>NW_027526385.1:175319712-178034016 GCF_048455015.1 Haemaphysalis longicornis | reverse complement strand
GTGGTGAAGCAGGGTATTGCACTTTCCTGCTTGAAGTCGGCCATTTCAAAATCGTGTGAGCATTCAATGCCCGAAAGTGTCTTACAGCAGGCGGAGAAGCTAAAAAAATCCGGGTACTCTGATCATGTTATTTCTAGAGCAAGTGAAAAACTGGTAAAGTGGGTAAATTCGGATAGGGAGGCCATACCACCAAAAGAAAAGCCGAAAAACTTTGCCGTGGTGCCCTATGTTCACAAGATGTCACACGGTATAAAACGAGTGGCCGGGCGGTATGACGTAAAAATAGTGTTTTCAGCTCCTAATAAGTTAAGTAAGATCTGCCCAAAAGTGAACAAAAGGGCAGGAAAACGTCAAGGAGCATGTGGTATTAATCACAAAAAGAAGTTCGTCCAATGTGCCACGGGGGTTGTTTATTCCATACCACTTGTATGCGGCAAGGTATACATTGGCCAAACCGGGCGTTGTTTAAATACAAGACTTAAGGAACATAACTATTCGAAAGAAAAACGGGACCTCAGCCACATGTCTTCCCATTGCCGCGCATGCGTTCCTGAATGTACCCCTGAATGTACCCCTGTGTTTGAGCGCACAACCATTTTATTTAGGCATAAGAATCAGCAGACAAGAGAAATTGTCGAGGCCAGACACATTTTAAAAGCTGGTTCAGATTGTATTAGTCACCCATCTATTGCCTTGCTTAGTCGCGAAGTCGCCTACATAGATGGGCACTAAACATGAATTTGAAGCCTCTTCAGGGCATGCGTGGTGAAGAGGGGGAGGATATTTCATGTGTGATGGTGTTATTGTCGCGGAATTATCTGTCATTCGTGTGCTTCTGAGTTTTTTATTTTTATTTGTGTGTACAGCCGATAGCGCTGAGAATGTGACGTATGTGGGGCGCCTGGGTATTTAATGTTCTGATTTTTGTAACAATAAACCAGTTGTGAGTCTGCGCTTGTGGTGTCTTCAGTGTGTTCACGTCCTCGTTAATTTGCGCGCAGTTTGATTTTTAAGATGCGTCAATACCAACTCGCCCAACTTTCGACTCTTTTATTTGTGCCTCCCTTCCAAACCGACCTTTGCTTGCGTGGTAAATCCACGATACTTTCTGTCTCTGCGAAGCCGAACGTCGCAAAACTTGAAATTGGCATAAGCGAGATAACGGTTTGATGAAGGTGAGGAGCATAAAAAGGGGTAATATATAATTTAGAAGGCCCATAATCTAAACCATGATGACGGTAAGAAAAAGTGAAAATGACGATGCGAAAATATGTGTCGGAGACATGTATGGAGGCCTACAGGAGTAATATGCGCATTTATAATTACAGAAGCAACAAACCACCTTAACGTTAACGGCGAATGTGTAGGGCATACAAAGGCGAAGAAGAACACAAAACGGAAGATTACAATCCCCCTTAGTGGGTACGCGCCAATACCGTAAAGGATAAAAGCAAGACCAAAACGACGCAAGAAGAAAAGAACGACGACGATAATAATAAGAGCGCACAGTCGCCTCACTGGAGGCCTGCAGAACAGGACGTAATCGCCAAAGACCAACCCTTACAGCGAAAGCTTCGCCGACTTGGTAATACATTGCATCGGCGGGGAGCGTGGATTGACACGGGGACAAGCGAAGAAAACAAAAAACATAGACGAGGCGTCTCGTCTGTTCTTTTTTCTTCCCTTCTCCCCGCTTCCCGCCGATGCCACCATTACACCTGGAGGGTGGCTCAGCTTTAAATAAACTGAGGTGCTCTCAACCGCAAGAGATAAGAAAACACCGCACTTAGCACCCAAAGTATTGAACCATTTTTCATGTAGTGTTGCCTCTCAGCCCTTTTCACGCTGGGTGCTTCGAGCCAGAACCTAGTAGACCAATTTTCAACGACTCTGTTCGATACCATAAGCTTTTACTTTCAAGGGTAAATTAGTAAAAAAAAACTTTCCAATTAGTTTTGCCTAGTTTGTCAGACTGCTGCTTCTTGACGTACGTCTGATGGCTTCAATTGCTGCAGTACCAGAATCGTGTCTGAAGCACGAGAAGCTGTTACACTTAACGTTGTGAGATCCAATTGTCCCGCAGTATGAATATTAGGGCAATTATTATTTATATTATTTCAATGTCCCACAATGCTGCAATTATCACAAAATGTCTGTGTGGCCGTGAAAGCAGTGAAAGAAATTAGTCTACATAAAACTTTTAAATACTTCAGCGGTAGGCTTCCCATCGAAATTATCCCTGCTAACCAGTTTCCACTTCAGAGCTGCACCCGTTTTGCCCTTCATAACAATGTTTTACTTCCTAAAGCTCAAACTAATTATGGTAAACAAGCTGTTCATTTTTCTGCTGCTTACGAATGGAACTGTTTGCCTCACTTGACAAAAAGTGCTTCAAATATTTTTTCTTTCAAAAATAGCTTACGTGCTCATCTTCAGTCAATTTGAGTTCATTTTGTTTGCGTTTATCACATGTTTTGTTTGCTTTTTACTTTGATTGTGCAATCTCAGTTTTGTAATATATGTTTTGTCGGTTTCAACATAATACTGTAACCACTGTTTGTTAAAACTTTTACTTGTTGATGCTTGTTTTATAGGAGGTCCCCCTGCAGTCATTGACTTCGGGACTTCCTCCTGTATATACCCATTGTATGTTGTTTCTTTGTGTTAAATAAACCACCATTGAATCGAAAACTGAGATGCCAGAAAAACTTCACTGATGGTTAGTGGCAGCATGCCGCATGGTTAGCAGTAGCATCATTTGGGTATAGTAACATTCAAGCGGACCATAGAATAATTACACCTTTAGAACAATTAAACGCATTTTAGTACGCCAGAGGAAATACTTCTGGCTACAAGAAACACTGTATACAAGTAACGAATAAAATCCCCCAGGTATATTTTTCTTCAACAATGCGGTTAAGGTCTATCCCAATAATATGAACAGCCAACCGTACAAGCAAAATTAACGTTTTTACCAGTGGTAGAATTTATTTCTTTGTTGAGTTTACTCAAATCATTGTGTTCCGAAGCCGCCAAAGCCAGAAAGTTTTTAAATATTCTACCTTCTCTAGACGCACAGTTTTAAATGTAGTGTTTCGGATCGGTGATTGGATTATTTCCGGGCATCTTACCAGCTGGTCAGGTATCCCCGCATTGCGAAACTGTAAAAGCTCACCAGAAATAAACATTGTTACATGACAACAACGTACGTACGTCCTTCCAAAAAAGATTATAGCATCAACGTTTCTCTCACTGTTGCTAATGTTGACCTCACGCGTGTTTTTTTTTTTTTTTTACTGATATTGTTGGAGCCGCCTGTTAAACTTGCCCAATCTTTTGGAATTATTTGAGGCGGCGCTGTAATTTTAGTGATGAGCATGTAATCGTAAATACTAAAGCGATCTGCGGTTAGAGTCTGGACAGAGAGGGGGAGACGAAGAAAGAAACGCTCATTGCGAGAGAATTTGTGGTGTTGCAGGAGTGGTTCCCTGTTCAGGAGAATTCATGAAATGCCTTAGCACCGGCTGCTTTCTCGATTTGCAGGAGCTGGTTCGAGAAGCACGGACTGAACAGCAGTGTCTCCCACTGGTTATGAGGGTTTGGGATATGCGGGAAAGGGGTGGTAGTTGCTTGTTTTTTTTCTGCATTCTAGGATAATATGTCTGAGTGTACTTGGTTGTTGGAAATATTTGCATTCTGCTGGATACTGGATAAGCTGAAGCACTAGTTTATATGTTCAAATTACATTTTTGCCGTGTGTATGTCCATTACCTCCGTTCTTTTCTATACCCTCAATCTCTACTCCCCACGTTTTCATGTATCCTTCCTCTCGGTTTCGATTCTCCCACCCCCCATGTGTAGGGTAGCCAACCGGACTCTTCTCCGGTTAACCTCCCCGCCTATCCGGTACTGTCTTGTTCTTCTTCACTGCCCCTTACAACGCAATACGGTATCATTTTAGCTTGCGCGATGTTCTCGGTATTTAAAAAAACGGGAATTTAACACACTGGGCTGTTGTCGAGTTTGTCACAGCAAATGGAAACATTCACTGCACAGGGTTTTTGCACTCTGTAAATTTTGAAGCTGTAATTCGCGTTCGATTTTTCAAGGCCACCTAAATCAACTGATGACAACTGTAGGTCCTTTGACCGGTGCACACATTTGGTTTCCTGCATGTGTTGAACACTTTTCAATACTCTGTCGTATCACAAGCGTAGGCGTTTGTATTTTAAGTCTAAAAATGTGCATGTGTTGTGGACAGAAACGTCCGGTATACCAGCACAATTCCTCCTTGGTGACACATAGGTTTTGTGGTGTGAATTAGGAGTGAACAACCAGAACAACCGCCTTCGCAACACTTTAAAGAAGATCGTCGATGTTACAAAATCGCTGCAACGAAACTCTGTATTCATCTACTTGTAGTAATTCTTCGCATTTTGCAAATAATACCTGTTTCTTGTATGTTCCTTGCCATAGTTCTGTCGATTATTTTACTTCGAGGCGCGCGACGAATGCCTCAAAGTTAGTGACTCGGCTGTTCACGAGGAGTGATTGTTACCTGGCTTTAATATTACCCTTTCAATATGACAATGTCTCATTGTGCAAACGGGCGGCTTGTTAAGGTCGGCGTGGGCTAGAATATGCGGTGCTCAAGTAAAGAAATTTCTTTCGTAGTCTAATCACAGGCCGCATAAAAGCTCCCGAAGTTGCGCATTTGTATGTATGTATGTATGTATGTATGTATATATATATATATATATATATATATATATATATATATATATATATATATATATATATATATATATATATATATATATATATATATATCAAAGTTGCAGTCCTTATTGCCAGTGCTGCTTGGCGTTTTAACAGTGTTTTATAGTGCCGAATAAGGTATGATTCCTTTTTTTATGCAGGAATAAAATAATTGAAAATTCAAGTCGAGAAAAAATGCGCCGTTTTTTCCGGGAAGCGGGAATCGAACCCACAACCTCCGCATAACGCGTGCGGTGCTCTACCATTGAGCTAGTTCCGCGGCGACTCCCCTCTCGACTATAGCGCGGGGTTTTGTAGTTACGACTGCTCAGAGCCCGGTCAACTAGCGCCGCCCCTCGACCACCGCGGGAAGACGTAGAACGTCTTTTTCCCAGCGGCCGCACGTAAGACGTGGTCGGAAGTCGGGCATAGCCAAAGGCATTTCAGACTGCTGAAACCAGAACCCTCGTAATGCATTTTGTAGAACAGAGACGTACGGGACGAGGGATTCCGTAAGGACACATATCAAAGTTGCAGTCCTTATTGCCAGTGCTGTTTGGCGTTTTAACAGTGTTTTATAGTGCCGAATAAGGTATGATTGCTTTTTTTTTATGCGGATATAAAATAATTGAAAATTCAAGTCGAGAAAAAATGCGCCGTTTTTTCCGGAAGCGGGAATCGAACCCACAACCTCCGCATAACGCGTGCGACTCTGTTCTACAAGGTTAGGTTAGGTTAGGTATAACTTTATTGTTGCCTGCAAAACGACGGTTTGTACTCGCCGCGACGCGGGCCTGGCGTCGACCTAGGGTTTGCTGTTACTCTGCACAGCGCCAACGCACCCCGTTGCCGGGTCGCCTGGTCTGTGTTTTTCGAGCGCACCCCGGGCCTGCTCTGTTCTACAAAATGCATTGCGAGGGTTCTGGTTTCAGCAGTCTGAAATGCCTTTGGCTATCCCGACTTCCGACCACGTCTTACGTGCGGCCGCTGGGAAAAAGACGTTCTACGTCTTCCCGCGGTGGTCGAGGGGCGGCGCTAGTTGACCGGGCTCTGAGCAGTCGTAACTACAAAACCCCGCGCTATAGACGAGAGGGGAGTCGCCGCGGAACTAGCTCAATGGTAGAGCACCGCACGCGTCTTATTCATCATTTCGCGCTTACAATACCAAAAAATCTGGAGTTTTTCACCGAGGATTTCATGGATTAGAAGGAGGAGGAAAGAAGCGTTCACTGGAGCGTAAAATGCTAGTGTGGGTGGCCTTCGCAGTCCCGATAGCCGCGAGTCGTGGCAGCCGCTCTTGCACGAGACACAACGTTAACCTCCCTCTCTAGCCGTAAAAATTTGTTACCATGCATTCTCATTGGGCCAGACAACGCGTAAGGTCCTTGCACTGCCGTGCAACAGCTGGTAGGCGGGGCAGTGTACCGGTAACAGCTTTTAAAAGCACGTGCCACGCACCACTGTACAGTGGAAAGCGCTACGGTATGAGAATAAATCAGGCGAAATAAAAAAAAAACTTAGGTAGATATTAAAACTGTCCGGATAAGCCTTCCCTAACAAGTATAAAAGCATCCGCCAATTGAAGAGTAACCTCCTGTTTGTCTCTTATCCTGACACCAAAAACGTGCGGAGTTCAACTAAGGACAGCAGTGCTAGTAGGCAACTAACAAACAGTTAGTATGGGAGGCACAAGCGAAAGCGACGTGGTTGAATCTGCATAAAAAATTCTATGTAAATTTGTATCCGCAAGTGATATGAAAGCACTTTATTCGAATGACATTTGTGTTGCTTTCAAAACTATGAAAAGTTGGGTGACTTGGTTAAAATTCACAACTGTCCGAAGAAACAGCAGGAAAGACGGGGAGCGTGTAGAAGGGAATGGCAGATGGGGGGAATCGCCGCGTCCTTGAACCGCGTCCTTCTGCTCGCACCTCGCGCTTTTGGTATGTATTTCCGCCCAATATAGCTGCTTACTTTTACGTATCTTGAAGCTATTATGTCAGGTATTGTTTCCAACGCCATTCATTTTCGGCATTGGTCAGTAGACGCACTTGGAAATGAAGCAAAGATGGCTGCCAGTAAAAAAGCCCGAGGACACCAAAGCACTTGTTGTGAATGCGAAAACATAAATTTCCCGTTGAGCGCTTGGCATGCCTTGCTTCGCCTGCCTTTGTGCAAGGGAGTTCTAGTGTTATACGGTTGGAGGCACTATGCTTTGCGATCCTTCCTAACTCTTTCCAATGGCTTCTATATGTTTCTCGTGTGGTGCACCGTTTCCGATTCCTGTAACGGGATAGCTGACGACGGTACTGAATTCGTCCGCTTGTCTATTCGATCATTCGGCTGCGTGCTTCCTCTCTCTTCCTCTGTAGTGTACTGGAGTGAAGCGGAGTGGAATACACTTCTTAATGGATAGCTTGAAGCCACAAAGTGGAAAAGGCAATTACTGGTTTGGTCGAAACCTTTTCCGTACTGCCGAGGCAAAAAGCTCGCAGTGTGGAACGTCTCGGACTATGAACGTTTCCGAAGGGGCTAACTTTTGCTACTGGAGAGTATGAAATACCGCGAGAGTATGGAATACCTCGTACCTCGAGGTATGAACCATTTCCGAAGGATGCATTTCTGTTGCACACGACGGACGCCTCCTTTCATTCTCAAAAGGCCGATTAAGGCTTTCTCTTTGAAGGAGTACGGACACGAAATTTCAAACCTGGGATAACTATGTAAAAGGCTTCCTTTGTACGTGGTGATATCTCCCAGCCTGCTTCAAGAGTAACCGTCCAGTATAACATGTTTCAAATACATTTTAATATCTGTTTATTATTTTCGCGCACAAGGAAGCACCCAACGGATACCCTTTCGCAATTGGCATCAGCATGACGCCATCTGCTCCTCTTGGCCCCAAACTGCCGACGAGGGCTTCCGTGACGTGGTCAGCGCCCTTGCTGTGATTGGCGCTCGTTGCTCCTCCGTGTGTACCCACGTCACGGTTTTGGGACTGATGTCATGGTGCCCGGCGCGTGGAGATGGGGATACCACGGCGGTCCGTACGCTCGCGCGCATCCACACCGGCAGTGATGCGAAGAGAACGGTGACGTCACGAGCACCTTCCTGTCATGGCGGCCGCTTGGTGTTTGCATATTCGAAAACAAAAATGACACGCGTAAATGAGGCTGTAAATTATTATTTACGCTGCTGTCGGCCATCTAATGTGTCATTCTATGATTAGTCGGCTGGTAGGTATCCATAACAGTGAAAAAAACTTGACACGAAAATTTTGTGTCAGTGCTCCTTTAACAGGTTAATTGTACATTCAAGTGTTATCACTGATTTGTGACTTAAACGTTTTCTTAGCAAAGAGGACTCTACCTCACGTG
The DNA here is from genome assembly GCF_048455015.1 of Haemaphysalis longicornis. Taxonomy (NCBI): domain Eukaryota; kingdom Metazoa; phylum Arthropoda; class Arachnida; order Ixodida; family Ixodidae; genus Haemaphysalis; species Haemaphysalis longicornis. The sequence continues at coordinate 178,025,881 of NW_027526385.1, read as the reverse complement.
TTCAAAATTAAACAGTCTAAGGTAGGGGTTGGCAACATGCGGCCCCCCGAGGAGTATTAAGCGGCCCACGGCATGACGTCAGAACCCCCTTCCCTCACCTTGTCCGTTCCAATCAGAACGCCGACATGACAGTTTTGAGCTCAAATAGCTTTACACAGTAATAAAGAGGGATCGCTCCCTGTTGAAATTGCTCTATATCAGCACACTTAGCCAGATCATTGTCGATTATTGCAAATAGTATTGCTAATTCGCCAAACGTCTTCCCTTTGACTGCAAAGCCCCCCCCCCCCCCCGATTTGCTATTCGGCCCCCTCCCTCTCGGCTTTATGCAATTGACTCCGCCCTCCACCTCAAAAGGTTGCCGACCCCTGGTCTAAGAGATACAGCCTGAGCTAAATTTCCAGTCTTCCAAAGCTTAATGCGGTAACGCTCCTGCAAAAGCGCTTTCTGAAGTAGTTGAGTATCAAAGTATATAGTTCAAGCACATCAACTGCAGCCCTACTCTGCCGGAGTGTAGCAGACAACAAGAGAATGAGTCCTCAAGCTGACGTCACTAGTCAGACGGCTTCATCAAAAGTCGCACTGCTGATACCTGCAATAGCCATCACGGCAGCCTTGAGATTCGTTGGCCAGGCCGCAGTTTCGCGGCTGGCGCCGAAGTCCTCCATGAAGTACACGTACAGAAGGCCAGCCGTCACTAACATGCTCTGCGTGAACACCACAGCGCCACTCATGGCCACGGCAAGAACCCACTCTTTGTCCACATCGAAGGGTGCTGGCGGGACAGCGCGTTCAGTCTTGCAGGGGTGAATACTGCCCTTCATAGGAATTTGAAGACCGGCGCAGTCGAGGGGTAGCGGAGTCGAGGGCGGTTCTTCTGAAAAAAAAGAAAAAAAAACGAGCGAACGAATTGGTTTCTAATGTTAGGAAACCTGCGGCATCACTTCTGCGGAAGTGATGCCGCAGGGAGCTGACCTACCCTATGGGGTATGTCGGCGCCCGTGCTTTGGCTAGCCTTATCTGGTTCCCAACTTACTTCCTTTCCTGCCCCATAGGCCTTCCGCAAATTATGAGGGCCGCACTGAACAGAGAAAGGCTCTTTCTTTAAAGGGGCCATAAAACAAACTACAACATTCTACAGCTGCAGAAAATCTCCAAACAGAACTTTTGAAAGAAGTTCTGTTTGGTGCTCTTTGCCCCAGCTGGCCTTGCGCCGTAAATATCCAACAACCATCATCGTCAGTTTGAAATAAGTAGCCTCTGCTATCGCACTCAACTCCATCCTAGTCACAAAAGGAGTTCTTTTAACCGAAAAAAAAACCGCAATGAATAGAAAAAAGCTTCAACTTTTGCCCTACAGTGAAGTGGTATAGACAGGAGTGACGTATTTTGTGCAAGTATTAAAAACATAGTTATCGCTGTGCTGACACCACGTTAGCATTCAAGTGATACAAGAGGCCCCAATAGAATAACCCAGTCATATTTCTGGGCGGAGGCTCAGGTCTGTGGCCGCTATACACACAGGCAAGTTTCGGTGACGTCATAGAGAAACCACTGGCAAGGGCGTCGCCACTACTACTACATACGTTTTCCTCAGTACCTCCACCGTTTGCTTGAAGATTACGCTAAGTTCGCGCCATTGTTATCGGGGTTAAGCAGTCTTTTTAACTAAAAAAACTTCTGCTTTGTCTTTACGACCCTTTAAATGCGGACGTTTCCAGAAGTAGAGTAGCTCTTACGAGGCACAGTAGCCACTAGTTGGTGTAAAATTTTAAGGCATGCAGCGCTTATCATCTGCTCATCATTGTTATCAGCAAATAGTTGATTGTGAAGTCGCAGGTGCACTCGTGGGGAAACTTTCTATGTTACTGAAATTTTATGACCCATCTGAGACGTGCAATTTTGAATTGGATGTAAACTGCCGTTTGCGTTCCACCTAAACTATGCTGGGTACATTACATAAAACTTCGAAAATAATGTAGCATAGTGAGGTTAAGGCAAGCATGACAAATTAATCAGTATTTCTCTCTAAACCATCTCGGTATGCTTAAACGGTGCAAAACTCTTGTAGACCGTAGTGCTTAGTTATCCGGTTAAACCCGTCTCGGAGAGACTCCGGCCTCGAAATCCGGTTATCCGGACAACCAGATATTCACCAACACGTAATCAGTATAGGCGGTTTCAATAGCCGCTTAACTGGATATTTGAATATTCGAACGGCTGTGTGTGAAATATGACCACTGGAAAGGGGGTCGCCACTACTACATACGCCTGAGCAATGGGACCCATATTTAGTGGAATAGCCATGGAAAAGAATCGGCTTCAAAAAAGCGACGACGAGACGGTGACGCCATAAAATGGGCGCCTAGGAGCCTGCTCGGGTTCGCAAAGATATCTTTCGAATAAAAAACATATCCCGATATCAGAATATCCGGATACAAGACCAGTCAACAAGGTACGCTAACCGATCCGGTTAGCGTACCATGTTATCTGGTTATCCGATCCGGTTATCCGGTTATCCGGGATTCAAATTCCAGTAATCGGTGAATCGAATAACCAGATAACCGGTTTTGCCGCAAACCCATTTCGGTATCGCCCCTCCAGTACACATGGTATTTTACAGAGACCGTTGTATACACGACAGCGACACTGACGGCTGACTTGTCCTTCGCTTATCGCCGCCAAAAAAGCATTAATCTTTTTAAAGCGATTCCGCTACGCGTTGTAGACCGTGGACCTTTTAGCAAATTACTCTCCAGCGCAGCCGAGTTTCATGTACCTGAAGAATGTAGTTTTGAAAAATCCTCGCGAATTGAAATTTCCTACATGCATTTCTAGTAGCATGGCCCCTGAAGATATCTATTACCCAAGTTGTAGTAAGCTTCGTTTATTTATAGTTCCACTGTGCTCGTTGATGTATCGGGCTGAATAACAAGCCACCTTATCTAATTTGTGAAGCAGTTTATGAGCTTTTCTATTGTGTTTCTTTATTTTGTGTTCCTATTGTGTTTCTTTTTTTTTCCTTCCACGAAAATACTTTTGTGCAGTGTTGTTCGTGGTTATCGACTTTTGTTGTTGTTGTTGTTGCACGCAGTGATTACTGTATTGATATCTATGCTCGGGGTTCATGCGTATCCCTTTTGTATTTTGGATTTCAGCAGCTATGCCAGTAATGTCACTTTCCCCTGCTGCCGCCTTGCACTGTAAGGACCGGGGGCATGCCAAGCTGCGCACGCAGCTTCTTCCCCTCTGCCCTACCCACCCAAACTGGGAAAAATCCTCCCGTATATTCTGCTCGACCGGTGAAACGCTTCCATAACCGAGACGAGCTTTCCGCATTTCCAATCATTGTTCCCAGTTGCAGGGTTAACACGTTCAGAAATTCGAGTGCGCGTTTCCTGTGAAATGCACCGCGCAACCATGCACATTCATGATTGCGTAAGATGGCTGTAACTCTCGTTATAACATATGTGTAGTAAACAAATTAGGAGATTCCTTCCAGGAGGGAGGGAGGATGGATCTGCCTTTAATGATGAAGAGAAGTCAGCCGAGCTTGGCTTGCTAGTACTCCACATGAACATGAGAGGTGCGACAATGAAAGAAGAGAAGACACAAAAATTCATACAAAAACTAACAAACGCAAATAAGCACACAGAAACTGACAGACGCAGGAACACGCACACAGCACACGCACAGCAGTAAAGTTAAGAAAAATGTTCACAGGGCTTCGTTCAGGCCGGAGTCGCAGAGAAATAACCCCAAGGCCCTCGTACTCCGTGTTGCCACGGCAGTTCAGTGCTGTGGACCTATGACGTCGCAAAGTTTCAGTGGTGGGTCAACACGCAGTCCCAAAGTTGCCTTCAGGGTTATGCGCGGGGTGTCATTAACTGGGACACACACACAGTACATGTTCTATTTCCTCACGAACACTGCAAGCGTGACAGCGAGGGCAGGCAACTCGGCGCGCCTTGTGCAAGTAGTGCCTGGTAAAAGCAACGCTGAGGTGAATGCGGTGACCAATTGCTTCGCCGCACTTTCCCAGGCCACGCGGCATTCGGAAAGTGCAGGCGGGATCAGCTCTGTAGAATGGCTGATAATTTTTAATCCATCCGTTCATATTGAGAGTTGTAACTGCCGCGTCGCAGAGTACGCAAGCGTCGCGGCGTCACGTCGACTGATAGGAATCGGGATGATGACAGGACTGGTTGTGGGCAGGGCAAACTGTTTCGTCGGCTACCACATTCCTATTCACCCCACTGTCCAGGTACCCGTTGTAGCATTACGCCTTGAAGCAAGCGGGCAGCCTGTGTATGTATGGTGTGTATTTCGCGGGCAGATCTTCCCGTGGAAATTATGATATTTGTGAAGCGCCTGTCGTGAATCTGAAACATTACCCACACAGAAGCTTTTTCCAACAATGTACTGCAAAGCAGAGCGCAAATCAGCAAACTCTGAGGTCGTCAATGTTGTTTTGCGGCTTAACCTGGCCGAAATTGTGGTCCGCGGCAATGGGACCCATATTCCGACCGTAGATGAGGTGGCCGTCACCGATACATCGGTTTAAATATGCTTGTGGTTAAGGTAGCAATTCCAAATGTGCTCTAGAGTAAACAACTTTGGAGCTGGAATCGGCAACGTGGTACTGCTGACGTCCAGTATTGTGGTGACAATTCGCCAAGGGGAATACATCCAGGGCGGGAGATGAAGCGGCGCGGGATACTTCTGACACAAGGGTGGTAGATTGTCTCGTACCTCTCGTAGAGTGTCTCGTAGAGTGTCTCGTACTCAACGGATGTACAGGAACCCTAGTCGCCAGCCGTAGAATTGTGGAAACTGTTTCTCCTTGACCAGCACGCTGGGTGAAAAGTGCCTAGACTGTCGTATGGTCCCCAGCGTAGAAGTTGTCTTATAAAGGCCAAGACAATACTGCAGAGATCGGGCCTGCATACTTTCTAACAGCCTTTGTCTTGAAGGAGGCTGTATCGGAGCTGTATCGGAGCAGGGCTTCGCAGAGTGCTGTGTAAAGACGTAGGAGGGGCCCAACAGAACCGCCTTCTGAGCTGCTGGTCAGCATGCGCAACGCCTGAGCAAAGGAGCCCAGCTTCTCGTTCAGGAGACAAACGTGTGGGAACCCCGTCATCAAGCTATTCTCAGGGTACACGAAGCATTATCAGTTGCGTAAATACACCTGCCATCGGGAATCAGCAGTCCTGACAAGTCTGTATATACAGCTACAATGAGTTTGTTTCCGCGGGCTTCAACTCACAGCAAGGCATACTTCGTCGAAGCGAATCAGGACGCATGCTCAAGAACAAAAAATTCCCCGCATTTCCCCGAGGGGAAGAATGTGAAAGTGCGAATGCATAAGTTGAATTTGCGCGGTTCGGTAATGTTCGCTAAAGAGAGATCACACACAACTACAAAGAAAGAAAGATGCATTTATTCACAGACACCTATTTGTGTTGTCGTTGTACTTGATTGCTAGAGCGGATCTCAGCTTTGAAATTTCGTGTCAGTACTCCTTTAAGCGGGTGCATTAGCCCTTCTCACGCCCGATTCCTGGCCAATCCCCCACGTGGGTATGTGCCATGTCAGCGGCCAGGCAGCGCGCGCCCATCTCCCCCCGTTGCCAAAGAAGACGAGGAGATTCCTGGCCAATCCCCCGCGTGGGTATGTGCCATGTCAGCGGCCAGGCAGCGCGGGGTGCATTAGCCCTTCTCACGCCCGATTCCTGGCCAATCCCCCACGTGGTTATGTGTCATGTCAGCGGCCAGGCAGCGCGCGCCCATCTCCCCCCGTTGCCAAAGAAGACGAGGAGATTCCTGGCCAATCCCCCACGTGGGTATGTGCCATGTCAGCAGCCAGGCAGCGCGCGCCCATCTCCCCCCGTTGCCAAGGAAGCCGAGGAGCGCGCGCACCCGCAGCTGTTGCTATGCGGACGGCGGCGGAATGCGGACGGCGGCGGACGCTTCAGGCTCCTTTAAGAAGTGCATTAGCACTTAAAATTCAAGGCCATTCCGCCCAGCGAATGCGGATGTCCTGTGGAGCTTTAAAGTGACTGCCACTTAGTAGCGATGGTCTAACGGCTTTGTTGTCGCTATGATTGCACTGATTGACCCGCTCGCAACTGTGGACACACTCTTGGCCAATGTCCAACCGACACACGTACGCCGCGGAGTGGTCGGTTAGGCCAGGTGAGTGTGGCATCACAAGCCAAATGTCTCCAACACGAAATGTGTAAAGCACTCCCTCTTCGGTCCCGACTCATCTGCGCTGAAATCACCCACTACGACCACAGGGGTAGTGTCATCGCAACTAACCATGGCCTGAAGACACCGAAGCAATTCTTAACGGCTCTGACTGCAAAGTGTTTATTAGCCCATTGAACGCCTGAGACACTCTACTTGCACCCCTGCTCTCGAAGGACTTCGTCACCTCTTGGTTTGACACACTCTGCTTCGCGATTCGCTCCCCCTTTACGCCTTCGAATGGCTTCGATCTGTCTCCTACGAGTTGCGCCGCTGCTCATTCCCTTTCGCTACTGCCGTTGTTTACTGCTTTATTAACTGGTAAGGATGCACTGCGGCTTTGCGAGATTTACGCCGAACCGCAACTGAACCGGAACGTAATGAATTTACCCGAACTTGAACTCTAACTGAACCCGTATTTCTTTCAGTTCGACACACTGCGAAAAAGGTACGGAAAAGTAGCCGAATACACATGGGCTGCGGAAACTCGCAGATCCATTGCTGAATCTTGAAGAATGTGTGGGCACCTCATTTCAGGCTCGGCTCGGCTCGGCTCGATGCGCCCGCCTTGCTCCAGCTTTAGAACTCTTCAACGCGGAGTTTCCCGGCAGACCAATCGTACACCGTGCCAACAGTGCACTGCGTTCTAACCGCTAGAGTGGTCCCGTTTCATCGCTGCAGCAGCGGCATTGGCCTCATCGCCCCTTCCGTTTTTCACGAGTATCAACATTCTGTAGCCGTCACTTCTATTTCGTACTTTTTTGCACCTACTCTGCGCTGCACTGCCTTCGCACTCGATGTCACACCGCCTACAAGCGGTGACGGGAAGCAAGACAACAAACGCGACAGGCAACAAACGCAGCGCCACTGCAGGACGCCGCCGGCTCGACTTGGCGCCACCCCCCTCCGCTACTGTTGTGTCACGCTCTGTTCTTTTAACGCTGTATCCACAGGCCCATAGCACAGCTTTTCGCCGAAATGCTCCATCTGTGACTACGCTATAATAAAAAAATTCCTCTGGGCACCTGAGTGCGCTCACGTGGTTTGGAGGGCAAAACCTTGCAGTACCCATTAATAACTTTTGTACTGCTACATAGTATTCGGGTCTCTTTTTTCCCTTTCGTTTCTTTTTCTTTTGGCATAAATTACTTACACCAACTTAGTTCTTTTCTGCTATGCCGGTTACACTCCCTTTCTTCGCTTTCGTTTCTACGTCTTACTGCACGAATTACGAAAGAAAGAATACTGGCACACGCCGGAGCCTCCTAGGATCATGGATCCGCGTGGTTGGTGGGCACCCGCACTACTCACGTGCCATCAATTCAGTTGTCACGCGGCACGCACTATGCTATAACTTTTGCGTTTCCAATTCACAGTTTCTTTAATTGTGTGAAGCGGGCAAATTACTACCTCAAAGCTCCCGATTCCAGGTCAACAATCCCCCAAGTGGGCATGTTCCACGAAGAAAGGAACGACAACAACGCTTCTACCGCTCACAACGTGCTGGGTAGCACAGAAGTAATCAAGAAAACAAAGGGGGGAAAACGGTGGGATAGCGCATTCGGTTGAGCATCAGGCTGCTGTGGTTGTAACCCGGGTTCAAATCTCACCGAATAGCGGCGGCCATTTTGTTGACCGGATAACAACGACGGCGCTTTTTTTCGCAGAATGGGGCGATTAAGGTTTTTGCCTGAGAACTCTAACGAGGCAACGGCCACCGTTATACTAACCACCGAGCAGTAAAACATGGCCACCAGCAAAAACCCGTGAGCCGCATTGTTTAGGCTACCTCACACAAAACTTGATGAGAGTGATGTGGCTTGAACAGCGTGAGTTGAGTTGTCAGACACTACGTCGAGCCAATGCCACGAGCCGGCGTTTTTCTTTTTGTAATTTTGAATTTTTATGATCGGCAGCTTGAGCGGACATGTGCTGTTTTGCTTTTATCTCTAATTCAACGACGTCATCATTAAACCGTTTGTTATTTTTATAGTAAAAGCTGTCCAAAGAGAACTGTTATTTACACGAAGGCTGGTACTTTCGGTTACGTGTATATGTTTTGCTAAAAATATGCCTAAGGTTTTCTTTGCGCAAAACTATAGGGCCACGCATTGGCCATGCCACCCGTCTTGGTCGCCTGGAAAATATGGCCTATGTATACTTCGTGTTCACGGTGTTCGTAATGGCAGAGTAATTTTGGAACATGCGCTGAACTGGCTTCAAAGGAGGGGGCACGAACCCATTTTGGTAACACTAAAAAATCGGCACAAACAACCCGGAGAGGTCACCTATAAGGTACTCCAAATTACAACGCCTTATTCAATGTTTGCCAAGAAGGAAAGTTCTATAAAAGAGACGACAAGTTTAACCTCATTCATTTTAATGGATAATAGGTAGTAGCACTTCTGAAACGAATCGCAGGACACCAAATGGCCCGCGGCCGCACGCCACTCGAAACGAAGTGGAGGTAAAACGAGCTGCAATGTCAATTAGCTGTTTAGAATTGCCCCATGCTTTCTTTCTTTTGCAGTGAGGATATGGCTATACATCTACAGACCCATTTATGGCGCAATTATACTATCGGCGTACTCATACGCGCCAATTCACAAACGATAATGTAGTTCATGCGTTACCCCTATTAATGTCTCGATATGACCCTGCTCGAATATGACTCGATGATTTCAATGACCTGGTCGAGATATGACCCTGGTCATGTCGAGCACATTGCCCGAGCGTGATTTCCTGACACTATAACTTCTGCCTACAGTGAGAACGGAGGATTTTTCATTTTTCTGTGTGTTTGGAAGATATCTTTAAAAACCTAGGCCGGTTTTTCTGTCATTCTGTTGGCGTAGTTTTTTTTCTTCATTGTATTTCTGCTGATGTGGAAGTTACCGTTACGAAAAAGAACATTCTGCCCCAGCTGTGCCACAAAGCAGATGTGTACACTGTAAGAACTTTCCCAGCAACTAGCAGAGGTGTCATGTAGCCTTCTTGCATGTCAACATTTTATACCGCAGATGATTTGTTGTGACATTATTTGAATAGAACACGAGCACATTACATAATCAGAGCATTAGCAGTGTTCCGGTGACGAATAATAGTTATTGGATTGAAATTTAACTGACGAAAATATAAGCATCGTGGCTACGTTAAGAGAAACTGTATTTAGAAAATTCAGAGCCCTTCCACTGCTGTGAAAATGGTAGACGTCATCCTTGTCGATCCTCCTTGTCGATCTGCTACTCATCTCCTACTCATCTAATACTTTTTGTCATGGTACAGAAATTCGCAGACGTAATTTGAGCGTTGCGGCAAAACCCTTCCCCTATATTCGTACCATACAGACCCCTTTATGTCAAACGAGGCAAGCGATCACTGATACTAGTTTTACGTGGTGGACTTACAAAGTACGCTTCGCTTCCTGGAAAATACACCGGATGAATCTCTTCTAATTTTCCAGTCCTACTTTTCAACTCAGTAATAAAATGTGTGGCAAATTTCGGCGCATTTGTGCAGCGTAAGGGAAACTTACTCTCATCACATCACTTGACGCTAGTACCCATAATCGGTTCAAAAACTTGGCGTTCTTCCAGAACCTTTCAAAAACCTTGTTGATGAATCAGCATAGAGTATTCCCTCATCAATCAGCCCCCTCACCCCGCTGCTCTTTCGGGACTTTCCATAACCCAAGTTGACCAATCAACGTCACTACCTCTTTGCTCGCCACCACCTTCCATCCAACTCAGCCGTTCAAAAGGCCATCTTCCTCAGCTGCACGTTTTAACCTCCTAACCAACCTATCAGCCAATCAGCGGCCAGTCATCTCCTTCGCGTGCTAACCTCCTCTCCGCATTTTCCTTTCTTGTGCTTCACAAAACTTCGGATCGACAATTTGTGATCACAAAATCATTCACCTAACCACGCTTCAGGTTAAAATTAGACACGAACTAAAGCTTACCCTTGTTGCCAGAGTTTTGGAACAAGCTTCAATTGGTTGCGCTGCCACGAAACCCAACGCGATCGCGTTCATCCCATACTATTTTATGCGTACACGCTGTATGTAAGAGTGACACATCCTCACGCCACCAGGGCACAACGGCATACCACGGTGGACGCGGAATCTTAAACCATGATTGGCCGCAAACGGCTTTGCTCAATGCACCAATCAGCGATGCCTGCTCTCATCCCACTTTGCCTGCTTGAGGAGTGGACGTATGGGGCGTACTTGGGTTAGTGTAAGATGGACATACTGTTATCTGAAGGAATTCTAGTCGCTACAGGCCCTACTCAATTATACCATCAGAAGCAGTAGTATTCGGCTTCAGAAACAGACCGTTACAGAACTGAGCTTCGTGAACATATAATGTGCGAGATTTAAAACGGGTATGACCTGATACTGAGATATGTATATTAATTTAGCATGTCAAAGTATGATAAACTCTGGGCGTTTTAAGTTTCTAAACGTCGTACGCGGAATCCTTCACTACACTCAAATTTTTCACGCATAGTAAGCGTGAAACACACTCCTTGGCGCCGTAAACTTGATTTTGAACACCACGTGACTCAAAATGCGCGTGGTTTTCTTCCATACAAGTGTGAAGCGAGTCGGCAAAACCCACAGTCGCTTTCTTTTACGCGTCATGCAAGATTGCATGCGTGTAAACCATAAAAATCATGCTAAGAAAAATCTCGCGCCAGCGGTCGCGCCTTTCAAAATCACGCATATACATACCCTGATACACATCCACAATGGAGCCGTGGGGCGCGCTGCTGCATGTTGCTGCGACTCGCGCTTTTTTAACACGAAAGTGTTTTATGCCAGGATCCACCAAGATCTGACTGACGTCATTACCGTCACGGAAATGACATCGCCAGAAAAACGCGGCTGCGCCAAGATTCGAGCCGGGTGTTCCGTCACCGCAACGGAAGGTGCCAGGTGCTTTACCGACTCCGCTACGAGCTTTTTCTTTGTCATAATTTCTTTTTTTTTACATTTTTACAAGTCAACTATGTAATAAAAAGCGCCTACCATGCTTTGGTTGGCGGAAACTACTAAAAACGTCAAATGATGTCACTTTTTGAAGTACTGGAAAGATTTGAGCGTCGGGTTTTTCCACTTTGTACAATTCACACGAATAGTTCACTTTTTCCCTGAAATATGCGCTCACGGTTTGCGCATTGACATCCGCATGACGCACCGCCATTCGGGAGCTCCAGATGCTATATAACCCTAAAAGCATAATCATATCATGCGGCACACCGTCTTCGTTTTTACACTGAGGAACCTGATTCCATGGGGTGTCACCGGATACTCCTTCTTTAGGGTTCTCATCAGGACGTCCCAAAATAAAATGGCGTCCAAACACTCTATAAACACATGTTCTGTAGTTTCAGGTTTTTGACAGGGGACGCACAAGTAGTTTCAAACAACAAAAAGACCTCGCTCTTCCATCCATGTTTTCACAGCAAGTGTGTTGATGCGCACTTTAAAAAAGAAGGTTTTCACGGAGGCTGGGATTACCATAGCTTTCACCCTGTACAAAGCATCCTGTCCTCGGCCTGCAGAGTACACTGCTCGGTACAGAGGCACAGGGAAAAGAATTTCTTTCAGATCTTTTTTCAGACCCATCCTGGAAACATGTGAGACATACTCAAAAGAAAACCACACAGAAAGGAATCTAACTGCGTCAACTACTTCTTTCAGATATCCTCTAATTGTAGGCCATTCCTCGTTGCACGAAGAAACGATGAACTTCGGTAAAGCATTGGCAGGTGCAACTTGGAAAAAACTACGCAAGAAAGGGCCGCTTCAATTCCTGATGAGCATAAAACGATTACCAGTCTGCCTTACGTATATATGCGATGGCCCGAGCCATCCCAGCTTCATTCTTCGAAAACGAGAACTTCGGCTGGTGCGTGTGGGTGATGGCTCGGGGTTCACGCTGCCGCGATACACGGGTTACCATAGTCCCACGGCGTGTGACAGCAGGCAGTGCTCGGCTGTGGTTAGCGCCGACCCCTCCCACCCCCCAGGATCCTCGCGGGCTTCACTGTTTGTGCGCAGCGACGTGCAGCACCCGGTGCTGGACACCAGTGCGGTGACAATGACTGTGCAGGAGTGTGTGGCAGTGACGCTACGGCTTGTGCCGGGTGGTGACGTGACTGTGTGCAGTGTGTACGTGCGCCCCAACCAACACTGGGACTCGAGCCTCCTGGATCGGCTGGTGTCCCTCTGCGCAGCCCGGCATCTCCTCTGTGGTGACTTCAACGCACATCACACTATGTGGGGAGATGGCCGGACTGACACACGCGGAGAACACCTGTGGGACACCATGCTGCACCTCAACCTGACTGTGCTGAACATCGGTGAGTGCACCTTTAGGCGAGGCAAAACCACTGCCACGATCATTGACCTCAGCCTGGTGTCAGCCGGGGTCGAGGCCACCTGGAGGCGGGAGCCCAGCACCTAGGGCTCAGACCACTACCCACTGCACATCGCATCAACCGGCAAGCCGGACAGGCGACCCACACGGCACCCACTGGGACCACTTCCGGCGCTGCTTTGCTGAGGAGGACCTGGGGGAGGGAGAGGAGCTGTTCGCGGGCCTGGTTCGCTGCGCCAAGCGAGCCACGCGGAGCTGCTCCATTGCCAAGGATGCCACCACGCCAGACCTAAAGCTGCTGCAGCTGCGAGCGGAGCGGAACCGGGCTAAGAGGAAGGCGCAGCGCACCGGAGCCAGGACTGACTGGACGGCATACCGCCGTGTGGACGCGGCCTGTTGATGGAACTCCAACCGCCTCAGCAGGCAGCGTTGGGACGAGCTATGCGTTAGCTCGGAGGCCGACCCACGCTGCCGCCGCCTCTGGGGCATTTTCCAGTCGGTCCTCAAGCCCCGTGGTAACCGCAACCCCCTGGCAGCCCTGGCCATCAGGAGGAGCGCCAGCTAAGAGGAGCTGGCCGAGCTCTTCGCGGAGCACTTCCTGCCGCCACACCAGGTAGCGACTGGGCAGGTGGTTGCAGCGCCGGAAGAGTCAGAGGGACGACATCCCCTCAATGACGCCCCCATCCCGGAGGCCGAACTCCGTGGTTCGCTGCGCTCCTGCAAGCGGAGGTCAGCACCAGGGGCCGACGGCCTCACCTACAAGATGCTGCGAAACCTGGACGAGGTGGGGTTCGCGAGGCTTCTGGCTGCCTACAACCGCATCTGGGCGACAGGGCGGCTGCCTCCCGATTGGCTGCTGACCATCCTGCGGCCCCTCCCCAAGCCAGGCCGTGGTTTTGGGGCAGTTACGGCCTACCGCCCCATTGCCCTCACCTCCTGTGGCTGCAAGCTGCTGGAGCGGGTGGCCCTGCGCAGGATGGAGGCCATCACGTCGGAGGAGGAGTTCATCCCGGAGCAGCTCACAGGCTTCCGGAGGCATAGGGCTGCGACGGACTCCATTGCCGACGTAGTGGCAGCACTCGAGCATGCCCGGGCCACCAGGCAGGTGGAAGCCCTGGTGCTGCTAGACGTCAAGGGTGCCTTCGACAACCTGCAGCGCCCTGCCATCTCCCTGGCCATGGAGGAGGCAGGTATCGCGGGCAAGCTGCGGGGTTTCGTCGAAGCGTTCTTGACGGGCCGCACGGCGAGGGTGCAGGTGGGCAGCGCCCTATCGGCGCCCCGGCCAGTGAACGTGGGCACCCCGCAGGGCTCACTCGTCAGCCCCTTCCTATTCAACCTGGTCATGGCGGCACTACCAGACTGCCTGCCGAGAGGAGGGGCACACAGGGTGTACATGTCTGTGTATGCCGACGACGTGGCCCTGTGGGTGCTGGGCCCCAAGGGGAGCTGCCGAAGCATCGTGCTGCAGCTGCAGGCGGCCCTGGATGTGGTGCGGGCCAAGCTGGTCAATGTTGGCCTGCAGCTGTCAGCAAGCAAGACAGAGGCGATGCTGATCCACCCGGATGCCCAGTCTCGTCGCAGGGCCAGGTGCCTGCACATCGATGGCGAGGAGCTCAGCTGGAAGTCCAGTGTGCGCTACCTGGGGCTCACACTGGACCTCTGCGTCAACTTCCGGCAGGCCACCAGGGAGCTCCGAGCCAGGGCACAGATGGCCACCACGGCCGTGCGAAAGATGGCTGCCCGGGACCGCGGCTGCTCGCAGCGAACGGCCCTGCTACTCTACAATGCTGCGGCTGTGGGTCTGCTCATGTACGGGCTACCATTGGTCACCCTGCCCAAGCCCAGCTGGCAGCAGCTGGAGGGCGACCACCGCAGGGGCGTCCGCACCTGCCTTGGCCTGCCTCAAGACTCCCAGTGAACGAAGACGCTGGCTGAATCGGGGGCATGGACGCTCCAAATGACAGCGGACCAGCGCGCCCTAGGCCTAATTGATCGGTTGCGGCGAGCTGAGGGAGGCAGCCCCCTGCTGCAGCGGCTTCGCACACACCGCCACTCGCGCATGGGGCGCATGTTGGCCCTGTACGAGGAGGTGGTGGCCCCCGTGGAAGCAGGCCCTCCCTCCAGCCGCCCCCCTGCACTGGAGGCCGAAGTGCACACGGACATTCCGGGCCTGCGTAGCAAGCGGCGGACGTCGCACTGCGGGCAGCTGCAGCTGGCTCGGAGCGTCGTGTGGGGCGACCTGGAGGACCGCACCCTGGTATACACGGATGGTTCTGTGCGGCCGCAGCAGAGTTCGGCCACGGCGGCGGCAGTGCTGGGGGAGGACACCAGGCAGGCGTGGCTGCACTACGCCGCATTATCCGCCACGGCCGAAATGGTGGGCGTCAGCCTTGGCCTGGACCTTCTACTGGAGCTGGAGCCACCCCCCGAGCGCTGGGCCCTGCTGTGTGATTCTCGAGTGGCCCTACTCCGGATCCAGGAGGGCGACCCGCGCTCCCTCCTGGTGCGGGCCTTGCGGGACAAGGTGGCACGGCTGGCCCAGCGGGGGACTCGCCTGCTGCTGCAGTGGGTGTCAGGCCACATTCGGCTGGAGGGCAATGAGAGGGCAGACGAACTGGCCGCCGACGCCCACGAGCTGCCCCCTTCGCCCACGCAGCTGCGGATGACGCCCGCCTGCTGATACAGCGACATGTACGGGCCCAGCACCCGGACCCGAGTTTGGCCGCTGGAGAGGCCCCACCACCCGTCCGGACCACACGGATGCCGAGACATCAACGCTCGGCTGTCCTGCGCCTACGCGTGGGGTGCGTGTGGACAGCCGAGCGAAAACACCGCCTAGCACTCATCAATGACCCGTCGTGTCAGCACTGCCGGGCGGCTGTCCAGACCCTGCCACATCTGGTCCTGGAGTGCCCCCAGTTTGTGGCAGGGAGGACCGAACTGTTGGCCGCCTTCGGGGGAGGGGCTCGGCCCCTCGAAGAATTTCTGTGGCCGCCAGGCAGTGCCAGAGAGCGGGACGGAGTCCATGAGGCCCTGGGGCCGTACCTGGATGCCTCAGGACTGCTCCCGGCTCTCCGCTTTCTCCCCACATAAACTAAACGGTGTGTGTGTGGGTGCTTCGTTTTTTTTTTTTTCTTGTGTTTTTTTTGTCTTCGTGTTTTAGTGTTTACCTTGCATATATTGTACATATATGTCCTATTAGACCTGTATATTTGTATAAATGTAACCTCTCCTTCTCTCTATCCTCCCTTCCCTGTACAACTGTTTTCCCCATTCCCCACACCCCCAACACCAGCAGGCGTTCCGGTGTCCACCCTTAGGTGAAACAAACTACGCCTGCTGGTGGTCTTTCCTTTCCTTGTTTACAATAAATTCATTAATTCATTCTGGTGCGTTCCCATGTTGAATTCCAAATAAAAACAGCAAAAATACGATGCAACTTATTCACATGAACACGGGAACAGTGAATAGCTTGCACCACGAACCACACTTCGCCAGAAAAAAACAGGTTGCAGACAGTGGCCCTTGCGAAACGGACAATGCACGCAGTGGTCGCACATTTGCGAAAGCGACGCGCCAGCAGGTTGTCGCTCGCAAAGCACACCCACAAGACAGCTCCGCAAATCATGCTCTTTCGCTGGAGCGGACCGTGAGTTGACCAAACGATTCGCTGGCAACCCGTTCGGTTTCGTTCGCATGGTTTGCGAGCGCGTATGCTTTCATTCGGGTTTACGCAGTGCTCCGCCGCGTGCAATCCAGTGTCTAATGTTCATAAGTCTGACGGTGCCATACCGACGAAATATAAATGGCGATGTGCAAGTTCATATCGATGCAGAATAAACAATCAACTGATCCTGTGAAGGCACGTCTCACTTTCGTGTTTTACCGATTCCTATGAAAGAGGGATCAACCACATCTTTTCTTTATTTTGTCATGAGATGAGATTGAAAGGTGGCGCTCGCTGCAGCGATTTCGACGGGAAAACAGAGTTAGAGCCGTTGGAGGCATCGGGTGAGGCAGGCGCTTTGTGTCGTTCATTTCTGCCATTTAAGTGTGTACTGTGCGGAGTGTTCGCTTTCTTGTGGCATAAAGCGACGAAGAAGGAACAACCTGATGAGTGATTTGACTGACTGGGCGGCGTGGTGTGCCGCGCGGTAGGTGCGAGAACACAGGATGTCGACTGCTGGGAGTTCTCGCGCGACACGGCACCGTTTACTACGAACTGCACCTTTCCGGCCGGATGGCACGGTCGCTTGAAATATTCAGGTAACAAATAATTTCCTAACGTCTTTGCTTATTATATATTGTAGAACTATTTTCCGAATGACGACGTTTATTGCGTAGATCTTCGTATTTACTGGGAACTTCGCTTTAGTTAGTGTCAGGCCTAGTACTCTATGTAACTTCTGTTTGACACGGATCACGCATTCAACCGGGAAAGATGTGATTAAGAAGGAATAATTGCGTTTCTCGTTGTTGTGGCTAGGAGCCGTTTCTCTCGTTCGCCGGCCGATTTCCGTCGGTCTCGGCCTCTGGCGCTCGGCATCTTTGCTCGTTTTGCGGTAAACCTATAGCGGCCGCGCTCGCGGTTCGCGTCGGTGGCCATTCTCGAACGAGGAGCCGCATTACCATCAGTGCATCAAGATTTCATCTGGAGCCTATTTTATATTTATGTCTTTCTTTCTCGGGTTTCTTTATTTGGAAGCATTTCTGTAAGATATTGCGAATAAACGTTTTACTCAAATTTGAAATTTTTTTAAATTTCCTGTTCTGTGTTGTTCCTCAACTTTGACTCAAAATCTCAACCTTCGCAGCAATCCTCACCAGACTGCCTCACTTAATTTTCTTCGCAAACGTATGCATGGGTATAGGTGCCGAAAGAATGCACATCACAGGCCTAATTGCATGGGATTCGCAAGGTGCACTTGTTCAAGATGCTTCATGAACGTTTGTTTTGCACTGCCTTCAACGGCGCTTGGGTTTATCACAACCGAAATTAAGCGGCAATGCTAGACCCCCTCATCCTGCAAACACTACTAAGTTTGGGGCCGTGTAGAACGAAGAATTAACGCCGTAATCGCGACGTGAGGCTTGTCGATCCGTGACAGGTGACCTTCTTAAGGCTTAGTGAAGGTGAAAAAGAGGACTTGTCCTTACCTGCTGCGGCATTCTCCAGCTGTCTATAAGACGCCTCTCTGACCGTCATAAATCATTTCAAAGGAGAGCTGAAATAATGTAATCTTTGTATTTACTTGCTTGATGGGTGCTGCAATCTACCCAGACCGTAATTACGGCGCAGCAACTATTGTCTTCTTTCAGCTTTCTTTCTTATAGATTTCTGACGGTCAGAGAGGCGTCTTATACACAGCTGCAGAATACCGCAGCAGGTAAGGACAAGTCCTCTTTTTCACCTTCACTAAGCCTTAAGAAGGTCGCCAGTCACGGATGGCAAGCGTGAGCGCTTAGCGTAATCATTCATCACACCTAAAACAAGCGTGCAAAAAATATCTTGTACACACGCTTCAAAAGTGTTACGCATCCCGCAAGTCATGTTTAGAAAGAATGATTTTTTAAGCGTTCCGACGTGTCTTTCCTCGGCTCCGTGTTTCGACGCGATTTATCGCAGTTTCTACGTTCCCAGCTATTTCCCGTAGTGTCAGCGATAACCTCCAGTTCCTGGCGCCGTCGAGGGCTACTACCTGCCCCGGGAATGTCCCCGAAGGCAAGCATCACAACCGCATCGCCTCTAAGCAGCGGCTAGGCCTAACCTCCTGTTCGGGCGGTGGGTGCCGTTCCGCGCAAGGCCTTCTTGGGTCCCGCAAGCAGGCGCTACTTCAAGACCAGCTGCTTAAGCAAATGGAGCCGGCGTCTCAAGTGGTGTCCAACGTCGCCCTTCAAACATCGACGCCTCTGACACCCCAGGGCGACGACAGCTGCCCCATGGATGCTAGCACCGACCCTCCTGTGCCGCAAGAGCCCAGTAATGTCACTGGCAAGTCTGCTGAACCCCCCGACAAACGCCTTTGCACCGAGTCTTCAACCTTAGTGCCGCGTCAGTCTGAGGACGCTAATGTCCCGATGGACCTTCCAGCAGGCAACCGTATTCACTCTGACGGTAAGGTGCCCTGCCGTCTGAATCCCACTGGCCTCCCATCAAGCAGTAAAGATGCTCAACCAGCTTCCTTCAAGGTAGCCATCAAACCGAAGCAGAATTTCAACATCCGCCAAATCACGACGAAAGCTCTCCTACAGACGCTATCAGCATGTCTGCATCCTCAAAGTCATAATGGCTACACTTTCCACCGAGATACCAACTCAATTTCTGTGTGGGTAGTGTCATTAGAGGCAGTTCACAAGCTTTACAGCCTCACTTATATACCCATCTCCCCCGGAGTTCACCTGCCGGTACAAGCTTACCTCCTAGGGGGTACTCAAGTCCGCCGTTATGTTGTCTCGGGCGTCGATGCCGGTGAGCCCTCCGACGTGCTCCGGGACACCATCCGCTGCGAGACGCACCAAGTGCTCCTAGCCCGGTATCTTGGCAGTCACCGTACATGCCTCGTGACTGTTCTTGGTCCTCCGGAACCACCGGTGCGATTCATATACAATGGATGCATCCTTCGCCCTCGGCCTTACAAGACGAGACCAGTATTTTGTTACCAATGCTTACAACAGGGTCACATGCGCATCTCTTGCCCAAATCCACCTCCTGCTGAAACCTCGGCGACTCCGAACGCGACTGCTGGAAATGAAAATGCCCCTAAATTTCGTTGTGGGCTGTGCAAGTCTGATGATCACGATATCACAGACAGGAAGTGCCCGACGAAGCTTAACGCCAAGCCACGTGCGCGTGTGAAGAGCTCCCCGAGATCCCAGGTTGATCAACGGCTCCCGCTTTCAAACCGGTACGAACTCCTAGCTTCGAATGACGACGACGATATTGCAGATCACGTACCAGAACCGGTCTCTGCCACACCACCTATGAATTCAGTTTCATACAGCCAGGTGGTGCGACTGCGTCGACCTCGTCAGCGATCCCGTCTTCAAGAGACCGACCAGAATTCCCCGGCCCTAGAAGAGGTAGATCTTCGCCTCCAGGCACTACAAACAGAGCTTGCGAATTTGACTGCTCGTCGTGCCCAGTTGCTGGCACAGAGACGCTTAAAGCGTGCTGCTGCAAAAGAGAGCTCATGTGAAGCTATACCTCCGCTGTCAACATCTCCCTTGCCTCTACCTCCTCCGGCATCATTACCAGCAGCAACCTCGATTTCGTCAGCACCCGACGCTCGCTCCATTCTTAACTACGTGGTGCAGTAGCTGCACATATTAACCACGACTCTTGCAGCATGCCTCCGCTAAATTATGCACCTGCTGTACCTGCAACGACACGCAAGGACACTATCCTACAATGGAACTGTCGGGGCCTGCCCCAAAAAGTTGGTGAACTTAAGGAACGCCTTCGCCTAGGCTCACTTCGTGCATGGGCGCTACTGCTTCAGGAAGCGAATGGCCTACCCCGTATCCCCTTTTTTACCGGCTATGCGTCTCCAACAATGATTGACCACCGTAACGCCCCACCAACGCCACGGGGTAAAGCGGTGGTATATGTCCTCACGCGCCTTCCCCAGCAAGCCATTGATCTTCAAAGCTGGTGCTCCCCGTGGCAAGAAACTGTTGCGGTGAAAGTTCAACTAAGTCCCTGTGCAGTGATCCTCGTATCCTGCTATGTGCGTCCTCACAGTGGTCATGCCCCGCGGGCTCGGTTTGGGTGGATTTCGCATATACGAGCACAACATCCCGGTTGTCCCATCCTCATCGGCGGTGACTTTAATGCTCCGCACCCAGCCTGGGGCTATAACATGGCGAGTGCGCGAGGTTCAGATCTCCTCAAGATCATGGAGAATGCGCGCTTCACTCTACTTA
This sequence comes from Haemaphysalis longicornis, assembly GCF_048455015.1. Lineage (NCBI taxonomy): Eukaryota > Metazoa > Arthropoda > Arachnida > Ixodida > Ixodidae > Haemaphysalis > Haemaphysalis longicornis. The sequence goes on along the minus strand of NW_027526385.1, from coordinate 178,005,324 downwards.
ATGACACGACCCAGTCAACTCGCCGCTCCACGTCTACTCGTATGCCTCCACATTCCCCAGACCTAGCTTGGTGGCTTGGTCCAACGGCCGTTACTTGGCGGCGGGAGCCAGACTGCTGGGGTATAGCGACCATCATCCCATTTACCTCGATATTCCATCTTCGCCCTCTCGTCGCCTACGTCGTAAATGCCATATTATCAAGTGGGACGAGTTTCGGACGTCGATTAGGCAGATATCAGCATTCAAAGAGGACCCTTTATCATCCATACAAAAGGCTCTTGAAGATTCTACAACTGTAAACTGGGTGGACGAGAGCCGCCCTAACCCTGATTTGCGCCTCCTTCAGCTGTGGGCGCAGCGCCGCCAGGCAGAAGTGTCTGCTTGTCGCAATCCCAACTCTCCGACTTGCCAAATCCGCCTTAAACAGCTCACAGCCGCGGCTCGTCGCCATGAACGCCGGCTGTCCCGCCAGCGCTGGCTTGACATGTGCGCTTCGTTAGGGCCTCAGTCTGGACTACGCTCCATATGGCGCATATTTCATTCTTTGGAGCGATCACCACGATCCCCAGATCCTGCTGCGTCAGCGTTCCTCACGTCCAACCAGACTTCTTTGCAATTTGCAGATACGCTGGCCCATACTTTATACCCCGATTTTGACTTGGACCCAGCCATCATGCCCCCTCCGTTCACTCTTCCTTCCGGTGCTGGTACGCCGCCATCGGAAGCAGCAACCGAGGGCATACTCTCACCATTTACAATTGCGGAACTAACCGCGGCCATTGACACGGCGGCACTCCGCAAAGCTCCTGGCCCCGACAGAGTAACATTTGAATCTTTCAAGAACCTGGACCATTCTTCTCTGGAGGGACTCCTAGAGGCGTACAACCGGGTTTGGCTCACGTGTACAATCCCCCCGGCCTGGCTTCAAGCGGATGTTATCACTATTCCGAAACCCGGTAAACCGAGTACAGACATCCGCAACCTCAGACCAATAGCGCTTACGGCAACCATTTGGAAGCTGTTGGAACGGATGATTGCCACACGCCTTCAGTGGTGGCTCGACGAGCACCATCTATACCACCCATGCCAAATTGGATTTCGCCCCCACCTTGGTGCAGAGGATGGTCTGGGCCACCTCTCCGATATGATCCTTATTGGCGGCCGATCCCACCGTGTTCGCTCTGTGCTGGGCATGGACGTTCACAAAGCGTACGACCACCTTGGCCACGCTGCCGTCATTGCGGTACTTCATCTCCTTCACCTGCCATCCCGCCTATGTGGTTTCATTTCCTACTACCTACGAAACCGCACCTTCTCCATACGTCTCAACGGATCTCCCATAGGTTCCTTCCAGCCCCGCCGTGGTGTGCCTCAGGGATCTGTCTTGGCCCCCTTGCTTTTTAACATGGCCATGATACCTCTTGCCTGGCGACTTGGTGCTGTTCCACACATCTATAGTATCATCTATGCAGACGACATCACGGTATGGTCTGTTCACCAGGACCTTCACGTCCAAAGTGTCCGCCTGCAACAAGCTCTAGATGAAACCAATTCTTGGTGCAGGTATCTTGGCCTCACGCTTTCGCCTAACAAAACAGCCCTTCTCACCGTGGCCAACGCATGGGGCCATCGGCGGTTGGCAACCTCCCCGATCCGTCTTTCGGTTCAAGGCACGCCTATACCGACAGCATCTACCCTGCGGGTGTTGGGCTTGGATATTACGGCCACCGGTTCTGCAAAACCTTGGATTCGTTCTGCAAAGCATCAAGCTTCACAATCGCTACATCTATTTCGTCGCATGTCTCAAAAAGCCGGCGGTGCGGCCTCCAAGATGGCCCGCATGCTTGTACGAGCCATTCTTCAGCCTCGCATAGTTTATCAAGCGCAATTCCACTTTCTTACAAAGTCAGACTGGGCACTACTCGAATCAATAAACAATTCGGCTATGCGAGCTATAACTGGTCTTCCAGCCCTCACCCCCGTCCCTATTCTGCAACAGGAAGCGCAGCTCAACACGTTTGATGAGCTAGTACATCAGCGTCGACAAGCCCGCCTCCAAAAACAAGCCCTTGACCCTGATTCCGCCGCTCTTGCAGCGTACATGACCGGTTCACCAGCCCCACCACTATCAAACACCAATATACGGCCCCCATGGAAATTCCACCAATTAACGGATACACGACCTGTTGCCCGTATTCATCCCCGGACAGTTGGTGCTCCGATTCCGCCTTCTATGGAGATTGGTAGCCCCTCGTCTACGCTGATGTTTGTCGACGCCAGTGCTTCCGATACCTTACTTCATACGGCTCTACTCTGCCCGACTGTGGCTCCCGATCCAGTGACCTGCACTTACATAACAACGGAGAAGTGGCCGTCAACGCAGGCAGAACTCCTTGCAGTGCGGGATGCTCTGCTACACACATCGTTGCTAATCAACCACGCTTCACCACAGTGTACAATTTACACTGATTCGTCGGCAGCTGTTCGAGAGCTTCGTAAAACTCTCACGTCCAACGAACTTCTTCTAGAAATCCAGGACATAATGGACACTTACCCGTGTCGTGTGCGCGTGTCATGGCGCCAACGGAATAGCCACCCCGCAATGCAGGCTGCAGATGCCGGAACACACCCCGTGCGTGTGCAATATCCAGCTCCTCTTGCACCTTCGTCAAACGGTGTTCGCCTTGCCAGTGCAAAAGAACGTCTACGGCGCACCGCGCGCGCTCTCATACCCCCGTGCGGTACAGATCTCCCTGGCGGGTTGTCTCGCCAAGATGAGGTCCTGCTCAGACGTCTTCGCCTGGGAGTCTCCCTCACGCCAGCTGTGACGAGGTCCTGGCCTCCTCAATACCATGCCCCGTTCAACTCCACCTGCCCCTTTTGCCCCGCTCCAGTTGACCAGGCTACAGCAGAGCACCTGGTGTGGAGTTGCCCTGCTCTGCGAAGCCTACGCGCTGTGCACATCGCCACCTGCGGCCCGCGCCCCGGACGTCCGCCAGACTTCATGGCGTGGATACAAGGACCACATCATGGCCCCCTGCTCCGATTCCTTCGGGAATCCGGCGTGTATCTGTACATTTAGTTTCCCTTTATGCTGATTAGCAAACTTCCGCAATAAAAAAAAAAAGAAAATCGTCGAAACTCATGCTTGTTAAGCGTAAAAAAATTTAGAGTGTACGGCCAGGTTGCGACTATGAAGTGTCCCGCTAGCGGTTTTAGAACTTTCGCTGTAGGGCCTTAAAACCGTTACCACTTTTCCGACAGTACCGCGATATACACAGCGAAAACAATGAGCGTTCGTACAGCCAAATAAGCCGGTGTTTCATAAAAATAAACTTCTACCCTTTCCAAGTCCCGCGAATTGCCTTTTTGGGGCAGAGAAAAAGAATAGAGAAAGCAGGGAATGACGTATACCGCATTTTCGTGCGTATGACCCACCCCTGCATATAATCCTCACCCCCCCCCCCCCTACCAGCCCGTCGAAAGGAACCCCTGTGTAGATGCGACGCATAGGCGGAGCGGCGAAGGGACCGCGTTTTATAGCGCGCATAACGTTGAGGGGACTGCGTAAGCCGGTCCCAGTCGATGACGACGTTGGCGTACTTGTAAAGCGGCGTGGACTCTAGGTGTTTGAGCCAAGCGTGGATGTTGCTTCGCCGGAGAACGGCACACCGGTTATATGCGCAGCGCGCCCGAAGGAGAGGAAACCGCGGAAGAGAGAGTACTGCACATGCGCCGGCCCCAGCGCATCTGCCGCGGCTATGACGCAACACAATCCAACACAATCAACTTTAATCCAATCCAATCCAAATCCAATCCAATCCAAGCCAATCCAATCAAATCCAATCCAATCCAATCCAATGCCCCTCGCGAGAGAGTGTTCGCTATCGGAGAGGAGAGGGGGTTAGCGGCGGAGAGCGCAGCTGGCGCGGCGAGGAGAATGGGGGAGGGGCGGACAACGCCGACGACGACGCCGGAGGGACAAGGCGAGTGAATCAGATGCTCTGCATCTTAAAAATCCTCGCACACACATTTGGTACAGGAAAGGCTGCACCAAAGCTACTGCCCAAGCAACACATCGTGTACTATGTAGACAGAAAAAGCGCACTGTATTTATCAAGTACAATACACTGAGTGCGAGGCGAAAGTCCCAATTCACTAATAAAATTTAGTTGTAAGAGTGCGCTCGTCCTTATTTTTTCTTCCTTGTCCTTGTATGTTTTGCGCAATCGCTGCCATGGAAGGCTTAGTCAGTGTTACTGCGTATGGCCTTCACGGCACAACGCGCATTGCCGTGAAGCTGCAGTAAAGAAAATACATTTTCTCTTTTTTTGGTCGGGGTTATACGAGCGAAAATACGGTACGTCACGAGTATATTCTCCAAATAGCAGCAGAAAAAAAAACGTCCATGGCTAGCTTAGAGAATATGAAAGGCCACTCATACCAGTAGAGATGTTAGGGCTCGACATGGTCGCAGGTGACTCGGAACGATGCCGGCAGGACTCAGGGGACCGCACTCATTGCTGAACATTCCGCACGGCAGATAGGGCAGCGAACTATTCCGGCGCACCTGTGACACAGGAACATAAAGGCATGGCGCTTCGGTGATAAAATGCAGTTAAAATAAATAAGCATTGAACCACGCCTTCCGAAATGCCGCCGTCCCGCAAAAATCGCACGCAAAAAAATACGAGAATTCCACAAGTTGCAATGAGGCCATTTCCTGCGCTCGATGAGGTAGGGCAAAAATACAAAATTGGCCGCAATCCCGGAGCGTGTTTCCAAACGCTTCGCTCCACAGAGCACGCACGTGACTTGTGTGATGTTATTGTGCGCGCTATTCTTTTAAGCGCCTGGTAAAACGAGCCCACCATTCGGGCTTTGTAGCCTCGTAGTAGAGCACTGAGTATTGGCGCTGACGGCTTGGGTTTGAGCCACAGCAGGGCTTCTTCTTAGTTTTTTTTTTTTTTCATTGGCTACTTTTTTCTGATTTATTTTTTTACGAACCTCAAAACTACGCGTTGTTTTTGTTAGTAATGATGATTTGGTACGTTTTAGATCGCTTTAGGCTTGGGGCGCAGCCAATGACCACGTTTAATTATCGTTCTTCATCTTGCGAACAGACATACGTCACGTGGGTGCGCTGTGCAGCGAAGCGTTTAGAAACGCGCGTCCCCCCCCCGGAATCCCAGGCGTGTGACTATTGAAGGACTCTGCTATAGGTTTTCTACTCGTGAAAATGTCTCGCATGTACGCCCCAATCGAGCCTGTTTCAGACGCCACAGCTGAGTGGAATGAAATCAATCGTTATATTTTGAGAGAGAGCGGATAGACTTCATTATTTACGTCGGCCGGTTTGCTGCATATGCAGTATGATAGTGGTTTCAGGAGTGTGTTGCTTTTGTTGCTGTTGTTGATGATGATTATTGTGGTGATGATGCTGTCACAGATGTTAACGCGTAGCAGCCAGGGGATACGACTAGGGACAGTTAGAAGTCGACATGTAAGTTGCGCAAAAATTTGAGCGGCGTAAAACAACATATATTTTTCGTTTTTATTCTGAAAATATATCAAAAATAGAAAAAAGAGGATTCCGCACCGATCTATAAAACGCTCGACACACTTCTTAGAGCTAAAGCCTTAGATGTCTCACCAAACTCAAGAAGTGACCGTATAGTTGCTGGCTACTCCACGAACAAAACCAAATTAGGTGTCTGTAAAAAGAAAATAACCAAACAAAATACACATACAAACTTTTTAGCTTCGAATGGAATTTAAACCCTGGTCGCTAAAGCAGCAGCCAAGCGTGGAAACTACAGCCCTAACCGTGTACCGTGCCAGGATGAAACAACAATGGACTGGACCTTTTAAAGCAGGCCGTGTCTAGAGTGCCGTCCGACGGTATTATAAGCAATCCACTATATCGACGTCCACCAGTGTTTTCTAACAAAATAGCCGCGGCTGGCACTACATCGCTCTAGATAACGCAAAGCAAGCAAACCTAAACTAAGCATAGCATAGCATGACCTAACGCACACAAGGAAAGCATTTAAAACACTCAAACTACCCCAAGCCATAAAAATTATACTTTAGGTAAAGATGAAAAAAAAAACAATTAAGGCAAAAGCCGGTCTCGAACCACCACCTTTGGGATCAAGAAGCTAAGCCGGATCCTCTATACCACGCCAGGCGCTTCGGCCGGTGCTAGCTTAGTCTTAAATATTAGAATGTCGTCGGACGGCACACTAGCAATGCCTGCAGCCATCAGCTAGAGTGCCGTCCGACGGCACTCTAGCTGATGGCTGCAGGCATGGCTAGTGTAGACACGTCCTTAAAGCAAAGCTTTCTACCTCTACCACCCAACGATTCCTTCGTGGCGTGCGGGACAAACTCCGAACGCGGATGGGGGGATGGGGGGAGCACAGTGTAGGTGGCGCGGCGATAGGGTGCTATTACCCAGCGTCCTTCGCGCCCAGCTGCCTGCTCGCCCCGCGGGCGCGTTGGAGGGGTGGCGTCGTCGTCGTCTGCTTTAGCGACGGTTGTTTTTGACCTGTTTTGGCTTGCTTCGCATCCATTGAGCGCTTCCTTCGCACGGCTTGATTAACTTGTTCGACAGCACCTCCTGGGCAACCCGGACTCGACGGTATTAAGTGGTCGTACGGTAAAGATACGTTAAAGGAGCCATGAAGACAAAATACAACTTGGGTTTATTAGAAAGACTGCTTAGTCCCGATAACAATGATACCAATATCATCGCAATCTTCGAAAAAATAACGGAGATATTAAAGAAAACGTTTGAAGCAGCCGCGACCCCCTAGCCAATTTCCCGCAACTTTTCTATGACGTCACGGAACCTTGTTTGTGCGATTGGCGGCGGCCTAACTGAACTGTCACGACGACACATGACTGGACGTCCGTAATGGGGCCTCTAGTTTCATTTCACCGCATCACTGAATGCTAGCGTGCAGTTAACGCATTGAAAATTATGTTTTATTGTTGGCCCGTATGACGTCATTCTTGCTCATAACACGTCACTGTTGCGCAAAATTTGAAAGTTTTTAAATACGTCTTGCTTTTTTTCGTTAAAAAAACATCTTTTGTGGCTGTAATGGAGCTGAGTGAGATACTGAATCCTAGTTCTTTCAAATTAAACGAAGTTGTATTTTCTCTTCATGGCTCCTTTAAGGATTGCTTTGCAGGGCGGGAAAATAAAATGTAGAGACCACCTAGAGACATCTGGCCGCCCAACAAGCGCTACCTTTTGCGCACTGCTTGCCACGAATGGCACTCCGTTTTCTAAACTGGTGAATACCAATTCGGTTGTGTTTTGACAAGTATTACAAAAGACGAAAGGAGCAACTGGATCTGATAAATAGCGATTATACAAGTTCCCTCAGCTTTCTCGCTATTATCAAACTTACTAAAGTAACTAGTTTAAATCGGTATAAATGGGAATCACTAAGCTCACATGCCGAATCTTTTCGGTGTCTGCGCTTGTGTCGTGCGGTGGTGTAGCCCCTAGCTAGCACATCAGGATGGCTAGGTTCGGCTGTCTCACCCTTCGAAAGACGCCCCTCTTCGTTTTCTGCCGACGCACGGATGGGCTATAGCGGCGGAGTCGTCCGCCGCTCTCGCCCGGCCGTGGCAGACGCTCCTGAATTCGGGACGCCGCCCCCGCGGATTCCAGGTAACAGCTGGCAGAATCTCTGGTTTCACTCTTTCTAGAGCGTGTGTGGATTCAAGTGACGTCTTGTGGGCAATTGTAGCTTTCGTTTAAAGCTTTGCTTTCCGACAACCTTCACAGCGTGGATTGGAGCCAATTTTCCTTCGTGCGGGCGCCCTTTAGTGGCGCCCGCACGAACCTCACTTGAAGGATCACGGCCGGGCTTGAGGAGCGGCGGGCGCGCACTTTCATACGGCCTGCGCACCCAACAAGGAAACCATACAGCAGATTATTGACAGAGTGAGGGCGCTTCGAACCAACCCTCTACCCTCCCAACCCTCTTTTTTCTTAGTCGACGGACGCATCGCCTCTGGCCGAGCGAGCCGACACCGCTTGCCGCACGTGTTTTGGATCTGCCGCGGAATATCACCGGTACCAATGAATGCCTTCGCTACTATATCTCACCAAAAAGAAGACTCGTTGTGCAATTCAGTTGCATGATTAAGGGTTTCAGCTGTATGTTTTTGACAGTGCGCTCGCTGCCAGCGGTCCGCTCAGCCCGAGCGGAGCATGAGCAGCAGAAACACGTTTAGTTAAGCGATAACCGTATCTCCCTCGGCGGGAAATCATTCGCGTCACTGGTCGTGCCCTGTGCGCGTGCAAACCAAGGCATCATCCGAAATGAAAAAAAAAACATATTTCAGTCACGGAAAATGCCGCGTTTATTGCCTGCCTCACCATTTTCATATAATACAGTCGCTGATAAGATATGAAGGCCTCGCATATTTTTCTTCATGTGCCCCGAGTTAAAATGTTTCTTTCAATTTTTTGATTAGGCACTTCCGAGTGATAATGTTAGGCTGTTTGTTCCTATCAGACCGAAAATTCAGAAGGGGGGAAGGAGTTGCCTATTTTAATGGCGCAAATGTAAATTTACACGGGCAGGTATCACGTGTAGCCACGGCAGGGCTAGAGCTGTGGCAAAAGCGCACGCGCCGCCGCTCTACCCCGCCCGTGCTGTAGGTCAACCGGCGAGGGTTGGTCCGCAGCGCCACGAACTAGCGGCGGTGAAAGGTGGGAACTATACCCGAAGCGCAGGCCGTATGAAAGTGCGCGCCCGCCGCTCCTCAAGCCCGGCCGTGGAAGGATTATGGAGGAACACGCCCCCTTTCCTTTCCGCCTGCAGCCCGGCGTAGTTTACGAAGCCGCCTCAGGTGACACGCATGGTTGTTTTAGTGGCAGAAAAATTTCTCGGTGGCAGCCCTAGCGCCTACCTGTCGGCCGTTTCCAAGTGCTTTAAAAGGGCCATGTAGACGAGTTTGATTAATTCGAAAGATTGCCTCGTTAGAATCATACTGCCACCACTTTTAACGCAAACTTTGCCCAAATGAGCTATATGATTAGGAAAAAAAGGAAATGGTCGCGCAACCAACTAGCTCATTTTTCGCAAAAGAACCTATGGCGTCATATATGCCCAGCTGTGCGATTGCCTGAGGCCGGCAAAAGCAGACGCAAATTAGGCAGGGCTTATAAGCTTGCCGAACGAGCTATTTGCGCTTAAATGTAATGCATTATGCGTATTCATTTTACGGGAGTAAAAATGGCGGGGTAAACAATTAAAGTTACGAGAGTACCCGAAAACATAGAAGCACCTATGCGCACTGCTGTTGGTACTATACTCGGTTACAACTCAAGAACGGCACCACCTCATGTAGTGTATCACTCCGCCAAAGCGCCGGACCCTTGACGTCAGTGCGCGCGCGTTTTGAAAGGGGTTTGCTATGAATGCGTGATATCGTCTGCCTTGTCTCACGCAGTTTGTTTGTCGTCCCTGGAGTCGTTTATAAGCATATCAAGTCCAAAAAATCGCGGGAACGGCTCACGCCATGTTCAAAATATTCCAAGTAACGCCCTACTCGCGCCGCTCGGAGAAACATCCGGCTGCGGTGATAAGGCACAGCGGGACTTTCCGGTGCCGTTCTTAAGTTGTCACCGAGTATAGGCGCACTATTCTTCTTTTAGCTGCACAGCAGTCCGCCGCTTGAGGTTGTCTCACACGACACTGGCCGATTAGCGCAAGCGACCTTGTCTTACGTGACACTGTTTGTCAAGCAAACCCCGTGTATCGCGAAACGATTACTTTCTACCGTAACAAAAAAAGCCAGGTGCAAATACGTCAAAAACAAAGGAATGGCGGACAACGGTCCGCGGCTGACTATGGTAGCACCATCTGGGAGGACTGGCGGTAAGCAAGGTGCAGAGCCACTGCCGGGCTTGTGCGGGGCGCGCGCTCGCGCTCGCGCCGCCGCTCTAGCCCGGCCGTTGCAGAGCCTAATGACGCACTGGAAGTTCGTTCGAGTACCCGCCTTCATGACTTCATAAAATACGTCCCGAAAATACACGATTTGGCGGCAGAATCACAATTTTAACCAAAATTGATTAGTTTACCAGTGAATACGGCATCGTTTGCTGCCAAACAAGCGCTGGGGGCACTATAAAACACGAAATCTTTCGAACGAAAGAAGCTTGTATTTTGTCTGCATGTCCCCTTTAAGCGAAGCGAAGTGGAGTGGCAAACCGACAATAAACGTCTGCCAGTAATCACCACTGTGAAGTTGTGTGGCATACCCACCGCGGTGGCTCAGTGGCTAAGGCGTTGTGCAGCTGAGCACGAGGACGCGGGTTCGATTCCTGGCCGCGGCGGCCGCTTTTCTGATGGAGGCGAAAAACAAAAACGCCCGTGTGTACGAGATTTCGGCGCACGTTAAAGGGGTGCTGACAAAAAAATTTGAAGGCGAGATAACTGCGGAGATAGATTGGCATGAACACACATACATCATCTGCAAAATATCAGCGTAGAACATATTTAAAAATTACGCCCACCTCCCCTCGCGGGAACCCTGGTGTGATGCGACGCGGGGGGGGGGGGGGGGGGGGTGGTGTTCAAGCGCATTCGGAGAGCAACCGTCGACCGAAAGGCCGCCGGAGAGCGGCACACCGGTTATATGCGCAGCGTGCCCGAAGGAGAGGAGACCGCAGAGAGAGAGAGTGCCGCGGCTATGACGCAACACAATCCACTTTAATCCAATCCAAATCCAAGCCAAGCCAAGCCAAGCCAAGCAAATAGAATCCAATCCAATGCCCCTCGCGAGAGAGTGTTCGTTATCGGAGAGGAGAGGAGGAGAGTGGCTGCGGACAACAACGGACGCACGCATGAAGGACAGGGCCGCCGACAAGAGATGCTCTCAGCGTCGTATCTAAAATCAATTTTAAATTGTGCGAAACGCAACCGAGCAGCCAGCGGAGAACCTCACGCAATCAAGATATCTTGGATATTTTGTAAATGAACAACATCCAAACACGTCACGAGTTTGGTTTGGCCGCTTCCGCATTGCCGGTGTTTTCCGCCGGCTCGCCGTCCAATCGGAGGTCGGAGCTTCTGCTCTCGAGCAACGAACGACCCGATCGCTGGCGGCGGAGGCGCCGTTATTTCGTTGGCTCATCGGGCAGCTGGCCGCGACCTAAGTTCTACAGCAATTCCAGGCACTCTATTTTTATTGCTTTTTAATACACTGGACGCTAAAACGCGCCGGGGACACGAAAAGCGCACTGAGCGAGCCGCATGGTCGCTGTGCAGGCGGCGGCCGCGGCCCCGAAGTGGCGCAGGTAGCTCGAGCGATAGCTTGTTACCGCTGCACCAAATTGGTCCCAGGTCCCTACCATGGCATCTTATATGAGAAATGAGTTAATGATGCAATGGCGTGTTGCATTAAAAATAGTCATATGCACCGCTTACGAGCGGCAATCGAATATCCGCTGCAGTGCTAAGCCTAACACATCTGTAGGCGGACCTGTAGGCACACGGGGCGGGAGCTCCTGGCGCGCGTCTTCCCACCCACTTTCTCGAGCGTCGCGCGTCGTTCTCTAGCCGCGGCAGCAATTTGCACTCGCAGCGCCTGCGTCACGTCCACGATCGCTTTCTAATTAAGCGGCTCACGAGATTAGTACGTGGGGACATTCGCAGAAATTGCCGGCGACGTGGATACGACAGTGCTACGGCGGCTCTGCTCTGTGATATCCGTCCGACCGTCACGTTGTCAGTTTTGTTTACACAAAATACGCGTTTCACGGCAACCGCTGAAACTGAAACTGCGACTGGCCGTATTGAAAATGGCTCTATTTAAACAACCGTCGCACGCTTAAGCAAATGAGGTTTCCACACGTGATAATTAGGTCACTAGCTACTTATCGCAACAAAAAAAAAACAAGATGCAAAATTTTTTGTGTCAGTGCCCCTCTAAGATCCCCAGGTGGTCAAAATTAATCCGGAGCCCTCCACTACAGCGCGCCTCATCGCCTGCGTTGCGTCGGCGCGTTAAACCCTACAATCAATCACTTATGTTGGAGTGGCATTACGGCCCCACGCAAGCTAGTTCGTCATGCGAACGAAAGATGCGGCGTTGGTAAAACTTCCTCAAAAACTACACCGTCTTCCCGTAGGGGAACCCTGAGTACAATGCGAAGCAGCCATGGGGTTGACTGAAGTTCCCATTAGTTTTCAGTTCGTCGTTTCCGTTGACGTTCAGCTTCGCGTGCCTTCGTTGTATCAATAGCTCCTTGACGTAGTTTGAATGAGAGAAGGACATAAGGCGCGTTCGTAGCATATCCTCCCGTCTCGGTTTGTAGCGCAGTGGGAAGAGCGCCATGTGCCTCACGTTGTGGCCAGAGTCGTGGGATCTAAACCGGGCGCCGCCTAACTATTTCTTTTAAAGCAAAGCTTTTTACCTGTACCCCCCAAGGGTTCTTTCGCGACCGTTGGTGTCACCAGAAAACTCTAGCGAACAAATAAAAGAATTTACCGGCACCGCCGGGAATCGAAGCTGGAACTAATAGACTAACAAAGCGAGAGCCCGTTGTCTTACCGATTTAGCTACGAGCCCACGCGAAGACGGGGAAAACAGGTGGTGTACTCACCAAGCACATCTACGGGTTTATCCCCTTCGTTCTCGCTGAATGCCACGTGAAAGCGTCACGCACGCGACCACTCACGCCCTTCTAGCGGCCCTGTGCGCACCTTGCTCATGTGCTGAGTTACAAAAATTAAAGGAAGCTCACACCAATGAATGGCATATCACTTCTAGTACGCTAAAGCCTGTGGCTTCCAGTGTTCACGTAAAAAATCACAGCTCCTTGTCGTCCGCCCTCACACCAAACCAAGGAATACATTCAAATACTCCTTGATGGCCACGCCACCACTCCAAGCCCCTGCATCAAGATCCTGGGCCTACATTTCCAGGACAACACCAAGAGTGACGTATCCTCGCAGCGCCTCAAAAACAGCATTAATTCAATCATACACATGATCAGGCAAGTTGCCACCAAGAAGCGAGGCCTAAAGGAATCCGCTACCTTTCGATTAATTGAAGCTTTTGTCCTCTCGAGAGTCACTACGTCAACCCCCGGTCTTCTTCTCGACAAGGAAGACATAGAGATGCTTTATATAATGCTTAGAAAGGCGGTCGAGCAGGCCATTGGTCGTCTCATGAGTGCGTCCACACAGAGGCTGCTTAGCACGGGGCTCCACAACAAGGTGGAAGAGCTGATAGAAGGCCATCTTTCTAACCAGAAGGTCCGATTCAGAACTGCGGTGGGTAACCGCATGTTTCACCAGATTGGCTGGGCAGCCCAGAATGTCACTCCGCTGGACGTACTCCCAGACGCTTGGCGAATAAAACTACAGATGCTCCCTTTGCTTAGAAATATGAACCCCTCACATGACGAGGGTTCACCGAAAAGCACGGGCTCAAGCGCTAAACACCACCCTCTGTCGGGATCATGGAGTTATCTACACAGGTGCCTCCAAACATCGAGGGCAGCAATAAGCCATCATCGTGGCTACCTCCAGAACCAACCTCCTTGCGTGTAGCTCGCTTAGGACCCAAGAAATGACGGCAGCAGAAGAGGCAGCCTTCACCTTGGCTCTCGCTCAATTGAATTCGGAGGGTAGTCACCGATTCCCAGCAAGCCTACTGGAATTACCAGTCGGGTTGGGTGTCCTTACCTGCACTGCGCGTACTAAAAAACCATTCCCCAAACGGTTCCATTCAGCTCATCTGGACCCCCCTCACGCTTCAATGGAGGGCAACAAATACGCCATCCCAACAAGCCTGCGCTTTTACCTCCCGTTCTATGTAGCTGCACGAGGACAGTCACCCGCTTGTCACGTTCAGGGAGATAACCCAGCATTATCGCCTTCTGAGACAGACCGTACCTTCGCCTTACTCTGACCTTTCCAGAGAACAACAAACTCCCCTACAGCTCATAAAATTCGGGCTCCTTCCCACAGCCTACGCGTCTTCACTTAATGTATCCGAATCGCTACGACGCTGAATGTAAATTTTGCTCAGAAGTAGGAACACTCCGCCCCGTAATCGGGGTGTGCGACTTTAGCCCTGAGCACCCTCCTCTCTTTCCGTCAACTACCCAACAAGAGCAATGGGAGATGCTGCTGTCCAGGCCCTCTGTACCTACCCAGCTTCTGCGGGTGGACAGAACACAGGCCGCGCGGGCTGCGTATGGGCCCCACAAAAGAAGGAATCGCTCCCCAGGGCTGCACTCTGGGCCGTTCAGAAATTTGAACAGAAGTATTTCTTCTTCCTCCCGCTCCTTCTGTGCCGCAAATCTCGTCGCCTCCGTCCTCGGCGCAGAGACGGAGAAGTCAGATCGTCTAACACCGGGTTGGAGCTTAATTTAATTTTATAAAAAAAGTTGCCACTCTTGTGCTACACCAATACAACACCAATACACCAATACACCAATACAACCAAACACCGTTCATGCAGCATGCATTGATTTAACTTTACCAAGAATATCTCTTTGAAGTAATAAATGGTGTGTTAAGTGCATTACACTTCTCTCTGGTTTTGCTATTTGTAGAGCGATGTGAGTGAATTTAAGTGACGTCGTATGGTAATCGTATGGGTGCCGTTTACAGCTTTGCTTTCCAACCACATTCACGGGGTGGATTGGCGCGATTTTTTTTATAGTGGACTGCGCTGACGTCAGCCCAAACGCTGACGGGGCTGAAGACACGCGCATGCGCAGTAGAGTGCGGACGGCGGACAACAACAACGAGGGAGGAAGGGAGGGACACAGCCCCGAGCATGAGATGCTTCGCATCTAAAATCTCAAGCCACAGCCGCCGTTCGAGCGGTCGGCGCAGTCTACCGCAACACTTAAATGGACCCTGCAACACTTTTTGTGCAGTGCAAGTAAACGTGCGCGACGTTTAGATTACACTGCCAAGAATACCTGAGCCAAATATTACACGTGAACGTGAGGCGGTGAGTGCGCAAATCGCTGTGAAAGACGCGGAAAAACCAACCGCGCTCCCTTCAATTCTCCTCATTATGCGCCCCTGGCATGGCCTAAACTACGTCATTTGGGCCATGGCTGTCCTTTTGGCTGTCGCTTGTCAACTTCGCGGCTTATTTCTCCCATTTCCTGTGACGATCCGCCGTCGTCGGCGATGTGTACCAAACTATTTTACGCCTTAACCTGTACGCATAGTTTTGGTGTTTATTTTGTGTTTTGAGTGCGCGCGGGGTGTGGGTGACGTACTCAACACTCCCCTTTCAACGAGACCACTCGACAACAAACGTTTATTGCTTCAAAAAAGCCCTACCAGCCTGAGCGCGCGCTTGCGAGCAGGAAGCTATTCCTGGTTTTTTGTGGCACCACACCTGAAATAGACCCCTCCATCTCCCGGAGAGAAGGAGAAAACTGCCCGGCATGGGATATATCAAAGGCCACCGATGACGATGCCGCGAGCCGCCCCCCTCTCCGGGAGAGAGCGCGCAGCTTTCGTCGCGTTGTCCGCGGTCGAGTTGAGAGGGAACAATTATGCGCGATTTCTCATCGCGCGTAGTTTCGGTGATAGTGAAGTTCCATAATCCTTGCGGGAGGAGATTGCTGGTGACACTTTACGCCAAAATACATTCCGAGTAGTCGGTGGTAAGTGTTGCAGGGTCCCTTTAAGTGGGGCATCTAACAGCACGTGCCCCTTCGGAAACACTAAGCGCGTGCGTTGCCTCTAGACAGCTACACAGAGATAAGAACAGCACACGATAAACTACTCGAACCATCACAAAAGCGAACAACATTAAAGTAAAAACGCTAAAGCAAAAATTGATGAATATAGGTGAAAAAGACAAAGATAGCAGAGCTCAGAAAACGCAGGATCATTTAGATGGCTCGGCACTGGCAACTGGCTAATCCAATATGGCTTGCTCTCGAGCGAGCAGTTGCGCTCCCTCCTATAGACATAATCATGAAAGAAACTCGTGAACAGGCAGACACCAAACGCTGGCTCACCCGACAAGGGCTCCTTCTCACAGCATGGGACTAGGAGAAGCCTATCCCGGTCATCGACCTTCCCATCCCTTTAGCACCCTGGACAGCCTCGAAAAACATCACCAGCAATCTCACCAAACCCATCCCCCGCTCTAGAACGGCAACAAGATCTAAACGTAGCCTTCACTTGGATAAGTCCAAACTTCCCAATTAGATCACATCTATACCGACGCCAGTGTGACAACTTCGCATGTTGGCGTAGCATGGACCTGCCCTGAAAACCCATCCCTTGGAGGTCAACTCTCCCTCAGACACAATGGTGCAACTGCACTGGAAGCCGAACTGCATGCCATCAATGGTGTCCTTAATCATATTTGCTACAACCTCAATACCCTAACACCAGCCAAAATACGGATTCTAACGGACTCGTTCTAGCAATTCAAGAACTTCGCAAGCCTCTCTCTCTGAACCCGCTCGTCAACTCTATAATTTTAACACAAAGAGCTCCTCAAAAGCCACAACGTGCACATCAGAATTGACTAGGTTCCAGACCACGAGGAGACCGGCCCAGGGAACCAGTTCGCCCACGAGGCGGCACAGGAGTGTTTGAACTTTACGCCTCCATTGGTTCCCCTTTCAGCCTCCTCAGCCACTCCTCCAGCCCTTCTTCTCCGACTAAAGAAACGTAAAAGACAACGGTAACAACAGGTTACACCCCCTGGGTATCTTGCCAACATTGTCTCCTGCAGCAGATCCGAGGAAGTATTCATCAACAAGCTATGCGCAGATGCCGCCTACACTCCTCACATTACCCGTAAATAGACAAAATGCCCAACACACACCCACGATGCCCCTACTGCAACACTGACGCCAAATCAGATCTCCACCACCTAGTGTGGACGTGCCCACACTTTGCCAAACATCGCCCAGAGAGTTTAACAAACGTTAATCCCGACACCCTACAACATGAAGCACATACTGGATTTGGCGCGTCTCTATTACGAACAATTGCCGCTTTTCCAGTTAAGAGTGGTCTGGCACGAGTAGTCTAACTGGGGCCGACCCCGGTGAAGACTTTCAGGCCCCCATAACACAAATCCCCTCTTTGAATACGGACCTTGATTAGTAATCCCCTTCCTTCCATCCCTCTCCCCACTGTACGGCAAACGCCCTCCTTGCTCCAATAAAAGACTCAATCAATCAATGACACCCGCCCCTTAATAATGCCGGATCAGTCACCAGGAGCGATAGTAGCGCATGCGTAGAGCGCTCCCGAAAAAAATGGCCGCGTATCTGCTCCTTTCGTTGCAAATGTCGTCAAAAGACGACAAGGAAATGCCCCCCTTCGCCAAGGGCCAACTTCTCATACTGTTTCTGTTCCGTCGCGCTCATCCCAAGGTAAACACACTAAAGGTTTGCTCAAGGCAATTTGAATTTACCGCGTTCCACTGCTACAGGCGGGGTTCCTCGATGCCACCACTGCAGTACGGCGGAGACACGCGTAATCGAGGCGGCCGAACCGCGTTGCCGTACTCCACGTGGGTTCCAAGCCATAGAGTTAATATTCCAAGCAGAACGTGAAACCTAGCTAGTGGAACCTTTCTTTGCTGTGGCTGCGTGATTTCTCATATGCCGCCAGGAGGTGGCGCGGGCAACAGCAGGCGGTACGCGTTGTTCTGCAGTGGATGTAGAATATCATTTGCTATCGAAAAACAAAGCAACCATGATTTTTTTTAATAAAGCAACACTGTAAATATCCCTTGTGTACTAATTTCCTGTCTTATATTTGCGTAATGTCTTGTTCTTATTCAACAACGTTGACAAGTATGAACATATAAACCGGGCTTAGACGTTTACCTTTGGCTGTGGGTATATAAAACTATTGCGCAGTTTCCATTACACAACACGGAATGGCACTCTTGGAACGCCTCCAGTTTCGACCTGGAGGCGTTCCAAGGGAGCACTGGCCACGTTATACCAAGAAATCCTCCCTTCCACACATAAACACCACTCAACCTCAAAACCTGGCCTTCCCCTTCATAAAAGACCCCCACTGCGCATCAGCACCACCTTACCGGGTCCACGTCAAAACGTACCACCCCCACATGCGCCCTGTACCAAGAGGCAATGGCACGCATACACGAAACCTTCGCTAACAGTACACACTTTTACACAGATGGATCCATCCTCCAAAGCACCGGAACAGGCGCAGCTGCTTGTATACTCCCATTCCTCGATGACAATCGTACCTGCCATCTCAACTTTACTGTTAGCTCCACGACAACAGCCCTACATCTGGCCTGTAACATGGCAAAAGACCACCTCCCACTTGACACCATAACCATCTTCTCCGACTCAAAGGCTGCATTGCAAAAGATCCTCAACCCCAACCGTGCTGCCCCGTGCATTCACAACCTAATTGGAAAGATTCACCAACTTGAAGAAGAGGGGTGCCAGGTCCACTTCCAAGGGCATGAGAAAACGGATGCCCTGGCCCGCGCTGCCCACAACTCTCACCAGCAGTCCATCGACGTCTTCCCAATCGACGAGGCCCGCAACATTATTAAACGACACCTCAGTACATCCCACCCCGACCCCCGAGTCTCCCACACAAGCCCTCCGCGCCCCCTCCCAGCCCACGGCCTCTCCAGAAAAGACCGCTCTCTCCTTCTCCGCCTCAGGACAGGCTACTCCTGGACCGCCGAACGCAGACATCGACTACAAAAGTCAGGTTCCCCCTTGTGCCACCTATGCCAAGGCGCAAATAAGACAATTCAACACCTCCTCTGCGAATGCCCTCACCTTGACGCCCCTCGCACCTCTCTCATAAACGCACTGAGAACACTCCACACTTCAAGATGTGCTCTTCCCAAATGAACCGGACTACACCCGCCTCAAAGTAGCATCCCTCATCGTCAAATTCGTCGAAGCCTCCGGGCTCTCTGAGCTCCTCCAAGCTCAACCCCACCTACCCTCCCTCTAACTCCTACCACCTTCCACATCCTCCTCCCCCCCCCCCTCCTAACCAAAACCCAGTTAAGGTGTCCTATCTGAGAGACAGTTACCGGGTTTTTTCCTCACTCCCTTTCCTCTCCAACAACCCCAAACAAGAACAACAACACTTTGGCCGGGTGGCTGAATTGAGTTACAGACACACAGAGCTGCAGTGTTGCCAGGTGTTGCGCCAGAGTCCGTCAATGCTGGACTCTGGTTGCGCGTTGCTTTCGGCGCATCATACAACCGTGTCGCTCCAAGTTTGGAGCTTGCACGGTATCAACTGAGAGAACAGTGCCCTGGCACACCCCTAACCAAACTATCCGTAGTAATTGGCGATTATATATTATGGCGTAATCGCTGTAGGGTTGTAGCACAAAATCGCAGGCTACGTATGCAGTGGCCCTTGCTTTCCTTTTTCAGACAACACCTCGTGACCTTTTTGGAAGGCGAGTTGGCCCTTTTGGGCGAGGAAGAGTTTCTGCGACATTGGTCTACCTGGTTTATTGAGGTTTCGAACAAAAGGGTTATTATTCATGCCAGTTTTCCAGAACTGTGTCCTTAGGGATTGTCGTTGTAACAAGTGATTTTGGTGTTAAAATTGTGTGTTAAAATAGTGCGGTACAGTACCCGTTGTGACATAAAACCAAACCTGTTCTGTATATTGCTGCATTCTTGAAGCGAATGTTTTTGTATCATTGTTTACCTCGCATGTTATTCTTTTGGTTGTAAGCAACTCTAAATTGTTTGTATGTTAATCTTTTGTGTACAATCAACTTTGAGCTGTTTATATGTTTCTGTAAGTGTCTGTTACCTGCAGCCTTCGCGCTCTATTAGTTTTGTAGCAACCGGCGCTGCACTTGTTTAATTGTTTCTGGTTGTTACTTTGTATCATTGATACCAGGATTTTTATAATAAATTTATCCTTTCAAGACAGACAGTCTGGGTTTAAGTAGCCCAAGAACGACTATCGTCTTTAACAGGTCCATTGTCCGGATGCGTGCCGCATCACAGGTGAACGTGACGGCGCCAGAAACACGATGCAGCGGTGAAAAAGTATTCGATAGTCGTTGACTTTCGCCACATGGATTTCATAAAGCTCGTCCATCACTGCAGATTGGTCGCATCACAACAAATTTCCCAGGAGAAGCTCTGTTACAAGACGATAGTCTTTCTTGGGCTACTTAAACTCAGAAATTTTGGTCTGTCTGTCTGTCTGTCTGTCTGTCTGTCTGTCTGTCTGTCTGTCTGTCTGTCTGTCTGTCTGTCTGTCTGTCTGTCTGTCTGTCTGTCTGTCTGTCTGTCTGTCTGTGACTCGATTCAGCCACCCGGTGAAAGTGAAACAAGGCCAGCGCAATAGTCTTATATACTCACAGCTAAATCTACCCGTCTATGTCCGGTGTAACGTTCATACTTGTCAACATTGTTGAAGAAGAACAAGACATTGCGCAAATATAAGACAACAAATTAATACAGAAGTGATATTTACAGTGTTCCTTTGTAAAAAATCATAGATGCTTGATTGGGCGTTGTAGCGTCGCGTTTCGACTGTTATTTCCACAGAACTCCCGCTAACGTTTGCCGAGGATAATGGAGTTAGGCGAAATTCCGACATCGCGTTGCTATCAATCGAGATGAAGTAGACCGTACGAGTTATTTTTCCATCAGAATAACTGCCGTTGTAGCTATCCTTGGCATTGTGAGTAAAAAAGTGGGCCCTGATTTACAAAACCCGTTGTTTTTACGATATCGAAAAGCACCTTTGGTTAGCCGGCGCCTCGGCTGTCACATCGCTCTTTTTGAATGGAAGAAACCGCACGCGGGCGGAGATCAATCACTATTTTTACTATACATTACATGCAAACATCTTATTTAATATCAGACCAGTATTTTTCGCCTTACTCCACATCGTGAAGCGAATTATACAACGGATTTAAAACTCTAAGCCAGCTTCCATAGCTAAATGGTGCACTGAAACACGAAAATAGTTACCTATATACCCCTGTTTTTTTTTCTTTCACCATAAACATGTGCTGCTGAAAACATTTTACTTTCAAGTAAACTAAATCTAGCGCTCTACTTCAATACTTCATTTGGGAATTGAAAAAAAAAATCTTTCTTTTTTATGAGAGGAACAGTTTTGTTAGCTTTTGCACTTCGTGAAGACGAAGGCCGATATTTGTGCGATATTTGTTAACACGAGCAAGGATGATTTTGGTTCACTTAGCGAGTGAGGCAAATGTCACACAAATGTTTATACCCGCGTGTACAATAACTCTAGTTAAGGTCGCAAAACTTTGAACAGGTCAAGGGGATGGAGGTGGCGTTGGCCCAGTTCAAATATTGCAAATATTAGATGCGGAAGTGCAAGCGGTCACGAATTTACTAAAGATTCTTTTTTTTTTGGTGATAGATGCAATAGGAATGACATATGTAAGGCAAGTGTGCGTGTTGCGCTATTTTTTTAGTAGAAATATTATTTTCAAGTAAACAGAGTTTTGCTAGCTCCAGAACATTTGCGAGCGCGCGTATAGTTTGTAGGCTTCTAATCTCCTTTATTGCATTGAAAAAAGGCGGATATTGCTACCTATGCGGTTAGTTTAAAACATGTGATGGCGACGGCGGTACAGCGCGGTGGTATAGCAGAGAAACCCCATGCGAAGCGTCCGTGCGCCCAGCGGAGCGCCGTGTAAGCCGCTGGAGAAACATGAGCTCCACGGGACAGGTTCCTTAACCTCCGTCACAGGCCGCTCGTAACTTGTTTCGGCGACTCTCCGCCAGGTGCAAACGTCGTCTGCACGGAGCTACTTTGAACGACGGTACCTAGTGTGATGTGTGCTTACGTAGCTTAGGATTTCGCCAAGGTGATTTTAAGAGCTTAGACTACTTATGTGCATCAAATTTGGATAAAGAAAAATTTGAGTGCAGTTGGCCCCTAAGTATGATCTGCACAAACATGCGTTTTAACACCCTGGAGCAGGCGAATGTCACCCAAAGACATTCAACAATGCTGATGCCCTTTTTTATCATCGGCACGCAGCCGCATTGTTTAAAATCAAACCCTCTGCTTCACCAGTGCATGGTTCTGTGAATAAGTTTCAAAAGAACCACGCGAGGACTCATCTTAACTGCGGAGATTGCGACACCCGGCCGCGCCTGCACCTGTCAGCCTAGCCTGGTCTAGCTTCCAAATAGAGAGGTTCCATTCCAAAGTGACGCACTGTCGGGCGCTGTGGGGGATCGGTTGAACAGTTGGTTTGGTTTTGCGCTGCGTGTGCGCCGCGTCCGTGCAATATTTTGATCTGTGTCTGTTTATTTTGCTTGTCATGTTCAACCGCGACCGCCGTTATCGACCTGTCCTTGCTCGGAAATACCTGATGAACAATTTGTTTTCGCTTTCCTAAATTTTTCTGTTAGTGTTTTTCAGACGCCACTGCTGCTGCTTGCGCTGCGTTCGACCCTCATTTCCCAGTTGGCCTTGTTCAGCGAGTTTCGCCGTGTGTGAGAGTTTGACCTTGAAGTTATACCACGTGACTCGCCTCCGCCGTGAGTGCCGCCCCTCCTTCCTCCTTCAGGTCGGCGCGACGTGAATAAAGGGAAAAGGGCGAGTGCAGCCGCGGTGTGAAGAAGGGAGCGAGGACGCTGGTCCATATGCGCCGAAGTCGAGTTTTCTTTTTTTTTAATGCGGAGCATTTCTTAGGCTCGCGATGTCACTCGTCGATGTTGTCGGCGCCGTCCACACGCTCACTGCGCATGCGCATCGCGTCGAGGCGCAGGTGCGCATCTCTCCCCCGTACCCTCCTCGCTCTCAACAACAGGTGCGGCGGTAAACTCAAGTAAATTCAGCCTTAGCAAATATATTATATGTCAACAGATGCAAAATATATTGTGCACAAATACAAACATATAAACATACATACATTGACCCCCTTCCTTCCCTCATACAGGCGCTCATGCATAGGAGCAGTAGTGGTGGGACCATTTCTTCCTAGTTTGAAGGTGGGACCATTTGTTCCGGGACCATTAGTTCCGGGACCATAAGTTCCGGGGCCATTAGTTCCGGGACCATTTATTCCGGGACCATTTATTCCGCGACCGGAGTAAACATATCGGTGGCCACAAAAATCGTTTGCACTGTTGCTCGCGAATACTTTTTTGTCTAACCATTAACCGCACTAACTATATATAAGACAATAGTATACTCCTCATTGATTACATTGTGGTGTATACAAGGGATTTAAATGTGCTGCACATGCAACTAACTCTCACGTTTTTCAGCTACAAGCGCAAACGAGGAGAAGTTGGACAGTTTAGAAGTGAAGTAATAAGCACAAAACATTAACACACGAAGCACACGAGCTCGTTTTGGATATTTTTTGGGCAGTAGAATGCAATACATGCTAAAAGACTCAACGTAAAGCTAACTTTGAATTTTACCTGTTCTTATTTTAAATATGTTCTTTTTGTCACGTACCAACACCATCATTACGAATATTTTGTTGTAACATGCACACCCTATTCAACTTCACTGCCATGGGCCAAAAAGCGCTGTGAGAGCGTAATGCAAAGCAAGACCGACAAATAGGATTATTATACGACTAACTGGCTGATCATTCGTGGACGCCATTATAATACCCCTGCCATGTTCTATTGTGCACGGAGGTGTCTGCAGCCGATGCCTGTAAAAAGAGTGAGTTGGTAAGAAAAATTTTCACCTCAAAACGATTTTAATTTTTTTTTAAATCCACTAGAAGCAGTCCTTCACACACTACGCTGAAACTCGAAGGGGTCAGGACTATTTATCGTATTTCGCAGGAAACGATGCGACCATTCGAACTATTGCGCTTATCCTAAATTTGAGGGCATGTTGCTCCACATTCATATAAAAGTATCACCACAAAATTACTCGAATTTTTTATGGACCAGTTCACGTCAATCCTGAGCCATTTACTTTTTGATAGCGCGCGTAAAGTATTTATTGGGGAATTAATACGTCTAGATTAGTGAAACATGTGTTATTAGGACTGTCTTTGTGACTTCTCGGCAAGAAACCATTTTTTTGCAGCGAAGCATCCTAATGATGCCAGCTATCTTTTAAAAGCATGCAGATCGAACACTACAAATGCATTTATGATGACTTTAAACAGATCTATTGCACTAAAAGAACACCAGTGCTGCTGTGAACGTTTGAAGCTTTCTTTCTTTTGTTCTTGCGCTAGCGTCCGCGATCTTGTCATTCAGTCGGCAACAGAAGTTCTTAAAGGGACAGACAACCGATTTTTGTCGAGTATATATTCTCTATCCCAAATGAAAGGGTATCACTTAAAGCACCTTGACGAGAAACGGTTTTGCTGATAACGCCCTAGAACTTTTTAAATCGAATTTTTTTACCTACGAACCGTACGTGTCCCTCCTAAAACTAATGCTGGCAACCATGACATAGAGTAGCTCGGCAACATACTTTTGTCTGTATGCGAAATAAAAAACAATATTTAAAAACTTGTTCCCAGCTAAAAAAGTTTGAATCGCAGGCTTTCTTGTTCCTGTATGTGTTTTTTTAATGCAACAGTCTATTTTGCACGAATGCGCCATCTGTTGGGATAGACGATAGGTAGAATCTGGCTTCACGTTGTGGAGGCGGGAAGTTCGATTCTCCCCGGGCGCGACGTTTTTTTTTTTTTTTTTTTAAGCTGCCGTTGGCGTATTTGGAAACTGAAATCAAATATTTTGGCAGAACAAACGTCTCTGCCTCAGGCAGAATCGTCAAAGCTCCTTCACTGGGTCTGTTTACTGAACGCTGCCGTTGATTCTGGGCATGGAGGCTCAGTTAGCCACACTGAGAGCAACCCAGCGGCAGCGGGCGGCGTGTCTAAACAAATTTTCAAAATGATGCTAAAAAATACATATACAATTTAACCGTATACAAATACTTGTGTTAAAAGGTTTTCAATACGTAAATAAACGCTTCAGCAGTTACAGTAGCTGCTAGGTTTGCAGGTCACGTGACAGGGACACATATTGTAGTTCCAAGTTTCGACACTACGAACCGCCACCCTTCCGTTTTCAGGAAGTTTCCTGCCAAATTAAAATTATTTCCGCCAGTTTGTTTAGAAATTGCTTGTGGTTACCGGGCTATATAAAACGCTGGCTTTCATATGAGCTAGAGAACATATACGCGACAAAAATCGGTTGTCTGTCCCTTTAAGCAGAATGTTTGTACTGCACCACAGCAAATTCTTCAGCAGGAGCTCACCCTGGAGTTCAGTGTAGGTGGAAAGTCTTCCCGGCGTATTGCACGTATCCATTGTCATCGCTACTCGTCCTCTTGAGGAAACCGAAACACCGGCACTTCACACTCTGGTGTGTAATTTCCGCGACACCACGGAACTGATCACTTGCTCAGCATCACAAATTTAGCGCGCACCATCCCGGCAGAATGACAAATGACAGGCACGAAAAGAAGCGTGGTCAGGATCATCCGCGCAGTACCATGCACGTGGGTGCAGTGAGAAAAAAAAAAAGCTGACTGAGAACACAGCAGTTTCAGTTTACATGCGCTGTCGAAAATAGTGCGGGGTAGGTATCATTCAACCTCCGTCAAACTTGCTTGCAAATAAAGGCTAACTTATAAACTTTTACGTTATCTTTGTCCACAATTTACCGAACAATCTGTTCTCATTCTACCGCAAAATATACATCGATATTTGTTGTCACTGCGCGAACTGACACAAACACGGGCATGCTGTGTGGCACTACTTGAACCTCTTTGCCCTGAAGGAAACTTGTTGTGAGGGGTGGCTATGAAAATTCTGGGAAGTTGTGGTTAGTGAACCCTGCCGCCCAGCCGCTACAAAGGATAAGCCGGGACGTTATGCTGAGTGGGCGCGCCTTTTCTTTTCGTCCCCTTCTCGTTGGGCTTCTGTGGGCCCCATCGGGAGGTAATTAACCTGTCTCGCGACAATGGCCGTCTTTCTGCTTCTGCACGTACCTACCTGCGCCAGGACGGGGGACAGAGGAAGGGGTGGCAGGGCCCACGGAAAAGCTTGCAGGCGACGCCAGCAGAAAAGTATTTGGGCTTTGCAGGGAAGACGACCATGTGCTTTGCCCAGAAGCCGACTTTTAGGGGCGAAGCTTCTTAAGGCGTGGGTCTGTCCATCCTCGACGTATGTATGTAGCCACCTCTAGTTTAGTTCTTGGATTGTTTACTAGATGGCGTGGCTACCTCTAGTAACAGGGGAAAAAAAGTATTTGGTGCCTAATAAGCTTTTTGTGCCTGCCCTAAGCAGCGCTAGTATTGAACCAAAAGTGTAAAACATAGGTATATTAGTCCTTTTTGGTTAGATGACATGTCATCACCCCGATACAAAGGGGAAACCAATAGAAATCATCATCATCATCATAGTTCTTGGATTGTTTACTAGATGGCGGTACTTGTATATGATGAAAAGATGCGCTTGGATTGTTTACTAGATGGCGTGGCTACCTCTAGTTTAGTTCTTGGATTGTTTACAAGATGGCGGGGAGCGTTGTAATAAAATCCGTTCGCTGTTGGCGCGCGCTCGGAGTCGCCCGATGGATAAGGCTGCAGAGCGGCGAGAGCGCAAGGCGGCGGCAGCGCGTGCTCGCAGACAGAATCCCGATGTGCGAGCCCGCGAGGCAGAAGCGCTCCGTGAAGCTGCGCGACGCCGCCGCCAAGATCCTGCCGTACGAAAGCGGGAGGCCAAAGCGTGTCGTCTGGCTGCGCGACGACGCCGCCAAGATCCCAGCGTTCGAGAACGAGAGGCCCAAGCGTCACGGCAACGGCGCGAGGACCCTGCCGTACGCGAAGCGGCACGGCTGCGGCGCGAAGAGGATCTCCAAAACGTCAGAGAACGGGAAGCGGCGAGAAAGCGCGCGTATCGGCAGGCAGACCCCGATGCAGTGAGAGCTCGTGAGGCGTCTGCAAAACGCATCAGGCGAGCTCAGCCCCAAGGTGACGACGCGCGGTTTAAGCGAGACTTTCTAGACGTTACGTTCGGACACAGATGTAGTGGGCGAACTTTCACTGAAGAGTCACGGTTTTACCGATGATTTCCCCTCAGGAGCTTCGCCCACTCATCATCATTCACCCCGTGGATATGCTGTGAATTTTTTTCAATCAGCCCCCGCCCGCCCCAGCCCGATGACGTAGGCCGCGTCGCGCAAAAGATAATTTCGGCTTTATAGTCTAGGTGGTGTTGGTGTACCCCGTGCGCTCCGTCGCTCTCAACAACAGCTGCGGCGGCGCGGGGGGAGCGCGTCTGTGCGCGCATGCGTCGTAGCTACCCGCGCGCTGTGTCGCGCTCAACAGTAACGGCGGCAGGGCGTGTACACGTGATAACGGCGTGGTGGGTGCGTATAAAGTTCGCGCGCTTGTGTACGGAAGTGTGCGCATGCGCGTCTCTCCCCCGTGCTCCTCTCCCTCGAACGCGAGCGGTGTGTATATTAGCGGCGGAGCGCGCGTTCGGAATTCAGTCAAGGGCGTCTTTGCTTGGCTTTCGCTTGACTTGACGCTTTGCTTGACGGCACCAAGCAATAAAGACAGACTTTCACTTTACACTCCTTGCCTTCGCTTCTCCTTCATTCCATAAATAAGAATAATAAAGACGAAATAACAATTAAGCATTCCCAAACCATACCCAATTACGCAACACTCACGCGATACCCCCCCCACTCTGCGACGCATTTACTCGAGTTCCCCCCGTGGAAAGATGCGGGCGGGTTTTTTTTTTATTCATTTACCCTAAAGGCCCTTACGGGCGTTACATAGGGGTCGCAATAAAAAAAACACATTGTAACATTAAAAACAGCAAAACAGCAACACCCACAAAAATGCGAATACAAATATATTCATGTCGAAATGCATAGTGTCAAAAAAAAGGGTACACAAAAGGCGCACAACAGTTATCTAATTCCTAAAATACGAGGGTTAAAAAATGACCCAGGTTCAAAATAACACAAACATCGAACATTGAACCAATCTAAGAGGTTCAAAAATGGCACAAACACTGAAAAATGATTTATACATTTTATACATTGAGGGATAACTGTAAATCTTTGATAAATGACTCGTGATTACTGAGGGTGACGATGTTACCTGGGAGCTGATTCCAGTGACGAATAGCAAGTAAGAGTGGCGAGAAGGAAAATAGGTTGGTACGCGCGAATATTGGTTGAACTTTGAATGCATGATCTAAACGGGAGATAACGCGACCAGCGGGTCTTGTGTGCGAGGCAGCGAAAGAAGACTGGCTGTGGTATAGCCTAGGAAAAACCGATAAAAGACTATAAAGCCGGCGTTGTTGTAGAGGTGGCAAGTTCAGGGACTGTTTCATTTCTGTTATACTTGATGTTCGTGAGTAGTTCCTGAGAATGAATCGGGCAGTTTTATCTGTGTGGTCCCAGTGGCGAAAGTGGCTGGCTGCGTCAGACAATATCCTGCAGACGTTGCTCGGATTGCGAATGAGTAAAATATGTGATAAAATTAAAGCTCGACTTAGACAACAAGGTCTCGTCTGAGTACATATCTAATTTCTTAATATGGGAGCACGCGAAAAAAGGAATAATACAGAAAAAAACGGTATGCTAGCTACAACCAGGTGAAGCTTCCAAAAGCTCGAATTCGCTGGCACGCAGAAGCCCAGACGTGTCGCTGACGAACTGGTCCCTTTTTTCTCTTAATATAAAAGCCTACTAAGAGCTCCTTGCCGGCCACTGTATTATCGCTTCTTCGGAGAATTTCAAGCTTCTCCAAGAAAAGTCTGCATTTTGTCTGCAAAGGACTCAAAGGACTGCACTGTCCTCAGCGCGCGGGTGAATACACGCGAGTATTATTGTTTAGTGACGAACTGTGCTCGCGTGCCCTGTCATTCACTCATCTGATCGTTTGGCCGATATAGGCCTCCCCGCATTAAAGCGGTATTTTCTATACTATTCCGACATCACAGGGCACAAAACGCTTGGCATGCTTGTTTTCAAACTTTTTAAAGCGCAGCTTTAGTGCCCCCACTGGCAGTGCCGGATTAGGAAACTTTGGGGCCCGGGGCTACTGCGTCCTTGGGGGCCCTAAAGATGATGATGATGATGATGATGAAAATGATTCCGCTTTAATATGCGAAAATTTTCGAAGCCCATGTTATGCGCTCTGATCAGTGACAAATTATACTTAATTTTACGCTTTCCGGAAACTAATTTCTTGGCTTTATGACTAGCATTACATAACGGATTTTAAGAGGCGTAAAAGTTAGTATGGTTTGATTGCCGGCCCGTCACAGATTCACAATTAATCGAAGCGCCATGTCGGCCTGCACACGCCATGGTACAGAAGAGTATTTTTTTACAAGAAGCATATTTTATTTAGCTGGTAAAGTTTTAATTTTATAGTAAAGTTCTCCACCTGCATATATGGGAGGGCTCAAAGTCCGCGCAGGCAGCTGTCACTCACAGACATCTGCCAAACAGTTAGCCGCCACGGCTTAGGGGCCAAAATCCTGTAGATTACCCGCGCAGACGAAAAAGCACGCGGCGGTTAGAACACGCGCAACCTTCCTATCGCAGCAAAATTCACACAAAAAAATGCCGCTTTTTGGGCTGGGGAGCGGTCGGCTTCATGCGTGGGTTTGCGCATGGCCGTCGAACTTTCAGCGGCGAGAAACTCCTGTTGCGCGCGTAGCTTTGATGGTCTTGCTAGTGGGAAAGCCGTTGCATATTAACGGGTCCCCTTTGGGTTGGAGAGCGACAGGGGAGCACGAGAGATGGCATCAGACAACAGTTTAATAGGGATAGAATGTCTCTGCTCCTCCCCCCCCCCCGCGCTGCTGCTCCCGTCGGTGCCGCGCAACAATTCCATTCGTTGTCGAGGTCGTTGTTCGGTCTTAACTGGCAGTGGAAACACGCTGAAGCTTCTCGTCTATAGATTCGGGGTCTACGACGGAGGCGAGTATGGGGGGACCTCTCTTTTTCGAATCTTCAATACGTCTGCCGCGTCCAATGTTTTTCCCGGGCTTTTTCGGGGGGTTCCTCTCCTCCTGTCGCCACGCCCAAGCGCGACCAGAACTGCGGGCCGCCCTTTGGTCCGTGCTGCGCCGTCCGGCGGCTCATTTCAAAGCGAAAAGCACCCACGGGGACAAGCAGCTTAACATCCCCGAGTCGCGGCGGAGGTCCGTTTTCAAGACGGCATCGAAGGGGCCGCACGCAGGATGCGTTTTTAAGTGGGCACAGCTTTCGTCATCCCGAACAGAAACACACGTTGTTGTTGCTTTGTTTGGCGTCCACGCCTGAGCTCTTCACACCGGCCAGGCCTGCTGATTCCCCAGCTCGAAGGGAGCCACTAGGGTCGGGCTGGCCCGGCGGCCTCTGCGTCCACACAGATTGGCGCCTTGAGAATTAGCTACGAATGGAGTCGCGCGGACCTATAGCTTCCGCAACGCTTGTTGCTCAGACAGCCTGCAGAGGCTACAGCACAAAGGCACGGGCTGAAGCCGAACGACCCCGGAGTGGCCTACACAACCTTTGAACATTTACATAACCATACGCTGACCATTGAGCGAGAAATATCGAGTCGATATCTATCACGCTTATGCGATTCAACTAATCCACTAGCTTTATTGAACGGGTCGTCATCGCAATGAACTTCCTTGTCAAGCGCTATACATTGAAATTTCTGGCAGAAATTGTGTATGAGAGGGCAGTGCTTAAGTTGTCAATAATGACATATAACGACCCTCAGATTTAAACAATTTACAATGTTCTTCAGGCATTATTTCATTATTCGCATGCCTGACCCTTTCTTATACCGAAACGTGCGCGCGCCGAAACGTCCCCGTACTTAGATGTCCGTGTACAGAAAAGACCGAACCGACCTGTGTCGCGTAAAAGACCGGAGCCGAAGCTCGGGGCCTGTTTTATGTGGCTTCTTAGGCCCGGTTAAGCTCTGTACCCAAGACTTTTGGTCAAAGCGTATTCTCATAAACCTCGGGAAAACAAGAAAGAGGAGTAGGAATAACTAATTTAAATTGAAATGGACTCGAAGGTTGTCAACCATAACGTGAGGGGCCCCCAACTCCTCCACACCTTTCACGAATTAGTCAGCTCGGGTGGGAAGGTGAGGTTGAAGCTCCTACCTTCTACTTTCAATGCGGGCAGCGAGCACACTCAATAACTTTTTTATATGGTCGAGCGGGGCCCCTGACAGCTGTGGGCCCGGGGCTGCAGCCCCCGTAGCCCCCACCTTAATCCGGCCCTGCCCACTGGTGCCGTTGTACGCCAATACGCCCTGCAGGAAAGACAACTTTCTCTAACGATGTTGAATGATCGCGGGTGAAGTGAAAGAAAAAACTCCCACCTCCCCTCGCGGGAACCCCTGTGTAGATGCGACGCGCAGGCGGAGCGGCGAAGGGACCGTGTTTTATAGCGCGAATAACGTTGAGGGGACTGCGTAAGCCGGTCCCAGTCGATGACGACGTTGGCGTACTTGTAAAGCGGCGTGGACTCTAGATGTTTGAGCCAAGCGTGGATGTTGCTTCGCCGGACAACGGCACACCGGTTATATGCGCAGCGCGCCCGAAGGAGAGGAAACCGCGGAAGAGAGTACTGCACATGCGCCGGCCCCAGCGCGTCTGCCGCAGCTATGACGCAACACAATCCAACACAATCCACTTTAATCCAATCCAATCCAAATCCAATCCAATCCAATCCAAGCCAAGCTAATCCAATCCAAGCCAATGCAATCGAATCCAATCCAATGCCCCTCGCGAGAGTGTTCGCTATCGGAGAGGAGACGGGGTGAGCCAACGGTGAGCGGCGGAGAGCGCAGCTCGCGCGGCGAGGAGAATGGGGGAGGGGTGGACAACGCCGCCGCCGACGACGATGACGCCGGAGGGACAAGGCGAGTGAATGAGGTCCGATTCCGGCTTCCCGTGGCCGGAAGCACAGGTCCGATTCCGGCTTCCCGTGGCCGGAATCGGACCTGGGCCCCTCGCGTCCCTTTCGGCCCAGAGTTTTCAAGCATGCCCCGCATGCGTCTCCGCCCCGAGAACCGGTTTAGCCGCCGGATGACCCGCCGCGTCAGCCGCTCCCACGCGCATCCAACTTGCTCGATATTTTGCCGCGCCGCCT
Source organism: Haemaphysalis longicornis (assembly GCF_048455015.1). NCBI lineage: Eukaryota > Metazoa > Arthropoda > Arachnida > Ixodida > Ixodidae > Haemaphysalis > Haemaphysalis longicornis. The sequence continues at coordinate 177,973,181 of NW_027526385.1, read as the reverse complement.
CGAAAACCTGATTGCTCGGACAGTCATTTGTCCCCTCCCCCCCCCCTCCCCCCTTTCGGTGTGTTGTTGTGGGAAGCTGAGCAATACAGCTACTAGCCCCATTACGACAAATAAATCTTCTTTCTTAAATTTCCCCGTCGCCTCGGTACGCCGGCAGTAGTGGTTCAAAAGAATATGCCGAAGAAACATACTGTTCTCATTGCAGGAATGGATGTTTTCCACTTCAAGAACAGCGCTAGTAGCGGCGAATATCGAAATCACAATTGGTGGCTCCTTCGGCCACGGAATATCGGTGACGCTCTTGTCCAATATTGCTAATCGCGGGGGGCGCCCGTAGTGATAGAAGAGGCTCGCTTTTTGCATGAACATTGCGCTTCACTTTTTTAACTTTATGCTCAGACGTCGCTCTTTCGGTTCGCCCTTGACGAAGTTTAGCACATTTGGCAATGCCCATAATTGGCCGTGCAATGAATTAGCGCTTTTGCAGTGGCCATCGAATGCCAACGAGAATGTGTTTGAAGTTCGCCCCGGCGCCCTTACGGCATCCGTAAAATGCGGCAATAGCGATAAGAACGAGCCATTAAAAGAAATGGCGGTGCCTGTAAGCGTATGCGCAGATAAAGTTCGTGGCAAAGGTCCATTGCCAAAGGTGGGCTGCAATACCCACATTTACCATTTTTGAGCTTTTAAGCCACCTCGAGGGAGCCGCAACAACCGTGACCCTCATTCTTGTGAATGCAAGTAATCGCAGTCGTGTCTGTAATACCTACGTTAATGCTATAAAAAAAGGGCGTCAAAATCCGGTTTCATCAGGTACACCCTGAGAGACCCTCGAGATTTTGTGGTCAAAGCCATACCAGAGTCCTTCAATGCTTTACTGGTCACGAAACTTCGGCGCTCGCTTCATATAGGGACCGCGCGCGCCACTAGAGGCGCCACCGCCGCACGAAGGTCATCCAGCCGCCGCGCGTGCGGCGTATTGGCCAGCTCTTGGCGTGCAAACGCTCGCTGCTTTTGGTGTCTTCGCGCTGATTAAGTGTTTTTTTTTCGTAGTAGTTAACGATGAATAGTCCAGTTATTGTGTTTATCACCTGCCTTCAATGGGGTTTTATTTTTCGAAGAAAGTTACCGTAGACTGCGGCCGCGAACGGCAACGGCTTCTGTGTGTTCTGGCACAAGCGCTGCGCCGTCGTGTTTACGGATTTTTAAATCTATATTGCTTCTTTTCTTAAAGCAAAGTTGTAAATACTATACACACGGTATCTGTGTAGTCACGGACTGCTGCGGGCCTATCGATAATACAATATTGATTGATTGCAGGGTTTAACGCGCCGACGCAACGCAGGCGATGAGGCGCGCCGTAGTGGAGGGCTCCGGATTAATTTTGACCACCTGGGGATTTTTATCGTGCGCCGAAATCTCGTACACACGGGCGTTTTTGCTTTTCGCCTCCATCAGAAAAGCGGCCGCCGCGGCCGGGAATCGAACCCGCGACCTCGTGCTCAGCAGCGCAACGCCTTAGCCACTGAGCCACCGCGGCGGGTCGATAATACAATAAAAAAAAAATTCTGAAAGAAACCAAGTACGCGTGGTTCAGACTACGCTTAATGAATCCGTTGATTGCTCTGGAATGCACAGAACGCTAAAAGAGATAGCCCAATAGTGCTGCCGTTTCGATGAGTGGGTACATACTTGAGAATATCTAAAAACGCTGCAGAAACGCGAAGAATCAAAACACGAAGAGATATATGTTGCACCATGTGTCTTTCTGCTTCCACGCTTTGCAATCCTTGCAAAAACAGGAAGCAAAAAAAGAACAATGAAACTGATTTTATCACACGCAAGAAAAAATTTCAATGTTAGGAAGGGTGACAAAACAGCGTGGTCCAGCGCACAAAAATTTGTTTTTTCTCGCTGCGATGTGCAGCACACGGAGGAAACAGAATATTGCCACGTAGCCAAGAACGACGCAAAGCTTTTCTGAACGCAGTGACCTAGGGATCTCCTGCACTACAAACGACTAGAAGGAAACACAAACGTCGAAGAAGCAGTCCGCAGTGTGACCTGAACAGATGAACGTCGATAAAGTAAGTTGCGCGGCGTTTTTTATGCACGCATTACTCTCGGAACGTTATTAATTTCAGATCCATGGAAATAGGATCGAGAACATTGTCGAAGAAACCAAAAATCAAGTTAGCGACAAGGTGGCACCCTTTCCATATCAAACAATATTGCCCGACGGGACGTACGACAAAAAGAGAAAACGGGCGCGCCGGTTGAAACGCCAGATAAGAAAATTAATTTCAGATCCATGGAAACAGGATCTAGAACAGTGTCGAAGAAACAAAAAATCAAGTTACCGACAAGGTGGCACCCTTTCCATATCAAACAATACAGTCAAACCCGTTTATAGCGAACTGCAATATGCACAGCGATTAGTTCGATATATCCAATAGTTCGATATAGCCGAACCCGACTATAACGAGCTTATCGTTACGAGTTCGCAATTCGCGGGAGCCCACCGCCCCCTCCCCAACTCCGCCATCCACGTATGCAGAAACGGACACAGTAGAGTAGCCATGACCAGACCAAAATAACCCATTTATTATCAAAGCTACTTTCCGCGTTTACTGTCCACGTTGCAAAAAAAAAACGGTGATTTTTGTTTTCACTTTCGTTTTAGCGGCTTCAACTAGTATAGCATTCTCTACGCGAAACATTGTTTGCACCAGTTCGAGTCCGTCTCCTCAAAAATCTAAGAAGCATTGGCGGAGCACATCGACTGCCGAAAGCGCTTCATTATAAGCGTCGGACGGATTTCACTGGCGACATCATCGGGAACGTTGGCGAGCTCTTCCCACAGTTCACCGATGCTGCTGTTTTGGTCCGCACTCACTGACTGGGCGAGTTCCGTCGCGAGTCCCGCGCATCGGAAACAGTTCCGGAAAGTATTGGGCGTCACGTCGCTCCGTGCGAGGCGCAATGTCTCAATCGCGGCCAATCCACATCTCAATCGCCGCTCCGAGATCATGCATTTTGGCGGCCATTCTAGGCGCCCAGAGTTCGGTATATCGGATGTGAACTTCGTTATAAGGAATATGTTTCCCATGTATTTCCGTAACTGAATTATTTTTGTTTGATATATAGCATAATTCGCTCTATCCGGGTTCGTTATAGCCGGGGTTGACTGTATTGCCCGACGGGACGTACGACAAAAAGAGAAAACGGGCGCTCCGGTTGAAACGCCAGATAAGAAACCGGAATCGGCCACGCGCGATTACAAAACAAACAAAACGAACCCTAAGGGATAATTCGCGGAAATATGAAAATTAAAAGCACAAGGACGTCCCAAAGCTTTTTTTACACGCGAGCCTGAGCCCAAGGTAATACAAGTTTGCAAACAGGTAATGAAGCACCGCTACAAACTGACTGATATGGCAAAAATCCGGATTTAAGATAGCCTTGTACAATTCTAGGTCCACGATGCTCTCAAAAGGGTACATTGCTTTTTCCCTTCTCGCACACAGTGCATTTCCACACTGCGACACACCTATATACGAAGCTGAAATCTCCCGTTGCTTGCCTTGGAATGGCGCCCCTCCATTTATCACACAGCTGCCCGTCGCTCGGTCAACAGAACAAGGAAACATTTTCTGTGGTATCGTTGTACAAGGAACGACATCCCGGGCCGCAACACATGTTCGGCATCGTCGTTGCACTACTTAAGTCGCATCGCAAGAGCGCGATATGCACGATTACATTTTTTTTCCCGCACAAAACAAACACAACTCGTCGCGGCTCCGCCGTTCGAGCCAGCGCAACGCCGCCCGAGGAGTGACCTCGATGAGAGGGTGGCGCCACGGCGCGGCGGCCAAACGCAGCATATGAAGCTCTCCCATTGAGTTACGGGGGAGTTTCGTGACCAGTAAAGCATTGAAGGACTCTGGCCATACCCAGATGACGGCGTTAAATAGACGTGGATGCGAAATTCGTCTGCTTAAGCTGCATCAACTTAGGGTTCGCACAGAAATGGCATTGTCATGTCTGTCAAGTTTCAATGCGACACATATAAGGTTCATTAGTAAAAACTTTGACGTGAGTTGCAGAATGGTTTGCTGAAGGGCCACTTGGTGCATTTTACTATGAAAGAAAACAGCGCAAAATATTGTCCACTCTTTTGCGCTGTCTTTCTTCGTTTGACATGGGTCTTTTCTGGATACCTATTGACTACCAAAATTACAAAAGCAAGCTCCTTATATTGAACACTGATCACCATTGCTTCGGCATCTAGGAGGGACAGTTCCTTCACGTCACATGTGCACTGTCCAAAATGTTCCACTAACCCCCATCTTCCTCATCTGTTTTCCGGGGATAACGGAAACTGCTGGACGCCGTGCACTCGGTACTAGCTTTGCAACTCGAGTATCCGCGTTAACTATCGCTAAGAAAATAATCTAAGTACACCCGTAAAATTTTCCGTTAGCTTCAATAACGCCTAAAGCTTCTTGTCTTTTTTGCTTCCACCCAATACTATATATTGTGGGCGCCTATTTTGTAATGCACGGTTTATTGTTCAACACAAGGTATCCATGAAGTGGGCTAATCACCATCCATTGGTAGGACAAGTTCCTCACCAGTACACATCTATTATAATCATCATTTGAACATCATCATCATCGTGAGCCCCGGGGTTCTGTTGAATCACCACCTGCCTGGATAAACGGAGCGACCGGTCAAGCTGCCTACTTGTGCGGACTCTCCTGCCTCTTTACAGTATAATATATCGTGCAATGAAGACAATAGCGAACGAACGAAGCTGTACATACCACACGAGTAGTAACGGACACGTCTGTACACGTTATAAGCACGCCGGCGTAAGCTTAGCGAGCCTCGCTGTGGAAATGACCCCTTATCACAAGCGCAGGCGCCGCGGAATGACAAGCAGGCATTCGGATCCGCCAGCATGAAAGCTGCGTCTGTGCAGACGCCGTCCCATATGCCGGAGTGAATATGCTGTTTAGTGGGCGGATGGCATGCAGCCGAGTTCGTCGTGCCAAGCAGGTGGTTGTAGAAGGGGATACTGCGTGGAATTTTTATTGTTTAGATGGCAGTGGCACTGGTTTAGCGCCGAATGGTGACACAAAGCAACTTAAGCTGGATTCACGGCGGCCGTCAGGCGGCATGTAAGTTAATGCGGGTAGGGTGACGGGTGGAGACAACTGCGTCGTCTGCTACGGAAGCCGCCATGTTGAGTCCCGCCGGTGGGGCAGCGCGCTGCAAGCACGGGGATGTGCTATCGGATTCTTATATGCACACGCATTCCGTGGCCACAAACCCCTTCCAGAGTGAAGGAGAACTTATCAGTGGGCTTGCTTGTACGTCTTAACAGTGAAAACACTGCGCTAGCTCAGTCGACAAGACGAAATAGCGGGGGAAACACGGCACATAGAGACGCATCCGTGCACTACCGCGTACGTGCGTCTCCCACTTTTTTGTTTTGTAAACTTAAGTAAGCGAAATGTCTCTACACTTTTAAATGTAACATGCATAATAATGCATCAATGAGGCTCGCTTCTTGATCGTTAGTTTTGGTGTTAAATCTCATCTGCGAAAAAGTTGCGTCTTATAAGTGCATTCGACAGGCAAAGACTTCGCGGGAGAGGCATGTTACATGAATCACTCTGTTTTTCCACTAAGTCTGTCTGATTTCGCAGTTAACTGATATTATTCATGAGCGTTCTTTGCCGAAAATCACAGACGGAAAAAGCATAATACCTTCTATATGAAAGATAATGCGCAAATGGCGAAGCGAGGACACTCAGTTGTTGTAATAGTGTATGTAGTTGTTTCTCCAAGGGGAAAACAAAAGCTAAAAGTGAATGAACGAAATAGCAGAGGCTTATCTAAAGCACTGCGGTTTATGCATAAAGAAGAAAAAAGAGAAATCTGCCAAGAAGCCCCATTAATGTACAACGCTTTGTAACTGAACAAAAATGCCTAATCGGCGAAGGCATTTAATAGGTACAGTAAATAGATGCGCAGCATGCAGAAGTTAATTTTGGGGGAGGGGGTGGACATACCACCAAAAATGGAGGCGGAACTTGAACGAAAACTATCATACAAAAGGAAAATCGATTCACAATTAAAAGTAAAATAATTGGGGATCGTTTGGTAAAAAGATAAAAACAAACACAACCAAACAAAGCGAGAAGTCATGAAATATAATTCACGGGGAACTGATTACGACAGTAAGTCTCCCAGTTTGCTACACACAGCCACGTCTCGTTATAATGCTCAAAATGATGCAATGAAATCCCAAAAGGTGTGTGGTTCAGCACCTTCACTTGACAAATTAAAAGTATTGCACAAGATACCACCACAGAAACATGGGGTTTGTTAAACAATGAATTCAGCGGCAAGTATACAGTGCCCAGTTGTGGGCAGTGCAGCATGTGATACAAAACCAAAACAACCATTCCGACGAAGCAAAACGAGCTTGTCAACACGTTTATTACCAGCGCGTGGGCTCTGTGTCGCAGCCTGACAGCAGAACCATGGTTTGTAGCATGAATTGTTGAATGCAGTCAATGCAACAAATAAGACACCAACACAATAATTAAAAGGAAATCAAAGAGACCGTGAAATACTTCAAGGGAACATATATATAGGCAAAACTGTACAACACACAACTTTACAGTTTTCTATTTACAATATCAAGCTAGAAGTCTGGAAAGTTCAGGGCAAGTTCACTCCTGCGCACGTCTTGCTTGCGTTGCCATCCACTACTCTTTTGGCAAATTGACGAATGTGTATGCGCAGCCGGAGCCTTGCAAAGCTTGCTATAAGCATCTTCTCTACGGTTTCTTTGTGTTGTTCACATGTTTGCAGATTGCATCGCGACATTTTGCTGAGATATGTGGTCACGACCTGAAGTGGTGACTTAACTGTGAGCACGCTGTCCGTCCACGTAATGATTCCCCTGAAAAGCTCCTCACAATACTTCAGCGTGCGCATAACAGCATCGCTTAAATAGTGGAGGTTGTTGCCATGGCGAACGTACTCCTTCAGCACGGTCAGATAGGAATGCTCGCTGATGCAAGTCCCCAACACTGCAGTCTTGCAATGTTCGCATGCGCCAACCGCCTTTATGGTGTCTTTCAAAAGAAACCCGCCGATGTGAAACAGGATGCCACAGTCCACTGACGACAGCTCCTCGATGAAAAGGATTTCATTGTCGTCAATGGCTTCTGCTTCAGCTTCGGCGTGCTCTTGCAGACCCTTGAGAGCAAGTCAACCAGAAATTGGCCATCGTCGACATCGTAGCTTGTTGTCGTTGGCGTGTACAGAAATTGGCTAACGCAAACAAGCTTCACGGCACACTTCATGTCATAAGCATTCGGCACTGGTTTCCTTAGGCGTATGACCGAGAACAGGTTTTCGAGGCAGTCCTGGAGTATTCTACCCGTTAAAAAGTACTCGTAGCCTTCACTCTTCAAAATAATGTCCTGAAGCTGAAGGAAGACTGTAGTGGCTATCAATTAGCCTGCTTCAGACGGCTTCCACTGAGCTGAACCTCCTGCCTTCATCCCTTGCATGGTTTCAACCGACAGTTTCAGAGTGTCGATAGCCGAGTAGTACTTGTCCATATTTTGGAGACTTAGAGCGGTAGACGGATGTCGTGAGGACATAATGGTGTACCATTTCGACACGAGCTCCAAGAACCATGCCGTAGTCTCCGCTTTTGGTTTCAAAACTTTCTGCTTTATCAGGTATCTGATCGCAGCAGGAGTGTCTCGGAAAAAATGCACAGCTACTCCCACTTTCATTTTTGAAAAGTGGCCCTTACTAACATGAACTTCTGACAGCTTCGGTGCCACTTTCAGTTCTTTGTCGCTGTCATGTTCTATGACAGAGCGTACGTGCTTAATTTTTACTTTATTGGAGGGCAAACTACGCTCCTTTACAGCCGATTTACTCAGAGTGAAGACTTCCGAATTCAGAAGTTGGCCCCTGATATTCTTAAGCACATGTGCAGTGTCCGCACTAAAATAAAATTTCTGATCTTCAAGGCAAGGGTGTGCAATAGAACAGACAGTGCGAGAATCTCTGTGACTCGAAAAGCCCAAATCTCGCCACATCGCGCGGTTGGACGCTCCCATATCACAGGTCACAACCCGAATTCTTAGTGAAATGTCGTGACAAGGACGAACAATTTGGAGAACGTACTTCTTGAGGGTGTTGCCATCGACGTGGCTCCCAGTGAAATGGTACGCAATTACCTGCTTGCACCTCTGCGTCAGGCCGCCCACCATGAACACCAGTGCACGTTGTGCGGGTTCGTCTGGTCTTAAGGGCGAAGTTGTCCCGCCAAACACGACGTCTGCAGATCGATCTAACTCGTACCCCTCTGCAATCTCCATCTCATCCAAAAAACAAAGCGCAGTCCTTCTCCACATCTTCCATGGTTTCAGCTTTTAACTTCAGCAGCTTTACTACATCAGTTAGGATTCCTGGCATCAACTCCAGTCCGGGAAGGCGCCTTGTGAGGGCCCTATTGGATGGAAGGGGGTATCCAAGCTTCCTTAGGGTTTCATACCCAGTCGTTCCACACGACAGCTTAACCTTAAGCGCTTGCTGGATCCTTTGCGGCGACCAAGTGTTCCCCTGGTTGCCTTTTCGAGAAAGTGATTCTACTTGATCCTCGTTCAGAAACTTCATTCGCTCTCCCGTGTTCTCTACGTTACTTTCAAGCTTCTGAACTTTCTTTTTAAGGCCCTGAATGGTTGCATTTGCCTTGCTGTGAGCGTCCTGAAGCTGGCCGTATTTTCTCGTCACGTCTGCGAGCTGCTTATTAAGCTCTGCGCATGAGCTGTGGGCCGATTGTACGTCGCGTACATCAATGCACAGCGGGGCAGGGGACGAACTTTCCGCAAAGCTAAATTGTCCCCAGTGTGTTGCTTAGGCTCGGTGCTGATGGACTGCAAACTTGTTATGGAGGCATTCCGCTGCTTCTTGTCAGCGATCCTGACGTTTCCCCGCACGTAAGGGATGAGACACCAGTTGTAGATGTTTCGTCATGAGTCGGCAAGGCTCCTTCACAGGCGACAGATTGCACAGGTCTTGTTCTTTCCTTAGGTGGCTTCCTCGGCTTTGGAGAAGCTAAAACAATGTAAACCAAAATATATAAGATACAGATACCGAGGATACAGAAAATAACATATGGCAGTGATATTGTTCTGCATTATTAATTACTATTATCATGCAATCACATACACTAAAGCAACCGAATCTAGACTATGTCATTCAACTATGTCATTCGAGTAAAAAAAGCTTCGTATGTAAGGAACTATCGCTAATTCCTGTCGAATCAGCAACAAGGTGTTCAAGGTTCTCGATCGTCTGAAAGTTCATGAATTTAAGTCCTATTCAAAGCATGTCTTTATTAACAACTATGCATTATTCTATTATTCTACTATGCAACTATTCAGAGTCGCCTTGCCTACTGCGTTTCATCATGGGTAAATACATACGCTACCCATCGAGAACCTGCTTTTTTTTAAAAAATGAGGCACTCTGGCTCATAACATTTTCTCCTTTCTATCTAATTTTATGCCCCTGTACTTTAATTTAAGTGTGCTCTACGTAAACAAACTATTCAGTGTAAAGATCTGTGTATTTATGTGTTGCTTTGTTCAGAACAACCTATCTATAAGGGGTCTTCACGGGAGCATCTCAACAATCAATCACACCTAATTCTCTGCTCGCTTCACTTTTGTAATTCTGGATAAGGCAAGCTTTAGCAATGACAAACTTACTGCAAAATAACTTGGTGTGCCAGCGTGGAGCTCTATGCCCGGTGAAACGAAGTCAAATTCTACGGTTCATTCACTTCATGAAATAAATATTTAAAATATGCCCAAATTTAACACGAAATATTGCACTAACTCCTTAATCCCGTTTTCCTTTGTATCACTGCTGTTGAATGTTTTTTCATATGGATTTAATAAATTTTCTTTGATAGCTATTGTTAAATGTTTGTGATGGTGTAATCACTGTTTAATGTTCAAAAAACCACTTTGAGTGCTTGCTAAATTTTTGTCATTCATTGCGTTATTAACGCGGTCTACCAGACAGTTTTTACTGTTTGGAACTTTTTATATTTGTATCGATTTCAGTGCGTGCGCACTACGAAATACTTTACAGAATGGTGACCGAAAGTGCCAATTAACGCCTTAGTGTCAATGAAATAAAACAATATATAAGAATTGAGGACAGCAAGTTTAGCTGCGTAATTACAGTGCCAAATATTACAACGACTTACCTCAGAACGGAAACACTGTCGGCACAGCATTTGGCTTTAACTTCTTCCAGCCGTCTGCACGATTTTGTTCGAAACAATTCTCCTCGAAATGAGCCTGTGGGAAATGTTAGAACAAAAAAAATGCGTGAAGCCTATAACATAGACGTAAAGCGAACCTCAACGTATGATTCCTTTCATGCCTAGCTCAATTCTAAAATATTCAGCTATGGCCCAAGCACAATGATGGCTTTCTACAGCCCCATAATGCAAGCACATGGCTTTCTCGCTCACAATGACAACTTAAGAACGGCACCAGAAGTTGCCGCTGTGCCTTGTCACCGTAGCCGGATGTTCCTCCAAGCGGCGCAAGTAGGGCGTTACTGGGAATATTTTGAACATGGTGTGAGCCGTTCCCGTGATTTTTTGGTCTTAATATGCTTATAAACGACTCCAGTGACGGCAAACAAACTGCGTGAGACAAGGCAGACGATATTACGCATTCATAGCAAACCCCTTTCAAAACGCGCGCGCATTGACATCACGGGCCCGGCGCTTTGGCGGAGTGATACACTACATGAAGTGGTACCGTTCTTATGTTGTAACCGAGTATAATGCGTTTACTACTCCGGGGCAAACAGAGACATCCCAGCCTCGTCCAGTGTTGTACAACGCAAACGTGCAACACGTGTTACTACAATGCAATAGTTGTCACTACATGCATGCGAACGAAGTAAAAGAGAGCGAAATGAGGCTCGCAATACTCACACTGCACACGCACGACGCCTTCGTAGGCGTCCACTTGTCGCGTCTTACGTTTACGGTCCACTGCAGTCTCCTTTTCGGCTCTGTTGGAAACTTAAACATTCGCCAACCATTCCTGCAGTGGTTTGTGCACAGAGGCACGCAGCAACCAGGCATTTTGAGCCGCTAATCGCGGCCAGACAGCTACAGCACGTCGGCGGTTGCGCCGCAGGAGCGGGGATCGGAACGGCGGTCGGTGGCTCCGAAAACCGGTCGAGGCGGCGAGGGGCCCTGCAAAGGATGTCTCCATGTCTCCCTCCGCCTGAGGCGACAACTGACCTTTAATGGTTGAAGCTGCATGGGGATCTGCAACAATGTCGCAAGGGGTACCGCACAGGTGTGGCGGATAACTGGGAAAGCGCTTGCAAGAGTGCCGAGAAATCCTTCCCGGTGTAACTGGAGGAAATGAGACGCGTTCATGTAGGAATTAGTAGCGCATAGCACGCATACTGGGAAGGTTGAGAGGAATTCGAACCACAACCAGCGCGCGCGTTTTCTCAACTTTTTTCCTAAGATTTCTAAAACGGGGGAGGGGGAGGAGGTGGAGTAAACTGAGCCCTGGGGGCTGATGTCTGGGCACCCGCCGGTGCAATGTTTCCTCTAGTCCGGGATACTCTGGCCTGCGCTGGCATTCCTAAAAAACTGTATCCAATTGTCTTAGAGAAGTGGATGGTCAGGCGCGAAGCTCTCGGAAATAACAAAATTCAGTAAATATACGCAATATAACAACGTTAAACAGCACGCAGGAGTCTGCAACTAAACCTTGCACCGCCGTCGCGGACACACACATTACTTGCTCGTGAGATAGCATCAGGGGCTCCGGAACCGTGCGGGCAGTGGCGGCAGTCCCCAGAGGAAAAAACTGAGAGAGGAGAGATACATGGGGCTAAAATGAGACGAAACCTGCGCTCACACCGAAAAGGATGTGCGTACATCGCACTGCCGATCGCCCGCTACTTCAAATATGCCGCACCGAACACTAAAACTCTTCACCTATTGCTGTCGGTGGTTGTGGGTGCCCTTTGACAGTCGTACAGTGGCAATGTTTTGATTGATGACGCGAGGCGGAAACAGTGCCGGCGCCCGAAGAACGGGAGAAAAAAAGAAGGAATCGCCTGTATAAAAACTGGCCGCGTATCTGCTCCTTTCGTTGCAAATGTCGTCAAAAGACGATAGTCTTTATCGACTTTTGCCAAGTAAATGCCTCCCTTCGCTTTACCGCTCACCTCTCATGTTGTTCCTCTTGCGTCGCGCTCCTCCCAAGGTAAAGACGCCAAAGGTTTGCTTAAATCATTTTAAATTTCCCGCGTTCCACTGCTCCAAACCGGGTGTCTCGATGCGAACGCTGCCGTACGGCGAAGACGCGCGTTAATCGAGGCACCCTACTTCAACGTTTATAGAACCGCGTTTCCCTACTCCACGTGCGTTGCAAGCAGAACGTGGAAACTATCTAGTGGAACCTTGCGTAACTGTTGCCAGTTGATTTCTTAAAATGGCGCCAGAAGCTATAGTGGCGCTGGCGACAGCAGGCGACGGCGGAGTGAATTCTTTTTCTGCAGTTCATGAAGTATTTAATTTCGCAAAAGTCAAGCATGTTTGAATTTTTATAAAGGAACACTGCAAATATCACTTCTGTATTGATTTGTTGTCTCATATTTGCGTAATGTCTTGTTCTACTTCAACAATGTTGACAAGTATGAACATTACACCGGACGAAGGCGGGTAGATTTAGCTGTGACTATATAAGACTATTGCGCAGGCATTGTTTTGCTTTGGCCGGGTGGCTGATTCGAGTCACAGACAGACAGACGGACAGACATACAGACACACAGACATACAGACAGACCAAAATTTCTGGGTTTAAGTAGCCCAAGAAAGACTATCGTCTTTAAAAATGGCGGCTCTCGCCCACCTTGGCCTAGCTTCCAGCGACATCCGTGGAACACCTATCTTCCACGGGCGTCATCTCGATGCGCCTTCCTACACCGACCTCAACCGAGCAAACCTGTCGTTGCTCACCTGCACTGTGTGCCAGAATCACTGTAAAATCGCACAATTTACTTCTATGCATCCCCCGGTGCTGCTAAAAGGAGCGCGCGCCCCAGACAGCTACTTTCTGCGCTGGCGTGCGGAGACCAAGGAGGAGTGCTGCACATATATCTGCCGGAAGTGGCACTGAGTGTCGCGCGCTCTGTGTCGCTCTCTGGGCGCTGCCCGGTGCCTATATGCGCGGGCTGGCAGCCCCGCTTTTCCTCTAGAGTCACTAGTAATAACTCTACGCGTCAGAGCGAGGCTCCGTGGAGCAAGGTGGAATCACGTGATCCAGCTTAGTACGTCACACCAGGGTACTTCAGTTGAAGAATCCAGCTGGTCACGCTCGCGACGACTGCCGTGCCCGTGTCTCCGCGGTGTTACGATTCAGCGCACGTGACCGCAAGATGGCTGCACCGTCGAACAGCTCTGTTGTGCGGTGAAGCCAACTCTTTCCGCTCAGCGGACTGGTCATTGCGGGCCCTAGACCCTGACGCTATTGAAGCGGCTAAATCCGGTTTGCAGTGATTCGTATCTCCAGAGTCCTTCAATGCTTTACTGGTCACGAAACTTCGGCGCTCGCTTCATATAGGGACCGCGCGCGCCACTACAGGCGCCAAGGTCATCCAGCCGCCGCGCGTGCGGCGTATTGGCCAGCTCTTGGAGTCCAAAAGCTCGCTGCTTTTGGTGTCTGCGCGCTGATTAAGTGTTTTTTTTTTTTCGTAGTAGTTATTATTGTGTTTATCACCTGACTTCAATGGGGTTTTATTTTTCTAAGTAAGTTACCGTAGACTTAGGCCGCGAACGGCAACGGCTTCTGTGTGCTCTGTCTGCGCGCTGATTAAGTGTTTTTTTTTCGTAGTAGTTATTATTGTGTTTATCACCTGACTTCAATGGGGTTTTATTTTTCTAAGTAAGTTACCGTAGACTTAGGCCGCGAACGGCAACGGCTTCTGTGTGCTCTGGCACAAGCGCTGCGCCGTCGTGTTTACGGATTTTAAAATCTATTTTGCTTCTTTTCTTAAAGCAAGGTTGTAATTACCACATATACGGTAGCTGTGTAGTCACGGACTGCTGCGGGCCTATCGATAATACAATTAAAAAAACTGAAAGAAACCAAGTACGCGTCGTTCAGACTACGCTTAATGAATCTGTTGATTGCTCTGGAATGCACAGAACGGTAAAAGAGATAGCCCAATAGTATTGTCGTTTCGATGAGTGGGTACTATACTTGTGAACATCTAAAAATGCTGCAGAAACGCGAAGGATAAAAAACGAAGAGATATAAGTTGCACCATGTGTCTTTCTGCTTCCACGCTTTGCAATCCTTGCAAAAACAGGAAGCGAAAAAAGAACAATGAAACTGATTTTATCCCACGCAACAAAAAATTTCAATGTTACGAAGGGAGACAAAAGAGCGCGGTCCAGCGTACAAAAAATTAATTTTTTCGCTCTGCGATGTGCAGCACTCGGAGGAAACAGAATATTGCCACGTAGCCAAGAACGACGCAAAGCTTTTCTGAACGCAGCGAGCTAGAGATCTCCTGTACTACAAAAGACTAGAATGAAACATAAACGTCGAAGAAGCAGTCCGCAGTGTGACGTGAACAGATGAACGTCGGAGCTCCGAGGTTGCGGAGACAAGGTGCTAGTCACCTCCCGAGGCCTCCAGGTCGCTGCGGCCTTCTGGGCAGCCGCCACCGGCCCATAAGGGGGAGCTCTTTCAATAAATGTTATTTCTCTCTCTCTCTCTCTCTCGATAAAGTGAGTTGCGCGGCGTTTGCTATGCATGCATTGCTCGTGGAACGTTATTAATTTCAGATCCATGGAAATAGGATCGAGAACATTGCCGAAGAAACAAAAATCAAGTTAGCGACAAGGTGGCACCCTTTCCATATCGAACAATATTGCCCGACGGGACGTACGACAAAAAGAGCAAACGGGCACTACGGTTGAAACGCCAGATAAGAAACCGGAATCGGCCACGCGCGGTTACAAAACAAACAAAACGAACCCTAAGGGATAATTCCCGGAAATATGAAAAGTAAAAGCACAAGGACGTCCGAAAGCTTTTTTTATACGCGAGCCTGAGCGCAAGGTAATACAAGTTTGCAAACAGGTAATGAAGCACCGCTACTACCTGACTGACCTGACAAATCCGGCTTTAAGTTAGCCTTGTACAACTCTAGGTCCACGATGCTCTCAAAAGGGTACATTGCTTTTTCCATTCTCACACACAATGGATTTCCACACACAGTCGCACACTTATAATCGAAGCTGAAATCTCCCGTTGCTTGCCTTGGAATGACGCCCCTCCATTTCTCACACAGCTGCCCGTCGCTCGGTCAACAGAACAAGGAAACATTTTCTGCGGTATCGTTGTACAAGGAACGACATCCCGGGACGCAACACATGTTCGGCATCGTCGTTGCACTACTGAAGTCGCATCACAACAGCACGATATGCACGTTACATTTTTTTCCCGCACAAAACAAACACAACTCGCCGCGGCTCCGCCATTGGAGCCAGCGCAACGCCGCCCGAGGAGTGACCTCAGTGAGAGGGTGGCGCCACCGTGCGGCGGCAAACGCAGCATATGAAGCTCTCCCATTGAGTTACGGAGGAGTTTCATGACCAGTAAAGCATTGAAGGACTCTGGTATCTCCTAACACACGCCGCTCGCCGAGATATCCCCTTCCTCTTTCTCTCAGACTCAGCGTGCTTGCTTCCACGGGACCGGGAGAGAGCGTTGTGTTGTGTCGTGTGCAAAGCACTGCGAGAGGTGACTGACTGTTGAGGCTGTGGTTATAAACGCTTGCTCGCCCAAAGCGCCGCTCATTCGGTCTTACACATCAAATCATGCTGTCACTCTGTATGCTGTAAGCACGCCTACGGGCTGCTGTACCTGTATCGTCGTTTATTTCTCGCCATGAAGTAAATCAGTTACGTTTTGTTGTGCTCGGCTCTCTGGTGGTCGTCTCCGAGGAGAACTCTATTGCATTACCGCTCGTCAACCATGCTACCACGGCGTTGGCAGAGGCACGTCCTGGAACGCCGCTCCGGATGCAAGAGCGGCCATCCCTGGATGTGCACCTCCTACGCCCAAGCGTGAAAATTATACCTACTCCCTCGGGAAAGAATACGGATCAAGAAATCGCTGTTGGCTCCAATGACACGGTGAGCTACCATGCTATATACTGCCTTTTTTGCTAATACAGCCCAAGGTTTAGCATTGAATTTTTCACATAAACGTGTTAGGGAGCAAACTAGACAGACAGTGTTGATCTCCTCTCCCGGCAGGGGAAAAAATAAAAAAAAAAAAAAACATTTCACCTGCCCTTCGCCTCAGAGTGGTTCTCAGAATCCGCATCCTCATTTGCGATGAGTTTCCCCTCCAAGAGTCAAAATGTTGGCATTGAGTATGTAGCAGCACTCTGAACGGTTACCTTATGGGTGTTTTGGATTCGCTTACAAAGAAGATCATTGTTCCTGAAGAAGAAAGTGTATGACAGCTGCATCATACCGGTACTCACCTACGGGGCAGAAACTTGCAGGCTCACTAAAAGGGCTCAACTTAAATTGTGAACGACTTTGAGAGCGATGGAACGGAAGGTGATAGGTGTAACATTAAGGGACAAGAGGAGAGCAAAATGCATGTTAAAGACATATTTGCTGAAGTTAAGAAGAAGAAATGGACGTGGGCAGGGCACGCAATGCGAAGGCAAGATGACCGTTGGGTAACAGAGTGGATCCTTAGAGAAGGCAAGTGTGGCAGGGGGCCGCAGAAAGTTAGATGGGCAGATGAGATCAAGAAGTTTGTTCCACATCTGCAGACACAAGCTCTTCAAAAGGCTATGGAACCTCTCCGGTCTCTTTGTTGCAGGCCCAAGCTTCATATTCAGGGCAGTTTTCCACAGGGTCTTCCACATTAGGCCCCTCTTAAATCGTGCCTCTTCTAAATCATGAGCAAGTTACTCAAGGGAACTTGAAAAAGTCATTACTCACAGTGCTTCTGGTAACCATGTCTCTTGTATGCAATGTTGCCAATGTGGCAAACATAGGAAAACCAACCAAACAATTTTGAGATGTCTCTTATACTCGAATATCCCTTGTATCAGTGTCTCCTGTAATGACGTTCTATTGTACTAGTAGTTTGTTATATTATGCTTTTTGTTCTTCTGAAACATCGGGCATGCAAAAAAAAATGAATGCAACACATACACAATTACATTGTCATGCGTATAATCAGTGTAGGAGCCCAAAGACAATGCCAATGCCAAATAGCCTGTTTGGCAGCACCCACTCTGAGTAGGTACGAGTCATTCGTGTGGAAGTACATCATTGTCATCAAGATGACAAGTATCATCAATATCTAGCCACAAAGACATGATGGACAGTCTTTGTTAGAGCATGTTCTTTGGGTAAACTTTCTTTTGGACTGCACTTAGGTGCCAGGCATAAGTTTTTCTGAATAAAACCAGTGTCCTGTTCTCTCAATCAGCAGTTACATCGTGACAATTTTATGTTGAGCTGTTAAAAGATAAAGACGAAAAAAGAGCCTCTTACCACACAACTTTGATTTATATGTATAATTGTAACGCTGCATTTGATTGTATAACATCAGGACTTTGCTATAGTTTTTCATGTAGCGCTTTGTGTTGTGTTTCTTCCTTCGTCATCGTTTTCAAGTAGCGCTTTTACAATCATGAATCTGTACCAACAAGCCCAACTGGCAGTTCTTCTAAAAAAAGTCTGTTGATGACAAAGTACTTGGCCACAGAAGTTTCATAAACCATTTATTTACATTGGAAGACTTAAGTCACATCAGTGTGAAAGCAAAAAGCACTTGGGGATATCAAATATGCTAACTATGGCAAATGATCTTTAATCCAAATGCCATTAAATTTAACACCTCAGCTAAATAAAACTGTCGTGACTATCCCAGAAAATGTGGACCCTAGTTTCCTTTCGATTTACTTGACATACTATATACTAAACACTGAGTTTTGTCTTCAAAAATTCTCTGTTGAAATAGGGCAAATCTCCACCTTTTATTTCTTCAGAATAAAAATAGAAATAAAAATCAGTAACGCACTGTACAAAGATAGAACAATCATAAAACAGTAAAAAGAATCAATCACAGTACATAAAACATAGCAACCAACGCTGCCTCTTCTTGCAACAATTAATTTTACTTGTGCACACTAAAAAACCCAAACTCATCTGTATAAAGCACTAAAAAATATGTAAAAAAAAAACATTCAAAAGTAAAAAGCCACTCACCGTAACAACATCAAGCAATAAAATTTCCAAGACAGTTCATCAAATCGCAGGGTACAGAGCCACACTTTTGTCAAATGTCCCAGATAAAAGCCCATTCCAAGACAGTCCACAAAAAAAAAAAATTCTAAAAAAGTTAAGCCTTCCCTTACTACGTGGTGCTTAGAAAAAAAATATACAGCATGCATTCATGTGAGGTCAGCCTGCAATGATCGTGGATGATGGCTTGAGGTTCTAGAGCGAGGTACTGGTTTTTGCGGTTACACACAAGCATCAAAGCGGAATGTACAAGAGAAATGTCGAGTACGAGTCAATCGAAGTACGCTTCTTGGTCAGAAGCGACGAAGAAGCGGTAGATGCGGCCCGATATGGCTGGTCCCACACGCCGCGTCGACTCCAGCACTCCCGCACCTCGCCGGACCTGCGCATGCATCGTTGGATTACACTGTGTAGAGAAGTCATGACAATTGACTGAATGGAGTGAAAAAAAAAAAAAAAAAAAAACGGCATCAAACTTTTGGCCACCAAACCGTGATCCACGCTTTCCCATTCATTGAAGGGGTACGTTGGGACTTTTTAAAGTGGCACTCTTTTCTTCTTGGTTGGGAAACTCAATATCTCAAGTTTTTTCGTATGTAGCAGGTGTGGAAGCAGGCTTGAGCCTTTTGGAGCAGCTCAGGGAGCAGGAATAACGCTGTTTTGGAGCAGCTTTGGAGCAGTTTTGGAGCAGTAAGTTTGGGAGCAGTTTTGGAGCCCCAAAAGGTGAATTTTGGAGCAGTGCGAGTCTGCTTGGGAGCAGATTCCTACCGTCATACACAAGTTACTCGCCATTTTTCATTTCTGGTAAATGCAACAAAAATCAATGCATTTGCTCAACATTCTATCAATAGCAGGGAGGCCACTTTTTCGACAAGTTAGAAAAATACACAGTCACTTACAAATACACTTACAACAATATTGAAGAGCCGCAAAACCGTCATTGTTATAACCAGTAATTGTTATATAACAGGTTTGGGCAGAAAAGGTTACTTTTGTGAGCATTCAGTCGTTTTCACACAGTATTCACAAAACGAAAATGTAACTGCACGGCTGACCACCGAGACTTAGCCATGCATTTGCCAACAAATCCCATAGGGTCCCTAAAAAAGACCACCGTCTTTCACATAGGAGGAAGCGAAATCCTTGACTTTTTCTTTCTGTTTTAATGATTGGCAGATTGCATGTTACTAAAGCGGAGTGGTTTTCTGCATTTTTTAACATTGGCAATCAACAGTACCCGTTACCCTTCTGCAGCTTTATTGTGACCTAAACAGCATTTGCAGAGGTGCCCCTTGCCTCTCTCATTTCCTGGGCCAGATGGCAGCAGAAGATAAGAGGGGCAGTCAGGAGGTCTCTTCCTTCAGGGATAGCATGGCGTATAAAAGGCACCAACTTTTGCCGAGTGTTGGAAAGGTAGACGATGCCGCAGCTTCTTTTGTGCTTAAAGTCATGCCCGGTCACACACAATGCACCCAGATCTCTCACAGATCCTCAAATGCTATACTTTACGTAGGCTCATACTGTCAGGGTCAATTGTTATAACCAATAATACGGAGAATGACCACTGTAATAAGTGGTTTATTTTACCATATAACATAAAGCGAAGTTGATGGTTCATTGTTATATCCAATAGATTGTTATAACTGGTATCGTTATAAGTGGGTTGGACTGTACATTCCCAGAATGCACCACGGCTGATGACCAAGAAAAAACTAGAGATAAGCCATGCTTACTCAAGACAGGTGAAATTCAGTCGTGAGAAACAACCAAGACAAAACCAGAGCTAGGCGGAATGGTCTGTCTTGCACCTAAGATAGGTTTCCCTTCATTCTACAGCTAAGGGGACTATAGGAGGAAAGAAAAAAAAAACGTGAGGAAGAAATCGAGAGGAAATAAAGTAAAAACAATTAAATGTTCATGCTTACACTATACACACACAAAAAATCCAAACGTATTATTAGCACTATTGACCAAGTATGTATTATACATTCTTCCATATAAGCAAAAATACTCTGAACTGCGCCATGTTTATCTAACTAATGAACGTACCAGTGTCTATCAACTTTTTTCGAGTGAAAGCAGCGGGCTTACCAGAGGGAGAACAAGAGAGGGGCGCGACCCGCCCCACACACACAACCCCGCAAGAAACAGGTGGTGTTGGGCAAGACAAACCTATGGAGCTGATCCCTTCCAGATAGCTGCTAGCTTAACAGAGTCTCTCCTCTC
Source organism: Haemaphysalis longicornis (assembly GCF_048455015.1). Taxonomy (NCBI): domain Eukaryota; kingdom Metazoa; phylum Arthropoda; class Arachnida; order Ixodida; family Ixodidae; genus Haemaphysalis; species Haemaphysalis longicornis. Next base: position 177,952,504 of record NW_027526385.1, on the reverse strand, counting down.
GCTTGAGCCAGGGCATGGCCTGTTATCTCGTCCTGTTTGACACGGCATGGTGGCATCTAGCCATAGGAACGGCAAGCGCACTCGCGACAAGATAAAATGGCGAGGGTCCGACTGAACAATAAGAGCTACTTTACTTTTGCTTTTTACACTAAGCAGAAAGAATTTGAAACGACGGCTGGTGACGACGCATGCATGATGGTGCAGTGAAGCTGCATTTCGGGGCAAAGTTCGCACATCACCTACACCCCAAGGTCACTCCCAAGTATCGTGAAACCACGCCGTTACTTAGAGACCAGGAAATTGTGATGAGTGATTCCAAGTGTTAGTCTTTTAGAGAGTTTGCTGGAGTGCGCCACGTTGTGAAGTCCCTACTGCTCCATGCTCAATGCTATTGGCATTGAGCATCACCTTATGGTTGCCTCCCGACTTGTGGCGCTGCTTTGGAGCAGTTTCGGCGCAATACTGCCTTTTGGAACAGGATGGAGCAAGACAAGCGGATTGGTGCAGCAAAGCGCAAATGGGACAGCACTTCCACCCCTGATACAGTTGAACCTCGTTATAAGAGACACTGATGTAAGAGACAAATGGGTATAACAGACACTATTCACCCACATGGTTGGCTGCCCTATCTTTCCCATTAAATCGACCTCTTTTATAACAGACATCGGATGTAGAAGATTGGTTATAAGGGACAAGTCATCCTTGAAGTTTAATCAATAATCTCGCTTGTAACAAACATTTTAACTTCAGATGCAGTGCTACCAGTCACTAATTGCAGTTGCTTCCATTGTGGAAACACAGGGGGACAACAGACGCCTGCAGTCGCTATTTATTATAACTTCAGCAAACACACAGTGGTTCAGCCAGCTATAAAATGACAATGAGAAGCCCTGCCAGTGGAAATGCAACTGACAGAAGTGGTTGAAGCTTACTGCCATCCATTGAATGGAGCACGATCGCACATGCGGGCTCTCCCACTCGCGTAGCTCCAAATCAAGAAGCACTGCAGATGTTGAGTCCTGCAAGCATAATGAATAGCCTGAGCACACAGCGGAAGAAGCTGTGCACTCTGGCTATTCATCAGGCTTGTGAACTCAACATCTACGATTCATCTTCCACAAACAAGGAAAGGAAAAAAAGCTTGCGGAATCGGTTGTAAAAAACAGTGTAAATACAGTCGTGAAGCAAACAAAGTTTCATAAATTCTTGGGCCAAACATACATTAGAATGAATCTTTTGCAACATGCTGTAGCGTTCCTTTGAGCTTATTTTAGTCATACGGTGCCCGCATTGAACTTTGGTCTGATTAGTGAGTGAAAACATGGTTCCCTGCTTATAAGAGACATCTCGTATAAGAGACAGAAACTGCTCCCCGGTACGTGTCTCTTATAAAGGGGTTCAACTGTATAGCCCCAATAGTGCAGAAGTTTCAGCTGCCTTAGTTTCGTATTTTTTTCGACTAAGGCCCCTTAATTATTTGACACTTTAAGAAAAGAAAGAAGACAGCCTTAGTGCATGGGAAATTTGTCTTTTCTTCTTTTCTTTAATTTCATGATCTAACATTTCTAACTTCTTTTCATTTGTAAGTTCTCTTCAAGCAGTATCAACCAGATACAAGTGAGCATTTCATTAAGCACAGCAAAGAACATGGGCTTCCAAAATTTCACGCTTCACCCTTAACCACAACAGCCCCGGGAAAAGGAATTGAAAATATGGGGGTATCCCGTTTACACGGCTTTCCAGACTGTAGTACCCATTCTCACATTGCGGACTTCGCAGAACAGCCCAAGAATGTTCAAAATGTGATACACAAACTTGTACACAATTGTGGACACAGCACTTCACACGATCATGCAGTTATTCTGCGTGCTTAGGCTAACAAACGTAAGCAAATCTCCTCTAACAGAGCAGTGTTAATTCTGTCAGTCATTCAGCATAGTAACGAACAGTATTTTTTCTTTCATTCTAATAAGGTAATTCCAATGACACATATTTCGATAACCAATTGAAACACTACCATGTCAACTGCCATGTTGTTCAACTACAATTTAGCACATTCAGTACTGCTGACTTGAACATTAGACCTCCTGCTGTAGTCTCATTAACCAAAGTCTCAGTTATCACTTTAAACCCTAATGGACAAATTACAAGATTGTAGACCACAAGTGACCAACATCTGATACAGCGCTCTCTGGCAGCTACGTCTTGCAGAGTTCTTTTGTTGCACTGCAAACTGCAAAACGTACCATACACAGTGGGCCGGTGCACTAATTAACTTTTCACCATATTTTGAACCCCAAAGCATCAAACACAAAGTTGTAGGTCACATTTTGAATCCGACGCAGTTCTGTCAAACACCATACCTTGAGTGTCACTCTTTGTTATAGTGTTGCAAAGTTAAACGCACTAATATGAAGCACACCCCATCTAGCGTGCTGCTGCCATACGGCCATCTCTAAAACAAGGGCGGAACTGCCTAATGCCATGTTTTTACCGGAGCACTCTAATCATCTGAGTCAAAGCTACCATATTATCAAGTCACTTTGCGAACTACCGTACTTACCTGATTCTAACGCGCACCTGATTTTCCTGGCAAGAAAAAAAAAAAAAAAAAAAAAAAAAACTTGCACCTCCGATTGTAACGCGCACGAAACGGTTCGACCCAGACAAACGAATGCGAGAGAAACAGGCGATTTATTTCCCAAAGTAATCTCACTCCTCGTCACTCTCCGCTGACCACAACATCTCGTCCTCGGTGCTGTCAAGCGCATTGGCGATGCCACACTTCTGAACGAACGTTCAACCATGGCCGATAGGATCGTGGCCCACGCCTCGCACGCCCATCCCGCGAGCTTCTCCAGAGGTGCACGCTTCAGCCGACCGCTCGTTTTGAACACGTGAGAGCCGTTGCTGCCATTGCTATTATAAAGTGCGCAAGTGGAACGATTTAAAGATTTGTGAGAATTCCAATAGACAACCCTAGGCGCCTATGCTTCCTGCGTCCGAAAAATCATTGCTAAAAGGTTTGGCGCCGTCTTGAGATGGTGATGGCGATGGGTGGGACGAAATTTTCGCTGTTTTGGCAGTTTCGGATTCGTATCCGATTCTAACGCGCATGCGATTTTTCGACCTATTTTTCCGGAAAAAAAGTGCGCATTAGAATCGGGTAAATACGGTAGCTCCACAACAAAGCCCATACATGATTCTATTTCCATTATGACTAAGCCATAGGCGTGTACGAATCCTAGAAACTTTCAAATACTGAAGTGAATAACGCACCATTTGAATCGGCTTGAAATCGGCTGGAACTGCTTGAGAACTCTCAAACACTTTTGCAGCATTCCGAAGGTCAAAAATGCAAAGGGACTGGTTTTTCGATGAACTCTGTTACAGTAGCCGATGATGAGACGACACAACACGTGCGCAGACAGGAATGTGTCCAAAAAGGGCCACCTGAGACCAAGCTCTGAGGGACTGAGTCTTCCCTGACGTGCCAGCGGTTTACGTCACCAAATAAGGCGGCGCCAGAGGCTGTGGCACGGAACAGAATCAAGCCCAGGGAATGAAAATTGCAGCGCGTGTGGTTTGTAACATGTACGACATCGGCTGTGTTGCATGAGTGTTTTCCGGTTGTGTCTCTCCTAAAAAGTGAATAATTCGCTCTAGGGAGCTAAAAAAAGTTGTCTTTAGTAATTGAGTGTCTCTTGTAACCGTGTCTCTTGTATGCGATGTTGCTGACAGGGTGTGAGACCAATCAAACAATTTTCAAATGTCTCTGATAACCGAGTGTCTCTTGTAACGAGGTTTTACTGTATTGCCTGCGTTTTCTCATGTGGTTCATTTAATGTCGCTGCAGTGATTTATAAGCAGAATAAGTCTGAAAAATCACCGAAACGACTCGCGTCATGTTCAAAATACTTGCAGTAAGGCGTGCTCTGCGCAGTGCAGAGGAACAGCCAGTTGCGGTGATGCGGCGCAGTGGCAACTTCCGCAGTCGTTCTTAAGTTGTACTCGAGTGTAGCACAGTTAGTACAGCGTAGGGTTGTTACTGTGTCTTCACTTTGGTAGTGTTCCACTTATTTTATTTAGTTATGGAATACCAACATGCCCAGGACACTACCCTTATTACTGTGGAGACCTGGACTCAAATCCCATCAGACCACACGTATTTCTTATTTAACTCTGCACAGTGGCGTGCATTTTTTCAACAGGAAGAACAACAGCTTTTTTCCGTAGAATGCGGCACTTCAAGCTTCCGCCTTAAAATTACTCCCATACACCTTCTAGTGCATCAGCACCGTCTGAACTGGAGACCAATAATCCATTTGATTTGATTGATTGTGGGGTTTAACACGGCGACGCAACGCAGGCGATGAGGTGCGCCGTAGCGAAGGGCTCCGGATTAATTCCGACCACCTGGGGATCTTTAAAGGGACCCTGCAACACTTGCCATCGACTACTAGTAATGTGTTTTGGGATAAAGTCTATTGTCCCAGAAATTTCCTCCCTCAAGAATTATGAAAATCCGTTCACAATTAACGAAACTACGCGCGATGAGAAATCGCGCATAATCGTTCCCTCTCAACTCGACCACGGAACGCGACGAAAGCTGCGCGCTCTCTCCCGGAGAGGGGGGCGCCTCGCGGCGTTCTCTTCGGCGGTCTTCGATATATCACATGCCGGGTAGTTTTCCCCTTTTCTCCGCAACACGGAGGGGCCTATTTCCGGTCTGGTGCCACAAAAAAGCAGGCATCGGTGCCTGCTCGCAAGTGCGCGCTCGGGCTGGTAGGGCGTTTTTGAAGCAATAAACGTTTGTAGTCGAGTGGTCCCGTTGAAAAGGAAGTATTGAGCTCATCACTCAAACTCCGCGCGCACTCAAAACACAAAAGAAACGGCAAAACTGTGCCTACAGGTTCAGACATAGAAGAGGTTCGTACACACCGATGACGACGACGGAAATGGGAGAATCTAGCCGCGAAGTTGACCAGTGACAGCCGATCGGGCAGCCATGGCCTATGTGACGTCCCTCAGGCCATGCATAATGAGGACAACTGAAGAGAGAGCGGTTGGTTTTTCCGCGTCTTTCACATCGATTTGCGCGCTCACCGCTTCACGTGCACGTGTAATATTTGGCTCAGGTATTCCTTGCAGTGTAATCTAAACGTCGCGCAGGTTTACTTGCACTGCTCAAAAAGTGTTGCAGGGTCCCTTTAACGTGCACCGAAATCTCGTACACACGGGCGTTTTTGCTTTTCGCCTCCATCAGAAAAGTGGCCGCCGCGGCCGGGAGACCAATAATCCAGAAACAAAAGAGCAGCTAAAGGAGTGGTGTGCCATGGAGAAAAAAAACGACCGTCTCACGTGCATTTCTTTTTTTTTTCATAACTTCCGTGTCAAGACTTGGCAGCTGTGGGTGTTGCTTGAAGTGAGCAAAAGCAATGAGGGGCACAGAAGTTACGAAGGTCACATGTGGCCAATAGAAGATGAGCAGAAAGTTGCTTAGATCCGCCTTTAATATGAGAAGAATTTGACTTGCAATAGTATCTGTGAAAAGCAGCCATATTACTTTCACAGAGCATTTTGTTTTTGTTGCAAATAAAATTTATTTCTAATTTGTGCATGGTCCGTGCCTAGAAAATAAGCCTTGAAATTAGAATGAACAAGTGCAGCTGTTACGTGGGTTTATAAAAGGCTTATCATGAAATGTGGCCCTCAAGTAAAATTCTAGCACAAACTGCAGTGTGGTACCTTTGAAAAAAATCATCAACGGTGTCGCTGTAATGTTGCAATCATTTTGGAAAGGCTCGTTTGCATGTGCTTACCTGGATATCTGCAAGCAACGCCTCGCCAGCAGCTTTATGCTCGCACGCTTGATAGGCCTGGTAGAGAGAAAGAGAAACGAGAGCGTCAGTTGACATCTGCGAAACAAGCCAGAACGACATTTGAGTCAAGGTCGAAGCGAACCCAAGCCTAGGACATGTCCGAGTCACGTAAGTACGCGAGTTGGCAACATAGTCGAGTTGCTAGGACGAACACAGTTGCCCGCGTCAGGCCAACTGAGAAAATCTACCAAAATTGAGAAGTCACCATAAAATCTAATTTGGGAGAGCATTTTGTTTTGCATTCTGCAAGATACAGAGAAACCACCTTGTAAAATGTTAGGCACCCTTTTAAATCAAACTAGTAGCTGTTAAACTTTAAAGTTTACTACATGACCATTTAGTATTTTAGGGACTTCGCCCTGTCCTCATTAAACTGCTGTGGTCATTTATTCATTCTTTCTGTGCAATACAAGATTCTGTACCATAATGGTGCTTAAAGGAGCCATGAAGACAGAATACAAGTTTGTTTTATTCGAAAGATTTCGCATTTTATAGTGCCCCCAGCGCTTGTACGGCCGCAAATGATGCCGTATTCACTGAGAAATTGATAAATTTAGGTTAAAATTTTAAGCCTCCCGCCAAATCGTCGGTCTTCGTAATGTCAGCAACGACGCCATCAGTGCGTGTATTCAAGCAAACTTCCACTGCGTCATTCGGGTTTGCGGCCTTGCTGTCTGTCAGCCCTCCCAGATGGCGCTGCTATAGTCATCCACGAACCGTTGTCCGCCGTTGCTTTGTTTTTGAGTGTATTTGCACCTAGCTTGTTTTTGCTACTGTAAAAAGTGATCGTCTCGTGAAACCTAGGGGTGTCCTCGATAAACAGGGTCACGTAAGACAATGCCGCTTACGCCAATCGGCCAGTGTCTTGTAAAACAACTTCAAAGCGGCGGAGTGCTGTGCAGCTAAAACAAGCATAGTGCACCCAGTACCAACAGCAGTGCGCATCGGTACTTCTATGCTTACGTGCGTTCTCGTAACTTCCATTGTTTACCGCACCATTCCACCGTTTTTATGTCATAAAAGGAATGTGCAGTATGTCTCACGGACATATACTAGCTCACTATGCAAACTGGTAAGCCCTGCCTAGCTTACGTTTGCTTTTTCCATCCTCAGCCAATTGCACAGCTGGGCTTATATGACATCACAGGTTCTGTTGCGGAAAATGAGCTAGTGGGTCACATGGCCATTCGGTTTTTCCTAATTATGTAGCTTATTTGAGCGAAGTGGGCATTAACAGTGGTGTCAGTATGATTCTAACGAGGCAATCTTTCGAATGAATTGAACTTGTGTTTTGTGTTTATGGCTCCTTTAAAATAGGCACTTTCAGATGCCATGCTTGCCAAATTATAGTTTTACAGCATGATTGAGCATATTAGTTACACAAAAAATAATTAAATTTAAGCCTGATGTCAAATAAGAGAGGCAACAGATATAAAAAATTAGTTAAACTAAACATGGCACTTTATTTAGAATTTTGCGATGAAACGTGTATGCAATTCAGTAAAATTTGAATTTTTTCGCGCAGGGCTGGGTAAATGGTCAAAGTTAAAACGCATTGCTGCACATTTAAACAAAGCCCACATCTACAAAGCCCACATTTGACATTAGTCAAATCTGTGGCAAAATGTTTGAAACCTCCGAACGGGTTTGCCATGGCATGTGACTTCTGTTTGTAGTGCGTGAGAGAGAATATAATCTTTTTTTTCTTTGAACTTCGAAAACAACAAAAAAACAACCCCTTAATTAAAAGGAAGTGTTTGTTGCTGAAGAAGTTAATGAAGTTAGCCACTTCTATTAGGCTTCAAGGGAACAATCCTGATTCAAGAACACACTAAAGGAACACAAATAATTTTCTAGTAATGTTCAAAAGCGCAATGTTTCAAAGACATTGTTGCACAATTTCCAGCTGTGAGCACCCAGCAGGTCTGACACCTGTATTCTTATTCTCTTAAAATCGGTGCACAATCGATCTGTCACAGAAACAACCGGAAACATTCATTGGCTGCCCAGATAACACAGGTGCGCTATCACATTGGGCGACGGATTACGGTGGCTGTTTCTGCACGAATACATTTTCCCCCACTTTAGCCTCAACTGCTCTCTGTCTGATTCCTCATTTGTGTCAAGACGATCATCATCATCATCATCATCATCAGTGTTCTACAGGGCATGTTAGGCCAAAAGTCACACACCAGTGAGCTGGCTACTCTTCAATCAGTGCACACTGCATTCAGGTAAGTGCGATTACGTCAGTGCACATCAATCAGTGCTCTAGGGACTGCCACAATTCCGACTTAACAACTTTCAAGCAGGGGTGGAACAGGGTCCATGGGTTTGGGAGCAGTCCTGGGAGCAGGCAAAAGTGCCTTTTGTAGCAGGCTTGGAGCATCCAGAAAGGCATTTTTGGAGCAGGTTTGGAGCAGCCAGAATTGCTATTTGGAGGAGATGTAACACCATTTCACAGCATTATGGTGCCTTCCTAATCTCCGTACAGGGTGTTGTACAAGTCCCCTGCGAAGTACCTAGCCTCTCCACTATTCTCAGGTGTTTTACCATGCACTAGAACCTACTATCAACCAGGAACGCAGTTCTTGTACTATATCTGGAGATTTACAAATCCGGAGTAATCTACCTTCAGCCCCAGCGAGTTGGTTGCATTATTACTGTTGGAAGGCCAAACCTCACACGGCGAGTCGAAAGACATCAGATAACAGGCCTTGCTTCGAGACCAGCAAACAGCAGTGTTTATGCGACCTTACGGCGGCATTCCGTAAAACAAGGTGTTCGCTTGCATTGTTTCTATCGAACAGCGGTTTCAGTGCGTGCAAAGGTGAACATAGCTTTTTCTTCACCCGTCACAGGGATGCAAGAGTCTACGAACTTACGCCGCAGACAACGTACCTAACTACAGCTTGTCAGAAGGCCCTATTAATATTAGACCATCCGCCACTAAGCAAATAAAGCTGACCCCAAACTTGAATTTAATTTAATTTATTTGAAGTTTATTTGTTCTCTTCTGAATACAGAAAAACGGGGGGGAGGCAAAAGGCAACCAGGATCCCTCCATTTAGCAAGTAGTTCATTTCAAGTTTCTAATTCATTTCTGTTCCAAGTTTACGGGCGAAAAAGAGTAGATACCTCAAAGCAAAAGTGCACCGAATTAACAAGCGAGGGCAAAGCGTCCAAGACCCTGTTTGTTCAATACATGCAGCAACGCAAAGTTGCGGGCAGCAAGGCTAGGATCGCCAAAAATGGGTGAATAAATTGATGTTAACCTCAAATAAACTATAACGTTTCATGCGGATAATATACTATTTGTGATGAGACACAAAACCATTTTACTTTTGGCCATTTTTCATTGAATGTAGCGCGGCAGCAGACACCAGCAAACACAACCATGCAAATGCAACACACAAAATTTCAAACAGATGGCGTGTCGTGCCTGCTGCCTTATGGCCATGGAGGAAAGAAAAGTTTAGGAGAGGCCCTGACGTCACATTTGTGAAGCCGAGTCCCGCCATGACTTGAGCCCACGGTGCCCAGCACTCTATCCCATCATCCTTTGCTGTCTCCGGTTTGATTTGACTAACATGGCGTCGCCCTGCCCTCCCGCTTCGAAGCGAAAACTGCTTCGTCGCTAATTCCTCGGTGCGATATAATGTTCTAAGCTGTTGATTTCGCCTTCAATTTGCCAATTCTAACACTCACCCAAAGTTTCAATCGATAAACGGCCTTCGTTTTTGAGATAGAAGGACGATTTTTCAGCTCTTAAGCCTGGCAAAGTAGCATTTGTCGTCGTCATAGCAACAGGCTCGCGGGATGGCGAACGCAGACGACGGGAGCATTGTTTGGGGTCGTACAGCACTGCGGTCTTTGCGCGCTACGTCTCAGCAGCGATAAATTTCACTTCACTTCATAACGAAGAAACACAAAGTGAGCAAAGAACGAACTGTGGCTCTTGCCAATGCTGAGCGAAGAATTTCCCGGCAGGTCGCCGGCGGCGGCAGCGGCTCGCTCCGCCGATCTCGACGCGACGTAAGCGCCGCTGCGGCCGTGGTACGAGTTAAGGCCGCCTCCGATGGCGGAATTTTCAAACTGGCCTAATCTAAAAACGTTTGTCGTAGCAACTGCGCTGGTTTGCAAGCGTAGCGAGGCAGCGACATACTAAGCCCCTTAAAAATTTTGCCCGTTCTATTTGCCCAAATTTGGCCGCCGCAGTTGTAAACAAGTAAGCAACATTGTCCATGGGCTCAAGAAAAATGACGTAACTTCCTCCACACTTTTCGCAATGCATTGGGATGCTAGGGGCCTCTCCTGAGTCATAGAGTTTCATACAAATAACTAGAGGGGAAACTGGTGCTAGTGTCAACGCGAACATGGCAGCGGCGCTTACGCTTCAATGGGAATGATGGGTAGTTTTGGAACCGGATTGCGTAGGATCGAAACGGGCTCATGGCTGCGCAAATTGTGTTTTTTGACAAGAAAGCTCTTATTGCCCGGTTCTCCGTTTACAAATTACATGGCGAACAAAAAAGTTAGTGACGAAAAACCGGTTTTATACGAAATAAAACGGCGCGTTTAACTAAAAAGCAGACGCGGAGTCGAGAAGGTTTGTGGAGCAGGTTTGCCATTTTCTGCCAACTACAGCAGGACACGGACTTCTTTAAAAACTACTTGTAAAAGTTTCGGCGCTGGTGGTTTGTAATAGTAAAAGAAGTTTTGTGCTCATAAGAAAAAAGAAACCGTTTACCTTTGGAGAAGTTATTCTTGCGTGAATTAGTGACATCCATCAAGCTGCGTTCCTATCAGCCGCCGGTGCTGCTGTTCTACGCGGTAGGAGCCGGCGTTCGCAAGAAAGGTGTGGCTGTTCTAAGCGATTCGCAATCGTCGTCAGCTTTGACAATACATTGCTCAGCCGAACGAGCAGCGCCGCAACTCCTAATTAGCAGACAACTTCGCCGCACAGAGCGCCGTAATTTGTGTTTTAATGCTCGCTCTGCGGCAATGGATTGATAACCCACCCAATTCGCGACTCTGGTTGTAAAACATTCCACTCAGGGCGGCGTCAGTGCACGCGAGGCATGCAGTTGAAGGAGAAACGTATTTTTGATCACTTCTCCCAACACCCCGCCTAGGCAAATGCGTTCATGCAAATCCAAAACGAAAACGAAACTGTCTGCAATCCATAGTAAGTTCCACGAGCCATCAAGCGCCAATCCGAATCCACAACTACCCATCACGCCCATTGAGGCGTACGATCGCAGCGCCAGTTTCCCCTCTAGTTATATTGTAAGAAACTCTATGCTCCTGAGTATTCTTTCCTCCATGCTTATGGCTAAGCCAAAGCCAGATTCGATAGCTGCTCATAGTTTTCATGAAACCGAAACCATCAACACACTGATGAAACCGAGAACACAATGTTTCAACCAAGTTTTCGGGCGCTGGGCATCATGGCGGTCGTATCACGCGGAGGTGGGTCTTTAGACATTTTTTTTTTGTAATCTTTAGTGCTAGATGAATGAAGATTAGCAGCCTTGATGAGCTTCTACGCTGATTTCAAATATGTAATTGGTTTTATAATAGATTTATTTGTTAATGAAATACAATGTTTTAAAATTTATTTATTGAGGCAGTCCTTACCGGAGTTTAGAGCGATTTTGCTTGATCAAACTCAATAATGATTTTATAGATATAATAAAAAATGTCTGGTCTGCCAGGTTATGTTATTTTTACTCATTTTGAAGACTTTTGCAATGCATGAAGGAGGTGAACATTTAATATCAACAATTCGTATGAAATTGTCTAATCTTTACTCATTTTTGCAAATAGGTGCGCATAGACAGAGTAATAAAAATAGCATCACCTGCTAGATCAATTCAATACAAATGAAATTATGCCAGTCTTGTTATCCTAGCTCAAGGGTAAGCTAAGAAAACATCCCTTAAGGAAGATCACAGCTAAGGCATAAAGTTGGGCTACTTGGTTATCTGACTGCATTTTACTAGCGAAAAATAGACACGGACAAAAAAGAAGTACTTCTTCTTTGTCCGTGTCTATTTTTCGCTAGTAAAATGCAGCCTTAAGGAAGAGCGTGATCTCACAAACTAAGGAACTGCAGAGGTGCAGGTGGACTTTAATTTACTGATCCATGCCAGAGTGATACAAACAGCCTCACCTGCTAGATCTATTTATTGCAAATGAAATGATGCAAGTCTCATCATCCTAGGCCAAAAGCCAGATAATGAAACACTCCGTAAGGCAGAGCATGATGTCTTAAAATAAGATAGAAAAAAATACATCTCTAGTTTCTAACTCATGATTCAGCTTAGCCACAATATAAAAAGCACCGTGTCACTCTGTTCCTCAAGGGGAACAAAAAGAAGAATGCGACCGTACCACAAAAATAACCGGAAAAGCTCTATGCAAGTACTGAAAACCTTTGCAAACAGCACTGGAAAACTACACTTTTTGCTGAACTTCACACACGGTACTTGCTACTTTGCGCAAACTAAAGAAAAGCACCAACATATTGTGCTGCCAACTTTTTTTTTCGCAAATCAGACCGAAGCACAACAGCTAACTAAATCTGGACGTTTCCACGCGGCGCTTCTCGGACCAGATTCGTACGTAACAGGCGCTCCCGGCACCGCCGTTTACGGCGTGTTTCGTCGTTTTTTAATGTGCTTTCAGCGCGTAAATAGTTGAGGTAAAGGTCTCCAAGCATTGCGGCACCAGGCAAAAAGACATTGTGACAGAATTGCAGTCACTAACGGCAGCGAAAACGCACCTGAAATGAAAATACTGCGGCGGCAAACGCGCGCCTGCAAAACGAAAAAAAAAAAAAAAGGGCGGCTCAACCGCACCGGCCAATCAGAGACGCGGAAAGGGGGCCTCGAGCGTGCATGCTCCGGCGGCTCGTAAACAATCTTCGCTAAATCGGCGGTAACGTTCGTTTTCCTCATGGGACGCCATTTTGAGATAGCACAAAATACGCAAAAAGAAAGCCGCTACAAGGCTAGCCCAAGATGGCCGCCGCCGGCAGTCTGCTTCAAGTGTGGCGCGCGCGCGAAGTGTTCTTAGCCCGATTCTCAACGTTTTGCGGCTCCCGCTGCGTTTACAAAGCCGATTTTAAGATATTTCCGGACCAATTCAGCGGTGAAATTTTTAGAATAGGTGCTTGAAAGTATATAGACTTCAAAAATGTGTTTTTCCCAAAATGCATTTTTTCGCGACTATTGACCATTTGAAGACCCGCATCCCATTCAAGCGGGTTTGGCGCAACAGGGGCGGTTTGGCGCAGGATGGCGCAGCTAAACACGTTTGGCGCTCAATGGCGCAAATGGCGCAGCTGTTCCACCCCTGACTTTGTCTAGGGTCAAACATTGCGCTATAGTCTGTATATGCAAAACATGTTTCCTTTCAGAGGCACTTATAATGTGCCCACAGTGTTAATCTACATCGCAGAATTACTGTACACGGCACAGAAAATCCTGGAGCCGAAATGTTCAATGATACCACAACCAGTGGCGGCTAAGTCTAACATGGGAAATACCAAGGTAATCTATCAGCAGCCTTCCTCAATCAATGTTATAGGGTGGTAAAGTGGCGTCCTAGACAGCTAGTGGTCCTAGTACGCACCCGGGGCAAGGACAAACTCTTGCACAGTGGAAAATTTCATTTTTACGGGGATTCGTCTGGGTGGATGGTGAAGTTTCTATCGTCAGGAATCTTACCTTTCCCTTCAAAATACCTGGCTAATCAAGCCAAGTTGCTCAGCTAGCAGGCTCATTTGTGCGACTGAAGCAAATAATTTGGGTAGGAGACACGTGCAACAAAACGGAAGGTTGGGCGAGTTGGTTAACGTTCATCTTTGTGTAGAATAGTGTAGAATGACAACGGACAGAGCAGAAATGCACACCGGCCAAAGGCACGTGAGTTTTATATATTCCGTTCCCTCTGAATAAAATACCAGTTGTGAGTCAGCACCTTTCCTGTGCACTTTTCCGTTGTCCATCGTCATTCTGCCCTGTTCTACACCAAGATGAATATACGTGTAATATACTTTTTTTGCAACTTTTCAGCAAAAGCAAGTGTGTCACTAGAACCAACACCAAGGCCTCCAAACACAGACTACTCATGACGTTGTGACCAGCACCACTTCATTTTAGAAGACTGACAAAATGTAGCACCAACAATGCAATCAATAACAGGGTTACTGACAATGTGAGGCAGGAAAAAAGTATGCTGGTGACAGGCACATGACACGAAAGGTAAGGAAAGACTAAGAACTGAATGGAAGGAAAGAGTAAGAAACGTCGGGGGCAAAGCATGGAACAAGCTTAGGAAGAAGACAGCCTCTAACTGCCAACTAGAACAGCTGAGAGTACTTTATTATAAAGTTTTCTACTACTACTACTACTACTACTTTCCAAAGTTTTTAAAGGGACACTGAAGTGAATTTGTCAAGCTCCCGTTTTTGCTTGCACTGCGTAGACTGGCTCAAATTAGCACACTTTTCTAGGCTTGTGCGAATAGTGAAATTTTAGTTCGAAGCGAATTCGAAGCGAATAGTCCTAGGGGTCGAATACTTTCGAAGCGAATTCTAATAGCTGTCAGGTGTCACTGAGACATTCCGGTAAAAAAGTTCTACAGTAAAATCTCGATGATACGAATATCGCGGGACCGCGAAAAATATTCGTATCATCTGAAATTCGTATGAACCAACACAGACCAAGAAATTGAGCACTGAAAAAAGTTTTCGTTTAATTCTTTTCTTACTTTCGCATGGAGAAATCCGTGACGTTTTTCTGCTTGTTCTTAACCTCCATGTCGCCGAGCGGTAATTTCTGGACTTTCGTCTATTCACTCGCGGTGCCCAAGCTCATTACAGGAGCGTTTTTGCACGCGATTCATACGCGTCGGCATTGCGGACGCGATTTTAACGCCCGCCTCGGCGATTCCGTGCTCGCGGTCGCCTGTGCCTCTGTCAGAAAATGACGCGCGTGGCAGTGGGAGGAGCCTGGCGCCAATGGGAAGGCGTGCACCTCAAGGCGGCAGTTTCGAAGCGCTCGAGACAGCTGGCTGGCTCCACAGGAGATGTTTAGGCTTAGCACCCCGGCAGATATTTCATAGGCGCTTTCACTAGCGGCGCGGATGATTTTTTATAGCCCCATTTTCGCCCACATTGTTAGCTCGTTTACCGCACAAGAAACTTCGTGTGTGCTTTGAGCGGTATCTCAAGTAGCGGTTAGAAGCGGTGGCTCAAGCACCCCGCACCACTTCGCTACCGAAGGTGCCGCCTGGTTGCCGCGGCCGGCCGGCAGCGTGCGGGTGGTTTCGCGGCGGCGTCAGCGCGCCTGTGGAGTCCGCGGTGCATTTTCACGAACAGAAAACAACAGCCCGGCCGTTCCTGGAGAAAGAGCCCGTACGTCACCGTCTCTCGCTCGTTCGTCAGTCGGGCGCCTCGCCGGCTCGTTTGTATCATCCGCCGGGCCGCGCAGGCCCGTTCGCGAGAGCCGAAATTTTTCCCATTGTTTGCAGTTTGTTGCAATTTCATTGTTTGAAACAAGGAAACAGGAGTCTCGACTACCCTGCCGAACATGCGCGAAGGCTGCGACGAAGCGACAAGGCTGCGACGAAGCGACAACACTTTGAATGTGGCTTAGCCGCTTAGCTTGTCCTGGCTCCACATGTAGTCAAGATGTAGGACTGATGTCGATGGCACTGCGGCTTGCCTAACGAAACCGAAACTTGAACGAAGTTTTGATATCGTTCATCCCGAATACTTCGAAATATCGGAAATTTTAAATTCGAGTCGAAGCGAATTCGAATACTGTAATATTCGTTCGAATATTCGAAGCGCCCGAATATTCGCACAAGCCTACGACTTTTCATTGTTTATCCAGTTGACAAATCGGTAATTATTTTACAAAGCACGAAAGAAGAAAAACTACCATGCGCGGTTTGCGGCGACCGCACGAACTAAAGCTGTGACGTTAGGAGGAGCGGGCACCGTGATTGCACAATGCCCAAGGTGAGCAACCAAACAAGTTTCGGTTTCGGTTCTGTAAAACACAACCGGTGGCGTTGTTGGATGGGCATTCTCAATAACTCAGTAATCATCGTACCGCGCTTCTGCCATCTTGTCAGCTGTAAAAATGCATAGAGATAAGCCTCCCAGGACGGCTTGGAATCGTAGCATTCACTAGCCGAGGCCTACGCAGTGCATGGACGCCCTCCGCGTACCTGCAGACGCTCAAATGTCATGCGCTTTTCCCCCATATTTGGAGCTTGCCTCACTCATGCCTGTACCGTAAAAAGCGTGTTCGCACCAGGCCAAGGGTCTGTTCATTCTGGCCTGTGCCCACTGCCCGCAAGCAGTCGGTGCTTATGGCAACAGCACGCCAACGAGAACTCACCAGCGCGCCAGTGCCAGCCTGCGCGCGTTCTGTGAACTAGTTCGTGGAGCCATGAACGTTGCGGCCCAAAAAAAGGTGAACTCAATGTAGAAAACATCGGCAGAAAACGAAAAAGTTAACTTACAAAAAAAAAAAAAAAAAAGCACGTACCCGCGGGGACTCGAACTCGTGACTTGCAAAACATTTGCGGCGACATACCAAGCGCCCCAGACCACTCGGCCACGGGGCGGGCTCCGCTGACCTTGGTAATATAAGGTATATATTGTACAACAAGTTTACACTTTTATTTAGTTTTGGTATTTCAAGCAGTTTAGGTGACTATTTGTTGTATTGCGCACGTGCAGTAAGCGTCCCCCGAGTTTC
This sequence comes from Haemaphysalis longicornis, assembly GCF_048455015.1. NCBI lineage: Eukaryota > Metazoa > Arthropoda > Arachnida > Ixodida > Ixodidae > Haemaphysalis > Haemaphysalis longicornis. The sequence goes on along the minus strand of NW_027526385.1, from coordinate 177,935,841 downwards.
CACAATAGCTCACGTCTAGCAATTGCATTTCGTAGACGGAAAAGCATTCGCAGATGCGTAGTCGTGCTGCTGACCGCTGTGCTTGTTCGCCCAGCGCAAGAAAGTGCTTCCCGCACCCTATTTTTACGCTGTACGGTAAAAATATCAGTTGATTTTATTTCCTTAGTACCTGTATTGACTTCGATGACTCTTCTCCCGCCTTCAAGAGGCCTTATATTTTCCTACTGGCGTACCAGTCAGCGAAGCATCGCATGTGCGCTTGTGCAGCGCTTGTGTGAAGCGCCCTTGACTTGGAGCTAGATACAGTGTACAAACTAACCAAGTAAAGAAAGGCCCATTCTTCCATTCACAAACGTGTCCTGGCTTCGTTTCAACTGAGCGAACGAATTGCGACGACCCGTCGGCGGCCGGCGGACGAAACGCTGGGCCGACTGACTCTGTCTGAAGGCCGGGGAGCCGTGCAGTAGCGCAGCCAATTGCGAGCTCGGCTCCTCGCTACGTCACACGAAAACGCCGCAGAAAATGGGCGAGCGTAAAGAGAGGAGGACAGCATTTTCGAATTAATTTTTCTACTAAATAAAATCGCGTAAACGCGCCCAGAGTGGTCGTAACATGGCCTGGGGACTCTGGACTACAATTTGCACAAGTAATCCCGCAATGTTTACATATCACTTCAGTGTCCCTTTAAGCTCCATTCTCCTACCATCTGTACATTCCTCCGCATTTTCATGTCTTAGTAGTGATGAAATGTAAAGACCTTCTACCAAGCTTGATTGACAGTCTTGACTCCTATGCATCTTTGGCAGCAATAGTCAGTCTCTACAGAAGAGGGAACTGGCATAACTATAAACACACTGACAAATTAGCTCAAGTAGAATACAAACTTGGGCTAGTTAGTACATTACGAAAAGGAAAACTGGGCAAGGACACAAAAGAGGACGATTGGACAATTAGACACACTGTGTGTTTAGTCATCATCTTGCTCTTGTGTCCTCGTTTTATGTGCAGCTTTCCTTTTCACAATTTAGCTTCTAAGTCTGCCCCCCACCCCTCTTTCCCTGTGAAGACTGAAAAGAGCAGGCACCTGCAGTAGGAGCCTGGGTGCAGGGTAACGGCTCACGATGGCTTCGGCTACGTCTCGGCTGACGCTGGCAAACTGTTCCAACTGGGCCTGCCACGTCCGGCGGAGACTGTCGTGCTTGGACAGCGATCCAGGAGCCAGCCGGTGGAAGGGGCGGCTTTGCTTGGCTTCCCTGCGAGGCACCAGCAAGCACGCATCACAACCGCAGCACTGCTACTGAGAGTAAAAGCCCAGGATTGGAGCCTACACAACACAGGGAATATGCGTTTTCGATGCAGGGTATTGCGACAGTATTGCAGAAACTAAAAAAATGTTTTCTGTGCAAACGCCTCACTTTTCAATTAAACTCAAATTGCACACAAGCATTGCTTATCACAGGCTAATTTCTTTAACACCAAAATTTAGCACTTGTTTGGTTGCCGCGCGATTGAAAAAACAAATTTTTTCGGAGCCATCTTCTTAACGCTTCATCATTTTCCATCAGCAGCAAAGTAGAATGTGGCATTACGCCCCGGTGTTATGCTATTAGCAAGACTGTAGGGCTTTGGTGAGACAGAGAGCCCGGAACCGAGCCCAGGTGCTATGCCTCATTTGTCAGTCCCTGTGGCAGTGCAGTTACAATCATTCCCTGCTTTTTTGAGTCTCTAACGGTCGCTGAATTCCCCCCCCTCCCCCCTCCTCCCATCCAAAAGGTCAATTTGCCCAACTGGTCGATTCCCTGAGAACGCGTTGCGCACTTCAAAGAAGGCGTAATGAAGTGCCTCTGTTCTCTCTCGCCTAAAATTTCTCACTAATTGCGTACACATTACCACTCACTACAGAGTACAAAATCACAGATCTGTTCCGTAGAAGCACGGAGGGTAAACAAAATCTACTATGCTCTCTTGCTTTAACTGGTACATTGTGGCAATAACATGTGCACCCATCCTCCTCCTTACCTCCCCCCCACCCCCCGCCGGGAAAAATTCTGGTTCGTGGGAACGATGATGAGAAGAGAGGGGGGGGGGGGGGGGGGCGGCGGATTAGGCAAGGCCATTGACTTTGTCTTTCATCAAATAAGGAATGCTGGTGGAAATGTTTTCCGTTGCACACTATCCAGCACGCTAGAAAGCTGCTTCAACGCCTACGTTCAACATGACCGTCACATCTTTGATCGTTACAGCACTTTTGTGCAAGCTGTTAAAAATACATCTAAAGCCTGAGTGTGCACTTATGTGTTGTAAAATCAGGTGAGTCAGCCATGTAATGCTTGTTCCATTGAGGTTATTTTCATTTCTCATGCTCTTTTTTCGCTATGGTACACATCTTCTGAGTGTGTTCTGAGTGTGTTCTTCTTTTGCGTTGTAGAATCGTGTGAGTCAGCCTTATAATGTTTGATCCATTGATGTTATTTTTACTATACTCTTTTTTCCCCATTGTACACATCTCCCTTTCCTATCCTTTCCCTTGTTTCTTCTGTGCACCACGCTGAAGGCGTCATGCTGTTTGTGGGCACTTATCTAAATAAATAAAAAATAAATAAACAAGTGCTCTTCACTTCTAGCTCCACTGCTGCAGAGGTTACACAAAGCCAACAGGTATTAAAATTTAGGTCTGTTTCTTCAAACCCTGAACCTTTTAGTAGCACAAAATTTCACGTAAGAGAGCTAGAAATGCAAGACAACCCTCAGAGTCATTAGTCTTCAAATAGCTGCACAAAAATTGCATGCACCCTCCACGACCACCCGCCAAATTATGCAGTTATGGAGCTTTATTTTTGTATTGACGAAATGATGATAAAAACTTTCACATATCCCAAACTGCCTCTTTTAAATCAAAATTTATTTAATATGTGCGATCACCACACTAAAAACACACATCTATCAGTCTTCATGACAAAAGTTCACCTATTGCAAAAAAATTTGCCAGAGATCCATGAGACCTCTCAAGCACACAGCACTTGCCCACACTTTGAAAAACACGCTGAAACTATGTGGAATAGGAGATTTGGTTTGGAGATCTAACGTGAAAAATGTACGAACCCTTTTAAAATAAAGCTGAATAATGGTTTATCTGCGGTGTGCCACACAAGTTTTTTATGAGTGTATGTGCTAACAACACACCTTCACAAATGAACACACATTTTTACAAACACAATTTGAAATCAAACCGATTCATTCAAGCAAGAAATCGAACATAAATTTATTTTTGCTTGAATCCCCCCCCAAAATTTAGCACTCTTCCAGTGATGTGACGATGAAATACCCGAGAAACTGTATTGGTGGATAAACTACTATATATCAGTTGTGTAAGATGACTTAAAATATATTGGTTGAATAAAGACATATAACTTCCTCAGAAATATTTTAATATTTATTTTAATCAATTCTCATGCACTAATTTGCTTTCGGGATAACTTGTTTCAATAAAACAAGAGTTGCAGCCATTTCCTGTACCCACACTCCCTGCATAGACGACAATGTATTGACAGCAGATGGGGATTCTGTAACATTTACAAAACTAACCATTTAAGAATACTAACCAGTTAAGGCAAGTTAATAAAATTCAGTGTACTAATAAAGTCATCTTGGCAGCCAATGTTAGTGTGATTTCTTACAAGGTACCTACATTAGATGGACAGTCAAAGAGCACTTTATCCTAGCTCTGGAGACAGAGTGTGCAATTCTTTGCCGGCACAACCCTTAACATGCGGTCACTTCTGGTCAGAAAGCACTGCAGGAGAGCTTTGCTGTAAAAAAAGAACTGTGACATTGATATGTTGAAGGCAGCAAGCACACTGTGGTCCCATTTTTACCCGTTCCAGGGGGAGAGAGAGAGGAGAGAGACCTGTGTGGTCGTTCAGCCAGTGCACGAGTGAACTTGACCAAGTACTCGGCCAGCTCTTGGGGTGTCTCCTTGGTGGCGATGGTCACCCCGTGGTCCAACTGTAACGGCACCACTGCCTGCACAGACAGCAGGGCGCACAACTTCTTTCACTACATGTCGGCAGAGCAAAGTGTGATGGCACTCTCCGCCCCAGAATATTTAGAAACGCAGGTATGATGGAGCGCCTGCAAACATTGTGGTATGGAAGCTTTGTAAAGCATAAGGCGAGACATGAAGCATACCACAATTTGGTGAGAGGTAAGGAGTGAGAGGGTTTGGTATTACTTGCCCCCTTCTTCCCCGAATTGTATCTCTACTAGGGGTGTGCGAATATCAATTTTTTAATTTCGAAGCGAATTCGAATAATAAAAACGAAGTTCGAATCGAATCGAATATTTTTCGAATATTTTTCGAATACGAATACTTATTTTTTTTGTAAAATTAATGTTTTCACCATCTAGAGACACAAAAACTGCAACTTTATTGCACAACAAATCACACAAAGTAAAATTAGGAATTACGTATACACAATACCATTGCACTCAACAGGTTAAGGTCTGCACTCACTTAAATGTTAACATGGAGAAAGGTTAACTGCTCGACATGTTCGGGGAGCAGTGACAACCTCCTGCTCGTCACCACTTTACCAGATACCGAAAACAGCCGCTCACTTGAGACGCTAGTAGCTGGCATGCCCGAGCCCGTGCACATTGCCGCGCGCTGATGCAGTAAAATCTTGATGATACTAATCTCGCGGGACTGCAAAAATATTCGTATCATCCGTAATTCGTATGAACTAACGCAGACCAAAAAATTTAGCGCTGAAAAAAGTTTTCGTTTATTTCTTTTCCTACTTTCGCGTGAAGAAATTCGTGATTTTTTCTGCTTTTTTTTATTTTTTTAACCCCCGTGTCGCAAAGCAGTCCTTTCTTGAGCACGTAAAGCTTCGCGCTCGTCTCCTCACTCGCTGTACCAAGCTCGCTACACGCCGCAACAGCCAAGCGTGAACCGCATGGTGCGTTTTTGCACGTGATTCGCTCGCCTCGGCTCTGCGAGCGCTGTATTTTAACGCCCACATCGACGATTTAGCTCCCGCGGTAGCGCCTACCTCGGTCAGAAAATGACGCACGACGCGCGCGGCAGAATGGAGGAGCCTGACTACTTGCGATGAGATCGAGACAGCCGGCTTGGCTCCGCCGAAGATGGTTAGGCTTAGCACCGTGACAAATATTTTATGGGCGCTTTCACTAGCGGCGCGGATGATGTTTTATAGTACCGTTTTCGCAAGCATTAGCAGCTCCTTTACCGCACAAGCCACTTCGTGTCTCCCTTGAGCCGCATTTTAAAGAGCGGTTAGAAGCGGTCGCTCGAGCGCCCGCGCCACTTCGCGGCTGGAGCCGACGCCATGTTGACGCCGCCGGCCGCGCCGCGCGCAGCGTGGGGCTGGTTTCGCGGCGGTGTCAGCGCGTTGGGCGTGCGCAGAGCGTTTTCGCGAGCAGAAAACAACAGCCCGGCCGTTTCTGGAGAAAGAGTGACAAACAGGGGAGCGAGAGCAGTCACTTGCTCGTTCGACAGTCGGGTGCCTCGCCGGCTCGTTCGTATCTTCCGCCGGCCCCGGGCCGCGCAGGTCCGTTCGTAACAGCCGAAATTTTTCCCATTGCAAACGATGCAATTTCGCCGGGACTTCTCGGAAATTCGTATCATCCCGAAATTCGCACCCCCAGAATCGTATCATCGAGAGTCCACTGTAAATAAACACCGATACAGACACGCTCTGAATTTTTTTTTTTTTTTAGTTTTGGGTGGTTCGAATATTTCGAACAATAAAACTGTCGTTCGAATCGAATCGAATACCAAAAAATTCGAATCGAATATTCGAAGTTTCGAATATTCGCACACCCCTAATCTCTACAGGTTAAGAACGAGGTCAGCTGCGAATGACATCAAAGAAGCTGATTGACTGATTGATTGATTGATTGATTGATTGACTGACTGACTGACTGACTGACCGTAGGGTTTAACGCGCTGATGCAACGCAGGCGATGAGGTGCGGTGTAGTGGAGGGCTCCGGATTAATTTTGACCACCTGGGGATCTTTAACGTGCGCCGAAATCTAGTACACATGGGCGTTTTTGCTTTTCGCCTCCATCAGAAAAGTGGGTGCTGTGGCCGGGAAACGAACCAGCGTCAACGTCAAAGAAGCTACAATTGAGCCCAATAACAACAAACTCAATCACACTGAATTTGTTCATAATATCTGCAACTTGTGATAAGTGTGTAAACATTGTTTGTGCGTGAAAATGAGACAAGCACACTGTCACGGCCGCAGACATCATCTGCGTGGTGCTTGGCACGGCCAGTGGCAACTACAAGGCGCTGGCTACAAGAGTTCAGCTACACAGACAAGTTTATGTCGTGCCTTCTGGAATAAAATTCCTGGCCCCAAACACAGTTGCATGTACAGTAATATAGCACATAATGTGGGTGAAAAATCTGTTAATCATCGTCTATCACGCTGCTACTAAAAGCAGCCATCAAATACCAGCTGCATTGATAAGTTCGCTGCTCCAGGTGCTTCAAAACCATCACTGGAGCAAGCAGTTGGGCCCCGTCCATGCAGCCACACAACATACAGAATTAGGAACCGCTCACAAAGTATGCTCGTTGTGCGTTATAATCCACTCGAGATGGAAGCTGCCACTGGAACCAAGTCGCAGCTTTTCATTCCCTGGCTGAGCTCGTTGACAATGGCTAACCTTGTTGCCATGTAGACTGCTTTCCTCTTCAAAACAGAAGAGCCTGGTGCTCAGCTCAACAAGGTTAAAGCTTCAAAAGGCCTCACTTCCGACATTAACGTGTACATAATAGCACACTTTTTATGCCGAGTCTAAAAACCTTGGTGCAGCTTGCATGCCTGGAGAAACAGCACAGCTGGTGCCTCTCCCTTCATCAAAGACCTGGCTGTTGCATCTCGCATGGACTTCCAAACTTGTCGCTAGGAGTTCTCCGTGACTGGCAGGCCCAGATCGTTTTGTTCGCAGCCTTTCCCATCTCTCCCAAAGTGGACCACCTCAGCCAGCGCTAGAACCTACGGCAACTAGCTTCATGAACTCGGCGTCTGTAGCGCGAATTCGGCGTTTGTGCTTCCCACTTCAGGCGCGAGCGCACGTGAACAGGCGGAGAGAACAGCACGCCAGAGTTCATACCCAGAACGCGGGCAGAGTGTTCTTGAAGGGCGACCTGGCCAGGGTCCTCCTCAGCTCACGTGCGTCGGCTGGGCTGAGTTTTCTGGTAATTCTATGCAGCGGATCTAAAAGCTTAAACAGTTCTGCTGTTAAACGGGCCCCCTGATGTCTGCAAAATGCAGCTCATGATACCATGGTGGAACACACTGCTAGAAAAACGAATACTTTTTTTCTCTCTCTATGACATCAAGATTCAGCTTGCTGCTGCGAGTTTCAGATTTCCCCCCCCCCCCCCCCTTCCTATGCAGAAACTCAAGGGTACGTAGAAACTCAAGCTGCACCCTTTCACGTGTTCGTTAAATTTGAACCATAATGAATAATGGCTTAGTGCATACTGTGATGGTAGAGCTGCATTTGTCACAACTATGGCCGTTATCAGTGGGTTAGACCGTATTAGGCTAGGAAAGCAGATCCCCGAGCAACACCACAAGATAGCTCACCACAGCCGATAATTTCAAAAAAGTGGATGCTTACGCAAGCTGGGAAAACATGCCGGTGGCAACAAGACAACAGCAATGTAAACATAACAGCTTGAATCTTGGCATCCCACCACAATGTACTCGCACTACTCCCAGCTTTGGCACTGTTGCTACGTGAATGCTTGCACCATCCCGTATTTTTTCCCATCAGTGGGTTTATTATGCGGCCCCAGCACCTACTTGTTTCACTAGAATGATGTCACTCCCACTCTACACGAAATCCGCTTATTCATGGCCTATAGAAAGGCTTCCCATTCCCAACAGTTTTCTTCAATTAGCAAACCTTACCGAGCGAAATCTACCTTTTCCTACACGACAACCTGACAAATGGATTGTAGTATGCCCCAGAACAAATTATGGCTCACAGATGTTGTCTTTTACTGTACCCTCATTGCTAAACCGGTTGTGTAAATCTAATGTGGATACCATGTACTCTAATCTACAAGATATTATTAGTTTGCCGAGCAGTTGACTACAGACTCATTAATATTTTTTTCGTTGTGCAGCAATGCGAACCCTTTTTGTCTTTTGTTGATTTTTTTGTCTTGTTTACTTGTTGTCTGAAGTGCTGACAACCTTGTCTTTGCTTTGTACCTTACGGGGCCATGGGCTAGTCAAGCTGTCTAGTACAGCTTTTTTCCTTGGCCCTACCACTTTATATGCAAATATCTGTATATATATAGATGTATATAAGTGGAAATGAACAATTCACTCATTCATTCATTCTCTTCTACGCTGACTGCAGTGGCCCCCTCAAAGTCACTGTAGTTGCTGCAATGGCTACCACAGTGCATATTGTAAGTCGCCCATTAATCTCTATAGCCTTCAAGTACCCTCAGAAACATGCATTGCTGTAATGCAAGAACTGCAGCCATTGCTTCACCTACAGCACTGTGGGTGAGGGCACTTTAGCTGTCCACTGCCATCAGTACAGTAGAATGCGCTAGAAACACTACAGACACATCTTCATCTTGCAAGCTAACGCTTACAGTCTATGGTCTTTATTTTTAAATTTGAAGAGCCTTTCTTCAAAAAGGGGACCAAGCCAAAGATTTCTCCCAGATGGCACGAAGAAGTACGAATCTACACAACCTCGGAGCAGGCTAGCTACCATTTGCAATGACATCCCATCCAACAAGGATTTGTTATGAACACTGTGGGTGGTAGTCACCATGAACCAGTAGCTCTTCTACCAGCGGTAATTATTGAGGCAAATCTCTCAGGTAAAACGTGTCTTTCTCACAGCATGTTCCTAAAACACAGTAATTCTCGCAGTCTCAGCTACAAAAAAGTGCAATGCTGCTGCATTTTCAATGATAATTTACCAGGTAATTTCGTACAATTTTCTTCTTTTTGAGCCACATTTCGCTAATGTCGGCGTTCACGTATGAATCAGTGTGCACGGAGGCACAGCAAATTACAAATTTTCAGGGAATGCAAGGATGGTTACTTGAACATATTTATCCTTCCCATGAAATACTGCGAAATGCATTGGTGGTTATATGATCCTTCCCACCTGCTGAACTTGAAAATGGGAAAAAGATTTTTTTGAAATCAGCACTTAAAACTTTCTTTCCTGTAATCGTTGCCTTGCAAGATCGTTTCATGATTTTTCTTTGCACTTCAGCAACTTACAACGCATGTCAACTGAGCTTTGTCTTCTAAGAATTACTGGTGTCTACAACTCCAACTGCATGAGCAGGTACTGTAATACCCCTGCTACACCAGTGTCCGAATGTCATTCAAACCGAATGTCATTTGACTCAAATGAGGGGCTTTGAATGCCATTCAGAATCCACCGTGCTCCACAACAATTTCGACGGCATTTGAAGGCTCTAACAATTGTTCACCGCGCTGCATGGTGCTGTGCTGTCGAGTTCTATTTTTACAAAATAATGCAACAATCAAATTAAGCAGCAGCCTTTGGGAGCAAAATGATATCAATTTATAAATAACGTAAGCTTTGACATAGTTTTTGCGTATTTCCGAATCGCAATCGAGGTTTTTTTGTGCTCTCTGGCCGCACTGGTTTGCCGCTCGCTCACACTTGTGCGAAGAGTATGAAAATTATTACATCTTGATACCGTGATTTAAGAGAATGATAAGTAAGCAGACTCCCAAATTAAGAAGATTTTGTTTGTTTTAGGTACGCCGCTAATGTATTCGTTCATGCTGACTTAGAACGCTGTGCGCGAGAGTGCTAGAAATGGCACTTGAGAGTCCCAAATGTCTCTCTAGGTGCTCATTTGGCTCGAATGTCACTTGAGCCGACTGGCATTTCAAAACCCAGTGGAGCAGCCCAACTTCACATTTGAGTCAAATGACATTCGTACGCTAGTGTAAGAGAAGGGTATTAAGTCCCTTCATTTCCCTATGTAACGAGAGCATTCGGAACGTCAGTTCACAAGGCCTGTCGCTAAGAATTACCCAGCCCACTCAACCATGTGCTCAGTCACTCCCACTCAGTCACGTTCACTCTCACTTTCCTGCTCACTCGTTCACCCCAAGTGTGCAAGGGGTGCATCCGCACCTCTTGGATGTCCTTGCGGGTGAGCGAGGGTCCGTCGTAGGCACCCCCGGGCTTCTTGGTCTTGCGGGCGGTGGCCTGCTGCGAGCCCAGCACGAGGGCACGGTACTGGGCATTCACCCTGGACTTCTCCTTCCTGCACGCTCCAGCACAGGCGTTGGTTGAGAAGGTCAAGTCCAACAAACCGCACGGACATTTCCTCTTCCACACAGAACAGCACAACAGGGCGGGAGGAAATGGAAGGGGGCATTGCCGAAAAAAAGCTGGGCAATGGACTAAATCAAACAGACAAAAAGGGTCAGAGAAACTACGTTCGTTAAGTGATAAGGGCTTCAATCTTCGCGCGAATGCTCCAACGAAAAGCCACTGGAATGCCAGTCATGCTGATGCGATTCTCTACAGCATACACCAACTTCTCCACTTCCAAAAACAAGCAGCACGGCATCACAAGGAATGCTGTACAAGTTGTACTGATGACTGAAAAGGTGAGCTTTCTCATTGCATTCTCAAGTCATGAGCCGAAGGAGTTACACTTAAGGCAGACCGCTAGTTGATTAGCTGCCACACACTTACAGTACATGAGCCTGCATGCAGCACGCTTTCAGTTCAAGATATATAGGTAATGCAAGTGCATGCAAAGAATGCAATTGGGTGCAAACTTGTATCCCTCGAAACACATAAACAGCCTTTTAAATTCCCACATCCCTAAAATCGCACAAATTACACAAACTTTCAGTATGGAGACCACTTATACCCTTATTCCATGCATATTTTTAAAGCAACAATGAAGTGAGTTGTAAACATTGTCTAATTAGTAATTACCTCACCAGATTAAAGTCTGGATTGTGCAAGGCATGTATGAGCCTTTTCTGCAGATTTGCAGATAGTTTTTAATAAGAAAAGTGTTTTTAAAAAGCGCTGTTTTCTTTGCACCATCCTCTGTTCTCACTTCGTAATGCCAACTAGCGCTAGGAAACCTGCGGAGCTAAATTAGGCATATTTTTACTGTGGTTAACCATTACTTAAGCATAAAAACAAAAGGCTGACTTTAAATACAAAAATTCAGTGCCCTTCCACTCTGTGGAAAAGGATGACCAGGGAAACTGTTAAGTCTAAGGAGTGCATAAAGCAAAACGTGTTTGTTTGTGAAGTGCAATTGAGCAAACTTCCTAGCTAATTAAGTAGCTTAGTGAAACTTGGAAGGAACGGAGTTTTATTCTAGTGGAAAAACATGGGGCTGTCCGTTTGCTACCCGTAAAAGGCCATGTATTTATAGAAGTCAAGAATTCCACAATATCTACAACTTCCCCATGAACTACCGTATTTTTGCGCGTATAACCCGCACCAAAAATGCGAAAATTTCAGTGGCAAAGCAGGGGTGCAGATAGTACTCGTGGTTTTTCCTTTGGTGCAGTTTCACGGCAATGTGCGTTGTGCTGTAAAGCGCCTACGCAGTAACACTGACTAAGCCTTCCATGGTAGCGGTTGCGCAAAACATACAAGGACAAGGAAGAAAAAACAAGGACGAGCGCACTCTAACAACTGCATTTTATTAGTGGATTGTGACTTTCGTCTTGCACTCCGTGTACTGTACTTGGTCAATATGCTCTTTTTCTGTCTACATAGTATGTGGTGTGTTGCTTGAGCTGTAGCTTTGGTGCAGCCTTTCCTGTATCAAATGTGTGGGCAATATGCGAGGATTACAGTTTGCGAAGGATTACGATTTGCGAACCCCTCACTAAAATGTAACATTACCAAAATTAGAACGCCTATTTGGTGCCCCCCTCCTCCCCTCCACGACGTCTGCATTAGCCCGCCAGCCTTGTGCCTCGCACGCGCGAGATAAGGCCAACGCGGCTGAGCAGATTGAAAGGAGAAAAGGTGAGAGTGTTAAACTGCCAAGGCCAAGTGAAACAAACGACAGTACAAGGCGGCGATAGAAAAATATCGGCAAAGAAAGGCGGAGCTACAACGCGGCTTTGAAAGACACCGATAAGCAGAGAGCAGAGAGGTGGGAGGAGGGAGAGTGTCATGAAAGGAAGAAACTTTGATCAAGCGGGCGAGAAAAAGTGGGTGTTCCGCCATCGCCGTAAGGTTGCGTCGTATGTGTTTTCGCGCCCATCGGCTCAATGGGAGCTTTAAATTTGCAGTCCGTCGGCCACCTGGACTTTGACTTTGCGCTGTTGGCGCGTTGGCATTCTGCTGCTGTGTGGGGACATCAAAGGCTAACTCCCACACACCAGTGCCTGTCTGCTTGCTTGCGTCGGTTCAGCAAGTGGTCGGGCCTGCCTTCGGACCTTTGCACATCAAGCCGCGCCAAACGGGGGTTAAGAATAAAGAAAGGTCGAGGCGAGGCGGGCGAAGCAGTGTAAAAGATGGGAGAAACACGGGTAGTCCCCATCAGTGTCCGTCGTATGAAGCAGACAGCGTGCGCTCGAGTGTTGTATATTTGGGGTTTTTAATGCATTGTTTCTGTGGGGAATTCGCCGGGACCTCGGCGATCTGTCGTAAGTCCGGGGGACGTTTTAGCAGGGTTCCACTGTAGAAAGAGCTTTTTCCCACACAAAGCAAATCACTACAAAGAGGCGGTGTGACCTGAACTACTGTATTGCAGTAAAATATGGCCTTAGGTCATTCATTGCTGCTGTGCTAATAACCCCCCCAAAAAAAAAAAACTGGCTCTAATCCACGCTGGGAAGGTGGTTGGACTACGAAGCTGTCAACGACACCCACAAAAATTGCCCATGCGGAGTCACCTTAATTCACACACGTGGCTCTGCAAAGAATGAAACCAGAGACTCTGCCAGCCATTACATGGGATTCGCGGGCAAGGCGTCCCGAACGCCGCAGCGTCAGCAGAAATAAAACGGAAAGGAGTGTCTTACGAAGGGTGAGGAGGAGGGCGGTAAGCGCAGCTATGGCGTCATCTCTCTCACTGCCTCCCCTTCACTCTTGTTTCATGTGCGCCTCCAAAAAGTGCCCTTCCCCTCCCCAGACGCTGAATCCAAACCACTGTCTGTCTCCCCGTCTCCACGTGTGGGCGTAGCTTAGTTAGCAAGACGACAGGCTCTCGCTGCATTTCTCTATGCAGGCCCAGGTTCAATCCCTGGTGGTGCCACTAGTTTGTGCAGCCTGAGTGTAGCCAGTAGCCAGTAGTAGCCTAGAATGTTTGCTTGTGTAGCCAGTAGTACCTGGCAGTTTTCTGCTGATGCGGACGTGAAAATTTCCTTGGCTGCTTAGAGGTAGTATAGTGCTTCGCAGCAAAAAAATGATTTTATTCGACCATGCCTCCGGCAATGTTCTGCTCTGCCTTGCTTGGCTAGCGGCAAAAGAAGAACCCCCACCCACACTGCCAGTGTACAGTTCCAGGATACAAAACCATCCCTCCTAAAAAGCAGAAAAATTTTGTTGCAGCCAAAGCATTCTACAGTTACAGTCACAGCCCTATTTTTCACGCCTCGATATTTCAGATCGCCCAGCAGTTCAGAGGTTTTTGCTCAGACTATAAGACACATATGGGTGTCCCTCTTTTTTTTTTTATGGACTGAATATTTTTGGGCTCCTTGATTATTGTCATTTTTACCACCCCTGGTCAAGAAAGAGTAAGTTAGTTATCAACTAGGATGCTTTCATTAGCAAGACCTGCAGGCAGGCAGCCAATTTTGCGAGTGATGGAAAACCCAGCCACTTTTTTCTTCCAAACTCAATCAGCCCCAGGTCTGAGCTTATGAATTACAAAAACAGTAGGGCTGAAGTAACGCAGCAAATGTTACACACGGCCTTTATGCCACGTAATGCCACGTAACCAACACATGGCGTAAAAATGAAAGCAGCTTTAGAGAGCAGCAAGGTCATGCAAGAAAGGCTCGGAAACAGAAATGTGCAATGGAACTTTTTTTGCCTTGGAGGAAGGCTTTCAGTTCACGGCAGGTTGTTTCTCACAGAGACAAGAAATTTGAACAGCTCAACAATTAGAAACAATTTAGGGGAAATCCCCAAGGCGGAGTAAGTTTCTGTGAAGGAAAAATTTGAAATCCACCTGGAATGCAGACCTACGACTACAGAGCAAACCTAACAGCTCTCTCAGAAACTTCGAAGTTCAGAAAAATTTATTCAGGTTTTATGATTTGAACTTGCACCACCACCTACCTAGGGCAGTTGCTCTACCACTTGCTTTACCAACAGTTGCTCTACCAACTGTTGCTCTACCAACTGTAGGGCAGTTGCTCTACTAAAACCATGAGGCCAGCCACTTGTAGTGCAAGAGGGAGCTATCAACAGCTTGAAGTGAGGGAAAAGTACGGACAGCAAAACCTATACAGCTTCTTTTTGTAGCTGTACAGCTGCATTTCAGGCGAATGTAAAAATTGCCTTTTGCAAGGCACGAAATACTTAGTGTGCATGCGACCATGACGCAGTGCACCTGGGAGGCATTGGGCACCCCACGTGTGAGGGAATTCCAACGTGCTCACTTGAAGTACTTTTCCAGGCCGTACACGACGTACGAGAGCTGCTTCCCGGGGTAGACGCCCTGTATGCTCAGCAGGTGTTCACCAAGGGAGGGCTGCGTTCGCACTCCAGGGTCCTGCAAAAGGGTTGTCATGCCCTCCTTGTTACGTGAATCGTTAGAGGAAAGCTTTGGCTTGCCATTCGCTGTGGCACCTTGCAGAAACAAGCAGTTGTTTTTGATAAGAAGTGAACTCGTTGGAATGAAGGCGGTTACATTTCAAAAAAAAAGAGAGACGTGAAAGTCAGGTGAGTGGCGGTGGCAGCACTTGAAGGGACACTAAACAGTGAAAACAAGTTGGCCTGTGTCGACGGATTACAGTGCCGAGGATCCAAATACACCATTCTCACAACTAGCTGTTGTTTAATAAGACAGAAAATGCCAGAAACATGAAAACAGGCGACGACGCCCTGTACACTTTTGGGTACTACGATTTGTGATGTCACAAAAGTGGTGAACGGCGAAAGCAGGCCAATGCTACTTTTTCTAGTTTCGGTTCTATTATTGCGCGCCTAGAGGCAGTGGCGCTGGGGAAACACTCCTCCTCTCATTTATTTTTCTTTCCGCTTCTCTCCGGCGCGACTGGGGGCGCGCATGCGCGATAACGGCATAACGGTCACCGCAGTTGCTGCTTCCGCACGGCGAGCAGCGAGGCCGACGCGCGTCTCATGTAGTGGGCGACTTCTCGTATGTGCTCCCTCGGACATTACGGTGCTGCAAAAGGGACGCAAAGAACACCAGGATGAATCGTAACGCGAAGACTCTTTGAGTGCTGTTAGCAAAAGGTGAGAACGTCGTTCGTATGCCGTACGTGAAGCTGAGCTGAAGGATAGGACTTGTGTCGTGCGTGTGCTGTGCTTGAAGACAGACAACCTTGTTTGTGTTGTATTGGTCATCAGTGTTTCTCGCCGCACGTCGCGTTCGCGCACGTAACGCGAATAAAGCGTTCAAGTGATATTCGAGCTGGCGTCGTTACTGCTCAAGCGGCGTGGCTTCGTGCCGTCGGAGCGAGGCTTGCCCGTTGGAGGCAGCGGGGTGGCGGCGGCGGTTGCCGGGTGGGAATGGGGGGGACACGAGGAGGGGGGAAGGAATCCAACCGGCATGAGAGGGGAGAGCGTTACCTCTCCCCCACGCAAGCTGCGCGCTCTCGCATTGTTGCCATGGCAATTACAACGCCTTCAAGGCCAACATGGCGGTGGCGTTGCTGGGGCAACAACAACGCAGTAATGTTTCCCCAGGCTCACCAGGGGAGAATATGCCGCATGAGTCGCAATTAGCCCGGACGCTGGGTTGAAGGCTAAGAGTCCGCCTCCTGGCGAAAGCTCACTGAACAAGCCTGTATAGATGTTTTCTAGGGATGGGCGAATATAGATTTTGAGGTTCGAAGCGAATTCGAAGCGAATAGTGATTTGGTCGAATAATTTCGAATCGAATAGTTCGAATAGTACACATTGCAAATCACAAAGACAAATGAGCAACTTGTGACCTGACTAATGTACACAATTTTTTCTAATAATTACAACTCACGTAGGCATAGCATTGTGTAAAACTATTACCAGTTGAACATTTATTGCAAAATCTTACACACAGCTTTCCTTTGCTGTATTCACAAGTTTTCATGAAGAAATGCCTGTTGCGCCACATGCTCTAGGTGCAGCAGTTTCCGCCGGCTGCTCATTCACAAGTTTAAGCGCCGCCTAGAAACTCGCAGAGTTAAGCGCCGCCTAGAAGCTCCGCTAAAAAAAGAAGTATTGTAGCCACTAGTATCCTCGGCCGTAGCCAAGCAAAGCGCAATTGGCTGGCCGCCATTTTGAATAGGCTCGCTTAGTGCGGCGTACTGCTGTACTGAGCGAGCCTATTCAAAATGGCGGCATGCCTATTCAAAATGGCGGCCTGTACAAGTCTGCTGGCTTGGTGCCGCTATGTTCGGAGCGGTGTCCTTTCAGTGCCGCCTTTTTTTTTAACCTAAAGTGTGCTGGCGGCCGAGAGCTTCGTCGAACTTCTAGGCAATGCAGCAACTCGGCAGTGCCGGCACTGATAATAGAAATGTCCGCGTTGGTGGGTCTTGAGCCAAGCCTGGGGTAACTCTCGGAAAGCTTGACCGAAAAGCTTGGCTTTTAGCTGCCTATTCGGGAGCATCGAATAATTCGAAAATATCGAATATCTGCATTCGGATCGAAGCGAATAACGAATAGAGAGCTATTCGATCGAATATTCGACAATACCGAATATTCGCCCATCCCTAATGTTTTCCTGAAATCGCGAGTTCCGAAGTGATTGAGCATGGGAAATAAACGTAAATCAAAGCTTTCCGTGAGCTCATCGTATATGAAAAACACAGACTCCAGCTTTTATACATGGCGAGGCAGGCTGCTTCCCTCGCTATTCATGTATGGTCAGCCATCATGCATTCAGTTTCGTTTTCGAAAAGCAGGGGGTGCACAATTAGCGAAGGCAATAACCTATGACGGTGATCGCTCAAGCTTCTGCAAGCAATATGCCCGGTAGGAAGCAGCTAAAGTCCCTTGATTAGAATCGTAAAAAAGGAACAGGATGCACTGCAGGTGATTATGTGAGCCACCCCAGCCTCCAATCTATCGTTTTCCTCATGTGGAGGTGTAGTAGTGGGTGGAGAAGGAACACTTTATTTAAAATGTTGCTATTGGTAAACTGCACCCGGTTTGAAGAAAATCGCCAGTGAAATGAACTTACTGCGAGTGGTTGGCTGACCGATCCGCTCATTCCCCTCAAGCTGCCGCTGATAATCCATAAAGAGTGCGTCGCTCTGCGCTCGCAACAACTGCTGGACACGGGTGCCGTGAAGAGGATTTATTTTACGCTAGGTTCGCGCTGCACAAGAGAAGATGATATGAGATGGCTGTCATTGCCAGAAGAGGTGATGTAAAGGCACCAGCCGGAAGCCCAGGACGCTGCACTTGATATTCGAAACGGCGCTTCTTGCCTCAAAAGCGGCTTCGCCGCAGCCCTACATGCTTGCAGCCGGCTCGATAAGGCCTGGGACGCCGGAGTATGCAGGCAGACTGGCCGCTCGAGCATCTAAACATGTTTCTCATATCATCGTTGAAAAATCAAAAGTCCAAGCCAGCCTCCTTTGCACAGAAACTTCCCTTTGGAGCAAGCAGCACAAAGTCCACATTGGCTTCAGTTTTGTGGTAAGCATCCAGAACACAGCTCCGGCAAGTCATGGTGCTTGCTTCCATGTGTGAACAAAAATAATGTAGCGCCTATGGCGTTGTCAAAGAGGTGCGTCATCTGTGAAGCAGCAGTGGTACTGTCCTTGGCCACAGGTGAATTCCCAATGCGTTCACAGAGCCACCAGCTTTATGAACGCCTTGTCCTAAATTTAAAGAAACCAGCAATAACATTAAGAAACCTGCCACCTGCCTGCTTCTGGGAGGCGACCAGGCACAGGAACTGGTCCCAGGGCAGCACCACCAGCACGTCGCTCTCTTCCACCTGCTCCCTGGCCAGAGTGCAGTCTTCCTGCAAGGGGCCGCAAGAAGGCCAAGGAGGTGTGCTGACTCCTACTCTTTGCAATTGGGGCAATGCAGCTCCTTTTACACCATTTCCAGACTTAGCACTAGCTATACCTGTAAGAGCCAAGCAAATAGGTCTTCTGGGCTAGTGCTTTTAAAACTCTTACAAAAGTAGCAATTATTTGTATGCCGCGGTGGCTCAGTGGCTAACGCATTGTTCGGCTGAGCCCAAGGACAAGAGTTCAATCCAGCTATGGTGGCTGCTTTTTAGATGGAGGCGAAAAGCCGAAACACCCGTGTGTCGAGATTTGGGCGCACGTTAAAGATCTCCAGGGGTTCTATAAACTAATCCGAGCCCTCCACTACGGCATGCCGCATAGCCCAGGTGTAGTTTTCGCGCGTTAACCCCATGATTTCAAACTTCTTTTTATGTAGTTATCTAATGGGCCAGCTGCAACTGCTTTTGACAGCAAAACTGTTTAGAAAATCGTAATTTTTCGTGACCGCAGTTAAAAATATCACGAAATTGCCGAGTGCGCGCATGTGTCCACAGGCCTCACAGCAACTGCCTGGCAGTTAACAAAACCAAAAAAATGCCTAGCGCTCATGCGCATGCCTCGCGACAACCGCCCAGCGTCCCCTTCGCATGTTTGTCAAGCTAAGCATACCTACTTAGGGAGACTGGCCAAGTTCGTCAAGCCAAAAATGCCCACTTCGAGAGATTGACCAAGATTGGCAAAAAAAAAAAAAAAAAAGCTCCAGCGTTTGCTGCAGTCGTGGCAACAGTTGCTCGAGACAAGAAAGACATGCCATAGCGTGCGTCCGTCCAAGGTGATGTACGAGGATTATCACTTAAAAAAAAAAAAGCAAAAGAAGCTCACGCTTATACCAACAATGATAGAGTAAAGGTCGTTGTGGCAGCGAGGAAAAAGCAAATCGGCTGCTGCAGTCATGGACTTCAACCTTCGTGATGGCCGCAAAGAACACACACAGTTTCACTACCTTCAAGTCTTACGCATTAGTGTGAGCTTCCTTCATTTTTTTTTTATTCATTCAAGTCTCCATGTGGTACAAAGTTGATGTCGAATAGAAGCCAGAAAGGAGGAAGAGGTGTTTCCCCAAAGCCCTCGTTATGCACGATATTCAGTAAAGGGAGGGGGGAAGGGGGGGGGGGGGCACGCAGTTTGCAAGCACAACCTGAAATCCCACTCGCTGCCAAAAATCATCAGTTGCTATTAAAATTAGGAGCAGATGGAAAAGGAGATAAAGTATCACACTACTCTCCAAACCAGGGATCGCACACTATAGCACTAGAGTGTTTGAAAAGACAAGTTTCAGGACTTCCCCACCTGGTCTAGGGAAAGAGCTGTGCGGTTCCAGGAGACGGCGCGCTCCACGGGAAGCGTCCGCACCTCCGAGCGTATTTCTGCCTGGCGCAGAGTGTCCGACACCACCTCCATAGATGACGCGTCCTCCAGCAACCGGAAGTCCAGCACCACTGTCACGTACTGCAGCATTCACACAGGACAGGAAGAAACAGTTGTCACGCCTCGCCATATTTACAATTCGCAAGATATGAACCATATGTGTAAATAATGGTTAGGTCAAGGTGCATCAAACTGCAAGGTGCTCAAAAAAATAGTCCACTTTAATTGATAAGCAAACGCACAAAATATAAAATGTATACAAAAAGAAAAAAATTTTGAGGGGATGCTTGAATGTTCAATATAAGCAATAATTAGGAGCATCTAAGTTTTGATGCCAACAAGTTTGAGTATAAAAGATGTTAAGACGATAAATAGGCGTCTTTAAAACTTTCTTTTCAGTAAATCCCTCTCGTCTTCGTGGTAAAACTTTGCAAGAAAATCACATTTTGCTTTCTTTGTGAGACCTATTTTGTTGAACATCAATGGCAGAGACAGCGTTTGCCTGTTCATTTATGAAAAAGAAATTAGAATGATTTTCACCTAAGGGGAGAGATAGCAGCCATCTTGGACCGCCTCGGAGCAGTGTTGCAACCCAGGGTATTTGGCACAGCCCTAGCAATGCACCACCGTGCACCTTGTGCTTTGTTCGGAGTCACTGCGTGTGTTGTTCCATGGCCTTAAAAATGCTGTTCCGGTTTCGTGGCCGCTGTTGTCCCTGCCTACATTGGCCGTCTTACATTCACGCAAAGTTTCATTTTCTGGTCTTCCGAATTTCAGGGTTCACCATAGAACCAAGGCTGGCTTAGATTCGAGTAAATACGGTACGTCCGTACGTACAGATGTAGTCGTCCACAGGCTTAGTTGGAACATCACATTTGACTTTAGCGTGGAATATCCCAGAAGTTCCAAAGAAAAACTGTCAAATGAATGTGGAGGACTTAGGAGCTTCGGACACCGCAGGACCGGCAGTCATGCCTTTGCATCTTTTGACGCAGGTCGTACTGCTCGGATTCTTCCCGTTTCCCCGGGACGTCAACTTCGCCAACGAGGCGTCGACTTCGCTGTTTCTCCGTGACGGTCGCCTAAACCTTACCGGCTGCGGCGAAGCAACCTTCCACACCCTGGCCGATCATCCGAGCGCGCGACCTTCCCTACACGAGCTTCTGCCCGCCGCGACCGGTTGCCCCTTCCTGCTCCCCCGAGCAATTACCGGCTCTGGACAACCATGCCTACTTAAGGAGCCTCCGCACCGGACGCAGACGGGGCACGACACCGCAGGACCGGCAGTCATGCCTTTGCATCTTTTGACGCAGGTCGTACTGCTCGGATTCTTCCCGTTTCCCCGGGACGTCAACTTCGCCAACGAGGCGTCGACTTCGCTGTTTCTCCGTGACGGTCGCCTAAACCTTACCGGCTGCAGCGAAGCAACCTTCCACACCCTGGCCGATCATCCGAGCGCGCGACCTTCCCTACACGAGCTTCTGCCCGCCGCGACCGGTTGCCCCTTCCTGCTCCCCCGAGCAATTACCGGCTCTGGACAACCATGCCTACTTAAGGAGCCTCCGCACCAGACGCAGACGGGGCACGACACCGCAGGACCGGCAGTCATGCCTTTGCATCTTTTGACGCAGGTTAGTTACCTCCGCTATTCAACACAGTACCGAAGTGATAACCCCTTTCTTGTTGCGGTGTCGTGCCCCTACGACCCAGACTGGCGCCGTGCTATTCGCGTGTGTATAGATGCCATTGCATTTCACTTACTGTGTCACTTGGTACTGATTCTGTCCGGTGACGTTGAGCTAAACCCTGGTCCTACCACAGAAATTCTGGCTGCCATAAGTAAACTTCAAGAATGCCAAAATGCTATTCAAACTGAGCTAAAATATCTGAAGACCACACAGTTATCACAAGAAAAAACGATCACAGATATCACTAACAGGCTTGCCGCACTGGAAATCACGCAATCGAAAAATAATCCAGACCCAGTTGTGCACGAGGCAAGTGCAATCAAACGTGAAATCGCGGTCCTTCAAGCGGCTCACACAGATACCAACAACCGAATGCGGAGGAACAATCTTCTGTTCCTGGGTATCGATGACGCAGAAAAAGAGACGTGGCAGGAAGCTGAAAAAAAAATAGTAGAATTTTGCTCTGCCACCTTGAAGCTGCAATTGCACGACAACGCTATCGAACGTGCCCACCGCTTAGTCAAATTTAGTAACAACAAAAAAAGACCCATAATTGTAAAGTTAAACCACTTCAAGACTAAAGAAAATATCCTTGCTTGCGGCCGCCAATTGAAGGGAACTGATTACGCCATCCGAGAAGATTTCGCTCCCGCTACTCGTTACGCGCGCTCCAAATTAATACAATTCATACGACCTCAAAAATGTGCCTTCAAACTCTCCGTTGATAAACTTCACGTAGGAAGTAAATCGTATTCTTACGACGCGGCAACCGATACCGTTTTAGAGTGCGAAAGCTTCCCTGCGTTTGCGCCGTTCCCCCCTCAGCATCATCTCAGTGCCGAAGCATGTGGTAACTGACGCAGAGCAAACAACCAAGTTCATTCAAACAACCGTCCATCCTCTTCTGTAGATATCAACATTGCTTTCACCAACATTAGAAGTGTAGTCCCGAAACGAGATCAGTTACACAGTTTTATCACAGACATTGACGCCGACATAATTCTTCTCACCGAGACATGGCTGAATGACAACATTAAAGATTGTGAAGTTTTGCCCTTGAACCTAAATTACACACTATACCGCCATGATAGAAAAGACAAGAGAGGAGGTGGTGTTCTCGTAGGAATTAAAAGTAGCCTGTCATCCTCACTCGTCAGCCGCGATGACAACCTTGAGCTCACATGGGTGTGTGTGCACAATTCATCGGTTAAATTACTGTTCGGCGTTTGTTATCGACCACCGGACAGTAATCCGCTTTTTTGTGACCACCTTCGCAACTCCCTCACAAACGTCAAAGATAAATTCCCCGAAGCGCCAATTTTCCTTTTTGGAGACTTCAACTACCCTCACATCAATTGGTCCCTTCTCGCGGTGGCTAATCAGTCGCCCTCGAATGAACCCAAACAGTTTCTAGACTTGGTACTAGACTTTAACCTTCACCAAACAATAACGACGCCTACTAGAGGTGACAACGTACTTGATCTTTTGCTCACCAACTGCCCTGATGATGTATCAAGTGTAACAGTACTGCCCGGACTTAGCGATCACAACCTTCTTCATGTAGCCCTCTCTATGCCAATAAAAAGACGGTCACCTACGAAGAAATTAATCACAGACTATAACAGAGGAAACTTTGAATTAATCAATAAAGAACTTACTCACTACTATGAAAATTTTGAAAAGTCGTACGAGGCTCGTTCAGTAAACACCAACTGGGAACTCTATAAAAACATGTTGCTCAGCTTAAAAAAGAAATATATACCTACAATCACTGTAAAATCAGACTCGAATAACCCATGGTTCAACAAACATTTAAAATCACTGCTAAACCGGAAAAAGCGCCTGTATAGAACCGCAAAAAGCAAAAACAGTCCAGAAGCATGGGAGCGACACCGCCTCTGTGAGGCTGAATACATCAAAGCTTTAAATGACGCCAAAGACAAATACTTCCAAGTTGACTTGATTTCAATACTCCACAAAAACCCAAATAAATTCTGGCGCACCATTTCCACCAAACCACAAACTAACCAGATAAACCTTGTCGATGCAAGTGAGGAACCCATAGGCGTCAGTGATTCCGCAGCAGCCCTAAACGAATTCTTTACATCGGTCTTCCACGATTTTAATTCTTGCCCTATAGAACCCTTGCCCAACTTCTCCCCCAAAACAATGCCTGAAATACAAATAACCCTGGATGGCATAACCACCCTAATCCGCTCTCTTAAAATATCATCATCAGCAGGCTGCGATGAAATCAATGCAAAATTACTTAAAGGTACTATACATATCTCTAGTAAATTTCTGTACCTTATATTGAAACAGTCCTTAAGCACAGGAACCTTGCCTGACGATTGGAAAAAAGCGAAAATAGTCCCCATTTTTAAAGGAGGCAGGCGCGATGCACCTTCCAATTACCGCCCGATTTCTCTTACCAGTGTCCCATGTAAGCTCCTCGAGCACATCATAGCATCTAACCTAATGTGTTACTTAGAATCAATCAATTTTTTTTACTCCTTCCAACACGGCTTTCGTAAATCTCTGTCTTGCGAACCTCAATTAGCCAAATTCACACATGACCTGCTGCAACACATGGAAGACAATCTTCAAATTGACGCAATATTCTTGGATTTTTCGAAGGCCTTCGACCGCGTTTCTCACAAACATCTGCTTGCAAAACTATCTCCCCTTGGTATCAGTCCAAACATTATAAAATGGCTTGAACAGTTTTTAACTGGACGCGTCCAGTTTACCTGCGCCAACAATTTCCAGTCAGCTCTAACCAATGTAACCTCAGGTGTTCCCCAGGGCGCAGGCTTATCTCCACTCTTGTTTTTGATTTACGTAAACGACCTCCCTACTAACATAACATCAAAATTGTGCCTTTCGCGGACGATTGCGTCCTGTATAACCCCCTTCTTTCACCTAATGACACCATCGCCCTACAACATGATCTAGACACCATCGCTGCCTGGTGCGAAAAATGGCATATGTCTTTAAACCTCACAAAATGCAAAGTAATGTCTTTCACGCGCAAACATACCACCATGAATAACATTTATTGCATTCACTCCGTTCCTATTGACCACACCAGTGCTTACAAGTATCTAGGACTTCATATGACGCCATCTCTATCATGGGTGACATATCCAAACAATCTGCTGTGAAGCTTCACGCACACTTGGGTACTTGCGACGCAACTTAAAATCCGCATCTTCCGAAATAAAAAAACTTGCATATTTAACATACGTTCGACCGAAACTTGAGTACGCATCATCCATTTGGCACCCATTCCAAGCTTATCTCAGCGATGACTTAGAAGCCGTGCAAAACCGCGCTGCTCGTTTCATTGCTTCAGAATATTCAAGACGAACCAGCATAACAGCCCTAAAACAAACTCTGTCTCTTCAACCGCTTGCTTCGCGGCGCATAATTTCTCGCCTCTGCCTCCTGCACACCTTTTACTTTACTCGGTCAGGACACGCCCTCCTGAAACGCCCGTTTCGGACATCGTCCCGTATATCTCACACTCACCCCTTGGCGGCGATAAAGGGCCGCACGACGGCGATGAGCAGCTCATTCTTTCCCCACACCGTCACGCTTTGGAACGCGCTGCCGGACAACATTGCTTCGTGCAGCGATCGCACAAAATTTCGCGAAAAACTAACGTATATCAGCTACCCAAACGATGCTACCTAAAGACCCCACCTGCCTTCTTCATATCTTTTTTTACTCTTCTTTCTTTGTCTGTTATTACACTCCTGTAAAATTTATTCTTAGTCTTGCTGTTGTCACTTGAATGTTCATTCCTGCTTTTATTTCCTTCTAGTGTTATTTCTAGTTACTATGTGTGACCATTGTCGCTTTTTTATATGTTACAACCTCGACGTACGCCTTGTCATTTGAGTGTTAATTTCCTTCCTTTTTATTTCCTCTTTTGTTGTCCCTTGTTAACTTGTGATCATTTTTACTTTTTTACGCAGTTGTTGAAAACCCGATGTACGCCATCACTTGAGTGCTGATTTCTGTCTTCTTATTTCCTCTTTTTTTGTTATTCCTTGTTACATTTTTGCGAAGATGTTACAACCTTGATGTACGCCCCCCCTTATGTAATGCCTCCTGGCCCTTAAGGACGAATAAATGAAATGAAATGAAATGAAACTTGAAGGAAACGCACCAGTTGTGACTTCATTACCCTACACCAATGCAGGAGCAGACAATAAACAGGTAAAGCGCTGTTCCAGCTAAGACAGTGGATGACTGTACTGTAAATATCCTGTTCCTTACAAGTGGCCTGAACTGCACATGTGCACACATATACACACACACACTAAACCTCGTTGTATAATAAAATCACTTCACAGGAAGCCTCACTTTGTTCAGAGTATTTTACGGTCCCAACTTTGGAGTAGTGAGGCCAAATCATCACCGCTTATGAACGAAGTCAGTTTTCTGTCTCGCAGACTTTGGTACAACGAGGGTTCATTGTACATCTAGCTATATACATTGCATAAGTAGTGACTCTCGCGTTCACCTTGAGGCAGTGAGCCGGCTTGGTGGCCCGGCCCAGCTCAATGGCGGCTGCCTTGCGCTGCTTCTCCTGCTCCTTGGCCAGTCGCCGAGCCTCCCGCTCCTCGGGGGTGAGGCGCGCCCGCTTTGGCTTCACGTGGGTGAACGGGGCCTCTGCTTCCTCCTCTTCCATCGCTACCGGAAGGACCTCTTCCCGCTCCTCTGCTCCCTGCATTTAGGAGGAGGCGCCACTCATCAAATAGTAAGTTGCCAACCAATGATTTGCTTCCCACCACTTGAACCACAGATCCTAAACAGAGGCCCGGGAGCTCTTCCAGAACCTCCCAGTGTCCCTCAATCCTCAGCTTTCTGGCCTTGAAGACCAAAAATTTGCCAAAAAATCAATTTTCTGTATGAATTTTATTCGCAGTCTACAGGTCCGGAAAAATGAACGTGCAAAATATCATAGCTGTACCATAAGTATTCACAAAGCTGTCGCCCTTTGGAGTCGCCCTTTGATGTTTTCAAACTCCGTGCCTTGTTTATTCAGGACCAACCTTTTTCCCACGAGGTCGACTGTCGCGTACAGTATCTTGGGCTGTACTGGTCAGATTTGTATCATTTTTGCTGCATACGAAAGCTTATGAACTGAGCAGTGCAATAAAACCACAAAAATATAGAATATCTTTCTTGATAGTGCAATTTTTTTATACAGTTTGTTTTATGAAAACTTTGGTAATTGATGATGATAAGCTTACAGCAATTGTAGAAACACTGATAAAATTGCTGCAGTGGTATAGTTGCACTCCTTGGTCCTTCTAGAGTACAAAGGGATAAAAATTATTCCGGTATTTCATAGGTAGATAATGAAAAAACTGCCCGAAATGGAATGGCATAACATGTTGCACAACTCTGAACCTACACCACATAGATGAAAACCAACTGCATATTTGTGCTCAGGATGTTAAAATACACTTTATGTGTAAATCTCAGGCACATGGGTTAAAAATAACAAGAATGTCCTCAACACCACTGTCCTCTCTCAACTGCAATTGTAGATCACCTTTATGGTCCCTTTGAATCACATTCCCATTCAGTTTGCTTTCCACCGCACCACACAGAATGGTAAGTACAGAAGTTACTTACCGAAGAGCACGTGCGGGATGCCGTAACAGGCTGGATGCTCGAGCTTGGAGTTGGAGGGGAGAGACTGCGCAGAACCTGGGAAAGGCCCATGACATCTGGAAGGCCGTCGTCGTCGTCATTGTCTTCTTCGCTTTCCGAGATCTTGTGCACGTCTTCCTTGCCTCTCTTTGTACCTTTTTCCAGGCTAGAGAGGGAAAAATGATGTCACTGCTCAGGAAAACGTTCAGGCAGTCTCTCATGCAACACTGCACTTTCATTAAATGAGCACGAGACATGCAGCTTTGCCTGGTAACTAACTGGCAGGAACACTGAGGGTCTGCTTGAATGTCATTGTTTAAAAAAAAAAAGTGCAACTATTTTGCTCAAACTGCTCACTTCTTCGCACAAGCTATTTCAGGTGGATCAAAAATGAATGACAGCCTGGAATGTCACCATCTTTGGAAATGGTATTTAGGTACTTTGTTAACGAGTAGCGCTTAATTAATTCACACAGTGGACACAGTTTATGCCCTTTTAGTACACAACAGAACTCTTTTTTTTTTTCCGGTATGCAGACTAACCAAGTGTGG
Source organism: Haemaphysalis longicornis (assembly GCF_048455015.1). Lineage (NCBI taxonomy): Eukaryota > Metazoa > Arthropoda > Arachnida > Ixodida > Ixodidae > Haemaphysalis > Haemaphysalis longicornis. The sequence goes on along the minus strand of NW_027526385.1, from coordinate 177,908,304 downwards.
CCCCTGAGTTCACCTATGGCTAATACTGGTACAATGCTGAGGTAAAGTACAGGTGCCGTCATAAGTAATTGGAACAAGGATTGCTGAATATCACAGAATATTTGTCTTACTGGCTTTATGAGAGCCATTATCGGTTTACAGGATGCTTTTTCTATTAGGGAGGTCTCCTTTAAACGCACACCAATGCAGCCAGGGAGTTTCCGGAAGAAGAAATTCCTGTAAATTTACAAGACCGCGTTCCAATTACTTTCGACGGCACCTGTACATTTGCGATGGTGTGTTTTCCTTAACTCCTGTCCCTGGCTACCCATGTGCAAACTTCAGCGATCAGGACTCTTTTAATTGTACAAGCACACTGCCAATCTGCCGCACAATTCCCACAAGGCTGGCTCAATGTGTTTCAACTGCAAAACATGCACTCAGCAGCAGGCTGCCACACCAGCACCTTCATGCAAGCATTAAAGGGGCCTTGAAGATAAAATAAGTTCATTTTGAAAGAAACTCACTTAGCTCTGTTGCAGTGCAGTCGGGAAAGATGTTTTTAAACCAAGAAATTGCAAGAAATATTGAAAAACATTTAGATTTCATGCTGCAGTCGTATGGGCACTAGTGATGTAATATGGGCCAGCACTGAAAAGCACAATGTGTTAACTGCAGGATAGAGTTCAGGAGATACGACCAAACAAACCTAGGGGCCCTAGTACAACCCCCAGTCGGCCACCATTTGCACAAACAGGACTCTGTGATATCAAAGACCTTGCCAGAAAGTGCTCGGGGAGTCGCTGCTACTTCATATGTTTTCCTTAATATCTACATTATTTGATTGAATTTCACGATAAGATTGCTATCACTGTTATTGGGACGAGGCAGTCTTTTTAATGAACGTAACTTCTATTTTGTCTGTGTGGCTCTTTTAAAGGTTTCAGGCATCGGACCAAAGGAAGAGTTTTCGGGCCAAGATATTGTTATACTCCTAGGAGTCACTGGGCAGTCAATTCTTGCATGATTTGCAATTGTTTAAAAAGACAACCATGTGATGGTATGCAAAAGGGAGTAACAAGACATAGCGGTATGCTTAATACTTATGACAACTAAGATGTTGAAAGACAACTCTCAGTATCCACTCAAGTGTGATTTCAAAGAAAGCGAGAAGAATTAAAAAACAACAACAAAAAAAAAACAGAAAGAACTTCTGCTGTCAGGTTCTTCGTCTACACCGCCACAATTTCCAAACAGCTGCCATCCATAATTTCCTTGTTTTCATCACCGACATCACCGTTTTATCTCTAATCTAAGTGGAAATTATGCCCAAGGTTATGTGACAGGGATAACATTCTTCGCACACATCTCAATGGTTGCTTCGCTCTTTTGCTTTCCCATAGTATGGTTCTTCTCTACATAGTACCATTTCTCATCTAGATTTCAGGATCAGCAACATTAACAACATCAGCAGTGCTGGGTAACGTTTCATAGAGCACGCTTAAGAAGCGGTTACTGCATTTCCTTTTGCTTTTTTTTTTTCCATGTTGGACAATTCTGCAGCTTGAATCCAAAGCCATCATAACTCAGAACAGTAGTGAAGCTGTGTACCTGCGCATTTCTGAAACAAAAATGCCGAGATATGTTGAGTTTTAAATGCAGAGCATTTCAGTAACTCACGATGTCACCCGCGTTGGCGTCCGTAGTCCGCACGCTCACTGCGCATGCGCGTCGAGTCGAGGCGAAAGCGAACACATCTCTCGCGAGGGGCATTGGATTGGATTTGATTGGATTGGGTTGGCTTGGATTGGATTGGATTAAAGTGGATTGTGTTGGATTGTGTTGCGTCATAGCCGCGGCACGTTGCGTCATAGCCGCGGCAGACGCGCTTGGGCCGGCGCATGTGCAGTACTCTCTCTTCCGCGGTTTCCTCTCCTTCGGGCGCGCTGCGCATATAACCAGTGTGCCGTTCTCCGGCCAAGCAACATCCGCGCTTGGCTCAAACACCTGGAGTCCACGCCGCTTTACAAGTACGCCAACGTCGTCGACTGGGACCGGCTTACGCAGTCCCCTCAACGTATATAAGCGGCGGAGCGCGCGTTCGGAATTCAGTCAAGGGCGTCTTTGCATGGCTTACGCTTGACGTGACGCTTTGCTTGACTCGAGTAGATGCGACGCATTTACTCGAGTTCCCCCCGTGGGAAGATGCGGGCGGCTTTTTTAGAAACACCACATCTCAGAAATGTAGAAAGAGTTGAGATACATATTTCCTTCAATCACAACAGCAGCTTCTTGGGGATGCTTTTAACTTGTATGCACTATAAATGGTGTGTCACAAGGCTATGCAATGAAAAGTCTAATCTTGAGCTCTTTTCCACTGAAAAATATGCTGACAGTTACATAACCAGTGAGGAATTCCTGGCTGTCCACTATCAACTTAGAGAGGGCTCTTCAACAATTCTAAAAAATTCTCCATGTACAAAAAGAAGGGGAAAAAAGAGAAATTCTCTGACTGGCTGGTAAGGGACATCAAGGCTCATCATGAACACCACTTTAAGATAAGATGAGGAATTCTTCCAAAGGTGAACAATTTGGCTTCTGGTTGGGCAGTTTTTCCTTGTATTTCCTGTACTGTTTTTTTTAACAGTGGAAGTAGGCTCACTTACACAAAAATGAGCAGTGGCTTAGCTCGGCTATGCCAGGATATGTGTAGCGTGAGCTGGGGTTCAGCTGGTTATTCTCAGCTTTCCTAGTTGTCTAGGAAATGCCCCAGTATATGTATACCCCCCTGATACTTCTGCACATGCGCACAAAATGAGAGGCACTATCAAGCGGGTCCGACACAGCATCAGACTTGGCTACTGCACAATCCTGGAGGCGCACAGCTGGGCACGCGCCGGCGCCAGTGTGTCTGCTGCGACTACGTCATCACTCCTCTAGAATGTGCAGATCAGTGAGGCGCGTGTGGCGGCAGCGGCGGCGGCTGCACCAGCGCACCAGCTGTGTGCCGTGCGAAGTCACTGTTCCTCATGCATGCGCAGCACGGCTCTCCAGGAGCCACGTGAAACTGTTCAACCTTGGCCAGTGCAGCTCACGCGACAAAAAGGTTTAAAAAATGAAGTGGTAGTTTTTCAGCCAGAACAATAGGGATGAGCTGAAATAAGACCTAATCCGTATGGTACCGCTTATTCTTAGCAAAGAGGTACTTTTACATGACTGGTAGAAAAAATAAGCTGATACCATTTTCACTCACAAGGAAAAGGAACTCACAAAGAGAAACAAAAAAAAGAAAAAAAGATAACTGCATGTATTGCGTCACGCTGCCTCCAGAGCAGGTTCGTACACATGCAACATCCGGTTCCCAGTATCAAATAAAATCATAAAAAAATAAAAAAAAGTCCCAGGCCTTTCATATTTTGATATAAGACGGCTTCAACTGCCCTTGGCAAGATGTATTCCCAGCAATGCATTTCTGTTAAGGTTAAGCTGAGCTTAGGGAGGTCAGTGTAAGCTTGGGCTTTGTAAGCCGGCTTTCCCACTATGCCAGTTCTGCAGTGAAGCATGGCCGTTTACAGAGGGAGAATCATTACCAAAAATTAGGGGTGTGCGAATGCCGAATAGTAGCTTTCGAATCGAATTCGGAAAAAAGCCGAATATCGAATCGAATACCGAATATCATTTTTTTAACCGGCCTCAATTCTTCATAGGATCTTGTGCAAAAGCAGAAGCTACTTCACAAGTTCGGGAGACATGACGTTCTTTTTCAACCCGATGAACAAACTTTTCAACTTGCATCAGTGGTACTTTAGGAATCCGAAGCGGGCACGATAGGCATTTGAGAGAAATAAAAAAAACAAAATCTTGCAGTGGGGTTGCTGTACTGCAATCGCGGGCAATGACTATAACTCAGAAGCGAGCACTTTGCAGGCATGAACAATAGGACGCAAAAACATGGCACAGACACAATCATGGACCACGACGAGGCACTTCTTTGAAAGCACATGGGCAGCGTGAATAATACGTAGCAGAAGGAAAGCTCGCACTACAGCCGCCGTGGACAAGCCTGCGCCTGTAGTGCGCCTGCGCACTGTGGTTAAAGGAGCCATGAAGAGAAAATACAACTTCGTTCAATTTGAAAGAACTAGGATTCAGTATCTCACTCAGCTCCATTACAGCCGCAAAAGATGTTTTTTAACGAAAAAAGCAAGAATTATTTAAACACCTTCAAATTTTGCACCACAGTGATGTGTTATGAGCAAGAATGACGTCATACCGGCCAACAATAAAACATCATTTTCAGTGCGTTAACTGCACGTTAGCATTCAAGTGATGCGGTCAAATGGCACCAGAGGCCCCATTACAGACGTCCAGTCATGTGTCGTTGTGACAGGTCGGTTAGGTGGCCGCCAATCGCACAAACACGGTTCCGTGACGTCATACAAAAGTTGCGGGAAATTGGCTAGGGGGTCGCGACTGCTTCACACGTTTTCTTTCATATCTCCGTTATTTGTTCGAAGATTGTGATGATATTGGTATCATTGTTATCGGGACTAAGCAGTCTTTCTAATAAACCCAACTTGTATTTTGTCTTCATGGCTCCTTTAAAAAAAGTAAACACGGAAGTAACCATACACCAACTGCATGAAAAGCAGCCAGAACCACTTTTGATGTTAAATTAACGGAAGCGCTGTCAAAACGGCGGCTATAGTGCCTATTGTAGGCACTATACAGCGGCGGTCTTTACAGGAAGCTGCTTTAACATGTAAACATCCGGTCGCAGAATTAAAAATGGCCGCCAGAGTCGATGGCGACGGCTCGAAAAAAAGATCTTATCGACGCAATCGCAGATTACTCCACGCAGCGAGATAAAATTCACAGCCCCTGCAAGGCACGCTCATCGAAAGCGCGATTTGAATAAAACTCGCCGAGCAGACGATGTAGCAACAGTGCGTTAGCGTGCGCCGACATCTCTCGCTCTCGCGAAACCAGGGAATGTTCGGAAACAACACTCGTTTATTCGAAAAATCGAATAGTGGATATTCGATTCGCAGATTGCACTATTCACGTGGGCACTATTCGATTCGTATTTGAGTATTCGAACACTTCTACCGAAAATGGCTCTAACTCCTGTGTTACCAAAAGTATCCCGAAACCAATTATACGGCAATTAGCCACTAATACCCCTGTCACACGGGCACTTTCAATCGTGATTGAAGTGAATCGCGATCGAGTTTTCCGAGCGCGCTCGACGTACTGACGCTGCTACACGGCCCGTTTCAATCGCGATCAAGAAGTTGCACCGGTTGCACTTGTGTACGCCAGATGGCGCTAACAATGTACTTGCAGCCGGCGTCTGGTAACTTCGTGCGGTCGTAGGTATACGTAACTATGGAAATGTTACCGCACGCTTGTTTGGGTCAAGGTATTCGACACAATTTGTGGCATTAGTTGAAGTTTTCACCTTCTGTGTCATTACCGAGCGGGGACGAAAGTATCGCCGCTTTCGTTCGATCGCGCTTGGAAGCCTCGATCGCGCTTGAGAAACCAGGATTGAGTTTGAGCGGGATCGAGCTCGATCGCGACTGAAACTGCCGTATAAAATGCGCCCGATCCGGACTGAGCTCAATCCGGATCGACTCAATCGCGATTGAAAGTGCCCGTGTGACAGGGGTATAAAACACTTACCATTATGCTGAGTTTCATTCACTTTTCATTAGTTCATGGTGAAGTTGTAAATGTCACCAGACTACCGTATTTTCACGCATATAACCCACCTCTGCAATAATCCACACCCCCACTTTCAGACCGCTGAAACAGAAAAAAAAAATCCTTGCATATTGCCCGCACGTTTGATACAGGAAAGGCTGCACCAAGGCTACTGCTCAAGCAACACATCACATACTATGCGGACAGAAAAAGCGTACATTTAGCAAGTAGAATACACCGACTGCAAGGTGAAAGCCACAATTCACTAATAAAATCCAGTTGTTAGAGTGCGCTCATCCTTGTTTTTTTTTTTCCTTGTCCTTGTGTGTTTGCACAATCACTACCATGGAAGGCTTATACCCCTGTCACACGGCAGATCTAGTGACATTTAGAGCAAATGTCATTCGCTCTAAATGTCATTAATTCAGCGCTACATGAGAATACCGAATGACATTTGAGGCTAATGACATTTAGCGGCTAACTGAAGTCCCGGACCTCAGTTAGTGGCCAAATGAGTAGCCTTGACAGCAGTGGCGTGTCACTTGGCACGAAAATTCAGTAATAAACCATCTTCTTCTTTGTGTTGTTGTTCAAATAAAGAAAGACAAGCAAGTACTAATAAAAAAGAAACTCTCGTCCCCAGTGCGCGCAACTTGTCTCGGCTTGGGATGTCTACTGATGTCACCAAAGCCGGTGGTTTTCTTATTTTTATTAAAAAAATATTCTTTTGTTACATTTTTTTATGCAATATTATGCGTGAAAACATTCTATAGATGCGCTTAAAATAAAATTTTGAGGTTTTGCGAGCCCGCTAATCGTCATCGCTATCACAATCAAATGACATTTGTTTCGCCGTGTAGACCCGCGCAGCCGGACCATATGTCATTAACAGCTTAATGTCATTCAGTTTGAATGACATTAGATTTGCCATGTGACAGGGGTATTAGTTAGTGTTACTGCGTAGGAGCTTCACGGCACAATGCGCATTGCCGTGAAGCTGCACCAAAGAAAAAACCACGAGTACTATCCGCACCCCTACTTTGCCACTGAAATTTTCGTGTTTTGGTGCAGGTCCTATGTGCGAAAATACGGTACTGTCTGCTGTCCATACATGGCCATGCACAAAGAGAGTATGGTTACAGAAACATAATATATGAAAATTATCCGCTAAGATGACACTAAAATTAACAACACAGCTTTGCTGGTCATCCTTCTTCACAGAGTAGAAGGGCACTGAATTTTTTACAATTTTTTTTGCCCTGCGCACGTACAACAGGGTGCAGCTTAGGTATTGTCGCTAAACCAACATCTCTAACAAAAGGAGTGTGGCACATCCTCCTAGATGTAACCACATTCCTTCTGGTTGCCACCTTTACTTCTGCCGGCCAACGTGTCTCACAGCCTTGGGTGACCCAGATTAGCCGAACTCCACCGCCTTTTGGTGGATCTGGCATTTCCCAGTGGAAATTCCCCCCAGAAGACTGACATGACCAACCCCTTACTGCTGCTAAAAGACGGAAGGGACTCCTCCATCAACATGAGAGACACTCCGCAAACACGCATGCACATGCCTGAAATCCTTCAACAGGTACCTCAGTAACTCTGCCAGCACTATTAAACAGCAAACCGGCCGTTCTGTGCTCCTTCCCACTTCCTCTGAAGTGCCATACTTTTTATGATGCGCAATCTACTCAACACAGCTAGCCTGCGGAACCTTTCGCCGATGCTCGACAGTCCTACACACTAGAGCCCCCAACGGGCCGCAATTCCTAGGCCTAGCTTGACCCAGCGTGGTAGAGAGACAGCCTGAGAACGACAAAATATTGAGATAAACGCCCGAGCCCGACACATTTTTAAAATATGAGCCTGACAGAATTTAATAAAACAAGCCCGAAAGCCAGGCAGCTTTTTTAAAAGTTAAAAGATCAATGAGCAAACTTTTTCTCGTAAACAATCGAGGATTTGCGGGGCACATGACCGCCGGGCCTCAGGCACTGTCAGAGCCAGCCCGGCCCGAACAATTGCTGAGAAAATGCGTGCTACCCGGCTCGAACCCCCCCAACGGGCCGGGCTTTCAGGTAGGCCTAGCGTCACTAAATGAAGGCTTTTTGAGTATCGACACTCTTTTCTCTCATTGTTACGTGCCGCCAGGATTTTCATTGGTCGGTCGGCACCACGTGATAGTTGTTTACATATGGGCGCAGCCATTTTGTTTCTGGGTTCCTCTTCTCTCTCTCTCTTTCAGTTGCGCGGACGCCAGAGCGGCCGGTCGCACTGTGCCTGTCACAACCGGCGGCGGTTTTGTTGGGAGAGATGGCAACACTGCAAGCCAGAAACAAAATGGCCTCCCAGAGGCTTCCAGCTGCACGAAGTGGCGGTACTCTTAAGCGTAGCTTATTTAGTGACGCTAAGTAGGCCCAGGCCCATGCTGTGCACTAGTGCTACACACACCTGTTGTTGGTGCTTCCCCCCGTTGCCAGCTGCAGCCTGGCCGACAGAGGGGGCAGCTCTTCTTCATCGCTGTCCCACAGGCTGCTGCCACTGACACGAACACCGGGCTCGGAAGAGGTAGTGTTGTTGCTGCCACCGTTGCAACTGCCGCTGTCGAACAGAACCAGAAAGGGTCACATCACTGGCAAAAGATTAGTGGGGGCAGGTTGGTTCAACGTACATGGAAAAAAAAATGTGCAAAACAAAAAAGCACAGACAAAACGAGACACAAACCGAACAGACAGATCCAACTGAACTTTACTCTTAAAAAACGTGTTTATGTATGGCCTACAAACACATGACACAAACCGCCAGGCACTGACTCCTTTCGAGAACCTCAGCTTCTTTGCCTAATAGGGCAACAGGAACTTTGCTGATGTACTCGTCACCTGCCTTTTCAATAAAATCCGCTTCTCGAATTTCCCTTCTTTAACTTACTGCTGGCCGTGTGAAGAACGTGGTTTGCTCCAACATTGTACAGCACTTGTTTGACCGTGTGCCTCTAAGCATTGTTCTTGCAGTTCATGCCTTCTGTCACTGTAGCAGCAGCCTGCCTTAGGCTATAAATGCAGGCATTTTATAAAATAAAATTCAATAGGAAGCGGAACCCTCTGTCATTCTTGTTTCTCTACTCCTTTGCGTTTTTTACACCTTCATTTTTTTTTTAAAGTCACGGCATTAAAACGTCGAACCAGGTTCCCTCTAAACATAGAGATTGCGTCAGCCCTTTGATGCTTTTACTGCTGCTTTGGCCCTGAGTACTTCAGTGTTCATATTTCATCGCTGCAACCTTTGCCGCCCCACCAGTCGCCCTTCCTGACATAGTGGGCCTGCCATCCGTTCACACATTCCCCCCCACATCTATGCAACATAGACAACGGTGGCAAGCCTGGTTGCATTAAAGGAGCACTGACACCAATTTTCGGCCTTAATATTACTGCACAGTTCGCTTCCTTCACTCAACAGAATACCCTGGCTGAAATATGAGTGGCCTGCGACGCAAAGAACATACTTCAATTGGATCTCATTTATTGCGCCGACGGAGCAGCACTCAGCAAATGGACATCAGCGTGACATCACCCCGTGAAGCCAAAAGAAGTGACGCGACAGTGCTCGTCAAAAACTCGTGATGTCGCTTCACGCACGCGGCCCCACGAGCGGCGAGCGGGAGCAACACCCTCTCAAGTGGGCGCCGGTGATGTCCACACAAAGCGGCGAGTTCAGGCTGGGATTCTGTCATATGTGCCTTTCGGGATGAAAGCGCGGGAATATGAAACAAACGATTTTCAGGCCGTTCAATGTAATTAACTATCGCGCACTGAAGTATTTAAAGTGCAGTTTCAGGTTTGCCAGACCACTAAGCATTGACAAAAGCAATAAAAAGTTTTCGTGTCAGTACTCCTTTAAGAGTCATAATATTCTGAAAAGCAACAGCCCTCGTATACACCCACACATACAAACTGAATCTCCAAGATCCCCATGTAGCAGGTGTGGAGGGCCTAGCCTAAAAATCCACATCCTAACTCAATGCAAAGCACTCAACACAACATGATCATGTTGTGTTGAGTGCTTTGCATTCAGTTTTGTGTCTTGTGTCGGCACAAGGCTACCCAGAACTCTACAGACAACATATTCCACTCCACCCATCATTCTTTTTATTCGCTGACCCCACGACTCCTCTAAAGCACATTTTTAAGCTTTTAACTGAGACCATAATACTGCACCTTATTTCTTATCACGCTCAGTCACAATTTAGCCCTTTACATCAGTTAACTTCATTGCCTTTTAATTCATTTAACTTTTGTTCTGACTGACAGATTTTAGTATTTACCTTTACACACTGTCATTAAATAATTTTTCTCGGCACTCTTTACTCGAAGTTGGCCTTGTCCCATAAAAAAACAATCATTATCAAATTACCACAGCGTGTATTAAAAACAGTTGCACCTACGACAAGAAGTGTACAAAAACTCGTCCAAAGAAAAAAGTGTGAGCCTGGGTCTACTCCACTTCCACAAAATTTGAACCACTGAGGCTGTGGCTTGACTGCAACGACCGTTTACCAACTTCCAACCACTTCCCTTTTGCTCAGCCAGTTTACAAAACAGAAACAATCTTTTAGTGTCTACATGTGTGTGTGTTTGCCATCCCGCCAAGTGCAATGCCTTGCAAGCCAATGAAAAAGATGCTTGCTTTATTCTATCCGCCTCTTTTTTTGACACCCAACCTACTCAAGAACAGCAACCCCAACTCTGCACCTCCGCAGCTCTTTTCAACAAGTTGTGCTGCATTTCACAAGACGAACTACCCTCTTCTATTCCGGACAATGTAGCGTTATGCTGCACAAACTTAAATCTCGCTAAAATTAACAAACATCTTACACACCGAAAGTAAACTATTCCCCATACATCTACACTTAACAACATCAGCCTGTCAAAAAATGAGACCGATTTTCTGACGAATACGATGAAAACTACTATTTACCTGGAAAAAGGTAAGCAAGAGAAATATGCTCCTTGTCTCCCAGTTCCGCAAGGCAGAGTTTGCTTGAGAACAAAGCCTGCCTTTTGCAAGTTTAGGAACTTCAGCAGCAGGACCTGGCTCACAAACGAATTTGGATACGCAAAACCCGCAATTTCTTAGTGGTTTGTCTGCAGCTGCCTATCTTGGGACCTGAGACCCCTACAAAAACAAAAACCATACATCAGGACTTAACTCACCAAAGCGACTACCGAAAAACACTTTTCAAGGCTTAATACTGCACTTTCGCTGCTGCAAAACTTGGTAGCCTCATTACTGAAGAAAAAGTTCACATTCACGCGCTCTTTCTGGCAGCACAGGGCATGACTTACTTGTTTTCTGTTCCAGGTTTCATTATTCCCTGTCCTACGAGGTACTGATATGTCGGAGATGAAATTTAAAGCATCTTGCATCGAAACTTCCGCAGGTACTGCGATGATAAATTATCGTAGCAAGAAATTGGTATGACCTCCGGGAAATCGATGGTATATTGCTCACCTATTCACAACGCAAATACTTCACATGCAATGCATGAAGCGGGGGAGAAACACCAGTTTTCTTTAGCTTCATACGAATGAAAATAAAATGATTTCCAAACAGACGCAAAAAAGGTAGATTTTCAGGATCGAATAATTTTACACCGACACCCATTGGTCGCAAGCAATGCCACACATATGCAATTCTGGAAAACGAAAAGTATAGGAGTTGCAATGATTTTAGCGTCAGACGGCGGTGCAAAAGCCCAGTGATGAGACACGTGACCAAACAGAAACCAAGACATGCATCGCTGCACGATAACCATCACGGACGTGTCCTGCGGCTCTGAGACGAAAGGATCGTAGAAGCACCTTGTTTGTCGCCGACAGTCTGGCGTCGACGTTAACAGCTGACTGTCGGTCGCTAGCGGTGCGGACGCTTCCCAGGATTTCTGTAGCGACCTGGCCGGCAGCGGTACACCCTCGGTCAACGGGTGATCATCGCACACGCCGTTCTCTTCGGCGTCGCTGCATAGGTCCACGAACTGCACGCCGTCGTTTGATCGCGATCTGTTCCGTGGAGAAGCCATCGCCACCTTCGTGGAGGCCCGGGGAACTTCGTATTCATCGTCCGAATCCAGAATAATGCACGCGCTGGCCATTTTACAAGCAATAAGCAACGATTTCTCACAATCATCGGCAGAAATTATTCATGTTTACTGATCTAAGCAGCCCGCCATTGAGGACAGCCATACGGAAGGTGAAAAGGAAAAACGGTAACAGCTGTTTTAGAAAAATACTAAACATATAAAAATAAAAAACAAATTTTTAAAGCAATTTTTACTTTAGTTATAGTTATTAACATATTTTACATAAAATCGCAACTTGTTTTATTCGGATCAGTTTTTCTGTTTCACGTTTGAGTACCTGTGACCTTCAAGATGGCGGCGGCACTGCAGCGCATTCTATCCTCGCTGCCTGCGAGGGCGTCCGTTCCGGGTAACTATTGACACCGTTTCTTTCTGCACTTTTTAACCCGCCTGTGCTCCCGGTGAACTTGGGGAGACTCGGCGCCGAGCTGCGCCGTTGCTTCGCGAAGGGTCAGGCTCTGGGTCGACTGCACGATGGGCAAGCGAGACACGCGGTACGCTTTCATGAACCCCATCGCGATGGCGCGGCAGCGGGGACCCGTGGGTTCCAGCGGGCCCACGATCAAGGACTACCTCAACCGGGACAGGCCGACCTGGGAGGAAGTCAAGCGCATCATCGAAAAAAAGAAGGAGGGATCGAGCACGCTGGCCGCCTGGGAAGAACACATGAACCGCAAGTTTCAGGAACAACTGCGCAAAAACCGCGAGCGCGTTATGGCCGAGCGGGCCGCGGCCTCGTCTGGTGACGCGGTAAGCAAACCGAAGAAGCGGCGTCGCAGGTCTTCTTCTTCGTCGTCCTCGTCTTCATCCTCGTCGTCGAGCAGCAGCAGTGGTTCGTCATCGTCGACGTCGTCCGAGAGGGGTCGGGACTCGGAGCACTCTAAGCGCAAGAAGCGGCGCAAGCACCGGAGCAGGACCCGCGAAAAGCCGTCCGACGAGCCGTCTTCGAGCGCCCGGGACTTCAACGACAAGGACCACTCGTCGGGGAAGTCCAAAAAGAAAAAGAAATCGAAGAAAAAGCACAAGCGAAAGAGAGACAAGGCAGACTGAACAGGTCGGCGCCTAAGTTTAGCGAGCGGTGCGTCGATGGAGAATTGTGCCCGGTTCTGACTTCAGAGTTTTGCTGTAATTTTTTGTCTCCTACGTGCGGTGAACGGTAGCAGCGTCACGACTTAAAACACTGTTTAAGACCATTTGCGCGTGCAGATGTTTTGCGTCGCAGTAATGGGTCGGCTAGACTTCTCGAGGTCAGTGTGTCGTCATCGGGGCTGCTCCGCTCGCGTTGGAGCGTCAACTTGGTGCTATCCGTGTGTGGGGGCGTCCGATAGCGTCGTGTAAATGATAGAGCCAGTGACGACGTATCCTGGATGTCACAGGGACACGTTGCAGCGCTTCAAACAGTCTACGTCAACTTCATGTTTTAAGTTCAAAACAACGGCGCCCTTTGTCACACGTTGGTGTCGCTCCATCTACGATGTGTTCATTTGTTGAGATTTCTCATAAAAGGCAGTAACAATGGCTGTCGAGGCCACTGGAACTGCACAGACTTGTCTAAGTACATCTTCGAAGACTACGTGTGATGGCTATGTACAGGTTCTTGCCACCACATTACGGTTGCTACAAGATTTACCTAGCTGACCCAGTGGTCGTAGAGCCTTGGAACTATGTACTTGTGCCGGGTGATCTCAGTCGTCGTAAACCAATGCGATACCGCTAACCTCGCGAAGATGTCAAGCATTGCTTAATGGGGAACATCCGCACGCCTGTGTTTGGAGCTAGGGAGGGTTCTAAGCAAAATCGCGTAATTGTTGAGCTGACAAGGGCTCTTCAGTTTTGCACAGGGGCCACAGTGTTGCACAATGGTTGCAGGTTTCACAGGGAATGCAGTTGAGTGGCTCTAATCTTTCACTGGTTTGCACTACCAAACACCCATTCTCTACAGTAGCCCACATCGATTTTATGGTAGCGCTCCTATATAATTTACAGTGAAAAGTATGCTCCGAAAGGGAACTTTACACGAGCATTTCAGAGGACATTTCACTCGAATGGTCTTCAAAATTTCAAATGCCATTCGAACTGGAAGGAATTCTGCCGATCTACACGACGATTCTCAAAGGCTGTTGAAAAGTTCCCGCGTTTGCCCGCCATGTTTTGGTGTCGCCATGACTGCCCTGTTTCGTTCTTGACGAAAATTTAACTTTAGAGTTAAAATGTTCGAAGGTGATCAAATTGATAACAATCTATAAATGTCCACAAAACATGCACAAGACAGCCAGTTCTTTTTTCGCACCGCCTGTGTTGAGAGTGCCAAGTTAGCTTGTAATCGTAGAGAGGGGCAAAGAACAATAACAAGTGAAAAATAATGAAGCTTGTTCCCCTTAATTACTAAGTTTTACTCGTAAATAATTGTTTTAGAATTACGGCATGCAAAAAACTGCGTCCGAGAGTACGACTGTTTGCACCCGCCGTGGTAGCTAAGGTGTTGTGGGCTGCTGTTCACGAGGACGCGGGTTTGATTTCCGGCCGTGCCGGCCACTTTTTTGATGGAGGCAAAAAGCGAAAATGCTTGTGTGTTCAATATTTCAACGCACGTTAGATTCCCAAGTGGTTAAAATCAATCCGGAGCCCTCCACTACGGCGCACCTCATCGCCTGCGTTGCGTCGGTGTGTTAAACCCTATAATCAAGTACGACCGTTCGTGTAGCAAAGGCCTTTGAGAACCTCAAAGGTGGTGCTCCTTTTAACTGAAATGGCATTTCAACCAAACACCTTTGAAAACATCGTGTAGCAGCTCAAAGGTGTCATTAGAGTCAAATGACATTCGACTCAAAGGCCTTCGAAATGCTCGTCTAGCACGAGTATAATGGAAATGTACTGCTGTGTATGTGTACAGCGTTTAAAAAGATGTTTGTATAGTGGTCGCCAAGTAATGGGGCAGAACAGGAAAAGGAAGTTGGTAGTTTATTTTGGCGAACAAACAACTTGTACATCTGCACCCGCATTTGCCTCACTACAGAAGGCGGCCAAATTGCCCTGGGCATTTAGAATTTTTTTTCAACGCGGAAATTTTTCGTAAACCCCTTTCAACCCTGATTTTATATATTTCAAGCAAAAGAATGTATTGTGCGTGTTTTCCTAAATTTTAGGGTCCCATAAGCCCACAAACGAAAAATAAGAGCTGAAGTACAAATATTAACAAATTTATTATTGAGGACATTAACTAGGACTAAAAGTGTTATGTTGAGTGGAGACATCAATTCTGCATATTTTCCTAAGCCTTATGACTACATGAACCTACAAACAAAAAATGAGCTTCGTAGTCCACAAATGTATAGATTTACAAGCTTGGGAAAAAAACTGGGATCGCCATTTTTTTCAACCTCAATGTTGCAATTTCATCTTCATCGGAGCTGCTGCTTCTTTATAGCGTCCAGCTCCACTAAAATGAAGCAACAGTGATATCTGTCGCAATAGTCATCATCGAAGGACAATTTCCCAGAAAACTAGCAGTTTTGGTTTCGTTCTGTATGCGCTAGAGGAACTTTTACGTGATGGCATCAACTGACACCACCAGGGTTATCTTAGTAGGCAGAAAATCATGCATCTCTGGCACACAAATGGCCAATGGCTCAAAGAATAGAAAGCAGCTGAAAGAATGTTTAAACACAAAGCATATTTATAGACGAGACCGTTCCAAATTACTAAAACTTGCTGGCATGACCATGCATGCCCAGGTAATGTAGTGAGTGCAAAAGCATTAGTGTTGAATTGTCAAACGGATGTGCTGGTATTGTGTGTGCCGGCCCGTTGTGTTGGCGGTGACGTGAAGGCATGTTCCATTCGCCTTGCGCATTCTGTTGCTTGAGTGACATTTTTTAGAGCAGCGCTGCAGGATCACAGCGGTTCGTGGCTGCTGTCGAGGTAGACAGCTTGTGGTTCATCCCAGTAAGTTTAGCGTCTTTGCTGTCGCACCTCCTTAGTCTTCCTTCTTTTCGCTCCGCTGCAAATTTTTTTTGCAGTGGGCGGTTTCTTGACCCTGGGTTGGCCTTTTTAGGTGCGTTTCACTAACCTCACTTCAGAACCGCATTGCCGTGGATGGCACGTTTCGCAGCTGTTGTTGATGCGAGTCCGTCGCCGTATTACTGCGGCGATAAATTAGAACTACTGTTTTATAAAAGATACCACGGTCAATTCATGTTCAAAGGTGCCTGAAGTTCCGCTGCCTTCTTCTAGGCGGCTTGGATAGCGCATGCGCAGTGGTGCGACTCCTCTCCGTATTACGATCGTCAATCTTTTCCTGCGGCATGTTTTTCTCCCTCACTTTATTCCTCAAGCTGAGAGGCTTGTCCAAGTCACCCTTGTTATCGCTATTAGCGATAACGAGCCTTCACAGTCGCTTCATTCCTACTGTCGTAATTACCACGCTGCGATGTGTCCCGAGCACACCTTTTTAAGTTTAAAGCCATAGCTCATTCACGATGTCCATTTTATGCTTGCGCTACACGGCCGTTTCAATGGCCTTCTGGCGGCCTTTGAATCAATTGTCTGTCGAGTGGCCCATTGTAAAAATACATAAGGCAAACCTGCAAGCGAGTGTTCAACTGTCACCCGAAAGTTGCCGCGGAGCATAGGCATTAGTCTGTTCAAATCATTGAACTGTGGCAATCAAGGGGCTCTGTGATTGTCTCGGATTTCCGGAGGTGCCTGTTTGGAATCCCACCACCCAGAGCCAAATTTACCCAGTTTTCAGCTCTTCCCTTCGATGGGAAATTGGCATCTTTCTGAGCATCCATTAAGACATGTTTTGTTCTTTTGAGCTGGGGGCCAGTTTATGTGCTAATTTTTGGCCTATATGGTCGACTAATGCTTTCACATTAAAAAGCAACAGATGTGTGCTCGAGCAGCTCCAAGCAAAAGTGAAGCACTAAAAGAGCAAACATGCTGTGGCACTCCAGATAACATGCATGCAAAGTGGAAGGAAGGAAGGTGGGATAAAATGGTTTCTAGATGTGAGGAAAGAAAAAGAGGTGGATGGGAGAGGGTGGTGGTGATGATAGTGAAGAGACCGTTTGTCAGTTGAAAACTAATGCTTCACATTCACTACATCATAAAGAGTGATTAGGCGACTTCAAAATTTACCTGCCACAGTGGCTGAGTGGCTACGGTGTTGTGCTGCTGAGCGCAAGGATGCCGGTTTGATCCCAGTTGCAATGGCTGCCCTTCTGATGGAAATGAGAATGCCAGTGTGTTGACATTTCTGGCAAAATAAATCTGCAGCCCTCCACTACGGCGCACCCCATAGCCCAAGAGTAGCTTCGGAGCATTGAACCCCACAATCAATAAACTTCATAATTTTTTGTTTGTTTGTTTCTCGGAGTAAATCTAGCAAATGAAAAAAAGGCAGCAATGCCATATGTTAGAGAAGCTGCTGTGTAGAATCCTTCTA
Source organism: Haemaphysalis longicornis (assembly GCF_048455015.1). Taxonomy (NCBI): domain Eukaryota; kingdom Metazoa; phylum Arthropoda; class Arachnida; order Ixodida; family Ixodidae; genus Haemaphysalis; species Haemaphysalis longicornis. The sequence continues at coordinate 177,891,037 of NW_027526385.1, read as the reverse complement.
GATACACTTCTTGCCTGTGTCTCATTGCTCTTATTTCAGGGGTCTTCTAACAAGGCGTGGCAATTTTTGTGATTTTTTTAGACGTTCAAAATTGCAGCACTACAATTGTTTAGGAAAGGCGACATCCAACTTGGGCTTGTGTCATTCTCTCCCTCTTGTCACCAAAAGAGGCACATTGGTAGAAATGTGGTCTGAAAAAACGCCGCAAGAGGATGACGTTGGAACCCGCCGCGGTGGCTCAGTGGCTAAGGCGTTGTGCTGCTGAGCACGAGGACATGGGTTCGATTCCCGTCCGCGGCGGCCGCTTTTCTGATGGAGGCGAAAAGCAAAAATGCCCATGCGTATGAGATTTCGGCACGCATTAAAAATCCCCAGGTGGTCAAAATTAATCCGGAGCCCTCCACTACGACACGCCTCATCGCCTGCGTTGCGTTGGCACATTAAACCGTGCAATCAATCAATCAGGATGACGTTGCACTTGAGAATGGGGCTTGCAATGGGCATGCACTTACACACACATGCAAATGCACGTAAATATCAGCATGTGCACATTTTCTACGCTCTCCCCACACTTTTCTTTAGAACAGAAGCACAGGTTGTCCTCACGTTACTCGGCACACTTGCACTATTGCGGATGTGTGTTCACTATCTTCATGAAACCCCAGTTATCAGCCAATCAACGAGTCGAATGTTTATTTTATTCTTCATCAAGAAGTAAGGAGGAATAGCTTTCTGACCTCAGACTGTAGACGAATGTCCAATGGTTGCTATTTCGACGTTCCCCATGTCAGTGAGGCTACATCCATCAGGATATACCTATGCATCACCTCCTTGAGGCAATGGCCTACGTGTAATGCAGAGGACACTGCTAATGACAATGATGGTGTGGGGGGCAAAGTGAAAGGCTTCGGGAATGGTGCATCCATAGGCAGGGACTGAACCTGCAACATTGCGCATGATAGCGCAACACCTTAACAAGGACTTCAGTGCTTCTTTTTTTGATGGCCTTGTAACGTGTCCACTACTACAGTGGGTTGTAGGTTTAGTTCTGGCGACAGGATTTGGTTTTGTTGACCAGATTTTCGGTGCAGCCAGATCACAGTCTGTGATAACGATTTGACTGAGCTGGTTGGTGCTCTGCTTGAACAATGTGCTGTCAAGCAGGCTTGTAGTAGACTTATTACAAGCAAAGATGAAGTGACTGGCATAATGGGATGCCAGGTATTCCAGATTTGGGTTTTTAAACTTTGTCATTGCTTAACAGCATTGCTTTACATATTAGAAATAATGTGACCTTTACATTTCTGACCTCCATTCAACACCGCAGGTGGTCTTATTAGCATGGCCAATTGCTATCACTGTCACTGTCTGTCCCACACATTGCGATGCCCGGTGAGTTTGCGACAAGAATGCTGTTCTAAGAATGCTACTACGGGACGAAAAGTAGCAGGACAGGGCTCATTAATGTCAATGTGGGCTCAAGTTGCAATCGCGAATGACGTGCAAACGTGACTTCTGGCCTGTTTTGTTCATGCCTTTATGGCGGACACTGTGCAAAATAATTTAAAGTAATACTTTGAAACATTTGAAGCTTTAGGTGTTAATTATACAGTGACGAACGGTGGCTCGAAATTTGCTCCTTCAGCAATTTGTTTGTGGAGCGATAGAAACATATTCAGTCGTACGGCTGGTGTAATTTTGAACTTCTTACTGAGTTTAGTGCTTGTTGACAGCTACGATGTAATGCACAGATATGTTGAAGAGCTTTGTTTTGGGAAATGGAAACTTTTCTCATCCATCATACCTTATGGATGCAATACTAGTCAACAGAACAAATTTCAGTGAGCTGACACTGGCTCACAGTTTCACACTGTCCTGTTGATTGCAGGATGGTCACCCTTCGCCGACTGAATTCCAATGCTAGCTCAAAGCAGCACTTGTTCAATTTGCAAATGAGGGTATTTGCTCAACACTGATTTTGTAATATCTGTGAAGCACTTGGCCTTCTTTTTCTATTTGCCGGGACAAGCATGTTGATGCTCATAACTTCAGCTGTCGATGGTACCACTAATATTTTAGATTGGACAAAAATTAGGTTCACGTGGAATGCATGCTTTGTGCCACGATAGACCTAGAAAAATTTTGCAAATTAAGTCTCGGGAAGCTGAATCACTCGAGGCTGAATCGGCATGCATCGACAAATGTAGGAACTCTGTTAAATTACAGTAACTCTGTAGAGAGTTCTTGTTGTTGCAAGTCGCACACTTTTGTGCAGCACATATGTCTTTACGTTGGATTTTTCACATCGCTCTGCCAGGCACAAGCCATGCACGCAATGCGTGCTCCAGTGACACATTGGTTGTGTTATAAGATCCCGCTGTGCACTGGTGTCCCTTCGACGTATTTTTGTTGAGAACCGCATTGCGTCCCTGTGCAATATCCTACCTGAGCCTGTGCTTGTTAGTTTTGGAAGGGTGACCTGTTCGAGAGCAGTTAGCTGATCAGAGGAAATGTGTTTCACGATGCAGAAAAACTAAGCTGGGGTTGATTCAGCTATGAAAACAAATGGTGGAACATCGCATCATCCATTGCACATTTTAGTTCAGTTCTGGGAATCAGCTTTTAAGCTGTCACCTTCTTTTTTGAGTGACATTTTGTTTGTTTTTGTACAAACGTGGTGCCTGGTTGGAATTTTAAATAAAGTTTTTGCCGTATTTTGCTCCACAGGTTTTGACGTTTTCGTAGTATGCTCATTTTTGTGGCTCTTTGATGCTTTAAACCACAAAATCAAAAGCTTTGTTTTGATTGAGTGAAAAATTTCGACAGAGGCTTGATGGAGTGAAATGAAATACTCTGCAACCCTCCACCATGGCCGCCAGGTGTAGCTTTAGTGTGCAAAATTGTGATTTTTATATTTTAGCAAAAACCAGAAACAAGTAATGAAATGTTAAGTAATTCTAAAAGCAAGGGGCAGAGTAACAAACAATTTAAAGAATGCTGACACAAAATTTCAAAGATGACATAGCTATTTGAAAGGCCTCCTTTGTAAATGGAGACCACGAAGTTTCAACAACAACCATTTAGTATAACATAATTTAAAGCAATTTTACTCTTAGCACACACGAGGAAGCTCGGAACGGACACCCTATCATCATCGGCATCAGCATGACGCGTGGAGTGCCTCGTCATGTGCCTCGCCCGACACTGACGTCAGGCCTCTCGTGACGTAGCCAAGGCACTGGCTGCTGCTGGCACGTGGTGGCTCTACCTTGTGTATCACGTCATAGTTTTGGGACTGACGTCATGCTGCCCGGGCGCATGCGATGAGAACAGTGACATCAAGAGCGCCGTCCTGTCGTGGCGGCTGCCTCGGTGTTTGTGTCATCGAAAGCTAAACTGACGCGATTAAACGAGCCTCTAAATAATTATTCACTCAGTGGTACACCATTGAATGTGCCTTTCTATGATTAGTGGGACGGGAGACACCCATAGTTGCAAAAAAGACCAACATAAATCGAAAATTTCATGTCTGTTTTCCTTTAAGAGTTGGAAGGCTACTTTCAGGCTTGCCCGCCTTTCTTCCGAGACAAAAGTCGGCCCCAATATCACAAAACCTGTGATTGGTTTTTTTTTTTTTTTGTAATTGTTTGCACAGGCCAAATGTAGGGGACCACTGATGAGATTGATAGTTTAAATTTAATGTAGTCCGTTAAAACACAGATGGCTTGTGTTTGTGTGTGTGTGCATGCTGCGAACACGTTTAAAACCCGTCCAAAGCTGAAGTTGAAGTAGTGGCATTGTTGGATACTCCCATGTTTGTGGACTACAGAGAGGTGCAATTTAAATCACGTTCAGTGTGAAAGTTGTAGAAATATTGGTTGACTGTTCTGGGCATAAACTGATTGCTTCGTATTAAGGTCACTCTCATTTAAAGTAAATGCGAGGAATTTTGCACCTGTAGCCTAAATTCCGTTTTAATGAAACCCAGCAGAGCATGTGAGCAAAAAGGGATTGTTGTTGTCATCTTCATCAACTTGGGATTGTTGAAGAAGTTGCATGGGTTGTATTCTTCCAGGCTCTAGATTCCCTATCTCTCTCCCTCTTTCTTTCTTATGGCCGCCTCATCATCAAGTAGAACATTAGGCAGAAACTCATTCGGAAATGCATCTGGTGGCACATATCGTAACACCATATTCACAAATTAATTAAATGTGCCCCCCCCTCCCCCAAACCACACGCATATGCTTCTGCTAAGCACAGGACTTCAGTTTTGATTCCCGACCTTGGTGGCTGCCTTTCTGATGGTGATGATGATGATGATGGAGGCAAAAAGTGAAAACGTCCCGTGTTTCAATATTTTGGCGGGCGTCAAAGGTCCCCGGGTGTTCAAAAATTAATCCGGAGCCCTCCACTACGGCGCGCCTTATAGCCCAGGTGCATGTTCGGCACATTAAACCCCGCAATCAATCAATCAATCTGTTGAGCACTAGCAGCTGTCGTCAGTGGCACTGCTCTCAGAGGGGTAGTCCTTAAACTCTTGCGTTTTAGCCTCGATAAAATGCAACTGCTAGAGTTAAGAAGTGGGGGCCCTGGTGATTGACCGCCATCCACCGAGACTAGGTTGATAGTGATGCGCTTGGCAAATGGTTGGCTTCATGTACCCAACAGGAGAAAAAGCCCGACCAGAGTGCAGGTTTGATAAGGGTGCCGAGGGGGGAACACTACCCCATGTATGACTGAATGCACAGACACAAGATACTTAACATCGCCATTCTGCTCCTTCTCTGCAAATGTGGCGTAAACATCGCACCATGTTTACACTTGCCGCAGGCCCAGAGACCAAAGCTGAGATGTGTGTTAAACCCTGGAAGGCCCTGAATGTGGGCTGTGTGTGGCAAAAGCTGTTTTCATGTATCTGCTCAGGACAGGACATGTGACATCACCATCATCATCATTTTTGCCCTTTTTTGTGCGTGTTCTCTTCAGCCAGCTTTCTGCTCATGCATGTGGCACGAGCTCGTATAGCAGTGACTAAAATCAGCCATAGATCAGCTAAGTCTGATGCAGGTCGGGAGAATTCAAAGAGAGTGGCCAGTCACAGTCAGTTCTGGTTGTATTCGAATTTCTCATCAGAGTAAGGCAAACATTCCACAGCAGAGCATATTGATCTGAGGTGATCGGTGAAACTTCGATAACCAACCATGAATTACAAAAAAGGCCCAACGCTCCCGATGTTCCAGTGGAGATTGCCACAAGTGTTTTTAATCAATGCCATCGTCATTGTCTCCTCTCTAGGTAGGTTTGATCTATTGGAGCTATGAAGATGAGGAAATTCATGATGCACTATTTGGGTGGCAAATTGCACATTTTAAAATAGTGTCTGGAGTTGACAACTTTGTACATGTAGTTGTGTTCCGTAGCAAACTTGCCGTGTCCTTTGTGAGAAATTTGATCAAAAAGCACACATGCCTCATTTCATAAGGCTGTCTGAAATTGTTTGCATTGGTAATTTCATTAAAAACTTTTAAGTTAGCTTTTACAGCTTGTCTTTCTCTTTATTGGTTTATTGTTCCTATCTGTAAACATGAGCTAGTTCTTACTTTAAAAAAAAAACAAGAGCTTTCACAGCAAGTACCTCGCGCATTTTTCAGTAATGCTATGTTTTTTTATTTGTGGTAGCTAAAAATTTCATAACGCTACACTGCGTTTTTTTAATCAGTCTTGTAAATTCTGGAGCACCTGTGATTATTTCTGTCAAACTTAAGAATATACAAATAAGCAAAGCATTAAATAAATTCCTTGTGTAAATCAGGCATCCCCCTGATAAAATCAAGCAATCCGTTGTCAACCTTGATTGTGGGCAGTGGTGGACATTCACAAAACGTAAAAAAAAAAGAAATCTCGTACAGCTCTTAGCAATCACAACTGGAACCAAAGCATGCATTTCTATATAACGAGCGCAGTTGATGTTGCGCGTGTACATTTACTTGTGTAAATACTGCCATGCAGCTGCCTTCACACAAACGTAATTGCAGAGTGTGTTAAGTTCTTTTACCGGTTCTTGTTGGGCTGGTGTTTTTTAATGTGTAGCTTGTAGGCAGGAAAGGATTGGCCTCCTGTAACGTGAGAGCACCACCGTGCGGTAATTACCTTACGCCCCACTTGGCGTCTGCTTGTACGAAAAACAAGAAAATCAAAGTTAATGTAGCTATGTTTTCCAAATGTGGCTCACTTGGTAACCATTATGTGTGTCTTATACATGGTGAGAATCAGGAACACACACTCAAAATGCTCCGCAAACAAAGCAATTATCTTTTGCAGAAAGATGTACCCTGCAACCATAATTTTACATCTTGATTAGTTAATTAGCTGAGTAGAGATAATTTTTTAACAATACGACGACCACAAGGTTTGTAAGTGAACGAGTTGTAGGACACCAAAAGGGACGCCAAATGCAGCAGTTTCTGTGAAAGTTTGCTTGATGTTGATTAGATTTTCCATTACTTTAAAGAACATGCGCCCAATTCAAGTCACCAGCCGATGGAACGCCTAATTTTTTCAGCTGCAGAAGTTTTCTCTTTCTTAAGGAATTTTTCGTACAAAACCAAGTAATTTTTGTGTGCTGTTCCTCATTGGTAAGGCAAATTATGGCCGCACTTATTAAAACAAAAGTTTTTTTTCTTTTCATTGCTGGCTAGCTAATTACTGGTGAAATTTTTCACACACCAGTTGGAAGGGTTATTTCTTACTTTGTGACTTGAAAACCCGGCCTTTGTAGTTTAAAGGCCTGGTTCAAGTTACACGACACATCATGTACAGCTCAACCAGTTTCGTGAGCCAATCGTAGTGGACCTGGTATAAGTCCATTGATGGACTTATGCCGCGTCTATGTAAAAACTCCAACAATACACACTATTGTTAGCAGGAAACCTTACTAACAAATTAGATCAGCTTCATTCTGTTTGCACATCAATATCAAGCAAAGGCCCTTTTTGTAGTAAGCTCCCAACTGCTCTCTTCCTGCAGTGTCCAATTTGTGGCTGGTGGAACTTCTTCCAAGCTGCCATTAAATGCATTGTGCAAAACGTCGTTCTCCCTTCTCACCCAGGGTTGCCCTGCCCCAGTACAGTGCAGCACCAGTGTGTCCGAGGAGCAGCCAAGGGCAACCGGGCCTGCCGCCAGGGTCCAACAGCCCGTGGCCAAAGACTGGGCGTTCGCATTATGGAGGGCAAGGTGGCCCACAAGGGGGACGTCATTGTGAAGCAGAACAAGCTCAAGTTTCACCCGGGCCTTAACGTGAGTCTCAGCCATAGTTTCAGAGGGAAACACAGTGCTAGTGTCTAGACGAGCCACGCATCACCAAGCATGCCATCATGTGCCGGGTTGGGGAGCGTTCCACTGGCCCTTGCAATGGCTCACATACTGGCTCAAAGTTGCCTGTGGCTTCAAAGAAAGCAACAGTATTATTTCTAAAAGGAATATTCTGGGGCTGTTTTATTGACAGAAAAGTGGAGCTGCAGAAGATTTATTTGTCACATACTATTTAGAAGCATCATGCAGGAGAAACAAGAGAAAAATCTTATCTTTTCTTTTTGGGTTTTCCGAACAAAGCCATGTGGCAAGCCAAGCTGAGTAGGAGAGGAATGTTGCTAGCTGTCATTGTAGTGCCCACAACAGCACGTGATTGCAGCGATAGATTTTCCTCTAGTATATGTTAGTATGAAACTCTGTGGTCTTAACACTTCACTCGCTTGCCGATGGAGGCACCAGTGCTGAGTGTGTTGACAGTGGCACAACAGCAGCACCAAGGCTAATGGGAATTCCCGAAGCCTGCTTCCTTCGCAGTGATTTAGACGTCAGCTGAGGTGCTACAATTGCCATCAAAATGTAAAGCAGACTTTGGCAGTGGCGACAAGCTTCTCTGCAATGCGCGTGCACTGAAACTCGCAGCTTCACTGCGGTTTACAAAGCTGATGACTGCAAGGGGTCTTTGGGGCAGCCTTATTTCTTGGCTTTGGGCCATCAGCAACGGTTGTTGATATGTGGTTGGGCACAAGAAGGCTTGGTTAACACCTTCTAGATTGGAGAGCCTATGTACTGCTCTGCAGAACAACTTTTTTTTTTTTTTTCATATAATGGAAAACTTTCACATTACCTTAGTAATAATTTCTTGTTTTTGTATTTAAAACACTTCAATGAACAATGAACTTGTCAAAATTTGTTTTTCCATCACCGGGCCTACCTTTGCACATGACACAGATGTGCCAACGACAAAGCCTGTACAAGTTATTCATGCAGCAATCCGAACACTTTGTCGTTGCATAAAGTGCACTCTTACTGGAGCCTGTGTTCAAATGTAGGCATGCCTCACTCTTGTCAGGACCACTCATGAAAGTTTTAGGCCGGAAATGTTGGATGTGAAGGGTTAGCAACAAAATGTTTGACATGAGTTCATGGCCTTAGCACATCCCATCCTAAACTGTGCAGGTATGCAGGTATTTGTGCCGGACATGTTAAAAATGTACAATGAAGGCAGAAAGGGATGCAAAGGCAAAGTCCTCTTGCAGTGCCAGTAGGTTTGACTTGAGGGAGAACCTATGCAGATTTAAAAGCCTGGGTAAATTTTCTGTGCCTTGCATTGCATCTGTCATGACAACTGTTTTCTTCATGGAAACTCAATGAAAGTTTATGGTACCGAGTTCTTTATTCTTTGTAGTTGCTCAAAGGAAGTGTGGTTGGACTGGCTTTCCAGGATAGTAATAAAAGTAGTACTAATAATGGAATATGGTAATATAAGAAAAGTATTACTGAAGGATAATAACAAAAACAGTACGGCTCAGTAACAAGAACAGTAATGCCAGTATTATAGTACCTCAGCTAATTCTCAGCCCTTGTAGTTGCGAGGTGGAAGTTTCCGCCAAACAATCAGCTGGGCTAAAGATTTGTGTTTGTTGCGCTGTTTGCTTAGTTTTTATGAAACTTTTAGCCTGGCCAATTTTTTTTTTTGCGCCAGTCATTGATGCATTTTTAAGCAATTGCAAATTTCAGTTCTTGCATAGGTGATAGCGAACCGTTTCGAAAATATTCATTCGAAACTACCCGAATCAAATCACTGTTTAAACAATTCTAATCAACCTGCATAAAAATGACTTATGACTCTCCTAAGTGAAATCACTACAGTTCAGAAATTTAAAGTATTATTCCAGCATGACCACGTTTACAAGTTCATTTTTTTATTTCTTACATCAAAGTATCCTACAGTTGTCCAAATGAATCCAAAGTTTTCTGATCGTCAACTGGTGTTCTTTTTAAACGCGTAAGACTGCCCTCTCCCTTGTTGTATTACCTGCGGGGAACGCTATTTTATCAAGGAAGGCTGTCAAGAGGTCAGGGGTCATGCGAGGTCATCTGGGCGCAGGTGGTGTTTGGCCACAGCCGGCAGACGCTGGTGGCGACGGTCGAGGGTCGTGTGATGCTGACCCGCGAGAAGGTCAACCTGGACTGGTCCCACCCGCGCGTGCAGCGCTTCTATGAAGGAAGAGACACGGAGGCGCTCTACAAGAAGTACTTCCACGTCATACCAGAGCCCCAGGGGCAGACCTTCCGACTCGTCTCTCTAGTTTAGCACAGCACAGCAGCCACCACGCAATAAAACGACCCCGTTTAGTGCTTGTTCTACCTGTTCCCCACATGTGGCGTGTCATCTCTCTACAGACACGTATGGTGTGTTCTCAGCCCAACCCAGATTTGGTGAACCAGAATCAGAACATTATTCTTTTTTTTTCTTCAGTGATGAAATGTACAGTCACGGACAAATGAAATGAGAAGAGGAAAATATGAACTTGAACACGCAAAAGTAACGAATATTGTCACAAAGCCAAAGACGACGCTGTTGTCTTGAAGGAAAAACAAGTTTATTGGAGCGAACTTCTGCTCCCCTAACAACTCAAAGAATACACAGGCGATGAAGCAGCAGTCAACGAAGTGACGTGCGCAGGCGAGTGTCGGTGAATCGTAATCAAAGGAAAAGCAAGTAGCGAGTACACTCTCCCTATCGAAGGAGATAACACTTGCGGCATGCACTTCACTTGTCCTGCGGATAACACAAATAACACAGCCTGGCGCAGCTGGTTGGCAAAAACAAAACAAACAAACAAACAAACCCGAAACATGGTTCGTGGCAATATAGATAGTGGAGATAAAATAATGGCTCGCTAGTGGTATAGTATTCGGAAAGACACATTTTGAATATTTCTTGCTGTAATAAAGCCACGCGAAAATTTCACTTGCACAGAAAAAAAATCGTCCCATTCGTGTGTTCTTGTTCACTATTTCGTGTTCGCACTGTAGGAGGTCCCAGAACCAAGGGCTGAAAGGGGACTTCCTGTAAGTAATGACATAAACAATTTTATTTGAAGCATTCACAGAACATGGGCAAGTAAATCAACGAAATTAATACACAGCCAGGGGTAACGGGGGAAAGGCAGTTGCTTATTAAAAAAAAAGCATGCGTATGTGGTTCACTGTAGAACAGATGCAAGATCTTTTTTAAGTGCATATAACAATGGAGAACATTTATCATTAGACCGAGTGGGGTTGGCGCTGCTCCGGCTCTTGCCCTCTGCTGTTGGTTCAGCCAACTTAGAGAAGCTGAGAGAGGACTTGCTCTTTTGGGAAATAGATCTGCCGTCACCATCGTCGCTCAAGTTGGAGCTGCAGGAATGGCACCACTTTTGGACGCGAGACGAATGCACTGACGGGCAGCACAACATCAGCAGTTTGATCAAGTCCACTGATGAAGATGTATTTCCGAACATTAAGACCCTCTTACGAATTGGCGGGACCCTACCCTGTACAAGCGTCGAGGCGGAGAGAAGCTTTTCTGCGTTGCGCCACACTATGACTTTCACACGATCAACAATGACAGATGAACGGCTAGCGGGTCTCCTGCTGATCCATGTCCACCAAAGCATGGTTATTCAACCAGAAGAAATCTCAAGCAAGTTCATCGCAAGACATCGCCACAGGATGTTTGAGAAGTGTCTCCTTTACGATTAAGACCTGATGGAAATTGCCACTACCAGCGACGCACATATTTGGGTAGCGTTTGCTCTGGCGTAACTGCGAATTTTTTTCCAAGTTCCCCGGGCCTATGGTTCCCATGAGGGGTGGACGGCGCTGTCTGGCCTGTCAGACTTTTTTTTTTCTTTTTCTGCCCACTCCCGGAACGGCTCTGTCGTTATTTAATGGCTAGAGCCCCTCGGGCTAGCCCCGCGGCTCGGAATGAAGGAAGAAGGGGGGGGGGGGGGGGAGGGACTTAGAAAAAAATTCGCGGGTACGCAAGAGCAAACGCTACCCATATTTGTAATTGTGTGAAACTTGTGGTGAAACCAAGAAAACTGTTAAAAAAGTGACTCTTCCATCTCCTTGTTTCAGTGTTGTGCAGTGAGTGCCTTTTTTTTTGGGGGGGGGGGGGGCAATCGGGCTGGAAGGTTTCGAGGGCTGCTCAAGCCTCCTGGCTGCGTTCTCATTGATGTGCCGCATCCAGGCACGCCTCCGCTTGCGTTTACACGTTTCATGTGTGTGTAATACATTACTTTAATCATTTTAGCAATTTCGTTCAAATGTCGTACTGTAAGGATTTTTTATATTAATAATAAAGTAACCGCGTGGACCTCCACTGTCCGGTATTGAAGTGTAGTAACGGCTTTGCGACTTTGTGAACTTTTGAGCATTGTGTGAGCGCCACATTTCAACACTGAAATCATAAATAACTTTTGTTGTTATATATACATGTGTGTGTGTCGTTACTGCTCCTTTTTAGTACGATCTATAGGGGCACTAAAGAGCTTTGTAAAACTGTCTATTTACGGATGTAATCTGCATGATATAAACGCTTCAGAAATTGCGGGCGACGGCGAAACTGGGCTCGACTAAGTTAGTATAGCTTTGCTCCAAAAAAGGAATCGTGTATCCGCCCCTGGACCATACAGACATACAGATATACCGTATTTACTCGATTCTAAGCACCCCCTTTTTTTCACGATCGCCATTCTCAAAGCGAGGGGGTGCTTAGATTCGAAAAATCCGAAACCACCCCCGTTTCAAGGCAATATTTCGACGAGATGGGCACAATATATAAAACTTTATTTGGCCCTTATTAAAAAGAAAAACAAGACAGTGAACCCACCGCTTTTAAGTGCGAATGCACTTTATAAGCGACCCTGAATTCCGGTGACCGCCGTCCGTCCACATAGCAACAGCTGCGGGTGCGCGCGCTCCTCGTCTTCCTTGGCAACGGGGGGAGATGGGCGCGCGCTGCCTGGCCGCTGACATGGCACATACCCACGTGGGGGATTGGCCAGGAATCTCCTCGTCTTCCTTGGCAACGGGGGGAGATGGGCGCGCGCTGCCTGGCCGCTGACATGGCACATACCCACGTGGGGGATTGGCCAGGAATCGGGCATGAGAAGGGCTAATGCACCCGCTTAAAGGAGTACTGACACGAAATTTCAAAGCTGAGATCCGCTCTAGCAATCAAGTACAACGAAAACACAAATAGGTGTCTGTGAATAAATGCATCTTTCTTTGTTTGTAGTTGTGTGTGTGTGTGTGATCTCTCTTTCGCGAACATTACCGAACCGCGAAAATTCAAATCGTGCATTCGCACTTTCACATTCTTCCCCTCGGGGAAATGCGGGGAATTTTAATAACATCCTGAGACTTTCATCCCATTAAATTTTCCTAGAAACCAGAACAATGCCCTGATGTCAACATCCATTTGTCGTCGTGTACCACACTTAAAAAAACCTGATCATCTCCAATCACGTGAAACGTTGTGAGGGTAGACGCATGCTGTGCATAAGTGTATTCAAAGAGTCTCTCTTGCCAAACGGCGTGCGCTGATATACCCAAGATTACAGTTGAGAAGACGGAGAAGTAGTGAAATTCCAAACGGAAAACTGCAAATTTTAAAGATAATGAGAGTACAGCGCGTAATAGAAGCAACCAAGACAGCGCTTACGAAAAACTAGTGTCCGGGAAGTTCGATTCTCCCCGGGCGCGGCTTTTTTTTTTTTTTTTTTAAGCTGCCGTTGGCGTGTTTGGAGACTGAAATCAAATATTTTGGCAGAACAAACGCCCCTGACTCAGACAGAGTCGTCAAAGCTCCTTCGCTGGGTCTGTTTACTGAACGCTGCCGTTGATTCTGGCCATGGTGGCTCAGTTAGCCACACTGAGAGCAACCCAGCGGCGGCGGGCGGCGTGTCTTTAGAATTTTCAAAGTAATGTTTAGAAATACATATATTTTAAGCTTGTACAAATACTTGTGTTAAAAGGTTTTCAATACGTAAATAAACGTTTCAGCAGTTACAGTAGCTGCTAGGTTTGCAGGTCACGTGACAGGGACACATATTGTAGTGTCAAGTTTCGACACTACGAACCGCCACCCTTCCGATTTCAGGAAGTTTGCTGCCAAATTAAAATTATTTCCGCCAGTTTGTTTAAAAATTGCTTGTTGTTACCGGGCTATATAAAACGCTGGCTTTCATATGAGCTAGAGAACATATACGCGACAAAAATCGGTTGTCTGTCCCTTTAATAACATGGCTGCCCTCGCACGGCGGCCGCCGGCTCGCTGCTCCACGGCCGGACTCGACTCTCCTCCTCCCGCGCGCGAAAGGGGCGTCGAGTCCGGCCGCTCCTGCTGGCACGCTGGTCGCGTGTTTAGTTGCGCCGGGCTAGTGAAGTGATGTTACGCCAGGTGACCAGATGGCCTCGACTGGCACAGACCACAGTGAGCAGCAAGTGAGAACAAATCGTTTATTGACATCCGCAAGTTTACAGAGGCCAGGACATCATTTCATTTCGATCGCTGCAATTGTACGGTACAGCACTGGTGTCATGCCACCTGGAATTGGCTACCCGCTATTCCCGCAAAACAAGGGGGCATTTTGCGATTCTTTTTTCGGGAATAAGGGGGGGGGGGGGTGCTTTGAATCGGGGGTGCTTAGAATCACGAAAATACGGTATTATCAGGCACAGCCGCCAAAGCTCATGGTTGGGTTGGACAACGTCCTTTTCCTTTAAGTTCGGTACCTGGATGATACCTGGCTTTGCTACGGACGCTGCACTAGCCGCATAATAGGCGGGTTTATCGCAAGTGGGAACGGTGAATTTTGGTGAATGGAAAGGCTACTATCCTCCTCCTCCTCCTCCTAATAATAATAATAATTATTATTATTATTATTATCATCATCATCATCACTGAGAAGCTGACCCCACCCCCCCCCCCCCCCTCAGAAAAAACCTAGATCCGCCCCTGAATGAAATTCCCCTTTGAGTCTCCATAGAGACCCATGCATTTGAAACCTCGTGGTTCGTGTCAATTGATATAACGAACTGAATTAGTCCCCCACCCCCCTCCCCCTAAAAAAAAAAAAGCCCTACCACGGTTCGTGAAGTATACCGCGGAGTTCGGCATTCGTTTGGCGCGGCTGTTTTAAAAATCCCGCGCCAACCTCACTGCCCTGCGCAGCCACACCACGGACGGCCGAGCGAGCCTGCCTCCTCGCTCAGCCAGCGGGGAAGAGTGGGCGGGCTAGTGGGCTACGTGACGGCAGTGAGAAGCGGCGCAAGGTGGGTGCCCTGAACCCCGATTCCGAAGCGGTCACTACAAAGGAGACGACCGACGAGTTATTGCAGATGTCACTTCACAAACAAATGATGACGCCGTGGTCTCCCATTCACACACGTTCGACGTGCCAACGATGGCGCAGACACTCGACTTGGGCACCCATATCACCTCAAAAACGGCATCAACGTGGTGGCCACCGCTGAGGAGGAAGTCTTTAGTTTGCGATGTCCGAAACGAAGGAGCATCACGGACTTTTTTCTAGCTATGTCTAGCGGACAACAGAATAGGCAGTGTGCGTGTTCAGCAAGCAAAATATCTGTCTTCTATTAAATTTCCGTCATATGCGTGGTCGCATAGGGGTACGTACAGTGGGCCACGAGGTGGTTTCCTTCTTTGCACGATTATAGTTGTGCACTCAACTGAGCATACATTGCCGTAAACTGCTATAATTGATATAACAAAATAATTACGGCTCCCCTTTAACTTCGTTTAACGAGGTTTGAGTGTACTGACTTAAAGACAACATACTGAACGTATGCCAAATCAAAATTCCGTCTGCGTCGATGGAGGGTGCCCATAGGCGTGCGCAGAGTTCTCAATTTGGGGGGGCAAAGTCTTACCGCTTCGCCCCCCCCCCCCCCTCAGAGCAACTCCCGACCTCTTCTCACTGAAGGCCTTGCGGTGCGAACGCAGTGCAAAGAGGGATGGTTATAAAATTTTTATTTCAATGTGATGGAATTGCAACACACACAAAATATTTCTGAGCAGAAATTTTACTTTCATGTGTTACATCGGCAAGGCATGGGGCAAATTTGGCGCCCCCTTCAGATGATTAGGGGGGGCGGCCGCCCCCCCTGCCCCCCCTGTGCGCACGCCTATGAGGGTGCCACAAGTCATGGGCAAATCCACAGCACTCGGTTGATGACAGTTTGGTGTGGCTTTGATAGACTGGGCACCACTGCCTGTGCTCCAGCTCACGTAACATCATCGATCAAAGGCTCCACTTCCAGCGGATCGCATAACGGTCACAAACACCAGTGTTTGTGTTGCACTGTAGCAGCATTATGGCATAATATACAAGTTAATTTTACAATTTTACGGCCTTCACAACACACAGATGGGGCATATGGTTGCCGGATATGATGGATAGGCTTCATTTCCAGCAAAACCAAAAAAAAAAAAACTTTTATAGACTAAAGTGAGCAGAAAATGCCTTGAGAGACCCCAAGTGAGCATAGTGGCAACGAGCAGTTATAAAAGGCTAAAATTCTCGCCAAACATACCAGAGTTGTCATTCTATATGTAGTTTCTCAGGGCCTTGTAACTGCTAAGCAATCAGAGAGCATTTAAAGATACCTGTGTGATGGGCATATTTTTTTAATGTAAAAGCTTTGCATGCCACCTTACCCTCACCTTCACCTGCTTCAACATTCACGAGCATGTATCCTGTGACGTCACCTACCTGCACCAGCGCCTCCGGGCACCGTGTGACCTTTCAATGGATGCCTGCATGTTGCAGTGTTATCGGCAACGAGAAAGCGGATGATGCAGTTCGCAGAGGGCTAAAGCTGTGAAATGTTAGGGAAATTTTCTTCACAAAGCACGAGGCCGCAGAACGGGCTTGCCTTATAGCAACGAAGCCGCCTCTGCTCTTTCTGGGAGATGTGGTACCCTTTCCTGCGCCATATATTGCGGCCTCAGAATGTGGCTACTACAGAAGGTTCCACGTTGGCTTAAAACTCCTTACCATCGGTTGCGTCGCAACGCAGCACTCCCAAACACCTACGACCACTGCTTCAGTCTAACCGCAAATCAGTATCGTGACAACCGTGGATTGCCGGAAACAGTTGAGCACATCTTGTTAGAGTGTTCGACACAGCCAGCAAGGAAATCACCTAGCACAAAAGAAGTGCCTGAACTATGGAACTATATCTTTCAAAGCTCTTCTTAGACCCCCTCCCCCCCAACACCTCAGCGAAAAGTGTTAAGCGCCTTATTGGATTATTTACACAACATCGACGTTGCAGCTAGAGGCAATCTAGAACTTCACATCCTCACCTGTAAGACCATATGGACCCTTCATCACCAACCCAAAGCGTTTTGTTAACTTTTTTTTTGCTTCTCCTTTTTCCTCCCTCTCATTCGCCCTGCTTACTTTAAAGGAGCGATGAAGACAAAATACAAGTTGGGCTTATTAGAAAGAGTGCTTAGTCCCGATAACAATGATACAAATATCATCGCAATCTTCGAACAAATAACGGAGATATTAAAGAAAACGTGTGAAGCAGTCGCGACCCCCTAGCCAATTTCCCGCAACTTTTCTATGACGTCACGGAACCTTGTTTGCGCGATTGGCGGCCGCCTAAGTGACCTGTCGCGATGACACATGACTCGACGTCTGTAATGGGGCCTCTAGTTCCATTTGACCCCATCACTTGAATGCTAACATGCAGTTAACGCACTGAAAATTATGTTTTATTGTTGGCCCGTATGACGTCATGCTTGCTCATACACGTCACTGTGGCGCAAAATTCGAAAGTTTTTAAATACGTCTTGCTTTTTTTTCGTTAAAAAACATCTTTTGGGGCTGTAATGGAGCTGAGTGAGTTACTGAATCCTAGTTCTTTCAAATTAAACGAAGTTGTATTTTCTCTTCATGGCTCCTTTAAAGCCTTTATTCCCTTCTCCCCATCCCCGCACAGTAGCATGTAGACGAGAACACGCAGGTAAACCTCTCTGCTTTCATCTCATAAAGACCTCTCTCTCTCTCTCTCTCTCTCTCTCTCTCTCTCTCTCTCTCTCTCTCTCTCTCTCTCTCTCTCTCTCTCTCTCTCTCTCTCTCTCTCTCTCTCTCTCTCTCTCTTTCTTTCTTTCTTTCTTTCTTTCTTTCTTTGTATGCCCCATGGTGCAAAACTCAAAGGGCAGCGGAGATGTATAGAGGAATAAAATGACGCAAGAAAGCCAACTGGATCAACATCAACGTTCTCAGGGAAGTTCCTGTAAACAATTAGTACACAAATAACTTTGAGAAAAACATTTAGTATATTTTGGTCTGGGTAGGAATCCACACCCGGCCTCTGGAGCACAAAACGAGTGCTTTATTCCTCCGCCACGGCTGCTCACCATTCAGGCTCACTAAAGCTCTGTGGCGCGCTACTTAACTGGCTCAGTCTCAGCAGGCAGGGGCCGGTTTGAGGCGCGGCGCACGAAGCATAGCCGAACATCGCACAGACCTCAAGACTTTGTAGTTTGGTATGACATCCTGTTTCAGGTCAACGTCGCAAGCAAGAGCATTCAATACAAAACAATTGACATTGTCGCCAGTAACCGCTGCTGAGAGAGTGTTCAGAGCTCATTTCAAACTACAGTAGAACAGAAAGTTGAGCTAGTTGGATCTGATTCATGTTTAAAGCGTGGACAGACGATACACAAGAAGAGGACAACACGAGCGCTTTCTATCAACTGTTTATTCAATACAAAAACACACACACATTTATACTTTCGATCGTTCATTCACAACACATGCGCAAAAAGCATGAAGATAACTTTTGTTATCATGCATTACCACCATGACCCTCGATTGTTGCATCCAAAAATTTAACTTCATTTTGCTGCAGTGTTATCGATGGCTGGGCGACACACGCGTCTCCTGATTTCCGTATTTTGTAAGCTTCAACGATGAGGCAGCACATCTCACCTTTGTGCGCTTACTCTGCTGTCGCACTCCTGCAAGCTGCAGTTGGCACCCCTTGCAGCCTAGGCTATACAATGTAGTGCAAGCTTAGAGTTCGGCATTCCTTTCGTGGAATTGTCATGCTCGCGTAGTCTCACATTTAAGCAGCGACCGGTTTGACCGATGTAGTGCTTTACGAAGTCCAACGGGATGTTGCACACAACACCTTTCTTGCACTCTACATGCGGGTCCTGGTGCTTGACGACGCATTCGTCAGAATCTTTGCACTCTCCATCTATTCTCCTAGCAACGCGTCCGCAGATTCTCCCAAGCTTGTTCCGAGCCGTAAACACAACGTCGACGCCATAGCCCGCACAGACCTTTTTCAGGCGATGCGAAATGTTGTGTATGTAGGGCACCACCGCCACGTTCCTTCTAAATGTATTGAATAAACAGTTGATAGAAAGCGCTCGTGTTGTCCTCTTCTTGTGTATCGTCTGTCCGCGCTTTAAACATGAATTTCAAACTATCGAGGTGATGGACACGAAACGTGTATGGCGACAGCTCAAGCCCTTTTTGAGGGCATGGGCGGCGGAAGAAACGACAGGTCAGCTACGAATGGGAAGACAAACCTTTTTATGAAAGTACGTATGTGTTGGCAATATATTTTCTAATAAAATGAAAATAACCAGTGGCGTTCCGGGCTCCATTCTGGGACCGCTCATTTTCTTTATATATATATAAACGACATAACCACGATACCTGGCTCAACCCACCCCCTATGCGACGCATTTACTCGAGTCCCCCTCGCGGGGAGATGGGCCCTTTTTACTTTTGTTCCGTATCAGTAGCGCCACGGTGTCGGCAAATGCTACTAGGTGAGTAACGCTGCTTTTACTTCACGTAGCTGGTTTCGGCTGCTGCTTCAAATCGAGGGGTCATGGTTTCATAATGCCGGATATTTGAGTGGGCGCCGCAAGGTGGCGCTACGCGCGCGTGCTATTGCGGTCTAGATTCGTTTGTGGTCAGAGACGATCTACTGAATTCTTGCCTCAAACAACTTCGCTGTAAAAAAGAGTTTGATGGATTGCGGGGGATAAGGGTAGGGGCCCTAGGAAGTACAGTAAAATCTCGATAAACGGAAATCGCTTAAACGGAATTGCCGCTTAAACGGAACAGTAGCCTGTAAGTTGGTTGGTTTTGTAGACAGATAACGTATTAAAACTCTCGGTAATTGGAGCTAAAATTTCTGTGTCACCGTTTAAACGGAACCGGAAATGGAACTAAATCCGTTGGCATGAGATTCAGCTTTTTACGGTTCCGGCTGTTTCCTTTTTATTTTTTTTCTTCCTCCATGTTTTTTTAGCCTCGTTGGCCCCGTAAGCCTCCTCTCGTAAGCGGTTCGCCGTGTCAGCGTAACGAATGCAACATCGCAGTTCTTGTTCCAGTCGTTCGGTCTCGATTCAAGACGCCGAGTTTGATTGATTGAAGGGTTTAACGCGTCGACGCAACGCAGGCGATGAGGCGCGCCGTAGTGGAGGGCTCCGGATTAATTTTGACCACCTGGGGATCTTTAAAGTGCGCCGAAATCTCGAACACACGGGCGTCTTTGCTTTTCGCCTCCATCAGAAAAGCGGCCGCCGCGGCCGGGAATCGAACCCGCGACCTCGTGCTCAGCAGCGCAACGCCTTAGCCACTGAGCCACCGCGGCGGGTTAAGACGCCGAGTTTAACAGGATGGCAAGTTGGGCGAGTTGGTGTTGATTCATCTTGAAAATTGGCGCGGAAAGACGTTGACTAAGAAGAGAAGAAGAGTTGCTAGTAGCGCGTCGTCCTGTGTAATTCTCTTCTTAGTCAACGCCTTTCCGCGCCAATTTTCAAGATGAATCGAGACGCCGAGGTTACAGGGCTCAGCTCCTGCCACCTCGTTGGGGTCATTGTGGTGCTATTCGCGCTTCATTACCACGTTGCCGTCTTCTAAATTCGGTGGCTCGTAAGCACTCCCGAAGTTGAGGCCTCTAGCCTCCTTGAAGATGCAGTTGCGAGGACTCAAACAAATATAATTGTCGCATTTTGTAGTGCACAGCCACTGTTGTCAAATCAACTTTGGGAATGCTGTGCCTAAACCTCTTGTAGTTTTCTTGCTTTCTGAAAAACTATCAGCTACATTCACCTTCTAGTACTTGGAGTTCCATGAAATGGTATTAAGAGAGTGTCGGCACATAAATTTGCACTTACACACATCTCTCTCAGTAAACGGAACTCCTGTTAAACGGAACTAATTTTTTCGCTCTCTTGAATTTCCGTTTATCGAGAGTCTACTGTATACTAGAGAGGACGCTGCACCTGGTAAGCCATGTCGGAGTGGGGTTTTAAGGGAATACTCCCGCTTTTGGTTTGGGCTTGGCATGACAAGTTGATTTTTAAGCAGTTTTTGGATTTGCTTTCTTCACTATGCATTAACAAGTCTACGAGCACGGAGCAAGATCATAGTTTCATACTAATGTATGTATTAGTATGAAACTCTACGAGCAACCCGCCGCGGTGGCTCAGTGGCTAAGGCGTTGCGCTGCTGAGCACGAGGTCGCGGGTTCGATTCCCGGCCGCGGCGGCCGCTTTTCTGATGGAGGCGAAAAGCAAAGACGCCCGTGTGTTCGAGATTTCGGCGCACTTTAAAGATCCCCAGGTGGTCAAAATTAATCCGGAGCCCTCCACTACGGCGCGCCTCATCGCCTGCGTTGCGTCGGCGCGTTAAACCCCACAATCAATCAATCAACTCTATGAGCAAGATAAACAAGAGCGCCGACTTAGCTCTCTCCGGCGGGCCCTTGATGTCCATCACTGGCGGAGCACAATGTATACGAATGGACCGCGGGCTAAGCGCGGCCCAACTATAGCCGCGGGCTAAGCGGCCGGCGTTCCCCGTGCGCCGGCGGGCGCGTTGGCGGAACGCCTTCCGTCGGCTTTTGTCGTCTGCTGCGGCGACGGTAGTTTTAGGCACGGAGCGCTTTGGGCCTGCGTTGGCGCCGCTTCGCGTTCATTGCGCTCCTCCTTCGCACGGCTTGATTAACTTTAACTTGTTCGACAGCACCTTCTGGGTAACCCGGACCCGAAGTAATTGAGTGGTCGTACGGCAATGATACGTTAAGGATTGGTTTGGATGGCGGGAAAACAAAATGTAGAGACCACATATAGACATATGGCTGCTATACATACACTACCTTTTGCGCAGTGCTTGCCGAAAATGCGACTCCGTTTTTAAATTTGTGAACACCAATTCGGCTGTGTTTTAACAGGTTTTACAAAAGGCGAAAGGAGCAACTGGTTCTGATCAATAGCGAGTATAAAAGTTCCCGCAGCTTTCTCGCAGTTCTCCAACTTACGTCCAAAACAGGGTGTGCCTAGAACACGGACCGGCACTCACACGCTCATCAGAAAATAACAGAAACGCGATAACATCACCCGCGACTGCCCGCGACGTAGCAATCTGCTCAAGATCAAGGCCCTGACAATGCGGTCTTTTCGCACGCCTTCATTTCTCGATATTTGAATTCGTCCGGACCCTATTTCTCTGTGGTGATGACTCGCCGAAAGAAAAGGTTTAACTAGCCGGTTGTTTTGCTGGTCAGCCGCTTAAAAAAAAAAAAAAAAAAAAAACAAAACAAAAAAAAAACACCGGGACCTCTGTTAGGCACAAAAATGCAGCCATACAAATCGCAGCCTTTTATTTGGAGTCTGCGGCTTTATCGACGAGATAACACGACCGTAGAGCGACAGTGAACATCGGGCGGTAAGTTGTGGCATGAGTTACAATGAGGACTGCGTTTGATATTCTTGGGTGCCTTATCAAGCTGACAGTGTTTTTGTATACTTAATACAACAGGGCAGCTGTCCAAGTCAGTTTATTGGTACAGAAATGTGTGTATCATTGCCGTGCTCCTATGGAGACTCCGGGCGATCCTTGTAAGCGTTGTTCGTGCGCAGAAGCAGCATAAATATTTAGACACGCGGCCGGAGAGCGGGACAACAAAAGAGGGCAATTTTTGCGCTGCATCGATTTGTCGTAAGCAGAATCACGCTAGACTGCATGTTGTGGCGTTTCATATTACTCTTGCTCATTCTTTGGTGCTTCTGAAGTCGTGTGTCGCTCAGTTGCGTCTTACATCTGCTGGGTTAGTACAATATGTTTAGCGGGTCTTCGTAATGTCACAATAAACGCTTCCTGATAGGGAATAAGCGATCGCCATGTGTGCGGTGGCGTGCGATTATCTGCGCCGTCTATTGCGGCTGCGCACGGTTGTTTAAATTCCGCGCGTGCACGCATGCCTCCTGCATAGTAGGACAGGCAGAAGACAGACGTCGCTGCGACAGAAAAGACGCCTAGGCACTATACCTCTGGGGAGAGCGAAGAAGGGAAGAGCCATGTAAAGTGGCAAGCGACGATAGGGTGAACGAAGGAGGAAGAGAGCAAAGGGAGAGAGAGAGAGAGAGAGAGAGAGAGAGAGAAAGAGAGAGAGAGAGAGAGAGAGAGAGAGAGAGAGAGAGAGAGAGAGAGAGAGAGAGAGAGAGAGAGAGAGAGAGAGAGAGAGAGAGAGAGAGAGAATTTCGAAGAATATCAGTGATTATGCATCATGAAAGCGATGCTGGTGGTTAGATCGCGTTGATGGCTGTCAGCGTGAACTGATCAGCGACCTCGGCAGCCCTGGCGACCAAGCCGGCCTGTAGGTCCGGGTCCGAGCTGCGCAGCGCGGCCTCCCACCGTTCCTCGGAGGGTATTTCAGGAAAGGGGTTTTTCGGGCAAGCCCAGACGATGTGGGATAGTGTGGCATGACCGTCACATAAGGAGGCGGCCGAAGTGGGGTACAGAGCTGGGTGTATGTGCGTCAGGACGGCGGGACTAGGAAAGGTGCCTGTCTGAAGAAGTCGCCACGTGTGAGCCTTAAGCTGGGCGGCCGGCGGCGCGCGGACATTATCGGCCCGAGCAAATGATTTTTTCTGGGCCACAGTCGACGCTCCTCTTTATACGAGCTACGAGGAAGCCGAAATCCTTCTTGTTCTGTGGTAGCCGTGTTCGGTGAAACAGCAGGCAGTGCGTGATCGTACCTGACGTTGGTTATGCCGCAGTCGAAGGACGTATGACTGAGAGGGTAATATGCCGCCGCGAAATTTGTAGCTGACGAAAAAAAGAAACAAAACGTACTTCGACTAACACAAGATACGACAGATACTGGCGCCTGTATCCGTCCTATCTGGTCATCGTCCACGACTGTTTAACGCCACGTTTTCTTTCTTCTTGAAGTATAGACCAACTCGCTCAACAGCAAGTTTGTTAAACTGAAGCTGACGGTCGGTGCACCGGTTCACAGCGAAGGCGACGTTTTCATGGGCACGCTCAAAAAACTTTACGAACTCTTCAAACAACATATGATTTGAAATAATAAAATTAATAAAATAAGAGTCTCCAATGAGCTTCCCCCGCCGATGCTAACATTGTTCGTAACAGCACCCTGGCCGCAGAATAGCAGGCACAACCGTCCCGGGAAAATACGCTTTACTTCCTTTTAAGTGCGAATGCACTTCTTAAGCGACCCTGAATCACGCGTCCACCGTCCGTCCGTCCGCAGCCTAGCAACGGAGCTAGCTAGCATGCCTAGCAACGGCGCCGGATTTCCGACGCGTGAGGGCGCTCGCGTAGCGCCTCCTCTCCCCCCTCGCCTACTCTCCAGCTCGCAACACCCTCTCTCGGCGCGCCAGCCAGGCCACTACACTATATAAAAAAATAACAGCATCCGGCGCTCGGTTTCGATCCGAGGACGTTGCGCCCGCAGCGCGACACTCTACCGACTAAGCCACGGAAGCCACTTTTTTTTTTTTCCAAACACAATTTTTTATTTACAAGGATATACATATATACATAATGCACTGGCACGCTCGATGCGGTGACCAACGCTGGTACGCGTACATACTGTCGCCACAGGGACTCCAATCACCTTTAGGCGTGCCTTCACTTGAGCCGCAGAGTAAGCAACGTAGTGGGACTGCGGTGGCAACAACGAACAAACAAGCAGGAAAATATGACATCCTGAGACAGTGTAATATCAGAGTACATGAACTGGGAATCGTGTGAAGGTAACATGTTCACATTTGTGAAGGTAACATGTGAAGGTAACATGTGTAAACTCTGGGCAAGGATGTGCAAAGCCTGTTCAGAGGGGAAAAGCGTCTCTACAAAGTACTAGTGAGGCAAGGTCACAGCCGTTGCCAGCGCTGCATCTCTTTTTCTTTAAAGCGCTGCAGTGCTTGGCATCCTTTTTGCAGTGAGTCGCGGAGCTCCGTGTCAGAATCTGCTGCCCCCAACACGCTCACTGTCCATTCAGTCTTTGCCGTGAAGTGCTGCCAGGTAGGCCTGGGGTTCCTGGCGCACTCCACTGCATCCACTCGAGCCCTCCACAGCGAGTGGAGCCCCAGGACAAGCACGCAGTCCCGAAGCGCCTTGTTCTCTGTGGGCGCACTCAGGTGCCGGAGGCCTGACCACGACAGGTCCCATCGCTCGGTGTACGCGGTCTGCAGCTCGTCCCAGAAGACGGCCGCGGCGTTACAATCTGTGAGGACGTGTTCTGCCGTCTCGCGTTTTCCACAGAGGAGACAACCCGCGCCGCCATGGAGAAAGAAACCCTTGTCCTCCAGACGTGCCTTTGCGGGCAGCACCCCCATGTGGAGGCGGAAGAAAAAGTCCTTTGAGGCGGTGGGCACAGGGAGTCGTCTTACTCGCTTCAAGACATCGTTGGGTATTGGGGGTTGTCGGTAGAGAGGGGGCGGCAGGACCTTCTCCACGAGGTCCCAGTACAGTTTTCTGGGTTTTGTTTTGAGCAGATAATCCCAAGAGAAATGCTGCTCGAGCAGGGCTAAGGCTAGCGCGATTTCTTTGTAGAACCTCGTTCCGCGCGTGTCAAAGCAGAGTGATGCTGTCGTGGCAAGCCACGGGGCCAAATGTCTGGTGCCCAGGCACTGCGTGGCTGCCACTAGGAACGGATCGCGTAGACCCAGAAAGTACAAGAATCGTTGGATAGTGAGTTTGAGCTCCGCGTTGACGAGCCCCAACCCACCCTTTTCTAGGCTCCAGAAGAGGTTTGAGCGGCGCATGGGCTCGAATGTGGACCGCCAGAGAAACACCGCCCAGGACCGGTGCAGCCTATTCAGGGTGTCTGCGTCGATGGAAGTTATGCGGGCCCCGTACAGCACTGCGGGGTATGCAATAGCATTGCACACATGAGCCCTCGTGAACAGAGCGATGTTTCTATTTCTCCATGGTTGCAGCTTTCTTTCCGCAGCTGACAGCTTGGGTTTCCACCGATTTTTGACTGCGACGCTTTGGTTGAGGTTGACGCCCAAGTAATTGGACATCTCCTCTTCCCAGGCCATTCCAAATAGGCAACTTGGTTTGGAGGCCCAATCACCCAACCAGGCTCCCCTCGACTTAAGTAAGTTTAGCTCTGCTCCCGAAAAGCGGCAAAACTGGTTTGCTAGTTTAATTACCTCGCCCACTTGCGATCCACGAGTGCAAATGCAGGCCACGTCGTCCGCATAGGCGAGAACACGGAGCTCCTCGTCTCCCATCTTCAGGCCATTGATGACCTCGGATGCAAGGGCCATACGGCAAAGTGGCTCAAGATAGATGGTGAATAGGATGGGTGACATGGGGCAGCCCTGGCGCACCGACCTGTGGATGTCTATGGGCGTTCCCACAGACCTATTTGTTACTACGCAGGTAGATATGTCCTCGTAGCAAGTTTTGATCCAATCGATCATTGTGTCACCGATTCCGCAGTGTTGGAGGAGATCCAGTAGAAAATTGTGGTCCACCTGATCGAACGCTTTCCTCAGGTCCAGTTGAACGATGGCTAAAGGTAGCAGACCTGATTCAGCCGCCTCGACGGCTACCCTCATGCGATGTAGGTTGGAATTGATAGACCGCCCCTTGAAACCGCATGTCTGGTGAGGACCAACTGCAGCGCTCAGTGCACTCTCCAGCCGTCCGGCGAGAACTGTTGAGAGAAGGCTGATCGGACGGTAATCGGCGACGTCGGGGATAGAATCGGTGGGTACTTTTTTGGGGATTAAGGCCAGGTGGCTTGTCCGCATGGAGGGTGGCAGGCGCTTCTGTCTTCTTATTTCTTCGAAGATCATGGCTAGGATGTGGCTCAGTTCCTTTCTAAAGGCCATGTAGAACTCTGAGATGATACCATCCGGTCCAGGAGATTTGTTCCGCGGTAGGCTCTTGATGGTACGCTCTATTTCCGCTTCTGTTATGGGGGTGTTGATCAAATCTTTGGTTTCTTCAGGTATTTTGGGAATCTGATTTAGCACTTCAGCTGGGATTGCATCTAGGACTGACCGTCGAGAGAATAGTTCTGCATAATATTCAGCGAAAGCTCTTGCGACTTCCTCATTGCTTCTTGCCACGCCTGCGGGATGTTTGACCTCCGTGATGTTTTTCTGTGCCGAGTTCTCCCTTTCGAAGGCTGCAAAAAGCTTCGATGGCCTTGCCTCGAACTCTATCTTTTGCTCCCTTCTCCGCACCAGGGCTCCCCAAAAACTCTTCTCAAGCTCTCCCCGGAGCTCTTCTTTAATTAACCGGATATCGTCTTTAAACTCCCCTGGTCTTTCTTCATCAGCCTCAATGAGCGCGCAGAGAGTCTCCGTGAGGCGGCCCTTTTTTTCTTTTTTTCGTGCGGCCTCCTCGCGCCCTATGGTGACTGCAAAACTCTTTATGCGTGCTTTAAAAGTTTCCCACTTTTCCACACTAATGGTTCCCGACCGAAGTGCTTCAATTTCTTTTTGAGTCTTTTCGACAAATGTCTCGTTTTTAAGTACTGTGGAGTTCATTAGCCATCGGGTGCTTGAGTTCTGCTTAGCCGTGTATGTGTTAAGGGCTACGGTGCACGTTACGAGGCCGTGGTCAGAGAACGAGATGGGAGTGACGGTGTAGTCGGACACTCGTGTAACCCCTTCCCCCGACACGTAGATCCGGTCCAGACGCGCGTGGGACGAGCCCTGCCAGCGCGTGTAGCGTTTGGTTGGCCAGCTGCGCCCCAAGGCTACGTCGGACAGGTCGCTGTCCCGTAGGACTGCGCTCAAAACACGGGACGATGCGTCGACGCCACCCCCTCTCCCTGTTCTGTCGTTAGCTCTCAACACACAGTTGAAGTCACCCCCAAGGAAAACTGCCCCAGACACAGACAAGTAAGGCCGCAGGGCGTTAAACAGGTCCGAGCGAGCTGCTGTTTCATTGGGGGCGTAGACACACGCGAATCGCACCAGCTCGCTCCCCACGAGGACATCAACGAGGCAAAAACGGCCGTTTTCTGCGAGCTCGCAGTCAACAATTTTGAGGGAAGGGTTTTTCCGTATTAAAATGGCTGTACCGCCTGCGCGGGCTGAAGTTAAGGTGTGGAAGCACCAGAATTTGTGGCCGAATAGGCGGACAAAATTTTGGCTGTCTTCGATTGATGATAACTTGGTTTCTTGCAAAAGGGCAACATCGATATTCTCGTTGTTTAAAAGGTCGAGCAGCCAGTTCTTACGTTTAGTATCTCCCCAGCTCTCAGAGGGTGCAGTCATGCACAAAGACGGCTCCTCGAGAGCGGAAGGCGCGAGCGCGCCGAACCGGTCCTCTGCGCCACCCGAAGTGCCCGCCGCTCGGACGGGCTACCGTACCCTGCTTCCCACCCTGCCGACGAGTAAGCTAAGTGAAAACTCGGTATTTTTGCATGGCGACCCGTCGGCACGGCCGTACAAGATCGACGACGTTGCAGCGGCTCTCAGCGCTGTGACTGACTTGAAGAAGATCACCGGCCTAGTACCTTTTCAGTTTAACCATGTATGGATGGTTACGTTCCAGTCGCCCGAAGAAATGAAAGAACTGGCCTCGAAGGGGGAAATCGAGGCGAAAGGAAAAAGGTGCCTGGTCATTGACCCGAACAATCAGGAAAAGACAGTGAAGCTCCACTGGGTACCCACAACCGTGCCAAACGAACTTCTGGTGCACCACCTGGAACGCTTCGGTGTCGTCAAAAGTGTTTCGTTCGACAAGTGGCGATGCCCAAACATGGACCACATGGGAAGCACCACGAGGGTGGTGCAGATCGTGCCGAGGGACGCGAACTCCCTTGATGCGATACCCCACCAGGTCACCATCTACGGAAACCCGGTCCTAATAGAAGTACCCGGCCGGCCTGCCATGTGCCTGCGCTGCCAAATGCTCGGCCACATGCGGCGGCAGTGTACAACGCCCTGGTGTCGCGTCTGTCGCACGTTTGGACACGACAGCGCCGCGTGTGTGCAAAGCTACGCCGCCAAGGCCAGAGGCAAGCGCGCGGAACAACCTCTCGATGAGTTTATGGACATCGAAGAAATGCAAGAAACAATGAACCCACAGCCTTCCTCCCAGGCAAAGGGCGTTCAACCCGCCAAGGAAAATGAAAGGAATGAAGGCGCCGACAACGTCTCCCCCCCTGGCGAGACCTTGGATACAGCTGCCGGGAAGGAGGGAGGTGTCCCTGACTTGCCACTGGAGAAGGACGCAGCCGCAACCCCCCGCCCCCTTCTTCAAAACGCCGCCGGAACCGAGCAAGAACAGGCAGCGGAGGGGGAAAACGAGCAGGAAACCAGCCGAGAAGAAAAGGACGCGGCGCTGGCGCCCACCAGCGACCCGTGCCCCTCCACCTCGGCAGCCAGCCAGGGGGCACCTAAAGAGAGAAGAGTCGAAACACGACGTCAGGCACGAGCCAAGCAAGCCGCCGCCACCACCCCAGACGGTCAGGAGGGGAAGAGGCCCACCACAAAAGACGCACCACCGAGAATTCCTGAACAGCTCAGGGGGGAACAGAAAACAGCCCCAGCGCAAGACGGCAGGACCGCCTCCCCCACCGGCTGTGCGGACACGACACCGCGCGACAATGGCAGCGGTTGCGGCTGAGCGGATAATCGGTAAGCCCTCACCCCACGATGACAGCCCCCCTCAACGCGGTTAAAATAGCTACTATTAACGTAGTTAGCCACGGAAGCCACGCTGATTTCAGAGTTAGGAACGCTCCTTATATCTTTAACGCATTCAAACTACGTCGTCAGCGGCGTTGCGTTGGCGACTCAGCGGCGTTATAGCGGCTTGATAACTGCGTGGTGTACACGTGATACTACAAACCCGATGGAAGAGATGGAAGAGAAGGCGGCGAGGCGGTGGGCTGCGGGGGCCGAGCGCAAGCGCCGCAAGCGGGCCGACAACCGTGCATTCGCACTTTCACATTCTCCCCCTCGGGGAAATGCGGGGGATTTTTTTCCTTAGTTTTAAAACAGCCTGTTTTATTTTCCACTTACATAATTGCACAGTATTCTTCGCGTTTTTGTGGCACCTTGCTTAAACTTGTGGTCACTAAAAAGTTTCGTTCCAAGCCAATGATGAAACTAAGGCGAGCGCATGATGTAATGGCGGCCCATGACGACACAGACGGCCTCGATGTGAGTCGCATTGACGCTAGCGCCAGATTCCTCTCTAGTGCATATTGTCAGAAACTCTATGAGCTATGCACAGCTGCGCCAGGGGTTTCTAGGGCAAGAGGGGTGACGTCATCGGTCGGCGATTTTTTTGGGGTGACAGACTTATGGATAACGCTTCGCTTAAGTAAAGGGACCCTGCAACACTTTCGATAGCGCTATCACTCTTTTCTTCACGTCTGGAACCACTGCGAAAGGTATAGTAATCGCCAGGATGGAGCGGCACTGTTGTTGTTTTTGTTGTTGTTGTTGTTGTTGTTCCACGTCTTATGGCGCATACCACGCGGGGATTGGCCAGGAATCGAGCAAGAAGGGGGCTAATTCGCCCGGTCACAACTTAAAAGTAGATACCTATCGCGTGATTTGCTCGTGGCACCAGAATCGCCTCCAATTCTTCCTTGGTTTTTGTGGCTTTATTTTTAAAGTTGCTATCGAAAAGCGTTCATTGCTGCAACTGAAGGAAAACCGGTCAACACCCGCTACATGGCCTCAGTGACGTAATTCGGTCCATCGAAGAACGTTAAAACCGGGGAAGAGAGAAAAATCTTTGAGCAAGTTTCCAAGTTATCTGATTGGCATAGATCAGTAACTTTTGGCTGAGGTTCTTTGCGACCCTCTAATCTAAGTACTGGGTGCGTTGGGTGACTACGTTCTGCAAGCATTTAAGATTTCAAAAGAAGTTGAAGAAGATGTTGCTGGGTTCCTTTAAGCAGCTCTGCTGCTAAAAAGTTTGCTTAGTTATGTTCAAAGTACTGTTAAAAACGACCTTCATATCGAAGCGCTGGAACGTTAGATGAGTTCAAAGGTAAAATGGAAGCACGACGCTGTATTGATCTCTATTTGCGTATTTTCATTTTCGACTTGTGTGTCAACTAGAGCCCCATTTTTTGGGCCTATCCTCCTTGATGGGTATGAGCCAATTTTTTCACCACCACCAGAGGCATCCAAGGTGGTGGCACGCGCTGCGCCCGCCACCGCGAGACCACGTCTCGTCGCTGACGCAGTACGACGCTGTCCCTGCTTCCCCCATGGCTGAGGAATTTGTAAACGAGGCGTCCTCCGCTACCGAGCTGCTTGGGCAGCGCCAGAGCGTCCGCTTAATTCTTTGCGCAAGACCGCCTGAGTTTGAAGAAGGCCGTGATAATAATTTCGGCTGCAGCTCTCCTCATTCTCGTAGTCATCACCGCCGTGACACTCGGCGGGGCCAAGAAGCAGCGGGCCGAACGTGAGCCCGACTCCGCCGCCGCACAACCTGCCATGGCTCTCCTTGAGAAGGCCAACATCGAGTCTGACCGGATGAGCAACTCGTCAGGCGGTGCTCCGGCTTCCACGGGATCTTCAGGCAAGCCGCAGTACGTGCAGTTCGGTTAGCAAGACGGAAACCAACTGCGCCGCTTCGGCGATGCGTACGAGGACTTGGACAAAATTTAAGTTAGGTGACTACCAGCGATGGGCTCAGCGACAAAAAATGCAACGAAAGCTGTGTTTTTTTCCTTTTTGCACTTTTTTCGCCAGGACAACGGGTTTGCAGAGCTCGTTCGAACTTTTGCGCGTTCGGTTACACGGGAAAGCCACCAAAGCTAACCAAGGAAGCTTCGTTCCCATCGACTGCCAAGTGTTGCCTCTCCTTTTTTTCTGACCCCATTGCCCAGTCTCCCCTAGCACCTTACCGGATCAATAAAAAAAGCTCCCCTTATGGCGTTACAACTTCGTCAGTAAAGCTTTAGTACTAAATTACTAAAAATCAGTAAAGCTTTAGTAAAAATTAGTAAAGCCTTGCTTTAGAAACATTTAGACGCGACACTCTCGGGTTCCTCAAGCGGCTCGGAACGTAAGTTGGGTCGATCGCGTGAACAGCATACCGGAAGGAATTGATCCTTAGTTCGTCTTTTAAGATAGCATATTACTATTCATATTACCGCACGCTAGAGATGACCTACTTACTAAAGGTGAAAGCCTCAAAGGGGCTCTGCAAAACGTTTTAACACGAAAGTGTTTTATGCCCGGGTACACCAAGGTCTGACAGGCGTCATATCCGTCACGTAATTGACGTCGCCGGAAAAAGTTCGATTGACGCGGCTGCGCTCGGATGCGAGCCAGGAACTCTCTCGCGACAACGGGAGGTACCCAGCGCTCTGCCGACTGCGCGACGAATTCAAGCGGAAGCAGGTCTACGAACGCGCCTTATATCTTTCTCACTACATTGTTCATTCAGATGCCGTCTAGGAGATGCTGTCGTCTAGGAGAAGTGAAGCGAAGTAGTTCATCATGACCACGGCCGGGCTGGAGGAGCGGCGAGCGCACCCACCGCTCCTCCAGCCCGGCCGTGTCATGACACTAATGAGCGCTGACAGTTTGCGCCTCGATGCCAGCGTCTTCGTGCACGCGGGGCGCGGGTGAATTGAGGCACCCTCCGCCACCTACTGCTTTCGGCTTCGTTTTCGGTTCCGTTTCCTTCGCACTGTTTACAAGGGGCTCTGGTTTCAGTCGGATTTACGCAATGTTCCGGCGAGTTCGATGCAGTTTCTAACGTTGATGCGTCTTACAGTGCCATGCCGACGTAATATAAATAGCGATGTGCAAGTTCATATGAAAGCACAAGAAATGCTCCTGTGAAGGCACATTTCACTTTTGTGTTTTACCGATTTCCATGAAAGAGGCACTCAAGCACATTTTTTCAACTTTTTTTCGAAATATAAAGTGCTTGCATAACGTAGTCAACCAACGCACCTAGTACTTATATTAGGGGGTCGCAAAGTACTTCTGCCATAAATTACTGCTCTTGGAAACTTACGCAAAAGATTTTTCCCTCTTTCCCAGTCTTGACGTTCTTCGAGCGCTGGAATTGCGTCGTGACAGCGGTGTAGTCGCTATTGGCCGGTTTTCCTCAGTTGCAGTAATGAACGCATTCGGTAGCCATTTTAAACAGAGAGCCACAAAAGCAAAGCAGAAACGGAAGGCGGATCTGCTGCGACGTGCAAATCGCGCACGGAAGGCGGATCTGCGCAGTTCCCCTCCGTGCTGGCAATAACTATAGCTTTTGCATTGCTCCCAGACACGAAGGAAAGAGTGAAAGAGTTTATCGGAAGTTTTGCAGAGTCCCTTTAATACCATGTGTTGCGCAGTGACGACAGGGTTTGACGGTCACCGGTGAAGCTCAGCGAGCGCGAAGTATGCTAAAGAGTTTCTTAGTAAGTACATAGTTAGCACAGGGCGCCAAATAAGGTAATTCTGCCCCTGACATAGATGCCCTACCACATCCTAGAGTAAAATTCAGCAAGCGAAACCAGTATAGGCCTAGCGATCCTCTTTTCGCTGCAGCCGATACCATATTGTCTCAGTCCCCGTGAGGATACGAGCAATATCAGGACTGATGCCCCCAATACCGCCATAACGACGATCTCACTCTAACTCCGTCGGATGTTGGCTACAAGACTGGAATCACTATAACTTCCATTGCAGTGCTGCAGCGCAGTTCACAAGTTAAAGGGGCAAATGAATACAACCGGAAGTGACATCACTTCTTCAAATCGCAGGACTTGTCTCCCACTTGTACATCTCCCCTAAGTGTCTGGCGACTCATCTCAATGCAGGATACATAAACCCCAATCGGGATACCCCTACCCCTGCACGCGATGTAGCATGTCTGCTATCCTGCCAGAATGGTGTGTTCCTGGCTCTCCTCCGCACTTACTTTGTCACTCTGATATTGCACCAAGAAGCAAACGTAATGGGGGCGTCCCTGTGACAAGCGGTCTTACTTCGCGAGAGTCACAGCAAGGAGCGGCGCGCGTTTTCGTCGCCTGGCAGCGGCAAGAACCCTGCCCTTGGTGTGCGGCCCCAATTGCCAGATGGAGAACAGGGAGATTGGCATCTGATCGTGGCACTGCCCACCAGAGAGCCAGCTCCCCCTTCCAGGGGACGCCCTCCCCGAACCGCAGCGGCTCAGTGGCTGCAAGGCGTGCGCAGCTGCTGAGCCCGAAATCGCGGGCTGGTCAGCCGGCTGCGGTGAGGGTGCATTTCACCCAGCTCTGTGTAAATGCAAGTACGCTCGTGTACTCGCACCATGTGTATTGGTGGTGAAATTGTTCCTCTGCGGGGTTACAATATACTTGCAGTAGCAATTGCAACTAATTTGGCAAAATTCCAGTTTGGGGGAGCTGAAGACTTGGATTCGGCAAAATTTTTTGGGTTCCTCCGCCAAACAAGCGAACATATTTTTAAAGAAAAATCGTTAATGTGTGTAAACATTTTACGCTATGAAAAACGTTTTTGATGCATAACACAAGCCTTGGCTGCTCGTTGTCGAACCCGCGATGTTACTGTTTTTTTGTTCTGACTCAGAAACTTGACAAGGCCATTAGGAATTTACGGAAAAGCATTTTTAATTTTTACTTAGCAGTGGCGGCACCTCTTTCCCATCAGCCGCTTGGTGTAGCACTCCTCCTACTAAGGTTTTAGTGCCCATTTATTCGCCAGGATTGCCATGAAATCAGCGGTATTTCTTCCGATTTCTCAATGCGCGAATGAGCACTTCAGGATTTAACTGACATCCCGTTTCGTCTATACGGCAGTCGGAAAGTCGCTTCCGGTTCTAAAGACTGAAGTTGCGCATACCTTCACCTCTTTCATCTTCCGTACAGTAACCAACTAAAGAAGCCGCATGCGGGGAGTGCATAATTTTCCAACGATTCTTTTTTCCGAGGTTCAAAAATTTTTTTCAGACGAGAATTTCTCGGGTGAGTAGGCTAAAGGCAGACGGACTGTGCCTGACTAAGGCCGATTCACCCGCACATGAGCATTGCTAACAGAGGTAGCAGCAAACATGAAGTGGAGAATGCAAAAGTAAACAAGATCGATGCCAAGGAACTTTACAGAAAGAACAATTCGTCCAAACATACACAGACAGGCTAAAAACAGCAATCATTCCGGGTGTACAACAATCAGCAGTGTTCCTTCCATAAGACGAGTAAGAAGGTACTGCATTTAATTGCATTTTAAAGGGGTCCTGAAATACCTTCCGCCGATGCATGGATGTGCATGTAACCAAATAAGACAATGTATTAGCAATCTCCTCCCGCAAGAATTTTATTAAAGCGATGAGTATTAGCTGAGAAATCGTAAATCAAAAACCGCGCATTATCGTCGCGCCGCGTTTCCTCCTCCTTTCGCTGTTGACGGCGCGAGAGCCTTCCCTCCTATGATGCTGCGCGCTTCAGCGGTGACGTACTTTTGCTATGGCGCTCCGCATACTGCCGTCTGCTACGGGCAAGCTTTGTTGACCCCATGAATTCCGCACAACGCTCAAGGCTGGAAAAGCGAACGAAAAATCTGGCCGCATTTGTGCGGCGGCCTGGCCTTGCCCTTTCGCGGTGTGCGTTGCTGCAGGGCAGCACGTGACTTTTAATCGGCGGCGAACTCGCAGCCGCTCGGGGTGGATCGTGCGCTCGGTCCCTTTCATGCACCGCGCACTGTTTATCAAAAAAGCGCCGTATCAGATGTGGCCCCGCTGGTGCCGGGTCTTATTTTGCGGTGGTGGTAATTCCTGCCGGCGGCATGTGAAAAAGACATTTTAAACCGATACAGAACCCGTGCACAAAACGCTTGAATCACGTGACCATTTAAGCTTATGGCGACGCGTGGTGGAGAGCGGCAGCGTCGGCAAAACATGCTCCGGCGCGGGTCTGAGCTTTCTAGTGCTGGAGCGAGCGCCATTTCTTTGACAATCTCAAACATCGGTTGCCTTGGCAACAAGGCACAAACCTCCCCAGAAGTCAGTTACGGTTGCGTGATCCCGGTTCAGCTCGGGGCCTCACCTCGCGACATGTGGGCACTGCAGGCGTACCACTCACTCCCATTGAGAAGTGTGAGATGCGTTGGGCATTACAGGAAACGATGGTGTGTGTGTTGTGGACGTCTCCCTGTTCTGTGTGGACGCCTTTGTTTCGCGATGAAATGCGATGTTGTGCTTCTGCGGGTGGATAGTGCTTCCCATGGTCTGGATTATCTTTCTCGAGCGACGTACGACTCAACCTCACATGGGGTATGTGCAGTGTGCGTGGCTAAAAGCCATCTCGGCTTGCGCGCCAGAGTTAAGTGACTTGCTGTTCGTCCCCGCAAACCGCGCGCGAGGTGAGTGCCAAATTTACGACGGGCAGGAGGAGGCAACCTATCGTCTGTCAATCGCGGTTCAGACTTGCAACGCATGTTGTGACGTTGTATTCGTTCGAAACGCATCTCTGGATTGTTTTGAAGTGGAATAAAATGTATCCGTCAAACCCGAGCATTCGGCTCAGGGCGTTCTCTGCAATTGCACGAAAGAAGTGCCACGGGGCTTCAACGCTTTCTTTACGGAACGTACTCAGGTAAGAGAATATCCATGTCGTGTTATGGCCGTGTTGCATTCAATACGAACGGTTAAGCGTTTGTTTACATTTGTTTCGTTTGTCGTAAAATGTCCAAGCACTCCGACACTCCGCTGGCAGATCAGCCGGCGAGCCGACGCTGAGCAGACGACTCATCTCTTTGCCGGAAGTGCGTGAAAAAGCCGCCCAATAGCAGGATGTCTAGCTCATGACGAACATCTGGGAATCGATGATGTAGACATGTGAAAATGGCGGCGTCCAAAAACACGAAGGAAAGGGTGAGAAAAAAGCGACATACTTTGCAACAAAAGTGTGAGCTTTCCGCTGCGCGTAAAAGAGTAATACTTGGCCCAGATGACCTTGACGACCCAATTTAACGATTGCGCTACTTCATTTAGTGTGCTCAAAACACCTTTCAGGGCCCCTTTAAGGCATAAATTGAGCGGAACGTATGTACCATTTTCGGAATATCAGCATGCTTGTTCAAGAAACTGGGAAATATTAAACCAAATGTTTGGGTGTCATAATTTGTCTTAATCATTGCGGATATGTATAGTTCGAGTCTTAATGTATAATACATGTTCCAGGCGTGCGAGTGCATTGCCATCGCGGGTGCTTTGAGAAACCTTAAGTCATATAAGCCGCAGGAAGTTGTAATTCTGACTGACTCCAAAGCAGCACTACAACTTTCGAAGCGTGGGATTCCCGCAAAAAACGACTGTCAGCGTTCTTTGCGGCTTGTGCAAGAACTCAGCAGCAAGGGTTTTAATGTGCGGTTTGAATGGATTCCATCCCATGTTGTAAAGTGCAATGAGACCGCTGATCAGATGGCACGGAGTGCGCTGCAATTTACACCGACAGTTAAAATTTCCCCCAATCACTGGAACGCCTTCAGGCGAACAGTGGCCGAACATTTCAAGTTCCTGGGAAATCCCTATCCATCGCCCTGGCCATTACCGACGCAGGCTGCCAGTCGGTGATCAGCGACTCACGAACTGCAGTTCGGAACTACGCCAAGGGACGCATCTGCAAAGAAGCTTTGCAGGTGCTACGCAATGCATGTCTAGAAGGCGCAAGAACTGTTCGAGTGAAGTGGATCCCGGCGCATGCGGGCAAGGACGCGTCGAGTAAGAACTCAAACCACAACGAGACGGCACACGCGGAGGCGCGAGCACTCACCAACCGCGCCCCCGCAACTGACCGTCCAACGTGGTTCGGTGCTAAGGACCGAATGACAGACTATAGCGAAATAACCAAAGCCTACCGCCTGGCTCGGAGGACCTTCCCACCTCCGGACCCGGGGTTGAGCCGGGCGGAGGCAGTGCTACTAAGACAGCTTCAAACCGGGTCCCTACCCACCCCGGCTCTGATGCACCGAATGTATCCGGAAGCATACCCCACTGCCAAGTGCCAGCTCTGCTGCAGGGAGACTGCAGACCAGAAACACATCTTATGGAACTGTGTCACGAGCCCAATGGAAGCGAGGTCAAGAACCATCCCGCCACGGCTTGCAGAAGCCGCAAGGAGCTACACCTACGAAAATCAACACTGGGCCGTCCAGCAGGTCCTGCGGGCGCTCGCAAGGCATGAGACTCGCGAGTCGGCAACGGCGTGCTCACGTCTCGGATGAGTAGCCACCAGGACGACGCCGAGGCCCGCGTCGCGGCGCGTAAAAACGTCGTTCTGCCGGCTTAAATAAAGTTTAATCAATCCAATCCAATCACCAGCCTTGCGTCACAAAGGGGCTTACAAGATCGGAGGCAACATTGCTGTACCGCAACCGAACGGGCTCAGCGAAGACCACAGCATGGTTATTCAAGGTGGGCCTCGTGCGATCGCCTCTGTGTTCGTCATGTGCAGTGATAGGGGATGTACACCACTACGTAATGTGTTGCCCAGAGCATGATGTCGAGCGGACTGCAATGCTTTCAGCAATTCGAAAGCTGGCAGCCCCACACAGCACTCTGGACCGCATCGTCTTTCCAAGGGGACATTGGATGCTGCGAAGAGACGTGTCACGCCTTCTCCTGAGCTTCCTTGAGCAGACGAAGCTGGCAAACTTGTGGTAAAAGGACACTACCTTTGGCTAATTGGAAGGAGCTTTGGCGGAGCAATTGCCGGCATATCCAGCCAGGCTAACGCCGCCTGATCCCC
Source organism: Haemaphysalis longicornis (assembly GCF_048455015.1). Lineage (NCBI taxonomy): Eukaryota > Metazoa > Arthropoda > Arachnida > Ixodida > Ixodidae > Haemaphysalis > Haemaphysalis longicornis. Next base: position 177,852,658 of record NW_027526385.1, on the reverse strand, counting down.
CAACAACAACAACCACCACCACCACCACCACCAGTTTTAATTAGCAGAGCATGAAGCCGCAAGGGTATAAGCAGTGTCAAACAATGCCTGCGATTTAGCAGGCCATGTAGGAATAGATTTAGTATAAATACAGACGCACCAAGCTTGTTTTCTGGCTCTTCAATTATCCCCATGTATGGAGTGCTGCCCGGTCCGGGAGTGAACACCACCCCAGATACCTGAGAGGTAAAACTGATAGGTGCAACCTTGCGAAGAGGGCTTTGCTTGAAAGAAATCGAGCTCGATCACCAGAGAAGGATCCGGTCACGCTGGCGTACCAATTGTCCCTCAACTACAACGATTCCCCAACCCAACTCTGGGCCCTCAGTCCCAAGCAGCTGTAGAGCACCAGGAAAGCGATACAGGAGACGGTGCTAAGTATCTTTGGGTCCGGACAGGCAGCTTCTTGAACTTGAACTTTGCATCGTTCCACGCGCGAAATCAGTCTACCACAGGAAGCTTAGCCGTACTATTAGAGGATTACTCCGTCTCCAGAAGCTTACTTCAGGAGACGGAGCTGGCAAACTCGCGGTGAAAGGACACTACCATTGGCTTATTTAATAAGGAGGAGGTTGGGCGGAGCAATTGCCGGCATATCCAGCCAGGCTAACCCCACCTGGTCCCACATAACCACCACCACCACCGCCTATAATAAATGCTGGGTGGTTGATACTGTCTGCAAAAAGCGCATCAATTGAGCATTATTTCGTTACAAATGCCTACTGAAAACCTAAATTCATACAGCTGCTTAATTTTTAGCAATTTAGGTTCAGAGAAGTCAGGGGAGGATATATGTTCCAACACGGCCGAGCTGGAGCGGTGGCGCGCGCTGTGTTGATGCGCGCACGCCACCGCTCTAGCCCGCCCGTGGTTCCAAGTAATGAAGATTTTCAATACATAGAACAGCTCTCTTTTGTAGTGCCGTTAGTGCTTGTAAATTGAGGCTCAAAGATGAATCTTAAAGCCAACACGTCTATGCGATTGTTATGAAAAATGAGTTTGCTCCTAAATTTTAACGTAGTAAACCATGGGGTGCACGGACCGAGCTTATGTTGAAAATATTAGAAAGAAGAGTTAGCTTATATGGCAGCTGCCTCCGTAAAATTTGGTTGAAACGGAAGGCCAGCAGCAGTTGTAGCAGTGCAGGCAGGCGCAGTGCCTGGTTGTTATCATACACAGGTTTTGGCCGTCACTCATCGATCACCGTAGTTTTCGGCATTGTATACCCGCCACCAAACACAAGATGAGTGGCACTGAAGGCTGCCTCGAAGCCGGCGATACGTCGCGCAACGTCGCGCCGTTGTCGGTGTTATTTTGAGCAGCCATGTCACGAACTTCGTTCAAGACAGCTACGAATCTGACCATAATTTCGGCCGACAATGATCAGGTGAACTACGGTTGAAGATCAGCTTGAATGCGCATTGGGTCCATAAAATGACGGACGCCGATTTAGACGACAGGAAGTTTACTTCAGTTTAAATACAGGAAAATCTAGATCTGTGAATTCGGGGGTAAGTCTTATACTACTCTCTTTTGAGACAGTGGTAATCTGATTTAAATTTGAAAAGTCTAGAGCCCACCAAGTTACGCGCTCACTCACTTCAGGACAGCTACGCACTCCTTATGATGTCGCGAATGCAAAATCAGTACAGTTTATTTGTTGAAAGGGTATGCCGCTACTGGGAACTCCACTGTGTTCCACAGATGCTGTTAATGTGGTCGTTTCAGAGTTCATCGCCGTACGTACCGCAACAATAAAATTTTAAGGTAATTATTGCGTTGCAAGGCAGCGCTTTCATTCTAGGCACGAGAATGACGCGTTGCCTACTGTGGCACGTGTCAGGTGGCACGCATGCGTCCTTTATCATCGACACCCTTTGTCTGGGAGACGTTTTTTTTTTTGCCTTTCGGTTGCTAATACTGAGAGGCTTGGCCAATCGCCTTTGTTTCGATACATATATGATATTAGAGGAAACTTTAATTGTGGTCCACCTAATTGCTACTTGTGCAATTACTCGAATTTTACATGTACTGCATGCATTCATCCGAGAGACGATGACGACGACAACGAAGTGAAGTCGTGCTCGGCCCGCTCTGAGCTTTCTGTATAATTTTGTGCGATCTGAAGTATTTACACCGACAACGTGGTTAGAACAGTGTTCTCCAACGTTCGCGATGCTGCCTGCAAGCTCCGCGGAGCCTCCGGGGCTTCCCCGTCCGGCCGCTACACATCTTGGCTCGATGGCTGCGGCTGCTCCCGGGGCGCTAGGACTATAGCGTCCACTTCTGACGCTCCACAGAGTGTGCCTCTCCAACCTCCTGCAACTTTGCTCTCAACGGGGACTGCACCAATGGATGCGATTGCGGCCACATGCGCTGACATCACCACTGAAGGTACGGATCATGAAATCAGCTCAATATCTTCCGAGTATTCGACCACCATGACCTATGAGTACGCTAACGACGGCACACTCCCCTCCAACGAGGAGAAGTTTCAACTTGTTGTGCCTCCCAAACGACGTCGAGGGTCTAAACGATCTCTATCTGTCGCGGCAAGCAACGCAGCTCCAAGTTCCCCAAAGCACAGCCTTACTGTGATCCTAAAGCCACTGGACTAAAAAAGATTATTACTCGCTTCAACACACTGTCGCTGAAAGAAAGCCTGGAAGGCAAGGCACCGGATGGGGTGCTGCAGCTGCGACCAAATTACAGGCTCAACCTCATGGCTATCGACACAAGGAATGCCGATGCTACTGAACGTCTCCTGCAAAAAACAACGATTGGGGACATTCTCGTGCATGCCTATGAACCTCGTCCAGCAAGCTGTGCTGTTGGAGTTATCAGGGGAGTAGCTCAGGGCATCTCTGACATTGAAATACTTGAGAGCGTGCGGCAGAGAACACCAGCACGATCGGCGCGATGGCTGGGAACGTCAGAGGTTATACAGATTATTTCCACCACTGACACGAGACCTGAATACGTGATCATGGCATACACTCGACACCAGGTGTACGACTACGAAGAAAAGCCGGTGCAGTGTACGCCATGTCAGCGTTTCGGGCATATCGCTGGAACGTGCAAGCGCAAGTTACGCTGCCCCCGCTGTGGAGGCGACCATGAGCTGAAAGCCTGTACTTCAACTGAGAAGCGCTGTCCAAACTGACAGGACTCATGAGGCTGGCTTCAACTTTTGCCCGACGTTTCGACAAGAGAGAAGCATCTACAAGTACAAGAGCCAAAACAAAGTGGATTATAAGGCAGCCAAGGCGGCGTTCTCATCAAAGAAACGCTCCGCGTGTCGCGACACCAAAATAACAGAAGATAGGCAAAGTCAGGACACCAATTGTGACGTCTCTGAGTTCCCACCGCTACCACCGCAGACGCTTGACCAAGTTTCTCAAGCTCCAACCCCTCCCACCGCTCCTGCTGCCCACGGCAGCACGCCTGGACACGCGCCAGCCAAAACCGAATGAGCCAGCAGAGCGTGCAACTATCTACGAACTCTGGATCATCAATACTCTTCCTCATTGACGCGGTACGGTCAGTTCTAGCATCTTTCACGTCTCCTGTGACTCGTGCTATTCTTACTCTACTTGACACCATTACCCCCTTCCTTCGAAACTGGCTGTAACTTCTGAACGTGCTATGACACTGCCGATGCGAACTCTTCGGAATCAGGCAACAGTGTTCCAGTGGAATGCTTGTGGACTATCATCCGGGTTGTCTGACTTTAGGCAACTCATCAATAAGCACAGGTTCCCAGTCGTCGCCATTTCGGAATCCAGACTGCGTCGGGATGTCCGTCTTTCGGGATACTTTCTGTATCGGTCTTTGACGAACTCAGAAAACAGCAGGGTGCTCCTTGCGATTCGTAATGACCTAACTTTTCTAGTGCATGATGTGGGGCCAGATGACTCGAATGAGTATGTCGCGGCAACGGAGAAGCACAATCAGGTGGCTTTTACTATAATCACAAGATACATTGCACCTAAGGCAAAGTTCAAAGTTAAGCACCTGCAAGCCCTCTTGGACACTACATCGTCGCCGCACTTGCTTACGGGGGATTTCAACACGTACCATCCAGCTTGGGGAAGTATTAAGACGACACCAAGGAGAAGCCGTCTGCTCGATGTGGTGCCAGCCAAGCAGGACTAGCAGTGCTCAACAGTGGTTGTTCCACGTTCTTTCGGGGCAGGGCTTCAAGCGTATTGGATGTGACTATGGTGTCCACTTCTCTGCTTCCTGTCGCATCCTGGTATCCAGACAGTGAAAGCTTAGGCAGCGACCACATCCCAACGTACACTGTGATTGATGGAGTTCGCGGCGGTACCACCAAGCTTCCACTGTCAATTGTAAACTAGACGACCATCCGAGACATGCTGGAGGATAATGCTGAGGCATTGTCTACGAACGAAGAGCTGGCGGAAGCTATTCCCAGGGCCCAGTCACAGTCAACACGGCGGAGCTTGCTGCCAAAGGCGTGGGCACCAGTTAACGGAGAGTATGAACGCCTTCGCGCGATTCGCAGGAGAGCAGAGCGCCGTGCGAGAAAAAAAGTCACCAGATGGCATTCCCAGAATGCCCAGAAGCGCATTCAGAGGCACTTGAATGAGCTCGCAGCTTGCAAGGCAGCGTTGGAGAGAAGTTTGTTCCAGGCTGGATCCCCGCAAACCCCTGACTAGCATTTGGCAAGTTTTCCGCAGCCTGAGAGCAACACCAAGTCAAGCTCATCCGTTCTCATCAATAGCTTTCCATCGTGGAGTCAATGAACTGGACGTAGCTGACGAATTTTGCGCCAACGTTACAGCTCCCCGGAGCTCTGCAGTGACTTCAGAGGTCCTGACTTATTGGCTCTCCACTACGAATTCTACGCTCATGGATGAATTATTCACTGTGTATGAGCTAATCTCAGCGTTAGCGTCCGTTAACCTGCCTTCTTCGCCAGGCGCCGATGGCGTTAGATACTCAACTTTGCGAAATCTCGGCGGTAACGCCCTCCGGCAACTGCTCACCTTCTACAACAAGTCGTAGGAGACAGGCCGCGTGGAAGCAAGCTGGAAAGTTTGTCGCCTAGTAGCGGTCCTCAAACCAGGAAAACCGCCAACCGACATCAACTCTTACCGCCCTATTGCTTTACTAAGCTGTATAGGAATGGTAATGAAAAAAAAATCGTGCTGCAGCGACTCGTCTGGGATCTTGAGGACAGAGAAGTGTGTCAGGGTTCAGAGAAAGAAGTAGTAGCATCGACAACGTCATTGCTTTGGTGAGGGATATTCATCGGCAAAAGGCTGCAAAAAAATCACAGTAGCTGTCTTCCTAGACATCAAGGCGGCTTTTGACAGCGTTTATCATGAAGCTTTTCGAAGGGAAATGACGTTTGTAGGGCTACGAGGCCGGATGCACACTCGACTCTGTGAGTGCGTGCAGAATCGGTATGTCTATATGACCACCAATGAAGGCGACACAAGGAGGCATGAGATTACACAGGGTGTTCCTCAAGGCGGAGTTGTCCTGTCCTGTTTAACATCTGACTCATCCGCATCACGAAAGTACTACCCCAAGGTGTCACCATATCTCTCTATATATGGTGATGACATTTGTGTCTGGGCTTCTGGCAAAAACCAAAGAAACATACGATCCAAACTTCAGACAGCTCTTCTTGCAATTCAAAAGTACTTTAGTACCTGCGGGATGCTAATTTCACCCGAAAAGTGTGCCGCAGTTGCCTTTACGAGGCGGGATGTATCCCGCTATCCTCTGGTCATAAATGACACAGAAATACCGTACGTTCACAACCATAAATTTCTTAGAGTTACATTAGATCGATCACTATCTTGGGCCCCCTATCCGTCACCATGGGGAACGCCTGCAGTCGTTTATGCCCATTTTCCGGATGCTGACATGAAAAACATGGGGCTGAGTGCCTTCACTACTACGACTTTATAAGCCACTATTCCTTGGCCTTCTGCGGTACAGCCTCCCAGCGCTGATTGGTTTGTCTAAGACAAACTTCAGAGTGTTAGAGTGTGCACAGGCTCAAGTTCTGCGCATCTTTCTGGGCCTTCCAAGGAGCACATCCACGTATGGAACTCTCTGCGAAGCAATTGCCCAGACACTTCAAGCTCAAGAGTTTCTTCGCACCAGCCTCCGTCACGTAGCCCGGTGTGCTGACCATCCTCTAGCACTTGTTTCTTTCCCTCATGTACGGAGCGTCCTACCGGCTAACTTCGAACGCCCAAGCAAGCCTGCCTTTCCGCCATGGAAAGTTGCAGCATGGAATATATGCCTCAACATACCAGGTATCGGCATGAAATAATCTCTGCCTGAACCAGCCTTGCGATACTTCACGCTAGAGCGTATCAGCTCACGTTATCTTAGCCACGTTCACGTGTATACAGACGGGTCCATGAGGATTGACTCGTCAGCTATAGCAGTGTGGATTCCGTCGGTGGGACCAACTGTGAAAGAGAAACTCAATCACAACACGTCGTCCACCTTCACTGAGTTGACTGCTATCAGGGCAGCACTCGTTCACATTACCAATATACCGCTCGGCAATGGGTGATCTTCACCGACTCGCAGCCTGCACTGCAAGCGCTGATGAAGCCATCCCATCGCTGCAGCCAACTTGTGTGTGATCTACACGCATTGCACACACTTGGACTACGAGACGGGCACTGCATCTCGCTTCAATGGCTGCCAGGTCATTCCGGCATCCAGGGGAACGTCGTCTCTGACGCAGCAGCGAACGAGGCACACAGTCTGCTTGCATAGGTCGGCGTACTCACTCGTGAGTATGATGATGAGTGAGTACACACCCAGATGAAAAAAGTGAGTACGATGACGAGTGAGTACAGGGGTAAGTCCACTACTCGTGAGTAGAGTACTCATGAGTGCACTACTCATGAGTACAGTATTCATGAGGATGAGTACTCATGAGTATGATTACTCATGAGTACACAGTGCTCATGAGTAGTACTTTTCAGTACCCAGTACTCATGAGTACTACTCGTGAGTATTAAGTACTCATGAAACAATACTCGTGAATACTGTATTTTCGAGTGTATGCAAACAAGTTCTATCATGAACTCGAGTCTGGACGCGCATCTACGAGTCGCAAACATTTTGCGGTGCCGCTGTGTAGCTTAACTCTCAAGGATGGTAAAATACGACAACGAAAACTGCGCCTCCCTCCTTTCCCTGTCCCTGTCTGGCGCAGTTAGCGTTTTTCGGCGGTCGCTGGCTAAGGGGTCGCGGTGAAAAGGGGAAAAATGAGGGGGTGATGTCCCGGAGGGAAGTGCAGACGCAGTGACTCTCTTTCTACAGCACGTGTTGATAGGCGCAGTTATTTTTGTTTACAAATACGCGGCCTGGGAACACGTATACCTGCTTTGTTCCGCTTGCTCAGTTCAAGTTGCTTAGGGGAGGCGGTTGGGGCTGCTAACAATTCAGGCACTACGCGCACCGAAGTCGATCTTTTCCGGTCTTCAGCAGTTTCCGTAGACGCATGTCACGCTGTGTGGTCGTTGCGTGTGCCAAACCACTTGTTTCAACAGCCGCAGTTAATTTACGTAATTCGCGTCAAATCGACTGCATGGTTTGCGTCACCGAAATTGTCCGCAACATGCTGCTGTGCGATAATTTGGCTGATGTACGTGCGCCAATATGGTTTTATTAAAGGGAAGCTGAAGCGCTTTCCAAAAAAATTGAGTTAGATTAACAGTTATATAGTTTCTTGCGCGCTGATTCCGAATATCACATTGAAATTTATCGTACATGAGTCCAAGTGGCATTTATCTTGCAAAAAGCGCGGCCCCGTTCAAAAGACGCGCGCTTTTCGTCTTTTGACGCCCCTGATTGGTTGCGCCCGTCATGAAGTCAAAGGAGGACATCCTTCGGCCGCGCGGGTTGTCGGAAGCATTGCGAACGATCGCATGGTTGCCTTTGCGGCAATTTAGCTTGCAGTTTAATTTTCGCACATGACTGGAAGTTTATTTTATAAATTCCCGTGCTGTTGGTTCAATTATCTTGGAGCTTAAATTTGCTTTACACGACAGAGAACCCCAAAGCAGTGACTGTGACGTCGACTAGTGGGTTCCATCAAAATATTTTTGAATTAGGCAACCAGCATAGGGGGATTTTATACCTTATGTATTATTAGGTACTGCCTTAACTGTTTCTTATTATACACAAAACCATTTATGCCGAAGATTAATGGGCGTTTTATAAACAATCTACCAGCGAAAAGAACGTACGTGCACTGCGCGAAAAAATAGCGTTCATGCGCTGTAAACGTATATGCGAGACACATCTTGCCGGTACACGCATAAACCAACAAGCAGACTCTGCTTCCGCATTTCCTTTGTTCGTTGTCGCCCACCTCAGCCCCGTTACTCATCCCCGTACACAGACCCACACGCGCGCGCCATTTCGGCAGCGGCGCTACGGCGCCTCCGCGATTGCTAGCTGCACTTCGATGAGGGGCGTCTTACTGCTTCACATGCATTTATTCTGAAAACACTGCAGCATACTAGGCCTGCTCAGCATTATTGGCTGTAGTAGGGCTTGATTTTCGCTTGTGCGTTGCGCATTCTGCTACAATATTACGGTCACCTCGTTATAATTAACAGACCAGTCGGACAAGGCAGTTACGTTGTAGTTACGTTACTTTAGGTAACAATCACCAGGCGTTTGTGATAATGAATCGTTGGCCTGTTTCAGCATTTCTAGATTTAAGCATTTACCGCGCTAGTCGGGCAGAGGCCGTATATTTACTCTTCGCTCCTAATTGTTTTAGTATCATCATTATATATATCACCGACTATCACTGGAGCACACTTAAGGGTTCAGTGACAACAAGTGCTTGCCAGGTTATTATATGCAGCCACACGGAATCTTGGGCAAAAAATTAGGCCCCCGCAGTGAACACAAATTATGGCACGGTGGTGGTTCGGAGTGGTGTTTTTTTTTTTAATTCCAGACAAACATCACCTTATCGTGACATGTATACTTGCAAAATAAGTAATCTGGTTGTCTTGGTTCTTTTACTTTGTAGCAATACTGTTTACCTCTTAGCCGGGAGAGAACTATCAGGATTGGCCCCTTGTTTTAGTTTCGCCAAAAAATTGTTTTTTGAACACTGTCCCGAGCCCATAGTGAAAGAAAACCGACGCGTTTAACGAAACAAGTATTTCCTGAACAAATGTGACTTGGTTTCTGGAATGGAACGAAACGTCCCCGGCCAAAGTACAGCAGTATTCCCCATCCTTCCTAAATCTAGAATCTAATGTGAACATTCACGTCCGTCGCATCAAAAAAAAAAAAAAAAAAAAAAAACATTGGAGCGGTTTACAAAGTATTTAACGTAGTGTAGTATATTCTCTGTCATCAAGCATAGCCACCTCGGATGTCGCTTCCGTATGTTATCAAGCATCTCGGCGTGGCATTATTCTGCTTAGGAATACGGCATGATAACGTATGCCTCGTTTGGCGTCCGTGCATACTTTTTGAACACGAAAATTGTACAAATGAGTGCTATCAACCACAACAATAACAAGTATCATTCACAAGGATACACGGCGAAAAGAGCATGGCCGAGGCGGCCGATCCGGCCGGAAGTCCAGGTATGACGTTTTTCAGCCGGTTTTCGCCCGCGCTCTTCGGTCTTCCGGCATCGCGCGGCGAGATGGGGGCGGGGCACCGGGCCACTTTTGTTTGCCCATTGCGCCGCTTCTATTGCATGTATTGCGAAAATATTTCGTACAAATGAACTATTCAATGTGTACTTGCTGCTAGTCAACTTTTCTTTTAATTCTAAAACCGCTTCACCTTCCCTTTAAGCTCCCGTTTTGAAACGTTTTGCTCGGTCTTTCTTTGCTGGGGTGCCGACGAGCGGCGCCACCGCGCCACCTCCTCGCACTTCTTGCGGGTTACACAACCCGCCTGAAAACCACCAAGCTAGCTGCAAACCGCGGTGAAAACTATGTGGAGGCCCCCATCCATCCGGTACGGGAAAGTGCCGTAACAAATATAAAACCCCTTTTGTCGTACGCCAACGGCAAGCGGCGAGCAAGGAACGGCCACATAACGGCTCGAATGATAATACGGTCGGCTTCGACTTCCCAAAATTACCCGACCGGAGCGTCCGTGCTCAGGCACGGCAAAGGTCACAGAGCCGACACAGAGGCAAGAGCGCGGAAAATAATAATGAACGAGGTCGCAGTCTCTCCAATAATCGAGCAACATGGGCGACGGTAACCTCTGGTTACCCTCCCCCAGCGCGAGGCGAGAAGAAACCAGCGCAAAGAAAGGGAAGCGGACCTCCTCCCCGCAGAAACAGAGAGGACAACGCCGGCGGCAGCGAAGTGGCCGCGCTCCGGGAAATCATAGTACAGCTGCAAGAGACTGTCAAGGAGCAGAAAGAAATGATTAATAGGCTGCTGGCGGCGCAATTGGGGCGCACGGCGGCACCGACGGAGAGGGCTGAAGAAACAGGCTGGCAACTCGGCAGTGTGCAGAGACCGCCGACCCTCACGCCAGCCCGCGAGCCAATCACTACATCGCCCCATCACCAACCGCCCAGTAAAATCAGAAAGCGAGCGGTGACAACGAACAACACCGACGAGGACGATATGACCGAAGAGCCATCTGCAGAGGAGACTAACAACGGCAATGCCAAGGAACCTTTCGTCAGCGAAGAGATCAGGATCTCATCGGTAGAGGACGCCGGCATCAACTACGGCGTCCGTATCCATAAATTAGGCAAACGAGTCGACAAACAGGCCGGGCAAATCAAAGCACTCGGCGAGAAAGTCGCCTCCGTGGAAGCCAACATCAAGAAAGACATTGCAGAACTCAAAAAACTCATAATCGACTCCCTTGCGGGTAAACAACATGGAACGCCTATAACAACCCGTGATGATGGCTCCCAATAGGACTTTCTTCCGAATCTGGCACTGGAACGCCAATGGCTTCCAGCGCCGCAAGGCATTACTACAACAAATCTTGGGCACCATTGCGGAACCCCCGGAAATTATTATGATTCAGTAAACACATTCGGAAGATCCCCCCAAATTACCCGGATACCGCGTGCACGCTGCGCCGCCTAGCGCGCGCGTTCACGGCAAAGGAGCGGCACAAGGTGTGTGCATATTCATCCGCAAAGGGATCACTTTCATCCCCCTCGACCCACCTCAGGGAAGCCAGACAGCACTCGAAATGTGTGCTATAGAAGTGGTCGTGGGTAAAAAGAGTCACCGGACTTCCCTGACCGCCGTGAACGTGTACAGCAACCCGCAACACGGCCACCAGAGATTAAAGACGACGTTTCAAAGGGCCCGACAACTCACCCCAGGCGCTCTATGCGTGGTGGGGGGGGATTTCAACTCGGCTCACAAGGAACTAGGGTACCCGCGTACGACGGCCAAAGGCAGGAATCTTCTGGAGGAAGCGGAGAATGCCGGCTTCAACCTCTGTACAGATGCTTCGCAGCCCTCGCGTATCGGCACCTCAACGGTACGGGACACTACCCCAGATCTCGCCTTCATCCATGCGCCGACCGGGACGCCGGCTCGATGGAAAAACACGGGCATGAACCTCGGGAGTGACCACTATATTATAGAGGTCGGGCTTGAACTCCCCGTCCCGAGCGCGGCTCCTAGGGGACGAACGCATAGAATGACGGACTGGAACGCTTTCCGTGAGCTCAGCACCCACACGAGCTGTGGAAGCGTCGTCGAGTGGGCCGCACAAGTAAACGAGACGGTCCGGCGAGCGACCACCGAAACGGTAACAGAGAGTGACATCCCCGCGTTGGACTCCCGCTTGGCCCACATGCTGGAGGCGCGAAGGTCGCTGCAGCGCAGATGGAAGAGGAACAGAACGAACAAGACACTACGCAAACGAGTCGCACGCCTTGGGAAAGAAATCGAGGCGTATAGCCGACATCTATCTAGACAGCATTGGTCTGCCATATGCAAAGAGGTAGACGGGCAGCTGCACGTGAGCCGCACCTGGCGACTCCTCCGTCACCTTCGGGACGAGCAGCAGAGCAAGTCGTATCAAAAACACAGACTTGAACAGATCCTGCACGCAGCCATCAAGCAGCAGGGCGAAGCCGGAGTCAAGGACTACCTAAGCAACAAATACATACCCTCAGCACCGGCAGTCACCCATCCGGAATACAGTGAAGAGGACAACGCCATACTAGACGCTGACATTAGCGAGTTCGAGGTCCGCCGAGCCCTCAATGAGCTAAACTGCAAGTCGGCGGCGGGGCCAGACAGAATACAGAACAAGACGCTGCGGAACCTAGCGGATGGCGATGTCACAACGTTAACCAAATTCTTCAATGAGTGCTGGCGAACGGGATGCGTGCCCAAACAATGGAAGACTGCCCGCACAGTTCTGATTCCTAAACCGGGCAAGCCACCCAACATTGAGAACCTCAGGCCAATATCTCTCACCTCCTGTGTGGGAAAGGCCCTGGAGCACGTCTTAAATAATAGATGGCAGGACTACGTGGAAAGCAGGGGTCTATACCCTTGCACAATGCTGGGCTTCCGCAGCAAGCTCAGCACCCAAGACGCCATGCTCCTATTGCAGAACGACTTGCTCGAACATCCCAGCACTGTCGACTGCAGAGCCATCTTGGGGCTCGACATCAAGAGCGCGTTTGATAACCTGCGCCACTCAGCCATCCTTCAGCAAGTCTGTCGAATTGGCCTGGGGAAGCGATCATACGACTACATACGATCTTTCCTGTCTTGCAGGACGGTGCAGCTGCAGGCCGGGGAGCTGCAGCTCGAGGAGCGTGAACTAGGAGGACAGGGAACGCCACAAGGAGCGGTCATATCTCCATTCCTCTTTAACCTTGCCATGCTGCCAATCGCCGAGGGCCTGACTCGCATACCGTCCGTGAATCACACCATCTATGCGGACGACGTGACGATCTGGATGAACGGGGGCACGATTGGACACCTACAGACCACCCTACAACAGGCCATCGACTGCATCGAAGAACGACTTCAGGGCACGGGGTTGTACTGCTCTCCCCAGAAGTCTGAACTTCTCATTCTTCCCCCTGCGGGCCACTGGCGCCAGTCTGCGGCGAAAGAGGCCTCGGAGATCACGCTACGCACGAGAGACGGCGGCGTCATCCTGCACGTGAACGCCCTGCGTGTCCTCGGAATGCATATTAACACCGACAGCGGAAACTCTTTAGCAGTGGACCGATTGATCACAAAGATAGGCATAGCGACCCGCCTCATAAAGCAAGTCGCCACCAGGAAGCAGGGAATGAAGGAAGCCAGTTTGCTCAGGTTGGCTCAGGCATTCGTCGTCAGCCACGTCGCATACGTAGGGTCGTTCCATAAATGGCTCAGACATGAAAGGGATAAAATCAACGCCGCCATACGCAAGGCGTATAAAGCGATCATGGGTCTGCTCCCCGGGACCAGCAACGCTGCTCTAGCGGATCTGGGAATGCATAATACTTTGGAGGAGATCGGCGAAGCCCAGCGCACCTCGCAGCTCGTGCGACTCGGAGTCACCAAAACTGGCAGAACTATCTTGCGCAGACTGGGCCTAACCTCTCCGGAGGGAACCAGTTCAGCAGCGGAAGAGAAAGAAGATGATTACCCGAAGCATGATGAAAGACGAAAGCGTCTCCATTCGTTGCAACTAGTCGTCCCTCCGCCTCCCCGCAACGTCCAGCCGGGGACCGACGACGGACGCCGGAAGGCGCGAGCAAACGCTCTGGCGCACACGTACGAAAACGACGCTGACGCGTACTATGTTGACGCAGCAGCATACCCTCACAGAGTAGGGACATATGCGCTCTCGGTCGTACGGGCAAGCACCGGGGAGTGTGTTGCTGCTGGCAGCGTACGAGTGGATACGGCAACACAAGCCGAGGAGGCGGCCATCGCACTGGCGCTCACGTGCCGACCCCAAAAAGTCAGCACAGTTCTTAGCGACTCGTTGACAGCAATCAACAACTACAGCAGGATGACGGTGGGCCGTGTCGCTCACGAAATACTACCTCCGCACAGAGGCGGTCGGGTTTACCTCCGCTGGTTCCCGGCTCACGTCGGTCGACTACAGAGAGGCACTCCCAACCGAAAAGAAGATGCCGACACCATCGCGCGCGAGCTCGCACACCGCGCGACGGCATACGGACCTTCGACAACGGACGGGGACGCGGTTGCCAGCCGCGACGACCACGAGAACGACTTCAGCCCTATCACCGGGTACAGTGACGTGCTCGAGTGGTACAGGGCGCGAAGGCGAAAGATGGCCCGACCACATCGTAGTCTCACTAGAGAAGAAGAAGTACATCTCCGCCAACTCCAGACGGGATCGGTGCTCACCCCAGCCTTGGCGCATCATGTGTGCCCTGGACTCTATCCGTCGAACATGTGCAGTGTGTGTGGTGTGGTGATCGCGGACTTACCCCACGTGCTATGGGGATGTGATGAACATGAAGGCAGGGGACATCCACGGACCATCCCCGAGTGGGTGACTCTAGGACTGATGGCTAAGGACTTCGCATCGCAATCCGCGGTAACTCTGCTGCTGGCGACGGCTCTGGGTACGCAGCGGCGGACCGAGCAGGAGGCCGGTCGCCTCACCGGCGCCCCCGGCACTCCTCGCGCTCCGCTCGCGGGACCTTGAAGACGATCGTCCAGTCCCGTGTCCCTGGACACTAAGGTCAGGGCGGAACCCTGTGAGGTGCTCCCCCTGAAGCCGGGTTACTTATAATAAAGTCTCTCTCTCTCTCTCTCTCCTCGCACTTCGCCGCGGGAGGATCCGCGGCGGGGGCGAGAGATGGCGCTGGCGTCTCCGCGGCCGCGTCTCCGGCCTCCGCGGGCACCGGCGCCGGCGCGGGGTCATCGCCCTTCTTTAAAAGTTTAGTTCGCACGCCACGCAGGAACAATTTTAGCGCTCGATGCTAGCACGTCTCACTTTGCGAGCAACGGAGATCAAACATTGCATTTTTTCGGAGGCGTGATAGCTTGCACTGACGTCGCTTTATTGCCGTGTTGGTGCCTTCGTTGCACAGTGGAAATCTGCAGCTCCTTTTACGAACAGCGCTGACGAAGCTGACAGATATCGATCAAACAGTGCGGTGGCGTCGTTATGGGCAACCAACATGTTTTACGAGACGTTCCAAGACGCGAGCTTAAGCTAAAACCCCAATGCCTGGCGTTGCCGTTTATGGCATAAAAACGGCCCCTTCACGAGGCCTTTCACAGTGCGAACTTAAACTTGGCAGTAGTTGCTAGCGAGGGGTGGTCGCCCCGCCAGTAAATAGGAGATGAAGGTAGGGGAAGAACAACCACCGAAATTCACCATCGTCGTCAGCTTCCTCATTGCACGGTGGCATAAACGAGAAGCGGCGCATCGGGTTGCCATTCGAAAGCAAAGCCAATTGAAAGCAAAACGCTCCTCTACTGGCAAGATGCCAGAGCTCGTCGAATAAATATGCGAGTCGAAACAAGGCGTCGCACGCGTTTGACTGGCCATTATGATGCCCGATTTACAACCCACAAACGTGCCTCGGTGTACTCGGATATTTTATTTCCAATGCAGGGGACAATTACACCGCCGCGCCTGCATGGTGGGGCTGTATGCTCACTTGTAAATGGACTGCATGAAACCATAGTCTTGTAGTCGTTTTTTCTGGCCTGGAATGTCCACAAGTGTGGCAAGATACATTTCATCATGTGCCAAATGCCAACACAGGAAACGCAGTACGTCTTCCCCAGCTGGTCCGTTACAACCAGTTCCCTGTCCCCCTTCTCCTTTTGATACGGTGGGCATTGATCTGTATGGACCACTGCCACGCACACCCACCGGCTACCGCTGGATTGCAACGGCGGTCGACCATTTGACCAGGTACGCGGAAACATCACCTCTGCTATCTGGATGCGCTCAAGAAATTGCAGATTTCGTACTTCAGAGCATCATCTTGCGCCACGGTGCACCTCGCGTGCTATTGAGCGACCGAGGCAAGGCATTCCTTTCTCAAATTCTGGCTGAAGTGCTTCAAGCAGCAAATACTATGCATAAAACTACCACTAGCTACCATCCTGAAACCAACGGCATCACCGAACGATTTCACCCTCTCCGACATGCTATCCATGTATATTAAGCCGGATCACACTAACTGGGATCGAATTCTTCCTTTTGTTACATTCGCCAACAATTCGGCTATCCAGCGCACCACTGGCTACTCACCTTTCTTCCTGGTTTTTGGACGCTCCCCCTCTTTCATCATCGACACGGCTTTCTTTTCTCCCCCGCACTCCCTTGCCGCCCCGTTTTCTGACGTGTTCGTCTCTCGGCTTAACCACTGTCGTCACCTGGCCCGTCTTCACACTGAACTCAGACAGCAAGAACGCAAAAGCCAGTACGATTCCACTCACCGCTCCGTTCACTTCCGTCCTGGGGACGAAGTATTACTGTGGACGCCACTACGCTCCCCCGGTCTATGCGAGAAGTTTTTGCATAGGTACATTGGTCCCTACATCGTAGTTGAGCAGACATCTCCTGTAAATTATCTGGTGTCTCCGGCAGCTGCCCCTACTGACCGCCGACGGCGAGGAACTGAAATAGTGCACGTCTCTCGCATGAAGCGTTACAACCAGTGTACATCGTGACTCTCGGCGACCAGGAGGCCGCTTCCAGCCGAGGGGGGGATATTGTGAGCGTGTGTAAGCGCAGTCAACATTACTGGACAATTATTGCGCTCTGGAACACTTACGTGCTGTGGCCAATCGCCGTCATTCGGTAGGACCAATCCCTCATCTGTGCATACCCATTATCATCATCATCTGTACATAATCATCGTCACGAGTGGCTGCAGATTCCGTTGAGTCACCGACGGTCTCATTAAACCTTGTCCGCTGGCACTGGAGCCGACTTGTGCAGGGTCTTCCGTCTCCTTACAATATATATATATATATATATATATCAAAGTTGCAGTCCTTATTGCCAGTGCTGTTTGGCGTTTTAACAGTGTTTTATAGTGCCGAATGAGGTATGATTGCCTTTTTTTTATGCAGGAATAAATAATTGAAAATTCAAGTCGAGAAAAAATGCGCCGTTTTTTTCGGAAGCGGGAATCGAACCCACAACCTCAGCATAACGCGTGCGGTGCTCTACCATTGAGCTAGTTCCGCGGCGACTCCTCTCTCGACTATACCGCGGGGTTTTGTATTTACGACTGCTCAGAGCCCGGTCAACTAGCGCCGCCCCTCGACCAGCGCGGGAAGACGTAGAACGTCTTTTCCCAGCGGCCGCACGTAAGACGTGGTCGGAAGTCGGGGATAGCCAAAGGCATTTCAGACTGCTGAAGCCAGAACCCTCGTAATGCATTTTGTAGAACAGAGACGTACGGGACGAGGGATTCCGTAAGGACACATATCAAAGTTGCAGTCCTTATTGCCAGTGCTGTTTGGCGTTTTAACAGTGTTTTATAGTGCCGAATGAGGTATGATTGCCTTTTTTTTATGCAGGAATAAATAATTGAAAATTCAAGTCGAGAAAAAATGCGCCGTTTTTTCCCCAAGCGGGAATCGAACCCACAACCTCCGCATAACGCGTGCGGTGCTCTACCATTGAGCTAGTTCCGCGGCGACTCCTCTCTCGACTATACCGCGGGGTTTTGTATTTACGACTGCTCAGAGCCCGGTCAACTAGCGCCGCCCCTCGACCCGTCTATCCCCGACTTCCGACCTGGGTCAGTGACACAGCGCCTAATTTTCTCGTGTGATCTGAGAAACGTGTTTTATCTTCTTTCTTCTTGCTCCACCCGTTGGCAGCCACTGGTAGCCATTATATTACCCTGTTGGCCGCACTCCTGTCGTCTTTCGCATTCCATGACTATCCATCCCAAGTTTATTCTTCCCCTTAAAATGAAATGAGTGTTTCTCATGGTGAAAGACCAATCTATCACGCTCGTTTCATATCCCAATGTCTTCCTCCTGTTCTCCTCTTTTCGAAACACTTTTGAACTGACCCAGATTTGTTTCAGACTGCTTAGTAAGAAGCTGCTCTTCTCTCCCCTTAGTGTAGCATCTGAAGTACCCATTCGTTTTATTGGCCTTCATAACGTATTCCTCATTATTTGAGAATAATTCTTCAGAGCGGTTTAGCTATACCAATCCTCCGACTTTTCTTTTATTCACTTACTCTTTATCGCTATTAAAGAAACCAGCAACCAGTTATGCGTCCTTTTGGCTTATTGCCTTGCTCAGCTGCATACGAAAGCTATAGAAAAGATGATAGATTCCAGAATGACATGGTTAAGAGAGCACGAAGGCTCATCCCCATACAATAAATGGCTTCCGTCAGAACCGATCGGTGATAAACATTATTAATCTAGTGTCCTCACTCAAAGAACCACTCAGTTCTGGCTGCACATTATCCGCAATCCTCCTGCAGTTAATGCGCGCCCTCAATTCAGTCCTCCACACAGCTATTCTTGTCGCTCTTGAAGAGGATCACGGCTTCGGGGGCAGGTTATATACATGGATGGCAGACTACCTTGATGGGCGACACCTTTTCATGTCCACTCCAGACGGCCCATCTGGCAACAAGGTGGAGAGGACTGAAGGAGAACGACACCCTGAGGCTGGTACAAGCCTTTGTGGTGTCAAGAATAACGTACGCCACACCTTACCTCCTGATGAACAAAGGAGAAAAGAGCCAGGTGGACACAGTAATACGCAAGGCGGTGAAACAAGCCATCGGAGTTCCCATAAGTGCGTCGACGGACAAGCTCCTCCAGATGGCTCTACACAATACAGTGGACGAGCTGGTTGAGGGCCACCTATCCAGCCAAAAACAGAGGCTGAGTCACACTAAGGCGGGCCGCCGTATCCTGGGTAGAATCGGCTGGAGCGTGGCAGAGCTGACCGATCGAGAACAGCTTGCGGACAAATGGCTAGACGCAATCAAGACCAAGCCTCTCCCAAAGAACATGAATCCGGCTCACCATGGCGGCAGGCGTGAGGCTAGGGCTCGTGCCCTCAACAGGCTACTGGAGAGCGAAGACGGTGTCGTCTTCACGGACGCCTCGAAAAACAAGGCGACGACTAGAGCAGTGGCGGTGGTGACAACTAGGGGCGAGCTGCTTACAAGCGCATCGTTTCAAGTCAGAGATGTGGAAGAAACGGAAGAGTTGGCAATTGCCCTAGCCCTGACCCTTCCGGGAATTTCCAAGGTTGTCACCGACTCACAGCAGGCGTACAGGAACTTCCAGTCAGGCTGGGTGTCCCGGCGGGTACTTCGCATCCTGAGGGAAAAAACACCTCCAGAGAGCTATGTTGAATTAGTATGGGTTCCAGCCCACTCCTTGGTGGAGGGCAATGAGTTTGCCCACCGACAGGCCCGCGCGTTAACGTACCGGGCAACGGCTGAGGAGGAGGCCAGAGGTGAACCTATGGTGACCTACAGAGAGATAGTGCGGCACTATCGACAGGATAGGCAGAAACTTCCTGCCCCGCACCCAGAACTCACGCGGGAGCAGCAAGTACTGTATCGACAGATTCAGTCAGGGTCTTTCCCTCACCCTCGCTTACTGAACAGCATGTTCCCAAATCAGTACGACAAGACTTGCCCGTTATGCAAGCAGCTCGGTACTCTTCGCCACATGATAGGAGAGTGCGACGTCAGCCCAAAACACCCACCCCTCATCAGCAACTCCTCCACTAAGAACCCCACCCTTACCCCTAGCGAGCGATGGGAGATCTTGCTGTCCAGCCCCGCCTTGGAGGATCAGCTACGGCTGGTTACCAGGGGCCAGGTGGCGAAGACAGCATATGGAATCCTGTGAAGAGGGATCCACTCTCATCCAGCGCGTTTTGCGCTGACATGCTGTGCAATAAAGTTGTTCCTCCTCCTCCTCTCATTACTCCGTAAAAAATGGGTGCGCCACGTGCAAAGTGCCGTACTAAGCCCGTCACTGTTCATCCTGGATCTCATTTCACTCAAGAACCGTGCTGCGTGGAGTGAAGACCACGCTGTACGCAGATTATCTGTCTGGTGGGCTCCCAGTTTACGACAAAATACACAGGAGCACTTGCAGAAAGCCCTCCACAACATCTCTATATACCTCGGAGCCCGCGGCTTTGAACTTTCACCAGATAAAGCCGTGGCCATGGCCTTCACACGGAACACTATGGATCGCTTCCATTGATTCTAGGCGGCCGCATCTTTTCATATGCAAGAGTATATAAACTCCTAGGAATTTTATTGGACGGCAGCATGACCTGATGACCCGATGTTGAACACATTTTTGAGGGCGCTAAGTTCTTTAAATTGCCAGCGGGTTCGCGCTGGGGCAGTGATTTCCATTCAGTGGTTATGTTGCACGAGAGCGATGTGGATGGAGTGCTTCGCTACAGCCTCCTTATTCTACGTAAAACATCTACGACAAGTGAGAGAACCCTTCAGGTTGCCAGAAACAACAATATACGCCCCATGCTACTATTAAGGTAGATACTTATTCCCCGTAAACGGGAAAATTGTGGTGTGTTCGATTGTTGGTTTGTTTGTTTGCTGCATGTCTTTCACTCATTTCAGTTACACGGACGTGGAGAACCCATGTTTGAATACGAAGTACATATAGGCGGGACCGTTCCAAACAGCTAAATCGTCTCGCATATCGACGGAATACAACTGAGAGCTTAGCTTTCCGTCCAGACGGAGGCGGCGTAAAGACGGAAGCAAAACCGGCTGATTAGACACCATGTACAGTCTTCAGATTTGGTGCAGAGGTTGCGCCTCGGATAATTGGACTATTGTACCGGGTTCGAATCCCCCCCGGACATGCTTTATTTTTTTTTGCGTGGTTGCGCCAGTGTTTTGTAACATATAACTTCGCGCCCACTTTACAATTGACACGGTGAGAGCAGTATAGGCCTTGATTTTGCACTCAACCGGCCGCTCCGCTACCGCTCACTAGAGCCAAAGCCGACGCCAGAGTTCCGATCATCTGCAGTTCGTAATGGTGATCACTAATTAACGGTTTTTCTGGCTAGTCAATGAGCGGAAGCGGTTCGTTCGGCGGGGTAAATATCAAGAAAGACTGCTCTCGCTGCTTGTTGTGAAGCGGTCGTGGTCGAGATAGTGGCTTGGAGTTCCGTTTGACGGAGTTAGAGTTAGTTTGTTGAAGTTAGAGTCAAGTTTAACCGTGGTTACTAAACTTTAACCGCGGTTACCGCAAACTGCGGTGTCGGCTGTTACACGCGAAATTTTATTGGCGAATTCCATTGGGCGAACAGGAGCAAGTGCAGCGAGCAGCCAGAGCAGCACACGGGAGTAACGGGGACGTGTGCTTTCGTTCCGCGAATGAAACATTCGCGCTGCTCCGGGAGCAGTGAAAAGAGGGGGAGGCCGAGATGTCAAGAGTCATGTGACCAAACGTTTCCCGCGCTCGCTTCCCGGAGCATTTCGCGCGCTCGCGATGTCCGCACGCAGTTATTTCTCGCTAGTTTTGCCAGATACGTGCCGGTGGTTTTGTGTCTGCCTTCCGCATTGCGACGAATGAAGAAGCCGAGCGGATGTTCATGTTCATGATAAAGGAGTCACCATCGTGTCTCCCAAAAATTAGCTGCGAACGATAACAGTGTCCACCGACTTTTCCAGATACGACTCTACCTTCGGTCGCTGCTCCGGCGGGGTGAACAGGTGCTCGAACATAAACTCATGCAATGTCAAATCGTCGTCGTCGTCGCTGCTGCTGCTGTCCGATGATGAGCTTGCGCTTGAATCTGTGGTGCTTTCATCATCTAAAAGTAGCAGCAATTCCTTGTCCAGACGGCCGCGCTTAGCTGCTGCCGTACGCACTGAGCGACTACCGCGGCTGCTGGATTCCGCCATTTTTCCTCCGCCAACCGGGGATAAAACCAGAAGTGACGCAAAAGAGGTCATGTGACTTCCTCGGCGTTCCCTGTTACTCCGCCGCTGGCGACGGAGCACCGAGAACTGCTCTCGGCTGCTCTCGGCGCCAAAAAAGTGCTCCTCTTCGACCAATGAAACACAACGCCCCTGCTCCTGCCCGACCACTGGAAGACGCCAGAACTCACGAGAGCACTTTTGGTGCAGTTAGAAGTGCTCCTGTTCGCCCAATGGAAAGCGCTATTAAGTGTGGTGACCGCGGTCACAATTGGTTGTGAGCGTAACAAAAATAAATTAACACAGTTTTAACTTCACGATAGAAAACAAAAGAGAAGCAGTGTAGACAAAAGGAAATATTGTTAAAACAGTCGCTTCAGACCCAAACGCATAGCACTTGCGCGCGGCGAGATTTAGGTGAGGGGCTTCCACAATAGTTCGCAACCGGCTTGGTTTTCTCGCGTTGCTCGGTGTTGGGAACTTTAGGCTTAGCCTCGCGGCGGATATTTGACCGCCGTTTTCTCTACAACTGCGAATTGCAATTCATAGCACAATTTTTCATTACACTAACATTCGCTTTCTCGCATGTGGAAGTTCTTTTCCGCGATCAGATTTATTTCGAAGGGCGGCGATAAACTGTTGCTGCCGTGGTCTGGACCGGTTCGAGCCGCTTTCAGTGCCGTGCGGGCAGGCGCGCTAGCATGTTTGCAGGCACGGCTGACCTGCGCGCCGATCGTTTCCGAGTGCTGAAAACGCACCACGATTGCCTGCTTTGGTGAACGACGCGCGGAATTTACTAATTTAGCACGGCTTTTGTCGTAGTTGATCGGGTGGATCGAAAAACGAGCCGCTGCTGACGGGCAGTCGCGCTGACTGCGATAGCGACGCAAAGAAAGCAAGCGCCTCTTGGGGGCAGCTTTGGGGCGCCCGCTATTTGAGAACGTTCGTCTCCTCCGAACGCCAGGTGATTTTTTTATCGCCTCCGCTGATGCGCCGCCATTTGCGTCCAGACTGACTTGCGTGATTTTGAGCACTGCGGCTGCGGAAACTGCGGTTAGCGTGACCGAACTGAGGTGGCCAAGCTCAGTGTGCATTAACCACGGTTAGCGGGGTAACCGCAGTTTCGTTTCTCGTGTAACGCAGCAAAACTGCGGTTTTGTCTAACCGCGGTTCGCTTAACCGTGGTTAACTGCGCCCGTTCCGCTCATTGACTAGCTAGAATAACCGTTAATTAGAGATCACCATTACGAAATACAGGTGATCGGAACTCTGGCGATGGATACGTCGCCCATGGCTCTAGTGAGCGGTAGCGGAGCGGCCGGTTGAGTGCAAAATCAAGGCCTACTGCTCTTCGCGCTAAGTTATCTGTTACAAAGCACTGGCGCAACCACGCAAAAAAAAAAAAAAAAGTAAACCATGTCCGGGGGAATCGAACCCGGTACAATCGTGCAATTATCCGAGGCTCAACCTCTACACCAAATCTGAAGACTGAACATTGCGTTTAACCAGCCGGTTTTGCTTCCGTCTGGACGGAACTGTATAAATTTTCACACCGGCTCCGTCTGGACGGAACGCTAAGCTCTCAGTTGTATTCCGTCGGGACGGAAGGATAACCCGCCGCACTCCGTTCCGTCTGGACGAACTTTAGCACTGGTATATCGTTTCCTCTGGACGGAACGCTAGCCACAGCCTTGTTTACCCTTTGTTTAAAATCGCCGCAAAGGCGGATGCAGCCATTACGCTTCACTAGCGGTACCACGGGCGCGGCCCACTACGAATGAGGCACCGGTACAATAATGCCCGCGTGCGAGAGGCGGTCAAGTTCCTCGACGACCTTTGCACGAAAAGCGTAGGGAACTTTGCGTGCTTTCCAGAATTTCAGCAACACGTTTTCTCGCGTCTCTAAGTGTACCGGAGGCTCTTTTATGAGACGTAAGCCTGGCACGAACATATCAGCGAATTGTGCTAGCAACCGGTCTACGCTAGTGTCATCAGCACCGACTAGCAGCATTTGCTCACATGATTCGTTCACGTTCATGACCTGCACGTCGAGCATGTGGAATGCCTGAATCATGTAGCGTCCGCACAGGTTGGGGCCGGAGCAATCAAGGACTTGCAAAGATCCATCCAACGGCTTGTTTCCACACGAAACCTTCAGCTTCGGTTGTCCCCGCAATGGAAGCCGTCCAAAGAAACAGGTCAGTTTCAAAGGCGAACCACACATCTTGGGCCACACGGCTTTGTTCCGCTCATATGTGGGCCACGTGATGGCCGAAACCGGTGAGCCTGTGTCGACCTGCATGTCCACTGGAACCCCAGCACAATCCAAGGTGCGCACGATGGGTTGCGCAATGTCGACGTGGCCGATAGGACTGCCCGCGGCCGCCAGCACGAACCCTCTGTGCCAGTGTCTTCCTCCCGTGACGACAAGGCGGGTACTTGGTGCACTGGTGGAGCCTCCACGGAACCGCTCTCGCGGCGGCCACAGGCTCGAGCGATATGACCTCGCTGTTTGCACTTGAAGCATGTCGGCAAGTGGAAGCGGCAATCCTCAAGCCCGTGCCCTTTTGCTCCGCAGCGGTTGCACACAACAGTTTGTGGCCGGCTTCTTGCGCGATAGGACTGGCCTCCCAGCGCACATACACTTCCCTCAGTGGCGTGGCGTACCACATCTTGCGCGTAAGCTTCGGCCATTTCGGCGGATATCGCATTTTCTTCCGTTTCGCTCCTCGTCAGCTGTGGTTTTACGAGTAGCTGCCGACGCACTCCTGCGCTTTGCAATCCACACAGGATGCGATCTCGTAGCGTTCTATCCAACGATGTGCCAAAGATGCAGGTGTCCGCTATCTGTCGAATCGACACGATAAATTCCTTGAAAGGTTCGCCGCGCAGCTGGTTGCGGGTGAAGAACTTGTAAGACTGGGCAATATCGTTCAGATGAGGCGCAAAGTGCTGCTTTATCAAGGCCACCACTTGGGCGTACGAATGTTCATTCACCTTGTCCGGAGAACAAAGTCCGCTCAGTACGTCCACGGTGTGGGTGGACCATGCAGTCACCAGCAGGACCCCTTTCTTTTTGCCTTCAGTGATGCCATTGCTCTCAAAGAAGGCTTCCAGCTGAACCTGGTAAGCTGGCCACTTGTCGTTCGTCTCGTCAAACTGCGGCGGGCTGGCGTATCCTCCCGTGGGTGCGGTGGCCATGGCGGACTGAGTTGACGCCCAGTTTTCATCCCATCCTCGTCGCCACTGAAACGAACATGCCGGGGCAGTGTGACTGGGCCAAGACGCGTTTATTGGATAGCGTAGGTTAATGTAGTGTTGTGCGAGAGGGGTTAAGAGGCGGGAGCAGTAGGAGCAGGGGTGATAACGGCAGCTTTGCTGGCGTGGCGTCACATATACATCACAACTGATAAAATATACACCACTGGCGTATTGAAATACGTGGTCGGATAATGTACGAAGGTGACTCGCCGGTATGAGACCTAACTATAGGGATGTAATGTTGCGGCTGATGGGCGAATCCAGAGATCGAATTGCAATTTTAACAAAGATAGAAGCGGAAGAAAGTATATCCCACAGACAGTCATGACCCTTGGTGTTTGCTTTAAGTAATCTCTAGGACAACCTAATGGCTGGACGGGAAAGTAGCTGGCAAACCGGCACTGCTTCATCGTTTTCGCTAATATCTTGCTTAATTGCTTACCCTCGTATTTACAATTGCACCACTCTTATGCGGAAAAACAGTATTTTGAATGCCCCAGAATTGCATTTAATTTTTATGGTCGCTTTGGACTACAAAGCCTTTTTTTTCGTATTTCGCTTATAATTTACCTCACCGAACCGGTTCGCAAACCCGTTACAGGATGATTTACCCAAACCGGAAGAGAACCGGGTGGTGGTGGTGGCAAAACGTTTATTCAGCCAAAGGGAAGGGGTAGAAGGCGTGCTTAGCCTCCTATGTCCAGGAGGCCTCTTCTCCGGAGCAGAAAAAAATGACCAAACACGTACAGTAACGAACCGGTGTGTTTTTGGTTCCACGCACTGGCATATAAAGGGTGTTTCAGCTAATTTTAGCCAGAGTTTAAAAAATGCTTATGCGCTCTAAAACGACGAGACCACGGGCATGTTGCTAACTTCTGTATGTAGAGCGTAACGCTATTTTAGGCTTGTGCGACTATTCGAGCGCTTCGAATATTCGTATGAATATTCCAGTATTTGAATTCGCTTCGACCCGAATTTAAAATTTCAGATATTTCGGAGTGAACGAATATCAAAACTGCGTTCAAGTACTCTCACGAGTTTCGATTTCGTTAGCCAAGCCGCAGTGCCATTGACATCATGCCTACATCTTGACTACACGTGGAGCCAAGACAATCTAGGCCACATTCAGGGCGTTGTAGCCATCTTACGCGTCAAGGTTCGTCGGCGTAGTCAAGGGTCTCCTTTCTTTATTTCAAGCAATGAACCGTAACCAAACAACTGTGTGGCACGCGTGCAGTGACCAGGTGTTGATCGCACTCCGCGCTTGAACTTCAGTGTTCATCAGTTGTTCCATGTGACATGGCCAATGCGTCCGCGCCCCATATGTAACTTTTTTGTGAAGGTCCTTCCATGGGAAGAAGATCAGTGTCTCCAATGCAACGCTGTCCTGAAGACGCCAACGGGGACTACGATGACTCTGTCCATGCATTGAAAGAGGCACCCGGATGTCTTCGTGACATAGGAAAATGAGCGTTGTGCGTGGAAAAGTGTGAAGTCTACTGATGTCGCTAAGCCTAATGCGCCACAGCCATCAGTAGCTGACCTTTTCACGCCGGAGCTAAAACATACGGCGCCAAAAGCACAGCAAATGACAAAGGCTATTGCCGGATAAATAGTGCGCAGGATGCATTCTTACAGTATCGTTGAGGAGCCGGGCTTTGTGGCAGTTATGAATACTGCTATGCCTGAGTACGTTGTGCCATCGCCAACAGCGTTTTCCAGAGCAATATATCCAGAGCTGTACGCGTCGAAGAAGCAAAACTTGATGAGCAGCCTTAAGGCGGTGATTGACCGTGGAGTAGAGGCAATTTCAATAACGACGGACAGTTGGACATGCCGTGCTAATGAAAGCACCAGGATGCTGTCTCGCTGCAACCGTTGCAGCTCTTGGGTGAACCCGTTCTTCAGGGCGAACGGCAGCGGGTGCGGCTTAAAAAAACCGGCGCCGGGCTCCCTCCAGAACATGAATGCTCGCCGCCGTGCCGGTGAATGTGCCCACCCCGGGCTAGAACAGGGCCTCAAACTTGGTCAGGAGGCTCGGGATGTCTTCCACCACTCGTACTGCTTCCTGGTACTCCGGTAGCCGCGCGCCAACGCCTGGATCCAGATCCGGCCCAGCAGCGTCAGTGACGACCCCTTGGTCAAGTACACGGGCAGGGTGGCCTCCCGGTCGCCAAGGCAAACGCTGACCGGGGCTTGACCCCCGACTTGGGCGAGCTGTCCAGAGTAGCTCTGCAGCATGACGCCCGACGCCTCGACAGACACGCCAGGGAAGGTGCGCTTAAAGACTTTCCCGGCCATGACCGACACGCTGGCCCCTGTGTCCAGCTCCATGGAAATGGGACGCCCGCAGACTTCGACAGTGAGCATATACGGTGGCACAGACGACTGAAGTATGTCCGTGTGCCACATGTCAAAAATTTGCGGGTCTTCGGCCACGAAGTGAAGCCTAGCCGTTGCACCCGAAGCTGCTGGCGCACGCCCCCGCCGCCTGCCCTTGCGCCAAATCCCTTGGTCATGGGCTGGCGCGGAACATGTGCTCGACGCTGACTCCTGCTTTCGTCCGTTCACCGTCCCCCCTCGCCACGCCCGAGCAATGGGCCCAGTTCTCCCGCACGCAAAACACTCCGCTTCCGCGGACTGGCCCTGCGAGGGGGGGAGGGGGGGGGGGTCTCATCACAGCAACGACTGCACCTGCTATGCCGTGTCGCCACTTTGTTTACTGCCACCTCCGTCGACAGTGAGCCGGCCGCGCGTGATATATCGCCTGCATCCTTGGCCGCAGCATCCATCGCCAGCGCTGCCTTCACGGCGTCGTCCAGCGAGGGGTCAGGAAGCTCCAGGAGTCGTGTCTGCATGGCGGGGTCGTTGATGCCGCAGACGAAACGGTCCCGGAGCAGCGAGTCGAGCTGCTCCCCGAATGCGCAGCCGCTCGCCAACCCTCGCAGCGCTGCGACGAACTGCCCGAGCGTCTCTCCGTCTCGGCAGCTCCGGTTGTTGAAGCGGAAGCGCTCGTCGACGGGGCCGGGCTGAAGTGCGAGCGCAGCGTCGCAAGCAGCTCACCCAGGGACTTGTCATGCGGCGTGGCCGGCTTGAGGAGGTCGAGCAGGAGAGCGAAGACGCGGGTCCCGCAGCTGGAAAGGAAAATGTCGCGCTGTTTTGCCTCGGCTGTGTCGTTCACCCGGAAAAACACGCCGACTTGTTCCTGGTATACCGGCCAGGCGGACCCTTCGCCCTCGAACGGCTCGAGCCTCCCGTACATCAGCATGGCGTAATGGCGACCGGCGTGAGGGGGCGGTGTCTCGGCGCTCTCGCTGGCTTTGGCCACTCCGCGGGCTTCTTCCCTCGTCACCAGTGTCACGATGTGGCCCTTCATTCGTGAACCTGGGAGGGTCGGGGCACCCTCCAGCCGAGTGACGACTCGCAGCGTGCTGGTGGTGACGGTGACTGACCGCGCGCGGCTGTGCTCGTTGGTGTTTATTCAAGGTAAATGTAACTGATAGCGAAGCTTCCATAGAAGCCCATGCGTTCAGAAAATGGCGGCTCTTAAGCTGCTCATGGGGCTTAGCGCCATCTGTGTGAGGAGGGAACACTTCCGGCGGAACAAATAATAAACAGGATGTGACGCAAGATCCGGTTAGAAAGTGAGGTCATTTTGCTCCATTAGCGGGAAAATTTGACTTCAAAATAGCTTTAGCAGGCCTTTGATCGCTGAGAGCTCATGCCATTGCAAGCTGATGCAAGTTGGTGAGCCCTTGGCGTGTGTACTTCAAGTCAACACCAGCTTAACTAGTACAGACTCGTGACTAGAGAAACGTACTTAAGCATAATGTATGATTCGCCTCGGTGTTTATAAAATCATCTTGCATTTGCTCTGAACCTTTATTCTGTATTCATGTCCCCTCCATTGCTGTATAAAAGCAATCAGTTGTTTATTTTGATTGCAGTGGGTGGGAAACCGGGAACCGGGTACGTACACCCCCCCCCCCCCCCCCTCCCCGACCGGATTTTTTTTTCTGCCTTGGGATACAGAACACAAAATGACACTTGACCACTCTCCCCGGCCCCCTTTCATATCAAAAACGTGCCCACTCCTTACCGCGATACACATTTCTACCAACGCCACTGCTGGGTTTAATTGCGTCGCACATACGCAGGTTGCGCAGGGGGATGAAACTCCGCCGTTTTTCTGTCCCGTGACTGCAGCGATCCTAACGTTTGGGGGCTGTACTACATACCAGCATAAATGAACGTTGTTGCTGCATTTTATATTTATTACCAGGTTACTTATTAATTACGGAGTTTTTAAGATGCAAGTGAACTTAAAAGTTGCGGTTCTAGACTGCGAAAATACGAGCGCCACCCTGAGTGGAAAAGAGGAACCACGCCTTTCTGCTTCGCACCCGCAGAAAAGGGGCGCTTCTTGTCGCGCCCGCAGGTATGCTACGATCCACGGTGTTCCGAGGGCCGTTTTTACCACCGTGAAGTTTGTTTCATCGAAACAGACGCATGAATGGATTCGCACCGTCATCACAGATCGTGCTGTACTAAGTGGTGTCAAAATTCTTCACGCCAGGCCGCATAAAATTCTTTTGGATCCCGGTGGACGAAAGGTACGATCTGCATGCTGCTCGTTTTGCTTTTCTACGCTTGCATGATATAGCAGGACGCGGTTGCAGCAGTAGATTTATAATTTAAGTGAGCATACACGTGCACTATTTATTTATTACATTCTGATTGTCTTCTTTTCCTCTTGAATTACGCATGAAATGCGTGGCAGAGCATCTGGCAATTAATTCAATGACTACATTAGCTACACACGTTTGTTTACACGTGCGTTATTGATTTAATGCGTTTCGATTGTGTGTTTTGCATTTTAGCGCAAGTGAATGCACGGTATGCAGCAAAATGTATATGAGGCCACTATGCATGCAACAGTGTGAGCTTATCTGCACTCTTTTTATTTTCTTTTGAATGCCTGCGTTTAGTATATTTTCGTAGCATGCGTTGTAGTTGTTATTATTATTAATATGTGATTATTAAATTATTATCAGTATTATTGTTGTCGTTATTATTACCAGCCTATTTATGTCCACAGCTGGAGGAAGGCATCTTAATCCATACACTTTTGGCTCAAAGGGTGGGTCCATAGGTTCATATCGGATTGTTAGCACAATGTTAACTAAGTAGTGACTACAATTGTTATTTTATTGCATTGCAATTGTGTGTTCTGCATTTTGTATTCACGTGAATCCACGGCGTATAGCAGAATGAATTTGTAGCAATGAATATACAAACTAAGCAATTACTGTATATGTTTAAAATACAATCATAACTATAATTCCACCATTTAAAATTTATAATTTATGCTTCAGTTCCGTGCTTCAAGTTTCACCTTTCAGTACAGGAACGATATATTCACAAGAACGCAGTTACAGCTATAAGCCGATAAATAATTAGACAATGCAGGTTTAACCTGTC
This sequence comes from Haemaphysalis longicornis, assembly GCF_048455015.1. Lineage (NCBI taxonomy): Eukaryota > Metazoa > Arthropoda > Arachnida > Ixodida > Ixodidae > Haemaphysalis > Haemaphysalis longicornis. The sequence goes on along the minus strand of NW_027526385.1, from coordinate 177,821,974 downwards.
CTAGTAATTTATTACAGGTTTTTAAATAAGGTGTTAATAACCAGTTTACTTCAGGGCCCGAGAAATACCTGAGGAACACATAGCGCGCGAAAGTATATATGCCTTAATAATAGTTTAGAAATCCTTGTGTGGGACGGCTGCTTTCGTCTGGAGAAATATATTTTGGATTAGGAGCAAGCGTGGGTCGCTTCCACCGAACACTATAATCGTACAGATAGAAAAACGTATCTGCGTCTCTTAATAATAGAGGCTAATTTTAATTTAATATTTTCCTTTACGATTGGCGTCGTCACAAGTCGTCTTTGTAGCCCAAATCAATTTAAGAAAGATTCCTAATATATCACATAACGTTTATTTCGAATACAGATGCCACAGATATTTCACTCGAAACTATCGTATGTGCGCTTGAAAGCAGCGATAGAGCTAGTATTCATTCTAACCCAGATATGCACACGTTCTTGTTGATGTTCCAGATCTCGCATTTGGCTCCAGTGTGCCAGAAGGCCGGACCGGGCTCATTTACCACCTCGTCAGACCTATGCAGGTATCGGCTGTGCCCGGCCTATTTCACCAGCAGAGACTACGCGGACCTTGGACAGATATGCACTGGCTGGATACCTAGTTATTATCATGCGGCCATGGGCCATACACTTTTGTATGCGACTAAAATCCCAAAAAATCCAAGTTGTGTTTTTACTGTACGAATGGTACATTAAGGCAATAAACAAAAAAAACTGCGCTCTTTATTCTTGTCTGGATTGTGTTTACTAACAAACCAAAACAACGTCGTAGAGGTGCAAAAAAGAAGTGGACGCGCAAAAATCTATCAATCAATCAGACCGAAACAATTGCCCTTTTGATAATGTGGCGGGTTGCGCAAAAGGAACAAGGTGGTCGTGCGCTGGCCATCTGAATGCCTTTTCAATTGGTGCCAACCCCCCCCCCCCCCCGCTCGGCTTTTTAGTCCTCATCAAGATGGCGTCTCCTAATGCATGTCTGCAACGCGCCGCCATGTTTTTAGTACCGCCCCCAAACACCAGGAGTTTGTCCTGCGCTGCGAGCGAATATCGCGTCCCATGCAAGGTATAGGAAGTTTCACTCCCCTGGGTTGCGTGCGTGCCTTAAGTACCGTACTTACCCGATTCCAACGAGTACCTTTTTTCCGCAAAAATAGGCTGGAAAATTGCATGCGCGTTAGAATCGGATAGGAAACGGAAACTGCCGAAACAGCTGAAATTTCGTTTCACCCATCGCCTTCGCCATCTCAAGATGGCGCCAAAGCTTTTAGTAACAATTTTTCGGATCTAGGCGCCTAGGCTTTTCTTTCGGCGTTCACACAAATCATCAAATTATTTCACTTGCGTGCTTGATAAAAGCAATGGCAGCAGCCGCAACGAAGGCGCGCCGCTTCCGCGTCTTACGAGCGGCTCCAACGCGTTCACAACGAGCGGTTGGCTGAAGCTTATGCCTCTGGAAGCTCGCGGGATGTGCGTGCTAGGCGTGGGCCACGATCCCATCGAACATGGTTGAACGTTCGTTCAGAAGTGTGGCATCGCGAACGCGCTTGACGGCACCGATGACGAGATGGTGCGGTCAGCGGAAGGCGACAAGGAGCTCTCGGAGAGCGACGAGGAGTGAGATGAGTGAGATTACTTCGGGGAATAAATCGCCCGTTTCTCTCGCATTCGTTTTTTTTTGCTCACAAAGTTCCTTGCGCGTCACAATCGAAGGCGCAAGCTTTTTTGTTTTTTTTTTGCCTAGAAAATCGGGTGCGCATTAGAATCGGGGGCGCGTTAGAATAGGGTAATTAGGGTACAGATCAAGGTTATATAATGCTTTCTCAGTTTTTGCACGTACTTCTGTTCAAAGAGAAGAAATAACGCATAATCATGCTATAATCAAGGCATTTGAATTTTATTCCAGGATAAACATAAAACAACTTTGTCACACTGCACAAAATCAGCACGTGTAAAATATATATAAGTACAAAATGTTCGTGGGCACTGCATGAATTATGATTTTCCTTACGTGCCGAAAAATTGACTTTACCCGTAACACATAGCATTAGGAGTAATGAAAGCTTCAACAGCAGAACTACGTCGAAACAAGAGAAAAGAACTAGGCACTGCATCTTGACGCAGAAAACCGGGCCGCAGGAATGCCGATTCACGAAAGTGCAGCGAGCACACCGCCCTTGTCCTGGCGTCTTACCAAGTAGACGTGGGTTTCTACAGACGTTCACTCAGCATTCACGCCTACAATTTCCTGGTTGCATTGTTAGGCAAGTGTCGCAACAGATAAGTAAAAAATTCCCCGCATTTCCCCGAGGGGAAGAATGTGAAAGTGCGAATGCACGAGTTGAATTTGCGCGGTTCGGTAATGTTCGCGAAAGAGAGATCACACACACACACACAACTACAAAGAAAGAAAGATGCATTTATTCACAGACACCTATTTGTGTTGTCGTTGTACTTGATTGCTAGAGCGGATCTCAGCTTTGAAATTTCGTGTCAGTACTCCTTTAAGCGGGTGCATTAGCCCTTCTCACGCCCGATTCCTGGCCAATCCCCCACGTGGGTATGTGCCATGTCAGCGGCCAGGCAGACAGACAGACAGACAGACAGAGAACTTTATTGAGGTCCAGAAAATCCGTGGCAGTCTTAGTGACTGCGTCCTGCGGATGCGGGCCGCACTTGCGCAGGGGGCGGAAGTCCTTGTTCCTCCGCTCTCTCGCAAGCAATCTGGACAGCCCGGAGTTGAGTCATGTACTCTTCACTTTGTAGGGCTTCTTCCCACTCTTTTTCTATTATAAAGTCACCGCGCGGTAACGCAGGGCATTGCCAGAGCATGTGGTTTAACGAGCATGTGGTGCTACTACATTTTGTGCAGTGCGGTTGGATGTCGTGTGCGAAGTGGCTAAATACGCTTCTCGAGGGGAATGTACCCGTTTGGAGCATTCTAAAGGCAGTGGATTGTGATCGCTGAAGCTTGGTGTGCGGGGCTGGATATTTCTTTCTCTCTAGGCCAATCCCCCACGTGGGTATGTGCCATGTCAGCGGCCAGGCAGCGCGCGCCCATCTCCCCCCCGTTGCCAAGGAAGACGAGGAGATTCCTGGCCAATCCCCCACGTGGGTATGTGCCATGTCAGCGGCCAGGCAGCGCGCGCCCATCTCCCCCCGTTGCCAAGGATGACGAGGAGCGCGCGCACCCGCAGCTGTTGCTATGCGGACGGCGGCGGACGCTTCAGGCTCGCTTAAGAAGTGCATTCGCACTTAAAAGAGGAAAAGTGGATCAATGCAAAAGGAAGCGACGGCAGTATGTAAAAGCACATAGCAGGAAAGGTCTGGCAGCAGCGCAGCACAACACAGTACTGCGATGGAAATAATGCTTGCGCATACAAGTGCGGGAAGCAACGATCACTACAAGCGTTGTAATGCAATAGAGAAGGCACTGAGATAGACAATTAAAGCCACTCGTTTAAATTCGAGTGGTATACTACGCCGAGAAGTCCTAGAGTAATTGACAGCGCTTGCTCCGAGTCAGCCTGAGCTGAAATCAAGAGATAACTGTGACATAACAAAGATTTAGACCCATTTTTTTTTGAAGCACCACCACGTCCCCTTACACAACCCCCGTTCATGTACTAACAGTACTATAGTATCGCGTTACCTGTGGAAATGAGAGAAAAATGGTGCAGTAAAACGCCAGGCGTACAGGAGTTGATGTTGCAACCTTGTACAGCACATCGTTTTCGTAGGTACCCCGGAAAGTGCTCCGCTCCAACCGTTGGCAGCATCGTCCCGTAGTTCACCGTGCCCGCCGGGTAAGGCACTAAACGTGTTCACCGACGATACAACGCACCTCGCAACTCCACGCACAGCAAAAATTCAGTGCACACCAAATTAACAATGAAAAACGAATGCAAATGCGCACCAACAAAACCAACGCCTCCTAAAGGAGGCGATGCCAAAACACGCGAGCGGCGTTTCCTAGCAGACGAGCTGTATGAGCGCCTATCCGAACACTACAAGGACTGCATCACAGAGCAATGACATGTGCCATTCTTTAGAGGGCGCTGCAAAAAAGGTTTTTGAGAATGAACAACATTTACATAAATTATTTGCACACTGGGCCTAAATAAATGTGATTCAGAAATAAATATCGTTCGTAACTTGGTTTTTTGTAACTAGTGTTTGTTCCCTCCTCACCTAGTCGCGCGTTAATCGCCACTCCCATAAGCCCCCATGCTGATGTCGCTGGCAATAGGTTCTGAACCGCTGTTCGCCCGAAGCTTCACTACCATATTTACCTTGGTTTATTTCATGGAGGAAGAAAAAGTTAGGAGACGGCGCCACCGGAGAAACGTGAAGCCTATACATAAAAAGTAAAATCAAAGTCGGCCCAGGCGTCACTGCACCACGTAACCCCACCGTGCCTCCGCTGTATGGGCCACCGCGCACTCTTCAATTTCGTCTGCTCGAAACTGCTCTGCGGCCCGTTGTCGCGAAGCCTGCTATATGTTGGTTTTTTAAAGGCAGAGCATTTCAGTAACTCACGATGTCACCCACGTTGACGTCCGTCGTAGTGCGCACCGTCGTTGTACGCACCCCTCCCCCTACACTATATAAAAAAATACTATCCGGCGCCTGGTTTCGATCCCTCGACCCTGCGGGCGGAACGCAATGTACATGGTGCTCTACCCACTGCGCCACAAAGCCGACACAGAATGGGAGGCTACGAACGCGCCTTATATCCTTGACTCATTCAAACTACGTCAAGGAGCTGCTGATACAACGCATTCACTACCACCAACTCCCCAAACACTAAACGTTAACGCAATACACCCACCCCCTATGCGACGCATTTAATCGAGTCCCCCTCGCGGGGAGATGGGACCGCCAAAAAATTCCCCGCATTTCCCCGAGGGGAAGAATGTGAAAGTGCGAATGCACGAGTTGAATTTGCGCGGTTCGGTAATGTTCGCGAAAGAGAGATCACACACACACACACAACTACAAAGAAAGAAGGATGCATTTATTCACAGACACGTATTTGTGTTGTCGTTGTACTTGATTGCTAGAGCGGATCTCAGCTTTGAAATTTCGTGTCAGTACTCCTTTAAGCGGGTGCATTAGCCCTTCTCACGCCCGATTCCTGGCCAATCCCCCACGTGGGTATGTGCCATGTCAGCGGCCAGGCAGACAGACAGACAGACAGACAGAGAACTTTATTGAGGTCCAGAAAATCCGTGGCAGTCTTAGTGACTGCGTCCTGCGGATGCGGGCCGCACTTGCGCAGGGGGCGGAAGTCCTTGTTCCTCCGCTCTCTCGCAAGCAATCTGGACAGCCCGGAGTTGAGTCATGTACTCTTCACTTTGTAGGGCTTCTTCCCACTCTTTTTCTGTTATAAAGTCACCGCGCGGTAACGCAGGGCATTGCCAGAGCATGTGGTTTAACGAGCATGTGGTGCTACTACATTTTGTGCAGTGCGGTTGGATGTCGTGTGCGAAGTGGCTAAATACGCTTCTCGAGGGGAATGTACCCGTTTGGAGCATTCTAAAGGCAGTGGATTGTGATCGCTGAAGCTTGGTGTGCGGGGCTGGATATTTCTTTCTCTCTAGGCCAATCCCCCACGTGGGTATGTGCCATGTCAGCGGCCAGGCAGCGCGCGCCCATCTCCCCCCCGTTGCCAAGGAAGACGAGGAGATTCCTGGCCAATCCCCCACGTGGGTATGTGCCATGTCAGCGGCCAGGCAGCGCGCGCCCATCTCCCCCCGTTGCCAAGGATGACGAGGAGCGCGCGCACCCGCAGCTGTTGCTATGCGGACGGCGGCGGACGCTTCAGGCTCGCTTAAGAAGTGCATTCGCACTTAAAAGAGGAAAAGTGGATCAATGCAAAAGGAAGCGACGGCAGTATGTAAAAGCACATAGCAGGAAAGGTCTGGCAGCAGCGCAGCACAACACAGTACTGCGATGGAAATAATGCTTGCGCATACAAGTGCGGGAAGCAACGATCACTACAAGCGTTGTAGTGCAATAGAGAAGGCACTGAGATAGACAATTAAAGCCACTCGTTTAAATTCGAGTGGTATACTACGCCGAGAAGTCCTAGAGTAATTGACAGCGCTTGCTCCGAGTCAGCCTGAGCTGAAATCAAGAGATAACTGTGACATAACAAAGATTTAGACCCATTTTTTTTTGAAGCACCACCACGTCCCCTTACACAACCCCCGTTCATGTACTAACAGTACTATAGTATCGCGTTACCTGTGGAAATGAGAGAAAAATGGTGCAGTAAAACGCCAGGCGTACAGGAGTTGATGTTGCAACCTTGTACAGCACATCGTTTTCGTAGGTACCCCGGAAAGTGCTCCGCTCCAACCGTTGGCAGCATCGTCCCGTAGTTCACCGTGCCCGCCGGGTAAGGCACTAAACGTGTTCACCGACGATACAACGCACCTCGCAACTCCACGCACAGCAAAAATTCAGTGCACACCAAATTAACAATGAAAAACGAATGCAAATGCGCACCAACAAAACCAACGCCTCCTAAAGGAGGCGATGCCAAAACACGCGAGCGGCGTTTCCTAGCAGACGAGCTGTATGAGCGCCTATCCGAACACTACAAGGACTGCATCACAGAGCAATGACATGTGCCATTCTTTAGAGGGCGCTGCAAAAAAAGGTTTTTGAGAATGAACAACATTTACATAAATTATTTGCACACTGGGCCTAAATAAATGTGATTCAGAAATAAATATCGTTCGTAACTTGGTTTTTTGTAACTAGTGTTTGTTCCCTCCTCACCTAGTCGCGCGTTAATCGCCACTCCCATAAGCCCCCATGCTGATGTCGCTGGCAATAGGTTCTGAACCGCTGTTCGCCCGAAGCTTCACTACCATATTTACCTTGGTTTATTTCATGGAGGAAGAAAAAGTTAGGAGACGGCGCCACCGGAGAAACGTGAAGCCTATACATAAAAAGTAAAATCAAAGTCGGCCCAGGCGTCACTGCACCACGTAACCCCACCGTGCCTCCGCTGTATGGGCCACCGCGCACTCTTCAATTTCGTCTGCTCGAAACTGCTCTGCGGCCCGTTGTCGCGAAGCCTGCTATATGTTGGTTTTTTAAAGGCAGAGCATTTCAGTAACTCACGATGTCACCCACGTTGACGTCCGTCGTAGTGCGCACCGTCGTTGTACGCACCCCTCCCCCTACACTATATAAAAAAATACTATCCGGCGCCTGGTTTCGATCCCTCGACCCTGCGGGCGGAACGCAATGTACATGGTGCTCTACCCACTGCGCCACAAAGCCGACACAGAATGGGAGGCTACGAACGCGCCTTATATCCTTGACTCATTCAAACTACGTCAAGGAGCTGCTGATACAACGCATTCACTACCACCAACTCCCCAAACACTAAACGTTAACGCAATACACCCACCCCCTATGCGACGCATTTAATCGAGTCCCCCTCGCGGGGAGATGGGACCGCCAAAAAATTCCCCGCATTTCCCCGAGGGGAAGAATGTGAAAGTGCGAATGCACGAGTTGAATTTGCGCGGTTCGGTAATGTTCGCGAAAGAGAGATCACACACACACACACAACTACAAAGAAAGAAGGATGCATTTATTCACAGACACGTATTTGTGTTGTCGTTGTACTTGATTGCTAGAGCGGATCTCAGCTTTGAAATTTCGTGTCAGTACTCCTTTAAGCGGGTGCATTAGCCCTTCTCACGCCCGATTCCTGGCCAATCCCCCACGTGGGTATGTGCCATGTCAGCGGCCAGGCAGCGCGCGCCCATCTCCCCCCGTTGCCAAGGAAGACGAGGAGATTCCTGGCCAATCCCCCACGTGGGTATGTGCCATGTCAGCGGCCAGGCAGCGCGCGCCCATCTCCCCCCGTTGCCAAGGAAGACGAGGAGCGCGCGCACCCGCAGCTGTTGCTATGCGGACGGCGGCGGACGCTTCAGGCTCGCTTAAGAAGTGCATTCGCACTTAAAACAACGCGTTGTGGACTGCGCAGTAAGGTGCCAGCACGTGCGAGACCCGCTCGCGCTGTTCGTTCCAAGCAGGGGGCGCGCGAGCACTGCGAAGGCGGGAAATTTGAACTGCTTTCGACAAACCTCCGTTCAATTCATCAAGAGAGAAGTGAGACAGGGAGGCGAAGAGCGTGATGGGTAGTAGCAGTAAGCGGATAACGGTACCACAGGCCGTTATGGCGAATCACTGCTCTGCATTTACGACAGCTTTCACGTTGAGTGGAACGGCTTGAATTTTTTCCCCACAGCTTTTGTCTTTCGCACGTACGCGGCACTCCTGCCCGCACGCGGGCATGAAATCGCCGAGCAGACAAATGCAGGAAGGACGGGGAAAAGCTACCGCCAACCAAACACGAGAGATGCGCCGGAGTCGGAGACCGCCGCCGCCGCCGCCAGCCCAGCCGACCATGGAGGTAACGTGCTGGGCCGACTCCGGCGGCTGAGAAAGGGAAACGATGGAGGGAGCGACTTCAGAGGAGCTGGGCTTGCGAAGGCTAGCTGCGTGACGTCATGCGGTCTCCTAACTTTTTCTTCCTCCATGGTTTATTTGCCAGCCGTGCACAATGTTTCCCACCGAGCCTGGTGGGGCCACCGAACTTAGCGGCCAACGAATATTAGTGTCGGGGGGCGCCACACGCTTGTCACAGTCGGCAACATGCCACGTCATGGACAGCTCATTTCAACAGAATGTGTACGCACTGGCATGCACAGAAATGGCAGACGCTCACAGAGCCGGAATCTTGGTGCTGTTTCAGAAAAGCGTCATGGAGAAGTGGGCACTTCCCGACCCAGGTACTGTGCCGGTGTACATCGTTACAGATAATTGGAGAAATTTTACTGCAGCAATTACTCAGTCGCCTTGGATAGGCATAAAACGTTTCGGGCACAAGCTGCAGTTGTGCGCGAGTGATGTCAAGCGGGATGTACCTGGATTTTCCCAACTGCGCACGAAGGCCAGGACTATAGTTGGCCGCTATAAGAGAAGCTCAGACTCGGGCGCTCGTTTTAGAAGTACAAAGGTAAATGCAGCTGAGTGCCCTGGAAGTGGTGCAAGATGTGCCGACGCGTAGGAACAGTGAGCATCAACTGATGACCAGGATGCTAAATCTTCGCAAACCGATCACCGCGGAGCTTTCTGGGTGTGATGGGCTTGTTAACCTCACTGCAGCTGAATGGAAGCTGCTGACTGCCACTGCGGAGGTACTCGATCAACTTGCTCAAGCCACAACAGAGCTATCTACGACAAATATACTACGTTGTTCCAAGTCATTCCATTGTTAGAGTGCACTGGCATTGTACTTGCTCGACACGCTGCTCAATAAGATGAATTCTCGGCAATCGCTTTGAGTCTGGCACGCGACATCAAGACAAGGTTTCCTGGTGTCAAGACATCTGAGGATACAGCCCTAGCAATGTTGCCGGACCCAAAGTTTAAGGATCCCTGCTGTACGGAAAGGGCAGAGAAGTAGGCTTGGGCTGTTCTCCCCAAAGCAGCAGAGGGAACTGTGCAAGTTGTATGCGGTAAAACATCAAGTTGGAGTGGTACAGGCTCCCAAGACACTTCTGGTTGTGCTTGTGTGGTGGTGGTGGGGGGGGGGGGGGGGGGGGCTTTGCAAATTTTGCATCAGATGATTCTATGAAGCCCGGTCCTTCCATCAGAGATGACGTTGAGGGCTACCTGAGAGCTCCCCTCCTTCCTCGCTATGAGGACCCGCTCCAACGGTGGAAGACTAAAGGCAGCCACCCCTACCCGTCCCTTCTAAGAGTAGCCCCCAGGTGCCTTTCAGTGCCAGAAACACAAACAAGTGAAAGGTTGTTTTCGACAGCTAGTGCCATTGTAACCGGCAGAAGGGAGCACCTCCTTCCCCATCATGAGGGGAAATTAGTTTTTCACCATGAGATTTTCTGAATATCATTATATTACTGTAGAAAGGATCTCCTTTTACTTGCATTTAGATCTGTGATATCTTTTTTTATTGAAACATCTCATTACATAATTTCTTGTTATTTTTTCTGTGTGTGATGTAATTTTTTAACTAGTAGATGAGAATGCCTTCTTCGCTGCATGCCAATATTTTTCGCTTGAAATGTGTTACCAAATATTTTTCAGATTTTTTTTCTGTGTTGTACTCTTCAAACTTGTAGCAGGGAGTGCCTTCTTCTCTGCATGTGGAACTGCTAGCATTTATGCCATTATTAATTTACCTGAAATACGTCATCAAATGATTTTGTGTGATGTTTTATGCATGTATGTGTTGTAGGTTGTTACCGGTGTAGAAGGGAGCACCTTCAACAACTAGTCTATATACAGAATTTTTTTTACTGGTTCAGATATGTTATTACAGGGGTCTCTGTGATGCCTTTGTATGTAGTAAACTCAGAAAAAAAATTTGCATACAACCACTTTCAGTTGTTCTTCGCACAACTGAAAACTGCTCGAATTCTCTTCGAAAGTATTCGGCCCGAAGGACCGTTCGCTTCGAATTCGCTTCAAAATAAAATATTACTATTCACACAAGCCTACTAATTTTGTATTTTGCTTAGTTGTATAATTGGTTAATTTTAATTAGCCAACTTTTGAACCAGCGAAGCTAGGCGAAAAATTCCAATTACGAAGTTGCAGAGCGGTTTGAAAAACGTCGAAGAAACAGTTTACGTATTTCTATCTATTCAGTACTAGTGTTTTTCAGTTAACTGAAAATGCCCGCGAAATAAAAAAGAACACCACGTAACATGCCGGCTTCCGCGTGGTTATTGCAGTGCTCCCGGCACTGCACTCACCACCCTGTATATTGTATTCGAGATCGAATCGAAAGGCGTGGGTTCGGTCCCTACTCTGGGCGCGTGTTTATCTTTCTTTCTTTGTTTCTTATGTATATTTAAAAAAGTTAATTTCACTAACCATAGTAACAAAAGCCTAACCACTATGCCCCTATGCCTCCTTTGACATGGTAGACTGCGGTCCTATCTTTCTAAATATATATCTGTATAAGCGGAGGATAGTTCGCGCTTTTTTGTGGGAGACGAAAGCTACAACTCCTGGGCGTGTGTTCGGGAGTGCATGTTAAAGATTTCCAGGTCTCAAAAATTAATGAGGAGCCCTCCACTACGGTGCGCATCATCGCCAGATCATCGGGGATCATTCGGAAAGCAGGTCATGGGGCCCCAGCGCCGCCCCCGGGAAATGTAAACATACGCCTATGCTTCCGAGGCGCGTTCCGTGTAGTGAAAACACTTCTTTTGTTGATGACACGACAGCAGGGCGTCGTTTGTATACATGAATAAGTGTTTAGTTGGTGTAAATTATGTGTATGGTTGGCAACTTTTAAGTATTTCTTGTTTTTATGCTGAAGCGTCGAAAATATTTTTTTTATTTGGAAAGTTTGCCCTTTGGCACAATCGATTAAAGTATTTCTTTAGCGCAATTGCAAGATAGAAGAGCGTGTTATAACTTATTGTTTCATCCGACCAAGTGAGGCCCCGTAACGTGATTGCGCACTTTCCGTGACTTGTCGAATGGACTCAATTTTTATTTACTTAACCTTTAGTTACCTGGCGTTAGATAAGGACAGCACGGCAATTATTTTGCTTTTTTTCTGTTTTTGTTCTGCAGGCCTCAAAAATATTTTTGCATCTCGTTGGTGTTCCAAAATAACTAACATGCATGTGGGAATTATACGATTGGGTTGTGTGAATACAAGTACTTTTTCAATCCTGAGCTCCCTTCAGATGCGCTTACCCTAGTGCGTTTCATTTTTACAAACCGTGGAATGTTTTTACTACTAATCTGACTCCTGGCAGCATACTGGTAAAAATAATAGAAGCGCGATTTTTGATTGCGAAAATAAGGCGCATTGTGCGATTTTATTGCTAAAGAATGCTAAATACACATTCACACGCAGAAATGAGGGTGTCTGGCTGCACATATCGTGATGCCTGTAGCCTACATTTCTTTTATTAGCAATGCGCACGGTGAAACAGGCGGAATGAGACGCTATGTAAGCGGGCAAATGTGAACCAGTCACATAGCACCACTAGACCAATGGGCCGTACCATATAGATTGCACGCTTTGTTTCCGAACAAAATTTGAGTCATAAATGGCACACCGTTAGATCATAATTGTCTTAAACGAAGAAAGGACAGAACAAGCAAGGAATGTTTCACCACAAAGACATTTATTGTAGTACTTGCTTCCAGTGACAGGGAGCTCTCCGACTGGAGTTATCCGCATTGAGCCAACTATGCCCAACGTCATAAACGTCCGTAGCCCGTAGCCATAGTGCAATGCCTCTTGCGCGTTGCGAATACTATTTGGCATGGGCATGTGAACGGACACACATCCTGTGGGTTTGGGCACTAGAGAAAGAAATACACGACCAAGTAAACTTTTTCGGTTAATATATAGCACGGCATTCATTATTAAACACTAAAACGTACGGTGTTTACGGTATGGAAAGGTCCAAAGGTTTAATCTATTTATAAGGAATGAAAATTACCAATTCATCATGAAAAGGTTGCTGTAAATGGCTTCTTGCATGCTGTAATACGCGGAACATGTTTTGTGTACACACACACACACACACACACACACACACACACACACACACACACACACACACACATATATATATATATATATATATATATATATATATATATATATATATATATATATATATATATATATATATATATATATATATATATATATATATATATATATATATATAGTAAGGAAATGAGGGGCTCGTTGGGGAAATACAGAAAGATAGGTCGGCAGTCTACAACGCCAAAGGAGGCATAGGGGTGTGGTTAGGCTCTTTTTTTTACTACGCTTAATGAAGTTAATATCTTTTTTTTTAAATACACGGAAGAAAGAAAGAAAGAAAAACACGCGCCCAGAGTGGGGACCGAACCCACGCCTTGCGATTAGATCTCGAATGCCTTACCGAATTGGTAAGGCATTCGAGATCTAATCGCAACTTTTATAGTTGGCCTACGACAAGTTTTCCGGTGACGAGTGGGCTTGTGACGAGTGGGCTCGTTCCCGCTGGAATGCACCCTCTGCGGCAAACAATACATCCGCCAGACTGAAACACCATTTCGTTTGAGGTTTAACAATCCCCGCTCTCATGCAAAAACCTGCCCTTCTTTGCCTCTATCAAAGCATGTTATCACTCCTGGTCATTCTTTTGAACAACTGAAGGCCACAATTCTTGAATCTAGTTTTAAAACGCATCACGATCGCGAGGTTAGTGAGTCCTACCTTATCTATAAGTTTAAATCAGCGTCGTTTGGCATAAATGAAAGTTATGGGAAATTAACCAGTCTTTCCTCCGATTAAAATTTTGACTGCATTTCTCAGGCTAGTGTTATGCCTGTTCATTTCTTTCCCTCAATAATATTCTCCCATTAGTTGGCGAGCTCCCGTAGTTGGGTATAGTTTCGTACTAGCACGACGTTTTTTAACACAATGGATTCACTCAGCCAAATTTGATGAACAAGTCTGGACATTGTGTTCTGGGTAGAAGGCTGCAGTACCATTTTTAGCTTTGATATTCTCGGGAACGAGCCCACTCGTCACAAGCCCACTCGTCACCGGAAAACTCGTCGTAGGCCAACTCGTCACACCCGCCTTTTCGTACAGTGCCATCTCGAGATAGGAACTCTCGTGCGAGGTGCCTTCTCGTCACATGGATTTCGTTACACCGCGGCCGTGTGAACAAAAGCCTAGAAGCCCTGACCGGAAATCGGCGTTTAAAGCCGGTCTGAGGCTGGTTTCTACAATGGTAAATTCGTTACGGCTGTTTGGGAGGGCGTGCGGAGGTCTATGTGAGCAGCAGGTGTGCATAAAGAGCTGTTTTTTTTTCTTTTGCTGGGGAGGGGGGGAGAGGTCAGCGCGATTTCCACTTCTTCAAGTGCTGATCGTCAGCGGTGTTGAGGCGGTATACGTCCGTATTTTCGCGCGTATAACCTGCCCTTGCATACAACCCGTACCCCCACTTTCAGTTTGCGAATAAATAAAAATAAAAATTGGCGAAGCTTGCACCAACTCGCGCAAGGCTTGAACCATAGCTAAGCTGGAGGATTTATTTCTATGTAAACACTGAAGGACACACCAGCAGGCATTGTATTAGGTTTAAAATGGTTGATTTGATTGATTTGATTGATTGTGGGGTTTTAACGCGCCGACGCTACACAAGTGACGAGTCGCGCCGTAATGGAGGGCTCCGAAATCATTTTGACCACCTGGGGATGTTTAATATGCGTGTGTCGAAATCTCGAACACACGGACGTTTTCTCTTTTCGCCTCCATCAGAAAAGCGTCTGCCGCGGCAGGGAACCGAACGCGCTTCCTTGGGCTCAACAGCACAGCGTCATATCCAGCTGCGCCACCGCGGCAGGCAATAGTTTTTTAAAGAATAATAATCTTTATTTCACTGCACTGAATACATGTTCGGGCCACCCCAAGCCAAACAATCTTGTGGGGCCTTTTGTTAACCTGTTCCGTTATCGCTTTTCACGGTGGTGGTAGTAGTCATTGTCGGACGGAACCCCCCACGGCTCGCTCGCAAATACCAAGATGTCAACGATCAAATCGCAAGAATCCTGGGTGATCACGACGGCTGAGCCACAGTCAATACGCTTCGGAATATTGCCCGCAACAGCCGCTTCCGGTACTTATGAAGTGAACAACGTCGCAACCCAGCGTTGAAGACGCCTACACAACGAGACAACAGTGCAATAGTACAAATGGTAAAACAGTACAAAGAGAGTGCAATAAACATTTTTTTTATTTCGTGTACAACCTGTTCACTGCGTCATTTATAACAATTTGTTTACTTTTTTTGCATGCCATGTAATACAAATTTGCAGGCTATTACCATTTTAATATACCGGGTCATGGCGGCATATTTACCTAACTTCCTGCGTTAAAAACATTGAAAGAACCCTCGGTCGCCTACATCATTTTGAAATGGGCGACGTACATATAGCAGGCGGAAAAATCGCTTTAGAAAACAAGCTCGTAATGAGAGTTTTCCGTGTGACGAATATTCCGGTGATACGAGAATTCCTCGTACAAAATGCCCTGTGACGAGTTGGCATTCCTAACCAGTTTACCTGTGACGAGTTGGCCTATGACGAGTGGACTTGTGACGAGTGGGCCTAGACCCGATATTCTCACCTTGTAATTAATTTGTGAACGCGAGCGTGTGTGATTGCTTTCGTGTCCTCTTTCTTTTTTGTATTGTTGTTTTCTAATATTCGTTGCTGACCACCTCGGCATTCCCTGAACTGGCACCATGCGCCGGCCAGATGAATACCACTTGCTGCCGCGTCATACGCGTGCACCTGCCTGTTTTCTTTCTTTTCATGACTTGTTTGACCTTGTCCTTTTTTTCCATACCAATGTACACTCATTTCGAGTCGAAACTACCTGTCCGGGATCCGGACAGTTTATCGAACGCCGTTTTATCGAACGCCGTTTTATCGAAGTCGTTTTATCGAACGCCGTTTTATCGAACGCCGTTTTATCGACGGACGTTTTATCGAAGCCGTTTTATCGAAAGCGTTTTTCTCGGCCTTTTCGAGTAACAGAATTTGCGATACGTTTTTTTAATTTCCTCCTCTCTATGTAATTTGCAAATCTTGTCTCCACAGCAGGCCTATTTAAAAACATTTATAGTCTGTCTTCTAGTTGACTTTTATTTCCTGCGTGTTTTTTTGTTTGTTTTTGTGATGCGCGAAATATGTCACCAGAATTTTTTGCTGTGTTCATTGCGCAACTGGTACTGCCATAACGAATCTCCTTGTGTCTCTATCCCCTCTGATCCGAAGCATATCACGGCATTGTGGCGTATTGATTAAAATGCCTCGATATGCTTCGTACCTTGTTGTATAAACCGCTTTTGTGTCGACACATAATCTAATTATTTCGCCGCGTATGTTGTAAAGCACTTCTTGGCGCTTGAGGGTCCAATGTCAAAAACCTAACTGGAACGCTAGCAAAAGTCTCTCCCGATTTCTGCATTCCTAATTCTTAATGGGATCTGAGTTCAGTTGCTAAGAGGTTACCAAACCTTGTACTACTGTTCTCGTTGCCTTGCATGAACTAACGAGAAAAACGTGAGGTACAAAATTGTCACCGTACTGCAGGTTGGTTCGTTTTCATCTCCCTCTGGTTGCACCCCAGCATGTCTGCTGGGGTGCATGCTCTTGCCTTTTTATCATAAGGCATAAAAACAGTAAGATCAAAATAGTAAACACCGAAAATGGAGAAATCATGAAGGTCTACTCAAAATACAGCGTCGTGACCCGATTACCTCTAAATAAAAATGGAAAAATTAAAAAAATGAGAACGAGCAATACTATGGCCCGTGCGATTATACCTGAACAAGGCACACAAAAAACCAACAAAATGCGCTGCCTGGTGTGTTCCTCCAAGGCCACCACGAAAACGTAAGGTTGGTGAATCAAAAGAGGGGCTAAGAGTGTTGACGCAAAAGTAGAAAATTATACGAAATCCTGTATTTTTTTATTTGAGCATGATTAACAAAAAACGTAAATTGTGGTGGGATGGGCAATTGTCCAGCTGTACTAGCTTACGAGTTTCCCTAGTGCGAGATGACCTCTGACGACTTGTCCTACTTGACGAGTTCACCTATGACGAGTTGGCTGTGACAGGTTCCCTTGTGACGATTCTCCTAGACTCCACCACCTCTGTTGGGGTCTCACTATCACTGTCGGAACCCCCCTGTTCCAGTCACATAGCACTAATCTTTCAGAAGTTCTTGGCCCAACATTTCTCCAGATGCAAACAGTGTGACCCCAAGGTCCGAGTAGGAGTCGCGGGTAAACCACGTGACTAGAACAATTGTGGGGTACAAGACTCTGGATCACGTAATGATGAACCATGGCGCAAGGGATATATTTTTGAACACTAACCTAAACACGCCGATACACATCTAAGGAATATTGCGCACGGGGTTGGGGTTGGTACTATAGGGGCAAATTCTGTAATATAAACAAGGGGGTCATACATGCTTGAGTGAAATCAATAAAGACTCAAAAAGTAAAAATAATTCAATAAAACAAAGGTTATCGAAAACACTGTAAAGGCGCGTCAACATATATAGATAGGTTTTTTATGTAATGCACGGCAGAGACAATGTAGGAGGAAGGTTACTGCAGGTTAGGTTAATGCGATGGCCAGTTAAACAAAATAAACCCCGAAAATTACAATGCAAGCCGCAAAACCGCACTTTCGATAAAACGGACGTAGGTGGGTCGATAAAACGGCATTCGATAAAACGGCGTTCGATAAAACGGGCATTTTTTCGATAAAACGGCGTTCGATAAAACGGCGTTCGATAAACTGTCTGGGAACCACCTGTCCTACTGCTTTTTGGCGTGACCCTTGCCTCCCCCAACAGAAGCCACGTGTCTCATGTTTCAATGACCTTACCCGGATTCTTAGAACGGGTGTGTATGGGCAGATATTCATCCTTTTGTGTGCATTTGCATATCTTCTTTTCCTTGTTCCGCGTGACTAATCTTTTTGCCCATGTCAAACACGTGCAGGGGCATATCTTTTTTTGACTCCTCTTTCACCCCCGTTGCCACGAGGGAGGGGAAAATTACCTTGTTAATTTTTTTCCCCGCTCTTTGTATACCAATGTACACTCTTTCCTGTCCAAACTGCCTGTCCTACTGCTTTTGGGCGCGACCCTTGCCTCCCACCAACAGAAGCCACGTGTCTCTTGTTTCAATGACCTTACCCGGATTCCTAGAACGGGTGTGAATGGGCAGATGTTCGCCCTTGTGTGGAACATCTTCTATGGAACGTCTTCGTTCCGCGTGACTAATCTTTTTGCCCATGTCAAACACGTGCATGGGCATATCTTGTTCTGACCCCTCTTTCACCCCCGTTGCCACGGGGGAGGAAAATTACCGTGTTATGTATTATTTTTTATTTTTTAATTATTCATTTGTTTCTCTGTGTTTGGTTCTTCTCTCTCTTTTTTTCCCATGTTCGTACCGCGTGACTGTGTGTTCTTATTTTCCTTTTTATAATTTATTTTCCCGCTCTCTCTTTATTCTTTTGCTACCCACCAACCATGGTCCATTTGTACAAACTCTCCCTCCTCTTACCTTGCCGTCGTCCTTGCTACATTTTCTGTATATATATAGCTCTGAAACGAACTTATTTTGTACTCTGAAGAAAGGGAGTCCTCTCCCTGAAACGTCAGTAAACTTATTTTTAATGTCTGCGTCTTTCTCGTTTGTCTCTGTCTCTACTCTGTCTCTACTATGGACAACATCACCAGTAAAATATTGAAAAACACAAAAGAACTAACAAGTGCTATTCTGGCATTGCTATTTACACAATCCCTTTCCTCGGCTTACCTCCCCATTGATTGGAAAATTGGAAAAACCACCCCAGTTTTCAAACGAGGCAGTAGAGCATCCCCACTCAATTATCGACCCATATCATTAACGAGCGTTCCATCGAAAATAATGGAACATATCATATTCACGAACATCATCAACCACCTTGAACGAAACCATTATTTACACCCTGCGCAACATGGATTTTGAAAAGGGCTGTCATGTGAAGCTCAACTTGCCGCGTTCATACATGATATTCACGTCAACCTCGACAACCATACACAAACTGATGCCATATTCCTAGATTTTGAAAAGGCGTTTGATAAGGTATCGCATAACCACTTAATGGCCAAACTTGTACAGCTTAATCTGGACCCTGACGTATTAGCATGGCTTAGCGACTTCCTTACCAACAGAAAACAGTTTGTGTTAGTTAACAACAAATCCTCACACACTAACCCCGTTCTTTCAGGTGTACCACAAGGCACAGTACTGGGCCCTCTCCTCTTTTTGATATATGTCAATGACCTCCCATGCAATATTGTTAGCCAAATCCGCCTATTCGCAGATGATTGTGTGTTGTACACTGCAATCAATAGCGCTGAAGACCAAACAAAATTACAAGCTGACCTTCTAGCAGTAGAAAAATGGTGGAAAAATTGGAAAATGTGTCTCAATGTAACTAAATGCAAAGTCGTTTCCTTCCACAGGCGTAACCAAGCACTCACTTACAACTATACGCTTAATAACTCAATCCTACAAGCAGCCAACACATATAAGTATCTGGGCATTCACCTGACCAGTGACCTTTCATGGTCTACTCATATCACCCACATTTCATTATTAGCGCGAAAATCCCTCGGCTACCTACAACGCACCCTAAAACACGCCCCCCCGCACCTCAAATTACAGGCTTATACCACGCCCGTCCGCCCCAAATTAGAGTACGCTTCAGCAATCTGGGACCCTTACCAAACTTATCTCATCGATCAACTGGAAGCCATTCAAAATCGCGCCGTTAGGTTTACATATTCTGACTTCTCTTCATTCACAAGTGTCACAGAATTAAAACAACGCGCCAACCTCCCTCCCCTTAGTCACCGCCGTAAACTCGCCAAAATGGCCCTATTTCATAGATACTATCATTCCCTCTCACCCAGTAAGTACATCACCCCCCGCCCACAAACTCCTTGCCGCAGTAATAATTCAATTCAGCTATCATATCCTCGCCCCCACATTCGCAAACTCATTTTTTATAACCTGTGCAAAACTTTGGAATAATCTGCCCGACCATGTTGTACAAACAAGCGACCCTGAACTATTTAAATTAGCACTGCTTGCCATGACTTCGTTCTAGATTATATGAAACTGCTATATTGACTCTGGTGCTATGTTATCTATAAATTTTACAACTTGTGTATTGATTTGAAAATCATGCCTTGTATTTTTGTCTTTTATTCACTGTACTACTGTTTCTTTTTTGTGTGTACCTTACCCACCCCTCATGTAATGCCCCTTTTCCATGGGGCCTTTGAGGTAACGAAAATAAATAAATAAATAAAATAAAATAACCTTATTTTTTTCGCGCTCTTTGTGAGTTTTTATCTTTTCAGACTATATATATATATATATATATATATATATATATATATATATATATATATATATATATATATATATATATATATATATATATATATATATATATATATATAGAGAGAGAGAGAGAGAGAGAGAGAGAGAATCTCGATAAAAGGATATCGCTTAAACGGTATTGCCGCTTAAACGGAACAGTAGTCTGTAAGTTGGTTGGTTTTGTATTCAGATAACGTAAAAAAAACTCCCGGTAATCGGAAGTAAAATTTCTGCGTCACCCTGTAAACGGAACCAGAATTGGAACTTCTTGTGATACCCATTGGCATGAGAATCAGCTTTTTACGGTTCCGGATGTTTCGCTTTTGTTTTTGTTTTCTTCCTCCGTGGTTTTTTTTAAGCCTCATAGGCCTCGTAAGTCTCGCCTCGTAAGCGGTTAGCCGTGTTGGTGCAACGAATGCAACATCGCAGTTCTTGTTCCAGTCGTTCGGTCTCGATTCAAGACGCCGAGGTTACAGTGCTCAGCTCCTGCCGCCTCGTTCGTGCCATCGTGGTGCTATTCGCACTTCATTACCGTGTTGTAGCCTTCTAAATTCGGTGGCCCGTAAGCACTCCCGAAGTTTAGTCCTCTAGCCTCCATGAGATGCAGGTGCAAGGATTCGAAAATAATTGATGCACTTTGTAGTGCTATAGCGCCTAGAATATACTGCCAGTATATTATAGGCACTATAGTAGTGCACAGCGACTCATTGTTGCCAAATCAACTTTGTGAATGCGGTGCCTAAGCCTCTTGTAGTTTTCTTGTTGTCTGAAAAACTAGCAACTACATTCACCTTCTAGGTGCATATATAGTTCCATGCAATTTCATTAAGAGTGTGTACACTCATAAAATTGCACCTTTGCACATCTCTCTCAGTAAACAAAACTCCTGCTAAACTGAACTCATTTTTTAGGTCCCTTGAAGTTCCGTTCATCGGGAGTCTACTGTATATATATATATATATATATATATATATATATATATATATATATATATATATATATATATATATATATATATATATATATATATATCTATATATATATATATATATATATATATATATATATATATATCTATATATATATATATATATATATATATATATATAATGCCCGCCGGGTGGGATCCGAACCCACGACCTCCAGAATACCGGTCTGGTTGGCGGGGCTGTTTCCCCAGCACTTTCTCGGGTATTTATCTTAAGGTTTTTTTTTTGTTTCCTGCGCTTGGCGGTGGTAGCCAGTGTCACTCTGACTACTCGGGGTGAAGGGGACCTTCTTTTTAACCCCCGGGCCGTGACTCGAGTGTCTACGACATGTCGAGAGTGGTCAACCAGCGTTGAAACCTCTTAAGCTCCCTTTGGCACCAAGACTGCCAGAACAGAGGCCCTCGCTAAGCATGTAGCGAATCAGAAAATGGGAAATGAGGGGCTCCGTGAAATAAGACAGAAAATAAGGGTTAGCAGTCAAGAAAACCTCGGAAAGCAAAAGGAAGGTTGTGGTGCAGGAGGTTGTGAGCGCAGGAAACAAAAAAAAAAAAAAATCCCCCGCACCTCCCCGGGGGGGATTGTGAGGATGCAGAAATGCATTGTGTGCACCGATGAGTGTGATGCGATTAATGGCGAAGAGAGAGGCGAGAGTGTGAGCGTAATCATTTATTTTTTTCTTTTCCCACACCCGTCATTTCCGCTTCGTTATAGAGAAGCGTCTTCGAGACCGCGTTGAGCGCAACCGCCAACTGCAGAGGATCGGTCACGTCAAAGTCGTCGGGAATCGTTTCGAACTCACCGTCAGCATCATCGACGTCGTCTTCCTGCGGTTCCTCTCGTTCGCCGCCGTCATCGAGGTGATCGAGCCGACTCCAATCGACCCGAACGTTGATGGCGCGATACAGCGGGGTGTGCTCCAGGTGCTTGAGCCAGGCCAGGATGTTGCCGCGCTTCACCAACCCGCGCTTGTACGTTGCCGGACTCATCAGCCTCCGCTTGATGTGAACGTCGAACGCAACGTCCTCGGGTACCATGCGAGGAAGGCACCACACAACCTTCGATACGTCGATGGGTACGTTCACCGCCTGTCCCTTGATTCCAAACTGCCCGTTGCCTCGAGTCAGCCGCCTGATGCTCATGAAGGGGAGTCGAGGCGCGATAAGCCGCTCTTCGACCGGGTTCAGATCGGGAAGATGCGCCGGCCGAGGAGGATAACGGTAGCCAAAACTCACGCAGCCCTCCTCTTCGCAGCTTTGTCTTCTTCTCCTTCTTCTTAAGCGGTTCCCCTACGGGAAGATGACGATGGTGGTTGAACGCGAAGCTATCTCGTGATGGATTGTTTGGTTGGCCAATCCCTAGGGGCATCATGCCACAATCATCATCAGACGCGCTGCGGACGCCGGCCAAGGGACGCACGACAACCCCCGACTATAATGCATTTCTGCATAAAAACCTTAACATAAATACCCGAGTAAGTGCTGGGGAAACAGCCCCGCCGGTAGCGTAGTGGTTATCGCACCAGACCGGTATTCTGGAGGTCATGGGTTCGTATCCCACCCGGCGGGCATTTTTTCACCACTTTCTTTTCGACTCAAAAAATTCTTCATCTTTTTCTATGACCCACCACAACCTCCCCTTTGCTTTCCGAGGTTTTCTTGACTGGCAACCCTTATTTTCTACATATATATATATATATATATATATATATATATATATATATATATATATATATATATATATATATATATATATCAGGGTGTCGAACGGGACCTGAACCCGAACCCGAACCGTTATTTTGTGAGCACGCTGAATCCGAACCGGAACTGAACCAAAAAAAGAAATAACGGTTACCGGTTCATACCGAAACGGTTCGACCCTCCGTTGTTGATATTGCACAGTCAATGCAATTCATGCCTTTTTTTTCTTTCACGTACCATCAACTTCGTAGCCGCTCGCGCACTTTCCCGTCCAGACAATTGAACACTGTCACGCTCTATGTAACAAGAGGGGAAATGATTGAGCACCAATGTGGAAATGGTCTGTGGCTGCAGGAAGCGCGAGCGTAGTGCATACGGACCAAACGAAATGTCATTCTCTGCAGCTTGCCGGGGATATAAAACAAATTTGCCCTTCCCTAGCTGCGACTTTATTGGAGCAATCAGGCTGCAGGAGTGCTCCACTGCGCAACAGCGAAAGCCCAGGCCCGATGTGTGCAAACGTTTTGCATTTCATAATCTGTTTAAAAGCTCCGACACCTGCAAACTGTTAATACTTGAGAAGTGTGACCGCAGGAGCTGCGTAGTGGCTAAGCCGTCTGCGGCTGACCACAAGTGGCCTCGATCTCCCTTCCCCACGACCGTTTTTCTTGCCCGCGTTGGCCCGCGTGTATGTGGGTGTGCGCGTGCTCCAAATAAGCATTTTTTACCATTTTTTCCATCTTAGCTTCGGCATTCGTCTCAGAAGTGATGCTATCTATACTGTATTCCTTACGACCGGCTGACTGTTCAGATGTTACTGTTTTATCTCCCCCCCCCCTTTTTTTTACCGCTCTGCTTTGTGTATAGTTTATGCTGACTCTGCGGTTCAGTAGAACGTTTGTTTTTCATCCACAGCCCTTTTCCCACACCCATTTCCCGTTACTCTATCTACATTTTTTGTACACCTGTCATTGTTTCTTGCCAGTGTAAGTGACCTGGCATTTAGAAATCCTGTTAGCCTTGATCTGAAGTCAAATGTTAATCAAACTTTCATGAACTGTTATCGTCCTGCCCAACACAACACGTGTCACCATGTTTACCGTGATTGGCTCGTGCTGCTTTATAAGGCAGTCTACTTGCCATCTGTTTTTTATTCTGACGAAGGCTTGCCCCAAGCAGAAACGTTAATACATGTTCGTTCGTTACCCTTTAGTCTTCTCTTTTACTGTACATTCTTACCGGCCCCATTGTACTTTATTCATACGCTTTATTCCACTATGGGTTCCGGAAAGACTACGGGTACGAACATCCGTAAAGTTCCGTAAAGTTCCCGAAGACAAGCACCAGCACTGTCCTGTTAGGTGACTCAAAAGGCAAGTACTTTCATCAGTACTTTGACCCGCAACAGAATGGCACCCCTGCCTTTGTGTCACAGTCTGGTGCCGTCATCGAAAACGTTCGCTCCTTGCTGAACTTTGTCCCTTGCACCGCTACAACCCTAATCCTGCACATAGGCACCAACGACCTCAGCTCGGGAACAGGACGCTCGACCTTTGACAAGTATCAAGCCTTATGCGACTACATCGCAAAAGAGCTTCCCAAGATCAGACGGATCTATGCCACCCTTATCTTGCCACGAAAGAGCAACCGCCATAAGGGCCACCGCAACCTACGCTTCATCCTAAAATTCAACATAGAGGCGTGTTACTTCAGCCACCTTCTTCATCGGTTTTGCCGACAGTCAAAACTTCTGCATACCCTGAACCATGCACTAGAATGAATGCCTGCACCCCGGGTTCTTGCGGCCGACGGATTGCAACCCAGCTACGAAGGTGTCGCAATTATGGCCAGCCACATGAGACAGCTGTGCTTCAATTCGTCTTCACCACACTGGGCTGCCGGCGCAAGCGTCCCTGCCCCAAGAACCGATCCCTCAGCTGGCCGTCAAACTTACAGTTTGCCGGTAGTCTCGAAACCGCTAATTTCGCGGGCTCATCACCGTGATTCCGAACGCACCATCCTACAAGACTCGTCACCTGAAGCCCAGCCGCCAGCCATAACTTCAGAACCGATTTGCCAGCCCCAGGATTGCATGCTTTCAAGCCCCCAGTCACGTGTCCTCGAAACCGAGCCCGTGAAGTGCCCCATCCCATGTTATGCCTCCCAGGTTGCCCACGCACCACCTAACTCACCACCTGGTCACGCTGAAGAACCGGTGTCAGCCAACGAGTCATCCCCCAATGGAGGGATAGCCCACCCACAGGAACGCCTGCGTTCGAGCCCCCAATCTGTACCAGCCCGCCCAGGAACCCATCATCCAACACGTGCCAGCCACTCGGACTCATCTGCAGCCGCCCCGACTTCACCTACGCATCCGACTGGCAACCCGGCAGAACCATCGTCTGACCGTGGTTCGAGCCTTCGAGGATGTGCGACTCCTCCCGGTCTACCCACTTCCAGCGCTCCCTCCGTCACTTCCAGCGCCACCGAGGCCCCCAGATACCAACTCCGCAAGTACGCCGACGTCACCAAACCTTCGCTGCAAAAGTGACTACCCAGGCCAGCATCAAACAGTGCTGTTTCCCGTCAAGTTTCTAAAACATTTCTCAATTTAAGAAAAATTGCCGACAAACGCATTCGTTCCCAGATGCATGCCTCCTCCCTCAAAAGTTACGTCAGAGCATCTAAAGCTCCTAAGGGCCTACAAATTATGTTAAAACCAGCTACGTCGAAAATGTTCGCCCATCACATCGCTAGGTGGGAGAGTGTTTTAAAAAATGCTTCGCTTGAACTCGCACGAATTCTTATTGGTCACCATGAGTCTTCCGAAAAATCGCTCCGCAACACTGAAAAAGAGATAAGGATGTCATCCGAACTGTCCTCACGCGAAATAGGCTTATTACAGGAATACGAACATAAAAAGAGTAATGAAATCGGTTTAGTAAAATCTAAGAAATTTCGCCGCGATGGAATTGTACAGCTCGCTACGGTTCAACAGCGGTTAGATGTTGGAGTCAGCAAAGAATACGAGCCAATACTGCAGTCCGCTAGTCCTAAAAATTCTTGCATTGTAAATTTTTCCTGCGCTACCCTCTCTCCTGCTGAATTAAGTCTGTTATCTCGTGGCATAATTTTTTGCCCGGCAACCGGTGGTTTTAACGAATTTTCCCTCTTTAAAGACCTGGATAACTTTTGCCGCAATTTACGACTTCGAGAGTATTTCCCCGATCGCCCCAGCCCTAATGAGACGCATGACCCTTTACCCTCTCATAAGCATTGGACTCCTCCGACACAGCGTGAAAAGTGTCTAGACATGTATATATCCGCCGTCACGCGGGGCATTCTTGACGAATACAAAAAGCAAGCCCCATATCGTAAGAATCTTTCGGCGGATGAAAGCAACGCGCTCAAGTTGTTAGCGACACATCCTGAAATCATCATTAAGCCAGCAGACATAGGAGGCGCAATAGTTGTCATGAATAAAACTGACTATATAAACGAAGCCTTGAGACAATTATCCGACAGTTCTTTTTATAAACGTGTCGATGCCGATCCCACAGAAGAATTTAATGCCACTATCAAGGAAACCCTACAAACTTTGGCAGAGGCTAATAAGGTAGCACCAGACGTAATAAAATCCCTTGTTCCACTCAGTCCGGTAGCAGGTACATTCTATCTACTGCCAAAAATACATAAAAAAGATAATCCAGGTCGTCCTATCGTATCCGGAATTGGCACAGTGACAGAAAAACTATCCCTTTATGTAGACTCGCTCATAAACGATATCCCACCTAAGTTTCCTTCATTTGTAAAAGACACAAACCATTTTAAAACGATATCATGGAACTCTGCATTCCGCCCGGTTCGCTGCTCGTGACTTTGGACGTAGCCTCATTGTACACTAATATACCTCACGGCGATGGCATACGAGCTGTCGTTGAAACCTATGAAGCCTTCTGCGAATCAAGTCCGGTTGATGGTGACACACTGGCAACGTTGTTAAAACTGATTCTCGAACTAAATAACTGAATTAGATAGTACACACTATATTCAGATAAACGGTACTTCAATGGGAACGAGGGTGGGACCAAGCTATGCTAATATTTTCATGTGTTCTCTCGAAACAGCATACCTGGATAAATGCGCTCTTAAGCCCTTCTATTACAAACGCTTCACAGACGACGTTTTTCTAATTTGGCAACATGGCGAACATGAACTTCTCTCCTTCATTTCTGGTTTTAACAACTGCCACCGCCGTATCTTCTTTTCGCACCAGTACTCAGCTGAAGTAATCAACTTTCTTGACGTCACAGTGACAGTTAAGGATGCAAAACCAGCTACAAATCGTTATAGAAAGCTCACAGACCGCCATCAGTACCTCCACTTCGAAAGCAGTCATGTAAAACATAATAAAACTAGTATACCTTACAGCCAAGTGGTTCGTTTTAAAAGGATATGCTCGCAAGAATCCGACTTTAATCAAAACTGCGCAGTACTCCGTGCCGCCCTGACTAGGCAAAAATACCCCACGCAGATTATTGACGATGCAGTGACACGAGCAAGCATGCTTGATTGCAACGCACTTTTACTCCCGACGACACAGCCTCGCACTGAGCAAACCACTAATCTGGTACTCAGTTATTCATCCTCAGCCCCTAAAGTAACATCAATTCTTAAGAAGCATCACAACATACTTATGCAAAGCCAGAGGCTCTAACGCATTTTTCAAGATCCGCCTTGCGTAGTCTATCGACGATCAGCGAACCTACGCGATTCACTAACTTCGTCTAAGACCACTCGCCAGTCTTGCATTGGCTGCCAACCCTGCCAAAAACCGCGATGTCAAATTTGTCCCCAAGTGACGACAACTGCACAGCCAGCAGTACAGTTTCCAATTTCACACTAAACATAAAAGGCAATTTCACTTGCGAAACCGAAAACGTGATTTATCTGCTTGAGTGAACCGAATGCCGGCTTCAATATATTGGCCAGACCCGCAAGTCTTTTCGACTTCGTTTTAATAATCACAAGTCGCATATTAAGACCCTCCCGAACCTGATGTTGTCCCAACATGTCAGCGTAGTTGGTCATTCATTTAACAAAATAAAAGCAACAATCCTTGAATCTGGTTTGCGCTCACATCATGATAGAGAAGTCAGGGAATCGTATCTCATTCACAAATTCAAATCTATGAAATCGGGTTTAAATGAAAGCGTTGGCGTGCTGGCTTTCTTGTCGCACTGATCGCGTCTGTGTAACCTTTTTACTGCTGTTTACGTAGATATATTTGTGTTTGCGTTGGCCCGCGTGTATGTGGGTGTGCGCGTGCCCCAAATAAGCATTTTTTACCATTTTTTCCATCTTAGCTTCGGCATTCGTCTCACAAGTGATGCTATCTATACTGTATTCCTTACGACCGACTGACTGTTCAGATGTTACTGTTTTATCCCCCCCCCCTTTTTTTTTACCCCTCTGCTTTGTGTATATTTTATGCTGACTCTGCGGTTCAGTAGAACGTTTGTTTTTCATCGACTGCCCTTTCCGAACACCGATTTCCCGTTACTCTATCTACATTTTTTGTACACATGTCATTGTTTCTTGCCAGTGTAAGTGTCCTGGCATTTAGAAATCCTTTTAGCCTTGATCTGAAGTGAAATGTTAATCAAACGTTCATGAACTGTTATCTTCCTGCCCAACCCAACACGTGTCACCATGTTTACCGTGATTGGCTCGTGCTGCTTTATAAGGCAGTCTACTTGCCATCTGTTTTTATTCTGACGAAAGCTTGCCCCAAGCCGAAACGTTAATACATGTTCGTTCGTTACCCTTTAGTCTTCTCTTTTACTGTATATATATATATATATATATATATATATATATATATATATATATATATATATATATATACAGTCGAACACGGATATATCGAACACGGCTATATCGAATTATTGTCTATATCGAACTCATAAATTATCCCCTTGCAAATTCTGTGTAAAAGTATAGGAATTCGTACGTTTATATCGAACCGTATTTTTCCCGACATTGCGTATATCGAACGCCGCGCGAGCTGGAAGGTACTCTTCGGCGGTCGCTGCACCCGCGATTGAGGTTGTGGAGAATGTGGAGGAATGCGCGGGCATGGCGAATACTGGTTCGCGGAACTAATCCACCCTACCGGAACGAATTTGCGCTTGCCCAGTCGGGCCCCGCTACCGGCCGCCGTAGCGTTAGCGGACGGAGCCCGGTATGCTGAATCTCTCTAGGCACACAAGTCCGAACGCTCGGAAAATGTGAAGGCGAGGTAGGGATGCCCCGACTGCGCACGTCCTTTTTTTTGTTTTGCGGCTGCGTAGGTTCCACGGCTTGCCGAAAAAGGTTTTTTTTTTCTCTCTCTGTGGGTCTGTCTTCCCCCGATGTCATCTCGGGAAAGGGAAGAGGGAACGAAGGCGCTGGCGGCCTCCTTCTTTTGCATTTTGCTGCTGTTGCTGCGGTTTGGCGAGTTGTCCCGCACCTTTCGGAGATCACTGTTTCTCTCGAAGATGACCATCGCGACCACTTTGTTGCAGTCCGTTCAGAGAGCCTTGGAATTGTTACCTTCAAAGTTCTTGTGGTGCGCGCGCTGTTCTTCTTTTGCAGGCGTGTTGTGCATGGTGTGCGAAGGCGCAGCGTACTGCTGGAATTTTGTAGTTGTGCAGCCTCGAGAAGATCGAGACCAGCTTCTTTAATTTAATTTCCAGAACGAAGAAGCAGGCCAAGGTCAGCGATTTTTTTTTCACGGAAATAAAGCGTCCTGTTGCGTCGTGAGTGCGGAATTAGTTGTCATTCTTGAATGCGACGATCGGTAAGTGCTCGTCCGCCATAGGTGAGGTCTCAGAGCCCATATTTTTATATCGAATTTTTTATATATCGAACTATTTCGCGATCCCCTTGGAGTTCGATATATCCGTGTTCGACTGTATATATATTTATATATATATATATATATATATATATATATATATATATATATATATATATATATATATATATATATATATATATATATATATATATATATATATATATATATATATATATATATATATATATATATATGTAGCGCCACCATCATCATCAACAGATTGGTCAGCTGGCTCGCAGGGACACGCGACACTAGGCACCCGGCACACCTCGGGAACGGCACTCTCGTTCTACGTGTCTCGTCATGACCATGGCGCAGCCAACGCAACCGTAATAAACGTGGGCTCGGCCGCTCCACCTCATCGGCCGCCTACAATTTGGTGACCCGACAAGCGGCTTCGCCATGGCTTCGAGATGCTGGTTCCCCAGACACAACGCGGACGACGGCACGCGAAGAACGTTCCCCGCCCTACCCGACCTTCCCTTGCTGATTCCGTTTGACGCCATCTCAAACGACGCTGCATGGTTGGGCATCTTGGAGAGCCATTTTTACGTACATGACATCTGCTCCCCGGAAATCAGGTACCTCTTGACACTACAGAAGCTACCTGCTGACCTCATTGAGCAGATCCAGCTGCCGACCCCAGGCCCCAGTGCGTATGACAACTTAAAAAACACTGTCCTCAACCACTACGACATGAAAACCCGGCAGACGACAATCCCGACAGAACCTGGTGCCGTTACCACCATCAGTCCTCCCTCGGCCCATGTAACCGAACCTTCACTAGGTGATGGGTCTGCGATCATGGGCGCGTATCTCGAGCTCCCAGCAGCACCTTCCACGAGAGGACTCGAGGCCAACGACATCCCGGGCGCCCACCAACCACCGCCTGCTTTGTCCACTACTACCACACCACAAGAAGGCGCCGGTGATCCGGGGAGCACCGAGGCGGCGACCTCCCTCACTCCACCGTTGACGCCACCCCCATCTAAGCCCACTGTGAGCCCTTCCCTGACACCACTCCACAACGTGTGCTCCGCAACGCAGCCACCTGAATGGCATACACGACAGGTACGGTGCGCCACCGACGAGACTCCCATCGACGCACCAACCATCTGCCGTCGTGACCTTACGTGTTCCGTCTTGGTGGATGCACAGGAGCAGCGTGACTCCTCCAAGGAAGCACCTGGGCTAGTAGGCTCACAACGAGCAAAGATGGACACCCTCCAACTACCTGTGACCAAAACGATGACGGGGCAGTCAGACCAGAACGAAGAAGACCGCAGTCGGCCTCCGAACCACCCACCACGTGCACTCTTGCCTGTTGTTTCGCTTGCGGAAGCCGCGTCTTCTGCTTCGAGCCGTCAACGCCGCATTAGACCACACAAACATCATGCACCTTGCGACCGACTTGTCGCTCCCCGTCAACTCGCTCCTTTCATGACAGTGCGGGAGTCAGACAATCAGCGGAGACAAATTTTTGCCCGCCCCCTTCGGCAGCAACGCGTTCGAGTTCCCAGAGCATTCACCACCCTTCTGGGTGCCTCATGGGCCTTCGCACATAAGCAACGTCGCTTCGAGCTATCACGACGGTCAATGGCCCATGGTTCGCTCATCCGTAGACGAACGCGGCAGCGACTGCGTCACTCCGTGCACATGCTGCCGTGGTCTGTGGAACAACAGAGCTGGCAGCAGAACGGAGCCACCCTACACCCGCAAGCCATCTGCACCCGTTTGTCTGGACCACCTTGTAGCCCGGAGAGTGCACTCGAGCTTTGTGGGACATCACTCTCTCCTCTGGGCGCTGCTAGCAGCTTCCGCCCCGCATGACGCTCGTTTCCGCCTACGGCCTCTCCGCCACTCACAGGCAAGGCCCCCCGAGGGAAATGCACACACCGGACGCTGCCTTGCCGACGACCAGGACCGCGCCGTTAGTCAACCCCAGCCACTTGACCACGCACTGCCCACGGACTCTCCCTGACAACGGACAAATTGTACATAACTGTACATAGTGCATAGTGCATCTTCGTGCATTGTCATTTACATTTGTCACTTTATCGCGCTTCACGCTAGGGGGAGCCCTGTACCGCCACCATCACCATCTTCTTAAGCGCCACCATCATCATCAACAGATTAATCAGCTGGCTCGCAGGGACACGCGACACTCGGCACCCGGCAAACCTCGGGAACGGCACTCTCGTTCTACGCGTCTCGTCATGACCATGGCGCAGCCAACGCAACCGTAATAAACGTGGGCTCGGCCGCTCCGCCTCATCGGCCGCCTACATATATATATATATATATATATATATATATATATATATATATATATATATATATATATATATATATATATATATATATATATATATATATATATATATATATATTATATATGTATGTATGTATATATGTATGTATGTATATATATATATATGTACAGAAAGAAACGCCGGCAGTCTACAACGCCAAAGAAGGCATAGGGGAATGGTTATACTATTTTTTTTACCGTTAGTGACGTGCATTACTATTTTTTTAATTAATTACGTGAGAAAGAAAGAAATAAAAACACGCGCCCAGAGTGGGGACCGAACCCACGCCTTTCGATTAGATCCTGAATGCCTTACCATCAAAAGGCGTGGGTTCGGTCCCCACTCTGGGCGCATAATTTTCTTTTACTTTCTCACGTAATTAATTAAAAAAAATAATAATGTGCGTCACTAACGGTAAAAAATAGTATAACCATTCCCCTATGCCTTCTTTGGCGTTGTAGACTGCCGGCATTTCTTTTGTATTTCCTAACGAGCCCCTCATTTCCTTACTATATTATTCTGCGAAAGCCTAGCGAGGGTCTCGGTTCTGGCAGCCTTGATGCCTAGGTAGCATAAGAGGGCTTTCCGCCAGTTACCCGCTCATGACAGGCTGTAGACGTTCTAGTCACGCCCCGGGGGTTGAAAAGAAGGTCCCCTTCTCCCCGTGTAGTCTGAGTGGCGCTGGCTACCACCCTCAAGCGTCAGATACACTTCTAGTAAAATATAAATAGCCCAGAAAATGAAGGAGAACACAGTCGCCCAGATAGCCGAATTGGTAAGGCATTCGAGATCTAATCGAAAGGCGTGGGTTCGGTCCCCACTCTGGGCGCGTGTTTTTCTTTCTTTCTTTCTTCCGTATATATATAAAAAAATATCAACTTCATTAACCGTAGTAAAAAAAAAAAAAAAGAGCCTAACCACACCCCTATGCCTCCTTTGGCGTTGTAGACTGCCGACCTATCTTTCTGTATTTCCCCAACGAGCCCCTCATTTCCTTACTATATTATTCTGCGAAAGCCTAGCGAGGGTCTCGGTTCTGGCAGCCTTGATGCCTAGGTAGCATAAGAGGGCTTTCCGCCAGTTACCCGCTCATGACAGGCTGTAGACGTTCTAGTCACGCCCCGGGGGTTGAAAAGAAGGTCCCCTTCTCCCCGTGTAGTCTGAGTGGCGCTGGCTACCACCCTCAAGCGTCAGATACACTTCTAGTAAAATATAAATAGCCCAGAAAATTAAGGAGAACACAGTCGCCCAGATAGCCGAATTGGTAAGGCATTCGAGATCTAATCGAAAGGCGTGGGTTCGGTCCCCACTCTGGGCGCGTGTTTTTCTTTCTTTCTTTCTTCCGTATATATATATAAAAAATATCAACTTCATTAACCGTAGTAAAAAAAAAGAGCCTAACCACACCCCTATGCCTCCTTTGGCGTTGTAGACTGCCGACCTATCTTTCTGTATTTCCCCAACGAGCCCCTCATTTCCTTACTATATATGTATATGTATATATATATATATATATATATATATATATATATATATATATATATATATATATACACAAAAAAGAAGAAAACTGAGGGGCTCGTCTAATTAAGATAGAAAGAA
Organism: Haemaphysalis longicornis; assembly: GCF_048455015.1. Taxonomy (NCBI): domain Eukaryota; kingdom Metazoa; phylum Arthropoda; class Arachnida; order Ixodida; family Ixodidae; genus Haemaphysalis; species Haemaphysalis longicornis. Next base: position 177,788,401 of record NW_027526385.1, on the reverse strand, counting down.
GGGTAGGCTGTCTAGAAAGCTGAAGAAAGTGAAGGGGAAATGTCGTAGGTCTTTTTATTACATTTACATTTACTTTTTGAAATAAAGAAAGTGGAGAAACAATCCCGGGCCATTTCTACTTACGTGAAACCTGGCGAGGGGCGGAGCATGCAGTGTACAAGTGTATTTTTGGCACCTTGGCGTTTTCGCCAACGGAGATGAAGCCATTAGGGATAGAAGTGTTCAGCTTTGCTGTGAAAGTTCCTTGTCTTTGAAGCACGAAGCTCCCTTGCGCGAGGCATAAACGAGTATCCCGGTGTTTTTTTAGTAGGCGTGACGTTCTAGTGCGAGGCGGAAACGAGTGTCTGGGTGTTTTAATACTGTGACCACATGAAACAACGATTACGATGGTGATTACGGCAACGTCGATGACGGCAGGAGACGCCAGCAGCCCCAGCCCCTAAGGGGTACGCCTATATAACATGCCCCCTGGGGGATTCCAGCTCACGACCTCCAGAATACGCCTCTACGCTACCACTACGCTACAGGCGGGGCTGTGCTCCCCTCCCCTCCAATTTCTTGGGTATTTAAGTTAAGATAATTGTTTTCTGTGCCTGGGCGTGGTAGCCAGACACCGACTACTCGGGATGAAGGGGACGTTCTTATTAACCCGCCGGTCGTGAATCGAGCGTCTACATGTCAAGAGCGGTGGACCAGCGTTGAGCCCTCTTAAGCTACGTAAGGCACCAAGACTGCCAGAACAGATACCCTCGCTTTGCATGAAGCGAATCAGAATGGAAATTAAGGGGCTCATTGAATTAAGACAGAAATAACGGTGCGCAGTCAAGAAAACCGAGGAAATCGAAGGAAAAATGTCGTAGGTCGTTTTAATAAGATCAACACAGATACAGTTTTTTAAAACAAAAAGAAATAAAGTGGAAGGAAACATGCCAGCCCAGTCGGCTCTGAACCCGCGACCTTCAGTATACGCGTCTGGTGTGATTACGGTACAATTGCCTTTCTTAGGAGTAACCATATGTATTAATCAGGAATCAAGAAAAGTTTAAAAGTGCACCTGCTGTGGCGATACACTGCCACCCCTCTTTTTCAGAAGTCGCATATAAAAGAAAAAGAAACATTTGGCCGACGATTGCGATACCCTTAATGAAAAATTTATGCGCAGGGTAAACTGCGGTCTCCTTAGTTCCGGCGCCTACCTGCTGGGTCTCATGAAGTGATCGCCGTATTAGTGAACGCTGCATTAGGAAACGCGCGATATACTCTGCCGTTGTCTCGTAGCGCATCGCAGAGGGACACCAAGCATCGCGCCTTTCGCTATACTTTCGTTAAAAGGAACTAGAATATTGTTATAGTGGCGAAAGCGGCAATAGCATGTTGAAGCCCGAAGTGCGGAAATCTGCTTGGGGCACTGCTATTGAGTACTGGAGGGGACATAGTATTGTGGATAGAGTATCCGCCTTCTGCGTGGCGGTCGTGGGTTGAAATCCCTGCAGATTCTCATTGGTTATTTTTTGTAGTGTCCCAAACTCTAGTGTATGACGTGTCAAAGTACCGTATAACGTTTTCATATTATTGTACAGCGCCTAATTCTTGTTACAGTAGCCCGATTCATTCAGTTTCGGGTCTGTTCTCCATGTGAAAACCCTGGAACTCTCTCGAACGAGACGGCAGTAACTCCACCCGCTCGCCGGCTAGCTGGCCAGAAAATACCAAAATAAAAGCTCCGCCGCTCAGCTTTCACCGAAGCTTCGAGTTCTTTCGAGCGGGCGCGCGTGGCCTTGCCAGTGCTAAAGCGCGCCGATGATTCCAGAAGGGAGAAAGAGGGAAGCTGTTCGGTCGACGGCGGCGGGCACGTTGTGTATTGTGCCCTCTCTCTCCACGCTGGCACAGTATAAAAAGAGAAGCCGCGCCTAAGGAGGAGGAGGAGGAGGTAAACTTTATTTAGTCAAGCTCTGTTACGGGGACGTGGTGGCCGCTGGCTTTAGCCTGGCGGCGACAATGGCAGCCCGATTCGTAAGGGAGGCTTGAACCTCCGGATCAGAGCTGCCCAGCGCCCTCTCCCAGTGCTCGTCGCAGGTGATGGAGGGAAAAGGATCATTGGGACAAGCCCACATGGTGTGGGATAAGGTGGCGGGAATGCCGCATGATGGGCAGTTCGGGGAGGGAAATAAGGACGGATGAATGCGATGGAGCAGCGCGCGACAGGGGAGGCTGCCTGTCTGCAGAAGGCGCCACGTGCGTTCTTGCACGTTGTCGAGACTGACGTGAGCAGGGGGATATACACGGCGGGCGAGGCGGAAATGTGTCGCTATGTCGTGATAGCTGAGTAGGCTATCTCTAGCTGATCTGGCACCGTGCGAGGGGACGAGGCTGGGGCCGGCTCGGAAAGTGAACCCTCGAGCAGCAGAATGGGCCGCCTCATTACCTCCTAGCCCGGCGTGAGCAGGGGTCCAGATCAGTTCTACTGAGGTGGAGGGGGGATTTTGAGAGAGAATTTTGAGTGCCTGTGGGGATACGAGCCCCTTGGCAAAATTTTGAATGGCCGTTTTCGAATCCGAGATCACAATTGTGGGAGTCGGCCGGTGCGTTAAGGCAAGCGCTATTGCCGCCTCCTCCGCCGTTGCAGGATTGATGGTGCGGACAGAAATTGAGTCAACTGGTGGGGCATTAGGGCGGTCAATGACTGCTACCGCATACGCATCATAGTGGCGGTAGTCAGCCGCGTCCACATAAAGAATGTCCGGTCGGACGGGGAGTCGCTTATTGAGCGCGCGCACCCTTTGCTCCCGCCGCCCCCTGTGGTAAGTTGGGTGCATATTGCGCGGGAGTGGGCGAACCAGTATATTAGAATGGATATTCGGGGGGATTTGAAGCTTGCTGTCGGTGATTAGCGGAGCTCGTAAGCCGAGTTTTCCCAGAATGTGCCGTCCAGTAGAGGTGCCTGATAGCCGTTGCAGCTGACCTATGCGATCGGCCTCCACCAGTTCCTCCGCGAGGTTGTAAATTCCCAAGCTCTCAAGTCGGGCAGTGGAAGTGTACAAGGTGACCTGTAATGCAGCCTTGTAGGCTTTCCTGATGAGACAATTAATTTTCTTCATTTCAGTGGGAGTGACCTGAAGGAAAGGCAGTGAGTATGTGATGCGGCTTACGACAAAAGCCTGCACCAGTCGCACTCTGTCTTCCTCCTTAAGCCCTCTGTTCCGGGCGGTTATGCGTCTAATGAGGCCGATTGTTTGATTCACGTGCGAAGAGAGTTGTGAAATGTACTGAGTGTTAGCCCGGTTACGCTGGAATAGAAGACCGAGTATACGTATGCTGTTTACCACTGGGACAGTGATGTCACCAATTTTAATTTGTATATCCGGGACGGACTTGGAGCTGCTTTTTGCCGGTAAAAGAAGGAGTTCAGATTTAGTAGGGGAGCAGTCAAGTCCGGCTGCGCGCGCTTCCTCGATGACAATTTGTGCTCCAGTTTGTAAAGTTTCCTCTATCTGTGCATCGCTGCCTCCAGACATCCAGAGAGTGATGTCGTCCGCGTAAAGGCTGAATTTAAGGCGAGGAATTTTCTCAAGTCTCTGGGGGATGTTGAGAATTGCAAGATTAAAGAGTAGAGGGGAGAGAACGGCGCCCTGAGGTGTGCCAATAGAGGGAATATTGATGGGGTCCGAGATTATGTTTCCAACCTGAATAACCGCTGTGCGTGACGTGAGGAAGCTTCGCACATAGTTGTAGATGCGTTCTCCCGGGGATACAGCAGTTAGTCCCTGCATAATAGCCGCATGGGAAACCCGGTCAAAGGCCTTCGTGAGGTCCAATGCAAGGATGGCAGCCGTGTCCACTTTAGATGCTGGAGTGATGACTTCGTGAAATAATTGAAGGTGAATATCCTGAGTTGATAATCCAGAGCGAAAGCCAATCATTGAATGAGGGAAGGCATTGATGGAGGTGAGATGTTTCGTTAGCCGGGCATGGATTATGTGCTCAAGAACTTTACCCATGTACGACGTAAGTGATATCGGCCTGAGTTGATCCATGCTGAGAGGTTTTCCTGGTTTGGGGATGAGAGAGATTTTTGCGTGCTTCCACGACTGGGGTAGGGTACCTGATGTCCAAAAATGATTAAAAAACTTGGTGAGAGTCGAGATTGAAGGATCGTCCAAGTTACGTAACATTTTGTTAGTAATTCCGTCTGGTCCCGGGGCTGACCCTGGGCGGATGTGGAGTAGAGCAGCTCTTACTTCCGCCTCCGTGATATCAGCGTCAAGTTCAGGGTTGGCCGTTCCTTGGTAGAGAGGTAGATCCAGTTTCTCCCCCTTGGGTATGTACAAAGACTTGGCCGCGTCGATGAGCTGTTGGTACGTGCCCGGGAAATTGTGAGCAATAGCAGTAAGCCTATTAATTTGGGAGGTCTTTGATCTTTCAGGGTCTAAAAGATGTCTAAGAATAGACCACGTGCGTTTCATGCTCAAGTGGCCTTTCATCTGGTCACACAGTTGACCCCACTGATTCTGTGCCAAATGAGCAGCATGGGATTCAATTTGTAGGCTCAATTCTGCCATTTTTCGGCGGAGCTTACGATTACGTTTGTTTTTTCGCCATCGGTGCTGTATGCCCTTGAAGGCCTCCCACAGGTGAAGTAGCCGGGAGTCCACTATATCGGACGGGATTTCAGGGTCTAATTGGTGGTTATTGAGGTGGGCATCGGTAACTATCTGGCCGACCCAGTCCTGGAAAGTGTCAGTCTGAATTTCTGGTTGGGAGTAGTTAGCGCGGGCGTGGCGGAAATCATCCCAATTTGTTATCTGGGTATGTCTGGGTCGCGGTTTGATGGAATGGGCCAGGGAGATGTCTGTTTGAATAATGAAGTGATCACTACCCAATGATGAGTCAGTGCAGCTCCAGCGGACGTTATGTATTCTATGGGTGAGGGTGAGGTCCGGCGTGGAGTCTTTTTGAACGCTGTTGCCAATTCTAGTCGGTATTGATGGGTCTGACTGGACTGTGAGTCGAAGTGCTTGAATGCATTCCCATAGAAGACGACCCTTTTTGGTGCACCTGGGGTAACCCCATGCAGTGTGAGGCGCATTGAAGTCGCCCACTATGAGAAGGGCATGATGTTGAGCAGCCTGTTTAGCGAGGGAAAAGAGCCTGTTAAAGTTATGCCCAATGGCTTTGGGACTGCTATATACATTGAGAATGTATAGCCTGGAGGCGTTACGTTGCACAGGATAGAGGACAATTAGATCATGCGGAATGTCAATGCTATCAAATTGAGATCGTTCGGACGGGATGTTTCTTTGGACAAGAATCGCTGTATGAGGATTAGCCGGACATTGAAAAGCCCTGTAACCCTGGAGCTTAGTTGTAGCTCCTGCTTCCTGTACGGCTATGACTGAAGGGGGAGTTTCCATGCAGGTGACGAGCATTTGCAAATTGTGCCTTTTCTTGCTGTAGCCCCTGCAATTCCACTGCAGATTCTTGAAGTTTCTTTAGTGCTGGCCATAGACGGGATTATATAGGGGATCAGTGGCCGCTGAGGATGCGGTGGAAGCATTTATACGGGCACCTATTTGGTCAACCCAAGACTGCATTTGCGCTCTTAGCTCCTCAAGATTGGCCTGGAAAGTAGAAAAGTTGGCTAGAACAGCCTGATGTAGGCTGGAGTACTCGGCTTTCTGCTCCGAAAGAGCTAGCTTGCATGAGCTTTCAATAGAAGTTATCTGCCGCTGCAGCTGTTCATCTCGGTCAGAGGGCTCGGGTGGAGATTGGGGGTCGGACGACAGCGCCTTCCGCTTGGGCGGAGGAGCGTTAGGGGGAGAGGGATCTTCTTTTCGGTGGATTATTTGCTGTTTTAGGGATTGGTTTTCGTGCCGCAGGGTAGCATTTTCCTGGCGGAGAAGGGTGATTTCGGCCCGGATGGCATTTAGTTCTTTAAGAATGTCAGGGGAAAGCGAAGGGGGAGGGGGAGGGTGCGACGAGCTACTGGTAGGAGCGCTCGGGCAGCTCACCTGATATCCCCGCACGTCCTTCTGCCGGTGCTCGCCGTCCCGGCGGGGCTGTAGGGGTGTCTTCGTGGTAGTCTTCATCCCTGTGCCTGCATCGCGAGCTGGGCGGCGGGGAGGGGGGCGAGGTCCCTCTGAAGACAGAGAAGGTTCGTCACGCTGAGCAAGGAAGGAGTCCTTAGTTGGTTTTTCGGAAGACACAACCTGTGCGTAGGTCGGGTGCCGACGGCGGGGCTGGTAACGTCTGGGGCAGTCCGCCGAGCCCGTGAGATGCGGGCCTTCGCAAACGATGCATCTGGGGGAGCAGTTGTGATTCTCGGCAGCGTTCATGGTGCCGCATCGAGAGCAACGCGCGGGGGCTTGGGCATTCGGGCAGACGTCTTGGCGGTGGCCCTGTTGCCAGCATACCGCACATGCCTCGGTCTTCCTCCGGAAGGGTTTGCAGCGATAAGTGGTGGCTCGGTACCTTATCCAGAAGGGAACTTTCGTGCCGTCAAATAAGATTTGAGCCATGTTTGACGAATTGAGCGGTTTGACGTCTAAAATTCTCATGTCCGGGTTGTAGTTGCAAATACTGTCTCTTATCTGCTCCGGGGTGTCATCTTCGGGAATATTGAAGATCACTCCCGCTACGGTATTCGCCGGCGCCGAGACATGCGCGGCTATCTCGTACTGCTGCCCGCGTAGCTTGAGAGAGGTGATGCTGGCGTACCTTGTTGCGCGGTCTTCCAGTGGGGTGCTGACAAGGATGTAATTGGAGACGTGTTGCACGCGGATCTGGTCCTCTCGATTCGCGGCCAGTCCAGCCTGAGCTTGAACAGCGTCCGCCAGAGTGGCTTGGGCGATCGACGCGAAGGACGATTTTGATGTCGGACTCCGGTAGGGGGGAAACAGGTGGCTGTCGCTTCACGGGACGCCGATGTCCGCGTTGCGGTGTGCCTAAGCAAACCAACTACGTTTGGACGTCGTGATATGACAACGGCTTCTGCCAGTTTCTGCATCACACCATCGGCGACCCACACCCTGGAGGACTCCAACGTACTCCCGGGCCTCGAATCACCGTGATCGTCTCCGACGGCCTGGCTTACGACGAAGCCACGCTTCACAGGTAGCCGAATCGCCTCCGACAGCAGTGCATCGTCCGTCCCGATCGGTGAATATTGTGGGACTCTTGCATCGAACTCTTCGTTTTTTAGTTAACTGCTCTACTTCGTAATATCTATTTGTTAACGCTCCTGATTGTATCATTTTGTCTAATTGTGAACTGTTTCTCGCATTTGTATTCATTCTAAGTTGCCTCTCGTTTACGTTACATCTCCTCGTGCTTGTACAGTGTTTTGCCTATTCAAATATAAGTCTTTCTGTTGTTTATTCGTTGAAGGCTCTGACTCATTCTTACCGTTCTGGTCGGCAAAAGCCGCACATCAGACGGCCACCCCCTTCGTCACCTGGGCCCTGTAGATTCGGTGGGGTTGTTTGCTCGCTTGAGTCGACTCCGCATACCTTGCAACAGCGCACCCAATTAAGGAAACAGTGACATGTACGGGCATGTAACACGTGTAAAATTCCTCTTTGAGACAATCTTGAGGTCAGGAGAAGTGCTATTGTGTGAGAGCGCACTGTATTACGCTAAACGTTCATACATTTTTTTGATTCCCTCATATTAAGACGCCCAGCGTCAAGGCCAACCTTATCCACGTGTATTAAAACGCGAGGTGTTCCACAGAGCGAGGAGTTCGTGGCTGTGAGGTTCTTTGATTGCGAGCTTGTTTGTAGAGGCGTTTGAAAGTGGATTTAAAAGCGTTTGAAGTGCTAGGAATTCCACAACATGCGCTTTAACCCGGCAGTGCGTAAGGAAAAGTGCAGCGGTTTAACGCCTAGGAATGCATTTGTAAGCCTAAGGCGGAAGGGGATCGGAAAGCACATTTTCAGAACGCGAATCGAAAGCAAGGTTTCACAGATAAACGGATATTTAGAACATGAGCAGAAATAACCGTAAATAAAACACAAAAAAGAAGGAATCAATTCAGAACATAGATGAACTCTAGTAGGCAGCAGCGTTACTCTTCCCCTCATCGAATCGCTTTACTCCTTTTTCTTAACGAGCCTTCAATCGACGCTGCTTGACAGCAGGTGTCTTTGCGTCACTAACGCGAACGTATATTACGATGAATGATGAAAGCGTCGTGAAAGTAGATCCCGTAGCCCTCTAAGCTTTTTGAGTTGAGTTTATTTTTCCAGAAACTGGTGTGGTTTTCCTGGTATAAGCTGCCTTAGCAGCTTGACAAAGCCCTGAAAACCACATACAAGACAATAGCAGCAAGCACAGGAAAGTGTAATGAAATTCTGATTACTTAATCACGTAGAGTAACACAAGAAGCATATCATACAAACTGTACGAAAGTACCACAGACAATGAAGCATAAGTTATGTAAGTTAACAAGATGTGCAAATGTAACAGTGCGTCTACATTCTTCCTACAGGTACAGTATAAGAAGTAACAAATACTAGTAACACTTTATACCAATCACGAAGAAAAAAAAATGAAATCTGAACATAAACATTATGAGCAAATACACAAGACATACCTAAATTACGATGTAACAATTACAAGTACAGGATAGAAAAACATCAATAGCACGAAAAAAGCAACCATGTACTTAAAATATCAGTCCGCCTGAGTGAAAAAACTCCGTAATTCTTTTTTGTTTGCTATCTTTGTATGTCGATATTTATTGAGTAATATGGGGAGATTATGAGATAACTTATAATCTGATCGAAAATGAGGTATATGCCATAAAGCCGGATTACGTGTGTTTGTTATGGTGCCGTGATGTGTCAGTCCTGCTAGTGATGTTAAGAAGGAAATGGAGGATGTTGATGAAAACAGCATTCCCTGTAGTAGACATAAACTATAAAGACGGTCAATTATGATAATATTGTATATTGCGAAAAGATGCTGTGTGCTCTGGGTACGTTCAATATTTTCGATATAACGCATCATCTTCTTTTGAAGAACGAGAAGCCTGTTTATGTTACTGTGCGTCGTGGTCAAATAAACTAAGCTGCAATAACTTATCTGTAAAAAGAAAAGGGCGTAACATTTCTATAGCTTAGCCTTAAGCGGAAGAAGACCTCTACAGTGAGAGACCACGCCAGTAACCGCAGAAAGTTTCTTAGTTAGATGGTCGATATGTGTATTCCAAGTCAAATGAGAGGACAAGAATACGACCAGCACCTTGTGGTCACTAACCATTTCTATTGGTTGATTATCAAGGAAGAGATGTTGGGTTAGGTTATATGTTTTATTCCTTGCTGAAAACATAATTGCTTTAGTTTGTCTAGGATTAATTTTAATTCTGTTATTATTGTTATTATTTGACCAATCAAAGATATCATACAGTACATTGTTGCATTTTCGAACATGTATATCTCTTGCGGAGAAAATAAATGTGCTTTCGTCACCATATATAACGTAGCTAACATCGGATCCAAGGGACACCACAATGTAATTGATGTAGGTGTTAAAAATAAAGGCCCCAAGATGCTGCCTTGAGTAACACTGCAAGTTATGGGTAAAAGAGAGGAAATATTGTTTTTAATGTACACATACTGGTATCCTTTGGTCAGGAAGGATTGAAGTAATGTTAACTGAAGACCTCGAATTCCATAAGATGAGGGCTTTTTAAAGAGAATACTGTAATTGAAAGAATCAAAGGCTTTTGTAAAATCAATAAAAAAATACCAAGCGTAAAGATATTGTTTTGGATATTTTGTATAATGGTTTCTTTTATAGGGACTCTGAAGTGAATTTGAAAGCTCCCGGTTTTGCTTGCACTGCGTAGACTGGCTCAAATTACCACACTTTTCATCGTTTATCCGGTTGATAAGTCGTTAATTATTTTATAAACCGGGAAAGAAGAAAAACTACCGTGCGCGGTCTGTGGCGGCCGCACCAACTAAAGCTGTGACGTCGCGAGGAGATGGCACCGTGATTGGACGATGTCCGAGGTTAGCATTCAAACAAGTTTCGGTTTCGGTTCTGTAAAACAACATGTTTGACATCCGATGGCATCGTTGGATGGACCTTCTCGATATCTCAGTAATCGCCGTACCACCCTTCTGCCATATTGTCGGCTGTAAAATGCCTGAGATAAGCCTCCCAGGACGGCTTGGAATCGTAGAAATCACTAGCCGAGGCGTACGCAGTGGATGACGCTCTCCGCGTCACCGTTGACGCTCAAATGCCATGCGCTTTTCCCTCATATTCGGAGCTTGCCTCACTCATGCCTGTATTGTAAAAAGCGTGTTTGCACCAGGCCAAGGGTGTGCTGATTCAGGCCTGTTCCCACTGCCCGCAAGCAGCAGCACGCTAACGAGAACTCGCTAGAGCGTCAGTGGCAGTCTGCGCGCGTTCTGCAAACTCGCTCGTTGAACAGTGAACGTTACGGCCCAAAATGGTGAACTGAGTTTAGAAAACATCGGCCGAAAATGAAAAAATCAACTGGCAAAAAAAAAAAAAAAACGGTGCAACCTCGGGGATTCGAACTTGCGAATTGCAAAACCATAACCTAGCGGCTTAGACCACTCGGCCACAGGCCAGCTCTGCCGAAGCTGGATATATAAGGTATATAATGTATAACCTGTTTACGCTTTTATTTAGCCTTATCATTTGAAGTACTTTAGGTGACTATTTGTCGCATAGCGCCCGTGCAGTAAGCGTCCCCCAAACTTCCACAATATCACGTCTAGCAATTGCATTTCTTGGACGGAAAAGCGTTCGCAGATGTGCGGTCGTGCTGCTGACCGCTGTGCTTGTTCACACAGCGCAAAAAAGTGCTTTCTGCTCCCTATTTTTGCGCTGCACAGTAAAAGTTTCAGTTGATTTTATTTTCTTAGTACCAATATTGACTTCGTTGACTGTTATCCCGCCTTCAAGTGGCCTTAGATTTTCCTACTGGCGTAAAGTCAGCGAAGCGTCGCATGTGCCCTTGTGCAGCGCTTGTGTGAGGCGACCTTGACTCGACTTGGAGCTAGATACAGTGTACAAACTAACAAAGTAAAGGAAGGCACATTCTTCCATTCACAAACGTGTGGTGGCTTAGTTTCAATTGAGCGAGCCAATTGCGACGACCCGTCGGGGGCCGGCGGTCTAAACGCTGTGCCGACTGACTCGATCGGAAGGTCGGCGAACCGTGCAGTAGCGCAGCCAATTGCCAGCTCGTCCGCTCGTGACGTCACACGAAAACGCCACCCAAAAATTGCCGAGGGTGCAGAGGGGAGGACAGCATATTCGAAGTGCTTTGTCTAGTAAATAAATTCGCGTAAACGCGCTCAGAGTGGGCGAAACATGGCCTATGGACTCCGGACTAAAATTTGCGCTAGTAATCCCGCAATGTTTACAAATCACTTCAGTGTCCCTTTAAGGTCAATAATGCAGTTTCTGTAGAACGGTTTTTCGTAAACCCAAATTGGCATTCCGTTATAACGTTTTTCTTGTCAAAGTACTTCGATATTCGTGTAAAATGATCTTTTCTAATCCCTTTGAAAATACTGGAAGCATTGATATGGGCTTGTAATTCGATACACTTTTCTGGTCATCACCCTTATGTATTACTGACACTCTGGCCCGTTTCAACCTTTCGGGAAGATTCCTGCTTGCAGTGCCAAGTTAAATATGTGTGTGAGAGGGGGAACGATGAATTCTAAGGTGTATTTCATTGTTTCAATTTTAAGACCATCTATATCTATAGCTCTAGTATTGCCTAGCCCCATAAAAGTTGATTGATTGATTGATTGATTGTAGGGTTTAACGCGCCGACGCAGCGCAGGCGATGAGGCGCGCCGTAGTGGAGGGCTCCGGATTAATTTTGACCACCTGGGGATCTTTATCGTGCGCCGAAATCTCGTACACACGGGCGTTTTTGCTTTTCGCCTCCATCAGAAAAGCGGCCGCCGCGGCCGGGAATCGAACGCCCCATAAAAGTGGTAAATACTTCTTGTTCATCCGTCGGCTGAATGACAATGCTCTCAACAGAACTGTAATTCAATGTATTAATAGAAAATGAGTCCTCCCAACAAGCTTTGCTTACGAATAATTATTTGAAATAGTCTGCGAGCGCTGTACCACTAAGCTGAAGGTTGTTAGTGTTTATTGTTAATGGTGGAGAGTTTTCAGTGGTGCGGCACAAAACAGTGTTTATAACTTTCCACACTTTGTATGTCCACTTTCTGTCGATATCGGCGAAAAATGACTCATAATATGCTACCTTTGCCTTCCTCAGCTGATTTCTTAAACTCTTAAACTATTTGAACGTTTCTGCGCAACGCGTACGCAAAAAAGAGTGGTAACACTTATTCTTCTTTTCTATCCTTCTGATGCGTTCATTCGTGACCCATGCTTTTATGATTTTCTTGGAGCGTCTTAAGCGTTTAAACGGGAAATGTCTGCCATAAATTGTTATGAACTCTTTTAAGAATAAATCATAGGCATCATTAACATCAGTTTTTTTAACAACACCAGACCAATCCTAAGTCATTACATCACTTTTAAAGGACTCAGGATTCCGTTCTGTAATACACTGCAAAACCGGAGAACCATGGCGGTTATCTCTTTGCAGCGTACCACCTTTATAGATCATGAAAACCGGGCAGTGATCACTCAAGTCAGAGGCAATAGTGCCAGCGCTGCAAACAGTCGTTTGAATATTGGTTATGATCAGATCCAGCACTGCTGCGCTGCAGCTTGTAACATGCGTTGGGGTTGTAATTAAGTTAGCAAAGCCGAAGGAATGCAGCTTCAAGTGAAATTCACGAGTATCATGTGAATTACCCAAAATATTTACATTGAAGTTACACCCAGAAATCAGAACGCACTTATTAACACAGACATAACCCAGGAGGGTTCTGAAAAAAATGCAAAAATGTTGCAAAATGTCCATGTGAAGGACGGCATACAACACAAATTACTTGGTTTTTATTTCTTAATGCCAGGACTTTGCAATCACTCGTGACTTTACTGTAATCAGAGAGCAACTCACAGTTTTTTTCTTAGTGCAACATACACTGCCACGCCGCCGCCACGAGCGTTGCGTCGCTTTTAGGAGAAACATAAGTCTGCGTCATCATTATTATGGGTTTGCCTATATTCCTATATTCCGCCCACCCCCGATGAAAGCAAAAATAACAAAAATGTTATGAGTTGGATCGCCGAGGTCGCTTGCGCTTGCACTGTGATGTGGGAAGAGCTCGGAACTCTGAAAACCTGTGTGCACTGAGCCACCATTGCCGCTACAAGACGTGCGCGACCTGTTGTTCTCTACTCTTGATTTCTTTCGTTTCAATGAGCGACCGGACGCAGGTTATGCATGTCCCGAAAATGTATGTATTCCGAATGAAATCTCTTCAGGCGAAGTCTTGAAGGTATTAATAATCTCCATAGAACAACCTTGACAAGCAAAAGCAATTCCGAATTTGCCTCGGGTAAAGTTAACTAAAATATTCCAGTTCACGCTTATAAGAGGCAGCTTTCCGTGGGGGAATAGACGAATTGAGGAAAGCGTACAACCATCATACCTTCCGTACGCCTCACTTAACCGTTTTGCCGAAAGCACGCTAGACCTATGCGACGTTCTACGCCAAAGTTGTGTGCTGTCTTTAATTATTACAACCATTCAATCAGTCGGTGTTTAGCACACAACAGTTACTTTAATTTATGTGTAGGTGTTTCTAGAAAAGTGAAGGAACTTGGCACATGCCAGGATTCGAACCCAGGAACAACGAGGGGCAGGTGGTGAATGCATCCACTTCAATATTTTCCCTCCGACGGTGATTGATGATTGCTAGTAGTGTCCTCTTTGTAGCGGGGTAATTACGTGTCATTTTACCACAAAACTAATATATCTATGTTTATACCCTTCATTTAATACTCGCGCGGCTCTTAAGGCAGGCACACACATTTATTTTTCCTGTTACGGTTGGTAGCTGTCCTAGGCAATATTCCGTTGTCTGCTTTTCGTCTACCAGCATTGTAATCTTTTTGTCGCTTCTACAGCCTTAACAGCCCTCTCTGCTCCACTTAAATCCTGGGGCTTCTGGAAGCCTAATATTTCCCTCAAGTAGATTTGCATAGATACACTCGCGCTCCTAGAGTATGTGCCGCATAGTTTGTTCTCCGTGGACTACGCATGCCCCATCATTTTTTCTATACTTTCACATAAATATATTAATTCTCAGGCAACCTGCCCTATCCTCAAAAAGCCAAGCAATGCCCTTGGAATCGAAGCACTGCCCTCCGGTGTTCTACAGCAACGCCCCTAGCGGATTTCCGGTTTTCCAGCTTGAGTGCCCCCAATTGAAAATGCCCTCTCTACCACTATTACAATATTCTAGTTCACTGTACTTTCGTCCTCCGCCTTTCTGTTCGCTCGGTCTTCGCTGGCCTTCTCGTTCTCTCGGTTACCTCCCAGCGCGTCGCCGCAGAAACGAATGTCTCGCGCCGTCTCCGCATACTGAAGCATTATGGGAGCCGTATCAACGCCTGCAAAGCCCACCTGAGCTCACTTATTGCGCCGAAGCGGAAGTGCACAGAGAGACGAGTGATATTGGCTTGGGTGCCATCCGCGGCAGTAAAAAAGTAATCGCTTGTGCCGGACGGAATCTTGCACTAAGGCGCCAGACTCGGATGGCAAAGCTGTTCTAGGTGAGCTTTGCCGGACGCATAACTAAGTTTCAGAATCATTGTTTATTTGCATAATGGCAGTGCTAATAACCATCGTCATATGCATCCAGACGGCATTACTCATAATGCATACAGAAATATTGACGACCCACCTCTCACATTGCTGCTGAACTCGGTAAATCAGGTACGGATATCTGGTCAACTCCCTGAATCCTGGCTTCGGGCGGCTGTTGCTCCGATCCCAAAGCCCGGGAAACCCCCGCACGAACATCGCAACTGTCGGCCAATTGCTTTGAGATACGCTATGCAAGCTATTAGAGCGAATGCTTGCCACGTGCCTTCAGTGGTGGCTTGGCTCTTTTGAGTGGTACCACCCAGCAGAAATCGGATTCAGGCCTCATTTTGCTACTCATGATGGCTTGCAATACCTATCATTTATGGTTTTGGTGGGAGGCCATTTTCACCGTATAAGGGCTGTACCAGCTATAGACATATAAAAGGCGTATGACAACGTTAGTCACGGTGTAAGCTTACAGGATTGAAGTTGTCTTCGTCTCCCAGGCAAAGTGTGTGACTTTATCCGGCACTTTCGTCAACACCGCTATTTTTCCATACGCATCAACGGTGGAAGTTTTGGCTTCATTACAGCAGTATGCGGAGGTCCACAAGGCTCGGTTCTGTCTACGCTACTTTTTAACATTTTGTAGTTGCCGCTACCTTGGCACCTTTCCACAATTTGAGACTTGAATTCCCTCATGTACGCGAACGACATTGCTTTATGGACAGTCTATCCCGACCTGTCAAGACAAGCCGAAAGCCTCCAGCAAGCCTTAACAGACTGGAAAAAATGGTGTGAGTGTGCGGATTCACCCTCTCTCAAGGAAGACTGCTACTCTTCCCGTCGCGAATGCTTTGGGCCGTCGCTACCTTGCATTATCTCCGATCACACTGCAGTTGAATTGAACCGCCGTTCCCATTATTGAGCACCTCCTGGTTCTAGGACTGCACATATAGGCTCCTGCTTCTGGGATTGCCCGTATAGGCCTAACGCAAATGCAGCTTCAAGCAGAAGCCTAGCTAAACACGATAGAGGAAATGATTCATCAGCGTCGTTCCGCATGCCTGCTCAAACCTGGATTGGTTCCAGAGGCAACTCTCGACGCATACATAGGCAACCGCCGGATACGATTCCAGCCTTTTGCACCGCGAGGCCGCCCTGGCTGTACCATCACCTGACGGACAACATGCCTTTGACAAGGCTACATATCCGTACCTCTGTCCTTCGCCAGCCTCCAGACGCCGTCCTTCATGTCACTGACTGGTCGCCTGCGACGCAACCGCTGGTTTCCCGGGCTTTTGTGGAAGACGGGGCACGCGACTGCTCGTCACCACGGTCTTGACGTGTCGCTCTTACCCTTCCCTAAAGCAAAGCTGCGCGTACAAGACGCTATGTGCGCTCCCTAGCTCGCTAGCCATACTGCCATACGGGACGGTCTGCAGGTGCTTGCATCGACATTGACTAGTGGGGTCAAGCTAGCACTTGATACTGATTGAACGGCAGCGATTCGGGATTTAGGTCGCCTTGCGCGTTGTACAAGCCTGGCAGTATGCATTCATACGATTATAGAACGTATCCATACCCTCTTCACGTTTTATGGATTCGCTGGTACATGCTTTCTGTCATACAGCGGCGGATCGCGCCTGCCACAGAAACTTTTCACGGCCACCACGCTATCTTCCAGTATCCCGCATAGAATAACTGATGGCGGAAAAGGAAACCCTACGCCGTGCCACGCGAGCTAAACTTCCACCGCGTGGAACTGACCTCCCCAATGGGCTCGCTCGCTGGCACCGGATCGTGCTCCGTAGGCTTCGAGTTGGGGTATCATATCGGCATTGAGGATTCATATCGGTATTGAAATACACAGAATGTTTTCGTGTGAAATGTTCAGGTTCGTTTTTTGCGATTTTCAATATTGTGGTGCTGAATGTAGTGCCATTTGTGTCTACGCCCCAAACGTCATGCAAGAAAGAGCGGCCTTTTTTGGAAGCTTCCCACAATACTTAAGAGCGGAAGGACAAATTATTTTACTTGGCGATTTCATTTGTGTTTGCGAGGGAAGGGATGGAAATGGACGATGGCGGGGAGCGGATAAGAGTGCGCAAATTCTTTGTGAATTACTTGAAGAGTTTGAACTTGCCGATGTTATACACTGCCCAGGAAACGAAAGTGCTTTATGGTTTATGCATTTTCAGGGAGAGAGCCACGCAATTAGATATGGTTTACGTTTCTTGCGATTCAGCTTCCACATGCCAAAAATATTGCGTAGATGACGTTTCTTTCAGTGATCACTGTTTTGTTTCGTTTACCATGGGAGAAAAGAAAGAAGACTACAATATAATAACACTAGTAGGGCCGCATCAGACATGTGGCATACTATAGAAGCATACTAAACAATGTTTATGTCGCAAGCAGTGTTTTACAGTGTTGTGCTGTATTTATTAGAAGAGTAGCAATGCTTCAGATTGATTATGAGAAGGCCTCAGATAAAGTATGTCACGACATCTTGTTCTGCATTTTGGACTATGTTAATAATGGGGAGGTTGTGAAGGAGAGTGTATGTATGGCGCATCGTGAATGTTGCACAAAAATCATTGTAAACAAGCATGTATGCAAAAGTATTTCCGTTTTATCTTCTGTGAGACAGGGAGGCCCTGCCTCTCCCTTGTTATTTTGAATCTTTGGAGCGTTTTTGTTTACGCATAATTAAGGAACGTGGTATGCGCGGTTTTCGTCTCCACTCGAGTGAGTAGCGACTATTAACATATGAGGATGACGTGGCTGTATTCTGCGAAAATAAGGAGAGCATCAGCAAAGCAATAATGATAACAAAGGAATTTTGTCGCGTTACAAAGAGCTCTGTTAATTGCGCGAAGTGTGTAGGGGTTTTTTCATGGCGAGTGGGTGGCAGCACCATCACGTTTTGAAAATGTGTCTTGGTCCCGCACACCAGTGCGTTATCTAGGAGTACCCCTGGACAGCTATCAGGATAGCCACGAGTACTGGAAATCCGAAACGGTGAGGCTGCGCGAAAGGACAACCAAGTGTGTGTGTGGGGGGGGGGGGGGGGGGTTCGATCTTTGTCTGGTTTCGCACGTGCCACAGTTTACGACCTTTTTCTTGTAGCAAAGCTGTGATGCGTGGTGCAAGTCCTTCATTGTTCGCGAGTTCAAGTTCCGAAAATTCATCGTGTGTTTTCTGTGTTCATTTGGACTTCAGTTTGGGAGCATTCGAGCAGGACAGTCTTTTCCGGCGAGTTAAGGAGGGCGGGGTCGGGACGTGTCACGTTTAGATTCGCCAGCTTGTTAATCGGTTTTTGTTTTTACGGGATACGAATGACCCTTTTCTGCTAACATTTTTACAAACTGTACCGTCAAAATCGTTGCCAACGTTTTTGTCTCGTCCGCAAATGAAAGCTGTAGTAGCCCTAAAGGCTATATGAAGCAGGTTGTAGACGCAGGTTTCTAGCAGTACGGTTTTCATTGTGTCAGAAAGGCGCTTAATGAAGACTTGATGGATGTGTTGTTACCTGTGCCACTTTACCGATCAGTGTATAGATCTGTTCGTGGCCAGGACGTGTTATCTTGTGTTAAAAAGATGGCCGTCCCAGCATCTGTGAAAACCGTATCCTTTAAAGGGTACCGTATCCCTTTAAACTACACACCCTGCAACACTCTTTGAGCCAAATATTACACGTGCACGTGAAGCGCTCACGACGCGGAAAAACCGACCGCACTCTCTTCAGTTCTCCTCATTATGCACCCCTGGCATGGCCTATAGACGTCATTTGGGCCATGGCTGTGGGATCGGCTGTCACTGGTCAACTTCGCGGCTAATTTATCGCATTTCCTGTGCGAACCTCTTCTATGCTTGAACCTGTAGGCACAGTTTTGCCGTTTCTTTTGTGCTTTGAGTGCGCGCGGAGTTTGAGTTATGAGCTCAATACTTCCCTTTCAGCCAGACCCCTCGACAACAAACGTTTATTGCTTCAAAGACGCCCTACCAGCCCGAGCGCTCGCTTGTGAGCAGGCAGCCATGCCTGCTTTTTTGTCGCACCTAACCAAAAATAGACCGCTCCACGTTTCGGAGAAAGGGGGAAAACTCCCCGGACTGTCATGTTTCGAAGGCCGCCGAAGAAGACGCCGCGAGCCGCACCCCTCCCCAGGAGAGAGCGCGCAGCTTTTGTCGCGTTGTCCGCGGTCGAGTTGAGAGGGAACAATTATGCGCGATTTTTCATCGCGCGTAGTTTCGGTGACAGTGAAGGATGTTCATAATTCTTGCGGGAGGAGATTGCTGGGACAATAGACTTTACCCTTATATACATTGAGTAGTCCACGTTAAGTGTTGCAGGGTCCCTTTAAACTACATATCCGTACACTTACCGTTAAGGCGTGGGTGCAGGAGGGAGGCTTGTCTGTCACTGGTCCTACAATTTGCACTTTGTACGGGACGCCACCTTTTTCTGGGATGTGTTACAAAGGACCTACGATTTCTTCTAAAAAGGACCTACGAAGGCATACGATTTTTTTGCGTACCTAGTGACAACAGTGTGCCATATGACCTCATCATGGCTCTAGGTTTGCATGCCTTTTGTATATCGAGGATGGCGGTGTGCCATGCTGACCCTCAAGCCCTGACTGTGAGCAAATACTTCGCACAAAGTATTAGTTTGCTCTTTGAAGTTCCCAAATTGCAGACGCCGGATTTGTAAAGGCTACCTGCACTAGAAGAACTGTGTACGTTTGTTCTTGTTTTAAGTTTTTCCGTCAGCGGAAGTTCCGCCGACGCTTTTTAATCTATCCGTGACGTGTATTGTGTGCGAAAAAAGGTAATAAAGAACAAAACGGCCATGGCCCCATGGGTGAGACGACTGACATTAACTCTGTCTGGTCTACCAGACACAGGCTCGAATCCCGCCGGTGCCTGAGTAATTTTTTGCGATTGTAACAGCTATGCGCGGACGCGGACGGACATTGCGCGGTCCTACTGTACTCCGCACCTAATAATCTCGCGGGGGCGTCGACCGGCGGGTGGCGTCCGCGCCGTATTATGATAGAAGGCTGTGAAAAGAGCGAGAGTACTCCGTATGCACAGAACCATCCCACCAGTGCATCTGTCAACTTCTAGGCTGTTCGCGCAGCCACGGACGGCACAACGATTCCCTTTCATATACAGGCGGCTATCGTCAATGCTTAGTAATGGCAGCAATTTCTCGTGCGCCTTGTTTGCGACAAGGCGGCGGATAATCAGTGGACGGAGTTTTTTTCTGGTTGCGGGAAGAGCCTAGCAGATGCCGGTTGCATTGGCAGGGTAGTTCTGTGCATGCTAACTGTAAGAAGTACCCTCGCTTGTTTTGCCGTTGTCTGCCGGCATAAGGCGCTCAACCTGTCGATGGTAGACAATCCCGCGATATTAATAAAAATTTTGCGGCTGTACACTGCCGATGTTTTACCAGATTGAAGATATGGATGTGATTTATTGTAAGATATCGCTTTCTAAACGACGACTCTTCCCTGGGTTGTCGGAAATCTAGACTATTACTAATGCGGGTAATAGTTACCTCGTAAATATCTCGTAATCAACCGATAGTTGGCTGATGGGTCCGAAATCCTAAAGAAATTTGCTACTCATCTTCTTGTACATCAGAATTATGTTGGCGTTGCAGACTATAAGCCCTTTTAATGTTCTCAAACCTTCTAAAATTGCTGAGGAAGCTTTTCAAGTAGAATATTTTCCCCATCTTCAAATGGTCCACGCTTATGCCGTCGTCACCTGCAGCTTTTCCTCTTTTTATGCCTTTGAGGGCCTTTTTCTTTTCGGCTTGAGTTATAGTGCGACATGGCAAACTAAGCTTGTCGGCAGAGTATTTTCCTCTGGTGTACCGTTGCTGGCGAACAGCGCAGAGTTGACTCGTTTCGTCACCTTTATTATCTCGTGGACGCTATTGCTGATGCTGCTACATTCGCCTCTCTGCTTACATTCTGCCTTCGCCAATAGCAGGTTTCTGCTGCAGAGTTGATAGCCCTCGGTGGGGGAGATATTGTTTAGCCTTCCCTGAAAGCCTAGACCCTATTCTGTTACGCCACTCCATCACTTTAGGTCCTCAACGGTGTTTTGAAGCGAGGGCTTCATTATGAACTTGCTGTACTAGTGGTGGAAGTTCTGCTTTTTTGCGGTGCGTCAAGGTCATGCTTTGATGATTCACTTAGTTCCATGTTATTGCGGTAGGTCGTTAATGCATAGGCTGAAGAGGAGGTAAAAGTGCTTCAGCAGGAGCAGCAGCAATGCTCATTCCCTTGGCAAAACCGGGAACGACCGCTCTTGTCACCTGCATTTTCAGCGGCGCCAGGACGAAATAGTGCCTCTACCCAGAGCACCGTCATAAAGACGCTACTGACTGGAACATGATGGCAGGTTCCGGATGCCCCCTGGGGTTTAGCAAAGCCACGCGTCGCTGCTTCATCGACTCCGGCTCGGCGTATTTTTTACTCAATAATACCAACACCTCGTCGGTGGTGCGCGTGACCCGGACTGTTGAGCGTATCATATACCGGAGAATAATCAAAATGTTATGTGCAACTCTCCTTACTACCTCATCAGCGCGAGAAGTTACCCACGTCGCTGGCCCGCTTAGACAACCGGCTATCGTTTAAGGACGTTGCGGGGACTTTGGCCACATCCTTAGCGAGCAAACAAGGCCTTCAAGGCACTGCTGGTTTCTTAAAAGCCGCGGTTTAGCAGCTACATTGCAGCCCAGGACCCGATGTGGTGAACTATTGAACATGTTGTAGATGGCATACTCATGTTTTTGTAAATGGTTATACCTTCGCCTTTATCTCAACAATCTTACCGCTAACCCCCCTCCATGCTATTTACCCTTTCTCCTTTCCTCACACAGAGCAGCAGACCAGGGCTTATGTGATCAGGATTCATGCCAATCTCTTCGTGTTTTCCTTAACTCATTTATATTACTCTCTCCCCTCACAATCGTAAATTGTGTTGTCCCTTTATTCATGGCTAATTCGACGTCCCCCTAAAAACTGTCTACGGCATCATCAACGTAGCTAGTTGTTAGTACAAAAGGTATGTACCATTTTTGACCTGTAACACCTGTTCGGTTCTTGTTCTGTAACACTTGTTCTGTAACACGTGTAACCTGTAACACCTTTAACACTGTAGTACGTGTGGTAAATTCTGAAATGCTTCTTGTTGTCACCTTGTGGATCAACAACTCCACCTCGCGCTCCTTCTTTTGTTGAGGTCATCAGTAGTAAAGAATGTGTACGCTACTGAACTCCGTGAAGCCATATCCTGTTCTTCGATCCTCGTTTCGTCTCTGACATCGCAGTTTATATGCGAGAGATCCTCTAAAGCCGCGTTTACATGAATGCGACAGAATGAGATAGCAGCGCGTCAGATTTCCTAGCGCATCACGAGTAATGCGAAGCGCTAGCGTTTACATGTAGCGCATAACCCCTGGTGCGATGGTGGCGCCATACGGTGTCGCAGATCGAAGGTAAAGCAGCGTTTCTGACGCTCCCAAAGCTTCCGGCACAACTGGTTCTGTTTTTTTTTTTTTCACAACTCTCATTTTCTAACGTATTACACTCGATTTGGGCGTTTTTAAATGCAAAGCTGCGTTTGCAGGGCTTACTTTCCTTATTGACATAATTTCTAATGCGATGCTCTCGCGTTTACATGCACATCGAAGGTCGACTTACGCGCCTCAATCCACCCCGGTCTGGCGCATGAATGCGACGCGCATTCCGAGCGCATTAGCCCCGTTTACATGCATGCGATGTGCTAGAAAATTGATGCGATGCGATTCGATGCGCCACTAGTCGCATTCATGTAAACGCGGCTTAATAGTGCATCTGAGTTTCCATTGCTAGGCAGAGTTCGGTTTTGGAACGTTGCCAAGTTTAATTTCCTGAGGCGGCCTGTACGGACCCCGATATTCTTAGCGCCTTAGCTTGTATCGCTCGCCTGGCGCCCTACGGCTGCTTGAGAGTGAGGGCACGGAGTTGCATTGGTGAATTATTGTAGGGGGGGCCAAATACTACACCAGGGGGGGGGGAGCAGATCCTTCTCTGGTGATGGAGTGTGGTGTGCGCCTCAGAGGACCTTTGTTGGCATGGTCGCAGCTATCAGTTTCGCCTCTCAGATATCTGGGATGGTCTTTACCTCCGAACCGGGCAGCACTCTATACATGGAGACATTTGGAGAGCCAGAAACGTTCATGGCCAGTGTCTATTTCTACGAAATCTCTTCTTACTTGTCCTGTTATAATCACCGGCATTGCTTTACCCTTGCTAATTGAAACTCTGGGTTTGTTGGCGGTATAGGCTTAGCATTCCAAACGGACTTAGGGAGAAAGAGAGTAACTGTTTATTGAAAAGGAGAAGAGATTTCCCTGAGAAAGTCATCATGGGCCTGCTACTTCCCACTGGGGGAGGGTATTGGGGATAAAAAGAGAAAGGAATGAATATGGAAGGTATAGGAAATGACAATAAAATCGACAAATGAACTATGTACAAGCCGTAAAACCTCACAAACAACCGGGCGATGAATAAGGCGAATACAGTCTATTTTTTGAGCGCGTGATGATCGTCAATAAAAAACAAAAAAACAAGGAGACATTATTTCGCAGCCTGTTACATTTTGTCGCAATCTGGAGCCGAGAATCAAGGGAGGAGTCAGTAAGAAATTTAAGTAGAGCTTTAACGGCTACGCTTTCTTTCTTGTTGTCAGCCCACATGCCCAAAATCTTTTGTGCGGGCAGAAACCGAGTGTCCAAGCTTAGTAATGCTGCCGCAAGGTTCTTTCGCTTACTAGAGTACTTTAGACAAGAGCTAAGCAAATGTTCGATAGTCTCAGGACAACCGCACAGAAGGCAGTCCGGGCTGTCCTCCCGTCCGACTGTGTGGAGATACTACCTGGTCAATGCCACTCAAGACGCAGCCTGTGTAGCAGTCGCTCTTGACTTCTGCGAAGTCGAGGAGCATGACTGAGCCAAACGTTCCCTTTTGATAGAGCCTGTTAAGGCGTTCATGTAGATTCTGCGTGTCCGACGAATGCAAGGCTGCAGCTTGTTTACCTGCTCTGTAGAGTACCGCGTTAGCATCCTGCCTTGTGATGGGTATAGCTAAGGGATTTCCATTGTGGTGTGCTTGCTGTGCTTCTGCATCCACCAACTCATTTCCAGTGATGCCACAGTGACTTGGTAGCTACTGAAGAACCACCGTGCGGCCTTTTCTATCAACTCTTTAAACAGGATGGCGACATCAGTGGTCAGCTGATCATATGCACCTCGCTTCATTGGGTACCTTAATACCTGCAGCGCAGGTTTGCACTCACAAAAGATAGTCCACTGCTGTGGCCTTTCACAAGAAATGGTGCGGAGCGCTTCGCGTAAACCGACCAGTTCTGCTGCGTTAGACGACGTCCTGTGAGCAATCCTGAAACGTTGGATGAGTTCCTTCCCAGGCATAACCACTGCTGCAGCCCACGAAGACGCGGACGTAGAGTGATAATACGCCCTGTGAGCATGCTAAAGAGAAGTGACCGCGGCTGTGGTCCCCGAACAAAAGAAAGTGGCATAAAGAAGTGCTGTTTGATCGCATTTATTAGATTTCCAGAAGAGGCGTGTTGCTTGTTTACCCGGGTGGGATCAACTTCTGCTGAGAAAAACCCACGAATAATTGAATGGAATGTATTCTGATAGCATGGTCACCCCCATTTTACGTAAAGTAGTCTATCTTGCCCCGATTCAATAGAGAACCCACATCTCATTTACCAAAGTACTTTTCGCTACGCTTAAAACAACATACTTCGAAAATTACGTAAATATATATTACCGATTTGGTTGGCATGGTATTTTTTCAATGAGTGCAAATGACGTCATAAAGGCTGTGTGTATTTAATATGTAATAAATTCTTGGATTGCAATAAACCCAGTGCATGCAAAATGTGCGCACTATTTTTTTGCATTTGTGCTGGTTCGGAAATATCAAAGTATTGTATAATTCGTCGAGTATTGGTCAAATCTGAATATTCAGGCATCATTCGGTTAAACTGATTGAAAAAGTGCAAATGCTAGAAACAGAACAGTTCACATCCTAGACACGTCCGCTAACGCTAGAGAAATTCAACATACTTACTTCGTCCATGCACTTCCGATTGGGGCGGTGCCTATTCCACCATCGACTCCACCATGACCCCCTGTGCGATAAAGTTGCAGTCATTAGATATTTACTGTCATTCTTTATATAACGTTACAATGCTTCGAGCGATTGAAAAGAAATAATGCAAAAATATTTACGACGATGCTTCACTCCCCAGAGGTTGGTAACAAAATCTACAGTTGGGTTAGCTGGTTTTGAAGCAAAGCTTTGTACCTCTACCCCCCAAGGGTTCTTTCGTGACCGTTCGTGTCAACAGAAAACTCCCGTCAACAAATAAAAGAATATACCGACACCACCACGAACCGAACCTGGAACTAATAGAGTAACAAAGTCAGAGCCAGTTGTCTTACCGATTTCGCTACGAGTGCAGGCGGTGGCAGGGAAGGCAATTGGTGCACTCACCAAGCACATCTACGGGTTTTAACCCCGCATTCTCGCTCAATGCCACTAGATAGCGATTAAAGGAAGCTCCTGCCAACCCATGGCACCCCACTTCTAGTACGGCAATGTGCTTAAAGCCTGTGGTTTCCAGTCTTCGCGTAAAAAATCTCAGCTCCTTGTTGTCTGCATTCACGCCAAACTACACCTAAGGAACACATTCAAATACTCCTTGATAGCCAGGCCATCACTGCAAGCCCCAGCATCAAGATCCTGGGCCAACACCTTTAGGCCAACACCAAGAGCACCTCAAATAGAGTATCAATAAAATCATACACATGATCAGGCGACTTGCCACCAAGAAGCGAGGCCTCAAGGAATACGATACCTTTCGATTAGTCCAAGCTTTTGCACTGTATAGAATCACTTACGTCAACCCCCTGTCTTCTTCTCTGCAAGGACGACATAAAAATGCGTTATATAAAGATTAGAAAGGTGGTTGAAAGCAAGCCATTGGTCCTCCCATGGGTGCGTCTACAGACGGGCTGATTAACGCGGGGCTCTACAACACGGTGGAAGAGCTGATAGAGGGCCATCTTTCTATCAAGAAGCTCCGAATGAGCAGAACTGCAGCGGGTCACCGCATCCTTCACGCGATTGGCTGGGCAGCACAGAATGTCACTCGGATTGATGTATTCCCGTGCTTTTGGCGACAAGAACTAAGGATGCTCCGTTTGCTTAGAAATATGAACCCCTCACACAACGAGGGTCGCCGTCAAGCACGGGCTCAAGCGCTCAACACCACCCTCTGTGGGGATCATGCACTTACCTACACAGACGCCTCCCAACATGCAGGGCAGCGGTACGTCGTCATTGTGGCTACCTCCAGAACCAACCTCCTTGCGTGTGCCTCACTCAAGGCCCAAGACATGACGGCAGCAGAAGAGGCAGCCATCAGCTTGGCCCTCACTCAACCAGGGGTTCGGAAGATAGTCACCGATTACCAACAAGCCTACCGGAATTACCAGCCGGGTTGGGTGTCCCGACCTGCACTGCGTTTGCTAAAAAACCACTCCCAAAACGTTTCCATTCAGCTCATCTGGACAACCGCTCACGCTTCCATGGAGGCCAACAAATACGCGCACCAACAAGCCTGCGCTTTTACGTCCCGTGCTATGGAGCTGCACGAGGACACTCACTCGCTTGTCACGTTCAGGGAGATAACCCAGCATTATCGCCTTCAGAGACAGACCCTACCTTCGCCTTACCGTGACCTTTTCAGAGAACAACTACCCTACGGGTCATATAATCCGGCCCCTTCCCCCACCATGCGCGTCTTCACTTAATGCAACCGAATCGCTCCGACGCTGAATGTAAATTTTGCTCAGAAGTAGGAACACTCTGCCACATAATCGGGGTGAGCGACTTTAGCCCTGAGCACCCTGCTCTCTTTCCGTCAACTACCGAACAAGAGTCATGGGAGATGCTGCTGCCCCGCCCCTCTCTGCCTACCCAGCTTCAGCTAGTGGACAGAGCACAGCTAGGTGCCGCGGAGTGAATATGGGCGACAGTGAAGCAGGATCCACTCTGCTGGGCCGCACTCTGGGCCGTTTAGAAATCTGAATAGAAGTATTTTCTCCTGCTGCGCCTCCTCCTCCTCCTCCACCTCCTCAAGCACCTCCCCGTCTCTGCAGCCGATCTCATCGCCTCCGTCCGCGACGGCACAGACGGAGAAGTAAGATCGTCTAACACCGGGTTTGAGCTTTAATTTTATAAAAAAGTTTCCACTCATGTGCTACACCAATGCAACTCAACCAACCACCGTTTATGCCTCATGCATTAATTTAACCTTGCCAAGAATATCTCTTCGAAGCAATAGAGGGCGTGGTTAAGTGCATTTTACTAGAATTCCTGTATATAGCTCCCGCAGGGAGCTAAGAGTTGCGCGACCCTTTTCCACGCGCCGCCGTGATTGCGACACTCCGGTTATCCATGCCGCGCAGAGAAGCCCCCACTACGGCTGCGCCGCAGCCGCCGACGCGGGCGGCACCGCGCCCCGCCCAGGAACAGCAGCAGCAGCAGCAGAAGCGTAAGTCACATCGCAGGAATCCAGAGTAGCCCAACGTTACTAACTCCCTGCGGGAGCTATATAGAGGAACTCTACATTTTACTTCTCTCTGGTTTCACTATTTGTAGAGCGACGTGAGTGAGTTATGTGACGTCGCATTGGTAATCGTTGTGGGTGCCGTTTACAGCTTTGCTTTCCAACCACATTCACAGGGTGGATTGGCGCTAACTTTTTTGTACAAAGCGCCACTAACCCCGAACTAGATGCCCCCTTTACCCTTGCCGAAATAGAATCCGCCGCACGAAACTTTTACTGGAATACTACTCCTGAAAAGGACAAAATTCTGAATAAGCTCCTCCGCCATCTCGACTCTCAAGCATTAAAGGCCCTTCTAGATTATATAAATAATTATTGGGTAACGGGACACATCCCTCCTCAGTGGAAACATGTCGATGTAACAATAATACCTAAACCTGGAAAGCCGTTAACAACAGCGAACTTGAGACCCATATCACATCCTGCGTAGGAAAATGATTTCAAAATGTGGTCCAGGCCCCGTTCATTGAAGACCATGGCTATTTTCCCAACACTATGTTTGGGTTTCCCCCACACCTATCCAATGAGGACGTACTCATTCAAATTAAAGAAGACATTCCTGATGACATGCCAAAAATCATAAGCGCTGCAGCCTGGCTCTAGGCATAAAATGTGCTTTCAAAAACAGCAGTCACCACGATATCCTGTAGTGCATTTCATCCATTGATTGTGGGCAGACAGCGTACAATTACGTCGCAGCCTTCCTTACGAAACGCACCGCGACGATTGGAATTGGACAATTGAGGTCTGCCCCTTTCAAGACGATTGCTCGTTCATCCCAAGGGGTCAGTCATCTCGCCACTTTTGTTCAATCTTGCCATGAAGGATCTCCCACCATTATTGCAAGATATTCCCCACCTTTGTCACGCGATCTAAGCAGATGATTTCATCTTTTGGACCCCTACAGGATTCATGGGTGAGCAACAAGAAGCACTTCAAGCCGCTATAGAAAAGGCGCAATAAAACCATCTAGAACGAGGTCTTGCATGTGCCCCAGAAAAATCGGCACTTCTGATACTTAGTGCTGCTACCCCGAAACAAAACAACTGCATCGTCCAAGAACCAGACCAATTAATAAATGAGTAACCCGTGCCAACTGTGCCGCACTTGATAATTCTTAGACTTCTCCCCAAAAATAACTCTGGGCTCCACACAATCGCTCACCTCCAGAAGACTGTCGAACATCTGACACACATAATTCAGCGCGTCGCACATCGTCGATATGGCTTCAAAGAAACTCACTCGCTGAAAATAATACAAGCACTACCTATAAGTAGATGAACACCGTACTTGGCCCTTAAAACGACCGAAAAAGCCAAATTAAATGTCAGTATTCGCCAAGCCTACAACACTGCACTCGGGCTCCCTTCGAAGACGTCGACATCTGAATTATTACAATTAGGCGTCATAACAGTTGGGAGGAATTACAAGAAGCGCACCACACTTCTCAAATAGAGCGCCTGAAGAAAACAACGACGTGGTGCGTAACTCTTCACCGATTAGGTTATACGACTCAACCGGTTAAGGATAAGAAAACAAGCATGCCTTTGAAGCTTCGACAGCACGTACAAGACATACAAGGCACAAGGCAAGGCACGTACAAGACATCAGGACAAGAGATACCGAAACGATTGATACTGCCGAAGAAGCCACGATAGCCCACGCACACGGAGCAATAATTACTGAGGGGGCGCAACAGGGCTTGCTCCGGCGGCGCGATAAAGTCACAGCGCTGGGCACGACACCGGCGCACACTCTGTCGCGAGGCGCCAAAGGGAAAACGGGCGCGGCGCGCTTTCCTCAAAGCTTCGCCGGTTCAAGGTCAGTGAGTGCATAGCCGGCTCCCGTCATGGGTAGACGACGCCGACGAATCCCTGACGTGACTGGACCTGAAGTTTTAAGAGCGAATGCTCTTTATAAGCGACCCCAAACCATCCACCGCCGGCGTCGGCGGCGTCGGCGGCGTCGGCGGCGTCCGCAGCGCTCTTTAAAGAAGAAACAGCATCCGGCGCCAGGTTTCGATCCGAGGACTTTGCGGCCGAAGCGCGACGCGCTACCGACTAAGCCACGGACGCCACGCTGATATCAGTGAGTAACGCGCCTTATATCTTTAACGCATTCAAACTACGTCGTCAGCGGCGTGCGTTGGCGACTCAGCGGCGTTATAGCGGCTTGATAACTGCGTGGTGTACACGTGATACTACAAACCCGATGGAAGAGATGGAAGAGTAGGCGGCGAGGCGGTGGGCTGCGGGGGCCGAGCGCAAGCGCCGCAAGCGGGCCGACAACCGTGCATTCGCACTTTCACATTCTCCCCCTCGGGGAAATGCGGGGGAATTTTTTCAGGTACATTTAAGGTAAATTTCAGGCAAAAACTGCAGGTACATTTTAGGCAAAATCTGTATATATAACCGGCAGCCCCCGCGTTCGTTTAGTTAGGAACGCTCGTTGGGTTGGTTTTTACGATAGTGAGCGAAAACAGCGGCCCCGCAAGAACAAAATGGCACGTTCGAAAAAACGCAGAAAGGAGGCGCTCCAGGCGCGCAAGAACAAACATTACGCTTTCGAAATGACGCGAGACAGCTCCAGCATACGAAATGAAAGCGAGCGCAAAAAGAACAGAACTCCCGCTGGCGCGGTTTCAGGTAGGGGGCGCGCGAGCGCTGCGAAGGCGGGAAATTTTAATTGCATATTCATCAAGAGAAAAGTGAGACAGGGCGGCAAAGAGCGTGGTGTGTGGTAGCAATGAGCCGATAACGGCGTCACCACCCATTATGGCGAATCACTGCTCCGCACTTCCGACAGCTTCAACATTAAGCGAAACGGCTTTAATTTTTTATCATCTTTTGGCAAAGTGGCTGAATCGAGGTGCAGACAGAGAGACAATGGCCGCCCACGCTGTTCTGGAATGAGGGACCAATCCCACATCAAAAGGCTCAAAATAACGCTTTCCTACTACAACAGCCAGAACATGCTGACATGCAACATGCAACATGCAGTTCTGTTCTTTTTGTGCTTGCTTTTCCTCCCGCACGTACCGGCGTTGCACTGCCCTTTTTGCTTCCTATCGCAACAACCAACCCAACGAGTGTACCGAATGCCAGTGCTGCCGGTTAATATTCTGCGCCAAATGTACCTGCAGTTTTTTTTTTCGCCAGACAACGGGGAGATGTATGACAAGCCCCAGCTTTTTCACGAGTTTCGAACGGTTACGACTATTTAAACCGCTTGGTTTTTGAAGCCTCTGAGGGACGCCCCACGACGGAACGCCGGGCTCCACTTGGGTTCGTTGTCTCGCGGCACAGCCTGATTCCGGCAGTCGCTTGACATCGACCGTTAGAGCGAGCTACGAAAACAAGGCGAGCCCCTAAAGCGCACTGCACTTAATAAACGCGCAGCGGAATCTGCGGCTATTGCCGCGTGACATCAACCAAACACATGCGGCATTCAATGCATTCGAAGTCACACATTACAAACGCTAGCGGCACCGTGCTTACCGTGCTGTGAAATAATGTATACACCTTTTTTTCTTCACACGTAACAGACGCCCTGGCTATCTCGATAACGGTATGTCGTACATGCGGTCTACAAGCAAAGGCTCAAAAACGAGTAGGTCAATGCTTCCTCGTTGATTGGACTATGAATGATGAAGCTCATGGGGCAATGAACTTACCCTTCATTCAAATCACACAATATTTCGACAAATATATTACGAAGCACAAACACAGGGGCCACTGCGTAAAAGTTAAGGTGCCCATCTGCGACAACTGGATGGTTGTTAATGGGTAATAAGGCATTTGATAATCTGTAGCTATGTCCAACTATGCACTGCCTCGAAGATTACCGCTTCCCATGTCTTGGGAGCCGCAAGGTTTCATCCATTGACACGGGGGCTTGTTTTCCCATGCCTGCGCGCGACTTCGTGATGGTGACGTCCTGCTATTGTGCTCTACAAACCTCACTCCAGAGTCTTTGCCAGCCTCACCCATGAACAGGAATACATCTGGCATGCATGAAAATTAGGTGCTGACAAAAAAACAATCGCGGCTAGCCTTTCGGTCACCTTGCACGCACTCCACCATGAGAGTTTCCACGCGTAAGTATCTAGTGCAAGAAATTCCGCACGTGAACAGTCGTACCTCGGGATCCCAAACAAATACAAAAGCTCAAAAGCACACCGCGCGATCAGCTATATACATGGCGTTCTCTGGAGGTGCTTTCAGATTCGGTGTCCCGCATTTTAATGGGCCGGGAGAAAGCACCGTTGTGAAAATATCCACAGAACACACGTAGCTATACTCGAACCATGAATGCGTTCAACTGCGCAGAATAATTTCTGCCCTGATAGCTACAGAGATCCAGTGTTACTTAAAACCATCTTTGACACGTCCTGATATTAAGAGCACGGCATATGCCTATTTTACATTACTCTCCGTCTCCCCTAACGTAGCCACAACCTTGCTAGAAATTCTGCTTGTAGTTGCTGCTTACGACTCTAGAGATTGTGATATCTGCCGTAATCTCGCCCCATATGGAGCACTAAGGCTTCTTGAGGTCCCCTTGCCACAACCCTAACACCCTAACGACCGCACAAGTTTTAGTAATTCAGCGGGGGGCCTGATTCAAGAGCATTCAAACATGCCGTCCTTGCGCTATTAATCAATACTTTTCTTTGGTGAACTGTATGCCTCAATACGTGTTAGGACTGCAGCTGGAGTTCCTCCTTCTAGTGATACTACGGAGTTATAACAAGATGGCAGGTTTTTCTTATTTCATCTCGGCAAAAAAGACCTGCGCTTTCACTGGGAGGCCACTTAAAGGAGCCATGAAGACAAAACACAAGTTTGGTTCATTCGAAGGGTTGCCTCGTTAAAATCATACTGACACCACTTTTAACGTACATTTCGCTCAAATGAGCTGTATATAATTAGGGAAAAGGGAATGGACATGCGACCCACTAGCTCATTTCCCGCAGCTGTGCGATTGGCTGAAGCCGGCCAAAGCAAACGCAATTTAGGCAGAGCTAATAAGCTTGCCGAACAAGCTATTAGCGCCTAAATACAATGCATATCCATTTTACAGCAGTAAGAATGGTGCGATAAACAGCAAAAGTTACGAAAATACACGTAAACATAGAATTACCAATGCGCAGTGCTGTTGGTACTGGGCGCACTATGGTTGTTTTAGCTGCACAGCAGTCCGACGCTTTGGAGTTGTCTTATACGACGCTGGCCGATTGGCGTAAGTGACGTTGCCTTACGTGACCATATTTGTTAAGCATATCCCATGTCTCACAAAGCGATTACTTTCTACCGCAACAAAAACAAGCCAGGTGTAAATACGGTCAAAAACAAAGCAACGGCGGAGTGCTGAGTATACTAACGCCACCTGGGAAGTTTGACGGCAAGCAGGCTGCAGAGCCGAATGGTGTAGTGGAAGTTTGCTTGTATACGCGCCGTTATGACTTCATTGTAGACGTCACCAAAACACACGATTTGGCGGGAGAATTAAAATTTTAACCTAAATTGAGTGATTTCTCAATGAATAGGGCATCATTTGCTGCCGCGCAAACGCTGGGGATGCTATAAAACACGAAATCTTTCAAATAAAACCAACTTGTATTTTGTCTTCATGGCTCCTTTAACGGTTTTGAGACTTCTGGCCTCCCCACTTCGTTCCCCTGAGCAGTTACAGAAGCCCGAGAAGATAATCATGCGTCTTCACTGTCTTTGCGGCAGCCCCTGAACCAAAGAACGTACGAGACTTTAGCTCTGAGTCCTCACAGTGGTATGCGTACTTTGGTGTTGCTACTTGCTGAATAAAGTGACACAAGATGAAGTGATAATTTGCTCATTCTCGTAATGTTATTTTTTGCGGCAAAGCCAATCGATGTATCTCCGCAGCTGTTTTGAGGGCTGGCTCGATTTTTACCACCACGCGTTCTCTTTCCTGTTTCACCTCTATTTCCGTCTGTGACAACATCGTAGTTTTGCTTTTTAGTACTCATTAGTTATATTACGATAAGTATATTATTCATGTATTAATTTTCAGTTTATTATCCTTGTAAAACTGCCAATGCCTGCTGTAAAGCCTTCGGGCAGTGCGGGGTAATTTCTGAACCAATAATAAAGAATACTTCCAATACCCCGTCATTAACTTGTGATTCTTGCACTAAATTTTTCTCGATCGATAGCGGTAATGCAACTTAAAAGTTATACCAGCACGTTAACTAATAGGTTGCACAAAAATGTGCAATAATGACACGTGGAGCTAAGTTTGCAGGATTTAACATAAAGAGGACTTTGATTAATAGCTTTGCGAGGAAAATAATATCACTGCATGGTCGGCATACTTTTAGGCACGAACATAAAAGGGCATATTGTACTCTTTTAGGAAAATGTATCACTACGTTGTGAATTCAATTGAAAGAGTGCTCCTGTTTTAACGAAATATTGCGACGGAGACAGCCCTGTTCCACCGTATTTTTGTTTACAGCAGAAGCAGATGGGTCAATTTTATTTTGGCCATGCTACAGAAAGTAATTAGTATTGATTCATTTCATAACTCCCGGTATTTCTGGCGCTTCCTTCAATTATTCTTGCGGTTCTTATTGCAGTGCTTACTTGTAATAAGGAATATTCTTTTTAAGCTAAAAAGAAGCGCTTAAAGCGCACAAGCCTGTATGTCAGCACCAATATTAACCTCAACAACCGCAAGGTCGGGATTGGAACACGTAACATTTTCACAACGATTACTAAAGCTATTTACTTTCAGCAAAACAGCAATAAAATTCAGCGTGCAACAAGAAATACTTACAGTACAGAAGTCAGCAAAGTCATAATGAGGATAACCTGTAGGACTTTCATAATTTCTTGTCAGAAACTGCTGTAGGAAGCAATATTATGCAATGCTTGAGTAAGGACGGTAGCTGCATTTATACTGCCACTCCCGTTAACAAAAAGAATACCAACTGTTTACGCTTACGAGTGCGGCGAACTGGGCAAGTTGATGAATGTTCATGGTTAAAACAGCGCATCCAAGACGAAGACAGAGAAGCTGAGAAGACAGGAGACGAAGACAGAGGAGACAAAGCGCCGTGTTTGTGTATTGCCTTCTCTGTCTTCGTCTTGGATGCGCTGCTTTCACCATGAACTGTTTACGCCTCGCACAAAGAAGGCATTGTTAGGAGTCTCTATGTTCAGTTTTTCTAGTGGAAGGGCAATATTTCAACACAAAGGTCGCTCTCAGAAGCAAAATTGATAGCATTTCATGGATTCAAATTTATGAACACAGCGTGGTAAATTGAAAAAAAGTTTTCTAGTGGCTGTATGGTACGGGAGCTGATTTTATAATTGCGCTATGAAGAGCAATCACAAACAAAAGCACTGCGCCCAAAATCAAAGTTAAGACATGGTGTGTTCAACGTGCATAGTAAAAATACATGCTATACACAAAAAGGACGCTGTCAAAAGTAAAATATAGTGAGGTATATATGCCACTTATTAATTCTTGGTTGCCTTTTTGAACATGGAAGTAGAATAAAGGTCATTATGTGCTTGAAGAAGAGGAGAGAAGCGGGGTGAGTGAAACCACGCTCATCAAAATCCTTATCGCTATATTCAGTTGTGCAAATTCCAGCGTCGAAAAGCATACCCTCCTTCACACGTCATACATAAAAACCACTCCCTACTAAATTTGAATGTAGCGCTATAATTAAGGCGTTTTACTTTTTCCAACATAGCGACGGCGAAATTTTAAAGTAGGAGGTTCCCCTGGAGTTTGTCAGGTTGATTTATTGTGACGTTTAACGCACCGACGCTGCAGAGCCGGTGAGGCGCGCCGTAGTTGAGTGCTTCGAAATAATTTTTACCCCATAGAATCTTCAACTTGTGCCGAAATGTCGAGCACACGGGATTTCTTGGTTTTCGCTTCAATAAAAAAAACGGCAGCTGGGTCCTGGAATCAAATCTGCGTTCTTGGGCTCAGCTCCACAACGCCTTTGTCAGTGAACTACTGCGGCGGGCTTTTATCTAAAACAGTTAAATCTATGCTTTTCAACCGAGTTAGAAGCTTTCGTCTTCACATAGACTCATCGGTGAACTGCAGATACAGAACACTAAACTTAGAATATCAATGTAGTCCACGAAAACACCCGACGCAGCCTCGACACACGCACAAGAGCCATGCAGTACCATAATTTACTAACGAAAAACAAGTTGCACACCGTTGCCCTAGTAAAGGTTGACAACAAAGCCCCCTTCCACTTGTCCGCCTTTGCGCGAATCTCCTGGGTGTGTTCACGTCGATACAGCTACTGTCCCCATAGGACTGCAAAGGGGATCCGAGGTACTTTACTGGAGTCGTTACCCAGCTGACGTTGGCAAAAGTGCCGGGGGTTGACTGCCATTCACCGTGCCAGAACCCTAGGCACTTCCTGCAATTAACCGAGCTCCCGGTAACTACACTAAATAGCTTTGTTATGTCCACTACTCTCATAATACTGAACTTGTCTTCGCAGAGAACAGCAATGTCGTCTCCATACGTCTAAAGCTTGACTTCTGACTCGTGAAGGCGGAACTCACGTATACCAAGTTAACAACATCTTTTAAAACACGCAAACATAACGTCTCAATGTAAATGCAGAACAACAGTGGACAGAGTCTTGCACGTTAATGGGCGCTCCCAATGTCTTGTTCACAATCAACCACGTACTGCAATTCTGGTACGCGAGCGCACCGGCTCCTTGATAACACAACCAACATTAATATGATCCAGACTATTGAACTACAATTCATGTGACACGCAGTCAAATGCCTTTTCAAGGTCGAGCTGAAGCTTAGCGATAGGCACTCGCGTGGCATCGCTACACTCAACCACACACCTAACCTGATGAATGTTAGTGCATATGGACTATCCTCGTATGCCGCATGTTTGATGAGGGCCTACTATTTCTTGTATCACACAGCCTTTTGGCGAGAATTTTCATAAATATTTTATAATCGACATTGGTAAGTGAGATAGCTCTATATGCTGTGGCTTGCTTAAGTTTTCCTATATCTTCTGTTTTTGGAATTAAAACTGTGTGAGCTGATCCACAGGACATTGGCAGTGAGTTCAAATCATGAGCCTCGTTGAAAACCGCCGCTAACAACGGCGCTCTCGTCCTCCATGTGATTTAAAATGTCTGAGGATCCCACACTGAACGTGGCTACACTCAACGTCAGGGGAATGTTGGGGAAAAGGAAACAAAGCCAAGTGCACCGATTGCTAACGGAGCGTGACGTTGATGTGTTAGCAGTTCAGGAAACTAAAGTTCACGGGGAGGAAGAGACTGCGAGCATGGTACGGCGTTTCACGTCAAGGTACTACGCGTGTATTAGCCATGCAGTCGGTACTTCGGCTGGGTGCGTGCTACTTGTGCGAAAGGTGCCGGGTTTGATCGTCCAAACCGTAACGTCGTGTGTGTCAGGAAGATTGGTGGTTTGCGACTGTTCCTTTAGTGGCCACCAGTGGCGAATTGTGCGCATTTACGCTCCGTATTCAAAAGACGAGCGGGTTAACTTTTTCGCCTATGTACGACAGCACCTTTGTAATGATAGGCAGACAGTATTATTAGGAGTCTTTAATTGCGTATTCGCCGCACGAGACAAGGTAAGCAGGAGGCCTTTTAAGGATGCGAGCACTGAGTTGTTGTGTAGGCAGATCGCGGAATTCGGGTTAGAGGATGCAGCGGAATGCATGGAAGGCAGAAGAAGTATTCAATGCACTCACTTTCAAGGCACAAGCCATGCCCGACTGGACAGAATGTATTTATCGTTAGACATGCTGTCAAAATGCCGCAACTACATGGTTTTTCCACTGTCCTTTACTGATCATTGTCCTGTAGCATGTAGAATAGGGTACAAAAAACGGCGTAACACTTTCACATGGGAGTTGTGGGAGCTAAACGAAACCATTATTAATGACTAAAATTTCAGCCAAGGAATAAAGGACCAGCTTAGCAAAATGGAAAAAGGGAGCCACAATTCGTTTTCAGAAATATGGGGGCTCGGTAAGCACGCAATCAAAATTAAAGCTATTGAGCGGGCCAGTTGCGTAAGTATGAGCAAAACATGAAGAAAACGACGTTATGAGCAACATTGAACAAGCTGTCAGAGCAAGAAAGTTCAGCACCAGGTGTGCTCAAAGACGACATTAGGCAAAAGAAACAAAAACTGGAGGTTATTGACGAGAACCGCTATCACGGAGCACTCGTACGTGCGAGAGTTAACCAAAGTATAGTCGATGAAAGGCCCACTAAGAGGTCCTTGGGAATCGAAAAAGCGCATGCTCGGCGAAATCATATAGCCGAAATAGAATGGAACAGCATAACATCTAGAGATAAGCACATCGAACACTCCTTTCCGTTTTATTTCTGCTGACGGTGCGGCCTTCGGGACGCCGTTTCCGCGAATCCCAGGTAACGGCTGCAGTGCTTCTGGTTTCACTCTTTGTAGAGCCACGTGTGTGAATTCAAGTGATGCCGAATGGGTAATCGTTGTGGGCGTCGTCTGTATCTTCGCAGTCCAACCACCTTCACAGCGTGCATTGGAGCCAAATCGACGAGAAAGGCAAGGGGCCTGCGTTAGGTCCAGCCGAAACGGCGAGCAGGGGAGTGCCTCAGTTCGGAGAAAAGTACACGGAGTTTACAGCCCGCCATCTGTTCATTTGCATCATCAAGAGACACAAGCCAAACGTGATCTTCTTCTTGTGTTCTATGCCGTCAAAGAAACAACAGCAGACAACTTCCTGTCGCAAGTAAAGCCGATCGAACTAGTCATCCAGTTCACCGTGGAAAACGAAATGGATAGCACCTTACCATTCCTAGACCTTTCGATGAAAAGACAGCCTGATCGACTCAATTTCACAGTGTACAGCAAAGCCACCCACATCGACCGCTACCTACAATGAGATTTTTTCCACCCAAATTTCCACAACCCTTCTGCAGTCGCAGCTCTATTACTGATAGCTAGAATTGTATGCTCAACAGAAGACGACCAGAAGAAGGAAGAAAAAATGGCTGCGGCTCAGGTCAGTTAACCATGGAAATGCAAAGCAAAAGCTTCGCTTTGTCCTATTGAGCCTTGGTTTTGCTTGGTATGTAGCTGTATTGCCGACCAAGGCTCAAAGCCGTTAGGTCCCACGCAACGCTCACACGAGCCCTGGCTCACTTTCATTCATGGTGTATGCGCCGTTCCTGCTCTTTCATGGGCGAACGCGGCGCAAGACGAGTCACGTCGCCCGAGCCGACGCAGCAGCGCATGCGTGGGATGGTGCGGGGGGTGGTCGGCTGCCCCTTTGTTGATCGGCCGCAACCCGCCGCCGCCGCCGCCGTTTGTGGCTGAGCAGAGCTACGAAAGCGGGGACTTGTCTGTAGCGCCGAAAGCGGGCCCGGTGAAGCGCGCGATGCGCTTCGAGGGGTGTGCCGGGGTGTGTCGCCGGGGGGTGTGTCTCCTCTCAAAAGGTGAACTTGCGCATCCGCGGCGAAATCGCTGGACGAAAGTTATAAAGCTTTGCTTGAAAAGCCGTAATCGCGGACCCAAAGAGAAATGGATACCGGTGCAATTTCACACGGCGCGTCAAACACTGTCTCCACAGATTGGGCTCGAACCATAAAAGTTCCGCTTCATTGACGCCGCCGGGCAACAACCCCTCTCATGCCTCCACTGTCTCCCCCCCCACCCCCCTGCACCCTCTTCACCCGACGACCCAGCTGAATTTCTCTCTCGTGTGTTGAAGGATTATCACGGAATGTGCAGCAGAAGTCGGGGGCACGATGACCGGATAGCATCCTGGTAAACTGCTGCTGGGCACAAGGACGCTGGTTCGATTCCCGGACGCGGTGGCCGCTTTTCTGATCAAGGTGAGCAGCAAAAACGCCGTGTGTGCGAGATTTCGGCCCACGATGAAGATCCCCAGGTGGTCAAAATTAATCCGAAGCCCTCCACTACAGCACGCCTCATCGCCTGCGTTGCGTCGGCGCGTTAAACCCTACACTAAATCAAATCAAACTTTCCCAGGAGACGAGATTTAATTAGGAAACGCCGAAGCATGACAATCTCCACCGCAGCTGACAGAATAGCACTAGCGGAGCTCTCAAAGTTGATCAGTAAGCTTAAGACAGCTGACATACGCAAGTATAATATGGACAGGATTGAATATGTTGTAAAGAACGGAGTCAGCCTGAAGGCAGTAAAGAGGCGTTTGGGCGTTGGGAAAAATCAGATGTCTGCACTTAAGCCAAGCAAGGCTATGTCATCACAAATAGTGATAAAATAGTTATAGCAGCCAGAGAGTTCTATAGAGGTCTGCGCAGAAGCCGCGGCATCCAGGATAATTTTGAATGAGGAAGTTGTTAAGAGGAGATAGACATCCCGCCAGTATCGAAAGAAGTAAAGAAGGCTTTGAAAGAAACGTAAGTGGGCAAAGCACCTGGTGAGGATCAGATAACTACAGACCTCTGTCGGGCAGATTGTGCTTGAAAAACAGGCAAAACGGTATACGCAATACCTAATGACCGCGAGTGTACCGGAATCTTGGAAGAACGAAAACATCATCCTAATACATACGAAATGCGACATGAAAGACTTTGAAAATTACACCCAGACCAGCTTACTGTCAGTCGTCTACAAGTGTACTTACCAAGGTAATCGCTAACAGAATTTCTGCCACATTATATTTCGCCAACGTAATGAACCATCAGGGTTTCGTGAAAACTATGCAAGAATGTACCCTATTCACATGATGAATCAGGTGATAGAGAAGTGGGCGGAGTATACTGAATCCCTATATATAGTCTTCATAGATTATGAGAAAGCATTTGACTCGGTCGAAAGCTCAGCAGCCATTAAGGCATTACGTAACTAGGGTGTAGAGGAGCATTATGTCAAATACTAGAGGATATTTACTATGGGTCCACACCAACCATCATCCCATATAAGGAGAGAAGTAAAATACCTATAAGGGAGGGCGTCACACAAGGAGACACAATCTGTCCAATGTTATTCACAGCATGTTCACAAGAACTATTGAGAACATTGGATTGGGAACAGGTGGGAGTAAGGGTTAATGCAGAATACCTCAGTAACCCCTGATTTTCTGATGATGTTGCCTTGCTGAGTAACTCGGGGGACTAATTGCAAAGCATGCTTACCGCATTGCACTAACGGAGGAGAACCATGGGCCTGAAAATCATTATGCAGAAAACTAAAGTATGATCAATAACCTCGTGACAGCACAACGATATGAGATAGGTGGCGAGGGAGCAGAAGTGGTAACCGAATATATCTCGGTGAATGAACACGGGCCTTGCTCGAAAAAGAAACCACACACAGGACGGACGGGACGAGCGCAAATGCTCGTCCCTGCGCTCGTCCCGTCCGTCCTGTGTGTGGTTTCTTTTTCGAGCAAAGCCCGTGTTCATTCACCGAGATGCACCAACTTGCCCAAGAACAAGTTCTCCTAAACTGCGAATATATCTACTTAGGCCAAGTTGCGACCCCAGATACCAACCATGAGGCAGAGATAATTAGAAGGATCGGAATGGGGTGGGGTGCATTCGGCAGGCTTTCTCAGATAATGAATGGCAGCTACCATTGTCACTGAAGAAGAAAGTGTATGAAAGCTGCATCTTACCGGTACTCATTTACGGGGCAGAAACTGGGAGGCTCACTAAGACGGTTCAACTTAAATTGAGAACAACTCAGCGGGCAGTGGAGCGGAAGATGATAGGCTTACCAATAAGGGACAAGAAGAGAGCAGAGTGTATCAGGGAACAAATGCGTGTTAAAGATATATTAAAAATTTAGAAGGAGATATGGACGTGGGAAGGGCACGTAATGCGAAGGCAAGATAACCGTTGGTCATCAAGGGTAACAGAGTGGATCCCTAGAGAAGGTAAGCGGGGCAGAGGGCGGCAGAAAGTTAGATGGGCAGATGCGATCAAGAAGTTTCGGGGATAAATTGGTTGCAGTTAGCACAGGACCGGGATAATTGTAGATCTATGGGAGAGGCCTTTGCCCGACAGGTGGCGTATACAGGCTGATGATGGTGATGATGGTAAAGGAACGAGTGAA
The DNA here is from genome assembly GCF_048455015.1 of Haemaphysalis longicornis. Classification (NCBI taxonomy): domain Eukaryota; kingdom Metazoa; phylum Arthropoda; class Arachnida; order Ixodida; family Ixodidae; genus Haemaphysalis; species Haemaphysalis longicornis. The sequence continues at coordinate 177,746,818 of NW_027526385.1, read as the reverse complement.
ACATTCTCCCGAATTCTTCGGAAGGAAGACATTATCGCATCTCACAAGCCGTTGTCACGCTTGGAGGGCTGATGCCCGACCGAAAGAGCGTCCGCCAAAAAACATGAAGGAAGTTTACACTAACGCGTAAATCTTGCAGGTATAAAACCTGTAGAAAACCTGCAGAAAATGCAGGGAAGCAAGCTTAACTACAATCACGACGGTCTAACGCAACGATTGCAACCGATTTGCTTCGTCGCCACCGCAACGACTTTACTCCATCATTATTGCTTTAGGTATGCACTTTCTTCATTTTTCTGGAAGTGATATTCATTAAACATCACCTTGGAGGGGCGTATGCTGTGTCCAGTTACTCTCGTTCGGAGGAGGTGTTGCACAGATAACGCCGAACGGTGGAGTTTATTTTTTTTCAATCTTGGCCAATCTCTGAAGTGGGTAGGCTTGCCTTGCAGACGTGCAGCGACGGCCCTTGGCGGTTGCCGCAAGGCACGCACACCCAAACGCTCGGCATTTTCTTGGTTTCTGTAACTGCCGGGCGGTCGCCGCACAATACTGGGCAATCTCCATAAGTGCATACGCTTGGCTTGGCAAACGTGCGTAGGGGACGCTGGGTGGTCGTCGTGGGGCACGCATACACGAGAGCTAGGCATTTTCTTGGGTTTGTTAAGTGCCGGGCTGTCGCCGCGAGGCCTGCGTTCACGTGCGCGCGCTCGGAATTTTTTTGGTATTTTAACTGCAGAGAGACATAGAGAGATTGGGAGAGAACTTTATTTGTCATCTTTGTTCAGCGTAACCACCCGAGAGGGAAATCACAAAAAATTACGATTGACTAACAAGCTTCGCTCTTAAAAGCCCAAGGGGTATCTAGAAAATTGCTTGCGCACAATGGCTCGCTTGTTAAGTTTGTGAGACCAGGAACTTTCATGGACGCCTCGGACAGCACAAAACGACGGTCGAAAGTCTGACATTCAACGCAGTGCATTGGCCGAACGCTATGAAAAAGTTGACCATCGGATTCACTTCGACGGGACGCAGGTGATTGTCACCGGAAATAATTACTTACAAAGAATACTCCTCGCGTCCTAGGAGTATAGATTCCTTGGAGCCCTTCCCGCCATCTCCGCCCACGGCCTCCGACGCGAAAGGGCAAGACGCAACTAAAAGAAAAAGAAAAAGAGTACTCCTTATATAACTGCTACTTCTGGTATTACACAGTCACCCCTGATGAAGGAGCCGAGCAGGCTCCGAAACGTTGGGGCCGCTTTCAATAAACGCCCTTGGTTTGTGTATTTCCGTCTTCCGCAACTTTAACCCAATCACAGACTTCTGTCGAAGATGTTCACATTCGAATAAAACACAGTATGTTGCTAAAAGTAGTTGGGAGTTTGGTTTTAATTTTAAATGCACTAGAAATATCCATTCAACTCAGGCTCGCAATTCCGGACGCGGAAACTCTGCACCACAAGACTTTGTTCTAAGGTAGCCTATTCTTGGCATGCCTTGAAAAACGCCCGTTGGTGTTTCGACATCAGAATTTTACTGATAAGTTTGTATGTATACAGACAGTCTTTTTACTGTTTAGAGTGTTATCAGTACATACCAAACTTATCCAGTTCTTCTGGCTTTAAAAACTGGCGCTCCGAATAGCTTTGTTTTGTAAACACCCTGCCCCAGTCATCATCATCATGACCAGCCTATCTACGCCCACTACAGGGCAAAGGCCTCTCCCATTATTCTTCAATTACCCCGGTTCTGTGAAAACTGCGACCAATTTATCCCCGCAAACTTTTTGATCTCATCTGCCCATCTAACTTTCTGCCGCCACCTGCAACGCTTGCCTTCTCTAGGGATCCACTCTGTTACCCTTAATGACCAACGGTTATCCTGGCTTCGTATTACATGCCCGGCCCACGTCCATTTCTTCTTAATTAATACTAGTATGTCCTTAACACGCATTTGTTCCCTGACCCACTCCGCTCTCTTCTTGTCACTTACTGTTACACCTATCATCTTCCGTTCAATTGCTCGCTGAGTCGTTCTCAATTTAAGTTGAACCCTCTTAGTAAGCCTCCAAGCTTCTGCCCCGTAGGTGAGTACCAGTAAGATGCAGCTGTCATACACTTTCTTCTTTAGGAAAAATGGTAGGCTGCCATTTACTATCTTAGAATGTCTACCGTATGCACTCCACCCCATTCTTATCCGCCTAATAATCTCTGCCTAATGGTTGGGATCCGGCGTCACAACTTGGCCCAAGTAGATATATTCGCTTACCACTTCCACTGCCTCACCACCTATCTGAAACCGCTGTGCTGTCCCGAGGTTATTGTTCATTACTTTGGTTTTCTGCATATTAATTTTCAGGCCCACGGTTATACTCTGTTTGTCCAGTGCGGAAAGCATGCTTTGCAATTCGTCCCGCGAGTTACTTAGCAAGGCAACGTCATCAGCAAATCTGAGGTTGCTGAAGTATTCTCCGTTAATGCTTACTCCGACCTGTTCCCAATCCAACGTTCTGAATACTTCTTGTAAACATTCTGTGAATAACATTGTAGAGATTACATGTGTCTCCTTGTCTGAAGCCCTTCCTTATACGCATTTTACTGCTCTCCTTATGAAGGATGATGATACCTGTGGACCCATTGTGGATATCCTCTAGTATTTTTACGCAATGCTCATCTGCCCCCTGGTTTCGTAATGCCTGAATAACTGCTGAGCTTTCGACCGAGTCAAATGCTTTCCCATAGTCTATAAAGGCTATATATAGGGGTTCAGTATACTCAGCGCACTTCTCTATCACCTGATTTATCGTGTGAATATGGTCCTTTATTAAATAACCTTCACGGAACCCTGTGGTTCTACAGGTTGACTGAAATCTAAGGTTGCAGAAATTCTGTTAGTGATTACCTTGGTAAGTACTTTGTAGACGACTGACAGTAAGCTCATCGGCCTGTAATTTTTTTAAGTCTTTCATGTCAACTTTCTTCATGTCACCTGCCCCAGTAGACCCTTGTTTTTAGTGCTTGATGTGCTGTCATTAACCAACCTATAAAATTTAACAATAGCTCAAGCAGTGACCTTGTCTTATAGAGTTCAAGACATTACAACAGTATAAGGATGTGTGTGAGGCCTATTCTCCTAATTCTCTATGCTTTACAGAGGGTCGTGTTGAGTTTTAAGGACGGTGGCCTTTCTTGGACAGCTCAAAAGCAAACATTTTAGCCACTTTGCATACATACATTGTATACATAGTGTATACTGCTCCAAGTATACATACACTATAGATACATGTATGTACGTATGTATTTATGTATGTATGTATGTGCGTATGTATGTATGTATGTATGTATGTATGTATGTATGTATGTATGTATGTATGTATGTATGTATGTATGTATGTATGTATGTATGTACGTATGTATGTATGTATGTATGTATGTATGTATGTATGTATGTATGTATGTATGTATGTATGTATGTATGTATGTATGTATGCATGCATCTATGTATGTATGTATGCATCTATGTACGTACAGGGTGTTGCGACAATAATTGGAACACTTTAAAAACTTTTCCTGGGCGAACGGCCGCTCTGTTCGCGCTGAAACTTGCCACGAAGGTCCCGTTTTGTAATCTATTTTGTTTGATAGCAGGAACAAAGATGGCACTTACCTGTGTATTCTGAAAATAAATAAAAACGATTTTCGCCTATGGGAAATCGGCGGCTGATTAGGACATGCGAGCCAGTGCAAGTTGATGTTGGAACGACGGAACCCCCTGCAGAGTGAAACGCACGTTTGGGATTCACGTACGGAGCCAAATGGTGCAGCATACGATGAGAAAATGAACCTAGAAATGTGCTAGCAGACGATCAGAAAACCTGGTTTTCGGGCTCGCACGTCCAGATCAGCCGCCGTTTTCCCATAGGCTAAAATCGTTTTTATTTATTTTCAGGATAAACAGGTAATTGCCGTTGTTGTTCCTGGTGTCAAACAAAATAGACCACAAAATGCGACCTTCGTTGCAAGTTTGAGCGCGAACAGAGCGGTGGTTCGCTCACGAAAATTTTTAAAGTGTTCCAGTTACCGTCGCAACAGACTATGTATGTATGTATGTATGTATGTATGTATGTATGTATGTATGTATGTATGTATGTATGTATGTATGTATGTATGTATGTATGTATGTATGTATGTATGTATGTATGTATGTATGTCCCTCGATTCAGTCACACGGCCAAAAGTTTTATGAAATCTTTAGTGAGACGCTTACATGGGCAAAACGCTATCAATGAAATAAATCTCGAAAAAGGCTTCATACTTGGCAACATTGTTGAGCAGAAAGATTATATTAGAAAGATTAATATTTGAGGTTGAGCGCATCCCGTGTACTTTTTATTTTAAGGAAGCAGCGCCCCCCATTTTTGCAAGAGCAAATAAAAAAAGGGGTTGAAAACAATGTTGTAACAACAAAATAAAAACTCCAGTGGTGACCTAGCCTTGCGCTCCTACCTCGAGCACCTTGTTCTAACAGTCTCAACAGATGTCGAGCAATCCCAACGCGGCGAAATTGATTTCTGGAAACCTCCTTTGGGTGATGAGAGAGAAATAACAGCGTGTATAGTGGGCGGATGAAACAGAAGTGGCAGGGGCTCTCGACAACATTTGCAACGATGCGAGTAGATACGCTACCAATTTTGTCAACAAAATTAGGCTATGGCGATGAAAAGTCATTTAAAGCCATGGTTCCAACTCACCTCGATTATGGACGAAATAATTTCAAAACATTACCGAGAACTTGTGCTGTAACATTCACGGCAGTTATAAGCCCTAGTTTGTTTGATGCAAATGAATTCTGTAATATGCAATAAAAGGTAAGCAAAGCTGCCACCCTGTTCTAAAAACCTGTGAATGAGCTTTCTTTTATAGCTCCCAGAGCTGAAGTCGGGCCGATCAAGCGGCGGCAGCACATGAACAACAATGGTGTCCAAAGCGTGAAGTCGCACGCGAGGGCCTTTGCTGTCTGCAGTCGTTATTTTTGGAACCATCTTTGAGGACAAAAGGCTATTGTGTAGATCGCATTTATATCATAAGCTTGTGGAGAGCAGGGAAGGGCAACTCGGGAGGAACCGCTACTGTGGAAGACATTGGTGCTTTTTTTGAAAGCTCTTACAGAGAAGTTGCTTGTTCTTGAACGCTCCACATTTTTTTCTTTTGCAGTTCCAAACATGGTGCCTTTCTCGTAGTTGATATTTATTTGTGTATTACCCACAGCGCTATGAAGGCAATACAGTAGGGGTAACAAACCAAAAACAAAGAATTAAAGATTACAGCAGGTTTTCATTTCGCAACAAAATAGCAATCAGTCATCTGGAAGCGAAAAAAATACTGCGCTCTCAAAGCTGAGAACAATATAGTTATAGAACAATATATTTTAGCGGTAACGTTGCACCTTGCGAAAAATATTTCTATTTGAAAAAAGTGATAGTTAGAGCTGAACAATATTTTTTGCATATATAGCTGCCATAAAAAGTCAGTGTTAGTTTTGTTTAAAGTACCTAGCAAATCCAATATTAGGTTGCGACAACACTTGCAGATTATTGCTGAGTGGACTAACAAAAAATACATTCTTATGCTTTCAGCAATACTTTGAAATTTTTCTTGGAAACTAGGCGACCTGACCGATTCCAAACAAATCTGATAACCATTCGTAGCTCTGGGTGCCATTCATCTTCCCACTCATTTGATATGTTTTCGATCACTCTTGAGCTTGCTGCCTTAGCGCTTTTTTGGAGGTGTTGCTTATACTAAAACTATTAGCTGAGACTGCTACTTTTCTTATCGCCAATAATGGCTTGTGAACGCGCGTACCGTTCCAATGTTTTCTCTTGGCTTCTCGCTTCATCCAGATAACTGCACGTATGTTACCACAAGGTTCAATTTTAGTTACCTTTGTCGCCGTGCCTGAACGACGAGTACCCGCTGCTGGAATGACGCTGTATGCAAGGCCAAGCACACGCCTTGAAATGTATTCCGATTTACCAAGCTTAACAATTTGGGAACCAAGCGCAGCCATGAATACTATTCGTGTGGTGCCGAATTTGTGTTGAGAATTGTTTATAAATGGATGTTTTGTATTCAGGCATTTATAATTTTGTATGACCAAGGAGAAAGAATCATTTTTGGAGCATATGAATTTGTTTTTATTGCTTACAGCAACACCAAATCTTAAGCAATGCTGCATTGCGATTCCTCGACTGTAATGATGTAGTTGCCCGGTGCATAGTTTCGTGAATCAGTAGGGTGTGTGAAAGGCCAGAAAGACGGTACAAGACGTCTGACCATAATTAGTCCTGGATTTATTTGGGGCGTGTTGTTTGGTCTGCTCGGAAACCACAACACGGTAAATAACCATGATAATGCAGTGCACGAAATTAAGTTTCTTGGGCGCTGCTTCGTGGACGATAATGATTCGACAACAAATCATTTTTGCAACCAGCAAAGCAACCTATTACAATGCGATTACGTGACGTTCAAAGTTAAGCACAGGGGACGAAGCCATCAGAGAACCGCACCCTAACAAACAGTCCCCGTCAAAGTCGTCATGCGTCACCACTGCAAGCCGCTGCAGCAGAGCGACAAAATAGGTTGATTGATGGTACGGGTTGAACGCGGTGACGCAACGCAGGCGATGAAGCATGCCGTAGTGGAGAGCTCCGGATTAATTTTTACCATCTCGGGATCTTTAACGTGCGCCGAAATCTCGTACACACGGGCGTTTTTGCTTTTCGCCTGCATCAGAGAAGTGGCCACCATTGCCGGGAATCGAACCCGCGTCCTCGTGCTCAGCAGCGACAAAACGGGGAAACGTCAAAGCACTTCCGCTACAAAAAATAGTTGTGCAAAAGAAAACGGCGCTGCATCACCACATAATAACTGCAGAGCAGAGTAATACTAAGGCAGGATTCGCGGCTTTTTTAGACAATTTTTTAGTATGTCTTCGTACATTTTATTGAACTGCAGGATAGTAAACACTAAATAGGATGCTTCAGCTTTAGAAATCATGTGCTGCGCCTTAATTGCAATGAGGTTCATTGAATAATTCGAAACCGTATTTTTGACACGAAAGTTTTTTATTCCCGGATACACGAAGATTTCTGTGACGTCATATCCGTCACGCAAGTGACGCCAGTACAACGAAGCATGCGGCCTAGAAACGATACAACCCTGCACACAGGGTCTTCTTGTGGGGAATCAACCTTTAGTACTAAAGAGTACGTTATACTCAGGGTTTGTTTTCGGGTTTTATATTCTAACACGAAAGTGTTTTACGCTGTGATACCCCCAGATTTCACTGACGTCACATGCGTAACGGAAGTGACGCCAGTACACCTTTGCCGAAGCGACCCGCCAGCAGACCGTCACCGTCACTTGTACCGTAAAAATTAAGCAACCATGTATGTTTCATTAAAAGAAAACTGCAAATATCACTAATCAATTCATTTTTAGCATCAGATAGGCGCAATGTTTTCTTTTTCCCAACAATGTCGGCAAATATATACATAGTATGCACTGCCGTTTGGCCGCACGGGGTCGCTGCGGTGCTGCGAGGCCCAGAGTTCCTGTATATAGCTCCCCAAGGGGAGCAGAGTTGCGCGTCCATCCGCCGTCTTGAGTTCCAGGTCGTGCGGGAAAGCCACTCTTCTCGCGTGAAAACGCTGCCGCCGGGCCAGCGGCAGCGGCGAGGAGGAGCGGCGAGGAGCTGTTTACTGAAGTGACGCTTGAAATCTCCGACAGTCATCAACGACACGGATGCTCCGGTATCGACTAAGAGTTGCATGGTCACTCCGCTGACTTCGGCTTGAACGACTAAGTCCTTTCTTGGAGGATTGTTGACGCTGACTTCAGCTTGGACGACTAAGTCCTTTCTAGAAGAAGTGCTGACTGTTAAGACGGAAGATCTTGCGGGTGCGTTGATCTCCGTGGATGCTGGATGCTCTACAGGTTCCGGTGTCGAAGCGGATCCCGTAGCTTCCTTCGAAGAAACTCGATGCACTGGTGCCGGCTTACGGCACATCGATGCGAAATGTCCCCACTTATTACAAGAGTTGCAGCGCCGATTTCGGGCTGGACAATTTTGAAATGCTGAATTATGCCATTTATTTCCGCATCGTTCGCACAACTGAAGCTTGCCTGCAAACTTCTGCTGAACTGTACCGCGGAACCCTACAGCTGACTGCGGATGGAAACGTCCATCTTGGAGGCCACCATCTTGCCTTCCCGAACCCGGTGGAATGACGTCACGGCCTCCCCGGCTGGCCAGGCCATCTTGAATTCCTGTGCCGCCATCTTGAGCTCGCCGGCCTCCCCGGCGGCCCATGCCATCTTGATTCTCCACGCCGCCATCTTGAGCGCGGCGGCTTCCCCGACTGTCATCTTCCGCGACGCCACCTTCTCCTCGTCGACCTACTGCTTGTACTTGATGCGAACCGAAGGCTTGGTTCGCCAACGACAAAGATTCAAAACTCCGACCAATCTCTTCAGCTTTCTCCAAAGACAACCTTTCGCCATGTGCGAGCAGCTTTTCTCTAACCTGGGGGTTAGACGTTCCATGTATGATTTGATCTCGGACGCGCTCCGCGTACGTCAGCCCGAACTTGCAACGTACGGCTTTCTCCTTTAGAGCGGTCACGTATTCTAAAAAACTTTCCCCCCGAAATTGACGACGGCTTGTGAACTCATGTCGTTCAACAAGCGTATTTGTGGACGCAGCGAAGAGCCGGTCCAGCTGCTCCAAAAGTTGGTCGAATTTCGAAATGGCCGGAGCCGAGGATGCGGTCACACTACAGTCGGTCGCGGAGTCGGTCACGATAGGGCTGGTTACATTAGCGTCGGTCACGTTACTGGCGGCGTCCCTCCTTGCTTCGTCCTGCTCCGCCTCAGCAAAATACCTTCGTTGCCCCTCCCTACCCAAAACACTGACGAGCGCCGACGCGCGTCGTCCGTCATTCCAGTCGCTGCCGCCAGCCGCCTCGAGATGGGCCTGAAACAATTTTTTCCAGTTATGCCACGGAATCGGAGGCGGCCCCGGCAATTCGAGGAAAACGGGCAGGTTATCGAAGAGGCCCATGCTGCCAAGCAGGAAGGAGAGAGATGCAGGAGCAGAAGCAGAAGAACGAAGTAGGGCGAGGCCTAAACGACGGTTCGACAAGCGTCAGCACAAAGAACGCTAGGCCTCGCGACGCCAGACGCGCCGGACAGTCACACTCGAGCGAGGTCAAACGCACTCACGTTTTCATTCTGCCGGACCCGTCGACGATGTCGTCGCAGCAGAAGAAAGGCATCCCATCCTCGTCGCCAAAAAGATGTTGTGTCGTGGGCGACGGCGAGCGGCCTCGGCAGCGACGGGAGCGAAGGCTCAGCGCGCCGGGCCCACGCACAAGCCCAAGAAGAAAGAGTGCGGCCTGCTCGCACCAAGACCAGAACCCAAAGAGAACGTTTATTCTTCGACAAGACGACACCTAGACGCATACGCACGTGACCCGTCACGTGCGACCACAGCAACGACATCTAGTTACAATTAACACAACCAAGCGCCCACAGTGAGCGGGCGCTCCACTAGAGGGCGCCACTACACCACACGCAGCACTAAAAGCGGGCTTTCTGTCGAACTGGAACCCGCGGCATGTGGCAATCAGACGCGCAACTCTTGCGCCAAGCGATATACAGGAACTCTAGCGAGGCCGATCTCCACGTTTGTGGTGTTGGTTTTCTGCGGAGCCGGTTGCTCGTGCGATGTAGTACGTACGCGTTGGAGGAGCATATGCCGTGGTTTGTTTGTAGTTACAGCAAGTTACTTTGTGAGTGTTTCTGCATGTGCAGCAAACGATGAGGCTAAGCGAATACGCTAGGTGCCTTTCGGGCATCGACCGGGACAGGTACTTTACTAAAGTCCGTCGTTGCGGTGGCGTGGACCCCCTGGCTCTGTACGACGATGAGCTGACTGATGATGTGTGGAAGTTTCCAAACGTCGACCGCACTGACTTCAGTGACTACTTAATCCACTCGACAAGTTTCATTTCGCGGGAGCAACTAAAAACCTACAAATCGTTGGAGTCGCATAACTACCTGACGAGAGGCTTTTTTCATCCGCGGAAGGTGAAAGTTATCGGCGATAGCAATGTTGTCGTTGTCACAAAGGTGAGAAAATGCATGTAAACACTGCATGTGCTTATAATTTAGGCTAATTAAAAGCTCGAGAATAACTAGGCATGCCGCTCCTCTCTTTCTTTTTATTTCTTTTACACCCAGGTCCGGCATTCACAGTCGTTCCGTGAAAAGTTGCTGACGGCTTGTCACACCTGTCCACTGAAAAGTTCTACGACGCTTCTCTCACCTGTTAAAAAGTGGTCGCCGAAGATACGGTAAAGGTTCGCTGTAACGTCGAGGTCAGCCCTGTGTATGCGCTGCAGTCACAGGGCTCTGCGCTTCAATGAAAGTTCCGCAGTTTTCGGGCACTTGTTAAGCTTAGGCTTCGGAATTGAAAAAAAAAACCAATTTGGCGCACATTCTCGTCGTTCCGACCATTTTTAAAATGGTTAGAGCAACCGTACACGGCGCAGTTGACCATCGTGAACGCGCGCACACCACAAACACCACAAACGTGGAGATCGGCCTCGCAGCACCGCAGCGGCCCCGTGCGGCCAAACGGCAGCGCATACTATGTATACACATACACCAGGTTTAGTCATTTCGAAATGTTTTGACTGTAAAAACTTTCGCTGTGGCGTACCAAATTTAAATTATTATTGCACCGCTCTGATCTGGCCCCCTCAACCCTTTGTGCAATTTGTAATGAGTTGGAGACAATACTTCTACCGATGGTGCACCTTCATACAAAAAAGACACTTGCAAAATAGTTTTAATCAATTAGCCCACCCACTGCCTGTTCTCTAATATTCCTATTCGGAGCGAAAGTCCTCGGTGTTTGCAGCGGGGAACCTTTGCTATTACCGTATAAACCGGGTTATAGGTCGACCCGGTATATAGGTCGACCCCCTACCTTGAGGGGGAAAATGTTTACAAAAAAAATAATTCGGCACAGAAGCGCACTCACAATGTCTATATTTATTTTCGACGCCCGTCCGTCACTGCCGCTCACTATGCCTGCCGAAGTCACTCGTCCGAGCTCTCACAGTCGTCCGAGGATAACTGCTTCGCACTGTCATCTTCCATGCCATCAGGCGCGTTGCTGATGGAGCACTTCCTGAACGCTCGTGTAACCATGTCGTCGGGCAGCGACTGCCCAGAGAAGGACACCCAGCTTGACACGGTCGCAACCGGCCCGTATAGGTCTTTTTGTTGTCGCCGGCTATCCACTCATTGTACAGTTCGCGGAGCCGGTCCGCGCATGGCCTCCGGAGCGATCGTGAGCGAAGTTCCTGGACAAAGTCCGCCACTTTGTTCTCCAACTCGGGGTGCACCGCTTGACGTCCACAGAACGATCGGTTTCGGGGGTTGCACGCGCACAGCCTAGCGTTCTGGCTCCGCCGGTACCGCACACTTTTCTCTGAAACGCCTAACTGGCGTTACGCCGCCATATTCCCATTCTGCTCGGCGACTCAATCGCCGTCAGCTTAAAGGAGCCATGAAGACAAAATACAAGTTCGGGTTATTAGAAAGACTGCTTAGTCCCGATAACAATGATACCAATACCATCGCAATCTTTGAACAAATAACGGAGATATTAAAGAAAACGTGTGAAGCAGTCGCGACCCCCTAGCCAATTTCCCGCAACTTTTCTATGACGTCACGGAACCTTGTTTGTGCGATTGGCGGCCGACTAACTGACCTGTCGCGACGACACATAACTGGACGTCTGTAATGGGGCCTCTAGTTCCATTTGACCGCATCACTTGAATGCTAACGTGCCGTTAACGCACTGAAAATCATGTTTTATTGTTGGCCCGTATGACGTCATTCTTGCTCATAACACGTCACTGTGGCGCAAAATTTGAAACTTTTTAAATACTTTTTGCTTTTTTTCGTTAAAAAAACATCTTTTGGGGTTCTAATGGAGCTGAGTGAGATACTGAATCCTAGTTCTTTCAAATTAAACGAAGTTGTATTTTCTCTTCATGGCTCCTTTAAACGCCGCGGTAAACTGGCGTCGACTGCCGCCACTTATCTCGGAACAGAGACGTACAGAAATGTACGCACGCACGCGTAATAGACGAGTAAAAGACGAAAAACTAGAGAAAAGCGAAATCAAATAAAGGCCTGATAGAGCGAGAGAGCAGTCCGACACGAATGGCGATGGCGATTGGAGACGGACTACGCTTGCACATTGTTGGCAGACAACGATTTACATTCTGCCAATGACCGCTATATAAGACGGGGGGTAACTTTTGTGCGGATTTTTTTGGAAAAAAACTCGACCTATATTCCGGTTTATACGGTAGTACACTTGTTGATTTCTGAATGTCGCCCTCTGCGGTCCTAGCTGCTTGACTACCCTTGGCCGGATTCTCTATAAAACATGCCAGCGCCGATGCTCACTGCCTTCCCACTCACTGCCTCTTCTTCCCTTCCGTATCTTCTTTCTTTACTACTTTACATTCTTTTTACGGTTTTCCTTCTTTCGATCCTTTCCTTGTTCATCAGTTTTGATTGGGTAGCTGGTTTACTACTTTTCATGTTGTACCTCATTTTCGGGCACTCTACTTATCTTTTTATTCCCGTTTATATTTACTTTTTCTCTAAACGCCAACTTCAACTGCATTCTTTTTATATATATTTCCATGGAGGAACCAGCAGAGGGACGAAAAGGATTCCCGGACACCATGTATGGGTTCCACCCCAACGTGTCCACTCAGGACATCCTCTTACAAATAAAAGAGGTCATAGACAACCTAAGCACCTCACAAACAAGCGACATCCTCGCCTTGGACGTCAAAGGGGCTTCTGACAACATGTGGCACACGGCGATACTTGAAACCCTGAGGACTACCCAATGCGGAAAGAAAGCCTATAATTACATCAGAGACTTCTTCTTGCATCGCACGGCAACGGTGGGACTTGAAAAATTACTGAGCAACAGAGTCGATGTCACCGCAAAAGGCACTCTGCAGGCTCGGTCATCCCGCCATTACTCTTCAATTTATCAATGAGGAACCTACCCGACCAGCTAAATGCCATCCCAGCTCTCAGGGATGTCATCTACGCCGACGAGAGACTTTGTCAATTAGGAATCCATGACACGTGGCAAGAACTCACCGAGGCGCATAAATCAACCAAATGGAACGATTCAACCTTACCCGACCAACCGAGCTACCTTGTGCCGCCTCGGTTACGAGCCAAGCGTGGGACCCCCAAAACCAAAAACGATTCACCCCCATGCCCTGAGGGAATACATCATGGTTGAAACCGTCCCACGCAACATGCACCCGGTTTAACACAAAGGGCGGAGGGAAGCCAGGGTCATGGCCTAGCGAAACGCCTACAGCAAGGATAGCTCAAAAAGGTACATCGACGCTGCGATGTAACCGGCAAGAGTGGGCGGTTAGTGTGACAAACACTAAAGGAGATGACTTGTGCTCCGCAATGATCAATGCATATGACACCGACTCTGCGGAGGAGACAGCAGTCGTGCTTGCCACCACCACAGTACAGATACTCAATGCCGGGTGACCGTCATCATCGATTCGCAAGTGGCCTGCCGTAATTTTCAAAAGGGCCGTATCTCAGCGATGGCACTTGCTCTACTACATAAGGCTGCAAAAGCACGGAAAACTCTATTGGACATAAACATCATTTGGACAGCAGGTGACAAGCCCTTAGAGGGTAATGAAGAGGCAGATGCCGCAGCCCGAGGCCATGACACCGGGCTTCAACCCTCATAGGCACTCACCACTCTGCCGACAACCGCCCGTCCATCCCCAAGCGCAGCAGAGACATACTAGAGCACTAAAGGCCATCAAGAATGGGATACCCGCCGCCTCACCCGAAGCTAAAAAGAAGAAGCCACACAATTCAGGAGGCTGAAGACAAATTCGTTTCCGCACGCCACACAGCTGTCCAATGTACACCCAACGCTCTTCATTTAGGACTGCAAAAACTGCTCTGGGACGCCCAACACCCTGTACCACATGGTGTGGGAGTGTAAAAGCGTCACTGAACCACCAGAAGTCGTGAGCAGTGAGAGGTCCTGCTGACAAGCGATGTCCTGGAACACCAGCGTGGCCTGGTGACCAGGGCCATTCGAGCTGCAGCTGGCCACGGCATCCCGGAATAGTGACGCCACCCACCATGGATGACCGACAACCACCCCATGCTCCTTTCTTCCCGTTCAATTGGAGCAATAAACGTTTTTTTTTCCGCCTCCTCCTTTTAATGCCGAGCACCGTTTCTGTCGCTCAGTTAGTACCCATCACCAATCAACCAAACAACATGGCGGACAGCGCTGGACTAGGTTTGCCCAGCGGGACCCACTAAGGAGCGGACCTTGAGGAACGGGACTTCCACTAAAAGTGTGGTTATCCGGGGTCTCGGTGTCTTGTTTGGGAACCACGGCTGTGAGAAAGGACCTTGACACCCCCTTTGGCGCCCTGAGCGTAAGGCCGGCCCTGGTTCCTGGAAAGGCATTGTGGTCTCCTTCCCCGTTTTGGTGTTCCGCGTTCGGCAATTGTTTTGGGCTATTTGAAAATTGGGGTGCTCTTTTGAGTGGCATGTGTTGTTTATAACCATTTTTCCTTCTTGTGTTCGCTTCGCGGCGCACAATAACGTTTCGTCACAGGGTCATGTCTGGCCGTGAAGCGGCTACGTTCAGAGCCCCTTAGTTGTTGGCGTGAACCCACACGCGATGCCGACGCTACTGGGCCGTCGACACTCTCAGCCCGATCATGGACCTTTGCGAGAACCTCACGAACCGGCTGGCGGGCCTCGGGCTTGAACACGCTGTGTCCGAGAGGGCGACATCATTGAGCCGCTTTGCGGTGCCACGGTTCACGGGCTACGATGACCGCGAGACAGTGGCGGACTTCCTATTGATTGATTGATTGTAGGGTTTAACGCGCCGACGCAACGCAGGCGATGAGGCGCGCCGTAGTGGAGGGCTCCGGATTAACTTTGACCACCTGGGGATCTTTAACGTGCGCCGAAATCTCGTACACACGGGCCGGCGGACTTCCTATGCAACCACCACGGTATACAAGGCGGCGCCGGGTCTCTGACAAGTTCGTCCTAGCCCGTGTCCTGTCGGTTGCTCTGGATGCTTCCGGCGTTATCGTATTTTATATTTACGATAACCTTTCTACAAAGATTTAATGGGTGTAATAAAAAAATGGTGAATCATTCAAGCCCATACAAGACAAGCATACGCAAAAAAACCCTTGTTTGTCATATGGTTGGTCTATAAATAGAGCAAGCTGTCTTTTTTAAAAAGTGCTTGAATAAAAATTGAAACTTCAGTGCGGACACCAGTAGAGTTTCAGCGTTATGCAATATTAGCGTATAAATTTAGACGCCGTAGCGATTTACGCAATCTGCACTGTTCGCAGCATATGGTTTATAAAGGTAGTTTCACAAGACAATTTTCGGATTATAAATAGTACAATGGGTGACAATGTATTGTAAAGTTATTTTGACAATTTTCCATTGGAAACAACCTTCGTAGGTGAGAATATCCTGTTTTATACTGTTGGCTTAGGTCCAGTGTTTTTAATAGACTGTGGAAAACGCACTGCAAAAAGGCTAAAAATGCGTATCGAACTTCCGCTGAACCGAAAATCCAACTGTAATAAACTGGTGTGGATAACCTTATTTTTATTTATTTGCTGCTTGTTTGCGGGCCGCCTTGACCGTCGTATTACCAAAAATGTGGCTTTCCACTAGAATTGCCAACCACAAACTGTCCACCTGCAACAAAGAACAGAACGTCTACCCAAGTGGTCGGTGTGATTGCGTGGGCGGAGGAATTTGGATACCAGCTAATGGCACCGTCAAGTAACCTAGTAGCGCATACCATTCCCATAATGTCTCTGTCACATTCGGTGGACGATAATACCTCGAAGAATAAACTTTGGAAACGAGGCTATTTTATATCTACCCAAAACCCACATCAAACCACACAATAGAGTAAAGAAACTAAGGAACACTTGATAACGAAAGAACAGAAGGGGACTGCGATTACGCAGTATAAAAAATGCTAAAGAGTTTATGCAAACGGAGAGAAAGTACATGCTTGTCACTGTCAATGGTCCGCCGCACCTCACTTCCCGGGGGCGCAGTGATGGCGTGACATCTCGTTCCTGAACGTTGGGCGACGCGCTCCGAGCTCCCGTCGCTGAAGAGCCAGAGCAGCTCTCTTGAAACGACGCTGCCGTCTGATGATGTCGACGAGACAACTTGCTTGCGGGAGAGGGCGTCAGGTGTTCTGTTGTGAAGGACCTCTTGGACGTGGTCCGGGTCAGGGCACCCGGCCGAAAGCATTCCGGTCCCTCTTCACCATCTTCTGTCTGTCCGGTCCCTCTTCACCATCTTCTGTCTATTTTCCACCACGATATCGCCTCTGCCACCGGCCGCTGTCGCTGGCAGGTTTCGATTGGCCGGCTCCTGAGTGGGGGTGAATGATCGACACTGATGATGACAGTGCTCTAGGCGAGTTTGGAGCTTACCCCATGGCGCACGTCTTGGTTATCATTGCCGTCTTCTTTTGAACAGCCCTTGTTCTTGCCCTTGGGATTTCTTCCCATGACAGTCGCCTCTTTAGAATTTGTGTGCTCTGTCTTCGGGTGTCGTGTTCACCAGGATGTCGTGTTCTGCGCATGGTATGGCTCCCCCAGTTGCACTACCACTTATCGCGTTTGTTTTGTGATGTCGAGCAAGTATATTTGCAGCAATTCCAATGCTTTAGTTTTATTTTTGGAGGCTACTTTTGCCTACATTTTATGGGGCAATCAGTAACTAATCGTCCTTAGGGTGTGTATATTTATTGAGCCTTTATACATTTAATTTGTGAGAGACTGTAGAACACCTACTTACGTTAATGCTTCCTTATCTAATAATTTAAACCTTATCTTGACAACGGCATGGGATTGTACCTCCTATTAATTGTTTTCCCGGTGTTAATTTGGTGCAGGCGTGTAGGAACGGAGCTCCGTCACTTCTGTGATTTAATAATAGCGTGATGAAGGAGCGGCGAGCAGGAGAGCTGCTTCTGTTAAGTGCGAAGGGCCGAAAGCAAAACTTGAGTTGCTTAATGCATGGCGGGAAGAGAGCTGCGATGCTACAAGAAACGGCCCGCTGGCGCGCTGACCACATTACTCGGGCAGAGTAACGTGTCGCTTTGATGCCGAAAGCGTACGGACTTGGCTAGCTGGAGGGGAGCAATTGATAAAGAAATGTCCCAACAGTCAAACGGCCTCCAGAGCACTGCGCGGGGCAAAAACGTACAAATATACAAAGCACATCATCCCTAGACGCAGTGTTTGAATGTCCCTAGAAACCGTGGCGATGTGCCCAGGGGACCATTCTTTGTCATTGAGAAGTTGAGCAAGATCAGTCAAGTGCGCGGCCACTGGCATTAGTCACCGAACTCGAGCGCGCGCTTCTCCGACAGGTAGAGCCCTGCCCACGAAGGGACGGGCTTCACCGTCGCACCCGTGAAACCACACCGCAGTGCATCAAACTTATCAAGCAAGCACAGGGTAACAGCGAAACAGTTCGCACTGAATGAGACCACCAGTCTAAGCGACCATGCGTTCGTACACTTCCCCATTGCCTACACAACGTCCGTCCGCCAGAGCACCATAAACTGAATTTGAGGTCATAGAAAGGCTGATTTTGAAGAAATTTAGTGTGAACTAGCAAACTTTGCTGAATGCTGAATCCTATCTATACTTATGTTAGCATACCACAAACAAGAACGGTTTCTTATTTAATCATGCAGTTCATCCGTGAACACATCAATATTTATGAGGCACAGGCCAGGATTCGTCGGGCACCGGTTTATTAGATGAACTTCGCTAAGATCGACAGGCTAGCGAACCCAGGTGAAGCGCGGAGATTCTAGTGCACATCAGTGATAATATTGTGTTGACGACCAAATGCGTGGCGAGCGAGGCTGGTGGTACGTGGCACATAACCTTTGACGCATCGCCACTGCGGAAATATCTGCATCCGGCTACTAATCACGGCGTTCATCAGCGCTTGCAACATCAAACTTATTTGTTTGGCATAGCAAAAGTCGCCCCTGTCTAACCCAGGGCCTGAACACCTTCGGTAAAAGATTTTCCTCTTATTTCTCAGCTGTTTTGAGGTATCAGCGCATTCCTACCGTTCAAGCATACGTTTTTATTAAACCACTCCTTAATCTGTAAGCAATAACCCACAGAAAATTCGAAACAATCACAGGGGCTAAAACAAATGACTTCGAATTAAAATTACCGAATGGCATATTTGTGCGACGTCACCAATGTCATGCAGTTTTAAATAACACATTCTGCCTATCACACGTGACACTGTACTGAGAACATCTCTTTCTATTAACTTTTTCATTTTTTAATAAATGGATGCTCGCACACTTGAATGGGCGGGTGTAGCTATGCTTATTCACAATGCGGAGCTTTCATAACCGTATGGTGTAGACACAATCAACTTCTAGTATCTGAACAGCACTGAAACATATTCATACATTGTTTGGTATTATATATTTCACAGTCTCTGCGAAGTTTCACAGTTCCTTCTATCTGTAGCATCGGCAAGGCAGTTCCGGTGCACAAGTCTGGCGATGTTGTTTTGTTCTCTTGACGTCCACCTAATTTAACGTGCTTTCAGTGCCCCCCAAAGTAATCGGAGCACGGCTTCGTGAAATTAGGATAATGTTTATTTTATGCGGCTGCCAGCATAAATAGAGTATGCGCGACCTGACTGCAATGTAGAATGATTTCCTTGAAAAGTCACTTAGAGGTTGCTGGTTAGGCACAACGCGGAGAAATCTCCCCAATATCTGCGAGCCCTGCTCGGTTTACTTTTTTAGGACACCTGTACGTTGCTCAAACTCACAATTTCTACTTGGCCTATTGGTTTTTAAAGGCACGTACGTCTTTTTCTAACAACACCAAGGTGGGTTTCGTTAGCGTCATTCCTGACAAACCAAACTAATATCCTTTACCGATACTTTTCTTCTGCATGGGTTGAAGCCGCCGCTTACTAATGCGATTAAGACATGGCTACACAATTGTGTAGCCATGTCTTTCCCAACTCTTTGGCTTGAATTAGCACCAAAAAAAAAAGAATTTCCCCTGGTTCATGGTCAGCACCAACTACCCCCAACATGCATCATGCCATTTACATGGATGGAAGAGCCATTTCTTCCAGTTTGGCAATATCCGCATGCTCGGAGTTCCCCTCGCCAGCCACAAAAGCGCTCGACAAGGGATAACAATTTCTACCCAAAAGCTGGCAACCAACGATGCCCTCAATCTGCCTATCGAGCAAATTTGGCGGGGCTTACCAATCTGCGTGTCTCACGCTTTCTCGGAGAGTATTTAACTGTGCGTCGTCTAGCCTGTGGAACTCTCGCCTACAACGTATCCTCGACGCACAAGAAACACTCAGCGGTCCTTTCTCGCGCTATCCTCCGCACCATCACTGGACTTCCCAGGCAGACCTGCATCGAGCCTTTTTAGCAGGCTGGCCAGATACCTGTCATGGAAGAGCTTTTCGTGGAACCCCTCCGTCAAAATGACTTCGGCGGACATTTGAGGACACTAGGTGGTATCTCCGGAAAGCTCCTTCTGTTACGGCAAGTCTGTTACGGCAGCTGCGTCCGCCCAGCGACTGCCGGAAGGGGGTATTACGGTCTCTCCAGCGCCTACTTACTCCCGCGCCGCTAAAGTCGTCCTATAATCAGGGTTGGCACAAAAACAGGTGGAATTACTTGCGTGCAAAGCAAGAATAATTTGCGTGCAAGATGTTTTCCAAGCAGCACAAAGTGCCAAGCCCATACATGGCAAATCGTCAGTGACGAATGTGTCCTAGCTTGGCGATACTGCGGCAGTCATTAATGGCTGGTGTTCGGGAAAGGTGACAAGCGGACCACTGGCCAAGCTCTGGAAGGCAAATATTGGACAATGCTTGGCACAGCATATTGTCAAGACGTTGCCTACACCTGGACACCTTGCTATTTTATGCACATTTCTGGATTTCTATCCAATCATTACGCCTATGCCTAATGTACAACTTTCCTTGAGGCTTCATGTTGGTTTATACAAGCCATTACACCGAAAAGTATGTAATGCTTACTGCATGTATTAAATAATTTTCTGTATAATCGCTTCAAAAAGACAGAAATCAAGCCGCAAGGCAACTTGTAAAATAGGCACTCGCCACAATCATATTGCTTGCCCTAGGCATTGACACAAATACAACAGTAGGCAAAAAATGAACAATCTCAAATAGGAAAACAATTCACACTTTGTTTAAGTGCTCGAAATGGTTACAAAACAGGAATATTCAGGTACATAGAACCAAGACCCTTTTCCTCGGCAACGCACTTATCTGCAGCGATAAAAATGTGTAGTTCAGCAGCACTAATGCAGAAATTTTCATCCTGGAAGAAACGTTCGGTTTCCTGCATCCGCCTCTCGGCCACGGGAAAGGCGTTTTTGTTGTAGTGCCCCTAATACGTAAAGAATACCTTGTTTCACTATCATGTTAAATGCTCGCGGATTACTACATACAGTACCTAACACCCTCCTTACCGCATGCAACTGTAAAAATATTGATCCTAAACTTTCTGTTTGTTAACACTCCCTTAAATATGAAAATTACTGCTCATACCGCAATTTATTTTTCAATACTGTGCCTTAAGACAGCGGTTACGTGGCTTGTTCTTGAAAAAAAAAGGATTTGAATGAAATAGTGCTTCACGTTACGAGAGCCACAGAACGTCGGGAAAATAGGTCCAAAAGACCAAGTAACACGCCAGCGGTACTCTGTAATTTTGTTGTGCCTATTCTAGCTCATCGAAAAATTTAATCCAGTGACCAGAAATCTGGGGTTCAAACATTTCAGTAGCAAAAGATTTGTTTTCTAATAACACGGATCAGAAACAACAAGGCGACCCACTATAGTTTGGGTTAGCAACTCACAATCCTTCACATATTTTTGCGACACATTTTGGCAGCCTGGACCTACATGAGGAGCCCTGTAATTTTTATGCATTATGATATTAGGGGTAACAACCTAAAGTGACAATTCCATGCGACGCTACAAAATTTACTCAGTATGCACTAAAGTGGTAATGTGCGCGACCGCAAGAGCGGCAAGATAACTCTGTTGCTGTAGCTTTCTCTGGCGAAGTACCAAAAGCAACAAAACGAACGGAGGGGCCCAGCGGCGGTGTATTGCCTTCTTGCTCGGCATTATCTCTTCGCACCTGACGAAAATAACCACAGAAACGCTTCATAAAATCTGTGTCTGTTGAGTTGAGTTTTATGGCACATGAGAAACTAAAGCTATCATGCGCCAAACACGTGATAGTGCGTTTACTTTTGTGGGTGTTTGCTTTTTTTAGAAAAGTTTGAGCTTGTTTAGGAGTTTCGCTTCTTTTAGAAAACTAACGAGGAAGGAAATTTCAAGAAAGGCACTGTCCCCTATGAGTAAGCTGGGATGAAAGGGGATGTGTTGTTTGTAAAACTGCGGAAAATGTTTTTTTCCTGATGACCTCAAATTTCGCGCATGAGAGTAAGATGTGATATACTGGTAAATCTTGGTAACATTCTTCAAATCTCCGTTTATCTTGCTTCATCAGGAGAAAGTTACGTATCAGATGTGTGTGTCCTATGCGAAGGTGGCATAGAATGACTTCTGTGAGGCGATATTCATATCTGCTCGTTTGCCAATCTGATATAGTGGGTTTAACCGTGTGCAGTTTGTTGTTTGTTTCAGTATCCCGCCATTTGGCTGCGAGTTTACTTCGTATAAAGTTCCTGCAGTCGCGGTGAGGAATGTTTATTTTAGTTATTGTTCCATTACTGGCCTGTGCGCCACATGTATCAGCTCTCTCGTTCCCATTAATTCCCACGTGGCTAGGAACCCAGCAGAATAAAATTTTGTGTTCGGGAGCTTCGGCTGTTACTACTTCGTGTAATATGTATCTTACTACAGGCTGGGACACATTTCTGTAACTCTGTGCTGTGATGGCGCTTAGCGAGTCTGTGCAGATATAACTGTTT
The DNA here is from genome assembly GCF_048455015.1 of Haemaphysalis longicornis. Taxonomy (NCBI): domain Eukaryota; kingdom Metazoa; phylum Arthropoda; class Arachnida; order Ixodida; family Ixodidae; genus Haemaphysalis; species Haemaphysalis longicornis. Next base: position 177,724,584 of record NW_027526385.1, on the reverse strand, counting down.
TTTCCTTTTATTATTCTTTTTACAGCCACAACAATGGCGTAACATTCCGCTGTGAAAATCGAGGCACGTTGAGGTAGCCTGACCACTTTCTTCCATTTCCCTTGCACTACTGCAGTCCCAACGTAGCATGATGTGTTTGAACCGTCTGTGTAAAAAGCTGTGGTCTTTATGCTAAGAACTCCTGCATGATGTGTTCATGAAGTGTGTTGGTTTTTTTTGAAACTGCGTTAGTGTAAAGTCACATACAGTAGGAAAAGTATACCGAGGTACAGTTGGCCATGTCTCTGGGCAATTTCAGGTAATGCGTCCAACATACTCAGCTCTCGGCATTTTTCTTCGAACCGAAGAAGGGATGGTTTAATTGCTTAGGGTTTATTAATAAACAGTGTCCTTGGCGACAATTTTGTGAATATGGGGTAACACAGATGGTTTGGTAGAGAGCGGATCTTTAGGATGTATGAGCATGTGAGCATTGTTCTTCTGTCTGTGAGTGGTGGTTCATTTGTTTCGAGGTAAAGACTGGTCATGGGTGATGTCCTATATGCCCCAGACGAGATACGTAGACCTAAATTATGAACTGGGTCTAGTCGTTTCAAGTAGGATTTTCTAGCTGAGCCATATACAATGCAGCCATAATCCAAGCAGGAGCGTACAACAGAGCGGTAAATTTGCAAAAGTCAGGCCCTCTCAGAACCCCAGTGTTTGCGGGACAGGACTTTAAATATATTTAGAGCTCTGGATGCTTTTTGTTCAATATATTGATGTTAGGCAGGAAGGTGAGTTTTTTGTCAAACACTATGCCAAAAAATTGGTGTTCGTTTTGTATGGGTAAGTCGACTTTCTTGAGGTTTAGATTGGGATTGGTCTGTAAGCCTCATTTGAGTGAAAAAAGAGCAGCTAATGTTTTGTGTGGTGAGAACTGAAAACCGTTTCTGTCAGCCCATTTTGTTAGTCTATTTATAGTTAACTGCACTTGTCTCTCGCATGTTACTACATTGGAGGATGTGCAAGCTATTCGGAGATCATCAACATAGAGAGAATACATAATCGACTTCGGAATTATTTTGGATATGGAGTTCATTTTTACAACAAACAGTGTTGTGCTTAGAATACACCCCTGAGGGACCCCGTTCTCTTGTTCATAGTTCTTTGAGAGGGTTGAGCCCAGGCACACTTGAAATTAACGGTTTGCCATGAAGTCGTTCAGGCGCTTCAGAATTCTTCCACGGATGCCTAATTCTACTAAATGTCGCATGATTCCAAACCTCCATGTGGTATCGTACGCCTTCTCACGGTCGAAAAAGACAGCAAGGCAATGTTGCTTGTGTATAAATGCTTCTCGTATAGTATTTTCGAGGCGGACAAGATGGTCAGGGGTCGAGAATGCTTTTTTGAAACCCGCATTGATGAACATCGAGAAGTTTGTTTGATTTTTGAACAAAGCTCAATCTAGTATTTATGATATCTTTGACCGTTATGGATAGACAGCTGGTGAGGGCAATAGGTGTGTAACTACTGGGACAGGTTGGCGGCTTCCCAGGTTTTCAGAGTGCTACAATGAATGCTTTTAAGTGCGAATGCACTTTATAAGCGACCCCGAACCTTCCGCCGTCCGCATAGCAACAGCTGCGGGTGCGCGCGCTTTTCGTCTTCCTTAGCAACGGGGGGAGATGGGCGCGCGCTGCCTGGCCGCTGACATGGCACATACCCACGTGGGAGATTGGCCAGGAATAAGTGCGAATGCACTTCTTAAGCGAGCCTGAATCGTCCGCCGGGGAGGTGGGGGCAAGTGCGAATGCACTTTATAAGCGACCCCGAACCTTCCGCCGTCCGCATTGCTCCTCCTCCTCTCCCCTAGCAACGGCGCGAGCAGCGGAGAGGAGCGTCCGTAGCAACGGCGCAGCGACGTCACACCCCACGTGACTGCGCGCGCTCCGCCACCTCACCGCGGTTTGCGCGGGCGCACGCCACTCCCCGCACCGCTCTCCGAATGCAACCGAATGCGCGCCACCGAATGGAAGCAACAACGCAACCGAATGCGAGCACTGCACGCGTCGTTGAAGATACCGCAGCGGTTGAAGACAAGGCAGTGCGGCGAAGGGCCCGTGAAGCCGAGCGCAAGCGGGCGAAGCGGGCTGCGGATCCCGAACTCCGCGCTCGGGAGGCCGAAGGGAGACGTAAGCGGCGCATCGCCTGCGGTGATGAAGGCCAGCAGCGAGACGCCGAACGAAAGCGTGCGAAGCGAGCCGAGGACCCCGAAGGCGTTCTGGCCCGGCATCACCCCAGCATCACCCCGTGCATTCGCACTTAACCATGTTCACCCTCGGGGAAATGCCTGGGAGTTTTTTTTTTTTTTTCAACCTCCTGGCATTCCTTCCAATACCCAAATTTTGTTAAAAAACTTCTAGAGTGCTTCAACAGATGGAACCGAGAGATGTGCAAGCATTTCGTAATCTATTTCATCTGGGCCGGGGGTGGTCTTCTTACTGGCCAACAGAGCTCTTTTTAGTTCTTGAAGTGTAATTAAACGGTTGTATGGTACGCTTGTTCCACCATATATTGGCAGTCTTCGTTTTTCTGCTGTGTTTTTGTACTTCAAGAATGATTCGGTGTAGTGTGCAGAACTTCAAACTCTGGAGACGTGTTCCCCCAGTATATCTGCCTGCTCTGTTATGCTTGTTTGTATACCTGGTACTGTTAACAGGGGGAGTAGGTCTCATTTAGCCTATGAACCTGCTCCCATACCTTTTTTGATGTAACAGAGCTATTTATAGAACAGACATAATTTTGCCACGAGGATTTCTCGGCATTGCGTCGGATGTACCTTGCTTTAGCTCTTTTCTTTTTAAAATTGATCATGTTTTCCTGTGTTGGGTACCTTCGAAAGACACCCCATGAATTATTTTGCTCCTTTTTGCCTGTTTACACTCAGGGGTCCAACATACCTTGCGGTTTTGCCTCACCACTCCCGTGGACTGTGGAATAGCTACACGTGCAGCATTAATGATGCAGGATGTAAATATTTCATTCGAGTTGTCAATGCTAAGACTGTCCGAGAAAACTTTGTCTAAACTTGAGTGGGAAGTAAACAGTTCCCAGTTGGCAAACTGAAGTTTCCACCGGCATGGTTTCGTTGGGATAATGGTTAGTGAAGATTTTACGCTGATGATCACAGGTAGATGATCGCTCCCATATGGATTGTCTATGATGTCCCACTTAAAATCGGTAAATACAGAACCTGAACTAAAAGATAAATCCATGCACCTCATTTTTCCTGAGCTTTGTGAGCAGTATTTAGGTCTGCCGGTGTTTTAAAGACAGACATTATTGGACAGAATAAAATTCTATGAAATTTGGCCACTTGCGTCAGTTTTTTCACTCCCCCCAAAAGTACAATGGCCATCGAAATCGCCAACTATTAAAAAGGGCTCCGGTAGTTGGTTTACCAAGACTTCAAAATCTAGCAGTGTTACTGTGAGGTGTGGTTCAATGTATACACATCACACTGTGACTGCTTTAAATGCAAGCAGGGTGACAGCCCCTGCTTCAAACCTGGTTTTAGTTTGTCTTCTCGAGCTGCTACGCCATTTTGGAAAATTATTGCAACTCTGCCCGAGACCCTACTCGCCTGCTCTCGGACCCAGCGGAAGATCTGGAAAACTTTCAGTATATTCTTGTGTTTAGGACCTAAGTTTGCTTCCTGAACACAAATGGCCACAGGTGAGTGTGTGGCTAAGATGTCTTTGATGTCATTTAAATTATTTAAAAGTCCTCTGCAATTCCAGTGGAGAATGAATGTCATGTTGGTTTTTTGATGGGCTGAAAACTAAGTTTTCGGTCCTGTGCTTTGGGGCTTGCCCCTCTGACGTAAAGGGGGCAGAACCCCCTTCAGTTGTGTCCATCGTTTCTTCAGAGACACTTGAGGTTCGTGCAGGATGCACGTGTGTTGTACTGTTCGACCTCACCATGTGGGGTGGGGCCTTGGAGACTGTCGAGCCAGGGTTCCGTGACTCCCGCTTTGGAGGTGGTGGTGCAGCGCTAGCTGCTTCCAGCGGGGTCGCAAGGGGCGTTGCTGGAGCCTCACTCTGTGTGGCTTCAGCAGGCGCCAAAGAGCGCTGTGATGCTGCGCCCTGTTGCACCACAACGGAGTAGGATCGGGTATGTGCCAGTGAGAGTCGCCTCCTTGCCTCGTAAAATGCTAGTTTCTCTGTCACTTTGAGTGTGAATCTTTCTTTTTCTTTTTTTCATGCCGGGCAAGCACGGGAGTATGCTGCGTGGTTGCCCTTGCAGTTCACACAGAGCTGTTGTTCAGATTTGCAGTTCTCGGAAAGGTGTTCATTGGAGGCACATTTGGCGCATGTCTATTGGCCCCGGCAGCTCAACGAGCCGTAACCTTGGTGCTGGCACTTGTAGCATCGGTGTGGGTTTGGTATGTAGGGTCTGAGTTTCATCTTTGTGTACCCCAGCTCTACAGATTCTGGAAGGATGCTTGATGCAAAGGTGAGGACGATGTGCTTAGTCTCAATTTTTTTGTTTTCCCGTTTGATCTTTATTGTGTAGACATTCGTGACGTTCTGTTCTTTTAGGCCTTGATTTGATTGATTGTGGGGTTTAACGTGCCGACGCAACGCAGGCGATGAGGCGCGCCGTAGTGGAGGGCTCCGGATTAATTTTGACCACCTGGGGATGTTTATCGCGCGCCGAAATCTCGTACACATGGGCGTTTTTGCTTTTCGCCTCCATCAGAAAAGCGGCCGCCGCGGCCGGGATTTGAACCCGCGACCTCGTGCTCAGCAGCGCAACGCCTTAGCCACTGAGCCACCGCGGCCGGTCTTTTAGGCCTTCTAGAAGTTCCTCCTCAGACACATACTTAAGGTCACCATCTAAGATGACTCCAGTATTCAGTATTCAGTGACCTGTGTTTATTGACGGTTACAGGAATGTCTCCAAAATACGTTAGTTGCGGCACTTTCTCACATTGATGTTTGTAGAGCAGTTCGGGGAGGAGGTCTCCGTTTGCCAGCTTCTTGATTTTGTAGCCTTCACCAATGGTGGATGTTACGTCTTTGCAACGACAAAAGGTGAGATGAGTCTTACGGTTTTTTCTGTGTTGTTACTGTGCACCACGTGGAAGCGGGGGAAGTTGTTCACATTTTTCATAAAGAACTTGGCGGTGGCGTCGGTGCCCCCTCTTTTTAGAGAGGGATCAGTTGAATGAAAAAAGGAAGCTATGAAATCAAAAATCAGTTCGGCCATTGTGCCAGCCACCCACCAAGAAGCCAAACAAGGGGGACAGGACAGGAACTCGTGGGTACGTCCTGCCCACGCCAGCCATACACCACGACTATAACCAAATATGGCTGAACGCAGGGTCATACGCCACACTAACCCTGGCCGCCAGGAAAAAGGGAAACTGAAGAAGGAACGAGGTGACTGGAAAGTTGCTAGAAAGAAGATATGAAACTGAAAGATGAAGGGGACGACAGGAAGAGGCGACTGCCGATTCCCCCCGGGCGGGTCAGGCCGGAGGTGCCCTCTACGAGAAGCGGAGGCCAAAGTGGTGTGTTGCCTTCGCCAAGGGGCCTAATTGTCCAAGCACTCGGCGTCGGCTCAACGACCAGGACCCTCTTTTCCCCGGACACGGCGCTGCCACGCACGGCTAGGCGTGGGTGCTCGGGGTCCATGGTGTCGCACAGTACACGCAAACATTTGCTTTAACAGATGCCCCCTGTGGGCTCATAAAACGTGTGTGTGTGCACGTGCGTGTGCGTGTGTGCGTGTGCGTGGGCGTGTGTGCATGCGTGCGCGCTTGTCGCCTGTGTGTGTGCGTGTGCGCGTGTGCATGTGTGTCTGGGCGCGTGTACGCACGTGCGTGTGTGTGTGCGTGTGCGTGTGTGCGTGCGTGCTTGTGCGCGTGCACGCTCCTGTGTGTATGCGTGTGCGCGTGTGCACACGTGTGTGTGCGTGTGCGTGTGTTTGTGTGTGTCTGGGCACGTGGGCGCGTGTGCGTGTGTGCGCGTGTGTGCGTGCACGCGTGTGTGCGTGCATGCATGCGTGCGTGCGTGCGAGCGAGCTTTGCGTATGTGTGAGTGTGTGCGTGTGCGTATGTCCGTGCGTCTGCGCGGGCGTGCGTGTGTGTGTGCGTGCCTGCATGTATGCGTGCCTGTGTGTGCGTGTGCGTGTGTGTGTGTGTGCGTGCGTGCCTTGTGTGTGCGTGCGTGCCTTGTGTGTGTGTGTGAGTGCGTGTGCGCCCGTGTGCGCCTTAGCACGTGTGCGCGCGCGTTTATGTGTGCGTGAGCTTACGCGGGTGCGTGCGTGTGCGTGTGTATGAGTGTGTGCGTGCGTATGGGTGCGCGTGTGTGCGTGCATATGGGTGCGCGTGTGTGCGTAAGCGTGCGCGTGTGTGCGTGTGTGTGTGCGCGCCCTCGTGTGTGTGCCTGTGAGCGCGTGTGCGCGTTATCACGTGTGCGCGCGTGTTTGTGTGTGCACGCGTGTGTGCGTGTGTGTGTGTGTGTGTGTGTGTGTGTGTGTGTGTGTGTGTGTGTGTGTGTGTGTGTGTGTGTGTGTGTGTGTGTGTGTGTGTGTGTGTGTGTGTGTGTGTGTGTGTGTGTGTGTGTGTGTGTTGTATGAGCGATGTAGCCCTGACTAAAAAAACTCGCAGCGCCCACGTCGTCTGTTAGACCCGGGGGACAATTTTTTAGGAAATGACAAAGCTACATAACGGGCTGCCTGCCGACGCCCGCGCAACTTCACAAAGGCAATTGCTGGCAAAAACAGTCTGCAGCTGACTTGAAGCAATGCACGTACAAGTGCACGCACGTGGAAGCACACATTGCGCCCACAATGCGCCGAGTGTGGACGCCGACGGGAAGTAAGGAGCGCCGGTCTAAGAGTATGTTCGCATTGCCCCTGCCGCCCTATCTGATGTGTTTAATCGCCACTCTGCTGCCGTGTATACTGGCCATGACGGTTTTCAAAAGGCAGTGCTGGGCTATTGCCGGCGTTGGTTGCATTGCCGCTCGCAGGCATCAGCGGCGACTGAATCCGCCGCTGTTCATCTAAACGAAGCTGCGTGCGCTCGAAAACGTGCATTGTTGCGCGCTCTAAAGGGCAGCGTAAAATTGGCCGCTGCATGCGTTTGAGATATACTTCATTGTAAGCCAACAAAACAATTGCCCTGGACAATTTAGAACGCACGTTCACAAAATTTTTTTGCTATTCGAACAAAGAAATCTCGCTTTCACCATTGTTTTTTTTATTATTTTTTAAATTCGAGTTTTTGCCGCGCGGAATATGAGAGGCGGTTTAAAGATGGGAGGATGGAAGAAAGTAGGAAGGAAAGAGCAAGAGAAGAAAATAGGAAGAGAGGGGCTTCCAAGAGCACAGGTCACAAAACAGATAGGTTTTCAAGTCTACAGGTATGCATGCAGTCCAGTGGGGTGCAGAAAGTCCATCAGTGACCTGCAGTATTTATCATCCTGCACCCAGTGGTTGTAGTCATCCAGTTTATTCCACCGGAGACCAACCTTTCTGAGCGCATCGTCTCGAGCTGTCCTTGTTCCCGCGCACGTCCACAAAAGATGCTTGGCGTCAGCTTGGCGTACCGCCACGGTGGAAGATCGTCTAAGGTTGAAGTGACGGGAGACTCATTACAAAATTGTGAATGAAGCGCTGCGGCCATTGGGATATACAAACGCTTGAGCTTCCTTCCTTCTTCGCGCTGGTTTATGAGCTCTGTTATAGTATTGAGCTGGAAGTGTTCCTGTAAGATGGGTATCGGGGTAATACATGGTGCGCATGGCTTCTCTGTTTATAGTCTCAAGTTGTGCCCATTGTTGCATGGTAAGTCTGTGAAATTGTGCCTGGTAGAGTAGGCGCTGCTGGAGAACAGCACGTACGAGTCTTCTAGCCACCTCCGTGCGGCCTCCTCCACTACGCGTTGCAATCCGGCGGATCAAGTGCAAGGTTGTCGAGGACTCCTTCCGTGCCTTTCGGAGCCAGTGAAAACCAGAACCCGACTGGTGGATCAGAAGTCCGAACACCCGCAGCTCTTGTTTGGCTAGTATGGTAGCTGAACCAATTTTAAGTTGAAAGTTAGACATAGAGGCTAACTTCCTTCCTGACTTATTACCCACTTGTGCGTAGCACGACTTCTCAGCTGAAATTTCTAAACCGGCTGATTCCGCAAAGGCATGAAAATCATCTATGGCTTGCTGGAGATGACGGCACTGGTAACCGAGGTCGCGGTTTTTTTCTCCCAAGTTAATGCTGCCACTCAGTTTGGTCTGTTCTGAAGAAAGAAAAATACAAAATTCCCATGCGATGTAAATTTTCTGAGCTAATGAACGCGGTAACGAATAGATACAATCGTTGCCTTGTAATACAGCGTGCCTCATAGGGCGCATATTTTTTTGCCGCATTCAAACCAACGTTGTTATTTTTAACGAGTACCTTTTATTAGTGAAGAAAATGTTGCATTTTAATTAAACCCTTTGGCGGCGTTCTGTTGATTGATTGATTGATTGATTGATTGATTGATTGATTGATTGATTGATTGATTGATTGATTGATTGATTGATTGATTGATTGATTGATTGATTGATTGTGGGTTTAACACGCCAACACTACACAGGCGATGAGCCGTGCCGTAGTGTAGGGCTCCGAATTAATTTTGACCACCTGGCGACCTTTAACGTGGGCTGCAACCTCAAACGCACGGGCGTTTTCGCTTTTTCCCTCCATCAGAAAAGTGCCCGCCGCAGCCGGGAATCGAACCCGCGTGCGCTGTTATGTCGATGGAAAGGTGAAGAAATTAGTAATTAACTGATACCTCGACACGCCCCGTTAAAAAAATTAAGTGCCCTTCCACTGTGTGAATAATAATAACGAGCCGAGCTGCGGTGTACAATTCTTAGCGGCTAATTGTCGTATAATTTATTTTCGGATAGTTCCGGTAAAACCACTGTTACGCCACGAACTGGTGACGGCGCTGTAAAATGAAGATCAAAAATGTTAAAAACAAAAAATATATGAAGAACCCCAAAACTACGAATAATTTAAAGGAAAATAAACCCCCGAGAATTAGGTAAAGAGTACGCAATGGAAAGCTTTATCGTGTGGCCTCAAGTAAATATTGAAACCAAAGTTATCGAGAACCGTCGAGACTTCGGACGTTGTCTACTTCTGTTCAGACACCCTCCGAAATATAGGCCTAATTGCAACTGCTTTCGCGATACTTTAGGGTTAGACAAGGTGTTTTTAACAGCGGAGCGCTTTCTATAGGGCTGGGCGTTACGACAGTCGGGTGTGGTATCGCGTCACGCTCTTTCCGGAAAAGGTTTTAAGCCCCGAAAAAACCTGATCCCTGTGTGAAAAAATTCATCAAAATATAAAAGCGGTCCTACGGCATTGATATACAGTCATGTCTCGTTAATACGGACCCCGTTAATATGGACACCCCGCAATATGGGCAAAATTTTCGACGACCGGTCTCTCGCCACGCAATTCTGCCCCGTTAATATAGGGACCGGGCGGCCGCTGTACGGCACCACCGTCGCTTCAGCGAACAGCGCCGCCCGTGGCGAACCGCTCGTCAGTGGAATGCCGGTGGCGGTCAGCGTAGCGTTATTGTGCACGGCTTTCTGTCGTTTTCTGCCGTGCGGCTTGCAAAGCGTACATAACCACAAGGACTTTTTTTCTGATCGGTAAATCTTGAGCGTGGATGTGACCTTTACGAGGCATGCCATGTGTGATTTACGCCCATACTCAGTATTTACAAATAGCAGACGACGCTCAATGCGCCAAGGTGAAAGTAAAGCTGGAAGTTAAATTCCGTTCCTTCATTCAATTTTTTTTCATGCCTGCATGCAGCTTCGCGCATCGAGGAGTATACTGCAGCTAAATGCTCCCACAAAGCCGGTGTGTGCAACAGATCCAGGAATGCCGCGGCACTGGCCTTCGGCAGTTGATGACTAAACGGCGTCGTGCACAAGCGAAAGACAAAGTTCCAGGGCGCCTTCTAATATTTACCTCAAAACAGAAATTGTGATGGAGGATGCTACCGTAACTTCATTAACTACGGTGGAAACGTATTTAATTTCAGAGAAACGCTCTTACTCCAGTCATCGGGAATCGTTTACAGACTTAATACCGCATGATAGTAGAACATTATTGCTTGTCGTGGAGAAGCATTGCTTTACAAGAATTGCAATGGTTGCTGGCTAGTTGGTAAATGGTTTTTCAAAAACAAATTCCTGCGTGGCTGAAGGACGCGAGACAGGAGGGTGCCCGAAAACCTGCACTCAGGTTCACAACTGAATACCGCGGTTTTACAAGCTGCCACCTCCGCTTGAAAAATCATGCACTACTCTGTCTAACGAGGATGATGGTTTATAGCAAAGCTTTCTCGTATGGGTTTCCTTGGTTTCCTCCTGGATTTAAACTGTGACTAGTTGGGCTTTGAACTTGACCAGCATTCAGTTTGGTCTTTTGATCGCAGCGTCTGACTTTGACCATTTCCCATTCTATTTCGCACGAAGAAAGCTTTGCGTTCAATCATTGTAATCATTAGACGGAGGGCTAGATGATTTTGCTGTTTAATTTTGAACTTCCATGCACCCCTCTCCAAGTCTAAACTTTTTCCAGCGTGTCGGAAATGTGTCTGTGCTGGAGGACTCGGGCTGATGCAGCGATAATTGAGGCAACTAATCGCGCGTTTTTGGTGTCTCACAATCGATTACGCGCTTTTTTTAGTTACTCTGTAAAGAATACTGAAGCAATTAAAAACACCGGCTGACGTTAACACTGCCACATTTTTAAACTATCGGTGCCAGCCTTTGCAGGTGGTAAAACGGGAACAGGAGGATGAATGATTTGTAGCATGGGCTATTGGGTGGGTTAATAACTTTAGCTCTTGATAAAATCACCACCACAAACGTGGGAGTTGCATTTCGACTTTCAGGCTCACATGCTGTCACAGTGTCGCTCACCAAAACCGAAGGCAGAAAGCTCACGGTTACAGAAAGAAAGTGTAAACTACCGCAACATTTCTACGGCTACACGGTAATCCAACTCGTACGCAAGTACCTTTCTCTTCAAAGCACACGTATCTAGGTATCCCAGCGCTAAGGCTGGCGTGGAAACCGTAGTCATTGAAACCAGTGAAGATAATTTAAAGTGGTAGAAATTAATTCTAATATTCCTGATAGTTTTATTCCTACTCAGATATCGCGGAACCATGCGCAGAGCGCTGCAAAAGCGCTCATGTCAGTGTAGCCCGTTCCCAATTTTAGAAGCGTCAGACCAGATTTTGTAGCCGTTAGTAGATTTAAGAAAAAATGAATACTAATAACAGTACTTTTATTCGTACTCAGAAAGGGTGGAGCCAAGCGATGATCGCTGCAAAAAGAGTCCATGCATTGTAGCCGATACCCAACTTTATTAGTGTCCGACAAGTTTACGTAGCCGTTACTGCATCTAAGAACCCAACACATCTGTCTAGACTTCGTTTCATCTCACATGTCCGCTCATAACATTACCAAAATCTTCAAAGCACCGAAGCAAACATGACAAAAACAACGGGAGGCTGTGTAGTCCAATGCACCGGCTCATTCCACTAACGAGGGGAGCGTGGCGCCACCCGTCCAGCTGCCCGGCCCCTATAGAAACCCGCAGTCCGGACCATGGACGTACATTTTGGGAACGAAACGGGCGAATACAGGCACTTTGTCTCGTTATTATGGACACGGGTCCACAAGGCAAAAACCAGAAAAAGAGGGCTGGTGACCCCCAAGGCCCCAGCGCATACCAAGAATTTGCTTTTTGCCGAAGTATACGAAGCCGAATCATGTATTTATCTCGGAACTCTCTTCCTTCTAGTACCATCGAATTAGATCGAGAACATTCACAGGATCAGTGAACAACACTCTAGGGTAGTGACGACAGGGTGACACCCTCTCTCCATCAAACAAGATTGCCCAGTGCGACATGTGCCGAAAAGACCAAGTCCTGAGGCTCAGGACAAGATAGTTCGTGCAAATTCGCTGCGCATATAAGGCAAGGCTTCTCTGGTCAGTTCGGTTGAGGCAATGCTGATGTTAAGTGTAAACGGACAGAGCTTTCCCTTATGTTTCCTTGAATGATTATTCCTGAAACGACCTTTCCTTAAACGAATATTTGTTAACGTTTGGGTTTTTGACCTTGATTCATTACTATGAACGACTGACATTATGCACGATTTTTCTGGGGAACAGAGCCACTAAAATTAACAAGACATGACTGTATAATTGAAGACGGTTTATATTTCCCATAAAAAAATGTCTTCTAACAATGCATTTGTGCTATGAGGTGAACAGACTTTGAAAGGATCGGTGTAAGTTTGGTTTTTGTAGGATGGCTTTTTCACATTACCATTTGCGCCGGGAAGCAGGGCCAGAGAGAAATAACTTTATTTTCTGAGCTCATTGGCTTAGGAACGCGTGGTGGCCGCCAGCCGAAGACTGCCGGCGATGCTGGCAGCTCGGTCAACCATTTGTAGCTGCACCCCCGGTTGCGAGTTCCCAACGCGTCCTCCCACTGCTGATGCTACAGATTGGGGGGATGCGTTGAAAGGACTGGCCACATGGTGTGAGTGATTGTCCAGGGAACTCACAGAGGGGGCAGTTTGGGGAATGGAACTGAGAGTGGTGGATATTCTGAAGGAGGAAATTACTGATGTGGGAGTTGGTCTGGAAGGGCGCTCCTGAACGTTGATAAGGGATGTGTGGTCAAGGGGGATAGCGGAGGCGGGAGAGGCGGCGATGCTCTGTGAGTTCGCATGAGAGCATTCGGCCGCGGGACGTCCGAGCGCAGTGGTAGGACGCCTCGAGAGAGTATGATTACTGAAACGGCTCCAAATTTGGTGTTATGGTGTTAACAGGGACGTTGTATACGATACAGAATTACTGTCTGCTGCCATTAAACGGCCATCTACGCAGGGAGTGTGATTACAGAAAACGACGGCAACTGTTGTTTTACCGTAGCTATCGGGAAATAAAGTATGTGGCAATTAGCCGCTACGGCGACCCTATAAATCATAAATTCCTTGGTGTCACACTAACCAGCAATCTCTCGTGGAATTTATACATAGACAATATTTGCTCATCTGCGTTTCGTCAGTTATGCTTCCGAAAACACAATTTGAGAAATCCCCATTCTAACGTGAAGCTCCTCAGCTACTTTGCTTTTATTAGACCTAAGTTCGAATATGCCTGTAAAGTTTGGGACCTCCAAAATAATCACAAAATCCGTAAAATAGAAAGAATTCAGAGAAATGCTGAAAAAGTTTATTTACTCTGAATACTCACGCACCGATTCTCCCTCACAAATAATGCTTACTAACAATGTCCCAAGCCTTGAAAACAAGAGCAAATGCTTCCGCCTTCATCTTCTTTCTTCACTCAGCAAAGGTGCACTGTCGGTTGACCCATCTCCGTTCTTGTCACCATTGTCAACTAGACCTACTAGGCACCACACCCCGAACGATTTCGCGCCATATTTTGCTACTACTGACACCTTCAAATACTCATTTCTTCCGGGTACGATACTAGAGTGGAATGAATTACTCCCTTGTATAAGTGCCTTGTTTGTTTGAATTGTTTGTATTTTTGCATTTTATCTTAATGTGCCCGCCTGCTTGGACCTAACCATGATCTGCAGTATGTGATAAATAAATAAATAAATACATAAAACACTATGCAAACAGCTCCACTGGTCATCCTTTTTCATAAAGTAGAAGGGCACTGAATTTTTGTAATGGCGCGTCTCGAACCATCAGCTAATTATTATTTTCTAATTACCATCGACATAACAGCGCCACAGGGTTTAAAAGACGTAATATTTTCCTACCTAAAAGAAGGGGCTCGTTAAAAATAACGACGTCGTTTTGAACCCTTTTCGTGCCATGAAAAAAAAATGTCCCAAATTTACCAACAAATGTTTTTTCTCTCAATTTGTAGAGCTTTTTCTACCGAATACAATGACGCTATTATTCCGATGAAATAAAGCCCCTTTATGTCTTTAGCTGTGTAAAAATGATAGCGCTAAGATGGCTTCACACGGCGCTGATATTTCGATGAAATACCGTTCCTTTATATATTTACTGATGTAAAAAAAATCGTTCAAAGATGGCTTCACCGCATGGCTCTAGTGTCTTGCAAAAAAAAAACACTATCAGGGCTCCAAAATGACCAATGACGAGTATAGCCGTAATGACCGATCACGACCATACTCGTGATTGGTCATTTTGGTACAAAATCTTATGACGGCTGTACTTGTCAACGGGAGCGAAAGCGTTAATGCGACAACAGAATATGTGCCCTATGAGGCCCGCTTTAATAGAAGACAACGGTTGTATCTATTCTTTACGGTGTTCTTTAACACAGAAAATTTACATCGCATGGGAATTTTGCATTTTCTGTTCTTCAGAAGAGACCTGAACTGAGTGGAGGCAGCAACTTCGGAGAAACTCAAAATTAAAAAAAAACACACAATGTTGGAAGCGAGAATTTTTTTTTCGATCAACAAACATTTCTGTGAACGTTCTTTCTATATTGTCCAGGGCAGTTTTGTTGTCTGCTTACAATAAAGTATACCGCAAAGACATGAAAAGACTGTCGGAAGCGAGATTTTTTATTTTCGAATAACAAAAATTTCTGTGAATGTGATTTCTATATTGTCCAGGGCAATTTTATTGTCATCTTACAATAAAGTATATCGCTAACACATGCTATGGAAAACCGCAGTGGCCTACAATTTTTACGCTGCCCTTTAGAGCGCGCAAGAATGCACGTTTCCGAGCTCGCGAGGCTTCGTTTAGGTGAACAGCGGCGGATTCGGTCACCGCTCATGCCTGGGAGCGGCAATGCAACCAACGCCCCTCTATAGCCCAGCACTGCCTTTTGAAAACCGTCACGCCCAGTATGACACGCCAGCCATAGAGTTTCTTACAGTATACACTAGAGAGGAATCTGGCGCTAGCGTCTATGCGGCTCACATCAAGGTCGTCTGTGTCGTCATGGGCCGCCATTATACATCGCGCACGCCTTAGTTTCATCATTGGCTTGGATTGAAACGTTTTAGTGACCGCAAATTTAAACAAAGTGCCACAAAAACGCGAAGAATAGTGTGCAATTATGTAAGTGGAAAATAAAAACAGACTGTTTTAAAACTAAGGAAAAGCGAAGTAAAGCGTTTTTTTGCCGGAACGGTTGTGCCTGAATGTTTGGGGCGTAACTCATTAGAGACTGTGATTTTATTATTTTACCATTATTTCAAATAATAAGTTGTTTGAAGAGTTTCGAAAGTTTTTTGAGCGTGCCTATGAAAACGTTGCATTCGTGGTGAACCAGTGCACCGACCGCCAGCTAGTTGCACAAGAATAAAGAAAACGTGGCGTTGAACAGTCGTGGACGATGACAAGATAGGACGCATACAAGCGCCCGTATCTGTCGTATCTTGTCTTCGTCGCAGTACTTTTTGTTTCTTCTTTTCGTCGGCTACAAATTTCGCGGCGGCATAATACCCGTTCAGTCAGACGTCCTTCGACTGCGGCATGAGCAACGTCAGGTGCGATTTACGCATTGCCTGCTGTTTCACCGAACACGGCTACCATAGAAACGGGAGAATTTTGGCTTCTTGTAGCTCGTAAACGTGTTAATGCATAGTGAAGAAAGCAAATCCCCAAAACCGCTTAAGAATCCAATTGTCATGCCAAGTCCAAGCCAAAAAGGGTGTCTTCCCATGAACCCCCCCGACGACATGGCTTACGAGGCGCAGTTTCCTCTCTAGTATACTTACTAAGAAACTTTATGACGGCAGCAGAGTGGCGATTAAACATATCAGATAGGGCGGCAGGGGCAGTGCGAACATACTCTTAGACCGGCGCTCCTTAGTTCCCGTCGGCGCCCACACGCGGCGCAGCAATGCAGTTCGGCCACCGCTCCCGTGCTCCGTTTACTTCTGCGAGGACCTGTAAATGCCCCGGTTTGCTTGTGTTTATGTCCTAGGTAGCTACTGCAGGAAACTGTGATAAATCGCTAATAAAACCAAAAAAGCCGCCGATCTCGCTTAAGGTGGACAAAATCCGATTGTACACTCAAGTAGAATCTTCTATTTCATAGCGATAACATCGCTCCCCACTCCTCACCGCCCTCCCGCCTGCCATATTGCGATCCGCATCCGTTGAACACCGCGAGGCGCTGCGGCTGCCCATTGTTTAATTACGTTCCGAGGAATTTCGATCAAGGGTCATAAAAAATTGGCCGCGTATCTGCTCCTTTCGTTGCAAATGACGAAAAAAGACGATAGTCTTTATCGACTTTTGCCAAGTAAATGCATCCCTTCGCTTTACCGCTCACCTCTCTTGTTGTTCCTCTTGCGTCGCGCTCCTCCGGTAAAGACGCCAAAGGTTTCCTTAAATCATTTTACATTTACCCCGTTCGACTGCACCAGGCCGGGTGTCTCGATGCCAACGCTGCCGTACAGCGAAGACGCGCGTGAATCAAGGAGCCCTACTTCAACGTTTATAGAACCGCGTTCCCCTACTCCACGTGCGTTGCAAGAAGGACGTGGAACCTATCTAGTGGAACATTTCGTAACTGTTGCCGTTTGATTTCTTTCTTAAAATGGCGCCAGAAGCTATAGTGGCGCGGGCGACAGCAGGCGACGGCGGAGTGTTTTTTTTTTCTGCAGTTGATGAAGTATTTAATTGCGCAATAATCAAGCATGTATGTTTTTTATAAAAGAACACTGCAAATATCACTTCTTTGTTAATTTGTTTTCTTATATTTGCGTAATGTCTTGTTCTTCTTCAACAATGTTGACAAGTATGAACATTACACCGGACTTAGACGGCTAGATTAGATGTGACTATATAAGACTATTGCGCAGGCATTGTTTTACTTTGGCCGGTTGGCTGAATCGAGTCACAGACAGACAGACGGCAGACAGACAGACATACACACAGACCAAAATTTCTGGGTTTAAGTAGCCCAAGAAAGACTATCGTCTTTAATAGTTTTGAACCTCCGATTGATTGCCCTTGCGCGCCAGCCGGAAGGGGTATATCGTCATAACGGCCGGGGATTTCTTTATTTCCAAGCATCTCAAAACTTCTTTAACTCGTATCAATGGCCATACTTACCTGTAGGGTTCATTCACTCTTGGGTGTTTATTGCGCTTTTCACAGATGTTCCTAGTGGTACAGGAGTTTCTTACAGCGACGCTAGGTCCCTCCGCGAATAAGCCCGGGCAGCTGCACGCGAGGCTTCGAAATAAGTGACCTGGCCATGACAGGCTCCCGGCCAGGATCATTTATGGACGGCCAGTGCAGGGCCAGCCACCAGGAGCCAGCAGGGCTAGCTTGAGCCCGAGTCGGGCTGACGCTTCATAAGGCGGATTTGGGGCGGGCCCTGGCGTGAATATCATGCCCGTACAATGCTCTAACTGTTGCCTCACTATTGCCGACGCTGAGGCATCCCATACCTCCGTTTTCTCCCTCTTTACTGCTTTCGCTAATGCGGAACTTCATGAGGCATCGTCGACGACTGCGCAACGCCAGCATAAACACCGCATTTCCACAAACCCAGTGGCTGTCACATCACTACCCACGCAGTGGGCCGTTCGCGTTTCCCCTTAGTTAAATGACGTAGGCCATGTTATTTCAGCGGCCCCCATAGCTTCCCGTCGCCACTTTTTGAGTAAACACCTACGCCTGTTATTTGGCGTTCCCCATACAGTCGCACGTGTGTTCGTGAAACCCGTCTCCTCTCTCTGATAACCGGAAAAGCAACGCTGCCAGTGCCCAATAGGACGGCCTCCAAGGTTTGTCTGAGTAATTCACGTAAGAAGAGATTGGAGAATTGCCGTCATAGACACCACTGTGAGCTGGCATAGGTTTAGGTAATTCACCGTAGCCAGAACACAGCTAGGGCTGCAAGGCGATGAGTTACACTGCAAGTAGAGAATTACTGGCAGGAATGTTACCAAAAGAAGAAGCACCTCCTTGTGGTTATCCTTCGGTTGCATGAAGGCCCGCAAAAGCAAACGTCGGTCACGCATAATACTGCCGTTGCATCGTAAGCACCAACTGCGATTCCCCAGTTGCGACCGGGCGACTAGTGAAACACTACACTCCCGTGCCACCGTGGGTGGTACAAGCTCGCACGCACGACTTTCGGTTCGTACGGAAGCCCTACTACACTCCCACGGCAGGTAGACGGGGTGCTTATGGATTACAAGTGGGAACATGCTCTCGCGTACCTGTACAACATCGTAGTGCACTGTCCGACATTCGAGGAGCAACTCGGCTGCTTGAAGGACATGTTGGAAGGGTGGGGGGCGGGAGGTTGGCATTCACGTTGGCAGTCACGTCATCGAAGGTCCCAATCGGCTGTTTCCAAGTGAGTCAGTTAGTACAGATTCGAGCGAAAGCAAATGTGCCCGGAACCAGGAATGTTGCAGGCAATTCTTCAATCCCCGCGCGCCGAAGGACGTGAGCTGAATACGGCGATTACTGTGAATGGTAAGGTACAATAGACAGTTTATTCCGGGCCGCATATGCCTGCAAGAGAGCATGACGAAACTGCTCCGGAGAACGCTCGCTGCGAATGGAGAGAGGGGCAAGACCACAAATTTCCGTCCAAGCGGTTTCGGAATATGTGTGCAGTAACGTGTCTCCGGCAGCAAACTTCATGCTACCATCTTCAGTGCAACATAAGGGAGCGTCGAAACGGGGATGGGAAGTCATTTCTCATCGCCTCGACCATAAACCCCACATGGCCTATCAGACCTGGCCAATCACACCTCCACTAGCAATTTGCACGTGGCACATCACCGTATGCATGTAGGCGAGTAGTGTTTGAGAGTACATTTTGCGCGGGCCTTTCCAACGTCTTTGGGCTTATGAAACTTTATTACAAACGTATGAAAATCTACGAAACCAGACCGGTGAGAATAAGCTGAATAGTGGTCCAGAAGGTGTAGTTCCGGTTAGTCTTCGCTAGTACCAACCACGTCAATGTCAAGGTCAAGTCCCATGAACCATGCGAGCGCAGCCGTTTCTTCCCCCCCCCCAAGAACGTGCGCAACCTCGCGCTTTTTGGGGAACTACCGTGGATGGGAACGAAGCCCGAGCGTCCCAGCCATATGTGGGTAGGATTACTCGCGAGTGCACTCACACACACACACTACTCTTCACTCACGATTGAGTGGTGAGTTCGAGTGAGTTCGAGTTGGAGTGAGTGTGAGCAGCCTGTGGCCGCGAGCCCCGCTTACCTCTCGCGATACGCCCGCACTCACAATACGTAGGCGGAATGTGTCGTCCCTGCCCTTATACTATGGGCTAGATGGAATAACTTCGATGGCGTGTTGATATAGGAATACCATTTAGATACACTTTTGACGCCGTAATGCGCTAAACTTTCTACGTGTCATTGAGAGCCGACTGCGCACACTCGCGGCGATTTTAGTTTTGGCTCGTAGTGTTTTGTGTGGGATTGGTGACGGTAGCGTGGTCACAACAAATCTGATGCATATTACTTCAGCTGTGCGCCGTGACCGAAGAATCAGCAAGCACCCAGGTACGCTGTCGTAGTTTCTGGCATACATCAATATGTCTTCCTTGCTGTGGATGTCAACGTATAGGCTGTGTGAGCGCCCACGCTCAATGGAAACGTGGAAACGCCATTGAAGATTCTCATGTATTCGCGTGTGAGAAGGCGGAATGGTTCAGTTGTGCCAAATGTGTGCAGTCGCCCAATCAGCAGTGTCGAAGCTTAGTCGTCCTAAACATATCAACACTGTCGCATACAGAAAATGCGGGATTGGGGGTGACCTTACGCTTTTGTTAGGCTTTGCTGATAACCGAAGCGGCGGTGAAGAACGCTTTTGAAAGAGAAGCCCTTGAACTGCGAGAGCAAGTCGTTCGCGCGAGACGTCTTGATGATGATGCGTTCCGCGTGGCACTAGTTCTCTGTAGTCGCCGTTTTGGCTGCGGTGTCTCACATGAACAATTGATTTACGTGTATGTGAACACGCAACAATACTGTTACGCGGCGGCAGTACGAAATGCACGACCACCGATAAAAGATGAAGGGGTGATTTAATGAGCGGCCATGATGCCCCGAGCGAACCAAGGCTATGCTAATTTTAGGGGCGAAGCTCCTTAAGACGTGGGTATGTGTATCCTCGACGTATGTATGTAGCCACCTCTAGTTTAGTTCTTGGATTGTTTACTAGATGGCGTGGCTATCTCTAGTTCAGTTCTTGGATTGTTTACTAGATGGCGGGGAGCGTTGTAATAAAATCCGTTCGCTGTTGGCGCGCGCTCGGATTCGCCCGATGGATAAGGCTGCAGATGTGCGAGCCCGCGAGGCAGAAGCGCTCCGTGAAGCTGCGCGACGCCGCCGCCGAGATCCTGCCGTACGAGAGCGGGAGGCCGAAGCGTGTCGTCTGGCTGCGCGACGACGCCGCCAAGATCCCAGCGTTCGAGAACGAGAGGCCCAAGCGTCACGGCAGCGGCGCGAGGACCCTGCCGTACGCGAAGCGGCACGGCTGCGGCGCGAAGAGGATCTCCAAAACGTCCGAGAACGGGAAGCGGCGAGAAAGCGCGCGTGTCGGCAGGCAGACCCCGATGCAGTGAGAGCTCGTGAGCCGTCTGCAAAACGCATCAGGCGAGCTCAGCCCCAAGGTGCCGACGCGCGGTTTCAGCGAGACTTTCTAGACGTTACGTTCGGACACAGATGTAGTGGGCGACCTTTCACTGAAGAGTGATGGTTTTACCGATGATTTCCCCTCAGGAGCTTCGCCCACTCATCATCATTCACCCCGTGGATATGCTGTGAATTTTTTTGTACGTCGTCGTTGTCACTAAGGCTTCCACGGCGCCTTGCGCCACTGCATAATTCGTCGTTTTTTTGTAAATTATCCCCCTGCAGAGGCCACAGAGCATGAACGTGAGGAGAACAATGAGAGGCGACATGATAACGTTGAGTCAGAATTTTCTCGCTGCCGCGGATGAGGAAGAGTTGGGTGAATACTGGCCTCAGAACACCGCTGCCTCAGAACACCGCTTCTTCTTTACCATGGTAAAGAAGAACCGTTGAAGCGCTTGGAGCCTCACCGGACAAAAGGGTGGGGGGCTCAAGGCAAAGTGGTCTCGGCTCGTGTCGCCATCATCTCGGCTGGTCTCGTCTTGTCTCTTCAAATCACGCACCGGCTGGGGTAACGAGGCAGGGAACATCATCGTACTGGGGCTGCTTGAGGCGGGGCTGGAGTGGTCTGGCAAGGCCACTTCGTTAACAGTCACTTGAAGGTTGATACGGTGGGGAGATGAGGGCCAGGATTGGGAGGAAGACACCGCACCCTCCCGCAAAATCTTACGCGGTGGCAGGAAGAAACACACGAACCATAGCAGACGAAGTGACGATTGAATGAGTGGCCATGATGGCACGAGCGAACCAAGGCATGAGCTTAGGCGAACGGGCGTTTTAAGTGCGAATGCACTTCTTAAGCGAGCCTGAATCGTCCGCCGCCGTCGTCCGCATAGCAACAGCTGCGGGTGCGCGCGCTCCTCGTCTTCCTCCTCGTCTTCCCTAGCAACGGGGGGAGATGGGCGCGCGCTACTCTCCTCCTCCTCTCTCCGCTCAGTGACTGCGGGTGTTGGGCGCCTCCTCTCCACTTCGGGCGGGAGAGCTCTCGCTCGCGTAGCGGGCGCTCCGCATTCCGACGCGTGAGGGCGCTCGTGTAGCCCTCGCCGTAACGGCGGGCGCTACTCTCCTCCTCCTCTCTCCGCTCAGTGACTGCGGGTGTTGGGCGCCTCCTCTCCACTCCAAGAGCACGATATCCACCGTAATCGCGCAATCAACAACCGTGCATTCGCACTTACACACTCTCCCCCTCGGGGAAGTGCGAGGGAATTTTTTGCTTTACGCCTCTATCTAAAAAACAGTCGCCGCGGCTGGAAACAAACCCGTGTACTGGGTTAAGCAGTACGAAACTGGCAGTTCACTGTATACCTTTATGAAAGCCTATTCTGATGAACATTCTTTTGCGGCATACTGATCATGAAGAAAAGGAAGCTTTCATTTTCTCCTTGATGATGGTGACTTTCTTTTTTTAAATTCTGATGATTTGAGGATATACATCCGGCTTACCATATGTATATTACATATAATATCTGCGCGCATGTCGTTAGCGCTGTATCCTTCTCGGGTGACTGTGATCTTGTTGTATGGCGAGGACACCTGTCCGCAAGAGGTGCTCTACTGCAATATCTGAAAAGCGTGGAACCAAGGTCACCGGAATACAGCGCTGGCAAGAAAATCAGAACGTTCGCGCCATGAATGGGCGCGTGGTGAACCGCGAACCATGCGTTTTCGAATGCTCCAGGTTGCCCCTTCTTCCAGCATGGCAAAATTCCAGCTCCGTCGACCTGATACCGAGACCATACAGGACTCTGGGATGGCACGACTGTTACAGCAGTTGACTTCAGGTAGCTCCAGCCGACGTGCTTTGCCGTCCTCCAAGACAGCAGCGCAGACAAACCCCAAGCCATTGAGGAAAAAGTACCAAGTCAGGCAGTGAGTGGCTTCCTACAGCTTTACCTGACTACATTCATGCACTACATGACCAGCTGGTTGTCCTGTAGCGCTAGTACAAGGAGCCCTTTGCTGAATATCATGACAAGGAGGACGAGCGCTTCGACATGGTTGAGGAGCGCCAGCGGAGAATTCCCGTCCACATCAAGTCGCGCCTTCCCACTCGTCACCCGGATCCGACACCCTTGACTAAAGAAGATGTGAAGGATATTGTTACCACATTAATCTAGAAATTCCTAACCTACCCTACCGGCGTACAGCACATACGCTATGGCAGGTCATTGCATGAAACTGCTATGTCTGAAGGCACCATAGTGGCGACAGTATGTTCGGTAAGTTGACGCCAACTCCACTGCTGCTGCAGTGGAACTGTAGCGGCCTACGCGCCAATGCTTGTGAACTAAATGAACACCTGCACGGTATGGCAAGCAAGCCGATTGCTATTCTGCTGCAAGAGACGCGTGGATCTGGCCTTGAGATACGTGGCTACCGGAGATACGCTGCTCAGGCCATCCGACGGGTTCTTCCTTGGAGGTCGGGATAAATGGAAGGGACGCAAAAGGTCGCCGTTTACGTCAGGCAAGGTGTTCCCCACTGCCAAACGCCCACGATGGAATTTTTCAGCGATGTACAGGAGGTGGTAGCAGTGAGGGTTTCCTTGGGCAGTCAAAAACCCTTATTGGCGTCAGCTTACCTTCAACTTGCTGTTAGAGGTGCGGATTTCTAATGGATTCGACGGCTCCGTACCTCTATCCCAACAACGATGCAGTTTTTGGAGGTGGAGGTTAAGCCAAATGTGGGGCAACCGTTGCTCATCTGTTCGGGGTCGCAGCCTGAAAAAGGCGGTCGAGGATGGTGACTGAGTACTAATAAATATTTTAACAGTCGCAACCCTTCTAGGCTGTGGACCCCGCCAACGAGACACAATACCCGATTTGATATGGGCAACTACAAGCGCGGTAGGTAACTGGTGGCCCGAAACCTCTGCTTGGAGTAGTGACCACTATCCTCTATGGATTTGGCTCAGCAGTTCCACTCGTACCACACTGCGTACGAAGCAACTCAAGTTTACAGATTCGCAGCGTTACCGAATACTTCTGGCCGAAACACCATCCCAGCTATTCCACCAGCCAGGCGCTACTCCTCCACATGCGCTGGTTCTCCGCATTGTTGAGGTAGCTAATGGAGCTACTCCAACTTTACTGACTGCACCTGATACATCACCTCCAGACCGCCACCTCAGTCACTTGTGGTGGATTCGAGACAACTTAAAAGAGCGCTACTGTGCTGGAGGCCGCACTCATTCAGACCTCGTGCGAATCCCCCCACACAACGCCCGAATTCGGCACCACACAAAGCAACTTGCGAGGAACCGCTGGGAGGAGCATTGCGCTTCATTTTCTCACTGAACCGGAGCTCGGAAGTTGTGGGAAACATTTCGGGCAATCGCTTGTGGCACGAGCTCGCAGGCTGCAGTCCCGGATGTACTTCTGCGCACCGGAGCCACTCGCGAGGCTTTGGAGCAAAAAGCTGCAAGGACGTTCTTCCCGCAGCCATCCTCTACACCACCCCAGAACATTTACTTCTCGGAAGGGGTAGAACAAAACGACCCCCTTGAGGCGTCCTTCACTATTACTCAATTTCTAACCGCACTCGAGTAAGTGAACGTGCGCTGTCTACCTGGCAAAGATGGTATGACTGGGTCAATGCTGCGGGATTCAGGTGACCAAATTAGACGCGACGTACTCGAAATATTCAATTCCATTTGGGCCTCAGGACATCTGCCAGAATCTTTCAAGCACGCTGTCGTTGAACCCATTTTTAAGCCTGGAAAAGACGCATTCATGACATTTAATCTACGCCCCATCTCCCTGACGTCGACATTGTGCTAATTATTTGAACGTATGGCCGCTACCGACATATACTACTTGGAAGAGAATGCTTTCTTTTTCCACCCCGCCCAGACTAGATTCACAACCAATCTCGCAAGACATGACCGCATCCATCTCCTTCGGCGGTTACTCCGGCGTACACGACATAATAGCCATACAGCTCGGTGGCTGTAAACCTTCGCAAGGCTTTCGACACCGTCTCCCACCAAGCGGTACTACAACCCCTCTGTAAAGCTTACCCGGGTAAAAGAATGATGACTTTTGTGTGACCCTACCTGGCAGACAGGATATTTGAAATGTACTAGGGATCTGTGAATACCCAGCATTTTAAGAACACCTGCGGGGTACCTCTAGGTGCCATAATGTCCCCGATATTATTCAATATCATAATGGCGAAGCTAGTAAGGGTCGTTGCTGCCATCACAGGGGTTCATGTCACGGCTTATGATGACGACGGGACAATCTGGACGAAGGCCAACGATCATCCTATGACTGATGCCCCCGTACAGCACTTGCAACATGCTATGGACATATTCACAGCCCATCTGATACCCACCCGCATGGAGGTGTGAGCAACAAAAACGAATTACTTAGCTGTATGGGGCAAAGCCCCTAATCCTGAAAGTATTCATTTACCTATCGCAGGGCAAACCCTCCAGCCAGCCCCAGACGGTTTGGTCCTCATAATGGGTGTACCGCTTCCTGAAAACGGGAAAGCTCAAGAGGGGCTGAGACAACTCAAACCATTGTTTCGACGTCTCCTACACATAATACGTCGTATCTCTGGCACTTTCCGTGGTGCTTCACAAGACATCACTCGACGCCTAGTACATGCAGTGCTGGTTCTTGATCGGTCTACGGCGCCATATGTTACGATCTCACGAAGCACCAACTTCACCTGCTTGAGGTGTATCGGGAGGCGCTGAGGGCTATTACTGACCTGCCCCGTCACACTCGCGTCGAATAGTTGTACCGCTATGCTGGTTTGCCCACGGTTGTGGATACCATCTCTGCGCGCATAGCAGGCGCCAACGACCGTCGTCACTTGACACTGCAGGGACGCTGGCTGCTACGTCACGATGGTGAGCGACTACTAAATGAGCCACCCATTCATCCGCACGTTCACCCATGGGAGAACGTGCTGATCACACAGCGACGACAAGCACCCCGCAAAACTGCTCGTGCTACTCATGCGACGCAACGTTCCACATTGGCGCAGACCTCCGCAGCTACCGACGCTGCGGATCCGCGAACATTACGTGTGTACGTGGAAGCCTCCTTGCAGCCTCTCACAGCCGCTGTGGCACTTGCAGCTGTAGCAGTAGACAGCAATGAATGCAGCGTTAGAGCCTACATCGGCGACTCCGTCCTGGACAGTACGAACCTTGAGCTGCGCGCTATTCAGCAAGGCTTACGCCTAGCACGTTCCCTTCTGCCGTCAAGCACTCAGCGCGCGTACCACCGTGTGCACATTTTCACGGACTGTGCTGAGGCCTTACTCAATTCCACAAAAACACTCGGCAGCACACTGCCTTAACCATCATGCAGCTCCCTGCACGACATATTCCACACACCCGTAAGAGCGTGGTGCATCCCGGGCCATGGAGGGCATCCAGTTAATGAAAGCGCCGACAGACTGGTGCGCGAGGCATCTTCGTCGTACCACCGTCAGCCCGGGGAGACCATTGCCATCGGAACCCACTTCGATCTTGACGAGGAGCGCCACCGTCACAGACATACCCAGCGCCTTCAGCTCCAATCGTCAGTACCCCAGAACCCGCATCCTCTGCCTCCGGACTTATCAAGCGGTGCACAAATTTTTCTCAACCAGGCCAGCTCCGGCTTTGCCATAACCGCCGACATCATCGCTAGGTGGCGAGGACGGCACATTCACTTTGCACCCCCCCCCCTTGTTAACGGCTTCCAGCAAGGCAATAACATACCGCCGGCAGGTTCTCTGACGGCAACCTTGGCGGGAACCTCCCCTTCGGCAGACCTCGCAGGACTTCAACAGACCGGATCTGCACCCAGTTGCTCCCCCTGACTCATAGAACCCCCTGCGCTCTGCTACGCATGTGATGGCACATCCAAATCTCGCCTTCGGCACCTCGTCTGGTCGGGCCCGGGCCTTGCCGTACTTCGTGCCCAACACCACCCGGCGTGGGTTCACTCATACGAAGAGTGGATTCGGCCCTCTTGGCGCGTCAAGGATACATTGATAATACTCTGGAGCTTTGTCTTTGCGGCCTTCATGGCTGGGCACTATAAGCATCCTCCCTGCCCTTCCCTTTCCCCTGAGGCTTTGGACCATCGTTTCATAATAGGGGTTGCTTCTGCGGGCCACCACACTGCATTGACCCTTCACTACAGCTTTCTTCCTTCTTTGCCCAGAGCTTAACGCCACTTAGGATAAGCCCAAATACAGGGACGTGAAATTGCGACTTCCCTTTTCCTTTTGTAGCATTCGCACACCTTCCTTGCTTCTTTCTATCTTTTCGTGGCAGGGTGTTACTAGACGTCGCCACTCTGCGCCCTGTTTCAGCTGGGACTCATTTTGGAAGAAACCATTTTGAGGGCTATTAGCAACAAATTATCGACTGTGAAAAATTGGTGCAGGCTTCTCGATTAGTGCAAGCTTCCCGATGGTAATATTTGCGCGTACTACCCAGCGTGGTTAAAGACAGCAGCAGGTCCTCTGTATTTTCGTCGGGACGGAATTAACTTGGCCACCCTTGCCAGACTTTTCAGTGTTTTTTTGTAAGACTGAACGAAAGGGAGTACATAAGTACTAAAATTTATTATTCCTTGCTTCCGACAAATTTGCAAGAATGTCGTCATTTTGAAAAGTAGTGCAGCGATATTTACGGTGTTGAAAGTGACGTAACAAGGTAGGCGCTTATATAAACCAAAAACAAATGTTGTATTCACTGGCGTGGCCCGCATTCCGGAAACTTTGTGTGTGCACCACCATTCCGGTGCCTACGCGTACACGTTGCTAAGCTGACGTCGTATGCTCGGCTACTTGCGGAAAGATGTCGCTAGTATTCTAACTAAAATTCCTCTCAATGGCACGCTACCGCTGTATCTCAATCGGCTTGGTCGTGAACGGTCACAGTTTCTTCGGAATCATTATTTTGCTTTTGCGTTGAACCACTCTACCATGGTCAAGGTATGGGCGCACTTGTCTCAATATCCGCGGTCGCCTGCCACTGCGCAGCAGCGTAGTCATTTCTTGCGTCGTACGATTACTTATATCTGTTGATGCTACGGCCTAGAATCGGTAATAACGGCGCCGACATCGGACGCTGAGTCCTGTGTATTTTTTTCTGCTTGATGCCAACGCTTGCGCAGACACGGCGGCCACTCTCAGTTCGGTTTGCAGTGTTGCCAAGAGAGGTGATCACCCGCACAACATTTATGTGAATAACATCTACACTGATTACAAAAAGTGCGACCCCATTCATGAAAAAGGCGAATTTCGGTTCGAATCAGCAAGCATTTTATCTTCCGAAGTGTTCGTTTTTTAGACAGCCGGAAGGTCGAATGCCTCTCATAGCAAAATTAATGTAGTGAGATTTGCGAAAATCAGAGAAAACTGCTCCAACCTCGACACAATCAACGTAAAGAAAAATTAAATGACCGCCAGCGATGAACACGTATCCACACCAACCATATAAGCTGCTACACCAGCCATGAACATGAGAGGCGTCTTAGGCCTCTTTAAATGCAATTAATATAGAATAATTTTGAACGAATACATTAATCGGCAAGAGGGCATCGGAAAGAATGCTGGAAGATATTGCCATACAAAACTTGAGCACACACATATATGCAGAGAAAAAGTAATCCGGAATTCAATTATATTGGCCACAAAACACGTTTCGCTTATTCATATATTTACAATTCCTCTAAATGTCCTGATCAAAGAGTTTTATATAAGGGCGAAGGGAGGTGCCACATGGGAAAACCTCCCAAGTAGCGCTCACAGCATAACGCAAACTAGATAATTAAAACAGACGGATTTGTATCCGAGTAAACAGAAACAGCTTCGCTGTTAAAATTTAAATGCGATATATTCTCATTAAAAACCGAAATTCTTCCCCAGAACGGACCGCCTGAACTCGCCGTGATTTTCAAAAAACTACAGAGCCACTCTGGCAGGTCGCTCTAATTTGAATGTGTTTGCTTTAACACAAAGGTGTTAATTTACCAGTAAGGATTTCGTTGCTTTTGTAGTGCTTCTCAAGGAGTCGTCTTGTCAGGGGGGTCTTGTCAGAGCACTGAAGCTCTTCTTGTGGAGGTGAATGGTTCAATATGGCAGCAAATAGTTTGAAATTAGGTTGTTTCAATAACAGCTTTTTTTGGTCCGTCTGCTATTTTCACGGGAGTATCTGTACTGCCTCCTACTACTCTGACGGCAGAAACTGCCTCTCATTGCCACAAAATTCTTAAAGAAAGCCTGTACTACTTCCGACACGAAGAATGAAGGTCTTAATAAATTACACATTATGGAATTAATTATTGTTGTTGCCCTTTATTACTCAAAGGATGGCCCTACGGCCAAAATAGGATTGGGGGGAAGGAGGTTAAGGGAGACGTTGCCCAGTTGAAGTTACGATGTAGCCATGAAGACAACACAGGAGTTCCGTTCAGACTTCGGGGGCCAGACTAAGGTGACAACCCCCTATTACCGAATTTTAATGACTGGAGTAGGCTCCAGTCTACACTAATCTTGATAGACCACCCTCTACGCCAAACAGCCCACGAGCTCTGAGAAAAAATGGGATCTTCAAATGGAGGGTTATCCTGTGAGGAATCGGGAGGCATAACATTGGTGAGGATAGGCAGGTACAGTGAAAACACGAAGCAGTGCCAGGTTAGGTGGTCAATGGGTGCGAGTACGGCCATCTGGCAGTGAGGACAGCAAGGAGGCGGAGGCCCCATTGGGTAAATCCATTTTCTAGTGATGTGGGGTGTGAGCGCTGCGTTGGCTCTAGCTTTGGTGACGAATACGTCCGCAGAGCGGGGCATCGGAGGAGCCAGAGCCATGTACCCAGGAAGGGGAGAGTAAGAAAAGGAAGACGGCATCTCCGTTCCCGGCGTGTGTGATCAAGTTCAGAGTGAGGGCAGGGCGATGGGGGCGACGCGTGGTCGTCCAGGGGAGGGTACTATCAAGTCTCTCCTGAGCTACATCATGTGGAGCCTGGTTGCCCCCATCCGGATCCGTGTGACCCGGCACCCATGCCAAACGGGTAGCGGTCCCATTAACGGCCAGAATGCTGTCATACGTTGGATTCGGTGTACAGTTGGAATTAAAACCGTAAGAGACTCAAGTAGTTCTATACTTGCTTTCCCCTAGTAGTCAGCGGTAGAAAAGGGAGTGAAAGCACGCTGTGAAAAATGTAGCACGCTCATGGCGCCCCCCGTGGGTGTGTGTCCATGGCCGGGCACGTCATTACAATCATAAAAGAATCACGTGAATGGCATTGTAAAACATTTTACTCCCACCTCGAAATGGTACTATCACCTTACGGGAAGGTTCCACAGCTCGGCTTGCCGGAGCTTTGCTCAAATGTTGGTCTTCTGTAACCATGTCCTCGAATACAGGGTCTCCTCACGCTCTCTTTCTCTTTTCCTCTGCAACTAACAAGACCTTGCCATTCTTCTAGGTATTTGCCCTTCGTCTTTGGAGCGGGAATAGGAGTCAGCGGCCCCTCGCAGTCGTGAATGCCACTCACTGATAGGGGTCATTCCTGAGTGTCAGTGCCGCTAACAAAGCATAGCCACTCGTGAGCGTGAACGCCACTCAGCAAGAGTGACCGCTGGCCATCATGAGCGCCGCTCATCGAGAGTGGCCACTCTCAATCGTGGGCGCAGCTCCCCCAGGTATGACAGTCCCAAGTGTTTGCGGCTCTCATTGATAGTGGCTACTTCTGAGCATGAGCGCCATACATCGAGTGTCCAATCGCCCTTAAAAAAGCCACTCCTTAAGAGTTACATTCGTGTGCGTCAACGCCTCTCACCGAATGTCCACTCGGCAGCATGAGTGCCACTCACCTAAAGTGGCCACTCGCAAGCATGAGCGCCCCTCATCACGAGTGACCCCTCTCCATTGTGCGGGTTGCTCACCGAGGAAGGAGACTCCGGAGCATTAGCGCCTATCACCAATAATAGCCATTCGTATGAATGTACGGCGCTCACCAAATGCCTACTCCGCAGCCTGAGCACTGCTTACCAGAAGTGGCCGCTCGCCATCATGAGCGCCGCTCATCCAAAGTGGCTACTCTTCATCGCGCGCGCCGCTCACCGAGGGAGGACACTCCTGAGTGCTAGCGCCGCTTACCAACAGTGGGCATGAGCGCTGTTAATCGAGTGTCCAGTCGCTGCTAAGACATCCGCTCACCAAGAATGCCCAGTCGACAGCATGAGCGCAACTCACCGGGTGTCGACTCGCCATCAGGAAAACCGCTAACCAAGAGAGACCACTCCGCAGCGTGAGCGATGCTCACCAAGACTGGCTCCTTGCAAGCTTGAGACGCGCTCACCAGAGTTCACACGCCGTCATGAGCGCCGTTCACCGAGAGTTGATTTGAGAGTCGCTCGCCGAGAACCTCCACAAATGATAGCGCCGCGTGTTTAAGTTAGTGCTTCTTTTGGAGTTATTTTGCAGTCATGGGCGATTATATAAT
The DNA here is from genome assembly GCF_048455015.1 of Haemaphysalis longicornis. Taxonomy (NCBI): domain Eukaryota; kingdom Metazoa; phylum Arthropoda; class Arachnida; order Ixodida; family Ixodidae; genus Haemaphysalis; species Haemaphysalis longicornis. Next base: position 177,693,369 of record NW_027526385.1, on the reverse strand, counting down.
CTTTTTTCCAGGTATTGGCATTGCGAAATTGGCATTTCCAGATTGGCATTGCGAAAAGCAATACGGCAGTCCTGCCCTTTGAGTAACGTAGGCTTCCTTTGCCTGCACGCCGCGATTATGAGTGGCATTTAATTTCTTGCGGGAACGACGATATTGACTCATAATCTTCGACGCTGCATCAGCAGTTTAGAAATAGTACTGCCCGTACAGAAGCGTAGTTGGTTGTGCAGTCTGACTAAAGGCAGTTTCGCCGGTTTTTATATTGCTCTTATAATGCGCTCTGGTCGCTTCGTCGGTAAGTACTGACCAACAGCTTTCGGTATTGCATCTAGCGGTAAACTCCTCACTTTCTATACGCCGCTGCAGTGCGTGGCTAACACGATTTATTGCTAGCTGAAACCGAACAAGTCGGTTCAGGTACGCTCGCGGCGGCGTATTTCTGCTGAAAGTGAAAAGCAAAATTGCATGTCTCGAAACTTCGCTGCATGCCGAAGAACCTGAGAAGGTCGAAATGATTCTTCAGCCCTCCACTACGGCACGTCTTTTAGCCAATGCGGAGCTTTGGATCTAAAAGGCCGCCAGTATCTTCGTCACTTCACGCATAGGTGGTATTTTAGTATCCATCTCAATGGGTCGGATGGAAGATTTACCCAAAATGAAACATTTCCTGTATTTTAGAAATAAAAGCGAAGTTGTAATTCCTATGCTGCAAAGAAAAAGGCAGAATGAGTAGGGATGCGAATAAGTTTACTGGCATAGTAAGTTGAGACTGAGCGTAAGGGGGGGGGGGGTGTACAAAGGTCGGCAACAGTGCGAGGCGTGTGATTGAAGGATGCGAGAGGTGAATGTGAATTCACGTTAGTATTAGGGGCGAATGGAATGGTGAGCACGAGTGACAAATGCCAGTGGTGCGAGCGAATGCCGAATGCGAGTGGAAACTACAGGTAGTGAGCATGAGTGATTGGAGGGGTGACTACGAGTGGAGAGCACCAGTGCGTGGGACTGCGAGTGGTGAGGCAGACTGGTGAGCGTGAGCGCGATGACTGCGAGGGGAGAGGGGGAGTGGGAAACGTGAGCTCGAGTGGTGATGGCGAGTGGTGAGCATGAGCACGAGAGATTTCTAGTGATTACGGCTAGCGGTGGGCCTGAGCGACAGTGAGTGCGAGTTGCGTCGGCGATGGCGTGAGCGTGAGCGCTTGAGTAGTTAGGCCAAAGGGTGAGCGCGACTGCAAGCGAGAGCACGAGGAAAAATATATTTTTCTGAGCGAATGTGAGGGGGGTCCACTTTTGCCGATGCATGGTCCCAGCCCGGGAGCCCAGCCGGGTCTCGTTCCGTAGTTTCAACCGCGAGCGGTGCATTGCTGTGGGATCTAACTTCTAGAACTGAGCCTGGAACTCGTTTCTCGCGGCCTGAGGCTCCGCTACGTGCTGTCCAGGCTCCAAGAAGTATGGCTGCGTTCTTGGTTTTGTTCTGCTTACTGTAGCAGCTCGTACCCATCCATGGGAATTGAGCAGGGCATGTGGGCGGCTACTTATCTATACCTATAAAAAGAAGCGTGCAGCGATGGTGTAGAGGTAGAACACCCGCCTCGCGTGCAGAAGGACCGTGGCTCGAATCCCGGTGCCACACAATTCCCACCGGATTAAAACAAAAATTCGCGTATTGATGGAATTCCACAAAGGGGCTTGGGGTGCTGCCTGACCCCGGCGACCATTGCCGGTAATGCACTCCCCTCACCAGAGCAGGATTGGCCACCCTAGTGTAGTAACGGCCACAACCTCCCATGAATACGCCAATTAACCCACGGCCCTCAGTCCCCAGCGGCTGCGAAGCAACTGACCACGGCGGCGGTCAGACCTGTGACGCAGCAGAGGGTGCTAAGAATCCCTGGATCCCCCGCAGGGGGCACCTTGTGTACTCAAGGTGTTTTGCTGAGTAGCGCCACTACGGTCCCGAGCTTCGCAGGGGTGCCTACTGCCGTAGGCACTTGGTGTCTTGCAACACCACGGACCCGAGCACATGTGGGTTGGACCCACCCACGTCCCGGCTGTGCGTGGCTTTGCCGTGTCCGGGGAAAAGGGGAACCTGGTGGCTGAGCCAAAGTTGGGGTTGTTTTGGGCCTTTACGGCCCCCCAGCAGCGGCAACACTCCACTTCGGCTCCTGCATCTCGCAGACGGTACCCCCGGTCTGACCCGCCCGGGGGGAATCAGCCAGTCGCCTTTCCCTCTCTTTCTCTCCACTCTTTCACTTTCCTATCTCCTCTCATACCCCTGTCCTGTCATCTCCTCCCTTCCTGACTTCTACATTTTTCCTGGCCGCAAGGGTTAACCCTGTGCAAGGATATCAACCTTGGTACCAAGTATAGGGTTATAGCGGCAGGGTAACGGTTAGCGTGTACTTTAACGTCACGTTCCCATGTTGGGCTCGGTGGTGGGCGACCGGCTCTGCCGCCGAATTGATTCCATGCTCATATGGCTTTTTCTACCCCCCCCAAAAAAAACTGATCGGCCTTCTAAAAGGAGCCGCAGCGAGGTATACACAACTGAAACCAGTCTCCCAAGGTGAAACTTTCACAAAATACCTTGTTATCCACTCTGAAGACGAAAATGCACCACTTGCTAAAAAATCTGTCTTCCTCATTGCAAAGTGCCTTGAAAGCGTCGTCGTCCGGGATTACCAAGCTAAGAAACTAGCCTCTGGTGATGTGCTGGTAGAGGTGCAACGAAAGAACCAAAGTCAGAACCTACTAAAACAGAACACCCTGGCTGAACTCAAAGTAACGGTCACACCACATCGTAGCCTGAATACAACGCAAGGGGTGATCTATGATATGGAACTGCTTCACGAGACAGATGAGGATTTGCTTGAAGGACTGAGGGACCAGGGCGTCACGTCTGTGCTGCGGATCACCATGCGTCGCGCAGGTGAGGAAATTCGAACTAAGCATGTTGTTCTGACCTTCAACCGTCCAACGCTTCCTGAATCCGTCCATGCTGCCTTCATATCCTGTCCAGTACGCCCCTACATACCTAGTCCTCGAAGGTGTTTCAATTGCCAGAAGTATGGCCACGGAACTCAGTCTTGTCGTGGCCGACCCACCTGTCCTCACTGTGCACGTGCTGACCACACTAGTGATGACTGCAAAAAAGAACAAGTGAAATGTCCAAACTGTGGTGAACCACACGCTGCGTATTCACGTGCTGTCCCGCATTCAAAAAGGAAAAAAAAATAATCCAACTCAAAGTCACTGAAAACCTAACCTTTGCACAAGCACGCCTGAAGCATGCCCTGCTTTCAGGCAGAAGTTACGCAGACGCTGCTCGCCGGGGGGTGGAGCGTCGTCTGGTGGATGCGGGCACCCAGTGCAACCTGATCCCGCCACAGCCCCCCGCTCAGCAGCAGATAGTTGCTCCCGTGGCTTCTGCTGCTACACCCTCCTCTAGTGCTGTGCCTAAGTCTTCCAGCGCGACCACCTGTGCTGCGCCTAAGGCCGCCAGCACGAGCTCTGGTGCTGTGCCTAAGGCCTCAAGCACGAGCTCAGTCCAGATGAGTGATGATCTGGCTCCATCCCGGGCATCTGCAAAACAGCAGAAGGCTGCTCCTGTGGTCACTGCTGTTGCAGCAATGTCCAGTGCTGTGGCTGCGGCCTCCAGCACAGACAGTGTCTCCACTGACACTTCTCCTTCAGAAACCCTGGATGAGGCCATGGATGTCTCTCCAAGCACACCTGCTTCTGAAACACAACAGGAGCGCCGCAGTTCCGCTGGTCGGGGTAAATCAAACAAACCGAAGTCATCCAAGATCACTACACCGGGAACTAACCCACCGACCTAGGTAAACTACTCAAACCCCCAAAAACTCCTTCAGTAAGGACCCTTTCAATGAAAAAAATACATCTCATGGTCTGTATTTTTCTTCTGTTGGTATTTATGGCTGCTGAAAGTGTTATCCAGTGGAATTGTAGGGGGCTGTTGAACAACCTTGACGATATATATGATATACTCTCAAATCAGAAACCAAAAATACGTGCCTCCAAGAAACACACCTACGCCCATCTCAGACAAACTTTTTAACAGAATACACTATATTTCGTAAAGACAGACTGAACTACCACCATCCGTCTGGAGGTGTGGCAATGATAGTACAAAAATATGTTGCTTGTCAACACCTGCAGCTACAAACTTCACTTGAAGCAGTTGCCGTTAGAGCCATAATTTTTGATATAATAACAGCGTGTTCTCTTTACATTCCACCGGACTATCGCCAATCCAGCGTCGAATTCGAAAACCTCACCAATGAGCTACCTGAACCCTACTTAATTATTGGGGATTTTAATGCCCACAACCCTCTCTGGGGATCTTGTCGAGCTGATGCGCGAGGGCGGCTAATTGAAAAGTTCACCACATCATCCGGCAGTTGCATCTTTAATAAGAAACACCCAACATACTACAACACGGCCCACAACACATATTCTGCAATAGACCTGGCAATTGGCTCCGCAATTTTACTGCCCACCTGTGAGTGGAAAGTAATTAACAACCCCTATGGCAGCGACCATTTCCCCGTGAAACTACTAGCTATAAGCAATAACTCCCAAGACACCGACTCACTTCGAACTTTTAAACAACACGCAGCTGACTGGAAAACATTCGAAGAACTTTCCAGACTAACCCCTTCGCTAAAAGGTCATTTAGATGTTGAAGCAGCCAGCTCACTTATTACGGCCCATATTCTTGACTGTGCTCAAAACAGCATTCCAGAGACCACTCCTAAAACCCTCCCCAAACCTAGACCATGGTGGAATGAGGAGTGCAAGAGTGCACGTTCCGAACAGAATAAAGCATGGGCACTCTTACGCCGCTATCCTACGGCAGACAACCTGCTAAAGTTTAAACGGGCAAAAGCCAAAGAAAAGCGGACACGGCGCTTAGCAAAAAACGAAAGTTGGACAAGGTTTATATCGTCTATCAACTCTTACACAGACTCTCGCAAAGTATGGACTAGAATAAAGAAACTAAAGGGCCACAAGACCAACCATACTCCCCTTGTAAGTAGTGCGGATGACACAATAAAAGACCAAGCAGACGCTCGCGGCAAACATTTTGAACACGTATTCAGTTCCACCCATTACACACAAATACTTTTAGACCACAAGAAGGCAGCTGAGCGCCAGCCCCTTTGTGTGAACCAACGCTCAAATGAAGGATACAACGCACCATTTACGATGCCCGAACTAATCACTGCATTGTCAACATGTGGTAAGTCAGCTCCTGGAGCTGACAGAATCAGCTATGAGATGATCAGGCACTTACACAATGACACACTTTACACAATACTCTCTCTCTTTAACAAAATATGGCAGAAAGGCCGCTTTCCAAAAGCTTCCAAAAGCATGGAAAGAGGCAATCATTGTACTTCTTCTAAAAGAGGGGAAAGAACCATCCTTTGCTGCTAGTTACAGGCCTATTGCCCTGACCAGCTGTTTGTGTAAGCTCCTGGAAAAAATGATAAACCGGTGACTTTTTTACTTTCTGGAGTTTCATGGTGTTCTAGACAAAAATCAGGCAGGGTTTATGTCTGGGAGATCAACTACAGATAATCTGGTTGCGTTTGAATCGTATGTTAAAGACGCTTTTGTCCATAAACAGCACTGCTTCTCTGTATTTTTTGATATGGAGAAAGCCTACGATAGAACGTGTAAGCTCCTGGAAAAAATGATAAACCGGCGACTTTTTTACTTTCTGGAGTTTCATGGTGTTCTAGACAAAAATCAGGCAGGGTTGAGGTCTGGGAGATCAACTACAGATAAACTGGTTGCGTTTGAATCGTATGTTAAAGACGCTTTTGTCCATAAACAGCACTGCTTCTCTGTATTTTTTTATATGGAGAAAGCCTACGATAGAACGTGGCGATATGGCATTCTATTGGACTTGCAGTCGTTTGGCCTTAGTGGCAATATACTCAATGTTATTCAAGCCTATTTGTCTGATCGCACATTTCGTGTCCGTGTGGGGACTGCCCTGTCTAGAACATTTGTTCAAGAAAATGGCGTACCCCAGGGAGGAGTGCTGAGCTGTGCACTGTTCATTGTTAAAATGAGTTCTCTTAAAACTGTGCTGCCTCGAACTGTTTCATACTCTGCCTACATTGACGATATCCAAGTTAGCTTTAAATCCTGTAATCTGTCGATATGTGAACGTCAAATCCAATTAAGTGTCAACAGGCTGGTTACATGGGCTGAAAGAAATGGTTTTAAGTTTAACGCTGATAAAAGTGCTGTTGTTGTCTTTTCTAGGATACGCGGTGTACAACCTCTTCCTTGTATCACGTTAGGAGGTCAGCCCATACCAGTGAAAAAGGAACTCAGGTTTCTAGGTATTTTGCTCGACCACAAGCTCACATTAAAGATGACTTCTTTGAAGGAACACCCTCTGAATGCCATAATAAAAATAACACAGCTGATCATCTCTTTGAAAACCGACCATCCATAGCTCCACCTTTCCCACTGGCAGTTTCACACTTCGTCAGCGAGTTCCAAGTTCCTCTCACTGATGTCTACTCTACCTCAATTTATATTTTGGTCGCTCCGAGGGACACTTTCCCAATTCACTGTGACATGTCCTTTAGAGAAATTCAAAAGAAAAATGTACCAAACTTTGTCATCACTCAGCATTTTCTGTTCCTCCGTGACAAATACAAGGCAGCTGAATCTTACACAGATGCTTCAAAAACTACCACAACCGTATCCTGTGCTGCAAATGGCCCGCTACTTAATATATCCAAAACAATGAACAGGAACACAAGTATATTCACTGCAGAAGCGTACGGTATTCTACTGGCTTTGAACCACATTCTTCGAAACAAAGTTAAGAAGTCAGTTATATACACAGATTCTCTCAGTGTCGTCTCAAATCTTTCATCTGGGAAGTTCAGTAGAAACCGTACTTTTAATTGTGTTTTAAGAGCTCTCCACTCTGCTTATGGCCTGGAACTCGTTGTCACAGTCTGCTGGGTCCCTGGCCACTGCGGCATTCCTGGAAATGACGCTGCTGACCGTAGTGCTGCAGCTGCCGCCCTTCGAAGCAGCATAGACATAAACAAGCTCCCATATCAAGATCTGAAACCTTTTGTAAAAAGGAAGCTGCGGGACCACTGGCAGCAAAAATGGGACAAAGAAGCAGAGAATAAACTACATGTCGTTAAACCCAAAATAGAAAAGCCCCCTGCTGAAAAACATGACAGATTTGTGGAGGTAGCCTTATGCAGATTGAGAATTGGCCATACACACATCACACACTCATACCTTTTAAAAGACGCAAACAAGCCACACTGTTATCGGTGTGGGGGGCAGGTCTCAGTTCTTCATATACTTATTGAATGCGAGATGTGCAACAGTGAGATAAAACGTCACTTTCATGAAATATACACTCATTGCATACCCTTGGACCCTTCATTATTTTTATCAGATAGTCCCATGTTCTCTTACAGAAGAGTCTAATTACCTGGCCGATGTTGACTTCTTAAAGTACATAACATACTCCCCATGATCATGAACATGAGGACAAGTGAGTCCTCATGTTCTGCCACAAAACAATGGCGGTATTGTGGGGTTTTTAACACCTTGCAACCAATATTTCTTACTTTTAATTATGGCCCTATACACCAACTTCCATAGTTTAATTTTAATGTAGTGGATTTTTTAGATTCCATTTTAATATCGCCTCATAGCATCCCACCATTGTCATGACGCTCTTTGCCCTCGTCGGCCTTGCGCCATAAAACCCTAATCATCAAGAATCCCTGGATCCAGACAGGCCGCCAATGGAATCTGAACCTGGCAACGTTTAACGCGCGAACCTTATCTAGCGAAGCAAGTCTCGTGGTGTTGTTCGAGGAATTAGAGGGCATTAAATGGGATGTAATAGGGCTTAGTGAGGTTAGGAGGGCAGGCGAAGCCTTTACGGTGCTGAAAAATGGACACGTCCTATGTTACCGTGGTCTAGAGGACAGAAGAGAACTGGGAGTGGAATTTCTAGGTTATAAAAGCATAGCTGGCAACATAGACGAACACTATACATTAAAGAAAGGGCAGCAGGTCTTGTAATTAGGCTCAATAAGAATTACAAGCTCAAGGTGTTGCAGGGCTACGCGCCCACATCTAGCCAGGACGACCAAGTAGTGGAACGCTTCTATGAAGATGTGGAATCGGCAATGGCTAAAGTAAAAACACAGTATACCGAAGTTATGGGGGACTTCAATGCTAAAGTAGGCAAGAATCAGGCTGGAGAAAAGGCAGTTGGGAACTATGGTCTGGGCTGTATAAATAGCAGGGGGGACCTACTAGTTGAGTTTGGAGAACGGAATAACCTACGCATAATGAACACCTTCTTCTATAAACGGGAGAGTCGGAAGTGGACCTGGAGAAGCCCGAACGGGGAGCACAAAAATGAAATAGACCTCATATTATGCGATAACCCTGGCTCGTGCAGGATGTGGAAATACTCGGAAGGGTAAGGTGTAGTGACAACCGTATGGTAAGATCTCGAATTAGGCTAGATTTGAGGATGGACCGCTACAAGCTAGTACGAAAGAATGCGATAAATGAGCTAACAGTAAGACGTAAAGTAGAAGAATTCAGGATCGCGCTGCAGAACCGATATTCCGCTCTTAACGAGGAAGCCGAGCTTACGACACAGAAAGCCAGCGACAACCTTACACGCATTATCACGGAGTGTGCAGTAGAAGTCGGGGGCACTATGGCTAGAAGGGATACTGGTAAACCTTCACAGGAGACGAACGATCTAATCAGGAAACGGCAAACCATGAGAATCTCTACTGCAGCTGACAGAATAGAACTAGCCGAGCTCTCGAAGTTAATAAGCGTAAGACAGCTGAAATACGTTAGTATAATATGGAGAGGACCAAATACGCTGTAAAGAACGGAGTTAGCCTGAAAGTAGTGAAGAGACGTCTTGGCGTGGGGAAAACTCAGATGTATGCACTTAAGGATAAGCAAGGCAATGTCATCACAAATAGGGATAAAATAGTCACAGTGGCCGAGGAGTTCTATAGGGATCTGTACAGTAGCCGGGACATACAGGATAATGCCGAACGAGACAGTAGTTCAGAGGAGATAGACATCCCACCAGTAACGACCGAAGAAGTAAGGAAGGCTTTGAAAGAAATGAAAGGGGGCAAAGCACCTGGTGAGGATCAGGTAACAGCAGACCTCTTGAAGGATGGCGGAGAAATTGCACTTGAAAAACTGGGAAACCTGTATACGCAATGCGTAATGACCGCAATGGTACCGGAATCTTAGAAGAACGCGAGCATCATCCTAATCCATAAGAAAGGCGACATAAAGGACTTGAAAATTTACAGGCCGATCAGCTTACTGTAAGTCGTCTACAAGGTATTTACCAAGGTAATCGCTAACCGAATTTCTGCAACCTTATATTTCAGTCAACCAAAAGAACAAGCAGGGTTTCGTAAAGGTTATTCAGCAATGGACCATATTCACACGATCAATCAGGTGATAGAGAAGTGCGCTGAGTATACTGAACCCCTATATATAGCCTTCATAGATTATGAGAAAGCATTTGACTCGGTCGAAACCCTAGCAGTCATTCAGGCATTACGAAACCAGGGGGTAGATGAGCATTATGTAAGAATACTAGAGGATATCTACAATGGCTCTACAGCTACCATCATCCTCCATACGGAGAGCAGTAAAATACCTATAAGGAAGGGTGTCAGACAAGGAGACACAATCTCTCCAATGTTATTCACAGCATGTTTGCAAGAAGTATTCAGAACGTTGGATTGGGAACAGGTGGGAGTAAGGGTTAATGGAGAATACCTCAGTAACCTCAGATTTGCTGATGACGTTGCCTTGCTTAGTAAATCCGGGGACGAATTGCAAAGCATGCTTTCCGCACTGGGCGAACAGAGTAGAACCGTGGGCCTGAAAGTTAATATGCAGAAAACTAAAATAATGATCAATAACCTCGGGACAGCCCAGCGGTTTGAGATAGGTGGTGAGGCAGTGGAAGTGGTAAGCGAATATGTCCACTTAGGCCAAGTTGTGACCCCAAATCCCAACCATGAGGCAGAGATAATTAGACGGATCAGAATGGGGTGGGGTGCATATGGCAGTCATTCTCAGATAATGAATAGCAGCCTACCATTGTCACTGAAGAAGAAAGTGTATGACAGCTGCATCTTACCGGTACTCACCTACGGGGCAGAAACTTGGAGGATCACTAAGAGGGTTCAACTTAAATTGAGAGCGACTCAGCGGGCAATGGAGCGGAAAATGTTAGGTGTAACATTAAGGTACAAGAAGAGAGCGGAGTGGGTCAGGGAGCAAACTGGTGTTAAAGACATATTAGTAGAAATTAAGAGGAAGAAATGGACGTGGGCAGGGCATGTAATGCGAAGGCAAGATAACCGCTGGTCATTTAAGGTAACAGAGTAGATCCCTAGAGAAGGCAAGCGTTGCAGGGGGCGGCAGAAAGTTTGATGGGCAGATGAGATCAAGAAGTTTGCGGGGATAAATTGGTCACAGTTGGCACAGGACCGAGGTAATTGGAGAATAATCGTAGAGGCTTTTGGAGAATAATCGTAGAGGAGAATAATCGTAGAGGATAAGCTGGTGATGATGACGATGATGATGATGATGATGATGATGATGATGATAAAAAGAAGCGCCCGATTGTCAATCTGACTGACTGACTGACTGACTGACTCACTCATTAACGCCCAGACAAACCGTCTACACCTAGGGACTTGAAATTTCCGGAGTATATTCGTGTCATGATGTAGGGGCTCACTAACACGGGATTTTCACAAATTGTACTCCCAAGCAAGAAAAAAGGGAAAATTTTATTCGCGAATTCGTCATTACCTTGCTCCCCCGTTCACATATCAACGGGTTTTGGGCTAATATTCGTAGCCCTTGCTAATACCTAAAAAATGAAGGAAGCTCACATTACCGCGCAAGACTTGAAAGTAGCGAAGATGTACGCAGCTTTCACGACCATTACAAAGGTTCAAGTCCATGGTTGCAGCCGATTTGCTTCTTCTTCGCTTGCGCAACGACTTTTACCCAATGATTGTTGCTATAAGTGTCAGCTAGTTTCATTGCTTTGGAAGAGATAATCATTGGATATCACCTTTAAGGGGCGTACTCTATGACGTGTCTTTCACGTTCCGAGAAAATGTTGCCACGATTACGGTTAACGCTGGTTTTTTCTTGGCCGAAATTGGCCAATCTCCTAAGTGGGCATGCTTGACTTCACTAGGACACTCTGGTTTGTCGACACGATCGCGCGCACACACGAGCACTAGCCATTTTCTTGGTTTTGTTAACTGCCGAGCAGTCCCCGCAGTCTTGGCCAGTCGTCCTAAGTGAGTGTGCTTGGCTTGACAAACGTGCGCAGGGGACACTGGGCGGTTGTCGCGAGGAACGCACACGGTAGCGCTACGCATTTTCTTGGTATTGTTCACGTTCACTGCCGGGCGGTCACCGCGAGGCCCGCGCTTACGTGCGCATGCTCGGCAATTTTTTGGTATTTTTAACTGCGTACAGAAAAAATTACAATTTACAAAACAGCTTCACTTTTAAAAAGCAGTTTTGCGGTTTCGGCTAACCAACAATACTGGACCGATTCTCCATTTATGAACAAAATGGGGGTTCTGTAAGATTCTTCAATACATGCGTCACTGATTGATTTATCCAGTTGGTTCTTGTTAATAAAGGTTACTAATAGAAACACACAAAACCAACTTAAGGATTTCGCTCTGGTACGTCTGTAAAAAGGCGAAAAGTTTTTTATTAAACGAGACGCCTGACGAGCAGAAAAGGTCTAACAGGTGATGTCAACGCCTAGTGAAACTGCTCATTTAAAGGGTTTCATGTTCAGTGAGACATTCTGCTTATAGTGTAGAAGCGGAATATTGCTGAAAAAAAAAAACATCTGCGAGAGAGTGAGGAGCGTTGAGTGAGGAGCGTTGACTTAGGTTTTCATATAATTATTTTTATCGCACGCCAATTCACATGTTGATCTGGGTTTTGATTATATAGGTAACGTTCTTACATCATTTATATCAAACACTTTTGTATCATTTTTTTCATAACACCCGCCTAATACGAACAATCATGATTTTGAGAAAATTTCGTATTTTAACAAATTCCTCAATAACGGAACAGCCCTATTGTATATCCAATTCGTTTTTGCTTGAACATGCTGCCCATGCGGTTGTCCAAAAACTAATTGCAAGGTTTTATCCTGACACGTGTTTAAAAACGCGAGCTGGATTTTTGAACTCGTACCTCTCTGGTCGTACAATTCAGTTCATGTTTCTCGCGTTGGCATAGCTCTCGCCATCTGTTGGGAGTTTCTGCAACCACGCGCCTTCCCGTACCAGACCGTGTTATATCGTAAAACTGTGACTGATCAGTACTCTTCATACCTACTGATAACACTTCCCATGGATAAGTAGTCGCTTGTGCGCACCATCTTGGCACAATGTGTTTCGGGAGAGTTCCATTAAAACACAAGTTCCAGCCTTTTCTTATTACCACACACCTCCGGTAGGAGCCGATATGTTGATAGCACGCGATAGTTCCGATTTGTGTACAATTTTGCGGCAAACCAGCTCATTTCGACAAGAAATTACTAAACAGGTGTAACGTACATTTGTGTCATTTGTATAATGGTCCACCGGGGCATCGCCGGGTACTACCGCTAGTTTATGTTATGCAATGTCAATTATAGCAAACAAGAAATGTCAAGAATAACCAGGTTCACATTGTATGGGCTGGGGAGACGGAATGAAAAGACAACTTCATCAACGAAGTCTTCTGGGGGACAACCAAGAGTTATGGTGCAAGAAGCAACGATCTTTGTACGTGTTTCCGATAAGTGCTTGCACCGAATGAACAAAGCACTCAAGTTTTTAGCTCAGGTCGGAGGCGTATAAAGGTGATACTCAGATCCAGAAGCGTAGCCGGTACCCCTCCTCCTGTCGTCTTCCTCCTTCTCTTTCATATTTGCTCCTTTTTTTGCATTTTCTTCACAGTGACTCTTGTCGCGATCGACCATACTTCTTGGCCTTGGGCTTTTTCTATCTTCATTGTCTATTTTAAACCCGCGAACTCCTCCTCTTCGCAGAACTGGTCTTGAAAATAGCTCCCTTTTTTAGGCGTTCTTTTCCTAAGAACAGCTCATTTTATTCCGGTATTGTCCACACGTTCATGGCGACAGTCAGTATTTGGGAATACACAGTCTTTCGCGGAACTGAACGTTGAATTATGGCGTATTTTATGCAGAACTACTCCCTAATTCGCCGAAGCCGCAATCTGTAAACACCACTCGAAAAGGGTTCGCACACTGAGGTTGAAAGTCCATAATTCTCCACAATTTACAGCTACTCCTAAAAGTCACCGGCCGTGCGACCCATCGAACAACACAATGTGCAAATTTCAAAATTACTCAAACAATAATTTTATTTACCAAGTCAAACTGCTGATGACATCTAAGCGTACAACTCCCTCCCAATTTATCTGACCTCGGTAAGTATACAAGTAACCTTTGCTGCTCTCATAGTCCCTCTTCCCAAATACAAGACTCCTTCGTTCTGCTCTGTATCGTCCCCTCGTATCATGCTGGCTCTACTCTGACCGTCGCTTTCTAGACACATCTCCTCGGTACCCTTTGCGATGCTTTTACAGGAGAGGGCCAGAGTCTACCTTTTTAAAAGGTAAGGCAAACTTAGGCGCTACTGGGAGTGGTGCGTTGCCAATTAGGCCCTTGAGAAAAAACTTTCTTTCAAACTTTCCTGTCTTCCTCTGTATGGTGTGAAAAATTAACGCAACAGTGATCTCCATAAGAGCTTGACTCAAAACTTGGGTGGCCCACCGTTACATTATTACATTTAATGCGCAGTTGAAAAATTGTACCTTGTACCTCTAGCGTTACGACAAGCTGCATTGCTTCTCGATTAGAACTCAATTGACACCTTCACGAAAGACGTCCATCTACTGTATGGAACACGTTCACTGTACGGCTGGATCAGAAGAGCACGTGGGCGCCGATAACAGCTGTGTCGACTGATAAGGCAGACAGATGGTCCGCTCATAATATCGCTGTTTTTTTAGTGCAAGCGGGCACTTAAAAAGAGCAAATCGAAGTTTTTCGCAACCACCTTGCCTTCTTTGCTTCAAACTAGCCCGCGTAAATTCTGGTATTTAATTATTGGCTCTAAACAAAAACTAATCAACCTTTGCGATGACCAAGGCTCTGCTATTCCTTCTAACCAGTGTTGCGAAGTTTTACAGGATGCATTTACAGTCTCATTTGGTAATAATCCTTACACAGCTACTACTTTTCACTAACGATCTGTACTCCACCTTTAATCAGGTGTCTGTTACCGACTGCATCTTTCTCGACTTCCGGAAGGCATTTGATTCTGTGTCACACCATCTTCTTCTTTATAAATGGAGCAAACTTAACCTAGACTACAGCCTACTTTAATGAATAGAAGCTTTTCTAACAAATCTAACGTAGTATGTCAATGCCAATAACTGCAATTCACGCATGCACCATGTAACATCCGGGGCTCCCCGAAGCTCTGTCTTGGGTCCCTTGCTTTTCCTTATTTATATTAATGATCTTGCTGACCACGTTTCCTCTTCAATTCGACTATTTGCGGATGACTGTGTAATCTTTCGGAAAGTAACCAACCCCGTGGACTCTTCTTTACTGCAGTCTGACCTCAATAACGTATCCTCGTGGTGCAACAACTGGCTCAAGAACCTTACCCCAAGTAAGTGCAAATGTATGAGGGTTTCTAACATTACTAATCGCCATAACCTGCCTGAATACTTTCTTAACTCAACACAATTAAACACCGTTCTCTCCTACAAGTACCTTGGTGTTCACATAAGTAACGATCTATCATGGCATAAGCATACTGATTACATCACTAGGAACGCTAACCGCATGCTTGGCTTTATCGGCCGTAATTTTTCGCTAGCTCCAGTCTCCTTAAAACTGCTTCTTTATAAGACGGTTGTTAGAAGTAAGCTCGAGTATGCTTCAGCGATTTGGAACCCTCACCAGCTATCTCTTTCTTCCCTAATTGAAACGATCCAGAGCCGCTCAGCTCGTTTTATTGTTTCCCGCACCGCCAGCGTATCTCTTATAAATCTAACCTTGGGCTTTCTAACCTACCTATCAGAAGAAAGGTATCTCGCATCTGCCTCTTCCACAAAATCTACTTCACCAATCCGGATATTAAACACGACCTTCTCTTACCACCTGCTTATATTTCTGAACGTATTGACCACAGATTTAAAGTTAGCGTGCCGAGCTCTCGAACAAACGTGCACTTCAATTCATTCTTACAAGGACAGCCACCGACTGGAACCACCTTCCCGCCTCCATCGCCAGCAACCCTGACCCATCATCGTTCAAGACGGCCATATTAAACTTTCTATTAACTTTACCCACTCCTCTCCGTAACGGCCTTCAAGTCATGGAGAGTACTGTATTATATAAATAAATATATAAAATAAATAAATAAATAATAAATAAAATAATAAATGAATGAGTGAAACTTTATTGACACAAGGATGGCGACTCGGCCTATGTGGGGGCTGGTGGGGAGGGTGGCGTCAATTCGGGAAACCTTTACATTCTCAGGTCGGCCACTTATTGGCCAAGTACTGTGGGCGTGTTCCATATAGGCTCCGCATTTTCATCTCTCTGTTGGCGTAATAACCATAATTTCGCACAACCCCTCTTGAACATCGGATCCACAAAGTTCAACGATGCAGGTGGACGCCAACTTCAGGGAGATCGGACCACCGGTTCGATTTTTGCGGCCATCCTTTGACCTGGAGTGGCCTGGGCCTCGCTAAGCCTTGCGAGGGCTTCGGCGCTACACAGCCACCTCTGACGAGGAGACGGCCCCGGTACACCGGCTGCGCATACAGCGACGCCGGGGAAGCGTGCTGCCTCCGACCATCACATCGGCGACATGGAGGTCGAAGTCAATGGTGAGTCAATTTCACCAGAAGAATTCGAAAGCGACGTGGGATGGCTGTCCAGCCACCGCCAGCGCAACAGCCGAGCGATCAGCAAGCTATGCCTAACGACAGAACAACAAGCTCGCGACGGCAGGAGGTCATCGACACCCGCCACGAAACTCTCCACACGAAGCGCTCGCGCAACTCGCAGCCGCCACGTGCTCCGCAGCTGCCGAAAGAAGATATTAAGATCATTCTGAGGCCACGCGACGGGCTGAACGTTAAAAAGCTGAGCGACGCTCAGATCAGAGACGCAGTTTTCGCCGCGGCAAGCGTTACACGAGATGAAGCGGAAGAAGACATTCTTCGATCAAACCCTACGAAGAACATCGTCATAATCAGCACGCTGACCACGGCGAATGCCGAGAAGTACAACAGCATCAGAAAACTGCGAGTAGGCGATGCCGTCTACGAAACCGTCGCATACGCAGCTGCACCAGAAGATACGGTCAAAGGGGTCATTCACCGCATCCCTTCATACGACACGGCGGAGGACATCACTCGAAGTCTGGTGTATAAGAAAACCCCACGATATTACAAGCCAGAAGAATGGGCAATACCAACTAGGTCGTCATAATATTCGAAGGGAAACGGGTTCCCTACTTCGTCTACTAAAGAGGAGCGGAGTACAGGTGTCTACTCCACAAGAAGAAACACGAAGTGTGCGTCTCGTGCGGCAGACTGCGTCACCGATCCGATGTGTGTCCAGCACCAGAAGACAAAATCTGCAAGGGATGTGGCGAGCGCAACCCTGGCGAGGACCACCCGTGCGACCCGAAATGGGCCTTGTGTGGTAAAGACCACTCAACCGGCGACAAGACCTGCCGACAACGCTTCAGAACGCCTTTTCTTCTCAAGCAAAGGCAGCGGGAAAAGCTAAAAAGACAACAACGAGAGCAGCAAGAGCAAAGTACACGCCATAATCACCAAAGATCTTCTAGTCTCCACCAGGAAGACGACGGCACAGGGAAAAGGCGCACGGGAATTCTCCACACCACGGAAGATTACCGAGACCGATCTGAAAGTACACTAGGCCACTTCAAGGACTCAGACGGGGATGGGAAGAGGAGTCGCTTCAGTTCCTTTCCTCGTCTGCCCAACAAGAGTGACGGACCGCATGCACCGTCAACAGGAGGACGACACCGCTCCCGGTCCAAGTCTCGGCGGCAACCTGCAGGTGGCGGGGAAAGACGAGAATCCGGCTCCAGATCCCGAAGCTCCCGAGGGAACGGAGACAACGCAGCCACGTCGCCCACGGCAGGGTCTCGAGGCAAAGTCAACGGCAATACGGTGAGCTGGGCAGGGACGGTCTCCCGTTCGAAAGCTCCGTTAAGTGTAAAAAGCGATGGTCAGGGACCCGCCAGAGGTCAAGACAAAAACGACAAAATAGAACAAGAACTTACGCGAATACGACAGATGTTAGAACAGGTTACGCGCGAAAATATAGCCTTGAAGGAGGAAATAGCCCGCTTAAAGCATACCCACGCTGACAAAGCGGTTGAACAAAAACAGCTACAACAGGCGTCCACTAGCGAGCTAAAAAATCAGGTAGAAATGGATACGACCACTGAACTAGAGAGAACAAACCCCCCGCCATTAAAGAAAAAAAAAGGAGCAGAACCAGAAGCTTCGAGCTACCCCAGCCAAACAATCCCCATTAGAGGAATTAGAAAGCAGATAGAAAATAAAATAGACAGTACATTGGAGGCATTGGGCAAGAAATTCGAAAACATGTTCTCGACGTTCGCCCAAGACATTAACAACCAAATAGCAGGTTTGCACGCCAGAATCACGGCCTTAGAAATGGGGCCACTGCACCCGCCGCCTCAACTACCACGAGCGTGAGGCCTATTAAAGTGTCCAAACCCTACGCCCGACCCACGACGTTTGACAGCCCCAAAACCAGCAGATCAGACACTCCCAACCGGAATGGGTCGGAGTAGCAGCGATGATAAATACGTGGTGTGGCAGTGGAATTGCCGCGGGTTTCGCCGCAAGAGGGGAAACCCGCAACAATTACTGAACACCAAGAAAAACAGAGAAGCACCGGACGTGTTTGCATTACAGGAAGCGGGATGCCGAGCAAAATTATCCGGCTACAACTCGTTTTACGGCAGCACCATGGGGGAGGGCGATACTAAACCGCCTCTTTGCACGATGATTAAGAGAAACCTACCGGCAATCAGGCACGATACTGGAGTGACGACCGTAGACCACGTTCTTATCCAAATTTTTCCGACTAAAAAGAGGGGAGAGGGTAGTCTTTTTGTGCTTAACGTGTATAGCAGCCCAAAAAAGAAACATAGATTCGCCAGACTTTTCCGTCAAGCATTAGACATCGCCAAAAAGCACGCGCTAATTATAATTGGCGATTTTAACGCGCCCCACGCGGCATGGGGTTACGCGAAGGAAATACCGAAGGGCAGACAATTATGGATCGATGCGCAACAAGAACGTTTGACCCTTATTACAGACCCTGCCTTTCCCATGCGCAGTGGCAACAGCGTCAGCGCAGAACCGGACCTGACTTTTTTGGAAAACGTGTTCGTTGCGCACTGGAACAATACGCAGGAAAGTATGGGCAGTGACCACTACATCGTTTCTACGAACCTAAATGCGGGACCGTCCAAACCTGGGGGAGACAAAATAAGAATAACGAAATGGGATGCGTTTCGGGCCCTTCGACACACCGAACTAGGAACGGGGGACGATGTAAGGGAAATTGCTCACATAGACGAATGGACGGCACTACTCCGGGAACACGTAGAACGCTCCACGGAGACCGTTCCGGAGGAAGCCGAACTTCAATGTGCAGATGCTAAGCTCC
Organism: Haemaphysalis longicornis; assembly: GCF_048455015.1. Taxonomy (NCBI): domain Eukaryota; kingdom Metazoa; phylum Arthropoda; class Arachnida; order Ixodida; family Ixodidae; genus Haemaphysalis; species Haemaphysalis longicornis. Next base: position 177,674,447 of record NW_027526385.1, on the reverse strand, counting down.
TACACATGTGGGAAGCCACATCCAGCCTACAGAAACGTTTGAATAAACAGAAATAAAACAGGTCCCTAAGGAGGCGAATCGCGCGACTGGATAGAGACATCGAAGACTATGCGAATCAGCTCTCGCATCAGCACTGGAATGAGGCCTGCGAACGTATGGACCTTCAAATGGGGTTGTCGCAAACTTGGAACATCTTACGCAGCCTCATTGATCCAGACAAGAGTAAAACAACACAACGACAAAACATGGGCCGGCTAGTGCACGAGCACAAAGGTACGGAGGCCGAAATAAGTACGGAGATCAAGGACAGGTACGTTGGGACGAACCCTAAGGGCCTCGAGAGACTGGGGACCGGAAAAGGAGTTTACAATTACATTAGAAATTTTCTTTCTGACAGAACGGCATCCCTAGTAATTGGAAACATCGAATCGAGCCAATTTGAGATGGGAAGCCGTGGGACGCCACAAGGCTCGGTATTTTCACCGTTTCTATTTAACGCCGCTATGATGGGGCTACCCGACAAACTAAACAATATAGCCACTCTAAATCACAGCCTCTACGCCGACAATGTGACCCTCTGGGTCGCCGGTGGCAGTGACGGACATGTGCAAGGCACGTTACAGAGTGGAATAGATGCGATAATCGATTACGTCCGCCCTAGAGGCCTCGAGTGCTCCCCCCAAAAATCCGAACTCTTGATATACAGACCCACTAGCAGAGGACGCAAACGGGACCCTGCCACACCGAACATCGAGCTCTACGCGGGCAGCCAACTCATTCCTACAGTGGCCAGTATCCGAGTGCTTGGCCTAAAAATTCAAGATAATGGCCACAATAAGGAAACCATTAAACAATTAGAGAAAAGCACGCAACTAACTATGCGATTGATTTCACAGGTGGCAAACAGACACAGAGGCATTAAAGAAGAAAGCCTAATGCGCCTCATTCAGTCCTTCGTGATAAGCAAAATTACGTATGTGACTTCCTTTCTAAATTTCAAAGTGGACGAGAAAATAAAAATCAACGGTCTAATCAAAAAGTCGTTCAAACAAGCGATCGGCCTTCCTTTCAGCACTGCAAATGATCGTTTTGAAGCGTTGGGCATTCACAACACGCTCGACGAATTGGTGGAGGCCCAGAGAACGGCCCATTACGAAATACTATCCCAGAGCCAAACCGGAAGGCACATTCTTCGTTCGTTAGGAATAGCATGCGAAACAAAGGCGGGCCCGAAAGAGGAGATCCCCCCTGAATGGCGGGCGTACCTATACATTCCCCCACTACCAAAAAACATGAATCCTATCCACAACGTCGAGCACAGGCGGGAACGAGCACGCGCGCTAGACAAACGATTTGAGCGATCTGAGGACGTGGTCTACGTTGACGCAGCCGATTATCGTGCCCGCGACGCCATGACCGTAGCGATAGTCGATTATCAGTGACAATTACTCACGGCCGCATCGCTCGCTACGGTGCGACCTACGGAAGGTGAGGAGGTGGCCATTGCCATGGCCATATCCAACACCAGCGCAAAAATAATTGTTAGCGATTCGAAATCGGCCGTCGAAACTTTGCAAAAGGTAGGGTATCGCCTCGAACCACGAGCATACCCGCGAAAGCGAAAAACGTAAGAAAAATTCAAATAACTTGGACGCCAGCACACTCGGGTCTGACAGGAAACGAGAGGGCCCACGACGCCGCCCGAGGTTTAATCAGCCAGGCAGACATCGACCCCACCTCACCCAACTCGTGAGATCGGAAAGGGATCGCATGGTGCCGTACAGAGAAATCATAGATCATTACAGATTGGCAAGACGGAAGTATCCCTCCGCGCACCGCAGCCTCACTAAACGGACTCGGTATGGTGGAGGCAGTTACAAACGAACACGTTTCGAAACCCGGTTGCGCTCAGTCGCTGCTATCCCGAAATATACTCAGGAGATTGTAAGATATGCGCGGGTCGGGCGAACCTCTACCACATGTTTTGGTCGTGCCCCGCAAGACAGAATCAAAATGCTGCAGCAAAGGCTAGAAGCGACTCGCTTACTGTAACGAACATGGAGCTATGGGAGACCGCTTTGCTCAGCCCCAAATCGGAAGTGCAACTTCGGGTCGTCCGGATGGCCGAGGCCGCCGCCAGAGTCCAAGGGCGTCTGGCTGACGACTGAGGAAGAGGAGAGGAAGACGAGTGGAAGACACCAAGGGACGAATGAGAATTCGTCCCTTTTCTTTTTAATCCCTTCACGGGCAAAATAAAAGTTTCTACTACTACTACTACTACTACTACTACTTTACATTCTCAGATGAACGCCAGTAGCAAGAGCAAAGTAGGCAAACACCTGCTTGGCTGTGGCTGCGGGTGGGTAGAGCCAGTCCATCAAACACGTAACGCTGCTGTGTTTGCAAGACGTGCGCTCCGCGTGCACTCTTGGACACGTCCAAAGGAGATGTTCAATGGTCGGTGTGGCTCCTACAGAGCACGTCACGCACGTGGGGGGTGTCATGGCCGGCGGAGGTGAATTGCTTGCGGTAGCGCCTGGGAGAACGGGTGGCCTCCCTTTCTTTGGTATGTAAGAATGCCACTTAAAAAGGATGTCCTCTGTAAGCGCCGCCCTAGCACGAGCCTTGTGGATCAGAACCTGAAGGCCACGTGGCAGTCCTGTAGGTAACGGGTAGTCATTGGCAGGGATGTGGCTGCGGAGTCGAGCTCTAGCACATCGTTGGTAGGTGGCACGGGCTTCAAAGGGGTCCAAGTTGGGGTCGTGATGAGGCAAAACTGGGTGGGAGCGGGTGAAAAGAACATCGCTCGCCAGGGCGCTCGCGGCCTCCTTGGAGGAGTTAACGCAGTGCCCTGGCACCCATTCTACCCGAATTTGTAGTCCTGTTGTACACTGTAGCCTTCGGGCAAGCATCTTGATGGACGCACAGATAGAATTCTGATAAGGCACCCGGCGCAATGCGCGGAAGGCCCCCTGGCTGGCTGTGAAGATAGTTGCATGAGGCTAGTTGATAGGCCAGTGAGAAATTTGAGGTTGTCGGACAGCCAGAAATATCGCTTCGAGTTGGAGGTGGGTAGACGATGGCGCTTTTGGATATTCTGGTTGGCAGGCGGCTTGAAATGTCGAGTGAATGGCCGCTAATCCGGCAGTATTCGGGGTTGGGTCCCAAGTGGCGTCGGTATAAACAGCGCTATGTGGAAACCGCTCGGTCATTTCAGGTGTGCGTTTGTGTTTTTTGGAGTGGCGAAGCGTAGGACCGGTGACTGGGAGTGGCTTTGGGTTAACGACGATGAAGTCGTCCCATGGTGGAAGCCGCAAAGGGATGGGATGTTGTGGCGCCGCGCATTGTGGCAGTAGCGCGAGTAGCGCACGTTCGGCGAGAGTGGATGCTCGTCGGAAGTCGTGGTCTTCCTGACGGGTTCGGATGATTTCTCTGAGAGGGGAGAGTTGAGCGTGCTTGTAGAGATCCTCGAGTTTGGCATGTTTGGGAAGACCAGTGATGACTCGAAGGCTCTCACGATGTAGCACCTCCAGCTGCTGCAACTGAGCCTTAGTGAAGTCGAAGCATACTGCCCCATATGTCACTTTGCTCGTGAGGACAGCCTGGGTCAATAGTTTGAGTGTCTCCGTTGTAGCCCCTCCTACCCGGTTGCTTATGCCTTTGATTATGTGAAGCTGTTGATGCCATGTTTTCTTGATTTGTTCAAGCCACACACAGCAGCCGCCATCCTCAGGGACAGGGATGCCAAGAACTTTAACCCAATTTTCGGGGGACGGCTTAAGGAGCGATCGTACAAACTGAAAAGTCTAGGCGTTCTTCTGTTGCTGTGTTCCACCAAACAGCACATATGTGCTTTTGTCAGGCGAAGGCTGCATCGCAGTGTGTTGGAGGGCGTCGGCGAAAGTATCGAGTGCAGTTCGAATATGTACGTGCACTTGCTGTTGGGTCAGGTCTGTCTTACGGGGGTCAATCCAAATCGTAATATCGTCGGCATATGTAGTACTTTGAATGTGGGGTATTTGTCGGAGTTGCGTGGCAATTTTTGACATGACAAGGTTGAATAGAGTCGGAGATAAAATAGCACCCTGCGGTACACCTCGGTGGTTGTGGAAGATGTGGGGGTGCTCTTTACCCGTATGCATTTCAAACGTTTGGTTGCAGAGAAAGTTCTTGAAAAAATTGGTGAGTCTGTGACCGATGTTGCTAAGTTCTCCCATAATCGAAATGATGTAGGCGTGGGAAACTGTGTCGAATGCTTTCTTGTGGTCACTAGTAACAAGGACTCCTGGAGCTGTCTTACCATTCTTTCTCCATTTTTCTCTATCATTGGTCGTAATAAGAGCAGGCTGTAATGAGTGGTCAGACCGGGCCGGAACCCGGTTAGTGCAGGGTCGTAAATGGCGTCGTTCGCTGTCTCGAGCAGGCAGGTGAGACGAGTAAGGATCATGCGCTCATCAGTTTGCAAAGAGTGGATGTAAGTGAAATGGGACGAAGGTTGGAAATGGAAGTAGGGGTTTTTTTAGGTTTTGGTTTTGGGTGCACAACGGAGTGCTTCCATTCAAGAGGGAGTATCCCAGATTCCCGTATTGTGTTAATTTTCGCCAACAACTGTTCTTTAGATTTCTCATCAAGGTTACGGAGCATTTGCCAAGTAATTTTGTCCTTTCCGGGAGTGGTCTTGACATTAACAGCCTCAAGGGCTATGTGCAGTTCTTGAATGGCGAAGAATGTGTCCTCAGGCTTCAGGTGATCACCGCAGGTTGGGGCGTAGATAGTCGAGTCGTATACGTTATCTTGGGGGAAGAATGTCTGGGCTGCAACTCGTTCCAGTTTGTCTTCGTCTATAGACTGAGCGAGTAGGATGTTTTGCGTGGTGTTAAGAGATTTTGTCGTACCAAACAGGGCTTTGTAAGTGCGCCACAGCTCATAGGAACCGGTTCATTCATTTAGGCTTGCGCACTGGTCAAGCCAGCGGGTTCTTCTGAGGTGCTTCGCGTACCGTCTAGCTTGTGCTGTTTTGTTCCGAACTTTGAGTAAGTCGTTGAATGGTTTTCCATTGCTGAGATATTGACCTTTGATATTGAGATATTGACCTGAGATATTGGCCTTTGTGAATCCGGTTGTATTGTATTTGCATGGTTTGTATTTCTGTACTTTTCAGCATTTTGCCCAAAAATCAAGGCCAGGCAGCAGAACCTCTAGCAGCGTGCTAAACCATTTCGTCTTCGCACCGATGGTGGGGACCGCGGTTCCATGGCATTACTGCGCTCGAAACCGAACGCAGTGCTGCGACGACGACTGACAATCCAACACAGCTTGGGCACCCCAGCGACTGCATGTTTCTAATATGTTCGATTTGGCAGCACTTTTACACGCCACCATCCGGAATAACATCGCATTTCATCCTTCAGTCATCGAACATCACCTGCATGCCACGCCTGCTTCTGGGTGTGTACATTGCACTGCGCATTATAAGGACATGACCACAAAATAATGTTCAGCTTTATTTTGTGGTCCAGACCACAAGGTTATGTTTCGTTTCGAGCTACTGCTGAAATGGCTGCCCTCGTCGGCTTCCGTGGAGTAGAGGTAAAGTCTGGATTTTGGTGCAAATGTCATGGGTTCGAGTAATGGGTTCAAGGTTACACCAAAACTTCACGAGTGGATTTTCGCTGTAACCTGTTTTTCTAGGTCAATTCTACGCATCCTTTATGTAAATAAGAGCGGATTAGTATCTTTTAGGTTTCTTTAAACAAATAAGGATCAACTATACCGTAGTATGGTTAACAGAATTCTGTTCCACAGAATATAGGATAATTCACATTATCCTGTGCCCATGATCATCATAATTCGACGGCCCCCTGGATAAACCTGAAGATCATCGTCTGCTCTGGTCCACACAGGATAATGTTGCCCATTATCCTGTGTCATGATCATCATCATTTACTGGTTCATAGAATAGGCACTGCCTATATAATCCCTGCGAACTGCTATCTTTACAGTAGCCAACGCACCGGAAATTGTTTCATCAACTTCACACACGTACATTACGTAAGCCGCCCATAGTGCTTCAGATCTGATCTGTCCTTGCTGCGGCTCTCTCGCCCACCACATGTTACTTTGTTAATTCCACCTGCGCTATATTTTATTTCTCGCCTTATTCGTAGGGTGACATATAACAAGATCCTGGCCTTCGCCCAAAATAAGTCAGTCAGGCTAACCGAAGGCACTCACGGACCCGCAACGAGCTCTAGAGAAAGTTCGAGCACATCTTGTGAGGCTGCTACAAAATGAACAATGCGTTCCCGCTTATTTGCAAGGAAAAAACACATACCTAGCCACATTTTATACATAAAATACAATTCACCGCAAGATAAAGGGCCTTAGAATCACGGCTGACCCACCGCGGTGGCTCAGTGGCGAAGGCTGGGTTGTTGAGCCAGTCCCGGGCTCGATTCCCGGCCGCAGCGACCGCTTTTCTGATGGAGGCGGAAAGCAAAAACGCCAGTGTGTTTGAGATTTCAGCGCACGTTAAAGATCCCAAGATGGTCAGAATCAGTCCGGAGCTCTCCACTACGGTGCGCATCATCGCCTTGTAGCGTCGGCGCGTTAAACCTCATAATCACTCATTCAATCAATCAATCAACCAATCAATCAGAATGACGTCAGACAATACTATAGACTCTGTGTCAACTAGTGCCGAATCAAAAAGTGCGTGCGAAGCTTTGTTTCCCCTAACTCGCCTCGGTCAGTAAAACAATTGCACAGCTTATTCCTAAATACGGGGCTCCGAAATCCTTCCAGAAAAATAATATCTTACGTGACCTTCCAGGTGACAACTGCGAGAATGGCCATTCTTTATTGTTTAGCATACCTGGGCTTGCCAGCTCATACAATGAAAACGGAGATACCGCATGTACAGCGTCTGCACAGAATGGGCAAACCGCGTTAAGGGCGCAAACGTGCCCAATCTGATTTGAGTGTCCAATTCTACATGGCTGTAGAACAGATGGCGCGAACCATGGTTGATGATGAAGCGATCGGTTTACAGTCCGATGAGTTCTATTTACAATATTTTCAATGCGGTCACGGGAGAAGGCTGCACGCCCCACACAGCGTCGTCGTCGTCGATTGTCGGGACCACAGCGGTATGCCCACTGCCCCCGTCTTTGTCTTCTCGTGACAATAGAGAGTTTTAGTACTTCATGTGCTCCGTCCGTTCCGTGCGTACCGTCAGTACCGGAACCCGACTACGCCTGCGTGCGCGGGCACGACGAGAGGGACACACACCACTGTCACGAATACGCGGGCACGGTCAGGGGTGCAGGAAGGAATGCGCAACTGCCCAGTCGGGTCCCCGTCAACACGGTACGCACGGAAGACACGGAAAATATGGAATGCTACAGCTCTCTAAGAAGAAAAGTTTTAGATTTTAGCAAGAAGCTGGCTGTATTGAACAACGCGAAACTTCTTAAAGGCTCCGATTTTAGTATCTCCGATGATCCCGCTTTTAGAGTGCGGTGTATCCCCAGCACGGTATGGGGCGGAACATATTTTTCGCAATATCGGTTCCTCAGTATTATGATTGTATGACCATGTATTTGTCGAAAACGTTCGCTACAAGTGGAACCACGCTTGGAATGTTGTGGGTACGGCCCCTGCTTGCCATAGGCGCTGCTGCACAATAATCCCAGCCCTTCTTCTGCATCGCTGTCTTCATAGCTCCGCATTACTTCCGCCACCAATCAAGCTATTATTGATCTTAGCGGAGAAAGCTAAACACGTAAATTCCTTTACTTTCCCTCGTATCGACATTCGCCCACAAGTCAAAGGTATAACTAAAACTTCGATCAACGAGGCCAAAAATGATTTCCAAGTCACCCCACCTGGATATGTCACAGTTCATGGTGATCGACGAAATGGCAGATGGGGTGTCGTAGTGTTGCTTTGTCGTTCGGACTTGAGTGGACACCAAAGGCTGAATGAATGTTTTGCTTTAACTGAAAGATCCTACGTTTTGTAGCACTCTCACCTTTTGTTCGACGTGCAATGCTGCGTTATTCGCTGATATATAAGTTAATAAAGTTCACATTTCTTTCTCCCTTTTCTCTTTCATTTTTTGTGAGATAGTCAGCCCGGCACAAAGTAGGAGCGAGGCACCGGTGTGGTCTAAAGCTTAAACGGTTGGTGCTAGGCGCTCACACCCTGGCAACGGTACCTTTTTTGTCTGCAAGCTATAGCCGACCGCTGATACAGTTTTTTTGCTGAAAAGTGAGGCTTGGACATGTACCGACGGAACCGGAAATTCCTTTAAAAAAACATCGTTAACATTGTTAGATAAGGAAGTCTCGCTTCTATCATCGTTGGTGTGAATTGTTGAGCGTACACGTTTTTTGCTATGTGCGCCGTCGAAGGGTTCTTGTACTGGTGTGCGCAGCGTTGTAGGGTATAAAAGTCTGTGTTTTTCGAATAAATTACTGAGTTGATAGAAGGCGCTTGTCCGTGTGTTCCTTTCTTTGTCCCCGTGTCTGTGCGCTATTACCTTCAAAATGAATCAGTTCCAAATAGGCCTGCTCGCATTGATGCTCCTTTTAAACGCCTGATCACCCGTTGTGCCCGCTTACACCAGGAAGCCAGACCTTATAAAGCCGACGCGTCCGAAGCCCCCTTCAGAAGTGACAAGCGCTAAGTCAAATATCGGGAAAACATGGCTGCCCTGCTAGGCCTGCGTAGTGGCCTTATATAAATGCTGGTCTATGCGTCGCTCATGCTGGCGCCTTCATATCACATTGTGTGGCAATCACTTCCATCTTGTCTTCTCTAACGCCAACCTCACGTGAAATATGCACTCACTTTCCGGCACCCATCTGGAGTAGTTCTCATGGCCGAAGTCCACCCGGCCCAAACATATCAAGGGTACAGCTACGCGACGCACGGTTTATTGATTGTCTATCAACAGCGTCTCGCAGTGAACGGAAGAGCACAAGTGCGGATTTTGGTGGCATAAACACTTGCAGTAAGTACTCTCCCCTTTCAGGGGCGATAAGGTTCGAACCAGGCACGGCCACGCTTAACCGAAAAAAAAAACGTTCCGTGCGCAAAGAACGGATTAGAGACTCAGGCGGTTCGCTTAACCACCTGCAGTGCATCTTGTACCATTGTTCACTTCCTGCCGGGGTTATTGCTAGCAGGAGCGTGGGCGTTCACCCTGGCAGGATATTGACTTCGCTAATTGCCCTCCAATGCTTTTCGAAAACGAAGCTGAAAGCATATTGGGCGACTCTGAAGCGCGAGGGAAGCAGCCTGTCTCGTGCTGTGTAAAGCGGTAGCCTGCGTTGTTACAATTAGATCAGCTCACGGAAAGTATCATTTCCATTTATTTTACATACTGAACCACTTAGGAACCACTTAAGAACTTTAGAAAACATGTATAAGTGCTTCTCTAATGAGCTCTCACCGCCCACAATTTTTGTGACGGCACAAACCGTAGTACCCAAAAGGTTACGGGGTGTTGTCGCCTGTTTTCAGGTTTCTGGTATTTGCTGCCTTATTAAACAACTGGTCTACGCGAGAACAGTGTATTTAGATTCTCGGCGCTGTAATCTATAGATGACTGGTGCTCTTTAACTTATAGTGGCTGTGAACCACAAATTCATAGTGAGCTTATAAATATATCGTTAATGTTTGGACTTCCCAAATAGAACTGGCGACACCCGGCGTGATGCACTCGCACACTTGATATCCGCCAGTTCAAATTTTGTTGACAAGTTGTGCAAATGCGAAAAAACCGACGGTATCTCCGATCTAAAGGCAGTGCACGTTTCCGTACGCTGCTCTGTAATAAACCCTCAATTCCAGGCCACTGCTTTGTGGGATTCTCGCCGGGATGATGCGTTTCGAATCTCGGCTTGGTAGCCAAGAAACTTGGAATTCGTTATAGCACTTGCCACATCCAACAATGTTGACGCGTTAGTTAGTTTCTTTGGGCATTGAGGGAAACTTGCAATCTACAATTTCTTCCCAGTAAAACAAAAAAAAAGAGAAATAGCAGTGCTATCAGTATGATTCGTGAAATCTTGCATCTCTCACGTCGCGTTCGTAGGATGCGAGGGCGAGGTCATACAGTACCTCTGATGGTAACAACAAATTTCTTCAGGCAAAGCAGGTACGTGTTGTGTTGTGTTGTGTTTTATGGCGCATAAGCAACTAAGGCTATCATGCGCCAAACAAAAGGTTTTGTGTTTTTTGTGGATAATAACCGATTGCTTTATCTTGTTATAGCTTGTTTAGAAGTGTAGCTTCTTTTAAAAAACTAAAGACAGAGGGAAGTTTGACAACAGCATTCTCTCCTAGAAGTAGGCTGGGGTGAAATGGAATTTGCTCGCTGTAGAACAGCCTAAAATGTTTTTTTCCTCAAGGCCTCGAATTTCGTACATGAGAATAAGATGTGATTTACTGTAAGTTCCTGGTCACAATCTTCACATCTCGGTTTGTCTTGTTTCATAAGAAGAAAGTTATGTGCAAGATGTGTGTGTCCAATGCGGAGACGGCATAAAATCACTTCTTTGAGGCGTTCTTCATGTCTGCTTGATTCCCACTCTTCTATCGTGGGTTTAACCAGGTGGAGTTTGTTGTCGATTTCCTTATCCCATGAGGACTGCCAAGTTTCCCTAAGTTTGCTCTGTATAAATTTCATGCAGTCGCTGTGAGGAATCTGTACTGTCTCTATTGTTCCGTTACCCGCCTGTGCGGCACATACGTCGGCTCTCTCATTTCCTTTGATTCCCACATGGCTAGGGACCCAGCACAACTTAATTTCCTGTCCTTGTGTTGTGATTGTTACCAAATTGTGTATTATTTCTCCTACTAGAGGTTGAGCTGCATTTTTGTATTGCACTGCTGTGACTACGCTGAGAGAGTCTGTATATATAATACTGCGTTTAATTTTATTCCTCAGTATCCTTTCTACCGCCACAGCAATGGCATAACATTCAGCTGTGTAAACCGAAGCGCACTGGGGTAGCCTGATCACCTTTTCCCATTTCCCTTGAACTACTGCACTCCCGACATAGCATGATGTTTTGGAACCGTCTGTGTAAAATGAGGTGTAGTCTTTGTATTTTTCGTTTAGTGCCAAAAATTCCTGCAAAATATGTTCTTGCGGTGTCTGCTTTTTTTGAAGGCGTGTTAGTGTGAAGTCACATGTTGTAGGAAAACTATACCAAGGGGGTAGTTGGTTCTGTCTATGGGAAATTTGAGGTAACGTGTGCAGCGTAGTGAATTCTTGGCATCTCTCTTCAAACCGAAGAAGCAATGGTCTGATAGCTTGGGGTTTATTATTGAACAGTGTTCTAGATGGGCATTTTGTAACTATGGGGTAACACAGATGTTTCGGCAGTGAACGGATCTTTAGTACGTATGAGCATGTGAGCATTGTTCTTCTATATGTGAGTGGTGGTTCATTTGTTTCTACGTAGAGGCTGTTTATTGGGGATGTCCTATACGCCCCAGACGAGAGACGTAAACCTAAATTGTGAACGGGATCCAATCGTTTCAAGTAGGACTGTCTCGCGGAGCCATAAACAATGCTACCATAGTCTAGGCAGGAGCGAACAACGGAGCGATAAACTTGTAGAAGGCATGATCTGTCGGAACCCCAGTGTTTCCGTGACAGAACCTTAAGTATATTTAGAGCTCGCGAAGCTTTCTTTTTAAGCATATTGATGTGGGGCAGGAAAGTGAGTTTTTTGTCGAACATTATGCCTAGAAATTTGTGTTCGTTTTGTATGGGTAAGTCGGTTTCCTTGAGGTGTAGGGTCGGATTGGTCTGTAAGCCTCTTTTGAGAGAGAAGAGAATAGCCACTGTTTTGCGTGCTGAAAACTGGAAACCATTTCTGTCTGCCCATGTTGTCAGTTTGTTTATAGTCAACTGTACTTGTCTCTCGCATGTTGCTACATTGGAAGATGTACAAGCAATTTGAAGATCATCAACATAGACAGAGTACATAATCGACTTTGGAATTATTTTGCATATGGAGTTCATTTTTACAACGAACAGTGTTGTGCTTAGAATACACCCTTGAGGGACCCCGTTCTCCTGTACAAATGTTCTCGAGAGGGTTGAGCCCAGGCGTACTTGAAATGAACGGTTTGCCATGAAGTCATTCAGGCAATTCAACATTCTTCCACGGATGCCTAACTCTACTAAATCCCGCATTATTCCAAACCTCCACGTAGTGTCATAAGCCTTCTCCAGATCAAAAAAGACAGCAAGACAGTGTTGTTTGTGTATGAATGCTTCTCGTACGGTATTTTCGAGGCGGACAAGATGATCAGTTGTTGAGCACGCCTTTTTAAACCCGCACTGGTGAATGTCAAGAAGTTCGTTTGATTGTAGTACAAAACTTAGCCTTGTATTCACGACAACTTCAAAAGTTTTGGCTAGACAGCTCGTGAGGGCTATTGGTCTATAACTACTTGGGGATGTTGGCGGCTTTCCGGGTTTGAGTAAAGCTACAATGAATGCTTTTTTCCAGGCTACCGGCATCCTTCCCGATACCCAAACTTTATTAAAAAACTTCAGAAGTACTTCTACAGAAGGACCCGAAAGATGTGCGAGCATTTCATAATGTATATCATCTGGGCCGGGTGCAGTCTGCTTACCGGCCGATAGAGCTCTCTTCAATTCTTGGAGCGTTATTAAACTATTATAAGGTTCGTTTATACCACCGTGTGTTGGAAGTTTTTGTTTCTCTACAGTGTGTTTGTATTTTAAAAATGCTTCTGCATAATGCACAGAACTGGAGACGCTGGAGAAATGTTCACCCAGTATATCCGCCTGCTCTTCTAGGCTACTTTGTACACCAGGTGCTGTTAGAAGAGGAACTGTAAAAGGGGAGTACGTGCCATTGAGTTTCCGAACTTGCTCCCACATTTTTTTTGATGTGACTGAGCTGTTTATAGACGAGACGTAATTTTTCCATGAATCTTTCTCGGCATTCCGCCGAATGTATCGGGCTTTAGCTCGTTTCCTTTTAAACTCTAATAAATTTTCTTGCGTTGGATATCTCCGCAAGACTCCCCATGCTTTGTTTTGCTGCTTTTTGGCTTCCTTACACTCTTGTGTCCACCATACTTTGTTGTTTTGTCTCACCATTCCCGAGGACTGTGGAATAGCTAAGCGTGCAGCCTTAAGAATGCAAGATGTAAACCTTTCATTCAATTCGTCGATGCTCAGTGTGTCCGAAAAAACTTGGTCTAAAGTAGCTTCGGAAGTACAAAGACCCCAGTCGGCAAACTGAAGTTTCCACCTGCGTGGTTTTGTCGGGATAATGGTTGGTGATGATGATGTTACGCTAATGATTACAGGTAGATGATCGCTCCCGTATGGGTTATCAATGACATCCCACTTAATATCGCTAGAAACACTCGCTGAACTAAAAGATAAATCTATGCAGCTCATTTTCCCTGAGCTTGGAGAGCAGTATGTAGGTTTGCCGGTGTTTAAAAGACAAACATTATTGGATAAAATAAAATCCTCTAAAATCTGCCCCCTTGCGTCAGTTTTTTCGCTCCCCCAAAAAGAAGAGTGGGCATTAAAATCGCCAACTATTAAAAAAGGCTCCGGTAGTTGCTTTACCAAGTCTTCAAAATCTTGCAGTGTTACTGTGAGGTGTGGTTCAATGTACACGCAGCACACTGTAATTGTTTTAAATGCAAGCAGGGTGACCGCCACTGCTTCTAGCCTAGTTTTAAGTTTGTCTTCTCGAGTTGCTATGCCATTTTGGACAATTATTGCCACTCCGCCCGAGAGCCTACTCGCCTGCTCTCGGTCGCAGCGAAAGACCTGGTAACCTTTGAGTATATTATGGTGTTTAGGACCTAAGTTTGTTTCCTGAACACAAACGGCTACAGGAGAGTGTGTGGCGAAGATGTCTTTGATGTCATTTAAATTATTTAAAAGTCCTCTGCAATTCCAGTGGACAATGAATGCCATGCTGCTTTTTTTGGTGGGGTGAAAACTAGGTTTTCGGTCCTGTGATTCGGGGCTTGTTTCTCTTTATGTTGTCTAGGGAGTTCCGCCGCCCATCCGACGTAGAGGGCGCAGAACCTCCTTCAGATGTGTCCATCGTCTCTTCGGAGACGCTGGAGGTTCGTGCAGAACGCACGTGTGTCGAACTGTTTGACCTCACCGTGTGCGGTGAGGCCTTGGAGACTGCCGAACCAGGGGTCCGTGCAGCCCGCTTTGGAGGTGGTGGCGCAGCGCTAGCTGCTTCCACCGGGGGCGCGGGGTGCCTTGCTGGAACCTCACTCTGTGTGGCTTCAGCAAGCGCCGAAGACCGCTGTGATGCTGCGCCCTGTTGCACCACAACGGAGTAGGGTCGCGTATGCGCCGAGGAGAGTCGCCTCCGTGCTTCGCGAAATGTCAGGTTCTCTGTTACTTTGAGTGTTATTATCTCTTTTTCTTTTTTCCATGCAGGGCACACACGTGAGTACGCTGCGTGGTTGCCCTCACAGTTTACACAAAGATATGTTTGGGCTTGACAGTTTTCAGGAGGGTGTTCATGAGAGGCACATTTCGCACATGTCTGTTGGCCCCGGCAGTTCAATGAGCCGTGGCCATAGCGTTGGCATTTGTAGCATCGCCGTGGGTTGGGGATGTAGGGTCGAAGTTTCATTTTGGTATAGCCCACCTCCACAGATTCTGGGAGGATGCTTGATGCAAAGGTGAGGACGATATGCCTTGTCTGAATTTCTTTGTTTTCTCTTTTGATTTTGATACGGTAGACATTTGTCACATTTTGTTCCTTCAGACCTTCTAGAAGCTCTTCCTCGGACACATACTTTAGGTCGTCATCTGAGATGACTCCGCGGACTGTATTTAGTGATCGGTGCTCACTGACAGTTACAGGAATTTCTCCGAAAGAAGTTAACGCTGAGAGCTTGTCGAGCTGATGTTTGTAAAGTACTTCAAGTAGAAGGTCTCCATTTGCAAGCTTCTTGATCTTATAGCCTTCCCCAATGGTGGCAGTTAGGGTCTTTGCGACTAGAAATGGCGATACAAGTCGGGCAGTCTTCTCTTCGTCACTGCTGTGTATTACGTGGAAGCGTGGAAAGTTGGCAACGTTCTTCGTGAAAAACTGGGCGGTTGCGTCGGTGCCTCCTCTTTTACGAGAGGGATCAGATGGGCGAAAAAAGGAAGCCATAAATTGAAAAAACTGTTCGGCCATGGTGCCAGCCACCCACCATGGAGCCCAACAAGGGGACGGGACATGAACTCGTGACCAAGTCATGCCTACGCCAGCTGTACACCGCGACTATAACCAAATACGGCTGAACACAGGGTTGTCCGCCACACAAGGTTAACCCTAGCCGCCAGGAAAAAAGGAAACTGAGAAAGAACGAGACGACAGGAAAGTTGTTAGAGAGAAGATAGGAAAGTGAAAGGTTGAAGGGGAGGACAGGAAAAGGCGACTGCCGATTCCCCCCGGGCGGGTCAGACCGGAGGTGCCGTCTACGAGAAGCGGAGGCCAAAGTGGTGTGTTGCCTTCGCCAAGGGGCCTTAAAGGTCCAAGCACTCGGCGTCGGCTCAACCACCAGGACCCTCTTTTCCCCGGTCACGGCGCTGCCACGTACGGCAAAGCAGGTACTTCGGAGCTAAATAAACACTGCAAAACTTGTTTCTAGTATACGTACACAACTTATTTTCCCGTAAACCACGCAATTTTAGTCATCAATATTGCCCCGTCATACCCGTCAGCTTCATTTTCCACCCAGATCAAAACAATTACCAATCTAGAGGAATTTCAGAAGCATTTAATCCATTCTTTTAGTCTGTTTTCACTCGCGACGAGCTAGAAACACTTCCTTTTTTTTAATTCAGACCCATCCTTAACAATACCTGACATTAGGAAGGCCAACCAAGGCGTTATGAACCTAATTTTAACCTTAAACACGAAGAAATCTGAAGGTTGGGACGATATTCGCAATGCGTTTTAGTGCGCAAAACTTTCGCGCCCGCTAGAGCGGTTTGGCGGCAGTGACGGTGTCGTAACCAAGGGAGCGAAGGCAGAGAGAAATTAGTGGAGGAAAGTGGGTTTAAAGCGCGAGGGGAATGGCAGCGCAGCCGAGCACAAGCCCAGCACACCTCCGTACAGCACGCTGTCCTACGGCGTGCTCTACGCTGAATGGCTCTACCAAACCACGTGACATCTGGGCACTAAAAGCAAGCGAGAAAGTGTGGCGAAAGTGTGAGGGGGAGGGTAGCGCAGGAGAGAAGCCCAGTACCCGCTGCCTGCTGCACGTGGTCCTTCGGCGTCCCCCTTGCTGCGTGGCTCATCCGAACCGCGTGACATTTGCGCGGGAGGTTCAAACACGATTTACACAGACCATGCTCGGCGGCGGCGAAGGGATGCGAGAAAAAGACAGAGGAGCACGTGCCGCCGTGGGTTCGCTGATCACGTGATCACTTCCTCAGACTCAGCAGCCATGCGCCGTGACCGATAAGACTGCAGTTGGGGCTGCGCCCAAATTTTGAATTAGGAAGGATAACAATCGCCAGTAACCTTTTTTTTGGTCTGGAATTACCTTATGTCTAGCCGCTATCTTACCCTGATATATGAAAAATCTCTTGACACTGACTTGACTTGATAGTTTCTACCTCACAGAATAGAATCTGGCGCAATTATTCGCTTGTTTAAGTCCGGGGAAAAACATTTAACCTTCAACCATAGGCGAATATCATTAACTTCCTTATGTGTAAGCTACTGGAAAAAATTGTGCCCACCTCCCCGCGAGGGGAACCCTGTGTAGATGCGACGCATCGTGGGGTTCACTTGGTGTTTCCGTTGGACTGATTCTGAAATCGCGTGAAACGTGTCGGGAACACGTATAATTATTATGTTTTATGGTTATTATTATGTTTTATTGGCCAATCTTGGTCAATATCTCTAAGTGGTATGCTTGGGCTTCACTGTCGCAACGACCTTTACTCCATCATTGTTGCTGTAAGTGGGAGCTTCTTTTCTTTTATTGCAAGTGTTAATCATTCCCCCATCATGCGTTGTATCAGTAGCATCTTGACGTGGTACGAATGAGTCAAGGATATAAGGCGCGTTCGTAGCATTTGATTTTGTCTCGGTTTTGTGGCGCAGTGGGAAGAGCCCCATGTACCTCGCGTTCTGCCCACAGTGTCGTGGGATCGAAACCGGGCGCCGCTGACTATTATTTTTTTATAGTGTAGGGGGAGGGGTGTGGACGGACAACAACGCCGTATGGAGGGACAAGGCGAGTGAATGAGATGCAGTCGTATCTAATATTCTTGAGTGTTCGCAAACATAAAAGCTCTTTCATAACTTAACTTCACAAAGAACATTGTGATTCAAAGTTACGGTGCAGCTGATGGCCGAAGCACGCGTTCAAGGGCCTTCGTCTTTCTCTTCGGATGGTCCTCTCTCGCCCTAACGTTATCGGGATTTACCATATCGCCACTGTAACAAGAGAGCCTGTGCTGTTCCAATGTACCTGCTTCAGATGACACCACCACACCACACCCTTTTCTGCGAACATCGTTGTGATGTCATGGTGCCTTATGAGGTGATGATGGGGTCTCCTGAATGGCGAAGACAATGTAGCGCACCACTGTAAAGGCGCATAGAGTTTTCGGCGCAGAGATGAGTTGCCACACTGGGCCTTGGCGGGGGGGGGCTTCATGTTCGGGTACAGTCTCTGTCCTTGTACGATCTCATTTCTGAGATGCGCATGACCTCAGATTTGACGTGCGTCGCGAGGAATGCGGCCTACCATACGGGGTAACTTCATAGTTGAAGTAGCTAGTGCGAATAGCATCCTTTCAGGGCCTGAAGTAGCACCAGAGCAGTATTTCTGATCGTCAGCACTGGCGTACTGGAATCCACGCCAACACCGCGTCTCCAGTGTGGACGTGCTGTTGTTATTCGATCCGCTGTTGTGCTAGCTTTCGATCGTCCTCCGCTTTTTGTGCAAAATCTTTGACGTGAACGTTGTTTTCGTGCTCGTGAAAGGGTAGCACCGCATATATAGTAGCAGTGTCCGTGCAACAGTAAACCTACTGAAATGGACAACGTCCTGTAGTTTCCTGAACTGCTGTCTTGCACGCGAATTTTACATACGGCAGAATTTCATTCTGCGTTTCGTGTTCGACATGAGCATACATCGGAAGCATGTGGACGAGGGCTTTGTTTTCTCTCGCTCATCCCGTTAGTGTGCGTGTGGTAAGCTCTAGTTCGCCTGTTAGTGGTCTGGGTTAACATCATGACGGACTGCATGAAATTCGCTAGAAATGCTGTTTGTTCCTCAGTCTATTATTACAATCTGTGGACCACCATGTAGTAAAACGACCCTGTTTGTAAAGAACTCCGCAATCTCAG
Source organism: Haemaphysalis longicornis (assembly GCF_048455015.1). Classification (NCBI taxonomy): domain Eukaryota; kingdom Metazoa; phylum Arthropoda; class Arachnida; order Ixodida; family Ixodidae; genus Haemaphysalis; species Haemaphysalis longicornis. The sequence goes on along the minus strand of NW_027526385.1, from coordinate 177,656,040 downwards.
CCTTCGTTGACCACAAAACAGACGCTGTTTCCGCATAACGCGTGAAGTAGTCTGTCACAGCCACTATCCCCCTATTCCCTTTGTCGACGTCGGAAATAGCCAAGAGGGTCCATGCCAATTTGCTGGGAAGCCACTTTAAGCGGTCTTATCGGATCAAGAAGCCTTGGCACTTTCAATGGCGCAGTCTTCCTTCTTCACTCACGGTAACTCTCAACGTATCACAGGACCATTTTCAAACGTTTCGGCAGTGGCGTTGTTTACGAATCCCGGCCATCGTGCGCCTGCCACCCAGTTTCCCCGTAGAGGCTTCGTCGTGACCGGCGTCGAAGATTCCACTCGTATTGCCGCCAGCGAAAATTGGGTTTGCGAAATTGATTACGAAATTGCGTTTGCAAAGAATGCTGTTCCGGAGACTGAATTAAGGATGGAATGTTGCGGATAAATTGGGAGAGGATACGAACTTCAAGATATTTCAGATGCTGGATTATGAGTATCAGTTTTTGTGAGCACGTTCAGTTGGGCTATTTCGGAAGCGCTGACGGCTTGAAGAATGAGTAGACCATGCTTTTTTTGTCATGGTGAGTTGATGGATGCTCGGGACAAGCAATCGGTACCGTTGTGAATGCGTCCAGACTCGTACACGACTTTGACGCCGTACGCCTGCAGCAGGAGGCTCCATTTACAACGGCGCCCAGATGTGTCCTGCAAGGTGGCCTGCCAGCACAATGAGTAGTGGTCGCTGAAGAGGTTAAATGTCCTACCATAGAGGTATGGCCGGAATTTGCTGATGGCCCAGACTGGCGAGCCAGCCTTTCTCTGTTGCAGAGTAATTGTCCTCTGCTTTTGAGAGCGTGCTACTTGCGCACGCTAAGACTCTCTCTGCCGCGTCCTTTCAGTGCACAAGGACCGCGCCGAGACCGACGTTACTGGCACCTTTGCGTCAAAATGAGAAAGACAGGGGGTATTGGTAGCCGGTTTGTTAGCTCGTTGAAAGCGACTTCTTGCCACACAAATCGTTCGTCGTCTTTTGTGAGACGCGTCAAGGGTTCTTTGATGTCCAAAAATTTGCCACAAAGCGCCTGTATAATAAGCATAATTGCAGAACTTTTTTTGCCAGCTGGTGTCGAGAACCCTGCGACAGCTGCCGTCTTCTCAGGGTTAGGGGACACTCCTGCTGCGCTGACAACGTGGCCAAGGAAACGCAGTTGCTTGTACCCGAAGTGGCACTAATTGACCTTCATAGTTAAACCACAACTGACAGCTTCCCGGGCAAGCAACCGTCAATATAGTTGTTCATCGGGGGATGCGGAGAATACAACGACATCATCGAGGTAGACCAGGCATGAGTGCCATTTTAATACGGCAAAGAAAGTACCCATCATTTTTCTTCAAAGACACAGCTTCTTAGCAAAAGCTGAAGGAGAGCTCTTAAAACTCGAAAAGTTGGTCAGGTGTGACGAAACTCGTTTTCACCCGGGGTCGGTCTTCTACCTCAATCTGCCAGAATCCGCTTTTAAGTTATACTGACGAGAAATGCCTTCTGTTGCGTAGCCGGCCGAGCACTTCATCTATGCGCGGAAGGGGTTACACGTCTCGTTTTTTACGCTGTTTAGCTTTGTGTTATCCAAAAAAGCGGGGGCTCTTGTCTTTCTTTTCAATCAGCACCACAGTTGGATGCCCCGGACGTTTCCACGGTTGAATTATGTCGTCATGAAGGTTTTCCTTTACTTTGGTCCGCATGGGTTTACGTTCCTTGTAGGACATGCAATGTGGGTGCTGGTGTACGGGCTTCGGGGTTTCGTCCATATTGATTCGATGTTTAGCAACTGGTGTTTATCAAACCTTTGATGACATGGATAAACAATCGCGGAAGTTCACCAGGAGGTCTGTTAGTTCTTGGGTTCCGATGCTTCAAGCCCTCCTGTCCACACGGTGACAGAGCTGACTAAAATTGCTCATGCAGAGAGGCAATGGCGGTTCGTTTTGCGACGTGTTGAACACGTTTCCGAAATTCGTCCGGAGGATGTTTACGCAACCATTATGCAGGTGGAGAAGGCCTCTTGCTACGCAGAGTTCTCTTTCTAGCAGCAAATTGATCTCCCCCCGTGACCAGCTGCTCACAGTTGTCAGATACGTTTAACCTTACGAAGACCACGGTGGGGCTTCGCGGCGGTACGATTGCCTCGCCGTCTACCACACAGAGGGCACGAACTTCCACTTTAGCTGGGTCAGTTTTCGCGACGGCACCTTTCGATGAGGGCGTTACTTGGGACGAGTGGTGATTAATAACAGCTTCGTCCGCTCGCAGGAAGTCCATATCCTGCATAACGTCTCTTGAACATTCTGCAAGTAAGATGAGGTCACCGTCTTAGCTGTAGCCCCGGATTCCAACCCCATAGCCGTGCAGCGAACAATAACAATCGAATCGCCCTCTTCAACGATAGTGAAGCCCGCTCCACTGCTTCAAGACTTTCTTCAGTTCCTGTTCGAAATTGCTGCTAATGCGTGAGTAGTATATCGGCGTAGTAATGTATATCGGCGTAGTAAATAGCGCAAATTTGAAGCGACCCCAGTTTGCGAACAGTAGTGAACCATTCCCTCAGCTTGGGTGGTTGCATCGCCATCGCCCCGTATAATACCAAGTACTCACGTGTTCCAGCCTTCCACACACGCGACTCTATCATTGCATGGTTTTGTAAATATTTTAGAACGACTCCAACCCGAACAACCTCATCAAGAGAGAACACGAACAAGCCCTGGAAATATCCATGCTCACTCCAACCGAGGAATAGGGTGCGTTGTGTTTGCGGCACACCCTCGAAGAACTAATCGAGGAACAAGGCACTGCGCACCGAGAGCGTCTCGTTAAGACATCCGCCGCCAGACAATAAAGTATACAGCTTGTGCATTCCGCATGAGAAGACCTTCGGCGACCAGATCTCCATCCCCACCAAACGACGAAACGCCCCTGTGTTCCACCGCGTCTGAGGGACATGCACGCACAATACAACGAGAAGCGGATAGAGATGGAAGCCAGTGGCTCGAGAAACAAATGTAAGGAAATCCGCACTTTCTTTATACCGACACGGCCACGTGGACCTATGGTTTCGGTCGTTTAGGGTACGGCTACTCTGCCAACGTTCCCGCCACCTGCTCCATCCGCACCAACCTCCACAAGGAAGGCGAAGAAATCGCCATTTCGAGGGTCCAAGCAGCCACCAGAGTGAAAAAGAAATTAGCGATTCCCGGCCAGCATTCCCCAACCTTGCACGAGGGAGAATTTTCAGCATGAAGCTCAGGGTGTTTACCAGCCGCAAGACGCAACCACAACACTTGAACCGCCTTGATATGAACACCAGCACATGGGGCGCTATACGGCAAATAACGGGCCAACAAGGCTGCTCTAGACCTCACCCACCCAGAGCTCCCGGAAAATGTACCAGAGACAACTTCCAACATCGTCACGGTGGTTACCGACATCTACTTCATCACTACAAAAAGGACAGACGGCTTCTCACGGCTTCTAGAAGGCTTACAAGCCAAAGTGCTTCGTGTGTGCCTTGGGGTGCCTAAAAATACTTCAGCTTTTGGGACTTTCAGGGAGAGTAGGTGCCTCTCTCCAACGGTTCCTTGCCAGCAAGAACTCCTTCGCGCACGCTTGCTGTTTGTGAGGAGGGCTGTCGCCCATCTGATGGCTTGTAACTCGGAAGCCGAGGTACGTGCCTTATTACCACCAGAGTATCAGAGCCCACCAGAGCTTACCAAGCCACGATGGATATTTGCATCCTGGAAAATAACACTAACCGTTCCTGGCATCCAGGGCACAGCTAAGTTGCCTCTGCCTGCTTTTAAACTCTTTGCATTGCAGCACATCGCTACTACCCACCAAAATTACACTTACATTTTTATGGATGAATCGGTGATGGATATATCACCTGCCATTGGAATATGGTTCCCATCAATCCGCACAAAAATTACCGCAAATGTAGGTCACAAACCCTCATCGATGGTCACTGAACGTACGGCCCTGCGTGCTGCATTGCCACACATTTTAACTGCTCCAGTTAAGGCATGGGCAAGCTTCACTGACTCTCGAGCAGCCCGTCAGTACCTCATGGTGCTGCCACAAGAGCAGCTTGCTCAAGAAATCAATAGCCTGCATACTCAGGCAATAAACAACCACCACGTCGTTGTTGTACAGTGGCTTCTATCTCACTGCGGTGTGGATGGCAACGACGAAGCCGACAGAGCTGCTTCATCAGCTCATTTCAGCCCAATTATCACACCAGTGCCTTTCCCAAGGTGAGACGGAGCGACTCTGGTGTCATCATTTGCCAAGAGCTCTCAGCGATTGCTGTGGACCGACCCAAATAAGATCTACGTTCCGTTACATGCAATAGACCCAGAGTGTCGCGTTCGGATGCCAAGCGGTCTGTGCAAGCGAGATGAAGCTGTCCTACATCGCGTCCGACTGAATGTGGCTTACATTAGGCATTTCTTTTTCAAACTTCGCCAGGCTTCCTCACCTGTGTGCCCTACCTGTACAGTTAGCGAAAACCTGAAACCGGTTCTCCGCCCATGTCCTCGCTATGAACTTGAGCGTACCAGAGCAAAGCCGCCTGTGTGCCTGCCCGCGTCCACCCAGATCTATTCAAGGCACCTCCTTAGGCCCTGGCTTACAACCGGCATTTCAAGTCGCGCAACAAAAGCGCTCTTCACATTCCTCCGGAGCACTGTACTTGTGAGTGAGCTATGAACTCTCGGAGGAATGGCTATATCGTCTGATTGTGTGTGTTCTTTTCGTCTACGTCTGTTTTTGAGTATTGATGTGTGAGTGAGAGTTCTTTTCATATATTTTCTTCCCACCTGCACCCCCATTTGGTGTAGCAAGTCGGGCGCCCAGCCTGGCTGACCTCACTTGCCCAATAAAGATGTTTCTCTCTCTCCCTCTCTTTCTCTCTCTCTCTCTCTCTCCGACTGCTAACCTCTCGGTCACCAAGAAGCAAGAATTGCCGTGGAGACACCTTTAAACGAACACTTGTCCTAACCAAGGGATCACCCGGCCTTTGTATTCGGAAATACACAGTGATGGATGTGAACACTGGTCTGGGCTTGCAAGCTTTGCACACACACGAGCAAATGCCCCAGTATGAAGAGACATGACTTCAAATATTCAAACAGGAAATTTATTATCACTAGGATGCGGCAACGGGCTAACATACCACACATTGAAAACCGCAAAATCCAGCAGTGAGCCGTCCCAAGGTCCGAAGACGTCACCACAACCCAATGCATCTTTGCCGCCGTCTAGGGCACAGTAGGCTTCAACAGGCCTCCCCTTTCTATAAAAAAGTCAATTTTTTCTCTCCGAAATCTCTCGGAGTTTTAAAGTTTCTAAGCTAGCCGTAGGATTCTCTTGAAAAGAAATTTAGTTCTGCAAAATATCATCAGCTGATTGAGAGTATTTCGGAATCCACTTGCATTTCGTTCTGTAAGAGTTAATCTTCAAAACCGAACGTTAATGTCCACATCTCCTCAAATGCCCTGGCGTCAGTTGCGCCATTGGTTAGGGCTGTTGAAGAGTGGAATTATGCAAATGCAACCAGTACTGGTGTGGAATAAGGACCACAAGTTTCTTGTAGTATGGGGGTGCCAGGGTTAAATAAAAACATTTCTTTGGGCGGCATCACCATCCCAGCGGTGGCGTACGCAGAATTCAATTTTGAGAGAGTAGTGGGGCCAAAAATTAAAATGAAGAGCATTAAAGGGCCAAAAAGTATAAAAAGAACGCAGTGTCTAGAGTGCCGTCTGACGGCACTCTAGCTGGCCGCTGCAGGCATGGCTAGAGTGCCGTCCGACGATATTCAAATATTGAATACCAAGCTAGCACCGTGAGCAGGCGTGAGCGGCTGTGTTTTTCGAAATATGCAAGCTGGAATTAGCGCATCGGCCTTTGGCCGAGGTTCTTGATCGTCTGGACACAAAGACAACACTTACAAGATCGTCCTTCCACGTCTGCCGACTGGTACCGTTGTTTTGAACACCATTTTTTTTAATAGGAAAGTTTGACATCCACCTAAATGCAGCCATACGGCTACAGAGGAAAGCTACACTGCTTTCTCGGAAACTCCGCAGTTGAAGAAAAAATTGTCCTGGTCCAGGACGAATTTTTCTTGAATGTATTTCGTTTTCTTGAAGAAAACGGATGTATGTTTTGCTTCCAAGCTTATTTATGTTCTGCAGGTCCTTAGTTGTGCACGAAATAAGGTTCAAGCATTTCATAGAGTGTTGGCTACCTTCGTATGGTGGTCTAAGTGGGAGCACATGCTGTTGTTGTTGTTGTTGATCCTGATAATTAATGGCGCATACCCAATCAGGGGATCGGCCAAACAACAGAGGATTGTAAAAATGAATGGTACTCTTATCAATTCACGACACGCCTAGAAAGGATAATTTAGATCAGTTGGTTTTGAGAAGAAAAAAAAAGAAAAAAAAAACTAGAAAATTAAAGCGAGGATGACCAATCTCAATCATAAAGAGAATCGTTTAGAATTTTCAATGTAGCGCAGGAGAGCAGTGCATACATCCCGGCGGCAAAACCCCGTTTCGGATGCCCCGAACGATAGCATAGCCGCCCCTGTTAGTGATATCCCCAAACTGCCAAGCGGCACCTCTAGGGACTGACGTCTCAGTCGGGAAAAATGTCGGCATGTCAACAGGTAGTGTTCGACAGACTCGTCTTCGTTGCAATAGCTGCACAGAGCTGTTGGCGCCAGACGAGACCTGTGCAAGTACCTATTTAACTGGGGTACTCGACAACGTAAGGCTGTGATAACCACCGCTAAGTTGCGTGAAGGGCACCATTCAGGTTTCCATGAGAATTTAAGATGATTAGATTCACTTAATGACAGTAAAACCGATTCTTGCTGTTCTCTGAGTTTCAGCATCCAACGGTACCTAGCTGCTGTTATTAAAGGTGTCGGCTCTACGACGTATACTACAGGACCAGAAAGTGCTATCCTTGCTAGAGAGTCGGCTGTCTCGTTGAATGTGATCCCCGCATGACCAGGAACCCAAAGAAGGTTAATTTCAGTGAAGTGAGGTGGCAGGAGTGACCGAAACGTCCGCAGAAGAGGAGTGTCTTTAGGGGAAGAAAGGGCTAAGCATACAGAAAAAGAATCAGAAATTATGATTGGAGATGTAATTGATACATCCAGCTTTCGTAGCGCCAGGACAATTGCCAGGAATTCCGCGAAGAATATCGGGATAAAATCAAACAGACGAACCGAAAAGGACCAGTTAAGGGAAAGGGAAACTATTCCTATACCGGATTTTTCTTCTCGTTGAGAGGCATCTGTATATATTGTAGCACCTGGCTGCATGGAGGCCAAATAACCTTCGAGAAGACGATTGAGCAGTCGGGCTGGTAAAAGTTTGGCATTTTTGGGGAAAATGTTCTGGAAATTGATAGAAAGAGGAGAACTCCTTTCTCTATATGGAATAACCTGATTTATTGCTACACCCAACGGAGAAAGGAGGCTCTGTACCAAAGTGCTTTGTGGACATGAGGACCTGGGCCATTGGTGCACCATAAACGCACCTGGTTCTGCAATAAAGATAAACTGCTCCCTGTTCACCTCAGAGCTATAAGCTCTCAGAAAAGTTTCAACAGTCAGTGTCCGGAACCTATTAAGCAGAGGAGGAACGCGCGCTTCCAAGTAGACTACTGCATTTGCTGCATTCTTAGGCAACCCTAAGCAGCAGCGAAGAGCCTGGCGCTCCAGAATAACCAGACGATGAAGCTTATACGCCGCTGACCCAGCGAATAACACGCACCCAAACTCTAAAATGGGGCGAACGTACATCCTGTATATCATAAGAAGGGTCTCTCTGCGCATTCCCTTCTTTCTATGACTGAGACGTCTTAACATCCCAACAGCACGTGCACCTTTGGCCTCAATGAGGGCTATATGTGGGGTCCAGTCAAGTTCACTGGTGTAAATTATCCCAAGGTACTTTAAGGAAGGAACCTGAGGAATTATGCACTGCCGGTAACTGAGCGTAATGTTAACAGGGCCTGAGATCGGAAAAACTAATAAGGAACATTTGTTGACGTTCAAAGAGAGACCAATACTGTCCAACCAGGAGGCAATGAGGTTCAGATATGACTGCATTAAAGCGTAAAGTGATTGAATGTCAGGTGCTGATGCAAAAAATGCAACATCGTCGGCATATACATATGTGGAGACACCAGAAACCACCGGAATATCGCTTACAAGGATGTTAAAAAGAACAGGGGAAAAGACCGCCCCTTGCGGAACGCCCCTAGACTGTGGCCGCTGTGAGGAAGTAACATTAAATTTAACACAACTGAACTGCCTGTCCTTCAGAAATTCACAAATCCAAGCTATAATGTACCTTGGGAAGTTTAGGACTTGTAACCGGGACAACAACACGGGGTATTCCACGCTATCAAAAGCTTTTGCTACATCTAGGGTAACTAGAGCCGAAAACTGGTTAGTGCGACGGGCTAGTTTAATCCGGCTTTCAAGGTCAATATGCGCACTCCAAATGGAACACCCAGGGCGGAAACCAATTTGTCTCGGGCTAAAGATTCTAGAACTAGACACCAATTGCATTATGCGTTGCTGCAAAATTCGCTCGACTAATTTAACGACGTTCGATGTCAACGCGATAGGCCTGATGTTTTCAATCAAGAGGCCCTGACCAGCATTCTTAAGTACAGGAAGTATTTTGGCGAGACGCCAGACATCGGGGATCCGTGCATGTCTAATAGAATAATTGATCATGTTAAGTAAATGATTCGGAGCTTCATCATATAATAATTTCAGCATTTCAGTAGTAATGCCATCTGGGCCAGGAGCTGCCGCAGTCAATTTAGTCATGACATCAGCGAGCTCTGAGAGCGTTACCTCTATGAAGTCGTCTACCACGTCTGGCGGGGAAAATGACACCGCTAAGGAAGATGAAAAACGAGCCTGAAGCCCATCAGCTATCGACTCTAGGGACTCTGAGAGTTCACCTGGAGATAGCACCACAGAGTCTGTATTATCTGGACAGGGTACGGCTTTCCGCGATCGAAGAAATCGAAAAAGCGCACGCTTCTTGTTAGGCTTGGAGAGACACAAAGATCTATCTGTGTCATAAGCCTGTTTAGCATTGGAAACTGCGCGTTTGAATACCGCTGAAAAGTATTTGAAGTTGCACCAGTTAAGCGGGGATAAGTTCTGGCAAAGTTTCTTCCAGGCCGCCTTTCTACGTCTAAAGCTGCGCGAACACTCTTCGTCCCACCAGGGACTAGGCGACACTGACTTCTTCGACATCACTTCAAATAATGACGACTGAGCTGAAGTGGAAAGGGCAGAACAAAGGCCTGTCGCACATTCAGCTTCGTTTTGTGTGACCAGAGAGGACAAGGACTCCTTCAGAGAGATTTGAAACCTTTTATAGTTGACAAAAGATCGGCTTTGGCGGTTAATTAAACGGATGGGACACCCGATGTCAAAAACTATTGGGATGTGGTCACTACTCGACCCGCCATCAATGGTCGACCAAGAAGGCACTGAAACACCTCGAGAAGATATAGTTAAATCCAAAACAGATTGCGTTTGTCCCTTAAAGTAGGTTGGAGAATCCGAATTTATGCATGTTAAGTTGTTATCTGTAATCCAATCCAACAAGCGATTACCGCAAGAATCCGTCCGGAAGCCCCAAGTAACGTGGTGGGAATTAAAGTCTCCTGCAAAAATAATTGGAGGTACAGCCGAAGCAATAGCCAAATCAAGGGGTTCAGAATCAACGACGCCACTGGGAAAGTAAACATTGGCTAATGAAAAAGGGAGGCAACCAGGTAGCTTCAATTCCAGCACTAAAATTTCACAGTCAGAACGTTGAAGTTGGAAGGACACCTTCGCGTTGTGAGCAAACTTTGTAGATATCAAACTTAACAGACCGCCACCTCGGGTTGGTCTGTCTAGCCGAAAGGTGCGGTAATTATAAAGACCAAATTCGTGGTTGCTGCTAAGCCAGGTTTCCTGTAGCAAAATTACGTCTGGGGAAAATTGGGAGCACAAACAAAGTAAATCTGCAAAGCCTGCCGAAACAGAGCGACAATTCCACTGAATAACTTTTAGAACCCCTATGATTCAGAGAGACCGGCTGCAGCAACTGCAGCCTCTAATATCTTACCCTTGGGCTTTGAAACAGATTTACCTTTCTTGGATTTTGCTTTTGGCTGCACTTCCAGGGTTTCGGTACTAGGTGATCCGGAACGCTTACTAGACTGATTTACAGTCTCCATGGGCCAAGTCTGAAGCTCCATGTCCGAGTCTGAAGAGGGCGAAAGGGGGGGGGGGGAAATAGTCTGTTTCGGCCGTAGCACCACGAACAGACGAAGTACCAGCCTCAGCGTAAGTAAGATGGTCGGATCCACGCACAGAGGTAGTGGGAGTAGACGAGACTTTAACTGAATCCAAGACAAGATTAGCTGCTGAGAGCAGCGGACCTTCCGGGGCGGTGGAAACTTGTTGGATCACTTGAGGAGAAGAGGTACACGAAAGCGGAGCGGGCTGCAAATATGGCGCCAGCTGAGTCACCACTGTGCGGGACACGCACTCGATTATGCTGGAAGTTAACTGGGTGATAACTGAAGTGACACTTTTCTCAACGGCCGCCGCAACCACGGAAGCAAAAGCTGGGTCAGCGAGGGAAGGCTGTTGGATCTTGGCAACCGCTTTTTCCACCGCGGCAACAATGGTACTGACTACGGCTGCGTCAGCGAGTGATGGAGATTGTTTGGCAGTAACTCCAGCGTACCCATGTGTCCTTTCTTTGACAATGGCAACAGCATCCCCGCGCGAGCAGCGACGCTTACCCATGACCTCAACCACTTGGACTTCTTGAGCTCTAGCAGGGCAATTAGAATAGTCAGCTGGGTGTGCCGCTCCACACAAACAACATTTGGCATCTTGGGCAGTGCATAGCTCGACAGAATGGCTCTCACCGCATGCGCGACACCGGGGAGACGATTTGCACGCCCTGGATGTGTGGCCAAAACGCCAACAGCTGTGGCACTGAAGTGGCCGAGGAGAGAGAGGTTCCACACGGTAAATGAGTGGCCATACTTTAATCTCCGATGGACATGCGGTCCCTACAAATGTAGCGATGACAGATTCTGTTGGCACCCTGTTTTTCTCTACAGCACGGCTGCAACGGTAAACTGACGTGACTCCCGCTACCGAAAACTGCTCTAGTACCTCCTGAGGTGTCATCTGAACATCAACACCTCGAACGATGCCCTTCACGCAAGCCAGGTGAGGGGGGATAAATGCACTCACCTGAACAGAGCCAAACATTGTACATTTCAAGAGGTCAGCGACACAGGTCTCGTCTGACGATCGGCACAAGACGCCACCTTTGCCAAACGGGCGAACCTCCGTAATGTGCTCGAACTTCTCAGTAGCCGCTCGAAGTGCCGCCTGTACAGCCCGCGGGTTTTTCAGCCGGATGAATCCGCCGCTTACTGGCACCAGGGCCACGGGGATGCTGCCCACCCCACTGCGCTTTAGGGCTTCCAATTGCACGTCCTGCGGACGAGTAGAGGCCGCCCAGGGGGAATTCCCCTGGCCAGGCGACTCAAAAGACATCCAGGCGCGGAAACCAGCAACCTGGAAGAAAAGAAGACCAAATAAATGACGGAAAACAACCGCTAATCTACCTGAAGGTTGGCCGATCACCTGAACCAGGAAAGCAAAAAACCAAGCGGCTTAGAAGCAAGCGACCACGCTGGCAGACACGTCAGCTATAGGATGCGTCGCGATAACCTCTTCTTCCCGTTAAGGTCTGGTGGTGTTGGATTGGTGCATTTTTTGTACACCAGCTCGTTTTGCGGTTCCTCTTTTTCAAAACGGCTGATTGTGCGTTTTTAAAGGTTTTTATTCAGCATAAATTGAGTGCTCATTTCCCTTTTCTATTTGCTCCAACCCACCCCGCGAATCCTAAGCCGCTTTGGGGCTTTCTGAAAGAGGTTGCTGACACTTTCAAGTTTCTTATTGTGCGTTTTTCTCTAGAGTATTTGTACGGACTCTCCAAGAAAGAATGGACGGGCATTTTAATTGAAAGTTTATGTCCAGTGCCCATGTACCGTCAACCAAATTTGATGATTTTAGATGACAGTGTGTTGAAGCGCGTCAAAAAAATCTGCATCCAAGCGGATGCAAAAACTTTCTTTTTTAAGTTCCACACGTCAACGTTGCCTGTTAAAACATGGCTAAGTAGTAAAGGTGTATATGTCCCTTGGTCTGTTTACTGTCGTTTGCGTAACCAGCCGGAGAGAATTGAACACTGTTTGGTTTTATGTCGGGATGCTGCGTTTTTTTCATGTTCTGCAGCGGATTCTTAAAAAGGACATATTCATCACCCCCTACCGTATAGAATTCCTGCGAGCGATGAAGAACTGTTCCGTGCCATATGACCTACCTTTTCATTGTGATAGGATTGTTTAGCCTATGGAAATGTCGCATGATTGACCGCCATGCCGAGGAACCTCGTGGAACTAAGTCAATTTTTCGCCAACAATGTGCGCTTGTGTAGTGTCTATGCGGCGCAATCGCAGCCGCCGGACTGGTTGCATCTTCTTGAGGCGTGTGTGTGCCGGCCTGAGTTTTAACATGTGTTAGCGAATGTACCGTTATTGTAGTTAGGGTGGGACTTCCAGCTATTCGGGCTAGTTTTTCATGCAATAAAGAAAAAAAACTGTCGTTGTAGTGTAAAGGATCCGCCTTAGGTTCTTGTTCTCAAGAACGGAGGTTCGAGACCGTTTCTTGCCTTGGTTGTTTTTTTTTTTTTTCTTTTCATTTTTAAATTGAAGTATAATTTTTATGCCTTGGGTTAGTTGTGGTGTTTTAATGAATTACTTTGTGCGTTAGGTTATATTATTTTATGTTTAGGTTAGGTTGCCTAGCCTTACGTTATCTAGAGCGATGTAGTGCCAGACACGGTAATTTTGTCACAAAACGCCGGTGGACGTCGATATAGTGCACTGCTTATATAACCATCAGACGGCATTCTAGACACGTCCTAAAAAGAAACACAAACGAAACAGGCACGAATAAACGCCAAAGCAGGAAATTTATGAAATCTAAAAGAGGGCACCTTCATTATATCACTGAAGATCCCGTAAAAGCACTGCTTGAACTGCCTGCACAGAAGACACGCGAGGATATCACCTTTATCGAGGACCCACAAACATCTAGGGACCATATATTTTTTATATTTCGTGCGGGCAAGATATTTGAACGCACGGTACATACACAAATCACCCCACATGTAAAACAAGCGGTCAATATCCCTTCGCCATGTATATTTATTATTTTATTCTTTTATTTATTTTTTATTCTTTTATTTATTTATTTATTTATTTATTTATTTATTTATTTATTTATTTATTTATTTGTCTGTTTGTTTGTCCAAGAGAGAAGCTGGTCGGAACAGGCTATTGGAAAAACGGTCAGGTCGGGAATATCTTTTCCAGACACACACACAAACGCACTGAAGATGGCTGTAGCAGGTCGGAAGCACATAACCAGGCGTAGATTGGGCGATGTCATTTGACATTCCGTTCTCTTCTACAGTCGTCCCTGGCACCTACCAATGGAGGGATTAGACGATCATTCATGATTTAATCCACTTCATTAAAACCACTCCCCACCAAGGAGAGAGAGAGAGAGAATCCACTTTATTGGAACTCTGGTTTTAGGGTGGGGGAGTGGCGGTGGCCCATAGGGCCGCCGCGACGTCGAGGGCACGACCGGTGACAAGTTCTTGGAGGTCGCGGTCCGAGCACCCCAGAGCCTGTTCCCAGAGGGTGGGGGAGGGTAGAGGTGGGGAAGGATCGCAAGGACATTCGCAGAGCGAGTGATAGAGCGTGTCCGGCGCGTCACACAAGGGGCAGTAGGGAGAGGAAAAGAGGTGAGGGTGCGTATGCACTAATAGAGTGCGGTGAGGAAACGAGTGAGTCTTAAGAAGGCGCCACATGTGGGCAGCCTCGGCGGTGAGGGAGGGGTGGGGAGGGGGAAGTTGTCTGCGAACGAGGCGGTAATGTTGGGTGATGTCCCGGTATGTTAGCAGTACCGGATGGGACATCTCGGGAACGCCGTGTTTAGGTGTAAAATAAGCGCCTGCCCGGTGTGCGTAATCTGAGCCCACACCAACAAAACCCTCCCGGGCTCGACAGAAACGTGATAAAGGAAGAATGAAGGGCTGACGCGAGGAAGAGGGGCATACCGCAAAGCTCGGGCTTGGTGGTGGGCAGACTCATTACCACCTATGCCGGTGTGGGCCGGGGTCCACAGCAGCGTCACGGGTTCGGAAGGGGGTCGAGTGCGAGGAATTTGGAGGGCCAGTGATGAAATGGTGCCCTTGAGGTAATTTCGGATGGCGGGTTGCGAATCTGATAATATAATGAGAGGGGTGGGTTTTTGGGTAAGAACGAGGGCAATTGCCGCCTCCTCCACGGTAACTGAAGTCGAGGTGAGCACCGTGGCTGAAGCTTGCGGGTCGGTGGCAGGTGTTCCTATCACCGCAGTGCCAAAAGTGGGCTTGCTCGGATACTCAGCCGCGTCTACGTATACGACGCTAGGGGAAGTGGGCACATATTCAAGACTCGTGCAAGGTAACTCAAGAATGCGATGGGGCTACGTAATGGATGAAACATGCAGTTAGCTGGATGAATGTCGTGCGCGGGCAGAGGGCACTGAGTGTCCCCTTCCGACGGCGATGTTGCGTCAATCAATTTCACCCCTGTGATTAGGCAGCTTTTGGCGGTACTCTCCCCTAACCTAGGAAACTGGAAAAGGCGCGCTGCGGCTCCCCGAGCCAGTCCCAGATTTTATCCTAAATGTGACGGCCTCCTTGATCTCCCCCTTTCTAGGAGATGGAGCGGCCGTGGTCAGCCACCGCCGCTTGCACAGTTTTCTTCTTAACATACAAAGATCGTCTGTTCCCTTTCGGGACTGCATCGTACCAGTCTTCAGCCATCAATGAGCGGCGGTCCCTCCTTTTTTCAGCCGCGAGTTAGTGCGGACCACTCTTTGCTTCCCCGGCCGAGTCAATCTCCTCTGCTGAGAACTACTCAGCCGGCCAATTATTCTGTGTTGCCACATGTCTCGCACAAAGGGACACAACGCATGCTTTTGGCGTCCCATGCGCTGAGCTTACCCGAAGGCGCCGTGGCTTTCGGGGCTGCCCCCCTCCGCAGGCATCCCTCCGCTGTTCGCACCCTTTTTGTTTTGTCACGGCCGGACTCGACTCCCCTTCCGCAGCGCGGAAAAAGAGTCGAGTCCGGCCGTGGCTTTGTGTAAACACTCTTGCGTAGGGCAGACATTGAGTCGTGAATGCTTGTATTAGTGGCACTTCCGAAGGATATGCAGCTTTGTTCACCGGCGACGTACCAGGCATACAGGCAGCATGGCGACGGCCGGAAAAACTTTGGGGGGGCTTAAGCCTGGTCAGCCTCCCCCCTTGTTACACCACTGGCAGTACGTCCGAACTTGTCGAGACTGCCAGAGACGGAAGGCGCAGCCCGGGAGACCAGCCGGAGTTCTCCAACCAATTCAAATTCCCGACGTGCCGTTCCACCAAGTGGGCATGAACCTGCTGGGTCCCTTTCCCACCTCTACAGCGCGAAACAGGTGGACAGCAGTCACGACTGACTACGTGACCAAGTACGCAGAAACAAACGCTCTTCCAAAGGCCACCGCACTTGAAGTGGCACAGTTATTCCTCACAAGAATAGCGCTCCGACATGGGGCTTCCAAAGTTATTATTACGGACCATGGAACCGCATTTACCGCGAAACGTCTGCACGAAGTACTAACACTCAGCGCATGTCTCAACGAAAAGGCAGTCGTACCTCCCTCAGACGAATGGCTTGACGGAACGGCTCAACAAAACCACCGCCGACATGCTCAGCATGTACGCTGATTTTCAACACTTGACCTGGGATGCAGTCCTCACCTACATCACGTTTGCGTACAATACGGCCCAGCAAAACCGACTCGAATGACACCGTTCACCCTCCTCTACGGCAGAGAAGCTACAACAATACTCGACGCCATGCTGATTCACGACATCAACGACGGATATGACATCCCAGGTCATGTGTTCAAAATCAGCGTACATGCTGAGCATGTACGCTGATTTTGAAAACTTGACCTGCGATGCAGTCCTCCCCTACATCACGTTTGCGTACAATACGGCCCAGCAGGAAACAACTCGAATGACACCGTTCAGCCTCCTCTACGGCAGAGAAGCTACAACAATACTCGACGCCATGCTGCTTCACGACATCAACGATGGATATGACATCTCCTCCCAGCAATTCGTACAACGCGCTGAGGAAGCCCGGCAGCTTGCCCGCCTCCGCATCATCGAAAACGAGCACCTGGACGGCTCCCGCTACGACCTTCGCCGCCGCCACGCGGCATTTTCACCGGGTGACCTTGTTTGGGTTTGGATACCCGTTCGACGTCGGGAGTTATCAACAAAGCTTCTCCGCAATTATTTCGGACCGTACAGGGTACTTCGTCAACTTAGCGAAGTAACTTACGAGGTGGTACCCGAGAATTCTGGTGTTTCCGATCGTCGTCGATCTCGACCAGAGACGGTGCATGTAGTGCGTTTGAAACCGTATGCTTCGCGCAAAGGCGACTTAACGACCATACTGGCTTCGGACCATGGTGACAGTGATCTTCAGCATCGGCACGATGCTATTCTGTGAGGGGGATGGTGTTTCGTGCGTAAACAGTGGCGGAGCGCAGATGGCGCCGACGCAGCATTCCCTGTAGGCCACGCCAATCGTCCGGAGCCGGTGTGCGCCGTTCTGGTGTGTCTCCATCACCTTCATCATCATCATAGAGATCACAAGAATGATCATCACTGCCTAAGCCGCGAAAAAGACGAAGACGTACCCCTTCGTGAGCTCCTGTTGTTGGTGTGACTGCTACCAGGCATCAGGCACAAGGTTCCCGAAATACACCCTCTTTTTCTCTGTCCTACTGGCCTTCATCAATTATTGCGCCGTTTCAATATGTTAAAAATCACGGATCTGACCGAATGCTGACATATCAAAAACGTCTGCTTAATAAGTTTTTATCAAGACTTCGCTGTTCATTCGGCCGAATCTAGTCAAATGTGTAAGGATGTGTAACGCTAAACGCTTATAGGCATAAAAGTAGTAATGGCTCAAAAAATTCGCTGTTCTAACCAACACGTATTACAATCACCTCCATCTCCACCACATATATCCTAATAACTACCCACTTAACTGCCCCCACTGCGATGAGCCCAACACCACCGCTCACATCATCTGGACGTGCACTACCAACCCTCCAGCACCCACTCCCCTACCCTTTAGCAGTGGGAGTGCACGTTGCAGAGCTGCCAGCTGGAAGACCAGGAGGCCGGGATCTCTCGGGCGAAGATGGCAGCCATGGCACGCGACCTACCGGAATAGGATGACCGCCCACAGCTCCAAACTCTTTGCTCCCCTACCCCGTCCCTGTTGTTTCAAAAAGCGTTTTCTCTCTCTCTCTTCCTGCATCAAAACTGCGATGAAACATACCAATTAACTTCATCCTGACATCGTACATTCTCATCTCATTTTCATATGTTTTTCTGTTACCTATTTCGCTACATTCTCTGAATTCTCCTTTTTTCAGCGTCGGAATTATACAGAATAACCTGCCTTGGTTCCTGTGCGTAGGAATACATTTTTTACTCTTTTTTAAAACCTTTGTTCAATACGCAGGCATACATTTCCTGGAAAACGACGTGTCAAAAATACCACTGAAAGTTTAACTCAACATTGCAGCAAATGTTCGTCACTTTAGCTTTATTCACTCGGAGTGCACGGCCGGCCTCTGGAAGCCATTGACTTTATCTGGTAGACTTGATACTTGCGGATATAAGTGCTTTATGCTTTGTTATCAGTTCTTTTCTCCGCGAACTTCAGGTATCTTCGTTCCACCCCCAAGGCAATCACAGAGAAACAATACCCGAGAGGAACAAAGAAATTCTTTGTATTACGCTGAGAACCCACTATGCAGCCTTAGATGCCACACTTGAGTATTGTTTTTTAAACCAAAGCTTTCTACCTGTACCAACCAGCAGTCCTTTTGTGGAGTGCGGTACAAGAAACTCCCAACGCGGCTGGAGCGGCGGAGGGTGGTTTTCCCTCACGGAGCACAGCGAAGATGTCGTGGCGATAGGGCGCTATTACCCAGTATTCCCCGTGCTCACCCCGGCGGGCGCGTTGGCGGGATCCTTCTGTCGGCTTTGTTGTCTGCTTTAGCGATGGTATTGGGCCTGTTTTGGCGCAGCTTCACGTCAACTGCGCCCTTACTTCGCACGGCTTGAATAACCTGTTCTACAGCACCTCCTGCGTAACCCTCACCCAACGGAATTCAGTGGTCGCAGGGGAAAGATATGTCGAGGATTGGTTTGCAGGGCGGGAAAACAAAACGTAGACACCACATACCCACATCTGGCCACGAGAGAAATGATAAATTTTGTGCCCTTCTTGCAACAAATCGGCCTCCGTTTTTTATGCCAATTCGGCTGTGTATGAACAGGTTTTACAAAAGGCAAAAAAAGCAACTGGTTTTGATAAATTGGGATTATAGAAGTTCCCACAGCTTTTTCGCAATTGTCATACTTACTAAACCTAACTAGTTTAAATCACCATAAATTGTAATCACCAAGCTCACACGCGGAATTGTTTCGGTTTAGCGCTTGTGCCGCGCAGTGGTGTAGGCCCGAGCTAGCACATCACGGTGGCTAGGTTCCGCTGCCTCAGCCTTCGGAAGGCGCTCGTCTCGGTTCCCTTCCTTCCGACGCACGGCCGGGCTACAATGGCGGCGTCCATCGATCGAGCCCGGCCGTGGCCGATGGTGCTGCGTTCGGGACCGCGCCGCCGCGAACTCAGGTAACGGCTGGCAGCAGACTCTCTGCTTTCGCTCTTTCTAGAGCTACGTGTTGGAATTCAAGTGACGTCGCATGTGTTATTGTTTGCAGGGCCCGTGTAAGTACTTCGGCCGGTCAGGGATTTCTGGAGGGTTACCGCCTTCTCTGCGTAGCAATATAAAGTTATTGCCGCTTCTATTCAACACTTTTAACGAAGAGGAACCGAACAGCACCACAAGCGTTTTATGCGGATAAATCCGCTAAATAGACACGACGCGCCCCACTATGTGCATTTCTCCGCTACCGCTCACTGGAGCGTGTACACTAGTAGCGCGGCGTTGCCGCTGCTTATAGGTCAATCTCCCGGTTAACTTAGCTTCGCTGTGATATAGCCAGATTGTGTAGAGAGAGAATCAACTTTTACTGAGCCGTTTAAAGAAGGTGTGTGCGCGCAGGCACCAGATGGGGTGGTTCCCTAGTCACGGGACCCGTATGTGTCCAGCAGCTCCTGGGCCCTGGCCACCCGTCAGTACTGAGTGGCGATGTCGGGGCTGGACAGCAAGGTCTCCCATCGCTCGAGGGGGTTGGGGATAGGGGCAGGTGGAAGGGAAGGTGGGGGGGCCTTGAGTTTCGTGCACTCCCCTATGATGTACGCGAGAGTGCCTCTCTTCTCCTTGCAGAACGTGTACGAGCTGTCGTGCTCGGCCGGGTACGTCCTTTTCAGGAGCACAGGATGCGCTAGCGACCCCGCTTGCATGCGACGAACGATCGTCTGCTGTCGCCTGTCCAGCTGCGGATACGGACCGGGAAGCCTACATCGCTCGTTTCGGTACATTTGGACAATGTCTTTGTAGCTCGTGGCGGGGTGCGGTAGCTCGTCCTCGGCCCGGATTGAAATTTCTCGGGCGTGGTGGTCGGCAAGGAGGTTGCCTTCCACCTGCGAGGGAGCCGGGACCCAGGCGAGCTTGATCGCTCGTCCCGGTGGTCGTTTGTTCAGAATGGCTAGTGCCACGGGAGAGACTCTACACCTCCGGTAGCGCGCGTATGCTGTCTTGGAGTCGGTTATCACGGTCTTCGACTCCGGCGTAGCCAGGGCGAGGGCCACGGCCACCTCTTCTGCTTCGGGCGGGTCCTTTCTGCGCACCGACGCACTGGTCACCAGCTTGTCGATGGTGGTGACGACCGCCGTTGCCTTCGTGCCGTGTTTCGGGAGCGAAGCGTCGACGTAGAGTACCCGGGGGTCCTCTTCCAGCTGCCGGGCCAGAACTTTGGCCGGCGCCGATCGCCTCTCGTCGTGCCCTACCGCTTGCATGTTACGGGGGAGGGGTTTAGTCTCAATCGATTTTTGACACTCCCTTGGTAGCGCTACTGTCTCTTGCTGTGGTTCGATCTGCCGTCCGATCTTTCTCAGGACGGCCCGGCTGTGCTCGGTCTTGCTCAGCCGTATGCGTTCGTTCGACAGGTGAGCTTCGATCAGCTCTTCCGCGGAGTTGAGCGTGCCCATGTCCACAAGACGTTGCTTCGACGAGTACATCGGCATGCCCATGGCGGTATTTGTTTCTTTTCTTATGGTCGCGCTGAGCGCTTCCCTGTTGTGCCTTCGTCAGCCGGAGGTATGGCGTGGAGTAAGTGACTCGCGACACTACGAAAGCCTGCACCAGGCGCAGGCGCCTTCTTCTTTGAGTCCTCTGTTGCGGTTGGCAACTCTCCTGATCATGCTCGTAATCTGTTCTGACGTGTTCGTGATTTTTGTCAAAGCCGCCGTCGCCCTGCCGTCGCCTCGCAGCAACAGGCCCAGAATGCGGGTCTGCTCGGTCGGCTTGATGTGTGTGCCGTCGATGGAGATGGTCATGTTCGGCGGCGCCTCCTCCTTCGGTCTGCCCGGTTGCACCATGAGTAGCTCCGATTTCTGTGGAGCGCAGCTCAGGCCGCAGCGTACTCGTGGACGGTCGTTGCCGCTCTCGGGAGCACCTCCTCCGCCCAGGCGTCTGAGCCCACGCGACTCGTCCACACCGTGATGTCGTCGGCGTAGAACGCGTGGTCCACGCCTTCAATCTGCTTGAGTAGTTCGGGAAGGGGGAGGAGGGCCAGGTTGAAGAGCAGAGGCGACCTTACCGACCCCTGAGGGGTGCCCCTGTGTCCGAGCTCCACGGGTTCTGACCGTTCCTCGCCTATCCGTATCGTAGCCGTCGTTTTTGTGAAGAAGTCTTTGATTTAGCCGAAGGTCTTGCGGCCGCATCCCGTCTTCCTTAGGTTCTCCAGGACGCTCACGTGAGACACGTTGTCAAAGGCCTCCTTGAGGTCCAGTGCCAGTATCTCCCGTGGTGCGTTCTTCGTGGCTCGCTTGACTACTAGTTCGTGCAACTGGACGAGGACGTCCTGGGTGCTCAGGTGTTGTCGGAACCCGTACATGGCCGCCGGCATCTGGTCCGTGTCGTCCAAGAACGCTTGAAGTCTCCTGAGAACCATGCGCTCCACGACCTTGCCCATGCAGGACGTGAGCGAGATCGGGCACATGGCTTTCCGGGCTTCGGTATGAAATGTACCTCGGCCTCTTTCCACTCGGCAGTCAATCGCGATCTCTCCCAGGCCTTATTGATGTGACCCAGGAGCCCGTGCGCCGCCGTGTTGCTTATGTTCCCGAGCAGCCTGCACGTAATACCGTCCGTTCCCGGCGCGCTCTTCTGATTGCTATCGTCAATGGCTGAGAGGAGCGCCGAGATTGTGAATGCCTCGTCCAGAATTTTCTCAGGACCGTCGTACTCTTCGGGTATCGGGTATTGGCCCTTTTCCTTCTTGAGGTAAGTCTTCTCCAGGTCTTTCAGCAGTCGCCCGTCGTAAGCGCTGAGGACCTTGGTCAGGTTACTGTTGCTGGCAGTCTTGCTGCTCAGCGGGTCGATCAGATGCCGCAGCAGGCGCCAGGTTTTGCGCGCCGACAGCTTGCCCTGCAGTCCGTCGCACATGGCCAGCCAGTTTTCGCGGCAGAGCTTGCTTGCGTACTCCGCGAACTCCTTGTTCAGGACCGCAATTCGTTTCACAAGCTTCTTGTTGTGACGTTGGCGCTTCCACCTGCGCGTTAGGGAGTGGCGCGCTGCTCACATGTGTGCGAGTCGAGTGTCCACGAAAGCGGCTTGCGCTGCCGTCACGATCTCTTGGGTGAACTTGTCAAGCGCGCTCTTCTCCGCCCGCGCCCATTCTGCGTACGTTTTGTTGCTGTAGTCTTCCAATTCCTCGGACGACTCTTCGTTCTCTAGGTCCGTCTGCTTGCGCATTCGGTCCCGGTCGGTCACTCTGGCTTTACGCAGGGTTGCCCGATGCCTTGGTCCGTTGATCGTTAGGCTTATGATGTTGTGGTCGGAGCCCAAGTCCACGTCTTCGCCCTGCCAGGTTACCGCCGCCGTCCCTGCGAGCGACGATAGGTCCGGTGTGGTGTCTCGGCTAGCGCTGTTCCCCTTGCGAGTGACGACGCACGGTTCGTTCAGGAGGGTCATGTTGTGGTCCTCCATGGCCATGGCTAGGATTTTTCCTCTCTTCGATTGATGCCTGTAGCCCCACGGTGGGTGAGGGGCGTTGAAGTCCCCGAGGATCAGGAGCGGCCTGCTCCCCGCCAATCTCTTCGCCTGCCTCACGGTTTTGTAAAAATCGTAATGCCTCTGTGACGGCCTGCAGTACGCGCTCATTACAAACAGGTTCCCTGCATTATCGATCGTTCTTGAGTGAAACTCGACCAGCGTGTGCTCAGAGCCGTGTTGCGGGCTGACGTGCTGCGTTGCGGCGACGTTGTTTCGCACCAGAATCGCCGTGCCGCGCTCTATCGGGTCCGTGTACGTCAGGTATCCCGGCAGGCGCGATTTGCCGTGAGTCTCTTGCAGAGCCACGACGTCCGGCTTCTGGTCCAGACTCTCTGTATGAAGTAACAATTCGCAGTCCTTTTTGCGTAAGCCTCCACAGTTCCATTGATAAATGATCGTGGTTCCCCCCCCCGTGATTAGTTTTCTTGTTACTTGTCTTTTTCATCATCTTCAGATGTTTCGATGTGACCGCGCCTGTACGCGATCGATTGCTTGATTTTATCATTTCGCTTTTTCCTCATTGCCGCGAAACGGTTTCGTACTGTTTGGTTGGCGACCTTCGCCGCCAGTCTTTCATTTTTGACTGATAGCGTCTCGACCTTTGCCTCCACGTTCCCTAGTCTTGCTTCGATGCCCTCGAGCCTGACATCTATATGATTGATTGCCTCGAGTATCGCTGCCAGCTTGTCGCCCTCTTGCGGCGGTGTTAGTTGTCTCGATATATGGTGTGCCAGTGCTGCCGTCTCGCGGTCGACGCTGTTTTCGGCGTCCATCGCTTCTTGCGTTCCCGGTTCCTCTTGCGTGGGCTTCGCCGCCACTCCCTGCGCTAGGCGGGTCGAGGGGGGGCCCCTCCGCGGCACCTTCCATTCCTTTCCTGTGGCGTCCTCCGACGCTACACTCACCTTCGTTACTGCGTTTGCCGAGCTACCGCTAGCTAGCGCATATATTTTGTTCATTAGCGCTCTGATCTGCGCGTTTTGCTCCTGAATTAAAGCGTTCTGCCTCTCGATTTCTTTTAGTTCTGCACTTTCGTCACTTTGCATCGCGACGTTCTGGTTAGAGTGGGAAGGGGAGGGGTTGGGATTGAGGGGCGGGAAGTCCTTGTCGTTCGTTACTCGAGCGCCGGGAGACCCGTTCGTCGAGAACACCTTTTTCTCGGCGAGAATCCCTCGTCGTCCAGTGAATGCTGCTCTCGAACTGGCCGGAGACCTCGAACCGGCCCGGGACCTGGATGTTCCCCTGGACCTCGAACGTGAAGCTCTCTGTCTTCCGCTCGAGCCTGGATCTCTTCCGGTCGCCTCCCAACGGCGGTTGCCGCCACTCCTGCGGCCGGCCGGTGATGGCGTTCGGCCGCGGGAGCGGGACCGCGAGCGGCGGCGACTTTGACGTGCGTTGCCGCGGATCGGCGTTCTCCACCGGCTCCGCGACGTGGAGCTGCGTTGGGGTCCCCCTGCATGACCTGTCTTCGCTTGTTTACCGTAGCCGTAGTCTTCTTACTCGACCCGGCACCGTTCCCATCGCCGGCGTCGAACCACGTACGGCGTCTTGAACCGTGCCTTGAATTTACGATCGGCGGTCAGGTGCTTGCCGCCGCACAGCGCGCACTTGGGGTTGCACACTTGGTCTTCGTCCGGGTTGGCCACTCCGCAACCCCGGCATATTCTGGTCATGAGGATTTGGGCAC
The DNA here is from genome assembly GCF_048455015.1 of Haemaphysalis longicornis. Classification (NCBI taxonomy): domain Eukaryota; kingdom Metazoa; phylum Arthropoda; class Arachnida; order Ixodida; family Ixodidae; genus Haemaphysalis; species Haemaphysalis longicornis. Next base: position 177,631,803 of record NW_027526385.1, on the reverse strand, counting down.
ACGTCCATTCGGAGGCCGACGCGCCCGCACTGATAACACACGTCGATTTGCTTCCGATGCAGCGTGCACTCCATCAGAGCGTTTGCGTAGCGAACGTAGTTCGGGACCTTGTGGCCCGCGAAGGCGATCACTACGGACATTGTCTTCCTGATCCGGTTCGCTTGTAGCGCCGTCGGGTTGTGCTCGTGCACTACCAATTCTTGAATTTCTTTGGCCGTGTCCTCTAACGGGACGCCGCGTATCACGCCTTTTACGGTCCCTCGAGTGGCGGACTCATAGGTGCTTACCGCGTGGGACGTGCCACGTATGGCGATGCCCTCCACGGCCGCGTACTTGTACGCTCGTTCTCTCACCGGCGTGCTCACGATTATAATGTTCTGCTGGTTGTTCAGGCAGATGACATCGTCTCTTGCTTCAATGGCGCTGACCTGCGCTGCCGTCGTGATGGCTCGGCTAACTTCGGGCCGGAATACTTCTCTCACTCGAAGTCCGCCGCGTGGCCGCATTATTATCTTCGTGTCGTCGCGGGGTAGGTCTGGCAGTCGCGCGCCCTTCAACAGCTTGCCCCTGTTGATTCGTTTCTGCGTCCTCTGACGTAGATCGTTGCGGGTGGCGTCACTGAGGTCAGTGGCCTGACTGCTGACGTCAGTCGTGGCCTTGCGTCACCTTGGCTCGCTTGAGTTCTACGCGTTAGGCTTGGGTCCACCGCTCCGCTTTGCTTGACTTTCTCGCCCGCGGTTTTCCAACCGTGCGATTGAGTGAATTGATCCGGCGAAATTTCCACGCCATCCACTTCTACGCGCATAGCGGTAGACGTCTTGTTTCAGTAACTGTTGCGTAATGTTCCGAAAATGGAAGCGACGAAAAGCCCGGCGGAGTCGTAGAACGCCTTGGTTCAAGGACGCTATTGCATCACCGCCGCTGGCCAGCTAACCCTTGATTTAAGGTTAGCGTGGCGGCCGCCGCTTCAAAAGTTCCCGCACTCGTACAATGAGACACAATGACTTGCCTGAAGAAAATTTGGTCTCCCGGGGATCGCGTTGATAATGTCTGTCGACCAGTACTGGTTTTGTGGCCTTGCATCAAGTTGGAGCGTCAGAGGACAGGTACTTCGCGGAGCCGATGTGAAGTTCGCCCGCATCGGTTGGCCCCTTCGTGGATTCCCAGATTGTGTAAGCGTTTGTTACATATAACGCAGAAGACGGTCTCACCACCAAGTTACATTAGCGAGTTGCACGTAATGATAAAATATATCTTTGGAGGAACTTCTCACCCAAACGATTTGAGGAGGAGGAGGAGGAGGAATAAACGTCCCTATGAAGAAGTTCGCCTTGGGAAAGAGTCCTTATTCCAGGACCCCTTGAGACCGTCCAGCTTCTTGGGCTCTCTTCACCAGCCAAAGCTGGTCATCAGGGTCCGAGCTGGACAGTGCTCTCTCCCAGTGCTCAGGGGAGGGGTAGGGCAGAGGGGGTAGGTTAGGGTTTTTATCACAGCCCCACAGAATGTGGTAAAGCGTGCCCGCAGCCTCACAGAAGCGGCATTGCGAGGAGTACAGGGTGGGAGCCAGAATGTGGGCTCTAGTTGGGTGGGGAAAGGTATTGGTTTGGATACCTCGAAGGTGGTGTTCTTGTTCTTTGGTGAGGTTTTTGTGTGGAGGAGGGTACATGGTTCGCTGCAGGCGGTAGTGCTGCGTGATTTCCTTGTAGGACAAAAGGGGACAGTCACGCCGCTGCTCGCCGAACTCCTGACTAGCCCGGTGTGTCAGATCGCGGGCATGCTGATGGGCAGCTTCGTTGCCAGGCACGTCGGCATGGGCGGGAGCCCAAATAATCCTTACGCGGTGTTGTGGAGGATTCTGAAGCAGAATTTGTGTGGCGGGGGGTGAGACGAAGCCGCTGGAGAAAGTTCTGCATGCTTGTTGGCAGTCCGTAATAATGATCTCTGCAGGGGTTTGAGCAATTGCTAGGGCTATGGCCGCTTCTTCTGCCTGTTGTGCATGGGTGGTAAGAATTGATACACTTGTGAGGAGGGCTTGAGCTGTAGTCACAACAGCAGTCATAGCTCTCCTCCCGGGATAGGAGGCTGCGTCTGTGTATACTGTGGTGGCGTTTTGGCCGTACCGTTTGAAGATAGCTTTAGCTCTGGTGTCTCTGCAATCCTGATGGTGCGTTGGATGCATGTTCCGGGGTAATGGGGCCACATCAATGAATTGGCGGATCTCATGCGGAAGGTGAGTCGAATCGGCCTGGGGGTGTTGATGCGGTGAGCGCAGGCACAGCTGGTTGAGAATTGTCCTGCCGGTGGAGGTGGAGCTCAGACGTAATAATTGATTCATATGATGAGCTTCGAGGAGTTCATCCAAGGTATTATAAACTCCCAAGTGTAGGAGTTTTTGTGTCGAGGTGCTGACAGGCAGTCCCAACGCCAGTTTGTACGCCTTGCGTATGATAGTTTCCATCCTGCCTTTTTCAGCCTTCGACAGCACAGCGTAGGGGAGGGCATAAGTAACCCTAGAGATTACAAAGGCTTCGACAAGTCTTAGCACATCCGCCTCTCTCATACCTCTCGTTTTTGTGCTGACCCTGCGGATCATGTGGGAGACTTGCTCCGTGATATGCTTAAGTCGGTCTAGCAGTTTGGTGTTGGAGCGATCCGCTTGTAGAAGCATGCCTAAGATTCTCACCTGCTGAGTTGGAACAATAGGGTGGCCATCCACTTCTTGGGAGATGGTTGGCGACCCGGGAGGGAGTTTTTTACGTGGTGAGACGATAAGCAACTCACATTTTTGCGGTGCACACGCTAGACCACATTGTCGTGCGTATTCACTGACAATGTCGGCCGCCTGTTGTAGGTTGGTCTCCATTTCCCCCATTGACCCATGAGTGGCCCATATGGTGATGTCATCCACATATAATCCATGGTGTATGCCTAGTATGGCATCCAGGAGTGGAGGGAGGCCTATGAGAGCTATATTAAACAGCAAGGGGGAAAGGACCGCACCTTGGGGCGTGCCCTTGTTGCCGAGAGAAACTGTATTGGAGTTTAAATCTCCCACCTTCAGAATGGCTTTTCGGTCGTCGAGGAAGTCCCGAATGTATTTGTAGGTGCGTTCTCCGCAGTTAAGGCCATTCAGTTGTTTAAGTATGGCCGTATGACTGACATTGTCAAACGCCCCTTTTAAATCCAAGGCCAAGATGGCTTTGGGGTTGTCCTTCGAGCATTTCAGCATAACCTCTTCCTTCAGTTGGAGAAGGATGTCCTGCGTGGAGAGGTGATTACGAAATCCACACATGGTATGTGGGAACATGTTATTTTGTTCGAGGTACTGCTGTAGCCTTTTGTGGATGACATGCTCCAGAAGCTTTCCCAAACACGAGGTTAGTGATATAGGGCGCAGGTTCTCGGTGCTCTGGGCTCTTTCAGGCTTCGGAATAAGGCGCACCTCAGCCGTCTTCCATCCTTCCGGGAGTTGGCCCGACCTCCATACTGTGTTCAGGTGGGCGGTGAGTTCAATGATGGAATCATCATCCAAGTTCGCTAGAAGCTTATTGGTTATGCCGTCCACCCCTGGGGCTGTGTTGCGTCTGATGGTTTGCAGTGCCGCTTTTACTTCATGGATGTAGATGTCTTCATCCAGTTTGATATTTGGTTGTCCAGAGTATGGTGGTAGTGGCGTTTTCGGATGGACGGGGAGGTACTTGTCCAGTAGGGACTTCATGAGGGCAGCGGAATCTCCTGGGTAAGAGTGAATTATTTTTTTCATGGTTTGATTTGACTCGGTCTTGCTTTTTGAAGGGTCCATAAGATATCTGAGCAGTCTCCATGTATTTAATGTACTGAGTTGGCCTCGGAGACATTCGCAAAAGGATAGCCAGCTTTCTTTGCACAGGTGAGCCGCATAGCGGGCTGCTTCTTCTGTTAGGAGGGCTATCCTCCTTTTCAAACGACGGTTTAGGCGCTGTCGTTTCCAGCGTTTGATGAGGCTTCTTCTCGCTTCCCATAAGTGGAGGAGGTGAGGGTCTATACAGGGGGTTGTAGTGGTTGTCTGAATTTTCCTTGTGAAACAATTCATATCCTTGCGGAGTTGGATGGTCCATTCCTCCAGAGTGAGCAATGGGGTGATTGCACTGTCAAGTCGGGCTTGTTCCCTTCGCTCACGAAATTTAGGCCAGTCCGTGAGGCTCGCCCTTCCCAGGGGGATAACGTATTCTTCTCCAAGTACTGTCGTGGCTAGGATCGAATGGTCACTTCCCAGGTTTTCCCCGGTGTGAGACCACATAGCCGTGACGTTCCCTGTAGTGATGGAGAGATCAGGGGACGTGTCTTTGGAGACGCTGTTACCCATGCGCGTGGGAGTATGCGGGTCTGACAGCAGGATGAAGTTTTCCTCCTCAAGGATGCAATGCAACGCGGTTCCTCTCTTGTTGGTGTAGCTGTATCCCCATAAAGGATGTGCGGCGTTAAAATCTCCCACGATGATGAGGGGATTAGACAATGCAATGCGTTTTGCTTGCTTGATGACGAAAGAGAGGTTTGCATCTTGGCACCTTGGACGGCAATATATGTTTAGTAAGTAAAGGCTCTGGGCCACTTTAACTTTCCTCGGGACAATTTTCATTAGTATTCCAATTTTTTCCGACTGCTGGAGCGGATGCTGTATAGCTGTGATTCGTTCGCTTATTAGCGTGGCGAGAGAACTTGAGGGTCCGTATTCATATGAGATAAAGCCGGGTAGTTTTGCCGGGGAGTTTGTTTCCTGAAGGGTAATAACATCTGGTGACTCCTGAGCCGTGGCAATGTACTGAGCCAATGAGCTGGCCTTGTTCTTGTAGCTCCTACAGTTCCATTGCCATATGGTGAGTTTTGACGCTTGCGTAGGAATCCGCCTATTCTTGGGAGTTGCCATCTTGAGAAGTGGCATCTTCTGCCAGGTGTGATGGCCTGCTGTAGGGTTTGAGGTCTCGGCGAGAGTGACGAGCAACAGTCGTCTGTCCCTGTACTTCTAATTTATCTAATCGTTGCGTGATTTGTTTTAGCATGACCATCATTTGCTTTACGGTTTCGGCAATTTCGGTATTCTCTTGAGCCAGCGGGACTTCTATCGTGGTGGGAGATTGGTAAGTTGGTTCTGAATTGGGTGTTTGCGATGCAGTTGGTTCGGGGCGTTCGGGTTTTTTGCGTTTCTCTGGCGTAGTGTTTGCCCCTTGCCTAATTTCTGCCTTGAGGGCGAGAAGCTCACTATGGAGTTGTCTGTTTTCATGGCGTTGTTGTTTAATCTCGGCAAAAAGCTGCGCGTTTAGTCGTTTAAGTTCCGCCAGCTCGTCACGCTTAGGGGGATTGGGGGTCGGAGGAGGGGTGGTTTGAGCACGTAGAGAGAGCATCTGAGCCCAGCTCACCTGAACTCCCGTCGCATCTTCGGAGGTTCTTCGATTGGGGCTGGGTGTCCTTCTGCGGGACCTGGAAGTTGATCGTGCCTTGCTCCCGTCTCTGAAGGGCCCCCTGGATCTGGAGCGGGATCTTGACTCCCGGCAACCCTGGCTGGATCCGCGCTGCTTTTTCCTCCGGTTCACTGGTGGAAGAAACTGTTGCGGGCATTCCTTGCTAGCCGTGACGTGGTCCCCGCTGCAGAGTGCACACTTAGGCTTGCAGTCGTGTTGAGCGCCCTGTTTTGTCTGCTGACCGCAACGCTTGTAGTGGGCGTCTGTAAGCGTGGTAGGCTGAGGGCAGACGTCGGCTCTGTGACCTGTAGCATGGCACAAGTGGCAAAAGGCGTGGGTCCGCTTGTAGAGATAGCACCTTGTTTCAACTCCTCCGATATACACGAAGAACAGGACTTTCTTTCCGGCGAATGTTGTTACCACGGTTCCTGACTCGCCCAGTCTTCTGCACGTGAGAGGCTCATAGCCGGGAGCAGAAAGGACCGCCATTATTTGCTCCGTTGTGACGCCGATGGCGATGTTGTGAATAACCCCTTTGCAGGAGTTGTCGGGTGATATTCCGTAGGCGTTGACCGGGAAAATGCTGCCTTCTATCTTCAGTTGATGAATTTTACTAAGTGCTTTCGCCGCCGCTAGAAACGGAGTGCTCACGACGAGCATGTTTTGAGCTTCAATAATTCTGACTTTAGGTCCGCTTCTCCCCACGTTAGATTTGCTTCATGTAAAATGCAGCTGGCAAGCGTGTACGGGCTGATTTTTCGCAGTGCCAGGCCGTTGCGTGGGCGAATAGCCATCTTGTAATCATTCTCCGGAAGTCCGGGTGGTTTCGGCCTGTTTCAAGGCAGCTTCGAGTTGCTGGTTGCCGTGGTTGCCGGTTTGAGTGGGCTTCGGCCTGCCGCAGTCGTGGTCTTGTGCTTATTCTTGCGTTGAGCTCGCCTGGTGACGTCTATCCATGGTGCAGTGGCGTCTTCGTCGTCTTCTGCGGAGCAGGAAAATGCGTGCGAAGGTTGCTGGTCCATGTCGTCGTCTGCGCCGTCAGGCAAGGGTGTTTGGCCAGGGACGACAGACGACGAAGCCTCAGGGGCTCCCACGACGTGCGTCGACGTCGCATCCATAGGCGAGGCTCAGCACAGGCGGTGTCCACCGCCTCAAAGGTTGAAAAGGCCGTAAACTGGTCAAAATTGAACTTACGGCCAAACGTGGGATATTGGCGTGATCCGGGTGACTTATGGAGCACGATGATAATACTTTTAAGGGATGCGGAGTGACATTTCTCCGAATATTCAAGTTTGATTGAAAAGCTGGTGAGAACTGACCGGCTGCACTCTTCTTCTTCTTCGTCGTCTTCCCAAGAGATTTGATTTGGGCCCATTGAATAAAAGCCTGCTAAATATTTTAAACTCATTTGCAACTTCAAATTTTGGCGTTTGACGTTTAAAATTTTTGCATGGCTATGCGGTGCATATTGGCATGGTCCTTTCCATAAATAGTATCGTATCGTCCGCTACAAAAAATCTGCAGCAATTCGAACGCTTCTAGCATTGCTAGGCTTCTTCTCTACAGTGTGAGTTGCTTACAGGCAAATATGGGAGTGTGTAGCAAACGACGTTCGATAACTTTATTTTTTTTGTTTTGATTTACTTATTTTTGTAAGGGATGCTTGAGGCGCCTATGTGGTCGTGCGGCAGGGCCTACATTTATTTACGTGTGAGACTTAACGGCAACAGAAACATGCCAGTCGGAAAGCGCCCCTAGGTTGTGGCTGAGTAGCACAAAAGGCATTGTTGTTGTTCTTAATTTTTCTTTGGTTTCGCACATTAGCATGTAGCGGCCACTTCGTCATCAACAGCAAGCGCCCACCATCATCATCGTCGGCCGCTGCCCCCATCGTCAGCAGCGCGTGGCCTCGACACACGGCGAGCCACGCGACACAGAACATCATGGCTTCCGCACTGCTCGGCCGCACACCACGGGCGCTCTCCGATCCTTGGGCCCATGTTGTCGTCCTCACGCAACTGTGAATACACGTAGGCCCTGCCGCACCGCCTGATCGGCCGCCTACATTAATTGGTGACCCGGACATCGGCAGCATGGAGCCCCACTTAGCTTGCCCTCTGCCGTCCTAAACGGCCTTCGAGCGACCGTACCCCCCAGCCTGGTTCTTCAAAATGGAAGCGCACTTCCTCATTCGCGGTATCCACTCACAGGCCGAGCGCTACCGCATCACCACCGCCCTACTTCTGGCCGACCCACGCAGTGAGCACCTAAAACGCTTCGAGCGGCCCTACGATACACTGAAGGCCTTCGTAATGGCGCGCCTCGACACGATCCCTTCCCGCCACAAGGACGCTGCATCGCCCCCGTACACGGTTACCTCGCGCGACGTACCGCACGATGGAATGGGAACCGTGCTGACCGGCTTGCAGCCTCCCTCGCGCCCTGAAGATGACTCTCGAACCCAAGAGCGACGAGACGTTCTACCACCACCCGGCTTCACTGAACGTCATTCTACGGGCCACTCCAAGCCGGCTGCGCCCACCCACTCCACTCAAAGTGCCTCCGCCACGGCACTCAGTGCAGTGACTTTGCCACCCCGCCCTCCGGTCTACCCCAAGAACCCCGAAGTATCGCTCTGTCAGATGGAGTGCTTTTATGACTTGTACGGCGTCACAGCGCAGCAGGACCGTTACTCACTGATGTACGAGCTCCTACCATCCAGCTTGACCTCCACATTGCCGGAGCCTGGAGCCCAGCCCTACGAAAAGCTCAGGACCATCCTCCTCGCGCGCTATGGTCGCTATCTAAAACCACCCGCACCAGACGCAGAGCCTCCTACCACCCCTGTCGAAGTCGTTCTGCCTCGCTCCATCATGCCGGCATCGACTATGCTGGCACATGACGACATCACGGCCACTGCGACCACGCTCTACCACGTTGACGGCAGCTCAGAGGCAACGACAATGAACTGCACCTCACACTCTAGCAGTCCGTCGCCCAATGTATCTGCGCTGCCTCCTCGAAGCACTCGAGCCCCGGGCTGGCCTCTGAAGAAACCTCGTTTGCCACCTTTTATGCAAGCGGCTCCTGTGGACCCAAGCGCCATTTCGACAACCACCACGCCATGTTCGTCCACGCGCCTAGATACTTCAGTCAAAGACGCTGCCCAGCCACGCATTTCAACCATCTCTGTTGTGGCTGACGCGTCCACTACTGTTACCCTGCCGTCGCCGCAAATCACGCACGAGACGCAAACTGTTGTACTCGTTACCAACGGTGACAAAAACCCGTTCTTCTACGAGCTGCTGCCACAGCCCCGCACGACCGACCGTTACTACAACGCTGACATCAAGGAAGGCGGTACCGACATTTCTCAACCAGCAGTCATATGCACCGTCAAGCTTAAACGGCGCCGTCGACGTGGCAAGCACCGACCACGAAGACCATCTTCTCCCAGGGCAAAATCTCAAGTTAGCCATTTTCTCCTACTACGCCGACGCCCATGGTGCCTGCGCTGGACCCTTCGTTGGTTCCGCCCGTATCGTCGCCGGCTTACGGTGACTTCTGCACCACGAAAATGGGGCGGAAATCATCGGCGACACCTACCGTTTCCAAGTCAAGCGTACCCCTTGATTCTGCACCCGACTCTACTCTATCGACACCGACTTCAACGTTGCAGTAGTGCTGGTTCTACCCCGGAACACTCGCAGTATGGAATTCTGCGCTTAAAACACCCGCCCTTCCAGAACCCTTCCGTCATCTGCATAGATGTGAATGCCCGCCGCAGCCTCAGAATGAATCCGTCGACTCGTGCTAAAGCTCGTCCGTTACTCCATTCCCAGCCCAGGCCACCGGAGGCTGTAATGCCCTCCGGAAGTTCTCATGACGACAACTTGGACTGTTACGGGACTACTCAAGGAACTCTGACCGCGGCCACACCCTTTTGTCGCGCTCTGCGCTAGGGGGGAGCCCTGTAGCGGCCACTTCGTCATCAACAGCAAGCGCCCACCATCATCATCATCGGCCGCTGCCTCCATCGTCAGCAGCGCGTGGTCTCGACACACGGCGAGCCACGCGACACAGAACATCATGGCCTCCGCGCTGCTCGGCCGCACTCCACGGGCGCTCCCTGATTCTCGGCCCATGTTGTCGTCCCCCCACTACTCTAAATAAATGTAGGCCCTGCCGCACCGCCTCATCGGCCGCGTGCAAGCACTTTGGGGATTGGCCACGATCGGGAGTTTTTTTGGGCTAAAGTGTCCGCTTTGTTGTTGCTGCTGCTGTTCCTGTTGACTGGACACATACTCACGTGGGGGATTGGCCAGGAATCGGGCGTGAGGATGGTTAAACACCCGCTTAAAATAAAAATATACCTATCGATTTTTTTGCAGAAAGAGCGCATAATTACAAAACAGAATTGGTTGAGAATTGTAAGGAGAGTTTGGGGAAGAAAAGTAAGCTTTTTGAGCCAGAAAAGGCTCTTGCAAGATTCAAAGCTAACAGGGCAGCCGCCTGGTCTCGGATACGCATGCATGAATGGCTGCAGCCACCCTTCGGTGCCAATATCCCAGTGATGTGGCAACAAAAGATAGTAGTATGGTCTTTGATATAGGATGACGAATTCATTGCACTGCGTGGCAAGGTTACGTTGCCTTATCACGGCAGAACAGCGGCGATGCGAAGAGAAGGGCTCTAAAGTCTCATGTGCACCGCAAACAGCACACTGGGAAAAGAAGGCGAAACTAACCCGGTGTGTGTAAAAGTTGAGTTGGGGGCCTCGACACCTGAAGCTAGATAATGTAACCTTGCAGTGACGAGGTTCACAATAACGGGAATTCCGGTTATGCTTTAAATGAACATAATCTTCGAAGTTAGTGGAGATTTCTTCGTGTGCTCTTGCTATGCGTTGAGACGTACGACACCTTGCTGCTGCTGCCATTAATGGAATAGGGCTTAGGTTAACCGGAGGGCCACGTAACGACGATCGCTCCAAGGAGTCAGCCCGTTCATTAGGCAATAACCCTTTATGACCAGGAACCTAAATGAAGAAGATGTACCGAAATGGGAAGGCACAAGAAAGTTGAATGCACGAATGAGCGCGGAATTTTCGCACGATGAGAGAACACAACAAACCGGTAGGGATACAATAATTATAGCTGAAATAAAGTTCTCCGGAGGTACTTCCTTTAAGGCCAGAACTATCGCTATGAATTCGGCTTGAAATATCGTTGTGAAATCAAGTAAACACAACGAGACTGACCAGAGAAGCTGTGGACCAAACATTCCCACACCAGCTCAGCCCTCACGTTGGGATGCATCTGTTGCCACTGTCAACGCCGCCTGTATTAACATTGCCTGACGCGTCGCGCGCTTTTCAATGGGAAGGGTAGGCACGCTTAGTTCAGGCACTGATCCGCTATGTGGCGCGTGCCGGAGGACATCTCGCCTTACGTCACTGCTCGCGAGTCGCGAACGCTGCACCCACTTCTACGACGAGTGTCTGCCACTGGTCGGCGACTTTGGCTAGTTTCGGTTTCCGAAATTGTGGCGATCCTAGCGGCACGGTGCTGCGGCGTGGCCCTTCCCTTTCCCTCAGTGTTTCTTTCTTTCCACACCGTCAACGCTTCCGCGCCTCCTCACGCATGCGCAACAGCTCACCGGCGCCAATATTTTTTTTTCTTTCTCTCGGCGCGCACGGCGGGCCAGTTCGGTACGTGCGTGAGCGAGCCGGCGTGCGAAGGGTTGCGCGGGTTGCCTAAACGCTTCCACGGGCGGAAAGTTTCGCTGCATTATAAAATACATTCGAATGTATTCTAAATATGGGGCAGCGGGGGAAGGAGAGTTACCACTCCTGCGCAGCTCTGTGGTGCAGCAACACAGGGCGGTGCAGTTCGACCAAGTTTCTCGCCTTCTCCAAAGACGACAGGTAAGCAAATTAGCTTTGTACAAGTTATAGTGAATTCCTTAAAAGCCGACTGATTGCACTCTTCTGTTTTCAAAATAATTCGCGCATGTAACGAAGTTAATGAGACATGTCACTCGTCTTGGAGTGGAAACTAATGTGCAAATATATCCCAGCTGTGCAGGTACGCAAAGTTTTAGTAGAAGTAAACGCGTCTTTGGCACGCACACACTTGCAAGATCAATTTGTGGTGGCATTGCCGTTTTTTGATGATTGCCTTAGTAACTGCTGGAACGTCGATTAGTATACTTATCAAGGTATTTTTTGTTGTTTCGTGCAGCAGGTATGAGTCTAGGTTTGGGCCCCAAGGCGAGGACGGTTTGCGACTTCATTGGACGTTTCCTCCGGCGACTCTCCTCAATCCATCCAATGTCATCACGACGCACCTGCTCACAAAGAAGGCAAGCTCAACTGTACGCGCTTCTTGCCTTTCATGGCGTACATACTACCACATCGATTGATGGCGTGGAGGTGCTGCGCCCTAAGCATTTTTTCCTCCCCCGTCTTGCTCCAAAACGTATATTTGCGGCGAAACTACTGCCAAGCGTTGCTTCAGAACTCCGAAAAATCTGACGTAACTCCGCGGTGTTCAATGCAAGTCGATTTTCACATGAAGCAGTTGAAGGCCAAACCGAAATACATGCGTTGTCTGCAGCCGCCATTGCAAGCGTTTCGCTCATTAAAAAATAAATAAAACCAAGTAGCATTGCCGGCTTTGCTGTTCAATCTAAACTGCGCGCCCGCGCCTTGTCATCATATCGCGAGTGGTTTTGGTGTTCCATAGTTCTGAAGTTAGAATGGTCATGCCGTATCGGACAGGATGAGATAAGAGGCGCTGCCCAGACACGAGTTAGAGGGTAGCTTGTAACAACCTGGCCGATATCTGCGGCTTAAAATACAGGAAAGATTCTTTTTTTTCTGGGTGTCTTCTCCCCCCCCCCGCCTTCCCTCCCACCCCTGGTAAGCAGACTGTTAATTCACGCGCCATTAAAAGAAAAGACGGGTGCGTTCGATTTGTGTTCTGTGTTCTACGACGTGCATTTGGTTGGGCATTGTTTTTGTACGTAGATATAATCCAGCAAAGAGTGTCTACAGTGCGGTCATTGTGTTGCAACAGTTTTTTATGGCTGCATTTTGTTGGTGTGAACATGATTTCTCGGAAGTGTATGCAGGTTAATGGGCGGGTCAACGCTTTCTTTCAGAGTTTGCGTTAACTCGCCCAAAAGGCAGGGCTTGAAGCATACGTGTGCGTGCTTTCTTTTAACATATAGATTCCCAATTATTGTGTCTCTGAACTGAAACGAATTTTTTTAATGTCTAAAAAACATTCCTGTCTCGAGGTGAGCCCAAGAAATAAGTATACATTGAGTGGAACTTTCAAGTTCTTTTCTTCTCCCGCCGAGGTGTGCGCGAAAAAAAAAAATCTGTGTAGGGACTAGAACTTTCGAAGTTCTTCTTTCGTAATCAGGTATTGTGTACCTAAATGTGTATTCATGGCTGTAACTTTTGCGCAACTTTAGACGGAGACCGATACAAAAAGGGACTCGAAGACCTGTACCTGTCACCGTTTAAAGTTGCGGAAAAGTTACAGCCATGAATTCAGAATACCAACTAGCCCGCCTAACCGTGTTATTGTAAATGTGTATGTAGCACGTTTTTTCCCTATTGTACAATATTGTATGCCTAAATTTGCATATGTCATATTTTTGCTTAGTCCAATACTGTGTACATAAAATGTATGAGCAATATATGGGTGTAGTACATGTGTTTTCATGACTTCGAATCAAAGACGTCCTCATATGAATTTTGAATAAATGTATAGCAAAAATAATGTTTGTGTAACACTCCAATTATTATCGCCACAAAGACAACAATTCGACACCAGAAAAACTACATGTTTTCTTCGTTCAATTATTAAACACGTTACTGCACACATAACAAACGACGAGCGGCGGCCATTTCGAGTCATCGGCGCCGCTCGTGGACGAGCGTCCAACTTGGACGAGCGTCGGTTTCAGGGGCCGGCGCGCGGCGGCACGGCCTGGCTGCCGTGGGATAAATGACGTCAGCAGCGTCCGCGACGTCAGCAAATGCACTTTCCCCCCTCGCCACTCGTTGCCATGGCGATTAATGCAACGTTTCTCAGAGGCCACGTACTACTAGGGGAGGATTTGGCGCTGCTTGTGCGAATTACGTGGGACCACGGTGGATGCGAGAGAGGCCGCCCCGTGTGTCTGCCAGCTTGCCTTTGGGCTTCAAGGGCCGTTTCGCTTACATCTTAGCCGTGACGGAACGCTAGTTCTGTGGCGCACTGGGGATCTCGTTCAACGTGTTGCTCGCTTCCTACTTGCTGCATTTTTCCAAAGATAAAGACGGAGGCGGACTGAAATAGTCTAAGAACATACTGATTGCCGGGTAGACATATTGTAAGGAGACGGAAGACCCGGCACAAGTCGGCACCAGTGCCAGCGGACTAGGTTTAATGAGACCGTCGGTGACTCAACGGAATCAGCCACACGAGACGATGATTATGTACAGATGATGATGATAATGGGTATGCACAGATGAGGGATTGGTCCTACCGAATTACGGCGATTGGCCACAGCACGTAAGTGTCCCAGAGCGCAATAATTGTCCAGTAATGTTGACTGCGCTTACACACGCTCACAATATCCCCCCCTCGGCTGGAAGCGGCCTCCTGGTCGCCGAGAGTCACGATGTACGCTGGTTGTAGCGTTTCATGCGAGAGACGTGCACTATTTCAGTTCCTCGCCGTCGGCGGTCAGTAGGGGCAGCTGCCGGAGACACCAGATAGTTTACAGGAGATGTCTGCTCAACTACGATGTAGGGACCAATGTACCTATGCAAAAACTTCTCGCATAGACCGGGGGAGCGTAGTGGCGTCCACAGTAATACTTCGTCCCCAGGACGGAAGTGAACGGAGCGGTGAGTGGAATCGTATCGGCTTTTGCGTTCTTGCTGTGTGAGTTCAGTGTGAAGACGGGCCAGGTGACGACAGTGGTTAAGCCGAGAGATGAACACGTCAGAAAACGGGGCGGCAAGGGAGTCCGGGGCAGAAAAGAAAGCCGTGTCAATGATGAAAGAGGGGGAGCGTCCAAAAACCAGGAAGAAAGGTGAGTAGCCAGTGGTGCGCTGGATAGCCGAATTGTAGGCGAATGTAACAAAAGGGAGAATTCGATCCCAGTTAGTGTGGTCCGGCTTAATATACATGGATAGCATGTCGGAGAGGGTACGATGAAATCGTTCGGTGATGCCGTTGGTTTGAGGATGGTAGCTAGTGGTAGTTTTATGCACAGTATTTGCTGCTTGAAGCACTTCAGCCAGAATTTGCGAAAGGAATGCCTTGCCTCGGTCGCTCAAAAGCACGCGAGGTGCACCGTGGCGCAAGATGATGCTCTGAAGTACAAAATCAGCAATTTCTTGAGCGCATCCAGATCGCAGAGGTGATGTTTCCGCGTACCTGGTCAAATGGTCGACCGCCGTTGCAATCCAGCGGTAGCCGGTGGGTGTGCGTGGCAGTGGTCCATACAAATCAATGCCCACCGTATCAAAAGGAGAAGGGGGACAGGGAACTGGTTGTAACGGACCAGCTGGGGAAGACGTACTGCGTTTCCGATGTTGGCATTTGGCACATGATGAAATGTATTTTGCCACACTTGTGGACATTCCAGGCCAGAAAAAACGACTACGGATTCGGTCGTACGTTTTCTCAAAACCAAGGTGTCCAGCGGTCGCGTCATCGTGGAATGCCTCTAAAATGACTGGCCTGAGCATCCGAGGCAAAACAGTGACCCATCGACTGCCTGCAGGGTGATGGCTGTAACGGGAAAGAACTCCACTAACGAGCTGAAAGTTCTTGAGCTGCCGACGTAAGCGGCTGTTGGGTGGTCGTTCGGTGCCTTCAAGTCTTGCTATGATTCGGCGACAATAATTATCACCACGTTGCAAGGCCGATAAGTTGAGTGTGTCTTCAACCATGGCACAAGGAATGGGTGCGATGGGCAGGACAGGCTGTGTCGACGCGGAGACAGGGGCTGGCGATTTGGACAACGGGCAACGTGAAAGGGCGTCCGCATCCAAATGCTTCTTGCCGGACTTATAAGTAACAGTAAAACTGTACTGCTGCAGACGAAGAACCCAACGGCCAAGGCGTCCGGAAAGGTTCTTGAGTGTCGACAGCCAGCACAACGCATGGTGATCGGTAACGACAGTGAAATGCCTGCCGTATAAGTAAGGGCGAAACTTTTGAATTGCCCAAACAACGGCGAGGCACTCCTTTTCCGTTATGCTGTAGTTTTTTTCTGGCACCGTAAGCGAACGACTGGCATATGCAACCACTCGCTCTTTTTGTTGGGCGTCTAGTTGAAGCAAGACGGCACCAATGCCTTGCCCACTGGCGTCCGTGTGTAGGATCGTGGGAGCGCTGTCGTTAAAATGGCAAAGGACGGGGCTCGACGTGAGGGCGTCTTTGAGGGCCTGAAAAGCCCGTTCGCAATCGTCTGTCCAAACGAAAGGGATGCCAGGGCGTAGAAGGTGATGTAGCGGGGAAGCAACTGTTGCGAAATTTTGAATAAATCTGCGGAAGTATGATGCGAGGCCGATGAAGCTGCGGAGTTCCTTCTGCTGTTGTGGACGGGGAAAATTTAAAACTGCCGAAATCTTTTCGGGGTCCGGTTGAATTCCTTTTTTGCTCACGACGTGGCCTAATACTTTGATAGATTTGCTGGCGAAAGTGCATTTCTTTGTGTTTATCTGCAGTCCCGCATTGGAAAGACAACTCAGTACTTCGTCGAGACGGCGTAAGTGTTGGTCAAATGTACCTGAGAAAACAACAATGTCGTCCAGGTAGCAGAGACAAGTTTTCCACTTAAGACCACGAAGCACGGTGTCAATCATTCGTTCAAACGTGGCAGGCGCGTTACAGAGCCCAAATGGCATCACGTTGAACTCGAAAAGCCCGTCTGGGGTGGAAAACGCCGTCTTCTCTTTGTCATCCTCGTGCATTGGGATCTGCCAATATCCCGAGCGTAAGTCTAGACTCGAGAAGTACTCCGCTCCTTGAAGACTGTCCAAAGCATCGTCGATGCGGGGCAGCGGATAAACGTCTTTTCGAGTGATCTTATTTAGTGCACGGTAGTCGACACAAAAGCGAACTGATCCATCCTTCTTCTCGACTAACACAACCGGCGATGACCAAGAGCTTGACGATGGGCGGATGACGTCGCGCTTGAGCATCTCAGCGACCTGCTCTTCAATAATTTTTCTTTCGTGAGCAGAGACGCGGTATGGTCGCCGGCGTACAATCGCTGAGCCATCTGTCTCAATTCGGTGAGCGGTCACAGTCGTCCGTTTGAGTGTGTTAGCAACCACGTCAAAGGATGCAAGGTGCTTCGCCAGTACCGTGAGCAGCTGTTCTGTTTGCTCAGAAGTAAGGTCGGGGCTGATGGTTGCAGCGATACTAGACATACCACCCGAAGAAGCAAGGTCACACGCACGCGAAGGTGGTACTGCGTTGGACAGGACAGAAACAGGCTCTCTGTCAACCACAGCAGCGACGGTCATGCCTTTAGGCAACAAAATTGGCTCTGTGGTGGTGTTTCGAGCGGCCAAAGCTGCAGATCCTTGTGAAAAACGGACGAGGCATGTGGACATAGCAATTCCTCGGGGAAGCATACGGCTTGATGGAGACGCTATCACATCACCTGCGGAAATGCTGCTCGAGGACACCAAAAGAACTTCTTCACAACCCGGCGGCAAAAAACAGTCCGTCCGTAAGGTTAAGTTCTGCTGTCGTGAGTTTGGTGAAGGGGAAGGCTCTGTGCTGGAAATGTGAATGGCTGGTTGGCGACAGGAAATAACCGCAGAAGCTGAAGAAAGAAAGTCCCATCCAAAAATTAATTCATGGGCGCATTCCGGCAAAACGGCAAACTCAATATGGTGACAATCGTCTCCGATGACGACACGTGCTGTGCAAGATGCGGCAGGCTGTATGACATTTCCATTTGCACTGCACAATGAAGGTCCAGAGTAGGGCGTCTTCACTTTTCGTAGCCGGTCACACAGATCACTATGCATGACGGAGATACTGGCACCAGTGTCCACTAAAGCTTGTACAACAATTCCTTCCACAATTACAGGCAAAATGTTCGAGGGACGCGCCGGAGGAGTTATAGACAGTTCGCACGATGCAGTTTCCCCTCCGTAAACTGCAGCATCTAGTTTTCCGGAAGGTGGTTGGCGTCGTTCGAAACGGGGCGAAGAGGCGAGACGAAACGACGTCCGGGCGAAGGGGAACGGCGTCTGGGATCCAGTTGACGGCGCGAACGGTCTGGGGAAAACTGAGGCGACGGGGAGCGGTCGTGAGGTGGATTTCCAGGTCGTCGAGGTCCGTAGCTGTAGCGAACGTCGCGTTCGTAGGGCGCGTAGCCTCGCCGCTCATCTTGCTGGCGCCGTCGGCAAAACCGCGAGATGTGGCCGCGGATTCCACAATAGAAACAGACCGGGCGTTCGTTAGGCCGGAAATCCATACGCGGTCGCCAGTTGGAATATGTTGGTGACGCATGGGCCGCTGAGGAGATCGCTGTGAGCTGTTCGAACATTGGCGGAGGTGCAGGAACTCCGATCGGTGAGACCGGGGGTCGCGAAGCTGCGTCCGCGTACGAGGGTGCGGCGAAAGCCACTGGGGGGCTACAGCGCGGGCTACACGTCATCGACGCCAGCTCCTCTTTGATAATCCCCCGCAAATCAGTCGCGGGCTGAGCACACCGGTCACCATGAGGGCACGATGGGCCTTGCCTTTGGAGTTCCTCACGAATAATATCACGTATGAGAGCACGAAGCTCCGACTCAGGCGGAAGACGAGCTGATTCCTGCCGTGGCTGCAGGCGGATCGCGTGTAGCTGGTCGAGGCGCTGACACGAGGTTCGCACGTCCTCCACGGAAGACGGATTTTGTAGGGCAAGCGAGTTAAAGGCGAACTCCGCGATTCCCTTGAGTAGATGGCGAACTTTGTCAGCCTCTGCCATGTCTGGGTTCACCCGACGGCAGAGAGCTAGCACATCCTCAATATAAGACGAAAATGTCTCGTCTGGACGCTGCCAGCGGGCATCTAGTTTTCTTTTTGCCTCATCTGAACGCGCAGACGGTGTGCCAAATATCTGGCGGATCTTCTCAGTGAATGAGGCCCAATCAGTTATGGTATGTTCGTTGTTGCGATACCAGGTCTTTGCAACTTCATGCAGGGAGAGACCTACGTTATCGAGCTTGAACTTCTCGTCCCACCTGTTAAATTGGCTGACTCGGTTGAATTCGTCAAGCCACTCCTCGACGTCTTCGCCACGAAGACCAGCGAAGCCGGGAGGGTCGCGCTGGCGGCAAGTCACCATCCATGCCGGCGTGGTAGTAGCGGCAGCATTCGGTGCGCCTTCTCGGTCCATTGGACTGGATGGCGGTTGAACAAGGCGACCTGAACGGAGCTCCAGGGGTGCAGCTAGGTCAGGGAGAGGTCAGGGTCGAAGGAAGCACCCTCCACCACTTGTAAGGAGACGGAAGACCCGGCACAAGTCGGCACCAGTGCCAGCGGACTAGGTTTAATGAGACCGTCGGTGACTCAACGGAATCAGCCACACGAGACGATGATTATGTACAGATGATGATGATAATGGGTATGCACAGATGAGGGATTGGTCCTACCGAATTACGGCGATTGGCCACAGCACGTAAGTGTCCCAGAGCGCAATAATTGTCCAGTAATGTTGACTGCGCTTACACACGCTCACAATATAGCTAACAGAAAAATGATATTTTCGGATGGGGCCGCCATTATTTTACTGATATTTTTCTTTCTGGAGTATTTAGAGAAGAAAAAATTGCGTGCACGTTTTTTGTTCAGGCGCTCACTTCTACGATTACTTTCCAATAATATCACGTGCTTGTAAACTTCAGAAAATTATAGGAAACAAAAGGATAAGCAGCTGCGATCCCGCCACGCTGTCCGGGTGCTTCTACAGTACAGTCCTCAATTTTAGAAGTGCGTACCGATGCGGAGTGCGAACAGGGGGGTCAAAACAATACCTAAATGCGGAGGGGATAGAGGGGGGATGCCCCACTCAGAAAATTTCAGGGCTTGTGATCCGAGTAGATAAGCGCGCAAAGCCGGCATCAGCCTGCGGCAGCCCAAGGGATTTTGCTTGGTGACAAAGGAAGTTTTATCAGTGACAGACCAAGACAGACAGGCATGGTGAAAAACAAGAAGGCGTAGGAGCGCCGCCTCGGGAACGCTAAACAAACTTTCCACTATTTTGCATAGTTTCCGAGAAGCGGCGCTGGCTGGCGGACACGAAAGCACGCTGGAAGGCTACGGAGCGGGGAAGGGTAGGAGAGAGCAACAGGAGAGTGGCTGTTTGGCCATTTTTCGCTCACGCATTAGGCACTGTTTATACAGGCGGCGTTGCCACCGGTATATAATCATTCAAGCTTGCGAATAGTCGTTCAATAGCCCCGTTGAAAATAACGACCTAAGCATTTTAGCTATACTGGGCACAAAAATTAATTTATTTGTTTATTTATTTTTTCATTGATTAGTAATACCCGCAGAGCCAATGGCATTTAGAGGGGAGTGGTTACATTCATAAGTATAACGAAACGAAAGAAAACCAGCGCAGGAAATAGATATCAAACAAACATCTTATAAAATTAGGCAAAACAACAATAAAAGAAACAGCAGCCAGCAAGCATAACTGCCCACCACAAATTACAGATTACACAATGTTTGTCCATGGCACTTTTGAAAAGCGTGTGATTTACAATGGTTGCTGTAGGAGAGGGATGACGATTCTGTTCTAAAGACGTACGGGAAAAAGCGTTCGTCCGGTTTGATGCTATACCAACTTTGTGAGTATGATCAAGGAGAGAAGAAACGTACAATGGAGGCAAAATGAGTTCTTCATGCAGATGTTGGTGATGAAATAAAAAGAATAGCCTCACTGGTACGGGTGTGGCCGGTGATAACACCTGAATACCAATAAGCTCTCTATTTGACTATAGATTTACTGCTTCAGAGCGAGAACAACGGTGATTTTCAAGCATCTCCGAGACATTGACTTTTGTTGTCCGGTCTGGGCAGTTCGAGTAGTGCGCTGGATGAGCAGCTCGAATGAGGCAGGGTATAACTTCATCCGCAGTACACTGGATAGCCAGATGATCGGCCCCGCAATTGCAACAGCGTGTGAAGGATTTAAATCTTCCTGCACTGTGGCCAAAGCGCCAAAAGTTGTGGCATTAGGGAGGACGGGGGAGAATGAATTAGTCTGAAGATCAGAGGCCAGATTAATTTCTGAAGGGCATGGAGAATCCGCAGATGTGCCGACCACTGATTCTGTAGTGCTGCGGACGTCGCCCACCACACCAGAGCAGCGGTACACCTCGTTAACCCTGGCATCCAAAAACTCCTCAAAGAGCTCACTCGGGGAAATGTCCACGTCAACTCCGCAGACAGTCCCTTTGGTACGCGCATAATGAGAGGGGACGAAAGGGCTTACTGCGAATGAAGCAAACGACGAGACCTTCAGCAGGACATCCAAGCAGGATGACCTGCCGATATGCAGATAATTCGACCCTTCCTCAACGCTCCTGAGTGCTCATTTGTGCCTGGTAGGTTTTTTTAATGGTGTTGAAATTTTTCTGCTTGAATCCCAGGCAGCACGAGCATGTGCGGTCAATCTTTGCCCAAAGAACATTGGCCAGTCCTTTTCCTCCTGGGCAATCTTCGGACAAGGTGTTGGGCCCTTACTCCAAAACGGTCCTTGGCCGTGTAAGACTGGAGCTTGGCTGTGATTCATTGGCCAATCTGCTTTGGCCGCTAATACCATTCAAAACGTTTGGCCGACCATTGGCCGAAGACGTATGGCCTACAAGTGGCCAAAGTATGGCCTACTAGGGGCCAAAGTACGGCGTACCATTGGCCAAGCATGTATGGCCTATATTGACCACAGGTTCATGGCCTACCAATGACTAGATTCAGATTTTCCTATGCAGGCCAGAGGAAGCCCGCACAAGTCTACTGCCATGCATAACCTAAAGCAGGCCATTAACATTGGCCCTGTTAATGGCACACAGGTGTTAGATAAATGATACAGAAACCATAGTCAGTTTTAGGTATTTATTTGTTCTTATGCAATGTATGCAACTTCTTTTTGTTGCCTTGCAGTGCACCTAGGTGGAATTGCCAAAGTATATTTATCAATTCCTTCATTATCAGCATCGTCCTTGTGTCTACATTGCATTTCTATCTGTCTTCGTCTTTCCTTTGTTGTTTTCTCCATGAATAAAATCTTTATAATGGCTGCCACAATTCCTTTGTCGGCTTCTTGATCTGGGTTTATTGGTCCTAAAAATAAAAAATGAAATCATTATTAAACAAACAAATAAAACCAACGCAATAAGCAGACCTACCAACTCTCCTGGACTGTCCGGGGGACCCTTGAATTTTAACCCCCTTGCCATTGTACGAATGGTACCTCGAATTTCCCGAAAAGTGGCCGCCACACGCAGAGGTTGTTTTTTTTAAATCACGTGCACGTTAGTTTTTGATGCTGCGACAGTTGCCGTGCTGTGGATTGGTACTCACCACAATACTTATAGAACATTGTGACCATCATGTAGAGTACCACTAAGTGCAACTAGGTGCTGCTAGAATGGTGTTTATTACTTAGAAAAGCTGCCCGCAGGCCGCGTTCACCAAAGTACTCACTAAAAGCGTTAAAATAGGTACAACGACATCTGGGTCTATCTTTCATCGCTAACGTTTGGCGCATGATATTGGTAGGAAGCACTGATGCGAGTTTGGTGGGAGTGGGGCGCACATGCACTACGGTGGCGGTCCGATCGAGGTTGCCGTGTCTGTGTAAAGATGTGCTTTACTTATGGTGAATTCACTCAACTGGACATGTCTTCAGCACATGCATTCTAAGAAGTTCTGAAAGCTCATGAAGCCCGCAACTGCTACTGTAAAAGTTCAAGCAAGTCCTCCCCTGCAGGCAATTCGAGATTACTGGCAAATTTGGGAGGGAGCACTATCCTTAAACACCACAATTTCCGAAGGCAGCAACGATCCCTCACCAGAAAAAAAATACAGGATGCACATGCACTTGACATTTCGTCAATGTTAGTCATCGCTTTCAAAACCACCAAAACAGTTTCACCGATTTCAGTTTCAAAGAAAAATTCGCAGAATTCCGCTTGAAGTCTGCCCCAGTCTCCTCATTCCCTGCCAGTAAACAATGCAGGCTGCCTTCCTCGGAACCATCCAGTGCATTCCTTATTTCAAAGATACCAAAGGACCATACAAGAGCATCTTCAAGTACAACGGTCCATGCCTAGGCAACAAATTCAAGCACATGCTTCCGCCAAAATAAACCGACACCACCCAAGGAGAAACGCCAAATCGCGCAAAGTTATCGGGCTATGAGGCTGCTAATTATGATTGAATTGGAATATGGACTGGCTGTCGCACGCCACTGTTGCCTGGGTGCCCACAGGGTGCGCACCCAGTGTGCACTTAGGGTGCGCACGGTGTAGACCGAAGGAGGGGGGTCCTATCCCAGAACGGTGCAGAAATTTCACATTTGCAGTAAATTTAGGTTGGCCCTAGCACGGGTTGGGGAGCGGCTAAATGTTTCGGTAGGTGCCTCCACAAATAGAGACTTTTTTGGCTCTCCGCAATAAGAACCAGGAGTAGAGTTTGTTATGATGAAAGAACAAATCAGCCTAAAATAAACACCATTACCCCTTTCTGATATCAGTTTCCAGTATTGGTAGTTTCTGAAAGGCGAAACTAAAAATAAAACTTAAGCCCCCTCACTGCTGTCCCCCCAAATTTTATGTCGCTAAGTGGGCAGGTCTAAATAAGTACAACCTATGCCGTTGCACTGTAGTGTTCTTGGAGTTTTGCTTGAAATTCACACCCTCCTTGCTGCAACTTGCAAAGTTGCTGTAGCTGTAACAAAACAACAACCACTATATAAGAAACAATCACAAAAACTAATGGGGCGCTGTCTCTGATTGCATTAGAGGTGGAAAACTATGCCTGCAAAGGTTTGGCCGTGAAAGTTTGATTCATTGTAGGGTTTAACGCGCCAACACAATGCATGCGATGAGGCACGCCGTATTTGAGGGCTCCGGATTATTTTGGACCCCCTGAGGATCCTTAACGTGCGCCAAAATCTGGTACAGATGGGTGTTTTTGCTTTTCACGTCCATAAAAAAGCGGCCGCCAAGGCCAGGAATTCAACCCGTGTCCTCGTGCTCAGCAGCACAACGCCTTAGCCATTGAGCCACCTTGGCGAGTAGCAGTGAAAGGTTGGCCTGAAACTAACCAAAATATAGAAAATACTTGAAGGAGCTTTCCTTCATACCAATTTGTGAACTACTTTCCTCTTAAAACATGAGTATGGCGACGTTTGCACAGATAGTTATAAATGCACCTTCATAATGGCATACTTTTTAGGAGCCTCCTCTTCTAAATGAAATCTGCTAAGCTAAATGAAATGCAGATTGTTGCACAAAAGAATTGGGTTGCAACGCACCGAAGGTGATTGCTATAGCTGCCTCGCTATAGACCCATCCAGCGAAAAGAAACTAAAACGTAGGTCATGAATGTTTACAATGTGAACAGAAGCATATGGAGCCCAAACAAAGGACAAAAATTTCTCTACACCGGAGCATGATACATGCAGGCATTCGTTCACAGTGTAACATAATGTCTAACTATGATCAAATAGCAGAAAGTGCCCCAAAACACACAAAAATGCAATACTGGCAATTGAAAGTTAGGAGTGTTAGTTAAGCTGCAAGAAATTCACGTGCCTGTTTTTAAACAGACACCGAGGGCCTGCTTACACAATAATTACCAAATCTGTGAATTTCTGCTGCCCCCAATTCTTTACCATGCCTGCCAATAACCGAACACCTATCAAAAAGTGTGGTGCCGCAGGAACCGCAGCAATGTAGAGCCAGATGGTTCCACGCTGCCATGCCATTACCAAATTTTTCTGGTGCTCCTTGAGTTGGGCGTTGAGGCATCTGCATGTGTGCGCCACGTAGTGTTTGCTGCAAGACAGCGGTGTAGAGTACACTGCTCTGTATGCACATGGCACGAAGGGGTGGCAGTGCTTTGTTTCGCATTTGGCAGCCTTTTTATGGTGGCCATTGACGGCTCTGCAAAGCCTAAAACGTCTTTCAGGTGCTGAAAAGACCCGATTTCGCAGCGGTGTGCGATCTTCTCAGGTTCTTAGATATCTGATGTATACATGGCTTAACCGTGGTTGTTCTTTCATTGCCAAGTGTCCGCTCCTTAAATTCCCAGGCTGAACAGAAAGTGTGCCCCAAGACAGGCCCGTCTATGGCCGTTTTCTGGCATGTCCGGCCAGCATCCAGGTTCTGGCAGCCACTGATCATGCGTTGAACGGCCAACATTCGGCAACCAGCGCTTCGGTATTTTTCCGTCCGCCCGTGTACGGACGCACAACGGCAGCTAACCGGCTGCCAGATATTCAGTTCTCTTACGGCTGCCGATGTTGAGAAAGAGAACGGCCGAAGTACGGCCTTAGGGCATCCGTTTTTTCTTCGGGAAGCGGTAACAGGCCGAAGCACGGCTAGCGACCGACCACAGAATATGCGTATTCTTGCGGCAGTTGGTGTTCGAAAGGAGACCGGCCGGAGCGCGGCTGCCGTGCATTCGTTGTTTCAACGGTGAACCGCGCGTCCGGGGGTAGAATATTCGTTTTCTTCGGGCAACCAGTGTTATGAAGGATACCGGCCGACGTACGGCCCCAGAATATACGTTTTTCATTCGGTTAGCTGTCCTCGGCCGAATTACGGCAAGCGAATGGCCATCGAATATTTGGCAAACGGTGTTCAAGAGGAGACCGGCCTACGTAAGGTATCTGGCTATACGTCATTTTTTCGGCAAACGGCATACAGCCGAACAACGGCACGCGCATGGGCGCCGAGAATTCATGCACAGACGTGTTTGGAAGGAGACCGACCGGTTTTTTCCTGGGGGCAGAAGAAGCCGTTAGAGAGCCGAACCACGGGGACGCGTTTTTCATCCGCTCAGTGTTTCTACGTTTTAAATGAACGAACATCGTTTTTCAAACATTAATGAGTGTTCTCGGTAAACGGGCAAGGTGCAAGGACTCACTGGACATTAGCAGGGAACCTTTTAGGCCATCGAAATGCCATTTATTGCCACAAGAAGACTGTGCCACACCGACGGGTGAGCAAAGCCTCGCCAGTCATCGCCGCTACGACGCCTCTGCCGCCGGCTTCTTCGACGCATCAGCTCGAGGCTATTCGCCCCCTCAAGAAATGGAGAGTATTGGAGACATCGACCCGGCAGAGATGTCCGATCCGAGATGGAGATGGTTCACCAGAATAACTGGCCTTCAAGGGCGTCGAGCAAGCGGCCACCACGCAGGAGCTAAACCGCCACCATGTCAAGGACTCCCCACCAAAGAAAGGCAAGTGCGAGCAAAAGCGCAAGTTATTCTGCGTACAATTAAACTGCGACAAGCAATGTTGCACTATGTTGTTGGTGATAAACGTAGAAGAGACTCGTTCGCGCATTGGTAGGATCAACTTCATGCCCTGCACTATGTTACTTCATGGGATTTTACGACTGCCTATATAGAAAAAAAAACTATTTTAAATTTGCGATAACAACAGAGCCTCGTCACTGACGAAGCCTAGCTGTTATTTTAGTTCCGATGTTTGAAGGTGAGCTTAGCTACTCTTGGGATATGACTCATTTGGTTAAACATAATCGCCAGCATCCTAGCAAACACGGATTTTGTCAGGATTTTCTTGCTCAACGCAGATTGTTGAGTTCACGCACGATTTGGCTCTTGCAATAGATAAGCTTAAAGTGGTTGACTATATATTCTTGGACTGCAAAAAAGCAAATGATGTTGTTCCATATCTCCTTCTGCGTAGTACATTTCATTCTATGAACTGAATGAATCGGTTTTTGCATTGTTATTACTATTGGCCCTATAGCTTTGTTCAAAAGTACTGTGTAGTTTACCGGACTATAGCGAATGAACGTGATTCCGTATACCTGCAGCTTTATTCGAATTTAATAACATCCTGGTGTGCTGATTCAGAAAAGTTTTTGGATGTTAAACAGTGTGTTAACATGGCACCTTTAAAAGAAAACCTTCATTACAATTGAATACGTATACCGTAAATTATGCTGCTGTGACAACGGCCGAGGAATATAAATACCTAGGAGTTTATTTAGGGAGTGGTTAGAGGTTAAATAGGCAGGTTCACACCATAAAAGTTACGGCTGCATATGTTTTTGGCTTTCTGAGACGAAATTTTAGTGAACCTCCATCTAACTGAAAAGAACAACCGTATTTCAATCATGTGCGCTCAATCTTGGAGTACGCATGTGTTTTCGTGAATCCCTACACCAAAGAGCTGGTTGATACGCTCGAAAACATGCAGAATATGTCAGTGCGATTCGTATTAGGTAATTGGCACGCTCAACTTAGCATGAGAGAACCTAAAAGTAAACTGAAATGGCAGGACGTGAAAGATCACAGACGAAACCACAGGTTGAACTTTTTTCGTAATATCTATCATTCGAAAACTGGAGTAGAAGGGGAGAAGTATGTCCAAGCGCCATTCTACATATCGCAAAGTGGGACCGCTAGCTTAAAGCAAATTATTAACTTTCCTTTAAAGGTGACGCCTTGCGCGATTCATTTTATTTTACATCAATACTGCAGTGTAATTATCTTCCACGTATGATTGCATTAACTGTTTATATTGACGATTTTCAACGCGCTTTGTAGAATTATTTTGTTATTTTGTCTCATATTTAATGCTTAGTGTTATGTATCTCCCTTGTGTAATGCATGCAAAGGCAAGTAGGCATCAAATAAATAAATAAATAAATAAATAAGTAAAACAATGAATAAATAAATGAATAAAAATAAATAAATAAATAAATAAATAAATAAATAAACTTCCAGAGGCGCAGGTTTGCCTCCGACGGGTTGAGAACCCT
This sequence comes from Haemaphysalis longicornis, assembly GCF_048455015.1. Classification (NCBI taxonomy): domain Eukaryota; kingdom Metazoa; phylum Arthropoda; class Arachnida; order Ixodida; family Ixodidae; genus Haemaphysalis; species Haemaphysalis longicornis. The sequence goes on along the minus strand of NW_027526385.1, from coordinate 177,604,313 downwards.
ACGGATTCAACCTTAACCAATGAAATATTTATTGCCCTATTCATTGCAGTATGCAAGGTTTGGTTTATGAATACTACAATTGCTAAGTTATTTGTTTGAAAGAAAATATAAAACTCTAATTTTACGCCTTTCCTTGCGTGAACACAGAGGGATACAACTGCAGCCACCTGAAACAGGGCGTCATTCGCAACTCGTCTAGACTTTTTTGAATGTAGTATGACATTAGAAGTAAATTAAGTTCTTTTGGACTATTAAGTGGTGTGGACCTATACTCATGAAAACAACATTAAAATAGATTGAAAATGAAAGTACCTGTTCGCTCCTTCTTAGGATCAGCCCTGCGCAAGATCATCAGAAAAGTTGATCGAGTAGAAAATGTCTTTGCAAGGAAAATGGGCAAAAACTGGACATACTTTTTTGTGAAGGAGTTATATTAAATGCTCCTGAGTGTTTTGTTTAGAACCAAAACGCTTCGTAAAGGCATTCACGCCAGTTTTATATACAGCAAAATTGGTAAAGCAACTGTTATAAAAATAGTTTATGTAGCCATAGCATGAAAGTGTTCCGGAATATTGCCCTGAAAGAAATTGGCTAAAAGCGGCGCAATTTATCTCTCTGAAATTCAACCCACTAAAGTATGCGCCCTCCGCCCCCCCCCCCTCTTTCCCCATTTATTACAGGTAAGCCGCCCCACAGAGGATATCAGGACTGGGACAATACATCTATTCAAGCTCTACAAAGAACTGAATATTTTCTGTGTTCGGCAGTAAGAGAGGCACAGCAATTAAAGGAACGACAATTTGTGAGCACTGTTTAATAAATGAATTTTGCTGTCAACTGAGGCTGGTAATTAAGCAAGGCTGCGCTGAAAGCTTGACGGCTGGTGGTTGCGCGCGAGCTCACTTTGATGTGGCTGTATTGGACCCAAAATGCTGGGTTTGTGCTGCTTCTGCACTGCGCGAATGAGTCATCTGCTTGCGCGACATGCACTGACCGGCCTCAGTACAGTTAACGTACTGTGGCTGAACTCCAATGCCCGTAGCACGGCCGTATTTCCGGTAGCTTTAGTCCGGCTGGAGTCCGACGACCGCATCTCGGCTGTCCTCCGGCGGCCGTACTTCGGCCGTACACGGGTGGCTTTGGAATGGCCGGAGCCCTACGGCTGGAATCTGGCCGTATGACCGTAAGCCGGTCGACTGGCCGACGGACACTGGCCGTTGGACAGCCATGGGAGTACGGCCGTATACGGCCAAAAGGCCCACATTTGGACATGGGCCGAACATGGCTGCCGGAAAACGGCCGGACAGAAAATCACCGGCCAAAGTACACCGGCCTGTTTTAGGCCGAACAGTCCTGTGCTGCCTGGGCCCAGGCAGCACAGGACTGTTCGGCCTTACTCAAGCCGGTGTACTTTGGCCGGTGATTTTCTGCCCGGCCTTTCTCCGGCAACCATGTTCGGCCCGTGTCCAAATGTGGGCCTTTTGGCCTTACACGGCCGTACTCCCATCACAGTCCAACGGCCAGTGTCCGTCGGCCAGTCGACCGGCTTACGTTCATACGGCCAGATTCCAGCCGTAGGGCTCCGGCCATCCCAAAGCCACCCGTGTGCGGCCGAAGTACGGCCACTGGAGGACAGCCGAGATGCGGTTGTCGGACTCCAACCGGACTAAAGCTTCCGGAAATTCGGCCGTGCTACGGGCATTGTAGTTCAGCCACAGTACGTTAACTGTACTGAGGCCGGTGGACGACCAGTGCATGCAGCGCAAGCAGATGACTCAATCGCGCTGTACAGCAGCACAAACCCACCATTTTGGGTCCAATGCACCCACTTCAAAGTCAGCCCGCGCGCAACCACCAGCCGTCCAGCCTTCAGCGCAGCCTGGCTTAATTATCAGCGTCAGTTTACACCAAAATTAATTTATTCAACAGTGCTCACAAATGGTCGTTCCTTTTATTGATGTGCCTCTTTTACGGTCGAAGACGGCAAATATTCATTCCTTTCCAGAGCTGGAATAGAAGATGTATTGTCCAGGTCCTGATATCTTCTGTGGGGCGGCTTACCTGTAATAAACAAGGAAGGATGGGGGGGGGGGGGCGGAAGGCGCATACTTTAGTGGGTTGAATTTCACAAAGATGAAAGTGCCGCTTTCAGGCAGTTTCTTTTCAGACAACACTTTCATGCTCTGACAAAATCAACTATTTTTACAACGGCTGCTTGACCAGTTTTTTTGTATAGGCCTCCTGCGCTGCCCAGGGGGCGCTGCGCAAGCGGCTTCCGGGCAGTACTTCCGGGTAGTACAAAGCTGTGCGGGTCCCATAGGATCCCGTGTTGACAGAAGCAAAATGAGCTCGACGCTCCCGATTATCTTGCGACGTGGTCACCAGCTCATCCCCGACGAGTCCGGTCTATTTCAGCGATCAACTTGGCATTAGGGGAAAAAGCTTTGCCGCGCTAAACACGTTTACAGCGCCGAAGAAAGTTCCGGTACCATGACGGCGTCCGCTACTCGCAGGTTCACCGATCGATGGTCGTACGAAGTGAAATTTTAAGTGAAATGTCTAGTTTAAACTAATACTCTAGGTGACAAAGACTTCTCAAAAACAGCCAAGAAGAGTGACGCAATCGGGGATGATTGCGCTTTAAAAAGCCAGCGAGTCCGGCGGACCGCAGGGTCGCCTGCTGCGGTGCGCCGCTCTTTTGCGTACCTGCACACTATGCGTGCACTTTCATTAAACAGTGCTCGTTTACGTCGCCGTTACGAATACATTGTACAGCGTTAGCTTGCCGTTTTGTTGCGTGTCTCAGTGACAAAATGCCGCGACCGTCAGATGCGTGAAATCTGTTTTGCGATTCCGAAATTAGTGACCGTAAAACAAAGTGGTCGGGCGACCTAAGAGGCCGCTCGCTTTCCTTGTTTGCTCTCACTTTACTTAATTACGCTCTTGCAGCATACATTCCCAGTTCGCACTTGATAGCCTAGAATGATAGTCAGCAACGGCTGAGTTCCATGCGGCCGACACGGCGGAGGGCTGGACAGCGAATCGGGGGGAGGAGGAGGGGGGCTTTGAATGTAAAGGGAAAACATTCAGCGAATTTCTAATAATATGACAATAATCTGGCGAAGTGTGAAGATGGGGGGGGGAGAGAAATTCAACATGAAGAAGCCAATTCTCTGTTCTTGTCTCGCTGTATAAATCCATTTGAAGTCAAAACTGGCGTGTCGGCTTTCAGATTCGACGACCCCTGCACTAGAATACCAACACAGTCAGTGATGATTGTATGTAAATATTCGGGGCTCCGCGCCGTGTATGCGGCTGTTATGCTATGCTGTGTTATGTGATGTTATAGAAGTACACATCTCTGCAGGCAGCGGGCGTGTGATTTGGTGCGTGTTTTGCGTCCTTTAATAGCGCTTAATTTGTTTATTTGGCGCTATCGCCCCACCTACTCGCTAGTATACGTGTACCCTGCCGTTCGTAAATTGTGCGGCGTAAAACGCTACGCAAGAATCATTTAGTTTGCGAAAATACGAAACAAAAATTCCACTCGTTTCAGAGGCGGTGCCAGGCCAGCAGTGTCAGCTGGGTCGGCTGCGCAATCCTTGCGTTCGCTTGCATGCTCCCGCTGAAGCAACCTTTTGCAGTTACCTCAGATATAGGATGAGCAGCGTTCCGTGTTTATGCTACTCGTGAAATTTCCTTTGTCGACCGCACGCAAGAATAAAAAACTAACTATCGTTCAACCACCCGACCTCTCGGTACTGTCCCACGCCGCGACCACCGCGACAGCTCGCTCAAAAGAAAGCCGACAAATCGGCTTCTTTTAGCGGATATTATTTTGTTTAGCCTCTGCAACTGCTTTAAGGGCTATTTCATACAGTATGCAGTCATTTAAACACACCACAAAGCGCCAGAACCAACTTTCACTCTTGCTTGTAATTGAAAACACATGGAGGGCGGCGAGAGTCGTCTGCTTTTGTACTACCCAGAGGCGTTGGCCGCAAGGGGCGCTACATGTCGCCAAAACTCCAGCGCAGGAGGCCTATATAAAACCCGTGCGAATGCCTTTACGAAGCGGTTCGGTACTCCACAAAACAGTCAGCAGCATTCAATATAAGTTACTTCACACAAAAAGTATGTCCAGTATTTGCCCATTTTTCTTGCAAAGAAATTTTCTACTCGATCACCTTTTCTGATTATCTTTCACATGGCTGATCCTAGAAGAGATCAAAAAAGTACTTTCAGTTTCAATATATCTTTTTTGTTATTTTCGTGAGTTACGTGCACACTCCTTAATAGTCCAAAAGAACTTAATTTTCCTCTAAAGTCGTACTACGTTAAGAAAATTCTAGACGTGTTGCGAATGACGCCCTTCTTCAGATGGCTGCAGTTGTATCCCTCTGTGTTCACGCAAGAAAAGGCGTAAGACAAGAGTTTTATATTTTCTTTCAAACAAATAACTTAGCAATTGTAGTATTCATACACCAAACCTTGAATACTGCAATGAATAAAGCAATAAATATTTCATTGGTCAAGTTTGAATGCGTAGGGTTCTCAACCAGTCGGAGGCGAACTTGCGGCTCCGCAAGTTTATTTATTTATTTATTTATTTATTTATTTATTTATTTAATATTTGTTCAGTTATTTTTATTTATGTATTTATTTATTTATTTATTTATTTATTTATTTATTTCATACCTGCTTGCCCTTGCATGCATTACAGCAGGGAGATACATAACACTAAGCATCAAATATGAGACCAAATAACAAAATAATTCTACAAAGCGCGGTGAAAATCGTAATTATAAACTGGATAAAGTCATACGTGGAAGATAATTACACTCTCATCTTGATGCAAAATAAAATGAATCGCGCAAGGCGTCACCTTAAAGGAAAGTTAATAATTTGCTTCAAGCTAGCGATCCCACTTTGGGATATGTAGAATGGCGCTTGGATATACTTCTCCCCTTCTATTCCAGTTTTGGAATGATAGATATTACGAAAAAATTTCAACCTCAGGTTTCGTCGATGATCTTTCCCGTCTTACCATTTAAGTTTACTTTTACTTTCCCTCCTCCTAAGTTGACAGTGCCAATGCCTAATACGAATCGCTCTGCCCTATTCTGTATGTTTTCGAGCGTATCAACCAGCTCTTTGGTGTAGGGATCCCAGAAAACACATGCGTACTCCTACATTGAGCGCACACAGGGTGTCGGAACGAAATGTTTTTCGCTCCGTTTTTTGTTTCATTCCCCAGAAAAAAGTTACGTTCCGTTTCTGTTCCGGAACGAAAAAAAAACGTTCCGTAACGGTTCGTAAGGTATTTTTTATAAAATAAACAGTAATAGAATACGTAATAAAATTTATATAATATTAATTGATAAATTAATTAGTAACGTCATAATTGGGTGTTTACGTCCCAAAACTACCATATGATTAAGAGGGACTCTGCAAGAGACTTCGAAGAAAAGTAACAACAAAACCTTAGTATTTATTTTTCCTCCTATTTGAATCCCGCATTATCTTTAAGGAAGTGAGCACGATTTCAGAAGCAGCAGATCATCGAGTGTACTCTCCGACAATCGAGACCGCTGATCCGACAAAACAAACTTCAGTGCAGAAAATGCCCTCTCCACACTGACTTGTGTGGCTGGCACACCAAGGGCCACTTGTGCTAACATGTATAGCTCCGGCTGCCGCTCTTTGCGCTCTTCCCAAAATTTCAACATATTTGTGCTTCTTGGAAGGCGCGGCTCTTTGTCCAGCATTTCTAGCAAAAGTACCATGTCCGATTATCCTGGCTCACTTGTCAAACGCGATTCAGTTCCAGCCTCAGCTTCCTTCGTTTTCAGAAACGCTTCGAGGGCGTCCTCCGGTTCTTCAGAAGTGGGCGCAGCGGTGCTCTCTGAAATGCAGCTGCTACATTGCTTCTGCTGAAGGCCTGTGAAGGCTGTGATTCGCTTCCAGGTTTTGCACAGATGCATCCTCGCTTGATATTTTTGATCAGGTGTCAGCAGAAGGCGATAGCGGTGGTCCATGTACAATGCAGCACAAAAGATATTCGTACTGCAGAGATTTCGTTCTCGTTTCTTCATGGACTGAACCAGGGCCTGTGCCAGTGGCGACGGTATCGCTGATGTCTTCATGGAACACGTCAGCCAAGCACCATAGAAATCTCCGATTGTCAGTTCTGTCTGAAGCACCTTCGTGGCTTCTTGTGCTGGCTGAAGGGATTGGATCAGCCCTTCTACTTTTGCCCACATGCTGTCAGTCCAACTTGTGGTCTGTTCGCGTGAAAGGAAGTCTTTAGCGAAGTCCTTCAGTTCAACGAACCTGGTCAACATGTTCAATGTCGACATCCAGCATGTCGGGCAATCAATAATGTTAGTGCACTTCAGCTTGACTTATCAACACTAACTAAATGGTGCCAAAAATGGCAAATGCAAATAAACGCAGAACAAACTAAACACGTCCTATTTTCTTCCGTAACTAGATCAGATAGTTATATTTATCTAATAAATGACTCCGAAATTCAGACGGTTTCATCCTTTAAATACCTGGGCGTAACATTGACCTCCGACTTAAAATGGGGTCCCCACATAGAAAAAATCACTTCGAAGGCGTTTAAAAAGCTTGGATTGCTTAAACGTCGCCTTCATCTGGCTAATTCTGACACGAAGCTTCAGGCGTATAATACCCTGATTCGCCCTTCTCTCGAATACGCGCCAATAATATGGCATCCTCACCAAATTGGACTTAATAACACAATTGAATCAGTGCGAAACAAAGCCGCTCGATTTATTATGTCTTCATACTCGCGATACAAAAGCGTTTCTGCCTTGAAAGAGCAACTAAATCTTCCCCCTCTCACCCTGTGCAGGCAATTTTCAAGGTTATCTTTTTTCCATGCACTGTACCATGACCCATCGGCCTTCGCTCGCAAATTTATCGTTCCGGCACCATATACTTCGGCACGCGTAGATCATGCTTACAAATTTAATCCCATTTTTGCCCGCACAAAAAAAATATCAGAATTCTCCTCTTGTATTGGCCATAAACGAATGGAATTATTTACCTGCAAACCTAGCCACACCAACAGACGCTCCTTCTTTTCAAACAGCACTTCTCTCCTTTTTAACGACTGAAAGCAATATCTAACTTTAATTTCATTGTGTCTGTTATGTTGTAAACATATTGGTTCTTCCCTGTACGACATTATATCGCTTGTTATTGTTTGTTTCATAGTTTTGTTTAGCGTTGTACTCTGCGATTTCGGAGTGCAATTCTTGTATTACTGTTTTTCTTGCTTTTCTGTTCACACGATGTTATTTTTCATATAATGTTATTATTAGTGCGTTACACCTCGATCCCCCCCTATGTAATGCCCGCCCGGGCCCTTAGGGTACTTAAATAAATAAATAAATAAATAAATAAATAAATAAATAAATAAATAAATAAATAAATAAATAACAATAGCAGGCTTCCTTAGCCCTACCTTTCTTATCAAACGCATTGCACTTTGTACGCGCAGTTTCTTCACGTGTGCGCGACACTGTGCAACGAGGGTGTTTGAACCGGAGTCCTTAAGAGCATCGCTGACTGCCAGTTGCAGCGTGTGCGCAGCATACCTGAAGCCTATCTTAAAATCGGCTCCATCAAGACCAAGGCACTCGGCGTCTTCTGAATCGTCCATCAGAGAGCCGCAATATCCATATTCAGGGTAGCCGCTATCGTCATCCTCGTCTGAACTGGAAGCGTCGGGGTCATCGTTTGTTTCACTGAGAAGGCGAGCAGCCTTTAGCATGTTTGCACCGTTGTCAGTTGTGACACTGTACAACTGGGTGACACTGAGGTCGTAGCGAGACAGAGTGTTTTTCACCTGTGATGTCAAATGCTCGGCAGTGTGCCTATCGTAAAGCTCCTTCATGGCCAGAGGTTGAAGAATTAGTTTTCCATTTTCGGTATACTGCGCGTTGATGCCAAGCAGAGCCCTGTCAAGTCGCGACGCGCTGTCGATTTTTAAAGAAAACATCCGATTTTTCAGCGACTGCGAAATTTCTTCTCGCTTGCTCTTTGCTTCTTCCTGGACCCTGTCCTTTACAGTCTCTGCTGTGATGGCTCGCTTAGCATTGAGCGCTTTTAGGACCGGGTCGATTATTTTCCGAAAGCCTGAGTCATCAATTAGACGAAACGGCCGACCGTTTCTTGTGACTAGTTCAACGCAGCTATTCATGATGATGTCCTCTGTTATTTCGAGCGAAACACACTTCGGTGAAATGGGTTTAAACATGTTCTGTATATCCACTTGCCTGTGCTTTGCCGTAGGAGGGCCTTCCGCCTCGTCCGACGCAACACGCTTTGTAGAGTGGGCTTTGTCGGCCTGAATGTTGCCGTACACTTCCTTGTGGTGTCGCTGCAAATGACGCTCGAGGTTCCCACCATGGTCGCCCGACACAACGTGCTGACAGTCCTCAATCTGGCATGTCGATGTCTTTGAGACGCTGTCATAATTAAAATACCGTCGAGCGCGATTTCTTCTGTCGCGTCCCATCTGAACTAGCTGCAAACGTTGTTACGAGGCGCTTGGGAGGTGGCCGAACATCAGCAATGTTCGCTTGGAGTCAGTCGTAAAAACGTAGTGGACGCGCACTTCACGGCTCGCTGAAGGTGCCTTTCTCACGCTTGCTCGAGCGGTTCGCGTTACCTGACCCGCCGGATGTATGACGCGTGAGATATCGTGTTCCACGCCTGCGCCGCCGCGCCATCGGGGACCGGGGGGGGGGGGGGGGGGGTTCACCATTTCTCTTCGCTTAATAAAGGGACTTGAGTTCCAGCAACCGATCGTTGGGTGCGCTTTTATTGTCGCTCGTCAGCCGACGAGACAGTAACAACGTCGGTAACGAAACACACTGCAGGAATATCACGCCTCCTCTTTGCATGTTCCACCGAACAGGAAAAACGAAATAAAAAAAGGCAGGCAGTAGTGGTCAATTGAAGAAAAAAAAGTAGTTTGCCTGCTAGTCTATGCTCGAAGCTATCTGGTGGAAAATAAACTTGCTCGCGCATGCGCAGTAACTATTTTGCAAGCTGTCAATGGTGCAGACACCAATCCACCGCACTGTTGACAAGGCAAATGATACTGCCGGAATTCAACATGATGGTGCTAGCGACGCGATGTGGACGTACAAAGGGCGACAACATTGCCTTGACCGTGAATTTCTTGGGACCGTGCAGACATTTCCCGTGAACGGAAAACCATTAAAAATATTTCGGTTTCACTCCGGAACGAAATAATATATAATGTTTCGGTTACGTTTTCGTTCCGGTCAAAAATATCGTTTTTTTCGTTTTTCGGTCCGTTCCGACACACTGAGCGCACATGAGTGCAATACGGTTGTTCTTTTAAGTTAGGTTGAGGTTCGCTGAAATTTTATCTCGAAAAGCCGAAAACACGTGCAGCCGTAACTTTTATGTTGTGAACGTGCCTATTTCTCTAAGAACTCGTTAAATAAACTCCTCGTTATTTATATTCCGCGGCCGTTTTTAAAGCAGTGTAATTTACTGTATACGCATTGAATTGGAATGAAGGTTTTCTTGTAAAGTTGACGTTAACACATTTTTTAAGATTCACCGACTTTTCTGAATCAGCACACCAGGATGTTATTAATTTGAATCATGCTGCAAGTATTTTGAATCACGTTCATTCGCTATAGTCCTGTAAATTACACAGTCATTCGCGAACATTTTTAACAAAGATTTGAGGCCACACAAACAAAAGAGGGCCCGCAACCGAGCCTTGGGGAATTGCTGAGGTCGCGGGAACATATCCGGATGAACAACCATTGAGAGCGACCAGCTGCTGTCTTAGAGTGATATACTCGGCTATCCATGCAATAACCAATTCATTCAGTTTATTGCCCGCAATGTACTAACAAGAAGGTGATATGAAACACCGTCAAATGCTTTTTTGCCGCACAAGAAAATAGTCAGCTACTTTAAGCTTATCTATTGCTAGAGTCAAATTGTGTGTTAACTCAACAAGCTGCGTTGAGCAAGAAAAACCCGACGAAATCCGTGTTTGCTAGGATGCTGGCGATTATGTTTAACCAAATGAGTCATATCCCAAGTGTAGCTAATTTCAATTTCAAACACCGCAACTAAATTAACATCCAGGCTTCGTCATTCACAAGTTTCTGTTGTTATGGAAAATTCAAAATAACAATTGTTTCTAAATAGGCAGTCATAAAAACCCATGAAGTAACATAGTGCAGGGCACGAAGTTGAGCCTACCAATGCACGAGCTTTGCCTCTTCTACGTTTATCACAAACAATATTGTGCACATTGTTTTTCGCAGTATTATTGTGAGAAGAATAGCCGGAAACTTGCGCTTTTGCGCACCCTTGCCTTTCTTTGGTGGGGAGTCCTTGACATGGCGCCGGTTGAGCTCCTGCGTGGTGGCCGCTTGCTCGACACCCTTTAAGGCCACTTATTTTGGTGAACCACCGCCATCTCGGGTCAAACATCGCTGCCGGGTCGATATGTCCAATGGTCTCCATTTCTTGAGGGGGCGAACAGCCTCGAGCTGATGCGTCGACGAAGCCGACGGGCGAGGCGTTGTAGCGGCTATGACTGTCGAGGCTTAGCTCACCCGTCGGTGTGGCACAGTCTTCTTGTGGCAATAAATGGCATTTTGATGGCCTAAACGTTTCACTGGTAATGTCCAGTGAGTCCTTGCACCTTGCCCGTTCACCTAGAACACTCAATACTGTTTGACAAACGTAGTTCGTTCATTTAAAATGTAGAAACACCGAGCGGACGAAAAACGTGTCTGCGGCATTCGACTCCCTAACGGCTCTTTCTTCACCCAGGGAAAAACCGGTCCTACATCGGCGGGTCTTCTTCCAAGTACGTGTGCGCATGAATTCTCGGCGCCCAGACGCGCGCCGTTGTTCGCATAATGACGTATAACCTGATACCTTACGAAGGCCGGTCAAAGAGAAATAAAAAATTAGAAGAGTGGACACACGGGCTTATCGCGACCGAGTGGCCTGACTCGCGCACCTTCCGGCAGTCGGAAGTGGTAAAAAACTATATATTTAAAATTAAGCTAACACACAATATTATACTTTTAAAATTTTGTTACACATTAGACTACACATTTTTATTTGTGTAGTAAGTTGAATGGCTGTGAATGTAAATTTTTGTAGCTTCTTTTCGCCAAGCCTGGCCAAGCCGCAAGCGCAAGCCGCCATTTTGCTCTTTCGGCAGCGTTTGCACGTGCGTTTCTGCAGCCTCGTGCTAACCTCTGTTGTTGAGAAGGAAACGCCTAGCGCTTTCTTTGCGACATCGGTTTTGCATCGTGAACGAAAGGTGAGACTTTCTTTTAAGTGCGATGCACTTTATAAGCGACCCCAAACCATCCACCGCCGGCGGCGGCGGCGTCCGCAGCCCTGCTCTCCCTAGCAACGGCTCAGAGCGGAGAGGAGCGTCGGTAGCAACGGCGCAGTGACGTCACTCACCACGTGACGCCACTGCGCGCGGCGCACACCGCCGCGCCGCGAGGGAGCGGTGCTCCTCTATATTTAAAAAAGAAACAGCATCCGGCGCCAGGTTTCGATCCCGAGGACTTTGCGGCCGCAGCGCGACGCTCTACCGACCAAGCCACGGACACTTTTTTTTTTTTTTTATTGCAACATTTCAGTACAAAACAAGCACCATCAAACAAAAAACTGCAACGATAAAACTGCTAGTCATCACCTTGACAGCAGAAAAACGATTAAAATTGTTTGAGGTTGGTCAGTGTTTCCATCACAGGCAACCACTCTGGAGGCTCAGGCTGAGCCCTCCACACTTCAATAATCATACGCATTGAATCAGCGAAATATTCTCTTGACCATTTAGCGTCAACGTCCCTATGGCGTATGGCCATGCGGGATTTCCAAATTGTATGTAGGGCCAGGACCATCACGAGGTCGTAAGGTACTTCGTCACTCTCAATAGGTAAAAACCTAATGCCGTGAGCGTCCAGGGGAAAATCTTTTTTGAGGGTTCGCTGAAGCACGTCCCAAAAGAAGACCCCGTCCCAGCAGTCCAAAAACACGTGTTCTACAGTTTCGGGTTTTCTGCACGGGTAGCAGTCCACCCCACCCGGCAAAAACATTCCCTTTTCCTTCTGCCACATTTTCACATCAAGGACGCCCGAGTGAAGTTTAAAGAAAAACGTCTTAACCCATGGGCCAATCGCCATACGTTTCACACGCTTGAGCACATCCTGTCCTGGCCCTACACGGTACAGCGATCTATACAATGGAACGGGAAGTACTGAATCAACGAGGTCATTATACAATCTTTTACGCGTCACACTAGATAAGTACTCTAGCGTGAAGCGTGCACGCAAAAACATGGTGGCTTGTACCACCTCACGGAAGTAGCCTTTCGTTGCGCCAAAAGATAAAGAAGCTGACGTTAAAACAAAATCAGGAAGCGCTCTGGCCAACTTCACCTGACACACAGTGCGCAAAAAGGAGTCCTTCACATCCCGAAGAAACAAAAAACGATTTACCACTTGACGCAAAAACAGATGCGATAATGACAGGCCACCAAGACGCACGCGCCGAAACAGGTTCGTACGGCTTGTTCTCTCCCATGACGACTCCCAAATCAACATAGCAAAAACTCGGTGCAAGGCCTGTACACGCGCCCGCGAACAATGCAACACCTGTAGAACGTACCACAGTTTGCTAATTAAAAACACATTACACACTGATGCCCTAGCAAATATTGAAAGTCCGCTTCCCTTCCATTTCTCGGCCTTTTCACGCAATTCGACTGTTTGACTGCGCCAATAAGGGTCGCTGTCTACATAGTTCTCGAGGGGCACTCTCAAGTACTTCACCGGCGTCGTCTGCCAGCTGATACACTCGAAAACACTAGGCATACTGTCCCACTGGCCATGCCAGAAACCAACACATTTCTGCCAATTAACACCACTGGCACTGTACTTACAAAAACATTTCAAGGTGTTTACAGCAATGCTTATGCTTCTCCTATCAACAAAAAAAAAGAGCAATGTCGTCAGCGTAAGCTAACACCCGCACATCACACGACTGAAGTTTAAACCCTTTGACGTCTTTGCTCCGGATTACACTTAAACAAAACGCTTCAATGTAGAAACAAAAAAGCAACGGAGACAATGGGCAACCCTGACGAACGGCACGTTGAACAGGAACGGGTGCGCCGATCGTTTTGTTAATAACAAGCCTAGTAGAACACCCAGTGTACGCCATGCGCACACCATTGAGAATAACAGAACCAACATTCACGTGTTCAACATATTTAACAAAAGTTCGTGCGACACCTGATCGAAGGCTTTAGCCATGTCTACCTGGAGCATTGCCAAAGTCCCTTGCATGGCGTCACAACACTCCAGAACACTTCGGGCAGTATGAATATTTGTAACTATCGACCGCCCTTTGATCCCGCACGTTTGATGCGGCCCTACCAGGTCCTTTATGACAGTCTGTAAGCGGCCTGCCAATATTTTCATTAAAACCTTATAATCGACATTTGTCAGACTAATAGGACGATACCCAGGGATCTGCCTGAGTTTCGCAACCTCCTCCGATTTCGGTATAAGCACAGTGTGCGACACGAGAAAAGAAGGTGGCAGCTCACCTTTGTGGTACGCCTCAGAGTAAACTCTACATAGGACCGGGCTAATGTCACCCTTAAACGCCTTGTAGAAAGCAGCGCTCAGGCCATCAGGGCCCGGCGTCTTCCCTGGGCTTAACTCGTCGATAGTGCCGCGTATATCTTCTACTGTAATATCTCTTTCGAGATGCGCCATAACTTCCTCGTCTAAGCACGGTAACAATGACGTAAACTCTTCTCTAAACTTGACGGCATCGACAGGATGACAAGAAAACAAATTTTTATAAAAGTCTGCTTCCGGCCACCACAGTGAACAGACGCAGGATGCAGGGCTCCTCAGGAGCGGTTAATGCGGCCGTTCCCGGCCGCGGTAACAGGTTTCTTGCTCAGGACGATTGTTATCAAGTTTCGTTGCCGACATTGCCTACAGGACGTATTGTTTTTAATACCGTTTTTTTGCACGGTGACATGCGTGCGCGCCCGTATCGCGTTGAAGATTTCCGCGATACTTTGGCTCGGCTGGAATTGCTCCCTGAGGTACTTGCCTTGGGGGCGTTCCAAATGAGTCACGTATGGGCGGTGACGTTCAAGTCGGAGCTAGGCGTCAAGAAGATCTTGGAAGCAAAGGAGCTTCACGTCAAAGGTCGACACTGCCTCGTCGTCGACCCTGCCAACCAGGACCTGCGGCTGAAGCTCCACTGGCTGCTTTACAACGTGACCGAGGACGACGTACGAGTTGCGCTGGCTCCCTACGGGAGGGTCAGCGAAGTTTCACGGGAGCGCTGGCGTGTTCAAGGCGTCCACGACAAGGGCTCGACGACGCGGTCCGTGACCCTCAAGCTCAACGCGGGCGTGAGGGCTGAGGACCTGCCCCACCAGCTTCGTGTCGCAGGCGAGCAGGCGCTCGTGGTCGTGCCCGGCAGGGCCCCGCAGTGCCTTCGCTGTTATGGCACGGGGCACATGAGGCGCGACTGCAAGGTGCCGCGCTGCACTCTCTGCCGCCGCTTCGGTCACGAAGCGAACGAGTGCGTGCGGACGTACGCGAAGGTGGCCGGACCGGTGGGGGATGTGGACCGAACGGAGAACATCATGGACGAGGAGGAGACGGAGGCGGCTGCAGCAGGGGGCGGAGGAGACCCGGTGACGGAGGACGCGCCGCCTGAAAAGAGCGCTGAGGTGAAGGAGTCGGCCGCCGTCGTAGTGCTACCTGCGCAAAGTGTCAACGAAGGAGACCAGCTGACGTACGACGGCGACGGTGAGAGCCCGGTGAGCGTGGCGGGTCAGTTTGCGGCGTTGGAATCTCCCGCCCCCCAAGAGGGCGTCGACTTGAAAACTAGCGACCAGGACCAGTCTGTGGCCAAGCGGCCGCGTCAAGACAGTGTCGGACAACGCGGAGGGGGGGATGGCTCCGTAGCGGTGGGGTCGGTGAGTGTGGGACCCACGTCGCGGCGCTCGAGCTTCAAGCCGAAGCTCAACACGCCCTACGACAGAGGACCCACGGCAACAAAGAATTCGTAAGAACGCCATCCTTGCCTTCGTTTTCGGACTGCTAAAAGTATTTTTAAGTTTTCTTTGTGTGTCTTTGAAAAGCAAGAAAAGTGCAGGGCGTGTTCTAGTATTGGGTTTAAGCTCGTTAGTTGTATTACGTGGGTTTTTGGTTCTGTGTCGGGTGTCGAAGGGTTTTCCTTGCGGTCATTGCGCGTTTTTTTGGGGGGGTGTGTTGGGCGTCGAAGAGTTCTTCCTTCGTTTCAGGGTGGGGGTTTGGGGTGTTTTGTATGTACGAGCGTTAAGTGAAGCTCTCTCAACGGGCTCAAGTTGGATCCGTTTGTTTTTTTCCATGGGGGGAGGGGGGGGGGGCTGTTTTCGTCGTTTTACGGTGTTGTGTTTTTTTTTTTCATTTGTCAAATGTACCAGCATAAATGCTTTCGGGTCTGTTTGTTTTCTCTCTTAACCTGCTGTATTTAAACACGCCAATCCGTATTGCCACGCTTAACGTCCGGGGGCTTGCTGACCGGAGACGGCAGAATCAGTTGTATCGTTTAGTGACCGAACAGGACCTGGATATAGTGGCGGTACAAGAAACGAAGGTTGAGAGAGAGGAGCAGACAGATCGTATGGTGCGCCCGTTTGCGTCGAGGTACGACATGTGCGTTGCTCACGCGGTCGGGATGTCTGCGGGCGTTGCCCTGTTGGATCGAAGGAGTTTGGGGGCAACCCTAGAGACCGTCACCGCGTCCGAGTGTGGGCGTTTTGTTGTGTGCGATTTTGTTTTATCGTCAAGCGAATGGCGCTTGATTTGTGTGTACGCGCCCACAAAGGCAGCGGAAAGGAAGGGTTTTTTTGAGGATGTTCGCGGGTTTTGCGATACGGAGAGGCTCGTTATTTTACTTGGCGACTTTAATTGCGTATGTTCTGCGCAAGACAAAAGTAGCTCGACAAGGTTCCGCGATGCGAGTACGATAGTTTTAACTGATATCGTCGCTGACTTCGCGCTGGAAGATGTGGGCGATAGCCTTGGCAGTAGCGGTACCGTTCGCTATACACACTTCCAGGGCAACAGTCATGTGCGTCTCGACAGAGTGTATGTTTCGTCAGAGATTCTGCCGGAGTGTGGTAGCTACCTAGTCTCCCCCGTTTCCTTCAGCGATCACTGTCTAGTGACCGTAACCGTTGGTAGAATGGTAAAACCAGGCAACGCGTTCTGTTGGGGGCTTTGGAAGCTTAATAACAAGCTGCTGCAGGATGAACATTTCACTGACGCCGTTAATGCATGTGCACGGACGTTTTTCGGTGGAGAAGAGAACGTTAACTTTACTCTCAATTAGGAGCTCTTCAAACAAGAAGTTAAGTTAAAGGCCCTTGAAAGATCATCCGCAATCAAATACGACGAGAAGCAAAGAGAAGCCTGGTTACGAAGTACCCTGGACGTTTACGTTAAGGAAGAATGTGAATCGCCCGGGGCGTTGAAGGATGACATTAGAGGATTAAAAGCGCAGCTCGAAGTAATAGATAAAGAGACGTATGAGGGTGCGCTTGTGCGCGCACGAGCTGAGAGATTTTTGCACGGGGAAGCGCCGACTAAAAGAGCGTTCAGCGCGGAAAAGAAGTATGCGCGCAGAAATGCAATAGTGGAAATTGAAGCTGAAGGTGTGGTTTATAGTGACCAGGCTAATATAGAGACCAAGCCACGGACACGACGCTGATATCAGTGTTAGTGACGCGCCTTATATCTTTAACGCATTCAAACTACGTCGTCAGCGGCGTGCGTTGGCGACTCAGCGGCGTTATAGCGGCTTGATTACTGCGTGGTGTACACGTGATACTACAAACCCGATGGAAGAGATGGAAGAGAAGGCGGCGAGGCGGTGGGCTGCTGGGGCCGAGCGCAAGAGCCGCAAGCGGGCAGACAACCGTGCATTCGCACTTTCACATTCTCCCCCTCGGGGAAATGCGGGGGAATTTTTTTTTAAGTGCTGGTGTGGCGTATCATATTTGCGTTTCCTTGTACTGCAAACACTGCGAGCACTGCGTAACCTCAGGGAATCAGGCATAGCTAGTGTGGCGTCTTTAGGATAAGCGCTTGGGAAACGCCCCGGAAAGGCGTAAGACACCATTTTTTAGCCGGACGTAATGGTATTTTAGGCTGGTTGTGCCGTTTCATCTAGCGCTGAGGAATGTCAGCGGTACGCGCCCGTCGTCGCACGTAGCGTTTACGTGCCGCAAACGACGGCGGTGAGTTGCGGAAGTGGCCGGCCGGCCGGCGGTCCGTAGGCAAAGCAGGCGTTGCGCGCTGCTGTCGCTGCACTGAATTACGTGAGCCGCAGGCTGCGTTGTATTATACTAGCTAGCCATTGCTAGCTTGGCCAACTGTTACTGCTATTATGTATTATGGCCGTGATGCGCTGCAAAGCCGTCCGGGCTAACGTACGCGGCGAAGTAGCCGTATCTGCATTAATTTGGCTTATCCGGGCAAAACCAGCAGCCGTTCACTCATCGTAAGTTTTACACATGGGTGCATACCAAGCTGCCGGCGTACAAAGCGAACCCGCTCGCCGACGCCGATAACGCGCGCTCGTCGCTTCGCTTTGGCGCGTCAGGTACGGTAAAAACGCGTCTTTCGTCGGCAGATAACAGCTTTGCTCGAGGCGGGGTGAGTGCGCAGTGCATTGAAACCTTCATATTTGGTCTTCGTTCTACATCGTATATCAATTCCGGTATCGCAGGTATTGCATACAACTGATCCACACTTGCCGTTTTTTCAAGCGTTTGCTCGCTTTTCTCTGGTCATATTTTGGCTAGTTTAATTAAACGCGTATTGCGCAGATTGCACCTATTCAGTCGGAACTGTGTGTTTCTTGTCATATCTTTTTAAGGCATAGCCTTTGGCGGTTAGTAGTACTCAGTACGACGCTCACTGCTGCTTGCCATGCTGCCCACACAGCGCCCAAATATACTTTCGCCAGGTGCCCGTTCTCGGGATGCGTTTCTTTCGCGAGCCCGTGGGGCAACAGGTTTGTTTAACGTTCAGCTCGCTCTCGCTCTTCGTCCTGATTTTACAAAAAAGACAAAGGGATTCAGGCTATGTGAGCAGCGTTATCATTCTTGTTAACCCAAACAATAGCTCAATTGCATTAAAGGAGCCATGAAGAGAAAATGCAAGTTGGTTTTATTCGAAAGATTTCGTGTTTTATAGTGCCCCCAGCGCTTGTCCGGATACAAACGGTGCTTTATTCACTGAGAAATTAAACAATTTAGGTTAAAATTTTGATTTTCCCGCTCAATCGTGCGTTTTCGTGGTCCCAAGTGACATCACTGAAACCGACCGCTCTGCAGCCTAGAGTACCTTCATTCACGCATCCGCCGTACAGGGTAGGGACACGTATACGTTGGCGCCGCCATTTTCAGTTGCTCGCTCGCCGCCGAAGCAAGTCATTGTGTCAAAACCGCGCTAAAATTATCGCCGCAACGCGGTTTACTGAAAAATTTTGAATCATATTGTCTGTTTCGCGTTGCTAGGTCTCGTGGGAAACGAAAAGAATAACGCGTTGAGCCCGTTGGCCCAATTGCGGCGGCACGGGACCGTTCAAAGGTTGTCTCCACCCTGTAGAGCGGTGTTGGTTTGTTCCCCCGTTTCTTTACGTTCCGTAACCTAGATGGCGCCACCATACCGTGGCAAGCGTTTGGTTTGTTTTTGCCCGCATTTAAACCTGGCTTGTTTTTGTTCTGGGAGAAAATATTCGTTCCCTGAAACAGTGCTCGCTCGACAAATGGGGTCACGTAAGACACCGTTGCTTGCGTCAATCGGCCAGTGTCGTCTGAGACAACCCCAAGCCCCGTAGTGCTGTGCAGCGAAACCAAAGCATGCTGTGCGCAGTACGAACAGCAGAACGCATCAGTACTTCTATGTTTACATGTGCTTTCGTAACTTCCACTGTTTGTCCCATCATTCTTATTGCTTTGTAAAGAATGTGCCCTAAATTTAAGCGCAAATTGCTCGTTCGTCTAGTTTGTAAGTTCTACCTAATTTGCGGCTGCTTCTGCCAGCCTCCGCCAATCGCAGAGCTTAGCCCATGTGACGACATAGGTTCTGTTGCGGGAAATGAGCTGGTGGGTCGCATGACCATTCCCGTTTTTCGTAATTATGTAGCTTATTTGAGCGAAGTTGACGTTAAAAGTGGTGTCAGTATGATTCTAACGAGACAACCTTTTGAATGAACCGAACTTGTGTTTTCTCTTCATGGCTCCTTTAAGAATATGCCTAACCAGTGTTGCGAAATTACAAAGACCCATATTTTTAGTGTTGCTAATAGCTTGACCGCATGATTGCTGAATAGATTAAGAGAACTTGTGTTTTAAATAGGTGGCATGCACTGGAGGCAATACTTGAATACTAGTTGAAGTGAAATTTACTGACTGTTCACATATCATTTGTCATTGCAAGCAGTTTGTGTACTATTTCACCTATCACCTGTGCAGGTCTACAGGTGCCCTCAAGACAGAGCCAACCAGCCAACTGCATTCGTCATACCAAACATGGTGCAAGCACTTCATGAATTGTGCCCTCACAGGACTCACAAAAGTGGCCGTGGCAACTGTTCTCCCAGAGTTATTCAGTTGTATTGATGACTGCCTGCAATGCTTCTTGCTGCTTTATTGATGCTTCTGATGGATACCGCAACTGTATTCCATCTATTGAACTTTGCCATTAGCACCTAAAATATAACGCAAGTCTCGGCACTCAATAAGGCGTGACCACTGAAAAGACTATCGTTGACTCAAGGAACAAACTGTTTTTTATCACTGACATGCCTCATCTCTTTAAAACCACGAACAACAGCGTATACAGTCTCTAAACTCCACTCGCAAATTATTGTTCCTGCTAGTTGTAATATTGTGAAAACAGTACATCCACAAAAACCCTTTGACATTATGAAGACTGCCAGGGTAAGAGGTCATGCTAAATGTCGTTTGCCACCGTACGTGCTGCCTGTTGTCGGACTGGCCGAGATGAAGAGAACCATGTTGGGACCTACGTTGTCAAATGCTTATGGTACTCTGTAAGTGCCACCATTGTCTCATACACGAGAAGCATATACTGCTTCCCTGTTTCTTATATTAAACTGTTCGTATTGACAGCGGAAGGCATGAATTTGTGTGCCTTAAACGAGCCTGGAACCTGTCGGTTGACTACGTGCACGTACCTAAAATATCTCCTCCTGGCCCTTTGCCTTTACTGGGAAGGTGACGCTTTCGGTAGGTAACCCGGCTTCTTGGGAAAATGCACCCTTGCAAGGAACCAATAGGAAGTTGATTTTTTTCCTCTTAACCTTTTGCGTGTGCATCTCCACATAAATGGGATTTCTGTTCAATTACTGCTACTGATTTGAAGTTGCCCCGAGGCAATAGATCTCATTAGAGTTCATCAAATAAGTGAGGCCATCAAAGCCTAAGTTTTTCCCTTCTTTCACATCCTAACTGGAGAAATTGCCAGACTAAAAAATTATCTCCGGAGATAGTGGTTGTAAACAGTTGCAAGTATCCCAGTGTCTAGATTATGTTATGGTTGATATTTTTGTATGACTGCAACAGCGCATAGAGTCTGAGGGTGTCGTAGATACAAGTAAACCTGTGGATGGCTGAGTTTCTGGGTTTTCTGCATTTTCAATTACCGTGGAGAAAAAATCCTTTGTGTGGTTGTGATACCTTTACTTGTGCATATTTTTTTCATTCCTGGAAACGTATTTTCCTCTCACTACTGTGTATTGTCTCTGTTAAGTATTACTCACTGTTTATTATTATATGTGTGTTGCAAAGAATGATGACAATTTGAACTTGTTCCGTTTAGTGCCACGCAATAAATATTTCTTCATTTATGATGTGTCTCTTTTATGGGGCTCGGCAACATGTGAACACACGACAGAATTCTTAACCAAGTGTGAGTGGTACTGTAAATTGCAATTTGCCATTTTCAGAAAAAGGTTTTTTTTTGTAAAAGCATACGGGCACTAAGCCTGAGAATGATATATTCAAATAAACAGTAATTATTGCATGAAAGCATTCGAATACCGTACCGATGCCCGTCGCCGTGAGCAGCGCTTTCCAGTCCTTCAAACTACCCGCCAAAATCGGTATCCGTGAAATTGAAACCGAAAGTGAACGTACGAAAGTGAACGAAAGTATGGTTAGTAGTTTGGCTACCCGTCCACTCGGTGCGCTACACTACAGTACAGTCATTCGGCCGCAGGCCTCTATGGGAGTGTCCACTCTTACCAGTATTTCTTTCTCTATGGGCCGGTCTCCTCTTGAACACCGGTTGCCGAAAATTCTGCGGCCGTTCGCTTGCCGTAATTCGGCCGAGGACGCTAACCAAATGAAAAACGTACATTCTGAAGCCGTAAGTCGGCCGATCTCCTTTATAACACCGGCTGCCCGAAGAAAACGAATATTCTGCCGCCGGACGCGCGGTTCACCGTTGAAAGAGAGGATGCGCGGCAGCCGCGCTACGGCCGGTCTCCTTTCGAACACCAACTGCCACAAGAATACGGATATCCTGTGGCCGGTCGCTTGCCGTGCTTCGCCTGAACACCGCTTCCCGAAGGAAAAACGGATGCCCTAAAGCCGTACTCCGGCCGATTTCTTTCTCAACATCGGCAGCCGAAAGGCAACTGAATATCTGGCAGCCGGGCAGCTGCCGTTGTGCGTCTGAACACGGGCGGCCGGAGAAATACCGAAGCGCTGGTTGCCGAATGTTGGCCGCTCGTCGTATGATCAGCGGCTGCCAGAACCTGGATGCTGGCCGGACATGCCAGAAAGCGGCCATAGACGGGCCCGTCTTCGGACACACTTTCTGTACCGCCTGGTACAGTAACTACCCACCGTACCCTTAACAGCTGCCAGGGTGTCATCTCCGAATGAGAACTGATCAACGAAACAGACTCTGACCTGCTTGAAGGTTTGCGCGAGCAGGGGAGCAACCGCTGTGCGACGCATCACCATTAGACGAGACGGGAACGAAATTAGGACAAAGCACATAATATTGACCTTTGATCGCTGCACTTTGCCAGAGTATGTGAACGCAGGGTTTCTGCACTGTAAGACCAGAGTCTACATACCAAACCCGCGACGTTACTTTATTTGCCAGAGGTATGGGCACGGCAGCAATTCGTACCGAGGAAAACAAACGTGTGCGAAGTGCTCTGAGCAGGACCATTCTGCTGACGACTGCAAAAGCACACAACTCAAGTGCAGCAGCTGTGGAGGACCCCACGGGGCATACTCTCGCTCTTGCCAGGAGTTTAAGAAAGAAAAAGAAATCATCAACCTAAAAGTGATGCAAAATGTCTCATTTTCAGAAGTCCGTAAACGGTATGCTCTGCTTCCTTCAGGGAGCTATGCCAGCGCGGCCCGCCGGGGGGTGGGGTGGCGTGTGGTTTCAGCGGCCACTCAGGTCAGCGAAACTGACTTGGTGGCGCACCTACCCCCCGAGGTGCTGCCCTTGGCAGGCCAAACAACTCAGGCAACGCCAGCCGTGCTCGCATGCATTGCACCTGACCAGAATTGCACTGGGAGTGGCGTTGCTGTCACTACTCCACAGACTCCGGCCGCTGAAACTCCGGTGGCGATGGATATGGGTACAGGAGGCCCCTCTTCTGCAGCCATGTCTAGCACAACGAAAAAGGTATTGGCTAAATCTTCTGCCATCCCATCACACACGTTGCGGGATGGGCGTCGTAAAACCTCCCTCCCGTCAACGGCCCGAAACTCGGACGAGGACATGGATGCCACGCCATCTCAGCCTGCATCGCAGTCACCCAAAGAACGAACAGCGCGTCAGTCTTGGCCGCGGCAAAAAACCACAAGCTCCCCGAGTCACTGGGCCTGATTTGGGCTCAGTGACATAGGTATCTCCATCCAAGCAAAACCTATGCTCAACATCTTTCTTCTAGTCTTTATGGCAGATCAAAGCGTTATCCAATGGAACTGTAGGGGATTAATTAGAAGCCTCGATGATGTCTACGAAATCCTTCATAAGTACCATCCAAATATCCTATGCCTACAAGAAACACCCTTAAAACCTACACAAACCAATTTTCTCAAACAATACTCAATATTCAGGAGAGACAGGGACTGCTGCACTCACTCCTCTGGTGGTGTAGCAATTGTCTTGCAAAAGACTGTCCCCTGCCAACCTCTTCAGTTGCTCACTGCCCTCGAAGCTGTGGCAGTCCGAGCAATCCTCTTTAATAGGTTAATAACAGTTTGCTCTCTATACATTCCCCCGGATTACCGCCTATCGAGCTCAGAAATTCGAGTCCCTCATAGATGAACTCCCGCAAGCCTTCTTATTGGTAGGCGACTTTAATGCTCACAGTAAATTCTGGGGGTCTCAACGGACAGATGCCCGGGGTGGCTTGCTAGAAAAGCTTTTATTTTCCTCCGGAGCTTGTCTACTCAATAAAAAACAGCCGACATACTACAACACTACACACAACACATACTCACACATAGACTTGGCAATCGGCTCTTTTAAGTGCGAATGCACTTTATAAGCGACCCTAAATCACTCGACCGCCGTCCGCGCTCCCCCTCTCCCCTAGCAACGGCGCGGAGGAGGAGAGAGAGCGTGCGTAGCAACGGTCTCGGCGTAGCAACGGTCTCCTGCTCGGCGTAGCTGCGGGCGGCGCGCCGCTCCCTGCATCACTCGTCCGCCGTTCGCGCTCTCCCTCTCCCCTAGCAACGGCGCGGAGGAGGAGAGAGAGCGTGCGTAGCAACGGTCTCGGCGTAGCAACGGTCTCCTGCTCGGCGTAGCTGCGGGCGGCGCGCCGCTGCGCCGGTTCGCTTCTCGTTCCGTCCGCGTGAGGGCGCTCGCTCGTCGGCTCCGCATTCCGACGCTCGAGGGCGCTCGCGCCACGGCGCGCCCCTCCGGATCAAATCGGGTAACTTCGGGTAACTTCGGGCAAACTCGGGCATTCGCACTTTGCCATCTTCCCTCTCACTTGGGAAATGCTTGTCTTTTGTCCTCTTTCCATGTGTTGAATGGGGAGTGGACGATAATCTTTATGGGAGCGACCACTTCCCATTCATCCTGAAAAGTATTGGAAAAATCCCTAACAGTTCCGACTCTCATAAAAGGTTTAAGGAATGTGCTGCAGATTGGCTGAAATTTAAACAGCTATCGCAGCTTTCATACACATCTTTAAGCCATTTGGGCATTGATGAAGCCTGTGAACTGATTACGGCCCATATACTTCATGCCGCCGAGTGCTCAATTCCGCAAACATCTGGTGCCACACCTAACACTAGGAGGCCATGGTGGAATGAGGAGTGTCGGCATGCACGCAAGGCTCAAAACAAGGCATGGGGTGTCCTTCGCAGGTATCCCACTTCTGAAAACCTCATTTCCTTCAAACGTGCGAAAGCACAAGGAAGGCGCATTCGCCAACAAGCCAAAAGGGAGAGCTGGCCCTCTTTTGTGACTTCTATCAATTCATACACAGATGAAGGCAAAGTATGGAATAGAATTAAAAAGCTTAATGGACGTAAAACACACAGCCTACCCTTGGTTAGCAGTGCGGGTGACACCCTTGAGGATCAGGCAAAAGCCCTTGCAAAACACTTTGAATATATTTCAAGTTATACGCACTACACGAATACTTTTTATAACACAAAACATC
Organism: Haemaphysalis longicornis; assembly: GCF_048455015.1. Taxonomy (NCBI): domain Eukaryota; kingdom Metazoa; phylum Arthropoda; class Arachnida; order Ixodida; family Ixodidae; genus Haemaphysalis; species Haemaphysalis longicornis. Next base: position 177,579,488 of record NW_027526385.1, on the reverse strand, counting down.
CATGGAGAAAAAACCGACTAGAGATAACAAAACATCCGACGAACCATACAACTCGAATTTTTCTCTAACAGAGCTTTTGGTTGCCCTAGGAACATGTAAGGCTTCAGCACCAGGGGCCGATAGGATATCATATGCGATGATACAACATCTGCCCACAGAAACTCTCCAAATGCTTTTGAACTTATTCAATAAAATTTGGGCAGCAGGATATTTTCCGAGAGCTTGGAGAGAAGCTGTTGTAGTTGCCGTATTGAAGGAGGGGAAAGATGCCTCACTACCTGCCAGTTACCGACCAATAGCTTTGACAAGTTGCCTGGGAAAGCTTTTAGAAAAATGGTAAATAAAAGGACAATGTATTTTATTGAATATAACGGCATCCTGGACAGTTGTCAGGCCGGTTTTCGATCAGGTCCAAGCACAACTGACCAGCTGGTAGCCTTTGAGTCGTATGTCAAAGATGCTTTCATCCACAAACAGCACTTGCATCTTGGGGAACAGCGCGAACTAACAGGGACACAAAAAGAAAGTGGACAGGACTAGCGCTGACTTTCAACTCGATTTATTAGAAACGACGTAGCTACTTATCAGTAAATCAGTAAGTAAATCAGTAAGTAAACCAGTAAATCATGTATCTAGTTTGTATGTATGTAATTTAGTAAATCATGTATCACCCTTTGTACCGTGCTCTGCGGCTGTTGTTTATAAGATTTCTTTATCTTGCGGAAAAGTGTATGTTGGTCAAACAGGTCGCTGCTTAAACGTTCGATTATTGGAGCATCGCAACAAGCTTAAAAAAGATGATTACACACGTCTGGCCGAACATTGCCGCACGTGTGAGCACCGATGCTATCCGCTTTTCCGCGAGACTGATATCCTGTTTAAGCAAGACTGATATCCTGTTTAAGTTGATGGAATCATACTACATCAGAAAGTGGGGGAGAGATTATATCAGTGAAACATCAGTTGTCCTGCACGAAAAAGAATTTGGTTATCTGGAGCGGTCGTCGCGATAAGGTGTTCCTGTGTTAGGAAATGTGCGTTGTCAACAGTGGAGTGTTTTGATCTTGATAGTATGTCATTGGCTGGTGTGGGCACGTGGCGTGGGGGGGGTAGGAGGATTCTGTGTATGTATAAGTAGTTACGTCTTTTCTAATAAATCGAGTTGAAAGTCAGCGCTAGTCCTGTCCACTTCTTTCTTTTTGTGTCCCTGTTATTTCGCGCTGTTCCCCAAGATGCAAGTACACCAACTCGCCAAACTCGCCACCCTGCAACAAACAGCACTGTCTTTGTTTTCTTTGACTTAGAAAAGGCATATGACACAACTTGGCGCCACGGCATACTGCTTGATCTCAAGACTTTCGGTGTGTCTGGGCGCATGTTAAACACTATTGAAAATTTTTGTCACAGCGAACATTTAGGGTAGGAGTAGGGACAGCTGTATCCAGAACGTACATACAAGAAAATTGTGTTCCTCAAGGTGGAGTATTAAGCTGTACTCTATTTGTAGTTAAAATGAATTCGCTTTGGAAATCCTTGCCACCCACAATCTGCTACTCAACGTATGTTGACGATGTTCATATTAGCTTTAGCTCCTCCAACCTGTCCATATGCGAAAGGCAAACACAGTTAGGTGCAAACAGGCTTGCGAAATGGACAGAGGAAAATGGTTTTAAACTGAATCCTCAAAAAAGTACATGTGTTCTATTCACAAGACAGCGTGGAATCCATCCACAACCCGACATCGCGCTGAACAGAGAACGGATTCCCGTCAAGAAAGAACATAAGTTTTTGGGTGTTATACTTGACGAAAAACTAACATTCATACGGCACATAAAGACACTCAAACAGAAATGCCTAAATACCATAAACATTTTAAACGTGCTGTCGCATCAATCTTACGGTGCTGATAAAGATTGCCTTCTACGCATTTTTATCAGTTTAGTTAGGTCCCGTATAGACTATGGAAGCGTAACGTACGGGTCTGCGTCTAAAACTGGCCTAAAATTTTGGACCCAGTGTTACATTTGGGCCTTCGCCTTGCCTCGGGAGCCTTCAGGACAAGTCCGATTCAAAGTCTCTATGTAGAATGTGACCACTGGTCCCTAGAGCACCAGCGTGCTTATACAGTACTGCTCTATGCTATTAGGACAATGTCTGTGAAGAATCACCCGTGCAGTTAAATTCTGAATGACGTCTTATCTGCCCGTTAGTATTTAGCGCGCCCTTCGATCCCTGCCCCTTTATCCTTACGTGTCAAATGCCTTGCAGAGGAAGTAGGGGTGTCTTTCGATGAGGGCATGAAGACCTCCATCGCTGACGTAGTCCCGCCTTGAGAAATGTCAGCGATTCGTTGCGACACATCCTTTAAACGCATTGATAAGCACCGAGCACCTCGTGAATTGATCTTACAGCATTTTTTACATCTACAACACACATATCCATACACCTCGTTTTACACGGATGCCTCGAAGTCAGCTTCCGCTGTGTCGTGTGCTGCACATGGCCCGGATTTCACCAGCACAAGGACCTTGAACAAAAATACCGGTACCTTTACAGCAGAAGCTTATGGTATTTTAATCACAGTAGAGCACATTACACAGAACAAAATACAAGAATCAATTATCTACACAGACTCCCTAAGTGTCGTTATGGCACTAGATTGCTTTAAACCTACAAAAAATGTTGTCCTCAATCACCTTTTTAAAGCTCTTGTGACTGCTTATAAATGACAACTAGAAATACTTGTTTGCTGGATCCCTGGACACAGTGGCATTCTGGGCAATGAAATTGCTGACCAGAACGCCACTTTGGCGGCCCTCCTTAGTGGTGTTGACGTCGCAGAGATTCCTTACCTCGATTTGAAGCCAGTGATCCGAAGGGGATTCCGTAAGTGCTGGCAGGACACGTGGGACACACCCACAGAAAACAAGCTCCACTCAATAAAACCACACCTAGGAAGATACTGAACAGAAAAACAATACAGATTCATTGAAGTATCGATTTGCAGACTACGCATAGGTCACACATACGCTACACGCGCATACCTTTTAAATGGCGCACTCCCACCATTTTGTGACAAGTGTGGGGACCGGCTCTCCGTCCTCCATGTGTTAATTGAGTGCGCATCCTGCAGTGAGGCCAGAAAACGGCATTTCTCTAAAATCTATACCTTCAACATTCCGCTACACCCGTCCCTGTTTTTAGGAGATGAACCTATGTTCACAAACAAATCTTTTTGAAATTATCTTGCAGATATCAAGTTTTTAAAGCTCATCTCGTACAGTGCGTCACGTCAGAGCCTACAAGCATTGAGCGAAGCCTCGATGTTTTCATTGTTCGCACTAGGGGCACGCTCACGTAGCGTGCTCTTCGGCTCGAGCTACAGTCACGTTCCATCTATAATCCATTTCATCCGCCATTATGAACATCTCATGTTTTTGTCCCGGGCCCTCTACACCCATATATACAGTATTTTAGGATATATCATACTCATTTCATACACATTCTAAGCTCAAACCTGACTATTGACGGACCGCTCAACATTGTTTTGGCGTTCTATGGTCCTCGATATCCTTGCGCCAATAAACACAAACATACAATACAAATACAATGGCAATCCATTCACAAAATGGAATATGAAGGCCATATTCACCAAACAAACACGTAATACTGCATTTACAATTGTATCAAACGCGAAGTGTTTACCAAGAACGTTTTTAGTTTTTATTTAAAAACGCAAGTGAATTGGAAGATTCAAATAAGGAAGTGTCTAATTCCAGAACTAAATGGCAAAGAATAGCGTTAAGATAATTTCTTTCAGGTACGTTAGGTAATTTCAGCTAATTTCAGGAACGTTAAGATAATTTCTTAAAGAGACATAAATGTTGGAAGGAACAAAGATCAGCCTGGAGCATTTGGTTCAAGGCACAGCTATTTTGATGGCATCCAAAGACGGTGGTGCCGTCTACATGCAGTATGCATTGAGGAAGTAAAACACAGAGGTAGATTATTCGTGAAAATTAAAAAGTGCAACAGGCACAAGATCGACCCTTCTGGAACTCTTCTATTAACTGTGACAGGGTATGATATTGCTATGGAAATTAAAACGCTCTATTGCCTAATTAGTAGACGCTTCGTATCGAAGTTATGGCAGTACCTTTTATCCCATAATTCTCGAGCTAAGTGAAAAGAACGTCAAGGTCCCTGGTGTCGAATCCTGTTGAGAAGTCTCTGAAAACGGCAGCAGCGATGTCCCCGTGTTCAATGAACGATTTATTTTGTCTGTTAGGCACACAGCCATAATGTTAGGAGATAGGGCAGCGCGAAAACCAAACAGAAATATGGAGCAAGCGGAATTTACTGTGGCGCGAAAGGCTGGTCTCAATTAATTTTTAAAAACCTTATCTGAGAAGAAAAGAATAGATTTTGGTTGATAAATATCCATAAACCCCGCGAGACTTTTCTTGAGTAAAGAAATATTGCTCGCTACTTCCAATGCCTCTAAAAATAATACGTATTCAAAAATTAAATGAACATTTACAGTACAACCCCATACAGCTGTAAAAAATAAGCACGCAAAACACCCAAAAAATATATCAATTGACAGAAAACAGTGAAAATTTGGGAAAGACGTATCAACGTATATATATATATGTAGGCTCTTGCACGTAACGCACAGCTGCGACAATGCTGAGTGAAACTAGCTGCAGATCATTTGAACGGCTGCACGGCTGAAACTGTCCCCCTTCCGCCGTGTTGCGACGCTCAGCCGTAATGCACTCTTCGCCGTAATAGGACTGTCCGCCGTAATGAGATAGAACCGCTGGCTGCTCCGAACTCGATCCTCGATCCTCGACTTCCTCGATCCCCAGTCCTCGATCCTCGATCCTCCATCCTCGAACTCGATCCTCGGCTTCCGATGGAAGCTAGGGACCCAGGATGCGATGTTGCTACCTAAACACGAGGTTGTTGACGAGCCAGCACGCTCCCTCGACAACAGGGCAGTGCTCGGCTTGGACCTCAAGAGCGCTTTTGACAAGATCCGGCAGTCAGCCATTCTGAAACAAATCTCCCGCCTAAACATGAGACAACGCGCTTTCGCGTATGTTAGATTTCCTGTCCAACCGGACTATGACTATCCACGCCAGGGACATCCACCTCCCCAACAAACAGCTGGGAAGCGTCGGCACGCCGCAGGGATCAGTGATCTCCCTCATGTTATTCAACTTGGTCATGATCGATGTGGCCAATCACCTCGCAAGCCTTCCCGATGTTAAACGCACCATCTATGCCGACGATATCACCCTGTGGGTTACGGGAGGCAGCGACGGCCACATAGAGGCTACAAGCAATCGACATCATCGAAGATCGACTTTGTGACACTGAACTAATATGCTCCCCAACCAAATCGGAACTCTTGGTTCTATCACCTTACGGGCGACGCACGAACATCACGGTGGCCGACGGCATAATTCTAAGAACAAGAGACGGGACCGTCATCCCTCACGTAAAGACCTTGCGAGTCTTGGGCTTACACCTCGACGCGCGTGGATGCAACGGCTTCACCTTAAATAAGCTCGAAACCAAAGTCACCACAGCAATCAGATTAATCCGGAAAATATCCACGCGCTATGCGGGTATGAAAGAGGCCAGCCTCCTCCGCTTGTTGCAATCTTTTGCCATTAGCCACATCGCATACGTGGCCGCCTATCACAATTGGAAGACAGCGGTGTTGAGTAGTGTTTTTTTTGTCGAAAACAGTACGGAAAACCGCAGGCGTGAACTTGCCTTTAGATATTAGCGAGTTCCCGCTCGACTGCGCGTAACTTAACGGGGCGGATGGTGCCGCGCGCGCAGGAGATCTCTAAGGAACGATGCGAACAGTGTGGGGTTCACTTGAAGAACTGTTTTATTATACGCACAGGTATACACTACTGAAAGAGGGTAAGGGCACGAACAAAGAGGAGAGTCTCGGTGCCTCAAATGACGATGGTTGGCGTCGGTTCGTCTGCAAGCGCGCACACATATAAACACACGTCGCTCGCTGGCGCCGCACCGTCCGGGGGTCTGGTCCTTCGGATGCGCCGCATGGTGTAAACAGCGGCCGCTTTTCGTTCCGATCCTCGTCTTCGGTTACTTGATCCGGGGCCTCCAAAGTCCTCCCGAGCTCTTCCCCGTCAGCGACGTGTAAACTTTAGACACGCCTTCCGAGAACGGAGTAATTCTTAACATCCTCCCCCCCAATGAGCCTCTGCTCATTCTTATTACAGCTTGTTGCGACCGGGCGGGGGCACCCGATCCTTTCTCCGTGGCCTCCAACATACGATGGGTAGCGTGTATGGTGCGAGCGGCCAGCCGGTGTTGCAGCCGTGAAGAAGTCCAGAGCAGTAGGATAACGTAACTGTTTACTTCATAGCGAGAGGTGAGCCGAAGCCAAAAAAACATACAATGCCCCGACGGGCGAGGTTACAATACAGGACACGAGCAGAGCGACCGCATGGATTCGCTGCTCAGACAGGAATGAATATCAGCGTTTGTGCTGCTTCTTTTATACCCAAAAAACGCCCCCAAGAGTAACACGCCACGAAATCACAGACACACACACGTGTCCATAGTTCGCGAGTCACCCATGGCTTCGTCCCACATGGCGTCCGAGAGGGGGGGAGAGAGTGTCCTTGAAAGGTGCCGGGGTCGCGCTATCAACTGCTGATCGTGCCGATAGCGAAACGTCTGAGCCGGGAAGGTCAAGGCGACGCGCCGGTGCCTGAAGGGTGTGGCGCTGGCAGCTGCCGGAATCACGTTGCCAAGCGAGGTGACAGACCCGGCATGTCGAGACACGAAAGTACGATTCACCGACACGTGGGCGCACATGGTCGATTCCCACGTGGTTGCTGATGCGGAAAAACACGTGTTGCTGGGTGATTCGTAACAGCTTCTCCGCCGGGGGTCCGAGATCCCGATGGATAAGGGTCTTCAACCGTTTTCCGGAGGGATGCTTTCGCAGTGAAGTGCTCAGCAGACGCTCGACTCCAGGCCTGGGCTGTACGACACCGTGCTGGAGCTTCACAGGGCAGAAGTGGCTCCCCAAGAACGTCTCTGGATTGGTCAGGCAAGCAACAGAACAACACAGCAAGACACAACCGCATCGCCGGCAAGTGCGAAGACAAATCCACACTGAAGATCTACCAGGCTTTTTGTTGCGAAAAAATACGCTAATAACTATCTAGACTAGTTATATTTTAGCCCAGCAGTACTTTAGACAAGTGCACAAACCTGAAAGGTGACATTTCGCGTGATTGGAAATGTCCCATACACACACAAAAAAAACGTAATCATAAAGGCGAAACCTGCTTCAGGAAAAACAAAGGAATTTGAGAAAGTCAGGCGTCTACAGGCCATTTCTCGCGCCGAGAGCTGCGATTTGAGCTCTCGTTAATGCCTTGAGCTTTTCCCTTTCTGTATCGCACTTTAGTTGCAGCCGTTCTCTCAACGCTGCTGTGACCGCGTGAAATGACACCGGTCGTTTTGTTCGACAAAGGAGGAGCGAGCGGGATTTTCCCCCGTTCATACGTTAGGCGTGCACTGCTTCTAGGCGGCGTTCCCTCGACGCGATGCGAGCTCACAACTTTGCTCGCACTGAAACACGCGCCACAATTACGCGCTGAAGTTTTTGCTACCTCCTCGTTGCTCGTCTTTTTACGAACGCGTTTGGCAAACGAACCTCGGAACGCGTTTACGTTCACTCCTCTAGGCTGGTCGGTTCCAGACTTCGGTTCAGCCACAGGCGACACCGGAACCTTAACTAGCTCAGCTAATGTTGGCCTATCCACGGGAGCATCAGCTGGGAGTGAAACGGGCACGACGAGCCCATTAGACACCTTGGAGTTCCCAACAGTCACTACCTCGTCGTCCCTCGCGCTTTCAGCGACAACCTCGGCACGCGAAGACCGAAGCGTGTTTCCGTTCTCCTTCCTTCCTGCCAGAACCACACTACACCTAGGCTGCCCTGTCTCAAAAGACGGCTCAGTTGCACGCGAACTGCTGGCGTTCGGGTCGACAGCCGTTTTCAGGGATTCCAGTGATCTAGCGCACTTTGAACATGGCGACGAAACATCTCCGCTCACCGTAGGGACCTTACACACAGTGTACTTACGCTGCCCTCCGTCGTGAGTCTCTAGAAATGCCCCATCATCGCTTTCTGTCTGAGTTTCGCCATTCCTCACAGAGGTGGCGACCCTATCGTTACTCGATCTCTTCGCAGCGAGCCCCGCTGGTTCTTTCCTCGGCAGTTTCTCAAAATGGTACCCCTTTTCCCTTAACAGCTGATCCGACCTGTTCGAGAAAAGATACGGATACTGCGCTGGAAGGCTGGGAGAAACAGCGGCCTCGGTTTCGAGCTTTCCGAAGGGACCATCGATGGTTATCCTGGCGATCGGAAGACACACGCCTTGTGCCTCTACGGCCTGCTTTATCCACGCGCAATCGCCCGTGAATTGATGCGGTTCGACGTAGGACGGGTGGACCACGTCCATCGTTGCTGCGGAATCGCGAAGAACTCGGCACGGTTTGCCGTTAACTGCTAGCTCGCGTACGTAGGGCTCTAAAAGTTGCCTGCTATCCTCATCCGGATCTAGTACATGAAAGACTAGTTTTCCCTTTTTGCAACTAGCGGCGAAATGTCCAGTCTCGCCGCAGTTGTAACACGCAGCCTGTCTGCGCGCTTCATAGGCTTTCTTTCTGCGCTGCTCGTCAGCGTCTGCTGCTCTCGTTTCGTTGTCGTGGACAGTTTCTCTATCCCCGACAACGACTTTCCTTGCTCCACCGTCTACCTGGGGAGCTCTGCCTTTCGGCCCTGACTTATCAGGCCTCGGCCTGAACTCTTTGTGGCCGTCTCTCGGCCCCTGCGCACCTCGACGTGCGACGAACTCGTCGGCTAGTTGAGCTGCCTGATCCACAGTTTTTACCCCTGGCCTATCTTGCACCCAGAGTCTCAGGTTCTCCGGTAGTCGGCGGTAAAACTGCTCAAGACCGAAGCACTCAACTACTTTGTCGTGCTCTCCGAAAGCTTCTGCCTCTTTGAGCCACTCTTCCATATTGGCCTTAAGCTTGTAGGCGAACTCCGAGTACGACTCGCCTCTAGCTTTCTCGGCTTCCCGGAACTTCTGGCGAAACGCCTCTGCTGACAGCCTGTACTTACGCAGGAGGCTCGACTTGACTTTTTGGTAGTCCTCCGCCTCCTCCTTTGGCAAGCGGGCCATCACGTCGGATGCCTCACCTGGCAAAAGCGTAAGCAGCTTTTGCGGCCATGAGTCTCGGCTAAACTGGGCCCTCTCACACGTACGCTCGAAGTTGACCAAAAAAAGACCGATGTCTTCTCCTACCTTGTAGGGTCGCATTAGGTCACACATTCGCAACGTAGGTCGCTCAGTCGCCGCAGACTGCACGCTGCTGCCACTCTGACGTCTAGGTCGAGACGCCTCGACGTCTAGACGCTTCATTTCCAGCTCATGCTGTCGCTCCTGTTCTCGCTTTCTATCTTCGCGTTCCTGTTCTCGCTTTCTTTCCTCGCGTTCCTCTTCTCGCTTTCTATCTTCGCGTTCCTGTTCTCGATTTCTTTCCTCGCGTTCCTCTTCGCGCTTTCTTCCCTCGCGTTCCTCACGCTGGCGCACAGCCTCTGCCTCTGCAGCCTGACGTTTAGCGGTCTCCCTGCCATCGATCGTCTCAATGCACTCAGACAGCTCGTCATCGTCAGCCCCAATAGCGAGTATAGCCTGTATCAGCTCTGGCTTTCTCAGCGCGTCCGTAACATCCAAGCGCAACTCTTTTGCAAGCTCCAACAACTGCGGTTTTTTCAACGCTTTCAAATTCATGGCCGGTCTAGAGTACTGCTTTCCCACTGCTCCAAAAAATGTTTTGCGCGAATAACCCACGCGACAAAAACACACGCCCTACCAGCTATCCTCAGAAGCCTGGTAAAACTCAGTGAAGAAAAGTCCCGCACTCACCCTTGACCGCCATGAATTCTGCGAAGTCCGAAGCCGCCTTGACGTCCGTGGTGTTGGGTCTCGCACCGCTGGCTCCAGGTGAAGTTGTCATCCGACCGCTGCCAACCAGTTGTTGCGACCGGGCGGGGGCACCCGATCCTTTCTCCGTGGCCTCCAACATACGATGGGTAGCGTGTATGGTGCGAGCGGCCAGCCGGTGTTGCAGCCGTGAAGAAGTCCAGAGCAGTAGGATAACGTAACTGTTTACTTCATAGCGAGAGGTGAGCCGAAGCCAAAAAAACATACAATGCCCCGACGGGCGAGGTTACAATACAGGACACGAGCAGAGCGACCGCATGGATTCGCTGCTCAGACAGGAATGAATATCAGCGTTTGTGCTGCTTCTTTTATACCCAAAAAACGCCCCCAAGAGTAACACGCCACGAAATCACAGACACACACACGTGTCCATAGTTCGCGAGTCACCCATGGCTTCGTCCCACATGGCGTCCGAGAGGGGGGGAGAGAGTGTCCTTGAAAGGTGCCGGGGTCGCGCTATCAACTGCTGATCGTGCCGATAGCGAAACGTCTGAGCCGGGAAGGTCAAGGCGACGCGCCGGTGCCTGAAGGGTGTGGCGCTGGCAGCTGCCGGAATCACGTTGCCAAGCGAGGTGACAGACCCGGCATGTCGAGACACGAAAGTACGATTCACCGACACGTGGGCGCACATGGTCGATTCCCACGTGGTTGCTGATGCGGAAAAACACGTGTTGCTGGGTGATTCGTAACAGCTACCCGATCCTTTCTCCGTGGCCTCCAACATACGATGGGTAGCGTGTATGGTGCGAGCGGCCAGCCGGTGTTGCAGCCGTGAAGAAGTCCAGAGCAGTAGGATAACGTAACTGTTTACTTCATAGCGAGAGGTGAGCCGAAGCCAAAAAAACATACAATGCCCCGACGGGCGAGGTTACAATACAGGACACGAGCAGAGCGACCGCATGGATTCGCTGCTCAGACAGGAATGAATATCAGCGTTTGTGCTGCTTCTTTTATACCCAAAAAACGCCCCCAAGAGTAACACGCCACGAAATCACAGACACACACACGTGTCCATAGTTCGCGAGTCACCCATGGCTTCGTCCCACATGGCGTCCGAGAGGGGGGGAGAGAGTGTCCTTGAAAGGTGCCGGGGTCGCGCTATCAACTGCTGATCGTGCCGATAGCGAAACGTCTGAGCCGGGAAGGTCAAGGCGACGCGCCGGTGCCTGAAGGGTGTGGCGCTGGCAGCTGCCGGAATCACGTTGCCAAGCGAGGTGACAGACCCGGCATGTCGAGACACGAACGTACGATTCACCGACACGTGGGCGCACATGGTCGATTCCCACGTGGTTGCTGATGCGGAAAAACACGTGTTGCTGGGTGATTCGTAACAAGCTCCAGAGGGTAAAGCGCTTGAACTGGCCGCCGTAATTCTTTCTTGTTAGGAAGAACTATTCTGCAGGCCCGAGCCTTTCCGTCTCGTCCGGGAAACGTCTCGACCACCCTGCAAAGTTTCCACAGCTGGCGAGGTGTTTTATCTTCGCCGAGCAAGACAATGTCTTCCTCCTTGACGCTCTTCTGCGGGAGTCCCGCTGCGAAGTGCGCCGAACGTAGCTCCAGCAGATATTCGCGCCTCCATCGTCTCCAGAACAAATCCATAAGGGCGCTGCGTCGCTGCGATTGCCTTGTGACTGTACTTTTCGTAGATGTCGTTACGATATTACCGCCGGGGGAGGGCAAACTTGTAAGCCTACGTCCGATGAGTAAGTGCGACGGGGTCAAAGGCGTGAGTTCTTCCGCCTGAGAGTGCACGTAGGTGAGCGGACGAGAATTGACAACCGCTTCCGCCTGAGTGAGAATGGTTACTATGCTGTCGTAGTCGAGTGCACTTCTTCCAAGAACCTTTCGGAGAACGTTCTTGACTGTACGTACCATTCTCTCCCAGAAACCACCCCACCATGCTGCTCTTTCCGCTATGAATTTCCAAGTTATTCGATGGTCACTTAGGTATGCCTGAGTGTCGCTTCCCTTGATGGCGTGGAAGATTTTGTTCATGTCCGCTGAGGCTCGCTTGAACGTGAGAGCGTTGTCCGAGTACACAGTTCTCGGTATTCCTCTTCTCGCAATAAATCTCCTCAACGCCATAAGAAATGTCTCAGTAGTGAGGTCTCTTACCAGCTCTAGGTGTACCGCCCTGGTTGTAGCGCAAGTAAAGAGCGCTATATAAGACTCCCGCATGCTTCCTTGGTCTGTGTAAAATATGGGGCCCGCGAAGTCTACACCCGTAACCTCAAAGGGGTCCGCCTGAGTCACCCTGTCAGCTGGTAGCGGGGCCTGAGCTTCCGCGGCAGGTCGACAACTCTGTCTCTGACACGGCACGCAGCGTCTTATGGCTGATTTCACGGCTTGTCTTGCACGAATGATCCAGTAGTTCTCACGGAGGTGGGATAACGTATCTCGTACTCCTGCATGTAGAAGGCGCTTGTGTTCCCCGCGAATCAGAAGGCCAGCGTAAGGGTGCCTCGCAGACAGAATGATCGGATGTATTGTTCTCTCTTGCTCTGTACTGTTTTGCAGCCGACCTCCAACTCGTAGCAGTCCCTCGTTGTCTAGGAACGGGTTCAAATCTTTTATCGGGGATTTCCGGTCGAGCGGCTTGGATGCACTGAGGGTCCGTACTTCATTTCCGAATGTTTCCATCTGTGAAATCCTCAGCCAGTACCTCTCCGCCTCGGTCATCTCTTCGGCTGACAGGCTCCCCATCCTTTTCTCCGAAGAGGTTCGGCAGTTGTAGAGGAAGCGCTTGATCCACGCTGTTGTCCCAAGCACTCTAGTGAGGGAACTCTTTTCGCTTAGGTTTATCAGAACAGCTGGTTCGCCGTCTGTTATGGTGTTTAGCACCGGCGTTCTGATTTCTTCTTGCCAGAATTGGGGATCAGCAAGGCAGGGTTCGAAGGCGGGGTACGTTTTGCTTTTGTTGAGCCACTCTGGCCCTTCCCACCATTGCTTAGCATTCACCAAAACTGATGGTAAGATACCCCTGGTTAATATGACTGCGGGGTTTTCCTTTCCGGGACAGTGCTTCCACACTGCGGGATTGGTCAGTTGTTGTATCTCTTGGACTCGGTTTGAAACAAAAGGCTTCCATTTGGAGGCGGAACTTTTGATCCAGCTTAAGGCTATCGTTGAGTCTGTCCAGCAGTGAACTGTCATGCCTTCAATTCCCAACTGTTTCGTCAGGTTTTTCGCCAGCCATGCGCCGATAACGGCTCCCATCAATTCCAGTCGCGGTAGTGACAGTCGCTTGAGAGGAGTCACTCTCGCTTTAGCCATCAACAATGTCACCGTGGTGCATCCATTTTCTGTCCTTGCTTTAACATAAGCAACAGCGCCGTATGCCTTTGGGCTGGCATCACAGAACACATGGAGCTCCACTTCTGTGCACGCATGGCTGAGGTCACGAGCGATCAGCCTAGGTGTTGCGATCTGCCTCAGCATAGGCAGCTGGTGGCACCACTTGTCCCACGTCTCAACTATATCGGGCGGGAGACTTTCGTCCCAGTCTGTCCCTCGGTCCCACAGGCTCTGAAACATCACTTTCGCAGTAGTCGAAATTGGCGCGAGGAAGCCAAAGGGGTCAAACACGCGTGCAGATGCCTGCAGAAGAAATCGCTTCGTGTCTTGTCGCTTGCTCAAAAAGTCAATCAGCGTGTTCATCTCAAACACAAAATCGTCACTTTCTGGCCTCCACTCGACTCAAAGAATTTTTGTCATCGTCACGTCGGAAAATACGCTTTGGGTTCGATCTGTTTCCGACAATGCCTCTTCGAGCTTGAATTTGTTCGATTTCCATTTACGGAGGCTCATGCCAGCTAGATGCATGATTTCCTGTGATTCTCGACAAACCTTTTCCGCCTCCTCCAGGTCGTCAGCTCCTGTTACAAGATCGTCCACGTACAAGTGGTCACGTAGCATCTCTGAAGTTGCAGGAAACAAGTTATGCACAGAGTCGAGATGGTGCTTTAAGGTAGCTGCGAGCAGAAATGGACTAGAGGTAACTCCAAAGGGCACTCTTGTCATTCGATACTCCTTGATCGGAGGAAAAACTTCTCCCCGTCTGGGAACGCTTTCGTACCAAAGGAAGCGTAGTGCATCGCGATCCATTTCCGCAAGCCCTACCTGGAGAAAGGCCTTCTCAATGTCAGCCATGATGGCCACATTGTGCATCCTGAACCTAATGAGGATATCCGACAGGTTCGGATTTAGGTTCGGCCCAGCAGATAGTACCTCATTCAAAGACCGCTGACCTGGTGCGCTTGACGAAGCATCAAAAACTACTCTCAATTTGGTAGTTTCACTGCTCGTGCGCGTTACGCCGCGATGCGGCATGTAATAAACAGGCCCCCTCGGGGACTCACCCGCGTCGGGAACTTCCTCAGCGTGTCCGGTAAAGAGGTAGTCCCGCATCGCCGTGTCGTAGGCCTCAGCCGTGCCTTCACTGCGCAAAAGCTTTGTAGTCAGAGAGGAGAGCCTCGCAAGAGCCGTCGTCTTGTTATCCGCAAGCTCGTGTATGTTTTCTTGCCAGGGAAGGGCAACGCAGTAGCGACCGTCCTTGTAAGCGACGTTTTCTTTGAAGTCCTGTAGCACTTGCTTCTCGGTGTGGGTGTTATCTGGCTTGTCCATAATACCTATGTGCTCCAGCTCCCAGAATGATTTTAGCTGCTTGGAAAGATTGTCGTCATCCAGGTCGGCGCTTACCGTTACGCGCAAGACCCCGGTGCTGGCGTGATATGCGACAGCGGATGACGAAGTTGACGCACTTCCCTGCAACGTCCATCCGAAAACCGTCTCCACGGCGACGAGCCCGCTTTGTAGGCGCTTGATGGTACCGGTGGCCACCTCCCAGTAATAATCGGCTCCTAGGAGGAGTCCTACTTCGTCGCGACGGGACCCATCGACCGAGCAGTCGGCGACCTCCATTCCTTGTTCATTAAGGTATGCCACGGTGGTCATCTCCGGAGCTGGTATCACGTCGCAGCAAATATGAGGGACCTCCAACGCTTCCACTCGGACTTCGTTTCCGCTGTGTTGGTTGCGCAGCCACAGCTCGACGCGGCGGCATTTTCTTTGCTCAATGGGCCTCTCGTTGCCAAAGGTCATAATTGTCAGTTTTTCCTCTCCCAGGATGCGGAGTTTTAGCCGTCGCGATAGTTCTTGTTTCACAAATGTGCGCTGACTTCCGCCGTCGAGAAGGATCCTCACTTTGTATCGCTCGTGAGGTCCCTCTGCCCAAACTTGAGCAGTTTGCAGCATAATGCGGACAGCGCCAATCGTCGCTGCTGCCTGAAGTGACGACTCTGCGGTAGGCGCTGGCGGGGCCGCAACCTCGCTCGATGGTTTCCGGGCGGGTCTGTTGTTGAGGCCGCAAAGAGCAGTGGCCTGTCGAGCCGTACGACATTCAGCTGCTCGATGGTTTCGTTTGGTGCATTTGAAGCAACGTCTCTCTTGTTTCAGTATGTTGCTCTTTTGTTCGAGAGAAACATCCGCCTGGCAGTCGGCTGTCAGGTGATCACGTGCTTTGCAAAAGGCGCATGCATTTTCCTTCTTATCGGCGAACGCTGACATGACTGACGACGATGCCTGCTTTTGGTCGTTTCCCATGCGGTTCTGTTTGTTTCGTGGCGAATGAGACTCTTGAAACCGACAAGTACCGTACTCTGCTCTCGATTTCATTTCGCAGGAAGTCTAGAAAACTCAGTAGCTCATCCTCGGTTCCATCACTGCGAGCTGTCTTCCTGCGACAGTACTCCAAGCGAAGCTCCTTTGGAATGCTCTTTCGGAGGACAGTGAGCAGCAGCACTCCGTAGCCGCTCGGCGGCACGCCCAACGCCTCCAAACTTCGGACACCAGCCTGAATTTCATCGTACAGCATCCTCAGCCTCCCTGTTTCCTCGACGTTCAGCACGGGTCGAATCGACAGCAACCGCGACATATGATCCTCGATGATCACTTCATCTTTGCCGAACCTCTCCAAAAGGGTTTTGACCGCGATCTCGTAGTTTCTGTCTGTCAACGTAAGGCCTTCGATTGCAGCGGCAGCTCGTCCTGTCAGATAGCTTGAGAGATACTTAAATTTGTCAATGGCTGGAAGCGCTGAATTCTTGTGGATTGTCGACTCGAATTCGTTCCAGAATTTCGGCCATGAGCGCACGTCTCCGTTGAATTTTGCAATTTCGAGCTTCGGAAGTCTGGTTGTTGCCTCCTGTGTTTGAAACGACGTCGTACTTGACGCGGGAGCCGGGGACTGTATGTTGCTCGTTGAACTGGTGTTAACTTGCGATGAAACCGCCGGGGCAATGTCGCTAGCTGTTCCCATTTTGATAGCTCTTTTGAGGATTGTTTTCATCGAGCTTATTTTTGTGCCGTACGCACTACAGCTGGCCAATTCTTCATCAAGCTGGTCGATGTCTATCTTCTTTTCGACGTTCTCGTTAGCTACTCTAAGCTCTTCAGATTGTTGGATAAGCGAGTCAAACAATTCTTCTAGCTCACCGATCGCTGCTGGTGACGCTTGCAGTAGCTCGTTGGCGGTTGCCATGGTCTTGTCGATGCAGTTGCGAATTGCTGCTTGCTTTCTCTGGAGTCGATCCATGATGCTCTCGGTGTCGCTTGGTCGACTTCTCCCAGGTTTCGGCACCAAAATGTTGAGTAGTGTTTTTTTTTGTCGAAAACAGTACGGAAAACCGCAGGCGTGAACTTGCCTTTAGATATTAGCGAGTTCCCGCTCGACTGCGCGTAACTTAACGGGACGGCTGGTGCCGCGCGCGCAGGAGATCTCTAAGGAACGATGCGAACAGTGTGGGGTTCACTTGAAGAACTGTTTTATTATACGCACAGGTATACACTACTGAAAGAGGGTAAGGGCACGAACAAAGAGGAGAGTCTCGGTGCCTCAAATGGCGATGGTTGGCGTCGGTTCGTCTGCAAGCGCGCACACATATAAACACACGTCGCTCGCTGGCGCCGCACCGTCCGGGGGTCTGGTTCTTCGGATGCGCCGCATGGTGTAAACAGCGGCCGCTTTTCGTTCCGATCCTCGTCTTCGGTTACTTGATCCGGGGCCTCCAAAGTCCTCCCGAGCTCTTCCCCGTCAGCGACGTGTAAACTTTAGACACGCCTTCCGAGAACGGAGTAATTCTTAACAAGCGGAACGCCAAAAGCTCAACGCACTCATCCGCAAGGCGTACAAGATGGCGACAGGCCTATACATCCACACCAGTACGGAGAAGCTTCTCGAATTAGGCGTACACAACACTCTTGAAGAAATCGCCGAGGCTCAGAGCACGGCGCAACGTACGAGGCTACTGCAGACCCGCACTGGGCGAGACATCCTGGACCGCCTGGGCTTTCGCAAGCAAGAATCACAACGTAACAGCGAACAATCACTACCATTGCCAAGAAATCTCCTAGACAACCTACGTATATGTCCCATCCCCAGACATATGCATCCAGACCACAACCCAGAACGACGACTCGCAAGAGCCAAGGCCCTAACCACCACTCACGCTGCGGACACAGGAGCCTTCTACGTCGACGTCGCTCAACACCCAGGCCGACCAGACCCCTACACCGCGGTGGTGATAGCCGCCACCACTGGGGACCTATACACGGCGGGAAGCATCAAAGCCAAAGACACGAAACACGCTGAAGAAATGGCAATCGCCTTGGTGTTCCCTAATCCGAAATGCTCCACGGTGTTAAGTGACTCTCGCCCAGCGATCACCAGTTATGCTACAAACAGTGTGACCCTTGTGTTGTGAGGGTGTGCGGTACCCTACCCCCCCCCCCCCCCGGTCGACACCAGTGACTATAAGATGGTTCCCGGCACCTGTGGGCCCATTGAACTCGCGAGAAGGGCACAGCAACCGCAACGAGGAGGCGGACCGGACTGCACAAGCGCTTACCAGCCGCGAAGCGTCTGAGAGTCCGAGCCTCCCACCAGGGTTGCAGGTGCCTGAAGAAACGACACCACTCACCACATACAGGGACATCCTGGAGTGGTACCGACATAGCCGCAGGACCTTTCGCCCACCCCATCCAAAACTAACAAAGAAAGAGTCAGGGGTATATAGACAATTGCAGACGAACTCTCTACTGACCCCAGTGATAGCTAAACATATATGTCCAGAAGTGTATACCAGTGATCTGTGCAAACTGTGTAATAGAGAGAGAGCCACGGAAGCCCATGTCCTATGGGACTGCCGAACTCATCCAGACGAATCGAAAGGCACCACGCTCCCGCCACAGCTTACAGCAGCAGCGAGAGATGTCAATTACAACTCGCAACTCCAGGCCATCCAGCTGGTGATGGCTGCCCTGAACCGTCAACGGCCTGAAAGTGCTCCTCCAACAGAGGACGCGCAAGTAAGCCTTGACAGGGGCCCAGCTATCACGACGTCCTAGGCCGCGTCCCCGCAGCAGGTGTTTTCTCAATAAAGTTGTTTCCTCCTCCTCCCTGGCTGCTCACCTCGCGCTCGAGCAGCGGCTTTTAAACAAAAGCGTCGCCATCTACTGCGCGGTCAAGCTACAATGGCTTCCCTCGCACGCGGGCATCTAAGCGAACGAGGCAGCGGACGGCCTCGCTGAGGCTGTTCACTCACAGGATGCGCCATTTTCCACCGCCGTGTCGCGCACTGACGAGGGGCACAATATCATAGTGGACCCGGACGCTCGGGTCGCTTCGCGCACAGCAACCGCCCGTGTTCTCAGCCGGCAAGACAGCTACCTCCTTAGCAGGCTACGCACCGACTGCGCCTTCACAGCAAAATCAAGAACCCGGCTTGCCCCCACAGCGGTCTATAAGCATTCGCCGGCCGCTGCATTATCCGCTGCACTGCGTACAACTGCTTACACGCCCGACCCCGCCTGGCCTACGGACAACTCTGAGTTCCGTGCAGCACAGAGGCCGATATGCTTTTCCCCGGACGCCACCGCACCTCCCCTCCCCGAAGCGTACAAACATCTCCTCGCACACCTGAAGGAGACCGGCCTAGCCCAACACTGACTGTCTGGCCGCACGTCTTTAGAGCGCCTGTTCTTCCCCTCCCCACTTGTCCCCCAGGCTGCATCAACATGTCTTTTACCCCTTCCACTCCGTTACCTTCACCTTCCTCTCTCATTTCATCCCTTTCTCCTTTGTTTCTTTTTCGTTTTACTTAGCAGGTGCTGAGGAAGCTTGCTATTGATTATTGCAGCAACCCTTCCAGGCAGTACGCCTCCCCGCCGTTCTCCTCCTGTATCCCCGCGAACTGCCCGGACTTCACTGGGCAGAACGTCACCCCCGGAAGATGACGGGCAGAAGCGAGCATGGAGGAAGCAAAATGTTAGGAGGGAGCATGACGTCAGGCGGCCCAACTTTGGCAAGCCAACCTCCTCTGACGCCGCATTCTCCTCTCCTCGGGCTCCTCCCGCGTAATGCATATGGAAGATGCACCACTCTCAGGCCCGCATTAGCATTTAGTGGCTCCGGCTGGCTGCAGGTGGAGGTGGAGGCGAGTGGCGTTGCCGAAGGCGCCGTACGAGATTTTTCGCCAGCGTTGCGCTCCCACCCTCGTACCGTGGACGTACTGTCGCTGTTCAAAGCGACACGATACGTAGATCACATGCTCAGGAAGCACCTTCACAAGCTGCGAGCCGAATTTGACGCTCACCGCTGGAACCACGAGCGGATTTGCTCGAACGCGCCGCTGTAAACATTCCCAAGCACGGAGCGGCCTACGGGTGCGTGGTGTTTGCCAGGTGTGCTTTGACGATTGCGTTTCAAATTTTGCTGGGAGTTATCGCGCCGCCTTCCCTTTACATCATAGCGCTGTAACGAGTGTCCCATCAGCTGACAAGTGGTGCGAAAAGCTTTGGTTTCGCTCGCGTGCGCATTTGCATACATTCGCCTTATCGGTGCTCCGGCATGGTGGCCCGTTGTAAGTGCCACAATTGTCGTGACGACGTCTGTTTTGCGTTGCTGCCTCCTTCAGTGCATTAGAAAACAAAATGTGCAGAACCACTGATGTTGGGTGCGTGCGCGGGAAGAACAAATCATTTTCCGCCTCGCGTCGCAGACAGAACGCGGGCTGGTTGTCCGAGTACTGCTCAATCCGTGCGATAGGTATATGGGTAACGAACGCTAAATTACGCCTGGGCGGAGAAAAGATAAAATGACCACAACCAAGGAAGTGAGGTGTGTTTTGTGAAATAAAATGTGAGGCACGGATGTCGTACTGACATCTACACTTTTGCACTGCGGCGGAACATTACACTTCGACTGCGGCGCACTTCGACGGATCCCAAAGCTCAATAAATAAAGATGTTTTCTGTCTCTCCCGTCCGAACACTTTGCCTGCACGATCAGCCCGCTGCGCGTTTAGGGTTGCAGGCAGCGCTGCGCGCAACGCCCGGACGGGGACTCGTCGCCGAAACCCGAATTCGGCAACCGAACGGACGAAGCAGCATAGCGCGGGCAGGTGGGCGGCCGCGTGAGGCGCAAAGAACTACCGCTTGCCTATCACGTGAGGTGGCGCGGGCAGGTGGGCGGCCACGTGAGGCGCAAAGAACTACCGCTTGCCTATCACGTGAGGTGGGGCATCTCCCATCAGTTTTTCCTTTTTTATTTTTTATGACTAGGCTTCACGATAGTCACGTGACGCTCCCTCCTAAACTTTTTTTCCTCCATGGAAGCGAGGCACCCTTGCGATCAGCCCCGCCATGTTGCCCCCTCCCGCCTTTAGCCACAGCCGCCACCGGCCTCCCTCCGCCAAATTACATGGCACTCTCCTTCCGCGCGCAAACAGAGCTGGTGCAGACTTACTTAATCAAATTTCTCCCCTCTAAATTAACCAAATTCCCGGCCACATTCACCTCGCACCTTTCCTGCTATCCCCCTGTCATACCCCCTTCGCCTTCCCCCGCGGTCCTCATAAGGTGTCGGCAACCCCCCGTCAGACAGTTTCGGGCCCCTTTCCTCCCCCTTCACACCATCCCAAGAACCTCAAAGCAAAGCGAGCGAGCGTTCCCCGCAACTATTAGCCGAGTTATCGTTCATTAAACAGGGCCAGCAATAAGGGCTTTAGCTTTTACCCTGTCATCACACCTCTAAAGCATTGCGGAAACTGTCACGTCACCGACCAGGAGCAAGGCCACCTTGAGAAACAGGGAAATGCACTTGCTGGTTTGAAATGCGCGATGCAGTTGTCTCCTCTCGACGGTATATCACGCTTTTTGTGGCATTCGACCGCCATGCTTTGCCTACTTCTTCCGCTGCTGCTGAGCGGGGCCCGTCGGCAGTCGGCCCGTATCGAACTGCCGTGCGGCCGTGCTTCTCGCGTCTGAACGACAGTTTTAGAAAAGCCGGAACGAGCGTTTGAAGGTCTGATAGGGGACTCCCAAACACAACATACTCGCTAACGAGAGTAATTC
This sequence comes from Haemaphysalis longicornis, assembly GCF_048455015.1. NCBI lineage: Eukaryota > Metazoa > Arthropoda > Arachnida > Ixodida > Ixodidae > Haemaphysalis > Haemaphysalis longicornis. The sequence goes on along the minus strand of NW_027526385.1, from coordinate 177,557,997 downwards.
AAGACTAGCGGCCAAACAAGACGGCTTAGATTGACTGCACTATTGCACGGCTATCGGGCCCTTCGACGGAATCATTCGAACCTGCGCTTAGTCTGGCTGGTGGCCGTCGGTTCGTCCCTCGCAATTTGTTCGCGCAGTTGAAACTGACCAACGGCACTCTTGTGCCAGGAATCATGTGTATTTGGGTTGTTAGTTCGGAAACTGCATCAAGCTCTAACTCCGAGTCGCTCAGCACAAGCGCACATGCGACGCTTCGTGATGTGATGGGCTAGTTTGGCCTTGTAGGTGTACGACACGTACAAATGGGACTCGAGAGGGCAAGAGGGAATTATGTTAACAGCGCCACCAGAAAACGAGACAGTGGAAAAGCGGCACCACAGTAAAGCACTACCGGAAGGGGGAAAACGAGTCCAATATCCTTAACTGAAGTTCGAGGGAAAAAAACGTTCTCACAGCCACCACAATGGTCGATGTTCGGTGAAGTCAATGGTGGGTCACCGCCAGTCCCCGTCACGGTCGAGCTTTGGCTGGCCGAGGCTCGAAAGATCTCTCCGTGGACGTCTGCGGGTTCTGCACGTATTGGCGGGCCCCGATTCCCACGCCTCGAACCGCTCGTACTCAAACTGACCCACAGGAACTGCGGGTCCGCCCCGGTCCTCGTTCGCTCGTAAGCGCTGGTTGGTTGGTTGGTTGGTTGATTGGTTGGTTGCCTCCCACCACGGCACATACCCACGCGGGGGATTCGCCAAGAAGTTTTGTACCTAATGAGGATGTGACCTATAGTATTTTAGATCCCAAAGTTTAGAAAAAGAAATACCGAACAGAATTTTTTAAATGTGTATAATATGAAAGTAGATTCAGGAAGAAAAATGAGATAAGTGTGAAGGTTTAGCTGGCTAGCAGGAAAACCGGCCTATCCCCGCAACATAAGAATGGAGGGCAGACAGAACATCCCTGTGGCAGACTCCTAGGGCGGAAGCGCCTCGTGACAGGATCTCGGAACTAGATAGCTGCCGCCGGAACCGTGTTCCACTTCCAGCCTTTTCCATCCTCCTTCACGCCTTCGTGCGCCAGCGCGTGTCCACGTTTCCCATCTGTGATGGTCAATCCTCCCAATCACCCCCCAGTTCAAGATGTTACCGCGCTCAAACAACCTGCTCAGGCTGTTCGGAGGTCATCCGTGGGCCATGATGCGGAGTGTTCAATGTCTTCTCCAACGCGCGCACACACAGGAGTTTCATGATCAATGTAACGGGTAGAAAAAAACACACACCCGTGGATGAAACTAAGACGAAGGTCAACTATAAGCAAAAAATTACGCCCACCAAGTTTCTACCAAGTTTACTGGTGGTTCAACCTTTAGAACTAGTCAGTGACAAATATGTTAAAGCATGTTTCTGGACATGCGATGTGTCGTTCTACACGGGACGTTTGTGTGTATTGCTCCTATGGGCAACTAAAGTTCATTTATAGTCCGTATTGAGGACAATTTTGTGGACGGTGAAGCGTGTGCTAGGACTGAACATAGACAGTTACACGATATCGGTCAGTACAAGGACTTGGACCGTTTAAAAATGTAGTGTGAGCGTTTTTGCGGTTGTTAGGCCGAAACAACCTTTTAAAGTCGGGGGTGAATGTGGTGGTTGGCCGTCAGCCACAAGGCGGATGAAGACGATGGCAACTGGGATATTTGCCATGGGGAAAGAAGTAGGAGGAAGAAAAGCTGGAAGCGGTCGGCGAGGCCGGGATGCGTCTCGCTCGCTGATCTGGAAGGCCCATCGTCACTGGGTGAGGCCTTGGACCAGCGAGGACCCCGTGGCCTCGGTCCGGGAGGCTACCTGGGCCCGCTTGCTCGAAGCCAAATAAGACAGTCTTATTCGCAGTCTAATCTTATTGGCCGACTCTTCGGGGTCTTATGTTCCCTAGGCTATAAGTCGCTTTCTGGAAACTGCGAATAAGACTCTAAATAAGACACTTTCTGGAAGACAGCGAATAAGACTCTAAATAAGAACGCAATAGGACTGCGAATAAGCCTGCTCCGAGCAGTCTTATTCACAGTCTTATTCTGATGTGGTCGGTAATTTCATCATAATCGACCCCCATATTGTGAAAAACGAGTGCACAAGCCGTAGAAGCGGCGAACGATATCGAGCGGCGGCCGTTCGACCGTCTGCTTGGAACAAATAAATGCCTGTCCCGAGGAGATCGACGCCGTTGGAAACGCCGTCGGGAGAGAGGGTGGAAAGGGACAGAAAACGCCTGCGCCGGAAGCCGCAAGGCCTACCTACTTTAACGTGGCACCGATGGCTGCAGCCAACCACCGTTTTCAAGTTTCGCTGTGCGCTATGGGCGTGCGCCTGTTTTTCCCGGGTAGCCCGGCATTTTTCTCGCTCACGTTAAACAAAGATGGACAGGAATGATAGTCTGCGGCCCTATATTATTCCCGAGCAGACATCGCACGGCCAAGCGCGCAGTGTGAATGTGTGATAGTCTGCTATGCCAGCTGTCACCACAGTAGCTACGAAAAGGCGGCACGGAAAGGACGGAAAAAATGTATAGTTTAATAAAGTCATGCCCATTACCTCAGCAACGACAAATAGGAGTTCACAATAGAAGTGCAATGTGACAACAACATTACACACAACAGCAAAACGCTAGCAGCCTGTAGTACCTCTGCCCGTAAGCGTCAAATAAAATCGCGTTTTCGACGAGAAACTGCGCAGACTTCGCGTCTTTCCATCCTTCTCTTCGAAAGTGGCGGTTACGAAGCTTGTTTGTTTGAGTTTGTACTTTGATTGTGCATTCTGCTTGAGCAATTGGGATCCGGAGGCGGCACGTAAAAGCAACATGCATAATATCAACATTCGGCTACATTAAACCTCAACTTCAATTCAATTCTATATTCTACAGCGCGATTGTTTACATCTGCAGCCCTCGGTAAGCGAGATGCTGGCTAGGCAGCGGGTTGCGATCGTGTCGCCGTTCCAGGCGGCATGAGCCGCTGGAGTGCTCGTTGTATCCGAGTCTACGGCGATGAACCCGAAGCCAATTCGCAACTTTCTAATTCACGGTGAGATGAAAAGCACCAGTCGTGTTGCGACAACGTGAGACAAAGTCGCTACTTTTTGCGTCAGCCCAGTGGGTTTCTCGGGCCGCTTCGAGCAGACGACTTCGTTTACGCGGCCGGGCGACCCAGTTTAGGCCGCGTGAGTTGGCCTACGAAGGATGGCGGATCATTGTAACATATTTGTGACAAGGCCCAAATACGCCGTCTGATGGTCAGCATTTCTTGAATTTATCCAATCATGGTTCAAAACAAACGCGTTCCCTACGCCGGGGACGGCAAAAAGCAGTTTTGCGGCGTATTCCCCGCTTTTATCTAGGGGCCTCTCTCGTGCTGATCTAGGTACCCGCTGTCCCTATAGTCTTGAATAAGACAGCTCTGTAGCCTGGCCCGAATGCTTTCGAGCGAGCGCACTAGTCCGAATCTTATTCGCAGTCTTATTTAAGTCCGTGAATAAGACTAGACTGTGAATAAGACTGCCTGTTAATAAGTGAATAAGATTTGGCAGCAGCGGCCACAACCGACAACTTTCTAAGCAACGCATTTTTCCAACACAGGTTCAGCTATCAAGTGCTGCTTGGCCGCTCTCGGCGATTTCATCGCCGGGCCATCTCTGCATTAGTGCACGTGTCTCGTCGCCTGGCTGATAAGTTGAAGGGTGCGGCGTCCAACCAGGGAACTACTTCACCGCATGTGACTGACCAGTGACGTCGCAACCACTGCAACGCCGACTGGCCGATCGACGAGCAAGCCGACTAGAGAAGCCCTGGTGGACCTGCGTGGAGCTCATTTGGCAGCAGCGGCCACAACCGACAACTTTCTAAGCAACGCATTTTTCCAACACAGGTTGGTTTTCTTTATTTTTACCGCTTTTTTCTTTCTATCTTGTTGCCGCTGCTGCCAAGCGAAGTGCCAAGTGAAGTGTCCACATGCCGTCTTTTGAGTTGCCGCCAGAGCTCTCAAAGCTCATCAAGGATCTAAGACAAGAGATGCGAGAGATGCGGAGCGTCATGGAAAAGGAGCTCCGAAAAGACTTCAAAGAACTTAAGCTCTCTATAGACTTTTTCAGTGAACAATTTGACAAAATGGCAACGTGCTGCGTCAAAATTGAAAAAGAAAACGTGGGCTTAAAAAAAGAAAATGCCTCTCTTTCAGCGCAATGCAAAGCACTGCAGCAATCTGTTACTGACACAGAGCAACGCATGATTGATATAGAGCAGTATTCACGTAACCGCAACATCGAGATCAAAGGCATTCCGTTCGATGAAAATGAAAACCTTCCTGACCTCCTGAAAAAGCTAGGCGATGTCATCGCGGAACCAATGACCTCAGTTGACATAGACGTGTGCCATCATGTCCCCAGAAGGGATGAAGGATGCCCGAACGTTGTTGTCCAGTTTACGTCACGCACAAAACGTAATGTCGTACTGGAAAAGGCACGCAAGAAGCGTGTTGACACATCCCAGCTCGGTGCTTCAGACGTATCTCCAATATACGTCAATAACCACTTGTGCCCAGCAGTGAAAAAGCTGCTTGGTCAAGTTGTTGCAAATAAGCATGAAAAGGGATGGAAATACGCCTGGACCAAAGAAGGGAAAATCTACGCACGGAAAAGCGACACAACGCACTCGTTACGTGTGACTTGCACTCGCGATCTCGACAAAATGCAGTAGGCTTCTGCTGAATAATTCCAGTGGCACCATCACCCGGCTAAAATGGCAGAAAAAATATTTTGCAGTGATGATGTGTCTAAACTTTATGAAACGAACAAACCATCAACCTCTTTCCTACACATAAACGCACAGTCTGCTCGTAACAAGGAAGAAAATCTCGGTAATTTTATTTCCTGTTTTAGATTTTCCTTTGACGTAATAATGCTCACAGAAACAGGTATCAGAACGACGACGAAGTTTGGAAACAACCTGGTTACACAACGCATTACCTCAACCGCCCCACTAAAAAAGGAGGCGGGATTCTGCTAATGACTAGAAACGATGCAAAATGTGACTTAGTTGAGGAATTCTGCCAAAATAATGATGACTTTGAAGTATTAACAGTTATGTGCACACAATACGTCTTCTCTGTTTTATATCGTCCACCTTGCGGTAGTATTCCTAAATTCCTAGCTTTCTTGAATAACTTCCTGGGATGGGTAAACGATAATTCCTTCAAACTTGTGTTGGGTGGTGACGTAAACATTAACATGCTAAACAAATCTTCGTCACAGTGCGAGCTTACGACTTTACTGGATTCGAATGCCTGCATTAACGCTGTTACTTCCCCAACTCGTATAACTGAAACATCGGCAACCTTAATTGATGTGTTCATTACCAATATGGACGCAGAAATGCTTCAGTCCGGCGTTATAGGAGCTGAAGTGAGTGATCACTTACCCATTTTTTTTATGTTGGATGGCTCATTAAAAACAACTCCAGAAACCCCCCCCCAGAATTAGCTATCAAGATATAAACCCAATCACATGAGAACTTTTCCGCGACGAGCTGTCACTAGTGAACTGGGAAGCAGTTTACAATAAAACTGAGCCTGACGCTGCCTATGACGCCTTCATGTCAATATTCCTTAGAATATACAAAAAAAATTTCGAGACCAAAACATTGTGCCCCAAGAAAAGCCGAAAACCATGGATAACATGTCACTCATTACAATTGATTAAACAAAAAGACAATCTATACCGACGATTCCTGCAAACGAGAGACCCAAGCGACCTACGCGCATTTAAATCATTTCGCAACAATGTTACAGCTGTCTTGAGACAAGCTAAACGCAGGTATATAAGTAATTTATTTAGTGTGGAAACTATGCAGCGGAGCGATATTTTGTGGAAAAGAATTAACAGCGTTCTCGGGCGGGAACGGGAGCAAATTCAAATCAAAGAACTTGCACTAAATGGAACGCCAACGTCTGGGACAGCACTGGCAAACGCATTCAATAACTTTTTTGTTCCCCTTGATAACAGCGCATACGATGCGCAATATGGGAAATATATGCCATCCCCAAACAGTAACAGCGCATTTTTATTACCGACACACTGTGCCGAAATCACCCATACCTATCTTTCTTTTAAAAATAGTAAAGCTCGGGACATTGACGACATACAGATTGGCCCGGTAAAGTACACTATAGATATTATCACCGCCGCCCTAGAGCACGTTTATAACCTTGCCTTTTCACATGGTATCTTTCCCGCACGCATGCAAATAGCAAAGGTGGCTGTTCTGTTCAAGGGGGGAGACAAAAACAACTTATCCAATTATAGGCCAATATCAGTTCTACCAATTTTTTCAAAAGGATTAGAGAGAGTAATAAAGGAAAGAATGACCTCGTTCTGTGAAAAGCATAGCCTAATAACACCTTCACAGTTTGGTTTTCGCAAAGGTTTATCAAGCGAATCGGCACTGCTAACCCAAAAGGAAATAATTTTGCGTTCCATAGAAGAAAAATTCTTAAAATTGGGCATTTTTATTGATTTTTCAAAGGCGTTCGACCGCATAAACCACTTAACACTCTTAAATACGCTGGAACACTATGGATTTAGAGGGGTATACTTAAACATAATAAAAAGTTACCTTTCGTTTCGGCGCCAGAAGGTCGTTATCGATAATGCAGTTTCCGAAATCAAAGAAATCACGTCGGGTGTACCACAAGGCAGCATTCTTGGGCCGTTATTATTTAATATCTATATAAATGACGTAGTAAATGTGGACAGCTCTACAAAGTTTGTTATCTACGCCGACGACACTACTTTGTTTTTTATTTCTCGTAATGCCACAGAACTACTAACTAAAGCCAACAGTGTTCTAGCGACCCTTAACGAGTGGAGCATGCTTAAATCCTTGACTATCAACAGCACAAAGACAAAAGCAGTTATGTTTAGGGCCAAAAATCAGAACTACAGTATGGACGGGGACCTGCGTATTGGTGCATCGAAAATAGAGATTGCTGCTTCTGTAAAAAGCCTGGGAATTATATTTGAAGAGCACCTTAATTGGACAGAACATACTGACTTAGTTTCAAGCAGGGTTGCACGTGTTGCCGGAATTCTTGTCAGGTTTCGATTCGTCTTGCCCACCACCATTAAACGACTCATTTACAAGTCTTTATTTCTTTCACACCTTAGCTACTGCTTCTTAGTATGGGGGAACACCACTATTGCTAACATTACAAGGCTTGAACGAATACAGAAGAAAGCGGTGCGTGCGATTTCAAAAGTTGCGCATGACGCACATACCCCACCTCTTTTTAAATCTCTGGGCGTCCGCGAAATTCATCATCGGTACCACGACACTTTGCTTAAACGATATCATATAGGAATGAAACAACATAACAACTTCATCGCTTCGCTATCTAAGTTGACTCTGAATTGCCCCAGCTATCCAACACGCCATTTTGAAAAATGGCACATTCCTTTACCGCGAACAAACTACGGAAAACAATCGCTTCAGTACTCATTGCCATCATTACTGAACAGGCTATCGTGTGACTGAACTTCTTTGTTGTCAGTGTTTATTTCTACAAAACTGTTTTAAATGTATATTCTGGGATTGTTTTGACTGCCTCATTTATTTATTTTGTGTGGTATACAAAGCGTATTTTCCTTGTATGACTGTGATTGTGTGACTGTGACCATCATTTATTGTCAGCGTCCATTTATTCTGCAAAACTGTATTCAATGCATATTTCACGATTGTTTTGAGTGCCTCATGTATTTAGTTTGGAATACAAAGTGTCTTTTTCTTGCGTGACTGTGATTGTGTGACTGTGACTGTAATTCATTGTTACGTACGAAAACCGGATCATGTTGGATGTTGCTGCTAAACGTCTTGTACATTTTTCTAGTTTTATTTTTGTAGCCTAGAAAAATGTTTTCTGTATGATGTACTCTCAAATTAGGGGGCACAGACCTCGTCAAGCCTGTCTGAATGGCTTTTTGTCCGTGCTACTGGCATTTGTACCCATGAATGTCAAATAAATAAAGAAGAAAGATTGATTGAATAAGAACGTGTGTTCGTGCAAGCGGGCCCAGGACCCACCATGGCGTGTGGCTCCAGCCTTCCGTGGAACCATCAGGCATCATTACAAGTGGAAGGCTCGCTGTTGCAGGGTGAGGCCTAGCCACATCACACTGCAAGCATTTCAAGAACGCCTGGACACGCCACTGCGTGTGGGACCCGACTGCCCTACGATGAACCATCTTGGGTTAAAGTGTAGTCGCTTTGAGGGAAGCAACGCCACTCTCCTGCCTGACTGGTACGCTCCTACGTCACCAAAGCCTCCTCCTGTGTCGTTCCGTGGACATGCCACGGTCACTACACCCCGAATACACGTGAGAACGTTTTCTTTTCTTTCTGCGGCATTGTGAGGGACTATGGACTGGTTTATGCAGATGTATGCATCCAGAGCTGCGCGTTAAGTGCTTGAACCGATGGCATTGTATTTTGTGCTGGGGGGGTGTTACCATAAATATTTTTCTAGTTGCCTTTTCGACATTTTTTCTGTCATAGTATATATACTGGCGTAGTTCCATGTATGAGCGGTAAGTACCTTGCAGATTCCTTTCTATTGTCCTATCCACCCTGCTGTTTCTTTGTCGCACGCCAGCAAAAATCTCCCTACAATCATCACAGCTGACTTGTACGCTAGAAGAAAAATTTAAGGCTAATGGAAGGCAGAAGAAGAGTAAGTGAAATAATATAGGTACTAAAAACAAAATCAACCAAAGCTTTTATTGTACAGCGTATAAACAGCGTGAAGGCAGGAGAAGAGTAAGTGAAATATTATAGCTACTAGAAATAAAATCAACTGAAGCCTTTATCGTACAGCGTATAAACTACGTGTAGAAAGCGCTTTTTGCGCTGGGTAAATTAGCACCGCTTCAGCAGCACGACCCCACATCTGCGAACGGTTTTACGTCTAAGGAAATCGCTCGCTAGACATGAGGTGGGATTTGGGGGACGCTAAGTGCACGAGCGCTATACAAGACATAGTCATGTAAGCTGCTTGAAATGCTAAAATAAATGAAAATCAAAACTGGCTATACATACTGTAAATTGTATGTCTATTTCTGCTATCGCTGTCTTGGGGCAAAGTTGTCCAGAGATCTAGGATCGTTATTTTGCAAGTCGCAAGCTGGAATTACCGATGGTGCATGTTGTTTATTAGGCTGGTTTATGTGTCATTGGGCGATGTTTTCTCCACTGAATTCACCATTTTTCTGCTGTAATGCACATTGTTCCATGAGCGAGCTCGCATAATGCGGGCAGACTGACACTGACGCGCAGGGCGAGTTCTCGTTGGTGTGGTGTTGCCATAAGCACCGACTGCTTCCGGGCACAGTCCCGAATCGACCAACAGTTGGCCTGGTGCGAAAAGCCTCTTACGATACAGGCAGGAGCCCGGCAAGCTCACAAGATGGTTGAAAAAGCGCTTCGCATCTGAGCGTCTGCGCTGTCGTGGAGGGCGTTCAATTACTGCGTACGCCTCGGCTACTGATTGTAACTATTCCACGCCTGGTAGGCTTATGTGACACATGTTAGAGCCGGCAAGGTGGCAGAAGCGCGTAATGCCAGTTACTGCGATATCGAGAATGTCCATGCAAAGACAACGTCGGAAGCCAAGCATGTTGTTTCACAGAGCCCAAACGAAAACTGCTTTGAATTCTAATCTTGGGCATCGTCAAATCACGTAGAATTTTCTATGTCAATCAATCAACCTTTTATTTAGCCTTCTTTTCATAAAAAAAGGCTTGGGACAGGAACAAAAAGCTGCAGTCCAGAAGCTTGACAAGGTCCTTGCTCCGTTATCTCAGCAACGACTGCAGTGCTTGACAATAGGCGCATTTCACATGCAGCCTATGGACTCTTTCATACATACACAAAATACAGTAATACTACACCAAACGTGTAGCAGATACTGCCGCACGAATACTGTCTCATTCACAGTATAGCTAACACAGTAGTGATATGGAGCACTGTAGTATTACGAGCATAATGGTATTGCAATATGCATCTAGCTTGCTGCATCGATAGAATGTTTTGCACACTAAGGGCAGAATAAAAGCATGTACATTCAACATAATGAACAGCAATCTCTCACAAAATATTAACCATGAAAAATTCGGTTATTGGCAACTATACAAAGTTAAATAGGCCGCAGCCCGAGTGACAGGTATGTAGAGTTGAAATGCAGAAATACAAGCCAATGACAAATACACAAAAGAACTTTCTACCAGTTTGAGGCAAGGCCTTCATTTCTAATCATATGCGATTTCAATTGTTTCCTTAGACCCCACCTAAATCGAGGCCATTTGTGTTTAATTTGTTTACTAAACACGGTAGACAATAGTGCAACCTTGAAAATCCGTAGTTCTTACGCGAAAAGGGTTTTAACCACATTTTTCTCCACCTAAAATTATACGGTACTAGAGTTGGCCTATTTATGTTATATAGATTCATAAACGTTTTCGTGTTAGATTGGAAAAAATGCTTGCATTTAAGGATGAGGTTACTTTCGTATAAATGATGAATCAGCATAAAAGTTAAGGCTGCAAAAAATTTTGTAAGTATGCGCATCATATGGTACGTTAGCAATATACTGGATGGCTCTTTTTTGCAGTACACCTAACCTATGCATGTTGGTTCGTTATGTTGTTCCGCACACAAGGGAACAATAACTTAATTGAAAGGAAAATAATGCCTGATAACTTAAAAGCTTAATCATGAACGGTAACCCCTGTAGTCATTTCCCAATGCACCACACATCCTGGCCAGATAGCTAGTGGTGCACCGAAGATGGTAATCCCATGTAAAATACTTGTGTTAAAAATTAGCCCCAAAGTATTAACTTCTGTCTGCAACTGCATGCTCTGAGATCCCAGATAAAATTCGATACCTTGGTTAATACATTTTTGCGGTGGCGTAAATAGAAAAGCTGTTGTTTTTACTGCATTTATTTCCGAGGAATTGATTTTTCTCCATTTTAATAATCTACTGGAGGCATCACTTGCCAGTATTTTGAGATAATTACACCACTCTACTCGAGAAACATAGTTGTATCATCTGCATAAACTATAAAATCCTCATGCTCAGTAATACTGACAATATCATTTATTTAAATATTAAACAAAATAGGACCAAGAATGCTTCGTTGCAGAACACCTTGGGTTATGTTTTGCGTCATCGATTCTTAAAATTTAATTAAAAAGCTTTGCTTATAAATGCATGAAAATAAATGCATTGCTTTTAAATGAAATGCATTGCTTTTACGTCATTGCTGTTATTTGGTGCGGCCGCCGCAGACCGCGAATAGTATTTTTTATATGAATTTTTACAGCAAAGTGTGTTTATTTGAGCGAGTCTATGCAGGGCAAGCAAAAAAGGAGCTGTACAACTTCACCTTAGTGTCCATTTAACAGGCACCGCAACAATGAGATCACCGAAATACGCCATGGTACTAGCCCGTATTCTAATCCCGCAGATGTTTCAAATGTTTTCAGCACTTTTCTTGTGAAACTTGTTACTTGTCAACATCAACGCAGTTAGCCAATAGCATTGCGCACGCTTCGTATTTTTTCTCGTTATATCTGACCACACTCATCGAAGTCCGCGCTAGAATTCTCAATAATAAAGGGCACTAAAATACATTTTAATCACACTCAATGAACTGGCGCAATCGTTAGTTGGGGGGTCAATGTTGTCTGTGCCAAGTATATTATTTTTACGTGGAGCGTGAATCTCATACTTTCGTTGCAAAGTTTTTTTGTTGCGTTCCGACCATTTCCTGAGTGTTTTTGGGCTCCACCATCTTCGTCTGTACACATCAAAGTTTCTCCCATGCTCGTCACGAGGCAGAAATCCGGCAATTGGACGCCTTTTTGTCTCACATAGTGGCAAGAGAAGCGTCGTCTGCTTAGCGTCGACGGGTCACGTAGGCGCCTTGGGTCAGTAGTGCTTCCTGCTATCCTGTTCGTCCTATCTTATCCCAGCCAACGAACACAATTGTCTTCGTTCATAGCTATTGTCGGGCGCTTCGACGCACGAAGTGGCGCGGGCCCCGGGACGAGCAGCACAGAAATTGAACGCACGTGTCGCGCGGCGCCTTGAAACGCCGTGCATTCCGAGGAACGTTCCGCCTGCTCACACCGGATGCGCTAATGACCACCACATGGGGTTGGACCCCCACGAAGGACTCGCGTTTCCCTCTTGCGTGCCCCCCAGCGTCAGGGTGGAGGGAAGATGAAGACAAGGAGACGACATCAGGAGACGCGGTCCGGGCGCAGGAGAGCTCGGCCCGTCGTCTTCGAGCTCCGCCTGAGTACTGTTTTTTAGCCGCCCGCCGGGCTGTAAATAAATGTACAGTTTTGTATCGGAAGCTGAGTTTGTCGGTTGAGGATACCCGGGGTCAGATCCTCAGCTCTACTGCGGCCTGGAGGAGAAGCCCTGGGGAAAAGAACATCGCACGAAGATAACTGGCGCAGTCGACAGGATCTTCAACAGCAATGACTCAGCCAGCCGGCCAGCCAGACGGGCCCCTCTACGGACGGTGCTCGTGGAGAAATCGCGGTCTGCTGAGCGAGATCGGCGGGAGCGGTGGAGCTCGCCAGCCTGGTGGAGAAGCGGCTCGATCGGCGCTCAACGGATTTCTCAACGGTGACCGAGGGAATCTCTGCGGCCTGCTGAGCGGCGGAGAAGCAGCTTGACCAGTGGTCAGTGGAGGCATCAGCAGCCCATTGAGCGTGGAGCGGCAGGAGCAGCGAGCTGTCGGCAGGCGAGAAGTCAGCGGGCATTGTTTGGCGGACACCTCGGCTGAAGGAGCCGCGCCTAAACGGATACCTCATCTGCACCAGTGCGGCATCTCTACAGGCACTGAGCTATGCAGGTCAGTGCCTCTCTTGATCCTGGGTGCGTGGCTCACCATGACATGTAGGGGGTGCTTCATGAGCAGCCCTGACTCTGAGATAATGGGGGCCGGTTAGCTAAGCATGGTGAGATGGAGCTGAGTGTGAAGGCTGACGAGACCGCGAGCATCAGGATTAGGTCAGCCATGTCGTTCGCTGAGCAGAAAGCGCTATTGCTGGCGAAATTGAGAATCGCTCAGGCAGAGTTAGCGGCGGAAAGTTCCAAGAGTGAATGTTTTAAGAGAGCTAACAATGTTCCTGCCTCACCGATTGCTCAAACAGTAATGTTCAGCACTGAGGGAGAGAGTGGACTGGGGTGCGCCAGTACGCCGAAACATGTGCTCTAAGGAACCAATTCACTGGGCGTGCGTAATCCTCCTCTGTCGCGGGATCTGGCACGATCAGAATCACGCGGGAAAGGCGAAGAGATAGTGGCGCGCGTTCCCTCGTGGGCGTTCAGATTTCCTGCCACCGCAGAGCAGGGTCTAGAAGCATCCCGCGTAGAAAACTTCACCGAAATGAAGATGGAGGTGTAGGAAGATGTTACGCGCGAGGCTGCATTGGGAGATGACAGGCAGTCAAAGGTGAATGACGGTGTGCGCATGCCCGTCATGAAGCTGATGGTAAGAGAGAAAGGCTCCGCTGCGTCGCATGTTAGTGTTCATGTTGCCGATGAGCCCCTCGCTACTCCTTGCGTCACACAACGGTGTGTGGTAGACAACGGCGCTTTGTGCGCACACGGTAGTTCAGTAGCTTCCGAACACGAGGGCTCGCACAGAAAGGAGCTGAAGAACAATGCAGTTCTTAAATCAGCCGTTCTGAAGGGGCTGAGGCTGGCTTCAGTTGAGCGTGAGCCCGTCGTCGCATCGTGCGGAGGCGCAGAACATTCCGGGAGCGTGGCCGAGCGGCCAGTTGCTTTGCAGGATGCAGCAAAGGAAACGCGCGAGGAATCCGATGTAGTTGGTGTTGCGTACACAGCATCTTTTGTTTCTGGAGATCCCCAATTGTCATGTCGCGAAAATGTGATCGCCAAGGGGAGCTCCAGCGATCTGAGAGAGGAAAGTGTAAATCCGGGTACGGCCGCTATTGTAATGCCACCCAAGGCAGTTGCAGGGAGGGCTGCAAGAGTGGCTGAAAAGTCAGCTTCACCAGCATTGCATGTCCGCGTTAATGCGGCCGCTAAGCAGCCGTCTGCTGTTACGCTGACGAACAGCGCCTAGCGGAGCACGGCGCTCCGAGCTCAGGATTGGCTGAACTGGGGTGCTCGGACAAAAAGGGGAGGAAGCGTCAGCCAGCTTCACCGCAGTGCAGCGTGGCTGCAACGCATGCTGAGAAGCCGGCAGCGGTCCCTTCTCGAGCGAGAAAGCTAGGAGGAGAGGGGCCCCGGATATTTTTGTGCGACGAGGTGTGCCGCGTGGCAAACGTGTTTTCGGACGACGACGGCCGGTGCATACCACCTTCTAAAGGCCGCTCGCTCTGACTGAACTAGAGTATTGTGGCTATAGTTCGTCATGGTGACCTGCAGCCAGTGTCAATGGGCACTGGCCGTGCTATTGTTGGGTCGTCAACCGAAGGAACGATGGTGCACGTGCCAAAAGAGTGTGTGGTGTGTGTTTCGTGTGTGAAACATTCCTGAAATTATGTTTCACAGTGGCGGTGGAGGTGTCGGGCGCTTCGACGCACCAAGTGGCGCGGGCCCCGGGACGAGCAGCAGAGAAGTTGAACGCACGTGTCGCGCGGCGCCTTGAAACGCCGCGCATTCCGAGGAACTTTGCGCCTGCTCACACCGGATGCGCTAATGACCACCACATGGGGTTGGACCCCCACGAAGGACTCACTTTTCCCTCTTGCCTGGCCCCCAGCGTCAGGGTGGAGGGAAGATGAAGACAAGGAGACGACATCAGGAGACGCGGTCCGGGCCACGAAGATAACTGCTATCTTTTTGACTCCATGATCGTGCTTCTCGTTTAGGTGCATTGGATAGGCCGACACGACGATGACACGACGACGGTGACGCCGACTACCGAGTTGGCCACCACTTTGTTACACGACGCGACTGATCGGCCAGACGGTCGTCTGGCCGATCGCACTAACAAACCAGTTGTGACGTAATAAGTGCTGCTGTGTTCTGTCAGCTCCTTGAGTTCAATAAACATAGTAGGGTTCGTGAAGTTCATACAGCTCAACACATGCGATCCGTATTTCAGCTAACCGCACTAACAAACCAGTAGTGGCGTAATAAGTGCTGCTGTGTTCTGTCAGCTCCTTGAGTTCAATAAACATAGTAGGGTTCGTGAAGTTCATACAGCTCAACACATGCGATCCGTATTGCAGCTTATGACGCTCCATCCCATGGCATTGACGACAATTCGTATCGAGGAGTTCGCGGGCGACCAGCAACGCCTGTAGAAAATAACACATCAGTTAATAGCTCAAGAGGAGTTATGGATGGTTTATCAAGTAATAAGGAATCAATTTCGACAAAAGTTTTCAGCGTAAAGCGTAAAACATGTCACGGCGAGCACTGTTCCGGCTGCGCGAAATTGTGGACGCAGCCGGAACAGGGCTGCTTGACGTCAGCTATGGTGGGGGCTTTATGAAACCTTACTGCGCAACTGTTATTTAAAATATATTCAGGTAACCAGCCAGCAATATTTGCAATCATGTACAAAGCAATGATGCGATACCAAGGGTGGGTGTCAATGTATTATACAGGTAACTTTAGCGCCATGTCCGGTTATTTTGTGACCAAGTGGACTAATGCCTCGCGCCCGCTCAATCACGGCCTCTGGTTGAAAACCGCGGAATAGTTTTTCTTTTTTTCTCTTCCGCATCGTAAATGGCATGCTTTGGCAATCATACTCACGATTCCAAAACAAACTCCTTGGTTCGACTGTGGAACTACCATATCAAGCGTCAATGCGTTGTATAAGTCATAGGCGCGATTTGTTGAGTTTTAACCTCGTATTTTTTACATATTGAAGGCAATTGAACTATCAGAGGGCGAAGTACAGTTCTTGGTATTTTGTAAAAGTGGGGTGTCTTTATATAGCGCCAAGATAGCTTCCTCCCATCCCCTAAACAGGACACAAGGTAGGCTCGGGGGAGGGAGGAATACACGGCCACGGCCGGCAACCAAACCCTCCAACGTATTGCAACTGGCAGCCCTGAGCATGTACAAAATGAAGGAACAATCTTTATAGGAATAAGAGGGGTTCCAGGCCACCAGGAGAAAAAGCGAGGGTGGAATAATGGTTTTGTGCAATTTTATGTCCACTCGAAGAAAGAGGCAGGGGCGGGCCCTGAGAACGCTCGTACTATCTGTTACAGTTTAGCTATCTAGCAGTTGATAAACAAAGCGTGGCAAAGGAGTTTCTCGGAAAGTAAGGGGGAGGGAGGTGGAAATGGAGTGCACGACGCACTCTCAAAATAGCGCCTGTACCGTACAGTGCAACCCTATCGCTGCTTTTGGTTAATAAATGTATGGAATCGATCGGAATAACACAATGTAATACAAAAACTGCCTGTGGACGCGCGTGCATGCCGTCACCACATCACAATGAAGCTATATAACCAATATATACCCATTATATAAGCAATTAAGCAACATTTACCCATACTTCGGTTCGGAAAGCATGTACATACCCACTCTAACAAATTTTGAGGTGACTCTTTGTCATTTGCTGAGATAATTTCGACTCGCGTATGTCCCGCTACATTCCTTTTATCAGCCTTTCAAGCCGTGATGGGAGCGCAGGATTCATAAGAAAATTTGTTAAAAAAATGGCACAAACGGAGCGCAGAAGTCAGACGACCACGTTCCTGCGGCGCAGTATTCCCAGCAGACGACGCGCGCCACCTGATGTTCTTGCAGAACTCACAGAAACCGAGGCATTGTGCGCCGTAACCCTTGCGTCGTACGATGAGGTGGGCGAACCGAGGATGAATCGCGGCGTACCTGAAAATGCAATGTTTTGATTTACAATAACTTCAGTAATACCCAAAACGCTTTAAGGAGATTCGTGAAAGAGGTGATTACTAGAACATTGGTTTACCTGACAATACGAACACCGATGTATCGGCAAAATCTCTTTCAGGGCCCCTTTAAAAATACTAGCCACAGCCGCGCTAAAACCCGTGCTACCGGAATCAACGAGAACGCAAACGCCATAAGCGATATCGTCACCCATGCATATAACCTCACTTTAAAATCTGGAGTATTTCCCGGTGAACTAAAAAGCTTGGTAATTCCTGATTTAGAAAGTGGCGATAGGCTATAATAACTACCGTCCGATTTCAATTCTACCATTTTTAAGCAAGGCCATTGAAAAACTCATAAAACGTGCCTCTCATCCTATTTACATACACCCCGCAGGGGCACCTTGTCAATTCAAGTTGGCGGTAAGGGCGATACCGCCGACTGCAAGCCCATGGAGGTTAAACCCACCCATGCCCTACGCTGTGCGTTGCTTTGCCGTCTCCGGGGAAAAGGGCTACCTAGTGGCTGAGCCATAGCCAGGGTTGTTCTGGACCTTTATAGCCCTTTGGCTGAGGCAACACGCCAATTTGGCTCCCGCTTCCTGTAGACGGTCCCCCGTCTGACCCGAACTGAGGGGATATAGCCATTCGCGTTTTCCTGTAATCTTCTTCATTCTCATCCTTTCCCATTTGCTTTCTTAACCCTGTCCTGTCATCTTCCCTATTCCTCATTTCTCCAATTTTTCTCCATGCGGCGAGGGTTAACCCGGTGCGAAGATGTCACCCTAGAATCCGAGCATAGGGTTATAGCTGCAAAGCTACGTTCTGTTGTTGAGCTCGGGGGTAAGAAACTGGCATTGCTGCCGAATATATGTCATGTTTTGATGGCTTGCTTCTCCACCCCCCCCCCCCATAAAGAACTGATCAGTCATTAAAAAGGGGCCGCGCCGAAGTCCTGACACTGCAAAGACAAAGCACAAGTTTTGCAAAATTTCTAGTAATACATTAAACTGATGACACGAAAAAAATAAACATACGGTCAGTCTTCCTTATTGCAAAAAGCATAGAAAACGTTGCAGGCCAATACTATGATGCCAAGAAGCTTGCATCCGGCGACCTCGTTGAACTAATGAGAAAAAAAATCAAAGTGCGAACTTGCTTAAACAGGAGGTCATCGCTGACCTTACAGTAACTGTAATGGTACGACGAACGCTGAACACAGTTCGAGGTGTTATATCCGAGAAAGAGCAGTTGAATGAGACTGAAGCTGACCTCCTTGACGGGCTCAAAGGCAAAGTTGTAGTCCCAGTTCGACGGATAACCATACGAAGAGGGAACAAAGAAATTCCGACAAAACACATCCCCTTAACTTTTGCAAGCACCAGCCTGCCTGAGAGTGAGAGCAGCTTTCATCAGATGCCGGTTGTGCGGCCATACATTCCGAACCAGAGATGGCGTTTCAAGTGCCAAATGCCAAAAGTATGGCCATGGCACTCAAGCATGCCGGGGCAGGCTCACATGCGCCACATGTGGCCACACTGAACACTTTCTATGCTTTCCAGAGCACCATAACCAAGTGTCGGAACTGCAGTGGTGCACACCCTACAGACGAGCGATCCTGTCCAACTTTCAAAAAAGGAAAGGAAGTAATACTTATTAAGATTTCAGAGAACATCAGCTTCGTTGAAGCGCGCCAGCCACACAGGTTGTTTTTGGCAGCCCCCTATGCAGATGCCGCCGGCGGGGGTTGAGACGGCGTCTAGTTAGTATCGCGACGCCGTGTAGCCTTGCTACACACTAAACATTTTTGCACCCTTAAGGTTGCGGAAAGGGTGCATTTAGCATTTTACACCCTTTGTGCACCTTTTAACCCTTTAACTGGCGAGATAATAAAGTAGTGTTTTTTTTCCTGGGTCTACAATATTGTTGATCTGCCGGTTAAAGGGTTAAGGACCAAAACATTGCCCCGGCACCCCATCCTGAGGGTGCCACTAATTAAGGGGTGTAACGCAACTTTTTACACCCTTTAAGGTGCAAAAAAAGTGTACGGAACATTTCACACCTTTTTTGCACCTTTCAAGCACCCAAATATTGCTCCGGCTCCCCATTTTGAGGGTGCCAAAATTTAGGCGTGTAATCAACAGTTTGAAAGGGTCCTACGACCATTAAAAGGGTGCTAAAAGTATTTCTTCCCGATTGGGGTGTTACCACAGCAGCCTATTGTTAAGGTGCCTAAAAGAACGGTGTGTGAATGCAAGCATTCAAAATTGCACAAAAACGGGCTGAATGTTTAAACCGCACATTGCACTATTTCACCTCCCGTTGAAGGGTTTAAATATAAATTCTCCACATAGACCAGGGGGAATGCTCTAAAAAGGCTGTTCGTATTACACCACCCAAAAAACGCGAGCAGTGAATTAATGTCATGATGTTTAGTATGCAGTGGCACTGCTAAATCGAAGCTGGGAAGTCTTCCAGGCAGCGTTTCACGTTTACTTATAAAGAAACACCGGTGATTTTTTAAAATCTTTATCATAAATGTAAAATTATTATTACATCAATTCAGAATATATTAAAAAAGACCGTATAAAATAGAAATTGAAGGCGCTTATAAAAATATTGTTGCAATATTATGAGTTATTAAGTAAACATTAAGCTTATGGTTTCCGCAATGCGTATTTTAACCTGAAGCTTGATTAGAAGACATGGGCTGCAAAACCAAGCCGAGGAAAAAAATGCAGATTATATTTGGTAAGAAGACCGTCGTAATATTTTACAGAAGGAATGCACTATTGCCTTGGGAAATCAAGAAAACTGCGCAAATCAATCTGAGACAATAAACTTAACACAACAAACTTGACCCCTTTACTCTGTCTTGTTCGTTTACCCTTTCTGCATAAGCCTGTGCACTTCCGAATACATATATAGATGGGTGCATATATATACACATTCATCGCAAGAAAGGGAAAACACCACACCACGTAGCATTAACACCAGGTAACACTGCTTCATGTTATGAAGCGGCGTTGACACACATTTTCCTTTTTTGAAATCTAGTCCATCGTTGCGCAGGAGACGTCATCGTAAGCAGGAAATGTCATAAAAATTAGGATTCATCGCAAATGCAACTGCTTAAATTTCAGCATAAATTTGGCTCCAAAAACTTCAAAATAATCAATGGCGGCTGTTTAGGACAAATCTACCTTTGTGCTCAGTAATGTACAGAGGCTCTGTGTCATACGATGTAAAGGAGGTAAGTATTTTGCAGCCTTGCGTTTCTCTCACTACATAGACATGGAAATGTTCATCAAAGCAAATAGTCTGAACACATTTTGCACTTATCACAAGCACTCTGTTAACAAAAATATTTCACACAATTGTACAAACTGTGGAAGGTTCTCTTCTGGAGTACTTTCGTCAAGACAGCAACCTACCCTGTACACCCTGCCTGAAAGGCTCAAAGAGGTTGCGGTAAATATGTTTGTGAATTCAAGGTTATTCACAAAAATGAACTCCTTAACGGCGTCAGGAAGGTGCTCGGAAAGTACACGGCGACAGTGAGTTGTACTAGGAATAGATTTATCCTCACTACCAATAAAAGAAAAACATTGGAGGAACTGATGCCTCACTGAAAGAGTGTGGGAAAGGTTTCTCCACTTGCGGAACTTCCAAGAGATATCTTTAAAATAATGATGTTTCGCTTCAAATCTCATCACCCACAGGTGGCTAAAAGGCCCAAAGTTCTCTACGCATGAAGGGTATTGCATCACGTAATGCATTTTACACGAAATGAAAGACGGTTTAAACAAAAGAATAAAAAAAAGAATTTACCAAAAAAAGAATTTAAACAAAAAAAAGTAAAACACAAAAGTGAATTAAGCAATGCAAGTAGGTGACGTGGGACTACGGTTTCTCCTAGATGTAGGTACACCCTCTACTCTTCACTTAATAATGGAATGCAATGCCCAACAAAAAGAGCGAGGAGCCGGAAGAGACAAAAAGCTTCTGTTGAAGATGTTTTTAGAGCACCTTTTGGTTGCAGAAATATTTCGCCAATAGGCTCTGGTTTATTCCTCAAATAACTGAAGTCATACTTCCACTCGGAAATGTTTCTGTTGAGGTCAGCAGGAGAAAAAGACCTTGCTTAATTAACGATGAAAAAATCCTCCTAGTAACACACGGAATCACACGTTCTTGCAAGTCGTGCATTACATCTGGTGGAAGATGTTGCGTGGGATCGAATCCATGGCATGTAAGGGCACAAGGTTCCTTAAAACCATAAAGTGTGACAGTACGAATACCAGCTTTCAACATGTTAAGGTGGTGCTGATGCCCTTCGGGAGTGCGCACCACAAAGACCATTTAGAGGTGTTTGCTGCTCATTTCTCTTTTTACGGCCATACAAAACCTTCAGATTCTTCCCTTGCTAAATGAGGATTTGAAACCTCCTAATCTGTGGCTGAATAAGTTGTCGTCTGTGAATGCTAAGACGGATCCTTTGAATAGTTTTCCATTGACAACTATGCCTTTCTCTGCCAGTCTGTTCAAATCCGCATTTAGGGGTCTAAAATCTTTGAAAATAAGTAGGTGCTGATGTGCTTGTCCCTAACAAGTAGCACAAGGTGAATACCTGAAAGAGCCGAGAGGTATTTCACAGGGAAACTCAGCAATAAAAAATACACAGTGGTCACTTTATGTTCTTCGCACTTGCTGCCCAGGGGGTTAGCCACCTCAAACTCATCACTGTACAATTGAAGGCGCAGCTTATTTGTATCAACAGCAAAGTATGGATGATTACGAATTGCATGGCTGTCAAATGTTAAGCACATGTAGCCGTCTTCCTTGGGGAATGTATTACGCTCTGCTGTTAAATGTTGCAGAATTTCTCTGAGCACTTCACACAGTGGGACATACTCCATGCAGTCAGCACCTTGAAGCCTTACAGTGCGAGGTACTACAAGGGGAAAGTACGCGCGCCAGTAAGCTTCCCTACATGATTTTGTAATTAGTTGATCTAACTTGCTGCTAAATGTTTCTCGCATGCTGACACTTACATCAGTGGTAGAAAAAAAGCTGTTCATCGCAAAGAACAGTTTTAACGTAAGAAATGACATCATTAGCTATGTCATTACCAGTGGCTTCTCGGAGCATCTTTTTCCTCCTTCCACTTGAACAGAACTGACATCTGGTGTGCATTGTCAAATAAATTGCTCAGAGAGTCTGTCTGCTCAACCACTGGCTGACTTTCTGCTTCACTTTCTTCTGGGAGCCACTCATTTTGAAGTCCACTCAAAGAACTTTCTTGTCTGCCTGTCTGCACGTCCAAAGTTTGGAGCGTTCCGCTGTGGAGCACGTCCGCAAGTTTCCGGTAGACATGTCTCTTTTATGCGAAAAACTGCGGAAACGTTTTCATGCATCCACGCAGGCCGCATATCCAATTTCTCTCGTGCCCGTGCACCGAACAAAGATGTGGGAAGAGGGCTTTAAGAGAAGACCTGTAAAGGGTACACCTTGGGCGCCAGGGGGCCAAGACCCTGTAAAGGGTACCCTTTGCCCTGGGTACCCTTTAAGTACCCTTTAAGTACTTTAAGGGTACCCTGTAAAGGGTACACCTTGGCCGCCAGGGGGCCAAGACGACCGCACGCACGTCAAATCAGCTCCGTACCAAAACAGCCATTCAATCAAAAATTCGTCCCCAAATCCTGCCGCCAACCTCTCCATCGAAAGAACTGGACGCGCGGTACTCACCGTCAACTCCATAAGCTCGGTGAGCCCATTCTTTGAAATTTCAAGAGCGTTTAACTTTCCCTGCTGCTGAGCTCCCGCAAGATGGCGGCCGACAAAAATACCTGCGTCGCCTGCTCACGAAAACTCACAAGCAAGCAGACGTCTCTCCGGTGTACGTCGTGCGGCAAACGCGCCCATTCGAAATGCATTGCTTGGCCCGACGAGGAGCTACAACTCCTGCGATCCGGTCAGAACGAATTCTCATGTTGTGCGTGTGATGAGCAACGCAAGCCCTCCGATAACATCGTCCCGACCGAAGGGGCTCCCTCGGTTGCCTCACCTCGCGACGAGGAACCACTCCCTCCCCAGCCGGGCGACCTTGACGGCCACTTCGGGGGGCTACGCGAGCTTCTTCTCAACGCGCTTCAGGGGATTTCTCTCCTCACAGACGAGGTCAACGCTCTGCGTCAGGAGAGCGCTCGTCTGCAGAGGGAGGCCGCCAAGAACTCGAGCCTGCAGGCCGCGGCGATCTCTTCTCTCCAAGACGAGGTGCGTGCGCTGCGCTCCGAGCTGGGGAGGAGAAAGCCACAATACCCCCATCTCGCACCGGCTATGGGAGACAAAGCGATGGAAGCTGCTTTGACCAGGGCCTCCCTCTCCGTGGATACTCGCAAAAACCTCTGCGCGTCCGAGAATGCCTCGTCGCCTGTTTCCCTTCTGCCGGCCACAACAAACTGGGCCTCCCCCGCTAAAGAGCGCCCGGGTGACACGCTCCGACCTGTGCGTGAAGTGGCCGTCGGAGCGAATACCAGCTCAGCAATCACCTGTGTCCCCCGTCGACCCGCCAGGAAAGCCTTGTTTGTGTCGCGCCTGCACCCTGACACCTCTGTGCCCGACGTTCTCGGACTTGTAAACTCTGTTGTGACAGACGAAAGCGCTGTGTGCACGCGTCTAAAGAGCAAGTATCCCAGCTACGCATCCTTCCACATCAGCACCAGTCCCGATTCTTTTGCTGCACTCAGCGGTGCTGCAGTTTGGCCTAACGGATGCTTGTTCCGCCCTTTTGGAGGGTTTCTGAAAGAGGACCGTGTGCTTAGCTTTAACAACATCAATTCAGTATGAGCTTCACACTCTACTACCAGAATGTTCGAGGGCTCCGCACAAAATCTAAGCCCTTCTTTGATAACGTCGTCTTGAATAATTATGATGCCTACTGTATCACAGAGACTTGGCTACCTCACCACACTGTGTCTACCGACTATTTTACAGACGAATACACCGTTTTTTGCAATGACCGACATTATGCTGCGACAGGGCAAAAGTATGGCGGTGGAGTCCTCATCGCCTTGAAGAAACCTTTCCGTGCGGTCAGACGGTCCGATCTTGAGCTCTACAGCGAATGCCTACGGATCGAGGGGAAAGTTAAAGGTGCGAAAAATGTTCTTATTGGCGTGTATTATTTACATCCCGCTCTTGAAAATTCTTTGTTTGCTTCAGCCCTACAGGGTTTAACAGAGGTACTTAAACCTGAAAGCTATAACATTCTTCTGTTTGGCGACTTTAATTGCCCGGGCTCTTGGTGGGACCCCTCACAAAATACCAGCGGAGAGTCCAAAGCAGCTGATTTGTTTAACTTCTTTTCTTTCAATAACATCCAGCCTGCCGTCTTGCACCCAAACCCTGCTGAAAACGTACTAGACACTGTTTTCACAAACCTTAACTCTGTTGTTGTCGATCAGTTCCCCGAACCTATTGTGGCCGTTGACGCGTGGCACCCTCCTTTCGGAGCCTCAGCCAACATATGCATGGCGCACGACAACAGCGTTTCAACTCCCAGACACGACTTTGCTCGCGGAGATTACACATCTCTCTACCATTCGCTCGACAACGCAGACTGGACCTCTGTATACAACGCGCACTGTGTGGACGTGGCCGTCCAGGAGCTAACCCAAACTGTTCATTACTTCATGGACCAACACATCCCAAAGCGGCGAACTCGCTCCTCCAAATTTCCGTTCTGGTTTAGCCACGAGCTGGGAGGCGCGCTTCGAAGAAAACGTCAATTTCACCGCTTATTTAAGGCCCACAATGACCCGTCTGCTCTCGCTAGCTTCAAAGAATGGCGCTCCTCAGTGAAAAAGCTCCTTGCCCGGGATAAAAAGATGTTTACGGACTACTCTGAAACATCTCTTACCCACTCCCCTCGGGAGTTTTGGCGGTACGTCAAATTCCGCACACGTCATGCACGCGAAAGCATAACGCTTCAGGATGGTGACAAGATTGTGTCTGACCCCGAAGGCGTGTGTGAACTTTTCGCACGTCATTTTTCTTCGACATACTCGACCTCTCACGACAGCGGCAGCGAACTGGATTTCGATTTTCCCGGTCCTGTACTGCCAATCCCCAACGTAACCGACAACGATGTTGTGTCCGCCATCCGCAAACTCCCATCGGAAAAGTCGGCAGGTTGTGACAGCATCCCTTGCTTCATCGTGAAGGGTTGTTGCACTGTTTTCGCCCCTTTGCTCTGTCACATCATACGTATGTCACTGGTTGAGCAACATTTTCCAACTGACTGGAAAGTTGGTTCCATATTCCCTTTGCACAAATCCGGAAGCGCCACAATCCCAGCAAACTATAGGCCAATCTCTCTTCTGTCTTCATTTTCCAAAGTCTTCGAAAAGGTCTTGCATCGATACCTTTTATCAGCTATGCATCCACTAATTCATTTCAACCAACACGGCTTCATGCCCGGAAGGTCGGTAGATTCAAATCTTGCCTGTTTTCTAAACGACATCGGCCCTCCAGTACTGTCTCGCCAACAGGTAGATACAGTATATTTTGACTGTAGCAAGGCCTTCGACATTGTTAATCACAAATTGTCCGCATACGGTCTTTCCCTTGAGTTCTGCCAGTGGTTCGGCAGCTACTTAAGAGGCAGGTCCAATTGTGTTAGTTACGGAGGCGCTACTTCCCGGCTCTTCCCGATGACCCCAGGGGTACCCCAAGGCTCGACACTGGGCCCTCTCCTTTTTAACATTTTTGTTAATGACATACACCCCGCTATTAAGCACTGTTCGCTCTCCCAGTATGCCGACGATATGAAGCTCTATCGCACTATTTCTTCACCTTACGATCGTGTACTGCTGCAAAATGACATCAACGCAGTTTCTGCATGGTGACTGCAACTATTTAAAACTTAACCTCTCGAAAACTATCGTAATATCATACACTCGCAAGTCTTCCCCGCTAACTTTTACGTACTTGCTGCTCGGTGAACCTGTAAAACGCGCTACTGTAGTGCGCGATTTGGGCGTAATGATGGATGCGAAACTGCTCTTTAACGCGCATGTGAACTATCTGACCAACTCCTGTCTCCGTACGCTTGGCGTAATATCCCGCGCGACCAGGGATTTCACCGACCGATTATGCTTTGTTTCACTGTATCGCGCTCTCATTTTGCCCAAGCTCGACTTTGCTAGTGCAATTTGGAATTGCTTAAGCCCTTCGTCCTCCCTTCGACTAGAAAGGATTCAGAAGCGCTTTACTAGAACCGTATTTTCTCGCCACTCATCTATGAGCCGATGTGAGCACGGTGGGCTTCTGAAGATCTTGAATTTAGATGAGCTATCAGCGAGGCGCTCCAGGCGCGACCTGGCTTTTCTGTTTAATTGTATTCACTCGAAGTTCGACTGCCCTTGCCTCGTAAGCTCTGTCCATCTGCGAGTGCCAAGCATACCACTACGGCCGCATGGATGCTTTGATGTAGACAGATCAATGAGTTTGGCACCAGCCAGCCGGTGCCAGCTCACCTATAACAGTCTGTTTCTATCTCCTATAGACGTTTTTTTGCAGCGATTTGGTACTGTTTAAGCGCTCTCTGAAATGTATGATATTTTGAATACGCATGCTGTGGAGAGGTCGCTCCTGCACTTGTCTCCTTGCTCTCGTGTTTCCTCACATACAGCGCTACCTTGCCCATGTTCGTACGTGTTCTCCTGTGCACACTCCAGACACGTCCTCCGAGCCTTTACCGTTCAAAAATGTTTGTGTCTCCTTCGATAACACTACACTTTTGTATATATCTGTCTGCACTTCCACATTTGCCAATTTTTATTTATACGCTGCCCATATTTGTACTGTTTGTATTCCTTGTATCCATGCATCTATGTATGTTGCCTGTTCGTATTCTTTGTACCTATGAATGCAGTGCATCACCCGAGAAGGCCCTGTGCTGTTGGTGAGCACTTCAAATAAATAAATAAAATGGCTGACGCCTGGCATCTGGATAAGAACAGCCATGCTTTAGTAATAAACTTCCTGTGTGACCAACGCACGAAAAAACAAAAAGGTAAGAAAGGGATCAGTACAAAATACGCGGAAAATCACTTTATACTAGCAAATAACTCCAATAACGTTCTTTGTTCTATAAAACCCAAGAACTTGTGGGAAAAGTCAAGACTGTGTGAACCCAATGCTGGTGCATCCCAGTTTATACAACGCTTCAGTGCTTATTATTTCATTTCATTTATTAGTTCCTTAGGGGCCCGAAGGCATTACATAAGGGGGGGCAAATACATATAGGGAAGTCAACAAAAAAGGAAGAAAAAAAACAAAAATAGTGACTGACATGCATCAGTCAGCACAACTAACAACAACAACAAAACAAAAAAAGCAGATGAGAGAAAACTAATACCAAGTTACCAAGTACACATGTTCAGTTATAGGACATAAAAGCACAGGAAGAGAAAAAACAAGCAAGAGCAATTGTGCAGTTTCCAACTATTAGGGATCTATATTATGAATCAGCATTGATGTTCGGAGTGGTGACAATGGTCGTCCAATTTTTTACGAAAAGATGCGCGGTCAGTGCAAGATACTATATCGTCGGGTAGCGAATTCCAAAGGGTTATTGCATTTGGAAAGAATGAACTTGTGAATGCCGATGTTCGACTGGGTAAGTGTGCTATTGGCTGGGTGTGATTTAGGCGCGCTGACGTGCGGTGGGCGGGTTTTAACAATTCATGCCTGGATTTTGGATGATAGTAGGCCCCATGAAGGAGGCATAAACGTGCGATATGACGGCGCGATACAAGTGACGGGAGGGAAATGGCCTGTTTTAAAGATGTGACGCTGGTACCGGAGGAGTATTGGGAGGTGATAAAGCGAGCTGCACGATTTTGTATGGATTCTAGGTTAGTGGTCAAATATGCTTGGGATGGATGCCAGATTGATGACGCGTATTCAAGTTTTGGTCTCACGAATGTTAGATAAGCAAGTTTTTTATTTCTATGGCTGTGGATTTTAGATTTCGCCGGAGGTAACCAAGAGTCCTTGATGCTCCAGAACAGATTGTGTCGATGTGTAATTCCCATGATAATTATGGTGACATGTGAACGCCTAAGTATTTATACGATGTTGCAGAACATATGGGAACAGCATTAATATTGTAACTGTGGTGGGTGATGGAGCGTTTACGAGAGAATGAGATTAGTTTGCATTTCGATAAGTTAAGGGGCATGAGCCAATTATTGCACCATAATGCGATAGTGTTAAGGTCTTCTTGCAGGGTGCTGTTATCGTCGGGGCTTTTAATTGCAGAGTAGAGGACACAATCTTCGGCAAAAAGTCTTAGTTTACTTTTTATGTTAGTTGGCAGATCATTTATATAAATTAGAAACAAAAGTGGGGACATACTGGCGCCCTGTGGTACCCCCGATGTAACATCTGTAAGCGGTGATTGGTTGTTATTGGCGAACGTGAATTGCATGCGGCCTGTAAGGAAGTCCTGAATCCAATTTATTATGTTTGTAGGTAAACCGAGGCAAGTTAATTTTGAGAGTAGTTGGTTATGAGGGACGCGATCAAATGCCTTTGCAAAGTCTAAGAAAATGGCGTCCGTTTGAAGGTTGTTATCTATGTTAACTAGAATGTCGTGCGCAAACTCAGCGAGCTGTGTTTCGCACGAGTAAAATTTCCGAAATCCATGTTGGTATGGAAAAAAGAAATTCATGCTTTCCAGATGACTTATGACATGATGTGTTCGAGAAGCTTGGACGATATGCATGTAAGAGAAATAGGGCGGTAATTAGCTGGTGAAGAGCGATTGCCTGATTTAAAGACGGGGGTTATTTTTGCTTTTTTTCAGTCATGTGGGACCTGGCCTCTGCGTACGGATTGATCAATTATTAGACATAGGATTTCACTTGAGACGAGGATTGTATTTTTTAGTAACTTACTGTTCATCTCGTCGCAACCGGCAGATGATGTTAGCTTCAGTGTACTAATTATTTCGGCTATACCTTTAGAACTAAATTGAATATCGGGCTGTGCACTGGATGGTGTGCATGTTCGAGCTGTGATGGATGCGTTGTTAACGGGAGTGAACACAGATGTGAAGTAGTCATTGAGAAATGTAGCACATTTGTCACGGTCTATAGAGCGTATTCACATACATACAGGCAACCATGCGTGCGCCGCCATATCTGTGGCCAAGCGTCTGTTGCTAGGCGACGTTGTGCGCACGGCCCGCAGATCAGGCCCTCCTCTTCTCCTCCGTGCTCCGTGCACCTTCATGGCGGCCAGGCAGGTCGCGGTCCGCGATATGAGCTTGTGTTTTCGTGCAAGGCGTGTGCGAGTGGCTTGATAGTCTGTTGCACCGCGATAGCGTTGGTTACGCGAAAATTCATGGTTCCGCTCATGAGTGTGACAACCTTATCTGCAATTCAACCCCAGCCTCTGCGCACACCTACGAGCGAGTGCGAGTCGGTCGGGGCGCAAAGGTTGCATCGTTAGCGCATTGGTCGTTTGTCAGCATGAACTGCATCATTTCCAAACTGATGCCCACTGAACGCAAAGTAATAACTCGACGCTAAGTACTGTTGAGTACAGTGCGATCTACCTATCGCCAGACGCGTATCAAGTCGCCGCCGCAGATCAGCTGATGGCCAGCCGCCGCGCTCTAATGTCACAGGTGAGTTGTTTTGCTGAGTGTGAAACATTTAGCGCACGAGAAACCCAGTACCAATGTGTCGCCCGTGCCATCTTGAGGGAAGCCGTTTTTAGGGCTGCTTTTTTGATAACTCGAACATAAGCAGCAACGTGTTTTCTTCTTGTTTTTTCTCGTGCGGAGATTGGATCGCATGCAGCGATCAATTTACTTCTGTCAATCTCAGCGCAGGGCATGAAGCCCTGTGTTTCGATTGTCCTTGGGTGGAGTGAGGAAACCGGCGAGCATCAGTTAAAGGTCAAAACACAAAACCTAGGTACTTCTATCCTGCGCACTTTTGAGGCCGATATATCTTTTAAAGAAATTGCTGTTCGATCACGCCGTCCGGAAACGAACGTCGTCTCAAGCTGTTGTTTTGCGCCAGCAGCGCTTAGCGAAACTTACTATTATGTGTTTTTAGGGGCAGCAGAACTGCCATTTCAGTCTCCGTACAAAACTTGTAGCTCCTGCTTGGTTTAGAAAAACTAATTGTGCACATAATGGAAGTAATTGTGCCTTTCTGCTTCACCCCGAACTTTAGCAAGTTTTTTTTCTTTCTCTTTCATTTCAGGCGTATGCAGCTGCTAGAAAAGAAATACGGCGCCCTCACAGAGCTGGTGTGCGTCCTGCGGGGCAAGCCTCAAGAGTGCCGTTTTTTGCGGCATCCGAGAGCAGCAGCAGGTTTAAATACAGTGATGGTGTTCAGCACACTTCGAAACTCATCTACAGAAATATTCAGAAATAAATAGCAAGGTCGACTGGTGCCCTTTTATGTGCATTTAGGTGCCTTTCCAGCTACTGCTATTTGAATTTACAATGACTGTGGAAAATGAAAAAAAAAGAAACACATTTTGGTCATGCTCTTCATGTGCTAGAATATAAAAAAAACATTTTAGTCATACTCTTCATGTGCTAGAATATTTTTTGCAAGACGTGGTTTCTGGCCAGGAAATGATAACTCATGGCTATCGCCTTCATTTTGGCTAATTCAACTGTTATGAAATGGTGATCGGTACAGTGAGCACAAGGACTTCATTGAATTATCGGGCCACATTTTGTCATACGGCGAAAAGTTACGCTTGTGTTCCACTTTTTGGGAAGTGCGTTTATTGCTTAGAAAAGGAAAAGTTCAAACATGAATTGATAGGCGTACTTCAAATTGAATGTCTAATAATGTGTGCATTAGAGACCCTTCAGTTGCACTCCCAAAAAAAGAAATCGTGTATCAAAACCTTGCTATGTAGCAGCGAAGGGGCGAGATGACGTGTTGGTTTCGATGTGCTTTTAGCCTTTTCATTGGTTGTAATCGCATTGGTATGTTTATTCCTTGAATAAACAATCAGTCACAGTTCAGTGCTTTGTCCTGCCTTTGTTCATATTGCTTTGTAAGACCCACTTTTCATTATGCAATACCAACTAGCTTACCAACCCATGTTCTTTGTGCACCACCAAAGCTTAACATTGGTGTTTCGGGGCATCAGCAGCAAGGCTTGTTAAGTTAACTTGTCTTACTTACACCTAGGGTAACTGCTAACAGCAGCTTGGGACACTATTAAAAATGGCATGATGAGAACATGTCTATCAAGAAACATTTTATTACACATATAAAACACCACCCAACCAACAGTTCACAATGTAATTACCCATCAGTTAAATATTAGTGATAGTTTGCAGTAGGTCACAGGATCACCGAAGCAGTCTGCCGATTCTCTTTTGTTGTCACTTCTGCACTACTACTTGGAGCTAAACAGAGACAAGGAGCCTTGCTGGGGTACAAAAAAAATTACACCCATCTCCTTGAAGGGAACCATGAGTAGGATGCGGAGTGTCATGGGGGTTCCGTTTGCGTTTCCGTTATGTTTAATTGCGTCAGCGCACCCGCTGACGGGACTGTTGCTTCCATCCTACTTCATCTGAAGAAGCTCGGAGTCAAGCGAAGCAAGCGCAGCACTGAACGGGCGCTCTGCTAGTTCCCCTTTATATTCACAGCTGTAGGAGAGGAGACTACGAGAGAGAGAGCCGCGCATGCGCGCGAGAGAGCTGAAGCGAGCGGAGGAGGAGCGCGCGCAGACGGTAGGAGAGGAGAGGAGAGTACGCAGCTGTTTGGAAAGGAGGAGAGGAGCGCATGCACAGATGGTGTGCGGACGGTCGCCACCGGTCAACAAGTGACATACCCCCGAGCATAAGACACTCCCCATCTAGAACACGGAAACACCATTTTTTCCCATTCCATTCGGTTTTTGTGTGTGGGTGCTTCCACTTGTAACCTTCCATTCTTTGTGTTACGATTGATACACATAGCCATGCCCTATTGTGCACAGTTAAACTAAAGCAAGGGTGTGAAACACCCGGGCCACATGTGGCCTGCATACCTTTTGATTTTTTTTTGACCTTTTGATGTAATAAAGGATCACCGTAAAACAAATATCAGTGCCTAGATTTCAGTCATCCTGGAGATCAGTACTGATATGTTTCTCGAATGGTAACACCAAATTCCATACAGAAATGACCATGCATATTTACAATGTGTGGGAAAGGACTTGTTTCGTTTGAACGGCAGCATTAGGTGACAATTTGTTACACCCCCCTCCCCCCTGCCTTTCTTGCATTGCAACCTCCCATGTGGGACTGAACTTCTTGACTGTGGCTTGCTTGCTCACTGATGTGAGTTGAGACCCCTCATGTCACTAACTAAGATGCACATTTTTTTTGCACAAAACATTAACAACTCTTAAAAACTTGCATACTACGACGACAATCATCAATGTCAGTTTGGACAAAAAAGGGACAGAAATACTGACATTGGGCAGCATTACAAACACCCTGTATTTTTTGTGAAGACACAGAACTAAGCTGAAGAACGTTTACTAGAGCAGCAGCAGCAGCATAAAATGGACAGTGGTGTAACAACTGACAAAAAATAACCTACCTAAACCATTGGAATCACAATCACAAGCGTAACAGTTCAAAATTGGGCTTGATGTCTTCATCTAGACTCCCATTGCTTTAGGCTCGCAATGGGTGCTGCCATTCACTGCGTGGAATAGCATTTCACATTATGGAAAATTCGGAGGGCTTATTTTACACATTACGGCACATCAAAACTTTCACCGCCAAGAAATGAGGTAAATCGTCGGTCAACCGTCCAGGAAACAGCTTTTCATGTCTACATGAGCAAAATCCTCATAATGTTCTGTTTGAACAGAAGAGTGCATTCATACAGATGACCAGGGCTAAAATCTTCATGACAGAACATAACTGCAAATCGCACAATGAAAACCAAAACATCTGTGCTTTTAGATACTACAGCGAAACAAAAAATTGCATCAATAAGTCAATCATCAGGAATTGCACTACCTGGTACAGTAGCCTGTGCATTGTGCTGTTATGACCATCGCTGGGTAGTCCCTAAATCATACTTCCAATAAATAGACATGGTTTGCGGTGATTTTAGATGCCCACCACACAACATTTTTTGCACACCCGTTACACACGACACTAACCATGCGTTGCATCCTGGCCGTCTTAATGGTCATGCTCGCCTTCTAACCAGTGGCATTGGATGCCTGCTGCTCTTTTCACTGTTGCCCAGTATTGGCATTTCATTGCGGCCATTCCCATTCCATCCTCTTCTGTGTGGCTAAGGTGTTGTGCTGCTGGGCCCAAGGACATTGCAGGTTCGATTCCCAGCCACTTTTCTGACAGAGGCGAAAAGCAAAAACGCCCGTGTCTGCGAGACTTCGGCGCACGTTAAAGATCCCCCCCCTTCTTGCCCCAGGTGGCCAAAATTAATCCGGAGCCTTCCACTACGGCGTGCCTCACCCACCTATTTCCCACACAATAAGGGAAACTGCTAGACATTGTTGTCTCAGCCAAACTGATGCACACGGCTTGCTGGAAAATGCCTATTCGAATGGCACAACTGACTGGCTCAGATTTGCTAGAGCTGCGCAGACAGCTACAATTTTGTCTAGCCGTGAGCCTCTCATTGTGCTTCACAGTCACAAGATCAATTGGAATAGTGCTTGACAGGTTTCAGTATCGTCCTCTAAGTAGCCCAATCACCCGTTCTACATGAATGCGGACATTAGCCAATTTTCGAGTTTTTTGGACGTCCCAAGCCGATAACTGCGATTTCCCCCTAGTGAAAGCCGGCATTTCTAGCTTGGCTGAGTGGATGCCAACAGCATCACCTATTGTGAATCCTCTGTCAGCCAACACTGTGTCACCTGGTACAAGGTTATTTAAGATGCCGCAAGACTCGGTAAGGCGCTTGTCGCTGGTCCGACCACCCCAACCCTCGGAAATGAAAGTGACTGCACCTCGTGCTTTGCAGCGCAACGCCTTAGCCACTGAGACACCGCGGCGGGTTATATTTGCAGCATTGGTAAAACCATTTTGGAATACTGCAACTTGCCAAGGAATTTAGTCCTTTCAGTTTTACCTTGCAATCTGATTATACTCACATTTTTTGCAGTTTGTTTTTAGTTGTAAATTAAGTGTATCAAGTCATTTTTTTTGCGTGTTTGCCATTCAGCAGAAGACTGCACTTACTGGGCACGTCTGGTATTGATGGTCATTTGTACTCAACACATCCTGTATTTACAGATTTCTTTTCTGACTCCAACAACTGCATCGGTGAAGCAATTTTGTAAGCCTGCAGCTCGTCGTCTTGTTCAGTTGTTATTAACGTGCTATGTTAGAGAAATCACATCAATCTCAATTATCTTTTTAGTTTAAGAGTGTGGCATTACTTTGTGTATTTACCAGAAAACTATTACCTGTCTGTATAATGCCTTTAAATCCCTATTTCTTTGAACTGTTTCAACACTTTTCTGTGTATGATACTGTCCAGTTGCTGTGATTTTTTTAACACGAGGAAAATGCAAATATCATTTTAAGCAGTGACATCACAAATGACATACTGTGTGCTGAATAAACTTTTTCTGTTGTTGCCCACTAACCTGTTGCCTACTAACAGCTTTGCAGGCTTTGCTTAAAGACCTACAAAAAAAAGTAGCAGATAGTGAATTTTCACTATTGTAAACGCGATACCCAGGACTCTGCTGGGAAAAACTCGACATTGTGTACATAGAAGGGAACTTAGTATCGGGCACACAGCATCACTGAAAAGCAATTTACATGCCCATCATAGCTAAAACATGCTAAAATTCACACTCACTGCTACATTGTAATTTTTTTTATTCTAAGCATCCCCTTTTATTCATGCCCCTTGCACTTACAATAGATGCACTTACGGTTGATGCACAAAGATTTGGAGTATTTAACATTTAATACACCTTTTATTAAAATGGGGTAGGAACTAAGAATTGAGCAAATGGGGCAGTAAAAATTGGAACAATTCATATGGTGAAAGGTGTTGGAGGGCCAGAGACAGATGTGATGATAGTTCCAGGGTGCTTACTGCTCCTACCCTTGTTCTACTCTCCCCAAGTAGGAGCTGTGCAGTACGGTCTCCCACTGCTATTAACACTGCAACTTGGTGTGGCTGTGTGAGGACGCTGACATAGCATGTGTGCTAGGCCTGCTCCTTCCTGGCACCTGTGGCACTCTGCAGGGGGGGTGGGGGGACAGCTACTGTTACCTGTCCTGGGTAACAGTAGCTGTAGACAATTAAGCTCCGACACGAATTTGTCTGGAGGTGTCTCCAAACCACAGATTCCTGGGAGGGATACAGGCTCAGGTCAGCTGACAGTGGTTGGGGATATCCGTGTAGGACACTACTCTGTTCCTGCCTGACAGTGAGACGAAGCCACCGTCCAGATTGACGTGCGCTAGGTCGGTGAAGCCGCAAGCGGCGTTGTGTGCGGATTCACTCCTGGCCATGCCAAAGAGGGCAGCGGTCCAGATTAGATCCAGAATTAGCGGTCCAGAATTAGCGGTCCAGAACTTGCCGGTTCGTTTTTCGGGGTCGAGGCCAAAAGTTAGAGGTACGGACACCTCTTCGGAGATCTGCCCTCGGGAGAAATTTAGGATTGCAGACTTGGAGGTTTTAATTAACAGCGATGCTGTTGAGCAAACCATTTCTGTATGGTGTCCGCAGCTTTTAAAATACTACGAAAATGCACACCATTCATGCTCGCGTGCCTTGATACGTGTGCATAGTTTGTCGCGGATAGTGGATAGGCCACAGATAGTTGGCATGGCCGAGGAAAGGAAGAGGCCGGTGTGCTTCGACAGGCTCGGCGTGCAAAGCATCTGCTAGAGACGATAAGTCATGCTTACAGGGCGGCACAAGAAAACGTCGATCAAAACGACGAGCTCACTCTGGCGTTGCTCAACGTAAGGTAATGAAATGCCATCCCGCCGACGTCAACCACGCCACCACGACAATAAAACTCAACTTTGTGTCCGTCAATGATCAAGTCTTGCACGTGAGCGCAAGCTTCCCTGAATTTTTTTACTGTTCTGATTTTTGTGAAGGCCACCATAGTGCAATGGCTGCTGCTTCATACACCACTGGGGTATGAAGCGGGCCAGAGGCAATGGAGTTTCCCTGGTTATTGACTACAGCAACTAATATTACGTCGAGACGAAAATAGTTGGCTGCGTCCCTGTAAACCACGTCCTCACATTTAGCTTAGCGTTTGCGCAGAGCTTGCGCCCTGGCCTATCGTCGCTCGTCGTTGTAATTGGGGTGCGTTTCACGAGAAGAGGGGGAATGAGGATGCAATCTCAGCGTTGTTGGAATAGCTACTTGTAAAGTCGTGCTGCAAGGAAGGTTAATGTCCAATGTGCTTAAAATGCGACTCCTTGTTTGGCTGTTAGCTAAAGCTCATGCTGCCTTAACCTTTGTAGAAAGTGTACGTCTGAAACTGATCATGGTATGCAGAAAAAGAGTTTTCCTCCATGTTCAAGAACCTTTCCCATGTATGGAATGAGAGATAATGGCTGGAGAATTTCAATCGTAAGCTTTTTTTCAGGTTTAGGGATTAAAATATTTTTGGCTCTTTTCCACTGTTTCGGAATGTGCCCTCTATCCCATCACATATTGAGCTAATGAGTGAGGGCTTCCAAAAAGTCATAACCTAGATTACAAGCATTTGTTCCTGATGTCGTTTTGCCTAAAAGCACATTTTGTTTTGTGCAAAGGGCCGTAATGGCAGCCGCGTACCTTGCCCGAAGTAATGTTGAGGGCATTATTCCGGCTCGAGCAGGGGGGCAGTACCTTGGCAGCACAGCTTGCAATATGAAGATCCTGAATGACCTTAAATAGTTCTTTGTCCGTGCTACCAAACTGATAGGGAATGACATTTATGGCGAATTCCATTGGGAGAGCAGGAGCACTCAAAAGCACTCTGAAAGTGCTCTCTCCTGAGCAGGCGTGTTTCAGTGGTCGAACAGGAGTAGGAGCACTGTCATCCAGTGGTAGTGCGAGACCACTTTCGGTGCTCTGAGAGCAGTTGGGAGCAGTTCGATCTGCTCCCGCTTGAAAAGTCGGAGTGAGCACAGTACGATACGAAGGAAGTCACATGACCTTTAACGTCATATCCTCCCCTTTGTGTGTGTGTGTGTGTGTGTGTGTGTGTGTGTTTTGCTCCCTTGTATCGGGGAGCGCGGCAGTATCCATCGTGCATTTGCAACTTTGTGGAATGGGCAGTGAGCCCTACGAGCATGCGAATGCTTCACACCGCCACACGTGCTTTGCCCGGCTTTGCTCACACATGCTTTTCCGCAGAGATTGCTGGGATGCCTAAAGGCTGGAATACGTGGAGCGAACTTTCACGACAAAGTTCGCGCGGCAGGAAATCTCTGAGCTACCGTACTTATCCAATTCTAACGCGACCCGATTCTAACGCGCACCAGATTTTTCTGACAAAAAAACCAAAAAACTTGCACCTCCGTTTGTAACGCGCACGGAACTTTATAACCCAGACAAACGAATGCGGGAGAAATGGGCGATTTATTCCCCAAAGTAATTTCGCTCATCTCACTCCTCGTCGCTTTCCGCTGACCAGAACATCTCGTCCTCGGTGCCGCCAAGAGCCTTCGCGATGCCACACTTCTGAACGAACATTCAACCATGGTCGATGGGATCGTGGCCCACGCCTCGCACGCCCATCCCGCGAGCTTCTCCAGAGCCGCACGCTTCAGCCGACCGCTCGTTTTTAACGCGTGAGAGCCGCTGCTGCCATTGCTGTTATCAAGCGCGCAAGTGGAACAATTTGACGATTTGTGTGAACGCCGATAGAAAAGTCTAGGCGCATATGGTTCCTGCGTCCGAAAAATCGTTGCTGAAAGCTTTAGCGCCATCTTGACATGGTGATGGCGATGGGTGGGACGGAATTTCTGCTGTTTCGGTTTCGGTTTCGAATCCGATGCTAACGCGCATGTGATTTTTCGGCCTGTTTTTCCGGAAAAAGGGCGCGCGTTAGAATCGGGTAATTACGGTACATGGAGCGACGACATGACACGCGCCGCCGCGCTGCCGCTGGGCTGCTCTAAATTAAAGCCCCTCCGCCGCGGCCCTGCCCATAGGAGTGGCTTTACTCTCACAGAACTCCATGCCCAGAATCAACGGTGCTGTTCAGTAAACAGACCCAGTGAAGGAGCTTTCCACTTTGGTTGTACATCATTTAACGATTCTGCGTGGGGCGGGGGTGTTTCTTCTACTGAAATATTCGTTCTCAGTTCTCAAAAACGCTAAGGGCTGAAGAGAGAGAGCGAGAGAGAGAGAGAGAGAGAGAAAAAAAAACGAACGGCACCGGGGAGATTCGCACGAACGACTACTAGAACAAGTAGCCGGCAGTTTAACCTCTACTTCACCCCAAGAGATGGTGCATATGAGCAAAATAGCCTCTGTTACTGGTTTTTGTCGTATTTGAGACGCCCTCGTAGTGATACCGCCTGTTCCTCACTCGCCAATCTTGCAGACAGGCCTCATATTGCTGCTAGTGCAAGTAGTGTAGCCAGATCACCCTTATTTAACCTTATAAATGCTATCATGTATGCCCATACAGCCGGTCGGGACCGTGTTTTCCCCTCGTCGTTTTTTCCTCTCCCACCTGCTCTCCGGGTGCGTGCCGCACTCATGGCAGGTGCAGTGGCCCTGCTCCCGCGTGCCCCCAAGTGTTCTGTCACCTACTCCTCACTGCACGATGCCACTGCTCCTGTTCTCTCAATGGAATTCCCCGTTAGGTTGCATCAATGTATGGCTTGGCTCTTACCGAGATCGATTAAGCATCAGACGATGTTTCATGTCTTGGGTAGTTGCTT
This sequence comes from Haemaphysalis longicornis, assembly GCF_048455015.1. Classification (NCBI taxonomy): domain Eukaryota; kingdom Metazoa; phylum Arthropoda; class Arachnida; order Ixodida; family Ixodidae; genus Haemaphysalis; species Haemaphysalis longicornis. The sequence continues at coordinate 177,519,090 of NW_027526385.1, read as the reverse complement.
CTCACGGTGCAATCGCAAGCTGCATGCCAATTTTGTCGCAATAACTGAGTATTCTTCAATGTGTTGGTCAAGCCAATCCAGGCGACAAAACACGTTGCAACTGACTTTGTTCTTGCGGAGTGGCTGTTGCAAACCACTTTTGGCCTCCCACATGTGGGGAAGCTGCAAGTCAACCTGGCATTGGTTCCCTGCTTCAAATGTATAATTAGTTGCCTGCTCAGCATCTCGGCCCAGTTGATCCGCCTTTGCCTTGATGTTAGTTATTTCTCAGATATGTGGACCAATCACCGAGTGTGAGGAATCCCGCTGCACCACTCAGAGCCCTTGAAATGCATCTCAGTAAATGAGGATAAGCGGGCCTACCAGACCTTCGTTTGATGTTGCCGGGTGGTCGCTGCCGAGATTCTCTTATGTGTTGCGTAAAGTGGTCTTCCTTTACGTGTGTTCTGTAAAAGTGAGGCAAGGCTGCTCACACTGCTGCTCATCACTGCTCACACTACGTCCGGTGCAAGTGGGATGCGTATGGTCAGTGGTAAGGGTGAGGCCTTCTTGTTGGGCATCAAGCCAAAGGTTTTTGCTTTTTAATGGTGTCATGCTTGCAATCCCCACTTAGTGTGATGTGCATTAAAATCACCGACAATGAGTAATGTGTCGAAATGGAAAATTTCAAGAGTTTTCTAAAAAAGCTCGGTCAATTTGGAGGTGTTGCGGGAAGGGCTCCATACGTTTAGGAGAAACGTGCCGGTCAGCCATGTTTTGCATTTAGTAATTAATTCGATGCAACAATACTCGCATCCCGGCCGGCAAATTTCACTTCTTTTCACAGACGCAGAAGTTTTGACGCCTCCGAACGCTCCAAGTTCTACACCGTGTTTGCCATTTGAAAAGACTTTCCACACTGATGAGTTCTACACTGTTTGTTGATTAGTACACACATACCCTGAAGTCACTGACCAAAGAACTGAAGCGCATGAAAAATTCCTTGCCGGCCTGACCCCTGACCCGACAGGCACAGTCAGCCCTGTGCGGCAGCAGCGGCTCACCATTGTTTGCATTGCTGGATGTAAACAAATCTTTCCTTTGCAGCTACGTCAGCTGACTCCTTAGCCATGACTGGCTATCCGGTTTTGCATTGCCGAGGCGCAACGAGGGGATTCAGTCCTAGAGCGATCTTGTCCTCCCTCGCAAAGCGAGAAAAAGCGATGCCCGGCTCATCACTTGCGATGTCACGCAATGTGCCAAGTCGCCAGTGGGAATGTGCCTTTAGACGATTGGTGAGCACTTTGGAACTGTCCGCTGACGGAGGCCAGACGCACGTGCAGTCGATTTTATGGGGCCCATTCCCCTTCACGCAGACTCCTCAAAGAACCGGTGATGCAAATGTTGAGACCGGTGATTTCAGCACCAATCTTATCCTCAAATTGCACTAACATGGCTTTGAATGTCGCACGAGGATTTCCATGATCTGTTCTCCAAAATTTTGAAGCACACCTTCCGTAACGTACTAATCATCCGACCCTGAAGCAAGGGGGGTTAGCCAAGGCCAATTTTCTTGTCCCAGTGTTTTAACTGAGTAGAGCCAGATGGAGAATTGTCCATTGCATCTGCGGACCCAATTTCTGAGGACCCCAAGGTCGGTAACCTGCTGTGGCTGGAGTCAACGATGGCCTGAGATGCTGGTCTGACGTTTTGGAAGAGGCGGGGTTCACAGTGGTGTCGACTCCCTTAAGTTCAGTTAGGGCTGCTTTTAGAACTTTTTCTTTGCAACGATAATGGACTCAAGCATGTGATGGATTTTGTTAATTTCTGAGCATGAATCGGAATGTCTGCCGTGAGTGTATTGACTCTGGGGGACCATGTGTCTCTGAGTGTGTTTGCCGTGGGAGACCGTAGCTGCCCAGCTCACCTTGTTGTTTAGGTTGATTCTGTTGGCATGGATATGGCCGCCTGTCCTCGATGGTTTTGGCCCTCAGTGCTCGACAGCCGACGACGCAACGTCCAGCGCACACAATCCCAGCTCCGGGTGGAGTTGTCCTTGGTCGCCGGTCCACAGCTCGCATTCCCTTGGCTTTGCTGCAACCAAGGAAAGGAGCCCAAATGGTCACTCTCCCCAGATGAGGCCCTAAAGAATTTTTTACTGCTCCTTTCTATTGTCCTCGTCCTTCACGAATAGTCACAATCTGCGCATAGAGTGTAAATCCCGAAGTGCTAGGACTTGATTTTAATGAAGCCTGTCGCGTGCTTAAGCTCTCAATCAGAGGTCAAGAAAAAAACGTTCAATGCATTACTGACCGCTAATCGCTAAAACGCTTCAACAAGGCCGAAGCCACATGTAGCCAAAGCAACAAGCACGAAATGAACATCGTACTGTTAAACTAGGCCGTACAGCCAGTGTCTTCTTGGCAGGAGGCACTTATTCATGTGGCAGCATGTAATGCCTTTCAGCTGCTGCTTGCATCAATCTAGAGTTTTGCTCCCGTGAGCACACCCCATTGTTTTTCTCAACAGCTGCGTAGTTTAATTTGACCCAATGCAAGTGCAGTTACTAATACGCCTGCAGTGCACTGGCCTTGAATGCAGGATCACACATGCTTGGTGCATTGCTACCGTGGTATGCTGCACGTATCAACTCGACTCAACAGTGTGTCACCTGACAACCTCCAAATGCACACCTTAAACACCTCCTTTAGTTCTTTCCAGGGTTCTCATTCTTCACAGTCCATCAACTGTTGGTACAGCCAGAAATACTTTTAGGGGTTGGGGGTGTATGGAGGTATGGGAGAATGGAAGGAGCCTTGCCAAAATGAATGCTAGAACTTGCTTATGTGCAGCATAGTAAAATGTTTGGGGGAGGGGGTTAAAAACCCCTCCGCGCTGTACCTGGAGAATCCTATCGGCCATCTGGGAGGCCATCACTGATGTGTTGCTGGGGCATTCTTGGCTCGTTTCTCTCTCACAAAGGTGAGCACATGGAGGAATTATTTGTGCACTTGACAGCACCTGAGGATTCACAAGGATTGTCAGCTGCTGATAATGGCTGAGCTGTTGGGTTGACCTTTTTTCTGTGCAGCTTAGCAAAGGGGTCAGCCTCGCGTATGATGTTTACTAGCACTGATGAGAGGCTGAAAGTTGGGACGTAAAGAGTAGTCAGGCAGTTAATGTTCACACGTATTTAAAGAATTGGCCATCATATGGCTTATGTGAAGACTATGACATGCTTTTCATCACTATCAGAAGTGGGGTAGGTCCAGCCCCTTTAAGGGACCGTGGCACACCATCTTGCATTTGGGACAGACGCAAACACCCACACATCAAAACGTTCGACAAGTACTCCTGTAATGATGCTAGCATTTACGGAGGTGAAGGATAAAAAAATCTAAAATGAAGTTTGCCTTGGAGGTGCAGTGTCCCTTTGGCACTGCACATTTTTATACGTTTCAACACGAATTTTGCATAATCAACATAAAAAAAGTTGTACAACTGAAACTGAAAAGCAACACAGGCTGCATAAACTTTACCTTCTTAAGAGAAGCAAAAATAGGCCAGAAACATGCATACGCTATGCCAAGTTTTTTCTGCAGCCTTGTGTGCCTAGTGGTGGCTGGATGGCTTTTTGTTGACTTCGCCGGACTGGGGGAGTGGCTGTTGAGAGCCAGTGGTTGATCTCATGCTTCAGACCTGCAAGAGTGAGTAGTAACATGTGAACTTAACATGCTGCGATGCACAGTTTTACAACAGTCAGTTCACCAGTGACCACATAAAGTTGAAAACGGCTTGTGCTTGCTTTGTAGAAGGTTTGTACGAACACTTTGATTGACTATGAGGTTTAACAAACTGACACTACACAGGCGATGAGGCACACCGTAGTGAGGGACTAAGGTTAATTTTGACCACTTGGGGATGATTTAACGTGTGCCAAAATCTCGAACATGGGCATTTCTGCTTTTCGCCTCCATTAGAAAAGCGGCAACTGTGGCCAGTTGCCGCTTTTCAAATATGAAGTCTAGACTAGAAGGTATGCAGGCAACGTTTAACAAATATACATATGTGCAGACGCAAGGATGGTGAAAACAGAGCCTGCAAGCATATGAATAGTCTGCTTGCCGGTTGGGAAGGTTGGTTGCTTAAAAAAAGAATGGTGCATAAAATAACCTGCTAGATACCATGTGTGCCCAAGGCATTGCTTAAAAATCAACTCGCCATTCCATGTAATAAATGCAGCTATGTAGTAAAAGCACAGAGGGGGAGGGAGGAATAACTGGGTGTTTTAAGGTGCACAGTAAAAATAGCGCAGTTAAAAGGAACGAGCCAAAGATGGAACTAGCGTTACTCCGCTTTGTTCACTAATTAAAATGCCCAATTTTTTTTCATTCCTCAAATTAAGGTACTTCCTGTCTCGTCGGCTGACGAGTGACGATGAAAGCGACCACACCGACCGGTTGATGGAACTCAAGTGCCTTTATTAAGCGAAGAGAAATAAACCCCCCCGGTCCCCGATGGCGCGGCGGCGCAGGCGTGGAACACGATAGCTCACGCGTCACACATCCGGCGGGTTTGATCCGCGGAGCTTTCAACCGTCACTGCTGGTGTTTCGTCTGTGCTTGAATAACTGTCAGACGCAAGGCCATCAGGCATGCCTGCACCGTTGAACGGCACCAAATGCCGACGGTTGCGCTGAATGATGCCTGTCGGTGTTTCCACCACATATGAGCGTGGTCTTCTTGCTGGGCTGAGCACCTTTGCTGCGCATGACATATCCTGCACCCACACATCCTCCCCGTCAGCGAGTGGGCGGAGTTGGTGGGCGGCGTGACGACGGTTGAAGTCTTGACTTTGTTTTGTTCGGTTAGCTTTATCCTTAGCTGCAACTTCGTCGTGTGGTGGCCACTCCGGTTGCAGGGTGTCTGGCATCTTCGGCACTGTCGTTTGCAGACGTCGGCCCATTAGGAGCTGCGATGGGCTGTATCCGCTCGCTCCTGGCGTGTCGCGGTACACCAGAAGCGCCATGTGTGGGTCCTTGGATTTTGTGAAAAGATCCTTCATGGTCCGCACCATGTGTTCTGCCTCGCCGTTTGACTGTGGGTAGCCCGGGCTGCTCGTGATGTGATGAAATCCGTAGGTCTGCGCGAACTCGGCGAACACCCATGACGAAAATTGCGGGCCGTTGTCGGACACGAACACATCAGGTATTCCATGTCGCGCGAACGTGCTCTTGACAGCCGCAATGACAGCTGTGGAGGTGGTTGACGACAAGCTGATTACTTCCGGAAAACGAGAGTAGTAGTCCACCACGATTATGTAGTGAGTTCCATCAAGTTCAAACAAGTCGGCGCCTACACGCTGCCATGCCCGATTTGGAGTCGGTGTTGCGATTAGTGGCTCCGAACGCTGAACTCTCGTCTGAGCGCATTTCTCACACGATGTTACGAGCTGCTCAATTTCGCTGTTAAGGGTAGGCCACCATACTGCGTCCCTTGCCCTTGCCTTGCACCGTCCAATGCCCTGGTGGCCTTCGTGGATTTGCTGAAGTACCTCACGGCGCATCAGGCTTTGAATAATGATGCGGCGATCTTTGAGCAAGAAGCCATCGCACACTGTGATGTTGCCTCTTTCCTTCCAGTACTCCCTTAGATGAATTGGAACCTTTCAGACGTTTTCTGGCCATCCTTTCTCACAGAAGCGGAGTAGCCCAGAACAGATGCCGTCTTCCGCTTGGTGCTTGCGTAAGGCATCCATGCGGGAGGACATGAATGTGGCAGCTGCTGTAACGACTTCCCCGATGAATAACTCGATGGAGTCTGTCTGCCATTGACTTCGCTCAGGATCGTGTCCCTCAATAGGAGCCCTTGACAGCGTGTCTGCCGTGGCAATCAGCTTGCCAGGGACGTAGAGAACAGTGAACTGATAGTGCATAAGACGGATTCGCAAGCGCTGGATTCTGGGCGGAATCATGTCGAGTTCTGCTGATCCCAGGAGCGTGACTAAAGGACGATGATCCGTTTCGACTTGAAATGCGATGCCCCTCAGAAACTGGTCGAACCTCTTGACAGCCCACATCACAGCCAAAGCTTCTTTTTCTGTTTGACTGTTGCGGCTTTCAGTGTCCGTTAGGAATCGTGAGGCGTAAGCAACCGCTCGTCGTTCTCCCGATGGTTGATCTTGAAGCAATACGGCTCCGAGACCGTATGAGCTTGCGTCAGCTGACACAACCGTGGGGTACGATGGGTCATATTTAGCCATGCAGACCTCTGAACTGAGCAAGCTTTTGAGCTTGTCGAAAGCAGCTTGCTGGCACGGTCCCCAAAGCCATGAGTTTCTCTTTTGAAGCAATGCCCTGATCGGTGCTGTGATGTCGGAAAGATGAGGAATGAAGCGGCCCACATGGTTCACCATTCCCAGTAGTCTTCGGACACCGCTGACATCCGATGGGGTTGGTAGCTTGGCCAAGGCCTCGACCTTTTCTGGATCGGGACTGATTCCTTTTGCGCTAACCACGACTACAAGAAACTTGACTTGGTTTGCAGAGAACGTGCATTACTTGCGGTTCAGCTTGATTCCCGCTTCTTCCAAGCGCTATAACACCTGCTTGAGACGTTGGTCATGCTCTTGCTGCGGTGCTCCGAAGACAAGAATGTCGTCAATCATGCTCACAACTCCTTCGAGGCCTTCCAGAATTCTGCTCATCTGTCGCTCAAAATATTCTGGCGCTGAGCAGATTCAAAAAGGTAGCCTTTGGAAACAATCTTCCCATTGGTGTTATGAACGTAGTGAGTTCTTGACTTTCTTCTGAAAGCTTCACCTGGTGAAAGCTAGCGGTAGCATCGAGCTTAGAGAATACCTTTGCTGATCCGAGGCGTCCCAGGATGTTCTCGACTGAGGGTAGTATGTGACGCTCCCGAAGCACGACTGCGTTGAGTCGGGTGAGGTCAACGCATATTCGGTAGCCTCTTCCTGCTTTTGGAACAGCCACCATACCGGAACACCATGGTGTGGGACGGTCCACCCGTTGGATGACTCCCTGGGATTCGAGCTTGGTGAGCTCCTCTCGAACTGGTTTGTGAAGCGGAATCGGTACTCTTCTCGGCACGCTGAGTGAGAACGGTTTGGCGCCTGGTTGGAGACATATCACGTATTCGTCTTGCAGCTCACCCAAGCCATCGAAGAGAATGTCCTTCAAAGTGACGATAGAATCCGTTACACTGTCCACGAACCGTACAACTCCAAGAGCCTGTATTGCAGGGAATCCAAGAAGCGGCGGGTCTTGCGAAGGCACAACATACACTGTTTGCACTGTAGACCTGCCTTTCCAGCTCAGTTTCGCTTGGAATGTTCCTAGAACGGTGAGGGAGTAATTTCCTGGGCCCGTAAGCTCACCTTCTGGCTTTTGCAGCTGTTCGGTATGCCTGGAAACGAGTCCGGTACCACTGTCACCTCTGCACCCGAGTCAACCTTGAAGTTAGCGTAGTCCGTTGACGGCCACTTTTACGAACTTGGCTCTGGTGATGGCTGCTACGGAGTGCAGTGTGAGAGCTCCCATGTTCTTCTTGCTTTTCTTTTCGCAGACTGCTTCGAAGTGTCCAATCCGATTACACCTTTTGCACTTGGCTTGCCTAGCTGGGCAATCTGCTCGAGGCTGCGTTGGTCGACCGCAGTATCTGCAGCTCGTGGTAGCGTCGCTTGTGTTGGACTTGGTAACACGCTTGCCGGAGCTCCCTTGAGAATCTGAGCCATGTCGCGGCTTTTGGAAGCGCTTTTGAACTTTGGCCTCGGCCACAACGTGAGCAGGATTCGGCTCTTTATGGAACACTGCTGCACGGGCTTTCACGGCATCTTCGTTGATGCGAGCCTGTAGTCTTGCTTCTTCAAGGGTAAGCTTTTGTGTTCGGCACAGTTTGTCCACAAGGTTAGAGTCCCGGAGACCCACGACGAACCTGTCTCGAACGAGTCGTTCTTCCACTTCCGCTGAGGCGTAGTTGCACTTTTTGACAAGTGTACGCAGCGCAGTGTAGAACTCGTCTACGGTCTCGCCTTCACCCTGGGTTCGACGGTGGAAGCGGACACTTTCGTAGACCTCGTTGACCGGGTGGATGAACTGATCGGTGAACTTCTTCTAGCGAGCTCCAGTTTTCGCTGGACAATGCTAGAGTGTTGAGAACGCGGCAGGCGTCTTGGGAGCCCATGTCGTAAACAAGCGTTCTGACCTGTACTTCTCCCGGCGCTTGGTAGAGCCCAGATGCATAGCAATAGTCGTCGAACTGGTAGACCCATTCTTTCCAAGAGCTTGGGTTCCCAAAATCGAATTTCGGTGGCGGTTGAAGCCCGGTGCCGCTGAACTGGATAGAAGGATCTCCATCCGCCATAGCGTGTTTTGCAGGCTACGCACCTTAGACTGATTGCTATTAATAATTGATCGATGTGTCGCTAACTTTATCCCACTTCTGACACCATGTCTCGTCGACTGACGAGCGACGATGAAAGCGACCACACCGACCGGTTGCTGGAACTCAAGTGCCTTATTAAGCGAAGAGAAATAAACCCCCCCACCGGTCCCCGATGGCGCGGCGGCGCAGGCGTGGAACACGATAGCTCACGCGTCACACATCCGGCGGGTCCGGTAACGCGAACCGCCGCCCGAGCGAGCGTGAGAAACGCACCTTCAGCGCGCCGTGAAATGCGCGTCTACTACGCTTCCGAAATCTGGGTCCTAGTAATTTTTCTGCGTCAAGACTTGCGCATTGAATCTACACGGCACCAGCGGAACGGGTTGGTCACTGCAACAGCAGATTTTCTCTGGAATTGGAGTCTGAAGAAAATCTCAGTGATGTCAGTGATTGTCAGTGTCAGTGATTGTCGCGATTTAAATAAAAAACAAGAGCGCGCCTGTTTTTTATCCCTCGTTCGAACAACCGACAAGGCATCCAGCGTGCGACCGCGACTGGTGACTGCGAAGCTGATGGTGGCGCATTGCTGCCTGCCTAAGTTTTCATTCCAATTTATTTGAAAACACGTTGGCAGACGGGGGCGTGCACTAGTAGGTAGAGCGATAAAAACGTTAGAGCCCACGTATGCGTGCGACTGCGTCGCGATAAGTCACGCGTATGCTCGCGGTAAAGCGATCGCCCGAAGGCATATGCAGAAAATGTTGCCGTACGGAAGCCAAACTCGAGGGATTTGTTCAAAGGGTGCTTGCGATCCGTCAGCGCTCGGGTTACAGCACCGGCCTCGCATTCGCTACCATCGCTAAATCGGCGTACGCGTGAAACAGCTCTCCAAAGAAATTATTCAGTTTTTGTAATCAACCATGTATTAGAGGGAACTTACCAGACAAAGTCGTGGATACGGTGCGGGTGCACTTGCGTCGGCATCCACGGTGGCAGCCAACTGCAGTGTCGGACTTGCGCGCCGTTCCGGCCGTTCGCTGCCGCGGTTTCATCCTCCGGTGATGCGAAGTTATCGATGGCAGGTGGTAGAGCGCCACCACGTAATGTGAATGCGATTAATAATATATCTCTTGACGCCACTACCGATAATTGGGTTGAAACGCGGCAGACGACAAACGGGACACCTTTTTTTTTTCTCGAGATGTGGGCGCACAGCGCATGCGCTAGCACAGTGGCCACAGACATGGCGGCTTTCAGTGTGGCCAAGCGAAGAAAATCGCCCGCTAAACTTTTGAATGAATACCGTCTATAAGTTGACGATCCGTGTTTGTTAGTTCAAGTTGATTAGTCTTCGACTTGGGGGACAGTAAACGCCAGAACTTGTTGGGATTACATTTCAGTATGGATAGTAGGTCCGTTGAAAAGAATTTATCTTTGGCATCTGCTATTTCTTTTACGTATTGAGTCACACATGACTGGTAACGGTCCCACGCTAGTGGGTTTATTTTTTGCTTTGGCTGATCGGTAGAGGCGTTTTTTTCTATTGCGAATGCGTTTTAGGCAGTTATTAAACCGTGGGTTATTGGAATCAGACTTCACAAGTAGGCAAGGAGTAAATTTATTTTTGAAGTTTATTAGTTCATTTTTGTACAATTCCCAGTTAGGATTAGGAGTGAGTGTTTCGTAGGTTTTACAGAAGGAAGAATAAAATCGCATAAGTTCACTGTTAATGGCGTCGTAATTACCACGCTTGTAGTCTGTAATCAGTTTGGTGCTAGGGGATCTTCTTGAAACGGAAGGGCTATGGTGATGTCGTGCAGACTGTGGTCACTAATGCCGGGCCAAACGTTTACACCTTTAATGTCATCAGGGGAGGTGGTTAGTAACAGATCGAGTGTGTTGTTGCCCCGTGTTGGGCATAATATAACTTGGTGAAGGTTAAAGTCTAAAGCAAGATTAATAACTTGGTTGGCTTCATTAGTAGTGGTTCTGTTTGGTGTCGAAAGCAGAGTCCAGCTTATCTCAGGGAAGTTGAAATCGCCAAATAAGAAAACGGGAGTGTCAGGATGTTTGGTTTTTATGTCAGTTAGGGCACGTGTGAGTGAATCACAAAAGGATCGGTGGCTGTCAGGTGGCCGGTAGCAGACGCTGAAAATCGTTTTGACCGCGGGGTTTGTATGAGGATGCACAATAATTCAAGGTTATCGTCCTGTAATACGAGCGCTGATGACAGTGTGTTTTTGACAGCGATGAGGACGCCACCTCCTATGCGACCGACACGGTCCCGGCGAAACAGATTAAAGTTTTGGTTAGAAGGGAAGACCTCGTTGTCGCTGATGTTTCTGTGCAGCCAAGTTTCGGTTAGTACTACGAGATCGGCTTCAGTGTCATCAATGAAACTGTTAATTTCGATGCGTTTTGGGATTACGCTTCAGATGTTGGTGAACATGACGTTAAGCTGCAGGAATGATAACGGTCGCCGTTGAGATGGGAAGCTGGTGGAACAATCTGGTTTACGTCATTTGACGCCATTGTCCTTTTACGTCATTTGACGCTAATCAAAACCTTCGTGCATTCACTAATGCTATCGGTGGCAGGGTTGTAGATGTAGCATTTATTGCCCACGAACAGCTTGTCTAATCTTAGTTTAAACGCGAAATTTTTAGGTTTTATGAATTTTAGTAGCTTGGACCGGGCTAGGCGTGTGGCCGATGCGAAGTCTTCCCTAATCGCGGAGTCAGTATTTTTTAGTTCTGGCCCACATGATAGTATGCTCTCTTTTGTTTTGAAATTAGTAAAGTTGACGATGATAGGCCGTTTTTTGTTGAGAGAGGGGCTTTCGATACGAAGAGCCCTTTCAATGTTACATGCGTTAAGTTGTAAGTTTAGTTTTTATTGGCAGAAAGCCACAACTTTTTCTTCCGATTCCTCCCATGACTCTTTATCTGTGTCGTCTAGACCCAGGAACAGCAGGTTATTTCTTCGGAGGCGGTTGCTTAACTCGGTGCTTTCGGTTTTTAAAGTTGCTATTTCCTGGATTAACTGGTCGTCAGTGGTCATTTCGGCATTCGTGTTACCGTTGCTTAGTTGGGATTCGAGCACTAGCAGTCGATTGGTTAGAGTGGACAACTGGTTGGAATGTGTTTCATGGGTTAGCTTGAGCTTTTCTATTTCGGTACGTAGGGTGGCTTGCCCAGCTTCTAGCTTTTGAATAGCGGACAGGATAGGGTCAGGGGTAGTTTTGGGTGGGCCTGGGTTGAGTTCTACGTCACCAGATAGCAATAAGAGCAGGTTTGACAGTACATGGCAAGCGCCGGCATCGGAGATCAATCACACAACAGCAATACAATGCAGAGCACTGGGGCCAGACACCACGAAAAGGAAACGGTTACTGCTACGATATTCTTTGGCACAGTAGAGATAACTGGCACAGTAGAGATAAGAGTACGCCGCAGATAAAATAACAGAGGAGGACGCAGCCGACGCAGCCAAACGACTACAAGTGCACAACCAACCAGCCCGCAAAAACGTCGAAACAGGGTGGCTAGAATACCTAATCAGCGCTCCGCCAATTGCAGCCTTTTAATTCCCAAGTCATAAAACTGCTTTTCCAGCGTTGCTGCCATGTGACTCAGAGCCCTCAAAGCTTGTAAAGGGGGATCTGGTGAGGGCATGCTTTGGAAACACTCTGCATGAGTTCTGCTTTCACTGCACTTCCTCAAATTTGAAACTTAGGATCACAGAGTGGCTATTTCTTTTCAGTGTACCTGTTGCATATGCAGTCAGTCGTGGCGGAATGCGTGCTCTGAGTTAAAACAGCCACTAAGCAAGTTAAGGAATAGAAGCCTCCTCGCGGAACAAGAACTGTGGTTGTGCCATATGCATCCGCTGATGAATAACCTCGTGAAAATATCGCACACCAGCGTGATGTCAAAAAAGTCTTTTCAGCCCCTAGGCTAGTCAGAGCGGTGAACACAGGCCCTAAAAAGCTTTCAAATGTAAAACAAAGCACAGCCACCCCTTCGTGCCATGTGCACATGGGGTGGTGAACTCTGCACCACTGTATTGTGGCCAACACTACCTTGGGCAAACGGGCAGATGCTTCAACTTCTGTTAGCTTTCTCGAATTAACTTCCGCTCAGGGTGTTCTCTTGCTTGAAGACAGACGGTCGAATAAAAGCTTCCGTAGAATTCGTAGGAGAAGGCAAAAACAAACTGTTTAATTATTGACTTGGGTTCTTACAAAACTGACAAATGCGCCTGGGCGGCGCCGTCTCTTTCGATTACATACGCGTTCTCGCGATCCGCTCAGGGCTCTCACCACACACGCACACTCGGATGACGCTCAACGCTCGACTGCCGGGCACAGTCCGTCCCGCGCCCTGGTCCCAGACCACTTAGCCGCCGGTGTCCGATGTCTTGGCGCCGCTCGGTAGGTCATAAATACAGCACACGGGACGGAACGCTCGACTGCCGGGCACAGTCCGTCTCGCGCCCCGGTCCCAGACCACGTAGCCACCGGTGTCGGATGTCTTGGCGCCGCTCGGTAGGTCATAAACACAGCACACGGGACGGCGAGCAACAAGGCGACCGTGGGAACACGCTCGCCAGCTCGACGCAAGAAGAAACAGAGGTCCGAAACCAAAACAGAGCATTGACACTAAAATAAAATACACAAGGAAACGCAAAAAAAATGGGGAGGGACGCAAAAAAAAATGGGGAGGGGACGAATCGTTCGCCTACATTCGGGCATCCTGACAGAAATTAACGTCCCCGTTAATAGGACCGTCATTTTAAAGCAATAGACACATGAAAAGCTTCACAACAGTTGATCACATCGTGCATACGAACAAAGAAAATGCAAAAAAAAGCGCAGAAAAAATGGCGCACAAGTTACTACAAGACAACGTTTCTTTCGCACCAACGCTCACTGTTTAACGATAAACACAGGTAACACAGAGTATTCGTAGGACCCGTTCGACATTGAATTTCGGCCCTCATACTCGAGACAAAATCCCTGAAGTAGCAAAACACACACAATAAGGTAATTTCCTTACTCGTACAAAAGGTACAATGGCGCGAAACACAATAAAGTGGCAAAAAAAAAACGATTACAAACATAAGTGAATATATGTGAATATTTCACTGCACATTCACTAGCGCAAAAATACGAGAATGTGCAGATGAACTTTCCCAGCTTCAACTTTCAACTGGGTGCAGTACGCTTGCGGGTTGAACGCCGTGGTAGCTGCACGGTAACTTGGTCTTCCTCAGAGTCGCTGCCTTCTTCTGATGACAATTCGTCGTCTTCCAAGTGGGAAGTTTCGTCTGTTGACGACCAACCTTTCAGCTGCGACGGGTGTGCTGTTGTTGCAAATCGCCTTCTTCCAGGCTGTCCCAGTTGAGCGACACGGTATGTATCGGCAGGCAAAACTTGAGTCACTACGAGTGGACCACGATATTTCGCCTGCGTCTTGGTGGGCTCCCCGGTGTGTTCCGGTCCCCGTCTCATGAAGACCACCTCCCCAACCCCGTACAGTTTCGCCGGAAAATGGCGACGGTCGTAAGCGTGTTTACTCTCCTCTTGCTCCTTCAGGATGCGTTCTCGGGCCTTTTCTCGTAGCTCGTTCGGGTCTTTTCGTTCCTCGGCCGGGTCAACCAACTGCTGCAAAGCGGCAGCGTAGAAATCAGGCGTGTAGCCGTGGATTAGCTCAAACGGCGTCCTGTTTGTCGTCTTGTTCACGGCGTTGTTTAGGAAGCTCTCGATCTCTCGCAGTCTCCCGTCCCAGTCACGATGTTCTGGGTCTTCAATATGCGCCGCAATGACCGGCATCACTGTGCGGTTTACTCACTCTACTTGGCCATTTGCTTGCGGGTGGCGTGTTGAGTTGAGCACGTGCTTTATCGTTCTTTCAGCGCAGAACTCCTCGAAAACCTTGGACGTGAAGCAGCTCCCCCGATCAGTTATTACCGTCCTCGGGAGACCTCTTTCCCAAATCATCTCTTCCAACGCTCGGAGAACAGGCCTTACAGAAGTGTCACGGGTGGCGAAAAGTCTCACAAACTTGGTGAGGTTGTCCACAATAACCAGCAGGTATTGGTTCTTTTTCTTGCTTCTCGCGAAGGGGCCCAAGTGGTCTAAGTGCAAGACTTCAAATGGTCGGTTACCCGGCGGAATGGGGTTGAGCAGCCCGGGTTTCTTGCCCCCTGGAACTTTGTTGTAGATGCACTCGAAGCATTGCGAAATATGTCTCCTGACATACCGGCGCATTCTAGGAAACCAAAACTTCTCCTTGATTTTTGCGACTGTCCGGTCTGTGGAAAAGTGACCTTGCAGATCATGGCACCTGACCACAATCGCCTTTCTCATAGACTTGGGTACGACAACTTTGTCGGCGACCTCATCAGTACCCTTTCTCATGAGCTTAGAATTGCACAGCGCGTAACCACGTGTTTTCGCGGCCTCATTCGCAGTACGGTTGTCACAGGGCCTCTCAAGTATGTCGATCAGCTCTCTAAGCTCCCTATCACCTCTTTGAACAGTCAACATCTGGTCATCAATCGTGCCCGCCACCAACACTTCCATTCGAGCCTCCACAATATTGTCCAACGTCTCAGACGGCTCCTCCACTGGGCTGCGGCTCAGTGAATCCACGTGAAGCATGCGCGTGCCAGATCGGTGTCTCACAGAGAAGTCGAATTCCTGGATCATGTCGTACCAGCGAGCTATTTGTGGCTTCGTCGTGCGCTGAGCGTTCATGTATACTAGCGCCTGGCAGTCTGTCACCACCGTAAATTGTAGACCTAGCAGGAGGGAACGCAATCGATCAACCGCCCACACAATGGCCATCAGTTCTAGTTTAGATGAGTGGTACTTGCTTTCTGCTTCAGTCGTCTTTTTGCTCACACAATACACGAGTCGCCACTTATCGCTACCTTCCCGGCGTTGAAGGAGCATCGCAGCCAGCCCCTTCGAACTAGCGTCCGTGTGCAGCTCTGTCTCCGCATCTGGATCATAAAGAGCCAGCACCGGCTCACTCGTAAGCTTCTGCTTCAACTGCTCAAAGCTTTCATCTTGCTCACTACCCCACTGAAACTTCGTGTGCTTCTTGGTGAGTCTGGTTAGTGGTTCAGCGATTCTTGCGTAGTTCTGGATGAAACGACGGAAGAATCCCGTCAGTCCAAGGAAACCTCTCACTTCATGAACGTTCATCGGTCGAGGAAATTTGTTGATCGCTCGAACTTTTTCGTACCCAGGGTGAATTTCACCGTTCTTCAAGTGAAATCCCAGAAAGTCGACGCTGTCTTTCCCGAAAGCGCACTTGCTCAATCTCAAGGTGAGATTTGCCTCTCTAAGCGCCTGCAGTACGCTTCTCAACCTACTGATCAGCTCTTTCCAGTCCTTGGCGGGAATCAGGATATCGTCGAGGTAACAAAGCGCAACACTACCCTTGAGTGTTCCAAGCACTCTGTTCATTAAGCGCTGAAACACAGCTGGCGCGTTTGAGAGTCCAAACATCATTCGCTCGAACTGCCCTGTTTCGTCCGGCGTAATGAAAGCGGTTTTTTCTTTCGCGCTCTCCGAGAGCGGAACTTGCAAGTAGCCGTGAGCGAGCTCCAAAACTGTGTATAGTTTGGCCCATGAAAGGCTCTCAAGCTGGTCGTCAATGCAAGGCAGGGGGTATTTTTCCTTGATGGTCTGTGCGTTCAGCCTTCTGTAGTCCACGACAAGTCGCTCTTCTCCGCTCTTCTTAGTCACCAGGAGTACCGGGCTCGCGTATGGAGAGTGCGTATCGGTGACAATTCCTCGCGCCCTCCACTCACGAACGATCTTCTTCATGGTCTCTCTTCCTGTCATGTTCGTCTTGTAGGGTCGCATAGCGACTGGAGAGCTGCTGGGAACTTCTTTGATGTCCATTTCGAGGAGAGGTGTACAATCCAGCTCCTCCATATTCATTGCAAAGCAGTCGCGGTACTCGTTTAGCAGTTGCAAAAGTTCCACTTTCTCGATGCAGGTAGTACTGCCGCCAACATCAACTTCTTGCAGTGATATCGGCTCTCTTGCCGTCATCAGGAATGCCTCACTACGCTTGGCATTCTCCGAACTTCCTGTAGGAGTGAAGGCTTCCTCCAACACTTCCTCCAACACATTAACTGGCTCTGCCCGCCCAAACTGTTGCCCTTTCTTGACAACCACATCCTCGCTTGCGCTCGGAAAAACTGGCAGACTGACCTTACCCTCGCACATATCGACCAGTACTTCCTTGCCCATTCTACTCACAATTACCGGTCCCGTGAGGTCAGAGTCGGCAGACAGGGAAACCCAGTTCACCACCTCGGCCTTCAGCTCAGTGTCTTCTGTAACCCTCAGGGTCATATGGTCACACAAAGTGGGCTCCAAATGTCTAAACGGGCAGTCACTTCTGCTCCAAAAACGTATGCAACCTCCCATGCTGCCGTATGTCACGTTTGGCATTTCTGTGAACGTGCGTCCCACGAGTAGGTCGACAGACTGCACCTCATCAGCAACCACGAGAATAGGGACCATCTTCACTGTGACGCCATCGATTTCTAAGTCGGCGCTGAAGCTCCCAAGTGTCCTCGCTGCCGGCGTACTGACGCTCCCGAAACCGTACAGGGGCATGTCGCTTTCCTCCAACACGGCGCCGCAACGGCTGGCCGCAGACGCGCGCATAATACAACTGGAGCTCCCTGTGTCAACGAGGCCGACGACCTTGGCTTTATCGTCAACCACCACCAATTTTAGCGGGGGGCCGTGCCCCTTGCCCTCGAAATTGGCCACCAAGTTTGCTTCTTCCTTGCAGTGGCGTTGTGTGTGCCCAGATTTTCTGCACCGCAGGCATTTGAGCTCACGCCTCGGCTCAGCGCAGTCTCTGGCAATGTGGCCGTAGTTGTTACAGTTGTAGCACTTCAGCTCACCCCTGTCGTTTTTGAGCGGCGGTCTTGTGTCCTTGGTCGGGGGCCCAGTTGATTTTTTTCGGTCTGTCTGTCCCGGATCCTGCCCTTGCACGAACTCCTCCTTTTTGCTTGCCTTTGCAACTTCAAGACGTTCTTGTCTTTGCCTATCCACACGCTCATACTCCTCGATGTCGTGGAGTAGGTCGTCTTCATCGTCATGCGTGCGACCCATCAACATCGAACACAAACTGCTTGATCTCAAGCCTACCAGGACCTGCTCGCGGGTCTCCTGAAAGTCGAGACGCGCCTCGGTGCACAGTCGTACCTTAGCATGAAAGTACGCCGTGGTGGTCTCATTCCTCTGCTGGATACGTTCTTTCATCCTCTCGTACCTTTCTGCTGCATTCGTTTGGCTGACAAAACTGCGTCGGAATCGAGTCTCAAAATCTTCCCACGATTTTATCCTCGAACGACGGCTACGGAACCAATCCAAAGCCGGTCCAGCCAAGTGGGAGTTCGCAGTCTCTAATTTGAACTCTGGCGGCCACTTGTGCAGTGTTGCCGTCCTGTTCAGATTTTCGAGCCAGTCACTTGCTAAGGCTGAATCGCCTTCAGCCGTGAAGTCACGAATGGCCTTACTGAGGTCTGGCATAATCTGAAAGGTCGACACAGCACCTGCGGGTTTGTTTCTCTCAACGAGCAATTCTGTTATCAGTTTGTCTTTTTCAATGATTATTTTCATGAGGTCGCTCACCGAGAACGTTTGCTCGCTGTCTTCCCCCATGTCACACCTTTCTAAACGGTCATCTCAAACAGTTCTCACCCCAAACAACTGTCTAAAAACCTGCAATCCCAGAACAAACAAAAACCCAACTGGCCGTGTAAAACTCTTGCGCGTCGACTCACAACAGTTGCTAACAAAAGTGACCACTCGCGCAACCAAAACTCTCTTTCAACACGGACACACTTCAGAACGCACTTCGAGTAACATAAACATGCGAAAAAAAAACTCACAATTAGCATCCCGCGCTCACTCCTAGCTCTCGCACTTCAGCTAAAAAGTGAATGCATAGCTCAGTCGACACTCATTACAATTTACACTCAACGCACTGGTCAAAAAAACTAAAAGGCTCCCATACTAAGAAATACGCACACACTACAAAAACCTCTTATCACAGCACGCTCAAATGGCTCGCTCTAAGTTCTCTGAGTTCGCAAAAAGGGTTCTTGGTCAACTCACAACCCGTGGCCGGTTGTTCCTTGTTGCCGAAGACGTTTTAGCTGCTGATGCTTCGATGGAGGCTGTCGGTGACACCGGTTGTTTTACAAGGCGTACACTTGGCCGATTTTTGGAGTCCGATGAATCCCACTTCTGAAAAATGTTAGCTTTCTCGAATTAACTTCCGCTCAGGGTGTTCTCTTGCTTGAAGACAGACGGTCGAATAAAAGCTTCCGTAGAATTCGTAGGAGAAGGCAAAAACAAACTGTTTAATTATTGACTTGGGTTCTTACAAAACTGACAAATGCGCCTGGGCGGCGCCGTCTCCTTCGATTACATACGCGTTCTCGCGATCCGCTCAGGGCTCTCACCACACACGCACACTCGGATGACGCTCAACGCTCGACTGCCGGGCACAGTCCGTCCCGCGCCCTGGTCCCAGACCACTTAGCCGCCGGTGTCCGATGTCTTGGCGCCGCTCGGTAGGTCATAAATACAGCACACGGGACGGAACGCTCGACTGCCGGGCACAGTCCGTCTCGCGCCCCGGTCCCAGACCACGTAGCCACCGGTGTCGGATGTCTTGGCGCCGCTCGGTAGGTCATAAACACAGCACACGGGACGGCGAGCAACAAGGCGACCGTGGGAACACGCTCGCCAGCTCGACGCAAGAAGAAACAGAGGTCCGAAACCAAAACAGAGCATTGACACTAAAATAAAATACACAAGGAAACGCAAAAAAATGGGGAGGGACGCAAAAAAAAATGGGGAGGGGACGAATCGTTCGCCTACACTTCCAACTCGAGGAGTACCTGAAGAATTTGTTAACAGCAGCATGGCTGTACATTGCTGTAGTTGGGCTGCACTCCACATTTTATGGGGTGCTCAGTTATCGGCAGGCATGGCATCCAATCAGTGCAGCAAGCCTTGGAGGCAACAGAAATTCAGACTTGGCGATAAATGTGTGAGCAGGCCCTCACTCTCCCATCAAAAAAGGAAGTGCGTTTCTTGCAGCGTAACTCCTCTAGCCTTCAAATGGTGGTGTTGCATTGTGCGTTTTTAGGGACTTCTGCTACTTGATCATTGTTAGATGTTATCATAGGCTATAAAAAATGCTTTCGTGTGTCACACAACCCTGTTTCGCAATTCGTTTTTTTCCTTGAACCAGCAATCCTCCTAAGTGCTGCTGTTCACTTTACGTAGAATCATCCGTAAACAATTTTTGTTTGCTTGCTGGATGTAAGCCATAAAAAGACACTATGTTCAGATGAAAGTTATAATTGCAATTTCAGCACTTTGCCTGTTTGCTACCGCCTCTGTGGCAATATTTTGCACTGGTTATCTCTTTATGATGCACCAACTCCCCCAATCATTCATTTTACTTAGCAAATTGTTCGGTGTTACATAACCCGAACAGATTGTTTAGACAAAACAGCACATAAAAAGGAAGAAAACTGGGACAACATGGAATGTAACTGCCAACGGAAAGTTGGACGCAGAATAATTGTATAAATGCACGAATCCTAGGTAAACCAGTATTGTAGAAAAAAATGTGAAAATTAGGGATTCAGGTTTAGATACATATTGTGCCTTTCTAATAAAGGTAAAAACAGCGACCAGACGCACGCTTTCCCTTTTGGTGAAAGACTAATGCCAAATAAATCTCTTGTGCACATCACCTTGGTATAGTCTTAGAATGACGTTTTTGTTACAAGTTGGCAAGCCATCTGGAAAACTTGTAATGCCAAAAAAATGTGAAAAACAGGGATTCAGGGTTTACATACATGTTCCCTTACAATAAAGGTAAAAATAGTTATCGGGAATCATCATTAATCATTAATGAATGGTATAAATCATTCACGTTTAGGTGAATGATTAATACTAAAGGAATCTCTTGTGCACATCACCTCGGTATACTCTTAAAATGGCAATTTCATCACAGGTCGGCAAGCCATTACTGCCTATTGAACAAGCAACGAGAGGTTACTATTGCCAAATTACAAGCAATACACGGGTTCTCTAAACGATCATTGATTCACTGTGCCGTCTGGCTGATGTAGTACCAGCTATACCACTATTTTATTTCGTACACTACACTGACATTGCGTTTACTGAAACGATTATTGTACTTCTTTCTGCAAATGACTGTCATTTCAAGTCATCATAATGTGGTGCAAGCCTCAAAACGCAGTTGGTACAGAGAAAACCAGACACTCACCAACATGACCAGCGAGCTTTTTAATCCCTGCAAGATCTCATGAGCATAAAGATAATTGGGGTTGATGGGGTTCATTGGATTGGCGTTTGATTCCTAGGCTCTTGTGCATCTCGGAGTGGTACTGCTGCAAGAATATAGAGCCCACCTTCTGGATAAGCAGCTGCTGAACCTAACCTCTGATTTTGATTTAAACGCTTTTCTAAATATGGAGGCCCATGAGATTATTTCAGCTCGGTACCGCTATGGTCTACTACATAATCTCACAGAAGTGGTGCTCTTTCAGGCCCGCAATAGTTTATAAAGCAATTAACAAACCAAAGAGCCCCCATGTCAAACCACAATTATTCCGTATGCTGCCTTAGGGATGACTTGCTGCTCTTGGCGTGCATCTGGTTTTTTGTGCACCAGATAAGCTTGGGGAGTGCGCTTCACTGTGAGTGACAGAGGCGGCAAACGTATGCGCAGCAAAAAACCGTGAAATGTTTCCACAACACATGGAATGTTGCGTTGTGTAGAGAATCAAATTTTTTCGCGGGGGGCCTTACATGGCAAAACAACATGGCGCATTAGTGACCATAACAGAACATACGTGCTGTTTAAAATCTGGCCGAGGTAGTTGCGTCACAACGCAGGAATTCCTCGCTGGCTTTTGACAACCTGTCATTTGATATAATAATGTGGTAAACAGGCACAGCAACTTTTTCAAGATTTTATTCATTCACAGAAAATGCAGCGAACTTGACAGGTTGCCATCCTGCCATTTATAAAAAAATTACGTACAGTAGCGCCGAATTTTCTAGGCCATGGCTAAGGTCATCTGGGCCAGAGAGAATTTAAAGCAAAAGCTTAACGTTCACCTGAAACCACATTGCGTTATGAAAATAAGAAAAAAGGGGCTTTTTTTAGATTTCTAGCATACAATTTTTCAGCCTTGCTTGAAGGGGAAGTGATACTTTGAATTTTTTTTTAGTTTGGGCACTTTGGCACAGCTTAGCAAAATTTGGCAAACACTACCTAAACCTTTGATCTTGTATAATTCCTCCCATCATTTTTTTCTTCTTTTGTCCTCACTTTTCTAAGCAAAATAAAAGTTGGCAGTCAGTGATATGTGGTTTCTCGTCTTGATTCTGTTTGTGAGCGGTGTTCTTCTTGGGATCATGCACGAAATGGCCGGAGTTAACTCTCTTTACAGAGCAAAAGGAAACTTTGGGCCAGTTGGTTTGGAATTATGATAAACAGCGCAGGGAATGATTTTAAGAGCAGAAATACACGGGACGAGCGCTGACTAACAACTGAATATTTATTAGGACAAAAA
The DNA here is from genome assembly GCF_048455015.1 of Haemaphysalis longicornis. NCBI lineage: Eukaryota > Metazoa > Arthropoda > Arachnida > Ixodida > Ixodidae > Haemaphysalis > Haemaphysalis longicornis. The sequence continues at coordinate 177,497,038 of NW_027526385.1, read as the reverse complement.
AACAGAAAATACAGAGGATGCGTGCTCACCATAAGCACATTAGAAAAAGAAAAAAATCGCGCCAATCCACTCCGTGAATGTGGTTGGAAAGCAAAGCTGTAAACGGCACCCATAACGATTACCCTTGCGACGTCATTTAAATTCACTCACATCGCTCTACAAATAGCAAATCCAGAGAGAATTGAAATGAACTTAACCACACCATTTATTACTTCAAAGAGGTATTCTTGGTAAGGTTAAAGCAATACATGAAGCATGAATGGTGTTTGGTTGAGTTGTATTGGTGTAGCACAAGAGTGGACACTTTTTTTATAAAATTAAAGTAAGCTCCAACCCGGTGTTAGACGATCTTTCTTCTCCGTCTCTGCGCCGCGGACGGAGGCGACGAGATTTGCGGCAGAGAAGGAGCAGGAGGAAGAAATACTTCTGTTCAGATTTCTGAATGGCCCAGAGTGCAGCCCTCGGGAGTGATTGCTTCTTCTGTGGGGCCCATATGCAGTACGCACGGCCTGTGTTCTGTCCACCCGCTGAAGCTGGGTAGGTAGAGAGGGCCTGGAAAGCACCATCTCCCATTGCTCTTGTTGGGTAGTTGACAGAAAGAGAGGAGAGTGCTCATGGATAAAGTCGCACACCCCGATTACAGGGCGGAGTGCTCCTACTTCTGAGCAAAATTTACATTCAGCGTCGTAGCGATTCGGGTACATTAAGGGAAGACGTGTAGGCTGGGGGAAGGAGCCAGGATTGTATGAGCCGTACGGTAGTTGTTCTCTGGAAAGGTCAGAGTAAGATTAAGGCACGGGTCTGTCTCAGAAGGCGATAATGCTGGGTTATCTCCCTGAACGTGACAAGCGGGTGACTGTCATTGTGCAGCTCCATAGCACGGGAGGTAAAAGCGCAGGCTTGTTGGAAGGGCGTATTTGTTGCCCTCCATTGAAGCGTGAGGGGGTGTCCAGATGGGCTGAATAGAACCGTTTGGGGAGTGGTTTTTAGCACGCGCAGTGCGGGGCAGGACACCCAACCTTACTGGTAATTCCAGTAGGCTTGCTAAGAATCAATGACTACCCACCCAACCCCTGGTTGAGCGACAGCCAAGGTGATGGCTGCCTCTTCTGCTGCCGTCATTTCTTGGGTCCTAAGCGTGGTACACGCAAGGAGGTTGGTTCTGGAGGTAGCCATGATGATGGCGTATTGCTGCCCTCGATGTTTGGAGGCGTGTGTGTAGATAACTGCATGATCCCCACCAAGGGTGGTGTTTAGCGCTTGAGCCCGTGCTTTTCGGTGAACCTCGTCATGTGAGGGGTTCATATTTCTAAGCAAAGGGAGCATTTTTAGTTTTAGTCGCCAAGACTCTGGGAGTACGTCAAGCGGAATGACATTCTGGGCTGCCCAGCCAATCTGGTGAAGCATACGGTTACCCATCGCAGTTCTGAGTCGGACCTTCTGGTTAGAAAGATGGCCTTCTATCAGCTCTTCCACCGTGTTGTGGAGCCCCGTGCTAAGCAGCCTCTGTGTGGACGCACTCATGAGAAGACCAATGGCCTGCTCGACCGCCTTTCTAATCATTATATAAAGCATCTCTATGTCTTCCTTGTCGAGAAGAAGACAGGGGGTTGACGTAAGTGACTCTTGAGAGGACAAAATCTTCAATTAATCGAAAGGTACCGGATTCCTTTAGGCCTCGCTTCTTGGTGGCAACTCGCCTGATCATGTGTATGATTTGATTAATGCTGTTTTTGAGGCGCTGCAAGGAGACGTCACTCTTGGTGTTAGCCTCGTGATGTAGGCCCAGGATCTTGATGCTGGGGCTTGGATTGATGGCCTGGCCATCGAGGAGTATTTGAGTGTATTCCTTGGTTTGGCGTGAGGGCGGACAAAGCGGAGCTGTGATTGTTTACGTGAACACTGGAGGCCACAGGCTTAGCACATTGGCGTACTAGAAGTGAGATGCCATGCATTGGTGTGAGCTTCCTTTAATTTTTGTAACTCTTAGCACATGAGCAAGGTGCGCACAGGGCCGCTAGACGGGCTTGAGTGGTCCCGTGACGCTTTCAAGTGGCATTCAGCGAGACCGCAGGGGGTAAACCCGTAGATGTGCTTGGTGAGTGCACCACCTGTCTTCCCAGTCATCGTGTGGGCTCGTAGCTAAATCGGTAAGACAACGGGCTCTCGCTTTGTTAGTCTATTAGTTTCAGGTTCGATTCCCGGCGGTGCCGGTAAATTCTTTTATTTGTTAGCTGGAGTTTTCTGGTGACACCAACGGTCGCGAAAGAACCCTTGGGGGGTAGAGGTAAAAAGCTTTGCTTTAAAACGGAAAGGAGAAACTGGAAAGTAGGCATTATCACGTCGTCTCCAAAACATTGACCTCGCAATCTAGCAGTGCAAGTGATTTCGCACTTACGCATGCGTCAAGATGCTTACGGATTGCAAAAGCTTCGGAATTTTGTTTTTGTGCGATACTCACTGTGCAGAAAATTGATGGTGGTGCGACGAAATTCGAAACCTCAGCCACACGTAGAGCAATGGGCCGATAAGTGTGTGCAAGGCACTCCTTTTAACTAGCTTTTATACTCGCGCAGACGAACATTGAGGCAGCACCCCGTCTGCCACACATACACTTTGCCGCACGGCAGTGGAATGAAGAACACCACATTGCTTTTACTCAGAACTAGTTGTGGTGTTTTACGGTACACACGCAAACCCGACCATCCAGACTTGTTGTCAATAGACCCTTTGCAAACAGGTGGGCAACACTGTATATTCAGCTCTAAAAACACTGGTGGTCGACGCGACAACGCCAGGATAAAGGAAGCGCCGTGCTAGAACGCCGTTGCGGTTTTGCGTTTTGGCCCATTGCTTCACCATGCTGCAGCCTCACAAAGCAATGTTTTGGGTTATTTTGTATACGCTACAAGTGTTCTTGTAGCATATATGAGGACGATGCCTACGCACTGCTGCATAAGTTTTTGCAAGCAGTATGTTTACGTGCAGTGATATGGTGGGCGAAAGGTGGGTACGACGCGCACTTTCAGCGTCTCCCGTTTTAATTTGGCGATCTCCAGGGCAATGCGGTATTTTTATACACTGTCTTCAGAGCTGCGTTTTTCGTCCATGCCAAAACTTTAGCCGTTATCAGCGCCGAACATTTAGACATCAGAGCTGTTTTGGTGCTGGCCAATTCGAGCCTGCATTTGTGCTTCACTCTGCCTGCGCTGATCAATTTTTCAACATCTGCGAAGCGCAAACGCGCTCGTATTCCTTTGTTTATATAAATATTTTGTGGTACAGCTTTAAGTACGGATTATGACTGCCAAATTTTTAACCTGAACATTCAGGCAGGAGGGTTGTGAAAAAGCAGCCGCGTGTTTCTGTCTGCTTGTTTTTGTATTTCAACGGCACTAGATCGGGAATCAGTTCTAGGACTTTATTTCTTGTCTTTACTTTATACGAATTCCGTTCCCTCGCGGTGTTGACGGCGCATACCATGCAGTGACCACGCCGTACTCGAACGCAGTTAATATTCTGCTTTTCTACATATTTTTATAAGCACAAACCCCCTTACGCAACGCACGAATTGTACTGCTTATCAGATGCAGGTGGAAGATACAGCAAGTGTTTATAACTCGCATAACTTATTTGCATGTGTCCTATCACGAGTTCTCTACTGACGTGCAGATGAAAAAAGATTGCAGCAATCAAGAGATATGAGGGACAATATTTGACTCTCTGCAAGGCAACGAAAGTTTGGAACATTTCGTCGAGACAAGAGCAGTGTATTTATGTGTGCTTTCGTTCATTCTGCGAATGGCTTAGAAAGCTTGAACAGTCGCAACGTGAGCGCTCAGCAAAGAACGGACCCCTTGTAAATCCTTTCATAGCGGTCAGCCGCCACTATGACGGGTCAAGGGTGCATCGAATAAACACAAATAGAACTAGACGACAGAACGAGTGTGCAGCGGTAAGGGTATTCGTTGTTAGTACCAAATCCTGCGTTCGGAGGCTGCTGTTCATAATCGCAGACGACGGTATTCCACGCTCAAATGATCTCGTAGGGTATGTCCGTTGACTACCTAGTCAAAATAAAGTCCAAAATATGTTTCCATTCAGTTCTTGGAAAAACAACTTTACTAGAAGCGCATGGCATAATTACGACGCGGCGGACGGTAGCTGCTCTGTGTTTGGTGCCTAGCCTGTTTCCACTTCAATCATGATGGCAAAGCACAGTGTTGCCGGAACTGCCTACTGCTCTTCTGCTAGTGCTCGGGCCCTTTTGCAAAGGGTCTATTCTAGCACAAACGTTTTCCAGCTTATTCCTGGCCAAGAAGATGACATCAACACTATATTTATTTGCAATCTTCTCAACGCAATGGAAGATGCCATGGAGGTACGGTATGACCACCAGCCTCTTACGCTTCCCATAATTTCTCTGTGGGATTAATTCTCGTGCAACAACCTGTTGAGAATTTTTTTGTGAGGTTGAAACAAGGGCGTCATTGGGAAAGCCTGCAGTTTTGAGGCATTCGACTTGAAATTGCAACCTGGAAGCCATCTTGTGCACACGAGTTGGATATTGCAGAAAAGAGTATGTTGACTGCAATGCCTGACTTTACCATTTTTGAGTGACCGGAAGAAAAACTGAACGTAAGAAAAACTAGAAAAAATCCGCACGCGTCTCGTCACATGCGTAAGTGCGCCTTTACTTGTGCTGCGTGACTGTTCAGTCAAGGTTTTGGCGACAACATGGTAATGCCTACTTTCCACTTTCTTCCTTGCATTTTTTTTTCGTAGTGTGCATAAGGTGCGCGTGCATCTTTGTAGTTTCTGTTTTTCTGTCTTAATAAATATTCAGTCGTTACTCAGCGCTGGTCTGGTGTGTTTCTGCTCGTCGTCTCATTCCCTGCGCTACTCATCATGATCTCTACAGATTTTTTACAACACAAGAAAACTGCTGGACCATTTTGAGTTATTTGTTTTGCCTCGGGATGCACATTACTTCGAATAAAATGTTGTGTTGCTTCGTGCAAGGATGCCAGTACCGGGAATTTTTTGCACCATCCCTGCTACTCAAAAAGCACACCCACACGTTGCAAAAATCACAACGCCACAATATTTTTAAAAGGCTACCGTGAAACACCTGCTGAACTTGGCGGCCCATTTCGCCCTTTTTCTGCAATGCTGACTCGCCATCAATGCCTCGGACTGACCCATGGTACTGCAAGTTAAACTTGTAAGGCATTACTGTATTGTACCACCGTGCTAATGTCAACAACCCCCTTGCTCAAGGAATCAACCAAAATAAAAATCAGGCACATCCCTAACACTGCTCTAATGTCCACCAACAAATCAGTGCATGATAAATTTGTGCACTTCATGATGAGCAGTAGCAATGTTGTAATTCAGCACTTGCTTTGTTCTGTATAAACTTTATTAGAGATACAAACGTCTACAGTAACCCAACGAACAGCAAAGAACCTCGTTACAAGTATTTGGGGTACGTTAATTAGTGCAAGAGCATTGCGCATTCTGCAGGAGTTAGCAGGTACAATGACACCGCTGCTCATGTGTGTGCAGGCACGCTATTTCTTCCACTGGTCGGGATGGGAAAATGTTTCGCTTAGTGCGAGCTTTCTCGTGTTAAGCCCGTACTGGCAGGCATTAGAAGCTTTCAAAAAGCTTCGAGTCCGAGAGTCCGAGATAAACGCCGAGATAAAAAGTCGAGATAAACGCGATAAACGCGCGTTTCATCCCCGCGTCGCGCAGTAGCTCGAGCGCATAGCGATTCACGCATTGTAAGGAATTCTGCAAACAACAGTATTGCCTTGGATACATTCAACCAAATGTCGCTGTCAAATTGTTCACCGCCGCAGCTGCGGAGCTCCGTAGGTCGCCGTAGTTGTCATTGTGACATTATCTGGTCGCTCGATCCCGCCGGCCGCAATGAGCGTTTCCTGTCTTATGTATTCTTGCTCCGTGCTTATGGCTAAGCGAAAGCCAGGTTCGATAGCTGCACATAGTCTTGATGAAACCATAAACGCATTGATGAAACCAAAGACACGATGTTTCAGCGAAGTTTTCGGAGGCTGGGCATCATGGCGGTCATATCACGGGGAGGTGGGTCTCTAGACATTTTTCTTAATTTTTAGTGCCAGATAGATGAGAATTAGCACCGTTGATGAGCTTCTGTGCGGATTACAAACATGTAATTGGTTTTAACGTAGCCTTATTTGGCCATAAAATACAATGTTTCATAATTTATTGATTGAGGCATTTCTTACGGGGGTTTAGAGAATTTTCGCTTGATCAACTTCACTAATGATTTGTATGGATATAATGCCAAAGATTTGCTCGGCCACCTATGCTATTTTTGCTCGTTTTGAAGACTTTTGCAATGAATGAAGAAGGTGAACATTTAATAAAACAATTCCTTTACATTTGCCTAATTTCTAATCATTTTTGCAAATAAGGGCTCATAGACAGAGTAATAAAAAAAGCATCACCTGCTTGGTCAATTCACTGCAAATGCAATGGTACCAGTATTGTCATCCTAGCCAAAGAGCAACGTTACAAAAAACCCCGTATGGCACAGGAAGGTCTTGCAAAAAAAGAAACTGAGAAAATATTATTTCAAGTTTCAGATCATGGTAACCTTTGTTACGGCACTGCTACAACAATATATTTAGCATCATTTTGTAGCTCTGTTTCTTGCAAAAAAAGCACACCAAGTGTGTGAATAACACAAGGATAACTCCGGAAAGACTGACGTAAATTTACTTGAATACCTCTGCTGTTAAACTTCAGAAACTGCATATCCTCGTTCACTTTTTCTGTCAGTGCCTATTCGGAATAGACAAAAGGTCAAATACCATGTGTTATTTTGTTGCTATTAATGAGACTAAAGCGCAGCAGCCACCCAGAACTAGAGATTGTTGTAGGCTATAGAGAAGGCTGTAGGTTATATGCACTTTTGAGATCAACGCTTCAGTGATACAAATAGCATCACGTGCTAGACCAATTCAGTACAAATAAAATTATACTAGCCTTGTTATTCTAGTTCAAGAGTAAGATAAGGAAACATCCCGTAATGAAGAGCTTTATGTCACAAAAAAGGAACTGCAGAGGTGCAGGTGGACTTTAATTTGGTGATCAATTCCAGAGGGATACAAACAGCCTCACCTGCTAGATCTATTTATTCCAAATGAAATGATACCCGTCTTATCATCCTAGGCCAAAAGCTAGATAATGAAACAATACGTAAGGCGGAGCATGATGTCGCAACATAAGATAGATAAAAATACATCTCTAGTTTCTAACTATTGCTACAGCATTGCCGCAGTATAAACACCGTGTCACTTTGTTCCTCAAGGAAAAATAAACGAGAATGCGAAGGTACCCCAGAAATAACCGGAAAAGCTCTATTCAAGCAATGAAAACTTTTGCAAACAGCGTTGGAAAACTACTTCTTGCTGAACTTCACAAACAGTACTTGCCACTTTGCACTTCCTTCAATGTCTATCCAAACTAAAGAAAAGCACAAACATATTGTGCTGCCAACTTTTTTTCCAAATGAGACCAAAGCACAATAGCTGACTAAATCCTGACGTTTCCACGCGGCGCTCCTCGGACCAGATTCGTCCGTAACAGGCAATCACGGCACCGCCGTTTACGGCGTGTTCCGTCGTTTGTTTGTGCTCTTGCAGCGCATAATTGGTAGAGGTAAAAATGTCCAAGCATTGCTGCTCGAGACAAAAAGGCGTTGTGACAGAATCGCAGTCACTAACGGCAGAGAAAACGCACCCCGCACTGCGCCGGCGAACACGCGCCTGCAAAAACAAAGCAGAAAAGAGCAGCTCAACCTCGCCGATCAATCAGAGACGCGGAACGGGGCCTCGAGCGCGCGTGATCCTGCCAATCAGCGGCTCGTACATGATCTTCGCGAAATCGGTTGGTGGTAGCGCTCATTCTCCTCATGCGACGCCAGTTTAAGATGGCGCAAAATACCCACAATGAAATCAGCTGCGATGCTAGCCCAATATACACCTCGAGCGCAGCCTGTAGGGGCGCCACTGAAATCCCCCTAGCGGCCTGTTTCGAAAGCAGCCGCGGGAGTCTCCGGCCCGCTCCCCGGTGTCGCCGTTGCTTTTGGGGCTCGTTCAAGACAGCGATTTGCCGTTTTTACGCGTTGTAAATACAGAATAATGTGAAGCAGGCATTCTGTTTGCAAGCGTGGTGTGTTTACGGGAGTATAATTGTTTATTACGCGATCTTAGTGTGGGAAATTCGGTCTATATGGGCGTCAGGTGTGTGTCACAGGCCGGCGTCCCGAAGCCGGCAGATGCATGCAGCTGATTGCAATTCCGCTGCCCTGAAATTTAGTGGCAGTGTCTCCGTAAACAGCGTTTCCTTCCGATGACCATGTTGCGGCCATACACACTATCATGTAAATCGGCTTAGTGCGCTTACATAATCTAGCGTAGCACTCATACCTGACAGCACGCAAGTTACGCTTATATTGATCACTACCCTGAATCAGCCAATGCGACATAAATTTCCCAAACATTTTACGAAAGACGTACGATGGATAATCCAAAATTATACTCGGGAGTCAGTACACGACGACAAATTTCAGGCTGGGTCGTCTTGCCCCGAGGTGAGCGCTCGCACAGATTCATCTTTTACATTTATCCTCCACGAGAAGCGTGGAGACGGGCTTATATAGTAATTCGTGTCCGCGACTTAACTCTTCTTCGAAACATCGTCATATGACACAGGGAGACTGCAGAATCTAGCATAATTCCAAATCAGAGAGCCTTATCAGATACCACGTTTTCCAATGAGCCCGTGTGTACGAGATTTCGGCGCCCGTTAAGGATCTCCAGGTGGTCAAAATTAATCCGGAGCCCTCCACGACGGCGCGCCTGATCGCCACCGCTGCGTGGGTGCGTTAAAACCTACAATAAATCAATCAACTCTTCCGTCGACACCTCGCATCGCTTGTGAACTGCCTACCCTGTATTCTTCAAAAAATGCGTCCGACGAGTGATCAATTGTTCGCTGAAGGCGAAAAACAAACGAAAAGTAAACACGCAGCTGCTGGCTGCTGTGTGTGATTACTATAACGTTCATTCTTTCATTTCGCTCCGCATTTGTAAACAACAATTTAGTTGAGCGGCCCTTCCTCACCCCTCCCCTCTATGCCTTGCCAAATATCAGTGCATTGCGCATCTAGTTTGTCTGGTGAATAATACCTTGCTTTAACAAACGTATGTAGCCTTTCAGAAGCTGCACTGGGTTTTTTTCATTCCCATACGACTATTCTATTCATTCCAGACTTGCAGACCATTAATTTTCCCGTGGTTTCATTAACTTAACTCTTGGTGCTTGCTATAAGGCATGAGTGGGCACACATTTGACAAAGCACAGCCTTTGAGTGTACTTACCATTTTCGCGTGGCTTATATTCTCACAAAAGGAACGAGTTATTGTAACCTATTCGGTTATAACATCCCCGAAAGCCGAAACATATTTTTCTACGACGTACATATTCGAAGCAAAGCCGTATTTGTTGTCTGCGCTGCAAAACGAACCAACCTCTTGCAGTGCCACTATCAGGTCAAAACGATGCGTCAATAATAGAATTTACTTGTGCTGACGTGTTTGAAGGTGAGTGATATGCTGCTGCCATCGCCGACGCCCGCAAGAGAGGCCAAGAAACGCGTAGAACCGCCTCCCCAGGTCGCTCTTGTTGGCGTTCGCGTGGTATACCAAGATGCAGCTGTATTTTTTAAGTGCCCTAAACATGCGATTTGCTTACAGACATCACCATAGCAAGTTGTTTATTGCTCGGAAAGGCAACGAGGAGCGAAAGAGAACCAAAACACTGCATGGCAACCTATCAGCCACGCAGCGCTAATCCCGCAAACGCAGCGGAGAAGTGGCGGCAGGCGGCGCAGTGATCGTGAATCTCGAGGCGTGTAGCCGCCGCCGGCAGTCTGCTTCAATTGTGGCGCGCGCGCGAAGTTCAAGCCTATTTAGCCTGATTCTCGGCGTTTTGCGGCTCCCTCTACGTTTGTAAAGTCGATTTTAAGATTTTTCTTGACCAAACGCAGCGGTGAAAGTTTCAGAGTAGGTGCTTCAAGGTGTGGAGTCTCAAAAAATGTGTTTTTCCAAAATGAATTTTTTCGCGATTTTTGAACATTCTAACACCCGCGTCCCCCTTGATTCAAGCGGGTTTGGCGAAACAGTGGCGGTGGGGTGGAACAGCTGCGCCATTTGCGCCATTGAGCGGCAAACGTGTTTTCCTGCGACATCTTACGCCGAACCACCCCTGGTGCGCCAAACCCGCTTGAATAAGGGGGACGTGGGTGTCAGAATGTTCGAAAATCGTGAAAAATTTCATTTTGGGAAAACATCTTTTTTGAGTCTCCATACCTTGAAGCACCTACTCTGAAAGTTTCACCGCTGAATTTGTTCGGGAAAATTCTTAAAATCGACGTTACAAACGCAGAGGGAGCCACAAAACACCGAGAATAGGGCTAAAAAGGCTTGAACTTCGTGCCGGCGCAACACTCGAAGCAAATTCGCGGCGATGGCTACATTGGGCTAGCCGTGTAGCTGCTTTCTTTGTGGGTATTTTGCGCCATATTAAACTGGCGTCGCATGAGGAGAATGAGCGTTACCATCAACCGATTTCGCGAAGATCCTGTACGAACCGCTGATTGGCAGGATCACGCGCGCTCGAGGCCCCGTTCCGCGTCTCTGATTGATCGGCGAGGTTGAGCTGCTTTTTTTTACTTTGTTTTTGCAGGCGCGTGTTCGCCGGCGCAGTGCGGGGTGCGTTTTCTCTGCCGTTAGTGACTGCGATTCTGTCACAACGCCTTTTTGTCTCGAGCAGCAATGCTTGGACATTTTTACCTCCACCAATTATGCGCTGCAAGAGCACAAAAAACGACGGAACACGCCGTAAACGGCGGTGCCGTGATCACCTGTTACGTACGAATCTGGTCCGAGGAGCGCCGCGCGGAAACGTCAGGATTTAGTTAGCTATTGTGCTTTGGTCTCATTTGGAAAAACAGTTGGCAGCACAATATGTTTGTGCGTTTCTTTAGTTTGGATAGACATTGAAGGAAGTGCAAAGTGGCAAGTACCGTTTGTGAAGTTCAGCAAGAAGTAGTTTTCCAACGCTGTTTGCAAAGGTTTTCATTGCTTGCATAGAGCTTTTCCGGTTATTTCTGTGGTACCTTCGCATTCTCGTTTATTTTTCCTTGAGGAACAAAGTGACACGGTGTTTATACTGCGGCAATGCTGTAGCAATAGATACAAACTAGAGATCTATTTTTATCGTTCTTATTTTGCGACATCATGCTCTGCCTTACGTAGTGTTTCATTATCTGGGTTTTGGCCTAGGATGATAAGACGAGTATCATTTCATTTGCAATAAATAGATATAGCAGGTGAGGTTGTTTGTATCACTCTGGCATTGATCACCAAATTAAAGTCCACCTGCACCTCTGCAGTTCCTTATTTTGTGAGTTCACACTCTTTACAGGGTGTTTCTTTATCTTACTCTTGAACGATGATAACAAGGCTGGCATAACTTTATTTGTACTGAATTGATCTAGCAGGTGATGCTATTTGTGTCACTGAAGCATTGATTACAAAAGTGCATATAACCTACAGCCTTGCTGTACGTTTGAGATGCATTGCAGAACAATCTATAGTTCTGGGTGGCTGCTGCGCTTTATACTCATTGATAGCAACAAAATAACACATGGTGTTTGAGCCTTTCTGTATTCTGAATACACACTGAGACAGAAAACGTGAGCGACGATATGCAGTTTCTGAAGTTTAAAAGCAGAGGTATTCGGGTAAATTTACATGAGTTTTTCCAGAGTTTTCCTTGTGTTATTCACACACTTGGTGTGGTTTTTTTTGCAAGAAAGAGAGCTACGAAATGATGCTAATTATATTGTTGTAGCAGTGCCGTAGCAAAAGCTACCATGATCTCAAACTTGAAATAAATTTTTCTAAGTTTCCTTTTTTTTTGCAAGACCATGCTCTGCCATACGGGGTTTTTTGTAATGTTGCTCTCTGGCTACAATCGAGGACTGGTACCATTGTATTCGTACTGAATTGACCAAGCAGGTTATGCTATTTTTATTACTCTGGCTATGAGCACCTATTTGCAAAAATGATTAGAAATTAGGCAATTTTAAAGGAATTGTTTTATTAAATGTTCACCTACTTCATGCATTGCAAAAGTCTTCAAAACAGCAAAAATAGCATAGCTGGCCGAGCAGACCTTTGGCATTATATCCATACAACTCATTATTGAAGTTGATCAAGCGAAAATTCTGCAAACCCCCGTAAGAAATGCCTCAATCAATTAATTATGAAACATTGTATTGTATGGCCAAATAAAGCTACGTTAAATCCAATTACATGTTTGTAATCCGCACAGAAGCTCACAAACAGTGCTAGTTCTCATCTATCTGGAACTAGAAATTAAGAAAAAATTCCAGAGACCCACCTCCACGCGATATGACCGCCATGATGCCCAGTCTCCGAAAACTTTACTGAAACATCGTGTTTTCGGCTTCATCAATGACTTAATGGTTTCGGTTTCATCAAGACTATGTGTAGCTATCGAACCTGGCTTTGGCTTAGCCATAAGGCAGCAGACACTGCGCGCCATCTTCTTGAAATTTCGTGTGTTGAATGTGCATGGTAATGTTTGGGAGTGTCGCTTTGTGCGCCACATTTAGTGAAAAATGGCTAAAATAAAATGTTTTGTGTCTCATCACAAATAGAGTAATATACGTATGAAAGGTTATAGTTTATTGGAGGCTAACATCAGTTTAGTCACCCATTTTTGGTAATCCTTGTTTTGCGTCCCGCAACTTTGCGTTGCTGCATGTATTGAGCAAGTATTGGAGGCTTTGCCCTCGCGTGTTAATTAGGTGCATTTTTGCTTTGAGGTATCTACTCATTTTAGCACGCGAACTTGAAACGGAAATGAATCTGAAACTTGAAATGAACTCCCTGGTAAACTGAGGGATGCTGGTTGCCCTTTGCCTCCTCTGTTTTACTGTATTCAGAAAAGAACAAATAACCATCAATTCAAATAAACTATGGGGTTAGCTTTGCCTAGTTTAAAATGGTGTAATATTAATAGGGCCTTCTGACACGCTTTAGTTAGGTACGTTGTCTGCGGCAGAAGTTCGTAGACTCTTGCATCCCAGTGACGGGAAAACAAAAAGCTATGTTCAGCTTTGCACGCACTGAAACCGCCATTCAATAGAAAAAATGCAAGAAAACACCTTGTTTTACGGAATGCCGCCATGGGACCACACAGACACGGCCGTTTGCTAGACACGGGGCAAAGCCTGTTATTTGAAAAAGCGTGGTAGTGCGAGCTTATTCCCCCCGATCCCAGAAGAGTTTGTTGCCGTTCACTTCAAACCTTTGGAAAATCGTGGAGAGGGACTTTGCAATCTCACTCTCACTAACGCTCTCGATCGGTCATGCCTGGATCAAATGGGTGACAGCTTTTCCCCTCAGGCGCAAAGGCTGACAAGCGCAGGATTTCCCACACATTTGCTTTTGAAATTGTGGGAATCACTGCTGAAGGGAACCCGCCGCCGCAAACCTGTGGAAGAGCACGAAGGGTAAGAAAAAAGGAAGGCAGCTGTCATTCTGTAGGTTCACGGTGTCTCTCACGGACCTAAAAATGTTGCTGCTCGAGCCGGAGTCACCGTGGTGTTTACCGCTCCAAGCAAATTAGGTGGGCTTTGCAGCATAGTGAACGGGGAAGGAAGTACAGCAAGATCTTGCTGAAAAAAACATGACAAGCCGTTCGTGGAGTGCAATTCAGGCGTCGTTTACGACATTCCGCGGCCGTGCGGGAGGTCCTACATGGGTTTAACAGGAAGTTGTTTGAATGACCGGCTGCGGGAACATGCCGGCACTTACAAGAAACAAACAGGCAGCAATCTCGCCGTATATTGGGTCAAGTGCAAGTGCACACCGAACTTCGACCAGACACGTGTGCTTCGAAAGATCAGTGCGCCAAAGAGATCTTCGAGGTGCACGTCCGCCACACGCGAAAGTATTCATTCGTCAGCAAGCGGTCTATTGATTTGCTACAAAAGAAGCATGATTGTCTTAACCGATGACAACTTTCTTCGCGCGTGCCTATGTATGTGAATATGAGTTCTTCACAATCTCTTTATCTTTATCTGTTCCTTCTCTCTGCGTTTTCCTTCTCCGAGGGTATTATTCCGTTACGATGAAATAAACCTTGTTGTTGCTAGTCAGCGCCTTGGCTTGTCAATCTTTCTTGCGTCCCGTTTAAGCGCTGTTATTGTCTGTCTTGTTATCTGATCTCTTTCGAGTGTAAATAATGCATGGTATGGTAATAATTCGTGTGGTAATAATGCAACGCCATCGCTGGGGCCGAGAAACCTCCAGCTGTAGAACAAAAACTGCGTTCCTGGTTTAGAGTAGGTCCTAGTGCATGGTGGAACGCCTGAGAATAGTAGAGAGATTAGGTACGTGGCAGGGGACTTGCACAGCGTCTGTACGGAGATTAGGAAGGCACCATAATGCTGTGAAATGGTGTTACATCTCCAAATGGCAATTCGAGCTGCTCCAAACATGCTCCAAAAATGCCTCTCTGGCTGCTCCAAGGCTGCTATAAAAGGCATTTTTCCCTGCTCCCAGGACTGCTCCCAAACCCATGGACCCTGTTCCACCCTGCGAACGTCTTAGAAAAACCACCTCGGGTATGCTGTCTTTGTTCGTACAATAAGATGACGCCCGACGAAGCTCATCCTTATATAATATTTGGGCAGAATACAGCTGCGTAAGAAACAACCCAGATGAATCTATTGAACCTCGCTTACGGAATATAGCAACGACGATGGTAGACGCCATCCACAATCTCAGCTACGAGGTGCAGGCATTCTTACAACGTGCGGATGGTTACCGTCAGCTAGCTGAAGTTCGAGCAGCACACCAGCAGTTTGTGGCTGCTGTACTGTACAACTTTTGAGGCCAAAACGCATAGTATAATCCGGTAATCGAGTGTTGGTTCGAACCGTGATCCAACGATGCAGCCTCAGAAGGAAGCTTGTGCTACCCTATTATGGACCAGGCATAAATAAATTACATGTTGGCTAAGTCATCTACGAGGTCATCGTCAATGGCAACTATACAAAACGCAATGACTACTTGCGCGTCCCAAAAGTGGGCCAGGCTGTTTTGCTCAAGATTTACCACGTTAGATAATATATTCTCTATAGGTTTTAGACAATCCTGTTGTAGCGTAAGATCGGCGCAGTGCTAGAAAGCCTAATGAATCAACTGACTATGTGTTTGAGTTGTTTTGTTCACGTTTTCTAAAAAGCGCGTGGCCGTGCTCGGGCATCTCGTACAGTGTATTAGGCGGTGCGGCCGTTCGATCCTGTCGTGTGCATCGCCGGAAAAGCTTTACACAGAAACATTTTTCTCTCTAAATTCTTACCCTGTCTCCACTATCTTCACAGCTCTTGTCTGATCGGCAATGACCTCAGTCTAATTGAATGGCTGCAACTTAATGGTTTCAGTGCAAACGCCCCTGCATTAGGTTCACTAAAACTGTTTGAGCACGTCACTTTCAACTACTTCGTTCTCGTTATGGCATTTTTTGTGTGTATTCGGAGCCCAAATTTGTTCCAATACATTTTTTTCTGTCTGTCCTAGTCGGCGAGACAGCACGCAACCGCGGAAAAAGGGCGGATTTTCGACATCCTCGATCACATTTTTTTTCTTGAGTAATTTTTATTGCATTTGGCATTATGATATACTAATTTGTACACTTTTAATCAAGCTTTCGAACAAAAATAACTCCAGTGTGATAGATAGGAAACTGTTTCTTATTATAGTTGTTAACAAAGTAAAAAACACACAAAACCAAAGTAAACAAAACATACATATGCAGCTGAACAAAGCTGCAAAATTAAATTCAAAGTTCTGGAACACACAAAACGTTACACATGATGTCAGCTCACATTCTGGAAAGTTTCATTTCTGTACGTTATAAACTCTATTTTTTATGGCCCTTCAAGCTAGGGGTGGTGACTCCTGTGCCACTCAGAAAAGCAGTTGCGGGAGGACGTGAAGCATAGGGGCACTTCGCATGTGCTGCACTTGTTATATGTTTTCTCTTCTACTTTCTTCTTTCGATAGCACAGCTTGCAGTTCTTCGACTTCTCCATTTTCTGGGGTTAGTGGCGAATTGGCTCTAGACTTGGATATGGGGCACGGTCCTGCTCGATGTCATTATAATTCAAGATCTGCTGAATGAGCTGCTCTCTCAAAGCAAGCTGGTCGAATCGGGAATTTTGGGCTAGCTCTGGTACTCCTCGGGTTTCTTTTCGATGGCCTTGGTAGAGGATGGAACTGTTGACACACGCTATATCCACGCAATAAAAAAACAGGGTTTACCACCAGCGCACGCATTTCCTCAAGACAGTGTAGGTTCCAATTATTTGGTCCGATTTATCCACAACCAGCATGCCAGCATTGTAGTCTTGGACAAGTAATCAAAGTCCATCTGTCACCTGTCTTCTGCCTTCGCGTGGCTGGGACAAACTGGTTGGCTGTATAAATGGTACTCATCAGGTTCACGGCGCGCCGGTCTTTCCATTGCATATTAAAATGTTGCCATCGCGAAGCCTCCGAACGTCTCCGCGCTGAGCTCTTCGTTCCCACGCAACATTCTTCAGCTCAGTTGGAAAACATCGGCTATCTTTCCGGGTGGTACCACAGGCAAGGGTTTTGCGCTCCAGCAGATGGTCAAAAAGTTTCCCAGAGGTGTAGAAGTTGTCCATGTAAATCCTGTACCCCTGGTCTAGATACTCTGAGCACAGGCTGCGGACCACATCAAAAGCTAGGCCATGTGGTCCTGGTCTTTCACGCTTGCCTGTGTATACAGAGAACTGGAGGGTATGCCCTGTTTCGGAGTCGGCTAGTACCCAAAGTTTA
This sequence comes from Haemaphysalis longicornis, assembly GCF_048455015.1. Classification (NCBI taxonomy): domain Eukaryota; kingdom Metazoa; phylum Arthropoda; class Arachnida; order Ixodida; family Ixodidae; genus Haemaphysalis; species Haemaphysalis longicornis. Next base: position 177,480,020 of record NW_027526385.1, on the reverse strand, counting down.
TACCCCCCTTAGTCACTTTGTCCCGGATATACTGCCTCATTCCTGATGTGCCTTTAGACTTCACCATACGTTCGTCTACCGAGAGGTACCACTTTGCTTGAAAAAAATTTGCTGACGTCTGATTAATGTGCTCCAGAAACCAGGACACCTTCCAGATCTTGCCAACAGTGACTTCACTTGCAAAGTAGTCCGGGTCCGATACGTGTAAAAAGGCTAGTAGAGCTACAAACCGGTTTCGGGCATAATCTTTGATGGGAGAAGGCCACTGTATATACTCCCCGTGCTCCAGTATAAGTGCAGTCATGGTACTTCAACAATTCCCATAAAGATGATGATCGCAATGAAACGCATCATCTCTTAGCGGAGTTACTTCTTCCCATGAGCCGTCACGACGAGCATAGGTCGGCTTGTCAAGAATGTTCATCCAGGCTTACTTGTTTGTATTGTCACACAACATTCTGATTACTTCAGCCGTAAAAAAACATCATAAAAAAATCCAGCGCTCTTGCGAACTTCCGGGTGCCACTCCGGCGTGTAGCGTCGATATGGACACCGGGCTGTCGCTTGGGCTCAAACTTCACACGTCTTGGCGCATTGGGCAAAATATCTCCACCGTATGTTGCCGAGACACTAAGGAAACAGAATAAACAACTGTCGTCAGTTATAAAGACCGCACACTGTATTTATACAATGGCAGCGCTGAAACGAAACTTATGTGCGCACAGTGGCTGATGTCCCCGGCTGCTGCGATGAAATGTCACTGTCTGAAATGAAGTCCAACGATTGAACATCATCACTAGACACTTCGCTGCTGCTCTTGTGAAAAGAATCGGACTTACAAGCGGCCGAAGTGCTTAGTTTCGACTTTTGGGTTCGAGGAGCGCGCGGAGGAGCCGCAGCCATGATTGCCAAATTACGCCGTCACCCGGACTCAAACTTGTATTTTTCTCAGCGCCTCCTTGCGGTGAAAACAGCAAAACAAAATCGAAACCAAAACTTTTGTTCTTTTTGAACACATCAGAGAGCGCCACTTGTCCGAAGTCTCTGAAACAAATTTTTGGCGGCGCATTCACAACGTCGATACCGTAGCATCGATGTCCTATGGCGCGGTTGCGAAAGAGTTTTAAGACGTCGATAGTACAAACAGAGTAGCAAACTGCACTCTGAATGATTTATGCTTATATTTTGAAAGACCATTTTAGTACCTGCCTTCAGTTTTTGAATTAAAAAATAAGGATTTGGAATTCTAAATTTGAAAGTTTAAATAGCAGTTCTAATTTGGGGAATGTGATTATCAGAATATAATCCGCAATTAGGAGTTTTATGACCATTTTTAGTAGTTCTTTGGTTCGGCATTTTTAGCAAAAACGTCTCCCGATTCAAAGCACCTGGTGTTTCTGCCTATTCTATTAAACAACATGGACATAATGCTGCATTTGTTGGAATATACACTGCGGACTTCTGTTGAAAAGAACGAGGCAATAAATTTCCGTCAGCACGCTAAAAACCTTTTCGCCCAGACGAAGACAAAACTTTTGAGGTACGCACTTCTATTTTTTCATGCCTACACGTTGCCTTTTGCACATATTCTGGAACAGAGTCTTATGTTTCTCTCAACAGGAAATTGCTGCACGTGCATATAATTCGTAGCCCCGAAACTGCATGCCGTTCATGTTATAGGTGAGTTGCTATTTTTCACTGGGTTGCGAAATTTTGAAGTCCATATCTGTTATATGAAAGCATGTGCTCTAGGGCTTTTCTTTGCAGAACGTGTTTCCTATATTCCAGATCTTTTTCTTTTTTTTTATCTATAGAATTCGTCTTATTTGGGACGTCACCTTTTACATTTGAGAGAAGGCGCTGGGTGCCAGTTCCCGTGAACACTTTGCTCTTTGTGGATTTCTAATTTATTACTGTTCGGTATGGTTCTTTTACTTGACTTGGCAGTTCTGTTGTCGTCAAAAATTTAATCAGTTCAGCAAATTGTGCTTCTGCATGTCTAGTTTCCCTTGTCAGTTTTCACAGGTTGCCAGTGAGGCATTTTATTTAAGATAGTCCGCCAGTCTCTTCTGTATATTACGCTCTCCTACATCCGGAACTAAGGGACGAACGTTTCTCATCAGGCAGTCATTCAGTGCATCAGCACAGTCGTCTCCTGCTTCCTTAAAGACTGTAATTTATAAAGGCGAGGCATGACTGGTAAGAGGCAGCCAAACCTGAGTTCTTTCCTGGTGTGTTTGTTGCGAAATACTTCGGTTGCAGAAGGAAACGCAAAAGTTGTTTATAGGGGTAAATTCCCTGCTTCTGTTCGGCTACTACGCTGTTTGTCTTCTAGTAAAAACGGATGTGGCGTTAGGCAAGACACAGCGTTAGCATTTTATAGCAGGGTGCGCAAAGCGAAGCTGTCAGTGTCCCATAGATTACTTTAAATGCATTGCTATATAGCCACCTACGGTTTAAGAGCCCGCGGTTCCATCATAAAGATCACTTCAAGGTTCAAGAAAACACTTCGCTTTAGCAGTTTTTATGTAGAAAATGATCATAGTTTACAGGGTGCTCGAGCTATCATGCACCAAGACTTTTAATAAAAGATAAATTGCGTTACTCGCACCAAGGTTAGTGCATGGTGCTTCCTGTGTAAGTAGCCAGAAGTCATTTTAAGTGCAGAGCACCTTAGGGGCTCGCCTTGTCGTGGTATCTTGCTTGCTGGACCCAAGTACAGCCACACGGCATTCCGCGTAGCGGCTGTCGTTTTTTTATTCCCGACTTTGACAATTTACAACAAATCACATTTCAACATTGTGAGTATGCGCACATACAAGACGCGGAGTTGTAGCCGCCAAAGGGCTGATTTTGTCGACTGGAATGATGCTACGTCAGACCATAGCAACCACATTGAGTGTGGGTTCTTCAAGTACTATAAGTCGCGTTTCGCTTTCCGCGAAGTTGATATGGAAAACTTCAAAAACGACTTTCCTGGAAACATGCCGAGTCTGGATGATGAAACGAAGGCTCTGTTACAGCAGCAAATGACAGTCAGACAAGTTGAACAGGTAATTGGCAATTTGAACCTGGGGAAGTCGCCAGGGCCGGATGGTTTAAGTGCGGCATTATATAAAGAATTTGAGTGAAATAGCTACGGTGCTAACTGCGTTGTAAATGAAACCTTTAAAGGAGAACTGACACCAATTTTCGGCGTTATTCACCAATTTTCGGCGTTATTATTAATGCACAGGTCGCTTCCTTCACTCAAAAGAATACCCTGGCTGAAATATGAGCGGCCTGCAACGCGAAGAACATAGTTTAGTTGGATCTCATTTATCGCGCCGACAGAGCAGCGCGCGCAGCGGCACTCAGCAAATGGACATCAGCGTGACATCACCCCGTGAAACCAAAAGAAGTAACGCCACAGCGCTCGTCAAAAAATCCTGACGTCACTTCACGTGCGCGGTCCCACGAGCGGCGAGCGGGCGCAACACCCTCTCAAACGGGCGCCGGTGACGTCCGCACAAAGCGGTGAGGTCAAACCGGGAGGCTGTCATATGCGCCGTTCGTGATGAAACCGCGGCAATTTGAAACAAACGATTTTCAGGCAGTTCAATGTAATTACCTATCGCGCGCTGAAGTATTTGAAGTGCTGTTTCAGGTTCGCCAGACAAATAAGCATCGATGAAAGCAATAAAAGTGTTACATAAAATTTTGGTTACATAAAATTTTGAGTTGAATATGCTGCAACCTTCTTATGGATCCGCTCACACGATATTGATCCCAAAATGTAAACAAGTTACTTCTTACCGGCCCATTTCACTCAGAAATGTTGAGTATAAAATTTTTATGAAAATATTAGCAAGTAGGCTCCAAGTAGTGATCCATAAAATAGGAGGCTATCGAGGAGGCTTTACGAGGAGGAGAAGACTATCGAGCAGGCTATACGAGGAGGATCTATATGTATTAACATTCACGAGGCCAGGCGCGTGCTTGAGTGTAGGGATGTCACAGAAGTATGCGTCGCGGTGCTTCAGCTCAATCTCGAGAAGACTTTTGATTGTGTGTAACACGACGTATAGCTTTTTATACTGGATTTTATCAATGTAGATTCTCTTATCAAAGAAGGGGTGGCTCTGGCGTATCAAAATTGCACTAGGCGGGTAGTGGTGAATAAGACAGTGGAAGGGGCCCACTGACGTGCAATGCTGGGAGAAGCAGGGCTGCCCACTCAGCCCACTGTTGTTTTGTATTTACAATAAAACTTTGTATTTGCATATTCTAAAAGACTAAGAGATTCGTGGGTTCGGCTTCCAGGAGACCGAAGTGAAAGCGTTGGCTTATGCGGATGACGTTGCTGTGTCCTGCCAAAACCAGTAAAGAATTTATGGACAGTCCAGGTCCCGAGATGGTTGAGTACCGACAGCGTGAGCCTTGTAAATTGGGATTGTGTCTGGGGTTCTGGCCTGGGGCATGCCAATCCACCCTCCGCACATTTGCCAACGTAGGCTTAACAACAACTTCAGTTAAGTATCCGGAAGCCGATGATGATGATGATGATGGTTGGATGTTTATGGCGCAAGGCCAACTGGGGCAAAGAGCGCCAAAACAATAGTCATATATGAGGGCTGAAACCTTAAACCATAAGTAAAGTCAGTAAAAACAAAAGTGAAATCACAAACGACAATGAGCATGGCTGGTGTATAGAGCCAGATTTCATGATGCGTGATAGGAAATGAGGTTTAAAAACTTGACGTCTGACAAATACTGAAACACACGTTTCACAGAAACAATGGCATCGTCACCTAGAAAAAACGATGGGTGAAGGAGAATATGTTGTCTGTAGATTTCTCTGAAGTGTTTGTGTCGTGTTCTGTGAAGTGTCTTGCATGTGATTAGTATGTGCACTACGGATAGGGCCTCTCCGCACCTGCTGCACTGGGGTCTAGAAGATCCCGTCAGCAGATACGAGTGCGTCGCATGGGTGTGCCCTATCCGCAGCCTACCCAAGACGACTTCCGTGTGTCTGTTGTGTGAGTCAGCTGTGTACCGTCCCAAGTGTGGCTTTATTACATGTAGTTTGTTGTCTGTCTATTCGTCCCAGTGTGTTTGCCATGTTCTGCGCAGGTGTTTCCTTATGTGTGGCTTGAGGTCTGTGTAGGGTATCGTTGTAATGTCTACAGTGTTCCTGAGTGCAGCAGCAGCGGCCCTCTCGTCTGCCAACTCGTTTCCAGCGATCCCTGCGTGTCCTGGGACCCAGCAGAAGACCAGCTCATGCTTTTGTGCATACACGGACATGATAGTGTTGAGTACAAAATTAACTATGTGGTTTTTGGGGGGCTTGTGCGACGACAGTGCGCGAACAACACTCAAAGAATCTGTATAGATGACGGAATTGGGAATTTGATTTTCAAGGATGTGTCGTACAATCAGTAAAATTCCATACGCTTCTGCTGACAAAATTGTTGTGTGCACGCTTATGGTTCTGGCTGCATTGAAATTTGGACCATGAGCAGCGCACGACACCATAGTGGAGGTTTTAGAAGCGTCAGTATAAAATTCTGCACATGTGTATTTAAACTGCAAAGACAGAAATTGCTGCAGTATTGCAGCTCGCGGTACATGATTTTTGTCAAGTCTCATAAAAGAAAGGTCGGAGGACACAGGGCGAACTTGCCAAGGCGGTAAACTGTCTGAAAAGGATGATCTGTGCACGTGTAAAAACGAAGCACTGAGATCCGAGGCTCGCTCTTTCACTCTAAATGAAAAGGGCAGAGGAAGGAATGGTTGATTGATTGATTGTGGGGTTTAACGCGCCGACGCAACGCAGGCGATGAGGCGCGCCATAGCGGAGGGCTCCGGATTAATTTTGACCACCTGGGGATCTTTAACGTGCGCCGAAATCTCGTACACACGGGCGTTTTTGCTTTTCGCCTCCATCAGAAAAGCGGCTGCCGCGGCCGGGAATCGAACCCGTGACCTCGTGCTCAGCAGCGCAACGCCTTAGCCACTGAGCCACCGCGGCGGGTAGAGGAAGGGATGGGAGATTTACAAAAAGCACAGATGTGGATGTGTCGTTAAAGACAGGATAAAAAGGATGGTTATTCAGCGATGAAATGTTAAAAGCATAAAGTAAGTCCATGTACGTCCGTTGGTTCTCAAGGCTCCACTTATTACATTCGACATACAGACTCTCGACAGGGCTAGTGCGAAAAGCACCCGACGCAAGCCGTAGCCCCAAGTGTAGCACTGGGTCAAGCATTCGCAACGCTGGTTTACTCGCCGACCCATATACCCTACTGCCATAGTCGAAACGAGACCCAACCAAAGCAGTATAGAGCCGTAGTAGGAATTCTTTGTCGGAACCATGCGATTGGTGGGAGACAACCTTAAGTATATTCATTGTTTTGAAACATTTATGTTTAAGTTTATTGATGTGTGGATTGAATGTGAGTTTGTGGTCAAACACAACACCTAAGAACTTGTGCTCCTTGTTCACAGGAAGCGACACTCCATTAAGATGAATGTCTGGGTCCTGATGGACCCCGCGCTTCCTGGAGAACACAACGCAGCAGCTTTTTACAGGATTCAATTTAAAACCATTCTTGTCTGCCCAGCCGGCAAGTTTCTTCACACCAAGCTGGACTTGACGTTCGCAGATAGATATATTGCATGATTTATAGGATATCTGGACGTCATCTACATACATAGAATAAGAGATTGTAGGTGGCAGTGCCTTACCAAGAGAGTTCATCTTTACTATGAAGAGAGTGCAGCTAAACACACCACCTTGCGGCACGCCATTTTCTTGCACGTGAACCTTTGAGAGTGCACCACCGACTCTTACTCGAAACGTTCTGTCTGACAAGTAACTAACAAGAGCGTTCAACATGTTACCCGAAACACCGAATGACTTGAGGTCACTAAGGATCCCATAACGCCAAGCGGTGTCGTATGCTTTTTCAAGGTCGAAAAAGACAGTTATACAGTACTGCTTATGCGCGAAGGCATCCTTGATGTACGAGTCAAGAGCTGCCAGTTGATCGTTCGTCGATCGCCCCACCCTGAAGCCTGCCTGGCTGCTCTCGAGAAGACCGTTGTACTCAAGGAAGTACACGAGCCTGCGATTTACCATCTTCTCGAAGAGCTTGCACAGGCAGCTCGTAAGGGCAATAGCTCCGTAACTTGAGGAGGACGACGGGTCCTTTCCCTCCTTCAGGAAAGCTACAACTATAGCCTCCTTCCAAGAGTTTGGAATGTGCCCCGAAAGCCATATCTTGTTATATAGGTGTAAGAGTGTTAGAAGAGTGTCTGCGTGCAGGTGTTGTATCATTGTGTATGTGATGTTGTCTAGGCCTGGAGCTGGGGGTTTACACGTGCTCAAAGCAGCCCTCAGCTCATGCAGTGAAAACTCTGAGTTATAAGAAGACGTTGACCTAATGTTATCTAGTATAGGCTTCTTTTCGGCCGTTTGTTTGTGTTTCATGAAAGTGTTTGTGTAGTGTGCTGAACTGGACACGTGTTGGAAGTGTTGTGCGAGGGTGTCAGCCTGGTCTTCAAGTGTGTCCCCTGTTGTGCTGACCAGAGGCAGGCTGTGTATTTGCTGTCCCTTGAGTTTGCGTATTCTCGTCCATACTTTCCGTGTGTCTGTGTAGGCGTTTATTGATGTTATGAATGTACGCCAACTCCCTCGTTTTGCCTCACGGCGCACACGTTTTCCGAACGCCTTGGCCCGTTTGAACTAGAGGAGGTTACTCGACGTGGGGTACCGGCGAAGGATACCCCACGCCTTGTTCTGGGCCTCTCGCGCCCGCCTACAGTCCTCATTCCACCACGGCCTCCGCTGGTTGCGCAGGGCACCAGAGGCGTGGGGAATGGACTTTTCGGCGGCGTCAAGGATGTGCGCCGTGAGCAGTTGGGTAGCTTCTTCAACGAGTAGGTGTCCTATGGATGTGTGGTGTAGTTGGGATGTCTCTGTAAATGTATTCCAGGTAGCTCTTGCTTCATTAAACCTTTTATGGGAAGATGGACTGCTCGGGCCTGTACCTATATACGTTAATGAAGTGGGGAAATGGTCACTACCATATGGGTCCGTGCCCACACCCCACTCAAGACATGGAAAGAGAATTGCAGAACCAATAGCCAGGTCAAGATGTGAGTATGTGTTGTGACCTATGTTATGTTATGTAGGGTGTTTATTGTTGAAAATTCATGCTCCAGATGATGTAACAAATTTCTCTATCAGGCGACCTCGGGCATCGGTTCTGGAAGAGCCCCAAAGAGAGTTGTGAGCATTAAGGTCGCCTGTAAGGATGTATGGTTCGGGCAGCTGGTCAACCAGCACCTCGAAGTCGGAGCTCGTAAGTGCAACATCAGGAGGAATGTATATGGAGCATACCGTTATCAACCTATTAAATATTATTGTTCGCATTGCCACAGCCTCAAGGACAGTGTTCAGAGTGACAGGGTGGCAGGCTAAGGATTTCTGGGCAATTATGACCACACCACCAGAAAAGTGTGTGCAGCCATCCCTGTCCTTTCTGAAGACCATGTAACTATTCAAGAAATTTGTGTGCTTGGAATTCAAATGTCTTTCCTGAACACACATTACACTTGGCTGATTAGCATGCAGTATTTCGTATACATCGTCAAGATTTTTATGAAGGCCTCTACAGTTCCACTGAATTATGTTTTCTCTTCCCATTATTTAGTGTGAGAGCTACTGGAGTGTGTGTGTTTGTGTATGTGTCGTCTTTCAGGGCTGTGACTCTCGCCTTTTTTTGGCTTGTCGGGAGGCTTTGGCGTCGGGACGCGTTCCTTGCGGTGCACCGCAGGCAAGAACGGCACGACGTCCATCTCATCGTCCGATGTCCTGGGTGTGCCCGTCGAACCGGGCTCCCCGGACTTGGCCCCCCTTCGGGGGCCCTTCGTATGACCCGCCACCGCCGCAGGTGTCGGGGGCACCAGAAGTGGCACGGGCGGTGCGGTGGCAGTGGAAGCCCGTGCGGGGCCCGTGGTGTCCATGGCACTCTCCAACGCACTGGAGGACGGGGAGGCAGGGACGGGAGCGGCAACGGTCCCGACGGAAGAGGTTGCCACCACAACCGCTGGTGCCTCAGCAAGCGGCGTGGTGGCGGGTTGGGCTGCCAGAGGCAAACCAGGGGGGGGGGTGGCGGAGGGACCAGGTCAGACTCGCTGAACTGGGTCCCTGTGGAAACCAGACGCCGCTCCGCCCCCCGGCGAGCTGCGTCGGCGTACCTCCCCAGAGGGTAAGAGGCGAACATCTTCCGCGCCTCTGGGAAGGTGATGTTTTCAGTGATTTTTAGGTTGATTATTTTCTTTTCCATCTGGAACCTTTCACACGTGCGGGAGTACGCAGCATGAGGTCCATGACAGTTGCTGCACATTAATTGTTGAGCCTGGCAGTTATCTTTATCATGATCTTGAGATGAACATTTTGCACACGTTGTTTTGCCATGACAGGAGGTGGTGCCATGCCCGAACCGTTGGCACTTGAAACAGCGCCGCGGGTTCGGGATGTAAGGCCGGACAGAATAATGAATGAAACCCGCTTTCATGGATTCGGGGAGTGTGGAACGGTCAAATGTCAAGATTATATGCTTTGTCATGATTTTCTTATCATCTCGCCGCATGGTGATGCGCCTCACTGCCGTCACGCCCTCGCCTTTCAGACCTTCGAGCAGATCGGCTTTCGTCTCATTTATCAGATCTGGCTCAGAAATCACACCCTGAGAGCTATTGAGACTACGGTGGGGTGTGACTCTGATGTCCAGATCTGCCATGCGATTCTGGGTAAGGAGGCTTGTGGCTTGCTTGTGAGTGTTCACCTCGACCAGAACTTCGCCGGTTCTCAGTTTCTTGGCTTGGAAAGACTTGCCAAGGATGCCTTCAAGGAATTTGGTGATAAGGAACACTGACTGGGAGGAGATAGGATTTGACTTGTCAAGAGATTCAACAATCAAGAAGCGCGGATAGTTATCTAGCTTTTGGGATGTAATTATTGGCAAGGGTGGGAATGAAGCTTCGGTGCGGCCCCTTTTCTGGGGCCGATCACGTTTGGGGGTGGGTTTGGAAAATGCCTATAATACATTGGAAAGCAGGGAGACTTTCTTCTTTGACCTTACCCTGGTAGTCAAAGAGGTCCCGGAGCTCCCTGCCTGGTGAACAGACAGGGAGCCCATCCGCCGGAGCTTGACCTGGGCTCCGACGGCCACCGTTCGTGGTTTCTAACCCTCCACCTATAAACACATCAACACGTTTGGATCCAGCTTATGTTTGGGGGCTCGGGGTCCGCGGTATCGCCAGTACCGTCGCCAAGATTGCTCAAGGTGCCCCGTGCGGGGAAGTATCCGGAAGCCCTCCATAAGTTTCATAGAGTTAGCGAACCATATTTGCAAGAACAGACAAAAGGAGCTCGCGAAAAAGTGTGCGAGTAGAAGGGAGCTCATTTGTCCACGTTTGGTAGGGCGACCGTGTGTAATTTGCTTCTAGTATGCAAACTCTGGTATGGGATGAAGGTGTTGCACAGCTCCCGCACAAATAAGCAAATGTTGCACCGAGGGTTCGGTGTTCTTGTCCGAGCCTAGAACTGCGAAAGGTTCAGTTGTAACAACCTTTTTGGGCTTCCGAAAGATGGAGGAGTTGGGCTAATACATTTATTTGGTGTGACAGCTAGTAAATAAATATCTTTTTTGGGATAAATCAGTAGAAATCAGTGGGAGAAAATAGTGTGTCAATTATGGCTAGGCAGCGACGAAATTTGTTATTGATTGTTATTAATTTTGTTATTTCGACTGGGGACTTCCGATTTTGTTATTATTTCAAACAGGTCGAGGCCACCGTGAAATTTTTAAGCGAAATCTTCTGAAAATGGTATATAAGTATGGTTACGCGGAGAAATTGTATTGTGAGGTGAATTTTGTGTTCCCTGTGTCAATGTGGAAGGCCCGGTAGTGAAGTACTTAAAAGGGTTAAAGGAATGCAGAATGAACCAGGGGTCAAGTCCTTTGTGTTTAGGTTACATATAGCAACATTATTTGGACGAACTTTTATGGAAGTAAGGGTGTTATTTGTACTGTTCGAGTGACAGTCTTTCAGTTGTATACCACCCGATACGAGAGATCATGTATTTTTGCATTGTTCGTAGGAAGTATATTTTTGGTGTGGGCTACAGAAAACATTAGACAAATATTTTCCTCCAGACCGTCATGGTGTACGTTTCCTTGCAATATACAATTAGGATGGAGTGCCTTACGATTTAGTCATGGCACTGGGTCTCCCTTGCATATGGCGCTCACGTACAGCAAGGCTGTACAACGATCTTGATGCGCGATGTGAAAGGGAGTATTTCAAAGAGAGCGGCCGATTTGTTGAAGTTATCAAATTCAACCAGGAACTACCCGATTGGCTGTCACAAACAGAGACACTAATCGTCGTACAGGCTGTCGTCGCGGCGTACCCAGAGGCTTCGAAAGCCAAGCGCTTTATATCGTCATAAGAGTTCGAAGCTCGTCAACCACTGGTGCTTGTCAGAGAACTCCAAGTTGTTAAGTTCAAAGAAAACGGTGCGTGCATTTGAGGCAAAAATACTAAATTAACTGCCAGCGCCCACGTTCATTTAGTTAGAAACAGTCGTTGGGTTGGTTTTTACTATAGTAAGCGAAAAACGTAGCACTGCAGCGCCGGCACGTGCTGGAGGAAAAGCAAGGACCAAAACAACAGAACTCCCGCTCGCGCAGTGTAAGGCAGGGGCGTGTGAGCACTGCGGAGGCGGGAAATTTGAAATGCAATGGGTTGTAGCAGAGAGCGGATAACCCCGCTGGAGCCGAATAAGCCCAATCGCTGCTCTGCCCTTCCCACAACTTTCACATTGAGTAGGGCGACTTTAATTTTTTCGTGAGACTTAATCAATGATTTGTAATAATTAGGCCGTTTGGGAAGGACTGTAATAATGTTGAAAGTGTTAATGAGGCACTTTTTGGTACCCATGCCAGGCATCCAACTACGGTATTTTAAGCGATGAACTCATTGCGTACTCATTTATTGTGACTCATAGAGAAACGCCGTGGAATATTAAGAACACCCCGTGACAATGCTCCATACCGCTTCATAAATAAGTGCCAGTTTTGCGGGGTACAAAAGCGCTAGCGGTTTCTTGCCTCTTTCTTTTATTTATTTATTTATTTCTGGATAAATCTCTCACGGCAGGATCGCGGGCACTAGTCAAACACTGCGCATTTTTTATGCTTCGCAGTGTTTCTGTATCACACAGAATAAACAAGTGCGCAATTATTTCGTCACTGAAAATCCCGCAGTCAGATGCTTCTCGTGGGTATCTACAAGCGCCCCTTTGACACATCACTGATTAGAAAAAATTGCGATTTAGATAATAATTACGAGTAATTAATTAAAGCTCAATACAAAACATTGGGCCTCCTCGATTATCAATCCCGGATCGTCCGCCGACTGCCCGAGACGCGATCCGGCGCTCGATTTTCCTGTGTATTCCTATGGGAGTTCCGGTCCGAATGCAGTCCTCGGACTCCCGCAGACCCTCCAGGACTGGTAAATCAAGGATGCCCATTACTGTAATAATGCTGAAAGTGTTAATGACACACAATGACACACAAGTGTTAATGGACACACAATAAACTAGGCTTTCTTCGAGTAACGTCATTGCTCTTTGTGATGAGATAGAGTATCGTGCTGGTGCGTGCGCCGGACCAAACGTTGAAAACAACGAAGTCCAACCATGTAACGTGGACGATCACCTTGTGGGGCTATGTTCCGGCTAGGTGTCGCCCGAAGGGAAGTGGCAAAATAGCCGAGGCAATAATGTGACGTCGGAGAAGAAGAAGGAAGAAGGGGAGATCACGGCTGACGTCGGAGCAGAAGAAGGGGAGATCGTGGCTGGTGATGGAGTAGTGGAATCACAGGAGGAAGTCTTCCTAGGGCTACCCGTAAGGTGCGGTAGCCGTGGTCTTCCAAGGCTGTCGTCGAGGACGCCCGGAGAGACAGCCAGTTTATGGAGCCAGCCACATCTACTTGCTGCTCAATGGCCGTGCATTGGAACTGCCGGCCTCTACTGGGCAACGTGGTGATATCGTGGCGATCTACCAGCAACCGCCCCATCAATGAGGTTTTATCGACAGCATCAAGTGTGCCAAAGCACGTCAGACGCTTCGTTCATTTACAGTCTCGTTTTTGAACTGAACTTGGACGTGCTAGTTTTTAGGCCCTAGCCGAACTTTTTTTCCTTTGGATAGCGGCCCTTATATTATTCTGTTTGTAAGTGTACATTTGTCTCGTTAACTCGTCTCGTCAAGATAACTGTTCATCTCCGTCTACATCGTCATAGAGTTTCTCAAGTGCCTGTGGCGTTGGTGCGACGTTAATTCCGAGTCCTAGCCACTGATACCATCACAACTGGCGTCCGTGACAGGACCTCTTTTGTACCGCCTCGAAGAGGGAAAAGGCTAGATTTTGGGATAAGCGGAGCCGATGCGAGGCAGGGACATTAAGAAGATAATGGCAACCTGAAGACGGACATGACTGTCTACTAATACCTTGGAGACAGTTACTTTAACGATTGAAAGAGACTAGCAAGTTTGAGATTTCGATATGGGAATCGAAGAATTGGAAAGGATTGTTGCGGAAGGAATTAAATCAGGATTGAAGGGAGCAGAACTTCGGAAGTGGGTGGATGGTTAGCGGGCGAAATTAAAAGCACAGCGGGAAGCAGTGTATGAAGCTGAAAAGGAGGCACAGGAAAAGGAGAACAGAATTCTAAGGCAGCAGTTAGCAGCTCTGGGACTCGAAAAAGAGAAGATCTGTGAAACCAACTTTGGGTATCGATACAACAACACGGCATATTAAGGTAGAGGACTCTGCCTATTCCGGATGCCAGCCTCACTTGTGTACATCAGACCTCCTGGTACCCGCATCTCGTGGAGGTTTCATGAAGGCACTTTAGGCCCTAGCCGAACTTTTTGTCCTTTGAATAGCGGCCCTTATATTATTCTGCTTGTAAGTGTACGTTCGTCTCTTTAACTCGTCTCCTCAACATAAATGTTCATCTCCATCTGCATCGTCATATAGTTTCTCAAGTGCCTGTGTCGTTTGTGCAACGTTAATCCGAGTCCTAGCCACTAATACCAGCACAATCTTATTTTAAAATACTTTTACATGATAGCTGGGGCACTGTGTGTACTCCCCTCATGGAGCACCCTGAGAAATCTTGGTGACGGTGTTGGCGACACAGCGGACCCAGAGGCCCCAACATAAGCTGTAATCTACCCTGGTGATGTGTTTAAAGGAGAAGGGTAGAAACCTCAAACGTTGGCCGTTGGAGTCCACGTCAAGCTCCAGCGGATGGCTTCTCTGTCGGTGTACAAGTCAGGCAGCTCCGGGACCTCCTCAGCTATCAGGGTGCGGCTGCGGAAGAAAGTACCCCCGTCCCCTAATGATACTTTCAAACCCCCCCCCCTCCAAACGGGATCGGTCCCTGAAAAGGGGCCGCACCGAAGTATCCTTTCATGCGTTGCAATCAGTCTCGCTCACAAAGCCCGATAATTTCTGGAGCTTTCTGATCATGGTATCTCTTGATAAGACAAAGCCAATAACTTCCCAGTCCGTGTTTACGATATTCAAGTATTCTGAAAGCCTTGTCGGAAAGTCGTACAAGGCTAAGAAACTGAAAATGGGAGAACTCCTATTAGAGGTAGACAACAAACAGCTGTCGGCAAACATTCTTGCACAAACGCGCATGGTCAATGTTGACATCGAGATCACGCCTCATCGCAGCCTTAATAGCTGCCAAGGCGTGATCTCTGATCCGGGTCTGATAAGTGAAACCGAAGCCGATCTGCTCGAGGGCCTCCGTGATCAGGGCGTGACGGCAGTGAGGCGAATAATACGCTGAAACGACCAAATCATGCCTACCAAACACATCATCTGGACGTTTGACCACTCAACACTTCTTGAGTCGGTCAACACAGGCTTGGTGAGATGTCCTGTCCGACCCTACGTGCCGAACCAACGCCGCAGCTACAAGTGTCAGCGGTTTGGCCACGGCACAACCTCCTGTAGTGGTAAACAGACGTGCGGAAAATGTGCAGCGCAAGATCATACAACCGATAATTGTGACTCCCAGCACTTCACCTTTCCGAACTGCCAGGGACCACATGCTGCCTATTCCAGAAGCTGTGAAGATTTAAACAAGAAAAACAGATTGCTGCCTTGAAAGTAACCGAGAACATCACCTTCCCAGATTCGCGAAAGAGGCTCGCCTCTTTCCC
The DNA here is from genome assembly GCF_048455015.1 of Haemaphysalis longicornis. NCBI lineage: Eukaryota > Metazoa > Arthropoda > Arachnida > Ixodida > Ixodidae > Haemaphysalis > Haemaphysalis longicornis. The sequence continues at coordinate 177,464,718 of NW_027526385.1, read as the reverse complement.
TCTGGGGAGGTACGCCGACGCGGCTCACCGGGGGGTGGAGCGGCGTCTATTTTCGGCGGAGACCAGTACCGCGAGTCGGACTTGGTCCCGCACATGCCCCCCCCCCCCTGGGCTGCCTCCGGCTGCCCAACCCACCACCGCGCCGCTCGCTGAGCCAGCAGCGGCTGTGGTGGCATTCACATCCGGTGAGGATGCTGCTGCACCCACTGTTTCCTCCTCTCTACCGGCCCGAAGCACACGCGAGGGCCCGGAGGTGATGGAGACGGAGGAAACCGCAGTATTCCCCCCCCCCCTCGCCGCACAGCCTGTGCCACCCGGGACGCTCCGGACGCTCTCGGCGGTCGCGACTGCAACCAAGGCCACCGGGAAGGGTGCCAAGTCCAAGGCGTCCGGTCCGCCGGGTACCCGTTCCAGATCTGATGATGAGGTGGATGTGGGACCTTTCCTGTCTGCTTTGCAGCGGAAGGAGCGGGTCCCTTCATCCAAACCTCTCGAGAAGGTTAAAAAACCCCTTCCCAGAGTCCAAGCCCCGAAAGACCCTACATAAATAGTCGCACTCCCGTAGCTCTAACACATCATATTGGGAAGACAAAATACCGTTCAATGGAACTGCAGAGGCCTTCTGAATAATCTTGACGACGTGTATGAGATTTTGCATGCTAATCAGCCAAGTGTAATGTGTGTCCAAGAAACACATTTGAATTCCAAACACAAGAATTTTTTGACTAGCTACCTGGTATAACGAAAGGACAGGGATGGCTGCACACACTCTTGTGGCGGTGGGGCCATAATTGTCCGCAAATCATTAGCATGCCACCCTGTCACTTTGAACACTGTCCTTGAGGCTGTAGTAATACGCTTAATAATATTTAATAGGTTGATAACGGTATGCTCCATATACGTTCCTCCTGATGTTGAAGTTTTGGGCTCTGAATTCGAGGCGCTGGTTGACCAGCTGCCCGAAACATATATCCTTACAGGCAACCTTAATGCTCACAACTTTCTTTGGGGCTCTTCTCGCAGGGATGCCCGAGGTCGCCTCATGGGGAAATTCCTTACATCTTCAGGAGCAGGCCTTTTAAAATATAAATAGCCTAAACACCATAACTTAGGACACAACACATACTGACATCTTGACTTGGCTATTGGTTCTGCAATTCTTTTTTCATGTCTTGAGTGGGGTGTGGGCACGGACCCATATGCTAGCGACCATTTCCCCACTTCATTAACGTATATAGGTACAGGCCTGAGCAGTCCATCTTCCCATAAAAGGTTTAATGAATCAAAAGCAAACTGGAATACATTTACAGAGACATCGTAACTTCACCACACAACCATTAAATACCTAAACATTGAAGAAGCTTCCTAACTACTCACGGCGCACATCCTCGACGCCGCCGAAAAGTCCATTCCTCACGCCTCTGGTGCCCCGCGAAACCAGCGGAGGCCGTGGTGGAATGATGACTGTAGGCGGCCGCGGTAGGCCCAGAACAAGGCGTGGGGTATCATTCGTGGGTACCCCACGTCTGGAAACCTCCTCTTGTTCAAAAGGGCAAAGGCGATGGGAAAACGTGCGTGCCGTAAGGCAAAACGAGAGAGTTGGCGTACATTCATAACATCAATTACCACCTACACAGGCGCACGAAAAGTATGGACACGAATACGCAAACTATAGGGACAACAAACACACAGCCTGCCTCTGGTCAGCACAACAAGAGACACTCTCGAAGACGAGGCTGACACACTCGCGCAACACTTTCAACCCGTGTCGAGTTCAGCAAACTACACAAACACTTTTATGAAACACAAACAATCGGCCAAAAAGAATTCTTTACTTGAAAATGACAAGTCAGCATCCTCTTATAACTCCGAGTTTTCCCTTAATGAGCAGAGGCTCGCTCTGAGCACTTGTAAACCCTCAGCTCCAGGCCCAGACAACATCACATATACAATGATACAACACATACACACAGACACACTTGCAACATTCTACATCTATATAATAAAATATGGCTTTCGGGGCACATTCCACACTCTTGGAGGGTGGCCATAGTAGTTTTTTCTTGAAGGAGGGAGGACCCGTCGTCCTCCTCAAGTTACCGTACTAAGGCCCTGACGAGCTGCATGTAAAAGCTCTTCCAGATGATCAATCGCAGGGTCTTGTACATCCTTGGGTACAATGGTCTTCTCGACAGCTGCCAGGCAGGCTTCAGGGTTGGGCGATCGACAAAAGATCAACTTGTCGCACTTGACTCGTGAATCAAGGATGCCTTCGTGAATAAGCAGTATTGTTTAACTGTGTTTTTCGACCTCGAGAAGGCGTACGACACCGCTTGGCGTTATGGCATCCTTAGCTACCTCAGGCATTCGGTGTTTCTGGTAACATGTTAAGCACCCTTGTGAATTACTTGTCGGACAGGACGTTTCGAGTGAGAGTTGGCTGTGCACTCTCAAAGGTCCATGTGCAAGAAAATTGCGTGCCACAGGGTGTTGTGTTGAGCAGCACTCTCTTCATAGGAAAAATGAACTGTCTTAGAAATGCATTGCCACCTATAATCTCTTATTCCATATATGTAGATGACGTCCAGATATTCTTTCAATCATGTTATACATCCATCTGCGAACGTCAAGTCCAGCTGGGTGTCAACAAACTTGCCAGCTGGGCTGACAAGATTGGTTTCAAACTGAATCCTGGAAAAAGCTCTTGTGTTTCGTTCTCCAGAAAGCATGGGGTCCACCCAGACCCAGACATCACTCTTAACAGTGTGTCGATTCCTGTGAACAATGAACACAAGTTTTTAGGTATTTTATTCGACGAAAAGCGTACATTCATCCCGCATATCAGACAGCTTAAATGCAACTGCTTAAAAACTATGAATATTCTTAAGGTCCTCTCACATCAATCTTATGCGGCCAACAAACCACTCCTGCTGCGCCTTTACACGAACTTGGTGGGGTCCCGGCTCGACTACGGCAGTGTCGTGTATGGGCCTGCTACTAAGACAGCACTCAAAATGCTCGACCCCGTGCTGCATCTTGGCCTTCCCTTCTCATGCGGCGCTTTCCACACTAGTCCTGTCGAGAGTCTGTATGCCGAGTGTGACAAATTGTGCCTAGGGCATCAGCAGGAGTATGTTGACTTGCTGTATGCATCTAAGATATTGTGTCTTACCCACCATACTTTTAATACAATCTTGAACAACACATCAAACTTGCAAATCTTTTTAAATGGGCCATCTAATTCCTTACCCTTTTCTCTCAGAGTGATGGAAGAGGCTTCTGCACTCAATGTCCCCCTTTCAGACACCCACAAGACGCCCATCCATAATTTAATTCCACCATGGCATCTTCATCGTATATCATGCGACATGTCTTTCACGCAACTTGAGAAAAATAGGGTACCCAGTTGTGCGATTCTGCAGCACTTCCTGTTCCTGCAGGACAAGTACAGGTAAGCAGAATTCTATAGCGGTGCGTCGAAAACTGGTGCTACTGTCTCTTGTGCAGCTCATGGACCAGATTTTAGAGTTAGCAAAACAATGAGTTTTCATTACTGTATTTATACGGCATGAGTGCAGCAGTGTATGGCATTTTACCCGTTTCAAACAAGATAATCAAACATAAAATTCCCAAGTCCGTCGTGCACACAGACTCTCAAAGCGTTATACAAGCACTGTCATTAGGAAGGTCATCTAAAAACAATGTGATCAATGATCTTTTTAAGGTTTTAATGACTGCCTATGCATCAATCTTGAAATAACTATATGCTGGGTACCAGGGCACTGTGGAGTCCCTGGCAATGAGGCCGTTATTCAAATGGCTGGTGATGCTGCTCTCATGACTACACCGACCTAAACACACACGTCAGACGACAGCTTCGAAACACATGGCAATTACACTGGAGTCAACAAACAGACAACAAACTACAAATAATAATACCACAGCTTGGACGCTACATAACTGAATCACACAACAGATACAGTGAAGTCGCTCTGGCTAGGCTGTGGATAGGTCACACTCATGTAATGCACTCCCACCTGCCGACTGGATCTTCGCCACCCACGTTTTGCAGGTGTGGAAGGGACCTATCCTTGCCGACATCCCTTCACATGCAAGGCACTTGACACAACCCGACACAAACATTTCCTTGAATATACAGATGACACTGTTGTAAATACACTTCGTCCTGTGGGTGCGTCCGGCATTCCTCTCACTGAGTTCTGCACAATCCCAGCGTCACTTTTGTTGCGCTAGGATTGTGCAGAACCCAATGGGAGGAATGCCGGACGCACACAGGACGAAGTGTATTTACAACATATACGAGACGTTGGACGCCCACTCGAAGAAAATGACGGTAACTCAAAAAAAAATGTTCACAAAGCGGGTTCAGTTAGCTTTCCGCGGCACTGGCTTGTGCTAGGCCCGCAAAACACTTACGTTAAGCACGGCTCACAGGTATGTCTTGTTGGAGCTCAGTGGTCGTCCAGGGTGAGGGTTGCAGAACTTGTCCGGCCGCTTCACGGACAGGTCACCAGCGAGCTAGTGCGAGACGCTCCGGAACATCTCCAAGACCAAGCATACTTGGCCCGGAAGTCGTGGCCAGGAATCAGCAAACCGGAGGTCCGAGCAGTAGCATGGGGCCGCTGACGCACCACGAACGTCGGCCTCACAGCAGCAGGAACCCTTGGGGACCGATGGCGATGGTCTCGTAACGGACGGCACGTCGACCGCACGTCTGACGTGGGAAGGCCCAGTCCAACCGTGTCCTGTCTCGGTCGCCCTGCGCTTCCCGGGTTCGCAGCTCTTGGGCTCTTGCTCGCACCACCCTCGTCGTCTTCTCCTCCGTAGTGTCTTTTTCCCAGTGGCCGCTTGGTGTCTCGCGCGAGTGAAATCTTCTTCCACAATTTTCACCATGCCCCCTCCGAGCCACTCATCACAGACACATTCCACTGCACCCATTATACCTTGTAGCCGACGAACCAATGTTTTCTACGCAACGTGTTCTTAAGTTTTTAGCGGAAGTAAACTTTCTGCAGCTCTTATCATATCATGTGTAATCGTCCTGGCCCTATAAACCAGCCATCTCCATTGGGTTTTGTATTGCATGACTCTTACTTCTACTCACAGGTTTTAGTATTTAATCTCATCAACCAATAAATTATTTGGCGCTCTTTGCCCATAGTCAGCCTGGCGACTAAAAAACCCAGCCATCAACATCATCATCACTGTGTGTACTCTCATCGTGTTCAACCAGTGCATGGCTTGTTACGAACTTTTACGGCTTTCGGCCTATGCTTCGGGGACAAATACATATCTGCAGAGAGGTAGCTATAGCAAAATAGTCATATGCCTATAGGATCAAAGCCATACGCCACTCTAAAAAAAGCTAAAGAAGTATTGACTGTGGGACTATATTCAAGGGGGCCTTTTCTATATAAAGTAACAATAACGGGTACAAGAACATAGGTTTTTTTAATAGATTGCTTTACATCCGCTAAAGAAGCGTTTGGCGCTTAGGTAGGATGCATTTTCGGTGAGTACTTTTTATGCAACTGTTACGAGACCACTAGGAGACAACATGGTCATATACGTATAAAAATACACCATTCCCTACCCTAGTAAGGATATTATGGGGCTGCTTATGTAATGGAATATTTATTTGCCAGAGAGAGAGAAAAAGAGAGAGAGCAAGAGAAAGAGAAATCTTTGTTGTCGTGTGCCCCTTGCGCAACGCCCAGCAGACAAGCATTGCAATTTCAGCGGCAGGCCTCAGCCCGTGCTGTATTGCCAAGCTCTCACATCTCAGAGTAAAGTACCTTGAATGACGACGGTTTTAGAAGCTTAACGTCACTGAATGTTGTCCGCACCCGTAAGGAGAACGCAGTGTTGTGGGGTCTGAGGCAATGGTACGCAACATTTGTAATGGTGGCTCGATGTTGCCGGTTTTATATCGTTTTATGTACAACCAGAGGAGCATTAGGTAAGTATCGCACATTCATAATTTCAGGTGCCTATCGACCACTATCTGTTGAAAGAGGCTGCACTTCATAATCAGTGCAGATAAAACGACCCTTTTCTAAACAACTAAACTTCAACGCCATTACAATAGCTTCGCGCCAGTATTTATTCAAATCACACGAGACACGTCACGTGTTCGTATTTTTTTTAACTCCCATCTTCAGCACGAGAGTGAAAATTTTAAGCCCCTTAGGTGGTCGGGCACTGGCCATCTGATGTCGTCGCCGTTGTAATCGTCGTTGCAGTAGTCACGGTACTAAAATACCGGGACACTCGTTTACGCCTCGCGCTGGAACTTTACGCGTGTTAACAAAAATCAGGAGTAGCTTAGCTCCGATATGCCAGGATATACGTAGGGTCAGTTATGCTTCAGCTGGTTATTCTTAGCTTTCCTCGTTGTCTAGGACTAGCTTGATTATCATTCTTACTGGTGCTTTAAAAACACACAAGCGGTATACGCATTATGCGACACATGCATATTTATCAAGCGGCTCCACCACAGCGGCACCGATCCCCCCATAGCTAAGCTGGTTCCACAGGCGCACGCCGGTGTTGCTGCAACGCACGAGCCATCGGTTCCCCACCCGGCCGATCAAATAAACTTTCAGCCGTGTTGAGATGTTTGGTGCACTTTGCTGTTTGCTTAGGTTTGTCTTTGGAAATTGGATACCATAAACAGTAAACGTAAGCCCTCATTTGTTAGCGCCTCCTGTTTAAGAACTTGCTTGAGTGCCAATCTTGATGTTTACAATTTGCCGGCAGTGGCAGCTCAGTGGGCTAGGCGTAACGTTGATGAAGTTGATACATCGGGTTTGATCACGGTTGTGCCGGTCCTTTTTCTGAGGGAGGAAAAGACAACTCTCGTGTTATTGAATTTCGGAGCATTTAAAATTCCTCGGTGGTTTGTAGTTAATTTGAACTCCTGCAATATGATTGGTCTTGTTACCTGGTCTACGTTCGAGGCGAAATGTTGTGACATTCGAAAATTTGGAAATTGTCAATCCAGCCTTTTCAAGGCTTTGTTGAGAAAAAATTACATATTTCAACTCCATTCAAAAAAGATGTTGCAAAAGTTGTGTTTTTTGTTGCATCAAAGGCTTCATGGCTAATAAAAGTTTGATTTGGTCTCGTTATCTTAACTTGGTTCAAGCGGGCAACGTTAAACTTTTTGATATAGCTATAATATGTCGTAATCCGTTTACATATTTTTTTTGCATGATGTTAAGTTAATCGTTTAAACTTTATGTTCTGACAGTGTTAGCATACTCTAGATTAAATTGTACCATGCCATCCAGGAATAAACGGCTTAATACAAAGTGTAATAATCATTTTTAAGTCAGGTTCCAACTGCATATGCTTATGGGTATTGTCACGAAGCCAAGGACGACGCAGTTGTTTTGAAGGAGAAACAAGTTCATTGAACAAACTTGTGCTCCCCTAACAACTCAAAAGAATACCCAGGGGGCGAAGCAGCGTTCAACCAAGTGACTTGCACAGGCAAGTGTCGTCGAACCGAATGCCGCGGCGTCTGCTCTTCGGGCTTTTATCTTTCGGCGCGAGTGTTTCTGGAACCGTCGATTCGCATCTAAAACATTGCAGATCACAGAAGATTGTTCTGGGCTAGCGACGTTAGGGCGAAACAGTCTGCTTATCTGAATGTGATAGCCCGTGCTGCATGAAAATAAAGAAAGGAAGACGCGCTTTGCTAGGAACGCAGATAACACAGCTCGGCGTGGCCCAGCAGTAAAAACAAACAATAAATAAACAAACCCATACATGGTTCGTGGCAAAGATGTTGCAAAAGTTGTGTTTTTTGTTGCATCAAAGGCTTCATGGCTAATAAAAGTTTGATTTAGTCTCGTTATCTTAACTTGGTTCAAGCGGGCAAGTTTAAACTTTTGATATAGCTATAATATGTCGTAATCCGTTTACGTATTTTTCTTGCATGATGTTACCTTAATAGTTTAAACTTTATGTTCCGACAGTGTTAGCATACTATATATAGAATTGTACCATGCCATCCCCGAATAAACGGATTAATACAAAGTGCAATAATCATGTTTAGGTCGATTGATTGATTGATTGATTGATTGATTGATTGATTGTCGGGTTTAACGCGCCGACGCAACGCAGGCGATGAGGCGCGCCGTAGTGGAGGGCTCCGGATTAATTTTGACCTCCTGGGGATCTAACGTGCGCTGAAATCTCGTACACACGGGCATTTGTGCTTTTCGCCTCCAACAGAAAAGCGGCCGCGGCGGCCGGGAATCGAGCCCGCGACCTCGTGCTCAGCAGCGCAACGCCTTAGCCACTGAGCCACAGCGGCGGGTCATGTTTAGGTCAGTTTAAACTGCATATTCATATGCATATTATGGAATATATGGTGTTGCGCTAGCCTCGAATGAAAGGGTGAAAACCTTGTGTATCAATCATTTTAACCTTGTGTTCCCAGTGCATTAGCACATTGGAGAATAAAATGGCGCCGTGCCATTCATGAATAAATGAGTCTTGTTGGACTGGCTTGGCGGCTTCCAGATGTCGTAGGGAGCATAAAGGCTTAGTACCCAGCACCTTCACCAGGTGTCACGAAGCCAAGGACGACGCAGTTGCCTTGAAAGAGGAACAAGTTTATTGGAGCGAACTTGTGCTCCCCTAACAACTCAAAAGAATACAGAGGCGGCGAAGCAGCGGTCAACAAAGTGAGTCGAATCGAATGCCATTGCGCCTGCTCTGCAGGCTTTTATCTTTCGGTGCGAGTGTTTCTGGAACCGTCGATTCACGTCCAGAACATTGTAGATCACAGAAGATTATTCCGGGCTAGCGACGTTAGGGCGAAACAGTCTGCTTATCTGAATGTGATAGCCCATATGGCTTAAAAATAAAGAATGGAAGATGGGCTTTGCTAGGAACGTAGATAACACAGCCGGGCGTGGCCCGGCAGTAAAAACAAACAATAAATAAGCATGTCCATACATGGTTCGCGGCAAAGATGTTGCAAAAGTTGTGTTTTTAGTTGCATCAAAGGCTTCATGGCTAATGAAAGTTTGATTTGGTCTCGTTATCTTAACTGGGTTCAAGCGGGCAAGTTCAAACTATTTGATATAGCTATAATATGTCGTAACCCCTTTACACATTTTTCTTCCATGATGTTAAATTAATACTTTGCACTTTATGTTCTGACAGTGTTAGCATACCCTGGATTGAATTTTTCCATGCCATCCGGTTATAAACGGCTTAATACAAAGTGTAATAATCATTTTCAAATCAGTTTCCAACTGCATATGCATATGCATATTATGGAATAGATGGTGTTGGGCTAGCCACGAATGAAAGGCTGAAAACCTTGTGTAACAATTATTTTAACCTTCTGTTCCCAGTGCATTAGCACATTCGAGAATAAAATGGCGACGTGCCATTCATGAATAAACGAGTCAATACCCTTGTAAAAGCAAAACCATGGTTATTTCTTTTCATCGTGAAAGAAGAAAACGCGATTGAAGTTTCACCTATAACCTTATTAGGTTGCCTGTGAGCGCAATATACAATTGCTTTTTTTCCTCCACGAATTGTCTTTTTTGCTTCCCTGGAAGACGCAGCAAAAAGAACCCGAATGCGGTGTGAATGGGCATAATAACAAAGGCCGATGCGTTTATATGCCCACTTGCCAAGACACGCTCTGGGTTGCCGGCCGTGTACTCAATGCGCTATACTTAGAAGCGACGAACACTTTCCGTCACATTTCGTAGAGGTACTGGTATTTTGTATCTTGATTTTGCAAAAAATTATTTCAGGGTATCCCTTTCATGTGGGCATCGGGTAAAAATTAAAGAGAGTGACGCCATTTATTCCGCCCGGTTCCTGTGAAGATAAAGCATATTGTTTCAGTTTTTTTGTTCCCAGAGATTTAAAGTGAAAATTCAGTGCATGTACAAAATACAATGACAAAATCTTCTTTTCATAAGAGGATAAAAGGTGGTGAAACAAAAATGGCAGTTTAGTGTACTTCACCCAGTATGGGATAAAGGCAGGGAAATGAATCTTTCTAGCCGCGACTGCTTTAACGCAAAAATTTTCCCGATTAGTGTTTCCTGAAAGAGTAGTAAACATTTTCCTACCTGCTGTCAGAAGACTTATATTCTCGTTTTACTGTAGCACGTGATCGAACATTCAGTAAAACTCGAAATAGAGTACACAAGTGGTATAAAAATATATTTTCGAATAAAGCGTTGACTTGAGGTCCAAATCTTAGAGTTGTCGACCGACACTAACGTCATCATCAGAAAACTAAAGAAGATGAGAATGCTTAGGTACAGGCGGGGACTTATTATTCCTGGCTACGCGAACGCGTGGCAAAAGCCACCAACGCGCACTCTGGAGGGCTGTCGCCTGTTGTCGAGATCGGCGCGACACGCATGCGCGTCCTTTTATACTCGCAGGCACGCAAAATTTCTGGTTTCCTGCGCCAGTGTTGCGATGGTCAATTAAGCACCGCAGAGCGACTCCTTTGTAGCATTTCTTCCATCCCGATTGAATATTTGCGTGGTAATGTAATCATTGCTCCGTCTTTGGCGTGAGTGCTTCTCGCGTCGTGATAAATGTTAACCGGAAATATTCTGTTTGGTATTTTGTGCTTTGGGCTTTATCGCGTACACGCGCTGAGACTAACGGCTTGCGAACGGCGTCGTCGAATGAAGGGTGTGAGAAGTACAATCACAGTGTGCTGTGCTATCGACAATGAAATGCCAGCGAGATGAATCGCGAACCTTTATTCTTTTTGGCGTTTTGTATACTACTGGACCATGGAACTTGCTTTCCAGCTAGATTTCCGCTGCCGATGAAGTAGGCGATTTTCAAGTTTAATAAAAGAAATTGTTTCGGTTTTGCTATTTGCTGTTTGCTTCTTCATTTAAAATGATCCAAAGGCGCACTCATTTGTGTGTTGGCAATGCATATCGACATTCGCCAAAATAACACATCGGGTTGCAATCGCAGAACGGCCTACAATTATTCGCTACTTGTACAAGGCATTCCTCGAAGGGAAATTTGCGGGCTTACGAATACGTCGAGGGAGTCTGTTAGCCAAGCAGGTCATGCCCACAGGGATTAATAACACTGGCCTATAGATGTTCAGTGGAGACGAAGGACAAGGCCCAGAACAGAAGAGAAAGAGGAGCTCATTGTTGCTGCAGTGTTTGATGGTCCGCTCCTTACTGCCAAATAAATTCGGGAGGCCCAGGGCCAATATTCGTACGAAAAAAAAACGAATCATCTGAGGCGTTCTGCGATTAAAAACCGACGTACCATTTTGGTGAATGCCGACTTGCAGAACGAAACACTATTACATGAGGATGTCTTTGGGTCATTCCTAAGGGTCCAAAAAAGGCAAAATGCAAGCCTGGTTCATTCAAATGATTGCCTCGTCAAAATTATGCTGGCACCACTTTTCACGTAAACTTCGCTCAAATAAGCTGTATAATTAGGGGGAAATGGAATGGCCATGTGATTCACTAGCTCATTTCCCGCAACAGAACCTGTGATGTCATACCAGCCAGCCCTGCGGTTTGCAGAGACCGGAAAAAGCAAATGCGAATTTGGCAGAACTTATCAGCTTGCGGAACGAGCTATCTGACCTTATATTTAAGGTGCATTTTTTATATCTTCACGAATGGTGGGATAAACAGTGCAAGTTGCGAAACAACACGTAAACATAGAAGTAGTGATGCGACCTGCTGTAGGTACTGCACGCACTCCTCTTCAATTAAATGCACTGCACTGCGGGGCTTTGGGGTTATCTCAGATGACACTGACCGATTGGCGCAAGTGGAAGTTTCTTACGTGACCATATTTGTCGAGCTTCACGAAACGATTATTTTCTACATGAGAAAAACAGGCCTAGTTTAATTACGGTTACAAAAAAAGGAAAGGCAGAAAACGGCCTGAAGGTTATGATAATGCTTGATAATGAAAATACTTGCGGCTTCCCATTTGTAATGGGGTTGCGTTGCCCAGCGGCCTTTGTCGTTAGGCCACTGTAAAATCACCGGGCCAAAAAATTTTAAAATAAATAAATAAAACAAATAAAATAAAAGCAAATACCTTTATGAAAGTTTTGCGCTGGTCTGACTACTTTGTTCGCAGTCTTCCCAGTTTGTTCTCTGTTCTTTACCCACCAACATTCTAATCTTCTTTTGCGAACCTCTACTGCTGTCGAATTCACTTTTCATATAACCTAAAAGCCAAGCGCTTTCGGACGCTGGATGATTCCCTCATTGAGGACAGGACGGATACTTTTACGCTCCGTTACAATATGTCGCATGGCTTCTGGCTCCCTACCGCAGCCTGCGCACAGTTCTTCCTGTACCGGCTCGCCGATATGCGCTTTTGCCCTCACGCAACTCGCCCGGGCTTAAAAAAGCAATGCACTCTTTTTGGTTTTATCGAAGAATTTTCCCCTTGTGACCTCCTGCTTCCCGATCCTGTAGATGTCTCAGGACATATTCACGTCCATCTTCTTTTTCCAGGTCGTTGTCTCTGATTCTTTCACTTCATTTTCTATTGCCATGGTCGTTTCCCGTGCACTTCCAGGTTTCATATACTTTGTCCTGAGCTTTGTGGTTCTTTTCCGCAAATGTGTGTCCACGCTTCTCATGTAAAAATTGCGTAACACTTTGGCTGCCCATCTCTGGTCATCAATATTTATAAGTCGTTCTTCAAACAATACTTTGCTCTCTGCTTCTCTCACTTCAAAGGAGGCCCATCCCATGTCTCCCTGTTCTGCCTCATTTGTTGTTTTACTGTGTGCTCCTAATGCCAATCGACCTACCGCTCACTGATTTACTTCTAGCCCTGATTGAACCTCTGATTTGACACACACTACTGCGTTTGAAAGGTTTAGTGCTGGTATCATTACTCCCTTCTAGATTCTTCTCACTACTTCACATCTGCTATATCCCCAGAGTGCTCTATGCTTCATTGTAGAGGCGTTGTTTTTTTGCCTTTCATTGTTTCATGCTCCTCATGAGTTTTTAGATACGCCTGACCTTCCCTTATCCACATGCGCAGATATTTGCATCCAGTTACCCGCGGTATTGCTGCTGAGGAACGAATACCGATTCATTACGGGCATCGTCATTAAACACCAGAACTCCCGACTTCGCAGTGCAAAACTCTAACCCGCTTCTTCCCCGCATATATCTGTGAGCTGTTGCAGACACTCTTTGCGATCTGTTAGTAGTACTATATCATCTGCATATATCTGTCGAGGGATGTTTTCTTCCACTTTCTGTCCTTTGTGGCTATAAGCCAGATTGAAACCTATTTTACAGCCTTTAGGTTTTCTTTATAGTCTTGCATGTACAACATGAACAGCAATAGCCACAGAAGACAACACTGCTTTAAACCTCTTTTGTGACTACCAGTGACTACCAGTTCCGTGCACTTTTGCTCCTACCAGGCGATTTGCGCCTTGCTCTCATTGTAAAGTCCCTGGAACAGCTGTATAAAGTCTTGGCCTAAGCCCTCCCGCTAAAGTATGCTTCATAGAAGTTCTCTATCTACATTGTCGTAGACTCCCTATATATGAATAAATGCTATCCATAGTGGTCGCTTCTGAGCCATTGACACCTCTATTCATTGGTTGGCACAAATAAATTGTCCTCTAAGCGCCTGCCGCGTCTGAATTCATCTTGTAGTTCTTCCAGTATGCCGCTCCCCTCTAACCACGCCTATAGTTCCGCTTTTATGGCTTGCATTACCAGCCTGTATGCCACTGAGGTAACTGTAACGGGCCTGTACGGGTAGGCATCATCCCTGTCTCCTTGACCTTTATACAGGCTGTCCCAGCAATCACGCACCAAGATTTAAAAAAAGAGCAATGGCGTTACTCGAAGAAAACCTAGTGCATAAGGTTTGCAGTACTATGAAGAAGCAGACAGTAATTTTTTCGTTATTGAGAGTTAGTTATTTTAATTGGTTACCTAACTCGAAAATATTGTCCTATTCACGAAAGTGTCAATGAGGCACTTCATGGCAATCAGTGCGCAAAAGGTAGCATTTCTCTAGCGGCCAGATGTCTGTATGTTGTCTCTACATTTTGTTTTCCCGACCAGCAAACCAATCCTTAATGTATATTTGCCGTAAGACCACTTACTTCGTTCGGGTTACCAAGGGCGTACTGCCGAACAAGACAATCAAGCGGTGCGAAGGAAGTGCGCAATGAACGCGCACCCCAGAACCGGCCAAGAACAAACGCTAAACCTGACGACAAAGTCGCCCTCCAACGCGCTCGCCTGTACAAGTAGGCAGCTACGCTTGGGAACACTGCGTAACCTATCACCGCGCAATCTACAGTTTGCTCTGGGAGTGAAAACTGCCCTCCCACTCCTCATCCGCGTTCGGAGTTTCTTGTCTTCCACGTCACGGAGGAATCGTTGGCTGGTAGAAGTAGAAAGCTTACCTTTAAAATATTCCTGCAGTTTTGCACCGTGACATCAGCATGAAATGAGCGACATGAAACAGATGAACCGGGCAAAAGATTTGCGGTCATGTCACTCCGGGCAAGCGTTTCGTCTTTGCTAGGGCTCAGAGTCCAATTAGAAATAAATAAACAGCCTTGCTACGAAAGCAAGCCATCGTATGTAGCAAAGCAAAATATGCATCGCTTCGACCTCCGCCATCTGCCTAACTTGTTATTTACCGCGAGCTTATAAGCGCGGAACCCTTCTCGTAAGAGATGACGCTGCAATCCATAGTTGCTATCGAAGCAGTGGCGTCCACATGCAGGAATGACGGCAACCTTTTTTCACTCTTCCACGCGCATGCCACATGGGCCCAAAAGACTACAGAGTTATATAGAAATATGTACTCGAAATTGGGTGTGTTCAGATAAGGACAGCCAAAGTGGTGCCATGACCATTTTTTGTTTGAGATGAAACTTTAATATTGTGTAAAGCATTGTACCTTCACCATAGAACTGGCATTAGTCTAGTGAGAAACACCATCGTTGATTTAATAAAAAAATATTTAGAACGCGATTGGTCCGGGCTACTTTCCACATTGCTTGGTGTGGCAACTTTGGGGTCCTGTAAAACGAAGGAAAATTTTTTCCGAATTTTTCCAATGTTTTAAACAAATATTCGCAAACTTTTCTGCCCGATTTGCGAAAATTGAATTTGCGATATTTATATTTTTTGAGAAAATATTTCTCAAACTTAGTAGCGAGAGCAATGACGTTCAAAAGTGGCACTCCTAAAAAAATTTTTTTTACACATCGCCCTAAAGGCTCACCCGTATAGTTTTTAAGACGTGTTTACGAGGGGCTGCTGAACACCTCATACACTGCTCAATGCCCTACTAAAAAAATTTATCAAAATACCACTTCGTGAAATGAGACAAAAAATGAAAATTTTGAAAAAAGGCCCACCTTTCGACGTCATTTTAAAAAAATAATGTTTCTCAATTTTCGCGATATTTACACAAAATCACATTCACTTCCTGAGTATTCTAGAAAGCTAAACATTTGTTGCAATATTTTTGTTGTAACTCAGATAAATGAGGTCCCATTCAACACATTTTTTAAATGTCCGAGCAACGGTTGAGTAGCAGTTCGCAATGAAAAAGGACAAAACATTATGGCTGTTTCTTACATTTTAGAAACCTAAGGCGACTTATATAAAGAAAACTGATCACAGTATTCATATTTACCATCGTTCAACTTGTTAGTTGCAGTAGGGATTAAAATAATTGTGACGTTTCTGAGCTTGTTTCTCCCACCAGAGTAAGGCTACCATTTTATTTCTTTATCGCCTTGCCCTAGCTGTGTCATAAACCCATATGTTTGATTTATGACGCTGCTTAACCGCACATTATTGGTAATTTACCCCATTTATAAGCAAGCAACCTCGCTGCTGGCACTGAGAATATTTGACATGCGATCGTCATAGTCAAATGTGTATTTCCGTTCTACCTGCTGGTACATGCGAAGTGCTAACTGCAATACAACTTCGTCTTCCCAACTGTCCGTCTTTCAGGCTCCCGGGGATAATAAATAGATGTGGTTCTTGAACATTTTGTTTTTAGCTGTTGGAAAGATAAACTTTTATCCCACTACAAAATCTGACAACCTTTACTTTGGACACTTCGAGGTTAAGGGGAAGCTGCAGTTGTTTATTTCCAAGAATCTTCAAAGTGTCGGCAAGCAGAGGTGAAAACCGTCGCTGCCTTTCCGAGTCCAAGTTCGATGTTGTATACCTTCAATTTATTTCGTTTGAGTTCGCTATTTCCGGAAGGATACGGGATGCCGAGTAATTGATTGAGTGATTGATTGTAGGGTTTAATGCGCCGACGCAACGCAGGCGATGAGGCGTGCCGTAGTGGAGGTCTCCGGATTAATTGTGACCACGTGCGTTCTTTAACGTACGCCGAAATCTCGTACACACGGGCGTTTTTGTTTTTCGCTTCCATCAAAAAAGCGGCCGGCGCGGCCGGGAATCGAACCCGCGACCTCGTGCTCAGCAGCAGAACGCCTTAGCCACTGAGCCACCGCGGCGGGTGAGGGATGCCGAGTACCGGCGGAACATTTTTGCTTTTCTCTTCTTTGTTTCTCAAATGTGGCGATATCGCCATCGCCAAGATATAACACGACGAAATTCACTTTTCCAGGATGCTGTCCACGAACTGTTTAGTACTTTGTGCGGCTTTGCTTGAAGGTCAATGCAAAATATGCACAGCAGCTTGATGCTTGACAAGGCTCTCCACGCCATCGTGCGCACTTTTGTCATGTTCGGTTCCAGTGAAAAGCCACTTTGTCACCCTACATTCACTTCTGTGCACCTCGAGGAACTGATATTTGCTCTTAAATTGGGTGGCACCACCGTTATTTATGCACATTATTAAAGCGCATATTGATGCATGCTCTTCAAGATGTCGCTTGATTTCGACCAACCCCAAGCATGCATGAGCCGAATCACAGACTGTGCTCCCGCAAAGAGTCGTTGTAGTCTTTCTCGACATAGCAACGCACGTGAACACACTTCTTTGCCTCTGCGGTGAATGGTATCATCTACCTCCGTCGGGAAGTAATTCCTACAGCATAAGCAAAGCTTCTGACCACTGTTTGTCAGATCTTTGAAGATCCTTGGAAATAAACAACTCCAGCTTCCCCTTAACCTTGAAGTGTCCAAAGTAAAGATTGTCAGATTTTGTAGTGGGATGAAAGTTTATCTTTCCAACAGCTAAAAACAAAATGCTCAAGAACTACATCTATTTATTATCCCCGGGAGCCTGAAAGACGGACAGTTGGGAAGACGAAGTTGTTTTGCAGTTAGCACTTCGCATGTACGAGCAGGTAGAACAGAAATACACATTTGACTATGACGATCGCATGTCAAATATTCTCAGTGCCAGCAGCGAGGTTGCTTGCTTATAAATGGGATAAATTACTAATAATGTGCGGTTAAGCAGCGTCAGAAATCAAACATATGGGTTTATTACACAGCTAGGGCAAGGCGATAAAGAAATAAAATGGTAGCCTTACTGCGGTGGGAGAAGAAGCTCAGAAAGGCCACAGTTATTTTAATCCCTACTGCAACTAACAAGTTGAACGATGGTAAATATGAATACTATGATCAGTTTTCTTTATATCAGTCGCTTTAGTTTTCTAAAATGTAAGAAACAGCCATAATTGTTTGTCATTTTTCACTGCGAACTGCTACTCAACCGTTGCTCTGACATTAAAAAATTTGTTGAATGGGACCTCATTTTTCTGAGTTACAACAAAAATAATGCAACAAATGTTTAGCTTTCTAGAATACTCAGGAATTGAATGCCATTTTGTGTAAATATCGCGAAAATTGAGAAACATGATTTTTTTAAAATGACGTCGAAAGGTGGGCCTTTTTTCAAAATTTTCATTTTTTGTCTCATTTCACGAAGCGGTATCTTGATAAATTTTCCTAGTAGGGCATTGAGCAGTGTATGAGGTGTTCAGCAGCCCCTCGTAAACACGTCTCAAAAACTATACGGGTGAGCCTTTAGGGCGATGTGTAAAAAAAAATTTTTTTAGGAGTGCTACTTTTGAACGTCATTGCTCTCGCTACTAAGTTTGAGAAATTTTTTCTCAAAAAATATAAATATTGCAAATTCAATTTTCACAAATCGGGCAGAAAAGTTTCCGAATATTTGTTTAAAAAATTTGAAAAATTCGGAAAAAATTTCCCTTCGTTTTACAGGACCCCAAAATTGCCACACCAAGCAATGTGGAAAGTAGCCCGGACCAATCGCGTTCTAAATATTTTTTTATTAAATCAACGATTGTGTTTCTCACAAAACTAATGCCACTTCCATGGTGAAGGTACAATGCTCTACACAATATTAAAGTTTCATCTCAAACAAAAAATGGTCATGGCACCACTTTGGCTGTCCTTATCTGAACACACCCTCGAGAGAAATCTGGTGCCACTATCTAGGGGAGCCGCGATTCGGCGAGTGTTCCGTCATGTACAGGGCAGGCACGTTCCGCTTGTCCTTTGCATGGCTCATGAACAATCTGAAAAGTTACCTCTGGCTGCAAAAAAGCAACAATATTACTGTAGAAGGTTCATAATGTTTGTTTTGTTATTATTATATTTACCCCCGAAAAGATTAATTTGTCACTGATTATGTAGAGGCTTCATGCACGATGAACAGAAAAAAATATTACCCTTTTTTGCTGAATTTGACTTCTAGACAAAAAAGAAGCCATGTGAGGAGGAACGTTGCTAGCGGCAATGGAGCCGCCTACGGCGGCCCACGACTGCAGCGACAGATTTCCCTCTAGTATATATGAGTATGAACCTCTATGCAAAAGAACAGCGATTCGCACAGTAACATAGCAAGACCACGGTGGGTACGCGCTCAGTAGTAGAGACTAATAGTGTTTCCTCCCGATTACAAAAGACAAAGACACCAACAAGGGTGGGAAGTTTGATTGCAGACGCTGTAGAGCTGCAGAACTTTCAGATAGCCTAGCACTCAAACTATGGGCGTCTGAAGATTTTTACCGGCATGTGCGCAATCAGAAGAGCCAAAGGGAAGGGATGTTGGGAACAGAATTTCGATACTGCGCTATTTTTTTAAATGCTGCATGTAGACACACAGCCACCCCCCCCCCCCCCACCAAAAAAAATGGACGCCATCCCACCCTGCCAAAGTGGATGTACAGCGAACCTCTTGTAAACACCACAAAAGATGGAGGGAAGGCTATGAATTTCTCCTGGTCGTCTCGGTGGGCTCGTAGCTTGCGCTCGGCTTCTCTGGCGGCAAATGCCATGTCCTGCCAACATTGATGCATACGTTGGCCCTCAAATGACGTCAACCTCTTTTTCGAGAGCAGCTGCAAACCAAATGTCTCCCAGGAACACATGCGGGGGGGGGGGGCATCCATTGTTCACAGGTGCCTTATATTCCATAATGCGGTTGCGATGCTCGTTTTTTTGTTTTTTTGCAAGATTACTGAGCGCTCTATGCTGCCTGCCTTATTAGCTTGCTGCATGCGGTCTGCATCTCGAGCAAGAACCGCTGAGTCTTGCCAGACTTTTCTGTTTACGACATAAAATTTATCGACCAACGAGAGGCTAACAGCTTCGCTGTAAAACATATGTTTTTGCTCATTGTGAGGCCGCGTGTTAAGCAGGCGGGCATGTGGCTTGCGGAGGATGATCAACGACAAGTGATGCCATGGGTTCAGCACATGTTAAAAAACATATTCTTTGGCGGACACACAAACGCTAGAGAAACGCACTAGGAACGATTACGGTAACACAATGCAGCACACTCGCAAAGCGGACGCGAAAAGAAACTAACACAAGTCCGAAGTAAAGTTCGAAAGGAGGGGAAAACAAAGGAGGCGATACGCTCACGTCTAGTCTATTCGACGCTGGGCGGAATGACGTCGGTAGTACGTGTTGAGCGCTCCCCGTGTAGGGTGCCGGGGGTCCGGAGACGTGGCGGTACACTCTCTCGGTGCCGCCTTTTAAGACTCAGAGGCCCCAGGTCGGAACGCCGATGCCCGCGCTCGTGCCTGGCTACTCTAGGTCTCGCCCCGAACCGCGGCCCGGATCACGCCTCGGGATCTCGCCAGCGGGAACAGGCACCCCTCGTTGCAGCAGAGGAGTCCCGGAACAGCTCCCGGGATGATTCTCGGAGCACGGCGCGTGAACGCACCTGGCGTGCCCTCGAACCGCCTCCCGAGAGGAATCCTTACGCTGTCCCGTCCGCGGTTACTGCCGGCACACACCCCTCTCGTGCTCTCCGCTCGTCGTCTTCGCACTCTCCGGCCCGGGGACGTCAATCATCACATTCACCCCCCTTCCCGAGAGGTTTGTTTAGGAGAAACAAAACTCGGCACAGAATGTCACCACGGCAGCGACGAGACGTATCACACGGAAGAACGTTCTGTCGCGTCAGACGTGCTAGCACCACTAGCACCAGCACAAGATGATGATGGCTTAAGTTTAATGGCGCAAGGCCGACATGGGCAAAGAGCGCCAAATACAAAGTTATTAGATAAGGAGGGAAATCGGATAAAGTCAGTTAAATACTATGAGCACGTCTGGTGTAAAGGGCCAGGGTGAAGAACGTGAGTGGTTAAAAAATAAATACGGTGGCTGGTGTATAGGACCAGGGGTAAAACTATGGGTGATAAGAGATGAGTTGTAAGAAATGAACTTCAGATAGGAACCTTAAGGTTCGCTGAACAGAGAACATGGCTTCATCTCCTAAGAAGTATGACGGGTGTGGTGGAATATGTCGTGTGTGTAGTTGTGGGAAGTGTTTTCGTCGTGTAATGTCGAGTGCCTTACATTGTATGAGGATGTGGATCACGGATAGGGCCTCTCCGCACCTGCTGCACAGAGGTCTTGGAGACCCCGTGAGAAGGTGCGAGTGCGTTGCATGAGTGTGCCCCATCCGTAATCTAGCCAAGGCGACTTCAGTGTATCTATTACGTGTGTCGGTGGTGTATGGTCCCAAGTGTGGTTTTATTACGTGTAACTTGTTGTCTGTTTGTTCACTCCAGTGTGTTTGCCATGTTTTGCGAAGTTGTTGTCTGATGTGTGGTTTCACGTCGGTGTAGGGTAATGTGGTTATGTCTACTGTATTCGAGAGTGTAGCAGCAGCAGCCATTCGGTCCGCTGCTTCGTTCCCGGCTATACCACTGTGGCCAGGGACCCAGCAAAGAACCAGTTCAAATTTGCGTACATACACCGACATAATACCCTTGACTATTAGATTTACAACGTGATTTTTTGAAGACTTTGTTGACGACAACGCCCGCACGACACTGAGGGAGTCTGTATATATAATGGATTGTGGGATGTGACTTTGAAGGATATGATTAACAACAAGAAGTACACCATAAGCCTCTGCCGTAAAGATACTGGTATTACTGTTAAGAGTTCTAGTGACATTAAGGCCGGCCCCATGCGCTGCGCAGGACACAGAGGTGGCAGTTTTAGAGGCGTCCGTATAAAATTCAGAAAATTGATACTTCTGCTGCAAATACAAGAAGTGCTGCAGAATTGCACATGTGGGAGCTCGGTTTTTATCTACATGTGTGAAGGATGTGTCGCATGATACAGGGCGGAGATGCCATGGTGCTATAAAATCTGTTTGAGAACTTTGTATGGTGTCTAAAAAGGAGACAGAAAGCTCTGACGCTTCCTCTCTAACTCTGTAAGAGAAGGGCGCAGAGAACGATGGTCGGTTTAGGAGTAGTGCAGTCTGAGACGTATCATAAAAAGCCGATTTAAAAGGATGGTGTGGCATAGATGAAATTTTAAAAGCAAAAAGAAGATCTGTGTATGCTCGCTGACGTTGTAGGTTCCACTTATTACACTCCACATAGAGGCTTTCGACCGGGCTAGTCCGGAAGGCGCCACATGCCAACCGGAGCCCCAGATGAAGCACTGGGTCCAGCATTTTCAGGGATGTCTTACTTGCTGACCCATAAACAACGCTTCCATAGTCTAATCGTGAACCTATCAGGCTGGTAAAAACACGTAAAAGAAGTTGTTTGTCAGCCCCATATGAAGAGTGGGAGAGAACCTTGAGTATATTCATGGCCTTTAAGCATTTATGTTTAAGTTGTTTTATGTGTGGAATGAACGAGAGCTTTTCGTCAAGGACTACACCTAAAAACTTGTGTTCATTTCTGACTGGAATTGAGACACCATTGAGTTTGATGTCTGGATCCGGCCGAATGCCGCGCCTTTTCGAAAACAAAACACAAGTACACTTCACTGGATTAAATTTAAAACCGTTGCTATCTGCCCAGCCAGCTAGCTTGTTAACACCAAGCTGGACTTGGCGCTCGCAGATAGACAGGTTACAAGACTTAAAGGATAATTGCACGTCGTCTACATAGATTGAGCAGGAAATGGTTGGTGGCAGAGCCTTCCGAAGAGAGTTCATTTTTACAATAAACAACGTGCAACTCAAGACTCCACCTTGCGGAACACCGTTTTCCTGCACATGAACTCTCGAGAGTGCAGTTCCAACTCGCACGCGAAACGTTCTTTCAGAGAGGTAACTGGCAAGCGTGTTCCACATGTTACCCGACATACCAAAGGACTTCAAATCGCTGAGGATGCCGTACCGCCAAGCAGTGTCGTACGCCTTTTCAAGATCAAAGAATACTGTCATACAGTACTGCTTATGGAGGTAAGCATCTTTAATATATGACTCTAACGCAACGAGTTGATCGTTCGTAGATCGCCCCGCCCTAAAGCCTGCCTGACAGCTCTCGAGAAGACCGTTGTACTCTAAGAAGTACACGAGTCTCCTGTTTATCATCTTCTCGAAGAGCTTACACAGGCAGCTTGTCAGGGCAATGGGGCGATAACTGGCGGGAGAGGAAGGGTCCTTCCCTTCCTTTAGGAAAGCCACTACTATGGCCTCCCTCCAAGAGCGTGGGATGTGCCCCGAAAGAAATATTTTATTGTAGAGGTGAAGAAGTGTTTCAAGTGTGTCTGCATGTAAGTTTTGTATCATTGTGTATGAAATCCTGTCTGCACCTGGAGCTGAAGGTTTACAAGTACCGAGTGCGACCTTCAGCTCATGAAGTGAAAAGGGGCTGTTATAGGATGAGTTCGACTTATTAGTGTCTCCCAAGGACTTCTTCTCACATGATGCTTTGTGTTTAATGAAAGTGTTGGTGTAGTGTGCTGAACTGGACACGTGTTCGAAGTGTTGTGCAAGTGTGTTAGCCTGGTCTTCCAGTGTGTCCCCTGTTGTACTAACCAGGGGCAGGCTGTGTGTCTGTTGTCCTTTTAGTTTTCGTATTCGTGTCCAGACTTTTCGCGTGTCAGTGTATGAGTTGATGGAAGTGAGGAAGGAGCGCCAACTCTCCCTTTTCGCCTCACGACGCACTCGCTTCCCAAAAGCCTTTGCCCGTTTAAAAGAAATGAGGTTATGTGACGTGGGGAACCGGCGAAGGACACCCCACGCCTTGTTCTGGGCCTCTCGCGCCCGCCTGCAGTCCTCGTTCCACCAGGGCCTCCTTGGTGTGCGGGACCCACTGGAGGCCTGGGGAATGGACTTTTCGGCAGCGTCGAGGATGTGCGCCGTGACGAGTTGGGCGGCATCCTCCACGTGTAGGTGTTTTATGGATGTGTGGTGTAGTTGAGATGTTTGTGTGAATGTGCTCCAGTTTGCTTTTGATTCATTAAACCTTTTATGGGAAGATGGACTGCTCGGGCCTATACCTATATACGTTAATGAAGTGGGGAAGTGGTCACTACCATATGGGTCTGTGCCAACACCCCACTCAAGACATGGAAAGAGAACTGCGGAACCAATAGCCAAGTCAAGATGCGAGTATGTATTGTGTCCTAAGTTATGGTATGTAGGCTGTTTTTTGTTGAAAAGGCATGCTCCTGAAGATGTAAGAAACTTCTCTATCAGGCGACCTCGGGCATCCGTTCTAGAGGAGCCCCAAAGAGAGTTGTGTGCATTAAGGTCGCCTGTTATGATGTATGGCTCGGGCAGCTGGTCGACCAGCGCCTCGAAGTCAGAGCTCAGAAGTGCATCATCAGGACGAATGTAAATGGAGCATACCGTTATCAACCTATTAAAAATTATTGTGCGTATTGCTACAGCCTCAAGGACGGTGTTGAGAGCGACAGGGTGGCATGCTAGGGATTTCCGGGCTATTATGGCTACACCGCCCGAAGAGTGTGTGCAGCCATCCCTGTCCTTTCTGAAGACCATGTACCTATTTAAGAAATTTGTGTGCTTGGAATTCAAATGCGTCTCCTGAAGACACATCACACTTGGCTGATTAGCATGCAGTATTTCGTATACATCGTCAAGATTTTTAAGAAGGCCTCTACAGTTCCATTGAATTATGTTTTCTCTTCCCATTATTTAGTGTTGGAGCTACTGGAGTGTGTGTGTTTGTTTATGTGTCGTCTTTCGGGGCTGTGACTCTCGTCTTTTTTGGCTTGTCGGGAGGCTTTGGCGTCGGGACGCGTTCCTTGCGCTGCGTTGCAGGCAGGAACGGCCCGACATCCATGTCGTCGTCGGATGTCCGAGGGGTGCCCGACGGACCGGGCCCCCCGGACTTGGCCCCCCCTCGGGAGCCCTTCGTTTGAGCCGCCACCGCCGAGGGCGTCCGGGGCGCCAGAGGTGGCACGGGCGGTGCGGTGGCGGTGGGAATCGGTGCGGGGCCCGTGGTGTCCATCACCTCGGTACCGTCCAACGCACTGGAGGATGGGGAGACAGAGGCGGGAGCGGCACCGGTCCCGACGGAAGAGGTTGCCACCACAACCGCTGCTGCCTCAGCAAGCGGCGTGGTGGCGGGTTGGGCTGCCAGAGGCAACCCAGGGGGGGGCGGGGGAGGGACCAGGTCAGACTCGCTGAACTGGGTCCCTGTGGAAACGAGACGCCGCTCCGCCCCCCGGCGAGCTGCGTCGGCGTACCTCCCCAGGGGGAAAGAGGCGAACCTCTTTCGCGCCTCTGGGAAGGTAAGGTTCTCAGTGACTTTCACCTTGATGATCTCCTTCTCCTGTTTGAATTTCTCGCATGTTCTAGAGTAGGCCCCGTGGGGCCCCTGGCAGTTAGCACACATGAGGGTTTGCGATGGGCAGTTGTCTGATGGATGATCGTGTTGTGCGCACTTGGCGCATGTTAGTCGACCACGGCAGGCGGTAGTGCCATGCCCAAACCGCTGGCATTTAAAACACCGGCGGGGGTTGGGGATGTATGGCCTGACGGGGCAATGAATGAAACCTGCATGTACTGATTCAGGAACTGTGGAATGGTCAAAAGTCAATATTACATGTTTTGTTAGGATTTCCTTGTTATCTCTACGAATCATGATACGCCTCACTGTTGTCACACCTTGGTCCTTAAGGCCTTCCAACAGATCGGTGTCAGTTTCATTCATTAGATCTGACTCAGAGATCACACCCTGGGAGCTATTAAGGCTGCGGTGGGGTGTGACCCTGATGTCGAGATCTGCGATGCGAGTTTGAGTCAAGAGATTTGTAGCTTGTTGCTTGTTATTCACTTCTACAAGAACTTCTCCTGTTCTGAGTTTTTTGGCTTTGTAGGACTGACCAACAATGCCCTCAAGAAATTTGGAGATCAGGAAGACAGACTTTGTGGCAAGGGGGTTCGACGGATCAACAGATTCGATTACCAAAAACCTAGCATAGTTGTCCGGCTTTCGGAAACTCGTCGTTGGCAACGGAGGAAAGGATACTTCGGTGCGGCCCCTTTTAGGGGGCCGATCTTTGGATTTGGAAAATTTGGAAGCCATATATCATAGTATAAAAGCAGGGAGACGGGGGTACTTTCTCCTTTGACCTTACCCTGGTAGTCAAAGAGGTCCCGGAGCTCCCTGCCTGGTAGACAGGCAGGGAGCCCATCGGCCGGAGCTTGACCAAGGCTCCGACGGCCACCGTTCATGGTTTCTAACCCTCCACCTATAAACACATTGCCACGGTTGGATCCAGCGTATGTTTGGGGGCTCGGGGTCCGCGGTATCGCCAGTACCGTCACCAAGATTGCTCAAGGTGCCCCGTGCGGGGCACCAGCACAAGAGTACTGTCCGAAACAGTCTTCGAAATAAAAGCCTAAAACAGTCGCTATTTCAACGTTCGGTACACCAGCAAGAAAGTAGCATGATCACGACGCGGAGATACGGCTCAAGTAATCTGCACCTACGTTCTCGCTAAAGTGCTGTAGCCTCTCGCTAAACGTAGAGAACTAAAGTGTCATAGCCGCTCCAAAGATAAACTAATACCTGTATTAGGAATAGTTTTCTAATGCTGTCCTCCTGCTAAAGTAGAATATTTGGGAACTTTCGGCATACAGTCGCTCATAGTCCCAAAGTCCGATGAACGATCCCGCCTTCAGCTTTATCAATGGGCGCGTGTGTCACCTTGAACCCTGTGGAGGGGTCTCTCTTCTTGGCTGTGGGTTAGAGGTGGACGATCGCGTCGATGGCAACACGCCGAAATGCTTCGATCCCTGGCACGATCTCTCGTGGCTACTCGGTATTTAGGCGCAGCGCTCTGACAAATGTGACACGACTTTACGAAGCCTGCAGCGTCAGCTTTCATCCCAGGCCAGTAGAAGTCCTTGCAGACGCGCTCCATGGTTCGCTTGATACCCTTGTGACTACCGAGGGTTCCTTGATGGGCCTTGTTCAAGACGATGCCTCGTAGTTCCTGGGGGACAACGAGTTGCGTTCTTCCCTTTCCGGAGGGCAACTGATTCCGTCGATAAAGTACCCCTGCAGTCTTCACGAACTCGATCACCGCTGCGTTGAATGTCCCCTTTCTGCCGACCTCGCCGAAAAACTTTCGGAGAGAAGGGTCTTGCTGCTGTAGCGCACATAAGTCAGCAGAGGTGATAGTGCAGGGACTGTCAGCAACGGCAGGTACCTGCGGCGTTGTTCTTGGAGCCTCGCTTTTTGATGCGTAGGCTCAACTGTGGGACTTCGATCCTGCTACAGCTGGCGAAGACGACGGCAGGTTCCGACCGCGCAGGTCTTCTGGGACGCGGACGCTGCCTTCTCCAAGAACCGTGCTTGCTAATACCGGGTTCTTTTCCTGAGACACCTCGCGTCTCTTTCCGCAGTGATACTCTGGCGGAGCGTGGCGTCGTTGAGACTTGCTCGGCGCTTCCATCGCAAAGGAATTGGCTCCAGGCAATGAACCTGCTGCTTGGCCCTGGTTCTCGGGCAGGTTTGCGCCAGCTTCAGCCTGGTGTCCGAGATTACGGCCCCTGAAGCAGAAGGATTCTTCTTGATGGCATGGCTGGAACCCGGAGACCTCGACTTCGTCCAACAGTCAGCTGGCCAATGGCCCTGCTTATTACATAGCAAGCAGTAAGGCCTCGCCTTACGGTCCTGCTGGTCAGGAGGCTTGTCAAGTTCAGGTGGCCTGCCCCTCTCGTCTTCTCAACTTCTTGCCAAGTTGTTGAGACCTTGAGCTTCGAGGTACTGGTCAGCTGCTTCGACTAGCTGGTCCAGGTTTTTGTAGCCCCTCTCTTTGAGGAAAATGGCTAGCTTCTCGTGACACCTGTCGAGAAATTGCTCGGCCACCATTTTGTCTCGGAGCGCGGCATACGTCTGCTCCGTTTTGGCCAGCTCCTGCCAATTGTCAAAGTAGCCGAGTAGGCGGCCCGCAAATTGACGGCCTGTCTCCGAGTCCTGTGGCTGGGATTCCCTAAACTTGCACCTGTAGCCCTCCTCGGTGTATCTGAACCTCTGCAGTAGGGTCTGCTTTAGTTTAGGGTAATTCATGGCATCCTCAGAAGACATGCGACCAACGGCACTAAGAGCTTCTCCAGTCAAGCACAAGTGTAGGGACAGCGCCCACTTGTCTGAGGGCCACCCTTGACTGGTTGCCACCCTCTCAAAACGCTGGATGTAGGCGTCAAGCTTATCTCGATCCTCGTTGAAGGCGGGAATGAACTTGTGAGGGCTGTGGACACCTTGTGCTGCATAAGTCGCAGTGTGGCCTCCCACATCATTAGAACTCTGCGACCCTTCTTGAAGCCGCAGCCTCAGTTCTACCATGGCACGTTCAGCCTCAATGCGCGCTCTGGTCTCGGACTCTGTCTTCTGGGCTAGTATTGACGCTTCTTTAGCCGCCTCGCGTTCAGTTGCGCGCCGGTCCCTTTCTTTTATGCGTTCCTTGTCAATCCATTCTTTTAGAGCTGGTCCGGACAGTCCTAGCTCCTTCCCAATGGACATCAACTTCTCTAGATCCATCCTCGCTTGCCACACCCACTTGCCTGCTTAGTCTCAAGATGGAATTCGAGCACGCGGTCCTGTCGCGGACGTCAGAAATTGTGAGGCCGCGTGTTAAGCAGGCGGGCGTGTGGCTTGCGGAGGATGATCAACGACAAGTGATGCCATGGGTTCAGCACATGTTAAAAAACATATTCTTTGGCGGACACACAAACGCTAGAGAAACGCACTAGGAACGATTACGGTAACACAATGCAGCACACTCGCAACGCGGACGCGAAAAGAAACTAACACAAGTCCGAAGTAAAGTTCGAACGGAGGGGAAAACAAAGGAGGCGATACGCTCACGTCTAGTCTATTCGACGCTGGGCGGAATGACGTCGGTAGTACGTGTTGAGCGCTCCGCGTGTAGGGTGCCGGTGGTCCGGAGACGTGGCGGTACACTCTCTCGGTGCCGCCTTTTAAGACTCAGAGGCCCCAGGTCGGAACGCCGATGCCCGCGCTCGTGCCTGGCCACTCTAGGTCTCGCCCCGAACCGCGGCCCGGATCACGCCTCGGGATCTCGCCAGCGGGAACAGGCACCCCTCGTTGCAGCAGAGGAGTCCCGGAACAGCTCCCGGGACGATTCTCGGAGCACGGCGCGCGAACGCTCCTGGCGTGCCCTCGAACCGCCTCCCGAGAGGAATCCTTACGCTGTCCCGTCCGCGGTCACTGCCGGCACACACCCCTCTCGTGCTCTCCGCTCGTCGTCTTCCTCTCCTTCACCGCCGTCTCCTGGCGCACTCTCCGGCCCGGGGACGTCAATCATCACACTCATATTTCTTACTCATTTGTAAATAATCAGGATCCCGGATGAAAAATGTGTCCTCAACATTCACCCCGATTGGATCGGCGGCAAAACTTGCTATAACGGAATGGGGTACGCCACATTTTAGCCATGCAATGGCTTCTGAAAGTGCCCACGTTTTGTCTCCGAGAGATCGGCACTGCTGACCCCTCTTAACATTCCGAACCACACGAGCGCGTTGCAAAAGCCACCGATGCGCACTATGGGAGACTGGAGCTTGTAGTGGAGACAGGCCCGGCGATCATGCACTTCGATTTTTACTTTTTTACGCGCATGCACGACGAGTTTCTCGCTTCCTGCACCAGTACTGTGATGGTCATGGAGCACCGCAGAGCGACGCCTTTTTAGTATTCGGTTCAGCACGATGACACATTTGTGGCCTAATGTGACGATTGCGCCGGATTTTGCGCAAACGCTTCTCGCATTTTAATAAATGCTTACGCGGTATGCTTTGTTTAGCGTTTTTTTGCGCTTTATCATTTATGCATGACAAGACTAGCGGCTTCCGAACAGCATCACCGAATAAAGCTTGTATGACGCACAACAGAAGGTGCTGCGCAATCTACAACGAAAAGCTGGCGAGATGAATCGCGCACCTTCATTTATCGCAATTACTGTATATGCATCTTGACGACTGAACTTATCCTTCGGCATGCTTTCCGCTGCAGCTAAAGTTTATCAGAAGAAATTATCTTGTTTTTGTTTTTGATTGCCTACCTCCTTCCTTAAAGCAGCCATGAAGAAAAAAATACAAGTTTGTTTAATTCGAACATTTTTGTGTTCATACTGCCCTGGCGCTTGTCCGAAAGCAAACGATGGTTTATTCCCAGCAAAATTAATCAATTTAGGCCAAAATTTTCATTCTCCGGCCAAAACGTGCCTTTAAACGACGTTTTCAATGACATCATAAAAACAGGTCTTCCAGCTAAACTTGGCGGGGAGTGGATACCTGTTTACTGTTAGTCAGCCTAGATGGCACCACTACAAAACCCGGAAACAATGGTTCACTTGAAATAAACGATCAGCAAATGGCTTATATTTCCAAAAGCTGGCAGACGAAATTTGCGATACAACCGACGAAAGATTTGGAATACAAAGAACTGATTGGTTTCATTCAAGGAAAGGTAAGGGGTGTGAAAGAACGCAACTACTGGAAACGAAAAAAAAGCCTAGAACCTTGTGGAACAAGGAAATCCAGGAACCTGTACCCCAAAGACAGTAAGCACCGAGAGAGCACAGGGAGGCCAAGAGAGTGGGAAGGCAAGCAGAGGAAATAACTTTGAAGTGGAATTGGTACCGCATAAAGATAGAAGTACAAAACCTTGTACCGCAAAAAACCTACACAACAAAGTCAGCTATGGGTCTCAAATATACGGGCAAAGGCTAAAGCCCCGCCAAGACAATTTTGGAACAATGTCAAGGAACAAGAAAAAGCCCGAAGTACAACTGCATGTCATAAACGGTGAAGGCCAGGTACTAAAAGGGGAAGAGTCAGTTTTTCACATTCGCTCAATTATACAAGAGAAGTTCAGAAGAACGGCGAGAGTACTACAGCATTTAAAACGTGGGGCAACTGAGGTGCGTACAGATAGAGCTAAAGTTGGAGAATCTAAACTGGGAAAAAGTAGAAGAAAATCGTGCAGCTAATGCGGCAACAGGGACGGATGAAATTCCTGTATAGCTGATCAACCTACTGTGAACAAAGGAAAGGCACAACTGATTCGAGCAATCGAAAAAACGATGAAAACTAAGAAAGTGCCAGACCATTGGCTTAAGAGCAGGATGGAATTGATATATAAAGGTGAAGCAGGGAGGGATGATTCCAGCTCGTACAGGCCTATTACAGTTATCGCAGTGGCATACTGGCTGGCAATGCAAGCCATAAAAGCGGCACTACAGGAGTAGATAGAGGGGAAGGGCCTACTGGGAAAACTACAAAATAGATTCAGATGAGGCAAGCGCTTAGAGGACAATTTATTTGACCTAACTCTGGCTCAGAATAAAGGCATAAATGGCTCAGAAGCGACCACTATGGATAGCATCTCCATATATAGGGAGTCTACAACAACGTAGATAGATAACTTCTATGAAGCATACTTGAGCGGGAGGGATCATCATAGGTGCTGTTGCGGAAAATGATCTAGTGGGTCGCATGGCCATTCCCTTTTATACTAATTACACATCTTATTTGAGCCAACTTTATGGTCAATTTGGGCCAAGTTTATGGTAAAAGTGGCGTCAGAAATATTCTAACGAGGCATGTTTTGAATAAACCAATCTTGCATTTTTCTTCATGGACCCTTTAAATGTACCCAAAGACATGCTGATTTATTGCGTGTTCGCTCTGCAAATCGGCATTCACCAAAACGACACCTAGGGTTCCAACACACGAAACCCCGTCATAGTATTCGCTACTTTTTCCCATATGGTTATTGGCCGTCGGCCTCCCGAATTTATTTGGCACTAAGTAGCACATCATCAAACA
Organism: Haemaphysalis longicornis; assembly: GCF_048455015.1. Classification (NCBI taxonomy): domain Eukaryota; kingdom Metazoa; phylum Arthropoda; class Arachnida; order Ixodida; family Ixodidae; genus Haemaphysalis; species Haemaphysalis longicornis. The sequence continues at coordinate 177,433,131 of NW_027526385.1, read as the reverse complement.
CTGCAGCAACAATGAGCTCCTCTTTCTCTTCTGTTCTGGGCCTTGTCCTTCGTCTCCACTGAACATCTATAGGCCAGTGTTATTAATCCCTGTGGGCATGACCTGCTTGGCTAACAGACTCCCTCGACGTATTCGTAAGCCCGCAAATTTCCCTTCGAGGAATGCCTTGTACAAGTAGCGAATAATTGTAGGCCGTTCTGCGATTGCAACCCGATGTGTTATTTTGGCGAATGTCGATATGCATTGCTAACACACAAATGAGTGCGCCTTTGGATCATTTTAAATGAATAAGCAAACAGCAAATAGCAAAACCGAAACAATTTCTTTTATTAAACTTGAAAATCGCCTACTTCATCGAAAGCAAGTTCAATGGTCGAGTAGTATACAAAACAGACAAAATGAATAAAGGTTCATAATTCATCTCGGTGGCATTTCATTGTCGATAGCACAGCACACTGTGATTGTACTTCTCACACCCTTCATTCGACGACGCCGTTCGCAAGCCGTTAGTCTCAGTGTGTATACGCGATAAAGCACAAAAATACGAAACAAAATATTTCCCGTTAACATTTACAAGGACGCGAGGAGCACTTGCGCCAAAGGCGGACCAATCATCACATTACGCCGCAAATATTCAGTCGGGATGGAAGAAATGCTACAAAGGAGTCGCTCTGCGGTGCTTAATTGACCATCGCAACACTGGCGCAGGAAACCAGAAATTTTGCGTGCCTGCGAGTAAAAAAGGACGCGCATGCGTGTCGCGCCGATCTCGACAACAGGCGACAGCCCTCCAGAGTGCGCGTTGGTGGCTTTTGCCACGCGGTCGCGTAGCCAGGAATAATAAGTCCCCGCCTGTACCTAAGCATTCTCATCTTCTTAGTTTTCTGATGATGACGTTAGTGTCGGTCGACAACTCTAAGATTTGGACCTCAGGTCAACGCTTTATTCGAAAATATATTTTCATACCACTAGTGTACTCTATTTCTAATTGTACTGAATGTTCGATCACGTGCTACAGTAAAACGAGAATAGAAGCCTTCTGACAGCAGGTTGGAAAATGTTTACTACTCTTTCAGGAAACACTAATCGGGAAGATTTTTGCGTTGAAGCAGTCACTGCTAGAAAGATTCATTTCCCTGCCTTTATCCCAGACTGGGTAAAGTACACTAACCTACCATTTTCGTTTCGCCATATTTTCTCCTCTGATGAATAAAAGATGTTTTCATTGTCTTTTTTACATGCGCGAAATTTTCATTTTTGAAACTCTACGAACGAAAAAACTGAAACAATATGCGTTATCTTCCCAGGAATGTGGCGGAATGAGTGGCGTCACTCCTTTTGATTTTTCTCCGATGCCCGCATGAAAGGGATACCCTGGCATAATAATTTTTTTACAAAATAAACATACAAAATAGCAGTATCTTTCCGTAATGCGACAGGAGTCTGTGTCACTTCTAATAATGGCGTATCGAGTTCACGGCCGGCCACCCAACAACGAGTCTAGGCAAGTAGGCATATAAACGTATTGGCATCTGTTATTAGGCCTATTCACACCGCAAGCCGGTTCTATTTTCTTTTTTTGCCAGAGAAGCACTAAAGAAAATTCTAAGGATCTAAAAAAGCCATTGTATATTGCGCTCACAGCCGCCTTAATAACGTTATATGTGATACTTCAATCGTAGTTTTTTTCTTCTACGATGAAAAGAAATAACCATGCTTTTCTCCCGCCAGGATACTGACTCGTTTATGCATGGATGGCACAGTACCATTTCATTCTCCAATATGCTAATACACTCGGATGAAAAAATAAAAATAATTATTAAACAAGGTTTTCCCCCTTTTCTTTGTGGCTAAGACAACACAATCTATTCCACAATATGCTAATGCAGTGGGAACAGAACGTTAGTAATATTATTGCGCTTTGTATTATTCTGTTTCTTCCTGGGTGGCATGGTTTAATTCAACCGAGGGCATGCTAACACTGTCGGAACATAAAGTGTAAACGAATAATTTAACATCATGCGTGAAAAATATATAAATGGATTCCGACATATTATAACTACCAAAAAGTTTAAATTTGCCCGCTTGAACAAAGTTAAGATAACGAGACCAAATCAAATTTTCATTAGCCCTGAAGTCTTTAATGCAACAAAAAAACACAACTTTTGCAACATCTTTTTGAGATGGAGTTGAAATGTGTACTTCGTTCCTACAATGCCTTGGAAACGCTTAATTGACAATTTCCAAATTTTCGAATGTCAAAATATTTGCGCCTCGAACTTCCACCAGGTAACCAGGGGCACCATAATGCAGGGGTTCTAAATTACCTACAACCCCCCGAGGAGTTTTATATGCGCCGAAATCTAAAAACACGGAAGTTGGTTTTCCCTCCATCTCGAAAAAGGCCGGCACAACCGTGATCAAAGCGGACGTATCAACCTCATCAACGTGGCGCCTAGCCCACTTAGCTAACACTGCCGGCAAGTTGTAAACATCAGGATTGGCACTCAAGCAAGTTCCTAAACAGGAGGCGCTAACAAATGAGGGCTTACGTTTGCTGTTTATGGTATCCAATGCCCAAATACAAACCTAAAGAAACAGCAAGGTGCACCAAACACCTCAACACGACTGAACGTATCTTTGATACAAAAAATCCCGGGCCATTTCCAAATGTGAAACCGGGGGGAGGCGAAGCGTGCAGTGGACAAGAGTATTCTTGGCACCTTGGCGTTTTTTTTGAGAATGTAAATGAAACCGTGGGGTGTGGAGGTATACAGCGTGGGTGTAAAAGTAACGTGTCTTTGATGCACGACGAGTTTAAGCGCCATCTTTAAACGAGTATTCCGGTGTCGTCTTAGTACGTGTCACAAAGAGTTTTAGCGCGAGGCGTAAGTAAGTGCCGCCGTGTTTTTGCAGCGGAAGCTACACTGGCCGAGGTTGATCAATTTCGCGTAGCCCTTGCAGAGCCGTGCTTCGCAGGCGTGGCATGTGGCCGCCCGGTCCACTTGATGATCATGCAAGGGATGGCCAGGTGTAGAACCGATCGCTCGTACGTCGCAGCAACACCGTGCTATGCAAGCGCGGCACGTGGTGGCCCTGTCAACTTGATGACCATGCGAGGGGTGGCCGGGTGTGGAACCGATGGCTCGTGCGTTGCAGCAACACCGGCGTGCGGCTGTGGAATCAGCTTAGCTCTGGGACGATTGGTGACGCTGCTCCGGAGTGGCTTGATAAATATACATGTGTCGCATAATGCGTATACCGTGTTTGTGTCATTTAAGCAACAGTAAGCATGATAATCAAGATAGTCCTAGAAAACGACAAAAGCTAATAATAACCAGCTGAACCATAACTCAAGCTACGTATAACGTATATCCTGACATAGCCGAGCTAAGCTACTGCTAATTTTTTAACACTCGAAAAGTTCCAGCGCGAGGCGCAAATGATTGTCCCGGTGTTTTAGTATCGTGACTACTGCAACGACGATTACAACGGCAACGACATCAGATGCCCACATCCCGAGCACCAAAGGGGCTCCACTTCTAATACGTGAAGTTTGCGCTCAAATGCCGAAGATGGTAGTTAAAAAGAATACGAACACGTAACACTTCTCGTGTCATTTGAATTACATATTGGGCGCGAAATCAAACATATGGTGTCAAACTTTATTAGCATAAAAAAGGTCCGTTTTATATGCACTGAATATGAAGTGCGCTGCCACTTTCAATGGATAATGGTCGATAGGCACCTAAAATTTGAAATGTGTGATAATTACCCAAGTGTCCTTAGGTTATACATGAAATGATATAAAACATCCAATAGCCAGCCGCCGTTACACATTTTGTGTACCATAGCCTACGACTGCACAACACTGCATTTTACTTACAGATGAGTACACATTCAGTTATGTTCAGCTTATAAAACCGTCGATTGATTGATTGTAGGGTTTAACACGCCGACGCAACGCAGGCGATGAGGCGCGCCGTACTTGACCACCTAGTTGACAATTTCGACCACCTGAGGATCTTTAACGTGCGTCGAAATATCGTATACACGGGCGTTTTTGCTTTTCGCCTCCATCAGAAAAGCGCCCGCCGCGGCCGGGAATTGAACCCGCGACCTTGTGCTCAGCAGCGCAACGCCTTAGCCACTGAGCCACCGCGGCGGGTCTTTTAAAACCGTCGTCATTCAAGGTAATTTACCCTGTGTTGAGGGTAAAGGGCTATCACTGATATTGCAATTGCTTGGCTGCTGGGCCTTACGCAAGGGGCACAAGAGAAAAAAGTTTCTCTCTTTCTTGCTCTCTCTCTCTCTCTCTCTCTCTTCGTCTCTCTCTCCCTGGGAAATAAATATTTCATTACATAGGCAGCCCCATCATAACCTTACCAGGGTAGGAAATGGTGTATTTCTATAAGTATTTGACGAGGCTCCCTCCTAGCTGTCTCTAAGCAGTTGTATAAACATTACTCACCCCTAAAGGCATCTTACCCAAAAGCCAAACGCTTTTTTATAGGATGTAAACCAATCTTTTGTAAGAAACCTATAATATTGTACCCCTTTATGTTACTTTCTATAGATAAGGGCCCTTAGAAAATAGTCCAACAGTCAGTACCTGTTTAGGTTTCCTTACACAGGTGGATGGATTTGATTCTATAAGCTCATGCCTATTTAGCTATACCTACATCTCTAAATATAACTACTTGTCCCCGAAGCATAGGCCGAAAGCCATAAAAGTTTATACACGCCACGCACCGGTAGAAGACTGTAGAAGTTTACAGAGTGTCCCAGCTATCATGCACAAAGATTTTAAAACAAGAGCAATGGCGTTACTCGAAGAAAGCCTAGTTTATTGTGTTTCCAGTACAATGAACGGACAGTCGTACTTTTTGTTAAGGAGCTTCAATTTAAAAAATGTAATTATTAGCTAATCGTAATTTCTGTTCTAATCAATGAAGTGTCAAAGGGCCGCTCGTAGGTACCCCCGAGAGGCACCTGACTGCGGGATTTCGAGCAACGAAATTATTGCGCACTCATTTATTCTGAGTGATACGGAAACCCCGAGAAATATGCAAAAATACTAAGTCATGGCGCTTCAGTCCGCATCATAAACAAGTGACTGCAATCCGGCCACCACAGATTTATCAAAAAATAAATAAATAAAAGAAAGAAGCACGAAACCGCTACCGATTTGGTACCCCGCGAAACTGGCTGTTTCTGCTCCTTCCATGGATGCCATTAACGAGGGAATTAGTTCTCATCGGGCATGTGACATAGAAAGCAGTTGCTTTCAAACAGCTTATTTTAGGGCACTGATTTATGAAGCGGTGTGAAGCGTTGTCACGGGGTGTGCTTCATATTCTACGGTGTTTATGAGTCAGAATAACTAAGCACGCAATTAGTTCGTCTCTTACAATACCGTGGTTAGATGCCTGTCGTGGGTACCAACGAGTGCCTTATTGATACTTTCAACACTAGGAGACTTCTCCTCGATCTGGATAATTATTACAAGTCATGATTATATCGAACGATTAAATTAAAGTCGTTCCACTCAATGTGAAAGCTGTCGGAACGGCAGACCAGTGATTGGCCATTGTGGGCTGTAGCGGGGTTATCCGCTCACTGCTACAACCCAATGCATTTCAAATTTTCCGCCTTCGCAGTGCTCGCGCGCCCCTGCCTTAAAATACGCGAGCTGGACTTTTCTTTTTGTGCTTGCTTTTCCTCCAGCACGCGCCCGTGTTTTAGTGCCACGTTTTTCGCTTAGTGTAGCAAAAACCAACACAAGAAGCATTACTAATTACATGAACGCGGGCGCTGCCAGGTTATTAAATATATTTTGCCTCAAATGCACGTACCGTTTTCTTTGCGTGTTACAACTGGGAGATCTATAACAAGCGCCAGCAGTTGACGAGTTTCGAACTCTTATGACGATATAAAGCGCTTCTCTTTCGAAGCCATTGGGTTACGCCGCGACGACATCCTGTACGACGATTAGTTGGTGTTTTTGTGCCAGCCAATCGGGTAGTTTCTGGTGGAAATTGATAACTTCAACAAATCGGCCGCTCTCTTTGAAATACCCCCTTTCACATCGCGCATCAAGATCGTTGTACAGCCTTGCTGTACGTGAGCGCCATATGCAAGGGAGACCCCGTGCCATGAATAAATCGTAAGGCACTCCATCCTAATTGTATATTGCAAGGAAACGTACACCATGAGGGTATAGGGGAAAATATTTGTGTAATGTTTTCTGTAGCCCATACCAAACATATACTTCCTACGAACAATGCAAAAATACATGATCTATCGTTTTGGGTGATGTACAACTGAAACAATCTGTCCCCAACAGTACCAATAACCCCCTTACTTCCATAAAAGTTCGCACAAATAATGTTCCTGTTTGTGAACTAAACACAGAGGACTTGACCCCGGGCTGATTCTGCATTCTTTACCCTTTTAAGTACTTCACTACCGGGCCTTACCTATTGGCAGAGGGACCATAACATTGACAACATCATGATGCAATTTTTTCGTGTAACCGTACTGAAGTAGTCTTTTCAAAAGGTTTTAGTTAAAATTTCATGGTGGCCATGACCTCCTTGAAATAATAACAAAATCGGAAGAACACAGTCGCAATACCAAAATCGGAAGAACCCTTCCTTGCCCTAATTGACGCTATTTACGAAGAAAAGCGTAACTTACTTCTCTCGAAGAAAGGTAGTTTTTACTAGTTATCCCACAGATAAGTGCACTTTCCCACTCCTTGGTCTTTCATAAGCCTAAAAAAGTTATTACGACTGCACCTATCGCAGTTCGATGCCTAGTCAAGAACAGCGAACATAGGACTCAACTTTTGCATGGTTGTGCGTGAGCGGTGTAACCTTCATCACGTACCATAGTTTGCATAATAGGAAGAAATTACACACGGTCGCCCTTGCAAGCGGTACAAATAGGCACCCTACTACTGGCTTGCTTTTCACGAGTTTCTTGTGTCTCTTCTTGAAAATACAGTTCGCTATCTCTATAAAACTGAAGGGAGGCTTCCAGATACTAAACTGGGGATGTTGTCCAGCCTACGTTCGCGAAAGTGCTGAAGGTGCGTTGCCATTATCCAAGCCACTACCCCAAACACTCTACCCAATTTACAAGGCTCCCGGTTGCGGTACTGAACCGTCTCGTGACCAGGACTGCTCTATAAATTCTTTCCTGGTTTTCACAGAACACAGCAATGTCATCCCCAAAGGCAGCAGTTTCACTTCGGATTCCAGGAGGCCAAAATCACGAAACTCTTAGTCTTTTATGGTACGCAAATACGAAGTTTCAATGTAAATACAAAACAACAGCGGGCTGAGTGGGAAGCCCTGATGCACCGAGCGTTGCACTTCGGTGGGCCGCTCCCAACGTCTTATTCACCACTAACCGCGTAGTGCAACTTCGGTACTGCAAAGCCGCGCCTTCTTTGATAACAGAACCTGCATTGATATATTCCAGTATACAAACCAACACTTCGCATGACACCCAATCAAAACCCTTCTCGGGATATAGCTGAAGCACGGCGACGCGTATTTCTGTGGCATCCCTGCACTCAAGCACTCACCTGGCCCCGTGAATGTTAGTAGATATAGATCCTCCTGGTGTACAGCATGTTTAATGATAGCCTACTATTTCATGGATCACGCCTTGTAGCCTACTTGCTAAGATTTTCATAAAAATTTTATAATCAACATTTCTGAGTGAAATGGGCCGGAGTAAAGATGGTTGTGGTTCGTGTCCCCGAAGTCCGGTGTCGATCAGGAACCCAATCGCCCGGGATCCGGTTAATTTAGCAGGAGGCTGGCAGGGTGATGGTGTTGAAGTTCTTGGGGATGGCGGTCGAATTGACGAACTCGAGGCGTTGAGGTTGATTAAATGAAACGAAGAGTTTATGTACAGCTATTTACAGTAGGAAAACTGGGTACATGAGTAGAAAAAGGAAAAACTTCAAACTTCAGCTAGACGCTAGCTCCGAGTGCGCACAAATCACTCGAGCTCCTCAACTTCGTCTAACTCTCCTATTCTCGGAGCGTACACAAACCGCTCGACAAACGACGGCCGAGACCCTGTCTCACCGCAAGATCAGTCGAGTTTCCCGGTACGGCGCTGTACCCTAAAACTCCGACGCGATCTTAACCTCTAACCTAGGGGGCTCACAAATCCCAACCTAGCTTTAACTGTCGAGACTCCTTGTCCCGCCGGGAACTGCCCAGCTCGGCGCTAAGACAAGAACGATTTCCAACAGCCAAGTTCGGCCTTATAACACCTCGAGATCACGCTCTCTCGGGAACTCCTCTGTAGTGTTCGTATACACGTAAGAGAGTGCCCAAATTCACGTAGACAGCTGTCACTCAGCTCGCTACGGAATATTCAATGAGTCACCGCCATCTCTGGGTCAACGGCAAGCTCGCAGACGAGCAGGTGTGTGCGACCCCGCGGGGTGAGAGCGAGAGGCGGCGACAGTTCACTGTGCTGGCCGGGGCGCGTTTACAATGGTGTCTTGCGCGGCGCGTTCTTCGACGCCGGTAATCACACCTCCCCGGCGCTTCTCGGAATCCGGCGGCGCCGTCAGCGTTTTCAATGGGGGATTATCCCCGTTGTATTCGGTCTGCCGGACAATCCATCTCCCGTGCACGCCGTGACCAATTGGCGACGGCTGCCGCCTAGAGTCCGCCGTGTTGAGCCACCAGACAGAGTGGCGGGTTCTCACGCGCAGCCCGGGCGCCTGGCCGATGATCTCATAAGTGGACCTTACAACTCCCCCCTTTAAGAGGGTTACTGGACCTCTTGGTTCAGTCAATCCGAAAAGAATTCAAAAGGGCCACTCGTTTCACCTCTCCTTCAGCAATAACAGCGGAACAAAAAAAACGTGGAAGGAGCTAGGTATAACCACAAATGAGCACCCGTTCATTTCTGCAGCTGATCCGAACCCTCTCTCACCTAAACTACAAACACAACCTATTCACTAGCCGTTCAACAGGGACAGAATACTATATCAAACCGGAAACACACACAAAAAATGCTAAAAACTCTAAGTGCGATAAAAGGAAATTGGGTCGTGTCTCCGGGGCGCATAAACGCCACGAACAACGAGACAACTTAACCTATAACACTGATGCGCGCTATAACTGCAAACACGCACAAACATTCCGGCACTCGACAACAAGAACAAAAGGAATAAGGACTGGTAAAGAACACGGGCAATTTCGCAGTCAACAAAAAGTGAAACGTTAAGAAAATTTGCATTGTCACTGTGCGCACGCACGAAAATGTCCTTCTTGACGGCGTAGCCTGATAAAGTTCCTTCAAGAATGTTCGGCGGTGCTTTCGCTCACTTGCGGTGCACAGAAAGTTCAGTTCAGTGCCCGGATCGATCAATTCGGTGCGAGGATCGAGCACCCAAGGGTCTCGTCCCGCGCAACCACGGCACACACACACACACACCACCGACGACAAAGGACGGGTGAACGGGAACGCTCACGTCCGTCGTGGCGGTAATTAGGCTGTAAGGCAATTCAATAATAGCCTCCCCAAGCAACATTCCGAAAACAGGGTACTGCATTCGAGCATTTCTAACCCCTCTGCAGATGATCCGGACCGTGTAGCGTTGCAATGTCAACGCCAGTCTCGACGATTTAGCCCCATGTGGCGAACACAACTTCGGAGAAGCCGGAGTGGTATCGCAAAATACGACTTCGCTTCCTGTCCCATAGGCCAAGTGGCCATGCCTCTCCAATGCCCCAACGAAAGGCAATGCTGCGCGCTGGCAGCGTGAGCGCAGGGTTGATGGTGGAGCGGAATGGCGGCCCGCGAACGCGACGACCTTCTCGGGATCATTCTTTCTCTTACGCACAGAATGCCCCACAACAACAACCTCACAAGCACCTGTTATTACCAAAAACCGTTCGTGCACGCTAGGTACATTCTGAGCAGCGTCCTGACAAAGACAGTTTTTCAGCTGCCCCAGCACGCACTCATCCTGGCACAACTCAGAACTAGGGCCTGTGACACACTGCCAGGTCGCAGAACTTAGTGCGTCAAACCATCCAGCGCGGCTCCCGACTAAATCTCGGTAGTAGCCGCAACCAACCCTAAAGCTACGAAGCTCTATCTGAGACACCGGTTTCGCGAGATGCCGATTGCGTCTCGTTCCTCGGTTTCAACTGTAGCTGCCTCCTCACATGGTTTTTCCCTCTCCTTCGCAACCTCCTCGTGAGCTCTCATTCTTGGTTTCGCAGTCTCCACGCATGCGGTTTCCTGTTCTCCATCGGACTCCTCGGTTACATTCTCACCATTAAGACTACCAAACCCACGCGACACCTCCGTATCGTTCTTGCCCTCTTCAAACGTTCTGAGCTCCTCATCCTCCGTCTTCTCGCGTTCTCTCTCACTTCTTCTTCTATTTTCTACATGTTCAACCCAGTCTACCTTCTCAGCTCCCCTATCCGCCTTTAACTCCTGCTTTTCTTCAGCCTGATCGTGAACTCCGTCTCTTTTTCGCCCCGTGTCGTCACATGCTTCCTCGTCTTCTCTCTCCGTTCGCTTCTGGGCGAGCTCCTGAACGCCCGACGCGGAGTTCCCTTTCTCGTGCGACTTTTGAGCGGAATATGGAACGCGCCGAGCACCAGGACTTTCCTGTGAGACGCCAATCTCCTCCGGTCCACCGATTAGAGTCTGGGTGCTGCCCGTGCTAGCATGTTCGGCATGTATTAGCTCAGCGTCTGGTGCAAACGTAACTTGCAGCCATACACTCGCAACAACAGTGCTACCCTTTGACGACGCCCTCGCTGGAACACTCCTCACGCTCACTTCCCTTTCCAGGCAGTTCCAGGCGGTTTCAAGTTGAAAAACGTACGGCCCCCATTCAACTTTGCTGTCAGTGCATAACTGGGCCTGCTCGACGGGTTCTGCCTTATGCTCTGCAGCTCCATCACCAAACTTTGCCTGCGAGGCAGTCGTCATGTTCGAGCATCGCTTCATTACACCGCTCTACGGTATCACCGGACGCGCTTACCTCGTCGCTCCTCACCCCAACGTCCATCTCCACACGTTTGACACCGGCGGAAACACTAGACTTGTGTAGGCTGTCACGGCTGCCTACTCTGTCATCGCAAGGTTCAACTTCCAAACACTGGCCGGAACCATTCAACTTCGCTGTCGCTATACGACTTGCTGGGCCTGTGCCCCATGGCTTCTGCTCGCGGGTGTCCAAGCGCAAAGGCGTCTGCCTTTTCCGCTCCAGCTCCAACTCATACCTTCGCAACCGCTCTTCAGATTCGAGCTTCAGCTTTTGGATGCGCTCCTTCGATTATCGCACCTCTCTTCTCTCTCGCTCCTCCGCTTCGCGCGCTTCTTTTCTCTCCCGTTCTTCGGATTCGCGCGCTGCTTTTCTCTTTCGCTCCTCCGCTTCGCGCGCTGCTTTTCTCTCTCGCTCCGCCGCCTCTCGCGCTCTTTCCTCCGTTTCGCACGCTGCTTTTCTCTCCCGTTCCTGAAACTCCAATTCTATTCGTCTAATAATTATTGTTTTGGACTCCGCTTGGCCCACCCCTCCTGCCGCTGCTCCTCCTTGAGGTGGCGCCTCATGCGTCTGACCATTTCCGTCTCCTTCCGCCATGTTCGCCAGCATGCTCCACCAGCATGCACCGCCACAACGATGCGCAAGAAATCCCACTCACCCGCACCTCCTGTGGTCGGCTGCCGCGTCGTTGGCCCCGTGCGCTGGTTGGCTCTCCCGCTCCACTCCGCGCGGAGCTGGGCCGCCGCCGATGAAGGCGGGCTTGCGTCTGCTTGCTGCCCCTGGTTGTGGCCTGGCGATTTCTTCTGCCAAACGCTGTCGGCTCCGCCAGTAAAGATGTTTGTAGTTCGTTTCCCTGAAGTACGGTGTCGATCAGGAACACCATCGCCCTGCCAGCCTCCTGCCAAATCAACCGGAGTCCGGGCGATTGGGTTCCTGATCGACACTGGACTTCGGGGAAACGAACCAAATCCATCTTTACTGCCGGTATGAAGTAAATTGTTTACGTTTTTCCCCACCTCCTGTTTCTGGGATCAATATCGTGTGAGCGAATACATAAGAAGGTGGCAGGACATCCAACCTAAAGGTTTCATTAAAAACGGTGTTTGCACCGTACCTATTTCACTCAAATTCTTTATAGAATGCCGCACGTAAACCATCCAGCCCTGGCGACTTCCCCAGCTTGAAATTGCCAGTATCCTCTTCAACTTTCCTTACTGTCATTGGCTGCTGTAACAGCTCCTTCGTTTCACCATCCAGTCTCGGCATGTTTCTAAGAAATTCTTTTTGAAGTACTCCATATCAACTTCCAGGAAAGCGAAAAGCGACTTACCGTACTCGGAGAACCCACGATCAATGTCGTTGTTATCGTCCGACGTAGGATCATTCCAGTTGACAAAGTCAACCCTTTACTGGCTGCAATGCAGCCTATTGTATGTGCGCATATTTACAATGTTGAAATGCAATTTGTTGTACAGTTTCATATGCGAGCAATAAAAAAAATACATCAGCTAAGGCGGAACGCCGTGTGGCTGTACTTGAGTCCAGCGCTCGAGCTACGACGACGAGGCGAGCCCCTAAAGTGCTCTGCACTGAAAATGACTGCTAGCTTCTTACTTATATAGGAAGCACCATGCACTGAATTTTCTGTGAGTAACCCTATTGATCTTTTTTCAAAGTCTTGGTGCATGATAGCTCGTGAACCCTGCATACCATGATCATTTTCTACGTAAGAACGGCTAAAGAGAAGTGTTTTCTTGACCCTTGAAGTGGTCTTTAAGTTTCAACTGTGCGACATAAGAACAGTAGGGGGCTATAGAGCAATGCATTTAAAGTAATCAATGTGACCCCGATAACTGTGCTTTGTGCACCCTGCTATATATGTCAACTGTCTCTTTCTTAACGACACAACCGCTTTTGCTAGACGACAAGCGGCGTAGTAGCCGAGCAGAAGCAGGGAATTTAACCCTTACAAACCACTTTTTTGTATACTTCTGTAACCGAAGTATTTCGCAACACACACACACGGAGAGAACTCAGGTTTGGCTGCCTCTTACCAGTCATGTCTCGCCTCTACTACTTACAGTCTTGAAAGAAGTAAGAGACGACTGTGCTGATGCACTGACTGGCAGCCTGACGAGGATCGATCGTCCCTTATTTCCGAAAGTGAGAGAGCGTAATATACGGGGGAGACTGGCGGAGTATCTTAAATTAAAAAGGCCTCATTGCAAACTAGTGAAATATGACAACGGAAACTAGACAGGCAGAAGCACAATCGGCCGAACTGTTCAAATTTTTGCCGGCAAACTAACTTCCAAGTCCAGCAAGCACAATCGAATAAAAGTACTATACAGAGGAGAAATAAATTAGAAATCCACAAAAATAAAAGTGGTCATGGCAACTGGCACCCAGCGCCGACTCGTAAAAGCAAATGGCGACGTACCAAATAGCATAAATGCTATACATAAAAGAAGAAAACCTTCTGACATATAGGAAACCGGGTTTGCAAAGAATAACCCTGGAGCAGATGCTCCCACATACAAGATAAACACTTCGATATTTTGCAACCCAGTGAAAAACACCAAATCACCAATAACATGAACGGGAAGCAGTTAAAGTGCTACGAATGATATTCACGTGCAACAATTTCATGTTGAGAGAACCATAAGCCGAAATATGTGCAAGAACATGTGTTCCAAAATATGTGCAAAAGGCAATGGGTAGGCATGCAGAAAATAGAAGTGCGTAAATCCAAAGTTTTGTCTTCGCCTGGGCGAAAAGCTTTTAGCGTGCTGTCAGAAATCCATTGCCGCGTTACCTTCAACAGTTGACCATACTGTATATTCAGTAAAATGCAGCATTATATCCACGTTTTTAATGGAATAGGTAGAAACACCAGGTGCTTTGAATGGGTAGACGTTTTTGCTTAAAATGCCAAACCAAACAACTACTAAAATTACGGTCATTGAAAACTTCCAATTGCAGATTATCTTTTGATAATCATATTTCCTAACTTAGAACTGCTATTTTGCCATCCAAAGTTGGAATTCCAAATCCTTTTTTCTAAATTCAAAAACTGAAGGCCGGTACTACACTAGTCTTCAATATTTTAAATATAAACATAAATCATTCAGAGTGCAGTTTTCTACTCTGTGTGTGCTATCCACATCTTAATACTGTCACGTACACTAGAACAGACAGAATGAAATGTACTGGAACAAATTTGTGCTCCGTAATACACATAAAAAATGCCATAATGGTAAAGAAGCAGTTGAAAGTGACGTGCTCAAACAGTTTTAGTGAACCGAATACAGCGGTATTTCCACTGGAACCATTGAGTTGCACCCATTTAATTACACTGAGATCATTGCCGATCAGACAAATGTCGTGAAGATAGTAGAGACTGGGTAAAAATTGAAAGAGAAACATTATTCTGTGTAAAGCTTCTCCGGCAATGCACACGACAGGATCGAACGGCCGCACCGCCTAATACACTGTACGAGAAGCCCCAGCACGGCCACGCGCTTTTTGGACAACGTGAACAAAACAATTCCAATACATAGTCAGTTGATTCATTAGGCCTAGTAGCACTGCGTCTATCTTACGCTACCATAAAATTGTCTAAAACCTATAGAGAACATCTTGCCTAACGTAGTATAGCTTGAGGAAAACTGCATGGGCAGCTTTTGGGCCGCGCAAGTAGTCCTAACGTTCCGTATAATATCCATCGACGATGAACTCGTAGATGACTTCGCCAACATGTAATTTATTTATGCCTGGTGCACAATAGGGTAGCAGAAGCTTCCTGCTGAGGCTGCTTAGTAGGATCACGGTCCGAACCAACACCCTATTACCCAGCTTTTACTATGTGTCTTGGCCTCAAAAGTTCTACTGCACAGCGCCCACAAACTCGAACTTCAGCTAGCTGACGGGAACCGTCCACACGTTCTTCGAATGCCGCAACTGGGAGCTGAGATTGTGAATGGCGCCTACCATCCTCGTTGCTATATTCCGTAAACGAGGTTCAATAAATTCATCTGAGTTGTTTCCTACATAACTGTATTCTGCCAAAACTAGACATAAGGATGACCTTCGTCGGGCGTCATCTTATTGTCCGAACAAAAACAGCATACCAGAGGTGGTCTTGATAAGACGTTCGGTATGTTTCTTCGTTAAAGAGGGGTACACATGGGTCCTTAAGCGATCCGTGTTGCTTTAGCACATGCTTCCTTGCATAAACTCTCCAATAATGCCCGTTCTTCCGTCCATGATAAGGACTTTGGGCTTCATGTCACCGCCGAGCTTTGACGAAACAATATCCGGGCACATTATTTGCAGTCTCAAAAATGAAAACAGCGGTCACTTTGTAGTCTTCATGTATTCTTTGGCTTGTACTTGTTCTCGGCTTATGATGTAGGCGATTTAAGTAGAAACTTTTTTCGATCTGTCTCAAGGTCGTCGGTGTTACTGCGATGGGCAGCAGACGTCCTGTCAGTCTCGTCAGCAGCGTTTTGTCTCACTTGCAGTCCTGCAGGTTTGAACGTAGTGGTTGACGTCAGATGTAAGTGAAATCGAAGGCCGGCCTTAATTTACAGACGTACACGTGTCCGGAGTACGCGCCGTCGTGGCACGCTTCCCATATATCATATCCTAGGCCTTCGGAAATGACGAGATTGTCATTCATTCTCTTTGCAAATTTAGAGTTCTTTCGACGAGAAGAATGTCTTAAGGACGAATGTATGCGAAATTCATGTGAAAGCCGTTAAAGAAGTTGTTGACTCCTTTGACTTCATCGTCCGTGACAGGTAACTCGACAACGTCCCAAAATTAGGGATTTCTCGATCTTTTGCGTAACGATACCGTGTTTATCATGGTTCAGTGGTAGTACTCTTAGGGATGTGCGTGATTAGAAGTGCGCGTCGGAATGTTTCCGTTCAGATTTTTAGACGGTGGCAGTATCGAAGTTTGGCACGCGCAATATCTATTCCCAAAAACGGCCAAAGGCTTTTTTTTTCAAATTTTCGAGCAAACGGAGCGCCTAACTCGCTGCTATATTGATCACATATTGATCGATCACATATTGATCACATACCCCTTAATCACATATTGATCACATACTATATTGATCACCTATCCCTGCTATATTGATCACATATTTATCACATACTGTGTTGCCCACCTATCCCTGCTATATTGATCACATATTGATCACATATTCCCTGCTATATTGATCACGTATATCGGTCACATCACAAACAAGGAAAGTAAGACTTTGGGACGTCTACGTAAATCACTTTTCATGGCAACGTGGGAGACAAAACTCATGGCATAAAATACATTTCTACGTTCACAGCCTCAATACACGGCTGTCATCTGCAATACTTACCAGATGTACTTTAGAAAATCTCTCGAAGCAGTACACAGTCGCGCTATCCGCTTCATTCTACATAATTACACACGTAAAAGCATTACGCTACTCTGAAACAACTTGATTTTCCCCTCTTTAGAAAAGCGTCGCGAAAAATTTCTCCTGCAGCATTTTTTCAAGATATACCATGGCGCATCAACGTTTCGTCATTTGCATATCAAAAAGGCAACGCAAATCTCCCTCCTTGCCGATCACCCCTCGAACGTATTTCCACCATTTGCACGTACCAACATGTATCAATATTCACCACTTGTATCAGCAATAAAGTTGTGGAATGACCTGCCTTGTAAAACTGCTCTAATAAGTGACTAGGACGGGTTTTTCACTGCCTTACCACAGCTGTAAACATCCTTTTCTGAATGCTGTCAGTATATCAGTAGGATTTTTTATGCTATCGGTATATCTGTATATTTTTTTCGTTTTGTATTGCCTGACCCCTCCACTCTTGTTTTCATTTGTGAACTTCACTTAAAGGTAAAATTAAAGTAAAATGCTGCATGTATAATGAATTTCTCACCGATCGTGACACTGATCTACTTAAGAAGTTCAAAAAATATCGCAACAACCTTAACAAAGAAATAGCGAAGGCTAGGAATAATTACTACAATAACCTTTTTCAGAAATGCAGCGGTGATTCTGCTGCTACTTGGAGGAACCTCAATTCAATTTTCAAGGTTTCTAAATCACCCACGGTAGTAACCGAAGTTACGATGGCTGGCAAGCAGGTTAAAGGAAGTGCTCTTGCGAATGTTTTCAATGACCATCTTGTGAATATGACATTTACAACAATTACAGGCGACAGTTCTAAGTACATGAATCCTCCATGCCTAGATACAATATCTATTGCTCCTGTAACCGAGCAAGAAGTTTTCTCAGCAATTATGCAACTCAATAATAGTAATTCTTCCGATCCATTTGATATGCAAACACATCCCATAAAACTTGTTGCGGATATAATTTCTACTCCATTAATGCATATATTTAATATTTGTTTTTCTAACGGAACGTTCCCCTCTTCTCTGCAGATAGCGAAGGTTGTCGTTATTTATAAAAAAGGCGACAAGAACAATCTTGGCAATTACAGACTTATTTCTATTTTGCCCATCTGTTCGAAGATATTAGAAAAACTTCTGCATTCTAGACTTACCTCTTTTACAGATAGATTGCACACACTAACAAAATCCCAGTATAGATTTCGAAAAAACTGTTCCACCGAACTTGCCCTTCTGGACCAAAAAGAATTCATTCTTGAAGCTATTGAAGACAAGAAATTAGTTCTTGGAATTTTTGTAGATTTCTCCAAGGCATTCGATTCCCTTAATAGGAAAGTCTTGTTGCAAAAATTTGAATCCTATGGTATACGTGGCATAGCGCACAATATCATCGAGTCATATTTAAGTAATCGTACCCAATATGTTTCAATAAATAATCACCATTCCTCAAAAAAAGAGACTGTGTTCGGAGTCCCCCAGGGCAGTATATTAGGACCTTACCTATTCAACATTTATATCAATGACATTGTTCAAATTTATCCTGCAGTTAAGTTCGTTATTTACGCAGATGACACAAGTCTATTCATTTCAGATACTAACTGTGAAGTTTTGTTTAAACGAGGAAATGAAATTTTGCTTAAGCTTGGTGAATGGGCATCGTGCAACGGACTAGCTATAAACACTGAAAAGACCATAGCTGTTGTATTCCGAGCAAAAAACAAACAGCTGCATCAAAATCAAACTCTTTTCCTGAACGGCTCCCCCATTGAAACAGTAAGTAGTTTTAAGACGCTAGGAGTAACATTTTCTGAAAATATGCTTTGGGACTTACATACAGATCAAGTAGTCACTAAACTATCACGTGTCACAGGTGCACTTTACCGTCACCGAGACTTGCTTCCAATGAAAACTAGACTCTTACTATATAAATCACTGTTCTTACCATACATTGAATACTGTTTTCTTGTATGGGGCACCACTACTTCTACAAATATACATAAACTTACTAGATTACAGAACAGAATAATAAGAAATATTTCAAACATCGTCTCTGACCACCCCGTGCGTCCTCTGATAGAAAAAATTCACCTGATTAGCATCCCAAACTTCTATGATTACCGTCTCTGCAAGAAGCTAATGACAGAAAGAAATAAAGGTACAAATAGCCTGGTTATTATGTCTCAATTATTTAAAAATGTTCATGCACGTGTTACGAGACATCCGGAGTTATGGTCGGTCTCTTTCAACAGAACCACTTACGGAGACAATATGCTATGAAGCAGAATACCAGTATTGCTAAACGGCCTTCACAGATGGGGGAAGGACATAGATACTTTATCTGTTAAACAAGTGTTTGAGCTATACCTTCATGATTAATTATTTTGAACTTTCTAATATTTTATTGTGTCATACGCCAGATTTTATTAAATAAATTGTGTGTTTACTGGAAGATCGATGCCGACGTATAAGTATGAAAAATTGTATTGGTCTTTCTTGCATTCGTATGTAGGTGTAAACACTTGTTACACTTCTGACTTCCAATCATTCGGGTTACATCAGAATTTTGGCATGCATGGCAAGTTGATTTTACATTTGCGTATGTATGTATCTACTGTATCTGTGCGTAACTATGTATTTATACAATGTTGCAAAATTGACAACATATTCTTTTGTCTATGGTTGACAACAACATGCTCTTGTATGTACTGTGCTCAATGTTGTCCATGTTACAGGAGGCAGGGGCCTCGTCAAGCTACCGTTAGGTGGCTTTTTCTCCCGCCTCCTTGTGTACCAAAAAGCGCGAAATAAATGCAGACTTGAAATGAAAAAAAAAATGAAATGAAACTTATATGTGCAAATATACGTATCATTTTGCACTATGTATTTTCCACGTACGCTTTGTTTCTCGAGATCTGTATCCCTCCCTTATGTAATATCCCTGTTCGGGGCCTTTAACGGTACTCTCAATAAAACAAAATACTCTATTTATTGGCATGCTATACACGCATCTTAGAATTTGCAAATTCCACCCTTTTGGTAGGTGTTTGCTGGGACCCTCTTGGCGACACAGAACACGTCTTGAGTGGCTTAGGGCTTAGGGATTGCAGAATCGCCACGTTTGGTAGCAAAGAGGCCTCCTAAGGGTGCGAGTTCGGCGAAGCAGTTCCAAACAAAGTGGCAGTTGAAATTTTTCAAACCAAACTACCGGCAAAGCTTTTTCTTTTAGGCGGATTCGGAAAATCTCTTTTGCCCTCGACATTTGTAGAAATGGGTGTGATGCCAGTGGAGTCGGAATCGTGTCCAAGCAATAAGGTAGAGGACATTGTGAACTTGCTTTTGTGAACGTTAATTTCTTTCGCTTGTGCTGCCAGCCATTGAAAAGGGTAGTGAAAATGCTGCAGGTGTTCTTTCAGGGATGTACTGGATGCGATGATATCATCAACGTAGGCAGAAGAATCGTAGCCTGCGCGTGACGCCGTCGATGAATCTGTAAAAATTGCACTAGGTTGCGTCGTTGAAATTGTGGGAAGTCAAATTTTAAAAGTCCGAACATACTCGTAATAGCCGTTTTTGGTACGTCTTCATCAGCGAAGGTAATTTTATGGTGTCCCCCGAACGAATCATGCTTGCATGCAGTGAACTGGCAAAATGTTGAAATGTTTGTGTGGACAGTGCTTCGGCACGGTCTTGGCGTTGAGGCAGCAATAGTGCCTACAAAGCTGCCACTCTCCTGACTAGTTAGGGACCATCTGCAGTGGTGATACCTAGCTGACTAAGGGTGGTCGTACAATATCAAATTCCAACATATGTTCAAGCTCTCCACGCGCGACGCTCTCGTTGCGTAGGTCCAGTCAGCGGGCCTAAAGAAGACAGGCGGGCCTTTACTAGTTTATGGTTGGGGGCATTTCACTTTGGTTTTCTTGACGTTAAATTAGAAAAAAAAGTTTATTTTATCTGTAAATACACCAAAACCACATTTTTTCGGGAAACGAGCGACCCCTCCAGAGGGGCGCGGTCACAGCCCCGGCTGCCTTTCGCGATTTGCCGGTGGCAGATGACGTCATATTCGGAAGGGCTGGCGCAGCAGTCAACACACAGTCTTACTAGCTCTTTCTGTTCCATTTCGGATACGGGACAGAAGGTCAACTGATGAATAGAAGGCTCACACAATCTTTCCTTACAATAGGAGGGCCTGTTGAAAGTATAAACGCAACAAGTTCGCTCAGGGCGAGCTTTAGAAAGGGGTTCTCCCCCAGCGGCTCAAGGCCGACTCGGGTGCAGGGAAGTTTCGCAGATATTTGTTCGCGGCTTTCACTACCAGCGCTAGCCAATATTCCTAGCACTATTTTTCAACGCACTATCGTCCCCTTCCTGGCATGTGGAACTTCGTTATTACATTCGGACAGGCGGTAACAAGCTCTGTCCAGCGGTCTGCGATGCGCACAGGCAGCAGCTAGCGATGCGGCCGCCGCCGGTCGCCGCGTCGCGCGGAGGCGCCGGTGCCGGGTCGCTGCTCGGCCGGTCACCGGAACGTGGCATTGCTGTACATGCGCAGCTTTAGAGTAGGGGAAGTGAATTTTGGTGGCGTCCCAAAGGTATAGAAACTCAAACGCAGAACGCTGGTCCGCGACGAGCTTCAGAAGAACGCCTTCCCGAACAGCCCCAGCCAACTTGGGTTGCAGGGATCGGCTCTTACGTTGCGAACTTTAGGCTTAGCATCAATGCATTTGTCGCTGCTATCTCGACAATTGCGAACGACTATCTCTAACACAGGTATTCACAATATTATGATCACAATACAATACAATACTACGTATTTTTTAAGCCCGTCGCTTCGCGTAAGAAGCACAGGGCACCCGACGACTCGGCCAGCCCTGACTACTCGTAAAGGCAATGTAGTAGCCACGGCGCTCGTGGAGAAAATCTTTGGTATCTAGGAGTCGCTTCACGGAATATCTAAAAACACAGTAACATTAGGGTTAAACATCGACGGGTAAGCAACTCTAGGCAATAAAGATTAATACAGTGCAGATTACACGCCTGCTTAATTCGGAACTTCACACAGAATACTGGGACACAGAGAAGCGGCGGACACAAGTCGCTAGCCCTCTTCCGAATATGATGCTGCTTCCAGTCGTTGCCTCTCGGTTTCTCGCTCTTCCGCCAATGCGGGAGAGAGTAGTGGGCGGGGCGTAGGTTCACTTTACCGAAAAATACCATTGTCCCCAAGCTAAAAACGACGTAAAAAAGTTTATAGGCCGAAACAGACAACCGTAATAAATGTAAAAAGTAGATTTTTACCCGGTTTTAAAAGTTCTTCATTTGCCGTTTAAAGGTTCCATGAAGACAAAATACAAGTTGGGTTTATTAGAAAGAATGCTTAGTCCTGATAACAATGATACCAATCTCATCGCAGTCTTCGAACAAATAACGGAGATATAAAAGAAAATGTGTGAAGCAGTCGCGACCCCCTAGTAAATTTCCCGCAACTTTTCTATGACGTCACGGAACCTTGTTTGTGCGATTGCGGCCGCCTAACTGACCTGTCGCGACGACACATGACTGGACGTCTGTAATGGGGCCTCTAGTTCCATTTGACCGCATCACTTGAATGCTAACGTGCACTGAACGCACTGAAAATTACGTTTTATTGTTGGCCCTTATGACGTACTTATTGCTCATAACACGTCACTGTGGCGCAAAATTTGAAAGTTCTTAAATACTTCTTGCTTTTTTTTGTTAAAAAAAACATCTTTTGTGGCTGTAATGGAGCTGAGTGAGATACTGAATCCTAGTTCTTTCAAATTGAACGAAGTTGTATTTTCTCTTCATGGCTCCTTTAAGGCAGTGGAAAAGCCTATCTGGGAATTAGCTGCCAGCCAATGAAGAAACAGTTCGGGCAAAATGCGTCCGTATAGGGTGTCTGCATGAGGACCAACCAGTTGGTTCATCTGCCGTAAGAACCACCATGGCGCTTGTCGCCGAGCTGCTCCACACTGATCACTCGCAGGACATGTTAGTACGCTCAAGGAAGTAAGCATTTAGTTGATCGTACGTTGTAGCCTTCAGCGCCGCTCTATGTGCAACAACGTACAATCAACTATACGCTTACTACCTGGAGCGTGCTTCTTCACTACGTATAGCATGTTCACTTCCTTTTTGAATGGCTGGCAGCACAAGCGATAGCCATTAACGTTCACAAAAGAAGTTCACAATCTTCTCCTTTATTGCTTGGACACGATTCCGACTCCACTGGCATCACACCCATTTCCACAAATGTCGATGGCAAAAAAGATTTTCCGAAGCCGTCTCAAATAAAAAGCTTCGCCGGTAGTTTGGTTTGATGAATTTCTACTGCCACTTTGTTCGGAACTGCTTCGCCGAAATCGCACCCTTAGGAGGCCTCTTTGCTACCAAACATGGCGACTCTGGAATACCGCAGCACTGAGCCGCTCAAGACGTGTTCTGTGCCACCACGAGGGCCTTAGCAAACACCTACCTAGAGGGTGGGATTTGTAAATTCTAAGATACGTGTACAGCATGCCGATAATTATAGTAGCCGGGAATTAGCGTTGTGTTCGCTCGTAAATTTGAAAAAAAAAACGCTTTGGCCGTGTTTGTGAATGTATATTGTGCCTGCAAAACTTTGATATTGCCATCATCTAGAAATCCGAAAAGGAAACATTCCGACGCGGACTCCTCATCGCGCACATCC
Organism: Haemaphysalis longicornis; assembly: GCF_048455015.1. Taxonomy (NCBI): domain Eukaryota; kingdom Metazoa; phylum Arthropoda; class Arachnida; order Ixodida; family Ixodidae; genus Haemaphysalis; species Haemaphysalis longicornis. The sequence continues at coordinate 177,409,951 of NW_027526385.1, read as the reverse complement.
CTAAGCGTACCAACACAGAACCCTGACAAACATGGCATCGTTATGCAGAAGACATAGAAATCCCAAATTTTTGGGCCGACATTGAGTTACCTGCCGTGGACAACGAAGTCAAAGGAGACAATATCGTCGTTGAACGGCTTTGAGATAAAATTCGTAAGCATTCTGCCTTAACACATTCTTCTCATCGAAAGAACTCTAACTTCGCAAAGAAAACCAATTGAATTCTCGAAATTTCCCATATGATATGTGGGAGGCGTGACACGACGGCACATATTCCGCATACGCACACTTTTGAAAATTCAGAAGGCCGGTCTGCAATTACTTACATCTGACGTCACCCACTACAGCAGCTTCACCACCCGTTAACATTTACCAGGACGCGAGGAACACTCCCGCCAAAAGCGGAGCAATCATCACATTACGTTGGAAATAATTAATCGGGATGGAATAAATGCTACAAAGGCATCGCTGTGCGGTGGTTCAGTGACCATCGCAACACCGCTGCATCAACCCAGAAATTCTGCGTGCCTGCGAGTAAAAAAGGACGCGCATCTGCGCCGCGCCGATCTCGACAACCGCCCCCCCCCCCCTCCTCTGCCCTCCAGAGTGCGCATCGGTGGCTCTTGCCAAGCGTTAGAGTGGCCCGGAATGTTAAATACGATAGCCTTTCTTGGGCTACTTACACCCAGAATATTTGGTCTGTCTGTATGTCTGTCTGTCTGTCTGTATTTGACTCGATTAGGCCACATAGCCAAAGTGAAAGGAAGTCCTATATACTCACAACCAAATCTAAACGTCTACGTCCGCTTTATATGTTCACACCTGTCAACATTATAGAACAATAAAGGACATTACGCAAAAATAAGACAAAAATGTATTACACAAGGGCTATATACAGTGTTCCTGTATCAACATTCATAGATGCTTGATTTTCGCGAAATGAAATTCTACATCCACTCCACAAAAAAAAACATTCACACTGTTGCCTGCTGTTGCCCGCACCCGTAGAGCATCTGGCGGCATTTTAAGGAATCAAACAGCAACAGTTACGAAAGGTTCCATTAGGTAGGTTCAATGTTCTGCTTTGAACGCACGTGGACTAGGGCAACACGGTTCTATAAACATGGAAGTAGAGCGTCTCGATTCACGCGAGTCTCCGCCATTGGGCAGCCCTTGCATCGGAGCACCCGGCCGGGATCTGCGGAAAGCGGCATATTTGCATACCATTACATCTTTATTTTGGGAAGAGAGCGACGCAAGAGAAACAACATGAGATGGATAGCGGGATAACAAAGGGAGGCATTTACTTGGGAAATGTCTGCAAAGAATATCGTCTTCTGTCGACATGTGCAATGAAAGCAGCAGACACGCGGCCAGTTTTAAGTCCCCGCCTGTGCATAAGCATTCTCATCTTCTTCTCTGGTTTTCTGATGCTGACGTTGGTGTCATTCCAGAATTTTAAGTTTGCAACCTAAATTTAGCGCTTTGTTCGAAAATAGAGTTTTTAGTTCTTTCGTTAGCATTATTGTACTTTATTTCTTGGTGTTGTAGTCAATGTTGGAGCGATGTTTTCACGGTCTTTTTACATGCGCTGAACTTTCATTTTTAAAAATCTTGGATAAAAAAAACGAAACAATGGGCTTTATCTGCACAGGAATACCGCGGAATAAATGGCGTCACTCCCTTTTACTTTTCTCGGATCCCTTTATAAAAGACATGCTTTGGCATAATTTTTTTTGCAAAATCAAGAAACAAAATATCAGTACCTCTACGTAATGCGACAGGGATTCTGCGTCAATTGTAATAATGGCCCATAGAGTTCACGGCCGGCCACCCAACAGCGAGTCTAGGCCAGTGGGCATATAAACGTATCGGCCATTGTTATTGGGCCTATTCACACCGCACTCGGGTTCTATTTTCTGTGTCTGCCGGGGAAGCACCGAAGAGAATTCTAAGGAGGAAAAAAAGAAATTGTATATCCGCTCACAGCCAACTTAATAACGTTACATGTGATACGTTAATGGTCGTATTTTTTCTTTCATAGTGACAAGAAATAACCATGCTTTTTCTTTCGCCAGGGTATTGAATCGTTTATTTATGAATAGCATGGCAAAATTTCATTCTTCAATATGCTAACTCACTCAGAACACAAGGTGAAAATTATTGATACTTAAGGTATTACTCTTTCATTCGTGGTTAGCACAGCACAATATAGTTCACAATACGCTAATGCAGTGGGAATATAACGTTAAAACGATTATTACACTGTTTTGTGGATGGCATGGTACAATTCATTCTAGATTATGCTAACACTCTCGGAACAGAAATTGTCAACGAATAATTTAAAAGCATGCATAAAAATATATAAACATATTACGACATATTAATTATAGCTATCAAAAAGTGTAAATTTCCTCCCTTGAATCCAGTTAACGGCACACTGAAGTGATTTGTAAACGATGCGTGATTACTATCGGAAACTGTCGTCCAGAGTCCATAAGCCATGTTTCGACCACTCTGGGTGCGCTTGCGGGAATATATTTAGTAGAAAAAGCATTTAGAAAATGCTGTAATCCTCCTGCATGCTCGCCCATTTTCTGTCCTCTCCGTATCCTCGCCCATTTTCTGTGGCGTTTTCGTGTGACGTCAGGAGGAAATGACTTGGCTTGACTGCGCTACTACACGGCTCGCCGACCTTCCGACACAGTCATATGTTCCAGCGTTTATTGCGCCGACCTACGACGGGTCGTCGCAACTCGTTCGCTCAATTCTTAATAAGCCACGACACGCTTGTGAATGAAAGAATGTGCCTTCATTTAGTTTGCTAGTTTGTACACTGTATCAAGCTCGAAGACCAGGTCGCTCCAAGCAAGCGCTGCACAAGCGCGCATGCGATGCCTCGCTGACGGGTAGTCTAGTAGGAAAATCTAAGGCCACTTGAAGGCGGGAGAAGAGTCAGCGATGTCAATATAGGTACTAAGGAAATAAAATCAACTGAAACGTTGACCGTACAGAGTAAAACTTGGGTGCAGGAAGCCCTTTTTTGCGCTGGGTGAACAAGTACTTTTGTCAGCAGCACGACCACACATCTGTGAAGGCTTTTCCGTCTAAGAAATGCAATTGCTAGACGTGACACATTGTGGACATTTGGGAGACGCTTACTGCACAGCCGCTATACAACAAATAGACATCTAAGCTCCTTGAGAGGCTAAAAATAAATAAAAGTGTAAACTGGTTATACATTATATGCCCTATATACTTTCGAAACCAGCTGCGTTGGCCCTTGGCCAAGTGTTCTGGAGCGCTAGGTATGTTATTTTGCAAGAAGCATGTTCGAATCCCCGAGGGTACATTCCTGTTTTTTGTAAGTTGATTTTTTCCTTTTCAGCCGGTGTTTTCTATACTGAATTCACCATTTTTGGGCCGTAACATTCACTGATTCACGAGCCAGTTCGCCGAACACGCGCAGACGGACACTGACGCGCTAGCGAGTTCTCGTTGGCGTGCTGTGTCCCTAAGCACCGACTGATTGAGGGCACTGGGCACAGGCTAAAATCATCAGACGCTTGCCTGGTTCGAAAACACTATTTACGATAGAGGCATGAGTGAGCCAAGCTCCAAGGAAAGGGAAAAAGCGCATGTCATTTGAGCGTCTGCGGTGTCGCGGAGGGCGTCCATCCACTGCGTGCGCTTCTCTGCTAGTGATTACTACGCATCCACGTCGTCCTGGGGGGTTTATCTTAGGCATTTTAAAGGCGACAACTTGACAGGAGCGTGGTATGACGAATATAGAGATATCGACAGTGCACATCCAACGCTAACGTTCGATGTCAAGCATGTTGTGTTAACATCCGATAAGGTCGGAAGTCAAGCAAGAATGTTGCATTTCATTTTGCGAAAATCAAGCATGTATGAAGTTTTTTTAATAAAGCAACAGTAGAAAAAGCCCTTGTGTATTAATTTTCTATCTTATATTTGCGTAATGTCTTGTTCATGTTCAACAATATTGACAACTATGAACATATAAACTGGACTGAGACGTTTAGATTTGGTTTGAGTGTATCAGACTATTGCGTAGACTTCCTTTCACTTTGGCCGGCTGGCTGAATCGTGTCACAGACACACAGGCAGACATACAGACAGAGCTAAATTTATGGGTGTAAGTAGCCCAATAGAGGCTATCGTCTTTAATTTTTCGAGCCACGCGAACGCGTGGCAAGAACCACTAATGCACACTCTTGAGGGCTGTCGCCGCTTGTCGAGATCAGCGCGGCGCGCATGCGCGTCCTTTTTTACTCGCAGGCATGCCCAATTTCTTGCTTCCTGCAGCGGTGCTGCGATGGTCACTGAAGCACCGCACAGTGATGCCTTTCTAGCATTTCTTCCAACCCGATTGATTATTTGCAACGTAATGTGATGAATGGTCCGTCTTTGGTGCGAGTGATCCTCGCGTACAGATAAACGTTAACGGGTGCTGAAGACGCTGTAGTGGGTGACGTCAGATGTAAGTAAATGCAGATCGGCCTTCTTAATTTCCAAAACTGCGTGTGTGCGGAATATGTGCCGTCGTGGCACGCTTCCCATATATCATATCGCAGGTCTTCGGAAATTACATAAATATAATTCGTCCTCTATGCAAAGTTCGAGTTCGTTCGACGAGAAGGACGTGTTAAGGAAGAATGCATACTAGTTTCATCTGAAAGCTGTTGGACGACGATGTTGCCTCCTTTCACTTCGTCGTGCATGGCAGGTAACTCAAGGTCGGCCCAAAATTTGCGATTTATTGGTCTTCTGCGTAACGATACCGTGTTTGTCAGTGTTCTGTGAGGGCACGCTTAGGAATGTGCGTGATTAGAAGTGCGCGTCGGAATGTTTCATTTCGGTATTTTACACGATGGCAATATCGAAGTTTTGCAGGCACAATATACATTCACAAACACGGCCAAAGCGTTTTTTTTTCAAATTTACGACCGAACACAACGCTAATGCCCGGCTACTATAATTATCGGCATGCTGTACACGTATCTTAGAATTCACAAATCCCACCCTCTAGGTAGGTGTTTGCTAAGGCCCTCGTGGTGGCACAGAACACGTCTTGTGCGGCTCAGTGCTGCGGTATTCCAGAATCGCCATGTTTGTTAGCAAAGAGGTCTCCTAAGGGTGCGAGTTTGGCGAAGCAGTTCCGAACAAAGTGGCAGTTGAAATTCATTAAACCAAACTACCGGCCAAGCTTTTTCTGTGAGGCGGCTTGGAGAAAATTATTTTTGCCCTAGACATTTGTAGAAATGGGTGTGATGCCAGTGGAGTCGGAATCGTGTCCAAGCAATAAGGTAGAGGACATTGTGAACTTGCTTTTGTGAACGTTAATTTCTTTCGCTTGTGCTGCCAGCCATTGAAAAGGGTAGTGAAAATGCTGCAGGTGTTCTTTCAGGGATGTACTGGATGCGATGATATCATCAACGTAGGCAGAAGAATCGTAGCCTGCGCGTGACGCCGTCGATGAATCTGTAAAAATTGCACTAGGTTGCGTCGTTGAAATTGTGGGAAGTCAAATTTTAAAAGTCCGAACATACTCGTAATAGCCGTTTTTGGTACGTCTTCATCAGCGAAGGTAATTTTATGGTGTCCCCCGAACGAATCATGCTTGCATGCAGTGAACTGGCAAAATGTTGAAATGTTTGTGTGGACAGTGCTTCGGCACGGTCTTGGCGTTGAGGCAGCAATAGTGCCTACAAAGCTGCCACTCTCCTGACTAGTTAGGGACCATCTGCAGTGGTGATACCTAGCTGACTAAGGGTGGTCGTACAATATCAAATTCCAACATATGTTCAAGCTCTCCACGCGCGACGCTCTCGTTGCGTAGGTCCAGTCAGCGGGCCTAAAGAAGACAGGAGGGCCTTTAGTAGCTTATGGTCGCGAAAGAGATACCTAACAGGTATTTTTTCCTGTAGGGCGTCTATTTCAAGTACGGAAACTCGTTAGTGATGCCGCGAATGTCCATTCGGGGAGAGGGCCAATAGAACGTCCACATCTACCGTTGATGGCACAGAGATTTCTTGAACCAAAGTAATAATATTTATTCGAAGAGATGTTGCTTTTTGACGTCGGCTCCAGTGATCCCGCAAATGGCGTAAGCCACCATAAATATTCACTGAAACGCTCTGCGGAGCTCCACGGGTATCGTCAGAAAGCGGAACCTGTACCTAGGAATACTACATTTGTTGACACCTATGAGGCATACTATTGTGGTTTTAGAGCGCACCAGACGTGTAAACGGAAGAATGCTGAGCGCGGCTCATGTGTAGACTAGGAACTTCAGTTCTTTTCAACGGTCGCCGACATAAAAAAGCCGAGAATGGCTGTGACGTGGACAGTTGTCCCCAGTAATTGTAGGCCACGCAGATTTGCGGACAGGAGCCCGATAGCCGACAGTGTCTACCCCGGTTGCCAAATTGCTGTGGGGGTGGCAGGCGCCAGCTCTCGGACAACTACGCCCACATTCGGTCCAAGGCTGTAGACGGCGTAACAACGAACGGTAACGTTGAAAGCCGAGCGTTGCTGAGTACCCATGGTCATTCCAGCCGCGACTAGCTATTCAAGGTGGGTATGGAGTCAGCGTATATCGAACTGGACAAACAGCTTGCTAGTAGTGTGGTTGCATGAAGAAAATTACGTGGCGACAAATATACTTGGAGAAATAACACGACAACCATAATGACCTTGACAGCGAGGGCGACGGCCGCATTCAAATCTCTAGTTAATGGCTGGTGAAGAGCTTCTGAAATATTTTCCTTGGGGGCATTACAATATGGTTTTCTTGACGCTGAATTCGAACACATGTTAATTTTATGTGTAAATACACCCAAACCATCTTCATTCGTCAAAACTAAGGACCCCTGCCCAGGGCCAAGGTCACAGCCCTGGCTGCCTTTCGCGATTTGCCGGCGAGAGATGACGTCATATTCGGAAGTGCCAGCGCTGCGGTGACCTCTCGGTCTGAATAGCTTTTTGTTGTCGTTCAGATACAGGCCAGAAGGGCCGCTGATGAATGGAAGGCCCACACAATCGTTTCTGGGAATAGGGAAGTATAAACGCAATAAGTTCGCTTGCGGCGAGGTTTACAAAGGGGTTATCCCCCAACTGCTCATGACCTTCGCGGGTGCATGGAAGTTGTGCAGATATTGGTTCGCCGCTTTCCCTACAAGCGCTGGTCACTATTCCTAGCACAATTTTTTCATGCACTATTTTCCCGTTCTTCGCATGTGGAACTTTGTTTTTACATTCGGACAGCTAGGTAACAAGCTCTGCGCAGCGGCCTGCGGTGCGCGCAGGAAGCAGCTATCGATGCAGCCGCCGCCGGTCGCCGCGTCGCGCGGAGGTGCCGGTGCCGGGTCGCTGCTCGGCCGGTCAGCGGAACGTGGCATTCATGTACATACATACGCAGTTTTAGAATCGGAACGGTGAACTTTGGCGTCCCCTCAAAGGTAGAGGAACTCAAACGCAGCACGCTGGTCCGCGACGAGCTTTAGAAGAAGGCCTTCCCCAGCAGCTCCAGCGGACTTGGGTTGCACGGATGGCCTCTTAAGTTGGGAACTTTAGGCTTAGCACCGAGGAATTGGTCGCTGCTATCTCTACACTTGCGAATGACTATCCTTAACACAAGTATTCACTACACTATCATCCCCTTTCTCGCATGTGGAACCTTATTTTCACGTTGATAGTCATTCTAGTGATCGGTGCTGCCTTCATTGCTATTGATTATCATCATCATCATCATCATAATTGGGCTTTTGTGCGCAGGTAGCGCCATCCATCGTCCTCTCGCTGCATTACTATCCTTAACACAAGTATTCACTACACTATCATCCCCTTTCGCGCAAGTGGAACCTTATTTTTACGTTGATAGTCATTTTAGTGATCGGTGCTGTCTTCATTGATAATGGTGATGATGATTATGATGATGATAATTGCGCTCTTGTGCGCAGGTAGCGCCATCCATCGTCATCTCGCTGTATTTCATGCTGGGCCCGGTCGGCGCTTCGCATCGCGATACAAATTCGATCACCTCTTTCAAAATCACCTTGCATGCCAATCCCAAGCACAATTTTTTATTGCACTATCGTCCCCCTCTTGCATGTTTACGTTGCTTTTCACGACTGCGTTGATTCTGGACAGCAGTAAAGAGCGATTGCTGCAGCGGCATGCACGGTTCGAGCTGTTTCGAAGGCCGTACGGGCATGCACGACAGGCGAGTCTGCGGAGTGTTTCCACGCGTAGAAAACTCTTGATGCTTTCCAGCTTGCTTGATTTCTTCCTAAATCTACCTGCTTAGCTAAGCGGTCATCATAGCCTGCAATGTTGACCGGAATAATGAGCAAGAAGTTCGGGCAGCCAAGAGCATTGCAGCCCACAAATTTTGTAATCCCTTTATAACAATGGATCCACAACTTGGGGTACCTACGTATTTGTTTGAGCCCGTCGCTTCGCGTATAAAGCACCGAACACCCGACGACATTTCCGGTCCCGACTACTCGTGAAGGTATTGTAGTAGCCAAGGGCGCTCGAGTAGGATATCTGTGGTATCTAGGAGTCGCTTCAGAGAATATCTAAAAACACAGTAAAATTACTGTTAAACATCGACGAGGAAGCAACTCTAGAAAATAAAGCTTAACAAAGTGCAGATTACATGCCTGCTTAATTCGGAATTTCGCACACAAAACTGCAATATAGCGAAACGGCGCCGCACGTCGCTTGCCGTCTTCCGAATATGGCGCTCATTCCGATCCCTGCCTCGTTTGTCGCTCTTCCGGCGATGCGAGAGGGAGTAGTGGGCGGGGCGTGGGGTTATATTTATCGACAAATACCGCTGTTCCCAACATAAAATGCTGAAAAAAAGTTTATAGTCATAAATTGACCGTTGTAATAAATGTAAAAAGCAGAATTTTACCCAGTTTTAAAAGTGCTTTAGTAGTCCCTTAGGGCAGTGGAAAAAACCATCTGGATATTAGCTGCCACAACAGTTCGGGCACAACACGTTCGTATATGGTGTGTGCACGAGGACCAACCAGTTGGTTCATGTGTTGTAACAACGATCTTGGCGCCGGTGGCTGAGCTGCTCCACATCGAGCACTCGCAGCACATGCTAGAGTGGGATACCGCGGGGAGCTGCAAGGGAGTGTGGGCCGGTCGCCGTTGCCTTGCGAGCTGCTCCGCTCGTTGCAAGTGCCGCCGATCCCGAGACACATGCATCCGAGGTGGACCGAGAGCGTCGACTGGCGAGGGCGAAAGCACTCACTGCCACGCACGCGTCGGACAACGGAGCCTTCTACGTCGACGTGGCGAGGTACTCGGACCACCCGGGCACGTACGCGGCGCCCGTGGTCGCGGCGACCTTTGCGGAGCTGTGCACGGCAGGCAGCGTGCGGGTGCGGAGCCCGGAGCATGCGGAGGAGCTGGCCATTGCGCTGGCGCTGACGAACCCGAGGTGTACGACGGTGATAAGCGACTCGCGGAGTGCGATCGTGAACTTTGCGACGGACAGCGTGTCCCCGTGCGCGGCGAGCGTGTGCGGGGCCCTAGGACACAGAGCGGTGCCAGTGACGGTGAAATGGTTTCCGGCACACATGGGCCCGGTGAGCACGGGCGAGAACCGCAACGAGGAGGCGGACAGGGCGGCGCGCGCGCTCACCAGCCGCGGCGCAAGCCCTAGCCCCCTACCTGCGGAGGACGACGAAGAGGTGTTGCCGATCGCCTCGTACAAGGACGTGTTGGACTGGTAGCGGGAGGGCAGGCGAACGTACCCGCCGCCCAACCGTAAGCTCACGAGATAGGAGGCGGTGACGCTGCGGCAGCTACAGACGCGAGCGGTGTAGACACCGGTAGTGGCGAAACATGTGTGCCCGGAGGTGTACGCGAGGGACCTGCGTGCGGTGTGTGGCGAGGTCCGAGCCACCATGGCGCACATGCTGTGGAACTGCAAGGAGGAGGACGGTGTTACAGACGCGTTGCCGCCGCGCCTAGCGAGTGTTGTGGCGAGTGTGGACTACGACGCGTGCACAGCGCGAGGCCGTCCAGCAAGCGCTGGAGGCTCTCGAGCGCCAGCGGCCGACAGCACTGTCTCCTCGGAGGCTGGGTGCGAGTAGGTAGCGAGCGCCGGGTGGCCGTCCAGTGTGACGTTTAGGCCGTGTCTTCTTGCCGGACAATAAAGATGTTGTTTCTCTCTCTCTCTAGTACGCTCAAGAAAGTAAGCGTTTCGTTGATCGTACGTTGTTGCCCTCAGCGCGGGTCTACGTGCAACAACGTACTATGACCTAAACGCTTACTTTCTTGAGCATGCTTCTTCACTACGTACAGCATCTTCACTGCCTTTATGAATGGCTGGCACCACACGCGATAGCCATTAACGTTCTAAAAAGAAGTTCACAATCCTCTCTCTTATTGCTTGGACATCATTCCGACTCCACTGGCATCACGCCCATTTCTGAAAATGTCGAGGGCAAAAGAGATTTTCCGAAGCCGCCTCAAAGAAAAAGCTTCTCCGGTAGTTCGTTTTGATGAATTTCAAGTGCTACTTTGTTCGGAACTGCTTCGCCCTACACTCTTAGTCAATTCCTGGTTATACGACCCGCATGCATGCGGCCCGCCGCGTCAATTTGAAGCCGCTTATGAAGCGGCGGTTCAGGCGGCCTCGAGCGCAAGCGGCCCGTCAAACACGCGGCCCAGCGTTTAAGCGGCCCTCTTGAAGGCCGCCTAATTGAGGGCCACCTGAACCCCGGGTCGTGTGTTCGGCGGGCCGCTGGCCGTAATTTTTCTACGCGGTCCATTATGCTAATCTATTCCCGCTTACGAAGCGGCCTCCAAATCATACGGCCTCTCGAATAAGACGCCTTGTTGCTTTTCACCAAAAAAAAAGAAAAAAAATCCACTCGGCCAGAATTGATTTTATCCGTTTTTCTTTTCGCTCGCATTGACAGGCCAACGCCAGCACCCCGTGACGAACGCTCTAACACGATAAATCATGCGAGATATGTAAGCCCATAGAGAGAGAGAGAGAGAGAAATCGACTTTATTGGATCCATAGACGTAACCTACGGAGAATCAAACCTGGGTCTACTACAACACATCAATTGGCGGATACCATAACCACTGCACCACGACCCACTTTAATGCCGGTGTTCGACACAACACAGAAACACAAAACAAACTTATTCACATGAGCAACTCGAGCGACAAGCCACCAACCTATAGGAAGGCTGATGTCTATCTAAAATTCCCTAAGCGTCACGTGGAGCCAGGCCATGCGCGAGCGCCATATGCAATGCAAGGCCACCAACATAACGAGGTCCAAGGGCGCCCCCTCCTCGTATTCCACCGCTAGATAGCGTATGCCAAGGGGGCTCAGCGGGAAATCTTTATGAAGGGTCCTCTGGAGGACATCCCACAAAAATACCGCAGCCCAACAATGCAGAAAAACGTGCTCTATCGTTTCTGGTTGTTTACAAATTGAACACTGAGTTCCCCATGGCACAGATATCCCTCTATCCTGCATCCAGGTTCCAACAGACAAGGTGCCTGTGTGTAATTTGAAGAAAAAGGTTTTCACACCAGGGTGAACCTCCATTCTTTTGAAGCGCTTTAGCACATTTTGGCCTTGCCCAGCTCGGTAATTATATCTATACATAGGGACGGGGAAAACAACATCGCAGATGTCCTTATACAGTTTTTTGCGTGTCACAGAGGACAGGTACTCGCCAGAAAAACGTGCGAATAGAAAACGGACCGTCATAACTATTTCCTTAAAATACCCATACACGCCACCTGGCATGCACCATGTTGATACTACATATTCCGGCATAGCACGCGCCAGCCGTACTTGCATGACACTCTGCAAGGAGGAGTCACGAACATCTTACCAAAACAAAAAAAAATTGGCCGCGTATCTGCTCCTTTCGTTGCAAATGTCGTCAAAAGACGATAGTCTTTATCGGCTATTTCGAAGTAAATGCCTCCCTTCGCTTTGCCGCTCACCTCTCATGTTGTTCCTCTTGCGTCGCGCTCCTCCCAAGGTAAAGACGCCAAAGGTTTGCTTAAATCATTTTAAATTTCCCGCGTTCCACTGCTCCAAACCGGGTGTCTCGATGCGAACGCTGCTGTACGGCGGAGACGCGCGTTAATCGAGGCGCCCTACTTCAACGTTTATAGAACCGCGTTTCCCTACTCCACGTGCGTTGCAAGCAGAACGTGGAACCTATCTAGTGGAACCTTGCGTAACTGTTGCCGGTTGATTTCTTAAAATGGCGCAAGAAGCTATAGTGGCGCGGGCGACAGTAGGCGACGGCTAAGTGAATTCTTTTTCTGCAGTTGATGAAGTATTTAATTTCGCAAAAGCAAGCATGTTTGATTTTTTTATAAAGGAACACTGCAAATATCACTTCTGTATTGATTTGCTGTCTCATATTTGCGTAATGTCTTGTTCTTCTTCAACAATGTTGACAGGTATGAACCTTACACCGGACATAGACGGGTAGATTTAGCTGTGACTATATAAGACTAATGGGCAGGCACTGTTTTGCTTTGGCCGGGTGGCTGAATCGAGTCACAGACAGACAGACGGACAGACATACAGACATACAGACAGACCAAAATTTCTGGGTTTAAGGAGCCCAAGAAAGACTATCGTCTTTAAAACCGGTTTACCAGCTGTCGCACATAAAGGTGCGCCAGCCCCAAGCCACCATCTCGGACTCTCCGAAACAGGTTTGTTCTGCTGCACCTCTCCCATGTTGAGCCCCAAACGAACACCGCAAATACCCGGTGAAGCCTTTGGACGTTGATTCGCGAACAATGCAGTACCTGCATGATATACCAATTCTTCGTTACAAAGAATAAGTTACATGTCGTGGCCCTTGCAGAAATTGACAACATTGCCCCCTTCAATTTCTCGGCCGTCTCCCTCACCGCCTGTGTCTGGCTACGCCAGTATGGTTCACTATCCCTATATATTCCAGTTCAACGCCCAAGTACTTCACTGGAGTGGTGACCCAACTAATATTAGCGAAGGTTGGCGGTGTTGATGACCATTCCTCATGCCAAAATCTTAGGCACTTTGCCCAGTTCACAAAACTACCCGTCACCATGCCAAACGTGTTGACAGTGTCAACTACCAACTGAACGCTTTCTCATTTCATACAAAAAACGGCCATGTCGTCTGCGTAAGCCAAAAGTTTAACTTCCGACTCATGCAGTCGGAAACCTTCGATGGCACTATTTCTCAGTATACTCATACACAGGGCTTCGATGTATATGCAAAACAATAGGGGGCTGAGGGGGCAGCCCTGGTGCACCGAACGCTGCACTTCAATTGGGGCTCCCAACTTTTTGTTCACGATCAGCCGCGTAGTGCAATTGCGGTACGCCAGGGCGACTCCCTCTTTAATTACAAACCCAACGTTCACATGGTCCAAAATACAAAACAATATCTCGTGTGACACACAATCCAACGCTTTTTCCAAGTCAATCTGCAGGACTGCAGCTACCGTGTGCAGGGCGTCGCAGCACTCGAGGACACACCTTGCTTTATGGATATTTGTAAAAATATTGCGACCCTTAATTCCGCACGTCTGATGTGGCCCTACTATTTGTTGGACAACACTTTGAAGCCTTTGTGCCAGAACTTTTATAAAGATTTTGTAGTCGACGTTTGTTAATGATATTGGCCGGTACTGATTGATTTCATTTGATTGATTGTGGGGTTGAACGCGCCGACGCAACGCAGGCGATGAGTCGCGCCGTAGTGGAGGGCTCCGGATTAATTTTGACCACCTGGGGATCTTTAACGTGCGCCGAAATCTCGAACACACGGGCGTTTTTGCTTTTCGCCTCCATCAGAAAAGCAGCCGCCGCGGCCGGGAATCGAACCCGCGACCTCGTGCTCAGCAGCGCAACGCCTTAGCCACTGAGCCACCGCGGCGGGTTATTGGCCGGTACGACTTGACAAATTTAAGTTTCTCCGCTGCATCTGTCTTAGGAATGAGGACTGTGTGGGACGTGGAATATGATGGGGGCAGTGTTTTAATATCATACGCTGCATTAAACATCTTCGTTAGCACAGGTACCATTTCGTATTTAAACATCTTATAAAAAGCAGCGCTTAACCCATCCGGCCCCGGCGACTTTCCCGGGTTCAGGCTTTCAATAGCACATTTCACTTCATCTTCCGAAATAGGTCGTTCAAGCCAGTCCTTCATTTCGTCTTCCAAACGAGGCAGCCCGTCTATGAAATCCCGCTTGAAGCTTTCTGCGTCACCGCCTTAAGAGCGAACAGTGCTTGGTAATACTCATAAAAAGCGTTATCGATTTCGCTTTTTTCACTCGTTACTTTACCCATGTAAGTTATCTCCTTGATCTGATTGCGTCGTGCATGTGCTTTTTCTATTCCGAGCGCACGCTTTGTGGGCGCCTCACCTACTGCCCATTGCTCTGCTCTCGCGCGTACTAGGGCACCGCGATAGCGTTCTTCGTCAATAGGTTCAACCTTATGCTTTATCTGTGCAATGTCGTCCTTAAACACCCCGGGCATTCTGCCCTCCTCTAACGTTAATTTTTGTAGGTTGTTTCTAAGCATTCTTTCCTTTTTGGTTTCTTCATATTTAATACAGCTACACCGTTGTACGGCTTTTATTGTTATCTCTTGCTTGCTTAACTCCCACAGCGCCCCGATGTGACTATGTGTTCCTTCTAGTTCGGCAGTTTTCTTTCTAACAAACGTCGCAAATGTTTCGTCCTCCAAAAGTTTAGAGTTTAATTTCCATAGGTCCCATGTAAAGGGGGAGTCTTCTTTCTTGCCCCCAATCCTGCACTTTACCAAACAATGATCGGAAAAGGAAACCGTGTGCACATCATAGCTTTGGCATTTCTGTATTAAATCCAGTGAAACGTAAATCCTATCCAGCCTCGCGTGGCTGAAACCTTGAAAGTGGGTGAATCGGACGTCTTTTTCCCCGTCTAGACATTGTCCGAAATCAACGAGTCCATAATCCGCAACAATTTCGGATAACAAATTAGTACTAGCATTTCTATACGCGTTGTTACTTGTTTTATCCCGGCCAGAAAGTACGCAGTTGAAATCACCTGTTGTAATGAGCATTCTGTCTGTATCGACGTGTTGCCTGAGAGTCCCAAAACCTTTTTCTCCCTCTCTATTACAGCATTTGGAGCGTATACACAGACAATTCGAACGTTCACATTATGGAGGCTGAAAGCACACACAACGAGCCTGCCCGAACGACACGACGTCACACCCTCCACAACCAGACACTGCACCACGACCCACAGGCTGCTGGGGATTGCAAACATGGGCTTATAAGTATTCTGCATGCTGTTGCGTGTCAAGCAGGAGTCTTAAATAACACATTCGGCGGCGAGTGGCTTTCTTTAAACCACCGTTTTTGACTTGCTCTTCCAAAGAGGCATAATACTACGGTTCGCGGGAATTTGAGTACACTGGTACGGGCGGAAACCTTTTGGCATGCTGTGTGCCCGGTCCAACAGTATGATGCGCCGTGCGGGGATTTATTCTATTGATGCAACCGGAATTGTTAACAGTTCTTCTGCCATGTTACCAAAAGTATTCTTGGATATTGGTGGAAAGTGCCCCCTATGACAATGCTTGCAAATAACTAACACGTAAGGCGCACTGTCATACTGAAAATAAGAGCTGCCTGGTCACGAGTGGCAAGTATACCAAGCATGAAATGGTGTGTTGAATTTTTTTCTGCTCGTCGTAGCTCTTCTGATCGTGCGGTTGCCTTGACCTTTGTTTTTGTAATAGGAGTCGGTAGTAAATTACTTATCTGGTAATGTAATGAACCAATAATAAATCACTCACTTTACATAACATTGTGTCGCGACGCCTGCAGAATTCCTGCGTTGACGCCCAGGTATACAGCCATCGGACGCCCCTCTAGATCTGCGCTTTTTTTATGGGTCGCGAGCACACAAAGAATATCTTAGCGCTTTCTCGCGCAGACCGAATAAGCACTCGGCCGTGTAACTTGTAACCCCCTGCATTCCCAGAAAAATGCAGGTTTCGCTGTAGTTCCACCTTTAATCGTTATAATATTGTGAACGAAGATCATTGGTCAAACGAAATTTTGAGAAACTAAAAATCAAGAAAAATATTAAAAAATGACGGAAAATGGCGAACCGCATAACGCCCTGCATTTCCACAATAATGCAGACTCTGCGCAAATTTCACTTGTAATCGTTATCATAGCGTAGATGGAGATAATTGGTCGAACAGAATTTTGAAAAACTAAGGAAGAAGGAAAGTATAAAAAATACGGAAAATGCTGAGCCTTGTAACGCCCTTCATTTAAAAAAATGTAGATTTGGCGAAAGTAACACCTGTGATCGTTATAATAGAGTAAATGGAGATAATTAGACGGACAGGACTTAGAAAAACCAATAAAATTGGCTCTAAAAGACTTCCACTATAGAGAAGCGGCATAAGAATGCTTTTGAAAATTTTGAAAGAATTTTGAAAAACTAAAGAACAAGGAAAGTATAAAAAATACGGAAAATGCTGAGCCTTGTAACGCCCTTCATTTACAAAAAATGCAGATTTGGCGAAAGTAACACTTGTGATCGTTATAATAGGGTAAATTTATGCAATTTTTTTAAGTGGCCTCGTTTCATTCGGGCTTCCGTTATTAGCGAGTTATTATTGTACGCGGAAGCGCAAGGTCGCGGTTCAGCATTTTCAACATTTTCAAGGCAGTTCACCAAAACCATAGCGCTTGGGCATGAACGCACCCTTTTGCATTGGAAGTTTAGGCCATATAAAACAATGCCACAAATAAATGGGTTGCAATGGCTGCAATTGCCATAAACACTGTTAATTTGTGCCCTTCTGGAACATCTTTACGACCTCAGTTTTCATGCAATGAGGTTTTACCTTCATAATCTCAGTGTTGTGCCACCTGATATATTAGGCCTCAATGCCATATCCTGAAATAAAAAAAAGTCCCTATATTCTTAATTCCATGTTACAAGCAAAGTTGTAAAGCAAGTATCTGTATACCTTAAACCTATCCGGGTATTCAAGGGATAGTCTACTGATACAAGCTTGGGACACGAACAGAGAACTGAGTTGGGTGTGTAAATGTTAAGTATTTTGTCATTCTAGAATTCATGAGCATGCACAACTGTGAGGTGAAAATTACAGAAATGACACCATGTCGAAGGAACGATGTTTTCTTTTTATTTGATATTCAAAATACAATTGTGAACACAAAAGACTTATACTGAAATAAATACAAATATTAGCAGATTGCCCTTATGGAACACACAAATGAAAATCTTTTTTTGTGGAAGAGCAAATAACGACCTGTCAAGAAAAAGTATTGTTTTCAGTTATGGAATTTTCAGTAGCTTGCTGCTTACAAAACAGGAAGGAAACTCGTCTTTTTTGCACGCTACTGACCACGGCCAACGTTTGGCCTAAAGCTGATGGGTATCTCATGTCCTTAATGTAATATATTACCAAACAAAGCAAAAGTACATTCTCCGGCCTTCAATTATGGTCCAGGTACGCCACTTTCGATGATGTAGATGGCCTTTGTAGAATCGCACCAAGCAATCTTTGGCCCGGGAGCTGCTGCTTCTGGAATGTCGTCGCACTGGAATGGAAACAGCGTTGTAAACATTTCAAAAACGTTGAGTCACGGGTAGCAATCTGTTGTGTTGGCACTGCGTGAAGAAAAACGGCAGGTGAATAAGTGACCAGGTACAAAATGCTGGCGTTATTTATCGGCGGTATAACAGTATAGCCTGAAGGGGCGCAGCAGAAGTATCACCAACGCGTTAGCAGATAAGTGAAAATCTAACTCGGTAAGTGCATCGCTGTAATTTGGGCAATTATTTCTTTCTTACTGCCTGTAGATTCAAACGCTCTCCGAAAGGACGTTTTCTTCATATACATAGGAAGGCCGAGCGCTTTTTCAGTGCAAAAGCGTGCGAGAAAACGTTGCCATAATTTTATTTGACGGAGACACGTCAATTGCACGTCGAAAAGAAACTCTGTTCGCTGTTAGATGCGGAGGGTAATGTGCCCTTGTTTCTTTTTATGAAACAATTTCCACCAATAGTATGGCGCAAAACATTTTATTAAAGATGGAAAAAAACTGCTAGCAATATCTTTTGCTAAAGCATAGGTAAACTGCGCGCGCCGAGCAACAGCCAGCGCATCTGTAACATTAGAAGCCACCGCTTCGACCGACCTCCACGCCGGCGACGCACCGCGTTTGCGCTGCCAATGCTATCATGCTTCTGCAAACCCCGAGTTGACACTCCAGACAGACGACAGCTGTGGCGAACACAACAAGATGGGGGCTGGTGTTACTCACGAATGTTGCCTTATGTGAAAACTTTACCACTTAAACGCGCCGTAATGAAGTTTACAAATCGCCACAGAACCCAGACTACTCAACGTACCAGAAAAGTCACTAGCCGAAACGACGACGCGAAAACCTAGTTACGAAAAAACGTTAACTAACTTTTTGCTACGCCTACCGAATATGACAAGCAGTGGCCATTGAATATTGAAAAATACAAAATTCAAACTGGGTTTTATGTGCCTTGACCTGGACAATAAAACGCGTGGAAAAATCTCATTACGGCAACGGAAGTACCTCACATGTGCAAGCGTTTTTATTAAGTGCGAAATCTCATTACGGCAACGGAAGTACCTCACATGTGCAAGCGTTTTTATTAAGTGCGAATGCACTTTATAAGCGACCCCGAACCTTCCGCCGTCCGCATAGCAACAGCTGCGGGTGCGCGCGCTTTTCGTCTTCCTTAGCAACGGGGGGAGATGGGCGCGCACTGCCTCGCCGCTGACATGGCACATACCCACGTGGGAGATTGGCCAGGATTAAGTGCGAATGCACTTCTTAAGCGAGCCTGAATCGTCCGCCGCCGTAGTCCGCATAGCAACAGCTGCGGGTGCGCGCGCTCCTCGTCTTCCTTAGCAACGGGGGGAGATTTCCGACGCGTGAGGGCGCTCGCATAGCGCCTCCTCTCCCCGCTCGCCTACTCTCTTAAAGCCCCTTTACTACTCTCCAGCTCGCAACACCCTCTCTCGGCGCGCCAGCCAGGCCACTACACTATATATAAAAAAAACAGCATCCGGCGCCAGGTTTCGATCTGCGGACTTCGCGGCCGCAGCGCGACGCTCTACCGACTGAGCCACGGACGCGACGTTGATATCAGTGTTAGTAACGCGCCTTATATCTTTAACGCATTCAAACTACGTCGTCAGCGGCGTGCGTTGGCGACTCAGCGGCGTGCGTTGGCGACTCAGCGGCGTTATAGCGGCTTGATAACTGCGTGGTGTACACGTGATACTACAAACCCGCTAGTTCTGCATTCTCTCACGTGACTGCGCCTCCTCTCCCTTCACTCCGGTCGGCGCTTCGCAGCTGCGGTGCGCTGCGGTGCGGTGCGCTCCTCCTCTCGAACATACACGTTAATTCACCAAGATTTCCGCAGAGGGACAAACGAGGCGTGTTAAGCCGAACGTGATCACGAGGGGGCGTTTATGTAACTAACGGGCAAAATGCCACCAAACTTCAACAAACTCCCCCTCATAGCATCACCCCGTGCTTCGCACTTCGTCATACTCCCCTTCGGGGAAATGCGGGGGAATTTTTTTTTCGCTTGGATCCCAAAACTGCCGCCGCACAGGGAAACCGAATCCACTCTATAAAGCACGTCAAATTTACCGTGCAGCCCTGGGTATCGGAGAATGGTTTTGGCGTGGCCTTCTTACGACGACGAAAAAGGCATAATTTCATGGCCCTTAACGAAAAAGGCATAATTTCATTGCCCTTACTAGTTGTCTGCAAACACTAATACCTACAGTCTGCGCCCCCCACCCCTCCAAAAAAAAGGAATCCAGGGACTTACCTACCAGTTCGTATTCAACCGGGCTATGCCCGCAATACACACACCAGGCGGCTTGACATGGCGCCGCTGCTTGGCTTGCGTTCCTGGTGGCCTTAGTAAACCCATCGCATTTGCAGTTGTTCCCACTGTTACACCGACCTCGAAGCACACATTTCATGTCAGCAGAAGCGAACGTGGTCAAGAAAGTGTGAACGCTCGGAACTAAGTATGAACTACACAGACCAAGGGACCAAGAGTCAAAGCACGTGACCCCAACTTGCTCCGCGGTGAAACCCCTCGAACATGCGCTATTGAGGCAAATCACCATACCACAACTCGCCGCACGCGAACTTTTTTCCACTCCTACTGCGCATGTGCGCGCAAATTTTGTTTTATGTTTTTCGGATTTCGCCGCGTCATCGGGCGCGCGTCGTCGGCCACCGCAAAGGAAGCTTGCTGGCCATTGTATGCGTAGGAATACGCGCATGCCCCGCAGGCCACACATATCGCTCGGAGTTTCATGATTGCCCCCCTTTTATTTTATTCCTGGCATCAGGCTGTCTGCTAGTTTTTTGCCGGGACACGGGCCGTTGGTGCAGCATATAAGCCTGATGCAACTACGTGAGGTTTCGTCACGGAAAAGAAGTCTGTCAGGGCCTCTTATATCACGGTATTGAGACTGCCCACAGCATATAAATAGGACGCCATCCAGAACGCGACTAAGAGTGTACTCGCACCCTTAGGAGGCCTCTTTGCTACCAAACCTGGTGATTCTGCAATCCCGCTGCACTAAGCTGCCGAAGACGTGGTCTGCGCCACCAAGAGTGCCCTAGCAAATAGCTACCTACAGGTTGGAATTTGTAAATTCGAAGACACGTGCAGAACGTGCCGATAAATATAGTAGCAGGGAATTAAGCGCTGCGTTCGTTCGCGAATATAAAAAAAACTCCTTGGCTGTTTTTGGGAATGGATATTGCTCCTCAAAACTTCCATATTCTCATCGTCTAGAAATCTGAAAGGAAACATCCCGACGCGGACTTCTTAATACCCACATCCCTTAGCGTACCACTACAGAAACCTGAAAACCACGGTACCGTTACGCAGAAGACCTAGAAGTCCCCAATTTCAGGCTGACGTTGAGTTACCTGCCATGGAAGACGAGGTCAAAAGGGATAACATCGTCGCTCAAGAACGTTCAGATGAAATTCGCATGCATTCTGCCTAAACACATTCGTCTTGTCGAAGGAACTCCAACTTTGTAAAGAGAACGAATTGCATTCTCTTCATTTCCGAAGACCTACGATATAATATATGGGGAGTGGGTCACGACGGCACATATTCCGGACACGCGCATTTGTGAATATTAAGAAGGCTGGCCATCAATTACTTACATCTGACGTAAGCCACTACGTTCAAACCTGTACGATCTCAAGGGAGACAAAAAAATTCCCCCGCACTTCCCCGAAGGGGAATATGAGGAAGTGCGAAGCACGGGGTGATGCTATGAGGGGGACTTTGTTGAAGTTTGGTGGCATTTTGCCCGTTAGTTACATTAACACCCCCTCGTGATCACGTTCGGCTTAACACGCCTCGTTTGTCCCTCTGCGGAAATCTTGGTGAATTAACGTGTATGTTCGAGAGGAGGAGCGCACCGCACCGCAGCGCACCGCAGCTGCGAAGCGCCGACCGGAGTGGAGGGAGAGGAGGCGCAGTCACGTGAGAGAATGCAGAACTAGCGGGTTTGTAGTATCACGTGTACACCACGCAGTTATCAAGCCGCTATAACGCCGCTGAGTCGCCAACGCACGCCGCTGACGACGTAGTTTGAATGCGTTAAAGATATAAGGCGCGTTACTAACACTGATATCAACGTCGCGTCCGTGGCTCAGTCGGTAGAGCGTCGCGCTGCGGCCGCGAAGTCCGCAGATCGAAACCTGGCGCCGGATGCTGTTTTTTTTTATATATAGTGTAGTGGCCTGGCTGGCGCGCCGAGAGAGGGTGTTGCGAGCTGGAGAGTAGTAAAGGGGCTTTAAGAGAGTAGGCGAGCGGGGAGAGGAGGCGCTATGCGAGCGCCCTCACGCGTCGAAAATCTCCCTCCGTTGCTAAGGAAGACGAGGAGCGCGCGCACCCGCAGCTGTTGCTATGCGGACTACGGCGGCGGACGATTCAGGCTCGCTTAAGAAGTGCATTCGCACTTATTCCTGGCCAATCTCCCACGTGGGTATGTGCCATGTCAGCGGCGAGGCAGCGCGCGCCCATCTCCCCCCGTTGCTAAGGAAGACGAAAAGCGCGCGCACCCGCAGCTGTTGCTATGCGGACGGCGGAAGGTTCGGGGTCGCTTATAAAGTGCATTCGCACTTAAAAGGGTACCGACGAAACCGACAGGACGTCTGCTGCCCATCGCAGTAACGCCGACGACCTTCAGACCAATCGAAACAAAGTTTCTACTTACATCGCCTACATCACAAGCCGAGAACAAGTACAAGCCACAGACTAAATGACGACTACAATGTAACCACTGTTTTCATGTTTGGCACGGCACATCAAGGGCCCGGATATTGCGTCCACAAATCTGGGCGGCGACGTGAAGCCCAAGGTCCTTATCATGGACGGCAGAACGGGCTTTATTGCATAGTTGATGCAAGGAGTCATACGCTACAGACACGGACCGCGGAAGGACCCATCTATACCACTCCTGAACGAACTTAACGAACGTTTTAGAAAGACCACATCGGGTATGCGGTCTTTGTTCGAACAATAAGATGACGCCCGACGAAGCTCATCCTTATCTCAAGTTTGTGGCAGAATACAGCTACGTAGGAAACAACTGAAATGAATCTAATGAACCTCCTCGTGTAAGGAGTATCGCAAGCACGATGGAACACGCCATCCACAACCTCAGCTCCGAGGGTCGGGAATTTGTGCAACGTGCAGAGAGGTCCCGTCAGATAGCTGAAGTTCGAGCAGCACACGAGCAGTTTGTGGGTGCTGTTATGTACAACTTTCGAGGCCAAGACGCATCGTAAAACCCGGTGATAGCGTGTGGGTTCGAACCATGATCCGACGACTCAGCCTCAGTAGGAAGGTCTGCTACCCTATTCCAGACCAGACACAAATAAAGTACATGTTTGAGAAGTCATCTACGAGGTCATCGTCGATGGCAACTATACAAAACGCGATGACTACTTGCGCGTCCCAAAAGTGGTGCATGTTGTTTTCCTCAAGCTATACTACATTACATAAGATATTCGCTATAGGTTTTAAACAATTTTGTTGTAGCGTGAGATCGACTCAGGGCTAGAAAGCCTAATGAATCAACTGACTATGTGTTGGAATTGTTTTGTTTTTGTTGTCCAAAAAGCGCGTGGCTGTGCTCGTGCTACACGTACAGTTTATTAAGCGGTGCGGCTGTTCGATCCTGTCGTGTGCATCGCCGAGCAAGCTTTATAGGGAAACATTTTTCTCTCTTAAATCTTACCCTTTCTCCACAATCTTCGCAGCTTTTGTCTCATGGACGATGATCTCAGTATAATTAAATGGCTGCAAATGAATTCTTACAGTGCAAACACCACTGCATTCTGTTCGTAAAGCTTTTCGCCCAGCCGAAGCCAAAACCTTGCAGCTACGAACTTGTACTTTCTGCATGCCTACGCGTTGCCTTTTGCACATATTCTGGAACAGGGTCTTATGTTTCTCTCAACAGGAAATTGCTGCACGTGCATATCATTCGTAGCCCTTTATCTGCCTCCCGTACATCTTATAGATGATTTGCTATTTTTCATTTGGTTGCGAAATGTCGAAGTCTATATCTGTTATGTGGAGCATGTGCCTCACGGCTATTCTTTGCAGAACGTGTTTCCTATATTCCAGATCTTTTTCTTTTTTTACCTATAGAATTCGTCCTATTTGGTACGTCACATTTTACATTTGAGAGAAGGCGCTGGATGCCAGTTCCCGTGAACACTTTGCTCTTTGTGTATTTCTAATTTATTACTGTTCGGTATGGTTCGTTTACTTGACTTGGCAGTTCTGTTGTCGTCAAAAATTTAAACAGTTCAGCAGATTGTGCTTCTGCATGTCTAGTTTCACTTGCCATATTTCACAGGTTGCCAGTGAGGCATTTTATTTAAGATAGTCCACCAGTCTCCTCTGTATATTACGCTCTCCCACATCCGGAACTAAGGGACGATCGTTTCTCGTCAGGCAGTCATTCAGTGCATCAGCACAGTCGTCTCCTACTTCCTTAAGGACTGTAATTAGTAAAGGCGAGACATGACTGGTAAGAGGCAGCCAAACCTGAGTTCTTTCCTGGTGTGTTTGTTGCGAAATACTTCGGTTGCAGAAGGAAACGCAAAAGTTGTTTATAGGGGTAAATTCCCTGCTTCTGTTCGGCTACTACGCTGTTTGTCTTCTAGTAAAAACGACTGTGGCGTTAGGCAAGACACAGCGTTAGCATTTTATAGCAGGGTGCACAAAGCGAAGTTGTCAGTGTCCCATAGATTATTTTAAATACATTGCTGTATAGCCACCTACAGTTTTAGGGCCCGCGGTTAAAACGTAAAGATCACTTCAAGGTTCAAGAAAACACTTCGCTTTAGCCGTTTGTATGTAGAAAATCATCATGGTAAACAGGGTGCAAAAGCTATTATGCAAAAAAAGAAAAAAAAGATCAATGATATTACTCTCAGAAGACGTAGTGCATTGTACGTAAGTAGCCAGACGCGATTTTAAGTGCAGAGCACTTTAGTGGCTCGCATGTCGTCGTAGCTCTCTCGCTGGACCCAAGTAACGCCACACGGCGTTCCGTCGGAGCGGCTGTCATTTTTGTAATCCCTGTCTGTGACAATTTACAACAAAAACATTTTAACATTGTAAATATGCGCAGATACAATACGCGGCGTTGCAGCCACTAAAGGGCTCAATTCGTCCACTGGAATGATTCTACGTCAGATCATAGCAACCACATTGAGCATGGTTTCTTCGAGTACTATAGGTCGCTTTTCGCTTTCCCGGAGGTTGATATGGAATACTTCAAAAAATAATTTCTTGGAAACATGCCGAGACTGGATGAAGAAACGAAGGAGCCGTACAGCAGCCAATTATAGTAAGACAAGTTGAAGAGGATACTGGCAATTTCAAATTGGGAAGTCGCAGTGTCGGATGGTTTACGTG
Organism: Haemaphysalis longicornis; assembly: GCF_048455015.1. Taxonomy (NCBI): domain Eukaryota; kingdom Metazoa; phylum Arthropoda; class Arachnida; order Ixodida; family Ixodidae; genus Haemaphysalis; species Haemaphysalis longicornis. The sequence continues at coordinate 177,384,835 of NW_027526385.1, read as the reverse complement.
CGGCATTCTATAAAGAATTTGAGTGAAATAGGTACGCTGCAAACACCGTTTTCAATGAAAACTTTAGGTTGGATGTCCCGCCAATATATTTTGGATCCGCTCTCACGATATTGATCCCAGAAACAGAACGTGGGAAAAAACGTAGATAAGTTATTCATACCGGTCCATTTCACTCATAAATGATGAATATGATAGCTTTAACAAAATATTAGCAAGTAGGCTCCATGGAGTGACTCATAAAGAGTAGGCTATCATCAAACATGCTGTATACTAGGAGTATCTATATGTACTAACAATCACAGGGCCAGGTGAGTGCTTGAGTTTAGGGATGCCACAGAAATACGCGTCGCCGTGCTACAGCTAAATTTCGAGAAGGCTTTTGATTGGGTGTCATACGAAGTGTTGGTTTGTATACTGGATTTTATCAATGTAGAGTCTGTTATCAAAGAATGGGTGGCTCTGGAGTATCGAAATTGCACTACGCTGTTAGTGGTGAATAAGACATTGGGAACAGCCCACAGAAGTGCAATGCTCGGTGCACCAGGGCTGCACGCTCAGACCACTTGTATTTTGTATGTACATTGAAACTTTGTATTTGTGTATCATAAAATACTAAGAGATTCGTGAGTTCGGCCTCCTGGAGTTGGAAGTGAAACTGCTGGCTTATGCGGATGATATCGCTGTGTTCTGCGAAATAATTTATAGAGCAGTTCAGGTCACAAGACGGTTTAGTACCGCACCCGGAAGCCTTGTAAATTGAGGAAAGTGTGTGGGCTGCTGGCGTGGATAATGGCAACGAAACCTCAGCAGTTTTTCCAACGTAGGCAGGACAACAACCCCAGTTTAGTATCTGGGAGCCGCCAATCAGTTTTATAGAGATAGCGAACCATATTGGCAAGAACCGACACAAGGACCTCGCGCAAAAGCGTGCGAGTGAAAGGGGGCCTATTTGTCCACGTTTGCTAGGGCCACCGTGTTTAATGTTTAATTTGTTCCTATTGTGCAAACTATGGTGTGTGATGAAGGTGTTACAGTGCACATGCACAACCGTGCAAAAGTTGCATCGTATGTTCGCTGTTCTTGTCTGGACCTCGAACTGCGAGAGGTGCACTCGTAAGAACCTTTTTAGGCTTCGGAAAGACAGAAGAGTGGGGCTAGCGCCTTTATTTGTGCCACAACTAGTAAATTAATGTCTTTCTTCGGTAGAAGTAACTGACCCTTTTCTTCGTACAGTGCGTCAATTAGGGCAAGGCAGGGTCCTTCCTATTTTGTTATTGAGACTGGGGTCTTCCAATTTTGTTGTTATTTATAGGAGGGCGTTGCCACTATGCAATGTTTACCCAAAACCTTTAGAAAGGATTATTCAGTACGGTTACGCGGAAAAATTGTATCATGATATTGTCGATGTTGGGTTCCTTGTGCCAATGTTCAAGGCCCGGTAGTTATGTATTTAAAATGGTTAAGAGACAGCAGATTCAACCAGAGGTCGAGTCCTTTGTGTTTAGTTTACAAACAGGAACAATATTTGTTCGAACATTTATGGAAGTAAGAGGTTATTTGTACTGTGGGAGACAGATTGTTTCAGTTGTCCATCACCCGAGACGAGAGATCATGTATTTTTGCATTTTTTAGAGGAAGTATATTTTTGGTATGTGCTACAGAAAACATTACACTTATATTTTCCACTAGACCCTCACGGTATAAGTTTCCTTGCAATAGACAATGAGAATGGAGTGCCTTACGGTTTAGTCATGGCACTGGGTCTCCCTTGCATATGGCGCTCACGTACGGCAAGGCTGTGCAACGATGTTGATGCACGATGTGAAAGGGAGTATTTCGAAGAGAGCGGCCGATTTGTTGAAGTTATCAAATTCCACCAGAAACTACCCGATTGGCTGCCACAAACACAGCAACTAATCGTCGTACGCGCTGTCGTTCCGGAGGAACCCAAAGGCTTCGAAAGCCAAGTGCTTTGTATCGTCATAAGAGTTCGAAACTCATGAACCACTGGCGCTTGTCATAAATCTGCCAGTTGTTTAGCGCACAGAAAACTGTAGGCGCATTTGAGGCAAAATATACTTAATTAACTGGAAGCGCCTACGTTAAATTAGCTAGGAATGCGCGTTGGGTTGGTTTTTGCTATACTAAGCGAAACACTTGGCACTGCAACGCCGGCGTGTGCTGGAAGAAAAGCAAGCACAGAAAGAACAGAACTCCCGCTCGCGCAGTTTAAGGCAGGGGGCGCACGAGCATGGCAAAAGCGGGGAGTTTGAAATGCATTCGGTTGTAGCAATGAGCGGATAACCCCGCTACAGCCCACTATAGCCAACAGCCAATCACTTCTCTGCCCTTCCGACAGCTTTCACATTGAGTGGAACGACTTCCATTTAATCGTTCGATATAATCAATGATTTGTAATAATTATCCAGATCGAGGAGAAGTCTCCTAGTGTTGAAAGTGTCACTGAGGCACTCGTCGGTACCCACGACAGGTATATTACCACGGTATTGTAAGAGACGAACTAATTGCGTGCTTAGTTATTCTGACTTATAAACACCATGGAATCGGAAGCCCAGCCCGTGACAACACTCCATACCGCTTCATATATTAGTTCCGTAAAATAAGCTGCTTGAAAGCAGTTACTTTCAAGCAGCAGTTATGGCACATGCCCTAGGAGATTTTATCACCTTATTAATGGCATACATGGAAGGATCAGAAACAGCCAGAATTGCGGGGTACAAAATCGGTAACGGTTTCTTGCTTCTTTATTTTATTTATTTTTTTGTGGATAACCGGATCCGAACCGGATTGCAGGCACTTCATGTTGCGGGCGGAAGCGCCATCAATTGGTATTTTTCATATTTCGCGGGGTTTCTGTAGCACTCAGAATAAATGAGCGCGCAATTATTTCGTGGCTTAAAATCCCAGTCAGATGCCTATCGTAGTTCCTTCGAGCGCCGCTTTGCCACTTCATTCATTAAAAGAGAATTGTCGATTTAGATAATAATTACAAGTAATTCATCGAAGCTCATTAGCGAAAAAATTGAGCCCACCTTCCCGCGAGGGGAACCCTGTGTAGATGCGACGCATCGTGGGGTTCACTTTGTGTTTCCGTTGGATTGATTCTGAAATCGCGTGAAACGTGTCGCGAACGCGTATGATTAATATGTTTTATGATTATTAATATGTTTTATTGGCCAATCTTGGTCAATCCTCTCTAAGTGGTATGCTTGGGGCTTCGCTGTCGCAACGACCTTTACTCCGTTATTGTTGCTGTAAGGGGGAGCTTCTTTTCTTTTATTGCAAGTGTTAATCATTGCCCCATCATGCGTTGTATCAGTAGCATCTTGACGTAGTTTGAATGAGTCAAGCATATAAGGCGCGTTCGTCGCATTTGATTCTGCCTCGGTTTTGTGGCGCAGTGGAAAGAGCACCATGTACCTCGCGTTCCGCCTACAGGGTCGTGGGATCGAAACCGGGCGCCGCTAGCTGTTATTTTTTTGTAGTGTAGGGGGAGGGGCGGACGAAAACAACGCCGACGACGCTGCATGGACAAGGCGAGTGAATGAGATGCAGTCGCATCTGAAAACTACTGGCCGTTCATTCTTCCGGAAAGACAATCAACTAGACTTTCTTCGAGTAACGCCATTGCTCTTGTTTTAAAATCTTTGTGCATAATAGCTGGGACACTCTGCATACTTAGTCTTCAAGCGATGCATGGCGTGTTAGAAACTTTTATGGCTTTCGGCCTATGCTTCTTAGACAAATACTTATCTGCAGACTGCTAGGTACAGCTAATCAGTCATGAGCCTTTAGGATCAAAGCCATACACCACTCTAAAGAAAGCTATTGGACTATTTGCTAAGGGCCCTTTTCTATAGAAAATATCATTAAAGGGTACAAGATTAGAGGTTTCTTACAATAGATTGCTTTACATCAGTTAAAGAAGCATTTCGCTCTCAGGTAGGATGCCTCTCGGGTGAGTACTTTTTATACAAATGTTTAGAGACAGCTAGGAGGCAACCTGCTCATATACTTATAGAAATACACCATTCCCTACCATGGTAAGGATATTATGTGGCTGCTTATGTAATTTTTCCCTCAGAGAGAGAGACGGAGAGAGAGAGAAAGGGAGAGAAGTCTTTATACACTTGTACTCCTTGCGCGAGGCCCAGCACCCAAGCAATTGCAATCTGAGTTGCAGCCTCAGCCCATGCTGTATTGCCAAGCTCTGTCATCTCAGGGTAAATTACCTTGAATGACGAGTTTTATAAGCTTAAGATCACTGAATGTTGTACGCACCTGTAAGTATAACGCAGTGTTGTGGAGTCTTTGGCAATGGTACGCAGAATTTGTAATGGCGGCTGGCCTGTTTTATATCATTTCTTGTATAACCAAAGGACAATTAGGTAATTATAGCACATTCTGAATTTCAGGTGCCTATCTAGCATTATGTGTTGAAAGTTGCAGCACTTTATAATCAGCGCATATAAAATGACCCTTTTCTAAGCTACTAAACTTCCACACCATAACATTGGTTTCGCGCCAGTATTTATTTCAAATGACGCGAGAGACTTCACGTGTTCGTATTCTGTTTACCTGCCATCTTCGGCACGTAAGCGCAAATGTGATGTATAAGGGGCGAAGCCCGTTAGGTGCTCGGGCTCTGGAAATCTGATGTCGTCGTTGTCGTAATCTTCGCCGCAGTAGTCCGTACTAAAACACCGGGACACTAGTTTACGCCTCGCGCTAGAACTTTACGCGTGTTAAAAAAAATTAGCAGTAGCTTAGCTAGACTATGCCAGGATATACTTAGCGTGAGTTATGGTTCAGCTGGTTATTCTGTTATTCTTAGCTGTCCTCGTTGTCTACAATTAGCTTGATTATCATGCTTACTGCTGCTTGAATGACACACACATGGTATACGCATTAGGTGACACCTGTATATTTATCAAGCGGCTCCGGCGCAGCGTCATCAATCGCCCCAGAGCTAAGCCGATTCCACAGGTGCACGCCGGTGTTGCTGCGACGCACGAGCCATCGGTTCCACACCCGGCAACCTCTTGCATGACCATCAAGTGGACCGGGCTGCCATGTGAGGCGCTTGCGTAACACGGTGTTGCTGTGGCACACAAGTCATTGGCTCCCCACCCGGCCACCCCTCGCATGATCATTAAGTGTACCGGGCCACCACGTGCCGCTCTTGCGCAGCACGGCTCTCCAGGAGCTACGCGAAACTGCTCAACCTCGGCCAGTGTAGCTCACGCTACAGAAACACCGGGGAAATCATTTACGCCTCGCGACAAAACTCTAGAACTCTTCGTAACACATACTAAGATGACAACGGAACACTCGTTTAAAGCTCACGCTAGAACTCGCCGCGCTTCAAAGACACGAGACTTTTACAGCAACGCTGTATACCTCTACACCCCACGGTTTTACCTCCGTTGTAAAAAAGGCCAAGGTGCCAAGAATACACTTATCCACTGCACACTTCGCCTCTCCCCAGGTTTCACATTTGGAGATGGCCCGGGATTTTTTGTATCAAAGAAACACTTAGTCGTGTTGAGGTCTTTCCTGCACCGTGCTGCTTGCTTAGGTTTCTGTTAGGGAATTGGATATCATTAACACTCACCGCAAACCCTCATTTGTTAGCGCCTCCTGTTTAAAAACATCCATGAGTGCCAATCTTGATGTTTACAAATTGCCGGCTGTGGCAGCTCAGTGGGCTAATCGTCAATGAGCTCAATACGTCCGCTTTGATCACGGTTGTGCCGGCTTTTTTTCGGATATTTCGTGTGTTTTGATTTCAGCGCCGTTAAAATTACTCGGGGTGTTGTAGTTAATTTAAAACCTTTGCGTTATGATTCGCTAGATACCATGTGTACGTTCGAGACGCAAATGCTTTGACATTAAATCATTTGGACTTTGTCAAATAAGGTTTTGCAAGGTATTTTAGAAAAAAAGTACATATTTCAACTCCATTGCAAAAGGATGTTGCAAACTCTGTGGTTTTTGTTGTATCAAAGGCTTCATGGCTAATGAAAGTTTTATTTCGTCTCATTATCTTAACTAGGCTCAAGTGGGAAAAATTAAACTTTTTAATAGCTATAATATGTCGCAACCCGTTTATATGTTTTTCATGCATAATGTTCAATTAACCGTTTTCACTTTATGTGCCCACACTGTTAGCATTCTCTTGAATTGTACCATGCCATCCTACAATAAACGGCGTAATAGAAAGTGTAATAATCATTTAACATTATGTTCCCACTGCATTAGCATATTGTGGAATAGGTTGTGTTGTGCTAGCCATCAATCATTTGAACCTTGTGTTCCGAGGGCATTATCATGTTGCAGAATAAAATGGTACCGTGCCATCCATGAATAAATGAGTCAATACCCTGGCGAGAGCCAAAACATGGTATTTTATTTTCATTGTGAAAGAAAAAAACACGATTGAAGTATCCCATATAACGTTAATAAGTCGGCTGTGAGCGCGATATACAATTGCTTGTTTTTTCTTAGAATTTCCTCTAGTGCTTTCCTGGTAGGCGCAGAAAATAGAACCCTAATGCGGTGTGAATACGCCCAATAAAAAGGCCGATACGTTTATATGCCCACTCGCCTATACCCGCCGTTGGGTGGCCAGCCGTGAACTCGATACACCATTATTAAAAGTGGCGCAGACTTCGTGTCGCATTATGTAGAGGTACTGGTATTTTGTATCTTGATCTTGCAAAAATACATGCCAGGGTATCTCTTTCGAGTGGACATCGAAGAAAAATTAAAGGGAGTGACACCATTTACTCCGCCGGATTCCTGTGAAGATGAAGCATATTGTTTCAGTTTTCTCGTTCCCAGAGTTTCTGGGTGTCGCACGGGTAAAGTAGGTTGGTTATTTTCCCTATGTAATACCAACGCCGGCGACGAGAAACACTAATCAGTCTGTCTTCTCGTTTCGCCCAGCCAGCAAGCTATCTCCCACCCCGCGACTGCGCGCTGCACCGCGCCAGCCGCAGCGGGCCGTGCTCAACGGAACAAAGGAAGTGGCAAGTGTTTTCACTCATTGACATTTATTACTGAATATTAAACATACAAAGAGCATGCAGGCTAGCTGTTTGACGGCGAGGACCTAGGTCCTCACCCAGGCAATTTAAGGGAATCGAGAGGTTCGACTCACCGCGACAGCAGTCATCTCCGGGGCACCTCAGCGCACTCGGGTTTGCCTCGCTGGAACGCCGATGGCAGCCATTATCGCCCTGTTTCTTATTGCCAGGAACTGTGCTCTGGTTTGAAATTGGCGCCCGCCTGCGGGGCCCAGCACGTGGAAAAAATAGCGGGAATCTCGGCGTGATGGCACGCGGAGGAGACAGACGAAGACGAGAAAGAAGAAGGAAGATTCTCGGTCGCCATGTTAGAGCTTGTTTTGCCCTGTACTTACTGTAAATACAGTTTGCCTTTCTTGCTTTCCGTTCGTCTTTGAGATTCTTCAACAACTGGTGCCGAAAGACCGGGAACTGTGGAACGCCCTACAGTGAAAGAGACAGCGGAAAAGCTTCGGGTGTCCACCAGGAGGTGAACGGTGCGACCGGTGTTCGGAAGCAAGAATGAACCGACTGAAGGAGAAGCGTACTGCTCGGCGGCAGCAGAATACTCGCCTCATCAATGAAGCAAAAGCTGTCTTGGATACGGCGGACAGCGGCGAGCTGGCGTCGTTGCGTGAAAGACTGCAGGCCAACAACGACGAATTGGAAAGGCTGAATGTTTTGTTCGAAGAGCACCTCAAGGACGAAGATTTCGCAGCGGAAATGGAGGCTGTACTGAAGTACGAAGACGCCGCTAAAGGTATGCTCGCTCAATTAAAGTCAAGAGAAGCAATGCTTCAATCAAGCCACGTGTCACCTATCCCACGGAACCCGTCACATACGCGGGTGGATCAACGCGAGGAACTAGCGCGAGGCAGTTCCGTCAAGCTTCCGACACTCAAACTGCAGTCCTTCGACGGGGAGATATGCCAGTGGCCTAGTTTCTGGGAGCATTACCAGGCGTCTGTTCATACCAACGACTGCCTAACTAAGGGGGAAAAGTTCCAGTACCTACGTACGCTTCTCAACGGCAAGGCAGCTGCGTCTATCGCGGGCCTTCAAGCGACGAGTGAATGCTACGATGATGCCGTCGACATTCTTAAAAGACGCTTTGGGGACACTCGACGCATCGTTCAAGAGCATCTGGCTCGCTTGAGGTCTCTGCCCTCGGTGCAAGCATCGGACGACGTGAAGGGTTTGCGCAAGCTTATGGACTACGTGCACTGCCACATGAGGGGACTTAAAGCCTTGAACATCAGTTCGGCTACCTATGCGACCATGCTGACGGACATCATACTGCAAGCTTTACCAAGCGACGTCGTCGTTGGCTATCATCGACTGGTGGCGACCTCTAAGATCTCATCCACGTCGCGCACCGAACAGCAAGACGAAGGCGGGCGGTCGCTATCCCCGACAACTTGCGAAACAGGCACGGCAGAGCGTGAGCTGCAAGGTCTTCTTGAATATCTGCTTGTAGAGGCAGAGAGTCGAGAGCGAAGTGGGTTGGCTGATCGCCAAGATAAAACAAGTCCTCGAAGTGGACTTGACCGCAAACAATTGGCGCACCTACCAACTGCAGCCGTACTGCATACTGTCGCTCCACAGGAAAACAAGACCTGCTTCTTTTGCTGCTCTCCGAAGCATTCTACCGAGAACTGTGATGTAACTATCACGAAAGAAGAAAAGTTGAAGAAGCTCGCCAAAGACAACCGATGCTTTCGGTGCACTACGCGTGGGCATCGTTCAAAGGATTGTCGCCGGAAAGTAAAGTGCAGCAAGTGTCAAGGGCGGCATGTTTCATCTATATGCGATCCAACGTGGCAACCCAAGAAAGCTGAAGTCACAAAGAGTGTGAACGCTAACAGCCTTCACACAAGCACGTGTTCATACTTCACCAACGAGGTACTTCTGCAGACGTTCCGGACTTGGGTTGTCGGAAGTCAGCGTTGCGCGTACATTCGTGCAATAGCAGACGGTGGAAGCCAGACAACGTTTATTCGGGAGGACATTTCCAAGATCCTATGCCTGAAAGAGCTTGGAAGTACGAGTATCCAGTTGAATACGTTCGGACAGGCGGCTACGACTTCACAGCGTCGGCGCCTCGTGGCAGTACGTCTTCGCAGTCAGTACGACGGTACGGAGCATCTTATACAAGCCGTTGAAGTCCCATTCATTTGCCAAGATATTGTCCAAGTGCCGGCTGAACATGACTTCGTGAAGACACTGGAAGACAGTGGTCACAACATCGCCGACAAACTTTATATACCGGGCATGGCAGCCGTACCTGGTATTGGGCTGCTTGTGGGCTGTGATCACCTCTGGCAGCTGATGACTGGAGAGATAAAGCGCTACTCTGGTAACGCAGGCATGGTGGCTCTTGACTCCGTCTTCGGATGGATGTTTCAAGGACCTCTCTCATTGAGTACATCAGTTAACTTGACGATGAACACCTGCGTTCTACGAGTGAGTGCGTCAGCGGAACCAACAGACAGCATCATGCAGAAGTTCTGGGAGCTTGAGAGCATAGGTATTGTGGACCAGGACAATACTATAAATGAGGCCTCGGACGTTCTCTGTGAGTTCAAGCGTAACGTCAAGTTTAAGGAGGGCGGCTACGAGGTTGCACTCCCATGGAAAGATAATGGTGGTCGCTTGGACGACAATAAGACGCAAGCTATGAAGAGACTTCTGGCTCTCGGGACGAAATTGCGGCGCCATCCCGAATTCGGGCAGCAATACGTCTCCACCATTCGGTCCTACATGACTTTGGGACACGCAGAGCGGGTAAAGGAAATCGGACCGTCATCCTTTCCGGTGTATTACATGCCGCATCATGCAGTGATTCGCAGCGAGTCCACGACTACCAAGGTCCGAGTGGTTTTCGACGCATCGTCACATGGGCCGGAGTACACGTCCCTCAATGAACACTTGGAAAAAGGCCCAAGGCTTCTGGCAGACTTGACCACACTGTTGATAAAATTTCGGTTGCATCCCATCGCTCTGACCGCAGATATTGAAAAGGCGTTCCTGCAAATCTGCATTCGAGAGCAAGACAGAGATGCACTGCGGTTTCTGTGGTTCAAGCAAGTTCCCTCGGACGAGAATCCTAAACCTGCAGTGGAAGAATGGAGGATGACAAGAGTACCGTTTGGTACCACAGCAAGCCCATTTTTGCTGAACGCCACCTTACAACATCACCTGAGGCTTGTCAGCTATTCCTTTCGGGACACGGCTGCCCTACTCGCAAAGTCGTTTTACGTCGACGACTTGCTCGTGGGAGCCGACACCGACCAAGAGGCGCAACGTGTTTTCACGGAAGCTAACGCTATACTAGAGTCAGCAGGTATGCGTCTTAGGAAGTGGACCTCTAACTCGACACACTTACAGCAGCTGTTCGAGCAGGAAGAAGGCATTACTTCTACCAACGGAACACTCAAGATTCTTGGCATGGTATGGGAGCCCCGAAGAGATCTCATGACCATAGCTTCAAAGTCTGTACTTAGTTTTTTTGACAAAGATCGAAACTCCAAAAGATCAGTGCTCCATACAGTGGCACGAATTTTCGATCCTCTCGGAATGATCGCACCATTCACAGTTCAAGCCAAGATATTATTCCAAGAGATATGGAAACGGGATGTCTCTTGGGATGAGGATCTTCCACTTGACATCGGAGCGCAATGGCGACGTTGGCGATCGGACCTCCAGGAACTTGGCAGCGTCAAAATACCTCGCTGGGTACATTTATCCCCAGAGACTACGGCAGCTCAACTGCACATATTTTGTGACGCGAGCCCAAAAGCATACGGAGCATGCGCCTATTTAAGGCTTCAAAACCACAGCAATTGCGTGAAAACAGAACTGGTGATGGCCAAGTCAAGAGTCGCTCCTATGAAGACGTTGACATTGCCGCGACTCGAGCTTCTCGGCGCCGTCATCGGGGCCCGGATGTCACATTTCTTGGAAGCATCTATTGCCAAAGTACCGTGCAACGTCGAAACTATATTTTGGACAGACTCCCGCATCACTCTGCATTGGATTACGGGTAATCCATCACAATGGAAAGAATTTGTCAAAAATCGAGTCACCGAAATTCAAAGACTGACGGCTAGGACACAGTGGCGGCATTGTCCCGGAAATTGCAATCCTGCCGATCATCTCACTCGCGGGGTGTCATTGCACATTCTGAAAACCGATGAACGATGGTGGCATGGACCCACGTGGTTACTGAAAGACCCTACAGATTGGCCTAAGGAAGAGTCAGAGATTGGGTTGAAAGGCGTCGACGACGAAAGGGAGAGATGTGTGCAAATCTGCTTTGTGAGGACTGTGAATCCCATCTTGGACTTGGCGCGGTATTCCAACCTGTTGCGAATTCTCCGAATCACCGCTTGGATTCTGCGATTCATCAGAAATTGTATAAATGTTGCCAACCGGATATCTACATCCATCTCAGCGGAAGAGATTAAGGACGCTGAATTGTACTGGATCCGCGTTGTTCAACAAGACAGTTACGGTGAGGAGCTCGAGCGGCTCTTGAATCAAGCTCCTCTCGACTGCCGATCAAGCATTCGGATGCTCAGTCCGTTCCTTGACTCAACGGGATTGATGTGTGTACGAAGCAGGCTAGAGTTCTCTCAAGAAGAACAGGAAGTCAAGCACCCTCTCTTACTGCCCCCTTCTCACGCGTTCACCGAACTTGTCATTCGCGATTGCCACCAACGAACCCTTCATGGCGGGACTCAAGACACATTGACCGAGCTACGACAGAGATTCTGGGTCCAACGTGGTAGGCAAATAGTAAAAAAGGTAATCGGCAGATGCAATGCTTGCATAAGGACACGACTAAGGCCAGCCAGTGCACCTGTAGCCCCTTTACCTGGTGATAGAGTGCGCCGCTCGGATCCCTTCGAGGTAGTAGGGATAGACTTCGCTGGACCTCTTTATGCTCGCACTGAAAGCTCATCTGCGAAAGTTTACATTGCCTTGTTTTCATGTGCAGTTACGAGAGCCCTGCATTTGGAGTTGGTTTCGAGACTGTCGAGTAAAGCGTTTCTTCTAGCCCTACGAAGATTCACGTCTCGCCGTGGACTCCCGGCTGTCATCTACACGGACAACGCTCGAACTTTCAAAAAGGCATCCAAAGATATTGCATCGTTGGAAAAGGCGTTCCTGGACGTAAAGTTTCAAGATTAGTGTGCTCAAACACGCGTGCAATGGAAGTTTATTGTAGAAAGAGCGGCGTGGTGGGGCGGATTTTGGGAGCGTATGGTGCGAACCGTAAAATCCTGTTTACGGCGAGTCCTGGGGAAAGCTGCACTGACGACTGAAGAACTGACGACTGTACTTCAAGAGGCAGAGGCGGTAATTAATTCCCGTCCGCTCACGTACCTTTCTTCAGCACCAAATGACCCAGAGGTACTCACGCCCGCACACTTCCTAATAGGAAGGAGGCTTGTTGCGATACCTGCGGGTCAACCACCAACAGCGGAATCAACAAGAAGCAAAGTCACGCGAAGATGGCTCCATCGTAAACGGCTTGCGGAACAGTTCTGGAGGAGATGGCGTAAGGAATATTTGTTGCAGTTGCGCTCTTTCCACCATGCGAAAAATGTGCCCACCCACGAGCTCAAAGTTGGAGATTTGGTGCTTGTGCACGAAGAAAAAGCTCCTCGACAAATGTGGAAGACTGGTCGGGTTATACAAGTTATCATGGGACGCGACCACAACGTCCGAGCCTGCATTGTGAGGATTCCTAGCGGAGCTACATTGCGACGACCGGTGCAGCTACTGTACCCAATAGAGCTTACTGCAGCGTAGACGGAGATTACAACTCTCAGTGCTGGGGCCGGGAGGATGTTTCTTATTGCCAGGAACTGTGCTCTTGTTTGAAATTGGCGCCCGCCTGCGGGGCCCAGCACGTGGAAAAAATAGCGGGAATCTCGGCGTGATGGCACGCGGAGGAGACAGACGAAGACGAGAAAGAAGAAGGAAGATTCTCGGTCGCCATGTTAAAGCTTGTTTTGCCCTGTACTTACTGTAAATACAGTTTGCCTTTCTTTCTTTCCGTTCGCCTTTGAGATTCTTCAACACGCCCTCCTTTGTGCCCGATCCTCGAAGTAAGCAGGTCACCAGGCGCGTCCTGTCGCCTCGCTTCCCGAGCTCCAACTTCCCACCGCTTCCATCCCGCGAGCTCTCGCCTGCCGCCAGACACTCCGGCGAGGAGGTAGATCCCCCTCGCCGACGTCTCGCCAAGCAAGTTTCAGCGAAGAGCAAGCAGTGCGGCGAAGCTGAACGAAAGGGAATGCACTAAAGTCGCGTTCCCACATCCCTCTAACCTTAAATGTTTCCGTACGGTGCCAAGTATACAAAACGGGGACATCAAAACGCAATGTTCGTAACCCCATACAAAATATGAAGGTTCACCCCACGTAGTAGCTGTCCTCGCACTCGCAGTCACCAAAAAGGCATCGTCAGCCACATGCACAATCTAACGCCCATGCACAATCTCACGTTCAGGTGTCGCAGGTAACACCTCTGAGGTGACGGTGCACAGGCTGGCTCGAACAAGCATGCCAAGCGCAGATGCCGTCTCGTCATCGACAGCGGTGTCAGGGGCTGCTTGCATCTCGTCCCACCGAGAGGGCACAAGCAACACCAATGCACCCCGGGCTGCAGAGTTCTCAGCCATGGGTTCGACGTAGCGCAGAGCAGGCCAACACGAGCAATCGTCACTCACACTGGTGCCCTTCTCAGTCAGTGGTGGTGATCAGCAGGTCCCGTCCAGCCCTGACCTAAGACAGCACGCCAGTGTCTCGAAGGGTAGGGCTGAAGCCAGACCGAGCAAGTGCAGCGACTGCGCTGACAGATGAACTCCGTACAGCTGCTGCTCATCCTGCAAGCGCCGAGGACGTATCAACAGGTCCAGCAGCCTCAAGACCGCCAATTGCGGCCCAGGCACCGCAGTGACGCCGTGTAATGTATCACAGTGACTTCATGCGATGTAGTACAGGTTGGCGCCGCCCGCACCAGCACGCCCTCCATGATGGCGGGAGAACGCAGCTGCAGGGATTTCCCAAGGAGCCGCAGCTAGGCCGCCTCCAAGTAGCTGCTACGCCAAGACAGCGGCCAGTGGTCCCCGAGCTCTGGAACACTCGCAGACATGGAGCAGCAGGTGGCAGCACACACATCGCATAGCAAGCAAGCCTGGGTGACTCAACTCGCGCTGCGTATCACATCAAGCATTCCCGCAAGACCTGAAACTCAGGCAAGAAATAAAGGCTATTCCTCAGCATCGGCCGCGTGGCACGACGCTAATCGATTTCGGCGGTCAAAAGACGGTTTCCGAAAGCGCACAAAAAACTCACTTTCTTGAGGCGAAGAAGATGTCCCCCACTGGGTGCAGAACCACTTAAAACAAGGATTCCGACGACACGCACCCCGCCATTCAGTGGAAACGAGGGGCTGTGTCCGTCCTTCGCCTCCGGAGCTACGTCCCCTCTCAGTCGTGCCCTCTCCCACGCGGTGCCGGATCCGAATAGCCTTCGTGCAACACGCATATTTGCTAACGACCGGCTACCCAGAGGCTTGCTCTACTGCCCCGTTCGCACAACCGTGAAGGAGACATTGGCTTTGTCGTCCGCCCTACCCGCTCGCTGCAACATATGCAGCTTAATCAGCGGCGGAGCCCATCGCGTTTTGCGATGTCGGAACGCCCGGTGCCGAGCCGCAATACCAGACACAGCTTACGGCCCCCGTGGCCCCGGGCCACACGGCTTCCAGAGCCCTGACTCCCAGAGTCGACAAAAAAGACAGCAGAGAGAAAAAGAAAATCGGACGAAACAGTGCAGCTTCCGTACTCGCTCACTTCGGGCTTGCAATTACAGCGCGGGCCTTATGCCCTAGTCCTTCAAGGGTGCGGGACTTCAGCATTTCAGTGCCTCAACTTGCCACAGCATGCATGTCGCACCTAAACGGCGCACTGAAAAAACTCGGCGATCGCATGTTCTAGCATGATGTAGCAGCGTTCACTCCGCTCTCAAGAAAGTACGCCTGCACCGCTAGCGATCTGATTCCCGCTGGCAGTAACGCTTGTTACGTTCCGAAATAAAACTTTTCTCACACCGAACAAAGACTTATATCAGCTCCATGTTCTGAGAGCCTGCACCACGTTGATGCGCCAGATGTAGGTGACGCAGGGTTAAAGTAGGTTGGTTACTTTCCCCATGTAATACCAAAGCCGGTGACGAGAGACCCTAATCAGTCTTTGTGTTCTCGTTTCTCCCAGCTAGCAAGCTATCTCCCACCCCGCGAGTGCGCGCTGCACCGCGCCAGCCGCGGCGGGTTGTGGCTCAACGGAACAAAGGAAGTGACAAGCGTTTTCGCTCATTGACATTTATTACTGAATAATAAACATACAAAGAGCATGCAGGCTAGCTGGTTGACGGCGAGGATCCAGTTCCTCAGCCGGGCAATTTACGGAAATCGAGAGGTTCGACTCACCGCGACAAGTCAGCTCCGGGGCACCGCAGCGCACTCGGGTTTGCCTCGCTGGGACGGCGATGGCAGCCATTGTCGCCCTCTTTTTTGCCCGATCCTCGAAGGAAGGAGGTCACCAGGCGCGTCCTGTCACCTCGCTTCCCGATCTCCAACTTCCCACTTCTTGCATCCCGAGCGCTCTCGCCGGCCGCAAGACACTCCGGCGAGGAGGTAGATCCCCCTCACCGATGTCTCGCCAAGCAAGTTACCGTGAGGAGCAAGCAGTGCGGCGAAGTGAAACGATAGGGAACGCGCTAACGTCACGTTCCCACAAGTTTAAAAAGTGAAAATTCACCGCATGTCAAAAAGGCAATGATGATGATGATGGTTGGATGTTAATTACGCAAGGCCAACTGTGGAAAGGAGCGCCAAAACAATGATTATATATGAGATGTAAAACCGTAAACACTAAGACAAATCAGAAAAAACACAAGTAAAATCACAAAACGACAATGAGCATGACTGGTGTATAGGGCCAGGGAGTGATCATGCGTGGTATGAAATGAGCTCTAAAAATTTAACTTCTTCTAAAAATTTAAAAACACACGATAAAAATCATGGGATCGTCATACAAGAAAAACGCTGGGTGTAGTTTGACGTGTAGTCTGTATAGTTGTTGGAAGTGTTTGCGTCGTGTTGTGTGAAGTGCTGTGCATTGAATGAATATGTGAACTACGGATAGGGCCTCTCCGCATCTGCTTCACTGGGGTCTTGAAGATCCTGTGAGCAGATACGAGTGCGTTGCATGGGTTGCAAGGTGACTTCCGTGTGTCTATTGCTTGTGTCAGAGGTGTATGGTTCCAAGCGTGGTTTTATAACATGTAACTTGTTATCTATCTGTTTAGTCCTGTGTGCTTGCCATGTTCTACGCAGGTGTTGTTTTATGTGTGGCTTAAGTTCTGTATATGGTGCGGTTGTTTTGCCTACAGTGTTCCTGAGTGCAGCAGCAGCGGCCCTCTTATCTGCCAACTCGTTCCCTGCAATCCCAGCGTGTCTTGGGACACAGCAGAGGAGCAGCTCATGATTTTGCGCATACACAGACATGATAGTGTTCAATACAAGATTAACTATGTGGTTTTTGGGTGGCTTGTGCGATAAAAGTGCGCGAACTACACTAAAAAAATCTGTATAGATGATAGAATTGGTAATCTGATTTTCAAGAATGTGTCGTACAATCAGTAAAATTCCATACGCTTCTGCCGACAAAATTGTTGGGCGCACGATCATGGTTCTGGCTGCATTGGAATTCTGACCGTGAGCAGCGCAGGACGCCATAGTGGAGGTTTTAGAAGCGTCACTGTAAAAGTCTGCACATGGGTATTTAAACTGCAAAGACAGAAAGTGCTGCAGTATTGCAGCTTGCGGTACCAAGTCCTGGTCAAGTTTCACAAAAGAAAGGTCGCAGGACACAGGACGAACTTTCCAAGGCGGCAAAAAGTCTGAAAAGGATAATCTGTACACATCTGAAAACGAAGCGCTGAGATCCGAGGCTCGCTCTCTCACTCTAATCGAAAAGGGCAGAGCAACGGATGGGCGATTTGCAAAGAGCATAGATGTGCTTGTATTGATCAAGACAGGATAAAAAGGATGGTTGTTCAGCGAAAAAAATTTAGAAGCATAAAGCAAGTTCGTGTACTTCCTTTGGTTCTCAAGGGACCGCTTGTTACATTCGAGATACAAACTTTGGACCGGGATACTGTGAAAAGCACCGGACGCAAGACGTAGCCGCAAGTGTAGCATTGGGTCAAGCATTCGCAGCGCTGTTTTAGTCACCAACCCATACACCACACTGCATAGTCGAAACGACACCCAACCAAAGCAGTATACAAGAGCAGCAGGAGTTCTTTGTCAGCCCCATACGAATGGTGGGAGAGAATCTTAAGGGTATTCATTGTTTTCAGACATTTATGCTTAAGTTCCTTGATGTGTGGAATGAATGTGAGTTTGTAGTGAAACACAACTAAAAACTTATGCTTCTTGTTCAAAGGAAGCGACACGCCATTAAGAGTAATATCTGGGTCCGGATGGACCCCACTCTTCCTGGAGAACACAACGCAAGAGCTTTTTACAGGATTCAGTTTAAAGCCATTCTTGTGTGCCCAAGCCAGCAAGTTTCTTGACACCAAGCTGGACTTGACGTTCGCATATTGACATATTACGTGACTTAAAAGATATCTGCATGTCGTCTGCACACATGAAATAAGAAATTGTAGGAGGCAGTGCCTTTTCAAGAGAGTTCATCTTTAATATGAAGAGAGTGCAGCTCAACACGCCACCTTGTTGCACGCCATTTTCTTGCACGTGAACCTTTGAGAGTGCGCAACCAACTCTTAGTCGAAACGTTCTCTCTGACAACTAACAAGGGTGTTTAACATGCTACCCAAAACACCGAATGACTTGAAATCACTAAGGATCCCATACTGCCAAGCGGTGTTGTAGGCCTTCTTGAGGTCCAAAAACACAGTTAAACAATACTGCTTATGCGCGAAAGCATCCTTGATGCACAAGTCAAGTGCGACGATTTGATCTTTTGTCGATCGCCCAACCCTGAAGCCTGCCTGGCAGCTCTTCAGAAGACTGTTGTACTCAAAGAAGTACACGACCCGGCGATTGATCATCTTCTCTAAGATGATCAAACATCCACATGCAGCAAATATTCCCATGCAGGTCGTCAGGGCTATAGGATGGTAACTTGAAGGGACGACAGATCCTTCCCCCTTCAAGAAAGCCACTACTATGGCCTCCCTCCAAGAGTGTGGAATGTGCCCCGAAAGCCATATTTTATTATATAGATGTAGAATGTTGCAAATGTGTGTCTGCGTGTATGTGTTGTATCATGGTATATGTGATGTTGTCGGAGCCTGGAGCTGAGGGTTTACACGTCCTCAGCGCAGCCCTCAGCTCATGCGGTGAAAACTCTGAGTTCTAAGAAGATGTTGACATATGGTTATCTAGTATAGGCTTCTTTGCGGCCGATTGCTTGTCTTTTATGAAAGTGTTTGTGTAGTGTGCTGAACTGGACACGCGTTGGAAGTGTTGTGCGAGTGTGTCAGCCTGGTCTTTGAGTGTGTCCCCTGCTGCGCTGACCAAAGGCAGGCTGTGTGTTTGTTGTCCCTTGAGTTTGCGTATTCATGTCTATACTTTGCGTGTGTCTGTGTAGGAGTTTATTGATGTTATGAAGGAACGCCAACAATCTCGTTTGGCCTCAGGGCGCACAAGTTTTCCTAACGCCTTGGCCTGTTTGAACAACAAGATGTTACCCGACGTGGGGTTCCGATGGAGGATACCCCCCGCCTTGTTCTGGGCCTCTCGCGCTCGCCTAGAGTCTTCATACAGCCACGGCCTCCTCTGGTTGCGCGGGGCACCAAAGGTGTGGGAAATAGACTTTTCGTCGGCGTCGACAATGTACCCCAAAAGACTTGGGTAGCTTCTTCAACGTGTAGGTGTCCAATGGATGTGTGGTGTAGTTTGCATATCTCTGTAAATGTATTTTTGTTAGCTCTTTGCTTCATTACACCTGTTTTGGGAAGATGAACTGTATGGGCCTTTACCTATATATGCTACTGAGGTGGGGAAGTGGTCACTACCATATCGGTCCGTGCTACCATATCGGTCACTACCATATCGGTCCGAGAAGAGGAAAGAGAACTGCGGAGCCAATAGCCAAGTCAAGATATGAGTATGTGCTGTGTACTATGGTATGATATGTAGACTGTTTCTTGTTGAAAAGGCGTGCTCCAGAGGATGTTAAAAACGTCTCTATCAGGCGACCTTGGGCATCCGTGTGAGAAGAGCCCCAAAGAGAATTTTGTTCATTAAAGGGACAATGAAGTGAATTTGTCAAGCTCCCGTTTTTGTTTGCACTGCGTAGACTGGCTCAAATTAGCACACTTTTCATCGTTTATCCGGTTGACAAATCGGTAATTATTTTACAAAGCGCGAAAGAAGAAAAACTACCATGCGCGGTTTGCGGCGGCCGCACCAACTAAGGCTGTGACGTTGAGAGGAGGGGCGCCGTGATTGGACGATGCCCAAGGTTAGCAATCAAACAAGTTTCGGTTTCGGTTTCGGTTCTGTAAAACATAACCAATGGCGTTGTTGGATGGGCATTCTCAATATCTCAGTAATCATCGCACCGCGCTTCTGCCATGTTGTTGGCTGTAAAATGCACAAGATAAGCCTCCCAGGACGGCTTGTAGTCGTTACATTCACTAGCCGAGGCCTACGCAGTGCATGAACGCCCTCCGCGTACCCGCAGACGCCCAAATGTCATGCGCTTTTTCCCCATATTTGGAGCTTGCCTCCCTCATGCCTGATCGTAAAAAGCGTGTTCGCACCAGGCTAAGGGTCTGTTCTTTCTGGCCTGTGCCCACTGCCTGCAAGCAGTCGGTGCTTATGGCAACAGCATGCCAACGAGAACTCGCTAGCGCGCCAGTGCCAGCCTGCGCGCGTTTTGTGAACTAGTTCGTGTAGCCATGAACGTCCCAGGCGGCACAGAAAGTGTGCCCCAAGACCGGCCCGTCTATGGCCGCTTTCTGGCATGTCCGGCCAGCATCCAGGTTCTGGCAGCCACTGATCATGCGTTGAACGGCCAACATTGGGCAACCAGCGCTTCGGTATTTTTCCGTTCTCCCGTGTCCGGACGCACAACGGCAGCTAACCGGCTGCCCGATATTCAGTTCTCTTACGGCTGCCGATGTTGAGAATGTAAACGGCCGAAGTACGGCCTTAGGGCATCCGTTTTTTCTTCGGGAAGCGATAATCGGCCGAAGCACGGCAAGCGACCGGCCACAGAATATGCGTATTCTTGCGGCAGTTGGTGTTCGAAAGGAGACCGGCCGGAGCGCGGCTGCCGTGCATTCGTTGTTTTAAAAGGGAACCGCGCGTCTGGCGGTAGAATATTCGTTTTCTTCGGGCAACCAGTGTTATGAAGGATACCGGCCGACGAACGGCCCCAGAATATACGTTTTTCATTCGGTTAGCTGTCCTCGGCCGAATTACGGCAGGCGAATGGCAACAGAATATTTGGCAACTGGTGTTCAAGAGGAGACCGGCCTACGTGAGGTATCTGGTTACACGTCATTTTTTCGGCAAACGGCATACAGCCGAACAACGGCACGCGCCTGGGCGCCGAGAATTCATGCACAGACGTGTTTGGAAGGAGACCGACCGTTTTTTTCCTGGGGGGGGGGGGGGCCGTTAGGGAGCCGAGCGACGGGGACGCATTTTTCATCCGCTCCGTGTTTCTACGTGTTAAATGAACGAACATCGTTTGTCAAACAGTAATGAGTATTCTCGGTGAACGAGCGAGGTGCAATGATTCACTGGACATTAGCAGGAAACCTTTTAGGCAATCGAAATGTCATTTATTGCCACCAGAAGACTGTGCCACACCGACGGGTGAGCTAAGCCTCGCCAGTCATCGCCGCTACTACGCCTCTGCCGCCGGCTTCGTCGACGCATCAGCTCGAGACCATTCGCCCCCTCAAGAAATGGAGAGCATTGGAGACATCGACCCGGCAGAGATGCCCCATCCGAGATGGAGATGGTTCACCAAAATACTACTGGCCTTCAAGGTCGTTGAGCAAGCGGCCACCACGCAGGAGCTAAACTGCCACCATGTCAAGGACTCCCCACCAAAGAAAGGCAAGTGCAAGCAAAAGCGCAAGTTATTCTGCTTACAATTAAACTGCGACAAGCAATGTTGCGCTATGTTGTTGGTGATAAACGTAGAAGAGACTCGCTCGTGCATTGGTAGGATCAACTTCATGCCCTGCACTATGTACTTCATGGGATTTTACGACAGCCTATTTAGAAAAAATATTATTTTAAATGTGCGATAACAACACAGCCTTGTCACTGACGAAGCCTAGCTGTTAATTTAGTTTTGATGTTTGAAGGTGAGCTTATCTACTCTTGGGATATGACTCATTTGGTTAAACATAATCGCCAGCATCCTAGCAAACACGGATTTTGTCAGCATTTTCTTGCTCAACGCAGATTGTTGAGTTCACGCACGATTTCGTTCTTGCTATAGATAAGCTTAAAGTGGTAAACTGTATATTCTTGGACTGCAAAAAAGCAAATGATGGTGTTCCATATCACCTTCTGCGTAGTACATTTCATCCTATGAACTGAATGAATCGGTTTTTGCATTGTTATTACTATTGGCCCTATGGCTTTGTTCCAAAGTACTGTGTAGTTTACCGGACTATAGCAAATGAACGTTATTCCGTATACCTGCAGCTTTATTCGAATTTAATAACACCCTGGTGTGCTGATTCAGAAAAGTTTTTGAATGTTAAACAGTGTGTTAACAGCACCTTTACAAGAAAACCTTCATTCCAATTGAATACGTATACCTTAAATTACGCTGCTGTTACAACGGCCGAGGAATGTAAATACCTAGGAGTTTATTTAGGGAGTGGTTAGAGGTTAAATAGGCAGGTTCACACCATAAAAGTTACGGCTGTATATGTTTTTGGCTTTCTGAGACGAAATTTCAGTGAACCTCCATCTAACCGAAAAGAACAATCGTATTTCACTCATGTGCGCTCAATCTTGGAGTACGCATGTGTTTTCGTGGATCCCTACACCAAAGAACTGGTTGATACGCTCGAAAACATACAGAATATGTCAGTGCGATTCGTATTAGGTAATTGGCACGCTCAACGTAGCATGAGAGAAAGTAAAAGTAAACTGAAATGGCAGGATGTGAAAGATCACAGACGAAACCACAGGTTGAAATTTTTCGTAATATCTATCATTCGAAAACTGGAGTAGAAGGGGAGAAGTATGTCCAAGCGCCATTCTACATATCGCAAAGTGGGACCGCTAGCCTAAAGCAAATTATTAACTTTCGTTTAAAGGTGACGCCTTGCGCGATTTATTTTATTTTAAATCAATACTGCAGTGTAATTATCTTTCTCGCATGATTGCCTTAACTGTTTATATTGACGATTTTCAGCGCGTTTTCTAGAATTATTTTGTTATTTTGTCTCTTATTTAATGTATCTCCAATCTGTAATGCATGCAAAGGCAAATTGGCATAAAATAAATAAATAAATAAATAAATAAATAAACTTCCAGAGGCGCAAGTTTGCCTCCGACGGGTTGAGAACCCTATGCATTCAACCTTGAGCAATAAAATATTTTTTGCCCTATTCGTTGCAGTATGCAAGGTTTCCTGTATGCATGCTACCATTGCTATGTTATTGGTTTGAAACAAATTATGTAAGTCTAATTTTACGCCTTTCCTTGCGTGAACACAGAGGGATACAACTGTAGCCACCTGAAGCAGGGCGTCATTCGCAACGCGTCTAGAATTTTTTGAACGTAGTATGACATTAGAAGAAAATTAAGTTCTTTTGGACTATTAAGTGGTGTGAACGTATACTCATGAAAACAACAGTAAAATAGATTGAAAAATGAAAGTACCTGTTCGCTCCTTCTTAGGATCAGCCCTGCGCAAGATCATCAGAAACGTTGATCGAGTAGAAAATGTCTTTGCAAGAAAAATGGGCAAAAACTGGACATACTTTTTTGTGAAGGAGTTATATTAAATGCTCCTGAGTGTTTTGTTGAGAACCAAAAATTTCGTAAAGGCATTCACGCCGGTTTTATATACATCAAAATTGGTCCAGCAACTGTTATAAAAATAGTTTATGTAGTCATAGCATGAAAGTGTTCCGGAATATTGCCCTAAAGGAAATTGGCTAAAAGCGGCGCAATTTATCTCTGAAATTCAACCCACTAAAGTATGCGCCCTCCGTGCCCCCCCCCCCCCCCCTCCGCTCATCTTTCCCCAGTTATTACAGGTAAGCCGCCCCACACAGGACATCAGGACCTGGACAATACATCTATTCAAGCTCTACAAACAACTGAATATTTTCTGTGTTCGGCAGTAAAAGAGGCACAGCAATTAAAGGAACGACAATTTGTGAGCACTGTTTAATAAATGAATTTTGCTGTGAACTGAGGCTGGTAATTAAGCAAGGCTGCGCTGAAAACTTGACGGCTGGTGGTTGCGCGCGAGCTCACTTTGATGTGGCAGCATTGGACCCAAAATGCTGGGTTTGTGCTGCTTCTGCACTGGGCGAATGAGTCATCTGCTTGCGCGACATACAGTGACCGGCCTCAGTACAGTTAACGTAATGTGGCTGAACTCCAATGCCCGTAGCATGGCCGTATTTCCGGTAGCTTTAGTCGGGCTGGAGTCCGTCGACCGCATCTCGGCTGTCCTCCGGCGGCCGTACTTCGGCCGTACACGGGTGGCTTTGGAATGGCCGGAGCCCTACGGCTGGAATCTGGCCGTATGACCGTCAGCCGGTCGACTGGCCGACGGACACTGGCCGTTGGACAGCCATGGGAGTACGGCCGTATACGGCCAAAAGGCCCACATTTGGACATGGGCCGAACGTGGCTGCCGGAAAACGGCCGGGGAGAATATCACCGGCCAAAGTACACCGGCCTGTTTTAGGCCGAACAGTCCTGTGCTGCCTGGGGTTGCGGCCCAAAAAAAGGTGAACTCAATATAGAAAACATCGGCGGAAAACAAAAAAGTTAACTTACAAAAAAAAAGCACGTACCCGCGGGGATTCGAACTCGTGACTTGCAAAACACTTACGGTGGCACACCCAGCACCCCAGACCACTGAGCCACGGAGCGGGGTGCGAAAGTCTTGGTAATCTAGGGTATATCTTGTACAACCGGTTTACACTTTTATTTAGGTTTGGCATTTCAAGCAGCTTAGGTGACTACTTGTTGTACTCCGCTCGTGCAGTAAGCGTCGCCCGAGTTTCCACAGTAGCTCACGTCTAGCAATTGCATTTCGTAGACGGAAAAGCGTTCGCAGATGCGTAGTCGTGCTGCTGACCGCTGTGCTTGTTCGCCCAGCGCAAAAAAGTGCTCCCCGCGCCCTAGTTTTACGCTGTACGGTAAAAATATCAGTTGATTTTATTTCCTTAGTACCTATATTGACTTCGCTGACACTTCTCCCGCCTATAAGAGGCCTTATATTTTCCTACTGGCGTACCAGTCAGCGAAGCGTCGCATGTGCGCTTGTGCAGCGCTTGCGTGAAGCGACCTTGACTTGGAGCTAGATACAGTGTACAAACAAACCAAGTAAAGAAAGGCACACTCTTCCATTCACAAACGTGTCCTGGCTTCGTTTCAACTAAGCGAATGAATTGCGACCAAGCAATTTTTTTTAACCTCCTTGATTGCGACGACCCGCCGGCGGCCGGCGGACGAAACGCTGGCCCGACTGACTGTGTCTGAAGGCCGGGGCGGCCGGGGAGCAGTGCAGTACCGCAGCCAATTGCCAGGTCATCCCCTCCTGACGTCACACGAAACCGCCACAGAAAATGGGCGAGCGTAAAGAGAGGAGGACAGCATTTTCGAATTAGTTTTTCTACTAAATAAAATCGCGTAAATGCGCCTAGAGTGGTCGAAACATGCCCTGGGGACTCCGGACTACAATTTGCGCTAGTAATCCCGCAATGTTTACATATCACTTCAGTGTCCCTTTAAAGTTCGCCTGTAGGATGTATGGTTCGGGCAGCTGGTCAACCAGCGCCTCAAAGTCAGACCGCGAAAGTGCAAGATATCGATGTATATAAATGGAGCATACCGTTATAAAGCTAGTACATATTACTGTGCGTATTGCTACAGCCTCACGGACAGTGTTCAGGGTGACAGGGTGAGAGAGAGAGAGAGAAAATTCTTTAATGAGACCGAAGGGGTCAGCCCTGCATAATGCTGGGCTTGTTACTTCAGATGGTTGGTGAACATGTGATAAGGGTTGTATGCTTACATGAATAATACAAATAAGAAAAAGAAAAAAAATTCCCGCGCCTTCCCGCGAGGGGAACACCAGTAAATTCAGAGCATTGGGGGTCATTAACGCTGCGTAAAGTCGCGCTAGGGTGGGTAGTTGGGTCGTAGTTACATTGGTATTGGTTTGGGGTAGAGAGAGGAGAGTAAAGTCGGGTTAGGGTGGAGCGAGCGTCAACCAAGGAAGGAAGGAGCAACGCAGTGACTGAAGCACGAGCAGCCGCTAGCCGCTTTACATTTGCAGCGCGCGCAGTAGAGGGAGAGCAATACGGGGGGAGAGCGCGCATGCGCAAGCAGTGCGCGCCCTTCCACGCCCCACCGCGCTGCTATCACGCACTTGTTAAGCCAAGACCGCGACGGAGCGAACGGGCTGACTACGACGCATGCGCACGCCAGCTGCTGTTGAGAGAGAGGAGGGAAGGAGGAGAGGCGCACCTGCTGCGGACGCGGAGCTGTGGACGCCGTCCGACGCAGGAAGAGGCGAGGCTAAGAAATGCTCTGCCTTTAAAACGAAAGAAACTCCACCAGGCAAACACTTGAACACACATAAAAAACAAAAAGAAACAAACAAACAAAAAAGTCACAGGCAGTGACAGGCTAGAGCCGAGTCCAGAGTCTCTGAGTAAACGCGCAAGTGCTTTAACTCCTCGCACCGCCCTGTCTTCGCTGTTCCAGGGGCCGAAAAAGTCCTCCATGATGACAGTTCTCGCCCGTAATAAACTCAGCGCTGTCGTTCGCGTCGAGTTAAAACGTGCACAAACGCAGACCAGGTGTTCAGTGTCTTCTCGTACACCGCAAAGCGTACACACAGAGGTGATGCCATCAGACTGATTTTGTTAAGAAAGGTTTTTGTATAGGCTACTTTGAGGCGCAGGCGATGTATAGTACACTCTGTTTGCCTCGATAAACCGTGAGGTATACGAAACGTACACTGCGGGTCGATAGCGTAAAGGGGGGCGTACTGCAGGTCCGGGTTCCGCCAGTGCTGCAATTGCATGCGCCATCCATGAGTTGTGGCTATTCCGTTGATGTACTCCTTGGATAAAGGGAGTTGTACTGGTGAGCTCGTGGAATCGCCCTCGCGTGCGAGCCGATCCGATATCACATTGCCCGTGATGCCGCAGTGTCCTGGCAGCCACTGCAAAGAAATTGTGTGCCCGTTGCGGAGTGTAATGAAGTTAAGGTTCGGAAGACACAAAGACCAGTTGCGGGGACGCAGGAATGAGGGATCGCAACACGGGTTTTGGTAGAAGGGAGGACGATTACATTTATGACGGACGATCACAAAGACGGGACGGTAAGTAATACAATGGTTAAATTAGTTCCAACGGAAGTAGAAATAAAGAAAGTTCCTCACACCATGCAACCGGTGGTCACAGCTGTAGAAACGGCGTCGAGGGCAACAGGTTGTGTACAAGGGCAAGCGTCTCAGAGGCAGCGGGGCTCGTTGAAGCGGCCGGTTGTTCCAGGGGCGCTAGGGAGGACAAGGTGAGCACGAAGGCGAAGATAATGGAGGTTGGTGGCGAAGAAAATACCGCCACAGCCCAGCGTTGCCGGCGACGTGGTGCCCGGGCGTCCTAACGACGGCCACAGGTCACCTGGCCGTCCCGAAGACAGGCCCTGGACGTGCCGCCGTGGAGCTGTTTCATCTCCAGCGTGAACTGCTTCCTCCTTGTCTTCTTTCCTGTCGGACCATTCCCCGACTCCTGGCTGACTTGAATGAGGCGAAATCTTGCGCCCAGCCTTTTCTTCTTCGGTTTCTTTTGTGGTTTCGGATGCCATACCACAATACCCCCCACTTTAAGAAAGTCGCTGAGGTGACACCACACGCACTTTCTAAGTCCAGAAACCAAAAAGACAAAAAACCAAATTCACAACTTAGTCTTCTGACACTCTTTTCCCCAAACAACGCATTCATGTAAATGTCCAGCACAAAGTTTTACATAGGTGTGAGTCCCAAAAGTTCCTGTAAACACTTCCACTGAATTGCGCCAATCCTCGGTATTATAAATCAAAAAGGTCCGCTGTCAAAAAACTTTTCCAGGCCTAGGTAAGCACTCGTTTCTTTTTCTGCCGGTTACTTCTTATTTTTCCTTCCTTTTATACTTCCAGCATCGCTGGCCATGAAAAGCTTTCCTGCAGAAGCACTTTCGTGGTCTGGTCACTTCCAGCTTAATGGTGCCCCCTCTTAATTTGCAAGAACGCGTACGCGAAGCTATCTGTCTTTGTTTCTTGCAGTCTGTCTTTGAAGATCGTACGCTTAAAGCAACACAGCAGATTCTGTTTCTACACGCTTTCACTTGGTCGCTAGTAAAGCTTGCCCGTCTTGCCAGACGCTTTGACACTGGCCGTGCGGAGCTAATCTTCCGCAGGTTTACCAGGCTTGCTTTAGAGTGGACCTGTACCCGAAGCTTTCTCTTGAGGTATTTCCTTCCGCTGCAGTTTTCGTTACCAGACTTGACGTTTGCACTGCTACTGGCCACGGTCATCCCTACTTTGCTTTGCTTTCGCCAACGCTTGCACGTTTTTTTAAACCCTAGTAGACGTACTGGTTCCATGTGAGCTGTGATGGATTCACCATTGGCGCGTTCGCTCGCCGAACCTTTCCCGGGTAGTGGCGCAAGCGAGGAATCGGATTCGTTTGTGGCTCGGCCATCACCTGCTGCAATCTGCCCCAGAACCTGAGACGGTACTTCGTCCTTCCTTGAATAGGACATATAGGGTTTATGAACAAAACCGTCAAGATGACACGTTTCTTCTCCTTCGTCAATTGAAAACTCCGTGAGGAATCTCTCTTGGTGGGCGTGAAATTGCTCAAACATGCTTTTGAGACTTTCACTTTGCTTAGGGTCTGCTCCTACATTAGAACAGGTTGCGGATGCCTCCTTCCGGTGGACATCACCCAAACGTCGCCGGAGTTGTCCCACCTGCTCTTCAAGGTCACCAATCTGCTTCTCTTGGGCTGCTTTGAGCTCCGCTGCCCTTAAGTCTTCTAGCTGCGCTTTTACAAGGTCAGCAATATGCTTCTCTTGTTCTGCTTTGAGCTTCGCTGCCCTTTCAGTCTCTCGCTGCGCTCTGAGTTTATCGCGCTCGGCTTCGACCCATTTTCGAAGTGCCTCTCTCCGGAGCCCTAACTTCAGTCCCTCAGCAGTAAGCTTCTCCAACTCTTCGATTCCCATTGTAGCTACCTCAAACTCTTCAATCCCTACTTCCGGTCATGGTTTCACTCTCCAAGGTGTTAGAGGAGAGTCCTGTCGTGGACGCCACTTTTGTAATGAAGTTAAGGTTCGGAAGACACAAAGACCAGTTGCGGGGACGCAGGAATGGGGGATCGCAACACGAGTTTTGGTGGAAGGGAGGACAATTACATTTATGACGGACGATCACAAATACGGGACGGTAATACAATGGTTAAATTAGTTCCAACGGAAGTAGAAATAAAGGAAGTTCCTCACACCATGCAACCGGTGGTCGCGGCTGTAGAAACGGCGTCGAGGGCAACAGGTGATGTGCAAGGGCAAGCGTCTCAGAGGCAGCGGGGCTCGTTGAAGCAGCGCGTTGTTGCAGGGGCGCTAGGGAGGACAAGGTGAACACGAAGGCGAAGATAATGGAGGTTGGTGGTGAAAAAAACACCGCCACAGCCCAGCGTTGCCAGCGACGTGGTGCCCGGGCGTCCTAACGACGGCCACAGGTCGCCTGGCCGTCCCGAAGATAGGCCCTGGACGTGCCGCCGTGGAGCTGTTTCATCTCCAGCGTGAACTGCTTCCTCCTTGTCTTCTTTCCTGTCGGACCTTTCCCCGACTCCTGGCTGACTTGAATGGGGCGACATCTTGCGCCCAGCCTTTTCTTCTTCGGTTTCTTTTGTGGTTTCGGGTGCCATACCACACGGAGTACCTCAGTGTGTATGACGTTGATTTCTTGTATCAATTGGCCTTGATTACTTCCTCTCTTGAGAACCGTTTGTAGCGCAGAGCGGGAGTCCAGGAAAATTACACAAGGTTTTGGAGGGCAGTCCCTGACAATCTGCAGCGCAGCTCTTACTGCCGCCAGCTCGGTTTTTGTAGCCGATGTCTTGTGGCTGAGCGTTTGGCTCACAGAGACCTCCGAAGATGGCACCCATACACCTATGGCAGAACAGTCAGAAGTCACGGACCCATCAGCATATACGTGGGTATACCCGCCATAGCAGTGACATATATGCTGAAGTGTGTAGTAGGTCAAGGCCGGTGGAGGCATCGCTGCCTTTTTCCCGATTCCAGGAACTGTTGTTGTTATTGACCACGTAGAAAATTGCCAAGGTGGTAACTTGGGTCTAATAGGACGTTGATAGTAAACCGGCAGGAATTCCTGCACATGACTTCTGGAGCTATCTGCCAAAGGATGGGCAAATGAACCGCTAACATGGCGGAGGCAGACACGAATATTTTCTTGTCTTAATAGTACCCTGGCTGAGAGGCATCTCGCTTCACATAGTGTCCCGGACGTGGAAGTGCACTTAGGGAGTCCCAGGCAAATACGCAGAGCTTGCGCCTGTAGTGCCTCTAGCTGATTGACGTTGCTCTTGGACAGTGAACCGAGGGTAGGCAGGCTGTAGCAAAGCAGACAAATAAAGAGTGCCCCGTAGAGTCGTAGCAGCGAAGCAACCGAGCAACCCCATGCAGTGCCTGCAAGCATCCGTAGGATGTGCACGAAAGACTGTAGTTTGTCCTTGAGGCATCGAATATGATAAGTCCATGACATTGACCTGTCAAATACAATGCCTAAGAATCGATGACATCGCACATATGGTATGGTGCAGCCTCCTCCAGTCAGGGCATAACGAGACATGTCACGTCTTGTAAATGCCATCGTAGCGCATTTTTCAGGAGAAAGAACTAGTCCACAATTTTTCAGGTATCGCGCCAATCGTCGGATCGCCAGTTGCAGCTTCGCTCGTATGCTTCGGTGGTTTCTCCCTGAGCACCAGACACATATATCATCACCATATAATGATTGGCATGCTAAAGATGCTCGCGCGAATATTCCCACACCTCCAGAACAGTGGGTTCAGCCATCCATATACTTTCTGAATACGATGTAGCTATTTAAGAAATTTGTGTGCTTGGAATTCAGATGTGTTTCGTGAACACACATTCAACGTGGCTGATTAGCATGCAGGATCTAGTACACGTCGTCAAGATTATTCAGAAGGCCTCTACAGTTCTATTGAATTATGCTTTCTCTTCCCATTATTTATTGTGAGAGCTACCTGAGTGTGTATGTTTATGTGTCGTCTTTCGGGGCTGCGACTCTCGTCTTTTTTGCCTTGTCGGTAGGCTTTGGCGTCGGGACGCGTTCCTTGTGGTGCGCCGCAGACACGAACGGTCCGACGTCCATTTCGTCCTCGGATGTCCTCGAGATGCCTGTGTGATCAGTCTCCTGGGACCGCGCACCCTTTTGGGGTCGCTTTTCCTTGCCCGCAACCACTGAGGGTTTCAGGAACGCCTCGGATGGCGCAGGTGGTGCGGTGGGGGTGGGATCTGCCGCTGGTCCCTCCGTCTGCATCTCCTTCGGGCCCTCGCGTGTGCTTTGGGCCGGTGGAGAGGAAGCAGTCGATGATGTGGCATCGCCAACAGACGAGGTTGCAGCCACAGCCACTGTTGGCTGAGCGAACGGTGCGGAGGCGAGTTGGGCAGCCTGGGTCAACCCTTGGGGGCAGGCGGCGACGGTACCAAGTCCGCATCGCGGTACTCGGTCCCAGCCGAAACCATACCACTCCGCCCCCCGGCGAGCGGCGTTGATGTACCTCACCAGGGGGAAAGAGGCAAACATCTTTCGCGCCTCGGGGAAGGTGATGTTCTCGGTTACTTTAAATGCAATGATCTATTTTTTAATTTGAACTTCTCACAACTCCTAGAATAAGCTGCGTGCGGGCCCTGCCAGTTCACACAACTGAAGCTCTCGGATGCACAATTGTCGGTTATGTGGTCATGTGCTGCACATTTTTCGCACGTCAATTTTCCACGGAAAGAGGTTGTGCCGTGCCCAAACCGCTGACACTGGAAGCAACGGCATGGGTTCGGCACGTAGGGTCGGATTGGGCATCTCAAGAAACCTGCGTTGACCGACTCAGGACCAGTCAAACCAGTCAAACGTCAGTCAAACCAGTCGTTTGACCAGTCAAACGTCAAGATTATATGCTCGGTTGGAATTATTTGATTATTTCGGCGTACGGTGATTCGCCTCACTGCGGCCACACCCTGATCTCGAAGGCGCTCGAGCAGATCTGATTCAGTTTCATGCATTAGATCCCGATCAGGGATCACGACCTGGCAGCTATTGCGGCTGCGATGGGGCGTGATCTTGATGTCAACATCGACCATGCGCGTTTGCTTGAGGAGGTTAGAAGATTGGTGTTTGTTTTCTACTTTAATCAAAACGTCTCTCGTGCCTTCTACGACTTTCTGATAAGGCCTTCGAGAAACTTGGAAATCAGACAGACAGACTAGGAGGTGATGAGTTTTGAGTTATCCAGGGATTCCATTATTAAAAAGAGCGAGAAGTTATCGGGCTTTGGAAGATACATGGAAGACAAAGAAGGTAAAGATAGTTCGGTGCGGCCCCTTTTCAGGGACCCATCACGTTCAGTGGGGGGGGGGTTATAAAATGCCATATAACGTAGATAAAAGAAGGGAACTCGGGTACTTTCTTCGTCAGCCTTACCATGATAGCTGAAGAGGTCCCGGAGCACCCTGCCTGGTAAAAAGACAGGGAGCCGATCCGCCGGAGCTTGACCTGGGCTCCGACTACCACCATTTGTGGTTTCTGCCCTTCACCATACAACACATCGCCACGGTTAGATCCAGCTTATGTTTGGGGACTCGGGGTCCGCGGTGTCGCCAAAATCGTCACCAAGATTACTCAAGGTGCCCCGTGCGGGGTAAAAAATACAATTAAAACATCTTTTAGTCATCAGATGAGAAATGATGGGGCAATGACTGTGGTAGTTTAGTGTACTTCACCCAGTCTGGCATAAAGAGAGGGAAATGAATCTTTCTATACGCAACTGCCTTAACGCAAAACATCTTCCCGATTAGAGCTCCTGAAAGAGTAGTCAACATTTTCACACCTGCTGTCAGAAGACTTCTACTCTCTCTTTACTGTAGCACGTGCTCGAACATTGAGTACAACAAGACGAAAAAGAGTTTAGTAATGGTATCAAAAAACTTTATTTTCGAACAAAGCATAAATATAGGTCCAAATCTTTAAGTTGCCGAATGACACTAAAGTCATCATCAGAAAACTAAAAAAGATGAGAATTCTTATCTACAGGCGGATACTTATTGTTCCGGGCCACGGGAACGCGTGGCAAAAGCCACCAATGCGAACTCTCGAGGGCTGGCGCCTGCTGTCGAGATCGGCACGGCGCGCATGCGCGTCCTTTTTTACTCGCAGGCAGGCACAATTTATCGCTTCCTGCAGTGCTGTTGCGTTGGTCGCTGAAGCACCGCTGAGCGACAATTTTATAGCATTTCTTCCATCCAGATTGAATATTTGCATGTGATGACTCCTCCGTCTTTGGCGCGAAAGCTCCTCGCGTCTTGATAACTGTTAATGGGAATCGATTTGTTTGGTATTTTTGTGCCTTCTGCTTTATCGCGTATACACACTGAGACAAACGGCGTGTGAATGGCATCGTTAAATGAAGCGTGTGGGAAGTACTATAACAGGGTGCTGCTCTATCGACAATAAAATGCCAGTGGGATTAATTGCGAACCTCTATTCATTTTGTGTGTTTCGTATACTACTCGACCATTGAACTTGCTTTCCAGCTGGATGTCTGCTGCCGATGAAGTAGGCGATTTTCAAGTTTATTAAAAGAAATTATTTCGGTTTTGCTATTTGCTGTTTACTTTCTTATTTAAAAATGATCCAAAGACATGCTGATTTAATTGTCTGTTGGCTCTGCATATTGACATTCGCCAAAATAGCACCTCGGGTTGCAATCGCAAAACGGCCCTCGATTATTCGCTACTTGTACAAGGAATTCCTCGAAGGGAAATTCGCGGGCTTACTAAGCGGTCGAGGGAGTCTGTTAGCCAAGCAGGTCATGCCTACAGGGATTAAAAACACTGGCTTGCAGATGTCCAGTGAAGCCGAAGGACAAGGCCCAGAACAGAACAGAAGGACGAGCTGATGTTTGCTGCAATGGTTGACGATGTGCTACTTAGTGCCACATAAATTCGGGAGGCCCAAGCACAATATTCTTACGGGAAAAAGTAGCGAATAATCTGACGGAGTTTCCGGTGTTGAAACCCTAGGTGCCATTTCGGCTGCCGAATTGCAGAGCGAACACGCAATTAAATCAGCATGTCTTTGGGTACATTTAAAGGGTCCATGAAGGCAAAATGCAAGATTGGTTCATTCAAAAAATTGCCTCGTTAGAATTGTACTGACGCCACTTTTACCATAAACTTGGCTCAAATTTACCATAAACTTGGCTCAAATAAGATGTATAATTAGTATAAAAGGGAATGGCCATGCGACCCACTAGATCATTTTCCGCAACAGCACCTATGATGTCATACCAGCCAGCTCTGCGATTTGCGGAGGCCGGAAAAAGCACACGAAAATTAGGTGGAACATATCAGCTACCGGAACGAGCTATTTGCAGTTAAAATAACGGCGTATTTTTATATCAATAAGAATGGTGGTACAAACAGTGAAAGTTCTGAAAGCGCACGTAAACACAGAAGTACCGATACGTATTGCTATTGGTACTGCAAGCACTATGTTTCGTTTAGATGCACTGCACTACGGGGATTTGGGGTTGTCTCGGACGACACTGGCCAATTGACGCAAGCCACAGTGTCTGACGTGACCATATTTGTCGAGCGATCGCCAAGTTTCACGAAACGATTATTTTCTACATGAACAAGAACAAGCCAGATTTAAGTACGGTCACAAACAAACAAAAAGCAGAAAACGGTCTGATTATGATGATGCTTAGTGGCTTCCGATTTGAAACGGGGTGGCGTTGCACAGTGAGCTTTCTCTTTGTGCCACTATGCAATTATCTCGGCAAAGAAATCTCAAAAATAAATAAAAGTAATATAAAAGAAAATAAAAGAAAATACCTTTAAGAAATTGTTGTGATAGTTTTACTTCTTTGTTCGCACGTCTTTCCAGCTTGTTCTCATCTCTTTTCCAACCAACATTCTAACCTTCTTTTACAAACCTCTTGTGGTGTCCAGTTCATTTTTCCATTCACCTTAAAGCCAAGGGCTTCCGGAATCTGGATAGCTCCCTCACTGAAGACTGGACGGATACTTTTGTACTCCGTTACAATATGTCGCGTGGTCTGTGGCTCCCGGCTGCAGCCTGCACACAGTACTTCCTGTACCGGCTCGCGGATAAGCGCTTTTGCCCTCAAGTAACTCGCCCGGGCTTCAAAAAACAATGCACTCCTTTTGGTATTATTGAAGAATTTTTCCCTTGTTATCTACTGCTTCCCGATCCTGTAGATATCTAAGGACTTCTGCGCGGCGATCCTCTTTTTTCAAGGTCGTTGTATCTGATTCTATCACTTCTTTTTTTATTGCCATGTTCGTTTCCCCTGCACTTCCAGGTTTCATATACTTTGTCCTGAGCCTTATTGTCCTTTTCCTCCACTGTGTGTCCACGCTTTTAATGTAAAAATACTGTACCACTTTGGCCGCCCGTTTCCGGTCATCAATATTTCAAAGTCGTTCTTCAAACAATATTTTGCTTTTTGCTTATATCACTTCAAAGAAGGCCCATCCCATGTCTCCCAGCACTGCCCCAGTTATTTTTTTTTTTGACTGTGTGCGCCTTATGCCAATCGACCTACCGCCCCCTGATTTACTTCTAGCTCTGAATAAATGTCTGATTTGAGACACACTACTGCGTTTGAAAGGGTTAGTGCTGGTACCATTACTCCCTTCCAGATTTCTCTCACTACTTCACATCTGTTGTATCCCCGTAGTGCTCTATGCTTCATGATAGATGAGTTTCTTTTGCCTTTCATTCTTTCATGCTCCTAAAGAGTTTTTAGAAACGCCTGACCTTCGTTTATCAATACGCCCAGATATTTGTATCCAGTTACCGCGGTATTGCTGCTTGTTGAACGAATACCGATTCATTACGGGCGTCGTCATTAAAACCACAACTCCCGACTTTGCTGTGTTAAACTCTAACACCAGTTCAGTGGCTTCTTCCCCACATATATCTGTGAGCTGTTGCAGATTCTGTTTGCTATCTGCGAGTAGTGCTATGCAATCTGCATATATCAGTCCCGGGATATGTTCTTGCACTTCCGGTCTTTTGTGCCTATAACCCAGATTGAAACACTATTTTACTGCCTTCACGCCTTGGTTGTAGTCCTGCCATGTACAACATGAACAGCAATGGCGACGGAGGACAACCGTGCTTTAAAGGGACAGACAACCGATTTTTGTGCGTATATATTCTCTAGCTCATATGAAAGCGAGCGTTTTATATAGCCCAGTAACCACAAGCAATTTTTAAACAAATTGGAGACAATCATTTTAATTTGGCAGCAAACTTCCTGAAATCGGAAGGGTGGCGGTTCGTAGTGTCGAAACTTGACACTACAATATGTGTCCATGTCCCGTGACCTGCAAACCTGGCAGCTACTGCAAATGCTGAAACGTTTATTTACGTATTGAAAACCTTTTA
The DNA here is from genome assembly GCF_048455015.1 of Haemaphysalis longicornis. Classification (NCBI taxonomy): domain Eukaryota; kingdom Metazoa; phylum Arthropoda; class Arachnida; order Ixodida; family Ixodidae; genus Haemaphysalis; species Haemaphysalis longicornis. The sequence continues at coordinate 177,348,680 of NW_027526385.1, read as the reverse complement.
ACACGAGTATTTGTACAAGGTTAAATTGTATGTCTTTCTACACATTATTTTGAAAATTCTAAAGAATTCTAAAGCAATCCGCCACCGCTGGATTGCTCTCAGTGTGGCTAACTGAGCCATCATGCCCAAAATTAACGGCAGCGTTCAGTAAACAGATCCAGTGAAGGAGCTTTGACGATTCCGCCTGAGGAAGAGGCGTTTGTTCTGCCAAAATATTTGATCTCAGTTTCCGAATACGCCAAAGGCAGCTTTAAAAAAAAGTCGCCCCCGGGGAGAATCGAACTTCCCACCTCCGCAACGTGAAGCAGGATTTTACCTATCGTCTATCCCAACAGATGGCGCATTCGTGTACAATAGACCGTTGCATTAAAAAACACATAACGGCACAGGAAAGCCTGCGATTCAAACTTTTTTAGCTAAGGACAAGTTTTTAAATATTGTTTTTCATTTCGCATACAGAGAAAAGTGTGTTGCCGGGCTACTCTATGTCATGTTTGCCAGCATCATTTTTGGGAGGGACGCATACGGCTCGCAGATCTAAAAATTTTGATTTAAAACGTTCTAGGGTGTTATCAGCAAAACCGTTTCTCGTCAAAATGCTTTAAGTGATGCCCTTTCATATGGTATAGAGAATATGTACTCTACAAAAAATCAGTTGTCTGTCCCTTTAAACCTATATTTGTGACGGCCTGTTCCGTGCACTTTTGGTCCTACCAGGTAATTTGCGCCTCGCTCTCATTGTAGGTTCTCTGGAACCGCTGTACAAAGTCCTGGCTTAATCCCTCCCGCTCAAGTATGCTTCATATAAGTTATCTATCTACATTGTCGTAGGCTCTCATTATGTCGAGAAATGCTATACATAGTGCTCGCTTCTGAACCATTGACACCTGAATGCATTGCGTTAGGAAAAATAAATTGTCCTCTAAGCACCTGTCTTGTCTGAATCTATTTCGTAGTTCTGCAAGTAAGCCGTTCCCCTCTATCCACGCGCCTGTAGTGCCGATTTTATGGCTTTGATTGTCTGCCAGTATGCCGCTGAGGTAACTGTAATAGGCCTGTACGAGTTGGCATAATCCCTGTTTCCTTTAGCATTACATGTCACCTCCATCCTGCTCTTATGCCAATAGTATGACACTTGCTTAGTTTTAATCGCTTTTTTCGGTGGCTCGAATTTTTGCGCCCAGTAGGTTGATCAGCCATATAGGAATTGCATACGTCCCTGTTGCCATATTAGCTGCAAGATTTTCTTCGCCTTTTTTCTTGTTTATATTCTGTAACTTTACCTCTCTAAGTGTAGGCACCTCAGTTGCCCACTCTCTAAATACTGTAGCCCTCTCTCCGCTCTTCTCAACTTCTTTTGTATCATTGAGGGAATGTGAAAAACCGCCTCTGCCCCTGTTATTACCTGGCCTTCACCCTTTATGACCTGACTTTGTACTTCTTTTGCCTTTTCCCTTAGTTCTTTAACATAGTTCAAAAACTTTCTCGGTGCGACTTTATCATTTGGCCGTATATTCGAGACCCTTGGCTCACTTTCTCGTTTACGTTTTTTGCTGTACAAGTTTTTGTACTTCCAGCTGCTTTATAAGGTACCAATTCCTCTTTAACGTTATGTCTTCTGTTTGCATTCACAACCCTTGGCCTCCCTGTGCTCTCTCGATGCTTGCTGTTTTTGTGTTATAGCTTCCTTGATTTCCTTGTTCCAGCAGCGTCTAGGCTTTCTTTTTCCTTTCCAGTAGTGGCATTCTTTCACTTTCCTTATCTTTCCTTGAATGAAACCAATCATTTCGCTGTATTCGCAGTCTTTGGCAAGTTCTTTCGCGATTTCTGTTTCCGGGATTTGGACAATATTAGCCATTCGTTGATCGTTTAATTTCAAGTCGTGAACCACCGTTTTCGGATTTTGCGGTATGGTGTGGTGGTGCCATCTAGGTTGACTATCAGTAATCAAGTCTCCACTCCCCATAAAGTTTAGCTGGAAGGCCTGTTATTATGATGTCATTGAAAACGTCGTTTAACTGCGCGTTTTAGCGCGACAATCAAAATTTTTCCTTAAATTGTTTATTTCGCAGTGAATAAAGCCCCGTTTGCTTTCGGACAAGTGCTGGAGGCACTATAGAACACGAAATCTTTCAAATTAAACAAACCTGTATTTTTTCTTCATGGCCTCTTTAAGGAAGGAAGTAGGCAACCAAAAACAAAAACAAAAAAATATTATAATAAACTTTAGGGGCAGCGGAAAGCGTGCTGAAAGACAAGTTCAGTCGTCAAGCAGCCTACACAACAAAAGCGATGAATAAAGGCTCGCAATTCATCTCGCCAGCTTTTCGTTGTCAATTGCGCAGCACCTTCTGTTGTGCGTCATACAAGCTTTATTCGGTGATGCCGTTCGGAAGCCGCTAGTCTTGTCATGCATAAATGATAAAGCACAAAAAAATGCTAAACAAAGCATACCGCGTAAGCATTTATTAAAATGCGAGAAGCGTTTGAGCCAAATCCGGCGCAATCTTCACATTAGGTCTCAAATGTGTCATCGTAATGAACTGAATACTATAAAGGCGTCGCTCTGCGGTGCTTCATGACCATCCCAGTACTGGTGCATAAAGTGAGAACATCAGCGTGCATGCGAGTAAAAATTAAAAAATGACGTGCATGCTCGCACGGCCTGTCTCCACTACAAGCGCCAGGCCCCCATAGTGCGCATCGGTGGCTTTTCCAACGCGCCCGTGGGGTTCGGATTGTTAAGAGGGGTCAGCAGTGCCGACCTCTCGGAGACAAAACATGCGCACTTTCAGGAGCCGTAGCGTTCCTAATATTTGGCCCAGCCTCATACCGTTATAGCAACGTTTGCCGCCGTCGGAATGTCATCACTGCTGCGGGTTCCAATGTCCGTAAACCATTGGAGATGTCCTGCGAATTGCCTTGAAGCTAACGTCAGATCCAGGCAGCTCGCATAGGTCTGGCCGCTGAGAAATGTAGGACTTCCATCATTCAGTATACAGAGCCCATATTCTGCCGAGAATGATGCAAGTCTTTGACCCCTGAGGTTCATCTTGGAGCTTCCCCAAAGCGGGTGGTGGGCATTAAAATCACCGGTGAGGATCCAAGGGCCTGGTGTTGTTTCGAAGATATGCTTTAGTCTCTGTCGATCAAGGATAGCTGATGGGGATATGTAGGCTCCTAGGAGCGTGAAAGAGAGCTGTCGTTTTTTAACAGGTAAGCGTACGTATTGGTTGGTGTCGTGCGGGCGTATCGAATGAACAGTATTTGTGAGTTCCCGGCGTATGAATACCGTGACTTTGCTACTGGTCCCACCAGGAGATGAATCGATGCCTTCATAGCCGGACAGTCTTATTGGTAGGTTCTGTTCGCAGATCACGAGAATCGGGAACGGATTATTGAATACAAACTGGCGAATATCAGAAATTCGTGGTTTTAGACCTCTTGCATTCCACTGAAAAATGGACGCCCCACGGACTTCCTGGTGGAATGATGCGGTAGCGCGGGCCATGATATTACGTGAGGCGTGCCAGTAGGGGACCCAGGGCACCCAGAACATACAACAAAATTAAGGGATTCCGGCACCCTATATCTCCCAACGTGTCCAAACATACTGACTGGACGAAATTTGAATCCTTTATGGAGGACGCCTGCTGTGAGGGCCTTTCCACAAGCTTTGAAACTGCTATCGGCAGTGCAACCCAGGCTTCCACGCGTACTGTCACAATGCCGCTCAAAGTGACAGAGTTTGATACCGAACTTGAACGCCTCCGGGCAATTAGACGGCGAGCGGAGCGACGGTACCGGCGTACAAAAGCTGTATACGACCTAAGGGTAGCCAGAAGCACACAGAAGAAGATACAGCGCCGCATCGCTCAGGTTCAGGCGCAACGGTGGAAATCATTTTGCGAGTCCCTCGACCCTCGGAAGCCTTTGTCTTCTATATGGAGAGTAGTGCGCGGCCTGGCGACACCTGTGCAGCAGCGCTACCCATTCAAGGCTTTGGCACTACATAAAAACCGTCCGGAGAAAGAAGTCGCAGACGGTTTCTGCGTGAAGATTGCCTCTAGAACTGATGGCAATCGATCTGCAAGGATCCGTGAAGTCCCCACGTCACGCGATCAACGCATGGACGTGCTCTTTTCCATGGAAGAGCTAGAGGCGGCTCTGGCATCCTGCCGGCGTAGCTCATCCCCAGCTCCCGATGAAATCTCCTACTCCACACTATGCCACCTCGGTCTTCAAGCACGTCAAACGCTTTTGGACATCTTTAACAAGGCGTGGATGGATGGCATCGTTCCACCGGAGTGGAAAGTAAGCCGTCTGGTCCCCTTACTCAAGCCTGGCAAATCTCCGCTCGACCTTCCATCATACCGCCCAATTGCCCTGGCCAGCTGCCTATGCAAGCTCATGGAAAGAATGATACTCACGCGGCTGCAGTGGTACCTCGAACATAACAATATATACCCTAAAGTTATGGCTGGTTTTTGACGCGGGCATTCTTCCATGGACTGCGTGGTGGACTTGGTAACGTTTGCACAGCAAGAAAAAAGTCGCAAACGTATTTCAGCAGCCCTCTTCCTTGACGTTAAGGGCGCCTATGACAACTTCGTTCATGAGGCTATTCTAGACGCCCTGGAGCACTTCGGACTTGGTGGGCGAGTTTACCGATGGATAGAAAGCTTCTTGTCCGGAAGATCTTTTAAATGCAGAGCATTTCTTTAACTCACGACGTCACCCGGCGTTGGCGTGCCTCGGCGTCCGCAATAGCCGTTCCAGGTGCGCCCTCTCCCCCACTCCTCCTCTCCCGCATCGCGCTACCCTTCTCGCTGTCAACAACAGGTCCGCACCCCTTCCCCTACACTATATAAAAAAATAATACTTAGCGGCGCCTGGCTTCGATCCCACGACCCTGCGGGCGGAACGCAAGGTACATGGTGCTCTACCCACTGCGCCACAAAGCCGACACAGAATGGAAGGCTACGAACGCGCCTTATATCCTTGACTCATTCAAACTACGTCAAGAAGCTGCTAATACAACGCATTCACTACCTGTGGGCGGAACGCGAGGTACATGGTGCTCTTCCCACTGCACCACAAAACCGACACAGAATGAAAGGCTACGAACGCGCCTTATATCCTTGACTCATTCAAACTACGTCAAGAAGCTGCTGATACAACGCATTCACTACCACCAACTCCCCAAACACTAAACGTTAACGCAATACACCCACCCTATGCGACGCCTTTACTCGAGTCCCCCTCGCGGGGAGATGCGCCCTATTTTATGTAATGACGGAGGATGGCCCGTCATCACAGCACTTTATTCAACGTGGTGTTCCTCCAGGTGCGGTGCTAAGTCCAACGCTTTTCAAGCTAGCGATCGTCAGACTTGCGCACGCTGTCCCCAAGAATGTCTGCGTTTCCATTTATGCCGCCGACATTTGCCTCTGGGCTTCGGGGGTCAACCGACCACAGCTACGGGCACGACTTCAAAAGGCGGCCAATGTAATGCTGATGATGATGATTTTGGGGTTTAACGCGCCGACGCAACGCAGGCGATGAGGCGCGCCGTAGTGGAGGGCTCCGGATTAATTTTGACCACCTGGGGATCTTTAACGTGCGCCGAAATCTCGTACACACGGGCGTTTTTGCTTTTCGCCTCCATCAGAAAAGCGGCCACCGTGGCCGGGAATCGAACCCGCGACGCCAATGTAACGCGATCTTACCTGCGGCAACAAGGTCTGAGTATCTCGGGTGACAAGTGCGCGCTGGTTGCGTTTACCCGCAAGCCCATGTTTCGATATTCCATCAAGATCAATGGGAGGTTGGTTCCCTAGTCGAGGCATCGCAAATTTCTTGGCGTCCTCATCAACAGGGACATTTCCTGGAGCGCACATGTGTATTTCCTTAAGAAGAAACTTACCACCATTGCCCAGGTATTCAGATTTCTTGCTGGAAAGACGTGGGGAACATCGGTAAGTGGAATGCTGCAACTGTACTGCGCACTTTTTTAGGCGCCTTGCGTTACAGCTTGCCAGCAATTTTCAACACTTGTACCACTAACCTGCGGGTAATACAGAGCGTCCAAGCGCAGGCTCTTCGCACGTGTCTTCGTTTGCCGCGTTGTGCATCAACAGTGGGCACCATTTGCATCGCGCAGGAACACCCAATAGCAACGTCCATGGCTACTGAAACACTACGCCTGTACATCAGGCTCCTCACGGGGCTGCCTTCTCACCATCTGGCGCAGCTTCCTCAAAGTAGACCACGATCTACTTTTTCAGCCATTATCAGAACGCACAGGGCTGAAATTCCTTCAAGATACGCCCCTGCGGCAACACCGACCTCCCCGTTGTGGTGCCTGGCACAACCTGAGATTCGTCTCAGTGTTCCGGGAATTCGAAAAAAAGCCGACTTGTCATCATTGGCCCTTCAACAGCTTGCGCTGCTGTTACTGCATGAACGGTAAAACGACCGGAAACATGTGCACACAGATGGCTCAGTAACGTCATCCAGCTCGGCAGGTGCAGTGTTTGTGCCCGAAGATTTTGCAACAACTCGATTCCGTATTGGCCATACCACGAGTTCGACAGCTACAGAACTTGCAGCCATTCGTGAGGCTCTTGGTCATATCATCGTAGCTACTCCTCAAAATTGGGCGATCTTTTCGGATTCTAAGGCTGCCTTACAGAGCTTACGCGCAGCCCTGCGCTACGGCCCCCTACACTAATTGGTGAAAGAGATAAGAGAAAAATTCCATCAAGCCATCACAGCCGGCCATGACGTAATTTTCCAGTGGCTTCCAGGTCACTGCAGAGTCATCGGTAACGTGCTGGCGGATGAAGCTGCCCGTACAGGTCATGAGAGCAACCGCACCATTCTGCTTCCGCTTTCAAGGACCGATGCCGCCAGGACGCTTCGCTCCCTTGCACGCAAGATTACCATGCAGCAATGGAACACACCGGACTTTTTGAATCCCCGTCTGTATATTCAGGATCCTCTTCTTCAGCGCCGTATTCCGTATGGGCTGTCTCGACCCCAGTCAACTTTACTTTGTAGACTGTGGTTGGGAGTGACCTTCACGAAAGCCTGCTCCTTCCTCATCGGGATGGCCAGCAGCGCCCACTGTGACGCCTGCGGGGCGGAACAGACTATAGAACATGTGCTGTGTCGCTGCCCCGAATACTCGTCGGAGAAGAGCGTGCTTGCCACCGCGCTGAGCCGATTGGACAATCGACCATTTACGGTGGAAACTATTCTAAGTCATCGGTCTTTACCATCGACCTCGCAGAAGGCGACGAAAGCCCTTTTACGTTTCCTGAGTGAAACGAACTTGCGTGAAAGACTATAGTGCCCAAAACGAGACTAGAGTGCGCGCTTTCCCACTCCTATATCTTCCTCTTCTCCCCCCACCCCTTTTATTCCCTGAGCCCCATTCCCCCAGTGCAGGGTAGCAAACCGGGCTCTACACCTAGTTGACCTCCCGGCGTTTCCTTTCTTTTTCTTCTGTTTGCCGCCGTCATGATGACGACAGATTTTTCTTCCAGTATCTTGATTTTTTACAAATGAGTACGGAATATGAGCAAAAACATAGGATTTACAGCGAAGACGTTAGCCTCTCATCAGTCAGAAAATTTCGTGTCGTAAACAGAAAGGTCTGACCAGACCCAATAATTCTCGCTCCAGATGCCGAGCGCATTCGGCAGGCTAATCAGGAAGGCAGGATAGAGCGCTCAGTATTCCTACAAAAAAAAACACTAAACGATCATCGCAACTGCATCATGGATTATAAGGCACCTGTGAACAGTGTGTTCACATATTCCCCATGTGTTCCGGATAGAGGTTAGGTTTGCAGCTGCTCTCGAAAAAACGGTTGACGTCCTTCGAGGGCCAAAGCATGCATCAGGGTAGGCAGGGCACGGCATTTGCCGCCAGAGAAGCCGAGTGCAAGCGACAAGCCCACCGAGACGACGAGGAGCACTTCACATCCTTCCCATCACCAGTGTAGTGTTTGCTATAGCTTCGCTGTACATCCTTTTCCGCAGGGTGGAATGGCGTCCATTTTCTAAAGGGGGGGGGGGGGGGGGGTACCTGTGTGTCTACACGCCGCGTTGAAAAAATAGCGCAATATCGAAATCCCCTTCTCAACACCCCCTGCCTCCGGCTCTTCTGATTGCGCACATGCCGGTGGAATTCTTGTGAGACATACTTTGGGTGCTAGGCTATCTCAAAGTTCTGCAGCTCGACAACACCTGCAATCAAACTTCCCAACCTTGTTGGTGGCTTCGTCTTTTGTTATCAGGAGGACGTACTATTAGTCTATACCACTGACCGCGTACCCACCGTGTTCTTGCTATGTTACTGCTCGAATCACTGGTCTTTTGCTTGGAGTTTCATAACAATATAAACTATAGGGAAATCTGTCGCTGCAGTCGCGAGCCGCCGTGGGCGGCGCCATTCCCGCTAGTGACGTTCCTCTTCACATGGCTTCTTTTTTTTCTCAGCCAAAACCATAAAAAAGGTAACATTTTTTCGTGTTCATCGTGCATTAAGCCTCTACATAATCACTGACAAATTATTCTTTTTGGATGTAAATTTTTAGAATAACAAAACAAACTTGATGAACCTTCTACAGCAATATTGTTCTTTTATTGTAGCCAGAGCTAACTTGTCAGCCTGTTCATAAGCCATGCTAAAGGAAAGTGGAACGTGCCTGCTCGGTAGATGACGGAACGCCCCCTTAATCGTGGCTCTCCTAGACTGTGGAGCCAGATTTTTCTGTAGTATATATTATTATGTAACTATACAGACTTTAGGGCTCATGTGGCATGCGCGCGGGGACACTGAAAAAAGTGTCGTCATTCGTAAGGGTGGCCACCACTGCTTCGATAGCAACTATGCATTGCAGCGTCATCCCTTGCGAGTAGGGTTCCGCGCTCATAAGCTCGCGGCAAATAACAAGGTTAGACAGATAGCGGATGTCGAAGCGGTGCATATTTTCCTTTGCACCATACGATGGCTTCCTTTCGTGGTAATGCGATGTATTTATTTATTATTGGACTATAAGCCCTAGCGCTTTCCCGGAGTGACGTGACCGCAAATATTTGCTCTGATTGATTGTAGTGTTTAACGCGCCGACGCAGCGAAGGCGACGAGGCGCGCCGTAGTGGAGGGCTCCGGATTAATATTGACCACCTGGGGATCTTTAACGTGCGCCGAAACCTTGTACACACGGGCGTTTTTGCTTTTCGCCTCCATCAGAAAAGCGGCCGCCGCGGCCGGGAATCGAACCCCCGATCTTGTGCTCAGCAGCGCAACACCTTAGCCACTGAGCCACCGCGGCGGGTCAAATATTTGCTCTGTTCATCTGTTTCATGTCGCTGATTTCATGCCGATGTCATGGTACAAAACTGCAGGAATATTTTAAAGGTAAGCTTTCTACCTCTACCAGCCAAGGATTCCTTCGTGCCTTGCAGGACAAGAAACTCCGAAAGCAGATGGGGAGTGGGAGGGCGGTTTTCACTCCCAGAGCAAACTGTACATTGCGGAGTGAAAGGGCGCTATTACGCAGTGTTAACCAAGCGTAGCTGCCTACTTGTACAGGCGAGCGCGTTGGAGGGCGACTCTGTCGTCTGGTTTAGCGATGCTTGTTCTTGGCCTGTTCTGGCGTGCTTCGCGTTCATTGCGCGCTTCCTTCGCATGGCTTGATTACTTGTTCTACAGCAAGTCCTGAGTAACCTGGACCCGACGTAATTACGTGGTCGTACGGCAAAGATACGTTAAGGATTGGTTTTCAGGGAGGGAAAACAAAATGTAGAGACAATATACAGACATCTGGCCGGTAGAGAAACACTGCCGTTTGTGCACTTTTTGCTACGAATGGGACTCCATTTTCTAATTTGAGGAATACCAAATCGGTTGTGTTTTAACGAGAATGACAAGAGGCGAGAGGAGCAACTGGATATGATAAATAACGATTATAATAGTTCACTAAGCTTTCTCGCAATTCTCAAGCTTACTAAATTATCTAGTTTAAACCGGTATGAATGGGAAGCAGCTCACAAGGCGAATTGTTTCGGTGTGTGGGCTTGTGTCGCGCAGTGGTGTATCCCCTAGCTAGCACATCAGGATTACTAAGTTCCGCTTTCTCACCCTTCGAAAGACGCTCCTCTCCGTTTTTTGGAGCGGAGTACCTGAGGACCGCACAATGTCCGTCCGCGTCCGTCCGCATTGCGTTTACAATTGTAAAAAATAACGCAGGCACACGCAGGATTCGAGCCTAAATCTGGTAGACCACACAGAGATAGTGTAAGTCGTCTTACCCATTTGGCTACGACCGTGAGTTAGTACGCGATAGTCAAACGCCTTACTCCTTCGCCTGTACCGCTGCGGAGTACCTTAGGACCTCCCAATGTCCGTCCGTGTCCATCCATGCGCACACCACCATCAAGTGAAAATAAAGCGAAATTCGATTTGAGCCGTGGGTTGCAGTTTCTTTGAGGGAATAATCAAGGCACAAGTCACAGCTCAAATCGAATGACGGTCGAAGGGCAAATCGGATGTCACTCAGAGAGCAGCTTGAACGTCATTCCGAGTCCCCGTACTCCGCACCCTCGCCATCATCCATGGAGTGGAGATGCTGCCATTTTTTCTACCGACACTGCCGGGCTACAGCGGCAGCGTCGTCCGCCGCTCTAGCTCGACCGTGGCCGACGCTCCTGCGTTCGGGACGCTACCCCGCAAATTCCCGGTAACGGCTGGCAGAATCTCTTGTTTTAGTCTTTGAAGAGCCACGCTTGTGAATTCAAGTGATATCGCATGGGATTTGAGCCAATTGTTTTATCGCTTATCCTCCGCATTTTAAACGCACTTAGGACGGCGAGATTTAATGACCCCAATTCTTGAGATTTTTGAGACCATTTCGATAACTCCGCTCGCAGTAAATACATTTAGGCTGCCACCCAAGAGGCGCAGGGCAATTTCGCGTGTTTTAATTTGACGGTACCATACTGTAGTATCTAATGGGAAGTAACATCTAAAGGAGAGGTCGGGTCTGTACCTGATAATGCTACGATGACGTGTCTAGGTTACGATGGCATACTGCGCAATTCCTGCTCTCGCGCAGCCGGATTACGAATTGGGTCAATTACAATGCACACACGCACGCACGCACGCCCACACACAAACTCATACACACGCACACACGCGCACGCACTCACAAACCCACACTAACACGCCCGCACGCACATGCACACACGCATGCACATGCACGCACACACGCACGCCCGCGCACACACATACGCACCCATAAACGCGCGTGCACACAGCCACACGCACACTGTAGCAGGCACGCCAACGCACAGATGCGCGCACACACATGTACACACACACTCGCACACACGTACAAACGTATACACACACAGTAGCACGCACGCGAACGCACAGGTGTGCGCACCCACGCACATACACTGACGTACCCACGAAACACATGCAAGCACGCACAGGTGCACACGTACAGTCTTTGTCAAAATTTTGTGGGCCATGATGACCCTGGCCGCAGCAGAAGCGCAGCAGATCAAGGGCACTGCGCTTGCCGCTGTCGCCTGGTTACGCGGCTAAAGAGAGCGAGGGAATCTTTCGCGCTTCCTTTCGTAGTGTGGCTGGCACGATAAGTGCAACAGGGCCGGTTTCTCAGAGCAAGCCCACTTCGCTGCAGCGCAGGCACTTTGCGCAGGACTTGTCGCTCCGGACTCATTAAAAAGCAAGAGCAAAAGTTCCCCTCGCTCTCTTTAGACACGCTACCAGCCGACTGCGGCAAACACAGCGCCCTGCTCGGCCGCGCGCCTGCTTCTGCCACGGTCGCCGTGGCCCACAAAATTTTCACGAAGACTGTACCCACACGCTCGCACGCACGCAAGCACATGCACATGAACTCACATGTAGGGGCAAGAACGTCAGGAAAATTTGACTCCGAAATAACATCGTGCATGCAATTTATTTTCTTGCATTGTATTTTTGTACATTTTTTACACTTTTCTTTTAGAATTGCGAGAACATTTTACGAAGTCCATATAACTTACGAATGACTGTCGTTGTTCGGAACAAATCAAAGGGCTACTCGAAGATTCTTTCTCAATTTGCTGGCAAATTTCTGGGACTTTCCTGAATCTGGAAATACTTCGTAAAAAACATGAGTAGCCTGATTGCCACACGCTGTGGAGCCGCAAATATAGTGTTTCTAAGGCGCACCGCCCGCGTGTACAGGAAAAGCGACGTGCCTACCTCAGTGTAAAACCGCCTTGATTTTCACTGTTGCGGGCAGCAAAAAGAGCACCCAGCCTATGGTCGTTACAGAACGCCGATGCAAACCTTCAGCCATATGAAAAAAGCAACCATTATTGAAGATTTCTTTAGAAACTAGTACCCATTCACAGCCGCTCAACCTAAAGGAATATATTCAAATACCAGGAACTGCGTGGCTGCGACAAAAGCGCAGCGAAGACGGGGGTGCTATCCCGGTCGCGGTGGGCACTCTTCAAACGGTGGCGAGAAGCAACGCCACGTGTAGAGACTTTGCAGTACATACATACATACATACATACATACATACATACATACATACATACATACATACATACATACATACATACATACATACATGCATGTATGCATGCATACATTGATTGATTGTTGCGGTTTAACGCGCCGACGCAACGCAGGCGATGAGGCGCGCCGTAGTGGAGGGCTCCGGATTAATTTTGACCACCTGGGGATCTTTAACGTGCGCCGAAATCTCGTACACACGGGCGTTTTTGCTTTTCGCCTCCATCAGAAAAGCGGCCGCCACGGCCGGGAATCGAACTCGCGACCTCGTGCTCAGATGCATGCATACATACATACGTACATACGTACGTACGTACATACATACATACATGCATACATGCATGTATACGTACGTACGTGCATACATAAATACATACACACATACATGCACGCATACATACATGCATGCATACATACATACATACATACATACATACATACATACATACATACATACATGCATACATACATACATACATACATACATACATACATACATACATACATACATACATACATACATACATACATACATACATACATACATACATACATACATACATACATACATACATACATACTGTAAAGAAGACCATCGCCACCACCATACTCCTTTAAATAGTGGAGAAGCGTGGACAGCCCTGGTCATTTGCTATGAGTAGGTATGTGCCACAGAGGCCGCACAGGGTAGAGGCAGCAACTCTTGGAAGTCCCATCGCCATCACTGGGACGAAGATGTCTCGTCTCGTTGGCTCTCCGTCTCGATTTACTGGACAGCGCGACTGGGTGCTTCGGTGCTAGTTGTCCTGCTGAGAAATAAAGCCTGAAAACCTTATTATGGATCTGGTAAAGGTGCAACGACCTTCGTTTCCTTACGCTAGAGCTCCATACTCGAACACTCGACCCTCTCAGAATGTCTGGAAACGATGATCCCTGCCTATCCCAATACCCATCGTCTGCGCGGCTGCAATTCGGGAGCGGGACCCACCCTCATTCAAAGGCACCAACGAGCAAGACGCAGTGGACTGACCTGCTAATTTTGAAAGAGTGAGTACCCATAACCGCTGGGACGACCGCTTCAAGCTGAAAACGGTAAATTTTCATTGACTGGGCTCGCAGAGCGATGGTTTCTGGAACCACGCGGCAGGTCTTAAAACGTGGCCTGAGTTTACACACGACTTCATAAAAGCATTCGGCCGCCCCGCTGCTCGAAAATTCCTGTCGGAGCGGCGTTTGCGTGAGCGTGCACATCAAAGGAGGAGAAAACCACTTCTTACATTGGGGATGTCGTCGTTCTGTGCATAAAGATTGACAGTGTCATGCCCGAACCAGAAAAGTTAAAATCCATCCTTAAAGGAGTAGACGACGATGCCTTCTATATGCTGCTGGCGAAAAACCCCAAAATTGTAGATGAGGTCGTTACCATTTACCAGAGTTACGACGAGTTGCGGAAGCAGAGGGCTCTCACTCACGAACCCCTGGCAGAAAATAAGTTTGTGTCCACCTTGGCCGCTGATGACGGCGACGGTACCTTGTTTCAATAGATCGAGCAGTTTGTGTGCGAAGAAGTGGCTCGGCAGTTGTCTTTCATCAACTATGTACCAGAGCGTAAATCTTCTCTCAGCCCTGAATTCAGGACCGTTCTCCAACAGGAAGTCGCTCCCTGTTGACTCCCTCCCAGCTGCACTGCCGTCAAGCCCCGCTTTTGCCCCTGTGCCCTATGCCGCCACCATACACCGAGCTCCAATGACTGCAACCCTTCATTATGCGCACTCTATGCACTCTGTGACGATGGCCGCTCCAACAACAATCCCTCGACAACCTCACGCTGAAGTCCCTGCCAGGTACATGCATCGGAGCCCCGTCCTTTTCCTGAGCACCCGGCTATTACGTCCGCCGGTGTTGTCTGGTCCCCCGCTCACCAACCCTTGGAGGACAGTGGCCACTCGCCCAATTTGCTTTGCCTGTAGGGCTCCTGGACACTTGGCACGCTACTGCCGCCGCGCCGCCACGACAGGACGCGACCCTGCCGCAGCTTCTATGGCAGGAGGGGACTCTGCCGGAACTCGTCGTCTCGCTCCGCACTGGCGTCTTCCCTGCCGGGAGCGCTCACAGCGACAGACGTTCCACCGCAGACCTTCTGCCAGATACACACACCCTACTTCTTTCTCGCTCGGGCCCTCCGGCACATACCCTATTGCGAATTGCCCACTTGTCTTGCTGCTTGGGGGTTGCATCCTTCGCCTTTGAGCTAGATCATCACAATGACCCCCACCTCTCAAAAGTCTTGTCGGTCAAAACTATTCACGCACACTCCCATCACTAAAGCAGGTCGATGAGTTCAAAGAGTAGAGCCCCACACTCACTAAAAAATTCCCCCGCATCTCCCCGAAGGGGAGTATGAGGAAGTGCGAAGCACGGGGTGATGCTATGAGGGGGACTTTGTTGAAGTTTGGTGGCATTTTGCCCGTTAGTTACATTAACACCCCCTCGTGATCACGTTCGGCTTAACACGCCTCGTTTGTCCCTCTGCGGAAATCTTGGTGAATTAACGTGTATGTTCGAGAGGAGGAGCGCACCGCACCGCAGCGCACCGCAGCTGCGAAGCGCCGACCGGAGTGAAGGGAGAGGAGGCGCAGTCACGTGAGAGAATGCAGAACTAGCGGGTTTGTAGTATCACGTGTACACCACGCAGTTATCAAGCCGCTATAACGCCGCTGAGTCGCCAACGCACGCCGCTGACGACGTAGTTTGAATACGTTAAAGATATAAGGCGCGTTACTAACACTGATATCAACGTCGCGTCCGTGGCTTAGTCGGTAGAGCGTCGCGTTGCGGCCGCAAAGTCCGCAGATCGAAACCTGGCGCCGGATGCTGTTTTTTTTTCTATAGTGTAGTGGCTGGCTGGCGCGCCGAGAGAGGGTGTTGCGAGCTGGAGAGTAGTAAAGGGGCTTTAGGAGAGTAGGCGAGGGGGGAGAGGAGGCGCTATGCGAGCGCCCTCACGCGTCGGAAATCTCCCCCCGTTGCTAAGTAAGACGAGGAGCGCGCGCACCCGCAGCTGTTGCTACGCGGACTACGGCGGTGGACGATTCAGGCTCGCTTAAGAAGTGCATTCGCACTTATTCCTGGCCAATCTCCCACGTGGGTATGTGCCATGTCAGCGGCGAGGCAGCGCGCGCCCATCTCCCCCCGTTGCTAAGGAAGACGAAAAGCGCGCGCACCCGCAGCTGTTGCTATGCGGACGGCGGAAGGTTCGGGGTCGCTTATAAAGTGCATTCGCACTTAAAACAATGTTCTTGTCTGAAGTCTCTCAATCTATTCACAAGTCACTCGGGAGAAAAAGTCACAAGTACAGCACTTAGGTGGAACTAATTCAGTGAAAGCACACAAGCAGGTGAACGAATAAGCTCCTAATTGTATAAGTAAAATCAAATGCTCTAACAAAAGCTATTCATATCCTTGCGAACGTAGATACTTTTACGGCTGGAATTCCTACTGCATTAATAAATGCTGAATCTCTTTCGACGGCATTGCATCTGGTGTCACGGGGAAGGTGCGGCTACCATAAGGGACAGTACGGAGGAAGTCACTGTCTCCTATCTTACGAACAGTTCCCAGAGTTTTGCTCGTCGGTGAGGGTCAATCGGCAACCGTCGCAAGACCTTATGAAGCCTTTTGCATCGCCTCGCAGACAGTGCCAATAGAAGTTCTCCAAAGCATGGTGCCTGCTTCCTCGGACACCTTGATTACCGTGTATGACGTTGTTGTGAGCCACTCTGAGGATGTCATCCTGGTACGGCTTCGGGGCCACTAGTTGTTTGCTTGCTCCGCCGGTCGCGAGTTTGTATCGGCCGTACAAAAGATTCTCATCATACAGGAACGTATAACGGTTGCTTCGGGATATAAAAGTCTTGTTCGTTTCGCGAAGCAACTTTTGAAGGTTCAGTTCTTGCGCTGTTCAGCAACAGGTTGATCATGGGGAACTTCTAACATGACGTCAATTCATGGTTCCCCCATGGGCAGGAAGTTGTCCTTCGTTTGGACAACAGCGGAAACCAAAACTGAAGTTTCCCTGTGTACGGTTTTCTTGTCGCTTTATGTCTCTGCCGGCGTTCGGGATCTCGAGTTTCTACGGTTCCAGTTAGGGCCTAGATTTTGTAAGTCCCGCAGACATAGAAGATTGCCAAGTACAAGATTGTAAATATTATGCTTCATGCAAGCAGCGGTTATTTCACCAGTAAAGCAGGGCGTCTTAACCTGAATAACTGCGTCTCGCAAGCTCCTGCCGGATCCGTCTAGAAGACATTCAGGTCTGGTATTTCCGCTCAGACAGTTATCAGGAACCGGGGCTCTTCGTACAATGGCCATGTTACTCCCTGAGACCCTTAGATCGGTTGCTTTTTTTCCGAGTACACGTCTTTCGACGACGGCCATGCCTTCCATGATAAAGTTGGGGTTTTCATGCCTCAATAAAGGCCCTTGTTCTCGCTCTGGCTGCCAGACGTTTGGGAACTCCGTAGTTTCGGGCAGCTGAGACAAGCGGTAAAACGCTTGGCCATCGCGCAAGCAACGACCTTGTCATCCCCTTGCAGGAACTCCGGCGGCGAGTCTTTCGGTGTATAACGACATTCCAACACCCGATGTATAACGACATTCCACCACTCGATCGCAGAGGTAGCACCTAGCCGGTGGCCTCGTCTTCCTACAACGGCGTGCTTGGGTGTCGCTCGTGCATCAGCAGCTTCTCTGAGGATGTGTAAACACTACACTTCAAAGAATCGGTCTGTGAATGCTGCTAGCATAGCAAGAGACTTGTACTCCCTCTCCTTTAGGAAAACTTCAAGCTTCGAGCTGCAGCAACAAAGGAACTGCTCGGAGATCACGTCCTCCGGAAGACCGTCGTACGTGTTCCGCACTCCGCCCGTTTCAACCCAATGGTCGAATTACCAGAGAGCGGAGCGGCCAGCTGCTTTTCGGTCCCCCCGTCTTGAGCCCATACCGTCCTAAACGTTTCCTAACAGCCTTGCGTCGTGAAGCGGAACCACTAGAGAAGGGACTTTTATACATGCTGGTAGTCTAGTGCCTCGTAGGCGGTCATCCTACCAATCACCGTCAGCGCCTCTCCAGTGAGAAAAATGCTCACAGCAGCCCATTCTTCCTGCGCCAAGCACTGCCCAATCACCACCCGTCCAAACCACTGCAGGTAGGCATGTAGGTCCGCCCGCCGCTTGTCTAACTAGGGCAAGAGCTCCTGGGGATTCACAGTGGGTATCGTCGAGGCATCCGCGCCGGTATCTGTCACTGGCACTTGATTTTCCGCCCCTCCTTGCAGACGAAGTCTGAGAGCTAGGAGATACCCCGCACGGGGCACCTTGAGCAATCTTAGTGACGGTGTTGGCGACACTGAGGACCCCGAGCCCCCAACATAAGCTGAATCCAATGGTGGTGACGTGTTTTAGGGTGAAGGGCAGAAACCTCAAACGGTGGGCCGTCGGAGCCAAGGTCAAGCTCCGGCGGATGGGCTCCCTGTCTGTTTACCAGGCAGGGAAGCTTCAAGACCTCTGCAGCTATCAGGGTAAGGCTGACGAAGAACGTACCCCCATCCCCTGCTTTTATACTATGCCATATGGTATGTTCAACCCCCCCCCCTAAAAAAACGTGATGGGTCTCTGAAAGGGGCCGCACCAAAGTATCTTTTCCCCCATTGCCATCGGTAACCTTTCCTGAACCGGATCGTTTTTCTGGATTCCTTGTGAGAGAATACCTCAATCCAACCCGCCCTCTCGCATCTCAGTGAGTCTTGTTGATTACAAAATATCTTGAAGCCATAACAGGGAAATCGTATAAGCGCAAAAAACAAAGGTGTGGTGAACTTCTCATCAAAATAAATGACAAACAGCAGTCCACAAAGCTTCCAGCTCAGACTAGACTGGCTCATCTAGACATCAGGGTCACACCCCATCGGAGCTTCAACAGCTCGCAGCGAGTGATATCCGAGACAGATCTTTTGAACGAAACGGATTAGGATCTCCTTGCGGGGTTTAAGGATCAGGGCGTCACTGCCGTAAGACGTATCACCATCCGCAGTAACGACAAGGAGATTACCACCAAGCACATCATCTTGACTTTTGACCACGCCGTTCTTTCACAACATGTAAATGCAGGTTTGATTCGGTGCCCCATCGGTCCCTACATCCCGAACCCGCGGCGTTGTTTTAGGTGCCAGCGGTTCGGCTACGGTACCAACTCCTGCTGTGGCCGAATGACTTGTGCAAAATGCGCGGCACATGATCATCCGAGCGACAATTGCCCTAGTGACACCCTCACTTGTGTGAACGGCGGGGGGCCGCATGCGGCGTACTCCCACAAATGTGAAAAATTTCAACTGGAAAAAAGATAATCAACATCAAGGTAACTTAGAACATCTCCTTCCCAGAGGCGTGAAAGAGGTTCGCCTCTTTTCCCCTGGGGAGGTACGCCGACGCAGCTCGCCGGGGGCGGAGCGACTTCTCGTTTCCACAGGGACCCAGTTCAGCGAGTTTGACCTGGTCCCTACGCCTCCCCACGCTGGGTTGCTTCAGGCAGCCCAACCCGGCACCACGCCGCTTGCTGAGGCAGCAGCGGTTGTGGTGCCAAACATCTCTGTCGGGACCGATGCCACCCCCGCCCCACCCTCCCAGTCTTCCAGTGCGTTGGAGGTGCCGAGGAGATGGACACCGGGGGACCCGCATCGGCTCCCACTGCCACTGCACCGCCCGTGTAACTTCTGTCACCCACCAAAACGCGCGGCGGTTGCGGCTGAAACGAAGGGCCCCCGAAGGGGGGCCAAGTCCGGGAGCCCGGTTTGGTAGCAACCTCGTTGACATCTGATGAAGACATGGATGTCGGGCTGTTCCAGCCTGCAACACAGCGCAAGGACCTCCCTCCGACTTCCAAGGCTACGGAAAGGCCCAAATAGCCCACGCCCAGAGAAATAGCCCCTAAAGACGACACATGAACACACACACAAACACGTTCCATTCATCCTTAAACGGAAATAATTGGAACAGAAAACATATTTAAATGGAACTGCAGAGGCCTCCCTAAAAATCATCACGATGTGTATGAGATTCTGCATGCCAATCAGCCAAGTGTCATGTGTCTCCAAGAAACACACCTTAATTCCAAACAGGCAAATTTCTTAAGTAGGTACATGGTATTCAGAAAGGACGGAATTGGCTGCACACACTCTTCTGGAGGTGGGGCCATAATTGCCCGGAAATCTTTAGCGTGCCACCCTGTCACTTTGAACACTGTCCTTGAGGCTGTAGCAATTCGCACAATAATATTCAATGGATTGATAACGGTATGCTCCCTATACATCACTCCAGGTCATGCACTTTCGAGCTCTGACTTCGAGGCGCTGGTTGACTAGCTGCCCGAACCAGACATCCTAACAGGCGACCTTAATGCACACAACTCTATTTGGGGCTCCTCCAGAGCGGATGCCCGAGGTCGCCTGATAGAGAAATTCCTTACATCTTGAGGAGCATGCCTTTTCAACAAAAAGGACTCAACATACCATAACTTAGGACACAATACATACTCACATCTTGACTTGGCTATTGGTTCTGCAATTCTCTTTCCATGCCTTGAGTGGGGCTTGGGCTCTGCCTTGTATGGTAGTGACCACTTCCCCACTTCACTAACGTATATAGGTAGAGGCCCAAGCAGTCCATCTTCCCATAACAGGTTTGATAAATCAAAAGCAACCGGGAGTAAATTTACAGAAACATCTAAACTACACCAGACATCCATAAAACACTTACGCGTGGAGGAAGCAGCCCATCATGGCGCACATCCTCGACGCCTGCCAAAAGTCCATTCTCCAGGCCTCCAGTGCGTCCCACAACCCAAGGAGGCCCTGGTGGAACCACGACTGGAGGCTGGCGCGAGAGGCCCAGAACAAGGCGTGGAATGTCCTTCGCCGGTACCCCATGTCGGGTAATCTCATTTCTTCTATACGTGCAAAGGCTTTTGGGAAGCGGGTGTGTCGTGAAGTGAAAAGGGAGAATTGGTGCACCTTCCTCACTTCCATCATCTCATACAAAGACACTCACAAGAGATGGATAAAAATACGAAAATTTAAAGGACAACATACACATAGCCTGCCCCTGGTCAGCTCTACAGGGGACACACTTGAAGACCAGGCTAATGCACTAGCACAACACTTCGAACACGTGTCCAGTTCAGCACAGTACACAAACACTTTTACAAAACACGAAACATCTGCGGCAAAGACGTCCCTGCGTGATAACAAGCCGCAAACTTCCTACAATTCTCCTTTTTCAATTCATGAGCTGAAGGCCGCTCTGACCACACGTAAGCCTTCAACTGCAGGTGCAAATAGAGAACGAGAAACAACTTTCGCTGAGCCCATTTCAGGTGACGCTCGCAGGCGTCAGACGGGGTGGAACCCTAGTCACGAGTCCCATATGAGTCCAATAGCTCCTAGCCCCTGGACGCGAGCTCTTGTTGCGTCGACACGTCGGGGCTGGACATCAAGATCACCCATCGCTCGGGTAGGGGGTAAGGGGAAGGGGGAGGGAAGGTAGGGGATTCTTGAGCTGAGTACACTCCGCCAGTATGTGCGGCAGGGTGCCTTCAGTCTTTTTGCAGAACGGGCAGATGGGGTCGTGTTCTGCCGGGAACATCTTGTTCAATAAAGCTGGGTGCGCCAGTGACCCCGCTTGTGCGCGGCGCACTATTGTTTGTTGCTTGCGGTCGAGTTGCTGGTGCGGCACGGGAAGCCTGCACCTGGCGCTCCTGTACAACCCGGT
This sequence comes from Haemaphysalis longicornis, assembly GCF_048455015.1. NCBI lineage: Eukaryota > Metazoa > Arthropoda > Arachnida > Ixodida > Ixodidae > Haemaphysalis > Haemaphysalis longicornis. The sequence continues at coordinate 177,327,255 of NW_027526385.1, read as the reverse complement.
AATCTCGCAGTAGCTCGTAACTGGGTGCGGTAGCTCCTACTCGTGCTCCCGGTCTGCTAGTTTGCGGGCGTAGTGGTCGGCGAGGGCTTTGCCTTCCACTGGCGAGTGTGCCGGAACCCACATGAGCTCTACGTCTCATCCCGGTGGGCTGCGGTTTGCGAGAATTAATAGGGCCGCGTGGGAGACGATCCCCTTGCGGTAGTTGCTGTAAGCCGTCTTGGAATCTGTGACGATCGTATGCACGTTTCCGTGCGTGAGCGCGAGAGCGACGGCCACCTCCTCTGCTTGGCTGGCGTCTGTCGTCCGTAGCGACGCTCTGGTCATCAGCTTTTCGATGGTCGTGACGGCGGCGACTGCTTTGCTGCTGTGCTGGGGAAGTGAGGCGTCCACGTAGAGGACCCGGGGGTCTGCTTTCCGCTGTCGGGCGAGTGCCTGTGCCCGCACGGCACGCCTCTCGTCGTCCCTGCCTGCCTGCATATTGCGCGGCAGGGGCTTGGTCTTGAGCGCTTCCCTCCACGGTGGAGGTAGAGGGTGCTTGGGTATCTGAGGTTCGATGGGCGAACCAATCTTCCAGAGGACTGCTCGGCCGTGCTCAGTCTGGCTCAGTAGCACGCTCTGGTTAGACCGATGAACCTCTATGAGCTCGTCTACCGTATTTTGTACCCCCATATCCAGCAGCTTCTGCGTAGACGAGTACTGGGGCAGGCCCATAGTCGTCTTGGTGGCTTTGGTCCCGTTCGACTTTGGTCCCGTTCGAGTCTTGCGTCACTCCTGGTGCATCACACAAGCGTTTCTCGAGCTCCTCTAGCAGCGAGAACGAACTGGGGATATCATATACCTGACGTTGCAGACCACTGCCCGCAGGAAGCGATATAAGTATCACACCTTTCAGAAAAACGGAAAGCGACACATCTGGAAGAACTACCAAGGCCAATTTCACACTAGGTGAAGGACCGTCCTCAATGAGAAGAAACCTAAAGCATTCTCATTTACAGAATTCATCCAACATTTAGTGTTGCAAATCCCGGACAGCTGAGCTTTCAACTCTTCATACGATGAACTTTGTTTCTTTTCCGTTCTAGTTCATTAGATTCAAGCGATTGGCGAACCACCTCCTGCAGAGCAGCATTTTCCCTCCTTTGTTTTTTGGACTCGGGCAACTTTTTTGCGAACTGGTGTTTTCGTTAAGTATTTCGGGTAGTTAGGGAAGACAGAAGGCACGGCACCTTTCTTCAAGTTCAGCCTGTCCCGCTTAACCTCTATTGTTCTGCCTGTCTGTTCATCGTGCTAAAACGATGTCATAACGCAGTCGTCTTCATGGCAATGCAGCTCACACACCTGCACGCAGAGAGCCAACATGCGGAAGTTATATTAATAACGGTAATCATCAACTTATACGAGTTGAAATGTGAGAATGACGTTCGTACTTGCATCTGCAGAACAATACTTATTAGTGTACAAATGTATCGCACAGCCTGATGCATCCACGGAAGTAAACGCATTCGGGCCGACCCATACGTTATAAAGAACAGTGGTCTCGTCTCATTGCTACGAAGCGCACATTCCCGGGAGTCACAGTTCACAACAATAGCTACAGCTCACAACTAAGAAAATTCCTAGCGCCTATGCAACAGAATTGCGGTGCCGAACCCTCGAATGCACTGTAGGTGTGAAATCCCGCCACGGAACGGCCTGCACCCGTCTTTCTGCTGGACTTCCTCACCCGGGAAGCAATAAACACGCACTTTGGCGCCTTTGTCACCGTTTCCGCGGCACCCGGAAACAAAGCAGCGGCCCATGTTTCACGAAGTTGCCCTCGTTGCGACACAGCAGGTGTCCAGCTTTTAATTCCGGGCACACTTTCCATTCGAAGGCTTCTACGCGTACGCACGCCGCAAAAGGAACAGGACCGACAAACGCGGGCGAGTAATGAAATACTGCACGAACAGCACATTGAAAAACCAAGTCAGCGGCTTGCCGCTCACCGAAAGCTGAAGTTCCCACCAGAACTCGTCCGGAAGAGCCCGCTACCGGAAACAAACTAACAACAGCGACAACAGAGGGAGCCGCGCGTCCGTGCCGGCTAGCGTAACTAATAAGCGCAGCTTATTTAGTGGCTCTAGTGCCGGCTAGAGCCAGAAGAGCGTAGCTTATTTAGTGTCTCTAGTGCCGGCTGATCTAGTGGCAAGAATGCCGGCTCGAGCCAGTCGAGCGGTCGGACACATAGTGTGACGTAGCGCGTGTTGCAAGGAGGGGCTGGAGAGGCCAGAAGAAAATTGAGCCCTTGCGCCTGACTTTCGCAGTGCGTGCGTGCAGTCTCCAACTCAGATGTGCGAGCATACCAAACGTGAGTAACACGGATGTACGCTGTGAACGCGCTTAGCAACTGCCTCCCCGGGCACTTTCGAGGCCGTCATCCGTTGCTTCGCGTTAAGCACCTTTTCTATTCCCCCTAAACAGACCCCACAACAGCGATTCCGATCTGAACTTGACTACCTCGAGTTCCCTACAGGCAGCAACTGGTCATTCCCGTTGGAAAACAAATAAAATCAGCTTTTATTTGTTTAAGTTTTTATTCGTGAACCTTCGTACAGCTCTGCATGCTTCGAAATTTCGGGAAAACGTTTGTAAAGGTACGACGAAAAAATTTGTAACGAAATGCGGTTTGTTTTTTTAATTAGTGACAATAAGTGAATGTTCTCTACTTGCTTTGTGTAGCACCTTACTGTCCCCATTCAGTCCCAGAAGCCTTTCCTTGGAAGTGGTGAAAGCAGCAAGAGCTTGCGAATACATACAGAAAAGACACCACGACACGCCGCTGACTGTATTTCGCATACTGGCCTTGCCATGCATTCTGCCACTCCGTTGGCGTGTGATCGACCACGCTCTTTCGTTCCTGTGCTGCAAAGGGGACCGCTACTCAGCGGCAATATGAGAGTTGGGCCGTGCGATAACGGTTTTTTTTTTTGTTAAGAAAGGTTTCCCATTCAGGTAAAGCCACAGTTCGCTTAACTTTAATTGAAAAGAATGTAGCTCGTCGCAAAATGTCACAGAATGGCAAATAAAGCGACACAACGCAAAAATGCACGCAGATCACGACAGAGATCTGTGCGCCTCAGTACGGATCACCTGATTCTCTCACGTACACGCGCATGCGATCAGTCGCATTCTAGCTGGCGCGCAAGTGATGTGCGAACGTTGCCACATCTTTCTCGAATAGTCTCACTGCATATAAGTCACACGCCACACCGGAAACACATCGGTTACCTACCCATAGGAAATAAATTACGCAATGCTGTCGACATACAGATAATCTACTGACTGCTGTCGACGCCGCCAACACGAAAACCGCCTGGCCAGCGGGCCGCCATGTTGCAATTATTCCTGAAACGCTAATTTAGCGGGATGCGGAAACGCCACAGCAGGAGGTTGCAATATTAATACCCCTCACATTTGCCGTTTTTACTCAGCATAACCTCAGCTGGCAACCTTCACATCATTGTAACAGTGACCCCGTATAAGCCACTGTATCATTGTATCATGTCAGCCGCTATGTGTCGTATGGTTTTAATGCATTGGCTCAGCGGCGCGCTTTCCCTCCAAAGTCAGTATATTCGGTGCACAGCACCTTAAGACCTCGCAATGTCTGCCCGCCGTCGGATGGTGTCTCCCCAAGACTACAGCGGGTTACGCGAGAGGGCGCTACGCGCAAACACGAGCACAGCAGGCTAAACGAGAGAGTGCTACGCGCAAACACGAGATAATATTCAAAACACACAAGCCGTCGTTTCACTTCGCTTCATTTCGGGCCAATAAATCACACCCTCTCCACGCCGTGAACAATGCCGAGGGTGTGAAGTACTGTGACGCGGCTTGGCTTGCGTGTTGAGTCTGTCAGTGAACGATGCCGAGGGTGTGAAGTACTGTGACGCGGCTTGGCTTGCGTGTTGAGTCTGTCATTTACAATCCACGTACTGCACCCCAAATCATTTATTAAACTTTGAGTGCATCATCGTGCACAGACGATAACACTCATCCACACAATACACACAATTTGCGTTGGGGCTCTAAATCATTTATTAAACTTTGAGTGCATCATCCTGCACGGAAAATAACACTCATCCACACAATACACACAACTTGCGTCCCAGTGCTTCGCACCCTCGTCATTGTTCACGGCGTGGAGATGGTGTGAATGACATAAGGCTTTGTTACAATAATAACTAGAGGGGAAACTGGCACTAGTGCCAACGCGAACACCGAGGTTGCGCTTATGCTTCGATGGCAATGATTGTTTTGACGGGTGCGAAGGAGCGCTAGGCGGTTGTGACATCAGGTTTGTTCTCAGCGTGCCGCGTCGTATGTTTTCATTTTTCCGAGTGCTGCCTCACGGCATGCGCAGTCACGTTTGACTTTTCCTGTCGACGCAAGAACTTGTAAAGTGTCGATGGTTGTCGCCCTGTCAATCGTCGTTCAACAGTTCCAGCGTCTTCTGGCTCTATGTCTTTGCAGTCAGGTGTGGGCGTCCAACTGTCTACCATCGGCCGACAAAGGTGAGCGCTCCTTTTTGGCAGGTTCGCAATCTGTTTGCAGTGTTTCTACTGAAACGGTCGCTTTCTGCCAGACATTATATTAGCCATGTTTACGACATTCTTAAGGTCGCGTTCTCACCGTCTTACATTATTGTCGCTGTTTATACCACTCTGTTCGCGTCTGTGGGCGATCGCGAGCTGTTGAAGGTTTGTTGCACGGCCCGGAAACCCTCTCGCATGCAAACCCATCTGGCCCATGCCGTTTCTTTGTCTCTTTTTCAATGTGGCGTCAGTAACACCACTTGTTATCCTCGACACATTTTCTAGACAACCTGTCTTGTGCTAACCTATCTTAATGTTGTAACGAAAATGAACTTGCAGTACGATCTATGTGTGAAGTTAGGAGCGTGACAGAAGGCTCTTGGCAAGGTTTTTGTGTATGCGTGGGGTATATTAGGGCGTTGTAACACGCTGCTTTACCCTGTTGCACTCGTTACTGCATCCAGCAATTTGGCTTGCAAGGAGTGCTGCCAAGGAATGCTTACTTCGCTATGTGTTTTCATCTTTAAAGTGAAGCTAATCGACGTTTATTAACGATGGAAATTCAGCGGAAACGACTTGGAAAACCCCGGGGAAGAGCACCGCTTTTGTGGTCTTCTCTGTCGTTTGCCCCCTTTTTTAGTCGTCGTAGATTCGTTATTCACTGCTGCCTCAAATTTGTTTAATTCTTCATGTTCCATTGCTTTCTTTTGCAGCATCTCCGAACTGTAGTCACGGTGCCCCTAGCTTGCCTGCAGCACTCACCCTGCCATTTTAGTGGAACCTGATGTGTGCAGGCCACTTGTCACAACCTAACAGGCTCCCGACCTTGCCTGGCCAAGGTCGACCTTGCCTGGCCGACCTTGCCTGGCCATTGATGGTATACTTTAGATCCACCAGTGCGTTCTCACTCTGTGTACATTTGAAGCAAGGGTTTACAGTGACATGGTAGTATTATCTATGAAAACAGCAGCCTGTGTACTGAAAATCAAACTCAGTTATTTAGGCCAATGTTAAAAAACCAACTTGATCTACAAATCCATTTTAGCCTGACATTTTCAAGCACAAGTCTTTCAGTAAAATGTGACACAATGAAAAGGTAGGGATAGCTCATCCACTGCTTATTTACTACCTCCATTTTTTACTGTGGAAAACTTATGGACGATGCTATATGTACCACGTAGTGAAGTCCCACCGGAAATTTTTATACGCAATACCGATATAGCGCCATTTATGAGGCGGGCTAGCGTGACCTTCGTGCAAACGGCATCGTGAGTGGTTTCCATCACGACAAAGTTTGCACTGTAGTCTCTGGCGTGTAATAGATTATGGCTGACCACAGGGTCGTTTACGGTGCCTTTCAGCTTCCAATCAAGGCAGGAACATAAATTAGCGGTCGGCCAGGGCACAATACGTGGTGTTGATCAACACCATAGCTACATCTTACCTCGGCTGCCCGAGTCATTTTTTTACTGTACGTTTGAGTTTTGTGTACGCAAGTGTGTATCTATGCCCCCACGCTGTCTCTCCTTGGTTTTTGTAAACACTCTAAATAATATCTCACTGTAGCTTTACTCATCCTAATGAGATTTCCCAGGTGAAAGATTGCTCAGATCTCGCATGGTCTCCTATTGCTGCAGGAACATACAATGTCTCGGGTTCGATTCCTGGCCGCCGAGGCAACATTGAATTTATAAAATAGAAATTATTACCTTCTGTTCCCGATGTCTTGGTTTACACTGAAGATCCTTGAGTGAGAGATCTAATACGCTGCCCGATGCATCATATTGGGAAGTGCCTTCAGTTTTACTCAATTATGCAGAAGTTAATTAATGCCTGCTCACGTAAACTCTTGAGTGCAAAAAGGAGAAGGTGCACCTAGTTCACCTTGAGCTGTTAGACTAAGTTGGTTTTTTTGCATGACGTCTAAGCTGCGCACGAAAGCCATACAAGGCTACGCGTGTTGTAAGAAACGCCTCTTGTGTAAAGCAGCTCATTCATACATTGAAAAAAAGCTTAAAGCACAATATTTGGCAATGCGATCTTTAAAAGTTTTACACCCCTCCTACCGCCCTGCTTTTATTCTTAATAAAGGCACTTTCTTTATGTAGACACAGGAAAATGAAGCAAGAAGACATATAAATTTTTCATCTTGCATTTTTCAGCTGCCCAGTGTCACAGGCTATGCACCTGAGGCAAAGCTGTTTGCTCGTCGGGGTTTCCATTGTGCTTTTAAACAGTTTGTTACCAAGATCCCAGAATGACTTGGCAATTTTATGTCACGAATGATACAAAAAGATTATCTGTGTAAGCAATGCCAATCTTATTCTTGTCTTTTTGTAGTTTATGAGAGCTGCTGAAGCCAAGCATTCTATGCTATATTTATGAACTAGAAAATACAAGGAACAGAAATACTCTGAGCAGGAGGAAAACTATCAACTAGGATCTGCATTTAGTTTATATAGTGGCGTGTGGCCCAACTACTGGGCAACCACTATTATTTTTTTGCCATTGTAGGTGCCCATGATTTTGCTCAAGTATATAAACTCTTACGCGGTTACACGTTTATAAAACAATTGTTTGCTATCTTCATTCATTCACTGAACCTCGTCCGTACTCATGGGAGCATTCGAAATTTGACGCTTAACCTGATAAAAATCATAATACGCCTACTGAGTTGGACACAAGATATACGTGATCAGTATACCTCTACTTCTAAATGCCTAAATAACTTATCATATATAAAAAACGCCAACTTAACAAGCTGAAAGAAAAATAGCAGCCCCACCTTTTCACCGTAAAATAGAAAGACAAGAAAATATTTTACATTGTTTGCAGGTAATTAAAAATAGGCCTGCCCGCAAAAGGTTCCAGTGAGGCTGTTTTTCCTTACACTTTCAAGTATTCATCAACACTGTTATTGTTTCACAATATAAGGTGAATTTTTCTTACATCACTTCTTCGGCTTCAGTTCATCGTGTCTTTTCCGAGTGACCTCTTAAACCAAAGGTGCAATGTAATTGCAAGTGTGGCTATCTTGGTTGTAAACATGACAGATAAAGAGCACAATAGTACGCATGGAAAAACTTAGGACTTTTGTTGTGTCGGTTTTTCTTTATAGTTAATATTGTTTTTAAACCATCTTTCGTGAGAAACCAATTGAGCACAATTTCTCATACCAGGCAACATTATGTGCAATGGCTGCACAACAATTTTGCCTGAATATAACTGTGGCTAAAATTTTTTGTTATTTTGAAGGAGGCAGTTTTCATTGCCAGTCAGAAAAAAAGGCGGCAGATGCCATAGGTGCAGACCTGCACATAACGGCATCATGGGAAGTGTTGTCCAGTTATTTGCAAATCGCTTGTGAGCCCTACGTTTTTTGCAAATCGCTTGTTACCGCTTGGTAACAGCAAGTCTGGTGACTGCCATAAACTTTGTTTCAACCTTATAAATTGAAGTGACTTATGTCCTCCTAAGTTAAAGCTGATTTTCTGATTCGTTGTTTAATCCTGTTTACAGTAAGCACCTAAGGAAAACCTATTTTGTTTCAAAAATGTAATGCACAAGATTAGTATCATACTACACAATGAGAACCTATAAATGTTAACTTGTAAAAAATTAGCAATATGCACAAATAACTAATGTGTGCTCCTTGGAAAATTGGCTTTCAATACATAAATAATGTAGCGCTTTAAAGAGGAAGGATGCGAAAAAGGGCAGGGGTGTTTTCTGGTCTGTTTCACTACAACATAAAATAATTGTTTGGCTCTGAAGAAGATTATGTACACTATTTATATGGTACTAGAAAGTGTTCAAGCAGCATTTCTGGTTCCCCCATCTCTCCCTGAGCATTACTGACAGTTTCTCACTTTTTGATTGAAGGAAGAAGTGAAACGCGCTGGACGCATCGAATCTGCATTCGCACTGTCCAGTTGCATGGTCTGGCACATTAACAAGACACCACACGAGTACAGAAATGCTCGCACGTCAGCTCAGAGTTGTGTATCGAGAAACTCTGGGCGAGCTAGAGATGCTGGTGAAAGAAATATAAGCTCGCCAGTCGACACTCGTCTCGTACCTAAATATCAGTAAAGCAAGTATTATGGGCCGAATCAATTAGGCCGGAAATAGTAACCCTCAGACTGGGAATTTGTTCGAACAACTGTGACGTGTTGACCTCACGATCAGAAAGTTGCCACGCCAGCTTGACAGCCCTGGCGCGAATCGTGTGTATCAGACCGGCGCACGATTGAAGACTTCCCCATTACTACCGTGATTTGTGGCAGCCAGATTCCTGGGATCGATGCATAGATGATAGGTAAGAAGCAGTGCCAAGCAGCCATGGTGACCCTCCTAACGCTTGAAAGTATGTGAAAACATATGAAAGTGTTTCTGACGGCACCTAGGTAATGCTATATCGGTAGTGGGTACAGCAAAATCCGTTAGGACTTCACTACTACGTAGTACATATAGCATCGTCCAACATTTATGGAGGTTTTCATCAATTTGTTTTTATACTCATCGGTTTTGATCACAGAGTATCAACAAGCTAGAACTCACACAGACAAGTGGGAACTTTTTTAATTGAAATTCAGCGCGGATGAGATAGACAGAAAACAAAGGTACAATGCTGCACTTCAAACAAATTACCGCAGAATAAAGCTACTTTCCACTACAAATAAGCATGTAGAGTTAAGCAGCTTCTTACGATAACAATGGTTTAATATACCAAGAAATTCAGAGCACGAGGAACCGGCTACAAGAAATATGGTAAAGCTTTCGCCAGTTCGTATCTTTTGTGTCTTTCGCAGCGTGTGTACTCTTCATGCATGTACCAAGGGTTTTATTGTGGTAGTTTAAGGAACACTTGGCTGCCTTATAAATTGTTGCAAGTGGTAGTTGCAGGAGTCCAAGCTGAACGGAGATGCATGCCTTCTGTGAACGAAAAGTTCGACATCCTTCTGAAATGCAGGCGTACAGTAACAAAGGAAAACGGCACACCTTTGCGGGAAACTTGGAAGTAAGAAAAATTTGTCCTGGTTCGGAATTGTCAAACGTTTTCTTCGCAGAAGCTTGCTTCGTGGTAGGTGTTTCCTCAAACCGTTTGTCCGAGATGTGTTTTGTAGTAGAAATTGTACATTTCTTCTATTTTCCTTAACATTGTTTTTCTAAAGTTCACAACATATCAGTTGCCTTCATTAGAAACGGTGTGGTAGTTGGGTGCTCGGGCATGTGAAACATTAGTTTATTGTGACTGCTGGGTTTGATCAACAATGATGGACTTCATAGGCTGTATTCATTGGTGTGGCACACAAGTGTGCAACCCTGTGTGCGTACTGCCACGTATGTGCCACAGTGTCGGTGCTAAGTAGAGCTCCATGAGATTGCGGTAATGGACCTTTTTATCTTAGCAATCTGCGCATGCGTGGGCTGGCAATCTGCTATTCTAGGCAGCCGCCTCGGGCAAAATAAACAAACGGACGCCCCTTCCACTTGTTGCTTGAGATAGCAGCTATGCTTTCTACCACTGCACGTTTTTATTTTCTCTTCTTTACAGAGTGTGATGACTTGTGTGTGCACACAATAAAACTTTAAAATAAAAGGGTTGATGACTTCAGGCTGACCAGGCTGCGAGCACATGGCTACGAAAAGGGAAAAAAATGTAAAGCAAAACGTTTCAACCACTGCAGATTAGTCACGGGAACAAACGCCTGATACCATGACGTTCATGTGAAGTGCACAGGTGACAAGTGGCTGCGGGAGGGCCTGAAGGACGAAAATATTTTGTGGACGAATTACCCGAAAGACAGACTTTTTTGGGGGGGCATGCCTTACTGCCATTTTTACTTTTCCGTGGCGGCTGCTAGGTGACGGGCATTGCGAAAAGGCACACTGGCCCTGCTGGTGCCTGATGGAGCACAGTACATGACAATGGCAAGAGCTGTTTGTTGTTCCTAACCATCCCACCGAATCGAAAGTAATATATTGACGCCAAATGCTGTTTTGTGCAGCAACCTACGGCCTACCTACCACCAGACAAGGTTGAAATTGTCGCGTGACTAGGTAGTGCGGTAAGAACTTCGGAGCCTTGCAACTATGTCATGATGAACCCATTCATGTGTGAATATAACCGAAAGTCTATAACTTATTTATATTCTCTCACCTGTTCAGAAGCAACAACAGAAACATTGTGGCTGACCATTTTGCTGTATGGAAGCCAAACTTGGGTGATTTGTTCATGGTGCGCTTGCGATTCACCAGCGCTTGTGCCAGCTAGGTAGTGTGGGCGGTACGAGCGCGGCACAACAATGAAGATGTCATCACGTGCACTGGCTGCTACGCTACCATCGTATCTAAATCGGCCTGTGCTTAAAACCTTTCTTCCAAAGCAATGTGTGGTTTTTGTTCTCAACTGTGCATTAAGAGGCCCGTGTGTCAACACCAGTGGTCGCAGGTGACTGCAGCGTTGCCTCTTGCATGCCATCTTGCTTTCGTTCACACCCACAGTTTCTTTTTCCGGTGATGCAAAGTTTTTGATGGCAAGAAGAGCAGACGACGTAATTTCAGCTCGATTAATAGATCTGTGAATACTATGGTAGACAATCGGGTTCAAGTGGTACAGACGATGCGCGCCGGTGTTTCCTTTTTCTGCGAGGTGTGGGCGCAATGCGCAGTCAATAGACGTGGCGATTTCCAGTGTTGTCGGGTGAATAAATCTCCCTGTAAACTTTTCAGTGAATACCATCTATTGGGTTGCAGTCCATTATTTGTAAAAGGTTCCTCACTTCCATTGTGACCGATTTATTAGAGCAGTCATGGTCGCTAAGATGGCAGTCATGAGAAGCTGAATCACTGTTCCAGATGAGGCTGTAACAACTGTGCTTTTGCTCCGCTCCTGCCCAGGCTTCAGTTGCGATGTCATTGTACCGACAGCACTACACCAGCTTGCTCGTCCAAGAGCTTGCAGTCCACTCCTGGTGCCTTTTCCTTGCTCTTTGCTCCACCTCCCCCCGCACGGGGCACCTGGAGCAATCTTGGTGACGGTGTTGGCGACACCGCGGACCCCGAGCCCCCATACATAAGCTGAATCCAACCGTGGCGATGTGTTTTAAGGTGAAGGGTAGAAACCTCAAACGGTGGCCGTCGGAGCCCAGGTCCAGCTCCGGCGGATGGCCTCCCTGTCTGTTTACCAGGCAGGAAGCTCCGGGACCTCTCTCGGTATCAGGGTAACCCGAGCGAAGGAAGTACCCCCGCCCCCTGCTTTTTCCTATGCATATGGTAAATCGAAAAACCCCCTCCAAACCTGATCTGACCCTGAAAAGAGTCTGCACCGAAGAATCTTTTCCACCTCTTCCTGCCATCAACTCCCCGAAACCCGACAACTACCAACGTTTTTTGATAGTTCAATCGGTTGACAAATCCAAGCCTCTTTCCTCACACTCCGTATTCCTTGTATCCAAGTTTCTTGAATCTATCCTTGGCAAGACATACAATGCTGAAAAACTAAGAACTGGTGAGGTCTTAGTTGAGGTTAACACACAGCAGCAAGCCACAACTCTCATGATCCAAACCCACATGGCAGACCTGGATATCAGAGTCACACCCCACCGCAGCCTCAACAGCTCCCAGGGTGTGATATCTGAGCCAGACCTCCTAATCGAAACAGAGACCGATCTGCTCGAAGGCGTAAAAGAACAAGGCGTGACAGCAGTAAGGCGCGTCGTCATAGGGAGAGAAAAGAAAGAAATAGCCACAAAACACCTGATACTTACCTTTGACCGCTGTACATTGCCCGAGCATATAAACGCAGGTTTCATCCGTTGTTCTGTCCGGCCGTACATCCCGAACCTGGGGCGCTGTTTCAATAAACGGAGGTTCAGGCATGGTACCAACTCATGTCGCTGCAGAACAACATGTGCCAAATGCGCCCAGCATGATCAGCTCTCCGACAACTGCACTGCAACCAACTTCACCTGCCCGAATGGACCTTTTTACAGTGGCACTCTGCGCATGCGCAACTCTCGCTCAGCGACTGATCCGCAATTCTTGGGGGGCTAAAGGTAAACAAAACGACGCCATATTGGATTACCCAGCTGCAAACGCCGAGTCAGCTAAGTGCTGCTCCGTTTTCTGAGGCCTGAAAGCGACCGACAGATATAGGCTACGGCTCCCATCGAAAAATTCCTCTGCCGCCAAAACCACGCGTGGTGCCTGGGAACGGCTTCCTCAACTGCACAGGGTAGGCAGAAAAATGGGGGCGGGTTCTTCAATTATCCCCGAAGTGTGGTTCGTGCGGCCGCCGCAAGAGGGCTACGCTACTGGAAACAGGTCCATTGCCAGGGTCCACACGCAGCATACTCTCGCGCTTGTGAAAGTTTCATCTTGAGAAAGAAATCATTAACGTGAAGGTAACCGAAAAAATCACCTTCCCAGAGGCGCGAAAGAGGTTCGCCTCTTTCCCCCTGAAGAGGTACGCCGACGCAGCTCGCCGGGGGGCAGAGCGGCGTCTTGTTTCGGCGGGGACCCAGTGCCAAAAGTTGGACTTGGTCCCGCCCCCGCCCCACCCCCTGGGTTGCCTCTTGCAGCCCAACCCGCCTCCGCACCGCTCGCTGAACCAGCAGCGGCTGGCTGTGGTGGCATCCACGTCCGGTGGGGATGCTGCGGCACCCACCGTTTCCTTCTCTCCACCGGCCCAAAGCACATGCGAGGGCCCGGAGGTGATGGAGACGGAGGAAACTGCAGCAATTCCCACATCCGCCGCACCGCCTGTGCACCCGGGGCGCTCCTGACGCCCTCGGCGGTCGCGGCTCAAACGAAGGGCACCAGAAACGGCGCCAAGTCTGGGGGTCCGGTACGAAGTGTACTCCTTCCAAATCTGCTGATAAGATGGATGTGGGACTTTTCCTATCTTCTTTGCAGAGGAAGCAGCTGGTTCCTTCATCTAAACCTCCAGAGAAGGCAAAAAAGCCCCTCCCAAGAGTGCAAGCCCCGAAAGACGTTACGTAAATAGTCACACTCCAGTAGCTCTAACACATCATAATGGGAAGAGAAAACATAGTTCAATGGAACTGCAGAGGCCTTCTGAATAATCTTGACGACGTGCATGAGATTCTGCATGCCAATCAGCCAAGTTTAATGTGTGTCTAGGAACCACATCTGAATTCCAAGCACACAAATTTCTTGAATAGTTACTTGGTATACAGAAAGTACAAGGTTGGCTGTACACACTGTTCTGGTGGTGTGGCCATAATCACCCGCAAATCCTTAGCATGCCACCCTGTCACCTTGAACACCGTCCTTGAGGCTGTAGCCGTCCGCAGAATAATATTTAATAGGTTAATAACGGTATGCTCCATCTACATATCTCCTAATCTTGCACTTCTGAGCTCTGGCTTTGAGGCGCTGGTCGACCAGCTGCCTGAACCATACATCCTAACAGGCGACTTCAATGCACACAATTCTCTTTGGGGCTCTTCTCGCACGGATGCCCGAGATAAGTTTTTAACATCCTCTGGAGTATGCCTTTTCAACAAGAAACAGCCTACATACCATAACATAGGACACAATACATACTCTAATCTTGACTTGGCTATTGGTTCGGCAATTCTCTTTCCATGTCTTGAGTGGGGTGTCGGCACTGACCCATATGACAGTGACCACTTCCCCACTTCACTAATATATATAGGTAAAGGCCCAAGCAGTTCATCTTCCCATAATAGGTTCAATGAAGCACAAGCCAACTGGAACAAATTTACAGAGATATCGAAACTACACCACACATCCGTAGGACGCCTACACGTTGAAGAAGGTATCCTTCGTCGGTACCCCATGTCGGGTAATTTTATTTTGTTCAAACGGGCCAAGGCATTCGGAAAACGTTTGCGCCGTGAGGCACAACGAGAGAGTTGGCACACCTTCTTGACATCCATTAATTCTTACACGGACACACACAAAGTCTGGACACGTATACGCAAGCTGAAAGGACAACGGACACAGCCTGCCCCTGGTTAGCACAACAGGGGACACATTTGAAGACCAGGATAACACACTTGCACAACACTTAGAACACGTGTCCAGTTCAGTGGACTACACAAACACTTTCATGAAACACAAAACATCTGCAGAAAAGAAGTCCCTGCGTGATACCAAGAAGTCGCAAACTTCCTAAAATTCTCCATTTTCAATTCATGAGCTGAAGGCTGCTTTGACCACATGTAAACCTTCAGCTCCAGGTGCAGATAAGATTACATACACAATGATACAACACTTACACTTAGACGCCCTTGAAACACTCCTACACTTAAACAACAGAATATGGCTTTCGGAGCACATTCCGTGCTCTTGTATGGAGGCCATAGTAGTGGCTTTCTTAAAAGAATGGAAGGACCCTTCCTCTCCTGCCAGTTATGGTCCCATTGCCCTGACAAGCTGCCTGTGTAAGCTCTTTGAGAAGATGATAAACAGGAGACTCGTGCACTTCTTAGAGTACAATGGTCTTCTCGAGAGCTGCCAGGCAGGCTACAGGGCGGGGTGGTCTACCAAGGATCAACTCGTTGCACTAGTGGCGTATATAAAAGATGCTTTCCTCCATAAGCAGTGCTGTATGACAGTATTCTTTGATCTAGAAAAGGCGTATGATACTGCTTGGAGGTATGGTATCCTCATCGATTTGAAGTTCTTTGGCATATCGGGTAACATGATGAATACGCTTGCCAGTTACATGCCCGAATGAACGTTTCGCGTGCGAGTTGGAACTGGACTCTCTAGAGTTCATGTGCAGGAAAATGGAGTGCCACAAGGTGGAGTTTTAAGTTGCACCCTTTTTATTGTGAAAATGAATTCCCTTAGGAAGGCATTGCCACCGTCGATTTCCTGCTCAATTTATGTAGACGACGTGCAATTATCCTTTAAATCTAGTAACCTGTCTGTCTGCGAGCGCCAAGTCCAGCTTGGTGTTAACACGCTAGCTGGCTGGACAGATAGCAACGGTTTTAAATTTAATCCAGGGAAGTGCACTTGTGTTTTGTTTTCCAAGAGGCGTGGCATCCGACCATATCCTGACATTCAACTCAATGGTGTCTCGATTCCTGTCAAAAAGGAACACAAGTTTTTAGGTATAATCTTTGACGAAAAGCTCACATTCATCCCACACATAAAACAACTAAAGCATAAATGCTTAAAAACAATGAATATCCTGGAGGTTCTCTCGCACATCTCTTTTGGTGCTGACAAAACACTTCTTTTACGTGTTTTTAGCAGCTTGATAGGTTCACGATTGGACTATGGTAGCGTTGTCTATGGGTCAGCTACTAAAACATCCCTCAGAATGCTGGACCCTGTGCTCCATCTAGGGCTCTGCTTGGCGTGTGGTGCCTTCCGGACTTGTCTAGTTGAAAGCTTGTATGTAGAGTGCAACAAATGAAACCTACAACGTCAGCGAGCATACACAAATCTCCTTCATGCTTTTAAAATTTCATCCATGCCTCGCCATCCTTTTAAATTAGTTTCTCATGATACATCAATGACTGAACTCCTTTTAAATCGACCATCGTTCTCTGCGCCCTTCTCTTACACAGTTAAAGAGGAAGCGTCAGAGCTTGCTGTCTCATTTTTAAATACAATCAAAAGTTCTCTAACGGATTTTATAGCACCATGGCATCTCCGCCCTGTATCATACGACACATCTTTCACACATGTAGATAAACACCGAGCTCCCACATGTGCAATTCTGCAGCACTTCTTGTATTTGCAGCAGAAGTATCAGTGTTCTGAATTTCATACGGATGCCTCTAAAACCTACACCTCGCTGTCCTGCGCGGCGCATGGGCCCGGCCTTAGTGTCACGAGAACTCTTAACAGTAATACAAGTATCTTTCCGGCAGAGGCTTAAGGTGTACTTCTTAACCATATACTTCAAAGCCACATCCCACAATTCATTATCTATACATATTGCCTCAGTGTTGTGCGGGAATTGTCGTCAACAAAGTCTTCAAAAAATCAATTGTAAGTCTTATCATTAAAGGTATTATGTCTGTGTATGTCCACAAATTTGAACTCGTACTTTGCTGGGTCCCTGGCCACTGTGGTATAGCCGGGAATGAAGCAGCGGATCGAATGGCTGCTGACGCTACTCTCTTGAATACAGTAGACATAACCACATTACCCTACACCGACCTGAAACCACACATCAGACAACAACTTCGCAAAACATGCAAACACACTGGAGCGAACCAACAGACAACAAGCTGTACGTAATAAAACCACACTTAGGACCATAGACCACCGACACACGCAATAGATACACTGAAGTCGCCTTGGCTAGATTACGGATAGGGCACACACATGCAACGCACTCGCACCTTCTCACTGGATCTCCAAGACATCTATGCAGCAGGTGCAGAGAGGCCTTATCCGTGATCCACATCGTCATATAATGTTAGGCACTCGACACTACATGACGCAAACACTTCCCACAACTACACACACGACATATTCCACCACACCCGTCATACTTCATAGCAGACAATGCCATGTTTTCTGTTCAGCGCACCTTTAACTTCCTATCAGAAGTTAATTTCTTACAACTCATCTCATACCACCCATAGTTTTACCCCTGGTCCTATACACCAGCCACCTTATCTATCTTTTAACCACTTATGTTCTTCACCCTGGCCCTTTACACCAGCCGTGCTCACAGTCATTACTGAGTTTATTCGGTTTCCCTCTTCATCAAATAACTTTGTGTTTGGCGCTCTTTGCCCATGTCGGCCATGCGCCATTAAACCTAAACCATCATCATCATCATTGCTCTGCCTCCTGTCCATGGTGAGCTCTTTGCCGAAATACTCTCGTCATGTCTCTGCAGCACCTCCCGACTCTACCCTGTGCTTGCTAGTGAAGAGAATTTTGGTACGAGACAAGGGTCGTACCGGGCACATAAATCCTCTTGTTAAAGTGGAGCTTTTGGGGCCTTACTGATGGCGTTCAATGTGGCTACATAATCCACCGCAGTAAAACTAACTTTACACAGTGGGTTTCACAAAACGATGAGAATAATAATCAAAATCATATCAAGCGCCTCAAAAAAAAACAATTTCCGTAGTCATAGTGGAACTTGCGTCCCTTGCAATATGAAACCATTGTCTGTCAGATTGCGCCATTCTTACATGTCGAAGCAGTTTAGATTATGAACTTTGACTCAAGTTGCAAGAGTGAAAGCTTCGAGCTAAAAAGGGGACTTGTGACAGCCACGCGGCACCCTTTTCATTCGTAACATAATGCCAATTTGCAGTCCCACTTCCAGTGTGGTTCCTCGTACAGATACTGTGGAGTACAGACTACTGTGTAGTAGTAGTGTCGCCAGCAAGCAGTTGTCTTGCTGCCACGTTGCTGTTCGTCTATACTATGTAGCCACAAGCCCGGCTGACAGGAAAGTACAGTGGATACTATGACTCCCAACCCTCCATTTCGTCCATTTGCCTTATTCTGCGTCCCCGTTTGGCTGCGTGGAAAGGTTTACACGCAACTGCTGTGCTCCTCTATTTTCGCTCTCCTGTCCAGTCTTACAGTGCCTCTCCACGATTTCCTTCTCTGCAACACGTATGTGCAAATTTGTAGCTGTTGTCAGTTTCTTCACTGCTTTGGGACTATTTGCTCTATGTTACTTCTTCTTTCTCGTGTAATTAATTACCATAAATAGCGGTAAAAAACATGCACCCCCTTTTTTTACGACAACAATGGTTAACACACAGTTTTCTTGTGAGGGATTATTTGATTGTTATCTCAGCTTGGATGTTGACTCCCAGAGCTCTCACTTTGACTTGCACGCAGTTTGGAATTTCGATTGCAGTGGCTTTTAAACTTCGCCACTTGATTTTGTACGACGAAAGCTTCGCGTTCAACTGTCGTCGACATTAGACTGCAAGGAGCACTATTTTTGTCTAATTTTGCATGTCGATGCACTCCTAAATAAATTCAAACTGATTCTACCATGTTGTAATGGTGCCACGAAATAGGTGTTCGTTTCACACCGCGAGGGTCCTAATTTGTTTCTGAGTACAGGAAGTGTTTTATTTCTGCACTTCTTCACCTGCGATTCTTATCATTTTCAGGAAAGTTGGCTTTCCTGCAATCTTTTTTTGGCATAACATATTCCACTGGTGAGACATACAAAGTTTTGCTTTAAAATCGAGGGTCTTCAAGCACTTTTGGTCCAGTGAGTTGCAATCTGCACCTATTTGTAACCATACAATACTGAGAAAGCACCCTTTGATCCTTCCTGTCTTGTGCAAGCAGTCTTGTCATCCAATACATGAAAGTTCACTCAACTTTTCTCCTAACTTTTCACTTATCTCACAAACTGACCCAATAACTTTTGTGGATCTCCAGTTTTTCACATGTTACTTTTGTTGTGAGTATTACCTTGGGGCCAATAAATGCCTGTTCGTATTTTTATTAAGTGGTTTTAGCCCGGGACCATGGTTGGCTTTCTTGTGTGAGCAGCATTATAGGGCCTTGATGCATGTCCAGCAAGTGATTGGATACCATGCCAATAAACATTCTTCAGTGTTCGTGACGACGTTTGGTGTTTTCTTGGCTTCACTTTCACATCGTAAGAGTTCCTATCCATCAAGAAGCATACACATACAAATTCTGGACGTTTTTATTTTTACGTGAAGATCACATTTACAATGTTTTCTTGGTAACACATCATAACATCAAAACAAATAAAACCAAGTAAAATGGCGACTTTGGCAAATTTTTAAAAAGAATGAACAATGCAAAAAATACAAAGCACAAGAGAGAGAGAGAGAGCCCGAAAAGTGCGAGCACTGCCTGTTAGTACTGTTTTGTTATTGTGTTCGTTGTTTTATATTCTAAAACTTTTCTAATAAAATCTGCAAGAAATGCAGTTAAAGTAGGATAGTTTTTTATTCGAGATTGTCCCTTGCACATACAAGTACATTTCTTGAATCGATTGCTGGAATGTTGGATGCAATTTGCGATATTATGCAAGCACTGCATTCTCGAAGGGACACTACAGAAAGTTGGTTCAGTTCTTATGTGTAGTTGATATTGCAGTTTCACCCGTACAAACCTTTTCAGCCAAAGTATAAAGCATTGGTTTAGGTAGAACAAAAAATGTTTCTGTGCGAAGATTTCGAAGCACGTCAAAGATTCATAGGTGGCCTGAATTCACCTATAGCCCTCAACTACAGTACCCCTCATAGCTAGCCCAAGCTATGCCAATTTGCCACGTGAAACCTACAAATACAAATTTTTATGTTAACAGCTACGCTGTGCAATGTATAAGCCTCGTATGATTTTCTCTTCAGTATTTTCACTCTATCGAGGTTTTCTGTTGATACACGAGAATCAGCCCGCTGAAGTGCTGAATTAATGAGTCAACCAATGCAGGTTCAAAGCACAAAATTCTCTCTAGCTGAATGGCAGTCTTCACATGTGAGAAAATACGTAGTTCTTCAACACTAAACAAGGCCAATAGAAAATGCCAGCAGCGATAAATACACTCGACGAGGTGCAGTTGTTCAGTGTGTAATTTAGGCAGCATTGTTTCAAGAAAAATGGAAACAGCCATGTGCTTCTGACAGCAGCTGTCGTCGTGACTGGACAGTTCACCTAAGTGGGGATGATATGGGTATGTATTGCAGCTTGAGCATGCGCCCTAGTGAATTGCCAAGAACTTTCAAACTGATTGTATGTCGGGTTGCTTGTACCTGTGGTCGCTTTCTCAGTTGAAGGTCACAATGCACTCACTGGGTCCACCTTTAGTCAGGAAGAGCCACTGAGCTAAAGTGGTGTCAAGGATGTGGTGCTGGACTTGCACTAGAAAAGTCCTGGGTTTGATTCCTACAGGGTTTCAACTTTTGCCAAGGTTGTTTTGACCTCAACCCACACTGTTCTCTTTGCACTGCCAGCCGGTTTAGGAGCTGTTGTGTTAGTACAGAGAGCGGATACTGGCTTCATAGTCAATGGGCCACATATTGCTTTCGCATTGCTAAGGTAGCGTTTTCTAGATTGTATGTAACGGTCGCTTACATTGGCTACATTTAGCGGGCTCAAATCCGACCATGTGCAAATTGCAGGCCTGTGATAAATGGGTACAGGTGATTATCTAGATGCGTAAAACGGCGCTTACAGTCAAGGCATGCCGTGAATTTGTTGATGGAATGGACATTTACAAACATGCATTGACATATTTTGTACTGCAGCATAAAAAATTGAGGCTGCCTAGATAATGACATAAAAGGTGCATTGTAATTTTGCAGCTCCCAAGTAGTACACCACATATGACCAGCACTGCTTCCCCACGTGGTGCTTTGGATAACTCACAGCAAAGTTCACTAAGCAACAGCATCAGCTAGTGCTTGATGTAGTTGCTACATATAGTCCCTTGGAAATGCAGCCTGCTGGACACCAGATTTTCCTACAAAAACATGGTGGTTAGACAAGTGGAATAAACTAGAAAGCTGTGGGTGAAAAGTATTATCAACATGACAATTCCAACAGGCACAAAACCACCTTGTTTTGGGAGCTTTACCCAGAACGACCATGACATTTGGCAAAGAAAAGAGCCCCAGCAGAAACTAGGGCAAGGTCTCACGACTTGTGGAGGGTGCTCCTCATGGTAGAATAAATGGTTCAGTAGTAACTGCCTGTCATCATGCGATTTTGATTGCCCGGGCGTCTTCACCGCCACTGTGTTGACATTGAAGGAAGGTGACAGGAAAGTGTCCGCAAAAGCGTGCGTCAAGGCTAGTATTCCTGTTGGCACTGGACAGACAAAAGCCAAAATTACTACTAAACTAGTATTCAACACAACAAAGAGGTCACTTTCTTGTTTTCCAGGAGTTAATAGCAGTCGATCGCGAACAGTCGAACGCGACTACTGGAATCGCTGCGGCGCCCATGCCGTGTAGGCAGCACTCAGAAAACTGTAAACATACCACGCGGGAGCGCTGGGAACAACCGGAACATCACATCCGCCTAGCCTGCCTCCTCACCCGCCGAAATGGTGGGTTAATTCCTCCTCTTAAGGGCAGGTTTGGAATGCTGCGTGTTCGTAGGATTGAAACAGGCTTTTCGCTGCGCAAATTGTGTTTTTTGACAAAAAGCTCGTATTGCCCGGTCTGCTGTTTACAAATGACATGACAAACAATAAAGTTGACAAAGAACTGGTTTTTTCCGAATTAAAACGGCGTGTTCATATCAAAAGTACACCGGCAGTTGAGGAGATTTGCGGAGTAGTCTTGCCATTTCTCGCAAACTATAGCAGGGCGAGAACTTCCTTAAAAACTAATTTTGAAAGTTTTGGCGCTTGTACTTTTTAATACTAAAAAAAAAATTGGTCTTTACAAAAAACCGATTATGTATGAAGAAGTTACCGTATCTATTCATCAAGCTGCGCTCCTATCAGTTGCCGGTACTTGTCCGGTACTGCTGGCCTACGTCGTAGCAGACGGCGTTCGCGCAAAAAGTGTGGCTGTTCCAAGCAGTTCTCTACCGTCGTCGGCTTCGAAAATACATTGCTCTTCTGAATGAGCAGCGCCGCAACTTCTGATTCGCAGGCCGCTTCGCCACATAGAGCTCCATCACTTGTGTTTTCATGCTCGCTGTGCCGGAAATGAATTCATATTTGTTCTATTCGCAAATATTGTTACAAAACACTTTCACTCAGGGCGGCGTCAGTGCGCGTGCGGAATCAGTTTAATGATAAACGTATTTTTGAACGCTTCTTTAACAGCGGCAAATGCGTTCATGCAAGTCAAAACGAAAATGCAACTTGCTGCACGATTCAATCCACAATACCTTCCGCAAGCCAACGAGTACCAATTCGAATCCAGAATTACCCATCACGCTCATCATCACGGCGGGCGATCGCAGCGCCAGATTCCTGTCTAGATGTTATTGTATGAAACGCTATGTTGCCGTGTGGACACAGAGTCCTAGAGAGCAGCCAGCGAGGCGGTGCGGTAAGCAGCGCCACCGCGATTGCAGGCCACGTTTGAATTTCTTTTTTTGCAACGCGTTGTATACAAGCAATACTGCCGCGAACCATGCATTGAATTTGTTAATTTATGCTTTGTTTTTAACGCCCGGCTGCACGAGGTTGTGTTATCTGCGTTCCAAGTGAAGCGCGTGTCCCACACTTTCTTTCTTATGCTGCACGGTTATCTGATTTGATAGGGGGAATGTTTCGCATTAACCTCACTAGCCTAGAATAGTCTTTTTTGAGCTACAGTGTTTTCAATGTAATTCCACGGTTCGAGAAATACCGCCGCCAAAAGATAAATGCCTACAGAGCAGACCACAACACCAGACGCCGCGGCATTCGATTCGCCGACACTCGCCTGCGCACGTCACTGTGTTTGCCGCTTCGCCGCCTGTGTATTGATTGGGTTGTTAGGGAAGGACAAGTTCACTCCAAAAAATTTGTTTTCCCTTCAAAACAACTGCCTCGTTTTTGGCTACGTGACTATTCATTTAAAAGGTCTCCATCACGAATACAGGTTACGCCATTGTGCTCTGCTAACATCTTATCTCAGTTAAACCAGGTTCAATTTTGTTTTCCTCACTCTTTCTGCCGAATTACAGAAACTCCCTTCATTTCCTGATATACGAATGGGCTTCGGTTTTTTATGGACACTCCTTAGGTGTTCCCAAAATACGGAAGCAGTAAACGTTTTTTACGTGGGCTTTGGCCGTAAAAATACAGAATTTTTTAACAGTGTACGTTGTGAAACGCCTAAGCAGGAGAACAGAACGAATAAGCAATTAAACAATACGATCCAAACAGGCACTGGTTATGAGCCGGATATCGTACAATCTGCAGTGCCAAAAACTCTCCCACGCGAAGAAAAGCGTGCAAAAGAGCCCTAAACCTCGCCGCTTTTACGGTTTGCCAATATGCCATCAAATGAGGTCTTTATAAGTCCCTTGAAAACATCAGGGAAGCCCCCTATTTGCGGAAGTGGCGCGGAAAAAAGGAATCAAGATGGGCCATTGTAAGCAGGGTAGGCGCCCATTGGTTGTGAAATCGGCACTTGTAGCCATGATTAACCTGTCACTGAAACAGCGACTACCGACCAAAACTTCTCATTGCAAAATTTTGTGGATCAAAAAATACACAAAGATAGGCGATTGCCTATTTCAATTTCTTGAGCAAAGCATGACGCAAACACAGTATACACCGACGCAGTAGAGTAGGAAACTGCTCAGACAACATTGGTCATAGTGGACAACCCCGAAATGCTTTGGGGTTGCATGAACCTCACATCCAAATGAGCGCAAGAACCGAAAGTTCGAGCCTTCTTCTTGTTTATTCAACAGGCGAAACTATCGAAGAGAAGCCCAATCATCATAAAGACTCCCATGATTACATTCGAAACACCTTTACAAGCACAATAGCTGAAGGATTAGGAAATACTCTGCTACAACACTGGAGTTCAAATTCCATAAACAACGCAACGGGACAATCGGAAAAGGAACGAGGCGGCCCACGAAATAGCACGTGAACTCAAATACCGTGCCCCTTGCGACCACGACTCCCACTTTTTTTCTTTTCAGTAACCACGGTTATCTACCCTGGTGTTTAAACAACGCCCCGTCTGACGTATATATATATATATATATATAGAGAGAGAGAGAGAGAGAGCCTAATAGAGCCTAACAACACCCCTATGCCTCCTTTGGTGTTGTAGACTGCCGACCTATGTTTCTGTATTTCCTCAACGAGCCCCTCATTTCCTTACTATATTATTCTGCGAAAGCCTAGCGAGGGTCTCGGTTCCGGCAGCCTTGATGCCTAGGTA
This sequence comes from Haemaphysalis longicornis, assembly GCF_048455015.1. Classification (NCBI taxonomy): domain Eukaryota; kingdom Metazoa; phylum Arthropoda; class Arachnida; order Ixodida; family Ixodidae; genus Haemaphysalis; species Haemaphysalis longicornis. The sequence continues at coordinate 177,302,849 of NW_027526385.1, read as the reverse complement.
GCATAAGAGGGCTTCCCGCCAGTTACCCACTCATGACAGGTTGTAGACGTTTGAGTCACGCCCCGGGGGTTGAAAAGAAGGTCCCCTTCTCCCCGTGTAGTCAGAGTGGCGCTGGCTACCACCCTCAAGCGTCCGATACACTTCTAGTAAAATATAAATAGCCCAGAAAGTGAAGGAGAACACAGTCGCCCAGATAGCCAAATTGGTAAGGCATTCGAGATCTAATCGAAAGGCGTAGGTTCGGTCCCCACTCTGGGCGCGTGTTTTTCTTTCTTTCTTTCTTCGTTATATTAAAAAAAATCTTAACTTCATTAACCGTAGTAAAAAATAGAGCCTAACAACACCCCTATGTCTCACTTGGCGTTGTAGACTGCCGACCTATGTTTCTGTATTTCCTCAACGAGCCCCTCATTTCCTTACTATATTATTCTGCGAAAGCCTAGCGAGGGTCTCGGTTCCGGCAGCCTTGATGCCTAGGTAGCATAAGAGGGCTTCCCGCCAGTTACCCACTCATGACAGGCTGTGGACGTTTGAGTCACGCCCCGGGGGTTGAAAAGAAGGTCCCCTTCTCCCCGTGTAGTCAGAGTGGCGCTGGCTACCACCCTCAAGCGTCAGATACACTTCTAGTAAAATATAAATAGCCCAGAAAGTGAAGGAGAACACAGTCGCCCAGATAGCCAAATTGGTAAGGCATTCGAGATCTAATCGAAAGGCGTGGGTTCGGTCCCCGCTCTGGGCGCGTGTTTTTCTTTTTTTTTCCTTATATTTAAAAAAAAATCTTAACTTCATTACCCGTAGTAAAAAATAGAGCCTAACAACACCCCTATGCCTCCTTTGGCGTTGTACACTGCCGACCTATGTTTCTGTATATATATATATATATATATATATATATATATATATATATATATATATGTATATATATATATATATATATATATATATATATATATATATATATATATATATATATATATATATATATATATATATATATATATATATATATATATATATATATATATATATATATATATATATATATATATATATATATATTGTTACGAACACGTGGACAATTCCCGATGTCCCACCATCGACGACGACGAGGAGGTGGCTGACGCGCAGCCGGTGCGAGCTCGGCGATACCCGCCATGTAAATAGTTCAGAATACATCGTCCGCATCTCATTGTTCATGTCCTTCGCCACGTAACATGTTTGGTGGAGTGTGCGGGTTTATCCCCGTCCTGGCTCCAGCATCGCTACGTCTAGGCACCGGCGGAAACATCGAGGACGCGGGCCGTGTCGGGCAGCCCCAGCCCCGCCGCGATCAGCACATGACGATGCCCCCGCCCCGTGTCCCCAGCCCATGAGAAGCGGATCAAGAACCGAGACCTGACGAGACGTGACCAGCCAAGACGTGTCGCCCATGCCGTGTCCCCAGCCTTCTCGTCCGGCGCGGTTCCCAGCACCCTCATCGCTTCGTCGTGGCCTTCTGGGCGTCGATGTTCGGGGACCAGTCGACATCGGATACCGCCGTCGTCATTGGCCGTGGAAAGGACTTCAGTGTTTATACGCATCGCATCTCATCCTCACCGCACCCATCCATTCACGGTGACCGAGCACGACCGGGACGGTCTTCTTTGGCCGGGGGGGTGATGTTACGAACACGTGGACAATTCCCGATGTCCCACCATCGACGACGACGAGGAGGTGGCTGACGCGCAGCCGGTGCGAGCTCGGCGATACCCGCCATGTAAATAGTTCAGAATACATCGTCCGCATCTCATTGTTCATGTCCTTCGCCACGTAACAATATATATAATATATATATATATATAGCGAATCAGAATAGGAAATGAGGGGCTCGTTGAAAATAAGACAGAAATAAACTTTGACAGTCAAGTAAACCTCGGAAAGCAAAGGGGAGGATGTAGTTGGTCAAGATAAAGAATTTGGAAAATAAGAAAGTGGAGAATAAATACCTGCCAGGTGGGTTCCGAACCCACGACCTCTAGAATACCGGTCTGGTGCGATAACCTCTACGCTACCGGCGGGGCTACTTTAGCCTCCACTTTCTGGGGTATTTATGTTCAGGTTTTTTTGTTTCCTGGGCTTGGGGGTGGTAGCCAGCGCTACTCGGACTACTGGGGGGTGAAGGGGACCTTCTTTTTAACTTCCGGGCCGTGACTCGAGCGTCTACGACATGTCGAGAGTGGTCGGCCAGCGTTGAACCCTCTTAAGCTCCCTATGGCACCAAGACTGCCAGAACAAAGGCCCTCGCTATGCACGTAGCGAATCAGAATAGGAAATGAGGGGCTCGTGGAAAGTAAGACAGAAATAAGAATTGGCAGTCAAGTAAACCTCGGAAAACAAAGGGGAGGATGTAGTTGGTCAAGATAAAGAATTTGGATAATAAGAAAGTGGAGAATAAATGCCCGCCAGGTGGGATCCGAACCCACGACCTCCAGAATACCGGTCGGGTGCGATAACCACTACGCTACCGGCGGGGCTACTTTAGCCTCCACTTTCTGGGGTATTTACGTTCAGGTGTTTTTGTTTCCTGCGCTTGGGGGCGGTAGCCAGCGCCACTCGGACTACTCGGGGTGAAGGGATCCTTCTTTTTAACCCCCGGGCCGTGACTCGAGCGTCTACGACATGTCGATGATGATGATGGTTGGATATTAATGGTGCAAGGCCAACTGGGGCAAAGAGCGCCAAAACAGTGGTTAAATATGACAGGTGAGAACGTAGACACTAAAGTCAGTAAGCAAGAACAAAAGTAAAATCAACAGAAGACAGTGAGGATGGCTGGTGTAAAAGGCCAGGTTGTGATGGTGCGTGGCATAAAATAAGGCTTTAAAAAACTACGCGTGATAGGAAATGAGATGTAAAAACTTGATGTTACTGAGAAATTTAAAAGTGCGTTGCACAGGAATCACGGCATCATCCGCTAGAAAGAGTGCTGGGTGTAGTGGAATGTGTTGTCAGTAGAGTTGAGGGAAGTGCTTGCGTCTTGTTGTCTGGAGTGCTGTGCATGTAATGAGGATGTCAAGTACGGATAGGCCCTCCCCACACCTGCTACACAGGGGTCTTGGAGATCCAGTTAGCAGATGGGAGTGTGTCGCGTGTGTGTGGCCTATCCGTAATCTAGCTAGGGCAACTTCGATGAATCTGTTGTGTGAGTCACTAGTGTATTGTCCTAAGTGTGGCTTTATTATGAGTAACTTGTTGTCTGTCTGTGTATTCCAGTTGGCTTGCCATGTTTTGCGAAGGTGTTATCGGATGTGTGGCTTGAGGTCAGTGTAGGGTATTGTTGTTATGTCCATTGTGTTTGCAAGTGCAGCAGTGGCGGCCATTTCATCTGCAGTCTCATTCCCCGCGATTCCAGCATGGCCTGGAATCCAGCACAGGATTAGTTGAAAATTATTTGCATATATAGACATTATGAAATTAAAGACAAGATTGACAATGTGGTTTTTCCTAGGTCTGTGTGAAGACAATTCTCCCACAACGCTCAAAGAGTATGTGAAGATGACGGACTTAGGAATTTGTTTTTAGAATGTGCTGAACGATGAGTAAAATGCCATATGCTTCTGCAGAGAAAATAGTGGTGTGTACACTCATGGTTCTGCAAGCAATAAAATTGGGACCATGAGCGGCGCATGACACTGTAGTTGACGTTTTCGAGGCATCGCTATAGAATTCGGCACATTTATATTTATCCTGAAGCGACAAGAAATGCTGCAGAATCGCAGCTCTCGGAACCCTGTATTTATCTATTTTCATAAAAGAAACATCACAACAAACAGGCTGCAGTTACCATGGTGGTATAAAGTCAGAAAATGATGATGATGTACAGACATCTAAAAACCCAACGGAAATACCTGAAGCTTCCTCTCTCACCCTCAGAGAGAAGGGCAAAGGAACAGATGGACGATTTGAGAATAGCTGGATTGTAGATGTATCGTTGAGGACAGGTTTAAAAGGATGGTTATTGAATGATGAGACATTAAAAGCATATATAAAATCTATGTACATTCGTTGATGTTCCAGGCACCATTTGTTACTTTCAGTTTACAGACTCTGGGCCGGGCTAGTGCGGAACGCACCACACGCAAGGCGCAGGCCCAAATGGAGAACTGGGTCAAGCATTTTTAGTGCTGTTTTTGATGCCGACCCATACACAACACTACCGTAGTTCATTGTTCTTTGTTAGGAGTTCTTTGTCTGCACCATAGGACTGGTGGGAGAGGACTTTGAGAATGTTTAGTGTTTTCAGGCATTTATGTTTAAGTTGTTTGATGTGTGGAATGAACGTGAGTTTTTCATCAAATATGACACCTAAAAACTTGTGCTCCTTTTTTACAGGGATAGAAGCGCGATGAAGGGTAATCTCAGGGTCTGCCTAATCCCGCGCTTGCGGGAGAACACAACACAAGTACTCTTTCCAGGGTTCAGTTTAAAACCGTTTGTGTCCGCCCAGCCAGCAAATTGGTTCACCCCAAGCTGGACTTGGCGTTCACAAACTGAAAAGTTACAGGACTTAAAAGATATTTGGACATCATCTGCGTATACAGAACAGGAAATGGTTGGTGGCAATGCCTTCCGCAGCGAGTTCATCTTAACAATGAATAGTGTGCAGCCAGGACACCGCCTTGAGGAACGCCATTTTCCTTCACGTATACATTGGAAAGTGCACTGCCAACCCTCACTCGAAAGTTCCTTTCCGACATGTAGCTAGCGAGGGTGTTCAGCATGATGCCGGAGACACCAAATGACTTGAGGTCACTCAAGATGCCGTACCGCCAGGCAGTGTCATAGGCCTTTTCCATATCGAAGAAGACTGTTATGCAAAACTGATTATGGATAAAGGCATCTTTTACATACGATTCCAACGCAACCAGTTGATCGTTGGGGGATCTCCCAGCCCTGAAGCCAGCCTGGCAGCCGTCGAGAAGACCATTGTACTCTAAGAAGTACATGAGTCTCCTATTGTTCATCTTCTCGAACAGCTTACACAGGCAGCTTGTGAGAGCGATGGGACGATAACTTGCGGGAGAAGAAGGGTCCTTCCCCTCTTTCAGAAAGGCCACTACCATGGCCTCCCTCCATGACCTTGGGAGGTGCCCCGAAAGAAATATTTTGTTGTAGAGGTGAACGAGCGTTTCAAGTGTGTCTGTGTGCAAGTGTTGAATCAGAGTGTATGTAATGTTGTCTGGGCCTCGAGCTGAAGGTTTACATGTACAAAGTGCGATCTTCAGCTCATGCAGTGAGAAGGGGGTGTTATAGGATGACGTCGACTTATTACTGTCTCGCAAGGACTTCTTCTCACAGGATGTTTTGTGTTTTAAGAAAGTTTTGGTGTAGTGCGCTGAACTGGACACATGTTGGAAGTGTTGTGCGAGTATGTTAGCCTGGTCTTCCAGTGTGTCCCCTGTTGTACTAACCAGGGGCAGGCTGTGTGTCTGTTGTCCTTTTAGTTTACGTATTCGTGTCCATACTTTTCGCGTGTCAGTGTATGAGTTGATGGAAGTGAGGAAGGTGCGCCAACTCTCCCTTTCCACCTCACGACGCACTCGCTTCCCAAAAGCCTTTGCCCGTTTAAAAGAAATGAGCTTATCTGACGTGCGGTACCGGCGAAGGACACCCCACGCCTTGTTCTGAGCCTCTCGCGCCCGCCTACAGTCCTCATTCCACCACGGCCTCATTTGGTTGCGCGGAGCGCTGGAGGCGTGGGGAATAGACTTTTCGCAGCGTCGCGGATGTGTGCCGTGATGAGTTGGGATGCTTCCTCCACGTGTAGGTGCTCTATGGTTGTGTGGTTAGTTTAGAAGTTTCTGTGAATATACTCCAGTTTGCTTTTTATTCATTAAACCTGTTATGGGAAGATGGACTGCATGGGCCTTTACCTATATATGTTAGGGAAGTGGGGAAGTGGTCACTACCATATGGGTCCGTGCCCACGCCCCACTCAACACATGGAAAGAGAATTGCAGAACCAATAGCCAAGTCGAGATGTGAGTATGTATTATGTCCTACGTTATGGTATGTAGGCTGCTTTTTGTTGAAAAGGCATGCTCCTGAAGATATAAAAAATTTCTTTATCAGGCAACCTCGGGCATCCGTTCTGGAGGGGCCCCAAAGAGAGTTGTGTGCATTAAGGTCGCCTGTTAGGATGTACGGTTCGGGCAGCTGGTCGACCAGCGCCTCGAAGTCAGAGCTGGAAAGTGCATAATCAGGACGAATGTAAATTGAGCATACCGTTATCAACCTATTAAAAATTATTGTGCGCATTGCTACAGCCTCAACGACGGTGTTGAGAGCGATAGGGTGGCATGCTAGGGATTTCCGGGATATTATGGCTACACCGCCCGAAGAGTGTGCGCAGCCAACCCTATCCTTTCTGAATACCATGTACATATTTAGAAATTTGTGTGATTGAGATTCAAATGCGTCTCCTGAAGACACATCACACTTGGCTGGTTCGAATGCAATATCTCATGGACATCATCAAGATTTTTAATGAGGCCTCTACAGTTCCATTGAGTAATATTTTCACTTCCCATTATGGAGATTTAGAAGCTACTGAAGTCTGTGTGTATGTGTGTTCATGTGTCTTTCGTGGCTGTTACTCTAGGATTTGTCTTTTTGGGCCTATCTGCTGCTGGATTGGGCGTCGGAGGCCGCTCCTTGCGCTGCGTTGCAGGCAGGAACGGCCCGACATCCATCTCGTCGTCGGATGTCCGAGGGGTGCCCGACGGACCGGGCCTCCCGGACTTGGCCCCCCTTCGGGAGCCCTTTGTTTGAGCCGCCACCGCCGCGGGCGTCGGGGACGCCAAAGGTGGCAGGGGCGGTGCGGTGGGAGCCGATGCGGGGCCCGTGGTGTCCATCACCTCGGTACCCTCCAACGCACTGGAGGGCGGGGACGCGGAGGTGGGAGCGGCACCGGTCCCAACAGAAGTGGTTTGCACCACAACCGCTGCTGCCTCGGCAAGCGGCGTGGTGCTGGGTTGGGCTGCGTGAGGCAACCCAGCGAGGGGCGGGGGCGGGACCAGGTCAGACTCGCTGAACTGGGTCCCTGTGGACACCAGACGCCGCTCCGCCCCCCGGCGAGCCGCGTCAGCGTACCTCCCCAGGGGGAAAGAGGCGAACCTCTTTCGCGCCTCCGGGAAGGTGATGTTCTCAGTTACCTTGATGTTGATTATCTTATTTTCCAGTTGGAACTTTTCACGCTTGCGGGAGTACGCTGCATGCGGCCCGCCGCAGTTCACACAAGACAGGGTATCGGATGGACGATTGTCGCTTGGATGATTATGCGCCGCGCATTTCGCACACGTCGTTCGGCCACGGCAAGAGTTTGTACCATGCCCGAACCGCTGGCACTTAAAACAGCGCCGCGGGTTCGGGATGTACGGACGGATGGAGCAACGGATAAAACCTGCATTTATGTGTTGTGGGAGTACTGCGCGGTCAAAAGTTAAGATAATGTGCTTGGTGGGAATCTCCTCGTCGTCTCTGCGGATAGTGATGCGTCTCACGGCAGTGACGCCCTGATCCCTCAAGCCGGCAAGGAGATCCGCATCCGTTTCGTTCAGGAGATCTGTCTCGGATATGACACCCTGCGAGCTGTTGAGGCTCCGATGGGGTGTGACCCTGATGTCTAGATGAGAGAGTCTAGTCTGAGCTAGAAGCTTTGCAGACTGCTGCTTGTCATTTATTTCGATTAGGAGTTCACCAGACCTTTGCTTTTTGCACTTATACGATTTTCCTATTATGGCTTCAAGATACTTGGCGATCAAGAAGACTGACTGAGATGCAAGAGGGTGGGTTGGATTGAGGGACTCCATGACAAGAAATCGAGAGTAATGATCTGGTTCAGGAAATGTCAAAGATGGCAATGGGGGAAACGACACTTCGGTGCGGCCCCTTTTAGGGGGCCGATCACGGTTGGGGGAGGGGGGTTTAGACAATACCATAAAGCATAGTATAAAAGCAGGGAGACGGGGGTACTTTCTCCTTTGACCTTACCCTGGTAGTCAAAGAGGTCCCGGAGCTCCCTGCCTGGGAGCCCATCGGCCGGAGCTTGACCAAGGCTCCGACGGCCACCGTTTACGGCTTCTACCCTTCACCTTTAAACCCCTCGCCAAGGTTGGACACGGCTTATGTTGGGAGCTCGTGGTCTGCGGTGTCGCTGCTCACCGTCACCATGAATACTCAAGGTACCCCGTGCGGGGTACGACATGTCGAGAGTGGTCGACCAGCGTTGAACCCTCTTAAGCTGCCCATGGCACCAAGACTGCCAGAACAGAGGCCCTCGTTATGCATTGAGCGAATCAGAGTAGTAAATGAGGGGCTCGTTGAAAATAAGACAGAAATAAGAATTGGCAGTCAAGTAAACCTCGGAAAGCAAAGGAGAGGATGTAGTTGGTCAAGATAAACAATTTGGAAAATAAGGAAATGGAGAATAAATGCCCGCCAGGTGGGATCCGAACCCCCGACCTCCAGAATACCGGTCTGGTGCGATAACCACTACGCTACCGGTGGGGCTACTTTAGCCTCCACTTTCTGGGGTATTTATGTTCAGGTGTTTTTGTTTCCTGCGCTTGAAAAGCGCAGGAAACAAAAACATTCCTTTTCTATGTAACCTTAATTCCTTTTCTGTGTAACCCTCTCTGGATGCCAAGAGTTAAATACGCGCGTGTCGGAATAAACGTTGTAGAAAACCAGGCAGAAGAAGAGAGGAAGAAGACGTGAAGAAAAAAAAAGGAGCCATTACATGCACGTTCGAGTTTTATTAGTCATCGTCATGCTTTTCTAGAATAAAAATGTGTTCGTCGCAACGTCACCACGGCCTCTGCGATTCCTTCGTCTCAAACGGCTTTCTTTTCTGCCCGACCCTCGTCCATGCTTCTGCGCTGTGCGCGCCCGAGTTACTACAGTGACGACGATTTCGGAAATTGCCCACGCTGTAAAAACTGAATACGACGGCCAGCCTCAACGACAAGCGCCGACGACAGCCATGACCAGCCGCCAGTTCCCAGTTTTCGACGACACACAACATAAGTGGAAAGCAAACTTATTCGGGCTGAAGCGTATTTCGAAGCCAACGCTATTACGGGAAAAAAAAGAAAGCGAGCGCTACTTGTGGCAGCACTCACCATGCAGACAGTACAAGCGTTATCAGGGCTAGTCGCACCTCGGACGCTGCGTTCCCTCACTTTTAAAAAATTACACTATCTTCCCGTGGGGAACCACGAGGTGGATGCGAAGCATCATAGCGGTTCTGTGTAGGTTCCATTGTGTTGCCGTTATGTTTTTTTTCATTTATCGGAGCACGATTGGGAGCGTAGTGTGAACCCTCATGTAGAGACAGAGAAATGTACATAAATGTAGAGACAGCGAAGAGGCCGACACTGGCGTTACCTGATCGAACACCTCCTGGTTTTCGTATTTATTTATTGCGTGCTCACGCTCCTACCCCGCTGCCCGCCCTCTTCGTCCTCTTTTCAGGTTAAGCTGCAAGGCACGTGGCGCTTCCCGCCACAGCTTTCCCACGGGAAATTCAACATCCTCCTCTAAAGTTTCCAGTTCGTCGCTTCCGTTTACCTTCAGCTTCGCGTGCCTTCGTTGTATCAGTAGCTTTTTGATGTAGTTTGATTGAGTCAAAGACATAAGGCGCGTTCGTTGGACTTGCCCTTGTCTCGGTTTTGTAGCGCAGTGAGAAGAGCGCCACGTACCTCCCGTTGCGTCCAGAGAGTCCTGGGGTCGAATCCGGGCGCCGCTAACTATTGCTTTTTTTATAGTGTACGGGGAGAGGTGCGGATGCCGGACGATGGAGGGTCGACTAAGAGATGCTTTGCATCTAAAAAGCGGTTGTAGCCTTCAACGACTATTACGATTCGAAGCGGTACGAGGTAGAAGAGAGCTACAAGGTCTTCACCCGTTGCCATCATGAAGGGGAGTCGGTGCACGAATTCCTGGTCGAAATACGGCGCATAGCAGAAAATTGCAATTTCATGGATATGCGCGACCGAATGTTGAAAGACCGGATTGTTTGCGGCGTACGCTCAACTAACCTGCGGAAGCAATTACTGGCCAAAAAAGATTTAACCCTAGAGTAGGCTGAAGCTATAGTCATAGCTACCGAAACAGCTCACAGAGAACCACCGACGGTGCTCGAAATGCATGCGCACCATATCTCACTGTCTCAAGATAGCCGTACACGAGGCGCGTCGCAAGAGCGCGGCCAATGTCGAAGCGCGAAACACGATAATAGCGCCTGCCACTGGACTAACGCAAGCTGTCATCGCTGTGGCCGACGCGGTCATTCGGCAAAGAAATCTTACAGCGTCTCTGTGGATGCAAGGGTTGGAAGGCGACCCTTGGGGGTTGGCAAGTGCTAAAACACTGACAGGTGAAACCCCGGCAAGCAGCGACCACATTAATTGCGCGCACTTTAAGACGTTGATTTCGGGAATGAAAAGCGTCATATCGCGGAAAGTGTACAATCGGCACCAGGCACAGTGGCCGTGCCTGAAACCACCTCCAGTGAAGTTTTTGTGTTGCGCAGGAAAGCTGCCGGTGTTGTGTGAACTGGAACTCCCAGTGAGGTATAAAGATGTATCGGTAGCTTGTCCACCCATTCTACTTGACTGTGCAGGACCGAGCCTATGCAACCGCGATCTGATTGCTCTGCTTAGCAAGGCCGGTGTTCCGACTAGAGAACTGCCTGCTCAGGACCCGACAACAGGAACCAAGCCAGGCGACGATATGGTGAACCGCCTGCTCGGCGAGTATGAGGACGCTTTCTCAACAGACCTTGAACTAATCAAAGGGGCACCGTCCAGCTTTAAACTCAAAGAGACAGCGACGCCGAAATTGTGTAAGCCCAGATCTCTTCCGTACGCCCTCCGTGGCAAGGTTTCTCGTGAAATTGATCGGCTAGCGTAAATAATATCTCATCGCCCGTGCAACACACGTAATGGGCTACGCCAATCGTAGTAGTCTTGAAAAAGTACGGCTCCATAAGGATATGCGGTGACTTCAAGGTCACGCTTAACCCAACATGTGAAACGGAGCATTACCCCCTGCCTGTGGTACAAGACATTTTTGCAAGCCTAAATGGCGGTGAATACTTCAGCATCTCGGATTTGGAAGATTCGTACAACCAAGTGCCCCTTTACGAAGTATCCCGCGGGCTCGGACATTAACACGCGCCTCGGGCTTTTCCGGCATAATAGGCTTCGGTTTGGTATAGCTTCTGCACCAGCCATTTTTCAAAGGGAGATGGACGCAATACGGGGCGGGTTACAGGGCGTCCAAGCCCAACTTGATGTGCTAGTTTCTGAAGGCAAAAGCGACTACTGAGAGCGGCTAGTGTGTTTTGGAACGTTTCAGAGAGCACGGTGTTAAACGTAGGATTGACAAATGCAAGTTTAGGCATCCTTCCGTCACTTACCTTGGGCATCGTATAGATCGGCAAGGCTTCGACTCCCTTGAAAAGAACGTATATTCCGTAATGCAAGCCCCACCCCCACGTAACGCTAGCGAGTTACACTCATTTCTTGGCATGCTTAAGTTCTACGCACGGTTTCTACCTAACATGTCGACTGCGCTCAGACCATTGTATCGAGTCATGGAAAAGGGAACCCATTAGGAGTGTCTTAAAGCACAGCAGTCGGCGTTTTTGAGAGCGAAATAAATGCTGAAGCATGCGCAACTTGTAGTACATTTTGATCCTCTCAAGGAGCTGAGGATAGAATACGACGCTTCCCCTTCTGGTGAGGGTGCGGTTCTGTTTCCCTCCGTCAGAAATGAGCACAGGCCTATTGGGTTCCGCTCAAGAACGCTAACAAAAGCAGAACAAAACTACTTTCATCTGGACCGAGAAGTATTGGCACTTATTTTGGCGTCTCCCGGTTTCGTGACTATTTTCTAGGTCGGCAATTCACCCTGGTCAGCGATTATCAGCCACTGCTGGATCTGCTCCGGCTTTCCCATCAGACGTCCCCGATAGTGCCACGCGCATGCAACGATGGGCACTGTTCTTGGGTGGATACCAGTACAGGTTTTAGTACGTACCGGGAACACAACTGCTCGCGGCAGACGCACTCAGCAGGATTCCAGCGCAGAAAACGGCACCGGCAACCGAGTGTGAACCTCCTGAATACGTCTTGGCGTTGGAAGCTCTTGACGAAGGTATTGTTTCAGGAGCTCACTGGCCAGGACCCGTTGCTACCTCTTGTACCGCACTACATATTCCATGGTTGGCCTCGAAGCCCCAGTGGAAAGACACCTGACTTTGCTGCCATTTTTCGACCGGGAAACGTAGTTTTTGTTCGCTCTTCGCCTAGTCTACTGGGGCCATGGCTGGTGATACCGCGAGAAGCGCCAAAAAGCATTCTGCAGCTCCTGCCTGAAACGTCCCAAGGTTCTTCGTCAATGAAAGCCGTGCCCCGTCTCTGTTTTGGTGGCCGTTAATAGACAAGGCAAATTAAAGAGTTATCGGAACAATGTAGGAGCTGTGCGGAAAACCCTCCCATGCCTGCTGCAGCCCCACCAGTCGCCTGGCCAAAATAGCTGACAGGTGGTCACGCATTCACATCGACTTTGCAGGCCGTCAGCTGGTACGATGGTGCTGGTGGTCGTAGGCGCACACAGAAAGTGGATCGAAGCAGTTCCCATGAAGCTCGCGAACGTGACTAGTACCATTTGCTTTTTGAGAAGCATGTTTTGTCGGTTTGGCGTGCCCTGTACGATCGCGTCCGATAATGCTAAACAATTCACAAGTGAGGAGTTCGCCACGCTTGTGGCAAGAAACAACATTGCGCACCTACGTACGAGGCCTTTCCATCACCAGTCAAATGGAGTAGCAAACAGAGCAGTTCTCACCATGAAAGTCGCAATGAGAAAAATGCGATATGGGCAGTTGGAAGTTAGCCTCATTTGCCTGTTCAATTACAGGCGGACTTCCCAGAAGGGCGGAAAGTCTCCCTCGGAAATGCTTCTCGGCTGCCAGTTCCGACCCCGTCCGGACACATGCCTGCCGCGAAAGGATGCCAGCTCCTCACGGGGCGCCTTTGACCGGACAATCCCACCAGGCAGCAGCGTCTACATGCGCAAATATGGCGTCCGTCGAAGATGGGTGCCGGGAGGGGTAAAAACCACTACGGGAACGAGAATGATGGCGGCTAGAGATGGCAGCGGGAGTAGTGCAGCGCTACATCTACCAAATCCGTCGCCATCAGGAGGTGACTCCAGAGACTGCGTTTGAGGAGGCAACTCGGGGCACGGGTGCTGAACGTGAACCTTATTGCGTGGCTACTTCTGTTCCTACACCTGCGTTGACACTTACACGGAGACGAAACCTGCTAGAGCAAAGCCCGGAGCTGCCACCAGCGAATGGTCGGAGTGAGGCTACAACAGCAGCTACGCCAGAACTTCCCGTCGTCGTGGGCGACCCCCTTCCGGGGACGCTCCCCTTCAGCCCACCATCAGGGGATCGACAAGAATTATAAAACCGGTACAACGGTTCCAGTGTTAAGAGGGAAGGAATGTTGTGCTTTTGTTTTGTGGCGTCCAGCAAAATCCGCTGTGCGCGCACCCATTTCTTTTTTGGCCCCGTGCGCGTCGGTGCTCTTCCACCTCTCTCCTTTTCTTTGTAACAATCTTTGGATGCCAAGAGTTAAATATGCGCGTGTCGCAACAAAAGTTGTTTTTGTCTGCCCGACCATCGTCCGTGCTGCTGTGTTGTGCAAGCGCCCGAGTTACTACAGAAATCTAGGCATAATCTCTTAAAATCCGCAGAAACACGTCATAAACGTTATGATCGTGTAACTCCATCATCACAACAAGTGTGTCGCTGTAAGCCGCTTTGAACTCCTCATAAAACTTTGTCATTTTAAAGGTGGAAAGTTCAAGGTAAGACAACGTAATCTAACTAGAAAGCTGCAGAAACTTTTATATCGGTGTTTATGAAAGACAGCTTAGTGTTGTAAAGCGAAGGCACAAGTACACGCTTGTTTAATTAAGTCTCAGTACAAAAAATTCAGTTGAGTTTTCCCGCGTTCGCTTAGCGTCGCCATCTGTTGACACCTTCGGCAACTACGCGTCTCCCGTAGGAGCACGTGTCATCTATACCTATAACCCAAGAGCAGACTGAACTCGCCACAACCATCAAACCACCACGCCGGAACGCACGCCGATCAACGAACGCCCGCGCAGCTCCCCTGCCGTGATTTGAACCGTGGCGACACCGACCGGAGCGGGCGGAAACTATAATGGCAAACTGTTCGCATGGCGACGCAGTGAAACATCCCCCTTGCGAGGGGCACGATCAAATGCAGAGCATTTCCGGGGGCGCACGACGTTAAGTAGTTTGCGTTACGTTAATGTCGTTGCACTTGTGGCAACTGCTGACGAGAGAGCGCTCGTCCGCAGTAATTTGAATGAGTCAAGGATATAAGGCGCGTTCGTAGCCTCCCATTCTGTTTCGGCTTTGTGGCGCAGTGGGTAGAGCACCATGTACATTTCGTTCCGCCCGCAGAGTCGAGGGATCGAAACCAGGCGCCGGATAGTATTTTTTTACATATAGTGTAGGGGGAGGGGTGCGGACTACGACTACGGACGCCTACGGACGTCAACGCGGGTGACATCGTGAGTTACTGAAATGCTCTGCATTTAAAAACGCCTTTATGAGAACAAAGCCACGCTTCAATGCAGCAACAAATAACTGCGTACCTAAAGTTCTTCGTGGTTGGCCCCGAGAAAATCGGTTTACATTGACTATTACAACTTGAATCGGACTTACAGAGAAGCTGAAGCTCTTTCCAAAAAAATGAGTTAGAGGCACGTTTATATAGTTTCTTGCGCGCTGACTCCCAATATCACATTCAATATTAGCGTCCATGAGTCCATCCGGCATTTATCTTGCAAAACGCGCGGTCCCGTTTGAAAGATGCGCGCTTTTCTGCTTTGACGCGTCTGATTGGTTGCTCCCGTCATCACTTCAAAGGAGGACACCCTTCGGCCGCGCGGGTTGTCGGAAGCACTGGGAACGATGGCACGGCAGCGGCGCTTGCCTTTTCGACAATTTAGCTTGACGTTTCTTGGTCGCACATGACTGCAAGCTTATTTTACAACTTCCCGTGCTATTGGTCCAAGTATGTTGGAGCTTAAATTTACTTCACACGACCGAGAACTTCAAAGCGGTGGCTGTTGCGTCGGCTAGAGGGTTCCCTCAAAATATTTCTGAATTAGGCAACCAGAATAGGGGGTTTATATTCTTTACATTATTATTAGGTACTGCGCGAACTGTTTGTTAGTATATACGAAGCTATTTATGCCCACGATTAAGCGGCGTTTTATAAACAATCTACCAGCGAAAACCACGTACAGGCACTGCGCGAAAAAATAGTGTTCATGCGCTGTAAACGTGTATGCGAGACATATGTTGCCAGTACACGCATAAACCAACAAGCGGACTCTGCTTCCGAATTTCCTTTGTTCGTTGTCGCCCACCCCACCCCCTTTACTCATCCCCAAACACACACATCGCGCGCGCGCGCCCGCGCGCCATTTGGGCAGCGGCGCTGGGGCACCTCCGCGATAGCTAGCTGCACTTCGATGAGTGGCGTCTTACTGCTTGACTTCCATTTACTTTGAAAACACTGTAGCATACTGGTGCCTTCGCAGCATTATCGGCTCTCGTAGGGCTTGATTTTTGCGTGTGCATTGCGCATTCTGCTACAATATTACGGCCATTTTGTTATAATTAGGAGACCAGTCGGACAAAGCAGTTACGTTGCAGTTACGTTACTTTAGGTAACAGTCACCAAACGTTCGTGATAATAATTTGTTGGCCTGTTTCATCATTTCTATATTTAAGCACATACCTCGCTAGTCGGACAAAAGCCGTACGTTTACACTTCGCTCCTACTTCTTTTAGTATCATCGTTATATATATAAATGACTACCGCTGGAGCACAGTTGAGGTTCAGCGGCATGTGCTTGCCAGGTTATAATATGCAGGCACACGGAATCTTGGGCAAAGAATTAGGCCCCCGCAGTCAACACAAATTATGGTACGGTGGTGGTTCGGAGCGGTGTTTTTTTTTTATTCCAGACAAATATTACCTTATCGTGCCATGTATACTTGCAAAACAAGTAATTTGGTAGTCTTGGTTCTTTTACTTTATAGGAATACTGTTTACCTATTAGCCGGGAGAGAACTTCTATCAGGAATGGCATCTTTTTTTTAATTTCGCCAAAAAATGGGTTTTTGAACACTGTTCTAAGCCCATAGGGAAAGAAAGCTCACGCGTTTAACAAAACAATTATTTCCTCAACAAATGCGACTTTGATCCTAAACCTAGCACCTAATGTGAACATTCATGTCCGTCGCATCAAAACAAAAAGAAAGAAAAAATAGGAATAACCCAATGGAGCGTTTTACAAAGCATCTAACGTAGTGTAATATATTCTCTATCATCAAGCACAGCCACCTGGGTTGTCGCTTCCGTATGGTATAAAACATACCGGCATGGTATTGTCCTGGTTAGGAATATGGCATGGTAACGTATGCCTCGTTTGCCATTCGTGCATACTTTTTGAACACGAAAATTGTGCAAATAAGTGCTATCAACAACAACAAGTATCATTCTTCCTGTGGCGAGCCTCGGCAGGAAACACGGCGAAAAGAGCATGGCAGAGGCAGCCAATCCGGCCAGAAGGGCACGTATGACGTTTTCCGGCCGGTTTTCCCTTCTGTTCTTCGGTCTTCCGGCATCGCGCGCCGAGATAGGGGCGGGGCTCGGGCCACTTTTGTTTGCGCATTGCGGGGCTTCTATTGCATGTATTGCGAAAATATTTCGTACACGGGAACTATTCAATGTGTACTTGCTGCTAGTCAACTTTTCTTTTAATTCTAAAACCTCGTCACCTTCCCTTTAATAAAGAACTGCTTGGCACGTTCGTCTATTAAAGGTTCCCCGCCCCAGACTTGAAACTTTCTGTGTATACAAGCTGTGGTAACGCGAAAACGCTCCTCGCGTTAAATTTCGAGCGTGGGGTCACGCCGTCACAGTTTCTGATGCAAATGTGGTGCTTCAACAGCTTCGACTACTGGTGCTGCTACATGTTACAAATTCCCACTGAAGGAACCAAATGTAAGCACGAAGGTACTTGCAGTATGGCCCTTAGCCTCACGTAGGAAAGAGAAAAAAAAGTGAGCATAACCTGGAGTTTCTTCCTTACATTGGGCACGTGATCGACACATTTCAGGTTTTGGAAATGCGAGCTTTGCGGTAAGGCAGGGATTCTCTACAAAAGAGAAAGTCAGATTGCGCGGTTAGTGATATAATGCTACCACGTAAAAACTCAAGTGAGCAACGATGTGAGTGGAGCTTACGTCGTGCTGTGCAACATCGACGTCTGGTTTTTAGGTAAATACCTCTGGTTAACCGCGCTCCCAGGACGTCGAAATTAATCCGGTGCCCTCCACTACGGCGCGCCTCGTCGCCTGCGTTCCGTCGGCACGTTAAACCCTACAATCAATCAAATTAAAATTTAACCACGCTGTTCACGGATGTAATTGTGCTCAAGCCTGCATGCCGGCAGTAGGTCAGGAATTGGAGGCGCAATGCATTTTGAATAAACATTTGGAAATAGTGCCTTCCCGACCCATCGTTTGTGTCTTATTTATTTGAACTAATAATCGTGCTAAGGATATAACTATTGCGGCTCCAAAGCTGTAACTTGACAAAGTCGCTGTTGAAATAAAGTGTTTTCCGTCGTAGCTTCTCACTTGATGTAAAGTTCCACCACACATATGCACGCGAGTCGGTAGCCAGTGTTTGACGGCACCCAGCATCTCGTGGGTGCGTCCTACAACAGTCCATCTTGCAGGTAGCATGCTGAAGAGAGGCGAAGCAAAAAAATCGTGCTTACTAGTTGGCGGCGAGCCATTTGCTAGATGTTGTTGCAGGGAGTAATGAGCCACACTAGTTTTAGGGGGAAAAGAGATTTCGGAGATGGTTGTGACAGCGTTGAGAGGTTTATTCAGTTGGTGGATCTTTTAACCAAAGAAACAAATGAACCATGTTACCTAATATAATACGGGTATTTACAAGGTGGGAAACCGATGAGAGGTAGTGGCGTAGCAAACGGCTTGCCGAACCGAGTAACGAGCGTCTTCGTCGCCGTTCACGAGCGATCACCCTACGTACTCTAAGGTTCTTTTACCTCGTCGTCTGCGATTTTTTCTTCAGAAGGGTATGGTACAGTGTTAATGTTTGTTTTTATATTGTGCAAAGCTCATTGTTTGTCAATGCAAAGGTGTCCTCAGCGCAAATGTCGATATGGTGTGAAATTGGTGCCGTACCAGTGCTAACGTATAGTTGTAAGAAGCAATTTTCCTGGAAGTTCACAATAGCCCTAATCTAAGAAATTTGAGGAAGCTTGCACTCATCCATAAGACATGAATTGCGAA
Source organism: Haemaphysalis longicornis (assembly GCF_048455015.1). NCBI lineage: Eukaryota > Metazoa > Arthropoda > Arachnida > Ixodida > Ixodidae > Haemaphysalis > Haemaphysalis longicornis. The sequence continues at coordinate 177,284,359 of NW_027526385.1, read as the reverse complement.
TCTTTTGTAGGAAGGCATTGCCGGACACGAAGTTAAGTTGCAGTATCACTGTTTATTTGCATAGTAGCGATGCAAGTAATCGTCGTCATATGCATCGAAGAGGTCATCGTCTTCTTCGCGGCGATACCTCGAAGCAAAGGTATCCTCAGCATTGTATACTTCCGCCAGCTCTTCGTCATTGACTCGAGGAAGCGGTGGTTGGGCCCGCAAGTCGGATCGGGAAGTATTCGAAAACACGAAGCCATGTCACCGAATATCCATAATGGTTTCTAAAGAATGCGGCGGCCGCGGTGACTTCGCGGAAGCGAGGTGTCTTATGATCGTTAGCTTTAGGGCTGAAGTGTTTTTTCTACATGCTGGGTAGCGCATGACGACAGCCATTGAGTTTTCTTTTCTGAAGCCACCGCAAAGCCGGGGACTCGGCGGCAGCCGCGAGGCACGCGCACACGAGCATTCGCCATTGTCTCTGTCTTCGCCGTTTTGCCAGTTTTTTTTTCTAAAGCCACTGCGCACGCCGAGGACGCTCAGCGGTCACGGCCAGGCACCCGCTCATGGGAGCTGGTCTTTGGTCTGGTATTTTTCCCGCAACGACGACATTATGGCTTGCGCAACAGCTCTGCTGTTAAAAGATAACAATTAGTGTAGCGCGCGAACAGCGCCAGTAAACTCAAAGCTCTTTGCCCTGGTAAGAGAAGTTAAGGTACACGCGCAAATCAAGGAGCCCTCCGTACCTCCGTCATTGATGAGCAGTAGCAGTAGTAGTAGTAATAGTAGTAGTAGTAGTAGTAGTAGTAGTAGTAGTAGTAGTAAATAGTAGTAGTAGTAGTAGTGGTAGTACTAGTAGTAGAAGTAGTAGAAGCAGAGAAAGATTCTTTTTTATTGCCGAAATCAGGCGAACCGCTAAACACACCCGGATTCCTTAAAGGGCCTGGGGTCGCACACGGTAGGATATGACATCAAAAGTACAATGTTTTCAAGGTGTAATGAAAGACGTTGATCACAAACGTGATTACGGGCCATGAAAACAATAAACCATGTGCTGTATTCTTTTGAGTGTAAAATTCTGGAAGTGGGGTCGTTGTGCGTGGTTCGACGCAAGCTTTACATTTAAATAAAATGTGCAGAAGAGCCGTTCACGGCCGTTACGAAGTATCGGTGGTTGTGTACATTTTGAGTGTGTGATTATATCGAGTGTGTACGCATATTTTCGTCCTGCAAACCAATACCTCATAAAGTCTGTATTGTTTTTCTCTGTGTATATTTCTGCGTGAGTGCTTAGTAGCTGTAGTTTGTTCTCTGTTTGCATTTCCCGGATTTTCTCTACAATGTACAGAGTTTTTGCTGTGCACCTGTAGGAGGAATAAGGCCACCTGCGCTACATGTACACACATACGAAGGGTGGCCATAGCGCCATTACACCATTACCGGAAACACCACGATCTTCAGAAACGCAGCACATAAATTTCGAGCTATGTGCTGATGTTAGCGTTTTAAACTTCTTGTTAAACACAATGTTTTAGCTAGCGTAAGATACGAAGCTTTGACGAAAAAGAATCGTCGTAGGTAATGATTCTTATAATTCGTTGACTGCACTGTGTTCCACTGTTCTTTTACCATGTGCCTCTGCCTCAAGTACTGCCTTTTTGTTCAATGTCCTGGTGTTGAAAAATGCCTGCCATGCGCTGCACAAGACCTGTTGCAAATAGACAAAGAATGACTACTGTAAAAGCTTGTGTAAGGGTGTAAGAAGTGAAGTACTAGAAATCATCTCGGTGTGTTTTATCCGAGATTGTGATTAAAAGGCATGCCTTTAAAACGGAGGACAAAACCAAAAGTTGGACACGTCAGCAGACAGGGGCTTGAAGTTCTCATCGAACCAAACCTGCTGCTCTTCCCCAAAGGCATTTACTTTCAGGGAAAAAGGTACGGAGATAGACGGAAGTGTTCAGCTAAAATGAGTAGCCTAGATGTCATTAACAATAAAATTGGATGGGTATGTTCTCATATGCGTCATATGAGAGAGGTAAGCCCAGGTCGTATAAGAGCGCTTTTTTTCCTTGGCAAACACTGGTCCGATTCGACATCTGTATTTTGAACAGGGCTTGTACGAAAACCTGCAGTTGCAAAGCAGAGCACTTGGTTTACCACTTGGTCTAAGTTTTTATAGACTAGGTGACCCCTATATTACACTTTCATATTCTAAACATCACAGTTCTACAAAGATAAAAAGGCATAAAAAACACTTCGTATGATATCAGTCACCTAGTTTTTGCACGAGGGCCATTTAAAAAAGTTACAATCATCAACGGTTTTTAGTCTTTTTGTGTGCTAGATGAACGTCCATTTTATTGAGTGCCACTCTCCATAACTTGTACTTTGCTTCCGGTAACGCAGCAATACAATTTTCTTCTGATAATAGTGAATACACTAGGGTCACTCAAATTCTTACTGCTACGCAATAGTTCTTGAAATCTAAACTACACAACGTATTTTCCAGAAAGAGTGCGCAGCTACACCAAAGAATTGAGCAACCCTTTTGCTAATAAGTTACGGAATTTTATGCCGCATTTTGGCCACATGGCATCGAAGAAGTGTAACGATACATGCTCATGTTGACATGTTTGTATACAGACAAACGGAATACAGAAGAGAAGTGCCCCGCCCGGGGCACATTGAGTAATCTTGGTGACGGTGTTGGCGACACCGCGGACCCCGAGCCCCCATACTCGCGCTGTAATGTACCATGGCTAGGAGTTTTAAGGTGAAGGATATAAACCTAAAACGGTGGCCGTCGGAGCCCAGGTCAAGCTCCGGCGGATGGGATTCCTGTCTGTTTACCAGGCAGGGAACTCCGGGACCTCTTCAGCTGTCAGGGTAAGGCTGACAAAGAAAGTACCCCCGTCTCCCCGCTTTTATACTATGCCATATGCTATTTTCCAACACCCCAACCATGATCGGTCCCTAAAAAGGGGCCGCACCGAAGTATATTTTCCCTCATTGCCTTCTTTATAATTTCCTGAACCGGATCATTACTCTCGATTTCTTGTCGTAGAGTCCCTCAGTCCATCCCACCCTCTTGCATCTCAGTCAGTCTTCTTGATCGCAGAATATCTTGAAGCCATAAAAGGGGAATCGTGTAAGGCCAAATAACAAAGGGCTGGTGAACTCCTCATCGAGGTAACTGACAAGCATCAGTCCAGAAAGCTTCTAGCTCAGACTAGACTGGCTGACCTAGATATCAAGGTCACACCCCATCCCAGCCTCAACAGCTCGCAGTATGGGATATCCCAGACAGATCTTCTCAACGAAACGGATGCGGATCTCCTTTCGGGCTTGAAGGATCCGGGCGTCACTTCGGTGAGACGTATCACCATTGGCAAAGACGACAAAGAGATTCCCACTAAGCACACCATCTTGACTTTTGGCCGCGCCGTTCTTCCACAACATGTAAATGCAGGTTTTAACAGGTCCTCCATCCGTCCTTACATCCCGACCCTGCGGCGTTGTTTTAAGTGCCAGCAGTTCGGGCGCGGTACAAACTCCTGCCGGGGCCGAATTACTTGTGCAAAATGTGCGGCACACGATCATCCGAGCGACAATTGCCCATCTGACACCCTCACTTGTGTGAACGGCGGGGGGCCGCATGCAGTGTACTCCCGCAAGTCTGAAAAATTTCAACTGAAAAAAGGTACTCAACATCAATGTAGCTGAGAACATCTCCTTCCCAGAGGCGCGAAAGAGGTTCAGCTCTTTCCCAATGGGGAGGTACGCCGACACAGCTAGCCGGGGGGCGGAGTGGCTTCTCGTTTCCACGAGGACCCAGTTCAGCAAGTCTGACCTGGGCCGTCCCACGGCCCCCGCTGGGTTTCTTCAGGCAGCCCAAGCCGGCACCACGCCGCTTGCTGAGGCAGCAGCGGTTGGGCTGCCAACTGTCTCCGTCGGGACCGATGCCGCTCCTGTCGCTGCCTCCCCGCCTTTCACTGCGTTGGAGGGTACCGTGGGGATGGACACCGAGAGCCTCGCATCGGCTCCCACCACCACCGCACTTCCCTTGCAACTTCTGGCGCCCTCGACACCCGCAGCGGTTGCGGCTCAAACAAAGGGCCCCCGAAGGGGGACCAACTTAAAAGGAAATGAATGTCGGGCCATTCCTGCCTGCAACTCAGCGCAAGAAGCGGCCTCCGACTTCGAGCCTACGGAAAGGCACAAAAAGCTGAATCCCAGAGTAACAGCCCCGAAAGACGACACATGAACAGACACACACACACTCCATTTATTCTTAAATGCAAATAATGGGATCTGCAAACATAATTCAATAGAACTGCAGAGGCCTCCTTAAAAATCTTGACGATGTGTTTGAGATGCTGCATGCCAATCAGCCAAGTGTTATGTGTCTCCAAGAAACACACCTTAATTCCAAACAGGCAAATTTCTTAAGTAGGTACATGGTATTCAGAAAAGACAGAATTGGCTGCACACAATCTTCTTGGGGTGTGTCCATAATCACCCGGAAATCCTTACAATGCCACCCTATAACTTTGAACACTGTCCTTGAGGCTGTGGCCATTCGCACAATAATATTCAATAAATTGATAACGGAATGCTCTCTATACATTCCTCCAGATCATGCACTTTCGAGCACTGACTTCGAGGCGCTGGTTGACCAGCTGCCCGAACACCACCAATCTAACAGGCGACCTTAATGCACACAACTCTCTTTGTGGCTCCTTCAGAACGAATGCCCGGGGTCGCCTGATAGAGAAATTCCTTACATCTTCAGGAGCAAGCCTCTTCAACAAAAAACAGCCCACATACCATAACGTAGGACACAATACATACTCACATGTTCACTTAGCTACTGGTTCTGCAATTCTCTTTCCATGCCTTGAGTGGGGCGTGGGCTCTGACCCGTATGGTAGTGACCACTTCACCAATGTATATAGGTAGAGGCCCAAGCAGTCCGTCTTGCCATAACAGGTTTAATGAATCAAACGCAAACTGCAGTACATTTACAGAAACATCTAAACTACACCACACATCCATAAAACACCTACACGTGGAGGAAGCAGCCCAACTCATCACGGCGCACATCCTCGACGCCTGCCAAAAGTCCATTCTCCAGGCCTCCGAGCGTTCGCCAACCCAAGGAGGCCCTGGTTGAACGAGGTCTGTGGGCGGGCGCGAGAGGCCCAGAACAAGGCGTGGAATGTCCTTCGCCGGTACCCGACGGAGGGTAATCTCATATCTTTTAAACGGGCAAACGCGTTTGGGAAGCGAGTGCGTCGTGAGGCGAAAAGGGAGAGTTGGCGCGTCTTGCTCACTTCCATCAACTCATACAGAGTCACTCACAAGGTACGGATAAGAATACGAAAACTTCCAGAACAACATACACATAGCCTGCCCCTGATCAGCTCTACAGGGGACACACTTGAAGACCAGGCTAATGCACTAGCACAACACTTCGAACACGGGTCCAGGTCAGCACACTACACAAACACTTTCATAAAACACAAAACATCAGCGTAAAAGAAGTCCCATTTTGATAACAAGTCGCACACTTCCTACAATAATCCTTTTTCAATTCATCAGCTGAAGGCCGCTCTGACCACATGTAAGCCTTCAGCTCCAGGTGCAGACAAAATCACATGCACCATGATACAACACCTACACCCAGACACTCTTGAAACACTCCTGCATCTATACAACAATATATGGCTTTCGTGGCGCATTCCAAACTCTTGGAGGGAGGCCATAGTAGTGGCCTTCCTGAAGGAAGGGAAGGACCCTTCCTCTCCCGCCAGTTATCGACCCATCGCTCTGACCAGCTGCCTGTGCAAGCTTCTCGAGAAGATGATCAACAGGAGACTCGTGTACTTTGTTGAGTACAATGGTCTTCTCGAGAGCTGCCAGGCTGGCTTCAGGATGGGAGAGAGAGAGAGAGAGACAAACATTTATTTTAGTAATGAGCAGGAGGATGTTCTTAGGGCCTCCACCCAGTGAGAGGCATCCTTATTCCAAGATGCCTTGGAGCTGGCTGGCCGTCCGGGCCCGTTCCACAAGTCGGCGCTGGTCCGAGAGCTCGGAGCTGGTCAGCTGCTCCACCCACTGCTCATAGGTAGGGTTGGGATTTGGGGTTAGATTGGGGGTCCGTTGGCACTCCCGTACCATGTGGTATAGGGTGCCAGCAACAGGGCAAAAGCTACAGGTGGCAGGGTATTGGGTGGGGTACATAGCGTTCAGTAGGGTGTTATGGGGATACGAATTGGTTTGGAGGCGCCGGAAAGTGGTTTCTTCGTCGCGTGTTAGTTGTGCATGAGGTGGCGGGAAGCGACGGCGGTCGTTTTTGTAGTGGGATAAGATTTCGGTGTATGTATGGATTGGTGCTGGCTTTGAGGCGCTTCGGTCGTTGTTTTCTCCCTCTGAGGTAACGGCCCGGTGTGTATGAGCGCGCGCAGCGGCGTGTGCCGCCTCGTTCCCTTCGAGGGACTGGTGGCCGGGTGACCAGATGATGTTAATTTCTGGTAGTCTTTTTAGTTGGCGTAGAAGGTGCAGTGCTGGTTGAGAGGTGCGGCCAATGAGAAAGTTTCTGCATGCGGTCTGTGAATCGGTTATAACTGTAAGAAATTCCTCGCCTGTTGAAGCGGCAAGGGCGATGGCACACTTTCAGGGTGGATCCACCAAAGATCAATTGGTTTCGCTGGAATCATATATAAAGCATGCCTTCGTACACAAACAGTTCTGTGTTACGGTGTTTTTTGACATCGATAAAGTCTACGACACCACTTGGCGTTACACATACTTACTGACCTCAAGTCATTCGGTGTCTCGGGTAACATGTTAAACACCCCTATTGCTTAGTATTTGTCGAACAGAACGTTTTGAGTCAGAGTTGGTAGTGCACTCTCAATGGTTCACGTGCAAGAAAACGGCGTGCCGCAAGGTGTTGTGTTGAGCAACACTCTCTTCATACTAAAGATGAACACTCTTGGGAAGGCACTGCCACCTATAATCTCTCATTCCATATATGTAGAAGACGTCAAGATATCCTTTAAATCATGTAATATATCCATCTGCGAACGTCAAGTCCAGCTGGGTGTCAACAAACTTACCAGCTGGGCTGACAAGATTGGTTTCAAACTGAATCCCGGAAAAAGCTCTTGTGTTTCGTTCTCCAGGAAGCGTGGGGTCCACCCAGACCCAGACATCACTCTTAACAGCGTGTCGATTCCTGTGAACAAGGAACACAAGTTCTTAGGTATTTTATTCGACGAAAAGCGTACATTCATCCCGCATATCAGACAGCTTAAATGCAAATGCTTAAAAACTATGAATATTCTAAGGTCCTCTCACATCAATCTTATGGGGCCAACAAACAACTCCTGCTGCGCCTTTAGACGACCTTGGTGGGGTCCCGGCTCGACTACGGCAGTGTCGTGTATGGGTCTGCTACTAAGACAGCACTCAAAATGCTCGACCCCGTGCTGCATCTTGACCTTCCCCTCCCATGCGGCGCTTTCCGCACTAGTCCTGTCGAGAGTCTGTATGTCGAGTGTGACAAATTGTGCCTAGCGCATCAGCGGGAGTATGTTGACTTGCTGTATGCATCTAAGATCGTGTCTCTTACCCACCATCCTTTTAATCATATCATGAACGGTAAATCAAATTTACAACTCTTTTTAAACAGGCCATCTATCTCCTTACCTTTCTCTCTCAGAGTTAGGGAGGAGGCTTCTGCACTGAAGGTCCCTCTGTCAGACACGGACAAGACACCCATCGATAATTTTATTCCATCATGGCACCTTCGTCCTGTATCATGCGACCTATCATTCGCACTAGTAGAAAAAAATGCGTACCCAGGGAAGTGCAATTCTGCAGCACTTCCTGTTCCTGCAGGACAAGTACAGGTGCGCAGAATTCTATAGCGATTCGTCAAAAACTGGTTCTGCTCTCTCTTGTGCAGCGCACGGACAAAATTTGAGAGTTAGCAAAACAATCAATTTTCATAACAGTACTTACGCGACAGAAGCGTATGGCATTTTGCTCGTTTCAAACCACTTAATCAAACATAAAATTCTCAAGTCCTTCGTGTACACAGATTCTCTACGCCTTGTACAGGCACTGCCATTTGGAAGGTCATCTAAAAACTATGTGATCAATGCTTTTTTCAAGGTGCTAATGACTGCATATGCCTCAAATCTTGAAAGAACTATATGCTTCGTACCAGGACACTGTGGAATCCCTGGCATTGAGGCCACCGATCAAATGGCTAGTGATGCTGCTCTCATGACTACATTTGGCATTAAAAGTATCTTACACCGACATGAAGGCACACATCAGACGGCAGCTTCGTAACACATGGCAATTGCATTGTAGTCAACAAACAGACAACAAACTACATGCAATCAAACCACAATTGGGACGCTACACAACTGACTCACACAACAGATACACTGAAGTCGCCCTGGCTAGGCTGCGGTTAGGCCACACACATGTAATGCACTCGCACCTGCTGAATGGATCTCCGCGACCCACGTGTAGCAGGTGTGGAAGGGACCTATTCGTAGTCGACATACTAATCACATGCAAGGCACTTGACACAACACGACACAAACATTTCCCTGAATTATCCAGATGACACATCCCACTGCAACCATCATACCTTTTAGCTGACGAATCAATGTTTTCTAGTGAACGCGCTTTTATGTTTTTAGCTCAGGTAAACTTTCTGCAGCTCTTGTCCTATCACGCGTAATCATCCTGGCCCTATACACCAGCCATCTTCATTGTCTTTTGTTTTGCGTTACTTTAATTTTTAGTCACATGTTTTAGTATCTACGGTCTCATCAAAATTCAATAACTTCTTCTTTGGCGCTCTTTGCCCATAGTCGGCCTTGCGCCAAAAAAAAACCCAACCATCATCATCAACAGAAAAAAAGTGACCGAATGCAGGAGGAGTAGCGTTTAATAATTTCTTCAGAATAAGCCATTCTTAACTGCTGTAATGCTAAATTTATTCTACCAAACAAACATGTTCATTAAAGGTTGTATGTTTTATCCTCAATCCGACATTGTGCGGCGCAGTAGCATATAACAAAAAACCAAACAACAAATTCACCTGGGTTCACAGACTACGAGTGCAAAAGTGCTTTTTTTGTGGATTGCCGGCAATATCTACGTCAGCTTATCATCTTCATGGAAATGTACCTTAGCCAACTGGCCGAGCAAGCGCCTACATCTTTGTGTGCTAAGAAAGAATTACACTTTTGTTACTGTCATTCGAGAATGTAAGAGGGAAAATTTGAGAAGCCTAAATTTGTAAGTCCGGAACACAATAGACTTACCGTGAAGAACATCGCCGCCGCGTTACAATTAACAGGACAAAGGCGAAAATTCCCTTTGTGCTTTTAGTTTTACAAACCTATATAAACGACGGAAACATTCTATGTAGTCGCACTTGCTGCACAAGGCTCTCAGTTATGGCAGCAATAACGCGTTACTGCTTCCTCACGCTTGTCGTTCTGGCTACACTACTTCCGAGGTCAAGCAGCCTACCACGCAGGTCTGGCAGCCCCACAGCGAACAATGGAAATAGCGACATGACATTTCTTCTTCCAGAAGGAAGCCGTGGGCACGCTCATCACGGAAATAACAGTAAGTATTTAAGTTATTTCAGGGATGGCGGATTAAAGTCTTAATACCATTTTCTCAACAGGGAAAACTCCGAGTATACGTAGTAGTTTTGGCTGACTTAAGGTGATGAAGCAAGAGCGTGAGGTTGCAGGGTGTTGAGGAGTTTCAGTATGCAAGGACACCTTTAGGGTTTCGAAGTCTATTTTGTTTTAACGCCCTGGCGAAGCCGGCATTTCACCACCTGGAACAGTACATCGTTCGCAGAGAGTGCTTGCCGCGTATATTGAACCTGACATGAACTTGAAAAGGAAATTTCCCAATGGAGTTTACATTCGCTTTTTACTAGGTTGTTTTGGGGATTAGGCACCCTTTAGTCTTTTTATAAAGAAAGTTCTATATTATTTTAAAAAGCATAGCACAACTTTTGGAGCTTTTTTTTTGGTTAACTGAAGAATCTTGGCGCTCGCGTCATTTCTCGTAGAAGAGGCGCTATAATTTCAAAGCTTAGGTGACAGCCTCAATGGGTTGTGTCGACTGAGCACCTTGCACAGATGATTGGTCGCAAACAAATTCTAATGCACTGGCATGGCTCTTCCTGGAATCCCAGTTTTTTTTGCCAGCAAGCGAAATCCCTACTACAATTTTCTGTCCATTTTCTCCTGTTTCTTCTGATATGATCTGAATAATCAAATGCACTAGTCCTCAGTAATTTTTTTATTAAGAAAGCACAATTTCTGGATATCATTGCTTTCGCCACCAAATGGCTAAAATCACAGGTTTGATTATGTACGTTCTGAAGCATACACCAAAGCCGAATCACACATGCTTCTAATACGTGCGACCTCAAAATGGCTGTCTCGGAGCACTGCACACTGATTAGTTTGCAAGCAGTCAGTTCCGAAATGGAATTTTTGAACGAAACGAAACAAGATCGTCTTGAAGGCCCGCGTGACGAATGTGTAACTGCTAGGAAACTATTTACAACGACACTCGGCGGCAAAGAACAGAACTAACAGATTATCCTGACCATTCAGAGAAGATTACCTCCTCTGACAATCATTACGGTATTCATTCTCTGTCAGTTCCACATGTATACACTACACACGCACGTATATTCGTATATCACACGTCCGCGTGAATCCCGCTTCCGACAGTACTGCTTAAAGCGAATCGGTGCTTTGCAGTCCTTCACTACTGGCACCTGAAAACACAGTAAGAAGGCATTTGGGGGCAGAGCTTGTGCTTACACAAACACTGCACTGTACTAGTACTTGCAGTACGCACAGCAAGCATAATCAGCACCCTTGGGGGTGCAGAGCCCAAGGAACCTGATGCATCAGCCATTCCTTTGTCAGCGGACGAACAGATGCAGTTCGCGCCGGACACACTGTTGTCACAGATATGCAACCACGACGTCGATTTTTGTGGCGCCAAAAATTCAAGGCTTAGAGTTACCGCACCCAAACACTAAATACATACCATGAGTACAAACTTCTCCTTTAGGGTTTGTGGTTCGTTAACGGCGGCGAAGGAGCCCTTCGCTGCGGGTACTCGGCGGTGGTGGTGGCCACGGATGATAAAAGAAAACGGCGACGGCAGGATTCGATGAGTGAAACGTAGAAAACTTTATTTACGGTTATTTACAGGGGTTGGTTACAGAAAGTTGGTTACAGAAACATGGTTACAGGGTTTGTTAAGCATGGCCGTCTTAGCGATCGGCCCTCCGAGTTACGCCCTAGGTGCCATACCTTAGCGATCGACTCTGGGTTACGATCTAGACGGCAAGGCTTACGTGCACTAAGCACGGAGGCAAGCTGGTCTCCAGCCAAAGCTAAGTCTCAGCAAAAGTCTCCCGCTGGCCGTTATGCTGGGGAGTATAATCTCTTGTGTCCATCTTAAAGGGGTCGTGAAGAGATTTTCAAAAAAACTGTGTTGTGTGGGCGCTTATAACCGTGGAACCTTGATAAACAAACAATGCATACCCGTTTCGTCGTCCGATATCGGGAAATAGGTAAATAAATGCAGTTACGGTTTCACCGAGGCTTTCCTCCTCAACTCGTGAAGTGACGTTTCAGTAAGTCAGTAAGCAGCCAATCACAGTTCTCCCTCGTCTGCACAATATGTCGGCATAGGGCGGGCTTGCAAAGGGTCAGATAAAGCTACAACATCGGCGCCATGATGAAACTCGCCCTGCAACTGAACGGGAGACGTCTGATCTCTGATACGACTGATCAACATGGTCGAACTTTCAGTCAACAACACCGGCGAGTGGCGCAGGCAGAAGTAACCACGTTTAATCTAAACTGGGCATTCGTAAACTGTTTACGCTGCTTTCCACGAGTTTAAACTGTCGTTTTGCTAGCCGATATTCTTGCACAAGTTTGCCGACGTCTGTCTCACGTAGCCTGTAATGTGAGTTGCGCGAACGTGAAACTTCTGACCTGACGAGATACATGACCGAACGCTTAAAATGAGAGTTTATTACATAAACACGTTTATCGAAGGAACTTCGAGTAGTCGGAACTTAAAACCCACTCATTATTCACTCACCAAGCGCAAAAATAACTAGCGAGAACGATACAGCGCCGAGTCGCCGAGTCCCAACATCACGCAGTTCGACGATTGCTTTCCTGTTTCCTGCAATAAACAATGCTGTTAACGCTGTTTTGTTGACTGTATACGCTCCGCTTTGGCTTACTGCAGAAGCGCTCAACAGTAAGTTGGCGGTTAAAGCTCTGGGTAGATTAGAATTTATGAAAACACGACAGACTTCTGGGTTACAAATGCGAAGAGGCTTGTATGCAGCAGTTTTTCGGCGCGCGCGCTTCCCACGGGGATAGTGTAGTGGATAAAGTGTCCGACTAGGCTGGCCGTAACGTTGGGCTGGCCCGGAGGCCGCAAGTTCGAATCGCACACGGGGCACTTTGTTTTTTTTTTTCCTTGAGCGGTCTTGGGCCATTTCATACAAAAAGATAAAATTCCGAAGAGAATTCGGCAAAAGAACGTGAAATTCGGCAGGTAAACTGGCTACAAACTGTACAACCACCCAGTAGGTCTGAGTTCTGCTGCAATGGTTGCCAGACAACTGAAGCGGTCACGACACCGCTCACGTGGACAGAAAACTTTTTTTGGCAACGAATAAAGGAGGCATTATTTTTAAAATATTGGGTTTGCAGATTTGCAGAATATTATACACAAAGAACATTGAACTGCATTGAACTCTGGAATGTACTTCACATGACGTCATTCTAGTTGCGCTGCCGACCGCCCGTGCGCGCATAGTCGCTTGCGATGCGCCTCAAAACGAGAATTTCAACGGCGCCTCCTAAATTCCAGAAGCAATGAATTGTGAAAATATTTGGGATTTATGTTCTTAAAAGGTCGTTCAAGCAGACAAAATTAATCAAAGACAAATGCATTTTCTCTTCACGACCCCTTTAAGCCGGACAGCACACCTGATTGGTGAGAGTGACATCTCAAATCCCCCCAATCGTGGGACCAAACGCCGCCTTCCCAAACTTCGCGCACTTCTTTCCTCTCCCCCTACGGAGCGGACGCAGGAAGACGCGTGCACGTGCACGGGGCAGCTTTGCCACGGTCAGGGTGGCCATTAGGCGCCGCGGCACTTTGAAAAGCCACCGCCCGGGCTTACGCACTCTAAGAGTAACACGGTGGCCCCGAGGCACGCAACTCCAAAACAGCGCTTTATTGCCTTAAGTGGGCGCGCCCCTTCGACGTATCTGAAGACGGCAGCCGGGCTCATCAGAACTAGGCCGGCAGCCACAACGGGAAGCAGGGGTGGCACTTACAAAGGACGTTGTCCTGGCCTAGACACTGTGAGAGTGACACGGTGACCTCCGAAGCACTCAAGGGTGCGTCATTCCGAGGCGTCCAAAAAGGGGAGCCGCGCTCCCCCCAAGAAAAACCAATTCCGGCGGCGGCCATTAGGAGACGTGTGGGCGGCAATGCGCGCGGCCTCTCAGTGCGCGCATCTTATCTCTCAATCTCCCTTCCTCCGCTATGCTCAAAGGCGGCACCAGTCCTACACCATGAATACAATAGATTAGACTGCGTCTGCACGGAAAGAAATATGGCATATAGTATGATTCACTGCAATTGTAAGGGGTGTAATAAAATTTGGCGACCTCTAATCTTACCCGCAGCAATTCGTAAACCTCATCACTATAAAGATACATCTAGGAACTTAGAGATGATTCGGTTTCATTCATATGTTGGTTCGCGTAGTAATTCCATGATAGTAGCTTTGTTTTTTGTTGTTTTATTGTGTGATTCTACACTATACCCAAATATATCTACGCTGGTAACCTGAGCCAATCACCTGTTAATACACTCTAATATGTACTCCAGCTTCTTGGAGCAACACTTCGTTAAATCTACTTCGTAGACATTTTGCTGTCGGTAATTTTTTCTAAGAATGCATGTCAGATCCTTTTGTGATTTCTAAGTTACATTGAATGTGTTTGTATTTGTGTCAGGCACCAGCATGATTCAGTGTCACCACTCTAGTCGTGTTTCTTACGTGTACACCACTTATTTAGATAGATTATTTGCATACGTATTGCAATTTGCATACATAGAAATATTCCGTACGTGTTGCAATTTGTCATTCCATGCTTCTCCAACAAAATCTGCATGAAATCTTTACTTTCTGAGCCCACTTCCTTCTTCTACTAAATCATGACGAATTATTACAACGCTTATTAATGACAGGCAAAACACATGAACACCCTTGCGAACTCTCTTACACAATATTCGTATTTCGAAAAGTAAGGCTCGGGTGCCCTTATTCATGTGGTGGTGTAACTGTAATTGATAAAAGATTGGTGGTGCGTCATAAAATATCGCCGCTATAAAAGTTTCTGCTATTTAAAAATTATGCAGGAATTTCGCCACGTACTGCTTAGCAGATCGTCTGAACGCCTACCACCTGCTTCTTAGTTTATCTTAAGCTAATCCCAAAGGGCAGTACCTAGATAAATAACCGTTGTCGCGATTCACCTGTTTGTTTAACAAAACATGCTACTTACTTTAGTGCGACACGTCACACATACCCCGCTAATGACGCAAGGTAGGGTTCTGCCACTCTATTGCCCGTACTTCAATTGAGGGGTATTCTAAATTCATGTGACGTTGATATTTTTTCGTAACTCCCAACACCCTTCACAGCACCAGAATTGCAACAAGTACAGCAAGGTTTAGAGATGAGTGAGCGGGGTGAAACAAGTTTCATAAAATGCCTAAACTTTCTTACACGCCAAAAGCAATTAAGGAGTCGGCCAGTCTACAGACATAATTACCGGGCACAATATCGACGGCACACCCTACTTTATTGACTAAAAATCAGCGGAGGCAATGCATGGCGTAAGGTTTACACTTCTAAACCTATTTACCATGACTAAATGCAAAGCAAGAGTGAAAGCAACGGCTATACCCAAAGTGTTTCGTAAAAGTTGGCATTTGCTTCGTATTTCGCAAGCCTGCCGTGTATCTATCTCCTGGACAATTATATTCCTGCGTTCCCTTGGCTGAAGTGGGCCCGCAGACATACGAGCGTTAGTATCATCGATAATGGCACTGCGGAGCTTAGGAGTAGTGGAGAAGCCGTTAACCCTCCCGAAGTCGCGTATTTCCGTGCCCTGAACTGAACGCACCGACTGAGCTATAAAGGGCAGATCAAGCAGGCGCCTCACCTTCGCCTAGTCACGTGTTGCCGCATTGCCAAGGGTCCGAATGTGAGGAGAGATACGCAAGGAGCACTTTGCGTGCCCGGAGATATCGCTGAACGACGCGATGAATGACCTCGTAAGATGTATAGTAGAGAGTTTTCTCTCTAAACAACAAACCAAGGCCATTGTGGTACGAGGAAGGTCAGAATGCCCGCAAACACGAAAATAAAACATGGCGAGTCTTTCAAAGGGATCCATCTACAGATAACCTCATAGCAATGAAACTAGGAAAAGCGGAAAGTAGGCGTGTTTGACGTGTTGCGGTAACATAAAGGCGGACGGCATTCCTGACCTCTAGATATTTATTCATAGTCAAGCACAACGTATCTGAAATTAGGCCAGTTGAGGGGCGAAACATGAGCACTCTTAATCTTATTAGATCTTGTGGCAATACACTAGACGTTGAAGTAAACACCAGCGGCTAGTATCTTAAGATTATTCCCCACTTTTCCCACTATATAGCAGACTTAATTCACGAGAATCAAAACTGCAGAAAATAAGCTCTTTCGTACGAAGAGAACATCACAGATAAGTATAATTATCTGCTAGAAAAAAAAAAGAAAACTCAGCAAGGGTTTCCGGTGAAAAAACAGCTCCAGGGCCGCTTAAAATTCATATCAAATGAGAAAACGTGCACATAAATACAGGCCTATATCAATCCTTTATCTTTTCAACCTGATGTAGGCCACCACAACTATAGAACGAGAGAATCGTCCCTCAGGGGCTAGAACGAGGAAAGCGCCTGTGCCTACCTAACAAATTATGCCCTAGCGTTTACAGGTGCCTTGGATAGCAATTAGAGAAGATTGTAAACCATAGCCTATTTTGGAGTTTCATGCTGTTCTCGAGAATTATCAAGCTGGCTTCAGAGGGAACAATTCTATAAAACAACAACCCTATGGCTTTTGAATATGCAGTTCGGGTTTCGTTTGTCCAGAGAACCGTTTTGCATGCGGGTAATATTTAACTGCACAAGTCGTACGATATGGCATCATGTCCCAAAATTTTAACTAGATTTTTACTCGCTAGAAATTTTCAAAAGTCAAATCAAAAGTCTGAATTTTTATTTTAACAAGAGATGGGGCAGCCGAAAGAAGCAGCTGTTTGAGCGGCGTGATGAAACGTCTATACCGGTTTCTGACAGCAGCTGTAGATTCGTTGTCTCCATTACAGACAGCCACTCTTGAGGGTCAAGCTTAGCTCTCCACACTTCAGCCATCAATCTCATGGAATCAAAGATATATTCCTTACAACGCTTTGCATTTAGGCCACCATGGCGTATAGCCATACGTGACTTCCAAATGCCATGCAGGGCCAAAACCATCACGATGCCACATGGCACGCCTTCATCACTTTCGATTGGTAGGAACCGGATTGCATAAGCATGTAATAAAAAATCTGTTTTGACGGTCCGCTGAAGCACATCCCCGAACAAAATCCCGTGCCAACACTCTCGGAACACGTGTTCAACCGTCTTTGTTTTTTTTTCTTTGCACAGGTAGCACTCAACACCCCATGATGGGTACAGACCCTTCCTTTTTTAGCACGTTTTTACAGCTAGGACTCCCGCGTGAAGTTTAAAAAGAAAGTCTTTCTTTTGAGTATGTGTCGTAGCCCAGCACGATAAACTGATCGTACAACGGAACAGGCAATATACTATCAACAAGGTCGTGATACAGCCTTTTCGCCGTCACGGTAGACATGTACTCGAGTGTGAACTAGGCACGTAAAAACTTCGTGGCCCGTACCACATGGTTAAAATAACCTCTGAGTGCTCCAATTGAGCTGTCGTCTTATTCCAGGGCCCAGCATTATTTCCTTTCGGTTATTTGATTGATTGTAGGGTTTAACGCGCTGACGCAACGCAGGCGATGAGGCGCGCCGTAGTGGAGGGCTCCGGGTCAATTTTGACCACCTGGGGATCTTTAACGTGCGGCGAAATCTCGTACACACGGGCGTTTTCGCTTTTCGCCCCCAGCAGAAAAGCGGCCGCCGCGGCCGGGAATCGAACCCGCGACCTCGTGCTCAGCAGCGCAACGCCCTAGCCACTGAGCTACCGTGGCGGGTCCTTCCGGTTATCTGTTGCGTTGGCTTTCGACTTTACTTAAAGGGACAGACAACCGATTTTTGTCGTTTATATATTCTCTAGCTCATATGAAAGCCAGCGTTTTATATAGCCTGGTAACCACAAGCAATTTCCAAACAAATTGGGGGAAATTTAATTTGGCAGCAAACTTCCTGAAATCAGAATGGTGGCGGTTCGCAGTGTCGAAACTTGGCACTACAATATGTGTCCCTGTCACGTGACCTGCAAACCTAGCAGCTACTGTAACAGCTGAAACGTTTATGTCAGTATTGAAAACCTTTTATTACAAGTATTTGTACAAGGAATAATTGTATTGTAAGCGCAAGTAACTGCCGAGCTTCCTTCATCGTTTTCTCTCTATTTATTTGCCATCAATGCATCGTCTTCGTCTTCTTACCCCGCCCGTTCATCATCAGCACATCATCGCCTGGGCGCGGAACGCTCGATCATCATCATCGTGGTTTAAAGTCCCATCTCGGGTTCGGGCTGCTGCTTGCCGAATAAAGGGCCTTCTCGCCTTCAACAAAGCCTTCTCGCCGGAGCCTCTCAGTATATGTATCTCTAAACATTATTTTGAACGCTGCACCACGTCGTTGGGGTGCTCTCAGTGTGGCTAACTGAGCCTCCATGCCCAGAATCAATGGCAGCGTTCAGTAGACAGACCCAGTGAAGGAGCTTTGACGATTTTGCCTGAGTCAGGGGCGTTAAAGACGCCAACGGCGGCTTTAAAAAAGAAAAAAACGTCGCGCCCGGGAAGAATCGAACTTACCACCTTCACAACGTGAAGCCAGATTCTACGTATCGTTTATCCCAACAGATGGCGCATTCATGCAAAATAGACCGTTGCATTAAAACACACATAAAGGAACAGAAAAGCCTGCGATTCAAACTTTTTCAGCTGGGGGCAAGTTTTTAAATATCGTTTTTCGTTTCGCATACAGACAAAAGTTTGTTGCCGAGCTACTTACTCTGTCATGGTTGCCAGCATTATTTTTGGGAGGGACACATACGGCTCGTAGATCTAAAAATTTTGATTTAAAAAGTTCCAGGGCGTTATCATCAAAACCATTTCTCGTCAAGGTGCTTCAAGTGATGCCCTTTCATTTGGGATAGAGAACATATACTCGACAAAAATCAGTTGTCTGGCCCTTTAAGGGTTCGTTCGCTCGTTCGTTCGGTCGTTCGTTCGTTCGTTCGTTTGGTCGCTAGCTCGCTCGCATAGGCTTCACTGCCGCAAATTAGTCACTCTTAACAGAAGAGATGCTTAAGCTCAAGCTTAGTCCGGGGGCGTGGCGTCACCCAGGCTTGTAGGTGGGCTTGCACCATGTGATGAGAAAACGGTTTACGTGCGTCCGCGTTTCAAATGGGGAGCACAGGAAAGCTCGCGCTACATACGCCGAGTTCCCGAAGCCTCTGTTGCTCGCGCGGGCTAACACGGTCCACGCTGGAAATGATGGAAAATGCAGCAAACAAGGCGATCCGGGCCTGCAGTCACGGAAAACTGTAAGCGGCGAGTTAGTTGGGGAACCCGTGCCAGTTCCACCAGCCGGGTCTCAGACGGAGGAAGAGAGGTCGCCAGCTCTGCCGTTTCCCCAACCTTGCCCCACTAGTGCAAGCTGCGCCAATTTTTTTCTTTTGCAAAGAGATTGATTTCTTGCGCAACATTTTACGCAGCAGATTTTACGAAAGG
The DNA here is from genome assembly GCF_048455015.1 of Haemaphysalis longicornis. Taxonomy (NCBI): domain Eukaryota; kingdom Metazoa; phylum Arthropoda; class Arachnida; order Ixodida; family Ixodidae; genus Haemaphysalis; species Haemaphysalis longicornis. The sequence goes on along the minus strand of NW_027526385.1, from coordinate 177,265,206 downwards.
CTGGCTATATTTATGCTAGCCTGTAGAAGGAGAGAGGCAATAACGTTAAATCAACAATATAGGCGCCAATAAAGGATGCAAAAAAAAAACCGCACGTACGCTCCCTACTTAGAGGTCGACTTCTATATTTTCATGACATAAAACAGCCTCGAACTCGGTGCGCGGCCCAAATATATACATACGATCGTCACTGACGATGTCCTTTTTCTTCTAGTGCAGGGGACAGAAACCTACACACCTCGGGTCCTATGCGGCCCGTAGGGCAGTATTATGCGGCCGCAGCACGTCTTCACAACCCCCCCCCCCCCTCCTGATCTTCCCATCTGAAGATCGACACGAAACGTTTTGACCTCAATTAGGGATAGACGGGATACAAGAACAGAGAATTGATCGTTTCCATTTGGCATTGTTTCCACCTCCACACTAAGTGAGGTTATTGTCAATTATTGTCAAATATTATTGTCCATTCGCTAGATTTTTTCTCTTTGCCTGCAAAGCCCCTCTCCCTCACCCCCGCCTACTCCACTGGCCCTCAGGCCCTCCGCCACGTCGGCTTCATGCAACTCGGCCCTCCACCTTAAAAGGTTCCCGACCCCTGTTGTAGTCTATTAAGTGGAAAATACGAATACACGAGGAGGTCGCCCCGACAGTTTTACTTTGACACCTCCTTCTGTACTATTAACTACGTGCAATGTGTATGTACCGAAAAATGTTTAATAAATCCTTGAATCTTTGAATCCTTAGAGTAATTAAATAAAGTGACAGCAAACAAAAAAAATAAAGGCCACCAAGTTCGCCAAGACGCTTTGTTTTATGGCCCCTAGTTTCGGAGTCACTAAACAGATTTCACGCTGCTGACGCTCGCTGCATTCTTTAGCTGAGCCACAATACCCTTACAAGTACTTTGTAAATTCATGTCATTACGCGCTGTATGCTGGGTTCTGTTTTAATACGTTTCGGCCCTGTTGCGGATCTGGTAGCGTGACCGGTGATGGCGTTTGTTGACCCTGAGTTGGGCGAAAATTGGGGCCGAGTACGGCGAAGAAAGAAACTTTATGTACACATATATACTTCATGTTTGACTGAGTGAACAAGGTTCTGCGCTCGAGCACGCAACCAGGTTGGGTCCGCCCCCTTTCGCCCTTTTCTCGGCTGACGTCAGGACGCACCAACCCGTGGCACTGAAACGTCCACACACTCACAAAGAGAATACACTTTTCCTCTCGCACAGGTCAGTCGGTTAGCTTGGGTAGTGCAACATTCCTTGAACAGCGGCGTCTCGGACCCACAACAAAGCGACCCCACTATGCTCGGCCCACAGCTGAAGATTGCCGCCGGAAGAGCAACGCAGCACGCGTTTGTTCATCCCTCCCTGCACCATTCTATCTCATTGTGACCTGCCTTGCCTGCGGGCACTTGGGTTACCGTGAAGCCGCGGGAAGCGGGTTTGTGTCCAGTAGCAAAATTGGTCACCCCCGCGTCCTTGCGCACAAAGCGTTGTCGCTCCCCGTCGATGAGAGGGGGAGGAGGGGGGTAAGGGGGGAACCGGGGAGAACCAGACAACGGGAGGGTTGGGTGATTGAACCCGATAATGTTGCACACGGTCGCCGCAATGCCAATACGCCGGTCGTTACAGCCCATAATCAATGCCTTTCTTGATTTTTAGAGTGGCGAGTATCTTTTGCCCCTGCTTTAGTGGGTTGACCCAATGTCGGGCCGGTATCAGTTCCAGTAGAAAAGAAGCCGTGGTAGCTTATTGGGTACGGCGTTATGCTGCTGAGCCCAAGGACGTGGGTTAGATAATCGGCTGAGGCGGCCGTTGTCCTCATGAAAGCAGAACACAAAAACGCTCGGGTGTCGCGATCGTGCTTTACGGTTAAGATCCGCCGGTGGTCGACATTAATCGGGAGCCTTCGACTACGGCGCGCCTCATATCCCCGGTGTGCCTTCGGCATGTAAATTACCGAACACTAAAAAAAATTATCTTTTATTAAGGAGGCACTTTGGTGAGATGGCATCAGTTGCGGGCACAGAGGGCGATCGTGCCTGCCGAGGATGATACCACCGGCGAGGCACTGAATGAACTTTACTGCACAGGCCCAGGCACCTGTTGAAAATGCGGAGCCTTCCTTTCGTCTCCATTGTCGTACCATTTTGCTCCTTTCGCCACTTCTGTTTCCGCGGCTCCACATTCCAGATTCAGGCGAGTCCTCACGTCTCGCTGCCACAGTCGTACTTTCCCTGTGGCAGAGATGACGTATTTCCGCTGACGCTTGATGTGCACGGATGATAGTGGACGGCAGGAAGCCACGGAAAGACGTAAAAATTACCGTAGTAACACCATTGCATTAAAAGCAAGCTAACGCTGCACCACGCATTCGGAAGGGCGAGGCAAACCATCAGTGTTTAAAGAAAGCACAGGATAAAGTGCCGAGGTGCACAAAAGCTCGGCGAACCACAGCGAATGAACCTGAGGTATGCCGGACTCACTGATTTTTACGCACGATCGTCGACGATTGTGGTAATCTTTTTTTTGATAGACTGTTGTTGACAAGAGAGAGAGACCAGGAGGAATGCCTTTATTATCAGAGGGGGCATGAATGCCCTGTTTGGGAAGGAAAGGGACATGAAGGAAGGGAGGGAATAATCGAAAAAAGAACAATGCTCAAGGTTCAATCACCTGAAATGGTGGATAGCATTGTAAAGTCCATGAACGTATAGTTCGCAGAAACCGTGAAGAGATAGGTGCGACGATTTTTATAGGTGTCGGTCCAGGTTATTACACCAGCTTGTAAAGACCACTGGTTAGTGCGTATTCAATAACTTTCTCAAGCACTGAGGGGTCCTCTCGAACGCGTCGCAGGTGCGCTTCTTCATCTCCGGGTGGGGAACCGAGGTCCAATAGTGGCTCGCGATCGGTCTTGAAGTGCTCACAGTGCCATATCAAATGGTACAGGTTAGGGATACACTTCTCGTCACAATACGGGAAGCGTTGGCCGTGCGAGCTGGCTCCGTGGGTCCATTTATGTAGTACATGAGGGGTTAGGGCCGTGTTAGCGTAAATCTTATTACCTCGCCCGAGCGTGTGAGCGTCTTGAGCGGGCCCAGTACACCCACCGGGGTGGTATCTTGAAGCCTCTTGCGAATCTACCTCGAATTTCCGCAGGTGAAGTTGCCAGTCTGGTCGTGGTAGGTGTTGCAATGGGGCACTGGAAACCACTGGAGGTGTGTCAAGTCTCTCCCGGGCGGTGGTGTGAGCCGCGTGGTTGCCATGTGCCCCAGGCGTGTGTCCCGGGGACCAGACGATGCGGATGGCGATGCTTTCCAGAGAGAGAAACTATTTATAAAGAGGAAAATGCAAAGAGGTTTGCCGACATCAGTTCGCCGGCATGCTGCTCTACGGGGAAAGAAGGAGAGGGTCCTTGTCACCAAGTGCACTAGTTTAAACAAGGAGCTGTCACTTCAAATTCCACTGCGTACGACTATCAGTGAAACTGCGAGTGGCAGAGCGCCGTAACCGGTCCAGGAGTTTCCTTGATGCCGTAAACGTACGCAGCGCTGCAAAGCTTTTTTTCCTTTGATCAGGTTGATCGACGGGAGAGTTCGGACACGTCGGGGATAGGCTGGAGACCATGTCGCAGAAAAATATGGAGTAACACGCTCATGTCGCTTCTGTCAACGCGGGAGGCTATGGAACCCTCGTAGCTTGGTACTCCTGGAAGTACTACCCGGTAGTCGGTTTCGCCTCCTGCCGTGCAGTGCCGCCTGGGAAGCGCATGAGTCCAATAAGGCGTTTGGTTGGGATTGTACGAAGATTGTGTTGGGGTTGGTGACGTGTTGGGCATTTGGTTTGACAGAGATTTTATGAGGGATTTATTTACGAAATCACGGTGTTGGACAAGATTCATTTGTATCAGTGTTCGTGGAAAAGGAAGGCCTTGGTTTCGTTTCTTGACTCCTCCCTGTTCTCTTTTGCTGACGTAAACTGTAATGTTGGGAATCGCCACACTCAATCGACTAATTCAAAGCTAACAGCGAGAGCAAAACTCTCCAAGTGCAATCTCTTCTTTTCACGCACTCAACTTTTGTTCAGAACTGATGAACGCGGTGGGCATACGTAGCTTGCGGAACGTAAGATATTTAATGGTTTAGTACATATTAAGGGCTGGCTGCACATCATGTCGTCTAATATTTAAATTCGAGCAAAAAAGCGCGACACTTGGGAAGAAGTAAAAAAAAGACTTTCCCGGGTTATGCCGTGTTGTCGCCGTGTTGTCCAGTGTTTGTCCCGTGTTTCGCACTGACCCGATCGTAAATGCACCAACTTTCCGAGCAGCAAATTCTGTTTCATATTTTTCTATTCCAGGTTATTATTAGGCAGCTTGTGCGTGTAAAGACTTTGTTGCTTCCTGATTGATGTCGTGAAAAACATCTGTTTGTTATGTCTGTTAGAGTTGCATTTAATTTTTATGGCCTTTACCTTACACAGTAAAATCAGGATTATACAAACCTCATAGTCATTCTGTGCTGTGATGCCTTCCTGTCATGCAGTGCAATCTGTTCTCCAAAACTAATCTTGAAATATCTAACTGCAGGGTGCAAAGACAACGAACATTGGCCCCATTGCGCCAGTGCCACCTGCCCGCACGGCCTTTGCACAGAACATAATTGCAGTCGAGACTGCAGCCAGCCAACAATATGCGCCTGCAATAAAGGCTACTGCCGCAAGGAGATAGGTGGTCCTTGCCTTAAAAGGGAAAATCCTTAGATATTAGAGCCCAGAAACGTTTTCTCGAATAACTTCGAAGAACTGACTCAAACGATTTGCTGCAATTGGTTATCCAAGAACGCTGGGACAATGTTAAGTGTAATATTTCTCAATAAAGTTTTTCGACCGCTTTGAGTGTCCTCACAAAAGCTGTGTTGTTCTAATTATACACTAAAAAATGTAGGAAGCTCACACTAAAGCGTAAGACTGGAAGGTATCGGAGCTGTGAGCATCCTACACGGCAATCACGACAGAGCCCACGATTGCGGCCGATTTGCTTCTTCTTCGATGCCGCAACAAAATTTACGCAATCATTGTGGATGTAAGTTTGAGATTCCTTCATTTATTTGGAAGTGTTTATCATGGCGCACAACTTTGGAGGGGCGCACGCTATGACGTTTCTTACTCGATTTGCTAGTGTTGCCTCGGTTACAGCGACCACTGAAGTATTTTTGGCCAATCTTGGACAATCTCTCTAAGTGTGTATGCTTGGCTTGGGAAACGGGCGGGCGGGCGCGAGGCTGTCAGGCGAGGCACACACTTATGAGCGCTGAGCATTTTCTTGCTTTTATTAACTGCCGCATGGTCGCCGCAGTCTTGGCCAATCCTGCGAAGTGAGCATGCTTGGCTGTCGCTACGGGTGTGCAATTTAAACGAAACCTATATTTTGAGCAGCGGTATGAAATGGGCATCCAGTTCTAATTGACACTCCTTGAAGCACTGCAAGCCTAACGTTGGAGGTCTGATTTCTCAACAGCCGCTTAACGTTTGCCCAAACTGCGAGGCTTATATTTCAGCAAGCCAGTATTTGGGGAGTAGCGGCAGGTGAGGGGAGTGACACGCCCGCGGCCAAAGCAGTTCCTAAACCAAGATGACCCCTCCTATTACAAGCAATAAATGCAAAAAACATGCTCAGTTCCAAGTATTACATTTCCCTAAATCTCAGCCGAACATGGAACACAGAAAAAGAATTGGAAGACTATGGTAAGCTTGGCCAAAAAACGTGCGCCGGGGCCGCTGTGCGGTCGCCGGGAGGCACGCGCTCACGTGCGCTCAGCATTTTCTTGCAATTTGTAGCTGCGGGCATGGAAAAAACGATTTGCTTTACGGCTTCGCTGATAAAAAAGGGATTTAGAGCTGCATTTGCATAAGCGTAGCGTTAGAGAAGGTGACGCAAAGGTATCGACAGCACTGAAGAAGCTATGCAGACAAAGTGAAAGTTTGGTTCATTCAAAAGACTGCCTCATTAAAAGAATACTGACACCACTTTTATTGCAAACTTCTACAAAACAAGATGAAAAAATCAAGCCATATCCACGGAATGAATGATGATAAGTGGGGCGAAGCTCGAGAGGGGGAGATCATCGGTAACCGTAACTCTCCCGTGAAAGTTCGCCCATTACATCATTAAGAAAGACGTAAGACTGTGTACGTACATTGTACAAATCAACTTTTATTTTCGGAGTCAATGCTCCCAGGCCCATACCTGGTGAAAGACCCCGCGCCATTGAGGACTACCCCGCACCTCCACCACAATTTGTCACGTAGGATGGGACACAACGGTAAAGAAAGAACTTTTATTTAGGGCGAACTTGTGCCCGAACAAGACGAGAGGAAACGAGCAAAGGTCCTTGCGTCTCGTTCGATCTCCGAGAACGACTGCCTGCGTTCGTGGCGTGATCTCTTGCGTGATCTCCCCCTCACAGTGCACGTGCGCTCGCGCCTCCGTTGGCGAACACAGACAAGCTCGCGCTCCCGGTGCCGAGTTTGCGCTGCCGGTTGCAGCCGGTTCTTGCGCGTGCAACGCGGCCCACTTTGCGACATCTCCGAAAGCATGCGGCGGTCACGTACCACGAGACACAAGGGATGGACAGACCCATGACTTAAGGAGCTTCGCCCCTAATATTAAAAAAATAGAATTGCCATGCTAACCACTAGCTCATTTCCCGCCGTAGAAGGTATGTCATATTATTGGCAGTGGTGCAAATAGCTGAGGCGGACTAAAGCCAACGAAAGTTAGGCAGGGCTTATACGCTTGGAAAAAGAGCTATTTTCACTTAAACGAAATGCATATTCATTCCACAGCAGTAGAAATGGGGACATAAAGAATGGAAGTAACGAATGTACGCGTAAACCTAGAAGCCCCAGTGCGGACTGCGGTTGGTACTGCGCCCACTATGCAGGTTATAGCTGGACAGCAGTCCGACACTTTGGGGGGTCTCTCACGACACTGGCTGATTGGCGTAAGAGACGTTGTCGTACCTGACCCTGATTGTCGAGCATACCTCATGCTTCACGCAACGATTACTCCCAACAGTTAGAAATACAAGCGAGGTGCAGATACGGTCAGAAACAAAGCGAGAACGGAGAGCGCATATGCGGTGTACGGTGGCGCCATATAGAAGAACTGATGGTGAACGAAGCGTTCCACAGTCCTCTGCAGAATAAGCAGCGTATTTATGTCCTTTTGAAGACCTATCTTCGTTACTCCATAGCATACGTCGCGAAACACGCAATTTGGCGGGACGACAAAAATATTTGCTTTGATTATGTCTCGGTGAATAAACCATCGTTTGCTGCCGCACAAGCACTGGGGGAACAATAAAACACCAAAAATTTGATTAAAACTATTTTCTGTTTTGTCTGCATAGGAAACCAAAGAGCGAATCACAGTGCTCACGGACTCGCAGGCAGCCTGCAGGAATTACCAAAAAGGACGAATTTCTAAAACGGCACTTGGGATATTATCCAAGACTTTTCAAGCACGCCGAAACCCAATAGACATATACATCGTGTGGACACCGGGGCACGAGTCCCTAGAAGGTAACGCAGTGGCCGACGCCGTAGCCCGAGACCTCTCACTCCGGGAAGTTGCCTTGACGGGAACACACGTCTTGCCCGGGATGCCACACAGCCATCCCATCGCCAAACGAAGCAAAGACATCTTGGAACACCTCAGGCTTACAAGACGGAAATACACACCTCCACATCCAAAGCTCACAGAGAAGAATCAACACAACTACGAAGACTTCAGGCAAATTCCTTCCCACATGCCACACAATTGCATATGATGTACCCCACATTATACAGCTTCGAATGCCAGTTCTGCAGCGGAACGCCCAACACCCTATACCACATGGTGTGGGAGTGTAAGGGCGTCAAGGAACTACCGGAGGTCCTGGCGCCATCACCGGAGCAGTGGGAGGCCGTGCTGACCAGCGCGGTCCTGGAGAACCAGCGTGGTCTGGTGAACCGGGCTCTTCGTGCTGCGGCAGGCCATGGCATCCCGGACTAGGGACGCCAACCAAAGGGGGCGATCACCTCAAGACCAACGCAGGAGATCATCCTCCGCTCCTTTACCATTTATGGCAAATAAACGTTTATACTACTACTACTACTCTGCATAGGCCCTTTATATGATATGTTATGAGGACATTTTTTATGCGGGTAGTTGGTATTCGCCGTGGCTATTGCTTCTATTTGTAGTGTAGCTAAAAAAAATTTTAACACGACCAGCCAATTCTGCTTAATCTCTACTTTTACAAACCTCACATTCCTTGCAAACAACACCCCGGAAACTTTCGTATTTGTCTTGCGCCTCCAAAGCCACGACAATTTTTGAAGTTCAAATATTCACTTTCCTCGATGAAACCAGGGCTGCCGAGAATTGCGTGCTGTTGGAAATGCCACTAATTGTTACTACTCGTAAATGACTACCATCTTTAACATGGGACACTTTATTTTTTGCCCTCACAATAACCAGTAAAATATTTTATTTCATCCATGGCATTTGTTGCCATGGACGCCCAATATGGAGAACGAAGAGGCACAAGTGCTACAACACAAGACTAATTTGACGGCTCTCACGGATGAGTGAAGATAAACGTACAGCATATATTTAGCCTTCTGCACGCGAACTGACTACATCACTTGGATGTTCTTTAGGTTGACGCGGATTGCCAACTGGTCAAGAATTTTGCCGAAAGGTCTTTACACGTGGTCACGACCATTGGCAAGTTGGCAGTTTTCCCGACGATGCCGATACCCGTGCATCAACCGTTTGGTCTTCAGAGTGGTGCTCCTCCAGGCTACATTCGCGGTCAGCACCACGTTGTGTTGGCCAGTGAAGACGCTGCGGCTCTGGGCACTGGGGTACACTTCTTTCCGGCCTGGCTATTCAGGCGACCCCTCTGAGAGCAATACCTTCTACCTATGTACTACCCGCTATGATGCGGGTGCCCTCTGGTGATGTAAGAAACCCAGGGTCTATGTAAGCAAGACCGCAGCAGAAGCAGCAGAAGCAGCAGAAGCAGCAGCAGGGAAACCAGAGTAGAGAGAAGAGGAAAATAGTCTTCGGTTGCAGATGCTTTATTTCTTAGGACGTCACTGTCGTTGGTATTTCCCTTTCCCCAGTCAAAAAATCAGTTCACGCGCTTGTTACCTACACTATATTCAGCGAAAACACGTTGCCTATAAGTACAGAGAATCGCCCAGCAGGTGGTTTGCGGAGCTCTTAGTATGCACACCAGAAACCAAACCATAGATGCAGAATGTACAAATAAGTCATGGCAGTTACGGTCAACCTGTGATGAAAGCTAATCTCTCGTCAAACACAAGACATAAAATGTATAGTGTGGCGGTGACTAAGTTCAATAAAAGCAGCATTTGAAAGGTAAGGGGTTAGTAGCCAACAAACATGAACGTACGCGAAAACACGAGTGACATTTTTGGCACCGCTCCAAGCTTTAAATGTGCGTCTTATGCATTTAAGAAAACAACGAACACGAGTAAAATATCAGGAACCACTCCAAGCTTTAAATGTGCGTCGTAAAATCTAGGAAAACGACCGCTTCAACTCGAAATTGCTCAGAGAGCTGTAAGTGCGGAAGTTGCACAGGGCAACCTCACACACTAGGCCTCCTTGTTTTGAGGTGAGATTTTACTGGAATCTCTGAAATATATGTCTCGAAATAAAAACATTGATGTTCGCCGCTCCTACACGGTACTCCATAATTACAGACATGCCTTAAAAATCTGCTGAAGATGCACTGTATACTTCATTGTGGACAAAAGCGCGTAAAAAGACGGGGACGAAGGGAACGGCCAGTACGAGTGCCTACTCACAACTAGTTTATTGAAGGAATGCGCGTGGAATATTAACGTTTCCAACAGAAAAGAGAGAGAAAAAACGAGCATTCAAATTGAAAACATTCCCTCGGACCCCCTACTCCACATATTCACCACTCAAAGCCTTAACATGAAACTCTGAGGAATAAACAAAGGGCCACTCCCGGGCTAATTACTCGGTTACAAAGCGTAGGAACATCAAGCTTCACGGCACGTTTTGTAACCCAGTTATCAGCCCGGGACTGGCCCTTTGTTTATTCCTCAGAGTTTCATGTTAAGGCTTTGAGTGGTGAGTAAGCGGGTGAGGGGGTACGAGGGAGTGTTTTCAATTTGAATGCCTGCTTTCTCTCTCTCTTTCTCTCTCTCTCTCTCTCTCTTTCTCTCTCTCTCTTCTGTAGCAAAGGTTTATATTCAGCACGCATTCCTTCAATGAACTAGTTGTGAGTCAGCGCTCGTCCTGTCCGTTATTGTCGTCTACATCTTTTTATGCGCTGTTTTCCAGAATGACGCCATACCAACTTGCCGAGCTCACCACTTTGTCTACTTCAAGTGCGTACACCTTATGTGTCCTTCATCGAGGTCACAGTGTGCATACGGGTGACTTTATACGGGTGGCGTTTGAGCATATTCTAAGAGCTCAATAATAAATAGAAACGGTCTAGATGGAGTAGACCCTGAGGCTGCGTCTCATCGCCGGGTATGCAAGTAGTTTAAGATTATCTCAAACAAGAGCTTCATAATTTGTGAAAGCCCATGATTGATCGATTTCGTAAGCTGAAGGAAAAGGCGAAGTATTGTAGTGACACTTGCGATGAGGTGAATAAAACGAACAAAACGATAGAACGTACCGCCTTCTGCCGACAGGAATCTCCAAAGGCAGCATTTTATCAGCTGTAGAGAAGACTGAAATGTGCGCCTTTGCGCTCCCATTACGGTACACATGAGGAAAAGAAATGCACACAGACGATAATGATTTGGTATTCGGTACCTTCCTCGTAAAAAATCGGAACGGTTGCCAAAAAGCAATGCGTAATACCAGCCGAGTTTAGTGAGTAATCGCCCCGCACGGGGCACCTTGAGCAATCTTGGTGACAGTATTGGCGACACCGCGGACCCCGAGCCCCCGAACATAAGCTGTGTCCCACCGTGGTGATGTGTTTTTAAGGTGAAGGGTAGAAACCTCAAACAGTGGCCGTCGGAGCCCAGGTCAAGCTCCGGCAGGCGGGCTCCCTGTCTGTTTACCAGGCAGGGAGCTCCGTGACCCCTTCAGCTATCAGGGTAAGGCTGACGAAGAAAGTACCACCGTTCCGTGCTTTTTACTATATCATATGGCATTTCCCAAACCCCCCCTCCCCCCCAGGTGTGATCAGTCCCCCAGAAAGGGGTCGCACCGAAGTTTCATTCCCACCTCTTTCAACAACTGTCTTTTCACAAACGTGAATAACTATTCTCGTTTTCTTGTGATCGAGTCAGCGGACCCAACGAGACCTGTCGCTTCACTGTCGGTATTCCTGGTCTCGAAATTTCTGCAAAGCACATTAGGTGAAAAGTGTCAAGCTAAAAAGCTCAGGACAGGAGAAATCCTTGTCGAACCCAATACTGAACAACAATCCCGCACACGTCTTGCTCAAACTCCCATCCTTGATCTGGACATCAGGGTCACGCCCCACCAGAACCTGAACAGCTCCCAGGGTGTGATTTAAGAGTCAGATCTTCTTACAGAAACAGATTCCGACCTTCTTGAAGGGGTAAAGGACCAGTGAGCCACAGCCGTGCGCCGCATCACGATGCGCAGGGACGATAAGATTATCTCCACCAAACACATTATCCTGACCTTTGACCGATCGGCACTTCCGCAATATATAAATGCAGGCTACATCCAATCCTCTATTCAGCCGTACATACCGAACCCACGCCGCTGCTTCAACTGCCAGCGCTTCGGGCACAGTACAACCTCTTGCCGCGGTAAAACAACCTGTGCGAAATTCGCCGTGCAGGACCAACCCACCGAAAATTGCAATTCTGACAACCTCACTTGTGCAAACTGCAGGGGCCCACATGCGTCCTACTCCAAGAAGTGCAAGAAATTTCAACTCGAAAAGAAAATAATCAACGTGAAAGTGACAGAGAAAAGAAAGAAAAGAAAGTGACAGAGAACAGAGAAAGTGACAGAGAACGGGATACATGTGCAGGAAAAGGGTGTGCTGCGATGCGGAGTTTTAAGCTCCACATTGTTTATAGTTAAGATGAACTCCCTCCGAAAGGCACAGCCGCCATCCATTTCCTGTTCCATCTATGTAGACGATGTACACATATCTTTTAAATCCTGTAACCTGTCAATTTTCGAACGCCACGTTCAGCTCGGTGTTAAGAAACTTGCTGGCTTGGCGGACCTTAACGGTTTTAAACTAAACCCGGGCAAAAGTACTTGTCTTGTGTTCTCTCGTAAGCGCGGGATTTCTGTGGACCCTCAGAGTAGCTCAATCGTGCATTTATTCCTGTAAAACGGGAGCACAAGTTTTTAGGTGTCTTATTTGATGCAAAACTCAAGTTTGTCTCACACATGGAACAACTTAAACAACAATTCATCAAAACACTAAATATTCTCAAAGTCCTCTCCCACCAGTCCTATGGTGCGGACAAAGAACTGCTTCTCCGGGTCTTTTCCGCCTTAGTCGGGTCTCGGTTAGACTACGGCAGTGTCGTGTATGGCTCGGCATCAAAAACAGCACTCAAAATGCTTGGTCCAGTACTCCACTTGGGCCTTCGGCTTGCGTCTGGTGCATTCCACACTAGCCCGGCCCAGAGTCTGTACGTTGAATTTAACAAATGGTGCCTGGAACATCAACGAATGTACATAGATTTATTATATGCGTTTAATGTTTCATCATTGAATAATCATCCTTTTAAACCTGTCGCCAATAATACATCCACAACCCAGCTCTTCTCAAATCGCCCATCTGTTTCCTTTCCCTTTTCACTGAGGGTGAGAGAGGAAGCTTCAGGTCTTTCTGTTGGGTTTTCAGATGTGTACATATCGCCATTTACTGACATTTTGCCACCATGGAACCTTGAGCTTGTATAATGCGATTTGTCTTTCATAAAAATTGATAAAAACAGGGTTCCGAGAATTGCTATTCTGCATCACTTCTTGTCCCTGCAGGATAAATATAAATGTGCCGAATTTTATAGCAATGCCTCGAAAACTTCAACTACGGTGTCGTGCGCCGCTCATGGTCCCAATTTTATTGCTAGCAGAACCATGAGTGTACACACCACTATCTTCTCCGCAGAAGCCTATGGCATTTTACACATCGTACAGCACATTCTTAACAAACAAATTCCTAAGTCTGTCATTTTTACAGACTCCTTGAGTGTTGTGCGTGCATTGTCTTCACACAGACTCAGAAGAAACCACATTGTCAATCTTGTCTTTAATGCCATAATGTCTATATATGCTAAACATTTTCAACTAATCCTGTGCTGGGTTCCAGGCCAAGCTGGAATCGCGGGGAATGAGACCGCGGATCAAATGGCCGCCGCCGCTTCACTTGCAAACACAGTGGACATAACAACAGTACCCTACACTGACCTCAAGCCACACATAAGAGAACACCTTCTCAAAACATGGCAAGCGAACTGGAGTAAACAGACAGACAACAAGTTACACGTAATAAAACCACACTTACGACGATACATAAGTGACTCACACAACAGATTCATCGAAGTTGCCCTAGCTAGATTACGGATAGCCCACACTCACGCGACACACTCCCATCTGCTCACACTGGATCTCCAAGACCTTTGTGTAGCAGTTGTGGGGAGGCCCTATCCGTAATTCACAATCTCATTACATGCAAAGCACTCCACAGAACAAGACGCGAACTTTTCCCACAACTATACAGACAACACATCCAACTATACCGAGCACTGTTTTTAGCGCATGATCCCATACTTCCTCTACCACGCACTTTTAAGTTTCTTAGCGAAATCAAATTTTTACACCTCATTTCATATCACGCGTAGTTTTTGCATGCAATTTTATGGCATGCTCTATCACACCCTGTCCTTTTACACCAACCATCGCCATTGTCTTCTACGGATTTTACGGATTTAATTTTTGCTTTTGTTGGGCAATTTTACAGGTTACAAATTCAACCATCATAGTTAACTATTGTTTTGGTGCTCTTTGCCATAGTTGACCTTGCGCCATAAACATTCAGCCATCATCATAATCAGTGAAAAAATGCCACTGCTCAAAAGGGAGGAATCTGCGTGGGAGGGACTGCGCCCCAGCTCCACAGCACGACGGTAACGAACGCGTGGGTCCTGGCGGCGTCCTCCCCCAACTGTATGCTGCATGCTGAACTTGGAGGTGCGAGCTAACCGGTGCGTCTTCCTATTTCTCAAAATATGCGGATGATATCCTGATGTCAAGGGTACCTCTGCCTCGCATTATGCACCCGGTACAGGAACATCAGCGAAGCCGCGACCGTGAACACTGCGAGCCATGGTCTGTGAAAAGGTAAAAAGTAATCAATCTCGGAGAAAGAGTCCATCATTGTATGAGTCCTGCTGCACCATAATCATCACAAAGCAGCACCCACTATATTATCGCCTCTTCTTCACTAGTATCGTTATCCACCGCGCTATTCTCGGGAGAAGCCAACCCACGCCAACAGAAAAAATCGGGCATCCTTTGCGGGTACACGTCTGGTTCAGTCTTTTTGGCCACGCACGCTCTCTGCAGCTGCCAACGTACGGAGGTTATTTGCGTACCGACCCGCCGCGGTGGCTCAGTGGCTAAGGCGTTGCGCTGCTGAGCACGAGGTTGCGGGTTCGATTCCCGCCCGCGGCGGCCGCTTTTCTGGTGGAGGCGAAAAGCAAAAGCGCCCGTGTGTGCGAGATTTTGGCGCACGTTAAATATCTCCAGGTGGTCAAAATCAATCCGGAGCCCTGCACTACGGCGCGCCTCATCGCCTGCGTTGCGTCGGCGCGTTGAACCGTGCAATCAATCAATCAATATTGGCGCACGTTTGCACGGTAGCGAGAAAAATAGAGAAACGGCAGACGACGACCATACCGAGTCTTTGCTGTGGGCTGCAATCACCCCGTGTGTCGTGGCGCCCCCGCTGCCGGCATAGTAAGATCAGGATCCCATCACCCATCTTGTTCCCGCCGGTTCAGTGCTGGTTTGGCCTGGCCAAGATTACCTTGCAGTCGATGGTGCACCGCTGCGGCATCGCGCCCCATTTGACCAGTGGTGAGTATGATGTCGCTCTTGACGTTGCAACCTTCAGCGTCCGTTTACCTGCTAAGAAATGCGACCAACGTAAGGCTACTTTGCTGGATTGCACTGCGATGACGAGCGCTCGCACATGCAACAAGTGTTGGCTCTGGAGACGCTCGGCGACCGGCACTCGGGTAGACTGTTACGACACATGCTGCTACTCTTTCTTCCTCGTACACACACAACAAATGACGCCTTGGTGCCCGAACGTTTTCGTAAGGGCTGTCAGTCACTTCCAAACGGTTTTCGCCACTGCATTCTCAACTAATTTCAGTGCGCTCAGTGTCCTGGCTGTCAAGGTTCTATAAGTTATGATCATGTCCCACCAAGTTTCCTGTAACACCACGTCTTCCAACTTCTCCAACCACACTATAAGCAACACTTCTGCATTGACCAATGTCACCCGGCTGTGAAACCGTCTTCCACAGCTCGTCGCAGCCAGGACGAGTACTTACAACTCCGCATCGCGCGGGCATCAACGTCACCGTTTGCCTTCTCGTCTTGCATCACCTTCGACTAAAACTTTCGGGCGTATTTTTTCAGCGGGTGAACTCTGCTGCAACAAGAATATCTTTGGCAACGGCACTCAACACTGTCCGTTTCCCTACTCCCGCACGAAAAATTGCCTAGCCGACAACTAACAGCGATTGGTCGTACAGGAATCAAGGGTGTCGCCTTTTCTATGTCATCAACCATACAACCGGACTTAAGTTCTTTGTCTTTTGTTTGTGAGAATGAAGTTCTTATTCGAAACAGGATCCCAGGACAGCATCTTGCCCGCTACATGGAAGGAGTGCTCTTCCACCCTGATTACATACCTCCAAGCTGTCAACGGTAGTAGTACATTTGTGTACAAGTAGCGCTGGCTCGCGCTAAACCTGGTGCTCCGAACTGCGTTTTAATGGATCTTCATGGTGGCCGTCTCTCCCGGGCACCATCATCAGGGCCGACGTTTTCATCCATCAGGGCTCCTCGGCGACGTCTAACGCACTTTTCTCCCATGAGACTATATTCATTACATAAGGAGGTACTGCTGGGTCGGCGACTACAGCAGTGGCACGTTCTAATTTTCACCGTCACCAAAGGGCCCCTCGGGGCGTTACGAACGAGTTTTCCGATTTAACCACCCTGGGTGACTTCATTGAGCTCGTCAAGTGCGACGTTCACTGTCAGATATTCAACAAAGTACTTCATTGAGGCCAAAGGTGCACGTGCTGTTGGGATGTTGAGAAGTGTCAGTCATAGAAAGAAGGGCATGCGCAGAGAGACCCTTCTTATGATATACAGAATGTACGTTCGCCCCATTTTAGAGTTTGGGTGCGTGTTATTCGCTCGGTGCGCCACGTATAAGCTTCATCGTCTGGTTATTCTGGAACGCCAGGCTCTTCGCTGCTGCTTAGGGTTGCCTAAGAATGCCGCAAATGTAGTAGTTTACTTGGAAGCGCGCGTTTCTCCTCTACTTAATACGTTCCGGATACTGACTGTTAAACGTTTCCGAGAGCTTATAGCTCTGAGGTGAACAGGGAACAGTTTATCTTTATTGCAGAACCAGGTGCGCTTATGGTGCACCAATGGCTTAGGTCCTTATGTCCACAAAGCACTTTGGTACAGAGCTTCCTTTCTCCATTAGGTGTAACAATAAATCAGGTTATTCCATATACTGACAGGAGTTCACCTCTATCGATTTCCGGAACATTTTCCCCAAAAATGCTAAACTTTTACCAGCCCGGCTGCTTAATCGTCTTCTCGAAGTATATTTGGCCTCTATGCAGCCAGGTGCTATAATATGCAGTGTAGCCCATTTATAACGAACCCACTTACAGCGATATAGCGGTTATAACGAAGTGATCTTGATTTCCCGTCCCAATTATAGCGGTCTTATAATAGTCCAGATATAGCGAAAAAGCGGTTATAGCGAAGAAATTTCAGATTCCCGCTTACTTCGTTATAACCGGGCTACACTGTATACAGATTTCTCTCAACGAGAAGAAAAATCCGGTATAGGAATATCTTCCCTTTCCCTTAACTCGACGTTTTCGGTTCGTGTGGGGGATTTTATCCCCATATTCTTCGCGGAATTCCTGGCAATTGTCGTGGCGCTACGAAAGCTGGATGTATCAATTACATCTCCAATGATAATTTCCGATTCTTTTTCTGTATGCTTAGCCCTTTCTTCCCCTAAAGACACTCCCCTTCTGCGGACGTTTCGGTCACTCCTGCCACCTCACTTCACTGAAATTAACCTTCTTTGGGTTCCTGGTCATGCAGGGATCACATTCAACGGGACTGCCGACTCTCTAGCAAGGATAGCACTTTCTGGGCCTGTAGTAGACGTCGTAGAGCCGACACCTTTAATAACAGCAGCTAGGTACCGTAGGATGCTGAAACTCCGAGAACAGCAAGAATCAGTTTTACTGTCATTAAGTGAATTTAATCATCCTAAATTCTCATGGAAACCTGAATGGTGCCCTTCACGCAACTTAGAGGTGGTTATCACAGCCTTACGTTGTCGAGTACCCCAGTTAAATAGGTACTTGCACAGGTCTCGTCTGGCGCCAACAGCTCTGTGCAGCTATTGCAACGAAGACGAGTCTGTCGAACACTACCTGTTGACATGCTGACGTTTTTCCCGACTGAGACGTCAGTCCCTGGAGGTGCCGCTTTGCAGTTTGGGGATATCACTAACAGGGCCGGCTATACTATCGTTCGGGGCATCCGAAACGGGGTTTTGCCACCGGGATGTATGCTCTGCTCTCCTGCGCTACATTGAAAATTCTAAACGATTCTCTTTATGATTGAGATTGGTCATCCTGGCTTTAATTTTCCAGTTTTTTTTTTCTCAAAACTTTTTCAACCGGTTTAAATTATCTTTCCTAAGCGTCTCGTGATTCGATAAGAATTCCATTCATTTTAACCATCTTCTGTTGATTGGCCGATCCCCTGATTGGGTATGTGCCCTACCTAAAGGCGCAACAACAACCACAACAAGATGAACACAGGAACACAGGAACACATAGCGCCCTGTGTGTCGTCATCTGTATTCCTGTCCTCGTCTTTGCTGCGCTTCAATACCCCACAAGGGTTACGTTATCGCCTTTTAGTGCATTATCTTACCTTCATGTGCTGCGAGCTTTGTTATGCTTCCACTGGTGCCGTCCTTGTTTTACGATTCCGTATTTACTGTGCAGTGAGGTGAAAAACTGTACCGAGATTCACAGTGTTAAGTTCGGGCCCCTCACATATTAACTAATACCGCCAGGCGGCTAGGTATTGTTCGTTGGGCATAGCGTGTTTACCTGAATGGTGTTTGTTTTCACGCCTTCCGAGCGGACTTGGTGCGAGGGGCGTAAGGAAAAACCGCGGAGACTTCTTTGTTACTCTCCGAGCTTTTGTGTCCAACCGGCCAGCGAGCCCGGAGACGACAGATACAAATGCGTCGGTCACTCCATAATAGCTGAAAGCTATGCAAGCTTTCGAAGACGGATTTCCTTACGAGAATCCCCGAACCGGACGGGAGATGACAGTCGGTCAAGGGGTCAAACCTTGGTCACCAGACGTTAAGTCTATGACAGTTGCACTGCTCAAATTTACTGGGCGAAGTTGCCATTCGTCACGCGTCTAAGCCTGGCGACTTGGCGGATGGGATGCGTCGTTCAGTAGACGGCCAGGCTGTTAGGCGCTCCACGTGTTAAAGGAGTACTGTCACCAAATTTTGACGCCTAAAAAATGGTATCATTGGCTTCAGTAGTTTGTACAATGCCTCACAGAAATTTTTGCAGTGATCTGAGGCTGGAATCACATCTAAAATCGATTTTGATTGCCGAGGCCGCGAGCTTTCACAAATCGGCAGCACTAGCGAAATCGCTTTCGGCGTGACGAAACATCGGCCTGCGTGTCTGGCCGGTTCAGGGTGACGTCATATAGTCGTTTTCGGAACCGGAAACGATATCCTGCGCTGCTGTTGTCGGTGGTATTCGTTTGGGCAGGAGACGTGAGCTTAGCTGTGTGAGCAATGCTTGTAAACGTTGCGTGTTCGACGTCTTTGCTCTTCAGTTCGTGGCCGGCGCATGGTATTCCCTTGCACTGGTTCTGAAAACTGCGCGGTGCCGGCCATGCGCGGTGCGCGATGTCGACGGGCACCGCGGCGACGCGGCGGTGCGCGTCGCCCAGCTCGCCCAAGTTGTGCTATGGCAAGCTCGCGGTATGCTAAGTACTGCTCGTGGAAGCCTGTCCGAGCAAATCGACGACGACGCCAAGATGCATTATTTTCCACGCGACGACATGCACCGCTAAACGTGGACTGCGTTCGTGCGCGGCGGCGGCCGCAAGAACTGTCGCCCAAGCCAGCGGGCTCGGCGTTGCTCGGGTCAGCTTGCGTGTTGAGAACTTTAGGCTTAGTATCGTGGCGAATATTTGATCGCCGGTATCTGTACAACTGCGAATGACCATCCCTTACACAATATTTCACTACATTATCATCCCCTTTTTCGCATATGGAGCTTTATTTTGGCAATAATCTCCGTTTCAGCGATCGGTGATCAAGACATCTGCCGCGGCCTGTTTTGATTCTAGCGCACAGGTGGCGCCATCTTTCGGCCGCTCGCCGCACCGCTGTGCCGGCAGTGCTGGGTCGGAGTGCTGAACCTCCGCTTCCGGTCAGCGTAGGCTTACCATCGCGGCAAATATCTGAACGCCACTTTTAAATTCAGCGCTAATAACAACCCCTAGCACAATTTTTCAACACACTAACATCTACTTTCTCGCATGTGGAACTTCTTTTTCGCGATCAGATTGATTAGAAGAGTGGCGACAAGCTGTTGCTATCACGGTCTGCGCCGGTTCGAGCCGCAGTGATATTAAAAAACGGACGACGGCGGAGACATCGCCAGCCTAATTGCCTGGCCAAATAAAGTTGTTCTGTCTGTCGGGTGGCAGCGACTCATCCGAGTCTGACGATTCAGACGACATGTCTACTGCGCGGGCGAGGGCGGACCATGTGCAATCGTAGCAGACGATGCGGCGAACGCATGGAGGAAAGAAAAACGTCCCTGACGTCACGGGTGAGCCCGTGACGTAAGGCTGGCCTTCGAACGGCCATTTTCTCGCGCGGCGACCTAATTTGAAATTGGGTGCAATAAACGTGCTATAATTAATTCTGTGTTGCTGGCTGACGGCTTTGGGTTCGATTTTCGTAATTACTGGGCCAATAGGTATTCTTTACAGCCGTGCGGGTGGCAAAACCTGAAGCTCGCTCCCAGAACACTACACGCAAGGGAAAAAGGGAAAGGAAGCATTTTGAGAAGTTGGTCGCCACAAGGGTCACGCACACTTTTGAACAGCACTTCGTTCTGACCAACTAGTGAGCGCAGATGTCTCGGGCGGAAGTGCAATTTTGCGTAGCTTTAAATAAACATTCAGACATTACGGAAAGTTGGACACACTGAGAGTGACAAGTTCAGCGTCTTTACAGTGTCGTTTCTTTTTTTTTTAAGGTCAGATGCCCAATATGCTTCTGTATTTGTTGCCGCATATTTAAAGCGTTCTGCTATCCCTCTAATGCATGTGCTGCTGTGGCTTCCTGGGAAACGTGCCAGGAGGCGCAGCAACGTCAGCGTTTAGGAGGCAGGTGCAAGCAAACAGCGCACCAACGACATGCTGACCTCATTATTTGCAAGTGGCTTCAATTTTTTTCGTTGAGGAGTGTTGTACTAGATAAAGTTCTTACCAAGATACCTTGTGTTCTCGATGTATGTGTTTTGTTGATTCAGTGTTTTTATTGTCTTCATTGTTTTTATTGTCTTCGTTGTTTTTATTGTTGTGATTGTTTTTATTGTTTTTATTGTCTTTTTATTGTCTTGTGTTCATACGTATATCTTATTTATGTAATTTTTATGCAATAAATTGACTGTGCAGAAAACAAACTTTTCACGTTTCACATTCAATGTTTGAAGCGAAGAAAGACTAGAAATTACGTATTCCTAAACAAAAAATGAAAATGCGGCCTGTGCGATCATTAAGAACTCCCAAATACAGTAATAAATTCCTCTGTAGCGCTTATATCAAGCGCACAAAAACAAAAAAGACCTGAATGCAGGTCAACACTGCTCCCAACGCGCCCCCTGAAAACTCCCAGTTGGAGGAAACAATACACTCCCGATGGTACCCCTGAAAACTCCCATTGTAGTGGCAGTAAAAGGAAACTCCCAAATGCTACTAAAAAACTGCGGAAATAATGGGAGTAAGGCGAAACTCCCATTGGAAGGAGTTTTGGAAACTCAGAATTGGTACTGAGTTATGCAACAAGCCATTTACTCCCATTCCGGCTTATTTGTGTTCTGTGTGTAGGACCGGTGAAGAAAAAATAATCGAAGTCAGGTAATTCAGTATCGAAATGAAATAAATTTTGTCCCATACCCAAGGCGACGTACCGATCATGAAGGAAGAAAGTTTATTGGAGCAAACTTGTGCGCCCTTAAAGGGACACTGAAGTGATTTGTAAACATCGCGGGATCACAAGCGCAAATTGTAGTCCGGAATTCACAGGCCATGTTTCGACCACTCTGAGCGCGTTTATGCGAATTTATTTAGAAGAAAAATGAATTCTAAAATGCTGTCCTCCTCTCTGCACCCTCGCCCATTTTCTGTGGCGTTTTCGTGTGACGTCAGGAGGAGATGAGCTGGCAATTGGCTGCGCTACTGCACGGCTCAGCGACCTTCTGACAGAGTCAGTCGGCCCAGCGTTTAGTCCACCCGCCGCCGACGGATCGTCGCAATTCGCTCACTCACTTTAAACTAAGCTACAACAAGTTTGCGAATGGAAGAATGTGCCTTTCTTTACCTGTGTGAGTTTGTACACTGTATCAAGCTCCAAGTGCGGGTCGCTCCACACAATCCCTGCACGAGCGCACATGCGACGCTTCGCTGACTGGTACGGTAGTAGGAAAACCCAAGGCTACTTGAAGGCGGGAGAAGAGTCAGCGAAGTCAATATAGGTACTAAGGAACTAAAATCAACTGAAACTTTTACCGTACAGCACAAAACTAGGCAGCAGTAAGCACTTTTTTGCGCTGGGTGGACAAGCACAGCGGTCAGCAGCACGACCACCCATCTGCGAACGCTTTTCCGTCTAAGAAATGCAATTACTAGACGTGAGATGTTGTGGATGTTTGGGGGACGCTTACTTCACGAGCGCTATACAACAAATAGTCACCTAAGGTACTTGAACTGCCAAAAGTAAATAAAAGTGTAAATTGCTTGTACATTATACTATACCTTATATATTCAACCCCGCCAGTGCTGGCTCATGGCCGAGTGTTCTGAAGCGCTCGGATTTTTGTTTTGCAAGTCGCAAGTTCGAATCCCCCAAGGTACATGCTTTTTTTTTGTAAGTTGATTTCTCTCTTTTGCGGCCGTTGTTTTCTAAACTGAGTTCATCATTTTTGGGCCGCAACCTTCACTGCGCCACGAGCGAGTTCACAGAACGCGCGCAGACTGACACTGACGCGTTAGCGAGTTCTCGTTGGCGTGCTGTTGCCACAAGCACCGCCGACTACTTGCGGGCAGTGGTCACAGGCCAGAATCAGCAGACCCTTGGCCTGGTGCGAACACTCTTTATACGGTACAGGCATGAGTGAGGCAAGCTCCGAATATGGGGGAAAAGCGAATGGCATTTGAGCGTCTGCCGTTACGCGGAGGGCGTTCATCCACTGCGTAAGCCTCGGCTAGTGATCGCTATGATTCCAAGCCGTCCTGGGAGGCTTATCTTGGACATTTTACAG
Organism: Haemaphysalis longicornis; assembly: GCF_048455015.1. NCBI lineage: Eukaryota > Metazoa > Arthropoda > Arachnida > Ixodida > Ixodidae > Haemaphysalis > Haemaphysalis longicornis. The sequence goes on along the minus strand of NW_027526385.1, from coordinate 177,242,243 downwards.
CCGACAACTTGGCAGAAGCACGGTACTACGATTACTGAGATTTCGAGAATACCCATCCAACGATGCCGTCAGATGTCAAAAGTGTTGTTTTACAGAACCGAAACCAAAACTTGTTTGAATGCTATCCTTGGACATCGTCCAATCAAGGTGAATCTTCTCCCTGTCGTCACAGCCTTTGTTGGTGCGGCCGCCACAGACCGTGCATGGTAGTTTTTCTTATTTTCCGCTTTATAAAATAATTACCGAACTATCAACCGGATAAACGACGAACAGTGTGGTAATTTGAGCCAGCCTACGCAGTGCAAGCAAAACCAGGAGCTTGACAAATTCACTTCAGTGTCCTTTTGGCGTGATTGTTTCTGGAACCGTCGAATTACATTCAGAACACTGGAGATCAAAGAGGATTATTCTAGTCTAGTAACAACAGAGCAAAACACCCTCCCTGTCGAATGAGATAACCAGTGCAATGGAAGTGTTTGGGCTCGTTGGTTTATACTTCCAACAAAAAGAGTGCTCAAGACGGAACAGAAAGGAGGAGCGCTGTGTGTGTAGCCTCCTTCTTCCTGTCCCGTCTTGATCGCTGCTTTTGTTTGAAGTATAACCAGTGCGACATAAAAGAAGACTGGAACACGCCCTTCGCTTCGCACAGATAACATGACCGGGCGCGGCGGGGCGGTAAAAACAAAACACATAAGTAAACAAACCCAATATATTGTTCGTGGCACTTTGAATTGTCTGCCATACACGCACGGGCGGAACTTAGAAATTGCTCGTATGATAGCAAGTCACTCTTTGTCAGAGCCTGAGCAGTTTTTCTCTTCTTTTGAAAAACGATGGCTGGCATAGGGTAATATTTTTTCGCAACCGCTTATCTTTTGAACGAGAACGGCACCCAGGCTGATGTAACTGACGTCTTTGCGCATTTTTGTTACGGCGTTCCTGTCGAAATGAGCGAGCACTGGCGGGTTTGCAGGCGTCATTGCAGCTCGTCAAATGCTTCCACTTGGGCGTCTTTCCTGCAGAAGGGTGTGCTATCTTTCGGCAAGCGCGTAAGTGGCTCTGCAATTCGTGCGAAGGTTGCGGTGAAGCGCCGATAGTACGTGCGCACTCCGAGGAATCTTCGAACTCCTTTTTTTACTTTGGCCTAGGGAAGTTCGCTGTAGATAACGTTTTTTCTGGGCCAGGAACGATTCCATCAACGTTGACGACGTAGCCCAAATCTTCATTTTCTAGTACGCAAAGCGGCACTTCTTAGGTTTCAGTGTTAATCTTGATGTTCGGATTGCATCATGTACCGAGTCTAACCTTGCAAGGTTCTCGTCGAAGCTCCGGGCGAATAAGATTACGTCGTCGAGGTAGACGAGGCAGGTGTGCCACTTAGGCCAGGCTAGCACAGCGTATATGACTATTAGCAACGTCACTGGTGCCGGGCACAGTCCAAACGGCATCACCTTGAACTCGTACAGTCTGTCCGGCGTTATAAATGCTGTCTTCTCACGGTCCCTCTCGTCCACTTCGATTCTCCAGTACCCGGTTTCCCGGTCCATCGAAGGGAAGTTCTACGAGGGGCAGTGGTCGTCAGGAAATTCGTGGAAGGGTTTATACGTTTTTTTTTTATTTTGTTCAATGGTCGGTACTCAACGCAGAGCCTCAGGGTATCGTTTTCTTTTCTTCACAAGCACACCTGGTGCCACCCAAGGGCTATAGGGGGTTGTATGATGTCGTCGTCGAGCATGTCTTTAACTCGCATCTGGATAGCTTAGCTCTTGTGTTTCAACTTACAGCCACCCCACGTTACAGCCACGACAAGTTACAGACAACCACGACAACTTACATCCACGACAGCCACCATGTAAGTTGTCGTGGTTGTCTGTAACTTGTCGTGGCTGTAACTTGGGGCGGCGGTAACTTGAAACACAAGCGCTAAGCTATCCAGATGCGAGTTAAAGACATGCTCGACGACGACATCATACAACCCCCTATAGCCCCTGGGTGGCCCCAGGTGTGCTTGTGAAGAAAAGAAAATGGTGGCTGTCGTGTAGGTCGGGTTTCATTTTCGGTGAAAACGTTGTTCTTCACAAGGGGCTTCTGTTGCAGCTCCGAGGTCGATCAAAAACAGTCACTGTATCCGCCCCAGTCGAAAATGACAGCTGGAAAAATTCTTGTATTTCGTCGTTTGCAGTATTTTTGCGTGTCGTACAATCATCTTTTTGTATTGTTGTCGTGTCGTGGTTCTCAAGTTTTGTCGTGTGTCGTATTCCTGTCTTGATTCTTGTGTTCCGTCATTGACCCTGATGTTCAGTCATGTGCCGTAGTCCTGTCGCAGTTCTGATGTTCTTTCATGTGTCGCATGTCCTGTCGGAGTTCTATGTCTCATCGCAGTGCTGTCGCAATCCTGGTGCTTTCTTGTGTTATGTATTCGTGAAGTTTGCCCTGACCTCTTGTGCAATGCATTCATTATATTTTTGTTCCAGCAAATATCAGTGTTTTTTGAATGTGGCCATACGCTCAATTCGTGCTATTCCCAGCACGTAACCAGCCACAACAGCCCAAATATTCTGCGAGCCAAATCACAGAAAAAAACTACAGAATTGAAACTCCTATTTTACAGTCTCAATTCTGCAGACACAGATGGAGTTCCATGCTGAAAATACAAAAGTACAACAGTTCCATTAGAATTTGCTTGTCAAATTAAGACCAGAAGTGCACAGTCCCTAACATTAATCTTTATGAATGATTATCGATCGGCGTTTAAAACAGTTTTCTAAAGCTGCAAACGGAATTAAACATCGAGTGCACAAAATAGCAATAGATTTTGCCACTAATATTAATATATTAGTGAGAACGTCCCAAGAAAACAAACTATCAATGCAGACAATCAAAAATTATTTCATTAACTGACTTTTTTAATTAAAACAGTAGAGACACTGAGCCTGAGTTTGATGCAACCAAATTGGTAAGCAAGCCCATGTACTTTCTTATTGGTGCAAATCCACGCACTCTTGCGCTAGATGCCTTAGCAGCTTGTGTCGCTTTTGCATACCTCCTGGCTAGCAGCCCTTCATCTGAAGGTACTGCCAGAAGGAATCTGCATCGACAGAACAAAACAATACATTCCATGCAAGACCATTACAAGCAACACAAAAAGACTGAAAATTAGACTGCAAGTACTCTGTCCTTAACATGTACTGCTTCATAGAACTAAACACGATGTTTCCACATACTGAGCAATAAAATTGGTGCCCCTTTATTCTGTTAAGATGGATGACCGCGAAGCTGGCCGCACTCGACGGAGTGCACGAAACAAACCACGTTTGTTTGTAATTTGCAGTTGAGCATACTTGCTAGCCGCATCGCAGAACGAAACTTGAAAGGACTCGAGCTTTATTCCAGCGAACAAACAAGGGGCAGTCTGTTTCCCTCCCGCGTCGTAGGCATCGTACTGTCTGTGTAGCACACAACCCAATTTGCTCGAGCAGTGAAAACAAGGGACCGGTCGCATTTCGCTGTTTGACGTCTATGTGAAATGTAAGACTACCGCCAGCGCAACGTACATTTTATCACTGAGGGCATGAAACCTATACTTTCGCACGCACGACCCCCACTCTACCTCCGCTCGCTGCATGTGCACGCATAAATCGGCAACCGCTTATGTACGTGTGCTTACACAAAAAATGCAACCACAAAAAGTCACAAACGCACTTCACGCGTTTAATGATTGTTATGAGGTGAACTTTCGCACAGATATTGAATTCCCCAAATCAACGTCCCCAAGTGGTCGCTATTCTATTGGCTTAGCGTTTACGTGCGTCATGTTCGATAAGAGCATTTACGAATAACATTACAGTAGTGGCTACGAGCAACGAAGCCTTCACAGAAAAACCACGATTTGGAAGCCCGTACGAGAGAATGTGCCTTGGCGACAGCTCAACATGGACACAAACTACGCAGATGAATTCGTAGCCAATATGACCGGTAGTCAGCACTGCCTTGAATAAAGCGTGTTAGGCTAATTAATTTGCATCTTGGTAATACGAGCCTTTTTGTTCGGCGCAATATACGGTGTAGCGGGCCTCCGCGCCTTCCGACGGCTCCCTCGCTACACCAACATTCATTCCTTACTTTCTGTGGTCAGTGGTAGATGGAAAACTGTGAATGCCCGCTCAGACAATAATATGCCCAATTTAAGTGTAAGGAGACTTACCGGCCATGCTAATGATGGTGGCTTTGTTATAACCTCCCCACGTCTCACTGTCGCCGGGCCAAAACACTTTACAAAACTATCTCGCTCGTAGTCGGCGACGTCCACCGGATAAAATTTGGAACGTCCGTATGCTCAACGATTTATCTTGTACCTTGCAAACATACTGAACGAAAACATACTACGTGGTTACACTTCGTTACCCGGTTACGCTCGACCACCGCAAGAAAAACGCTGCGTAATGTTTGTTGCCAGAACAGCAAGGACTCCGGCTCTGGCTGGCGGCGGCTTAAATCGGCCTACATAGGTGGCGTTGGCTGAAGCCAGAGGGTGAAGCGAAGATACATCAAAACTCGATCATTTTTGGTGTACATATGGACAAAATTTATTAAAAGTTGCCGCGCCTTGTGATAAACATTTTGCACTGTATTTACCAGTGATAGCAGCTTTCAAGTTCAGCACGATTCTCTCATGTCGTGTTATTCCGCGTCATTTTTTAATAAACGAAACAGCTTTCTGAAGACTGTGTTGTAACCTTTTGTGGGTTTTGATTGAATATTAGCAGGATTTTGTATTGAAGCTAAGTTTTTAGCAATCATGCTAGAAGCAAGGTTTTTGGTTCTGTACGGCCCACCACATTAGAAGCGGCAAAGAGCAGAACTATCACGTACTGTATTGTAATCCTGGAGTATGTCATAATATAATTCGCGGTTGCTGAATCATGGCCCCTCGATTGCAAGCCATAGAACTGATTCTAGAGGAAACGCTGCCCGGCCAGCCCGTGTATTGAAACCGTGCTAAACTCGAGTGCAGCCATGATGCCACCCTCACAGCGTTGCCCGCTGTCTTTTTGCCTACTAGAGTTGGCGGCAGTACTGAGTATTCCCTTAGCAACCAACTAATTCCATCATGGCTGTCTCCGTTGCCGGGAGTGCGCCGTTTAACTATGGTCCCTAGAAATATTTGTAAAGACAGTGTAACTTTGGTGTGAAACCGTTGTGCGAAGTTTTCCTGTGGTAGGTAGCGAACTTTTGTGACATGCTAACGTGTAAGAGGCAGTTTTGAACTCTCCGCAACTTAGAAGGGTAGCTCGTGGATTAGCGGGTACTTCGTACGCTCGGAGAGGTAGCTTTTGCGGATGCGTCACGGGAGTTCGGTCGTCGCTTCAAAGTTGAGCGGACGTGTTTTTTCGCGCTCCTCTGCTTCGGAGGGACTTCATTTCGGCGGCCTGTTGTGCGCGCGGGCCGTCGCCCTGGATTTGGATGTCGCCCGACTTTCGATTTGCTGGTGTGAGCGGTCGAGTGCCAGCTCCCGCCCCCCAGTCTGTCAGCCGCACTCCAATCCAGCGAACTCAGAAGCGGGCGGGACCACCGTAGACTTCGCTCTTCGTCACAGCAAGCTCGCCTCCACGATTCACCGTTCCCTTCGAGGCTTCTCGTCTCCCGTACGCAGCATTACGCCAGCCAACAGTGTTCGTGGTGTGTTGTGTGCGACGGAATCGACCACAGTGGAACTACTCTTCTCTACTCTTTCCTCACCTTTCTAATCTTCACGTTTCTCTCTGCTATCATATTTCCCCTACTATTCCCGCTTCCGGACTGCGCTAAATGAAGGTGAGCTCCTATGAGACCACAATAATATCCCCCAAGCCATTTCATTCCTTATTTAAAAAAAAAACAAATCACTTCCCCTCGATTGCTTTTTTCCCTGATTTTTTTCCTCCTTGCTTCCTCGTGTTCGCGCGTGCGCTGTTTCTGTATATCTTCGTTTGTGTGTGGTAAGCTAATTTAGTTAATATCCAGCGCTAGTCCTGTGTAGTCGTCTCTGTATGTCCCATCTCTACAGCGTTATTTTAACATGTTTCACACACCTCTCCACCCCCCTGGATGCGTCAGCTGATTGTCGTCGCGATTTGTGGAGGTGCTCTTTAAAACTGTTTGCTTTTATAGCAAAGGGAAGTTCAAACTGGACAATGCTTCGAAGATATTCGTGTAAATGGAAGTCGTATTTGTTACTGGGTCATTCCATGCCAAAGGAGACCCGGTAATTTTTCAAAATTCCGGATAGGCTTCAAAAATTTATTTTAGCCATTATGAGTCGAGAAGTGATACTCGGTACAATATTTCTGGCGAACCATTTTTTCGACGTTACAGCGGTCTCCAAAGACCTGGAGAAGACGTAAAAAGTAATTACTTGATAATATTTTTGCCCAGGAGCCATTACAGCTTACGATAGCATGTGCGAGCAGGTAAACAGATATAATTAGAGGCTACGCCGCCGTAAAAAAACAAACGCCGAGGTAAGCGATTTTCCGCGCGAATCAACAGCGGTAATCTGAAAAAAATTGTCATAGTTTGACCATTTGTTCAGACAACTTTTATTCAAATGACCACAACAAAAATATGCGTACAGGTTCTCTGGGACATCTACATTTATTTTCAGCTTTTCAAAATACAAAGCCTCACAGCATTCTTTTGGTAATAAACGTATAATATTGGATTTTTACAAAAACTGGCCCTACAATGAACCAAAAACGGCCGTGTGGGCAACGGGGTCTCTAAAAAATACCAAAAAGATAGCTCAATGTTATTTCCAAAGCATATAAAAAATTAAAACAATACTTTTTCTTATTGCGGACAAAACATTTTTTCAATATGAGTCCCCACAGCCGGCACCGCGGCACGCTCCTCCGTAGGAACGCTTGCCAGATGCAAGATATGGGAGGGGGACGAATCGTTCGCCTACATACGTATACAACGATAACCAGCAATATTTATAAAAGAAATGTTCTCGGGTGATAAGGGAAAAAAACACTGTAATGCAGCTTTTCTTTTTTTTTTTTTTCACCTATGCGGACACGTCCTACTGAACGATTTTAACGAAAGAGGCAACTTCAGCCGTGTTCAGTGCCCATGTTTCAATGCAGGCATGCTGGCCACTTCACACCATTGCTGAAGCGCAGAAGGCCGGTTTCAGTGTTGCCCTGAGTACACTTGTTCGGCGGTAGAACTCGACGTGATTTTCGCTGAGACGCATCCTTGTCCTTTGGGTGCTAAATGATGGTGTTTGCACGTCTTTGGAATAGATCTAGCTGTTTCGTAGCGGCTGCAGAGGCTTTGTCTTTACGCTGTTACAGCATGGTCGGGGACCCAAAGTGCGTTCACTGATTTCATTGATTGGCTCACCCAATCATACAGGTCTTCTGGCGTCAATATTTGACTGTCGAGCGGTCTCCGGAGGCTGGGTCTGCTAGCCAGCATTTTCAGTGTGCCCCCTAAGCCATCACAAGGACTCTTGCCGTGAGAAGGCGCAAAGAAATGCCATGTTGCTTCCAGTCCGAAGTCTTGTAAAGTTCTTCCTATTTTTATACTGAGATGCCGCACCACCTGTGAAATAATGTATTATTATTAAGTTTCTTTTTTTCGCCTGTTTTCGTGCAGGAAATGACGTTCAAATGCATGAACCGCTGCGTTGTCGTGCTTCAGGGCGTCAGATACGACAACTTAGGAAACACAAGAGCAAGAGTTTGAACCAGGTTCGTGATCGTGGCTCATAACGAAGAGAACAATGGGGTGAAGTGCAGCTTGGGAGGCGTTCCAGTGGAAAGATTGGGAGGCGTCCTGCCCAATGAAGTTATAATTTTCTGCGAAATTCGAAATTCATTAAGGCAATTGCCTCAGTTGGGGCAAGAGTGGCTTTCAAACTTCGAAGATAATTGGACTGCGATTTGCTAACGTAATGTTGCCTTCTAGGTTTTTCCAGCCTTTCAACGAGCTCATCCATTACTCCGATGGAGTTGAAACTACTGTCATTAAGAGACACTTGTCTGCGCGCACCCACTGCTTGTACCTAATTTCATCCTATTCGGGGGTGTGGTTTCGAAGGAAATTCTTTAACGGCGCGAGGCCAGGACATCGGGAGCAGGCGTTGAGCATGCAATCTTGATTTTCCAGACTACAGACAGTCATAGCCATAAGGGAATAAGCTGCCTCATGTATGTTCAATGCATGTAGCATCAGCTTTACGTTCTGGTGGTACTCACACACCCAAACAGCTTGTGTACCAGCCGATCCAGCAAGTTCGCACCAAGGAGGTCGAAGAGATGCGAAGGTGGAAAACGACGCTTGCAGAATCGGGTTTTCTTGCTTCCACTGAACGAAAGCTTTTTTTAGGTTCAACAAAAGCAGGCGCTTTTGGTTTCCTCGCACGACGTCTTTTTTTTGGGGGGGTGAGGCAGTACGATATACAGTCATCCTGGTAAAAATTCGTTATCGACGTTTTCACACTGACCTTCAGGGGACGCTTTCTTCTTGTACTATGATTTTCTAGTAGGCCTTTCGACTCACGGTGGCGCCTCGCGGATCGCACCAGCTTTTCCCCGCAATTAAAGTACTGGCAGACTTGAGGGATCGTCCAAAACTGTGGGCACAAAGCAAGGATTCCGAGCTTTTGCTGCCGCGAACGTGCATTGCGGTATTTGTTTCGAAGGCTGGACAGCAGGATCTTGTAATCTTCTGCCAGTCTTCCGTCATCACATAGTGCTTTTATTAGAGGCACACTAGTGTCAGTGTTGACGCTTGCATCGACCGTAGATTTTAGCAGTTTTCTCTATTTAAACTCAACAATGGGAGGTTGGCTCGCAGGACGCTTCCGTCTCCTTGGAGTATGCGACGCTGGACTGGGGAAAGTGTCAGAAACTTCAGCGCATACCATTTGTGTTGTGTCTTCAGACTCAAGTCCAGCCATTGTTTTTTTTTTCATTTTGGTACACTGGCTGTAACACTTGGGACATAGCCTATCCCCAGGCACTAAGTTCAAGGACTTCAAGCTTTGCGCCAGCGTGTTGGTAATAACCGTTGTTCCGCGTCAAGGGCGTTCGTGGTTTCCAAGTGGATCCGTGCACAGTTTCAAGGCTGTGCGCTTAGTGTACTTTGAAAACTACACATTATAATGGTGCGCACATATGTTGGTGATGGTCAACTTCGGCCTTCTAACCCGATCAGAAATTACATCTTGTTGGTCAGGCGGCAGGTCATTGAACTGCTTGATCCAGGCACTTCGTGCGTAGTACCTACGATGACATCGCCGAGGACCGAATCAACAATCGGGTGGACGATTGACGACACTGCAACAATGAGTCACGCGGTTGTTTCATAAACCTTGCATCTGTGAGAGTAAGAAATATCTTGTACGATATAATATAGCAAACAACGTATTTCCCCATTGCTCATAGAACTCATGTTCGAAATGTATTTGGTTAGACAGCTCCATAGCGGCGCTTCACGTTTTTAGCGAAGCTGTATATGTGTCGGTTTCCCCATTAGTGTGGGCTAACGGAAGTCACGTTGACAGAAAATCGCACGCGCTCGATCCACAGCCATGTAAATCACTACGTAGCTCTTAATGAAATATAGATATCACAAACAATATTCCGAAACCAGCCCCTAACACGACGCTGGTACGCCGAGTTTATTGACTGATACATTGTTCACATATATAGTAGACGCTGCGGAATGCCCGTCTGCTGCCCCGCCCTGCTTCGTCTTCCCTTACCCAACCCCCCGACTCCTGGCTGTCTCCCCTCGCACGCTCGGACGCCCAGTCCCAGTGCGCCCTGGTCGACAGGGCTCGGGCCTATGGGTGGTGAGCGCGACAAACGGCGGCGCTGCGAAGCGTGCCTCCGTGACGTCGGCTTAGGGATTCTCGCATTAGTCGTTTGCTTCACTCAAGCTCACTCTCCCTGCTGTTTCGTTGCGCTCGGTTGACGTCTGATGCTTGTCCGCACCATATTTTGCTTATGCGTAACTTTTTATCATAATAATATACTTAAAATCGCATACACTAGCCCAAGGCGTGAGTTGAAGTCAGTGGCGGATCCAGAGGGGGGGGGGGGCCTGGGGGCCGGGCCCCCACCCAAGACACCTGCTCACCCCCCTTGCTTTCCCCTTTCATACCCATCTCCACCTATAGGCCTCCTGCGCTGGAGTTTTGGCGACATGCAGCGCCCCTAGTGGCCGACGCCTCTGGGTAGTACAAAAGCAGACGACCCCAGCCGCCCTCCATGCGTTTTCAATTACAAGGCAGAGTGAAACTTGGTTGTACGTAATTTAATCGCTTTACGGGGCGTTTAAATGACTGCATACTGTATGAAATAGCCCTTAAAGTAGTTGTAGAGACTAAACAAAATAATATCCGCTCAAACAAGCCGATTTATCGGCTTTCTTTTGAGCGAGCTGTCGCGGTCGTCGCGGCGTGGGACAGTATCGCCAGGTCGGGTGTTCTAACTTCCTTACGACGATTACCGTTCTTTCTTCTTGCGTGCGGTCGACAAAGGAAAGTTCACGAGTAGCATAAACACGGAACGCTAGGTAACGGCAAAAGGTTGCTTCAGCGGGGGCATGCAAGCGAACCCAAGAATTGCGCAGCCGACTCAGCTAGCTGACACTTCTGGCCTGGGGCCGCCTTGAAAACGAGTGGAAATTTTGTTTTGTATTTTCGCTAACTAAATGATCCTTGCGTAACGTTTTACGCCGCATGATTTACGAACGGCAGGGTACACGTTGTGCGAACGCGACCTTAGCGCGTTCCCTTTGGTTCGGCTTCGCCACACCGCTTGCTCCTCGCAGGAATTTGCTCGGCAAGACGTCGGCGAGGGGGATCTACCTCCTCGCCGTAGGAGTGTCTCTAAAGGAGCCATGAAGAGAAAACACAAGTTCGGTTCATTCAAAAGATTGTCTCGTTAGAATCATACTGACACCACTTTTAACGTAAACTTCGCTCAAATAAGCTACATAATTAGGAAAAACGGGAATGGTCATGCGACCCACCAGCTCATTTCCCGCAACAGAACCTATGTCGTCACATGGGCTAAGCTCTGCGATTGGCGGAGGCTGGCAGAAGCAGACGCAAATTAGGTAGAACTTACAAACTAGACGAACGAGCGATTTGCGCTTACATTTAGGGCACATTCTTTACAAAGCAATAAGATTGATGGGACAAACAGTGGAAGTTAAGAAAGCACATGTAAACATAGAAGTACTGATGCGTTCTGCTGTTCGTACTGCGCACAGCATGCTTTGGTTTCGCTGCACAGCACTACGGGGCTTGGGGTTGTCTCAGACGACACTGGCCGATTGACGCAAGCAACGGTGTCTTACGTGACCCCATTTGTCGAGCGAGCACTGTTTCAGGGCACGAATATTTTCTCCCAGAACAAAAACAAGCCAGGTTTAAATGCGGGCAAAAACAAACCAAACGCTTGCCACGGTATGGTGGCGCCATCTAGGTTACGGAACGTAAAGAAACGCGGGATCAAACCAACACCACTCTACAGCGTGGAGACAACCTTTGAACGGTCCCGTGCCGCCGCAATTGGGCCAACGGGCTCAACGCGTTATTCTTTTCGTTTCCCACGAGACCTAGCAACGCGAAACAGACAATATGATTCAAACTTTTTCAGTAAACCGCGTTGCGGCGATAATTTTAGCGCGGTTTTGACACAATGACTTGCTTCGGCGGCGAGCGAGCAACTGAAAATGGCGGCGCCAACGTATACGTGTCCCTACCCTGTACGGCGGATGCGTGAATGAAGGTACTCTAGGCTGCAGAGCGGTCGGTTTCAGTGATGTCACTTGGGAGCACGAAAACGCACGATTGAGCGGGAAAATCAAAATTTTAACCTAAATTGTTTAATTTCTCAGTGAATAAAGCACCGTTTGTATCCGGACAAGCGCTGGGGGCACTATAAAACACGAAATCTTTCGAATAAAAGCAACTTTTGTTTTCTCTTCATGGCTCCTTTAAGCCGGCGAGCACGCGCGGGAGGCAAGCTGCGCGCGGGGAGTCGGAGCTCGGGAAGCAAGGCGTCAGGACGCGCCTGGTGATCTCCTTCCTTCGAGGGTCGGGCAAAAAGGAGGGCGACAATGGCTGCCATCGGCGTCCCAGCGAGGCACACGCGAGCGCGCTGAGGCGCCCCCGGAGATGACTGTTGTCGCGGTGAGTCGAACCTCTCGATTCCCTTACATTGCCCGGGCGAGGAACTAGATCCTCGCCGTCAACCAGCTAGCCTGCATGCTCTTTGAATGTTTATTATCCTGTAATAAATGTCAATGAGCGAAAACACTTGTCGCTTCCTTTGTTCCGGTGAGCCACGGCCCGCCGCGGCTGGCGCGGCACAGCGCGCAGCCGCGGGGTGGGAGATAGCTTGCTAGCTGGGCGAAACGAGAAGACGAAGACGGATTAGTCTCTCTCGTCGCCGGTTTTGCTATTGCAGGGGAAAGTAAACCAATCTACTTTAACCCCTCTATAACACCACAACGTGTACTAGCGAGTAGATGAGGCATTGCGTGAAATAAATAAAATTAATCGCTATTAAATGACGCAAAGCAACCACCAAATCGCACGCCCGCTGCCTGCAGAAATCTGTACTTCTATATTTACACTACATAACATAACACAGCCGCATACACGGCGCGGCCCCGATTATGTACATGCGATCATCACTGACTGTTTTGTTTATCTTCGTCTCTAACAATCTGAACGCCGACACGCCAGTTTTGTCCTCAAATGGAGTTGGACAGCGAGACAAGAACAGCAAATTGGTCACTTCCAGTTAATTGTCCCCCGTCTTCACACTTCGCCATATTATTGTGAAATATTATTGGCGATTCGCTGAATTTTTTCTCTTTGCATTCAAAGCCCCCCTCCCCATCCCACCCGATTTGCCGTCCAGCCCTCTGCCGTGTCGGCTGCATGCAACTCGGCCCTACACTTCAAAACGTTGCTGACCCTCATTCTAGCCTATTAAGTGCGAACTGAGAATTGATGCAAGAGCGTAATTAGGTAAAGTGAGCGCAAACAAGGAAAGCGAGCGGCCTCTCGGTTCACCCGACGTTCTACGGCCACTAATTGCGGAATCGCAAAACATATATTTCACGCTTCTGACGCTCGCTGAATTTTGTCACTGAGACACGCAACAAAACGGCAATTGGCTAACGCTGCACCATGTATTCGTAACGGCGACGCAAACGAGCACTGTTTATTGAAAGTGCACGCATAGTGCGCAGGTGCTCAAAAGGGCGGCGCGCCGGAGCAGACGAGCCTGCGTTCCGCCGGACTCGCTGGCTTTTTAAAGCGCGATCATCGCCGATTGCGTCACCCTTCTTTTCTGATCGGCTGTTGCTGAAAAGTCCTTCACCTAGAGTATTAGTTTAAACTAAAAGTTTCGCTTCAAATTTCACTTTATACGACCATCGATCGGTGAACCTGCGAGTGGCCGAGTGCAGTCACCGTCCCGGCACTTTCGTCGGTGCTGTAGACGTATTTAGCGCTGCAAAGCTTTTCCCACTAATGCCAAGTTGATCGCCAGAAGAGATCGGACTCGTCGGGGATGGGCTGGTGACCATGTCGCAAAACAATTGGGAGAATCGAGCTCATTTTGCTTCTGTCAACACGGGATCCTATGGGACCCGCGCAGCTTTGTACTACCCCGAAGTACTGCCCGGAAGCCGCTTGCGCAGCGCCCCCTGGGCAGCGCACGAGGCCTATCCGTTTTATCCGCCAACAACGTAATGTTCCTCCATGTGTGCATGGCTTTGGGCTCATAGCAGGCACATGTCGACTTCGCGCCGCCTCACATTTCACCCCCCCCCCCCTCCTCCCACCCCGGCGGCTCGTTCACTGTTTCCCATTCCCGCGGTTTTCGCTGCCAAGCGCTGCCCCACAGCAGCCGCCAAGGCCATGAGCAAGGGAGCACGGCTCGGCAGCGCCGATGCAGACGACAAAGATTGAGCAAAAAAAAAAAAAGGAAAGCTCCCGAGATTTGTGCAACACCTTTGGTCTCTTTGCCTGTCCAGAGCAGTTTTGAGCAGCTCCTGGGAAGTCCAGAACTGCCCCCGCATAAAGCAAATGAAATAAGAATAATAGATGAAATTAAGAATAGACGTGGCCTTGATTTTTATGACAGCAAATGGATAGAAAACGCGGTAAAAGCTATGTTTTAATGTTCTGTCCAACAAATAAAAAATTAATAAGCTGGCTCGCGAGCGCAACCCCAAGTCGAACTGTAACAGGTTCCGACAGGGGGCGCGGGACCATTGCGGTGGGAAAATTGAATTTAATTTAGCTAAAATATACGGCGTTTGTCATGGGAACGGGCGGGGAAGAGCGCGAGGGGGGGGGGGGGTGTTGAGAGGGAATACATGGCGTGGCAGTGGCTGCAGAAGACTATCGTCTTTCGACGCCATTTGCAGAGAAGCGAGCAGATACGCGGCCAATTTTTTTTATCTCGTGCCATTCCAAAGTTGTTTTCGCATTTTGGTGACGATGGCTCAATCAAAGTTCCATAAACTTCGCATGTTAGGTCCCTGTCTCCCTCAGAACGCAATAATGTAATCCATTTTTACCGATAACAAATCACATAGGTCACAGCAAACGCTATTGAAATCTGTGAGGTCACAGTGGGATAGTGCGGGAACTTCAAGGCGCCTTCACTTCCCATCTGTTTTGAATGCGTAAGTATTTCTATGCCTACCCCAAGCGTAAATCTGTCTGTCCACACGTAACGTAAGACGCATCACTTGGTTGCAGGCGATTAGTGGGAAATGTTTACGCATCTCGATAAGCCCTATAGAGGAGTTTGTTTTTATTTTTCGTTTTGTTTCTTGGGCATTTTATGGTTTATTATAAGCCTTTTCTCGGCAAGGGTGGCGTTTTTGGAATTGTGCAATGGTAATTTACTAATACGAGTGAAATAGATTTTCCGTTCTTTATTGTCCCTTTGACACAATGTCCGTAATAGCTTTTTTCCACATACTGTGGTGAAATTTGTTGTGAGCAGCGCACTAAACCAGTGAATAATAAATTGCTATTTTAAAAAATAGTTAAGTGAAATAGTATAATTACTCGATTCTAACGCGCCCCCGATTCTAACGCGCACCCGATTTTCCCGGCAAAAAAACGAAAAAACTTGCACCTCCGATTGTAACGCGCACGGAACTTTGTGAGCAAGAAAAACGAATGCGAGAGAAACGGGCGATATGTTTCTCGAAGTAATCTCACTCATCTCACTCCTCGTCGCTCTCCGCTGACCACAACATCTCGTCCTTGGTGGCGTCAAGCGCGTTCGCGATGCCACACTTCATAACGGACGTTCAACCATGGTCGATGGCATCGTGGCCCACGCCTCGCACGCCCATCCTGCGAGCTTCTCCAGAGGCGCACGCTTCAGCCGACCGCTCGTTTTGAACGCGTGAGAGCCGCTGCTGCCACTGCTGTTATCAAGCGCGCAAGTGGAACGATTTGACGGTTTGTGTGAACGCCGATAGAAAAGCCTAGGCGCCTATGCTTCCTGCGTCCGAAAAATCGTTATAGTGAACTAGAATACTTCTAGCAAGTTCACTCTAAAATCGTTGCTAAAAGCTTTGGCGCCATCTTGAGATGGCGATGGCGATACGAAATTTCCGTTGTTGTGGCAGTTTCGGTTTCGTATACGATTCTAACGCGCATGCGATTTTTCGACCTATTTTTCCGGAAAAAAGGTGCGCGTTAGAATCGGTAATTACGGTACTTTCATTGTATTCTTGTTGTTATCATTAAACTCCCCATTAGGCTGGAAATAAATGAAGATGTGAACAATTTGGTACAATTTTCGTGAATGTAAAACCATGCTGACCATGCTTGGTCATTACAGGGTAAACATTGAATATTGGTCCGTTGATATTTTTTATGCTTGGTCATTCACATAATTTTAAATGGTACTCTTTTCTGTAGAGGTGGACAGAACCATTCGAAAACTGGAGAGACCAGCCTTGAGGACCCTGGACAGCGTCTTCAAGCGGCTAGCAAGGGAAACTCCTCTTGAAGGCAGCATTACCACTGCTGCCGGCAGCACTGACACTACTAGTCCAACGTCATCGACGGTTCCAGACGTCCATACTTCTTGCGTTGCAAGCTCTTCCAAACCCATTCTTCATTCAGCTTTTTCTTGCGGCGAAGCAACAGATCACGGTGACTACAGTCCTGCCTTCTGTATTCCACATGCAGCAGTAGACCCGCCAGGTTACATTGAGTTTCCCGCAGCGGACAGCAAGAATATACAAGGAGTTCCGAACGATATCGGCAGCTGTATCGGCAAGCCACTTGATGATTTCTCGAAGAAAATGTTGCTACAGGAGCACTGGAAACCCCCAAAAGGCTACACATTTCCTTTTTCTTTTCATAAAAAAGATGGAAAAGATGTCCGACGTCATGCTACACGGGATCATTTTGATAAGTTTGAGTGGTTGGTCCTCTCGGATATTCACAAAGGGTTTTATTGCAAGTACTGCGCCCATTTTGTGCCGGGAAACGTTGGCGGCAAGCACAAAACGGTGCCTCTTCAGCAGCTGGTTTCGAAGCCACTAACGCAGTTCAAGAATTTGCTGAAGAAGGACGGTAGCCTGACTACTCACGCAAAAAAAAAGCTATCACTTGGCTGCTGTGAGTTCTGGGAAGGAGTTTCTCCAGCGCATTAGCGCGCCTGAGAGAAGCGTAGAAAACCAGCTCAACGCCCATCGATTGTGTCAGATTAAAGAAAATCGACGAAAGCTAGTGCCAATCGTCAATACTATAATTTTTTTTGACCGGCAAAATATTTCTTTGCGTGGACGCAGAGATGATCAGGCGCTCTTGAAAGAAAGTGAAATGAACTTTTCTTCTTTCGTGAACAAAGGAAATTTCAGGGAACTTTGACGTTTTTAGATTGAAAGCGGAGACAAGGACTTGCTGAACACCTCACTCGTTCGTCACGCCGGGAGACGTACATCAGCAAGACCATCCAGAACGAGCTTATATCCTGTTGCAGTACTCAAATCAGTTCTATCATCAGAGAAAGAGCTAAAACTGCGGTTTTATACAGCATCATGTTTGATGAGACTACGGATATCGCCCACGAATCGCAACTAGCGCTGGTGTTGCGCTACGTGCATAACGCCGTACTGCGCGAGGACTTCCTTGAATTTATCTCTTTGAGAAGGCCATCTGCCGAGCACTCTGAGACCATGAATCAAAGTGTCCACGAGCCAACCATTACAGGTAAAGATCTGGGGCGCACTGTTCTCGCCATCCTACAAAGGCATGGACTGAATTTAAAAAACTGTGTCGGAGTTGGGACAGATGGTTATAGCACGATGGTGTCTGAAACGAAGGAAGCGGTAGCATAGGTTCAGAGAAGTGCGTCGCATGCTCTAAGATGCCCATGCTACAATCACGCTCTTAATTTATTAATTTCGAGATCAACTGAAGTGCAAGATATCCGAAACGCTGTCGGTGTGATAAAAGAAGTAATTGCATTCATCACAGCTTCGTTTAAAAGGAATGAAGTTTTCAAACAGATGTTTGGAGGGAAACTCTCAGGATTCTGCGAAACCCGATGGGTCGAACGTCATGAAAGTGTTCAGCAGTTCCGCAGCTCTCTCCCGAAGATCGTCGAACGCCCACTGGAGGGAACGCTAGAGTGCCTTCAGAGCTGCAACACTTCTCGATGCGGTATCTGATAGCCAATTCATTATTGCTTTGGTGGTCCTAAAGGATCTTTTGGCCCACACATATCCGCTCAGCAAGGTGTTTCAAAAGCCATCGATAGACGTTAGGACGGCTCAAGACGCTGTACAGGACACGCTGACAGTACTGCCTGGAAAGCGACGTTTGAGCGAAAGCGGATTTTCTAACATTTTTAACGAGGCCACTGCACTCGCTGAGGACATCGGGACAGATCTTCGCCTGAAGCGCGCACCGAAAAGACAGGCTTGCTCCCAAAATATGTCCACGAGTGACGTTGCCACTTACTTCAGACAAACTGCCTACGTGCCTCTGTTGGACAATGTGACCATGGACATCATCCAAAGATTTTCATCTGAGACGCTGGATATATTCCAGCTCTTTTCTTTGTTGCCTTCTAATTTAGTACATGCTAGTTGCACTTCCGGAGGTAGCCTGATTTGCAGCAGCTTTGCAATGAAGTACGGCTCAATTACTCGCATGCCACCGACTAATCCTTAACAGGCGTTCCGCGTTGAGTACGACTTGTGGTTTGCCAAGTGGTGCAGAGAAAAGGAATGTGCTGCGCGCATTCCGTCGACAGCCATTGAGGCCTTCGGCGCTTGCGATAAGGACATTTTTTCAACGATTCACACACTCCTGCAGCTCCTGGTGACGCTGCCGATCAGCGTTGCGACAGCAGAAAGGTGCTTCTAAACTCTTCGCAGACTGAAGACGTGGATTCGGTCCACCATGGGCGAAGATAGATTGTTAGGACTTTCTTTATTGTCTACACACCAGGACATTTTCGTCGACGTAAGTAGTGTAATTGAGCGATTTGCTCATGCTGCTAACCGCAGGTTGCTGCTATCTCTGTAATCCGTCTATAACGGAAAAACGAATGGCTGTAGATTGAGTGCTGTTATCTTTGTAATCCGTCTACAAGCGAAAAACGAATGGCTGTAGATTGACTTTTTTGTGTCGGGTGCGTTAGTGTATGCATCTTTTTGTATCATTCACATCAATCATTTGTGTGTTTAGAAGCTAAGAAATTTATTTGAAATGTTTATTTAGGCACAGTATGCACCTTCAGTTTATGCTGTCCGGTGCTTGAGCGATTCCATGTGTCTGAAAGTATGTCATATGCCTTATTGGAATTTTTGGTTGTGCTTTTTCGGCGTTGTGGTTCAGTCGCCGACGCTCCCTTTGCATTAAATAAAAAATCAGAACAATGTATACTGACTCTTTTTTGCTTTTTGCTTGACATTTCCCTCCAATACATAGCATATACAGAGTACCGTAATTACCGGATTCTAACGCGCACTTTTTTTCCGGAAAAACAGGCCGAAAAATCGCATGCGCGTTAGAATCGAATACGAAACCGAAACTGCCGAAACAGCTGAAATTTCGTTTCACCTATCGCCATCGCCATCTCAAGATGGCGCCAAAGCTTTTAGCAACACTTTTTCGGATCTAGGCGCCTAGCACGCCTAGGGTTTTCTATCAGCGTTCACACAAATCGTCAAATTATTCCACTTGCGCGCTTGATAGCAGCAATGGGAGAAGCGGCAACGAAGGTGCGCCGCTTCCACGGCTTACGAGCGGCTCCCACGCGTTCACAACGAGCGGTTTGCTGAAGCGTGCGCCTTTGGAGAAGCTGGCGGGATGGGCGTGCGAGGCGTGGGCCACGATCCCATCGGCCATGGCTGAACATTCCGTCAGAAGTGTGGCATCGCGAACGCGCTTGATGGCACCGAGGACTTGATGTCGCGGTCAGCGAAAGGCGACAAGGAGCTCTCGGAGAGCGACGAGGAGTGAGATGCGCGAGATTACTTCGGGAAATAAATCGCCCGTTCCTCTCGCATTCGTTTTTCTTGCTCACAAAGTTCCGTGCGCATTGCAATCGGAGGTGCAAGTTTTTTCAATTTTTTGCCTGGAAAATCGGGTGCGCGTTAGAATCGGGGGCGCGTTAGAATAGGGTAATTACGGTAAATCCTTCCTTATTCAATGTGTCGGATAAATTGTACTTCCAGCTCTGAGTAGAACTTAACGCCAGAAATCACGACGGACGTGCTAGGATTTGTCTTGCAAACATCTTAGGCCACTGCGACTAACTGACCAGTCGCACGTGCACACTGCGTACTTTTCCCGAGTTTCTTCAGGACAAAAATAGGTCAGAACATTATGTAGCGCCGCAAGGTTAGTTTTCTTCTACGCCTTTAAAATAAGCATGCTTGGGGTACACAGGTTTAGTACACGTACCAGCACGAAAAAGCATTGAGTATTTGCGTGGATTTCTTCAGGGGGCAACTTTCATCTCGCTCTCCGCGCCTTCCTGTTTCCTGCTATGCAAATGTAGTGAGGCCCCTCCCCCTTGGTGCCACCCTGGATCCGCCCCTGGTTGAAGTATAGTGTTGGATACCGCTCCTAAAGAAACATTGCCGGCATTGACCCATTGCTAGCGAACCGGTCCTGTGTGCATCGCAGAGTCGGAGCTGGGCGTCAGCTTCCGCATTAAGCAACCTTTCGAACAAAAGGAACAGCCAGCTGCTAGTAACAGACAACAAAGAAAATAGAAGACCTAACCAAATTCCCGGCCTTCGGGGCTGTCGACTTTGGCCGATGGCATTACGATTCTCTGCAATCGTATGTAAGGTAACAGTTTTTTCAGCCGTGCCGAATGCTCGAAAGCATTGTATCACATCTTTTTACGTTGTAACGGCATGAACGTATGCCGACATGCACTATTGCGCGCAAAAGATGTATGTTGAGGTCCATATAACCTACTGTGGCGCATGCTTGTTTTATATTAGGGTTCTAACCAGTGTAGAGGTTTACTTAGCAAAACGAGACACGTCTACGGTAAAGATACGGTAACACTGTTTGTTCAGACCAGGGGGATATTTCGGTACATTACCCGCAGCCATATCTCCCCGATATTCAGATATGCGTTATAGGAAAACTGCCCTCAAGAGGAAGAGGAGGAGGAGGAGAAAACTTTAGTAACATCGGGCTGATTAGTGGGCCGGGTCCTTCGTTCAGGTCAAGAGAGTAACAGTAATTTTCTTCAATTCATAGAACGCCATCCCGAGTACTCCAGGATTTGTTCTTTACGCCTGGAATGGTCGGAAAAGAATAAAGAGCTGCTTGGAACTATTCATCGGTTTTTATTCTTGTAGTATATGCCCGTGTACTATTTTTTGCGTTCGTTAGCGAATATATGAAGCCTTCAACACCGTAATCATGCCATTATTGTTCGGGTTGAGAGACAGCTCGTTATGATAACGATGGTTATGATAGAAATTAGGAGCACAAAAGCCGCCTTAGAGTACCCTGGACTATGTCACATATGGTGCGATCGCGGTTGCATAGCACAAACCATTTCATTGTGTTTACATGTGAATAAAGAACATACGCTGCGTATATGCACCTTCTTACACGCAGCCATAACCAACGCCAATTTGTGAAGAAGGGAATGTATGCCATACGGCCTGAAGAAACTATCCACACTATCTTTGTGAGCCTCCCAAACATCCCCAATCCTACTAGTAAGACATTCGTGACGGTGCAGAAAAATTAATGCGTTGGGCACAGAAAAAAAAAACATTCATCTGATAAAAGTGAACAACAACGAAAGAAAGCGAAGACAGCCGCTTTATTTCCTGCTGTGCGATGCGCGTGTAGGGGCCCGCTGCTTGGTATGAAGTAGTAGACTGGTGAGTTTTCGTAAGAGCATCTAAAAAATACTGTAGGGAAGCCTACACATCTTGAATACTTATCAAGGAGCTCTGAGCGCTGAACCGCGTGTATAAGCTAGACAGGAGGAGTTGCACACGATCTTCTGACCAATGCTCTGATTAAAGTTGTTCTTTCTCTCCTCGTGTGTTGCAAACTTGTGGGGGATACAGCTTGAAATTACTCAAATGAACATTCAAGGTACCTTACAGGCCCAGCAGGGCATTGAGTAAGAGGGGCTTGTGGAGGAAATCACACCAAAATAACGAACAAAAGTTATACAATAATTAGTCATGTCATATACAGATATCAACAAGTCAAGTAAGCTGTCAAAAAAAAAAGAACTTCATCACATCATCGTAACAACGGCAAGAGAATTATACAAAAAATAAGAACATCATCAAGTAAAACACAATGCGAAACTAAGAAAAAACCAATGCGAACGGAATCATTCCTGTTCAATCTGATAAATGGATCTGCAAGTGATGACGGAATGTTTCCGGGTTAGTCATCGACGCGATGGTATCAGGAAGATCATTCCACAAGCGGATAGCACGTGGAAGAGCGGATGAATTAAATGCGTTGGTGGTGCCGTGCATGCGTGCGAAGCTACGTTGGTTAAATAATCTGTGTGATGTGGAAACAGGGGTTATAATGCGCAAAGGGGAATCTGGTGCTATGAATGTATTTGTGAAAAATGCACAGGAGAGCGATTTGCCGGCGCAGATGCAGTGTTTCTAGTGAAAGATCGTGTTTTATTTTTGTTATACTAGAGCCGAAGTTATATGACTTGGTTATAAACCTTGGTTATAAATGTATCAGAAGCTGGCAAAAATAACTGAATTACTAGAAATACGCTTTGCAATGCACTAAACCGTCTGTCTGTCTGAAAAACTTTTTGCTGATATATACAGGGAAGATGTTTGAGGTGGCCCGGAGGGCGCCACCTCTCACAATTTACTAGGTGGGCTTCTCATTACAAAAGCCCATTGGCAATCGCTGCGGCTCGGGCTCGGTCGACCAGGGCCTTCTGGCTCACTAAGTCGGAGCAGCCGAGCAGGGCTGCCTCCCAGTCCTCCCGGGTGGGGTTGGGTTTTGGGGCGAGGTTCGGAGTTGATTGGCATGCCCACACAATGTGGAAGATGTCCGAAGACTTCTCCGCACAGTGCGGGCATTCTCCTTTATAGGCAGGATCAAAGTGTTTTAAAACTGCCGGGCACAGCAATGTTTTGGTGTGAAGACGGAGGAGGGTGCGTTCCTCTGCCTTTGTAAGGCCCTTACAGGGCTTAGGATAAACTGCGTGGCCGAATAGGTATAATTCAGTAATTTCTCGAAAAGTGGGGGCCTGTTTGGGTTCGGAATTCATTTCGGAAGGGTCTGAAGACGTTGCCCGGAGAGTGAGCGCCCAGGCAGTGGCGTCTGCTGTTTCGTTGCCTTCGAGGCCCATGTGAGCAGGAGCCCATACGATCGTTCGAGACGCGGGGGCCCCGATATAGTCGCTATTTTGAAAGATGCAATACGCAAAGTGAGGAATGTACCCCTGTTCAATGTTTCTGCAGGCCCCCCTCGAGTCGGTGATGATGACTCGCGACTCCTGCTCTGCGGCTGCTAGCGCAATGGCGACTTCCTCCGTCTGTGTTACGTTTTGAGCTCTGAATGTTAGGCCATTCACCGCGACGTTTTGGTGGACGACTGCGGCCGTGTACCACCCCCCATGGTGAGGGCCTGTGGCGTCCACGTAAAAGATTCAGTACTTGTTACCATAGTGGCGGCCCAGTGCCTCCGTCCGCGCCAGGCGCCTGCCACTGTGGTCGTCACGTGTCATGTTGGCCGGAAGAGGGCGCACGTGCAGGGCGTATCTCCAGACTTCGGGGATGCGTACGCGCTCTTCCGTTAGAGTTGTGTGGTGGATGTGTAGCCGGGCTAATAGGCGGCGTCCCGACGGCGTCTTTGAAAGTCTTGTATATTGATTAGTTCAGTGTGCCTCCCGGAGCTCCGCGAAAGTGTTTACCATCCCCAGGCCCCTGAGGCGCTAGTTGGACGTGTTTATCGGGAGGTCGAGGGCACGCTTGTACATCTTTCTGAGAATCACTTCGAGGGCGTTCTCGTCAAACTTGCGCAGGTAAAGGTGAGGAGTCGAGTAGAGGACTCGACTGATCACGAATGCATGCGCCAGCCGGAAGGCGTCTTTGCACCGTAATCCCCCGCGTTGGTTGGAAACCCGGCGGACCTTTCGGCCCACCTGGTCCCCCACCTTACGCAGTGCGGCTATTGTTGTATCTACCCGTCGATGTTTGTGGATAAAAAGGCCAAGTACTCTAACCTCATCGTGTTCGGGTATCGGGCCGCTGGCCAGGGAGAGTTCCATTGTGGTGGTGCACTTAGGCGACGGGCGAATGTGCACAAATGCGGCCGTCAAATCGGGTGATTTCTAGCCCAGGCACTGCTTCCCCTCACAAGCGGAGTGTAGCGGACGACAGCGGCGCGAATCCCTAAGCCAACGTCAGAGCCAGGGGGCGCCACTCAAACATCTCACCGCCAATATAGCTGCGCTTCCGCGGCTCAACCGCCCGTATTAAGCCTGACCAGGACTAAACCGTGTTTCTCTCTCTCTCTCTGCTGCCAATATGTGACCGTCTACGGAGGGGGTATTCTTAAAGAAACGCCTTTAACTCTTTCTTAAAGCTATCCCAAAACAAATTATAAGGCAATTAGTCGCTAAGAGAATGCTATCAATACACCGAGTTTTATTTACTTTATCCCGTAGTTCGCAGTGAAGTTGTAAATTTCCGGGATTACCGCCTGCTCTCAATACATGGACTTCTGCCGGAGCGAAACAAAGAGCCTCATGTCTGTCGGCTGGAATAGAAATGCCACTTCCAAGCTGCATTAGCTAGGTAAATAAGAAATACTCTCAAGCGCAAATTTCAAGCTACGTGTTTTGTTACGTTCACTCCTTGGAATGCGCCCAGCGTCGCAAATCCTCCTCCTTGACAGAGTGGGATGGCACTGAAGTTTTCGAGGCTTTAGGTAATCATCGATTTCTCTGAGTTACAATACCTGCTTTAAACACGTAACACAAAGTGAATTCTGGCAGTTTCGCATTATTTAAAAATATTGAAGAGCTCAAGAGAACACGCCAATTCCGCGCAATAAAACCGTGCAGTTTGACAGGCTCCAGGGAAGTGCAGCGTGCTCGTGCAGCCTAACACTATGTTCACGAACCTTTGATAGGATATGGGCACATCCTCAAATTTGGAAAAGTATTTTGAATCTTCGTACCTTTCCGCCCAACGGAAATGTCACCACTGTTACCTGACATGGTACCTGAGAAGTGTCACTTTACTGTTTACATCGCAGCAAAAAAGAGACCCCATCAATTGCTACTGCGCATACGACGCAGACGTCTGTAGTGTTCACACCCTTTTAGCAGACGGCGGTTGCTTTTAAACCGGTCTGAACCAGCCACGGCCAGCCAAGAGCAGACTGCTGTGGAAGGTGTCGCTGCGGGCGGCGCTCGCCATTTGGCAGGTGCCGTGGAGCCGCCTGTGAGGAATCATTTTCAAAAAAATATTTCCTCCGCAATAAGGCAAAGTACTTTTTCAAATTTTTTATATGCTTTAGAAATAACATTGAGCTATCTTTTAGGTATTTTTAAAGACCGTACAATGTTGCCCACATGGCCGTTTTCGGTACCCTTAGGGGCAGTTTTTGTAAAAATCCAATATTATTTGTTTCTTACCAAAGGAACGCTATGAGGCTTTGTGATTGGAAACGTTGAAAATTAATGTAAATGTCCTAGAAAACCAGTAAAAAATTTTTGTTGTGCTCATTTGAATAAAAGTTGACTAAGAAAATGATCAAACTATGACGATTTTTCTCAGATTACCGCTGTCGATTCAGGTGGAAAATCACTTAGCTCGGCATTTATTTTTTACGGAAGCCTAGCCTCTTATTAGATCTGTCTAAATGCTCACACATGCTATCGTAAGCTGTAATGTCTCCTTGGCAAAAAAATTTAAAAGTTATCACATTTTACGTCTTTTTTAGGTCTTTGGATGCCACTGTAAGGACGAAAAACAATTGTTTCGCCAGAAATACCTCACCGAGTATCACGTCTAGACTCAAAATTGCTAAAATAAATATTTGAAGCCTACCCGGAAGATTGAAAAATAGCCGTGTTCCCTTTGGCATGAAATCACCCTGCTGCACTTTATGCTAAACAAACACGCTTTCTGAGATAGTGGAAGTGCCTGTCTATGAGGCCCCTGAAGCAGGTGTGTCAACTTTTTGCCTCCAGTTGAAATGCTTTTAGGTAAAGGCCCTTCAATAACTTAGATTCAATAACCATGAAATACCCAAGCGTAATATAACTATGCTATGCGCATCAAGAAACTCACTCAAGAGGTTTTTCCTTTTTCTAGGTAAGCTTAGAAAATTGTGCATTGTTTGTATGCTTGGGGACATAGGCGTGCGCACAGGGGGGGCAGGGGGGGCGGCCTCCCCCCCTAATAATCTGAAGGGGGGCGCCAAAGTTGCCCCATGCCTTGCCGATGTAACACATGAAAGTAAAAATTTCTGCTCAGAAATATTTTGTATGTGTTGCAATATTCCATGGCCTTGAAATAAAAATTTTATAACCATCCCTCTTTGCACTGCGTTCAGGCCGCTAGGCCTTCAGTGGGAAAAGGGGGGGGGGGGCGCAGCGGTAAGACTTTGCCCCCCCCCCCCCTAATCGAGAACTCTGCGCACGCCTATGCTTGGGGACATCACCAAGATATATTATTAATGTTGCCAGGTTGCATTAGGTAGCAATTGATCTATTTTTTTAATACATACTGGGGACCACACTTCGGTCCAGGCAGGAGGGCATGGTACAATGCACAGAGCAATACAATAAAACATACACAACAAAACAATGCACAGTTACCCGGTATAAGAAGTACTTCATTCGGTTACCTGGTTCCAGTCTGAAATGGTGAGTGGAAAAAATTACAATTTGAACGTGTCCGTTCTCGCGAAGTACGGAGTTAGTGCATTTGGTTGGAGATGTCTTGACAGTGTTGTGTTTAAGGGAGAAAGAAAAGGGGTTGGATCGAGGGCAAGTTTGCAGTTATATAAAAGAGACAGAAAATCAAGGCGGAACTTCTTTCAAGGAACTTCAAGGAACTTCAAGGTGGAACTTCTTAAAGGGAAGGAATATTATTAGCTTTCATTAGGTCTGAGGGGGTGTTCGTTCGCAAAAACCTAGAATAAGCAAACCGAATGGCCTTCCGCTGAATCCTTTCAAGTTTCTTAATGTTTTGTTTAGTATGGGGGTCCCACACGGTATTCACATATTCCAGCTTCGGCCTAACGAAAGAAAAATAACTAAGAAGCTTAGCGTTTGCAGAGGAATTTCGGAACTTATATCTTAAGAAGCATAATTTCCGGAAGGCAGACGAGCAAATGTTATCTATGTGCAAGTTGCATGATAAGTTGTTTGTTAATGTACCACCGAGGTACTTATAGCTGTCAACCTGTGTGGGTGAAGACGACCCTAATTTATACAAGTGTTATTTCAGGATCAGTTATATCAGGATCAGTTTTCATGTAGTTTGGCAGGAGCATTTGAAAGTAGCAGTCTTTTAGCTCTCTGTTGGTGTCAGGCTGTGCATTTTTCTTCTTTAATCTTTTGAGTTTGCGTTTCAAATGAATGATTTTAAGTGTTATCCAGTGTGTACGCTTGTGACTTTTTTGCGCTTCCTCGGAATAAAGTTGTCAAGGCAGTAATGGCACATGTCCTTAAACCGGTTCCATAGGTAGCAAACGTCATCACCGTCGAATAGCAGCTTAAAAAAATCTCAACAAAAGCAAAAGATACTAAACGGGTGTCATGCAAAACATGCAGTGCCATTCTGGGTTGCTGGTAACTATTGGCGGTGAGCGCGACCACGGGCGGCGCTGCGGAGCGCGCCTCCGTGACGTCGGCTTAGGGATTCTCGCATTTATCGTCTGCTTCACTCGGCCTCGCTCTCTATGCTGTTTCTTTGCACGCGGTTGAGATTTTGTGCTTGTCCGCAGCAGATCTCGCGAATGCGCAACTTTTTTTTTCGTAACAAAAGACTTAAAATAGCGTAAACTAGCTCAAGGCGTGATTTTAAGTATAGTTTTTGATACCGCTCCCGAAAAAAACATTGCCGGCGTCGCCCATGCATTGCTGCGAAGCTGGTCCTGTGCGGAGCGCGAAAAGTCGGAGCTAGGCGTCAGCCTCTGTGTTCAGCAGTCTTTCGAACAAAGGTAACAGCCGCAGGCTGACAACCGACAACAGCGAAAATGGAAGACCAAAACAAATTCCAGGCCTTCGAGGCTGTCGGCTTTGGTAGAAGGCATTACGATTCCAGCTAATCGCATGTAAGGTAAAACACATTTGGCAACCTTGCCTAACATTCGAAACTATTCTATCAAGTCACTTTACGTTGTCACGGCATGAAAGTGTGCCGACATGCACTATGGGGCACAAATAATGTAGGTTGATTTCCAAATAACCTGCTGTGTGTATAGGCGCGTGCTGGTTTTCTACCTGGCTTCTAACCAGTATGCAGGCTTATTGAGCAAAACGAGTAACCTGTAAGGCAAACATACAGTAAGACTATGTTTTTTCATATTTGGAGGGATATTTCGGTACATTTGCCACAACCATATCATCCCAATATTCAGACAGGCATCATAGTAAAACTGCACTGAAGAGGGGGAGGACCAGGAGGAGGAGAAAACTTTAACAGTAAAATCGAGCTGGTTAGTGGGCAGGCTCCTCAGTCCAAGACGAGAGAGTAAGATTCATTCTTCAATTCACCGAACGTCATCCCGAGTAGGCCAGGACTTGTTCTTTGCGACTGAAGGGGTTTGGAAAACAATAAAGAGCTGTCTGGACATATTCATTGGTTTCGAATTGTGTTATACTGAAAATTGGAATGTATACTATTTATTGCGTTATGTTAGCAAGTATATCAAGTTTTCAACACCGTAATCATGTCATAACTTTTCGGGTTGAGATTGAGTTCGTTACGATATCGATGGTTCGATAGAAATTAGGTGCACAAAAGCCGCCTTCGAGTACTGTGGACAACGTTATCTGCGCCGTAGCACAGATCTTATTGCATTGAATATTCACACGAACTTTGTGAGCCTCGCAAACATCCCCAAACCTCCTAGGACGTTTAGGATGGTGCAGAAAATGAATGCGTTGGGCACAGAAAAAAAACAAAAAAACGTTCATCTAACAACAACGAAAGAAAGAGAAAACACCCGTTTTATTTCCTGCTGTGCGACCCGCTGCTTGATGCGTAGCATTAGACTGTTGAGTCTTCATAAGAGCATCTGAGAAATAGTTAAGGGAAGCCTACGCATTTTGATTACTTATCGAGGAGCTCTGAGCGCTGAAACTCGCAAATACGCTAGATAGGACGAGGGCGAGTTACGTCTGAGCGATGCTCTCTGAAAGTCGTTCTCTCTGTCCTCGTGTGTTGTAAAATCGTGCGGGACAAAGCTTGAAATTATTCAGAGCCATCAGAATCTAATTGAAAACACGCTTTTTAAAGCACCAAAGCATCAAAGTGGGCGATTTCTAGCAAAGGCACTGCTGCCAGTCAGAACCGGACGACCGCGGCGCGGGTGTAGCAGCGCGGCGAATGTAGCAGACGACAGCGGAGCGGGTCCCTAAGCTGACGTCAGATCCAGGGGGCGCCACTCAAACATCTCACCGCCAATAGCTTTCAATACTTACAAACACAAATACAGTAGTGCAAGTGTTCATTAATATCACCGCAGGGCTCTTTGCCCTTTAAAATTACATGTCCCCCTCTCTCAGAATGAGGAAAGAGGAAAGTAATGTGGGGAACTGACTTGCTCTAGCAAAGCCATGGCAGGTTTAAAGCTTTAAGGGCTAGAAGCCAAAAACGTTTTGGAAGGAAAACAAATTTGGATATAAAGACCATTTTGCAGTGGAGAAGAGCCGAAGAAAGAAATAAACTAGTACAAGATGAGACAGCATAAATGAACAGAAAATGAACGAAACAAGTGCAATTCTACTAGTCGGTTTGGCCCAAGCGCCTGCCAGAAAGGAGCAGCTCCACTTCAGGAAAAAATAAAAATACGTACTCTCTTTAATCAAGTAATCAGTCGTATTTCAGTTTTAGGCACGGTGCACAGGAAGCAGTCAAATCAATTCTCGTCTTGTAGAAACAGATCGAAGTGCACAGGAGGGAAAAACACACAGATTTTTTACGGCGTTACCAGCGTGTAGCATCCTTCGTTTGCCAATTTATTCGTTTTTCCTGATTGTTTTTATGCCGTTTCTTTTTTTCTCCGCAGTGTTGTCTTTGTACTTGCCATTTCCACTCCCTGTTTTTTTATCTTCTTCTCAATTTTCTATCCTGTATTTTATACCAGCCCTTCCTTTCCAGTTCAAGGCCCTTATTCCCATTTACATGTGTAGCGCAGCCAACCGGACACGTATATGCGTTTCCTAGTCAGTACAGCCAGCCGTTACCTGACCTTGCTTATGGGGGTTATATCACAGCATAAACGTACCTAAAGCATACAAAACCATCCGAACTGAAATAAATAACAGCCAAAACAAACCTTCAATGTTTGACAACCACGGTTGTAGAAAAATATTCAACAGAAATAGCCGAAACAGACCTAAAAGGTGAAAACCCGCAATAACGTACAAGAAGCAGACGCTGAAACTGACCAACCGGCAACGAAAATACCCGAAATCCCTTTTATATTGCATATTTATGTTGTAAATAGGTTATACTCATGATATTAAATGTTGATATTCAAATATAACGAACCCTTGAAAATTATCAAAAAAGCGGTAACGGGATTTGAACCCGGGTTAGGATGTTTGCTTCGCAGGAGCGGAACTGCTGCACTACGAGACGAAGCGGTTCTGAGCGATTAAATTGAGGGCCACATGCACGTGGACATGCCCCTAGATGGCGCCATGCGTCGCTTGGCTGCGCTGACTAGGAAGCGCCTATATGCCAACCCCGGACAGTTCTCATTCTTTCCTTGAGTAACCTCACTACCTTTCTTCTACTGTTTCTTCCTCTCTTTCAACTCTCACACTACGTCATCTTAGACTCACTGGTAGATTATAAACTTCCCTAAAGGCCCCGTGGGATTACTGATGGTGAAATGAAATTTGATGAGAATTGCTCGTAGATATAGGCCCGTTGCCTTTTCTATGTTTCATTTTGCTTGCTCTCTCAGCCAAAGAGTAATGTACTATATGTTCTGTAGGCCTGAAAAGTAATGTAGTGATGTATGTGTGCAGGATTTTATTAGGTTTAGCTTGCACAAATAACCTCTCATGTCTCAAACATAACTTCATGAAGAATGAGAGGGCATGGCTGTAAATGTCGAGTTTGTCTTTGTTTCGCTTCCGGAATTGCTACACAGAATATGTTCTGGGATGTTAAGTACCTCATACATTTGGGCTGATGTCATTATCATGGCCCCATTATTTTTGATTAAAATAAAATGCTGATGACTTCAACCAGATTGCGCATTAGCCGAAACTTTCATAATCCGCTATAGCATTACTGGCACCCATCTCTGGTAGTGTAACTTCGTCATCGTTCTTGTTGCTGTGGGCACGCTGGAATGGATGCGCGGAAATTCGTCAAGGTCTGAGACAGCACCTTTGGTGTCGACAGTTTGAGGTTGGCATAAATAGGAAGGCTATGCTATGCGTGTCGAACTGCGAGCCCGATGGTTTGTTATTCCTTCCTGCTAACGGATGTATACAGCTGAAGAACGTCTTCAGGTGGTCCTGGCTGAACCGATATCCGCAGATCAATTGTCGCAAATAAAAAAATTCAGAGTTTAATTTATTTTCGGCTATCTGAATCACTGGTACATGAAATACATATTGAGTCTGAATATTGCTCCATGCTAAGCAATTTGATTCACCTTCTATAGTTAATATTTGGCAGCTGTTTCAACACTAATCGCTATGATTTAACTGATAAGGCGCAACAACTCATTTATAGGTACACTCAAATTCATTTACTTGGGAAGGGAGACATATATCCTTGGTCCGCTTTGCCTTGCACAAATACATGACAGGGTGATGGCGATTTCAGATTGCGCGTATGTACGATAGCACAAGAGGCTTCGAAGGCGGTTGCTACAGACAGACAGATCTCTGACCAAAACTGGAGGCATTTCTGTCAAATCCGGGCGGGAACGGAAGCGGCTGTTCCCCTTCATTAGCGAAGGCGCACAAGGAAGCACAATATTTTAACCCCCAACGAGCCTGGCTCCCAGACATCAGCAGCTAAGGCTCGCATTAATGAATTTGACTTCGCATCCTCCTCTGTGCAGGTATATACGTGGGACATATAAGAGTGGAAGTACAAATGCACGAAAAAAATTGTAACTTCGCTGATCCATCGAGCATCGATAATGTGTCATGCAAAGCATCAACAGGAGTGCATATTGGTGCATTCTATCTTATCGTTAAAAAATTTGGATTATGGGTTTCACTGATCGAAGCCATCGAAAACTTGTACCCTTCTGCTTCATCTTGTCCTCCTCTAGAAAACCATCGTATTCTGCAAGTAATATTATTATTAATAATAATAATATTTTGCGCTTGTTTCATTTCTCGCTGAATTAAAACAGCATTCAGTAAGAGTATAACAGTACAGGTAAACAAGAACCTAGTTTTGCGCTAGATATCGTAAAATCTGTGGGACGCTTGTTTGTTTTTAATTTACGAATAATATACACTCAATGGGAGCCGATCTGCCCAACGATGTATCACGTAACATGACATGACTGGCTGACGGCGAGTTAAAATCAGCAGCAACCACGCCAAGGCATGTAGGGAATGGTATCCTTGAAGATGTGCGGCGGCGGTGGCTTTGTTCATATAGTCGCCAGTGTGCCGGCTGCAGCACGGGGGTAGATAAGATAGTTTCCGCAAGCGGCGGAGTGACACAGTAGACGACACATGGTGTTCTAGTGTCAAGGTCTATAAAGTACTTCCCCACCACTGACGCTCCTCACAAAATACCGGAACTGAATTTCGCGCCTCAGCCCCCATTTGCTTTCGCTTAATATGGCATTTGTTTTCGTTCATCAAACATGAATGCGTTCAAAAAACATAAAATCATACAATACGTACTAAATGTACTCCTACGTTTAGTTTAGGGCTTTCAATTTGTGCCTGTTTTGCGAAAATTGTTAACCGTATCTTCAACTATTGATCTGGCAACAACACCGTGGCATCATGGTGGCACCCATGTTTAGACACTATTGAGGGCCAGCCTTACCCGTTTTCGGCTGTTGAATGGTGTCGACTAGTGTTCGGAGGCAGTTTTTGTGCACTGTGTGTGGGGCTGCAAAGTAGGTGCGCTTGTTATTTTTTCTTGTTGCAGTGGGCAGGGGCGCCCTTTTGTATCTGTTTTCTTTGTACTGATTGTTTTTTAGTTTTGCCATTGGTGCATCACCTGTTCGCCTTAAGCCCGCTGCCGTCGATGTGGGTGTCAGTAGCGGTCCCAGAGATTGGTTTTGAAGGGGGCGAATTTTGGGGGGGGGGGGGCAAATTTTTGGAAGGAGGAAGGTAGAGGGGGGGTGCGAATAATGAACCGCTCCCCTCCTTGCACCACTTTTTCGCAGGAATTAATAACCATGTCGGCGTACGTGCGTATGCGGAGTAACCCGGTTGCACACAATCACTTAGCGACACAGTGGTTTTTGGCCCCCTTAGGCGGTACAACGGCTGACTCGAGCCCGCATTTTTGACGTTCGCAACACGTTTGCGACATCGCACATGTGGGATGCTTAAAAAACAAAAAGTAAAAAGCTGAGGACCTCTTTGGGGGGGGGGGCGATCACCCCCTTCCCTCCCCCTCTTGGGACCGCCACTGGAAGGTGTGGAGAGTTTGGTTTTGTGTGTGGTGTCACTGCTTCTAAAACAAAGCTTTTTACCTCTACCCCCAAGGGTTCTTTCGCGACCGCTGGTGGACTTCGTTGGGCGAGGGGGTTCCGCGTGCCTGTCCGTCATGCGGCACTTCCACAAGCTACACAATCCCATCACAACAAATATATCATAGGGCACTCCAGTAACATCTCGAAAAAGCAAGAACCAAATTGTATAAGGGGTAATGTCCATGTCCTTTTTAAGAGTTCGTTACAACACATCCCAGAAAAACACCGCATCCCGGCACAAAACAAAACAATGATCAATTGTTTCCGGTTGATTGCATAAACGGCAATTGTCAGACCAAGGAATAGACATTCCTTTCTCACGCAACCATGTTTTCACTGGGAGTGTTGACGTGTGCAGCTTAAAGAAAAACGTTTTTGCATTTGGTGGAAGACACATACGTGTGACACGCTTCAAAACATTGTCCTTATGGTGGCCAAGGTAAGTCTCGCGATAAACCGGCACTGGTAACAGACTCTCTAATAAAGTGTTCGTCAAAGCCTTCCTGGAAAGGGTAAACAAATATTTCAGGGAACACCTCGCAGTAAGGAAATAAAGGGTGTCGACCACCTCCTTTAAAAAACCAAATGGCGGCTTCGTACTAACTTCACCCGTGGAGACAAGCAAAAACGATATGTGAAAACTTATTCGCTGTTGAATAACGTTTATCAGAAGTAGATGATCCGTCACTTTATAGAATAAAAACCGAGATGCAAGCTGGTGCACAAAAAATGTGTCAGCCCAGCACCCCCAGACACTAATGGAAGAAACAAATTGTCCCTACGCATAGGTTCCCATTAAGTACCCACACAAATGTCGCAAAAACTGTATGTAGTGCTTGTACTTTAGAACGCGCACAATGAAGTACTTGCAGCACATAACATGCTTTGTGACAAGGAAGACATTACGAACCTGCGCACGCGCAAACACAGAAACTTCTCGCCCCATCCGTGCCTGCGAGGCTCGCTTGACTTTTTTTAGTGCCAATGACCAATGTGGCCCAGTGTTTCTTATTTGGTGCAAAGGTACACCTAGGTATTGAAGTGCGTCCTTATCTCAAGTAATGCCAGCAAATAATAAGGGTTTCACACCCCATTCTGCAAACCAAAATCCCTTTGTTTTTTTCATATTCACAGGCGCTCCAGACGCGTCACAAAACTCCCTGGTCAGATTAAGGGCTTCGTGAACGCTTTTTTTATCAACACCAAAAAATAGGCTATGTCATCCGCGTAAGCAAGGACCTTAACTTCGCAGGGTAGCGAAGAAAAACCCCGTACTCTTTGACTATTCTGTATCCGAAGGCACAGAGGTTCTAGATTTAAGGCAAACAATAAGGGTGAAAGAGGGCAGCCCTGTCTAACAGACGACTTAATCGAAGGTGGCTTAGACAGAACGCAGTTGACGTCTAGTTGTGTGGTGCACTGTTTGTAACAAAGCTGAATGCCTTTTAACAATATTGTTAGTTGCCGGAGTTCGGTAGTCCGATTTGAGAATGCTGGACTCGTGGACGCATTGATAGAACACAACGGAATTTACAGTGTTTGTAAAAATTTCCCTCAGGCGCGGGGTGCTGGCGCGGGGTCAGGCGCGGGGCCGGCCAGGGGTGCTGCGCTTGCCGCTGTCGGCTGGTTACGCGGCTAAAAAGAGTGAGGGGAACTTTCGCAGTTCCTTTCGTACTATGGCTAGCGCGATAAGTGGAGCGCGGCCAGTTTCTCAGAGTAGGCGCACCTCACTTCAGCGCAGGCACTTTGCGCAGCACTTGTCTCGCTGGACACTCAACACAAGCACAAGCAAAAGTTCCCCTCGCTCTCTTTACCTGGACAACTAGCCGACAGCGGCAAGCGCAGCGCCCCTGCTCGGGCGTGCTCCTGCTCTGGCCACGGTCGCCGTGGGCCACAAAATTGTGACAAAGACTTTACTTTATTACTAACTACCCGTAAGGTGACCGGCGTCGTACATGCTTGGACGCGCACTGCCGCTTTCGGCCCTCGCAATCTAAGTCACGTGAGTCACTGTTGAAGTGGGCCCCACCAGGTGGCAGTACTTGTCCGCTTGGGGCTTGATGGAGCGCAGTACCTGACTTAAAGCTTGACGGAGCGAGCTAGATGACAAATATATCCCCTAAATTAGCCACTGACTAAAGTGCGAATAGAAATTAATGAGAAACTTGATCAAATGCCTTGGAAAGGTCAATTTGGATAAGGGCCACCTGCTCTGCCGAATCAAACACACACTCTAATATTGATGATCTGATTGTGGGGTTTAACGCGCCGACGCAACGCAGGCGATGAGGCGCGCCGTAGGGGAGGGCTCCGGATTAATTTTGACCACCTGGGGATCTTTAACGTGCGCCGAAATCTCGTACACACGGGCGTTTTTGCTTTTCGCCTCCATCAGAAAAGCGGCCGCCGCGGCCGGGAATCGAACCCGCGACCTCGTGCTCAGCAGCGCAACGCCTTAGCCACTGAGCCACCGCGGCGGGTACACTCTAATATTGAACGAACAACATGTATTTTTGAACGCTCCCACCTCGAACACCGCAAAATTGGTGAGGTCCTACTAAACTAATGATGACAAGTTGAAGGTGCCTAGATAAATTTTTTGCAAAAATTTTATAATCTACATTATAGAGAGATATTGGCCGATAGCCGCAATGGTACCGAAATCTTGGAAGAACGCGAACATCATCCTAATCCATAAGAAAGGCGACATGAAACACTTAAAAAATTACAGGCCGATCAGCTTACTGTCAGTCGTCTACAAGGTACTTACCAAGGTAATCGCTAACCGAACCTCTGCAACCTTAGATTTCAGTCAACCCAAAGAACAAGCAGGGTTCCGTAAAGGTTATTCAACAATGGACCATATTCACACGATCAATCAGGTGATAGAGAAGTGCGCCGAGTATACTGAACCCCTATATATAGCCTTCATAGATTATGAGAAAGCATTTGACTCGGTCGAAACCCTAGCAGTCATTCAGGCATTACGGAACCAGGGGGTAGATGAGCGTTATGTAAGAATACTAGATGATATCTACAATGGGTCCACAGCTACCGTCATCCTCCATAAGGAGAGCAGTAAAATACCTATAAGGAAAAGTGCCAGACAAGGAGACACAGTCTCTCCAATGTTATTCACAGCATGTTTACAAGAAGTATTCAGAACGTTGGATTGGGAACAGGTGGGAGTAAGGGTTAATGTAGAATACCTCAGCAACCTCAGATTTGCTGATGACATTGCCTTGCTAAGTAACTCGGGGGACGAATTGCAAACCATGCTTTCCGCACTGGACGAACAGAGTATAACCGTGGGCCTAAAAATTAATATGGAGAAAACTAAAGTAATGATCAATAACCTCGGGACAGCACAGCGGTTTGAGATAGGTGGCGAGGCAGTGGAAGTGGTAAGCGAATATATCTACTTAGGCCAAGTTGTGACCCCAGATCCCAATCATGAGGCAGAAATAATTAGAAGGATCAGAATGGGGTGGGGTGCATATGGCCGGCATTCTCAGATAATGAATAGCAGCCTACCATTGTCGCTGAAGAAGAAAGTGTATGACAGCTGCATCTTACCGGTACTCAGCTACGGGGCAGAAACTTGGAGGCTCACTAAGAGGGTTCAACTTAAATTGAGAACTACTCAGCGGGCAAAGGAGCGTGAAATGATAGGTGTAACATTCAGGGACAAGAAGAGAGCGGAGTGGGTCAGGGAACAAACACGTGTTAAGGATATATTAGTAGAGATTAAGAAGAAGAAATGGACGTGGGCAGGACATGTAATACGAAGGCAAGATAACGGCTGGTCATTAGGGGTAACAGAGTGGCTCCCTAGAGAAGGCAAGCGTTGCAGGGGGCGGCAGAAAGTTAGATGGGCAGATGAGATTAAGAAGTTTGCGGGGATAAATTGGTCACAGTTGGCACAGGACCGAGGTAATTGGAGAATAATGGGAGAGGCCTTTGCCCTGCAGTGGGCGTAGATAGGCTAATGATGATGATGATGATGATGATGATGATGATGATGATGATGATGATGATGAGCCGTCAACCGATTTCAGCTTTTGTTCATCTTGCGTTTTCGGAATTAAAACTGTGTGTCCAAACTAAAAGGTTGGCGGCAAAACGTCATGGTCGTATGCTGCTGTGAATATGTCTAACTGAACGGGAGCAAGGACCCCGAAAATAGTGTGCTGTATTGGTCATGGAAAGCACTAGCAATTTCAGCTGGTTTGGTGTACCGAAAAAATTTATGTTGAATTTCAATTACTTCCTTTGCAAGTGCTGACTCCCGCTCATTGCTTAGTGAACGACGAGTGGGGTAGCTATCAAAGAATGTTTTAGTTCTCGGCCGAATTACAGCGCCATAATATTTTTCGGTAACATATTGCTGAAGTTATGCTTTAACAATGCCAATGTTATCTACACCCGATTCCGGACTGACCGCTTTGAGTTCATGAAGCCCAACCAAATAACGAGTTATTTTCCGTACATAAAAACGTCTTAAAAGCGAAAGGCGGGCGGACTCTTCTATTGTGCAATTCCTTACCTCCTGTTTGAATAAATCCTATATCTGGTATGAAGAATGGCTGTGTGTTTCAAGAATACTAGTCAAGCAATCTGATATACGTTTACAAAATATTCCATTAGCCAATAAAGAGGTATTGAGCTTCCAAAGATCCCATTGAGGCAGCCCACTACGCGGTCTTGATCTTCCTAAGAAAACAGATGCCATGCAAGGATCTGTGAAGAAGATCGGGCGTACAATATAGTCAAATGCTAAGCACCTCTTCTGCTGAAATGTATATGCGGGCAAGGCAGGCATTCGAATTGCTCTGAATGTGGGTAAACTGCATGGTACTCCCTTTTTCCTGACCAACATCGACAAGACCATTATGATGCACTAAATCGGACAGGGTGGTAGCACTTTGGTCAAAGTTGGAACGTGGTGTAGATCGGTCCTGCGCACAGCAGACAATTAAAATCCCCCATGAGGAGGATTTTCCTTTGTGTGCGCGAAAATCCCTTAGTCATATAAAAAAGGGGTGACGCTTCAGACAATTCACTGGTGCATAAAGGCATGTGATACGCCATTCAACTCCTACCATAACAAGGTCTATACTACGGGATCATCTATACTACAGGATGGACTGGAAAACTCAGCTTTCTTGCTTATAAGCAGAAAACATCTACCGGACAAGCCCTCAGAGGGACTTACACATACGCTGTAATGTTCTAAAAAGGGCTTTAATGCAGCCGCCATGTCCTCATCACTGCCGAGCTTTGTCTCCTAGATGGCCGCAATGTCCACGCCAATCCGTTTAAGGAAGCGTGAAAGCTGGTATTGCCTTCTTCTGTTTCTTGGGCCTCTCACGTTAACAGTGGTAGTGTGCAATGCTGTGACACTTGCCATTCTGTTGGAGCATCTTAACCGACCTTTTCACCTTTAGATGTACAATCCTTGCGGGTGGTCTTAGACGACAGTGACTTTCTTGGCTTTTTGAAGCCAGCCAGCGTCACAAGACCACTAGACGCCACAGCCATGTTAGAAGAATCTAGAGCATTGGACGCTTGCTTTTTGGCAACGCTCGATGACTTGTCCTCGCCGTCGGCAGGAGCTAGCCTCTTCACCGATCCGCTGTTGCCACCCGGAACATCCTCTGGTAGAGCCACAGCATCCGCCCAGGATACTGACAGCACCACCATGGGAAAGGTAACGGAACTATCATCTCCACCTTCTCCGCATAAGATGTTACTGCTATCATCATCGCTGGCAGGTAAGGGCACTACACCGTGGACCTTTTCTGAAGTGTCATCCGAAGCCGTCGAATGCGTGTTCATTTTCTCTTCCCAGTTCAGCTTACTAGACTGAGAATCATCTTGCCGTTCGCGATCAGGTGGCACAGGGTAGGGCTCCAGGTGCCTGCGTTCCACTGCTGAAGAATCCTAAGGCCCAGCCTCGGGATTTTCCGACAGCATCGACTGGCCAACCTCACCTGATGCGTCAACGACCTCCATCACATCCATGAGATGAGCAGACACGTCGTGGAGACGAGGAAGAAAAGTCGTGCACTCACCAAGCACATCTGCGGGTTTAACCACTGCATTGTCCCTGAATGCCACGCGATAGCAATAAAGGAAGCTCACATCAACCCATGGCATCTCCCTTGTAGTACGCCAATGTGCTGAAGTCTGTGGCTACCAGTGTTCACGCAAAAAACCTCAGCTCCATGTCGTCCACCCTCATGCCAAATGACACCTCAAGGAACACATTCAAATATGGTTTTCATGCCATTACTCCAAGCCCCAGCATCAAGATCCTGGGCCTAGATCTTCAGGTAAACACCAACAGTGGCGTATCCTTGCAGCGCCTCAAACACAGCATCAATAAAATCATACACATGATCAGGCGAGTTGCCAACAAGAAGCGAGGTCTCAATAAATCCGATGCCTTTCGATTAGTTCAAGCTTTCGTCCTCTCGAAAATCACTTACGTCAACCCCCTGCTTCTTCTTGACAAGGAGGAGATAAAGATCCTTTATATAATGATTAGAAGGGTGTTTGAGCAAGCCATTGGTCTTCCCATGAGTGCGTCCACAGAGAGGCTGCTTAGCACGGGGCTCTATAACACGGTGGAAGAGCTGATAGAGGGCCATCTTTCTAACAAGAAGCTTCTATTCAGAAGACCTGCAATGGGTCGCCGCATCCTTCACCAGATTGGCTGGGCACCACAGAATGTCACTCCGCTTGATGCACTCCTAGACTTTTGGTGACAAGAACTAAAGATGCTCCCTCTGCTTAGAAATATGACCCCTCGCACGTCGAGGGTAGCGGACAAGCACGGGCTCAAGCGTGCAACACCACCCTCTGTGGGGATCATGCAGTTATCTATACAGACGCCTCCCAACATCGAGGACCGCAGGACGCCATCATCGTTGCTACTTCCAGAACCAACCTCCTTGCTTGTGCCTCACTCAAGACCGAAGACATGGCGGTAGCAAAAGAGGCAGCCATCGCATTGGCTCTCACTCAACCAGGGGTTCGGAAGGTAGCCACCGATTCCCAATAAGCCTACCGAAATTACCAGTCGGGTTTGATGTCCCGACCTGCACAGCGTGTGCTAAAAAACCACTGCCCAAATGGTTCCATTCAGCTCATCTGGACACCCGTTTACGCTTCCATGGAGGACAACGAATACGCCCACCAAGCCTGCACCTGTAAAAAATACAGGAGGCGATGACCTGCAGTTTTACCTCCGTGCTATGGAGCTGCACGAGAAGTCACCCGCTTGTCTCGTTCACAAACATAACTTAGCATTATCGCCTTCTTGGACAGACCCTACCTTCGCCTTACCTTGACCTTTCCATAGAACAACAAACTACCCTACGGCTCATAAAATCCGTCTCCTACCCACACCCGACGCATCTACCCTTAATCCACCCGAATTACTACGACGCTGAATGTAAATTTTGCTAAGTGGGAACACTCCGCCACATAATCGGGGTGTGCGACGTTAGCCCTGAGCCCCCTCCTCTCTTTTCGTAAACTACCTAACAACAGAAATGGGAGATGCTGCTGTACAGCCCGTGTCTGCCTACCCAGCTTCACTTGGTGGACAGATCACAGGCGGCGCGGCCTGAATATGGGCTGCAGTGACGAAGAAACCACTCCCCTCGGCCGCACTCTGGGCCGTTCAGAAATCTGAATAGAAGTATTTTCTGCTCCTCCCCCTCTTCTTTTTCCTCCGTCTCTGCTGCCGATCTCGTCGTTTCCATCCGCAACGGCAGAGACGGAGAAGTGAGATCGTCTAACACCGGGTTTGAGCTTCCTTTAATTTTATAAAAAAAGAGTTTCCACTCATGTGCTACACCAATACAACTCAACTAACCACCGTTCATGCATCATGTAATAATTTAACTTCACCCAGAATATCTCTGAGGTAATAGAGAGTGTGGTTAAGTGCATTTCACTTCTCTGGTTTCACTATTTGTAGAGCGACGTGAGTGAATTTAAGTGACGTGGATGGATAATCGCTGTGGGTGCCGTTTACAGCTTTGCTTTCCTACGCCATTGACAGGGTGTATTTGCGGAAATTTTTTTTCACCTTCAGTTTGCTTTCTATAAAAATATTTATTTCTTTATTTATTATTTATTTATTTATTTATTTATTTATTTATTTATTTATTTATTTATTGACGGTTAACCTGCCATTGCTTGGCTGGAGCGAGTTTTTTTCGCCACCTTTTTGTTGTTTTTCTAGAGAGAACACGGCATAAATAATAGAAAATAAACGGTATCTCTTTGCTGCAGGCTAGAGGCCCGGGCCTATTCTAGTTCACGAATTGCTGTGTATTTAGTATTGTCTGGTTTAGAGCTGTATGTCGCTATTGTGGGGTTTTATTTCGTTAGTCGTCGTCTTACAGTGAGCAAAATAGTGAGCTCAAATTTCTTCCCACGTCCCTAGTATTAAAATTGGATCCTTTATTTTTTCATTTAATGTCTGCAGAGGAAATTATGTGGTAAAAAATGTTCTCTTTCATCGCAAAAAGAAGAAGCGACTACAAAGCCTTCCTCACAACAGAATTGTCTTGTTTCATGTGTTTATTGTGTGAACAGCTTCCTGTACCGCGACGTATTTTGTCATGACAGCCGAATTTGTAGTGATTACAAGGTTCTCTAGTTACGAAGCCGGCTATGTTGCTACAGTATTTTTGACGTGGCTCTGTCGCAACGAAAGATGTTACGACAGCATAATACCTCTGTAGTGACTACAAGTTTCTGTCTTCATGACAGTCGGCTTTGTCGATAAAGCATTTTTGTCGTGGTTCCATCGTAACGACAAGAGCCACGACAGCTAGCTATGTCACGACAGTATGATGGCTGTCGTGGCTACAGGTAGTTCTGTTGTGACTACAACAATGTTTGTCGTTAAGTAAATTGACTATGACGTTACGACAGAAATGTGTGTCGTAACAACAGATAGCTTTGTCGTAACAGCAGTACTTCTGATGTCACTACAAAAATTTTTGTCGTACGACGAGAATTCTTGCTGGGTTTCTGTCTTATTCTTGTTGTCATTTCCTGCTGGTTTAACTTTGCCTTTTTTCTTGCGATAGCGCCGCATTCACGTCGAAGAAGAGGCGAGGTTCAGAAACGTTATCGGGTTGGCGTTTAAAGTCTGCGACAGCGATCATGCAACTTGCTTCATGTATTTGTTCGAGGTACGCAATTGGAGCGCCCTTGTTGAAATGCTCTTACTCCTCTGTAAAGTTGCTGACCAGAACATGAGTTTGCTTCCCTGCAAGCGCACAATGCCTCTTGCGACAGAGACACCACGCTCAAGAAGCAAGCTCTGGAAACTTTTTACAATTGCATCGGTGTCAGGATCAGCGTCTTGGCAGTAGACGTGTCCATCATGCTTGCACGAGGAGGCAGGGTGACGTGTTCATCGGTTATCCTTAGAAAACCATGCAGTTTAGTGCTTGACATCGCCGTCATGGCGTCATCGGCGAAGAAACTAACTGACGTCCTGCAGGTCAATAAGAGCCC
Source organism: Haemaphysalis longicornis (assembly GCF_048455015.1). NCBI lineage: Eukaryota > Metazoa > Arthropoda > Arachnida > Ixodida > Ixodidae > Haemaphysalis > Haemaphysalis longicornis. The sequence continues at coordinate 177,199,261 of NW_027526385.1, read as the reverse complement.
CGATGTCCTCCGGAAAGTGCGTTCCTAGGATAAAGTCACGGGAGCAGTTGTGAGGTATTACAAAAGCAGATGGGCACATTGTGACTTTTATCGTGACGCGCGACGTACGCCTTGCACATGGTTTGAGAGATGTCCCTCTGGTGTGCGGACCATCCCAACGGACCACAACTTTCTTGAGCTTTATAGCAAATGCTCTACTCATCACTCAGTAGTCGGCTGCCGTGTCTGTAAGAGCTACCATGTCAAGGCCGTCGATAGATAGCCGCACAATACAAGTTGTCACCTTAGACTTTCGGGCGAGTCGGGGCATCCTATTTTGGCTAGTGCGCGTTGACGGTCGGTTGCTACGCGCCGTTGTCGCCGTCTCGATAATGGTGGGCTTCATCAAGACGTGTGTACGTCTTTTCGTGTGGCTGTCGTCGTGTTCGGAGGTCACGTTGGGGTTAGATCGGGTCGTCGGGCTCAGGGTGTGTTGTGAATCCTAATCTTCGTTGCATCGTGTCATGGTGGGAGTATTTCTGTGCATTCGCCGCAGAGAAACTTGACCTTTAGAAGTTGTAGCGTTTATTTTCTCCTACGTGGGTTGGGGAATCTCCCACGCGTGAAGTCGGCGTTGCTGCGACGGCTTCGCGGTATATATGGGTAGTTCGATGGCGAACGGTGGCATCGCGCCGGGTTTCAGCTGGTCTCCTACAAGTAATTGTCGATCTGACTCGGTCATTGGCCGGACAAGGGCGTGGCGCATCGAGGGGAAAACTTCGCAGTCCGAGGCGCTTGTACGGACAGCATCGGAAGGTTAATTAATTAATTTATTGATTTATTTATTTACATGCCCTAAAGTCCCGAGGGCATTACACCAACAAAATTCAAAATACATACAACAGAAGGGACAAAAAGCATCCGCAGGAGGAGGGACATCGGGGTGAACTTCAACGATAACATGAATGGGTTTAAAATCGGTTCAAACGGGCATATATTCAACAGTCACTTTCAACATCACTGTAAACGAAAACTAGCCGGAAATTGAGTTTTAACAAGTGATGTGCCTTAGAAACACCCTACAGAAAAATATTTACTCCATAGGTCTGGCCTAAAACGATGGATAAACTGCATTTTTATTCCCGTAGCCAATATAAGGAGTACAAAAGGGAATTTAGAAATTATTTACCTCCCCTTACTTAATTGCGTTCCTGGCTGGGTTTGCTCCCAAGCCACCAAAAACCTCCCCAGGATTTGGTAATGGTGTGTAGTGGACGGGTGCCATGTAAGTCTTGTGTTCTTTCCATGTATCAGCACTAAACGTGTCAGGACTTCAACCATGGCCTAATGCTAACTAGAATGAGTGTGCAGGGCACCACAGTTACCGTACGTATACCGTTAGGTAATCGATACTGTACGTATACCCGGATAGATACTTCAGCCAGCGCGATCACAGGCAGATAGCGCGGCTGTGCGTTTCAATCTGTTTATTTGCGTGATAGCTGTTGCAAAACTCTGCTGCACCCGCCGCGGTGGCTCAGTGGCTAAGGCGTTGCGCTGCTGAGCACAAGGTCGCGGGTTCGATTCCCGGCCGCGGCGGCCGCTTTTCTGATGGAGGCGAAAAGCAAAAACGCCCGTGTGTACGAGATTTCGGCGCACGATAAAGATCCCCAGGTGGTCAAAATTAATCCGGAGCCCTCCACTACGGCGCGCCTCATCGCCCGCGTTGCGTCGGCGCGTTAAACCCCACAATCAATCAATCAAAACTCTGCTGCCAACAGAAAGACACTGCTCGCCGTGGCAACAATTGCAATGTTCATCTGCTCCGCTTGCTTGCGCACATATAGACGATTTAAATTCTCGGGCCAGCGCGCCAACGCTCCCAACTGCAGCGACTGCAGCCCGGATGTAAGCAAACTAGAAAGGTCTATGACTCGGTACTGCCGGAGAACGGTCGCTCGATGGAAACAAGGAAACAAGTTTCCCATCGAGCGGCCGTGGCCGGAGCTTCAAGCCTCGCCTTGGGCGATCGGAGTCTTTCTTGGGCTACTTAAACCCAGAAATTTAGGTCTGTCTGTATGTCAGTCTGTGACTCAATTCAGCCACCCGGCCAAAGTGGAACTGAAAGTGCACAATAGTTTTATATACCCACAGTCAAATCTAAATGTCTGAGTCCGGTGTTAATGTTGGTACTTGTCAACATAGTTGAACAAGAACAAGACATTACGCAAATATAAGGCAGCCAATCAATACATAAGGAATATTTGCAGTGTTCTTTTATAAAAAATTCATGGAATGCTTGGTTTTCGCGATAGCAAATGAAATACTACATAAACGAAAGGAAACTAGCCTGATGTTGCCCGCGGCACCTCCTGGCGGCATTAAAGAACTCAAACCTCTATATGCGCGAACGGTTCCACTAGATGGGATCCGCGTTGCGCTTGGAACGCTCGTGAAGTAGGGCAGGCAACGTGGCTCTATAAACGTGGAAGTAGTGTGCCTCGATTCACGCGCGTCTCCGTCCTGCGGCAGCGCTGGCATCGAGGCACTGGGCCTGGAGCAGTGGAACGCGGTAACTTTAAATTGGGCAAACTTTTAAAGTTTTTACCTTGGCAGGAGCGCAACGGCAGAGGAACCGCATGAGAGTTCAGCGGGAAAGCGAAGGGAGGAACTTACTTGGCAAATGTCGACAAAGACTGTCATCTTTTGTCGACATTTGCGACGAAAGGAGCAGATACGCTGCCATTTTTTCTTATTTGAGAAGGACGAGTAGTGCCAATTGGTGGAAACATTTACATGTGCCCTCGTCACACCAGGAACGGCCGCCAACGGCATTTAGATGTGGAAGCAGCTGTGGACGGCTCGCTGGCAGGTCGTCTGTCATCAGCCGATGTGTTTGTCGAACGTTTTGAACAGGGTAATTGCGAAGTCCTCCATGCGGCACACTGCACGTACACGAACAGGCAAAGAAAAGAGCACACACTTATTTGTGGGTTTGGGGGTATGCATTCGCATTCTTTTGTCGGCCGGTTCGTAACAGGGCATTCGAGATAAAATCGTTTGTCGTGCGCGGCGTCGTTTCAAAACAACCTGAGGGTTACTTCGTGCGGGAGAAAATCAGCGCATTCAGATGGAAGCGGGAGGGAAAGTACAGGAGATTGGGGAAGAAGGTACTCATATTTCGAAGAAAGTGTCATGCAAGGCAAGAAAAGGAACGGAACCCCCGCCTGCATTTCTCCACACTTCTGGTCAGAGCCACACACGAGTATGTAAAAGATGCTACGAGCCTATCGAAAAATTAAATCCATATAGTGTGGTCGACGACGGTGACGTGGTTCGAACCCGAAATGTTTTTATTCCCTTTCGGATGATTACGAGGGGTCGGTAAACAATCGGGGCCTATCAGTCGCGAGCAATGGCCACGTAATCCAAAACAAAAAAGAATTGTCATGCCCCTAAAAAAGACAACTTATTTTGCCTTAGCATGGCGTATGTCTGCCTGGCATAAAAAGGGAAATCATTTTTAGAAGAGAAATTCACAGACTCTTTTGTTGCTAGTAACTTTATGTCATAATCAAGAGTAAGATCATACACAAAAATTACTTTAATCATGTGACACTCGATTTTGACACTGAGCTTGCAGCTACAGAAAAAATGTGCTGTGGTTTTGCGTGATGGGTACTCCTGCACTAACGTTAACATTGACTAAGGCAAGTGTGTGTGGCCTGCAGTGTTGGTAAGTTTGCAAGAATAACAATTCAATTTCAACTGTTTTTTACGTGCAATCACAATTTGGTGCCATGACACGTTTACGTTAGCTAATAACGCTGTAGTAGCAGTTGCTGCTACAAATTACCTTATGCAACAATCTTGCTTGTCCAGACGGTGACACAAAATATTAAGGTGTCGAATTATGGATGAGTGTATCTCAGTCGCCCATTTTATCACTACTGCAAAAAAGAAAGCGTTTTCTGACCCATTGAAAGAATTTCCTGTAAGGCGAGCTGTGTTATGACAGATTATCTTACTTGATAACGCAGCTTGTTAAAAATTAGCTTTGGAAGCAACACTATGAGTGCAATGGGTGGAGATATCTGCAAGTATATTAGAAAAAGTGTGTCCTGTACGGCATGAATTCATGATCTTCTGACGCGATTTTCTTCTGCCGATCCTGATACATGATACGGAGTTGAAGGGCTTCATAGATTTGAGGCAGGGCAGGCTGTCCTGTACGAGGCAAAACTGCAGCTGGCAAGCAAGTTGTCCCCTCCAGACGAAGGGAGTATTGCCACGGCTATTTAGCTGCACTTTTTCTATTAAACTGAGCCACCATGGTAAGGCAGAGGCAGTGTAAGGCTTTGCATCGTTAAGTGTGTGCCGACTAACTTGAATAGGTGCAAGCTGGCACCTTCAAGGAAGAAATAGCAGTTAACGAAATTATGCAATACTAAAGTGCTTTTGAGTCAAGAACAGAAAAACTTGCACGTGTTCTGAAAGAACCTCATGCAACCTCGAAAACAATAGCGCACGTTTGTCTAAAACAAGCCTGGCAGGACCTGGCTGGCAAAAATCCACATGAAACGTGGTATAATTTCAGAGCATACTTGGAATGCAGCATTTATTTGTGTCCAAACGTGGAGCGGAAGCATGGAATAAACTTTCTTGCAGGCACCTTCAGGGGCTGTGCATTTGCCTTCCTTTTTATTTTTATTTTTTGCTTTGCCTTAATAAAAATTGTTGTAGGGTGTCTGGGAACTTGGTCACTTTTACCCCTACTAGGGTGTCTTGACATCAGTTGCGATAACCACATGGTGCAGTCAGTGCCGGAATTATAAATGACATAGGAAAAAGTAGCTGGTGCGTGGGGTGTAATGTATACTGCGCTTGATTATGTGAATGTGTTATTTTACCACAGCCACGAGTAAATGCAACTTGCTAAAAGGTTGTTAGACTAATTGAGGTGTAAGAAGGGAGAAAAACAAGGGCTGAGATACTGAAAGTGTGGAAGAGTGTTTAATACATTGTACGAAGGCATGCACATGCCTCGTGTGTGAGCGTGCACCTAAACACGTGTTTGGTGTGTGCATGCGCACATACATGCATACGTAATGGGAATACTCCCATCGCTTTGTGGTCATGCTGACATGTTCATAACCGGTTTTCTTTGAAGAATTGATTGCATATGATGTTGATTGCATAAGAAGCACTTTTAACGCAGGTTGTGTGTGATTTTGCACAGCACCCTCGATTGCTCCACAGGTGAGTTCTATCCACGTGCACACACCAGTCCCTGGAAGCGTCCCAATGTGACAGGGCGCCAGCAGCTTGCTTACATGGGGCTGAATGGGCCGACAGTTGGCCTGATGTCAACACACCTCTTATGATTAGGTGAGTACAAACGCGATGAGCCAGGAAACCTCTGTGGCTACCCGCCTTACAGTTGAGCGCCTTCACTGACACGGAGAGTGTTCAGCCACTGCTTACATCTTGGCTTGTATTTTGGCACTGAATGGTACGATACTTGCTCGCCCTGAATGCCGTGAGTGGTGCTGGCACTTTCACCCGGCCCACTTTGGTGCTGAAAACATGGCAGGAGTATGGCAAGCCAATTCTCGAAGTAGCGAGTGCACGAAACTAAGTATAATGACACAAGCTAAGCATGTTGCAGAGAACCAAAACCCGAATTGCGGTTTTGGTTTTGGTTCTCCACAAGTACACAACCACATTCCCCACAACCACAAAAAAAGAAACCCACAAGAGCCGTATTTGCCCATAAGTATGCTGCGAATATCCCGAAAAGTCTTCCTTAATAACAGAAAAAGGCCTTACGTTGACACAAGTGCAAGTGCGGGAGTATGAACCTTAAAAAATTGCGCACCGTCATTTTCTGTCACTGCTGTAATTGTTCTGGCCGCCACAGACATTGCGTAATGCTTTATCTCATTTCTGGCTTAAAATATTAAATACTGCTTTAGTGACACGGAAAACGCTGATGAGTATGTTGAAGCTGGTCCATCCCTTAATGACACAAAGAGAAGTTCGACCATTTTACTTCAGCGCCCTTTTGAAAAATTTCGCGAAGCAATGCATGATATGAAGTGCAGAAGAACTGCAGTGAAAGATAGGATGTCAAGTGCCATGAAGGGGCCTTAGGCCTCTTTTGTCTACTATAAGGAGTTGCTTAGAAGCAGGATCGTAATCCCATACTTGCAAAAGTTGGCGGTGTTTAATACCTGTGCCGGACGAACGCAAAATGCATTAGGTGCTTAAGACCTTAAGAAACGGAATTACATTATTTTGGCGGGTTGTGCTACACGCGAAGACGCAAAGTCACTAAATGTGTTATGCATGATGTTGATAATGACCCAAAAGAAATACACTCATCTTCATAAGCTTATAACAAGAAAAAAACGTCTTAGAATGGTTCAAGATGGTCTTTGTGAAAGCAAATATTATGAGAAAAACTGTTTTATAAGGAATGATGGGATCCATTTCTAAAAGTGGCCTCAGCCGCAGCAGTCGCCTGCCGGGTGGTAGCCAAATCAGAAAAATTTTGAAACTATGTAACATGTTCTGTATTTTGCCGCTATTTTAGTCAACTTCTACAGTCCTGTCCTGCCAAGAGGCCACAAAAATCGCCTAATTTCGAAATTCAGCTACGTTGCCACGTCAGCACTCCGGTGCTGAGTTTCCTTGGTTTCTTTTGGTGCTTATTGTATTGGAGAGTAGGCAGATTTAAAAATGTCGTGAAGGCGAATGAGTTGTGTGGAACTCCTTAAACTACAAATGACATTACAGCGGGTGGAATTACCTTTTTGCAAGTAGCAGCGAATTATCGGCCTTAAAGCTTCAGGCCTTAATCTCTTTATACCAGATTTTATGCGCGTGTGGCATTTGTATAAAGCCACTTGTGACATGAAAAGAAGCAAAGGGGTCGGTATTATGATCCCATCGCTCATAAAAAACAATGACGCTGATTCAAGGGAGAGAGTAAGTGTCTGACATGTAGCTCACGGCTGCTTCCCGAATTGAGAACACATATTATGGGGACAAGAGACCGAAGGCATTGCGGACACGAAATGCAGTCCTAATGCGGATCAACAACTGAAGCGTACTGAAGAAAACACATATACATTCAAAGAAACATTGTACAACTCTCTATCGTCCTTCATTTCCGTACAGAATGTTTCCAAACATTCCGTACATTTCCATTGAACGTTTTCTGGTGATCATGACGCACCTCGCCCAATCCGAAGCAATACTAGGAAATGCAGAACTGTTAGTGATAGAAACGATGAAAACGTTATTTGATCATTGTGGTTGGAGCCCACTGTGAAAGTGCAGCATCTGCTTGATTCTATTAATGAAAAAATTGGGATGAAAGCTTGTGTGTGGGAGGGGAGGTGAAGATGACGTAGGGACTATTTACTGATACTTCATTGAGGTGACAGGGTTACTAACGAATACGGAATGCTTGTGTAGGGCCAACACAGCCATTGTAATGTCAGTTCCCCCATTTTGCTGGTAAAAAAAGGGGAGAACTATGGTGACAGCTGGGATTGCACGAAGGGTAAAGATTCCGTAAGTTCTCAAAAATGTGCCCTTGTGTACCAGGGGAAAGAGCGAACGAAAGGAAATCCACATGACACAAATAAACCGGATTCGGAATCCCACCTTCTCAAGGTTTTTTTTGTTTTTAGACAAACTAGGGCAGAATATTTACATAGGATACGAGGCGATGGGGGGGGGGGTGGGTACCTCAGGGAAGGTTTGTTATCGTTTTGCGCTTCGTGGTATATTTATTGATTTTAAGTCCGCACACAGTGGCGTGCACATGTCTGCATGTACATACCCGCTAGGCACACATCTGCCTTTATCATGCCAAGATAACTGCTGTGGGGACCATTACTTTTGTAGGTCCGTTGCATCTTAGGTGTTCATCGCCTGTTGCAGGTACCCAGCAAATGAGCTGGATAAAACTGGCGCCCAGAATCTCGTCTGTCGGGCTACCCGCACCTCACTGATACCTATTTACTCGAATCTAGGTAATTACTTTCTTTAACGAGCACTGACTATAAATTTCTCGCTTTCAGTTTTTATGCTGTAAAGAATACCTATTGGCCGAGTAATCAAGGGTAGAGTCTTGTGCTCATGCAACCCTAAACACTCGTGGAGTGCTGTGTCCCAAATGGCGGAAAAAGGGCTACTTTGGACCCGCCTTGGTCCCACGAGAGTGTGGAATTTGCATGGACCATCCCTCATATGCGCTCGAAGAGTTGTACACCTATTGCTGAAGCACGAGCATTGGTGCTGCAGCATTTAGAACGGGAATATATATATACACTGATGGATCGGTTGACTCAAAAAGTGGGGTGTGCGCGGCGGCTTTTTTTATACCCAGTTTGAATATTTCGTGAGCTGCAGGGTGACGCCTTTGTTTTTATCTACAGCGAGTCAGCGTGTTGCCATAGAAGCTACGTTGCGCCAACTGCCATCGTTTGAAAGGAAAAAAGTCACAATATTCAGCGATTCAAAGCCAGCCCTTCACCTTTTGCAGCGGGGTATACCTGTTGAAAAGACCTGTCAGCTATCCCTAGTTCTACTAAAGCGGCTGAAGCATGAAGGCTTCACCGTGCGATTCCCGTGGATCCCGTCGCACGTCGGTGTAGCGGGAAACGAACATGCTGACAGCTTAGCCAAGGACGCCCTATCTTCCACAAGGACGGTGCAAACGCGGTGCGATTTCCGACGCATACAGAAACAGACCGTTCGCGAGCACTTTAGGCAGCTGTGGCGACCAGTACATCAACCAGTCGTGACGAAAGGCCTAAAAAGAGCCGAAGCCTGTCTGCTCCTTGGAGTAAGAACAGACTCAGCCCGTACACCAGCTTGGCTACATAAAATACATTGTTTCTTCCCCGTTGTGCCCCTCTTGCAGTGTGACTGGTGACATGGATCACTTCATAATGAACTACTCCAAAACCAACCCTGAACGGATGAACGTTTTTCGTGATCTCCAGAAGTTAAGACTGCCCCATGCTATATCGGAGGACATTATTTTTCCTACGCACCACTGGATTGTGCGAAGAGAGGTGTCTCATCTTCTACTCAGATTCTTGCAGTCCACATGACTAAGTGAGGTGTGGTGACATTGTGTGTCTGTTATTTTAGGACTAAGTGAGGTGTGATGATTTTGAGAGTCTCTGATATGGTATTGGGGACGATTATGCGGAACAATTGCCGGCAGCTATGCAAGGCTAAGTCCGCCTTATTCAAAAATACTTACTACTACTACTACTACGAAAATCGAACCGAGAGCAGTCAGCCGGAAACATAGAATTAATTATAGCACGCTTATTGCAACCAGTTTCAAATTCGGTCACCGCGCGGGAAGAATGCCAGCCTGCAAGCGGGCAAACCTTACGTCACTGTCTCACCCATGAAGTAAGGCACGTTCGCCGAATCGTCTGCTACGGATTGCACGGGGTTCACACTTGCTCGCACAGTCATATCTGAACCGTCAGGCTCGGGTGGGTTGTTTCCACCGGATATTTTAAATGTTGCTGTGGCAGTAGCAGCGAATCATTTTCAATTCCACCCGCTCTCCAGCAGCGACTCAGAGAATGGCGACGGCGGAATCGACGTGGCTGGCGGCGATGACGACCCAGAACGCTGGAGGTTGGGCAACGTGAATTGGTAATAGCCGCAGTACTAGTACTGCTTCTTCAGTTTTGTTTTTACTACTTCAACTGATTAAATTTACTATTTCAGGGTGTACCGGCACGTTGCCTACAGACAATTTGTCCGCTGGGTCTGGAAAGCACTCGGACCAAACCGCCGGGTAGTAATCCCGAGTTTCGCCCTGAGCCAAATCAGGGAGGCATTACCTTCAGAGGAATATGCAGGTTTTCAGTTTCCCCAAGTCTAAAAAAAGGTTACCTGTGAAACCGCAACAGTCTCTTTATTTCATTTGTGATTCCCAGGTACTGATAACACTTCAGATTATTACACGTCTCACATTGCGCATAGTGATGCAACTACATACATATGTGATCATGCATAGACACAATCATTCACAGTGACTACAACATATTTTATATGCTACCATAGTTCAACATGAACGAAGGACACCCAAAGTGACGCTGCAGTTAAACAGGAAAGGAAAACAATTTTCAATACACACATACACATAGAGCGCCAGCAGGTCTACATAAATGTAAGTCATCAGGCCCAGTCACAAAGCCATGGCAGCAATGGTGGTTTGCACGCTGCACCTTTTCAAATTCTATATTCCCCCCTCCCCACACTTTCTGATCAAAAAAATGCGGCGAACGAGACCTGTTCCAGCTTGGATATGACAGCTTTAAAAACAGATACGGCTAGAAGCCAACTAAGCATTTTTAAAAGAAAAGCCAATTTGAAGTACAAAAAAACACCCTGAAGTACGTAACAGCAGGACATCAAAGGAAAGTTTAAAAATAACACTAAGCGCAAGTTAACATGAAACGGAGCAGATGAGAGAAAGTTCTCGAGTCAGTTCGCACAAAGCAGCAGGTACAGGCTGAGGAAACATATCGCGATACACCGTTCACTGCATGTACACAATTTAAAATCGAATGAAAGGCCTCGTGTAAGCAATATACTTTTAGGAACCCATAAACACAGGAGGACACAAATAATTCACACACCAAGGTAATCAAGGCAATGACAATGACAATACACGTAACTCCCGAGATAGAGAATTAGGCACATAAAATAAAATTATTAGGCGCATAAAATAAAATTATCCCACACAAAGTTAGCTGAAGCCTTACACAGCGTATTGCGAAATTAAACTCCGAACATAATATGTAAATTATTTGCAGCACAAATGAGCACTCCGAGTGGCGGGTTTTGAAAACATTACAACAAGTGTGAGCAGTACTCTCAAAGAAGAGATGAGTCAGAGCTGAGGCGGCATTCTGCACATCTCACAGATACGAGTTCACACGAAGCACTGGGACCTTGGACGCAGTATTGTAGAGATGCAGTTCATGGGTGGCGCGTAACTAGGGGTCATCCAGTTCAACACAAAGTGCAGCAAGTGGGCGTGCAGATACTAGATAAAACGCTGAATAAACCCCTCAACAATGCGGACACTACAGAAAGCTGGAAGGTAAGGGCTGGCACTACATGCACAACAGGGCTCAGATGCAAGTCACTGAAAATAGGCATCACACCTCAGGCATAGTTCGAGAAATGAAATTGACAAGCTCCATTAGCATCCACGGGTTTCAGATTGTACAAAAGGTGGGGAAGATGTGGCGGCTCTAACAGTAATCTCAAGACCTGACAAAGCCTCTCAATGCAGCTGGTTTTTGACAGGAGGTCAAGTACACTAGGGGTGCAGCGATATACTTCACTGTCACAGTTGTTGATACTTGTCTCCTGCCACACCAAGCGACCAACCTTTATAAGCAAAGAGCGCACCCTTGTTTTCAACCACATTCCACGAACCTCCTCTCCTCTTGTCGCAGCATTGCGGGTGACAGTATCCGCAAGCTCATACCCCCACACACCAGCTTGAGCTGGCACGTGGTATACAGAAAGACGCAGTAAACTTCAAAGTAGTAAAAGGGTTTTTTAGGCGAATAATGGTAGCATACTGATTAAATGGGTTATTAAGGGCTAATAAAAGTGAAAGGCTGTCCAGTAGATACTGACGGCGCAGGCTGGTCTGTCTTCCAAGAGAAACTATACGAGTTGTTTGTAGCATTGCAATCACCTCGGCATCAAACAAAATTGTTGGACACACCAGATGGAACCACCACACCATACACACATGGCCTGCGCCATTCAAAATGACAAATGCTGCTCCTGATGCAGTCTACGTGTATGAAACATCTATAAAAGTGTGCAGAGTGGGAAAGTGCAGCCTGCGGTTTGCTTCCATTTCAGTAATACTGTCATAATGAAAATGAAGTCGTCACGCGGGATGTGTGTTCACTCACATCATTACGACTCATCACAAGGTCGTGGCAGCTGTGGTGGCTTTCACGTCGCACCAGCAAAAAATCGAGCCACAAGGATGTATACATCATGAAGTCAACAAAAGGCAGGTGCGTTGCTCTGAGAAAGGGGCAGACTGTTATTCTTTGTTCTGGTTTAGTCGCTAGCTCTAGAGATCACCTTCGAAAACACCCTGCATGCTGATGAGCTATATCTACTGTACTCCCCCATTGACCACACTGGCAACGTGCCGATGCCACAGGTGCTAAGCACACCTGCATTACAACCAGGAACATGCAACAGGTATACCTCGACATGGCCGCACATCTTCTCTGCGAGTTGGGTTTACAGCACAAATTTGGTTCACACAATGGTGAAGAAGAAAGTGAAAAAGTAAACAAGCACGAGCAAGAAGGGGTACAAAAATCACCTTCTGACCCGCGGCAGTTTCTAAGGCGAGCTGAATCCAAATACGCGGCTTCAATCTTGACCGCGGTGGCTGCATTTTAGATGTAGGCAAAAATCAAAAATGCCAGTGCGTAAAGATTTTGGTGCACGTCAAAGATTCCCAGGTCGCCAAAATTGGCCTGTTGCCCTCAACTAAGGTGTTCCCATAGCCGAAGTGTAGCTTCGGCGCGTTAAGAGAGAATGAACATCTTTATTTGGAGCTTAATGGTGCAGGATGGTCAGAACACCACCGGTGGGGGGCGTCCGCTAGTCTGGGATGTCCTGGTCCTTGCTGGCTGCTCGTGCCCCCTCTATCAGCATGCGCTGGGTCGAGCGGTCCGAGCTGGACGTCCGGTCCACCCACTGCTCGTACGTAGGACGGGGATTGGGTGTGAGATATGGGGATTGTTGGCACTCCCAGACCAGATGGTACAGGGTGCCTGGCTGGGGGCACGATTGGCCGGTACAATAATACTGGGTGAGATAGATATTATGGAGGAGGGTACAGTGCAGGTAGGAGTTGGTATGTAGCTGGTGGAGTGTGGTCGCTTCGGTTCTGGAAAGGTGGGAGTTGGGTGGAGGGAACCGCTGACGCTGGTGTCTGAAATGAGCGAGAATGTCCGCGTAGCCATTCAGTGTGTGGGGGGCTTTCTCCGTGTCTTGGCTCTCTTCGGAAATGGCCCGGAGGGTGTGTACTCGGGCAGCGGCGTGTGCCGCCTCATTTCCGTCGAGAGACTCGTGTCCAGGGGCCAAACGATATGAATGTCGGGAAGCTGCGGGATGGCATTCAGGATCTTGAGGGCGATGGGTGGTATGCGGCCGAGCTGGTAGTTGCGGCATGCTACTTGCGAGTCCGTAATGATTGTAACGTATTCGCTATTTGTTGTGGCTGCTAGGGCGATGGCGATTTCCTCGGTGGCGTTTGTAGAGGTGGTGGATATCGTGGCGGCTGTGACTTCGGTTCCTTGGTGGTCTATAACCGTGACTGCGTAGATAGGTTTCCGGGTGTAGCGTGCGGCGTCCATGTAGCGTGTCGTAGTGTTTCCTCCGTGCTTCTTCGTAACTGCATCGACCCGTGCTTTGCGGCATGCTTTGTTGTGAAGGGGGCGCATATTCCGCGGCACGGGAGCTACACGAATGCGTTGACGGATCTGAAGGGGGACACGTTAGGGCTGGTCTTCTTTGGGCGGTACCGGGTATCCGAGGCATGTAAAGGTGTCTCATCCGGTAGGTGTGAGCTTGAGACGGGTGATTTGGGAACAGCGATGAACCTCGTGCAATTCTTCCAAAGTGTTGTGTACCCATCGTTGAAGCAACTTGCGCGTGGATGTTGAGGGGGGTAGGCCAAGGGCGAGCTTGTAGGCTTGGCGGATAAAAGTATTGAGTTTTTCTTTTTCCACGGATTTGAGAGGGAGACATGATGTGCCGCAATTCAGACGACTGATCAGTATTGACTGCGTTATTCTCAGGGTGTCCTTCTCCTGAAGGCCGTACCTGTGGTGGGCGATGCGTCGCACAAGGCGCGTCAGTTGTGTGAGGGTGGGTTTTAATGCAGGTAAGGTTTGAGAGCCGCTTACATTTTGGGTATGTTGAGACCGAGAATGCGGAGGTGGGGGACTGTGGGTACTGCGAGGTTGTTGATCGTAAATTCCGGATCGGGGATTGGGTCTGTTCGTTTTTTGTAAGTGCCGGCAGAGAGCGTGAGGAGGGCGGACTTCTCTGGGGCGCATTCCTGTCCACGAGCTCGGAGGTATATTTGAGTGACGTGTATTGCTTCCTGAAGTGCGTCTTATCGGGCGCCGGTGCAGCCGGTGTGGACCCACAAGGTGAGGTCATCAGCGTACAGTGCGTGGCGTAAATTGGAGATTGCTGCGAGGAGCGGTGGCAGATCTTTCATAGCTAAGTTGAATAGCAATGGTGAAACGGCGGATCCTTGTGGAGTTCCCTTGGGCGCCATTGCGAATGGGTCGGAACGGAGATGCCCAATGCCTATCGTTGCCGTGCGGTTGGTCAGAAAGCAAGCGTTGTAGGAAAATGCACGTTCGCCGCAGTTGGTAGATGCAAGACCTTGCAAGATAGCATGATGATTTACGTTATCAAATGCCCATTTGATGTCTAGGGCGAGGATTGATTTTTTGCTATGAATGTTCAGGGTGTCCAGAACGTCGTCTTTAATTTGGAGTAGGATGGCCTGGGCCGATAAGTGTGGCCGAAAGCCGTACGTTGTATGTGGGAAGTACCCGTTCTCTTCGATGTGAGGTGATAGTCTGTTGTGCGTCGTGTGCTTAAACAGTTTTTCGACTCACGAAGTGAGAGAGATGGGTGGACGCTCTTTGTAATGAGCGATTTGTTGGGCTTGGGTGTGAGGGTGATTTCGGCGTGCTTCCACTGTGGAAGGAGGGTTCCAGCCTGTCAATGGGAGTTGAAAAATTCCAAAAGCTTTTCAAGCGCAACGTAATCAAGGTTTCGGAGGAGCTTGTTAGGTATCCGGTCTTTTCCTGGGGCTGAGGTGCGGGTTAGATGGTGAACGGTTGCTTGAATTTACGCCATGGTAAAGGCGCGTCCATGTCTGGATTGGGTTTTCCCGTGTATGACAGAAGTGTCAGTGTAGTAGCGGAAATGGGTGCTTGAAGCGGTTGCTGAAACTCTCGCAGTAAATCTGATTTTGTACCCTGGTAATTATGTATCAGGCGCTTCAGATGGTGTTGGGAGGTAGATTTGGATTCCTTGCTGCCTATAAAGATCGGAGCAAGTTGCAGAACTCAGCCCAGTTTTGTTGGCTAAGTTGTTTGGCGTACTCATCTACCTCTGCTGTGATTTGAGCGATGCGGATGCAAAGTTTCTTATTTGTTCTGTTCCCTTTTCACCTCCGAAGCAGTCCTTGTCGGGCATCCCAAAGATGGAGCTGGGGTTTCTCTGGTTAGGGCAGTTTCTTTTTTGTGCTTCTTGGCCGTGTCAAGTAACTGTTGGACTCAGTCATCAAGATTAGTGATGGAGTCCCCAGGGGTGTCGTCTCGAAAGTCTTTTCAATTAGTGAGTCTGGCGGTGCCGATGCGTTGATTAGCGTGTCTTGCGTGCGCAATGTTCAGTTTTATAATATGGTGATCGCTGCCGGGTGGTTCGTCAAATCGTGTCAACGTGGCACTGTTGATATTATATGTTAAGGTGAGGTCAGGGGTGGTGTCTCAGGAGATGCTGTTGCCAATTCTTGTCGGGAGATCTGGAATGTTGCACCAATGCAAAAGGTTCTGAAGTATTGTATCATATAAAGTTGTGCCTTTCTTGGTATATTTTAAATAACCCCACCCCGTATGTTGGGCATGGAAGTTGCCAAGGACGATTAATTTTTTTGTCCGCGCGTGCGTTGCTGGATGGTTTTAAGGAGTTTGTCGATGCCCGTAAGAAGTTTCTTTGGGGGCTGTATATGTTAAGTACAAATAGACTGGCTTGACTTTTCTTGCGTGGAATAATTTCTACAAATTCATAGTCAATCTCAGTTGGCCAAGTGTGGGGTTGGGCCGTTTGGGTTGACTGTACCAGGATAACAGTGCGGGTTCAAAGGCCGGTGACATGTGTGTTGTAGCCGCGCAGAGTAACAGTGTCAGAATTTGTTTCTCGCAATGCGATGACGTCGGGTTTGTGCTGTTCCGTGTACTGGGTAAGTGTAGGCTGCTTGTTGCGGAAAGACCGACAGTTGCATTGCCACAGGGTGAGCGTGGATGTGGTGTTGCCTTTTCTGTTACATGTCATGGTCATATTAGACACCAAATAGACGCCTTGGTGCGTTAAACGTCCACGAAAATTAAACACGCCTTCCCGCTGAACCTTGAAAAGGCTTCAACGCAGATGTGCAAGGAGAGGTAGAAGAGCTTTTCTGAGCTAGAAGGTGGCAGGAGTCCCTCTAGGAATCGTTGCCCTACGAGCAGTCAAAGCGGCTCCAGAACGCCTGCACTGCTGCCACTTGGTCAACAGGCCTAACAGAGCTGGTCAGAGGCAGCGGCACTGGTTGAAGTTGGCTTGGTGCTCCACTGGAATCGCTCAACCGATCGCCCATGGCTTTTTGCTGGTGGTCCAGATAGCCTGCAATGAATAGCAGCCAGTCTATGCATAACAGCAAAAGTATAACGTTTGCTTAACAACTGCTCTACAACGAAAGCAGCAAAGTAAATGAATATGCTAGGCCCAAGGAGGTTGTATAGAACTTCTGGAGTGGAGATGGTGCTCGAAAACTGACGCCAACGGCAGCCATCTTGCCGTGGGTACCAAACTCGTTCCGCGGTAGCAGACGCATTGCATTCGTCGCATAATGTGCTTGTTTTTGCGGCGGGTTACGTTATATTTTTGCTTCCGTTCTTTTTTTGTTTTCTTTTGTTTTGTTTTGCAAGTTGATTCTCTCATGCGGCTACCTTAAAGCGCACCGAGCTTTTCTTGCGCGCGTTCATTTCGCGGATGTGGTTTCGGTTATGCTCCCCTCTCCGTGTTTCTAGTTAAGCGCTTCGCAAGTTGCCCGTGCGTGCGCCGGGGGCGTACACATCTGGTAATTATTTACATTCTTGGGCGCTAACAACTAAAATAAACAGTAGACACAATGATATTTTTTTCTGCCCCGTGTGTCGTTCTTCCGAGTTCTCTCTTGCCAAAGAGCAGAACTCGTGTTCGTTCGATCCTCGTTCGCGGATGGATGCTCCAAAGGTGTAGAAAGCAGAAATGGTCTGCTCGTGCGTCGCGTTCGGCTGCGCTAATCGCGCGAAGAAGGCGTCGGGATCACCTTTCATCTGTAAGTACTGAGGGTATCTGTTTGCTTTGGGTTTTGAGGGCATTACTAGTATTAAACGTTATGAGTGCACATTTGCCCGACGTTTGTGCGTGATGTAAAGGGAAAATTTGCCGTAGCACCTGCCGTCCGCTCAGTGAGCACACCGTACGCGCTTGTTTACGCAGATATGCGAATGTTTTCGCTCGTGGTTGTGGTGGTCCTGTAGTCGCTTGGCTGCGCGAAATCACATGTTTGTAAATATGTGGGGCGAAAATTGTTTTTCCGCACTAATTTAAATGCAGAGTATTGCTAAGGCAGTTACCATCAAAAATCAAGGCACTCTTGTTTAATATATTTCCTTTACATCCGGCCATACGTGAATACACTGACGTTTCTCGTTAGCGCTGTTTCATAGAAGTTTTTGATGCACCGCAATGCTCTTCCGCGTTCTTCGTCCACACGATTTCCTTATCAATAGCACGCTGCTCGCGTCCGAACTTGCGCGGTCAACGAGGTTGTGAATGTGATTGAGTAACCTCCTGCGAGTAGTTTTCTAATCAATAGCACGCTACTATCGTGCCAACGTGCGCGGTTAATGTAGTCGTGCATCCAATTAAGTTTGTTTGTTTGTTTGTCTTTATTCGCATCTTGCACAACGTACATGACTATCTGGATTTGAAAAATAAACTCAATGCGAGTCCCATGCCTTCTGTAAAGTGCACGCGGAATAAAAAAAACCTGCTTTAATGTGCTTCAGTGTGTGCCAAATCCATTTCGCAAAATACGATTGAAAAGCTGGAAATAGACCCGCCGCGTTGGCTCAGTGGCTAATGCACTGTGCTGCTCATCCCTAGAACGCGGATTCGATTCCCTGCCGCGGCGGCCGCTTTTCTGGTGAAGGCGAAAAGCGAAAACTACTGTGTGAACGAGATTTCGGTGCACGTTAAAGATTCCCCAGGTGGTCAAAATTAATCCGGAGCCCTCCACTACAGCGCGCCTCATCACCTGCGTTGCGTCAGCGCGTTAAACCCCACAATGAATCAAAGAATCAACCAATCAATCAATCAAAAGCTCGTGCTTAATTTGGTCTTCTTCGGCAAGGGCAAAACTGGGCATGTTGTTTAAACCAGAAAACGTGCATTTGCACTACATATAAAGATTGCAATATCCTGATGGATAGTACTGCTTAAAAACCATTCGAACCGCTACTGCATTATTATTTATTAATCATTAATGAATAAGCATTCATTAATCCTAGCCACGCCGCTAAAAGAAACAAGCGTCAAATAATCGCGCTTTCGCGTGTCCCGCACTTCCAGCGTGAAATCACGGCTAATAGTAACCTTATAACGCGGAATCTCTTGCCATGGCGCGCAACATGAGGTAATTTTAATGTTAAGGGGGCGGTCTATAGCCGTAGCTATACCGAATAAACGTTTATTGAAATAAAATCAGGGGTGGTGCTTTTAGCATAGCGCTGCGCGTTTTCCCGCATCGACAGCTCTGTTGGCCACCGTAAGATATACACACGCGAACTCGCTGCTTGAACCATATCTTACGTCAAAACCTTACGCGTAAGGCAAAATTCAGTCTGCCCTCAAATATCGTAATCGATAAACTAGCTTACCATCGTTTTCTCCCTTGTAAAGCCAAAAAAACGCGACCGCACTTCAGCGTCCCTGCCGGCGCAGCGCCTTTTCTACCCACGGCAATATGGCCGCCGACCGGTTCACCCGGCTTCACCTCCCCGCGTTGCCCGCTATGGGCGGCCTCCACTCCAGAAGTTTTATACAACCTCCTTGGCTAGGCCACACGAATTATGCACTCATACTTGTAATAGGTGGCTTTATTGAATAAACAAGAAAAAGCAGATATAGATTAAAAAAGGTGACAGCAAAGAGTAAAGAAAAAATTTACACCATCTTCCCGCGAGCGGAACCATAGGGTAGATGCGACGCATCGGGGGTTGCCGTTGAGTTATTCAAATCATCGGACGATGTCATCGGAGCGCCGGCGGTGGAACGACTGAGCGGAGCGGCGCACTTACCGCGTTTATATGCAGCGGAATGAGAGAGAGCAGCGCATAGCAGCGCATGTGTAACCGAGCGCAAGTGCGAGCGCAAGCTGCACGCTAACGCACAGCTGGCACGCCGACGGGAGCGAGCTGACCGCGCTCACGCACAGATGGCGCTGCGGTGAGAGCGGTGGAGCGCACAGCTGCCGCGCCAAGGATGCGGACTACGCCGTGACAATGAAGCGGGACAAGGCGAGTTAAAGAGATGCGTCGCATCTAAAAAACCTAGATTGTTGTGGTCAATGCTCATACACATTGGCTAAAAAATACAAGCTACTGCCATATGCATGGAGTCACATACCATAAGTGGGTGGAACTTTTATGACGGTGACAGTGTGGCCTCCCTTACTGTCGGAAATACCACTTGAAAGCGCTCGTCCCCACTCAGAGTCTTTGCCTGCTGTCTTCCAGCGTTCTCATTGTAGTGCAAGGCTAATAAGGTGCATCTGTCTACATGATTACACACAATGGCATCATTATCGAGAGATGGAATTGAAAAAACTAGGAGTCATTCCACCCCGAATGGGGATGACTAGCGAAAGTTTTTAGCTTACAACATACAGGTCACAAAATTTAGACAAGAAGTGTGAGTAAATTTTATTTCTTTCGAGCACAGATGACCGTCATCCCCAAGTATCAGTTATGAGTATCGGATAAGGTATACACTTAGAACTGTAGCCTAATGTTTTTCCGTGCTTAGTTTTTGGGTGAGGGTGCACAGGAAATGTGCACACAACTGCACTGCAAAACCTATAGCACAAAAGCTGCTCTTGGTCAGGTGCAGGAGATCGAGAACCTATGCCCAGGAAAAACCAGCCTAAACGTACTCCTCAGTTCATGGCCCTTCCCTTCAGCTCAACACAAAGCACTAGAGGTGTCATTTGAATACCTGGCAAGATCAACGTCACTGAAATGATTTCTAACACTACTGTGATCGCGATGTTCATTCAACTGGTCACACAAACGGACGCTCTCTTTTTTTATCTCTTTTCTCCTCTTTATTGTGCCCTGTCATCTATAGGGCCTCTTCCATCCTCCTCTACCCCTTCCCCCACCAATTAGCATGTCAGCGTTGAGAGTCCGGCAAGTCTCTTCGCTTTATTCCCTATTAAAGAGCTTTCTCTCTCTCTCTCTCTCTCTCTCTCTCTCTCTCTCTCTCTCTCTCTCTCTCTCTCTCTCTCTCTCTCTCTCTCTCTCTCTCTCCTTATTGAATGGGGGAAAATTTCAACCTGTTTACACGGTCACCTATTTGGCGCTGAATGATATTAATTTCAACCGTAATACAAAATGCACAAAGAACGTACTGCACGGGAGAGCAGGGTCCTCTCCTATGGATATAGTACCATTTACAGAAAGAGGGGTGAGACGCACAGTCCCTGCAGAGTTGCCAAAATCATCTATGTGGTCTACCCACCTTGCAACGATTCCTCTGTACGAGAATGGGAAGGATTGATTGATTGATTGTAAGGTTTAATGCGCCGACGCAACGCAGGCGATGAGGCGCGCCGTAGTGGAGGGCTCCGGATTAATTTTGGCCACCTGGGGATCTTTAACGTGCGCCGAAATCTCGTACACACGGGAGTTTTTGCTTTTCGCCTCCATCAGAAAAGCGGCTGCCGCGGCCGGGAATCGAACCCGCGACCTCGTGCTCAGTAGTGCAACGCCTTAGCCACTGAGCCACCGCGGCGGGTAGAACGGGAAAGCCTTCGGAGCAAAACTGTTAATGACGGTGTGGAAAGACTCTACTCCATAAGTCTGTAAAGCAGGGGAGATCTGCTTAATGTCACCCAGCAGCCTCTTTGCTGAAATGATAGGGCGGAGCTTGTCAAATGCGTCTGTGCCTATAAAAATTAAAACAAAATGTTTAAACATTTGATAATTACTATACTCCCTAGTGCCAAAACAGTAATGAAAATGAGTGCATGTACAAGGAGTAGCTTGGAAATGTGTAGTATGTCCTATTTTCCCTTTTATAATCTCGCTGACACAAAGTAAAGGTCAAAGATAAAAAAATTCAGGGAAGTTTCCACTGACGCGCAAGACGTGAATGATAAAGTGTTGTCATCATCATCCTCAACCTATTTACGGCCACTGTAGAGCAAACGCCTCTCCCATGGACCTCCAATTACCCCGGTCCTGTGCTAACTGCGACTAATTTATCCCCGCAAACTTCTTGATCTCATCTGCACACCTAACTTTCTGCCACCCCCTGCTTTACTTGCCTTCTCTAGGGATCCACTATGTTAACCTTAATAATTAACGGTTACCTTGCCTTCGCGGTACATGCCCTGCCTACAACCATTTCCTCCTTAATTTCTACTAATATGTCCTTAAAGCGACCCTACAACACTCTTTGAGCAGTGCAAGTAAACCGGCGCGACATTTAGATTACACTGCCAGGAATACCTGAGCCAAATATTACAAGTGCATGTGAAGTGGTGAGCGCGCAAATCACTGTAAAAAACGCGGAAAAACCAACTTCACCCTCTCCATTTTTCTTGATTATCCACCCCTGGCATGGCCTAAAAGACGTAATGCGGCCACGGATGTCCCATTGGCGGTCGCTGGTGACCTTCTCGGGCTATTTCTCGCATTTCGTGTGACGTTGGCGCTGTGTACCAACCTCCTCTGCGCCTGAGCCCCTATGCACAGTTTCAGCGTTCTTTGGTGTTTTGAGTGCGTGCGGAGTTTCACTCACAAACTCAATACTCCCCTTTTTAATGAGACCACTCGACAACAAACTTTACAGCTTCAAAAACACCCTAGTAGCCTGAGCGCGCGCTTGCGGGCAGGCAGCCATGCCTGCTTTTTTGTGGCACCAGACCGGAAACAGACCCCTCCACATTGCGGAGAAAAGGAGAAAACTCCGCGGCGTGTAATATATCGAATCCTTCTGAAGAGAACGCCGCAATCCGCCCCCTCTCCGGGAGAGAGCGCGCAGCTTTCGTCCCGTTTTCCGCGGTTGAGTTGAAAGAGAATAATTATGCGCGATTTCTCATTGCATGTAGTTTCAGTGTTAGTGAACGGATTTTCATCATTTTTGCGGGAGGAGATTGCTGGGGCAATAGCCTTACCCCCAAAAACATTACGAGTAGTCGATGGAAAGTGCTGCAGGGTCCCTGTAACACGTGTTTGTTCCCTGACCCACTCCGCTCTCTTCTTGTCCTGTTATGTTACACCTATCATCTTCCACTCCACTGCTCGCTGAGTCGTCCTCAATTTAAGTTGAGCCCTTTAGTGAGCCTCCAAGTTTCTTCCCCATACGTGAGTGCCCTTCTCTCGCCCCCTAAAATCTGCGGCTTTTTTTTCTACTGACACTATGTGTGCACAGGACGCTCGGCGTTTGCTGTGGCGCACGCACCCACTAGCACTCGGCATTTTCTTGGTGTTCTTTCCTGCAACACCGATCTTCCGGCCAGTAACAACAGCTCCACTGCAGAAAAATGTTATTTATTTATTTTCAATACTGCCAGTCTCGGGCGAGACCATAGCAGGTGGGCATTCATACAATTTCAGCAGGAACAACAGCGATGGGCCTAACATTGGCCAACAAGCAAAAACAACAATAAACCGTACAATAAAAGGGTATCACACACTTTCACTTCACGTGCAGAACCGCTGAGTTGTGCAGCATCGTCAATGTTGAGGTTACCCTCAGGGAGCCCTTGCGGGATGTTACATAAGGGGAAGGTAAAAACAATGGTATAGACACAACAATGGTGTAGACACAAGAATACAGACAACAATACGGACGTACAGACATGTAAACAATGTAAAGACATAGACATACAAAGTCTTCGCGCACTGTAGACCACCGAAGTTTAGTTACGAAAAGCATCAAATTCCCTCCACCCCGACATCCAGTTCACGCTTCAAAGCGAACGCGATGGCTCCCTTCCCCCCCCCCCTCCTTCTTATTTGATGTCCAAGTGACGAGTAGACCGAAAGGCCTCAGGTGTGTCCTCCCTATTCCCAGAGCGGCGACTGTGTGTTTCCCGTATTATGCCCGCAAAGAGAGCAGAATCGGGTAATTTCGGACCCAACAACAAGAAAGAAGAAAAAGAGAACCACTCTAAAGGTTTATCTTTTCCGTGTCCGCCGCCGTAAGCAAGAGAGGGCGGCTAACTGCGAGAGGGCATCGACCGTCGGAGCCCTGGAACGCCGAAGCCGGTGCCCGGCGTGCCATGAGCAAGCGAGGCGCCAGACGGCTTATTCAGAAAAGAGGGGTGCAAATCGTCCATAACCATCAACGGCGACGGGCTACCCCATCCCGGCCCCAAAGAGAGCGCCCGGAAGGCAGAAACGAAGTCGGCGGACAGAAGAAAGGACGCAGCGCCGTCGACGAACAATGCGGGACAGGATACCAGGAAGTTGACCTTGCCGGAACGGCCGTCCTCGAAAGGGGAGCGAACTGGGGGAAGCAGCCCCTCCCTTTGTTGCCCCACCGGACCTGAATCATTCGGCTTAGCCCTGCCGACAGGCGCCCGTCCGTGTAGGAAAAAGGGCTACGTTGTTCAGCGAAGATCCCCGAGAGAGGTCAAACGCGCTGAAAGAATGCAAGACGGCGCTAGAGTGGGGGCGCCGCATCCACGAAGCGTCAAGGCCGTGCCGGCCTCGGAACGTCGGGTTTCTATTCCCTGCGCTATTGGTTGGGCTGGGGTGAAACCATATCCAAAGGACATGTAGAGGAATCCGCAAAGTGAGTTCATTGCGTGGACAACAGATGTGCTTTACAAAAAGAAAAACAAAACCAAACAAAGGTGGCATTGACCGGAATATCACTTTGAAAGGAGGGCACTTTGTACTTAAAGCAGGTGGCTATGGGAATGAGTACAATAGAGTGGTCTTAACATGTTTAAAGTTCGCCATTGTGATCGGTTGAGTCGTTATCCAGTAATTTGCAGAAAGTTGAAAAGCATACTGTATTTGATATAGTTGGGTCCAGTTCGTTCCATTCTTTCACTGCAAGCGGAAAAAGCGAGTATTGAAATGTATCATTATGGAAAGAGTACTCTTTTAGTGTGTACGAGTGTTTGCGGCGTGAGAGGCGTGAAGTCGAGAGTGATATATATTTGGAGGCATCTATTTTCAGCCGATGGTGTAGTACCTGGTGTAGGAATTTCAAGCGCGCTACTCTTGCTCTGTCTGATAGTGTTGAAAGACCCGCAAGAAGTAGCAGGTTTGTGGGCGAGTCGTTACGGGTGTACCTGTTGTAGATGAACCTGATGGCTTTTCTCTGTACCCTTTCTATTTTATTTCTGCTGGAAATTGTGTGCGGAAACCAAACAACGTTGGCATACTCGAGAATTGGCCGTACGAACGTGGTGTAGGCCAGAAGCTTGGTACGCCATGGTGCTAGTCGCAAGCGGCGTCTAAGAAAAAATAACTTGCGCAGAGCAGTTGAAGTGATGATGTCGATGTGTGAATCCCACTGAAGGGTTGATGTTAGAGTGACACCTAAATATTTGTGCTGGTTGACTTTGGTAAGGACGGTTCCTTCAAGAACGTAGGAGAAGTTAGAGGGATTCTTTTTCGCTGTAATGGTCATACACACTGATTTTTTTTGTTGATGGACATTTGCCACGTGTTACACCATTCGGCAATTTTTTGGAGTGAACTATTCAAAATGCAGTGGTCTTTCGGGCCCTTAATTTCTTTGTATATGATGCAGTCGTCTGCAAAAAGTTTAATGTGACAGTCTAAGTTGCAGGTGATGTCGTTAATGAAAATGAGGAATAACAGAGGTCCTAACACTGATCCCTGGGGGACGCCTGAGGTGACGGGAACTGTATCGGATGGTGCTTGGTCGCAAACAGTGTATTGCAATCGCTGGGACAGAAAACTTGTGATCCATGCTGTGATCGGTCCTTCCCCGATAATGGCCCTCAGTTTCGAGATTAACTTGGCGTGGGATACACAGTCGAATGCTTTTTTGAAGTCTAAAAGAATTATGTCTGTTTGACCGCGGTTGTTGATCGTTAGCGCGAGATCATGTACTACCTCGGCTAACTGGGTGGTGGTTGATAGGTTCCTTCGGAAGCCGTGCTGGTGAGGCGTAAGAATGTTATTGTTTTCTAGAAAGGTGGTTAAGTGTTTCAGTATGATGTGTTCCATGATTTTGCAACATGTGCTAATGAGGGAAATTGGTCGGTAATTACACGGTGTGTCATCGCCGGATTTGTGAATTGGTACAACTTTGGCTATTTTCCAGTCATCTGGTAACTGCGCAGTCTCAAGAGATTTTCTGAACACAATTCCAAGGTAATGGCTACACAACTCCGCGTATCGTTTCAGAAATTCGTTCGGGATATTGTCGGGGCCATTTGCTTTTTTGTGGTCAAGGTTGAGTAGAAGATTAAAGATACCGGCGTCCGCTATGTTTAGGGGATCGATAGGTGGATCCGCGGTAGAACTTAGTGTCGGGAGCGCGCCGTTATCGGATATAAACACGGAGTGAAAGTAGTCGTTGAACTGGTTAGCCTTTGCTGTTTTTTCTTCCGACGATACCACTGGAGCTGTGGTTGGGGGTGTGCGGAAATAGTTCCAAAACCTCTGCGGGTTGTTTGTAATGAATTGTGGCAGTGTTTCGTTAAAGTAGTATTGTTTTGCGTTAGTCACTTGCGTTTTGAATTCTTTTGTGGCACTTTTTAGTCTACTATTTACCAAAGGGCTGCCACCCTTTGTTTTGAGGGTACGCCGTAGTCTTTTTACTTTACGCTTAGCGTGAATTACATCTCGGGTAATCCAGGGGTTGTGTTTTCGCGTTTTTAGAGTTTTCAGGGGAATGAAATTTTCTATGCTGTTTACAATGATGGATTTAAACCGAAGCCAGAGATCGTTTACATTAATTAATGGATCGGAAGCCATTTGAGAGAAGCTTTGGAATTCGTGGGCCAGGTAGGTTGTCACGCTGGCGTCGTCCGCCCTATTGAAATTGACGACTTCCCTTTGAGTATGTATTTTTTGAACAGCAGTGCCAAGTGGTAAGGTACATTTGGGTATATCATGGTCGGAGAAACCATCGATTACGACTGTTTGGCTTTCCTGCAGAGGAAACAGATCACTTAAAAGTATTAGGTCGAGAATGTTGTGCGCGGTACCCTGAGTGCGTGTGGGATGACATACCACTTGATGAAGATTAAAGTTTAACATTAGGTCTGTCAGTGCGCTTGAACCAGGGGATGTGTAATGCATGGACAACCAATCAAAATCCGGGAGGTTGAAGTCGCCGAGCAGAATAAGTCGTGAGTTCTGGACGTAGTTTTGCATGAAGCTCTGCAGTGCTATTATGGGTTCGGGTCCAGACTGAGGGCTTCGGTAAAAGCAGCCGATGAATATGGGGAAGTCGTTGCAAATAATTCGAGTGAAGACGGCCTCGGTGTCTGCGATGGCAGGAAGGGGAGTGAATGGTATTGTGTTTTTAATCAGCAGGGCTACGCCCCCGCCCCGGCTGGGTCTGTCTTTGCGGATAACAGAATAATTGGGCGGCGCGAATTCGTGGTTGAAAATATCGGAGGTGAGCCATGTTTCGGTGATGCCGACGATGTCGGGAGAATGCTCAAGAAGCAGGCTTTCAAAATCTTCTGATTTGTTGAGTATGCTTCTGGCGTTCACGTTTAGTATTGTTAGTGCATTTCTTTTGTTCGGCTGCGGGTTTGTGGGCGGCCTCTCTCTGACGTCGACTTTTTTTGCAAGGACACTCTTTCGTTCTTATCTTCGTCCCAAATGAACGCGCAGTCATTGATGAAGAGCCTATCGAAGGAGAGAGAGACCTTGTCGTTGTTTTCTCGGTTTGGTTTAGCACTGTCCCATAACTTTTTCCTAACATCTCGGATTCTTTGGCTGAAGTCTTCCCCGATTGAAATGTTTGTTCCTTTAAGTTTTTTGCAGCTTCTCAGTATGGGCATTTTCTTACTTGAATCCAAAAGTTTGAGGATTACCGGTCGTGTTTTGTCTGTCCCCGGTTGTCCTATACGGTGGATGCGCTCGATGACGACCGGTTCTAGTTCGAGTTTACCTTTAATTATGTTGTCGTTAATGGCTGACTCGAGATCTTTGCTGGTCTCTCCTTCTCTTTCTGTTAAGCCGTACACAATGAGGTTCGACCTTCGGCTACGATTCTCAAGGTCATCCACGCGTTTTTCCAGTCTCTTTATGACCTCGTTTGTCGCCGCGATTTCATGCACGCATCGCTCGAGCTTTTGCTCGAGATTGGCAATCGCGTCCAGTTTTCTGTCGATGTCTGCTAGTCTTGTTTCTTTTATGTCGTTAATATCTTGTGCTATGGCTTTAAGTTGGTCAAGGATTTGTTTCATTTCAGGGCCTGGGTTGGTCTCGACGTCCCCGCATAATAAGAGCAGCTTTCTGATTAACATGCAAACACCCGCACTCGAGAAAAGCCGTGGGCACGGCAGCACCAACAGAAATGGGTCACTAGATCGGTAGCACAGGCCGTAACGCCGTCTTACCTGTACAATGAGAGTGAACGGGTAAGCGACCGTCATCGCTGCGGTGCGACCGTGCCCAGTGGTCTCTGGGAGGGGCGGAAGGCCTTTTGTACTCTCGTAGGAGAGCGGCGCTGTCGACGTCGAGTGACACGGCCAGGCTTCCCAGGGGGCTCCGCTGAACCGGTCCGGGGCGTCGGGGGTGGCAGTCTCGAGCCGATGCAGCGGTTGGGTCAGCGCAGGGGATCCCGCGCGCACGCTCTCCGGGTGTTGAAGCAGGCCGAGGCAAATCTGTACAATGAGAGTGAACGGGTAAGCGACCGTCATCGCTGCGGTGCGACCGTGCCCAGTGAGTAGGGTTCTGCAGAGGACAAGTTCTAACCAGGATAAATCCACTTTCGTTGCTCCAGCTCTCCATGCAGACACTTTTCCTGGAGTGGGCCATGGCCGTCGTGCTTTTCTTGCACAAGTTCAGCACAGGGACCCAGACAGCCACTGCCAGCTCCCGGTCACCACCACCAACTTTCACGCATGGTACAGATGGTTGGTGATCGTTTGGCACCACAGGGCAAGACGTTCGCACCCTTTTGCCTTGGAAGCTACCAGCAACGTTTTTCTCAACCCTGCAGAAGCATAAAGAAAGTCAGTTACCGCTGAAGTGGGCGCCTTTACATACAACGCTATTAGCAACAGCACTAACCTTTCGCGATGTATTATGCATCGATGACGTGGTTGACCTCCGGCCTCTCCGTTTTAAAGAACTTCCGCACTTGCGGTTGCGGTCAGTGACTACTTCTCCGATGGCGACACCCCTGTCGTCCAAGTCTTCAAGCGCCTTCTTTAGGCCCTCGAGCTCCATGTGCCCACTGGAGGCCACTTCATTTGACTGAGAGGAAACAAGAGGGGTGCAATGAGAGACCAAATACAAACAGAAAGGAACAGGCTAAGACAGGGTGTTCATTGAAAATACAAACAGAAAGGAACAGGCTAAGACAGGGTGTCCATCAAATAGCCATTGAAATTCCCTGAGTTTTCCAGGTTTTTCCTGAGTACCTTTGCTAAATTCCCTGAGCGACACAGAACTTTGCTTTTTCTTAAGACAGGCTGATGTATGTCGCTGGAGGCTAACAGTCTAAGAAGATGACACTTTCATCTGCGGTAAAGTTGACTCAACGACGAAAGGGCTGCCAAAAGGTGTCACCAAGCGAAGGTTGCAACAGGCAGTGTGCTCGGGCTTCAGTCCAACGATGAAGTCACAGAACTGATGTGGGTGGACAAGAGGCCTGTTAGCAGTCACATCTATGCCCAAAAATGACACAACTGTGCTGGACAGCAGGAAGAAAAGAAGGAACGGCACGCCGATCACGAAACCTCTGGCCGTTCTGGACTATAACACAGCAAAAAATGGCTCCCTACTACAGCTGCCTTAGAAAACGAAGTCGTAGAGTACGGTAGCCATTCAGTTGCTTGTCAGAAGTGCCATAATAAATACGTGGAATGCTCGTGGCATGCATCATGAAAATTCTACAGCCAAGAACTTTGAGTGTAAGCTATGGACTCAAGCAGCACAGGACAGCAGAAGTTGGAGGTAAATGGGAGAGGGCTTAGTGCTGCAGTTTGCCTGAGGATGACGACGTTGATGATGATGATGAAATTTCAGGAAGAATGGGCACACGCATTTTTTGAACCTCATCAAGACAAAGTCGAAGAAACTCCTGAAAGCATGTCCACGCGTTCGAGAAAACTGAAGGTTCGGCACGCAGCAGACGATGGCGCTGCACTGGCTGCTACGTAGCCTTCAGTATGACCAGCAGACCAATCAACGCTGCGGTGAAAGAAAATGGCCACTTTTTGTGGACAATGCCCTCTCAAGCCATTCATGTGTGTCTAGCTTAATGCTCAGCGTAAGTAAGCTAAGAAGAAAGCTAGCGTCAAGTGTTATATGCGCATACGGTTTAAACTACAACGCTTAGTTAATGTTCAGCTTTTCTAAATTAAAAGCAAAAATCCCCCAAGTTTTTCCAAGGCTACTCAGAATTCCTGAAAACTGTAGGCTTCTGCAGTTGGTAGACACCACGTAAAGAGTTGTGCGCATCATTTCTGACAAAGAGAACTACACGCACTACTCAATGACAAAATAAGAATAGCTACTGCGGTATGCGTCGATTCTTCTCGGAGTTGTAAATTCTGGATGCTATATTGTGTACAACACAAAACATAAAAAATGTGGGCAATGCAGAAGCACAAGATGCCAATCCATTCCCTTCTTCAACGCACAACTACCATTCACTACTCGCTGCATTTCACAGGGTAGAAACAACAGGCACTCAGCAAAATGCAACGCCAAACAGGATTGGAGCAAGCCCAAAGGCTGCACCAAAGGCTGCACCGATAACTGTACACCTGGAAAGTCAAATGCGAGCCTGATAATTTTCATGCTATGTTTTTCAGAGGTAAAACATGCTCAAGTACAACATAGGCACCATGTTATAGGAATTATGCCAGTACGTGAACAACCTGGACATCAAGCACCTTATCGAGCGATATCTCGATGAGGGAGTACGTCCCGTATTTTGCACTGTAGCCTGGTGAATCAGCCCTGCTGTCACCGGCAAGCTTGACACCACCAGCTGCTGCCTTCACCCTCTCTAATGTAGCTGCCCGCTGCTCTTGCCACACCTACAAAAAGTAACACACTTGTCACTACACCCTTTAATCTCGAAAACAACATAACCACTTGAGGTTATTCATCAAAGAACACCCTTCACTGTAGGATGGGTCTTCCTAATGGCTTGTACTGCATTGCCAGGAGCGCAATTTGGCACTCGTTTTTTAATGGTTTATATAAGTCTATGTCTCAAAATATTAAGGAAGCTCATGAACTGCTCCCAGGATATCTAAGTAGTGGTAAATCGGAAAATGCTTAATTGCACAGTGCAGCACTGTGATGCTAAACAGATCAGAACTGTGAAGGGCATTAACAAGCTGATGTAATATGTTTTGGAACTTAAATCACACAATTCTATCAAAGTACATTTTTGGGGTAGTTGTCTCCTAATGCTTCATCTGAACTTACAAAAGCTTCGTCTGAACTTACGTACTTTGTGAAACTATATTTATCTTGAAGTCCTTCTTTCACAATACTTCAACCATTAAATTTAATTGCTGCAATTGATACCTGGTCTACTGCCGGAAGCCAGATCTTCTGAATGCGACAGAAAGACCTCTTGCTGATACAGCAAATTCCTGCGCTGTTCAAGAAGTTGAGACATTTAGCAGGAATGCAGCCGTTGAAGAGGATCGCGGCAGTCAGGTCCACATTCCCCACCGCATACCTGCCCTCCTTCAACTGGCTGCGCCACTCCAACGTATGTGATTCGCACGTTGTTGTGACGACGACAAGAGAACCTTTGATCTGAAAGTAAAAACAAGAAGGGTTGACTTAGAAGTTGGAACACTCGTTTAGCTAAGCTTTGCACTGTAAACGGCACACCTTTATGCCAACCCCAAGTCTACTCAAAGCACAAAACAAACTTTAACTGTAAGATTAAAATCACTCAATAACCTGAAAATTATTCGGTCTCAGCTGAAGCAGGTTTCAGTTTTTTTTGTGCGACTATAGAAAATAGCACTGGTATTTAGTGTTGCTTAGCATTTGAGCTCGAAGGCTCGCAAACATTAAAATAACAAAGAAACCTCTGACATGACGTCAGGTTTAAAGGAACGTGAGGTTGCTGCAGAAACTGTGATCAAGATGTACTTTTAACATTTAAATGTAAAATATGGAATAGTTTGCACCCATATACAGGTTTTTTTAGCGCTATTAGACTGACTGCTCGAAGGGGATAATGCATAACCGCAATGAGGGAGTGACAGGACGGCGACATTTAAGGCAGGTCTCCAAGAGCTCCAATAGGTTGCTTTTGCAAATGATAAACTTCCTTGTGACCAAGCTGGATACCGGAGCGGCACTTCCCTCACTGGCTGTGTTTTAGAAAAAGAAAGAAAGAGCGAGAGAGAAATAAACAAAACATTGTGAATGCGGACACATTTGAATTACTGAAAGTTGAAATACAGAGCATTTTGCTCGTACCTATATCTCAGTTTGAATTTCATGCTTCACTTGACAACCTCTTACTGAAGCCACATTTTTCAGTTCATATATGCCAACGCTAGTTGGAGTTAGCGTTGCTTCAGTATATTATTCGGATACATTAGAAAGCACCCCAACCAATTCCAGTACTGAAAATACAGCGCTATCATTCAGATAAACTTCCTGGTTAAGACCAACAACACTTCTTCTTTTGTAACGTGCACAATCCAAGAAACGTTCGCCTTCAAGGGACGCTGAAGTGAATTTGTCAAGCTCCCGTTTTTGCTTGCACTGCATAGACTGGCTCAAATGAACACTTTTCATCGTTTATCCGGGCGATAAGGCAGTATTTATCTTATAAAGCCTGAAAGAAGAAATATTACCATGCGCGGTTTGCGACGGCTGCTCCAACTAACCGCAGTGACGTCAAATAAACGTACTACGTGATTGGACGATGTCCAAGATTAGCATTCAAACAAGTTTCAGTTTCGGTTCTGTGAAACAACGTGCGTGGCATCCGACAGTATCATTAGATGGGCATTCTCGATATCTCAGGAATCGCCATATGCGCTTCTGTCATGTTATCGGCTTTAAAGTGTGTTAGATATGCCAACCAGGACGGCTTAACATTGTAGCAATCACTAGCCGAGGCCTCCGCAGTGGATGAACGCCCTCCGTTTCGCTGCAGGCGCTCATCATTGGTGCTTGTCTCACTCATGCCTGTATTGTAAAAAGCATGTTCGCACCAGGCCAAGGATCTGCTTATTCTGGTCTGTGCCCACTGCCCGCAAGCAGTCGGTGCCCATGGCAACAGCACACCAATGAGAACTAACTACTGCATCAGTGTCCGCGCGTTCTGCAAACTTACTCGTGGAGCAATGAACGTTACAGCACAAAAATGGTGAATTCAGTATAGAAAACATAGGCCAAAACGGATAAATCAACTTACAAAAGAAGGATGTACTCTCGAGGATTCGAACTTGCAACTTGCAAAATAACATACCAAGCGTTCCGGACCATTCAGTCACGAGCCAATGCCAACGTTATTTGAAATAAAAAGTATTTAGTTTAAGTTTAAGCATTCAGTTTAGTTTAAGCATTTCAAGCAGCTTAGATGCTTATTTTTTGTATAGTGCTCATGCCGTAAGTGTCTCCCAGATTTCCACAATATCTTATGCCTAGCAATTGCATTTCTTGATGAAAAAACATTCACAGATGTGTGGTCGTGCTGCTGACCGCTGTGCTTGTTCACCCATCGCAAAAAACGTGCTTCCTGCAGGTTTGTTTACAGGCAGCTTAGTCTTTACAAGGGCAATGTTCAATGAATGATAGCTGAGGTAATGCGACCAGAAATATCACTAAGTGCCATTATGCATGAAACCCATGTGATAAAGAGGCAATATGTGGTGTCGTCCGATACTTACACTGATGATCGGTCTGACGCTGTTGGCTCATGCCCTGGCTGCCCCGACGACGGCTCTATGAGTGATGCTACTGAGCTGTCCTACTCTTCTGGAGTGCTTGGCTCGAAGTTTTTGTCTAAGGGGTCAGCGTCAAATGTGAGGGACAGTTGGCCAAGCGGTGGTCCCGACCACTCTGGCACCGGCGTAGACGCTTGAAGTGTTTCCTCGAGCAGCAGGATTTCTGGAAGGGCCAAATCAGTTTGGCACGCTGCAGGCAGGGGTTGATTTTGTTTGATACAGTGCGTAGTTGCCCTTGTTTACACTGCTTATCAAGGCTGTGTAGTGACATGCATCACTGCACACCCATTTCTCTTGTCGTGCTTTCTGTCTGCGTCCTGATCAACTTTGTCATTGGTTTGATAGACGCTTGCGTCGCTTTCAGTGCTACTTGCACGTAACACTGTGTTTGTGCATCGGAGGCCCTTGAATGTCGTGGTGGCTCATCTGGGCATGGTGCAGCCACAACCACATTGGCCGATGAGTCAACGGAACCTGGAGCATAAAAAATGCCTACAGGTAAGGCATCAGCCAATGAAATGAAACATTATTAGGCAAAAACTTCACTGTATGCTTTGTGCAGCTGTGCTGTTTGGGCTTTGGTCATGAAAGCAAGGACCTAGCTATTCTTCCATTCTCATTAGCAGCTGAACTCAGAACGCCCTTTAATTACTTTGCGAAGTCAACTTCCCAACAGGCTTTCTGAAGTTTCGCAGAAATAAGAGGCAGCCGTAATATTCAGAAATAAGTGTTCTAGAGTACACAATGAAACTCAGTTGTAGCAGGGCGAGCGCCCAGCTAAAAATCAATGCCGTCAGGCTAGCGGAGTGAAGGAACTATATGGATCCACCCAGACATTTTTTATGCTTCAATTAATGTTTCCTTCACGGCCTAATGTTTTCGATCGACAGACAAAACAGTGGGATGCACGACAGACTGCACCGACCAAAGCATTCGGCACGTCGCCAATGAGGCGTCAGTTGATGCGCACCCAAGTAGCTAATATAACCTCCCCCTGTCGCCTTTGCACACTAGACTAGAGCCTAGGCTTCCTAGCACAAAACGTAATACCGGTTTGAGAACAACGTATCGCCTACCTCGATGTACAATCGCCTACATCACGCAAGGTTAGCAGAGGGTAACGCGCTTGCATATACGAATCGTCGTTTCCAGAACCGTCTGTGCGAAGGTCCACATCAGCGGCGCCCAACAAGCTGCCGACAGTGCTCTGGCTGCCACCAGCGCAACCAGCGTCGATGCACCCCTGCGTGAGGAGTTGAAACGGCAAACCTCACGATCCAGCCCGAACAAACGAACGGCCACATTCAGACCATAAGGCGTGTACTAACCTCGGATATCCGGCGCTTCGGTTGTGTTGGACCCCCGTGCACAGGTTCGTCAGCGGTGGGCATGCAAATCGTGGGCACGGCACCAGGCACAAGACCACAATTTGTATGGAGGCGCAAATCTGTGTGGAGACGCCCGAACTCCTGCGTCACCCTAGCAAGCATTCTGATAGAAAATCTAATACACGTATACGCTAATTGCCACTAATATGAATGAATGAATGACTTTATTCTCTCGTAAGGCTTACAAAAACAGTATGACGGACGATTTGGGAAAACGTTGCTCGCAGGCAACTTGACCAGCCCAAAAGCCCGGGAGACACGCAGGGCAGCAAGACCGCGGGACAATAAACAAAAGAAAAAAAATCAGAAAAGGAAAAGAAAAGATAAGTAAAAATAAAAATTCAAACGAGAAATCACCAGTACAATTTAATCAAAACAAATTGACACCTTAGTCACCACAGAAATAAAATACAAACAAGAATAACCAGTATATTGTAGTTAAAAAAATTTACACCTTTGTCACCACATAGCAACAGGAAAAACGTGGGAGAAATAAGATTTAAAAAAAATACCTAGGAAGAAATACAATCACAGACGAAGTATACATCACTGCTCAAGATAAAATGCCAGTAGGTTTGATTGGGATTCGAGATTTACGTTTTGATCAAGAAGATCATTAAACAAGGTTGGTAATGTGTGGCGTAGCATTTGTACTCGATAGTCAGTTCTTGATTGGGGTATAAGCCAGAAATCAGGAGATCGTGTGTTGTAGCAAATATTATGACGCCCCAGAGAAGCTATATTACAAATATAGTTTAGATTATTCTGTTGTTCTCTACTGTACAGTAATGCCAAACGATAAAAAAATAGGTGTACAAGTTTTAATAACCTGAGCTCACTGAAAAGTTGTTCTGTAGGAAAATAGTACGGCTTATTGCAAATTATTCGAATTGCTTCTTTCTGAAGTAGGAAGAGACAATTTAAGTTTGTTGCTGGTGTTGTACCTCATTCAAGGTTGCAGTAACTTAGTGAACTAAAACATAAGGCATTGTAAATCAGTAATTTCATTTTGCGAGGGATGTACCTAAGGCGAAAAAGTGAAAAACCAAGGCGCAAAACCAAACGCCTAATGTTTTTATTGAACTCATGATTTCAATTTTTGAGGAGGCCAAAGTTACATCTGCTTCAATTGTGATGTTTTTATTTATTGCATGGAATAGTGGTGCTATAGTTTTGCCTGTGTTTATTTTAAGGTCATTTTCAACAGACCATTCATGGATGCTTTTTAATACTGAGTTGGCATTTTGTATTAGGGTCCTCACTTTGTTAGATTTAAATAGCAGAGTAGTATCATCAGCATAAATAACGTATCTTGTGTCATAATCTACATTTACTATGTCATTGATGTATATGTTAAAAAGAAGAGAGCCTAATATACTTCCTTGAGGAACGCCAATTTTCACCGATTTAATTTTGGAGGGGGTGCGCCTAACTGTACATACTGGGTTCTACTTGCTACATACGAAGTGATAGGTTTTAAGGCAACACCGCGAACACCATAACAAGATAGCTTTTTAAGCAGCAGTGAATGACTAATAGAATCAAATGCCTTGCTTACGTCTAGGAAAACACCAAGCGTTAATATGCGTTCATCTAGGTTCTTTAAGATAGATTCTTTTAAGTCAAGGAGGGCAGACTCAGTTGACAGGTGCTTACGGAAAGCAAACTGGTTATGTGTGATTATATTTTTACTTTCAAAGAAATCTGAGAGAAGACAAAAATAATTTTTTCGAGACCTTTGGAGAATACCGATAAGATAGATATCGGTCTGTAGTTCGCCAGCTTTGTTCTGTCGCCCTTTTTGAACACTGCCAGTATTTTCGCTTTTTGCATTTTGAGTGGGAAAACACCTGTGGAGAGAGAAAGGTTATATATATGTGTTAATATAGGTGCAATATGTCAAACACATATTAATTGGGCTTAATTTGCAGGTTATCAGCATCACAGGCTGAGCTGTTGCTTAAATGAGAAAAGAGAGCCGTCAATTCTTTAACATCTGTCGGACGTAAAGTAAGGGTTTCAGGGCATTCGGCAATGATATAGTGACAGGCATCCATGCTATTAACAGAATCGTTGTTTTAGGTAACGTGATCATTAAACGTGTGAGGTAGTAACTGACCAGAAATTTTGAGGCCATTTTTGTTGATGAATGTGTTTGGTTGGCTATTTGTCATTCGATTTAATAGACCTATCAGTTTGTATTAGTATATTAGGTCAATCAGTTTGTATTAGTCTATTTGGTCTATCAGTTTGTATTAGCCTATGAGGTCTATTTGTATTAGTTCATCAGTTTGTATTAGTCTATTAGGCCTATCAGTTTCTATTAGCCTATTAGGTCTATCAGTCTGTATTAGTGGTTATTAGTCCTATTAGTGGCAATCTACGTGCTCGCCTTTTGGTAAAAGTATGCATCATACGCAGATGGTGGCACCATATCTTATGCAGGTACACAACTGCAGGATCTTAACACACATAAAAAGATTTTCTTTTGCTGCATTGCCTTTATTTTTTAGTTTCCTTAACACTGGTGGTCTTCCTTCTGTGTCTTCGTGTTCTTAGGATTCGGCATTGAGAGATCAGAAAGTTTTCCTGCCAGGATCCTGTTGAGGTCCTTTTTCAGCTTTGCAACCTCTCCAGCTGGGCATGTCTTCTCCAGGAAGTGGGTGAAAAACTCTGCAGGAAAAGATAAACTCAGTTAACACAAAACTCTGAGAGAGTGCACGGATTATGCCTGCCCAGTTGGCAGGTTAATATTTCCAGCAGTTCCTGTCTTCAACTTCAACTTTTGAAGTTGAACTTGTGTGGAATGACCTGGACTTGGAGATTGATACAGTGTACAAACTAACAAAGTAAAGAAAGGCACATTCTTCGATCCACAAACGTGTTGTGGCTTAGTTTCAACTGAGCGATCGAATTGCGACGACCCATCGGCAGCCGGCAGACTAAACGCTGGGCCGACTGACTCTGTCGGAAGGTCGGCGAGCTGTCCAGTATCGTATATATTTTGTTCATATGTTTGTTTCTGCTGCACTGACTACCCCCTATGTAATACCCTCCTACGTGAGGGCCTTTAGGGGTACTTTGAATAAATAAATAAATAAATAATCGCCTCCTGACGTCACACGAAAACAACACAGAAAATGGGCGAGGATGCAGAGAGGAGGACAGCATTTTCGAATTGATTTTTCTACTGAACAACTTCGCGTAAACGCACTAAGATTGGCCGAAACATGGCCTATGGACTCCGGACTACAATTTGCACTAGTAATCCCGCAATGTTTACAAATCACTTCAGTGTCCCTTTAAAAGCCAAAGGGGTCTTCCAGAACATTGCTTGCGCACAATGGCCAGCTTGTTACGTTGGTGAGACCAGGAACTTCCATGAACGCCTCCGACAGCACAAAAACGACGTTCGAAAGTCTTGCATTTAATGCAGTGCATTGGCCGAACAATATGAAAAAGCTGACCACCGGATCATCACGAGGCGCAGGTGATTGTCACCGAAACTAATAACTTACAAAGAATACTCCTTGCGTCCTAGGAGTAAAGATCCCTTGGAGCCCTTCCCGCCATCTACTCCCACGGCCTCCGACGCGCAAGGGCAAGATTCAAGTAAAAGAAAAAGAAAAAGAATGCTCCTTATATAACTGCTACTTCTGGTCTTACACAGTAACCTCTGATGAAGGAGCCGAGTAGGCTCCGAAACGTTGGGACCACTTTCAATAAACGTCCTTGGTTTGTGTATTTGCGTCTTCCTCAAGGTTAACCCAACCAGACAGACTTCTATCGAAGATGTTCACATTCGAATAAAACACAGTATGCTCCTAAAAATATCTGGGAGTTTGGTTTCAATTTTAAATGCACTGGAAGTATCCATTTAACTCAGGCTCGCCATTCCGGACGCGGAAACTCTGCACCACGAGATTAAGCTCTGAGGTAGCGAATTGTTCGCATGCCTTATAGAACGCCCGTCGGTGTTTCAACATCGGAATTTTACGGGTACATTTGTGCGTTTATACAGACAGTCTTTTTTATTGTTTAGAGTCTTATCAGTACATACAAAACTTATCCAGTTCCTCTGGCCTGTTTTTAAAAACTGGCGCTCCGAATTGTTTTATTTTGTAAACACCCGGCCTGCCCCAGTAAACCATTGTTTTTAGTGCTTGATGTGCTGTCATTAAACAATTTATAAAAATTAAACAATAGTGTCCTTGTCTTATAGAGTTCAAGGCATTACAACAATATAAGGATGTGTGTGAGGCTCATCCGCTTATTTCTCTATGCTCTACAGAGGGTCGTGTTCAGTTTTAAGGACGTTACGTGGTCTTTCTTGGGCTGTTCAAACGCAAACTTTCTATGTATACATACATAATATACATAGTGTATACCGTACTATGTATACATGCACTATACATACATGTATGTACGTACGTATGTATGTATGTATGCATGTATGTATGTCCTTCAATTCAGTCACGCGGCCAAAGGTTGTAATGAAATCTTGAGCGAGACGCTTACATAGACAAAACGCTATCAATCAAATAAATCTTGAAAAAGGCTTCATAATTGGCAACATTCTTGAGCAGAAAGATATATTAGAAAGATTATTATTTGAGGTGGAGCGCATGTTTGCAGTGTACTTTTTATTTTAAGCGAGTGGTGCCCCCGATTTCTGCAAGACCAAATAAAAAAAGGGTTGAAAACAATGTTTTAACCACAAAATAAAAACTGCAGTGGTGACCTAGACTCACGCACATGGCTCAAGCACCTTGTTCCAACAGTCCCAACATATGGCGACCAACGCGAACATGGCGAAATTGATTTCCGGAAACCTCCATTGGATGGTTACAGACAACGAGCAGCGTGTCTGGTGGGCGGATGAACAGAAGTGACAGAGGCGGCAAAATAGTGTCGTCTCTCGACAACATTTGCAACGACGCGAGTAAATGCGCTACCAATTTTTTCAGCAAAGTTACACCATTGCGATCAAAATAGTCATTTAAGCCATGGCTCCAACTCACCTCAATTATGGACGAAATGATTTCAAAACATTACCGAGAGCTTGTACTGTAACATTCAGTGGGATTATAAGCCCTGGTGCGTTTGACGCAGAGGAAGTCTGCAATATACAATAAAAGGTAAGAAAAAAAGTTAAAAAAAGCCCTGTTATAAGAACATATGAATGAGCTTTCTTTTATAGCTCCCAGAGCTGAAGTCGATCCGATAGAGCGGCGGCAGCACATGAACAACAATGGTGTCCAAAGCGTGAAGTCGCACGCGAGGGGCTTTGCTGTCTGCAGTACTTATTTTTGGCACCATCTTTAAGGGCAAAAGGCTATTGTGTCGAAGGCATTTTGATCAATAGCTTGTGGAGAGCAGGAAAGTCCAACACAGTTGGAACCACTAGAGTGGAAGACATTGCTGCTTTTTTGGAAAGCTCTTACAGAGAAGTTGCTTGTACTTCAACGCTCCACTTTTTTTTTCTTTTACAGTTCCAAACATAG
This sequence comes from Haemaphysalis longicornis, assembly GCF_048455015.1. NCBI lineage: Eukaryota > Metazoa > Arthropoda > Arachnida > Ixodida > Ixodidae > Haemaphysalis > Haemaphysalis longicornis. The sequence goes on along the minus strand of NW_027526385.1, from coordinate 177,159,107 downwards.
CGCTTTTCTCGTAGTTTATATTTATTTGTGTGTTACCCACAGCACCATGAAGGCAATACAGTAGGGGTTACAAACCAAAAAGAAAGAATTAAAGATTACAGCAGCTTTTCAGTTCGCAACAATATAGGATTAAGTCATCTGAAATCGAAAAAAATACTGCACTCTCAAAGCTGAGAACAATATAGTTACAGAACATAATAGTTTTGTGGTAATGTTGTACCTTGCGCAAAATATTCCTATCGTGCTATTCGTGCTATCGTGCTATTTGGAGCTCAATAATAGTTTTTGCGTATATAGCTGCCATGCAAAGTCAGTGTTGTTAGTTTTGTTTAAAGTACCTAGCAAAGGCCAATATTAGGTTTCGACAACACTTGTAGATCATTGCTGAGTGGGCTAACAAATAATACATTCTTATGCTTTCAGCTATGTTTTGAAGTTTTTCTGTAAAACCAGGCGACGTGCCCAACCCCAAACAAATCTGCGAGAGAAAGAAAGAGAGAGAAAGAGAGGAAATATCCGCATACGGCTGCTAAGGTAGGCCTTATTCAGCACTTGCAACATTAAACTTATTTGGTTGGCATAGCAAAAGTCGCCCTTGTCTAACCTTCTGTGAAAGATTTTCCTCTTATCTCTCAGCTGTTTTGGGGTATCAGCGCGTTCTTACGGTGAAAGCATACGCTTTTATCAAACCACTCCTTCATCTGAAGCAATAACCCACAAAAATTCCCAAACAATATCAGAGGCCACAAAACAAATTACTTCCAATCAAAATTACCGCATTAGGCTTCGAACCAACTATAAACAAGGTAACCCTCACCTTTCTCCTTAATTTATATATTTCAAGCTGAATAAACAGGAACACGAGTAAGTGATATCACAACAAAGAAAGGTTCACTTGACAAAACAGCCGCGCGTCTTTATTTGATGAAGGATGTGATCTTCGTCTGATGGCTACTCACAGCTCTGAACAGGATGAAGTTTTCCACAGTGTACACGAACAAAAGGGCCTTTTACTTTTGCAGTTTCGGATGCCGGAAGGTTTTTCCAAGTAGCTTCTCAGCCTCCTGATCGAATATTTCTTCGTTATATCCGGCATAACCCGCGGTTCTCACGGCATCACTTTCGTTATAAAAGAACTAGTGTCATCGAAATAAAGCGTGGCTAACCAAAGTTCGCATTTAGTTCGCTATATGCGATAATTCGCTATATCAGTGTTCGTTATAACGTGGATCAACTGCAGTGCGCCAATGCCGCAGCAGCGGTAACTGTTTGAATTGTTAGGTGACGTGCACTCTGGCGCAGCTCAACAAGCTCGTCCAGGGTGTAAGAGGCAGGCCTGTTATAACCAGCACAGAAGAAGGTCGCAGTCCCTTAGAATTGCTGACGTTTTCTTTTCTTTTCTTTTGCAAGAAATTGCCCTACGGCATAAGAGGAAGTTTTCAGATCTTGCCATTGAACCGTAGCGCAGGCAGTTGGATTTCGTTTCTCTACTTCTTAAGCGGGATTCACACGACGGAGAAACCCTCTCACGGAGGCGGACGGATATGTGACGTCAACAGCACGTGACCAGATTATCCGGCCTGGCGGCGCATCCACGCGTGCGGAGCTACGCGGAGTGACTAGCAGACGACAGCGCCCAGGAACAGGTTCCATTCCCCCCCGAGGGCCACCGCCGTCGAGCGAAAACATGCAGAGGCATTTTCTTTCGCGGAGCCACCACGGGCTATCCCCACCGAGGGGCGGAGCCTGAAACCGGTCACGTGAGCGGGTCCCGCGAACCTAAAAGAGAGTGTTTCTCCGTCGTGTGAATCCCGCTTTAGGCACAACGCGGAGAAATCTCCTCAATATCGGCTAACCTGCTCCGTTTACTTTTCATGACACCTGTACGTTGCTCAAACCCAGAATTTATACAAGGCTTATTAGTTTTCCCGCACGTGCTTTCTTTTTTCCATAACACCGAGGTGGGTTTCGTAAGCGTCATTCCTGAGAAACCAAACTAATACCATTTAGCGATACTTTTCTTCTGCGTTGGTTAATGCCGCCGCTTTCTAATGCACTGAAGACATGGCTTCATAATGGCAGGCGTCGGTAGTCAGCCTCTACACCACATTCCGATCTCTTGGCCTTGCATTGGCACCCAAAAAAAGAAATTCGCCTGGTTCATTTTCAGCACCAACTACCACCAACATGCATCATGCCATCTACATGGATGGAAGATCCATTTTTTCCAGTGTGGCAATATCCGCATGCTCGGAGTTCCCCTCATCAGCCACGATGGCGCTCGACAAGGGATAACTATACTACCCTAAAACTGGAAATGGACGATGCCCTTAATCTGCCTTTCGAACGAATTTGGTGGTGCTTATCAATTGGCGGCTCTCGCGCTTTGTCGGACAGTATATCACTGTGCGTCGTCTAGCCTGTGGAACTCTGGCCTACAAAGTAACCTCGACGCAAAAGAAACACACAGCGGTCCTTTATCGGGCTATTCTCCGCACCATCACGGCACTTCCCTGACGGCAGACCCGCATTGAGCCTCTAGAACGAGCTGGCCAAATACCTCTCACGGAAGAGCTCCTCGTGAAACCCCTCCGTCAACAAGACCTTCGGCGGACATTTGAGGACACTAGGCGGTGCCTCCGGAAAGCTCGTTCCGTTACGGCGAGTATGTTACGTCAGCCCTGTCCACCCAGCGACTGCCGGAAGGGTATTACGGTCTCTCCAGCGCCCACGTACTCCGGTGCCGCTAAAGCCATCCTATAATCAGGGTTTGCACAACCACAGGTGGAGTAACTTGAGTGCAAAGCGCTGACGCACTATGCGTTTTCGTTATTTTAATGCCTACTCGACTTGAAGATGTCTTCCAGGCAGAAGAAAGTACCACATCCGTCCATGACAAATAATCAGGGACGAATGTGTCCTAGCTTTGCGATATTGCAGCAGTAGAAAAACCATTGTTTTCTAACAACGCGGGATCAGAAACACCAAGGTGACGCACTATAGTTTGGGTTAGCAACTCACAATCCTTCACATATTTTTTGCGAGACATTTTGCCAGCCTGCTGCTACAAGACGCGCCCTGTTATTTTTATTCATTATAATATTACGGGTAACCACATAAAGCGACAATGCCAAGTGACGCTACAAAATGTACTCAGTAAGCACTAAAGTGGTAATGTGCGCGACAGCGAGAGCGGCAAGATAAATCTGTTGCTGTCGCTTAATTCTGGAGAAGCGCCAAAAGCAAACAAAACGAACGGAGGGGCCCAGCGGTAGTGTTTTGCTTTCTCGCTTGGCATTATCTCTTCGCAGCTAACGAAAATAACCACATAAACGCTTAATCAAACGTGTGTTCATGTGCGTGTGCGCGTGTGCGTGCGTGCGTGCGTGCGTGCGTGCGTCCGCGCTTGTGGACGCGCGCGGACCTCTGTGTGTACGTGCTTGCGTGCGCGCGCGCGCTTATGGACGTGCGCGGGCCTGTGTGTGTGGCTGTGCGCGTGCGCGCGCGTGTGGGTGGGTGAGCGTGTGTGTGTCTGGGCGCGTGGGCGCGTGTGCGCATGCGTGCGTGCGTGCGTGCGTGCGTGCGTGTGCGTGTGTGCGTGTGCGTGTGTGTGTGCGTCTGCGCTTGCGCGTGTCTATGTGTGCGCGCGTGTGTGTTCGTGCATGCCTGCGTGTGTGCGTGCCTGTGTGTGCGTGTGTGCGCGCGCGTGCGTGTGCATGTGCGTGTGAGCGCGTCCGTGCGTGCTTGTGTGCGTGTGTGTCTGCGTGTGTGTGCGCGCGTGTGTGTATGTGTGTGCGTGTGCGCGCGTTCTTTCGTGCGCGCGTGCACGTGCGTGCATGAGGCGTGAGTGCGTGCGTACGTGTGTGTGTGTGCGTGTGAGTATGTGTGTGCGCGCGTATGCGTGCGCGTGTGTGCGCGCGGTGTGCGTGTGCGGGCGTGTGTGCGTGTGTGTGTGTGCATGCGCGTGTGTGCGTGTGTGTGCGCGCGCGTGCATGCATGCGCGTGTGAGTGCATGTGCACCTTAGCGCGTGTGTGTGTGCGCATGTGTGTGTGCGTGTGCGTGTGCATGTGCGCGTGTGCGTGCGCGTGTGCGTGCATGTGCGCACGTGTGCGCGCACGTCTGTCTATCTGTGTGTGCGTGTGTGTGCGTGCGTGTGCGCGCCCGTGCGTGCGCGTGCATGCGCGTGTGCATGTGTGTGTGCGTGTGCGCGTGTGCGAGCGTGCGTGTTGGCGTGTGGGCTTGCGTGTGTGTGTTCGCGTAACCGCGTTGTGTGTGTGCGTGTGCGTGTGCCTGTGCGCGCGCGCGTGCGAGTACATACGTGTGAGTACGTACGTGCGCGTGCATGCGTGAGTGCGTGTGCTAGTGCGTGCGTGTGTGTGTGTGTGTGCATGCGCATGTGCGTGTGCGCATGCGCGTACACGCGCGCTCGTGTGTGTGTGCGTGTGCGTGTGCGCGTGTGCATGCGGGTTTGTGTATGTGGAGGGGGGGGGTGTCTGTGCTGTATCAGAGATGTAGCTCTGACTCAAAAATCTCGCAGCGCCCCACGTCGTCTGTTAGACCTGGGGGACAATGTTTACGGAAATCACAAAGCTACATAACGGGCTGCCAGCCGACGCCCACGCAACTGCACAAAGACAATTGCTGGCAAAAACAGTCTGCAGCTGACTTGAAGCAATTCACGTACAAGTACACGCAGAATTAAAGGGAGAACTGGAGCAGCGGTGGCCGAACTAGAGTTCCTGTATATAGCTCCCCTAGGGCGACATACAGGAACTCTAGGCCGAACTGCATTGCTGCTCCGCGTGTGGGCGCCGATGGGAACTAATGAGCGTCGGTCTAAGAGCATACTCGCACTGCCCACGCCGCCAAATCTGATATGTTTATTCGCCATTCTGCTGGCATGTCATAGTGGGCGTGACAGTTTTTAAGAGGCAGTGCTGGGCTATAGAGGGGCGGTGGTTGCATTTCCGCTCGCAGGCATCAGCGCGACCGAATCCGCCGCTGTTCATCTAAACGAAGCTGCGCGCGCTCGGAAACGTGCATCGTTGAGCGCTGTAAAGGGCGGCGTAAAATTGTAGGCCGCTGCGGTTTTCCATAGCATGTGTTTGCCATATACTTTATATAAGCCGACATCAAAACTGCTCTGGACAATATAGAAAGCACATTCACAGATTTTTTTTATTCGAAAAAAAGAAATCTCGCCTTCCCCATTGTTCTTTTTTTTTAATTTTGGGTTTCTCCCAAGTTACTGCTGCCATTCAGTTTAGGTCTGTTCCAAAGAAAGGAAAATACAAAATTCCCATGGAATGCTAAGTTTCTGAGTTAAAGAAAGCCGTAAAGAGTAGATACAATTGTTGTCTTGTAATACAGCGGGCCTCATAGGGCGTATATTTTGTTGTCGCATTCAAGCCAACGTTGTTATTTTTAACGAGCACCTTCTATTAGTTAAGAAAATGTTGCAGCCTTTAATTAAACCCTTTGGCACTATTATGTTGATTGATTGATTGATTGATTGATTGATTGATTGATTGATTGATTGATTGATTGATTGATTGATTGATTGATTGATTGATTGATTGATTGATTGATTGATTGATTGATTGATTGATTGATTGATTGGGGATTTATGACGCCGACGCTACACAGGCGATGAGGCGCGCGGTAGTGTAGGGCTCCGGATTAATTTTGACCACCTGGGGATCTTTAACGTGTGCTGAAACCTTGAACGCACGGGCGTTTTCGGTTTACCCCTCCATCAGAAAAGCGGCCACCGCGGTCGGGAATCAGACCCGCGTGCGATGCTATGTCGATGGAAAGGTGAAGAAAATAGTAATTAGCTGGTGCTTTGACACGCCCCGTTAAAAAAATTCAGTGCCCTTCCACTGTTAGAATAAGAATGACGAGCGGAGCTGCGCTGTATAAGTCTTAGCGGCTAATTGTCGTACAACGTATTTCCGGATGCTTGCTGTAAAACTACTGTCACCACCACGAACTCGTGACGGTGCTGAAAAATAATGATCAAAAATGATAAACACAAAAAAATATACGAAGAACCCCAAAAACTAAGAATAATAAAAAGGAACATAAACCACCGAAAATTAGTTAAAGAGTACGCAATGAAAAGCTTTATCGTGTAGCCTCAAGTAAGTATACAAACCAAAGTTATCGAGAACCATCAAGACTTGGGACGTTGTCAATTTCTGTCCAGGCACCCTCAGAAATATGGGTCTAATTGCAGCTGCTTTCGCGCTGCTAGAAGGTTAGAAAAGGTGTTTTTAATAGCGCAGCTGTTCTAGGGCAGGGCTTTGCGACAGTCGGGTGTGGTATCGCGTCGCGCTCCTTGCAGAGAATATTTTAAGCCCGGAAAAACCTGATCGCTGTGTGAAAAAAATGACCAAACTATAAAAGCGGTCCTACGGCATTTATATATAATAGAAGAATAGAAGACCGTTCATATTTCCCATAAAAGAAAATGTCTTCTAACAATGCATTTGTGCTATGAGGTGAACAGACTTTGAAAGGATCGGTGTAAGTTTGGTTTTTGTAGGATGGCTTTTTCACATTACCATTTACGTCTTGAGGCATGACCAAAGAGAAATAACTGTTTTCCAAGAAAATTGGCTTAGGAACGCGCGGTGGCCGCAAGCCGAAGACTGGCGGCGATGCTGGCAGCTCGGTCAACCATTTGTAGCTGCACCCCCGGTTGTGAGCTGCCCAACGCGTCCTCCCACTGTTAGATGACAGATTGGGGGGATGCGTTGAGAGGACTGGCCACATTGTGTGAGTGATTGTCAAGGCAATTCACAGAGGGGGCAGTTAGGGGAAGGGAAGTGAGAGGGGTGGAGTTTGTGGAGGAGGAAACGACTGATGCGGGAGTTGGTCTGGAGGGGCGCTCCTGAGCGTTGATAAGGGATGTGTGGTCAAGGTGGATAGCGGCGGCGGGCGAGGCAGTGATGCTCCGTGACTTCTTCGTATGAGAGCAGTCGGCCGCGGGCCGTCCGAGCACAGCGGTAGCACGCTTCGGGGGAGCATGATTACTGAAAATGGCTCCACATTTGGTCTTATGGTGTTAACAGGGGTGTTGTATAAGATACACAATTACTGTCTGCTGTGAATAAATGACCGTCTACGCAGGGAGTGCGATTACTGTTGTTTTACCGGAGCTATCGGGAAATAAAGTATATTACAATTAGGCACTAAGGCGACCTTAGAAATCATAAATACCTTGGTGTCACACTAACCAGCAAGCTCTCTTGGAATTTACACATTGGCAATATTTGCTCATCTGCGTTTCGTAACCTATGCTTTCTAAAACGGAAACTGACAAATTCTCCTTCTAACGTGAAGCTCATCAGCTACTTTGCTTTTATTAGACCAAAGCTCGAATATGCCTGTATAGTTTGGGACCCCTACATTAATCACAACATCGGTAAAATAGAAAAACAATCAGAGAAAAGCTGAAAAGGCTTATTTACTCTAAATACTCCTGCACCGATTCTCGCTCACAAATAATGCTTACTAATAATGTCCCAGGCCTTGAAACCCGGAGAAAGAGCTTCCGCCTTGATTTTCTTTCTTCACTCAGCAAAGGTGCACTGTCGATTGACCCATCTCCGTTCTTGTCACCGTTGTCAGCAATACCTACTAGGCACCACAACCCGAAGGCCTTCCCCCCCCCCCCCCCCCCCCATTCTTTGCTGCTACTGACACATTGAATTACTCTATTTTTCCGCTTACGATACTAGAGTGCAATCAATTACTCCCTGATATATGTGCCTTCTTTGTTTGAATCGTTTGTATTTTTGCATTTTATCTTAACGTGCCCCCCTGCTTGGATCTAAACATGATCTGCAGTATGAATAAATAAATAAATTATAATTTTTAATACATAATAATAATAGTAATTAATTAATTAAATAATTATTACTAATTAATTAATGCAAGATGTGCTCCCAGGACATCTTGAACGAAATCAGCTGGACAATAGATGTTGAAACTCGTGGAAGTAATCACTTCCCTATTCTAGTAAAGCATTCTCAGCTGTGAACTATTGCGCCAACGAGGTACGCTAAGCTCAAACTGGCAGCTGTTCCGTCGTAACATCTCAGCAAATATTGGCGCACATGTGGACATTAAAAATTTAACACAATGCTTACATAACACCTTCCGGACATGCACACGTGCAGTCACTGTTCCAGACAATTACGCTGCTGTTGGCAGTGAATATGAGCATCTGCGTGCTCTTAGAAGGTGAGCGGAGCGACATTATCGCCGAATTGGGAGCGTCGAGGCATACAATCAGTGTCGCAAAATGCACTCCGTTACACTACGTCACCTTCACGTGCTAGGAAAAAACAGTGGCGTGATTTGCGCAGCTCGTTATCACCATTGACCCCCTGTCATCAAATGTGGTCAGTTATAAGGTCCTTCTGTGGGTCAGTAGCCCAGAATTGCTCTTTCAGAGCTCTTGCTGTTGCCCGCGGGGAGACGGGGAGTACTGTAGCTGATGAATTTTGTAAAATGGCAATTCAACCAGGTGTCGAGAAAAACTCTCTGGAATATGGAGCCTCAGTCCAGTATGCAAACGACGAAGTACATCAGAAGCTCCAGCTTCAGCATCCTGAACTTTATTGTCGTTTCCCGATCAGTGAATTACAAAGTGCGCTTGCTCCCTGCCATAACAAAACGGCTCCCGGCCCCGATGGCATCGCCTATGCCATGCTCAGGAATCTTGGTCCAACGGGTACATCCACCCTGCTAGCTTTATTCAACACTTTGTGGAGTCAGGAAGCTGTTCCCGAATCTTGGACGACAGCGCGTCTTAATGCAATTCTTAAGCCCGGCATGACACCACTGTCGCTTGAGTCTTTTCGTCCAGTAAACCTGACAAGCTGCTTGTGCAAACTGATGAAGAAAACGACTGCGGCAAGGCTTCAATGGTGGTGTGATGTGACGCAAGTGTTCCCTGAATGCATGTCGGAATTTCGAAGCAAGCGTTCTTCAATTGACGCAGTACTTGACATTGTGACATGGGTCGAACATGAGCAGAGTCGTGGGAACATAACAATTGCAGTTTTTTGTATAAACCGTGCATTTGACACTGCCAGTCACATTCATATCCGGCAAAGTATGTTGCAGATGGGCATACACGGGCGAGCACTGAGATGGATACACGAATTCCTTACGAACTGAAGAATTTTTACGGAAATATCTAATGGTCCTAGTGCCAAGCACGTTCCTTCGCAGGGAGTATCACAGGGTAGTGTCCTCAGTCATTCCTATTTGTGTCATGGTCAACTTACCACGCAGATTGCCACCAGGCTTGCAGCATTCATTTACGCCGATGATGTCTGCATATGGGCGTCGGGTCCCAATGCTCTCGTCCTTCAATCCATCTTATAGGAAGGTTTAACTAGCGTGCGAAACTTCCTGAAGGAGTGTGCGATGACGTCATCTTATGCAAAAACAGCCGTGTTGCCTTTTACGAGAAAGCAACTAAAAACTTTCATTCCCTCTCTTGAAGGTCAACATATTAAAACTGTAAAGGAACATCGCTTCCTGGGCGTTACATTCGATCGGTAACTTTCGCGGGCTGCACATATCAAGGTGCTTGAAGGAAATGTCAATGCAGTTATTAATATTCTTCGTAGGCTTACGGGCACATCATGAGGGGGACGTACATCATCTCTCCTAAAGGTTCACTTTGCATTAATTACGCAAAGAATTGCGTATTCAGCGCCAATTCTGCACGGGCTCTCCAACACCGCTGAGGACATAATTCAAAGGTTGTTGCACAGGAAGCTTGAGGAAAATAAAAGCATTTTACCTATGTACGAGGTTTGGCCAGGTAACCCTGCGTATCCTGCATGGCTCCTTTCAATTCCTAGTATTCAGTTGTCTGAGCAGGGTCTATTCCGAAAAGGAGATTTACCTGCTGTCGCCGCGCGGCAACTGCCTCTTTGCCAAATATACATGCACTACCCTGGCTTCACATACGTCTACACAGATGGGTCTTGCCTACATACCTCCTCTACGTCTGCATTTGTAATACCGAGACTGCATTACGAACACAAAATTAGACTATCTTGTTAGACTTCCTGAACTACGGCAGAACTTTAGGCTGTTCTGTTGACCCTGTGGTTTATCTGCAGTGTGGCAGTTCCTCAAAATTTGTTGATTCTTTCTGACTCCCAATCAGCACTATCACCTATGAAACACACTATCAATTCTTTCAATGTTTCCTTAGTTTATGAAACTTTGAAAGCATTCAGTAGAGCCTCTGAGATGCACCATGTTGTGTTTCAATGGATTCCTGGCCACTGCAATATTCCCGGCAATGCAGCGGCAGATGTGGCAGCTCGCCACGCGAATCAATTTGCAACCACAGACATATTGCCCCTCTACATTTCCGACTTGCGACATATTCTAACGAGGGCTTGTGACAGCCTTTGTCATACTACATGGTTTGACGGGCGGTCACAAAGCAGCCTGCTCTTCGAGGTTAATCCCGTATTGCGATTCCAAGTGCCAATACCTACATCCAGAGGCTTAGAGACATTTAAGGACGGCCTGCGTATTGGCACTGCTTACACAAAACATTTTCTCCACCAAATCGGCAAAGTTCAAAGTGCAAGATGTTTATGTGGTCATCCTGATGAAACGATCAGCCATGTAATTTTAGAATGCCCCCGTCATGACGATATGAGGAGGCACTTTAAAAGTGTGCTCATGTCTTTACACAATAGGCCGTTTAACCTAGCCAAAGTTCTCGAACCATGGCCAACCCCGAGTCAGCGACGGTGTTCGTTTATTGCCCTTAAACTCTTTCTAGAGACTGCTTTATTAGGACTTTATTAGTTTGAAATGTAACTCTAGCTTCGGTATTAATGGCCCTTAGAGTCTATAAGCATGACTAGCCCCTTTTTATTGCCTTTATCGTTGTGCAGTTTTTCGCTCCTCTAGCCTGTACTGTATATCGTCACTTCTCTAGTCTGTGATTTGTTTGTGATTTTGTGTGATTTGTGATCTGTTGTTTTATGTGAATTTCCCCTGACCCGCATAAAGAGACCAGCATAATCACTGACTTCCATTAAGGGAAACCGAGGAAAAATTTGTGTTTGCTGTGTATTGTATGCGGTTTACTTGACTCCATGAACTTTGCAATAACTTGATCAGAAGAGCTCACCTTTACCGAAGTGGGTAGTGAGTTGGAGTGTATCGAAATATCTTCTAAGAATAGTACCTTACTTGAGAAGGAGTAGCCGGCGCTCATATAGGCGTCAACCTCCTATTTTTTCGCCATGTAATAAAAAAGAAAAAAATATTACGCAACACAGCTCCACTAGTCATCCTTTTTGATAAAGTGGAAGGGAAGAAAATTTTTCTAAAGGCACGTCTCGAACCATCAGCTAATTATTATATTTTAATTACCGTCGACATAACAGCTCCAAAGGGTCTAAAATGTGTAACATTTTGTAAACTAATAGAAGGGGCTCATTAAAAATCACGACGTCGTTTTGTACCCTTTTCGTGCCGTGAAAAAGAAAGAAAAATGCGCCAAATTTACCAAAAATTGTTTTTATCTCAATTTGTAGAGCTTTTCCTTCTGAATAAAATGAAACTGTTATTTCGATGAAATAACGGACTTGATTTCTCTAGCTGTGTAAAAAAAAGGTTTCCCCAATATGACTTCACACGGCGCTAATATTTCAATGAAATAACGTTCCTTTGTATCGTCAATAATGTAAAAAAAGATTGCTCAATGATGGCTTCACCGCATGGCTCCAGTGTCTTGCAAAAAAACGCCGGCAGGGCTCCAAAATTACCAGTGACGAGTATTGGCGGTGAGCGCGACCACGGGCGGCGCTGCGAAGCGCGCCTCCGTGACGTCAGCTTAGGGATTCTCGCATTTGGCGTCTGCTTCAGTCGGGTTCGCTGTCCCTGCTGTTTCTTTACGCTTGGCTCACGTCTGATGATTCTCCGCACCTGATTTCGCGTGTGCGTAAATTTTTATCATAATGATAGGCTTGAAATCGCTTACTCTAGCTCGAGGCGTGAGTTGAAGTATAGTTTTTGGATACCGCTACGGAAGAAACATTCCCAGCGTCGCCCCAAGGCGCGTGTTCGTTTTATACCAGGCTTCTAACCAGTATGGAGGTTTATTGAGCAAAACGAGTCACGTTTACGGTAAAGATACAGTAACGCTGTTTGCTCAGACCTGGGGTGATATTTCGGTTGCATTTCTCACAGCCATATCAACCCAGTAGTCACAGTGCGTTATAGAAAAACTGCACTTAAGAGGAGGAGGAGGATCGTTAGGGGGGGGGAAACTTTATTTAATATTAAAGTCGAGCTGATTAGTGGGCGGGGTCCTCAATATAGGACAAGAGAATAAGGGTAATTTTCTTCAATTCATAGAACGCCATCCCAAGTAGATCAGGATTGGTTCTTACGCCTGGAAGGGTTCGAAAACAATTAAGAGCTGCTTGGAAATATGATCGGTTTCGATTCTTGTAAAACATGCTCGTATACTTTTTATTACGTCCGTTAGCGAGTGTATAAAGCTTTATTACCGTAATCATGTCATAATTGTTTGGGTTGAGAGTCAGTTCGTTATGATAACGATGGTTAATCACAATAGAAATTCGGAGCACGAAAGCCGCCGTAGAGTACTGTGGACAACGTTGTCTGGGGCGCGATCGCGGTGGCGTAGCCCAAACCTTCTCCTGGTATTCGCATGTGAATAAGCAACGCACGCTGCGTATATGTATCTTCTTGCACGCAGCCATAACGAAAGCCAATTTGTGAAGAAGGGAACGTATGCCACACAGCCTGAAGAAAACATCGACACTACCTTTGTGAGCTTTCCAAACATCCCATAACCTACTAATAAGATGTTTTTGACGGTGCAGAAAAATAAATGCGTTGTGCACAGTAAAAAAACATTCATTTAATACAAGTCGACAACGACGAAACAAATTGAAGACGGCCGCTTCATTTCCTGCTGTACGATGAGCGTGTGGGGGCCCGCTGCTTGGTACGTAGAATTCGACTCCTGAGTCTTCATAAGAGCATCTCAAAAATACTGTAGGGAAGCCTACGCATTTTGAATGCTTACCGAGGAGCTCTGAGCGCTGGACGATCGTGAACAAGCTAGAAAGGACGAGTTACACAGGATCTTCTGGCAAATGCTCTGCAAACTTGTGGGGGATACAGCTTGAAATTATTCAGATTTGTCAGAAGCTGGCACAAATAACTGAATTACAAAATATTGGCTTTTTAATGCATAAATCATAAAAGCGGGCGATTTCTAGCGCAGGCACTGCTGCCCCTCACAAGCGGAGGGGAGCAGACGACAGCAACGCGAGTATCTAAGCCGACGTCAGAGCCAGAGGGCGCAACTCAAACATCTCACCACAAATAGTCGTCATGACCGATCACTACCATACTCGTGATCAGTCATTTTGGTACAAAAACTTATGACGACTATACTTGTCAACGGGAGTGAAAGAGTTAATGCGACAACAAAATATGTGCCCTATAAGGCCCGCTGTAATAGAAGACAACGATTGTATCTATTCTTTATGGTGTTCTTTAACAAAGAAAATTTACATCGCATGGAAATTTTGTATTTTCCATTCTTCAGAAGAGACCTGAACTGATTGGCAGGAGTAACTTGGGAAACACTCAAAATTAAAAAGAAAACAATATTGGAGGCGAGATTTTTTTTTTTTTTTCGAACAAAACAAATTCTGTGAATGTGCTTTCTATATTGTCTAGGGCAGTTTTGTGGTCGGCTTACAATAAATTATATCGCAAAGACATGAAAAGAATGTTGGAAGCGAGATTTCTTCTCGAATAACAAAAATTTCTGTGAATGTACTTTGTATATTGTATAGGGCAATTTTGTTGTCGGCTTACAATACATTATATCGCAAATACATGCTATGAAAAACCGCAGCGGTCTACAATTTTACGCCGCCCTTTACAACGCGAAGCAAACACGTGTCCGAGCCCGCGTAGCTTCGTCTAGCTCAACAGCGGCGGATTCGGTCGCCGCTAATGCCTGCGAGCGGAAATGCAACCAGCGCCCTTCTATAGCCCAGCACTGCCTTTTGAAAACCGTCATGCCCAGTATGACACGCCAGAAGAGAGGCGATTAAACATATCAGATAGGGCGGAGGGGGCAGTTCGAACCATACAGTTTTTAGTAAGTATACTAGAGAGGAAACTGCGCCTGGTAATCCATGTCGTCGTGGGGGTTTATGGGAAGACCCCCCTTTTCGGCTTGGGCTTGGCATGACAATTGGATTCTTAAGCGTTTTTCGGGAATTGGCTTTCTTCACTATGCATTAACACTCTACGAGCTACGAGTAAGGCGAAATCCTTCCTGTTCTGTGGCAGCCGTGTTCGGTGAAAGAGCAGGCAGTGCGTGATCGCACCTGACGTTGATCATGCCGCAGTCGAAGGACGTATGACTGAGCGGTTAATATGGCGCCAGAAATTTGTAGCCGACGAAGAAAATAAACAAAAAATACTTCGACGAAGACAAGATACGACAGATACGCGCGCCTGAATCCGTCCTATCTTGTCATCGTTCACGACTGTTTAACGCCACGTTTTCTTTTTTCTTGTTAAACTGCAGCAGACGGTCGGTGCACCGGTTCACCACGAAGGTGGCGTTTTCATAAGCACGCTGCAAAAACTTCCCAAACTCTTCAAACAAGTTATTATTTGAAATAATGGTAAAGTTAATGAGATAAGAGTCTATAATGAGTTTCTTCCCCAAATATTAACATTGTTTGTAGCTACCACCTTGGCCTGCAAAATAGCAGGAACAAATGTTCCTGCGAAAATACGCTTTAACTTCTTTTTTTCTTAGTTTTAAAACAGCCTGTTTCATTTTCCACTGACATAATTGCACACTATTTTGCTCGTTTTTGTGGAACTTTGTTTAAATTTGCGGTCACTTTAACGTTTCAATCCAAGCCAATGATAAAATTTAGGCGAGTGCATGATCTAATGGCGGTCCATGACGACACAGACGGCCTTGATGTGAGCCGCATAGACGCTAGCGCCAGATTCATCTCTAGTGTATATTGTAAGAAACTCTATGAGTGCGAACATACTGTGATACCGGCGCTCTTTAGTTCCCGTCGGCGCCCACACGCGGCGCACCAATGCAGTTCGGCCACTGCTCCCGTGCTGCGTTTACTTCTGCACGGACCTGTACGTATACCGCGGTTTGCTTGTGTACATGTCCTAGGTAGCCACTGCACGATACGTTTTAAATCGTTAATGAAACCAAACAAGCCGCGTATCTCGCTAAAGGCGAACGAATCCGATAGTACACTGAACAAGAAGCTTCTATTTCATAGCGATAACATCGCTCCCCACTCCTCGCCGGCCTTCCGCCAGTCATTTTGCGATTCGCATCCGTTGAACACCGCGAGACGCTGCGGCTGCCCATTATTTAATTATGTTCCGAGGAATTTCGACCAAGGGTCTGAATAGTTTTGAACCTCCGATTGAACTGCCCTTGCGCACCAGCCGGAAGGGGGTATTTCTTTATTCCCAAGCATGTCGACACCTCTTCAAACTGATATCAATCACCGTATTTACCTCTAGGGTTCATTCACTCTTTGGTGTTTATTGCGCTCTTCACGGATGTTCCTAGTGTTATAGGAGTTTATTACAGCGAAGCTGGTTTCCTTCGCGTATAAGCCCGGGCTTCATCACGCGAAGCTTCGAAATAAATGACCTGGCCTGGGTCGGCGCGGGCTAGGATCACTTATGGACGGCCAGTGCAGAGCCAGCCAGCAGGGGCCAGCAGGGCCAGCGCTCGGGCTCGCGCTTCATAAGGCGGCTTTGGGACGGGCCCGGGCGTCAATATCACGCCCGTAAAGTGCTGTAATAGTTGCCGCACCATCGCCGGCCCTGGGGCATCACATACCTCCGTTTTATCCCTATTCCTGCTTTCGCTGATGCGGAACTTCGTGGGGGCATCGTCGACGACTGCGCACCGCCAGCATAAACGCCGCATTGCCTCAAACCCAGCAGCTGTCACATTACTACCCACGCGGTGGGTCGTTCTTGTTTACCCCTGTTAACTGTCGTAGGCCGTGTTATTCCCGCATCCCCCATAGCTTCCCGGCGCCACTTTTTGAGTAAACATCTACTGCTGTTATTTGGCATTCGCAATACAGTCGCACGTGCGTTCGCGAACCCCGTCTCCTTTCTCTGATAACCGGAAAAGCAACGCTGCCACTGTTCAATAAGACGGCCTGCAAGGTTCGCCAGAGTAATTCACGTAAGAAAAGATTGGAGAACTGCCGTCATAGACACCCCTGTGAGCTGGCATAGGTTTAGGTAATTCACCGTAGCCAGAACACAGCTAGGGCTGCAAGGCGATGAGTTACACATGCAAGTAGAGAATTTCCGGCAGGAATGTGACCAAAGTAAGAAGCACCTCCTTGTGGTCATCCTTCGGTTGCGTGAAGGCCCTCAAAAGCAAACGTCGGTCACGCATAATACTGTGGCTGCATCGTAAGCACCAGCTGCTATTCCCCAGTTGCGACCGGCGTCTAGTGAAAGACTAGGCTCCCGTGCCACCGTGGGCGGTACGAGCTCGCACGCACGACTTTCGGTTCGTACGGAAGCCCTACTACACTCCCACGGCTGGTAGACGGGGTGCTTATGGATTACAAGTGGGAACATGCGCTCGCCTACCTGTACAACATTGTAGTTCACTGTACGACATTCGAGGAGCAACTCGGCTGCTTGAAAGACATGTTGAGGGAGGAGGGGAGTGGCAGTCACGTTGAGAGCGTCGGAGATCCCAATCGGCTGTTTCCAAAAGAGTCAGTTAGCACAGGTTCGAGCGAAAGCACATGCGCCCGGAACGGGGTATATTGCAGGCAATCCTTCAATCCCGCGCCGAAGGACGTGAGAGGAATACGGCGATTACTCTGAATGGTAAGGTACAATAGACAGTTTATTCCGGGCCGCGTATGCCTACAAGCGTGCATGACGAAACTGCTCCGGAAGAACGCTCGCTGCGAATGGAAAGAGGGGCAAGACCGCAACTTTCCGTCCAAGCGGTTTCGGAATACGTGCGCAGTAACGTGTGCCCAGCAGAAAACTCCATGCTATCATCTTCAGGGCAACATATGGGAGCGTCGAAACGGGGATATGAAGTCACTTCGCATCGCCTTGACCCCACATGGCTTATAAGACCTCGCCAATCACACCTGCACTAGCAATTTGCATGTGGCACATCACTGTATGCATGTAGGCAAGTAGTGTTTGAGAGCACATTTTGTGCGGGCCTTTCCAACGTCTTTGGGCATTTCAAAATTTATTTCAAACGTATAAAAACCAACGGGACCAGACCTGTAAGGATAAGCTGCATAGGGGTCCAGAAGGTGTACTTCCGGTTAGACTTCACTAGTGCCAGCCACGTAAGTGTCAAGTTCAAGTCTCGTGAACCATGCGAGCGCAGCCGTGCCCCCCCTCCCCCCCCCCCCCCCCCCCCCCCTCCCCCCAAGAACGTGCGTAACCTCGCGCTTTTTGGGGAACTGCCATGCATGGGAACGAAGACCGAGCGTCCCAGCCATAGGTGGTTAGGATTACTCGCGAATGCACTCACTCACACCCCACTCATCGCTCACGATTGAGTGGTGAGTTGGAGTGAGTGTGAGCAGCCTGTGGCCGCGAGCCCCGCTTACCTCTCGCGATACGCCCGCACTCACAATACGTAGGCGGAATGTGTCGTCCCTGCCCTTATACTATGGGCTAGATGGAATAACTTCGATGGCGTGTTGATATAGGAATACCATTTAGATACACTTTTGACGCCGTAATGCGCTAAACTTTCTACGTGTCATTGAGAGCCGACTGCGCACACTCGCGGCGATTTTAGTTTTGGCTCGTAGTGTTTTGTGTGGGATTGGTGACGGTAGCGTGGTCACAACAAATCTGATGCATATTACTTCAGCTGTGCGCCGTGACCGAAGAATCAGCAAGCACCCAGGTACGCTGTCGTAGTTTCTGGCATACATCAATATGTCTTCCTTGCTGTGGATGTCAACGTATAGGCTGTGTGAGCGCCCACGCTCAATGGAAACGTGGAAACGCCATTGAAGATTCTCATGTATTCGCGTGTGAGAAGGCGGAATGGTTCAGTTGTGCCAAATGTGTGCAGTCGCCCAATCAGCAGAGTGTCGAAGCTTAGTCGTCCTAAACATATCAACACTGTCGCATACAGAAAATGCGGGATTGGGGGTGACCTTACGCTTTTGTTAGGCTTTGCTGATAACCGAAGCGGCGGTGAAGAACGCTTTTGAAAGAGAAGCCCTTGAACTGCGAGAGCAAGTCGTTCGCGCGAGACGTCTTGATGATGATGCGTTCCGCGTGGCACTAGTTCTCTGTAGTCGCCGTTTTGGCTGCGGTGTTTGACATAAACAATCGATTTACAAGTATGTGGACACGCAGCAATACTGCTATGGTTCTGTGGCGGCAATACGAAATGCACGACGACCGATGATAGATGAAGGGATGATTTAATGAGCGGTCATCATGTCCCGAGCGAACCAAGGCTATGCTACTTTTTGTACGTCGTCGCCGCCACTGAGGCTCCCACGGCGCCTTGCGCCACTGCATAATTCGTCATTTTTGTGTAAATTACCTCCCCTATAGAGGCCACAGAGCATGAACGTGAGGAGAACAATGAGAGGCGACATGATAACGATGAGTCAGAATGTTCTTGGCACCGGGGATGAGGAAGAGGTGGGTGAATACTGGCCTCAGAACAGCGCTGCCCCCCCATGGTAAAGAAGAACTGTTGAAGCGCTTGGAGCCTCCATGGACAAAATGGCGGGGGCTCAAGGCAAAGTGGTCTCGGCTCGTGTCGCCGTCATTTCGGCTTGTCTCGTCTTGTCTCTCCAGATCACGCACCGGCTGGGGTAATGAGGCAGGGGACATCATCGTACTGGGGCTGCTTGCGGCGGGGCTGGGGTGGTCCGGCACGGCCCACTTCGTTAACAGTCACTTCAAGGTCGATACGGTGGGGAGATGAGGGCCAGGATTGGGAGGAAGACACCGTGCCCTCCAGCAAGATCTTAAACAGCGGCAGGAAGAAAAATTCCCCGCATTTCCCCGAGGGGAAGAATGTGAAAGTGCGAATGCACGAGTTGAATTTGCGCGGTTCGGTAATGTTCGCGAAAGAGAGATCACACACACACACACACAACTACAAAGAAAGAAAGATGCATTTGTTCACAGACACCTATTTGTGTTGTCGTTGTACTTGACTGCTAGAGCGGATCTCAGCTTTGAAATTTCGTGTCAGTACTCCTTTAAGCGGGTGCATTAGCCCTTCTCGATGATGATGGTTGGTGTTTTTTGGCGCAAGGCCGACGAGGGCAAAGAGCGCCAGAGAAGTTATTTAATGAAAAGAAGTGATTACCACAAAAGGTAGGTATAAAATGTGTAAACTGGACATAGTAAGATCAATAAAGATAATGGTGATGGCTGGTGTATAGGGCCAGATGTGATTACGCATGATAGGAAATGAGGTTTAAAAACGTAACATCTGACAAATATTTAAAAACGCGTTTCACAGAAACCATGGCATCGTCACCTAGAAACAGAGATGGGTGTAGGGGAATATGTTGTCTGTAGAGTTCTCTGAAGTGTTTGTGTCGTGTTGTGTCAAGTGCCTTGCATTGTATGAGTATGTGGACTACGGATACGCCCTCCCCACACCTGCTACACCGGGGTCTTGGAGATCCCGTGAGCAGGTGCGAGTGCGTTACATGCGTATGGCCTATCCGTAACCTAGCTAAGGTAACTTCAATGTGCCTGTTGTGTGAGTCAGTAGTGTATTGTCCCAGGTGTGGTTTTATTACATGTAGTTTGTTGTCTGTCTGTTCGCTCCAGTCTGCTTGCCAAGTTTTACGGAGTTGTTGCCTAATGTGTGGCTTGAGGTCTGTGTAAGGAAGTGTTGACATGTCGACTGTGTTTCGGAGTGCAGCATTGGCGGCCATTTCATCCGCCACTTCATTACCACCAATGCCAGAGTGGCCTGGCACCCAACACACAGTCACCCCAAGGTTTGAAGAATAAGCTACCATAATCGTTTTGAAGACACGAATAATGACATGGTTTTTTGATGACTTTCCGGATGATAATGCACGGACGACGCTCAACGAATCTGTATAAATGACGGATGTAGGAATATGAAGTTCAACTATGTGACTTACAACTAGAAATATGCCATATGCCTCTGCCGTAAAAATACTTGTATTAACATTCATTGTTCTACATGCTTCAAAATTGGGCCCATGCACAGCACAAGACACCGCAGTGGACGTTTTAGATGCATCGCTGAAAAACTCTGCAGCCCTGTATTTATTCTGAAGATGCATGAAATGCTGCAAAATCCCACTTCTTGGTGTCCTGTTCTTATTGTAGTGTATGAAAGACAAGTCACATGCCACAGGACGAAGATGCCATGGTGCTACAAGATCAGTGTGAGATGATTTGAATGTGTCTAAGAGGGAGACGTCATGAATAGTCACCTCATCCCTCACTCTCTGCGAGAAAGAAACAGCAATGGATGGGCGGTTTAAAAAGATTTTAGTTGTGGACATATCATTAAAAACCGGTTTAAAGGGATCGTTATTCATTGATGAGATTTTGGAGGCATATAGGAGGTCAACATAAGTTCGCTGGTACGCTAAGCACCATTTGTCGCACTCTGCATAAAGACTGTGGACAGGACTGGTACGGAACGCCCCACAAGACAGGCGAAGCCCTAAGTGAAGCACTGGGTCGAGCATTTTAAGTGCTGTTTTTGTGGCTGACCCATACACAACGCTTCCGTAGTCCAACCGTGACCCTACCAACGCGGCATAAAGTCGAAGCAGGAGTTGCTTGTCTGCACCGTACGATTGGTGAGACAGGACTTTTAGAATATTCATTGTTTTTAGGCATTTTTGTTTAAGTCGTTTTATGAGGGGTATGAATGAGAGTTTCTCGTCAAACACCACACCCAAAAACTTGTGCTCTCTTTTTACTGGAATCGAGTCACCAAAGAGTTTTACGTGGGGATCGGGCAGGATGCCCCGCCTTTTTGAGAATACAACACAGGTACTCTTAGAAGGATTAAGTTTAAATCCATTTTCATCTGCCCAGCGAGAAAGTTTATTTACCCCAAGCTGGACCTGACGTTCACAAATGGATATGTTACAGGATTTGAAAGATATTTGAACGTCATCTACATACATCAAGCAGGATATGGTTGGCGGCAGTGCCTTTCGGAGAGAGTTCATCTTAACTATAAACAAGGTGCAGCTCAATACGCCACCTTGAGGCACGCCATTCTCCTGCACGTGAACATTTGAAAGTGCCGAACCGACCCTGACACGAAATGTTCGTTCGGACAGGTAACTTGAAAGAGTATTAAGCATGTTACCTGTCACACCATAGGATTTTAGGTCTGCAAGAATGCCATAACGCCATGCCGTATCATAAGCTTTCTCGATATCAAAAAATATGGTCATGCAGTACTGTCTGTGTATAAAGACATCCTTAATGTAAGATTCCAGGGCAACTAATTGATCATTTGTGGATCGCCCTGCCCGGAAGCCTGCCTGGCAGCTCTCGAGAAGACCATTGTACTCAAGGAAGTACACGAGCCTACGGTTTATCATCTTCTCGAGGAGCTTGCACAGGCAGCTTGTCAAAGCAATGGGCCGGTAACTAGAAGGAGAGGAAGAGGCCTTCCCTTCTTTTAGGAAAGCCACTACTATGGCCTCCCTCCAAGAGCGAGGAATGTGCCCCGAAAGCCAAATCTTGTTATATAGGTGGAGGAGTGTTAGAAGAGTGTCTGAGTGTAGGTGCTGTATCATTGTATATGTGATGTTGTCTGGGTCTGGAGCTGAGGGTTTACAAGTGCTCAAAGCGGTCCTCAGCTCATGAAGTGAAAACTCCGAGTTATAAGAGGAGGTTGCCTTATCATTATCAAGTAAAGACTTCTTTTCGACCAACTGTTTGTGTTTAATGAAAGTGCTAGTGTAGTGTGCTGAACTGGACACGTGTTGGAAGTGTTGTGCGAGTGTGTTAGCCTGGTCTTCCAGTTTGTCCCCTGTTGTACTAACCAGGGGCAGGCTGTGTGTCTGTTGTCCTTTTAGTTTGCATATTCGTGTCCAGACTTTGCGGGAGTCAGTGTAAGAGTTTATGGATGTTACGAATGAGCGCCAACTCTCTCGTTTTGCCTCACGGCGCACACGTTTTCTCATCGCCTTAGCCCTTTTGAACAATAAAAGGTTACCCGACGTGGGGTACCGACGAAGGATACCCCACGCCTTGTTCTGGGCCTCTCGCGCCTGCCTACAGTCCTCATTCCACCACGGCCTCCGCTGGTTGCGCGGGGCTCCAGAGGCGTGGGGAATGGACCTTTCGGCGGCGTCGAGGATGTGCGCCGTGAGGAGTTGGGTAGCTTCTTCAACGTGTAGGTGTCCTATAGATGTGTGGTGTAGTTTGGATGTCTCTGTAAATGTATTCCAGTTAGCTCGTGCTTCATTGAACCTATTATGGGAAGATGGACTGCTTGGGCCTTTACCTATGTATGTGCGTGAGGTGGGGAAGTGGTCACTGCCATATGGGTCAGTTCCCACTCCCCACTCGACAAGAGGAAAGAGAACTTCGGAGCCAATAGCCAAGTCAAGACATGAGTATGTGTTGTGACCTATGTTATGGTATGTAGGCTGTTTATTGTTGAAAAGGCATGCTCCAGAAGATGTGAGGAATTTTTCTATCAGGCGACCTTGGGCATCCGTTCTGGAAGAGCCCCAAAGAGAGTTGTGAGCATTAAGGTCGCCTGTAAGGATGTATGGTTCGGGCAGCTGGTCAACCAGCGCCTCGAAGTCGGAGCTCGTAAATGCAACATCAGGAGGAATGTATATGGAGCATACCGTTATCAATCTATTAAATATTATTGTGCGGACGGCTACAGCCTCAAGGACGGTGTTCAAGGTGACAGGGTGGCATGCTAAGGATTTGCGGGTGATTATGGCAACACCGCCAGAAGAGTGTGTGCAGCCATCCCTGTCTTTCCTAAATACCATGTAACTATTCAAGAAATTTGTGTGTTTGGAATTCAGATGTGTTTCCTGGACACACATTATACTTGGCTGATTGGCATGCAGAATCTCATAAACGTCATCAAGATTATTCAGAAGGCCTCTGCAGTTCCACTGAACAATATTTTCTCTTCCCATTATTATGTGTTCAGAGCTACTGGAGTGTGACTATTTATGTACGGTCTTTCGGGGCTTGCACGCATTAGCCCTTCTCACGCCCGATTCCTGGCCAATCCCCCACGTGGGTATGTGCCATGTCAGCGGCCAGGCAGCGCGCGCCCATCTCCCCCCGTTGCCAAGGAAGACGAGGAGATTCCTGGCCAATCCCCCACGTGGGTATGCTATGCGGACATCGCCGGTGGACGCAGATTGAGAGCAATTAGAAACCTAATTTGCGGAATAATTCCTAAAACAGCAAAGAATATAATGCCCCTGACACCGAAAGGCAAACACAAAATAATATGGACCCCGGCCCATCAGGGACTGGAAGGAAATGAAAAAGCGGACTCCCTCGCGAGGCAAATCATGGACCGCGGGGAGTCTGAGCATTCATACGCCCTTCCTCCATACAGTGCGGCTACCGACCGACTCCGGTTATGCCGACTAAGCAGAAAAATAATGCCGACACCTCATCTTCTACTAGACGCAGAGGAGGCCAGAAATCTTAGGAAAATTCAGACAAATACCTACCCACATAAGTCTAGATTAGTGCTCATGTTTCCGGATAAGTATAACGAAGAATGCCAGACATGCCATCAGAAGGCAAACCTCTTCCACACTATATGGAACTGCCCGACCATATGGCAACAGAACAACTACAAGACATCAATACAGTCCTGGGAAGCGGCACTGTCCAGCTCGGACCTCTCCAGTCAGCGAGAACTGCTGGAAAGAGCCAAGCTAGGGGCTTTCGCCACTGGAGTCCTGGAAATAGGATTCCACCCTTGACTCCACCCCCTCCTCTTCTACCTTTGTGAATAAAGTTTACCACCACCACCACGACGCAGGTTCAGGGTCGCTTAAGAAGTGCATCGCACTTAACACTCGAACCATAGCAGGCGAAGTGATGATTTAATTAGTGGTCATGATGGCACGAGTGAACCAAGGCATGAGCTTAGGGGAACGGGCGTTTTTGCTTTATGCCTCTATCTAAAAAACAGTCGCCGCGGATGGACACAAACCCGTGTACTGGGTTTTGCAGCTCGAAACTGGCAGTTCACTGTATACCATTATGAAAGCCTATGCTGATGAACATCATTTGCGGCATGCTGATCATGGAGGAAAGGAAGCTTTCATTTTCTCCTTGATGATGGTAACTTTCTTTTTTAAAGCCTGATGATTTGAGCATTTACATCTTACTTACCATATGTATATTACATATATTCTCTGCGCGCATGTCGTTAGCGCTGTGTCCTTCTCGGGTGACTGTGATCTTCTGTTATGGCGAGGACACCTGTCCGCAAGAGGTGCTCTACTGCAATATCTGAAAAGCGAATAGTCACTCTGCGGTTGCTGGTAAATGTGGAACCAAGGTCGCCGGAATACAGCGCTGGCAAAAAAATCAGAACGTTCGCGCCATGAATGGGCGCGTGGTGGACCGCGAACCATGCGTCTTCGAATGCTCCAGGTTGCCCCTTCTTCCAGCATGGCAAAATTCCAGCTCCATCGACCTGATACCGAGACCATACAGGACTCTGGGATGGCACGACTGTTACAGCAGTTGACTTCAGGTAGCTCCAGCCGACGTGCTTTGCCGTTCTCCAAGACAGCAGCGCAGACAAACCCCAAACCATTGAGGAAAAAGTACCAAGTCCGGCAGTGAGTGCCTTCCTACAGTTTTACCTGACTACATTCATGCACTACGTGACCAGCTGGTTGTCCTGTAGCGCTACTACAAGGAGCCCTTTGCTGAATATCATAACAAGGAGGGCGAGCGCTTCGACGTGGTTGAGGAGCGCCAGCGGAGAATTCCCGCCCACCTCAAGTCGCGCCTTCCCACTCGTCACCCGGATCCGACACCCTTGACTAAAGAAGATGTGAAGGATATTGTTACCACTATAATCTAGAAATTCCTAACCTATCCTACCGGCGTACAGGACATACGCTCTGGCAGGTCATTGCATGAGACTGCTATGTCTGAAGGCACCATAGTGGCGACGGTATGTCCGGTAAGTTGACGCTAACTCCACTGCTGCTGCAGTGGAACTGTAGCGGCCTACGCGCCAATGGTTATGAACTTAATGAACGCGTGCACGGTATGGCAAGCAAGCCGATTGCTATTCTGCTGCAAGAGACGCGTGGATCTGGCCCTGAGATACCTGGCTACCGGAGATACGCCGCTCAGGCCATCCGGCGGGTTCTTCCTCGGAGGTCGGGATAGATGGAAGGGACGCAAAAGGTCGCCGTTTATGTCAGGCAAGGTGTTCCCCACTGCCAAGTGCCGACGATGGAATTTGGCAGCTATGTACAGGAGGTGGTAGCAGTGAGGATTTCCCTGGGCAGTCAAAAACCCTTATTAGCGTCAGCTTACCTTCGACCTGCTGTTAGAGGTGCGGATTTCTAATGGATTCGACGGCTCCGTATCCTCTATCCCAACAACGATGCAGTTTTTGGAGGTGGAAGTTAAGCCAAATGTGGGGCAACCGCTGCTCATCTCTTCGGGGTCGCAGCCTGAAAAAGGCGGTCGAGGATGGTGACTTAGTAGTAATAAATAATTTAACAGTAGCAACCCTTCTAGGCTGTGGACCGCGTCAACGAGACACAATACCCGATTTGATATCGGCCACTACCAGCGCGGTAGCTAACTGGTGGCCCGAAACCTCTCCTTGGAGTAGTGACCACTATCCTCTATGGATTTGGCTCAGCAGTTCCACTCGTACCACACTGCGTACGAAGCAACTCAAGTTTACAGATTGGCAGCGTTACCGAATACTTCTGGCCGAAACACCATCCCAGCTATTCCACCAGCCAGGCGCTACTCCTCCACATGCGCTGGTTCCCCGCATTGTTGAGGCAGCTAACGGAGCTACTCGAACTTTACAGACTGCGCCTGATACAACTTCCAGACCGCCACCTCATTCACTTGTGGTGGATTCGAGACATCTTAAAAGAGCGCTACTGTACTGGAGGCCGCGCTCATTCAGACCTCGTGCGAATCCGCCCACACAACGCCCGCATTCGGCGCCACACAAAGCAACTTGCGAGGAACCGCTGGGAGGAGCATTGCGCTTCATTTTCTCACCGAACCGGAGCTCAGAAGTTGTGGGAAACGTTTCGGGCAATCGCTTGTGGCACGAGCTCGCAGGCTGTAGTCCCGCACGTACTTCTGCGCACCGGAGCAACTCGCGAGGCTTTGGAGCAAAAAGCTGCAAGGACGTTCTTCCCGCAGCCATCCTCTACACCACCCCAGAACATTTACTTCTCGGAAGGGGTAGAACAAAACGACCCCCTTGAGGCGTCCTTCACTATTACTCAATTTCTAACCGCACTCGAGTAAGTGAACGTGCGCTGTCTCCCTGGCAAAGATGGCATGACTGGGTCAATGCTGCGAAATTCAGGGGACCAAATTAGACGCGACGTACTGGAAATATTCAATTCTATTTGGACCTCAGGACATCTGCCAGAATCTTTCAAGCACGCTGTCGTTGAACTCATTTTTAAGCCTGGAAAAGACCCATTCATTACATCTAATCTACGCCCCATCTCCCTGACGTCTACATTGTGCTAATTATTTGAACGCATGGCCGCTACCTGACATCCACTACTTGGAAGACAAAGTTTTCTTTTTCCACCCCGCCTAGTCTGGATTCAGAACTAATCTCGCAACACATGGCAACATCCATCTCCTTCGGCGGTTACTCCGGCGTACACGGCATGATAGCCATACAGCTCGGTGGCTGCAAACCTTCGCAAGGCTTTCGACACCGTCTCCCACCAAGCGGTACTACAACCCCTCTGTAAAGGTTACCCGGGTAAAATAACGAGGAATTTCGTGCGACCCTACCTGGCAAAACAGGATATTTGAAAAGTACTAGGGATGTGTGAATACCCAGCATTTCAAGAACACCTGTGGGGTACCCCTAGGTGCCATAATGCCTTTTATATCGTAATGGCGAAGCTAGTGAAGGGCGTTGCTGCCATCACAGGGGTTCATGTCACGGCTTATGATGACGACGTGACAATCTGGACGGAGGCCAACAATCATCCTGTGACTGATGTCGCCGTACAGCACTTGCAACGTGCATTGGACATATTCACGGCCCATCTGATACCCACTCGCATGCAGGTGTCAGCAACAAAAACGAATTACTTAGCTGTACGGGGCAAAGCCCCTAATCCTGAATGTATTCATTTACCTATCGCAGGGCAAACCCTCCAGCCAGCCCCAGATGGTTTGGTCCGCATAATGGGTGTACCGCTTCATGAAAACGGGAAAGCTCAAGAGGAGCTGAGACAGCTCAAACCATTGTTTCGACGTCTCCTACACATAATACGTCGCATCTCTGGCACTTTCCGCGGTGCTTCGCAAGACATCACTCGACGTCTAGTACATGCAGTGCTGGTTCTAGATTGGTCTACGGCGCCTTGTGTTACGATCTCACGAAGCACCAACTTCACCTGCTAGAGGTGTTGTATCGGAAGGCGCTGAGGGCTATTACTGACCTGCCCCGTCACACTCGCGTCGAAGAGTTGTACCGCTATGCTGGTTTGCCCACGCTTGCGAATACCATCTCTCCGC
The DNA here is from genome assembly GCF_048455015.1 of Haemaphysalis longicornis. Classification (NCBI taxonomy): domain Eukaryota; kingdom Metazoa; phylum Arthropoda; class Arachnida; order Ixodida; family Ixodidae; genus Haemaphysalis; species Haemaphysalis longicornis. The sequence goes on along the minus strand of NW_027526385.1, from coordinate 177,131,224 downwards.
GCATAGCAGGCGCCAACGATCGTCCTCACTTGACACTGCAGGGACGCTGGCTGCTACGTCACGACGGTGAGCGACTACTAGATGAGCCACCCATTCGTCCGCACGTTCACCCATGGGAGGACGTGCTGATCAGAGAGCGACGACCAGCACCCCGCAAAACTGCACGTGCTACTCATGCGGCGCAACGTTCCACACTGGTGCAGGCCTCCGCAGCCACCGACGCTGCGGATCCGCGAACATTACGTGTGTACGTGGAAGCCTCCTTGCAGCCTCTCACAGCCGCTGTGGCACTTGCAGCTGTAGCGGTAGACAGCAATGAATGCAGCTTTAGAGCCTACATCGGCGACTCAGTTCCGGACAGTACGAACCTTGAGCTGCACGCTATTCAACAAGGCCTACAACTAGCACGTTCCCTTCTGCCGTCAAGCACTCATCGCACGTACCACTGTGTGCACATTTTCACGGACTGTGCTGAGGCCTTACTCAATTCCACGAAAACACTCGGCAGCACACTGCCTCAAACGATCATGCAGCTCCCTGCACGACTTATTCCACACACCCGTAAGAGCACGGTGCATCCCGGGCCATGGAGGGCATCCAGGTAATGAAAGCGCCGACAGACTGGCGAGCGAGGCATCTTCGTCGTACCACCGTCAGCCCGGGGAGACCATTGCCATCGGAACCCACTTCGATCCTGACTTCGAGCGCCACTGTCGCAGACATACCCGGCTCCTTCAGCTCCAGTCATCAGTACCCCAGAACCCGCATCCTCTGCCTCCGGACTTATCACGCGGTACACAGGTTTTTGTCAACCAGGCCCACTCCGGCTTTGCCATAACCGCCGACATCATCGCTAAGTGGCGAGGACGGCTAATTCACTTTGAACGCCCTCCCCTCCCCCCCCCCCCGTCAACGACTTCTAGCACTAGCAAGGCAACAACATACCGCCGGCAGATTCTCCGACGGCAACCTTGGCAGTAACCTCCCCTTCTGCAGACCTCGCATGACTTCAACAGACCGTATCTGCACCCAGTTCCTCCACTTCACTCATGGACCCCCCTGCGCTCTGCTACGCATGCGATGGCACATCCAAATCTCACCTTCCGCACCTCGTCTGGTCGGGCCCGAGCCTTGCCGTGCTTCATGCCCAACACAGCCCGGCGTGGGTTCACTCATACGAAGAGTGGATTCGGCCCTCTTGGCGCCTCAGGGATACATTGACAATACTCTGGAGCTTTGTCTGCGGCCTTCATGGCTGGCCACTATAAGCATTCACCCTGCCCTTTCCTTTCCCCTGAGGCTTTAGGCCATCGTTTCATAATAAGATTTACCTCTGCGGCCACCACACTGCACTGGCCCTTCACTACGGCTTCCTTCCTTCTTTACCCAGAGCTTAACGCCACTTGTGATAAGCCCAAATACAGGGACGTGAAATTGTGACCTCCCTTCCTTCTTTGTAGCATTCGTACACCTTTCTTGCTTCTTTCTATTCTTTCGTAGCAGGGTGTTACTAGACATCGCCATTCTGCGCCCTGTTTCAGCTGCGACTCAGACTCATTTTGGAAGAAACCATTTGTAGGGCTATTTCCAACAAATTATCGACTGTGCAAAATTATTGGAGGCTTCTCGATTAGTGCAAGCTTCTCAATGGTAATATTTGCGCACGCTACCTAGCGTGGTTAAAGACAGCAGCAGGTTTTGCTGTATTTTCATCGGAACGGAATTACCTTTTCTTGGCCACCCTTGCCAGACTTTTCAGTGTTTCTTTGTAAGACTGAACCAAAGGGAGTACATAGGTACTAAAAACTATTATTCCTTGCTTCCGACAAATTTTCATGAATGTCATCATTTTGAAAAGTAGTGCAGCGATATTTACGGCGTTGAAAGTGACATAACAAGGTAAGCGCTTAAATAAACAAAAAAAAATGTTGTATTCGCTGGCGTGGCCCGCATTCCGGAAACCTTGTGTGTGCACCACCATGCCGGTTCCTACGCGTACACGTTGCTAAGCTGACGTCGTATGCTCGGCCGCTTGCGGAAAGATGTCGCTTGTCTTCTAACTAAAATTCATCTCGCTGGCACGCTACCGCTGTACCTCAATCGGCTTGGTCGTAAACGGTCACAGTTTTTTCGGAATCATTATTTTGCTTTTGCGTTGAACCACTCTACCGTGGTCAAGGTATGGGCGCACTTGTCTCAATATCCGTGGTCGCATGCCACTGCGCAGCAGCCTAGTCCTTTCTTGCGTCGTACGATTACTTAAATCTGTTGATGCTACGGCCTAGAATCGCTAATAACGGCTCCGACGACGGACGCTGAGTCCAGTGTATTTTTTTCTGCTTGATGCCAACGCTAGCGCAGACACGGCGGGCACTCTCAGTTCGGTTTGCAGTGTTGCCAAAAGAGGTAATCACCCTCAAAATATTTATGTGAATAACATTTACACTGATTACAAAAAGTGTGACCCCATTCATGAGAAAGGCGAATTTCGGCTCGAATCACTAAGCATTTTATGTTCCGAATAGTTCGTTTCTGAGACAGGCGGAAGGTCGAATGCCGCTCGTAACAAAATAATGTATTGAGATTTGTGAATACCAGAGAAAACTGCTTAAACCTCGACACAATCAATGTACAGAAAACGTAAGTGACTGCAACTGATGAACACTTATCTACACCAACCATAGGAGCTGTTACACCAGCCATGAACATGAGAGCTGTCTTAGAACTTTTTAAATGCCTTTTTAAGTATAATAATTTTGAACGAATATCTTAATCGGCAGGCGGGCATCGGAAAGAATGCAGGAAGATATTGCCATACAAAACGTGAGCACACACACATATATGAGGAGAAAACGTAATCCGGAATTCAATTCTTTGGCACAAAACACGTCACGCTTATTCATGTATTTAAATGCCTTTTAATGTCCTTAGAAAAGGGTTTTCTATAAGGGCTAGGGGAGGTGCCACATGCGAAAACCTCCCAAGTAGCGCCAACAGCATAACGCAAAACAGATAATCAAAACATACGAATTTGTGTCGGCGTAAACAGCTGCGCTGTTAAAATAGAAATGTCATATAATCTCATTATAAACCCAAAATTCTCCCCCAGAACACACGGCCTGAACTCGCCCTGATTTTCAGGAAACTACAGAGCCACTCTGGAAGGTCGCTCTAATTTGAATGTGTTTGCTTTAACACAAAGGTGTTAATTTCCCACTAAAGATTTGGTTGCTTTTGTAGTGCTTCTCAAGAAGTCGTGCAGGTCGACTTGTCAGGACACTGCAGCTCTGTTGGTGGAGTTAAAGAGTTCGATATGGCAGCAAATAGTTTAAAATTAGCTCGTTTCAATAACCACTTTTTTGTTGGTCCGTCTGCTATTGCCACGGGAGTGTGTGTACTGCCTCCTACAACTGTGACGGCAGAAACTGTCACTCAGTGCCACAAAATCCTTACATAAAGCCTGTATTACTTCCGACACGAAGAATGAAGGTCATAATAAATTACACATTAAGAAATGTATTGTTGCCGTTCCCCTTTATTACTCAAAGGAGGGCCCTGCGGCCAAAATAGGAGTTGGGGGAAGTAGGTTAAGGAAGAAGTAGCCCAGTTGAAGTTACGATGTAGCCAGGAAGACAACACAGGACTTCCGTTCACACTGCGGAGGCCAGACAAAGGTGACGATCCGCCATTACCGAATTTTACTGGCTGGAGTAGGCCCCAGTCTACACTAATCTTGACAGACCACTCCCTACGCGAAAGAGCCCAAGGGCTTTCAGAAAATTGAGATTTTCAAATGAAGGGTTATCCTGTGAGAAATCGGGAGGCATAACATTGGTGAGGATAGGCCGGTACAGTGAAAACACAGAGCAGCGCTAGATTAGGTGTTCAAGCGGGGCGAGTACGGTCATCCGACAGTGAAGACAGCAAGTAGGCGGAGACCACATTGGGTAAATCCATTTTCTAGTGATGTGGGGTGTGAGGGCTGCGTTGGCTCTAGCTTTGGTGACGAATACGTCCGCAGAGTGGGGCATCCATGTCAAACGGGTAGTGATCCCATTACGGGCCAGAATGGTGGCCATATGTTGGATTCGGTGCACTGTTGGAATGAAAACCAAAAGAGACTCAAGTAGTTCTATACTTGCTTTCCCCTAGTAGTCAGCGGTGGAAAAGGGAGTGAAAGTACGCTCAGAAAATCTGATAAATGTGGCACGCCCATGGCACCCGCCGTGAGTGTGCGTCCATGGCCGGTTGCGTCACTACAGTCATAAAGGAATCACGTGAATGGCATTGTAAAGCATTTTACTCCCACCTCGAAATAGTAGTAACACCTTACGGAAAAGTTCCACAGCTCGGCTTCCCGAGCTTTGCTCAAATGTTGGTCTTCTGTAAGCGTGCCCTCGAATACAGGGTCTCCTCACGCTCTCTTTCTCTTTCCCTCTGCAACTAACGCGACCTAGCCATGATTCTAGGTATTTGCCCTGCGTCTTTGCAGCCGGAGAAGGAGTCAGCAGCCACTCGCAGTCGTGAGTGCCACTCACTGATAGGGGTTATTCCCGACGGTCAGTGCCGCTAACCAAGCATGATCACTCGTGAGCGTGAACGCCGCTCAGCAGGAATGACCACTGGTCATCATGAGCGCCGTTCATCGAGAGTGGCCACTCTCAATCGTGGGCGCCGCTCCCAAAGGAATGGCAGTCCCAAGTGTTTGCGGCTCTCGTTGATAGTGGCTACTTCTGAGCATGAGCGCCACACATTGAGTGTCCAATTGCCCTTAAAAAAGCCACTCCTTAAGAGAGAAATTCGTGTGCGTGAACGCCGCTCACCAAAGGTCCACTGGGCAGCATGAGCGCCACTCACCGGCTGTCGACTCGCCATCAGGAAAACCGGTAACCAAGAGAGACCACTCCGCAGCGTGAGCGATGCTCACTAAGACTGGCCTCTTGCAAGCGTGAGACGCGCTCACCAGAGTTCACACGCCGTCATGAGCGCCGTTCACCGAGGGTTGATTTGAGAGTCGCTTGCCGAGAACCTCCAAAAATTATAGCTCTGCGTGTTTAAGTTAGTGCTTCTTTTGAAGTTATTTTGCAGTCATGGGCGATTATATAATCTTTATGCCAGGTATTTGCAGACTTCTCGCTAGCTTGGCATTTTGAAAAGCAATACGGCACTCCTTCCCTTTACGTAACGAAGGCATCCTTTGCCTGCACGCCGTTATTATGAGCGGAATTTAATTTCTCGTGGTAACGACGGTCTTGACTCACCATCTGCGATGCTGCATCAGCAGTTTAGAAATAGTATTGCCCGTACAGAAGCGTAGTTGGTTGTGCAGTCTGACTAAAGGCAGTTTCGCCATTTTTTATATTGCGCTTACAATGCGCTCTGGTCGCTTCGTCCGTAAGTACTGTCGGACAGCTTTCGGTATTGCATCTACCGGTAAACTTCTCGCTTTCTATACGCCGCTGTAGTGCGGTGGCTACGACGATTTATTGCTAGCTGAAACCGAACAAGTCGCTTCAGGTAGGCTCGCGGCGGCGTATTTCTGCTGAAAGCGAAAAGCAAAATTGCATGTCTGGAGATTTCGCTGCATGCCGAAGATCCTGAGAAAGGTCGAAATGATTCCTTATCCCTCCACTATGGCATATCTTATAGCCAATGCGGAGCTTTGGATCTAAAAGGCCGACATTATCTTCGCCTCTTCACGCATAGGTGGCATTTTAGTATCCATCTCAATGGGGTGGGATGGAAGATTTACCCAAAATGGAATATTTCATTTATTTTAGAAATAAAGCGAAGTTGTAATTCCCAAGCTGCAAAGAAAAAGGGAAAATGAGTAGGGATGCGAATAAGTTTACTGGCATGGTAAGTTGGCACTGTGCGTAAGTGAGGGGGGGGAGGGGTCGGCAACAGTGCAAGGCGTGGGATTGAAGGACGCGAGAGGTGAATTTGAGTGCACGTAACTATGCGGGGCGAATGGAATAGCGAGCGAGAGTGACGAATGCCACTGATGCGAGTGAGTACCGAATGCGTGTGGAGACTACAGGTAGTGACCGTGAGTGAGTGGAGGGGTGACTACGAGTGGAGAGCCCGAGCGCGTGGGACTGCGAGTGGTGAGGCAGACTATTTAGCGGGAGCTCAATGAGTGCGAGGGGAGAGGGAGAGTGGGAAAAGTGAGCGCGAGTGGTGACGGCGAGTGGTGAGCATGAGTACGAGAGATTTCTAGTGATTACGGCTAGCGGCGGGCCTGAGCGACAGTGAGTGCGAGTTGTGTCGGCGATGGGGTGAGCTGGAGCGCTGGTGAGTGCGAGTAGTTAGGCCAGGGGTTGAGCACGACTTCGAGCGAGAGCACGAAGAATATTGTATTTTTCTGAGTGAGTGTTAGTGGGGTACACTTTTGTCGATGCATGGTCCCAGCCCGGGAGTCTAGCCGGTTCTCGTTCCATAGTCTCAACAGCGAGCGGTCATTGCTGCTGGATCGCACTTCTAGAACTGAGCCTGGAACTCGTTTCTCGTGACCTAAGGCTTCGCTAGGTGCTGTCCAGGCTCTGAGAAGTCTGGGTGCATTCTTGGCGCGTTCTTGTAGCAGCTCGTACCCACCCATGGGTATCGGGCAGGGCTTGTGGGCGGCTACTTATCTATACCTATAAAAAGAAGCGCCCGATTTTTAGTCTGACTGACCGACTGACGGACTGACTGACGCTTGAACGCCCACACCAACCGTCTACACCTAGGGACTTGAAATTTCGGGGGTATATTCGTGTCATGATGTAGGGGCTCACAAAGACGAGATTTTCACGGGGAAATTGTATTCGTAAATTTGCCATTATTTTGCTCGCCCTGTCACATATCCACGTGTTTTTTGGCTAATATGCGTAGCCCTTACGAATACCTAAAAAATGAAGGAAGCTCACATTAACGCGATAGACTTGAAGGTAGAGAAGCTGCGCGCAACTTTCACGACCATCACAAAGGTTTAAGTCCACGGTTGCAGCCGATTTGCTACTTCTTAGCTTGCGCAACGACCTTTACTACATGATTGTTGCTATAAGTGCCAGCTTGTTTCATTCCTTCGGAAAAGATAATGATTGGATATCACCTTTGAGGAGCGTACTCTATGACGTGTCTTTCACGTTTCGAGAAAATGTTGCTACGATTACGGTTAACGCTGGTTTTTTCCCTTAAGTGAGCATGCTTGACTTCACTAACCTGCGTAGGACACGCTGGGTTGTCGACACGAGGCGCGCACACACGAGCGCTAGCCATTTTTTTTTTTTGGTTTTGTTAACTGCCGGGTGGTCCCCGCAGTCTTGGCCAGTCGTCCTAAGTGAGTGTGCTTGGCTTGACAAACGTGCGCAGGGGACACTGGGCGGTTGTCGCGAGGAACGCACACGGGAGCGCTAGGCATTTTCTTGGTATCGTTCACGTTCACTGCCGTGCGGTCGCCGCGAGGCTCGCGCTTACGTGCACAGGCTCCGCAATTTTTTGGTATTTTTAACTGTCGACGGGAAAATTTACGATTTACAAAACAGCTTCGCTGTTAAAAAGCAGTTTTGCGGTTTTGGCTAACCAACACTACTGGACCGATTCTCCATTTATGAACAAAATGGGGGTTCTGAAAGGTTCTTCAATAAATGCGTCACTGATTCATTTATCCAATTGGTTCTTGTTAATAAAGGTTACTAACAGAAATACACAAAACCAATTTAAGGATTTCGCTCGGTACGGCTGTAAAAGGAGGAAATTTTTTTGTTTTAAAAGAGACGCCTGACGAGAAGAAAAGGCCTAACAGGTGATATCAACCCCTAGCCAAACTGCTCATTCAAAGGGTTTCAAATTTCGTGAGACATTCTGCTTATAGTGTAGAAGCGAAATATTGCTGAAAATGAAAAAAAAAACCATCTGCGAGAGAGTGAGGAGCGCTGACTTAGGTTTTCATATAAATATTTTTTATCGCACGCCAATTCAGATGTTTATCTGGGTTTTTATTATATAGGTAACGTTCTTTGATCATTTACATCAAACACTTTTGTATCATTTGTTATAACACCCGCGTAATACGAACAATCATGATTTTGAGAAAATTTCGTATTTTAACAAATTACTCAATAACGGAACAGCCCTATTGTATATCAAATTCCTTTTTGCTTGAACATACTGCCCATACGGTCGTCCAAAAACCAATTGCAGGGTTTTATCCTGACACATGTTTAAAAACACGAGCCGGATTTGTGAACTCGTACCTCTCTGGTCGTAGAATTCAGTTCAAGTTTCTCGCGTTCGCATAGCTCTCGCCGTCTGTTGGGAGTTTCTGCAACCACGCGCCTTCCAATACCAGACCTTGTTATTTATCGTAAAACTGTGACTGATGAGTACCCTTCATACGTAGTGATAACACTTCCCATGGATAAGTAGTCGCTTGGGCGCACATCTTGGCACAATGTGTTTCGAGAGAGTTCCACTAAAACACAAGTTCCAGCCTTTTCCCAGTACCACACACCTCCGGCAGGAGCCCAATTGTTGATAGCACGTGAGAGTTCCGATTTGTGTACAACTTTGCGGCGAACCAGCTCACTTCGACGAGAAATTACTAAACAGGTGTTATGTACATTTGTGTCATTTGTATAATGGTCCACCGGGTATCCCTGGGTACTACAGCTAGTTTATGTTATGCAATGGCAATTATAGCAAACAAGAAATATCAAGAATAGCCAGGTTCACACTGTATGGGCTGGGGAGACGAAATGAAAAGACAACTCCATCAACGGAGTCTTCCGGGGGCCAACCAAGAGTTATGGCGCAAGAAGCAACGATCTTTGTACGTGTTTCCGACAAGTTCTTGCACCGAATGAACAAAGTACTGAAGTTTTTAGCTCAAGTGCGAGGCGTTTAAATGTGCTAGTCAGATCCAGAAGCGTAGCCGGTACCTCTCCTCCTGTCGTCTTCCTCCTTCTCTTTCATATTTGATCCTTTTTTTGAAGTTTCTTCAGACTGACTCTTGTCGCGATCGGCCATACTTCTTGGCCTTGGGCTTTTTCTATCTTCATTGTCTATTTTAAACCCGCGAACTCCTCTTCGCAGAATTGGTCTTGAAAATACCTCCCTTTTTTAGGCGTTATTTTCCTAAGAACAGCTCATTTTATTCCGGTATTGTCCACACGTTCATGGCGACAGTCAGTATTTGGGAATACACAGTCTTTCGCGGAACTGAACGTTGAATTATGCCGTATTTTATGTAGAACTACTCCCTAATTCGCCGAAGCCGCACTCTGCAAACACCGCTCGAAAAGAGTTCGCACACCCAGGTTGCAAGTCCATAATTGTCCAAAATTTACAGCTACTCCTAAAAGTCACAGGCCATGCTACCCATCGAACAACACAATGTGCAAATTTCAAAATTCCTCAAGCAATAATTTTATTTACCAAGTCAATTTGCTGATGATATCTAAGCGTACAGCTCCCTCCCAATTTATCTGACCTCGGCAACTATACAAGTAACCTTTGCTGCTCTCGTAGTTCCACTTCCCGAATACAAGACTCCTTCGTTCTGCTCTGTGTCGTCCCCTCGTATCATGCTGGCTCTACTTTGACCGTCGCTTCCTAGACACATCTCCTCGGTACTCTTTGCGATGCTTTTACCGGAGAGCGCCAGAGACTACCTTTTTAAAAGGTAAGTCAAACTTAGGCGCTACTGTGAGTGGTGCGTTGCCAACTAGGCTCTTGAGAAAAAACTTGCGTTCAAACTTTCCCGTCTTCCTCTGTATGCTGCGAAAAAATAACGCAACAGTAATCTCCATAAGAGCTTGACTCAAAACTTGGGCGGCCCACCATTACATTTTATGCGCAGTTGAAAAATTGCACCTCGTACCTCTCGCGTTACGACAAGCTGCATTGCTTCTCGATTAGAACTCAATTGACGCCTTCGGGAAAGACGTCCATCTACTGTATAGAACACGTTCACTGTACTTCTCCGTATCAGAAGAGCGCGTGGGCGCCGATAACAGCTGTGTCGACTGATAAGGCAGACAGATGGACCGCTTACAATATCGCTGTTTTTGAGTGCAAGCGGGCACTTAAAGAGAGCAAATCGAAGTTTTTCGCAACCACCTTGCTTTCTTTGCTTCAAAGTAGCCCGCGTTAATTCTGGAATTTGATTATAGCTCTAAACAAAAACTAATCAACCTTTGCAATGAACAAGGCTCTGCTATTCCTTCTAACCAGTGTGGCGAAGAAGTTTTACTGGATGCATTTACAGTCTCATTTGGTAATAATCCTTGCACCGTTTTGCCCAGCACTTACAATGTGTCTTTGCTGCCACTGAATTTCATTTTTATTGACTGGGTCGGAATTGAATCGCTCATTAATATGCAGAATTCATCCCCTGGAACTGATGAAATTCCTGCTCAATTTTTAAAGGGCACTCTAACGTATTCTTCTATAATCTTGTCTTACATCTTCACACGTCCTTGCAATGCTCTACACTCCCCAGTGATTGGAAGGCGAGAAAGTTGGTGCCAGTGCCCAAGCAAGGTAACACTTCTTACCCCTTGAACAAGACAAATTTCACTAATTAGCATATCGAGCAAAATTCTAGAACACATATTGTATTCTCATCTCAGCACTTTCCTTGAATTAAAAAACTTTTTTTTTTACTAAATTCCAACATGGGTTCCGAAAGCACTACTCTTGTGAAACCCAGCTACTGCTTTTCACTAACTATCTGTACTCCACCTTTGATCAGACCTCTGTCAACGACTGCATCTTTCTCAACTTCCGAAAGGCATTTGATTCTGTGCCACACCACCTTCTTCTTTATAAACTGAGCAAACTTAACCTAGACTACAGAAGCTTTTCTAACAAATCTAACGTAGTATGTCACCGCCAATAACTGCAATTCACGCATGCACCATGTAACATTCGGGGCTCCACAAAGCTCTGTCTTGGGTCCCTTGCGTTTCCTTATTTATGTTAATCACCTTGCTGATCACGTTTCCTCTTCAATTCGACTCTTTGCGGATGACTGTGTAAGCTATCGTAAAGTAACTAACCCAGTAGACTCTTCTTTACTACAGTATGACCTCAATAACGTATACTCGTGGTGCAACTACTGGCTCATGAACCTTAACCCAAGCAAGTGCAAATGTATGAGGGTTTCTAACATTACTAATCGCCATAACCTGCCTGAATACTTTCTTAACTCAACACAATTAAACACCGTTCTCTCCTACAAGTACCTTGGTGTTCACATAAGTAACGATCTATCATGGCATAAGCATACTGATTACATCACTAGGAACGCTAACCGCATGCTTGGCTTTATCGGCCGTAATTTTTCGCTAGCTCCAGTCTCCTTAAAACTGCTTCTTTATAAGACGGTTGTTAGAAGTAAGCTCGAGTATGCTTCAGCGATTTGGAACCCTCACCAGCTATCTCTTTCTTCCCTAATTGAAACGATCCAGAGCCGCTCAGCTCGTTTTATTGTTTCCCGCACCGCCAGCGTATCTCTTATAAATCTAACCTTGGGCTTTCTAACCTACCTATCAGAAGAAAGGTATCTCGCATCTGCCTCTTCCACAAAATCTACTTCACCAATCCGGATATTAAACACGACCTTCTCTTACCACCTGCTTATATTTCTGAACGTATTGACCACAGATTTAAAGTTAGCGTGCCGAGCTCTCGAACAAACGTGCACTTCAATTCATTCTTACAAGGACAGCCACCGACTGGAACCACCTTCCCGCCTCCATCGCCAGCAACCCTGACCCATCATCGTTCAAGACGGCCATATTAAACTTTCTATTAACTTTACCCACTCCTCTCCGTAACGGCCTTCAAGTCATGGAGAGTACTGTATTAAACGGATAAATAAATAAATAAATAAATTATTAATTATTAGCTGCTTACGAGTAAGGCAGACGCTGCTTTCTCTGTGGGAGTTCGCGCGCTCCTCAGGCGTCGACCGCCGAATGTAACATTTAAACTCCCCCTCCCCACCTCCCTTTCTTCCCCATGCTGACCGACGCGTCCACCTTCTGTAATAAAGCTTTGTTATGTTATGTTATTAATTATTAACTAATTAATTAATTATTTATCAAATAAATAAATAAATTGTCACTGATCCCTCTACTGGTATTTAGCGATTTCACGAAGAGTTAGCTCTGACGGTAGGATGTGTGGACTCTTCGTGTGGTCTTCATCTCCGTACCGAGGATAATATTTTCTGCTTGCTTCGGTGTGCTCTATGTGTACCGAGTCAGCATTGGCCTTTCATGAATGTGGTTGTATTGTATTTATATGGTTTGTATTTTTGTACTTCTCATCATTTTGCCCAAAAATCAAGGCAAGCCAGCAGAAGCTCTAGCAGCGTGCTAAATCATTTTGTCTTCGCACAGATGGTGGGGACCGCGGTTCCATGGCATTACAGCGCTCGAAACCGGACACAGTGCTGCGACGACGACTGACGATCCAGCAGAGCTTGGGCAGCCCAGCGACTGCGTGCTTCTAATATGTTCGATTCGGCAGCACTTTTGCACACCACCATCCGGAATAACATCGCATTTCATCCTTCAGTCATGGAACATCACTTGCATGCCACGCCTGCTTCTAGGTGTGTACATTGCACTGCCAATTATAAGGACCTGACCACAAAATATTGTTCAGCTTTATTTTGTGGTCCAGACCACAGGGTTATGTTTCGTTTCGAGCTACTGCTGAAATGGCTGCCCTCGTCGGCTTCCGTGGAGTAGAGGTAAAGTCTGGATTTTGGTGCAAATGTCATGGGTTCGAGTAATGGGTTCAAGGTTACACCAAAACTTCACGAGTGGATTTTCGCTGTAACCTGTTTTTCTAGGTCAATTCTACGCATCCTTTATGTAAATAAGAGCGGATTAGTATCTTTTAGGTTTCTTTAAACAAATAAGGATCAACTATACCGTAGTATGGTTAACAGAATTCTGTTCCACAGAATATAGGATAATTCACATTATCCTGTGCCCATGATCATCATAATTCGACGGCCCCCTGGATAAACCTGAAGATCATCGTCTGCTCTGGTCCACACAGGATAATGTTGCCCATTATCCTGTGTCATGATCATCATCATTTACTGGTTCATAGAATAGGCCCTACGTATATAATCCTTGCGAACTGCTACCTTTACAGTAGCCAAGGGACCAACAATCGTTTCATCATCTTCACACAGGTACATTACCTAAACCGGCCATAGTGCTTCAGATCTGAACTTTCCTTGCTGCGGCTCTCTTGCCCACCACTTGTTACTTTGTTATGTCCACCTGGGCTATATTTTATTTCCCGCCTTATTCTTATGGTGACATATAACTAGATCCTGGCCATCACCCAAAATAAGTCAGTCAGGCAAACCGAAGGCACTCCCGGACCCCCAACGAGCTCTAGAGAAAGTTCGAGCACATCTTGTGAGGCTTCTACAAAATGAACTTGATACTATACACTTCTGTCAATGCGTTCCCGCTTATTTGCAAGTAAAAAACACATGCCTAGCCACATGGTATACATAAAACACAATTCACCGCAAGATAAAGAGCCTTAGAATCACGGCTGACCCACCACGGTGGCTCAGTGGCTAAAACTGGGTTGTTGAGCCCAAGTCCCGGGCTCGCTTTCTGGCCGCGGCGACCGCATTTCTGATGGAGGCGAAAAGCAAAAACGGCAGTGTGTTTGAGATTTCAGCGTACGTTAAAGATCCCAAGGTGGTCACAATCAGTCCAGAGCTCTCCAATACGGCGCGACTCATCTCCTTGTAGTGTAGGCGTGTTAAACCTCATAATAACTCATTCAATCAATCACTCAACCAATCAATCAGAATAACGGCAGACAATAGTAGACTCTGTGTCAACTATATAGTTGCGAATCAAAAACTGCGTGCGAAGCTTTGTTTTCCCGAACCTGCCTCGGCCAGTAAAACAATTGCGCAGCTTAGTCCTAAATATGGGTCTCCAAAATCATTTCATAAAAACAATATCTTACGTGTCTTTCCAGATGACAACTGCGAGAATGGCCATTGTTTATTGTTTAGCATACCTGGGCTTGTCAGCTCATACAATGAAAACGAAGATACCGCGCCTACAGGGTCTGCACAGAATGGGCAAACCGCGTTAAGGGCGCAGACGTGCCCAATTGGATTTGCGTGTCCAATTCTACATGGCTGTAGAACAGATGGCGCGAACCATGGTTGATGATGAAGCGATCGGTTTACAGTCCGACGAGTTCTATTTACATTATTGTCAATGCGGTCATGGCAGAACATCCACGCAGGCTGCACGCCCCACAGAGCGTCGTCGTCGTCGATTGTCGGGACCACAGCGGTATGCCCCGCCCCACTGCCCCCGTCTTTGTCTTCTCGTGACAATAGACAGTTTTAGCATTTCATGTGCTCCGTCCGTTCCGTGCGTATTGACAGTACCGAAACATGACTACGCCTGCGTGCGCGGTCACGACGAGGGGGACACACACCACTGCAACGAATACGCGGGCACGGTCAGGGCTGCGAAAACGAATACGCAACTGCCCAGTCGGGTCCCCGTCAACACGGTACGCACGAAAGACACGGAAAATACGGAATGCTACAGCTCTCTAAGAAGAAAAGTTTTAGATTTTAGCAACAAGCTGGCTGGATTGAACAACGCGAAACTTCTTAAAGGCTCCGATTTTAGTATCTACGATGATCACACTTTTATAGTGCGGTGTATCCCTAGGACGGTATGGGGCGCAACACATTTCTCGCAATATCGGTTCCTCAGTAATATGATTGTATGGCCATGTATTTGTCGAAAACGTTCGCTACAAGTGGAACGACGCTTTCAATGCTGTGGGTACGGCCTCTGCTTGCAATAGGCGCTGCTGCACAATAATCCCAGCCCTTCTTCTGCATCGCTTTCTTCATAACTCCGCATTCACTACCCCATACTTCTGCAACCAATCAAGCTATTATCGATCTTAACGGAGAAAGCTAAACACGTAAATTCCCTTACTATCCCTCGTATCGATATATCGAACACAAGTCAGAGGTGTAACTAAAACTTCGATCAACGAGGCCAAAAATTATTTCAAATTCACCCCACCCGGATACGTCGCAGTTCATGGTGATCGACGAAATGGCAGATGGGATGTCGTAGTGCTGCTTTGTCGTTCGAACTTGAAGGGACACCAAAGGCTGAATGAATGCTTTGCTTTAACTGAAAGATCCTACGTTTTGTAGCATTCTCAGCTTTTGTTCGACGTGCAACGACGTGTTATTTTCTGATATATAAGTAAATAAAGTTGGTATTTCTTTGGCCCCTTTCTTTCATTTTTCGTGACATAGTCATCCCGGCACAAAGTAGGAGCGAAGCATCGGTGTGGGCTAGAGCTTAAACGGTTGGCGCTGGGTGCTCTGACCCTGGCAACGGTACCTTTTCGTCTGCAAGCTATACCCGACCGTCGATACAGTTTTTCTGCTGAGGAGGCAGGCTTGGACATGAACCGACGGAACCGGAAATTCTTTTAAACGCCTGAGCACCCGTTGTGCGCGCTTACACCAGGCAGCCAGACCTTATAAAGCCGATGCGTCCGAAGCCCCCTTCAGAACTGACAAGCGCTAAGTCAAATACCGGGAAAACATGGCTGCCCTGCTAGGCCTGTGTAGTGGCCTTATATAAATGCTGGTCTAGGCATCGCTCATGCTGGCGCCTTCATATCACGGCGTGCGGCAATCACTTCCATCTTCTCTTCTCTAACGCCAACCTCGCGTGAAATATGCACTCGTTTCCGGCACCCATCTGGAGTAGGTCTCTTGGCCGCAGTCCACCCGGCCCAACCATAACAATGGTACAGCTACGCGACGCACAATTTATGGATTGTTTATCAACAGCGGCTTGCAGTGAACGGAAGAGCACAAGTGCGGATTTCGGTGGCATAAACACTTGCAGTAAGCACTCTTACCTTTCAGGGATGATAAGGTTCGAACCAGGCACGGCCACGCGTAACCGAAAAAAACATTCCGTGCGCAAAGAACGGATTAGAGACTCAGGCGGGTCGCTTAACCACCTGCAGTGCATCTTCTACCATTGGCCACTTCCTGCCGGGGTTATTGCTAGCAGGAGCGTGGGCGTTCACCCTGGCAGGATATTGACTTCGCTAATTGCCCTCCAATGTATTTCCAAAACGAAACTGAAAGCATAATGGGCGACTCTGAAGCATGAGGGAAGCAGCCTGTCTCGTAATGTATAAAGCGGTAGTCTGCATTTTTACAATTAGATCAGCTCACGGAAAGTTTTTATTCCCATTTTTTTACGTACTGAGCCACTTAAGAACCATTTAATTTTTTCTAGAAAACTTCTTTTCCAGTGGTTTGGGACAGACCCAGAACACCAATAGAAGTTGTAGAGGTCTAACAGAGCTTTGTTTCCTTGTGTGCCGAGATGGCAAAGTGCACGGTACGTTATTCCATCAGGCCTAGGACCTGTAGAACGAGCCGAAGCAGAGAGCGCTACAATGAGCTCGTGGAGCGTAAAAGGCACGTCTAGGCGGCTATCCGCAGTTGGAGGAGCGCAGCGATGTAATGGAGCCATGCCTGCGGCATTGTCCCTTGCCACTTGAATGCAGAAGTCTTCGGCAACATCTGTGTCCATGCGGTTCTGGTATACGGCCAGAGCTCGAAATGGATGCTGCTGAGTGGGTGTAGATGGCAACGCCCGAACGATCTGCCATATCCTAGAAAGTGGCTTTCGTGGGTCTAATCTGGAGCAGAAGGATCTCCAGCGTTGTCGGCCAAGCTTCTCTAAATAACGCTGCACAAGTTTCTGAGCTTTGCGAGACGCTCTCAGGTCAGAGACAGCTTTTGTCCGTCTGTACCTCCTTTCAGCGCGACGTCTAACAGCGCGAAGCATCTGATACAAAACGTCCCCCGGATTCCCTTGAGAGGAGCATGTGGCACTTCGTGATGCATCCCTGGTTGCCTGGACAATGCTCAGTTCAAAATCAGTCACGGAATCCAAGCTATTACACGACAATTCAACAGAATACCGAAAGGCCTGCCAGTCAGTATCGTTGTACCCGTGTTCGTTGTGAACCTTGGTACCAAGTAAACTGTACATATGTGGGCACGTGGTCACTTCCGTAGGAGTCAGCATCAGCGCACCACGCGGCTTTGGACACAAGGCGTCTAGATATAAGTGCGAGGTCTAGGCAGCTGCTGTAAGTTGCGCCCTGGAAAAATGTCGGCGAACCATCATTCAGAATGTCCAAATCATGAGTCTGAATAAAGTTCGCGAGACGTCGCCCTCTTGTGGTGTTCACAATGCTTCCCCAGATCTCATGGTGCGCATTGAAGTCACCTACAATGATGTGAGGTCCAGGGCAGCCGTCAATAATCGTGTCCAAGTGGTTATCATCGAATCGTGCACGGGGTGACACATATCCACCTATCACTGAAAATGTGTTGGTCTTACACTGCACCGTGACAGCAACATATTCATTGCTTCTGTGGGCCGGAACTTGGTGCCTAATATAGGTTAAGTCACGGCGAATGCAGACTAACACTTTGCTGGAACTTCCACTGGCATCCGATGAAAATTGTCCATATCCAGATAGACGAAATGACGTGATATTTGGCTCATAGATCACAATAATAGGAAAGTGGTATTTCAACACCCTTTGCTTGAAATCTTCCAGGCGACCTTTCAGACCTGGAGCATTCCATTGGAGAATAAAGGACTGACGAATTCTATCCTGCAGGGTCGGTTGTTGCGACATCAGGGCCATTGTGCTGGTTGTTGGTTGAACGAGGCCAAAAAGGGCTCCACAGCATCCAGGATTTGTACAGCTGTCTGCGCAACTGGTGTTTTGATGCCGACCAATAACAAACGCAGGGCAGCTATCAGCTGCTTCAACATCGCCTTGATTTTCTCATCTGTAGTCGAGACTTATCCCCTCTCTTTGTACGTGTTCGGTTGCTCCTCTTTTTGATTGCGTTGAGTATGACGCTCTTTCAGGACTCGAGAGTATAGTTCTCCTTTACGCTGCTTTGCTTGTAAATGCCGAGATGGCTCTTTTGCGGACGAAGTCGCGTTTGGAAGTGGCAACTCAGGTGCCGCTGAGCAGTTTGTTTCTCTTGGACGCTGCTTTACTTGTAATGGCTGTTGTGCGGACTCGGTCGTGTTTGGAGGACCTGGCAGCTCAGGTGACAATGAGCATGGCGAACCGTGTGCACTGTCCTTCACATTTGCGGATTCCAAAGATGGCAATGCTGGGAAGTGCTGTTCATCAGATGGCTTTGTAGCTTGTGGTGGAGACTCAGGCCCAGAAAGGAACGCCTTCCTTTGATGTAACGCGCTGCGAGACGGGCATCCACTATAGCTGGCTGGGTGATCACCACCACAATTTGCACAGGTAACGTCTCTCTTGCAATTCATAAAGTCGTGTGGGCCTCCGCAACGTTTGCAGCGCTGCTCACCTCTGCAAGATTTCGCGACATGTCCGTAGCGTTGACACTTGAAACAGCGTGGAGGTGACTCCGTGTAGTCGGTGACGACGTGCCTTGTAAAGCCCAAACTGATCTCCGGGCGTTCGGAGTTCGGCGGAAACGTCAGCACAACCGCGTCGGTCGGAAAAACTTGCCACTTTTCTGGTGAAGAAGGATCTCGCCGCACAACGCGCCTGACGTGGGTAACCCCCTGCGGCTTGAGGTAGGTCAGGAGCTCCTCTTCTGTGTGCCACTTGGGGACGCCTCGGATGATGCATGTGTTCTGCACATAGGAATACGGCAGTCGGGCACATACATGAGCACCACCCAGCCGGTTGCATCGCAAAAAGTATGTCCACTTCTTCCTCTGTGGCCACGTCGAGGAGTAAGGCGCCTTGAGCTGTCAACCGACCACGGTTTGGTGCCCTGCCGAGCAAAGACGAGATCTCAGAAAAAAGCGCGATTGGGTTCTCCCGCCTCAAATCTTTGCCCTTTCCACTCGGAGCCTGAAGCCTGAAGCCTGGCAAGTCTCCACGAGACATTTCGTCCTACAGGCCAGTGGCATTGGCTAGCTGTGTAAGCAAAGTGATGGAGCGTATGGTGCTCGCTCGTCTGGAATGGTTTCTGGAGAAGCGTGGCTTGTACCCAGACGCCATGACAGGCTTTCGCAAAGGACGTTCCTCAATAGACAGCGTTATTGACCTTGTGACTACCGTCGAGAACGAGAAACACCGCCGTCGTCTTACAGCTGCCGTGTTCCTGGACATTAAGGGAGCATTTGATAATGTGTCCCATGATGCCATTCTGAATGCCCTTGAGTCCATTGGTATTGGAGGACGGTTGCATCAGTGGATAGCAAGCTATCTCCGCGGACGGATGGTTTTTATGTCCACACTTGATGGAGTGACATCTGATCACCCCGTCACGCGCGGCGTGCCACAAGGAGGAGTCCTCAGCCCTACACTATTTAACCTGGCTCTCATAGGAATCACTAAAGTGCTCCCTAAAACAGTATCAGTATCTGCCTATGCAGATGATATTTGCATTTGGACATCAGGTGTAACGCGACTTCACGTGCAAGCACGGCTTCAGAAAGCAGTATCTGCCACTTTGACGTACCTACGTCGCCAAGGGCTTGAAATTTCAACGTCAAAAAGTGCAACATTGGCATTTACCCGAAAACCCATGATATGCTACCCGGTAAAGATCGAAGGAGCTGTTATTCCATGTGTCACGCATCATAAATTTCTCGGCGTGGCAATTGATAGAGATCTGTCATGGTCAAAACATGTCTCGGCACTAAGAAGGAAATTACAAAGTTTTACCCACGTCCTTCAACATATGGCAGGGAAATCATGGGGCCCATCGGTTTCTTGGCTGTTGCGCCTTTACCAGGCGCTCTTTATTGGCTATTTGCAATACAGCGCCCCTATACTGTGTAACCTTCGGCGATCGTCATTACGCGTGCTTCAAAGTGCACAGGCACAAGCCCTACGAATCTGTTTGGGGTTGCCTCGATGCACATCAACATGCGGAACGATCATAGAAGCGCGAGTCTGCCCAATTCAAGTCTACCTCGCGCAAGAACCTCTTCGTGTGCACCTCCGACATCTGACAAGACACGAGTGCCATCCACTGTCGTGTGTTTTCAGGTACCGGCCGAATTCAAACTACTCCCGAAGTATTTCGGTGCAGCAACATTTGATTCCATTCAGATTTGCAGTCGCCAAAATATCAGAAGTGCCTCTATGGATTGTACCTGATCTACAGGTGCGGTTGTCGATTCCTGGAATCGGTAAAAAATCCCACATGGCGGCTTCGGTCCTAAGACAACTTTCACTATTTTACATCAGTGAAATGTACGGAGAGGCGTCGCATGTTTTTGTTGACGGCTCGGTTACGGCGTCTTCGTCGGCAGCGGCATTGGTTATGCCTGGGAAGGACCTGACCAAACGTTTCAAGATTGCTTACAGGACGTCGTCTACCGCAGCAGAACTGGTCGGTTTACGCGAAGCACTCCGCACCATTTCTTGTGAAAGGCCACAGCAGTGGATTATCTTTTGCGACTGCAAACCAGCGCTGCAGGTACTAAGGTACCCAATGAAGAGAGGCGCGTACGATCAGCTGACCACTGATGTCGCTATCCTGTTTAAAGAGTTGAATGAAAAGGGCCACACGGTGGTGTTTCAGTGGATACCAAGTCACTGTGGCATCGCTGGAAATGAGTTGGCAGATGCAGAAGCACAGCAGGCACACCATAATGGAACTCTCCTGTCTATACCCATCACAAGGCAGGATGCTAACGCGATACTCTACGGAGCGCGTAAACAAGCTGCGGCCTTGCATTCGTCGGACCCGCAGAATCGACATGAACGCCTTCACAAGCTCGATCCAGAGCGGACGTTCTGGGTCAGTCATGCTCCTCGTCTTCGCCGAAGTCAAGAGACATTGCTACACAGGCTGCGTCTTGGAGTAGCATTGACTCGGAAGTATCTTCACACAATCAAGCGAGAGGACAGCCCAGACTGCCTTCTGTGCGGTTGTCCTGAGACTATCGAACATTTGCTTAGTGCTTGTCCAAAGTACTCGAGTGAGCGAATGAACCTTGAGACAGCTTTACTACGCTTGGACACTCGCCCTCTGTCCGAACAAAAGATCTTGGGCACGTGGGCTGACAACAGGAAGCAAAGCCTAGCCGTTAAAGCCCTGCTTACATTTCTTGGTGACTCCTCTTTGGATTCTCGCCTCTAGGTTGCGACAAAATTGAACAGACTGCGAAATAATGTCTGAGCAGTTTCTTTTTTTTTTATGGATGATAGTCATGTGCTTAAAAGTGAACTGTAGTCATATGATTCAGCGTCCCGTTGTACGTGAGACGTTTATTGGTTTACTGCTTGTACATAGTTCATTTGTCGCTTTCATTGTCATTCCCCATACCTTCCATATTCATTCCTTTCTCTTTCTGTCCCCAGTACCCTCCCCCCAGAGGGAAGTAGCAGGCCCAAGATCAATTTCTCAGGCCGACCTCTTCTCCTTTTTCAATAAACATTTACTCTCTCTCTCTCTCTCTTTTAGAAAACGTTTATAGGTGCTTCTCTAATGAACTCTCACCGCCCGCAATTTTTGTGACTGCACAAACCGTAGCAACCCAAAAGCTTACGGGGCATCGTCGCCTGTTTTCACGTTTCTGGTATTTCCTGCCTTATTAAACTACTGCTCTTCGCCATAAGGGTGTATTTAGATTCTCGGCGCCGTAATCTACAAATACACGCCAAATTTCTTTTACGTTCAGTGTCACTTTAATGTCTCGGTGCTGCCTGGTCCACCGTCATTGAATCGATATGGTGTAAGCTTCACATTGGCACACCTTACACTGTAATCGTTTTTTTAGAACCTCGCGGATCCCGCCTACGTACAGTAATCACTCTTTATAACGAAATCTCTTTACTCGAAATATCGCTTTATCCGAAATTTGCTCTGGTCCCAACCCAAACACATGCATTTTAGGACCCATTATTCGAAGCGCACGAAGAACACCCGCTTAGAGGGAAGTGGCGAGCGGAGGCGAGGCCGAGTGGCAGCGAAGAAGCGGCAAGTTAGGCTGTCAACATGGCGGGTCAAAGCACGCTGGTATTTCTCCTGCAATATTTTCCAGCAGATTGTGTTTCATTCCCGCAATCTGACTTTAGACAAACGGTCCAAATGCGTGGTAGAGTCATTAAATTTTGTTCCTAGGCATTGGTCAATGGCGGGGACACGACGGTGCACGAACACCCACACTCGAACCGTATAATCAGCAGTGTCGTCGACAACAGGGCGACAAGGAGCCTTCTTCTCCCGCTAGCTATCGACCCATTGCCCTGACCAGCTGCCTGTGCAAGCTTCACGAAAAGGTGAAAAACCAGAGGCTTCTGTACTCTCTTGAGTACCATACTCTTCTCGAGAGCTGCCAGGCAGGCTTTAGTGGAGGGCGCTCCACGAGCGACCAACTCGCTGCACTTGAATCGTATATCAAGGATGCCTTCATACATACAGTTTTGCCTTACGGTATTTTTCGACATCGAGAAGGCGTTACGGGGTCCTCACTGACCTCAAGACATTCTGTGTTTCGGGTAACATGTTAAACACCCATATTAGTTATTTGTCAGACCAACTCTAAGACCAACCAACTCTCACCCTTCGCGTGAGAGTTGGTTGTGCACTCTAAACGTTCACGTGCAAGAAAATTGAGTGCCGCAAGGTGGAGTGTTGAGCTGCACTCTCTTCATAGTTAAGGGGAACTCTCTTGGAAAGGCATTGCCACCTACAATTCCTTATTTCATGTATGTAGACGACATCCAAATATCCTTTAAATACTGTAGAAAGTCAATGTGCGAATGTCACGTCCAGCTTGGCGTCAAGAAACTTGCCGGCTGGGCGAACAGGAATGGCTTTCAACCTAATTCTGGAAAAAGCTCTTGCGTGGTGTTCTCCAGAAAACATAAGAACCATCCGAACCCAGACATTACTCTCAACGGCGTGTCGATTCCTGTGAATAAGGAACACACGTTTTTAGGTGTGGTGGACCACAAACTCACATTTATTCCTCACATCAAGCAACTTAAGCTTAAGTGTCTGAAAACAATAAATATGAATGAATATAAATGAATGAACATTGAATGACTGAATACTGGGGCAAGTTGGACTGACAGCAACATGGCCTAATTTGTCCTATGCGGTGCAAAATACTGTCGAACCTCAATCCTCCCCAGCATCATGAGTGAGCTGCATGGGCTGGGTGGACCGGGCTCTTGGTCGTGTTCTATTTCGTCAGCAGGTTCTTGTTGTTGGCCGCTATCAACAGAAATGGTTTTTAGTTACAAAAAGTAGGTGCGAGGACCATCTTGAATAAGCGGATCTCCGCCGAATGTCGAAGAGGATGCCCCGTTCGTCGGCTCTCTCAGCTCTATGAGCCGGAGCAATGGCAGGGCAGCCGAGGGCATGGTGGCGGCTTAGGCTTAGCTTCACCCAGAAAAGAACAGGGCTCTTACAAGACCTTGAGGGGTCGTAGAAAGTCAATATTTGCACGTATGTGGCGCACTGCACTTCACGAGAATGTTGGTACCACTCTCAACAAGATGAAAACACAATGTCCGCAGCAGAAGTCATTCATAGGGGAAGCAGACAGTACCAACCATACAGGTGGCGATCGCCGCGGGTGGCAGACACCACTGCGAAGAGCGCGCACAATATGTACACCCTTTGCCAAAATTTTCTATGCCAATTCTAAGTCGTCGGGACTACAAATATTCAAAAAATAATATTTACCTTTAAATGTGACAAAATTATTTTATGACAGTAGAACAAAAGGTATTTTTATAGCTTTCCAGAATAAAATGTTTCAGCCTCGTTCGGAACGTAAACTCGTACACTGAATTTTTTGGGGCCTGTCCACTTTCGGGTCGCCCAGAAAATTTTGACAAAGACTGTACATGCCTTTGTTAGTGATAACCGATGTCAATGCACCAGAGTAATAAATTTTGCTCCTACATCTTTCACGTAAATTCAATGTTAACTCTATGAAGTTAGCTAAAATCTTCGCTGTCATCCATTTTCATACAGTGCCAAGCCTATTGACTTCTTCAACTAAAATAATCTCTCAGAGGTGACTAAACCAGCCCATTTTACAATACTTGTTCTGCGACATAGGTTTATTCGTATCAGCGGCAAGCTACACGTGCACACAACAGTACTCTATACACGCATGTTTATTTTTATTGTACCGGCATGACCAAAAATTCTTTTAGACATTTTTGAGCAAATATGCGTTTCAGGCATAGCTCACCGAAACTGAATTCTTAAACCGAATATCGTGGAGACCGTCTGGACCGATCCATGTATTCACGACAAATGCTTAACACGCATAAAAACCGCAGTAAAGGGTTATCTCGAACCACGCAACGCAGGTGGGTTGCACGGCGCGTACTGCTAAAAGCAACGACAACAGAGGACCTTTTTCTGTTTTTAGCCAACCACGTCAAACTCAAAGCAAAAGGGAACCTTCTGTGTTGAAAACAATGCAGCATCTGGGCACAGTACATGCAGTTCGAAACAAATACAACGCGAGAGCGTTGCCTTTTTCCCTCAACCACAAAAGAACAACGAACCTTGTCCACGAAAATAATCGCAGCGTTAGGCCATAATACATAGTGCACGAAGCAAAGACACCAGAACAACTTTCCTTTTTTTCCGACAACCATGTCAAACTCAAAACTACACTCCTATTCAGCAACCAATGCAGCACCAAGGCATAGTGCCTATTGCTTGAAACAAAGACAACGGAAGAATTTCCTTCTGACTTAGCGAATGCCGCACGCAGCACAAGGTCATGCACAAAAATTAAAGAAAAAAAGAAAGTAACAGCCACCCAAGACTCCTGAACATGCGTCATCGAACTCTTTGTAGATATTCTATATTTTGGGACCTCCACACAAATAGAATCACTTTCTTGAACAGCGGCAGAATCACGCTGACGCGGCTCTAGGTGCAAAGGGTCTTCTGACTTTTTCTCTGACCTGGGCTTACTCGAGGTTTTGTAACATTGAGGTCCTCATTCATCGAGATCATTTTCTCCCGACACTAAAACTTTTTTCTGCGTTCTTTATTCATTTCATTTTCGTCTCGTTCTTACTCATTGTTTCTATGTTCCTTTGCCCCTTTCTTTTTTTGTTTTTCTCCTCACTGTGTTCACCCCATCTTAGTAGCAAGTACCGCTGTTTGTGGCGCAAAACTCTCCAGTATTCATTAAAGTTTTTTTCTCTCTCTCACCACATTCCCATTGGGGAGCGGGGGTCTTGATGTGTCGGGATCATCAACCTCTTCAATCACGTTGCCTCTATACCTTTGCCCTCGCCACATCATCCCGTCCTGGCTGCTGGAGCAGTCGTTACCACTTGGTGGTTCCATCAAGAAGAGATTGTGCACTCCACAGCACGCTCTGACGATGACCGCTGGCGGAAGGTGCTCGTATTCCCGTAGTCGCGCCGTTGTAGGACAAAAGCGACTCTTCAGAATACCAATGCAGGGCTTTACAACAACCCTAATAGGAGCGCATGCTGCATTCTACATTGTTTCACGGGTTTGTGAGAATGGGCGACGCGAATATGTTTTTTAACGCGAGTACCCCCACCGCCAGGACAGTGTAACGCCCTGCATTTGCAAAACAATGCGTAATTGGCAGAAGTAACACATTTAATCGTTATAATAGCGTAAATGAAAACTATTAGTCGTAATAAATTTCAAAAAATCAAATATTGCAAAATTATAAAAATATATCAAATTTTAGGAAAATGAACAGATCAAATAAAAAATGTGCAACTTCTTCATCTTCAGCAAAAAAACGAAGACAAAACATCCGGAGAAGGAACGTTGGAAATACGAACAAAAAATTGGCTGGTGATTACGATACTCCCTCATGCGTCATTTGGGCGCAGCAGCAGTGCGATGAGGCAGCACTCACTGGTGGGTTCTCTCGACGGCAGATATGATGAGCCTCTGAGTCGGCGGCGCAAAGTGCGTTTCAGGAAGGGACCGCGAACTGCATCTTAAGCGAACGCACATCATAGCCACGCACACGCCCCCCTCACGTTTTCGCCAGCGTCGCGCAGACGAGCGTCTCGTGCGGGCACAGCATGCTGCCCCCTCCCTACCCCACCGCACATTTCGGAGAGCGCTGGCTCGCGCCAGCACGGTGAACCGCCCTCCCCTCCCAGTTGCGCGACACTCTCCTCCTTCGATTTCTTTCATCGTTCGCTTTTAACGCGACAGCGTTAATAGGCTCATTTTTCGATTCCCCCATGGCCCTGCCCGTCCGCTATATACGCCGTACTCATCAGGCGTCCACGGAAATACGTCACCGCTGCCACCCGCACGCTACGACCGAGGCTGCAAGATTCGAGGGCTTCACTGAATCTGTGACGTGGTGCAACGGCAACGGAAGTTTGGAAAGGAGGACAATAATACAACGGTGCCGCCGCGGCGCTAGCCCGGTACATGGGGTACGTTGTACCAAGTACCACTGTGAAAGGTTCAAACATTCCTCCGTGGCAGCAAGTACAGTTAACAGACAACAAACCAATCGGTCACCTCCGTCACCCGGCACCTCACCAGGCCACGGCTCAAGTCTCTCGCCTACATAGCCCAGCGTCAAAAACGGCATGGTGCACACTGCACTCATCTGCCCCCAGCTACCAGAGGTGGACCAATGTTGCTCTTATGAGATAACCCGATGCCACCAGCGTATCTTGCTGGACTAGCAGCGATAAATGATGGGATGGCCGCAATACTGCGTATTGTCCAGGCAGGGCCATACTGTCGACTAATAATACGCACAGCCTCTACGCAAGCCATCCACGACATTCGCCGCGTAACACAAGCTACAGCGTTCGCAGATGCCATTCACCACTTAGCACGAAGCACTCTACTGCAGATCCGCACAGAATGGGTACCCCGTTCAGCTGTGCCCGGCAGTAGGAAGGCAGACACGGCTAGTCGCCCGCATACCTTGATGCGACCACTACCACTTTTCCCCGAACATCCAAGTGGAAACCTGGCACAACAGAAGGAAATGCTCCGGCGCACCACGCGAGCCCTCATACCCCCGTGTGGTTCAAACCTCCCTGGTGACTAGACTCGCCGAGAGGAGGGTGCGCTGCGGAGAATACGTGTTGGGATGGCCCTTACGCCGTCTGTGACTTCCTCTTGGTCATCGCAGTACCGCGGCCCATACGACTCTACCTGCCCATTCTGCGACTCCGCCGTACAGAATGTGAATGTGCAGCATCTGCTGCGGACCTGCCCCGGACTGCATCAGATCTGATTACGGCACCTTCGTGCAACCGGCCTCCACCCTGGCCGCCCTCCAGACCTGCAGCGCTGGGTTCATGGACCATTTCATCGACCCCTTCTGGACTTTATACGAGAAGCAAACTTGTTCGTGTACCTGTGCATCATGCACCGTTATGCCGCAGGGCAAACTTTCGAATAAAAAATTGAGAACTGTCCACTCTTTGTATGCGGCGTTAACCTTGGTACATTCCTTGTATATTTCTTCCGGGAGCCCTAGCTACCTCTCCTCAGCTCCCTGTTTTCAGTATGCTTTCTTCACTCCAGGGATTCTACTGCGCCAAACGCTTTATTGCCGCCTATAAATGACATTCTAGGCGGTTTTTTTATACTCCGCGGATGTCTTCGTTACCAAGTTGATGGCATGAATATGATCTATTGTTGACTAGTTTTTTTCTGAATTTAGCAAGTTTCAGGGTTGGTTTAAATCTGTCGGGTCACTTATGCGGTCACTGATAAGCGTTTGAGGTCACCAGAACACTTCTTATCATGCAGTGAATGCAAAAGCATTAAGGTCCAATTGGTGATATTGTCCTCTTATTATCATCGTCATCCTTTTCTCATTGTGCCATAGTTTTGCACCCTGTTATTTCGCTAAGCACAAGGTTAGTCGTAGACGCACACATGAATGATATCACCAGTGGCTCTGGCAGCAGCGAAAAGCTGCTCGACTGGCCGGTCAATTTTACAAAACCTTCCTACTCGCAAGAGGCCAGTGGAGATTTTTTGAACAGACGAGTAAGCCACTGCGCACTCCGTGCGCTCCAATAGGTTAAAGGCGGCGTACTCCAACACCCTGAGCACGCACATAAGATCCAGCACAGGCTCCTGTGGGTGTCTGGGCACTCGGAGATAGCAAGGAAAAGAGGCGAACGGAGTAGCTCGAGTCTATACTACAAACCGAGCCCTCAAAGATTTTGACCTCGAATAACCCACGCCAGTTCCAACGGAATACTCGGCACACCGGCATATTACCATGGTTGCACAAAAAGATACACTCCGCCGCACGAATCCCTGGCGAGGGCAGAAGCCACCGACTGGAGACAGCTGCAAACTGGAACGTCCCCAAACTTAAACATACTGAGCAAAATTTACCCGACGCAATATGCATACGCGTTCGCACTTTGCCATAAAAATACCACATCTCGCAACAAGAAATGAAATGCCAAAACATGACGGATGTACTGAAAATAAAAAGTGAACTAATATTGAGAGAATTGTCTGCTAATGAGTCGCATTCTTAAGCCGCTTGTCTAGCTTGTGCGTTTTTACAGCCACATTTCCCTTTGCGTAGCCAAAGACACTGGTTATATAATAGTTTTTAGCTTTTCTATCGTTTCTTTTAGTCGATGATGTAAATGCATACCATAAAAGCGGTTAACGGCCTTTACTTCGCCAATTATGTATTTTTCCGCAGATATGAGGCATAGTGCACGGTTGGTCCGTATTCGATGTTTTGGTATTCGTATTTGCAACGTTCTTTACGGTGCCTTTTTAGTTTATTCTTCGTGTCTTGGGCGACATGCATGAGGTGCATATTTTTGTAGCGAAAGCTACACTAGGCTACCTCGAGCAGTCTTCGTGGGGTGCCCACCCAGTATTGACCTTGAGAGCTACAGGTCAAACCACACCCCCTTCCGCAAGCGCCCAGCACCAAGCAGCGGCCAAGGAGGGAACAGAGACGTACGCGGAACCCGTGTCGCCACCTGGCGGAGGAAGGCGAGGAGACCGCCGACGCAGCGATAAGCGCGCGCCCTAAAGGAAAGGCGCGACGCCAAGTGCGGCGCAAAGCCGTGTGCGATGGAGGAAGACGAACATCCAGCTGTGGTCGCTCGTAGAGCGGCGAGGCCAAAACAGCGGCATGAGGCGAAAACAGATGAATGAATACGCAGTGTATTCATTGCAAACATGTCTGCATACCACAGCGAAACCACACCTCGATCACACCTCGACAATGGGCCTAGCCAGGGCAGTGAAGCTTTCGCTATAAACTAGGGTTAACCAAAGCTAAACCACAGCATTTTTATTTTTTCAGAGCATTGCTGGAAAATTTTCGTTTTTGTATCTTTTTTTGTTTTTGTTTTTTAATTTTTAGTTCGACCAATTACGTCCATTTACGCTATCTTAACAATTTAATGTTTTACTTCCACCAGTCATGCATTTCTGTGGGAATGCATGGTTTGCTCAGTTTTGCTATTTCTATTGGTATCTCGAAAGTTATTCTCTGGGCTTTTTTGTTTTGTCCTGGGTTTTGGAGCAGAGGTAATAGATGCGTATTTCTGATTTTGCCAGATCATTCCTGTAAATATCTCGTTCTCTATTTTTCTTAGTTTTTGGTTCGTCGAAATCCTGTTGACTAATTGCCCGCAGTTCCCGCATTGTAACGACCAAATGTGTTGCTTTTCCACTTATGCTTTTTTGTGGAAATGAAGGGTGTTGCACAGTTTGCTCGTTCTCGCTATTTTTTTAATTCGTAATTCCAACGTATTTTTGCTGGCGTTTTTGGTTTATAATTCGGTTTCAGGAGCAGATGTAAAGATGGTATTCAGATAAATGTTCAGCGCGCTATTTATTCGCTTGGCGACATTGAAAACCATCATGACAGCGCCCGTCGCGTCTGCGCATGCGTTCACACCTCGCAGAAAAAAAAAACAGGCTCAAGCGTCCATCGACTGTGCCGTTACCACCCGATTCTCAGCCGTGGCGTCGACAAATACTAATACTATCGCAGTGACATTTTGAGGTGATGCTCTACTTACCCTCCGTATCACTACCGGAGAATGAAGCTGCTGTTGCAAAACAAAGCGGGACGACTTATGAAATGCCTACGTTGCAGCACTATTTCCTGCGAACACGGATATCCGCAATGGCGCACCCGTCCCTTACCAACGGCGGAGTCGTCCAGTACAAAAGCCAAACAATGCTTCCGAAGAAATTTTCAGCTTGATGCGCACAATTTCAACTTTTAAACGATTTAAAGTTTCCAAGATAACTGCCCCGTACAGCAACAGCTTCCACGACGGCGTGCAACCGGAGAAGCTCAGGCGGGACATAGCTACTACCAAAGACCTTCAATGCTTCTCTGGTCATGAAACTCCCGGCCAAGTTTCGTACGGGGACAAAGGCTACCGCGAGTGGCGCCACCGCAGATCGGAGGGCATTGGGCGCCCGCCGCTGCTCTGTAGCCAGACAGGCAGGCAGAAACGCAGTTGCAGCATGCCCGTTCGCGCCAAATTTTTTTGACACTTACGAAATGATAAGTCCATTTGAGCGGCCCACGACACGACACGTAAAGCGAAAGCGCACTGCTGATAAGGCGGCGAGCGTCTGTTTTATCTTACTCCGTGGTCCGTTCCCTGCCAAACGCGCTCTGACCACGCCCCGGCTGCCCTCCGATCAACACCAGTGCCGCGGCGCGGCATCGTACTAAGCTCAAGCTAAGCTCTCCTATAGCGTGATGGCGAAGTTTCATGACGAGAAAGGCATTGTGGGCGCTGCAAAAGAACTGCAAAAAACACAAGCCGAAGGAGAGAACTGCACAGGACGAACGCTTGCTATTAGTTTTTGTATTTTTGGACGAGAATATTCCTTTGAAATCTTTTTTTTTTTTCGCTCGCTTAAATCAATCCCACACCTTTTTCAATTAAACGAATGCAGATAAGGCCCGGTATGCGTTGATGTTGCGCCTCAAGTATGCCTAACGTTTTTCTTTTTTTTTTTGCTCCCCAATGTTGGTTAGCCGGGGATTTGACAGCAACGATTGCTTAGAGAAAGAAAGAGAGAGAGAGAGGGAGAGGGAGAGAGAGGGAGAGCAAACTTTATCTGGCAGCTCAAGTCGGAGCCGCGGATTTATCAGGCGTCGCTTTTGCCGGGTGAGGCGTCCGACGTGATGGCCCGTCTGCCAAAAGAGGTGGTCGAGGATTACGAGAAGGTAAAGTCGAGCCTTTTGCGTAAGTACAGACTGTCTGTCGAGGAATTGCGCCAGAAAATATGTGAGGCCGAGAAACTAAGGAAGTGTCATACTAGGAGTTCACCTATAATCTCATAGCAAACGGGAAGGAGGCTCAAAGAAGCGACAGCTTTCGGAGCGCATGAGAAGGTGGTTTAGTGCCTCTTTGGCCTGGAACAGTTTTACAGCCGACGACCGGAAAATGTGGACTAGCCGAATGTAAACTCTGCGGACGTGGCAGCTGAATTCGCCGGCGAGTTTATTGCAAGGCGCTGGTCACGCAGAGATTTTAGGCAGAGGCCTGATATCTCAAGGTTGAAAAGTGGAGCTTGCTTGGAAATGGGCGGATTTAGCGGAATGGTATCCTCGGATAGCGAAACTGGCCGACAACATCCCAAAGAAGCATATTCGGAGGCGCAGCGCCGCAAGAAAACTGTTTAAACACGCAAACAGTTGTCGTGTTACAACTGTGGTAAGTCAGGACACTTTGCCGCGAGCGGTAAAGACGCTTCGAGCTTTCGCAAGCAGCGTTGCTACGCCCGAGTCTTGTTGTGAGCTCGCCTGCGGGCTACTGTTTATGTATCATCGCTACTTTCGTATCGCCATGTATTAAACTTTACTTTGGGCTCTTTATCGACCGGAACAGAGGCAGCTCTCCTGCTCTCCGCTCGTCAACCACACTACCACTACATGACGAAGGCGACGGTCAGTGCGGGATAGCCTTCGCCATTATCATCATCGTCATAATCACCACCACCAGCCTATCACGCCCACTGCAGGGCCAGGGCCTCTCCCATTAATCTCCAATTATCCCGGTCCGGCGCTAACTGCGACCAATTTATCCCCGCAAACTCCTTGATCTCATCTGCCCACCTTACTTTCTGCAGCCCCCTGCCACGCTTGCCTTCTCTAGGAATCCACTCTGTTACCCTTAATGACCAACGGTTATCTTGCCTTCACATTACATGCCCGGCACACGTCCATTTCTTCTTGTTAATTTCTGCTAATGTGTCCTTAACATGCGTTTATTCCCTGACCCACTCCGTTCTCTTCTTGTCCCTTAATGTTACACCTATCGCCTTTCGTTCCATTGCGCGCTGAGTCGTTCTCAATTTTAGTTGAGCCCTCTTATTGAACCTCCAAGTTTCCGCCCCGTAGGTGAGTACCGGTAAGACGCAGCTGTCATACACTTTCTTTTTCAGGGACAATGGTAAGCTGCCATTCATTATCTGAGAATGCCTGACACCATTATGAGAAGAAGACGACGAGGCGCGGCGACGCACCTCGCATCGGCTCCGCATATTATAACCAATTTCGCAGTGCTAATTGATTTCTCCGACGGATTAGTATCACCATTCGACGCAGCTTCGTCACGAGCATCGACCGATACCACTCTTAATCAGGTACAGTGATTCTTTAACGATTTGTGGGAGTTCAAGGGATTCCGGCGTGGTCGCCTCGCTAAGCTTAAGTTAGGCTTGGCTCGAGTACGGACCCAGGCGCGCCGGGAGCGGCCGCCGAGCTCAGAGGATGGCATCTACCGCCGCCGACACGGCTGCCATGAATATTGGCGGCACTTCAGCCAACGGTGACGATCTACAGCCAACGAATGTGCTACTCAACCACGACATCGTGCGCATGGCCGTCGCAGTCAGCGGCACCGAACTCCTGCCGACCGACACCGAGGGCTGGCAAGCCGCCGGGGAGCGCCTGCGGCAGCGAGTCCCCACCACGGCAAGCGGTGAGCCTACCGTTTCTCAAGTGAACCCTACAACCAGCCGCGCAGCATACGCGAAAAGAGTAGCTGCTCGAATTAGTAGAGCGGCCCACATGCCCCGGGCATTGCCGCGGGAGGAGAGTAAGATTGTGTTACGATCACGTGGCGGCCTCAACGTAGCCCGCACGGAGGCGTCGAGGATAATGACGGCCGTCTTTGCGGCGGCAGGTACTACACTACAAGAGTCCAAGGAATACACTATCTGTGCTAACGCAGCCCAGAACATCATCGTGGTTAGCACCCCGAGTGAGACCAGGGCTAACAAGTACGCAAGCATACGGCGCCTATGCGTCGGCGAGAGGGAGCACGAGGTGTGCGCATACTTATCGGCGCCAAATGGCACGGCCAAGGGAGCAATCCCCGGCATCGCACTTACGGACACGTACCAAGACCTACAGAAGAACATTGTGAATGAGGCCAACCCGCTGGCACTGGACGCGCACAGGATTGGCAATACGACTACAGTAATAGTGGTGTTCGAAGGAACCAAGGTCCCAAACTGTGTCAAGTACGGAGCAATCCTAGTCACGTGCAGCCTGTACCGCCAGCACTACGAGGTGTGTAGGTGCTGCGGAAAGATAGATCATCAAACGGATGTGTGCGCCTTCCCGGAGGCCAAAGTGTGTTATGCATGTAACGCGCCGAATACCGACCCCGACCACGAAAGCGAATGTAAGCCACTATGTAAACTATGCAATGGCCCACACCCCACCCGGGGCGGCGGGGTGCAATAACCGGTTCAAGGTCCCGTACATGGTCACGCGCCGCCGGTGGGAACGAAAGCACGGGGAGCAGCAGCAGCGAGCATTAGGCTTAGCAGATTTTCCGCAGGTGCGGACAACGGAACACGTGAGAGCGCCGGCGCAGGTGCCGGCGCAAGCGAAGGAGCCAGCTGCGGACAGGCGCAGCCGCTCACGCCATCGCAGCAGCAGCAGCCGCCGCTCCAATAGCTGGCGCCGCAGCGCCAGTCGCAGCGCCAGCCGAGAGGGTCGGGAAGTACGATCGAAGGAGCGTGTCGCGTGGGCCGACATAGTCACGCCGCAGACTCCCAAGCCAGCGCCCTCTAAGCTGCAACCTAGCCCAGAGATGATGGCACTAAGGAACAAGAACGAGCTCCTGAAGAAGCGTATCGCCGAACAGGACGCGCGAATGTACGAGATGAACAGGAAGCTGGACTTGCTGATAGCTGCTCAGCAAAGACCACAGCCACCAGTGCAACAGGCACCCACCGTCGTGGAGATGGTGGAAGAGGAACTAGAGGTGGACGAGTCGGAATCCCAGGCCAAGCGACGAGCAACGGACTCACCCACAGACGGCAAACGAATGGCGGCCCTACAAAGACTAGAAGAGCGCTTCAACAGAGATGAGGAACGATTCAACAGGTTCGAGGAATCCACCAACAGGCGCCTGGCGGCGCTAGAAGCCACAACGGCAAACATCAACGCCCGCCTCACGGAACTCGAGCAAACGTGCCAGGCAATGCAGGCCAGTATCCAGACGATCCAGGAGACGCTGGTACAAATGCAGGCAGCAATCGCAAGACTCAGCGCCGGACCTCACCACCCGCAACCCAGTCAACGACCAACATGGCCAGAGCAACATTAGCCCCCAATCAAGAACTGGTGATTTGGCAATGGAACTCGAACGGATTTCAGAGCAAACGGGCATCACTACAGCAGTACATCGGACAGCTACCCCGTCAACCGGACGTTATACTGCTGCAGGAAACACACAACGAAACCCCCTCGACATTGCCGGGGTAACGCTCCCACGCCAGCCCGCCCAGCGCGAGGACAGTTGGGAGGGGCGCAGGTCAGGGAGTGTGTACCCTAGTGAAGAAGGGCATCACCTACATCGAGCACGCATTACTAAGCAACAGCGCCATCGAGCACTGCGCAGTGGAGATCGTCGCGGGCAGAAGAAGGAAGGAGAGCACCTTCGTGGTCAACACGTACAGCAACCCCAAGCACTCCCAGCAGAAGTTCCGGACCTTCGTTCACAAGGTGAGCCAGCTGGCCAAGGACAACACCACGCTGCTCTGCGGAGACTTCAACGCACCCCACACGGACCTGGGCTTCCCCAAGACGACCGCCAAGGGACGCACCCTACTCGAGGACGCTGCGGACGCGGGCTATCAACTCCTCAACGACCCGGCAGCACACACTCGCCACGGCACGTCGGTGCAGCGGGACACCATCCCCGACCTAACCTTTTTCAAGGAGTCCGGCAAGGGTGCCGGGACGCGGTGGAGGAACACCGGCGAGACGCTGGGAAGCGACCATAGCATCCTGGAAATCACCGTGCCGCTGAAGTCTAAGGCGCCGACGACCAGAACGCAAGGCATCACTGACTGGAACGCGTACCGCGAAGCTCTGGGAGACATTCCGTAACACATCGAAGACATCGACAAGTGGACGCAAGCCCTCAACGAAGCAGCCCGATTGGCCACCACCGAAATCGAGCTCGACGACTCCGCACCCCAGGCTGACAGCCGGCTCGCACACCTCCTGGAGGCGAGGAACTCCATACGAGACAGATGGAAGAAGCAGCGCAGCAACCGAAAGCTTCGCAAGAGAGTGGCACTGCTCAACCGGGAGATAGAGAAACACTGCGCCGTCCGGTGCCGCCAGCAGTGGCACGCGGTCTGCCAAGAGGCCGACGGGCAGATGCACAAGAGTCGCACCTGGCAGCTACTCTGCCACTTGCTCGACGAGACCAAGACCAACGGAACGCAACAGCACGTCCTGGCCCGCACCCTACACAAGACCCGGCAGGAACTCGGCGAGGCGGAGGTTCGCCGACGCCTGAACGAGAAGTACCTACCGTCCACGCCCCCGGAACCCCTCCCGAGCTACACGGGAGCGGTCAACGCCCGGCTCGACGGCGACATCGAGGAGTGCGCAGTCAGGGCGGTGCTCCAGACAATCAACTGTATATCGGCGGCAGGCCCCGACAGAACGACGAACAAGGCGCTCCGCAACCTGAACGACGCGGCCATCTCGGCTCTCACACGGTACTACAACGAGTGCTGGCGCAACGGCAAGCTACCCAAGTGATGGAAGGAGGCGAGGACGGTGCTCATCCCCAAACTGGGTAAGCCCCCTCACATCGACAACTTGCGCCCGATATCGCTTACGTCGTGCGTGGGCAAGGTGCTAGAGCATGTGTTTCTCAACCGATGGCAGTCGTACCTCGAGGACGAGGGACTCTACCCCGATACGATCCTGGGCTTCCGGGTGAAGCTTAGCACTCAGGACGCCATGTTGTTGCTTAAGCAGGAGGTGATCGACGAAGCGACCCACTCTCTAGACAACCGAGCGGTCCTGGGCCTAGATTTACAAAGTGCATTTGATCGCGTCAAGCATGCAGCTATCCTCGAGCAAGTGTCCCGCCTCGATATGGGGCAGAGAACATTCGCATACATCAGGGACTTCCTCACCGAGCGCACGACGGCAATCAACGTTGGGGATATACAGCTACCTATCAAGACGCTGGGCAGTGTCGGGACGCCGCAGGGGTCGGTGATATCGCCTATTCTGTTCAACATGGTGATGATCGGGGTGGCCAACAGGCTCGCCGGCCTTCCGGGCGTCAAGCACACGATCTACGCCGAGGACATCACCCTGTGGATGACGGGAGGCAGTGACGGCCACATTGAGGCCGCACTGCAGCAAGCAGGTGATCGACGTTATCGAGAACCAGTTGCAGGGAACCGGGCTGATCTCCTCGCCTGCAAAGTCGGAGCTCCTAATTCTGCCACCCAACGGAAGGTGCAAGGGTACAACCCCAGACATCACCCTGAGAACGCGGGACGGCACGGCCATCCCACACGTTAAGACCCTGAGGGTCCTCGGCCTCCACATAGACGCGCTCAGGCACAACGACCTCGCAATCAGGAAGCTGGAAACTAAGATGTAAACGGCCACTAGACTCATCCGGAGGGTGTCCACCAGGCATGCGGGGATGAAGAAAGCAAGTCTGCTCCGTCTCGTCCAGTCATTCGCAGTCAGTCACGCAACCTATGTAGCGGCTTTCCACGACTGGAAGGCGCCGGAGTGCAAGAAGCTCGACGCCATCATCCGCAAGGCGTATAAGGCGGCACTCGGGCTATACACGCACACCAGCACGGACGAGCTCCTCGAGCTGGGAGTTCACAACACTCTCGACGAGATAGCCGAGGCCCAGCGCACGGCACAGCTAACGAGACTAAGGCAAACGAGAGCGGGACGCGCGATCCTACAGCGGCTCGGGCACCAGAGACAAGGAACACAGGACGGCGCGGAGCGAGCCTCGCTCCCGCGGGACCTGCCCCGCAACCTCCACGTGCCACCCATACCCCGGCACATGCATCCTGAACACAATCAGGAACGACGGCTCGCCAGAGCCAAGGCACTCACGGCGACACACGTGACGGACACCGGAGCATACTACGTGGACGTAGCCAAGTAACCGGACCGGCCCAACACGTACGCCGCGGCGGTGGTAGCAGCCACCACCGGGGCGCTGTACACGGCCGGCAGCGTCAGGGCCAAGAGCACGGACCAGGCCGAAGAGATGGCGATCGCATTAGCCCTTGCGAACCCAGAGTGCACCACAGTGATCAGTGACGCGAGACAGGTGATCTCGCACTACGCTACGAATAGTGTCTCCCTCAGTGTTGTGAGGGTGTGCGGGGCCCTACTCCCCAGACGATCAGCGGTGACTATTAAGTGGTTCCCGGCGCACGCCGGCCCGTTGAGCACGGGCGAGAACCGCAACGAGGAGGCCGACCGGGCGGCGCGAGCCCGAGCCCCTAACTTGCGGCGGAGGAAGACGACGAGGTGGTGCCACTCACCACCTACAAGGACACCTTGGAGTGGTACCGGACTAACCGCCGGACACTACCCCCACCCCACCCTAAGCTGACGCGACGCGCAGCAGTGGTGTTTAGGCAGTTGCAAACATGTGCGCTGATGACTCCAGTGATAGCTAAACACATATGCCCGGAGGTGTACCCCAGTGATGTGTGTGTGATGTGCAAGAAGGACAGAGCCACGGCGGCCCACATCCTGTGGGACTGCAGAAGACACCCGAGCGAGGCCAGTGCAGCAGAGACGTTCCCGCCGTACCTTGTCAGTCCGGCGGCGTGCAAAGACTACGTGATACAACACGTGGCCGTCCAGCAAGCGTCGGACGCCCTCGAGCTTCAACGCCCGAAAGTGTCACCCCCACTCGGGGGTAAGGCATGAGTAGGTGACGGAAGCCGAGTGGCCGGCTGACACGACGTGAGGCCGCGTCGCGTTTGCAGGACAAATAAAGATGTTTTCTCTCTCTCTCTCTCTCTGACACCATTATAACACGGCTTAGTCACGAGTGCGAGCTAAGCCGCAGGGAGACCCCTGAACCCCACAGCTTACAGTACGCATGCTCGGTACAGGAGCCTTACACACAAAAATTTCATTGAAGCTTGCACTCACGCACAAGAGTTGAATGGCGGAGTTGTAGGTGAGCATTGACGGACACATTGTTAAGTTTCAGTATTATTGTTTATTTGAATAGCTGCGGTTCTAGTAATGGTCGTCGTATGCATCGAAGAGGTCGTTGTTTTCTTCGCGGCGAGTGGTGGAAGCAGTCCTCCTCAGCATGGTAGACTTCAACCAGCTCAACTGGCGAAGCTTGCGCTAAGTCGCGCGAGGCGTGAACCATAGCGAAGCTGAGGGGTTTCTTTATACGTGAGCACTGAAGGACACCACACTACGCAATTGTACAAGTTTGAAATTGTTTATTTACATATTCTGTCGTTGCTTTTCACTGTGCTAATCACCATCATATGCAACGTTCCTCATGCCAAGCATTACATGCGCGGCAGCGCTTGACGACAGCGCTGGAGGGTGTGAGTGAACAACTTTTTATTTGCCCAGATTTGTCGCTTAACCGTCGGTCAGGATTCCTTGGTCCCTGGCGGCGGTCGTGGCCATCTGGACGAGCCGGGTCTGGACACCCGGGTCGGAGCTGAGTAGCGCGGTCTCCCACTGCTCCTTCGAACTTATGTTGAGTGCAGGCTGTCCTGCCTTACTGCTTTGCGGGTCATTTCTCCGGAGAGGGCAAGACCATACCATGTGATGTAGGTGAGCCCTGTCACCACACGCCTTGCATTTATCTGAGTAGA
The DNA here is from genome assembly GCF_048455015.1 of Haemaphysalis longicornis. NCBI lineage: Eukaryota > Metazoa > Arthropoda > Arachnida > Ixodida > Ixodidae > Haemaphysalis > Haemaphysalis longicornis. The sequence goes on along the minus strand of NW_027526385.1, from coordinate 177,091,992 downwards.
GCCCTGGGTAACATCGGCTGTAAGCCACTGGATTGGGGAAACAATCTGTCTGCAGCCGTCGCCACGCTACTGATTGCCATTTGCTCAGTGTCTTGTCTGAGGCTGGGTATAGTGCCCTTTCTAGTCTATAGTGGTCAACTATACCTCTGTAGTACACTAGCCTGTCCCTGCCTGACAGCGCTGGAGTTTTCTTTTTTTCCTAAAGCTACTACGCCCGCCGGGAGCTCTCGGGGGTCGCCGCGAGGCAAGCGCTCAACAGCGCTCCGCATTTTCCTGATAAGCTCCTTCTGCAACACCGAACGTACGGCTTGTACAACAGCTGCGCTGTTAAAATTACTATTGATTACGATGAGATGATTCAACTCGCAGTTCATCCTTTATAAGTATGGTGCAACTGACTCTATTGCCTACCTAATGAACAAAAGCGCAGTATTCCAGTGCTCAAAGTTTCAAGAATAGGTTTAGGCTAAAATGTCTTTTTTCGCTAAGAAACGGCAAACTATTCATTCAAATTGACTCCTACCTGAAGCCGACCGCATCACGGTTGTCAAGACATAGGCACCTTCATTGACGTACGCTGCTGCAAGCGAGAGGTAACGTCTTCAAATACTCTTACTTCCTTCGAACAACAAAAGAGTGAAACCAGTTCAACTATCACACACAGCAAACAAATTGTTCGCGGATATGTATTTTTGTATGGTACATTTCAATGTTACTCACCCCGTGCATGAACCATTGAGTAGGCCACCAGTGTGTGATAAAGAAGTAAATACAATACTTTGCATTTTCCTGGCGGAGAAACCAATTTTTTGTCGTTTTCAGATGCAGAACACTTCTAATAGGAAGAAATATACATTTTAAGTTTCAACCGACCTTCGGCGTTTATAGCACACGTTTAAGAAAATGCATATGCAAGAATTTTGCAATATTTCAATTTATCGTCCAAAAATCATTGCTACTGAAGGTAACACTACACAAGGCAGTTGACTAGCAAGGCTGTCCAAGTTTTCTCATAACGAAAATTTGAACAAAAGTTTTGCGATTCATTGTTCACGTCATGTTTTTTTTTATTCTGTTAACGTGAGAATAAAATAAAACGAGTGTAATACAACAATGTGAAGTGAACGATTGAGCTTGTGCAAAAAAACAAATGAAAAGAATAGCATTGTGAGTCAGGGGATACTTTGACTGAGAATTCAGTCATTACTGGGAGAAGCTCGACTAACACAAATAAGCAGCAGAGTAGTTTACACATGATCCATTCTTCGCATATGGCACTGACACCACATTATATATTGTACTGATATAGTTTTATAGACGCGCTCCTTCTGTCGTGCATTGTATAATGGGTGAGCATTCATTGTGAATTTGTTCCGCCGCTTTGTTCTGAAAACGCATGCCTCATACAAAAAAACCTTTAGTGTCGTCGTGCAGGTAATGGAAGCCCATCCTAACGCGAAAGCGTTCCTGGGTTAGGTTCGCGAAAGCGCACAAACTGCCGCCGTTCAAAACAGCCGTTCACAACGTCAGACACCTGCCGCATAGAAGTTACGTCATCCAACTAAAAAGTCATGAGCCATTCACTCTGTGAAAAAGTGGATGACCAGCGAAGCTGAGGTGATGCAAAATTTTGAACAAAGGAGCGAAGTGGGGGCGACAACAAATTTTTTTGCCGCTACTGGACTTGCAGTCCTACAATGACCCTGGCCCCTAGGGTAGAACCACGTCGGTGGTACTTCTGCGAATATTAAATGTTGACGACAACGCCAGCGCTGCGGCGCCACTGTCGCGTGCTCGGCTGGCAGAGTTAGGGTGCGTTTTAATTCGTGAACAGCTTTGTAGACAGCTTACTAAGCAGTCTAATTAGACGTCTAAAGGAAGAGGAATTGTAACTGCGCAGCTGTCACCACCGCAGGCGAATATCTCCTAAAAGACATGTCGACATACGCAAGCCGTAGGTTTCGCAAAAATGTCAACGTTTTTTATATTAGCATTACGTGACCTAAAAATTAAACAGAAGTATCTTCACCACTCGTAAATTATATGAAATAGTTTAATAAAAGAACGAGTAATTCTGTAGCAGCATTATTACGTAAAAAGGGGGCGCTGGCGTCGCTTTTTTAGCCTATAGGAAGGTAGCCTGCATCGTTGCTGACTTCGATGCTGTCTCCGCAAAAGTTTTCGTAGACGGCTTCGTCCGGAACGTAACGGGGCTTAACATAACGGACTGCCCGCGAACACGTCAACTAAGGTGTCTGAAGGGTAAGTTGGAACGCACCCTTAGTTTCTGCCCCAACAGCCATCGTTTCGCGCACCGGGGGTTCCTCCTTCGGTAGCAGTCCCCTGTAAGCGAGCAAGCACGCTACCAAACCACCGAACAAACGCACAATCACCCACGCCTTGCTCTATGAAACGCCGCGCGCATCACGATTAGCCTCCGGTGGGGATGAATACCGCCACATTGGAGGAGCCGGAGGAAGATATCCACGCACCTGACTATAGAGCGCAGACAAAGAGGGGGAGTGGTTTTGTTGACGTAGACCCGAAGTGCAGAGAACCCCAGTCGCAAACGCTTTCACAGCAAAAACTGGTGGATCCCCCACACATGTCAGAATCTCGGCAAGGAGAAGCTGTTTTCAATGGTGTGTACATAGTGGTTATTGTCAATGCTCTGAACTGCACAAGTAATTGCTTGAGCGCCGTGGCATAACTGTCTTCACATGCAAATGCGCGTGGCATTTTTGTTCCGCTCGTCGCTTCTGAGCCTAGCCCTCACGACGCTCGTCGTCTTGAGGGCTACGACTAAACCACCGACCAACCGACCGCATAAACTTCGTTGAGAAAAAGGAGAAGGAGGGAATGTGGTAGGGGGTAGAATGTAGTGGAATTCATGGGTGGAAACCTATAGGTCCAGGGCCCCACTGGTGAATGCTCCTGTCTTTGCTCTCGGCAGCAGGTTGAGTTGGTCCTGTAGAGATGTGCTCGTCAGGGCCGCCTCCCATGTATCCAGTGTGATAGGCTGCATTGAGGTGTTGCTGGTGCCTGTTCCCCATATGATTGAGCAAGATCATGTGGCGTGGAACAGCGTGGCCATCTCGTCGCATTCCTTGGAGCGCGTACATACACAAATCCAGATGGTCCAAGATGCTGTGACACCAACAGCGAGACTTGGACGAATACTCCGAATACTGCCTGAATTAATGCGGATACCAGTCCGCCATCTCGGGGTTTTGTGGGAAACCCACGATGCTCATTCTCGCCGCAGGACAGGCGGGCGAGGTGAGCCGTCACGCACGAGTGCAGCATTTGGTCAAAGAAACAGCACCGACCAGCACCAGCCCCTCGAAAGGCCGTGAGAGGGGCATATAAAGCTTCGTTGTGAAAGGAGTCGTGTCATAGACGGGAGTCAAACCTAAACCCACTGACGCGCGGGGACACTCATGTAACTTGACTTGTCTGCGCCGCGGCCAGGGTCTTCAAGATGCTTTATGTATGAACTAAAGGATGCGATGAGGCGAAATAAATAAAAAATAGCAAGTCCCATAGTGTATTCCTCGGAAATAAACTCCTAATTGCGTGAGAACTAGTTTCATTTTGAGGTGAACAAACATCGCATGCTTTGGCGCTACCTGGCGAGTGATTCACTCGAAGCGGCCAGCTAGCTTAAGCTAAGACTAGAGTCACTAAATAAACATTTAAAGTAACGCCTCTGTAGCACGCAAGTGAGCAACGAAGGCCATTTTGGTGTTTATCAGTATTGGTAGATTGCCTTCTACCACCTCACCGCTTACTCTGGCCATGTTTTTTTGAAAACAACACTGCAGAGGACGCAGCACAACGGCATCTTCCCACACACTGATGCAGCTGAAATATTACGAAGCACGGTATCTATGATTTGCGTTCCGAACGTCAGTCACACGCAGCCATAGAGCTGGGAGAACAAGCTAAGACTACCGGAGCTGACCGACTGAAAACGCATAAACTACGGAATGGCGGCGCCCATGACCCGTCGCAATGTAAAAAAATGCCACGGGGAACGAACAGACCAATGGCAATGGCGGCGGCAAGGAACAATATGAGAGAAGAGCGTCGATACTCTAAAACTTTAATTACTAGCAGTAGTAAGACGCGTAGTCCTGAGATTTAGAAGCACCTCGCACTATGTAAATGGCGCCACTGTCGGCCCTATGGAGTCTTCCTCACACGAAGTTCAATCGTTTGCTGGTTTTCGCGTTTTTCTCATGAGAATTCCCTTAGAAGTTTACCGTGATTTTTGTGACTGTGCGTGGAAGCACAGAATATCGAAATACCGAATTTGCAGACAGACAGTTGAAGAAATAAATAATATTATTATGGCTGCAGAACAGTATACCCTACTCCAAAAAAATCTCTAGATTTAATAAACAAGGAGGCTTCATGCTCTATGGTTAATTTTTACTTGTTTGCTTTCACCACTCATGCAGCATATCCAGAAAGTGTATAGAGAATTTTACGATTGGGCAGAAAAACGCCAACATTGTTTCCTCGCTTACCCTGATATCAGGTCATCGCACTTATCTGATAGCTGTGCTAATCGCAAAGGTTTGAGAACTAGTCGAATAATGGAGGACACATAAGTGGCACAGAAATAAATATCCGCTTTAAGTCTGAAGACCGTCCATCTTTGTGCTGCGTTCTTTTCCGCTGTTTTGGTTGTCTCGACATCACGAATCCAACTGGTCTCGCGGTCTGCCATATTAAACCTAATCATTCATCTTTTTATGGAAAAATCGGGAATTAAATTGAGGTAAGGTTTCCTTAGGCAAAAAAAACTGTTCGGCAGATGTACAGATCATATAGGTATCCATGCTATATACACTGCGCGTAGCGATGCTGAAGCTACGGGGCATACGGATGCGGTCACACATGCGACCTTGTGACAGAAATTTCCACCAAGGACTTCACGACAGGAGTTCATGTCCTGCCAAGGCCTCAAGTCCCATTGTTACCATCCTTCATCCGGCGTATGGTGATTATCGCGGTGAGATATACACGCTCATTTTGTGGACTAGTTGTGGGCCGCTTACAATTTACTGTGCTGCACAAAGCTTCTGAAACGGACAGCCCCAGAACGTTTCCAGAATAAAACATTTCGAATTCTCGACATCTGAGATGCCCTCATTAACCCACTTTGACCTTCTGTTCTGTATGCTTTCTATCCTAAATATTGCTACGTAGCGGCAGGACCATGGAAGTGAACCATGAGATTAGAGAACGATACATTTACAGTATTTGCATGTCGGCCATGACACAGCACGCGCGGGATGCGTGCCTGTCAAGCTTCTTCTTCCTCGGACGTTGGGCCCATGCCGGCTTCTACTCCGCTCATCGTCGTCCTCTTCTTGTAACAACTTACAGAGAACCCTTTTTAAATTGAGGTCTCCCAACTCAATGTGGCAATACATCCCTCGGTGCCCTACTACAAGCATCAGTGCACTGAAAACGCTAGGCGGCTCTCCAGACCCCTACACTATACGGACGAATTCCCGTTTCCTGTTCAAGACTAACTGCCTCATTGGCAAATACAGTGAAATGGGGGCTATTTTACGGCTTTCAAGATTGTTGTTGATTTTCGCAAAAATAAAATACTCGCCTCCATTGCAAGCCTCCACAGGGCAAAGTGCCTTTACACGAAGGGTGTACGTATAAAAGATGATAGTGGTGAGAATGTTACGTTGTTAAATTCCTGGTAACCTATTCGCGTTTAGCGTAATTGTAACCATTGTCACGGAGCGCTGGGTGCCTTGTCAATTTGTTATAAGAGTGACTTGAGCCAGAATTTTTGGTTCTCTTGCTCAATGCGGACCTGTTTCACCTTTCTCATGAGGTCACGAGCGCATAGATTATCACGTTCGAGTGACACCCCAACATTACACACACTCTGCAAGCGAACAAAACACAAATGAAAAAAATGACGTGGATGCTCTGAACATTCTACGAATGTGGAGGTCAAAGCGTACTTCGTTTATCTGCCGTTGAACTGCTGTTAAATCTTAGTTTCAGTGAAGCTCTAAAAGACTTCAGTAATTTGATCCGCACCGCTCAATACATGAGGTTCTCTGAAACGAATATCAATCATAAAAACAGTAACTACTCACATTTTACTGCGCGAAAATTAAAGGAAATTGCAACTCGGTTGTTTCCTTAGAAGCCCACAGAATAATGACAATTTTTATACAATTTTATACAATACTAACGTCGGTTTCATAATAATGACGATTTCGCGTATGTTTCCCACGTATTACCAAGCGAAATTCAAAGAAAGCGTTTCAAAGACAGTTATAATAATTTCTTGCAGTAAATCACACCATTTATGAGCCCTAACATAAACCTACAGCCAATACACATGCAAGTGCTCTAGCAAAGTTAAACGTGCGCTAAAACCAAATCCAAAAGGGGTGCACATCCATGCCTACCGACTCCTTTAGTCATATTTCCCGTTCATAGAGATATCGATCTTCCATCCTCTACTCCGCGTACTCTTTTTTTGTTCTGAACAATGACTCGAGCATTTCGTTTTGACGTTAGTCGTTAGAACTTTTCGCCTCATTTTTCAAGGGGCCATGAAGACTAAACACAAGTTTGGCTCATTCAAAAGATTGCCTCGTTAGAATCATACTGACACCACTTTTAACGTAAACTTCGCTCACATAAGCTATATAATTAGGAAAAGGGGGAATAGCCATGCGACCACTAGCTCATTTCCCGCAACAGAACCTATGATGTCATACCAGCCATCTCTGCGATTGGCGGAGGCCGGAAGAAGAAGCAAACGCAAATTAGGCACAGCTGATAAGCTTGCCGAACAAGCTATTTGGGCCTAAATTTATGGCACATTCTTTTTAAAGCAGTAAGAATGGTGGGACAAACAGTGGAACATGTAAACATACTGCTTATTGCGCGCACTATATGCTTGGTCTAGCTGCACAGGGCTGCGGGGCTGCGGGGTTGTCTCAGAAGACACTGGCCGATTGACGCAAGCAACTGTGTTTTACGTGACCGTATTTGTCGAGCGAGCGCTATGTTTCACGAAACGATTATTTTCTCTCTGAACAAAAACAAGCCCGGTTTAAATACGGTCAAAAACAAACCAAAAACAAAAAAGGGCTTGCCGCGGTATGGTGGCGCCATTTAGGTCCATTAACGTAAACAAGGCTTCGCAATCGCCTGCAGATCGGTCGGTTTCGATGATGTCATTGCAGACAACGAAAGCACACGATTTAGCGGTAAAATCAAAATTTTAACTTATACTGATAAATTTCTCAGTGAATAAAACATCGTTTGCATCCGGACAAGCGCTGGGGGCACTATAAAACAGGAATTCTTTCGAATAAAACCAACTTGTATTTGGTGTGCATGGCCCCTTGAAAACAGCTCGCATTCGGAAGCAAAGAAAGATCTCACCTTTTTTTTTTTTTTTTTTTTTTGCCGTACCCTGAAATCTTCATTCTGTTCACTACCGATCAACGTTAAATCCTAAGCAAACAGACAAAAAGCTCAAGGCCGTTACGACCTAAGCATACGCAGCCAATACCTGTGCGGATATGCGCCAAAATTTAATCGAGAGAGAGAGAGAAAAGAAAGATTTAATAGAGCAAACGGTGATGGTTGAGCCGTCACTCGTTGGGGTGGGTTCGCCTCAGTCCAGGTACCCTTGGGCCTTGGCTGCAGCCCTGGCACGGGTGACCAGAAAGATCTGGTCAGCATGACGGGAGCTGGTCAGCAGGCCCTCCCACTGCTCTGGGCAAGGTCTGAGATTGGGGGTAAGCGATGGGTTGTTTTGACAGGCCCACACCATGTGGTAGGTGGTATTAAGAGAGGGGCAGAATTGACAGATGAGGGTGTATTGTGTAGGGGAGGTCGCGTGGAGTATGGGTGCGTTGTAATAGGTGTTTGTTTGGAAGAGCTGGGCAGCGCCAGGCCAGGTCCATGCTGAAAGCAGAAAGGCTTGCGTGCGTGTAAATGTCCACTTCATGTGACAATTTCGTCGCGAGGACGGGTTGGTAAGCCCTCGTGTCCGGAACAACGTGTCCGGAACGTGTTCCGAGCAACGTGTCCGGAAATGTGAACGCCCGTTCGTTCGTGGGCCACTGTGACAGGCTGGCGTGACCACTGTCCCCGTGGGAATAAGGCCGACGGAAAAGTACGTGAAATATGTGGGTACCAGGTAATAAGTGCACCTGTTCTCTTAAATTCAGCGGTCGTATCTGACTCCGTATCGGTTTGTCCCGCTCTGATATCAGCCAAAAAATCCAGCTCTAATTCTTCCCTTCCATTTTCGGGCAACTTCCCATTTGCGGGATATCTGCCTCATTTGGTTTCTCGGTCATAGGTATTTATGGTTTAAAGGAGAGTCTGATACTTTGGCGCCATCATCGTTAAATAGCCTTCCTGCTTACCCATGCAGTGTTGCGTCTACAGTAGCAAGAACAAGGCTCCATAAATCTCAAAAAGTATCAACTATGCTTCTACATTCAGTTGTACGGAAATGTTTTGGCTGTACAAACGCCTTGTCCAAGAGTAGCTCTAACTATTGTCTGGGCGGCTTAATCTAGGGACAGACCGACAAACAGACAGACAGACAGACAGACAGACAGAACACTATTTTATAGCGTCTAATGTCGCCCACTATTGTCTTTAAAATTCTGAGCCATTCCGCTGTGTTAGGGTAAAATTACCACACAGCATAGGGGTGACACAATGTTTAGGCGAAATAGATGTGGAATGTTATTTCTCTCGACCGTTGACGGAGGTCATTGATGAGAAAAAGTTTCGCGTCTCTGACACGATACATGCATGCAACCATGGCCATAAATTCTGCCGTGATTGAACACGGCTAAACCGAGTTTGTCGAGCGATAGCTGAATTTTCGCACCGAAAGCGCGATGAACACGCTTACTAGACAAAGCGCACGTGCTGCTCGGCGCAGTCAACGCTGTAATATAGTGTCTAATACACTATAGCTGTAAGCTCAAATGCGCAGTGTACTTGGATGCAACAAGCGCCCCCTTTTATCATTTTCTAATGCCACGCGTCCTCATCCTTATACCTATCCCCTCTTCGCACCCCTGCATTTGTAACTATCGAGCGATCAGGCGGTTTCACTGAGCAACCGCACGAGGCGCCGGCTTGACCTTGGCTGAGCTTGGAGGTCAGATTGACTCTACGAAGAACGACCCGTTGTTTGGGTGGGTGCAACACGCGCGGCGAGTTTCACGGTAAATCTTTCGCGAGCCCAATAACAACAAAACACACGGCATGGCACGAACAGTGGAAATGCACGCGAGGCCGGAACGGAGCAACGGCGGGGGTGGACAGGAGCCGTGCGCAGCGTGGAACAATGTCACGTAATATTTGCACAAATTTACGAGAAGTAGGGGCACAAAATGGCCTCCAAGACCAGCATAAAACCAAAAAAAAAGGGTAAACCATCTCCCCGCGAGGGGGACTCGAGTAAATGCGTCGCATAGGGGGTGGGTGTATTGCGTTAACGTTTAGTGTTTGGGGAGTTGGTGGTAGTGAATGCGTTGTATCAGCAGCTTCTTGACGTAGTTTGAATGAGTCAAGGCTATAAGGCGCGTTCGTAGCCTTTCATTCTGTGTCGGTTTTGTGGCGCATGCAGTGGGAAGGGCACCATGTACCTCGCGTTCCGCCCACAGGTAGTGAATGCGTTGTATCAGAAGCTTCTTGACGTAGTTTGAATGAGTCAAGGATATAAGGCGCGTTCGTAGTCTTCCAATCCGTGTCGGCTTTGTGGCGCAGTGGGTAGAGCACCATGTACCTTGCGTTCCGCCCGCAGGGTCATGGGATCGAAACCAGGCCCCGGTAAGTATTATTTTTTTATATAGTGTAGGGGGAGGGGTGCGGACCTGTTGTTGAGAGCGAGGACGGTAGCGTGATGCGGGAGAGGAGGAGTGGGGGAGAGGGCGCACCTGGAACGGCTGTTTCAGACGCCGAGGCACGCCAACGCCGGGTGACATCGTGAGTTGAAGAAATGCTCTGCATTTAAAATCGAGAAAACCATGGAAAGACGCATCAATGAGATATCCAGGCGGTACTATGCAACCTCTGCACTCCACATCACCGGGGAGAATAACGCCACGTAGGGAGAGTAACAGGGCTACCGTGCACAACTTTTCACCACAAACAAAACCACTCAAGCTTACACGTGTCGCGTTCGCGTACAGTGCATATGCGTTTTGACTCGCTTTCGGAGTTCTGTTACACAGTGCCGCATGCTAGGAGCAAACCTCAGACAATCAACGTTTGGAAATTCCCAACATCTACCTCCCACCTTTTCAAAATTTTACTGTGCACAAGACCTTTCGCACTCATTTCTCCAAACTCGTATGGCTTGCAATTGCCTGGATTAATTTTTTCGATGTTACTATGAATTGACGGTCAATTCCCTATGGCTTTCTTGCATGCAAGCAAGAAGCTCGGGCCCGTTAACTATTCGCATTGTCGACGCAAGCACCGAAACCGGCGGAAACGTTCATGTAAAGTTCTCCTGTGTGAATGCACGGCATCTCCATCGAGGGTGTTATTATCACGATCATCATTATCACCAGCATGCTACCGTGCATAACGCAGCGTTGTGCCATTCCCTCACGTGCGGTGAAAGATCGTCCAGAAGGAGCGCAGGCAACGCCGGCTTCGTTGACGGCGCCCAATTTCTTGCCGGAATGACGGATGAAATCGCTCAGAGGCTTGCGAACCTGGCTTGGGACTGTCCAGTCGCGAGGACCGATGGCACCTTCTCGCATCGCCAGCAGATTCTATCCCGCTTGACCGTGCGTGCTTTGCAAGTGGATCGTCCCTGCACACAGGAATTCTACAGCGGCTGTTGGCTCTGCTTCAACCTCGAACCCTGGAACAGAGTTCTGCACCACGTGAGTGTGGAACTCATCGAAACGGAGCCGGGTCGGCTTGCCATCCGCTCGTTGCCGACGTATGGGCGTCTGCTGTACAGCGACGAAGATGCGTTCTACGACGCCGCTTACGTCTTTTCCTGGCTTCCGGAGGCGCACCGATGCGTACAGTCCATCAGGCTCGAATTCCGGGGTCCGATGATGTTCAAACGGCCGGTGCTCTCGATCACCTCAGCCTTGGGCCGGAGCAGCAACATTCGAGGTCTGGTTCTTCGGGGTGCTATGGACACGTCCACATGCGAAGGCGAACTGGTGGAAGGCCTGGCCGCCCTGCGCTCTCTCGAGAGCTTGGACTTCACCGTCCTCCCAGTCTACGGCACCATCGACCGTCCCTTGGCTGATCTTCTGAAACGAAATGGGAACCACCTAAACAGTGTAGTCATTCGGGGCGACGGCATATCACACTGGCCCGCCAGCCGCATTCTGCGCGCGTTGCTCAACTGTCGCGCCCTCAGGGAGCTGTCTCTATCCAATGGCGCATTTGACGAAGAATGTGTCAATTGCCTGTCCATCCTGCTTCGAAACTCCAGTTCCCTCACCAAGCTGGCATTGGACTACGGTTTTCTGTGGGACACGGATTTTCGAAACTTTTCTGCGGCACTCGGGGCGAACACAACCCTCACCGACCTGTACCTACGCTGGTGCCCAGCAGATCTCACCTCCGTGCTGGAAGCTCTAAAAGTTAACCGTAGCTTGCTGAGTTTGAGCCTGAGCATCTGCGTATTCGACGATATCAAAGCAGCCACCCTTGCATCCGCTCTGCGAATCAACGCGGCTTTGCGGCACCTGGAACTGACGCAGTGCGGTGTCGATGACCACCTTGCCGAAATGCTGGCTGCCGCAGTGGAAGAGAACTGTGCCCTTGAGACCCTTGACCTTAGGATGAACTGCGTGGATGTGCGTGGCATCTCTGCCTTCTCTACTGCACTCCGCAAAAACAAAGTCATCAAGGTCGTCCAGTTTTGCCTGTTTCGGAGTTCCCAGCAGGAGAGGTGATTATTCCCCGTACATTTTTATTGGACACCATTAAGGAGCCTTGAGAATGTTACACACATGTAATTCTGTCAGTTTCATGTACGTCTTAATGTTCCCATTTCGATAGAGTCGGGCATGGTTGCTTCAAAGCACACGAACGGATGTGACGGAGCAGCAGCAATGTATAATGCGGGCGTCGGATTCTGTGTACGTGATTCGTATTGCTTCCATGTCTGTGAACCCTTCCAGGCTGCTACAGGGTGTCATGTCATCATAGCATATTTCGAGATTATAGTAAAGCAACCAGATTTTGCGCATGTTCTAATAACAATTCGCGTGAAATCAGCATGCAAATTTCATTAAAGTTGGTCCACTTGCTCAAATGTCGACTTCTCAGGCCAGTGTAGCAAGAGCGCAGGCAAGGGCACTAAACAGCTCCAGAGCACTCAAGAACAGGTGTAAGCTAGGAACAGGAGCTGGGGAGCTGTGGAGTAGAACCAGAAGACCCAAGATATGCCGTACGGGTTTTAGATGATCACAAATATTTGTGAAATAAAGTACATATTTTCTATCTTATAGAAAAGAGCTCATTCGGTTCAATTGGAAGGTCTCGGCCAAACGGAAACCTATCGTTCTCAAACTACGCAGCCAAAGCTTGTTTCCGAGGTGCATTCTGGATTATCATTTTCTAAGGACCAACATATACTTATCAGCGCAATTTCTGCCTTTCTAAAACAAACTAGAATTGTTCGTGTAAAATACAAAGAAAATGACGAGACAGTGAGTTTTCAAGGAAAAGATGTTTTAGCAAAAAAAAACACGCAGAAGAGCACCTGGTTATCCTCTCAGCATGTATCTGGCACATCAGCAGTGATGCTCCTGGTGGTGTTGTATTTTGATAAATTTCGGTGCTTGTAAATATTATGCAGGGACCGAATTAGGAAGGCCATTTGGCTACAATAGTTAAGTTAGTTATTCAGCTGGTGATTTCAGATAAAGCAAGTATGTGTCTTGTTTACACGGACTTTTTCGGAAAGGAAGTGTTGGACACTAACGATATCAAAGCAGCCACGTGTTGCTTTCTGCCCCCAGGGCGGAACTATCTTTCCAAATGGCCGAAGACAAAAGTTACAGTCGAATCCAGATGACGTGGGTAAACATGGACATTCCTCCACTATCGGCAGCTGTGGCCCTTGACGCCGAGTCACCGACAGAGCTGCACCTTTGTTGCAGCTACGACCTCACTGAGGACAGCGTCTGCGCTCTGCTCGAGAACCTCGCCACGAACACGAGGGTACAGGTTTTCATGATTGAGGTGACATCGTACCGAAGGGGAGTCGTTGAGCAATTATGCTCTGCGCTTGCGCAGAACCGCAGTATCCGAAGCCTTGAGGTTGCCATTGCCCCCACGGATTATTTAAATCTCTGCTCGTTCTCCCATGTCGCCAAAGCCCTGCTACTGAACACCACCGTGACAGAGGTTGCCATGAAGTGTTGCGACATCTCTCTGCAGTCCATCAAGTCCATCGCGTATCTGCTGTCCAAGAACGGCACAATCACCAAGTTCACCGTGGAGAGCACGTGCGGGCTCCACACCAAGCGTTTTGCTATTTTGTCGCGAGCCGTGGCCAGGAACAGGAACATCGTGGAGTTCCCGCTGCCCGCGGAGCTTGATGCAAACGTGGTGTCCCGTCGTGTTCTGAGGGCCCTTCGAAGGAACCTCGGCCTTCTTAATTTGGCTGTTAGATTCGCAACGAAGCAAAGACTGGACAGGTTGGCAGCCCTGGTGTTTGAGGAGCTCAGCACCAAGGCGTCGTTCCTGCCGCACCTGATGAAAGTGACGGGACAAAGCGAAAAGGAGGCCATAGCTCTCAAGCTGTCGGCGCGCCATTACATCCGGTCAAACTACTTGCGCCTGGTTGGCGTCGTCTGGGAAAAAGTCGTCTGCTACCCGGGCCCCGGCACCCAGGCAGACGCCCTCAACCACGAATGCTGGTGCAGCATTGCCAAGAATCTCAAGCTGTCGGACGTGGTGCAGATGCAGCCTTAGCTGTAAAAGTCGTTAGTTTTCCTCAACATCCGTTGGTGGCGAGTGTCGATGATTACATCGGTGTCATATGCTGAACCGTAAATCACGGAAGGTCATGCTGTACGCCGCTCCCGATGTTGGATTCACCACATGATGTCATGGAGGCCTAACCCACCAGTCTTTTTGTGTTTCTGTGAGAACCACACAATAAATACTGCTGCAAGCTAACGTTCCTTGTAGTTGGCCGACTGCATAGTCTTTAGTACGCAAATTCATGCTGCTATAGTAAAATTACAGCAGCAATCCAATGTTACTGCAATGTTATTCACAGCGTGTTTACAAGAAGAATCAGAACATTAAATTGGGAACAGGTGGGAGTAGGGGTTAATAGAGAATGCCTCACTAACCTCAGATTTGCTCATGACGTTGCCTTGCTAGGCAGAGATAATTAGAAGGATGAGAATGGGGTGGAGTGCATTCGGCAGGTATTCTCAGGTATTGAATGGCAGCCTGCCATGGCCAGTCCAGATCCGTATTCCCAGCTCAAGCTGGTGACCCGAGCAAGGACAGCAAGCTGAAGTCAAGGCACCCCGGACTAGGGATGCCGTCCACGGGGCGAGGCCCATTCATCAGCCTCTGTTCGATGATAAATAAAATATTTATTCTCTCTCTCCCTCGCTCTCTCTCTCTCTCTCTCTCTCTCTCCCTGAAGAAGAAAGTGTATGACAGTTGCATCTTACCGGTACTCACCTACAGGACAAACATGGGGCTCACTAAGAGGGTTCAACTTAAATTGAGGACGACTCAGAGAGCAATGGAACGCAAGATATGTGTAGCATTAAAGGACAAGAAGAGAGCGGAGTGGGTCAGGGAGCAAACGCGTGTTAATGACATATTAGTAGAAATTAAGAAGAAACGGACGTGGGCAGGGCATGCACTGCGAAGGCAAGATAACCGTTGGTCATTAAGGGTAACAGACCGGATACCTAGAGAAGGCAAGCGTGGCAGGGGGGGGGGAGAGAAAGTTAGGTGGGAAGATGAGATCAAGAAGTTTACAGGGATAAATTGGTCGCAGTTAGCACAGGACTGGTGTAAGGTCCACCTATGAGGTCAGTGACCAGGCGCGCAGGCTGCGCGTGAGAACCCGCCACTGTGTCTGGTGGCTCAACACTGTGGACTCTACGCGGCAGCCGTCGCCAATTCGTCACGGCACGCATGGGCGCCGGATAGCCCGGCCAACGGAATTCCGCTGGGATGATCCCCCATTCATGACGCAGTCGGTGTCGAAGGAGTTTTAAGACCCACTGATGAGGTCAGTGGCCAAGCGCCCGGGCGGCGCGTGAGAACTCGCCACTCAAGCCCCGTTTACATTAGCCCCGTTTACATTGACCCGACGAGGGCGCGTTGAGTCGAAATAAACAGGTTTTTTGGACTCGACCCCCCCCCCCCCATGTATAAGCGGACGGGGTGGGTCAGAGAGCCGTCGCGTCGAGTCCAGTCAACTCGGAGGCAGGGGGTGGGTAAGCTCTCTCGTCGGGCTGAGTCGGCGGGCCGCGGGGAGCAGAATACCGTATCTGCGCGGTTCTAACGCGCCCCCAATCATAACGCGCGGGTAACTTCGCGCAGGGAAATTCGAAAAAAATAATTGACACTGACGGTACTGCGCAGATGGAAAAGACATGACACCACGTACCTGGAAGAGGGAGATTTTATGTGGCGTATGCAGCTCTGGAAGCCAATAATGAATTGTGCTTCACAAGTTGCTTATCCAGCTGCTGCTGGAAGTAAAGTTATAGCGGGGAACACTGAAGCTGCCTGCGATTTCAAGTGCTTCGATCTTCATAATTCTCCATAATTCTCCATAATAATCCACAAAATACTAATTCGTCCAGTTCTTGATTATGCCTCTATCGTTTGGTGTCCGTACAAAAAAGGAGAAATAAAACAAATTGAATCCGTACAAACAAAGCAATCCGTTTCATTTGTCGCCGCTATGACCGCAATTTTTCGCCTACGTCCGCCCTTACAACTTTAAGTCTTGCCTCACTCTCTACGCTACGCGATATCGATTCGCTCAAATTCTAGAGGTATCGTTCACTTGGTTAACCGCCTTTCCGATAACAGCTGTCTTACGTATGCTATGCCAACCGTAACTCGAAATAATCATGTCCTAAACCTCGCCCCATTTCGTGCACACACCAATGTATTCAAATTTAGTTTTTTCCAAGAACGACAGAACAGTGGAATTTACTGCCGGGTGAGATTAGGAGCGCATCGATAAATCAATTTCTGCATTTTCTTGAAAGTCATGTCTAATCAATAGTTCCTTGCTTTGTTGTGTTGGTATGTGCGCCCCGTCCTGCAGTGCCCACTCATTGGATGTATAACGATTTTTCTGTGTACATAGGCATCGGGATTTCGTTCTGAATGGAATTGCCACGTGTGTAGGTGTGTATTTTATTTTTTTGTTCCCTGAAGTGGTGAATTTGTAATCACTGCTCTGTATTTCAACCACTCCTGCTATAGCCCTTACAGGGCTGCCGTATGTGAAAATAAATTAATAAAACAAATATCTCTAACTTTTTTTGCTGCCGTCTCATTAGTTCCATATCATAGCTTCTTTCATAGGTGACGCTTCTATAACGTCTTCTTCGAGCTGTACGGTGGTTTGTACAAGGCCGACCACACGAGCTCGCAGCTTGCCTGTTCTATCTGGTTGCCATGTGCTGACCTCATTCGTAAGAATTCATTCGGAACATAGAGGCAGGCGATGCCATGATATCACTTTTGTTGTTTTTTTTTTGTTTATTCTATAGCCTCAGGGCTTAGCGGATACGGAGATAGAGCTATAGACAGGAAGCTAGTTTGCATCCCGGATATTATATAGCAAGGAACCACAGACAAGACCATGGAGCCACCGATGGTAAAGAGTGTCTTTCCGCATAGATTGTTTCCTGGAACACATGTGGTTCAAGAAATCGTGTGGCGTACACAAAATTCGATCAGAAAATGAAAGCGCGATACTCGAGCCGGGATCTCTCGCTAGGAACGGGAAACAGCACTGTCATAGAGGGTCGGGGGAGGGCTTTGAGAAAGGGCGGTGCAGCGCGCTCCGAGGAATGACAATGGCGAGCTTCCGGGGGTGGTATACAGGGGGCTGGAAAAGTGGTGAAAGACGCTGCGGCAGCAAGGTTCAACACGAAGTTCAACAGCGGATCCACAGAAAGTCCAATTAGTCGTTCGCATTAGCATTTCTGTGAAATGTTAGGAGCACTCCCGAAATTCTTTCAACTAAAGTGCGCAATTGCTTTATTATTTCAATGTGCGTTGATGACAGCCACAAATTTATTATTTGCGTCGATACAAAGCACTATTTCACTAATGTTCATCAATATACACCCCGTACTCTAGCTAAGGATCTCAGTGGTATGTATCCGACATACCACACTAAAGGCTGACCGCTGTTTAATTTCAAATAAAAAAATCACACCTTGCAAATTTGTTTCAGCTCTTATAAGACAAAAAATGATGCTTTTTTTAGCATAGAAACACATCATTGAAGCTGGAATATCTCGCTCTCTCTTGTTTTCCGTCAGTTTTTCGGGGACGCAAAACAGCATACATCGTGAAGGACCGAGTAAATGTCATTCAAGCTGATTCAAGCAAGCGTGGTGCTGCCGCACAGGTAAACAAAAAAACCGCGCGATTCCCCGACAGTGCGCCTGACGGCCCGCGTACCCAATTGCGCCTGTAATCTTGCGCATTTGCCGCTGGTAGGCAAACACAAATAAGCACTACCGTAACAGGGGACGATAGCTCTGGCGTTAACGCACACAAATTTTCACACGGTACGCGCGCGACAGTACAACTGGTCTGACCGAAACTGAACCAATGGTTACCATCAGTAGCCGTAAAGGAAATATTTAAAAAATATATGACCTAAAAATATTGGCGAAGCTGGACTTAGTCGCGCAAGGCTCGAACCATAGCGATACTGGAGAATTTCTTTCCATGTAAGCGCTGAAGACACACCACAACGCAATGCATTAGGATTGAAACTGTTCATTTACATTTTTCGTCGTCGCTTTTCACTGCGGTAGTAGTAGTCATCGTCATATCCATCTATATCGTCGCCTTCCTTATGCATGACTGGCGGGCCCGGATGATTCTGTCCACAGGCTTTCACATTTCTCCAAACGTGGAACGCGTCCGCATGCACGTGCTAGAACCGGCGGCAACCGGCTTCGCGAACTGAGCCTCCGTAGCGCGAGCTGTTTTGTGCTCCCCCTTGGGGCACAGACGCACGTGAACTGTTTTCTTTGTTTTTTTTTTTTTTTTTTTTTTTTTGCGAACGCCATGCGCAAGCCTGGACGACGCTAGGCGCTCCTCGTAAGGCTTGTGCTCGAGTGCGCTGTAAGCGTCGGGAATAACTATGATTCGGGGTTTTTAAGTGCGAATGCACTTCTTAAGCGAGCCTGAATCGTCCGCCGCCGTCGTCCGCATAGCAACAGCTGCGGGTGCGCGCGCTCGTCGTCTTCCTCCTCGTCTTCCCTAGCAGCGGGGGGAGATGGGCGCGCGCTACTCTCCTCCTCCTCTCTCCGCTCAGTGACTGCGGGTGTTGGGCGCCTCCTCTCCACTTCGGGCGGGAGAGCTCTCGCTCGCGTAGCGGGCGCTCCGCATTCCGACGCGTGAGGGCGCTCGTGTAGCCCTCGCCGTAACGGCGGGCGTATACTCTCCTCCTCCTCTCTCCGCTCAGTGACTGCGGGTGTTTGGCGCCTCCTCTCCACTCCAAGATCACGATATCCACCGTAATCGCGCAATCAACAACCGTGCATTCGCACTTATACACTCTCCCCCTCGGGGAAGTGCGAGGGAATTTTCTGATGACGCCCTACACGTGACGGCCAGCAACAACAGTTGCGCTGTTAAAACACCAGATGAAAGAGAGATCTGCACAGGACAAGCGTGCCCACCCGTCGTTACGTCTGGATTGCCGTGCATAAGTGTTAACCTTCGTAGTAGTGTTCAGGTCTGGAGTTCGTACTGCATAGTAGCGTTCAGATATGGAGCTCGTACGCTAAAAAAAAAAGCATCGGCTCAGCAGAAGTTCCCGCATACCTTTCGTTTACTTTTTCATCAATCTGCCTTAATGGTGGTGGTGGTTCGTGCTTGAAAGCGGTTGAAGCGAGTCATTCCAGGGCTCCTGCGGCGGCGGCTGTCCTGCATGTCCGGCCCACCAACTGCCGGTCCTCAGGTCGGAACTGCACAGGGCCGCTTCCCTCTTCTCGAGGGTAGGTTGCGAATAATGGCGGCTGCTGGCGTGTTGTGGCTAGCCCATGTGGTATGGTACAGTACTGGATGTTCGCTCCAGTGTGGGCATGCTGATGTATGTATGGTGGGGTGTATGATATACAGGAAAGGAAGCTAAGGTGGGTATGTGTTTGTCTGTAGTGGCCACCATGCTACAGCATCTTCTCGGGTGAGCTTCCGGTGCGGTTCTGGGAAGTCTCATCTGGCAAGGCGGTGGTGTTGCAGAAGTGCACGGTACTGCTGTTGAATAGGCTCTGGGTCACGGAGTGATGGTGCGATGCCCGGAGGGGGCATTTTCGGGGTGTATCGTGTGCTCGATCGTTTCTGTCGAGCCCTGCGTGACCTGGCGTCCATATTAGTACAGTAAGGCATAGGGTATCCCTATGCTTTTTTAGTAATCGTAGGGCGGATGTTGAGATGCGACCATAGGCCTCCTGCGCTGGAGTTTTGGCGACATGCAGCGCCCCTAGCGGCCGATGCCTCTGGGTAGTACAAAAGCAGACGACCCTCGCCGCCCTCAATGTGTTTTCAATTACAAGCCAGAGTGGAAGTTCGTTGTGGCGCTTTGCGGCGTGTTTAAATGACTGCATACTGTATGAAATAGCCCTTAAAGTAGCTGCAGAGGCTAAACAAAATAATATCCGCTAAAAGAAGCCGATTTGTCGGCTTTCTTTTGAGCGAGCTGTCGCGGTGGTCGCGGCGTGGGACAGTATACCGCTAGGTCGGGTGGTTTAACTGTTTGACCACAGTTGCAGTTTTTTTCTTCTTGTGTGCGGTCGACAAAGGAAAGTTCACGAGTAGCATTAACACGGAACGCTGCTCATCTTGCATCCTGAGGTAACTGCAAAAGGTTGCTTCATCGGGAGCTTCATTTAAGCGAACGCAAGAATTGCGCAGCCGACTCAGCTGACACTGCTGGCCTGGCACCACCTTTGAAACGAGTAGAAATTTTGTTTCATATTTTCGGAAACTAAATTATTGTTGCGTAACGTTTTACGCCACACGATTTACGAACGGCAGGATACATGTATACTAGCGAGTAGGTGGGGCAATAGCGTTAATTAAATAAACAAATTAAGCGCTATTAAAGGACGCAAAACACGCACAGCATAACATAACACAGCCGCATACACGGCGCGGTGCCCCGAATATTTACATACGATCATCACTGACTGTTGGTTTTCTAGTGCAGGGGTCGTCGAATCTGAACGCCAACACGACAGTTTCAACTTCAAATGGAGCTATAGACGCGCGGGACAAGAACAGAGAATTGGCGTCCTCCAGTTGAATTGCCCCCCCCCCCCCCCGCATGTTCACACTTCGCGAGAATACTGTCAAATATGATTAGAAATTCGCTGAATTTTTTCTCTTTGCATTCAAAGCCCCCTCTTCCTCCTCCTCCTCCTCCCCACCCCCCCCTTCCGATTTGCCGTCCAGCCCTCCGCCGTGTCGGCTGCATGGAACCCGTTGCTGACCCTGATTCTAGGCTATTAAGTGCGAATTGGGAATGTATGCTGCAAGAGCATAATTAAGTAAAGTGAGAGCAAACAACGAAAGCGAGCGGCCTCCTAGTTCACCCGACCACTTTGTTTTACGGCCACTAATTTCGGAATCGCCAAACAGTTTCACGCTTCTGACGGTCGCGGCATTTTGTCACTGAGACACGCAACCAAACGGCACAAGCTAACGCTGCACCATGTATTCGTAACGGCGACGCAAACGAGCACTGTTTAATGAAAGTGCACGCATAGTGTGCAGGCACGCAAAAGAGCGGCGCACCGCAGCAGGCGAGCCTGCGGTCCGCCGGACTCGCTGGCTTTTTAAAGCGCGATCATCGCCGATTGCGTCACTCTTCTTTTTTGATCGGCTGTTTTTGAGAAGTCTTTGTCACCTAGAGTATTAGTTTAAACTAGAAATTTTACTTAAAATTTCACTTCGTACGACCATCGATCGGTGAACCTGCGAGTAGCAGACGCCGTCACGGTCCCCGCACTTTCGTCGGCGCTGTAAACGTGTTTAGCGCTGCAAAGCTTTTTCCCCTAATGCCAAGTGATCGCTGAAATAGATCGGACGCGTCGGGGATGAGCTGGTGACCACGTCGCAAAATAATCGGGAGCGTCGAGCTCATTTTGCTTCTGTCAACACGGGATCCTATGGGACCCACGCAGCTTTGTACTACCCGGAAGTACTGCCCGGAAGCCGTTTGCGCAGCGCCCCCTGGGCAGCGCAGGAGGCCTATTGCCGTAGTTTCTGCATGCCCCTTGGTATTCTGTGATCATGTGAAGGAGTTTCTTCGTAGACGTCATCGCCAGTGCGACGGCCGTTTCTTCGGCTTCGACGATGTCTCTAGTTTTTAAGGTGGCGGTGTGAACGGCATCGCCTGAGCTGTCGATGACGCTTACTGATGTGGCCACGTGGGATGCTGGGTCACGTCCGTGAATCGCACATCGGGGTGGTCAGAGTACTTGCCTTGTAGGAATTGTACCCGTGCTTGCTTGCGCTGTGCGTGATTCTCGGAGTGCATGCATGTTGCGCAGCAGCGGAGCAACCCTGACGAGCGTACGGATGTCCTGTGGCACAGTTTTCCGGTCGAGGGTGGTTGGCGTCCGCTATCTGGTAGCCTAGCTGCAGCCTCAGCACCGCGGCCTGTCAAAGTTTGTTTGAGACGCTCTGGTTGGCTGACGAGGTGGGCATCAATGATCTCCCGCACCTTGCTGGGCACCCCGAGTGATCCAGCTTGCTAGTGGCGGGCTTAGCGCTTGCTTGTCCGCCTTCCGCAGAAGTGTGTGAATTTGGTTCATTTCCGTTGTTCTCAGCGGAAGGTAAGGGGTAGGGGGCACCACGCGGCTGACAAACAGGGCTTTAACCAGCTTGATGACATCCTCCTCCTTCACACCCTGGAGCCGGTTTGTGACGCGAATCACCATAGGCATGATGTGTGAGGTGGTGTACGTGGTTGAGGCGCTGCATGGTTAGCGCTTTACCTCCGTCTTGGGATGTAAAGTCCCAATATACGGATGGTCGGGACTGGGGATGTCGCTGCCCTGGAGCTTTATTTGTATTGTGGATGGTTCTAGTGGCCTGCCGCGTGACTTGCGTCCCTCGGGCTTCTCCGGGGAGCATTGAAGACCGCGCATACTGGAGTGCTGTTCGACTGCGCCAGAGGCTTGCTGGAGCGCATGCAGCATGTCGCCTTCTGCTTAGAGCGCATGTTTAATCCCCGGGATCGATATATGGTGTTAAGTTGTTGCGGCAGCTTCATTTCAATAATGTTCGGGAAAGCACCGCTGCTTGCGGTGTTCCTTTCTTGGGCATGGTTTGAACGGCCATTCGTGGCGGTTCGGTATGCCTACAGTCGCCGTGCGATCCGTGAGGAATGTCTTCATATACTGGAACATTCGTTCTACACAGTTGGTGTCGTTTAGGTTTTCGAGGATGACGTCGTGGCTCACATTGTCAAACGTTCCTCTCAAATCGAGAGCGAGGCTAGCCCTGGTAGAGTGAGGGTAAATGTACGCCAAGACGTCTTCCTTTAGTTGACAGATGGTGCCGGAAGCCAAACATATTGTGTACGGATAAATGCTTTAGGACGTAACTTGTAGGCGGGCGAGGATCACGCGCTCAAAAAGCTTCCCTACGCACGACGTTAGCGATATGGCGCCCAGCTTCGTAAGTTTGCCTGGCTTTTTCTATTGAATGTTTCAGAAAAATGCCTAGAGAAGCTCCACTAATCCATTCTCGCCATTTCATGTACGATCTCATGAATCGTACAGCGAGAAATTGTACGGGGCGGTAATACCTGTTCTCACAGTTTCTATATTTTCTGCGTTAAAAACGAATGATAGATGCTATTAACCGCAAGAGAGTTTCCCTTCGGTTAGTCACATCTCTTTCATTTTCCACTTCGTATTACCCGTAACTGCTCCAAAGCAGCTCCCTATTTTTCTTTTGCCCACAAAATTTCTATTTCGAGAGCAATTTTACCCTGCCAACGAATTGCTCAATATTGCTGTGGACAGGCAAATGAGGGACTATCTGATTGTCGCGCGCTTACTCAAAGATATGGAAAGTTACACCACCATGCGGAATTCCAATGCAGTGGGAAGAGCACAAGAAAGAAGAGTAAACCGAGTAAACACAGTAAACAGCTGCCATCCTAGCTGCATGCAGCGGTGATGCTGCAGGCCATCGCCTCCTGTATTTTTACAATGCCAAACGCATCAGCCCGGACCGGCCAACCAAGCCCTCTCCCTCTACTCCGGCCACTCTCCCCCAATCGCCAGCCTTCCCAGTGCTTTAATCACGTGACCGGTTCATCCTGGGGCGACGCGTGGTGGAAAACGGCAACCAAGCTATTGTGTTCTGCCACTTCTCATAAGGGGCGCTGCAGTGATCACATTTTCTTTGTATGAATGTCAGATTGCTGTTCGCCAACAGTGGCCGTAGACGCGGTGGATGCGCTTCAGGCCGTTGCAACGTGACGCGGCGCATTCATCGCCTCCGCTTGTTAGTTTTCTGGCCGACCTGTCTCATTGATAGCAGCCAAGGCTAAAAATGACTGCTGATAAAGTTGATTTAACTTGGCGGCTCGGGCTGTCGGCGGCTCATGTTGTCGTCGTCCTTCGTCGTCATATTCTCATGTGGTCGCGGTACTAAAACACCAGGACACTCGTTTCCCAACGCCTCGCGCTAGAAATGTTTCATGTACGTGGGAAAAACGCGTCGCAGAACAACACACCGGGACACTCGCTTTTCGTTCACGCTTCCTTGTTTACACCTATTCCACGCCGTAGTCGCTTTAGTCTTAAAATTTGCAGTTCTACGTTCCCAATTTCCCTTCTCCACCGTCTTCGTAATTGGGATGTCTGGCGCTGTGTGCTAAGAGAGACTTACAATCTTTGAATATGCATGTATACAGTGCATGCTTCGCCCCTCCCCAGGTTTCGTGTTAGTGGCCGAGATGGCCCGGTCATTTTTTACTCATTAGGGCCAACAAAAAAAAGTGCTCATCAGGTAAGTCTACTAAGAATCTCCGACGAACTATACAGGGATTCAAAAATAATAATAATAAACAGCGACAAACATATATGCTCGGCAGATTTTATTCGGACTAATATTGAAGTGGTGTGGAATTCAAAAATTTAGAAGAAAGTAATAGATAAGAAAAGCGCTTGACGCTTGTTGGTTCCGCAAAATGCATGCATGCCTAAATCGCCTAAAATGCAGACGGCAAATGGGCGGGTTTTGTTTTCTGGTTTAATGAAACTAGGGCGAAGTCTAACTGAAACTTTCACACGCTATTAATTGTTGTCGCAGAAACGTGTATTGGCACAAAGAAAAGTATTGCGCTAATTTTATAACGCTTAAAATTAGCCTATTCGTTTTCACTAAAGCTCTTACTAATGACCGGCGTTGTCAGGCATAATCTCAGATGACCCGCAGACGGAAATGGTTCGCGCAATACTCCATCAAACAATTCCGCGTTATATCATTTTTGTATTTGTACCATATATTTTTTTTTGCCTCCAATGTAAATACCCCCTCTCGCAGCGTGTTTGCCGCGCATCGCGCATCTTTACGTCCGCTAAAACATTCAACCAGGTCGCGCAGTTTGAAGGAAATGCAAATTGGAACTCTCGCAATACGCTGGCACGGCTATATGTCCTCGAAGCGAGATTCGTCTCGAGCGTATGCAAAAAAAAAACTTAATAAATATAACTTCTGTCGGCGAGCATTGATAGCGTCGATATAGCTTTGAAGTTAGTTTACTGCCGTTCGTCTTGGACGCGCCACGCGCACAAATAAATCAAACATGTAGTTATATATTGATGGGTTTGGCGTTTGCATGGTTAAATAAAAGTACTTTTTTTTTAATAAGGCGGGGCATGGACGGCTGCAGGTTTAATGGGAACCATACTTCGCGAATGTCGTACTTTTTCAAAGAATGGGTTTGAGCTAGCTAATTGGTACTGCATGATCAGCAACTTCAAGCCCGAAAATTCTCGGACGCAGGACGAGACGGGCAAGGACAGCTCATGTCCTTGTCCGGAATGTCCTACATAAAAACTTCTTCCCGCTAAAATTGTTAACCGCAATTTATGTTTTTAATAACAACGGCTGCGTGAGTGTCGTTCTTAGTATTTTTACTTTATTACGAAATAAAAATCTTTCCATGCCTACCATTGCTTGCCGAGTGCACACAGCCAGGACCGTGTAACACCCTGCATTTCCACAAAAAAATGCACAACTGGCGGAAATAACACCCCTGTTTGTTTTAATTGAGTAGATTGAAATAATTGATCGAACATAATTTCGAAAAAATAGAAAGAAACACAACACAAAAATTTAGCAACAGCGAAGTGACGAAATAAAAAAAAATGTGCGCACCCTGCGTGCTGGCACCGTTTAAAAAAGCCGCCTGTACTAAAGAGTTGTTCAGCGCCAAGCAGAAAGCTTTGTCACGGCGCCTACGCGAACTGACGCAACCAAGAAGCCGGAGCGAAGTGAACAGGCATCAGAGGGGGAGGCCAAGTTGACAGCCACGAATCGTCCGCTCTCGAGTTAACTTGTTGCCCCGCTAGCCCGCTCCCGGCCCGGTTCATCCCGCGGCCCCATCTTGTGGTGAATCAGCGAACCACGCGTACCCGGCCACGGCCTCCGCGATCGGCTGCCGGCGGCGCGCCGTTGCTCCGGCCGTCCCAATCGCCCGGAGAGAGCGTAAGTTGAAAAGGGGGCGTGGCCGCGCGTTTCGCCCGCACCGCGGCGCGCGGAGCCGATGGTTGAAATGAAAGCCGTGGGTCTATTCGTTTCACCTGCACCACGTGAACCAGTTCAGGCGGTGCAGCACTTCGCCGTTCGTTTCAGTGGTGCAGCTCGCGGCACCTGAACCGCGCCGTTCGATTCACTGGTGGTGCAGACGGGTGCAGGACGAGTTCACGGCTTTGCCTGCACTCCCTGCCGAGGACGTGCAGAAGCAGACGACAAAAGTGCAGGGCTGGTTCCGCCAATGGCGGAACCCACTTTGCACCGCTGTGAACTGGTTCAAGAGGTGCAGGCTGAATCGAATAGACCCCGTGTGTGCTGCAGCGCTCCTCGAAATGGCGTTTCGTCAACTTTCGCTCTTCGTATCGCAGTAAAAAGAAATCATACCTGATGTCATGGATGCAAAGCGACTCATGGAACATGATAATATTTTCGTTTTAGCTAGGATTGCAGCTATACGACTTATTTAATATGTGCCGCATGACGCCCTCGACACACGGAAAATATTCGCTGCTACCAATGGAAAATTTCTGGCGCGTAAATAACGTTCAGTTCGCTTTATAAACTTACTAATCGCTTTATAACGTATAACGTATAACGTATTTTATACAATCTGCATGGTCAATGCAGTTCAGTAGAGCGAAAGGCGCGATCGCGTCAAACCCACGATGGATGGCTGTGCTCTTATGTAGCCTTCGAATTATTGCCTGCTGGGTGGAAGCACCCGCCCTATTTTTAGGATTAACACGTTTAAGGAGTATTACGCTGAGCGATAGCATCAAGGAATGCGGCTATCTGTTTTACACATGCGCGTTAAGGAAGTTACGGTTTCAATTTCAGTCGCAACAAATAAAAAAAAACCTTGAAGGCAGATGCACCCCGATTTCATTGCATTCTTAACGTATTTCGGTTGCCACAGGCACGCCCAATTTTGCCTCTTTTGGATTGAATATCCAAGACATTTAAATTTCTAATTACTGATTTCGAAGCACATCTAAAAGTTAGAAACCAAATGTCTACTGAACGCTCGTCCAAGAGCTGTCTAGTTTTTGTTGAACGTCTATTTACGAACTACACTGCCCTTATGTTCACAAATGTACGCTTTCAAGGCATCTGCATGCCTTGACAAACAGAACAGTTCACACATGAAGCACTTTGTGATACCGGGGCTTAGAAACCACTCTTTTTCCGGAATGCACCCTAGTCCGTGACAGTTGCACCAACATTGGCAAGCAGTGGTCTCACAAACTTAGCCATATGGACAGAATGGTTGTAGCGTATGTTCATCATTCCTTGCTGGGCACGTGAACAGAGGGCAACGTTTTATATGAGGCAAAATCTGTGCTTTGTACGCGCAAGCAGTACGCGCTTTATCAGTATTTAGGATATATAATAGCTGCAGCTGCTTTCAAAAAGGCCAGTTCTTCCTCTACGTCAATATCCTAGACTTGTCCGTATATAAAAAAAAAAGCTGGCGACAGCAGTGTTTGCAAAATCTTTTGAGTTTGACAGCACAACCTACATAAAACTCCTTATAGATTTTCTGCGTTGGGGGAGGGGGGGGGGGGGGTAATTCAGAATGCCTGAGCTGCTTTCTTTGGATAGTGAAGGTGTGCGTTTTATTTAGAGAAACTGCATAAAGCATTACGAATTATACCATCGTAAACGGCGGCTAATTGTCTTAGCTGAGTTGCATGCCGCAAAAAACGAATGTAAATTAAAATCTTGTAGTAAATTAAAAAAAAGCATGTTCGCAAGAATATAATTACTAGGCTGCATAACAGGTGTTCCCTGAACGAGGTAGCAAACAAAAATATACAAATTTTCAATTTCTAACAATAACTGGCAGAAATCAAACACGGCGCCCATATACAAATGCAATCACTGTTCTCGATTGTTATCCATAACCCACCCTATGCGGAAATAGAAATATAACGGCTGTTCCAACAAGGAAGCACCCGATAATTCTGTAGCCGAAAAGTTTTTGCACCGAAATTTCCGCGCGCCTGAATGTCCGCACCGAAACGTCCTGCACCGATCAAACGCAACAATCACAACGCGATTAACTTTTCGCCGTACAGTGACATATCTTGGTTTCAGTGCTATACCTTGAAGCTTCTGAGACAAGCGAACATCATGACCTGGTCGTTTGGTTGATCAGCTAAAAAAAAAATAAAGCTGCAACACAGTTACGCGAATTCCGGCAACGAAGACACGCAGCAACTGAGGCCCCGCAAAGCCGCCGAGAGGAGTCGGTGCGAGCTGCCGAACCATCGGCTAACACCGCCACCTCGCGGCGCGTTGTGGAGTTAGCCAAATTACAGGTTTTTGCTGGGGGATGCGCCGAATGGGACGGCCGGAGCAACGGCGCGCCGCCGGCAGCCGATCGCGGAGGCCGTGACCCGGCTCTCCCATTGAGAAGCGGGTGATGCGTTTGGCATTGTAAAAATACAGGAGGCGATGTGCAGGCACAGAAAAAGTCGCACCGCATCCAACGCGAGCTAATCCAAAGCCGTTACAAGCCACCATACAAAAAGAAAACAATCTGCATCAACCGCGGGTTTGCGCTTCGCATGGCTTCGCTTTGGTCACAGCGCTTACTTGCACACACAAAACCCACTCTGCGTGAAACCGTTTAACCGTTCATGTGCCTTTAAAACCTGATCAGACGAACTTCGGCTGCTCCTCACCATATTACGCGCTTTTCGACCCGCCCGCAAATGGTAAATCGCAGGTGCTTGGTCGCGGCGCCCGACTCTGGTTTCGTTCCACTCCGTGGCGTTTGCTGACAGCTGCGGCCAACCCGTTGAACTGCTACTGCAGCCCTGTCAATGCCGCTTCGTGAGCATATCATCGCCCGGTGCGCTGCCAGTCGCCCGCACGATTTCTGGAACCAGGAAAATCCCGACGGAGCCCCGCTGGCTTGGATCAAAAGTGCCCATTGACTGCGCAGGTGCGTATATGCATGGATCGCGACACCTGTATCGCTGCTGCTGTTCGGCGTTTTGCATGCGTGTGTCCAATTGAGACAGTATACTTTTGGCGTACGCATTTGTGCGCAAGTGTTCACTGAAGACATTCATGACAGCTTAAAGCGACATTGAAAAAGTCCTGTAATACCCATGCGTGTTGTCGTTCGGCTGGGTAAATCCGGCTTGCTTGCTTGCAGAAGCTTCCACCGTGCGCGCAGAAGAAGCAGTTCTAAATGGAAAAGGGATCTCCGCAAAAAAAAAAAAAAAAAGTGAAAACCAGGGGTCCGATCACTTTCACTGTGCGCGTTCATGATCATTTAAACAAAAATTACACTTCTGAGGTCTTCCGTTTTGCCATACATTTGAGCCAAACATAACGGAGAAATTTCGTGCGTAAAAAGCACACACGGGCTTTGTTACTCCCTTCTAGGGTAAACTAGGATAGAAGCAAGACTATGATAAATTTCTGATTAGACGTTTAATTTCCAAGCAAAGAGCGCCTCTCTTGTGTTGGTATATTAAAAAGTTGACTTAATTTTAATGAAATATTTATGCTTTGAGCCGATGAGCCCATTCCTACAACGATGCAGGTAGGGCATAATTTAAAAAGAAGTCAAATTGTTGCATATACCAACCCAAGAGGGGCGTTCTTTGCTTAGAAATTAAACGTCTAGAGCAGGGGTTCTCAAGCATGTTGGTCCGAGGGAACCCTGCTAAGTTCCGTTAAGTGCCAAGGAACTCCCCCCCCACCCCCCCTTCCGCCATTTTTCATTCCGTTAATGCTACATTAACGTGCAATAAATTCAAAAGCAAGCAAGGGTATCGTTTTTTCCCCCCGTCGACTTTACGCGAATGCGTACGCCAGCGGCACCTATCTCCAAACAGGAGAAATGCACATGGGGGTAATATAAGGCCGAGATTCAAGTGCAATAGTTTAACCACATGGCCCGTTTTCGGAGTCTGGCTGGCTACAAGCTGCTGGCGAGATTTATTGCGCAGCTCGCGCATTTCTGTTATGCGCCGAGATGTGCTTACTGACACTCGGGCGTGAGTAATGGAGGTTCCTTAGATCGATCGCACCTCAAGTTCACCACATAAGACTTTGCGACTGCGGAACCAGGGAAAATTTATCAGTGGCTTGCGGAATCCTGAGGAGGGGCCTGCGGAACCCCTAGATTCCGCGGAACCAACTATGAGAAACTATGGTCTAGAGCAGAAGTTTACCGTAGTCCTTTTTTTTTTTTCAACGTGGTGGTACAGTTAGGCAACGATTGTT
Organism: Haemaphysalis longicornis; assembly: GCF_048455015.1. Lineage (NCBI taxonomy): Eukaryota > Metazoa > Arthropoda > Arachnida > Ixodida > Ixodidae > Haemaphysalis > Haemaphysalis longicornis. The sequence continues at coordinate 177,061,698 of NW_027526385.1, read as the reverse complement.
AATGCCAAACGTACCAATCATGACAGCCAAATCGTAAAGGCGCCGAAAAAGCCGCCAAATCCTGGCAGGTGCATATGTGGCCGGTTCCAATTAATCTTGCGTGTGAATGTTCATGTGCAGTTTTAACAATTTGTTTCACTGCAAGTCACAATGTATTTCACTGTGGTAATACCCATCTTTTTGGTTCCTTTCACGTCTGTTCATCAGAGTGCAGTTAGTGGCAGAAACATGGCTTGTTAGTCTAGCTATTGTATTCCAAGCACGTTAGTGTGGCTACATCGGCTGACTTTTCACTTACTACCTCAAGTGCACTGTCAAATTGAACTTCCTTTGCTTGCACTTCTTCCCCCGCGAGTGCGGAAGAGGCGGCTATTGCTCTTGCATTAACACTGCGGCCTTCCCCTGCGATCATAATCTCCGATTCGAAGACGGCCATTCGAAATTTCGCCCGGGGCCGCATTTCTGCCCTGGCACTCAAAATCCTTCTTCAAAATCCCCCTGACTCCCCCACCGAGCTGGTATGGACCCCAGCCCACACGGGCGTGGGAGGGAACGAGGCAGCACACAGAGCCGCTCGAAAGCTCACCTTCCGAGCGGGTCCTAGCCTTGAACCCTTCCATGGAGCCCTGTCAGCTCGAGATCGGCTCCTTTCCTTTCATGAGATTACGTCTCATTACCGCCTCTCCCGCCGTCTACTGCCCCCTGCACACCCGGCACTCTCTCACACCGAAGAACGCCTATGGCGCTTAGTGCAAACGTACACCCTTCCTTGCCTGTCCCGCCTCCACCGCTTGTACCCCGGTCTGTACCCTTCACCCCACTGCCCCGCTTGTGGGGTGGTCCAAACCATGGATCACCTCCTCTGGCAATGCCCCCACAACCCATTCCCCCCATATCGAGACGGTGAGCACTGGGCGAGGGCGTTGGGCAGCTCGGATTCGGCGGTGCAAGATGCCATCGTCGCCCGGGCTGCCAAAGTCACCGGGGACCTTCCTCCCTCGGTCACCACCCCTCCCCAGAATTAGCCCTTGCGGCAATAAAAGTTTTTTCTCTCTCTCTCTCTCTCTCTCTCTCTCCTTTGCTTGAGAAATATACAGCACAGAAGCTTCCACATTTTACAATGTAACTGAATTTTGGCAATTAAGGTGGCTGGAGTAGTTTGAATAAGGGAACGAACATACTGCACCTGTCTTTTTTTATTTTTTTTCCTCCGTTTGAGTAGAAATTTTGTTTCAACTACTATTTGCATTTGCTGAATTTGCTGTGATTCTACTGTGCGGGCTTGTGTACATGCATTTGAGGGGTGTGAATGGGCAAATACTGCTGTCACTGGTCATACATTAAGCTGGCCACTTTCTGATAGAGTATTTGAAGAGGCCATGAAGACAAAATACAAGTTTGTTTCATTACAAAGAATGCCGTGTCCAAATAACAGTGATAATCATTTTGTCGCACACTTCAAACAAATAAGCGTGTTATGAAGGAAAACACGTGAAGCAGTGGCGACTCTCCAGCTGATTTCCGGCAATTTCTCTGTGATGCCACAGAACCTTGTTTGTGCGACAGGTGGCTACGGCACCGCCAAGAACCATGACTGGGCGGTTGTAGTGGGGCCTCTAGTCCAGTTTGATCATATCACTTGAAGGGGGGACATGGCTCCTCAAACAGCTTCCTTTAATTGTTAAGTAAAAACTGTGCAACTCTTGCTGCTTTTTTTTGCATTTATTTCAAACATGCCATTATTTCTTGAGTCAGTCAATTAGTTCCCGACGTAATCAGAGATAATTAGACATTTTTGAAGGGACAATAGACAAAGCAGTGCTAGTCGTAAAACTGTAATCTTTATGTTTTCCAATACTAGGAACCCTGGTGAATGCAATAAAAGAATCGGTTTTTTGATGCATCGCTTGGAACTAATTTTACTGCTCATTAAACCTTGGTGGCACCAGTGGCAAGGAACCATTTCGAATGCCCATTTCAAACACCAAAGTTTAATGTGGTATAAAATTAGTTACAAGCGGTGCATAAAAAAAAAACGATTATCTTATTGCATTCACCAGGGTTCCTAGTATTGAAAAATATAAAGATTACAGTTTTACGAATAGCACTGTTCTGTCTATTGTTTCTCCAAAAATGGCTAATTATCTCTGATTATGTCGGGAACTAATTGACTGACTCAAAAAACAATGCATGTTTGAAATAAGTGTGGGAAAAGCAGTAAGACTGACAAGTTGCACAGAGTTTACTTAACAACTAAAGGAAGCTGTTTCAAGAGCCAATTGAAGATAGACGAGGTGAAGTGAGCTGGAAAGCAGGGGATGAAAGTGTGGCAAAAGTGGGAGGGGGTGGGCGGTATGCCGAGGCAGCGCGAGACTTGCTGCCCAGCGGCGGCACACTACGAGGTAAACCGAGAGAACGAAGAAGCCACCGAAGATAGAATGAGGATAAGCAGGAAAGCGGAAGACGAAAGTGTGGCAAAAGTGTGAGAATGCAGAAAGAACGAGAGAATGCCCGAGTATAGTGCGCACCATCGTGCGTTCGCTGATGAGCCGATTATTGCCTGAGACGCAGCAGGTTCGCGCTGCGCCCAAATTTCGCATTAGGGAGTATCGTAATAATCAGCCAATTTTTTAATGTTCCTCCGGGTTTTTTTTCTTTTGTTGTTTTTTTTTAGTTAAGCAATTTTTCTCGCAGCTATAATGAAGCTGAGTGAGTTATCAAGAGCTACTCTTTTGAATTCAACAAAGTTGTACCTTGTGTTTATGGCCCCTTTAATCCTGAATATTTTTCCCTCCATCTGGTGAACAGTAGTGGGGCTAGTTGGTGTAGACTCACGGTGTTCAAAACAGCGGAAGGTAGACAGGGGCAGAAGAAGAAACGATGATGGCACAGCACTGAACTCACAACTCAAATTTCCTTAGAAAAGAAAACATATATTTATATTAATGAAGCGGTACAGTCACCTGAACACACATCACGGCAAAAGTGTGCAATGTGTTCCTCAAGGTGTTGCGCTAAGACCAACCCTTTTCAACCTAGATATAATCGGGCTTGTCCACGCTCTACCGAAGACTGTCTGTGTATCCATTTACGCCAATGACATCTGCCTCAGGGCTTCGTGTTAACCGCAAGTTATCATCCGCAAACATTGCATCTGTGTTTCTCTGGATTCAACAAAGGATTATACTCTGCTTGCAGACAGGAAATCAAATTCCCGATCTATAGTAATGATACATATGAACTCACACACCTACCCGCGGTTCTTCTGATATGAAAAGGTTTTGCCACCTCCCTGACATGTTGAACAGTGTGTGAACGTGCACTGACAGTGAGTGCAATGCCTGCTTTGCAGTGCCGTGCAGAGTTGGGGTGGCAGGGTTGCCATGAAGTTCAACGGGGCCCCCAAGCAATACGTGCCACTGCCCCAGAGCCAGAGCGATGACGAGCTCTTCCGGCCGGACGATCGCCACACCCAGAGTCACCATGATGCGGCCACCGCTGCCACCCCGGCGGCCACTTCGGCCAATGGCCGGCCGGCCACGGTTCCCGGGTCGTCCGCTTTCCCCTACAAGAGGTCGGCGAGTGTGGCCACCACCCAACATGAGAGAAAACAGGCCACTGGCCTCTTGGCAGTGGTAAGTGCATCCGTGTAAGCCCACTTTTGTTGCTGCAGATTTCCAACGCGGTAGCATTTGCGGTGTCCGTCCGTAGCGTTGCACGAGTAGTGGACGAGAGAGGTAATGAACAATGACAAGCGTAGGTTCCCATCCATCATGTGTACGAATGCTATCACATTTAAAAACTTCAGTGAACCCTTTGTGAGAATCTATGGCTGAAAATATTTTTTCTAGCTGGAATATTGAATCAGAAATTTCTTCTAGCTTGAAATAGGCAGAATTTTTAGCTAGAAATTCAGTTTTTAGCTCATCTCTAGCTGTATTGAGTATTTGTTCCGGCTCGCAGCTATCACTTCCAGCTAGCATTTGTCAGTCCGGCTGGAAGAGAAAAAAAACCTGCAAGCTGGAAATAATCGTCTCTAGCTGGACTAAGAATTTTTCTAGTTAGAAGCTGTCGATTCCAGCTAGAATCTATAAATATAGTCAGAAATGAAGCTGGTATTTATGATTTCTTGCTATACTCGGTTACAACTCAAGAACGGTACCACCTCATGTAGCATATCACTCTGCCAAAGCGCCGGACCTGTGACGTCAGTGCGCACGCATTTTGAAAGGGGTTTGCTATGAATGCGTGATATCGTCTGCCTTGTCTCACGCAGTTTGTTTGTCGTCACTGGAGCCGTTTATAAGCATATTAAGTCCAAAAAATCACGGGAACGGCTCATGCCATGTTCAAAATATTCCCAGTAACGCCCTACTTGCGCCGCGCGGAGGAACATCCGGCTAAGGGTGATAAGGCACAGCGGCAACTTCCGGTGCCGTTCATAAGTTGTCACCGAGTATAGAAATGCTCTTTCCATTTTCATGGGGGTAGGCTCTAGGGACAAAGACCGCCAAGCAACCATAGAGATAGAAGGGCGACCGTAGAGATCACAGGGTTTTGCGGTGACTATGAGTAGCATCAAGCAGCTTGAGCAAGTCACCCTCGTGACGATCAGTGTCGGTGATGACGATGTCATCAATGCTGCAGCAATGATGATACGAAAGTTTCTACATCCTTGTTATAATGAAACTGCTTAATTAGAAATCTCCCTTTATTTGAGCTGTGTTAAGGTCACCACTGTAGTGTAGACCTTGTATCGCACCTGATTTTTACGAAGTGTCGCTTATAACAAAACCAGCTTCTGTTCTGAGGGCTTTGCTATAATGAGTGTTACTGTACTTTCAGGATTAGCGTAGAGATAGTTTCAAAGGCGGGTGACAACGAGAGTTAAGGAGGAAGATGAAAAAGATTGGCAGATCCCCAGACACTGGCGAAAGCTAGAAAGTCACACATCCTCTAGGTCCTGAAGCTGTGATAACGTGGTTTACATATGACCTCACTGCTCAAAGCAGTGGGATCTTTCATTGTTAAGCGGGCCGTGAAGACGACAAAATGCAACTCTGTTCAATTTGAAAGAACTTGCCTTTGGTATCTCACTCTGCTGTATTCCAGCCACAAAAGGTGCTTTTTCAACTGAAATAATGGAAGAAATGTTGCAAACCTTTCGAATTTCTCGCTATGGCAACTTAACGTTGGCAGGAGTGATGCAGTAGAGGCCAGTACCAACTGCACGTTAGCGTTCGAGTGATACAATCAAAGGAAACTAGAGGCCCTCTCTTCAAGTGGCGCGAAGTCGTGTTTCTTGGCGGTGGCTTCAGTCGGTGGCCACTAATTACCCAAACAAGATTCGGTGACATCATTCAGGCCCGACCAGAAAGCGGCTGGACAATGCACTGCTTCATCTGATTTCCTTCATGGTGGTCAGCGCGAACGGAAAAACACACAAAGAAGAGAATAGACGACACAGGCGCTGTGTCGTCTATTCTTGCAGACGACGCAGCACCTGTGTCGTCTATTCTCTTCTTGGTGTGTTGTTTCCACCATGAATGCTATCCAACTCGCCCAATTTGCTACCTTGTTGCATCTGATTTCCTTTCTATCTCGGCTATTTGTCTCCAGTTTGCGATAACATTGGTGCCACTGTCGTAGGGGCAGAGCAGTCTTTTGAGTGAACCCAGCTTGTATTTGGTCTTCACGGCCCCGCTAAGCCTTTTCAGCCCGCATGAGCAGTCACGCCCCTCTTTGTCCTTGCACAGGGAGGAGGAGGGGGTGGAGGCGGAGTGCCGGCCTCCTCCTCCCCCGAGTGGGCGGTGGAGGGCAAGGAGGCCCCCCTGTCCCCGTGCCGCAAGTTCTGCCTGGTGCTGAGCCTGCTGGCGAGTGGCCTGTTCGTGGTCGGCCTGGGCTGGCTCGTGCCCTGCCGCTACGGCAGCCTGCAGGCGCTCGAGAGCGTGCCCATCATGCTCAAGCACTGGGAGCACCTGTACCAGGGGCTCGGTGAGTGGGGGCAGAAGAGGGGGTGCGGAACCCCCCCCTCTGCAAGGAATGCCAGCGGAGTTAATGCAATTCAGTAACTGTACGCAGCGTACAGATTAACGATGTTGTACACCACACAAGTGTCTTGGAAAGTAACCTTTAGAGGTAGGTTCTGCGCCCGACACGACTTGTCGAGCCCCCCAGACCGCACCCTGTGTGCTTGACCTACATGCTAGTCATTGCCAGGGGCATCCTAAGCCTAAGTCTCATGCAACTTCACACATACTTTTTAGCCCCTATTTTCTGAATGAGACAGTGTGCATGCTTGAAACATGAAGATTTAAGAATTTCTTTTGCCTTAAAATGTGGTAGCTTAAATAAGTTCTTATTTAAGCTACTGTACTGTACTGTACTATACTCATGTTGTCATTACCTGCCCTTCGATCTTACGACACCCCAGTCATGCAAAGTTTTTGTGTTATCCTGAGAAGGCCATATAATCAAGGTTTGGCTCTATCTAATACCCTGAATGTGCTTTTGAAAATTCTGTGAAACACTGGGCACCACCATGTTCTGTTTTTTAACCTCACGGTGGAAATTGTGAGGTCAGACTATGATTAGGAGCATTGGCACGTGGACTTGAAAACTTGCATGAAATGAACCTGGAAGGTTTTCTAGAATGTTTTTTTATTTTACTAGCTCCGTTGTACTCTTGATCTGCAACTTTCATGCTCTAACACCGCAGAAGAAAAATTTCAATGAAACTAGAGGGGTATTAGTGGTTGGGCAGCAGCGTTTATGGTTGAGTGGTATGCGAAAAACTGAGGGTGCTTGTTGTTGTCATTGCCGCGCAGGTTGGTATGCGTAACCAACATTTGTACGATGGGAAGCCAATTTTTAATTTCTTCGCTTTTTGTGTAAACTGTCTTCGGGTGCAGAGGCTTCAGTTTTGTGTTCCCCACAGACCCCTGTGTTTTTTGTTCATAAGTGCAACCAGCTCTTGTCAGCCACCTGGTTGGCAGCAATAAATCTTTTGGAGCTCCACCTTTTTGTTGAGAAAACAATTTCTTATTTTTTTTCAGTTACGTTGTTTCTTTTTCGTAAGCCATGCCAAGTAGCGGTGGAATGTTTTTTTGCACATCATGAAGGCATACTTACTGAAGTGTGGCTTGTCTAGAAACTTGTGCCAGATTTCCCTCTAGTATATATTGGTATTGATACAATGATAGAAGAGCAGGTTATGGGGACTGATACCCTGTACCTTCAGCAAGGACGATACACTGATAGAAGGAGAGGGAGCACCATACATTTACAGTACTTGCACTATTGAGGGCCGAAATAGATGCAGAGAAGAACCAGACATCACCCTCTTCTATAAGAACCAGACATCACCCTCCAACGATGTCCTTGGCATCGTTTTTCGACAACACCAGTGTGTTACATTTTGAAGGCTTGGGAAAAACCGGTGAAAAAAGACACAAACACGGATGGGAAAAGAGACAACACACATGCTGGACTAGCAACTGAGTGCGTGTGTTGTCTCTTCTTCCCTTCGTATTTGTGTCTTTTTTCACTGGTTTTTTGTTTCACTGGCTTTACTGGTTTCACTGGTATCACTGGGTTTTTTTTTTTTTTTTTTCGTTTCACTGGTTTGCGTCTTTTTTCGCTGATATTTTCCAAACACTGAAAACATACAATAAATACTACAGTATAAAACTCTATGGTCGTGGGGGCTCTTCCCGCCTATCTCCTTGCAGTGCTGACGTCGAACGTGGAGGCCTCGTTTAAAGACAGTGGGCAGCGCGAGTGCACAGTGCACTTGGGCTTCCGGCGCTTTGCGGATGACGGCACCCCTTCGATGGGCATGATGGCGGTCAACGGCATGACGGGCACCACCCTGTGGAAGAGGGAGCTGTACGCAGCGGCCGTACACCAGCAGTGTCTCTCGGACGTGTGCTTTGCACTGGGCGACGGCTCCAACGCCCTCTTGGCCGCACTCAACAAGACCTCCGGTCAGTGGACCTCTCACCTTTCCCAGCACTCTCTGCCATACTTGGGTACCAGTTAAAAGGGCCACATGGGTCTTTGGGACCAAAAAATTCCCCCCCAAAGCATTTTTTTTAGGTCTCACTTTTCCCTTAGCTTGCACAGTTTTTCCTCTGAAAGGCTGGTACTTGAACAATAGCAGGTACTTATAAAAGCCGTACAGGCCTGATTTTGATGACAAAAATTACAATTTTTTCATAATTTTCTCCTTCTTCACCACGAGCAGCATTGCAGAGATAGAAAATTTTCTAGGGGTACACCCCAGCTTGTAAAGTAGCTAGAAAGATAATTTCTTTTCTTTTTCTTTCTTTCTTTATTGTTTCTTTCCGTACAGAAAGGGGAGCAGAGGCAGAAGGCTGGGAGCCTGACTAGGGCCCCTGCTCCGGTGGCAGGCAGCGTGCGGGCACAGTATATTATATTGCACACTTGCAGTACAGTGTACAAAACAAAAAACAAAAAAACAAAAACAAAAGAGGGCTACAGACTACAGAGAGTACATTTGCAGTCGTGCTCCTCGAACGCTCAATGTGCGACTACTTTGCACCAAAAAGAATACTGAACCAAATTTTCACACAGGATATGGTATCAAAACACTCACGTGTTTTTTTGTGCAGTGCAAGGAGTGAATGAACAACAAAATACACCCGAAACAGACTCTTACTTCAGCATAGATATCTACAATGCAACAAAACATCAAAAGAACGAACAACAAACTGAATTTTGAAACCATCCAATAAGGGAAGCAGATTTTTGTATTTTGTGTTTCGATAGTTGTAATTAATTAGCATTATTTTTAATTTGTTAGCAGGAGTTCTTCAAACCTAGAAGTTAGAATTGACGTAAACTTGTATGAGATTGCAAAACAAAAAAACTGATTCCCACATTTCATTCTCCACAACCTCTGGTATCTATTCATTCCTTTCTGATAATTTTTCGTTGATTAGTCATCTTTCTGTTGTTCCCAAGAACAATCAAGATTTCTAATTATCTCAGAATCTAAATGTCCTACATCAAAACTAATTGAATATTTGAAATCAACTAAAAAAAACTGAACAAATCCATAGAGTTTCATGAAGATTGGTTGGAAGGCAAAAAAAAAAAAAGTTTCCAAGAGCAGCAGCACAATAGCTCATGTGCATCACTCCACCGAAGCGACAGACCCGGACGCCGATGCGCGCAGGACTTTCGATAGGAAAATTTGGGTAATGTGTGCCATTGTCGACGTTTTCTCACCTAGTTACTCTTTTGTCGGTGCAGTAATTTACTGCCAGATCAAGTCCGAAAAATCAGGAAAACGGCTAGCGTCTCGTTCGAAATACTCACAGTAACGCACTCTTTGCGCCGCATGAAGGAAGAACTGGATGTGGTGACGGGGCACAGTGGTAACTTCTGTCATCGTTCTTAAGTTGTACCCAAGTATAACCCAGTCGTCTGTGTAACATTGCTCGATTGACATTACTTGGCAAGTGAGCCGTGGCATTTGTCAGACCACATTCAAGTCCTCCGCACTGTTAAAGCACCACGAATACAAAATCCAACTTTGTTTACTTTGAAATAAAATTCGGGAATAATTGAAGAACTTCTAAATCTCGCATTTCAGTCACATATTATGGCCAGGAATGATGAAATGTGGGCCTCTGCTAAAAACATACCGTATTTATTTGAACATAGGGCGAAATTTTTTTTCCAAAATTCATAGACTCAGTCATACCCCACCTTATATTTATTTGAAGCTCAGTATATATATATATATATATATATATATATATATATATATATATATATATATATATATATATATATATATATATATATATATATATATATATATATATATATATATATATATATATATATATATATATATATATATGGCGATTTTTTTTTTAACCCTACAAACTGCACCCTCACTTAATAATCGTGGCCGCCTTATAATCGAATAAATACAGTAGTTGCCAGTGTCTTAACTGCATGGTAGCATTCAGGTGATGATGTGTTTCAATTTTAACGGAACTGGAGGCCCCACTACAATTTCCCAGTCATATTTCTTGGTGGTGGCATTTGTCGACAGCCGCTAATCTCACAGGGAAGTTTCTGTGTTATCATAAAGGCCTGGCCAGAAAGTGGGTGGGGAGCCACCACTGATTCATGTGTTTTCCTTGTGTCGTTTATTTGTTAGTAGTTTATGATTAATTTTGCATCACTGTTGTCGAGACTAAGCAGTCATCTAAATGAACCAAGCTGGTGTTTTTGTCTGCGTGGCTCCTTTAAAGAACACATACAAGATTTTGATCTTCCTCCTGTGCTTGTTTCCAGTTTGATGGTACTGTATTTATTCAATTGTAAGGCAGTCACGATTATAAGGTGGAAGTGCGGTTTGGGGAGTCAAAAAAGAAAAAAAGTATATTTCTGAGCTTCAAATATCAGGCGGTGTGTGACTTTAAGACTACAAATTTTGGAAAAAAACCTCGCCTTATATTTGAATAAATACGGTAATCACGTTTTATTATGTTTGTTACCACCTAGCACAACTTTCTGCTTTAACGGTCTCGGAGACTAGTATGTAGTAGTTTTAGACTCGGAGATGTGGCACGCCGCACCTCTAAGTGAAAACCATTTGAGAACACATCTCAAAGTGATCCTCTCGGGGGGACAGATTTCACTTGCACCAGTTTAGTGGCTGTGAAAAAGCTTAATTAACTTCACTCCAAATTGCATTTGCTGTAGTAGAAAGCGTGAAAGCAAGGTGAACTGGATCACATGACTCTCCAGATTGCATTCAGTTGTGTTCATAGAATAGTGTCACGAAGACAACAATCAAAATTCGTTTCAAAGAACACTGACGTACAGTAAGGCGACAGTTATAACTCAATTTTTGATTGAATTGGCTCTACTTAATTTCCTCGGTAGAGTGTTTTTTTTTTTTTTTTTTTTTACAATGAAACTGCAAACGCTAGTTCTTAATGTGGTGTTGGTTGTAACGAAAGATCTTTCTTTTTCTCACTGCATGGTTAACAAAAAAGCACCTTTTCCAATGGAGGCGAAAAGCAAAACCCCCCATGTTTTAATTGCAGTTTCGGCACACTTCCAAGATCACGGCGTGCCTTGTAGCCTAGGAGTAGCTTTGGAGCATTAAAAGCCATATGTTGAGAGCTTGTAGCATGAGCTGCCTGACCACATCACTCCCCCCCCCCTGTGGTGTTTACTACTGGCTGTTTGATTGCCACCACAAGCTCGTGTTGTTGTTGTGCCTAAATGAAGCCATGCAAAGGCGGCAACCAAGGCCCAGTTAGTACACATGTGGTTGCCGAAAACAGCCAATGAGAGCGAGCATGTCGTGACACGAACGTTTATGGTGTCAGTAGTTCTGCTGGTGCATTAGAAGCTGAACTGATCAATTGGACGGGAAGTTCCCTGGCTGAGTGTGAAGTTTTTCTGCAAGCAGAGTTCACTACCCCAAAGCGTGTTTGGGCCAGTTGAACAATGAAGTTTGGAGCGTTAGACTGTCACGCTGCGCTTAGTGAAGCGAAAGCAGAAATTTCGTATGGCTTTAGGTGCCTGAATGGGCTGTGTGGCAGCCATTCCCAAAAAGCACCGTGTGGCTGCATGCATTTTCTGCCGTGTCAGAAACAGGGGTGCTTATGTACCGCAATTGCAAAAATAAAAGAAAAAAAAATTCTTAGAATTTTGGGGGCTAAAATGGGAGCACAGATATATTGTGCGAGTCCCCTGACTATGCTGGCTAAAGCTGGTTACTCGCTAAAATTTACTATCGAAGGTCTGAAAGAACAAACATAACATTTACAGTGCAGTGCTTTTTAAAAAGCATTGGGCATGTGCGAGCATTCAAAATATCGAACGCAATGTAGAAAAAAATTTAATATTGTTAACAAAGAAGCTCTCACTTCAGATGCGATTTTGTTTCAAAGAGGTTTTGGGAAAAATTGTGGAGTGCACTTATTGTGGTTTTGTAAAGGCAGGCAAACTGCTTTGTTGTTCTGCTTGTATGGAGAAAATCTTCTTTGGGCGTTTGTGACGTGTCTTTTGCTGATCAAACGCACTCCTCACAGAGTGCCAACATTGGGCTTGAGCTGAGTTTTCTTCTCTTAGGAATGCATTCGCAATGTGAGAAGCTATGCTAACGGCGTGCAATGTTTGGGAAGGTCCTTTTTTTATTTTTCCCATACCAGTGAGTAGGAAAAACTCACTAGCCTGTATTTACAGCCACGCCCTGTGTTACCGTTTGCATTTTCCTTTAAAGGGCCACAAAGACAAAATACTACAACTTTGGTTCATTGAAATAGGCTGCTTTGTCGAAATAACATTGGCAGCAATTTTATGGCAAACTTTAAACAAGTAATCGAGGTACTATTCGGGAAAGCATATGAAGCACAGGTTGCTGCCCAGCCACTATCTGGTGAAATCTTTACGATGTCATGTTATCTTGCTCGTGTGATTGGTGGTCACTGACCTGAGTCACCGCCATGAAACGTGTCTGGGTAATTGCAGTGGGGCTTCTAGTTCCGTTTGATTTCCTCACTTGAGTGCTAGCATGCAGTTAACACTATATGATAACTAGGTATGTTTTTAGTTTTGGCTCATACATATTATCTCTCTCCTCACCACATAATTCCACTGTAGCGTAAAAGTTGGAAGCTTTCAAATATTTCTGGCGTATTTTTGGTTAGAAGAACATCTTTTCTGGCTGCAGTGAAGCTGTTCTTTCAAACGAACTAAGTTGTATTTCATCTTCAAGGCCTCTTTTTTGAATAGTCAGCTTGGGGACTTGGCTTTTGAGTTTTAATAACAGCTCTTGTCAGATGGTCAGTGATCGAGCAGTGATGCGCAAACTGCATTTACTATAAAGCCTGAGAACAGGGTGAACCTGGTTGGGACAGGTTGGGGGCAAAGACTTTTAAAGGCACTCAAGTTTCCACAAAACATCTGTTTGCGTTGTTCAAACCCACCCTGGTCAGGCATTGTATTTCGGTGCAAGCTGGCAGGTTAGGCTCCTGGCCTTGCTTTTTCTGATCTCGAAAGGTAAACAACAGCCAGAACTGTACTAGAGTCCAGCGCAACCTAAAGGTCCCCAGGTGGTCACAACCGATTCATAGCCCACTGCTACGACATGCCTCGCTGCCCACATCAGGTTACGGCGTGTAAGGCTTGAATTGAAACTTTTCTTTTTAAAGCACAGCTTTACATGCCCTTCTCTCGGCCTTTCGAAGCAGCTTGTGGGAAATTGAGGCGCATCCTCAATTCAGAACAATGACTCTAATGGCAATGTAAACATTATTGAGGGCATCATTTTACGCCGATTCTTCCCACGTATGCATGGGACACCTCCTCTCTCTACCACAGGCGAGGTGCTGTGGTATGCACACGATCACGGAGGTCGCCTTCCGGGTCTGCAGTCCATCTCGGACTTCCACGTTGTGCCGGACTGCAATGGGGATGGGCTGCCAGACCTGGTCATCTCACTCCAGGTGATCCAACGTGTTTGTTTGAGAGTGGCTGGCTGCTTTTCATGTCAAAATAATGCGACTTAACCAAGTATTCTGTTTCAAAGTTTACAAAATATGTCGAAAGTCACAGCGACAAGAAAAGCAATTCACAGAGAATCAAACAAATCCTCCTGAACAAACACAAGCCAGATGGAGTGATTGTGAATCTAAGTGTTTTGCACCTTTGTCCATGAACCCCACTGATGGGTCAGTGATCATAGTGGTGGTGGTGGTTGCAAAACGTTTATTGAGCTTAAAGGGAAGGGGTATAAGGGCGTGGTTAGCCTCCTAAGTCCAGGAGGCCTCTTGTCTGGGCTGCCTCCAGTGCGTGCCGCACCAGGGCGACCTGGCGCTCCGGTGCGGAGCTGGTCAGCTCGGACTCCCACTGCTCAGGGGAAGAGGAGGGGTGGGGATGTGGGTGTTGGGGGCAGGAGAAGACGAGGTGGTAGGTGTTGAGAGGGATGTGACAATGTGGGCAGTCGGGTGGAAAGAGAGAAGGGGAAATGTGGTATAGAATGATGTGGTTAAAGTAGGTTTCGGTCTGTAGTCGGCGGAGGATGTAGGCCTGTTGGGCGGTGAGGGAAGGGTGGGGGGGCGGGTATCGCCGTCGGGAGTTAGTGTGGTGGGAGAGGATGGAGTTGTACGTGGGGTCGAGAGGTGTCAGGGCTGCTGGGTCGGGGGGTGGGGGAGTTATTTGGTCGAGGCTAGGCGAGGGAAGTGCCCGGGTAATGAGTGCGCGGGCTGCGGCGTGGGCCACTTCATTCCCTGCCAGGCCGGAGTGGCCGGGGGTCCAGACAATGGATAGGTCAATGTCTTCAGGGAGGCGTTGAAGGAGGTGAATGGCTGCTGGCGGGGCGAGGCCGGCTTTGTAGAGGCGGAAGGCTTGCTGTGAGTCGGTTATTATGGTCAGGTAGGGTTGGTGGCAGTGGGTCAGGGCAGCGTGGGCGATGGCGAGGGACTCGGCGGTGAGCGTGGGGATGTGGCGGTAGGAGGCCGCGGTGGGGAGGCGGCCCTCGTTGTTGAGGACTGCAATGGTGGTGCTGTGGCGGGTTGAGGACTGCGCTATGTCGGTATAGCGGGTGTATAGGAAATTTTTTTTTATCTCGAACACTTGGGAAATTTTACAAGTTTCCTGTTCTATATTTCTTTGCAAGATGCTCACTCCTTCACGTATGAAACAGCATTTATTGCATTGCATTGCATTGCAAGATTGCTTTCCATGCCCGATTTCAAATTGTTCAGATTTTCTCCGAGGCTGTCATTTATGCAATGCCCCATCCATCCCACGCGTGACTGCCCGTGAGCTTGATTTCCTACACAGAATTGCTAACAGGTTTTTCAAAAGTCCTAGATAGTTAGAGTGTTCTGCTGCTTATAGCACTAGCTCTTCTTTTTTTTTGGTTCTCAAGCCGGCAGATGTACCTAATCTCCAGGGATGCCGAGAAGAAACAATGAGACCTTCAGTCAGCAGTCAGTGACCTGTGTCCTGTCGTCGTGCTCAAACAGTGCAGTTTCTGTTCAGTTCCGCTCAAGGTGTAGGCAGTGTTCACCTTTTAGTTTGTGCTGGCTGTGTGCATGGTTAGAGCCCTGTAACGTTATACTACAGTCTAGCCCATTGTAATGATACCGTTTATAACAATGTATCGGATATAACGATGAACAGCTACGGCACAGTCCACTTTTGCATGCTTTTTGTGGTAAAATAGTCTGCTTATCACAATGCTGCAGTGCTGTGATATCGGATATAACGATTGAATGCAGTTACAGCGTGCACCAAAAATTGCGAACTGGCGCCGGCTCCCTGTGCCGACCATGCCGGTGGCACGCGTCGCGATGTGCCTCACATCGCGTCCACCCCTTGGAAAACGATTTGACTTTGCCACTTACAAGGAAGCAAAGGGAGGAGGGGAGCAGTTTTCCTTCTGAACACCCCTCCCAGTGCTACCGCTTTGGCATCGTGCCAGTGCCACTTGCTCGCGCGTTTGCCTGTTGTGTTACGTGCACACCACTTTGAGTGGGTGCCTCTTCAAGTGCCTCCATTTTTCCGTTGAGGGGATGTCAGGGCCGATGTTTTGGAAACGTCCGAGTGCCTCACTGAAGAGGTGATCTCCACACGGCGTTCCATCGTCACGGCGTAACCCAGACGCTTCGAAAGCCAAGTGGGTGGATACAGTCATAAGGGTTCATGACTCATGAAACCGCTGGCGCTTGTCATGCATCTCGTCATTGTATAGCGCAAAGAAAACTGCCGGTACATTTGAGGCAAAATATATGTAATTAACCGGCAACGCCCACGTTCATTTAGTTAGGAACGCTCCTTGGGTTGGTTTTTACGATAGCAAGCGAAAAAACGTGGCACTGCAACGCCGCCACATGCGGGAGAAAAAGGCGAATCACGTTTAAAATATTACGCAAAAAACTGCTCCGTCAGGAACTATCCGAATTTACAAAGGAACGCACGCCGATCAATGAACGCCTGCGCAGCTCCCCTGCCGTGGTTTGAACTGTGGCGACACCGACCGGAGCGGGCGGAAACTATAATGGCAAACTGTTCGCATGGCGACGCAGTGAAACATCCCCCTCGCGAGGGGCACGATCAAATGCAGAGCATTTCCGGGGGCGCACGACGTTAAGTAGTTTGCGTTACATTAATGTTGTTGCACTTGTGGCAACTGCTGACGAGAGAGCGCTCGTCAGCAGTAATTTGAATGAGTCAAGGATATAAGGCGCGTTCGTAGCCTCCCATTCTGTGTCGGCTTTGTGGCGCAGTGGGTAGAGCACCATGTACATTGCGTTCCGCCCGCAGGGTCGAGGGATCGAAACCAGGCGCCGGATAGTATTTTCTTTTATATAGTGTAGGGGGAGGTGTGCGGACTACGACTACGGACGTCAACGCGGGTGACATCGTGAGTTACTGAAATGCTCTGCATTTAAAAGCAAGGAGAAAAAGAACAGAACTCCCACTGGCAGTTTCAGGCAGGGGACGCACGAGGGGGGAAATTTGAAATGCATTGGGTGGCATCAGTGAGCGGATAACGGCGCCACAGCCCATTATGACGAATCACTGCTCTGCACTTCTGACAGCTTTCACATTGAGTGGAACGGCTTTGATTTTTTTTTTTTGTTATTGCTTAGATCATTTGTTTGGAGCTTGCGAGGAAATTGGCTTGACTGTTATCAGGACACAAAGGTCTTTTTAAAAAATCCTTTATGGCCCTTGAAGTGTTTATTATCTCGGGTAAGAAATTGCATGCAGAGCAGAAAGTAGCTGTGCTGCCCCTTTGCTTGCAGTTGGAGAAGCCGAGCACCGATCTCTTGACGGCGTCAGCGACAGCCCCGGCCGAGCGGATGCTGGGGCTGGTGTCCTACGAGGACGGCCGGCTGCTGGCCAGACCCCTGCCGCTCCCCGCGTGCCGCACTGTGCCCCGAATCATGGGAGCCCTGCAGCACGGCCCCAATGGCTCGGCGCCTCACAGTGGGGTGGACATCCTCATGCACTGCCTCACCGAGGGCAGCAAAGGTCTCTTTCCACTTACAAACTCTCTGTGGGGGGATGAAACTGTCTATCCTCACGGCAGCCGTGAGATTTACTGTCAGAGCTTTCTCATGATAGTTGCCTCTGATTGGCTAAGCACGTTGCCCGGAAGGTGGTCCCGGCTGCAGCAGCCACTTTTCTGATGGAGGCAAAAAGCAAAAACGCCCGTGTGTAAGAGATTTCGGCGCACGTTAAAGGAGCCATGAAGAGAAAACACAAGTTTGGTTCATTCAAAAGATTGTCTCGTTAGAATCATACTGACACCACTTTTAACGTAAACTTCGCTCAAATAAGCTACATAATTAGGAAAAACGGGAATGGTCATGCGACCCACCAGCTCATTTCCCGCAACAGAACCTGTGATGTCACATGGGCTAAGCTCTGCGATTGGCGGAGGCTGGCAGAAGCAGACGCAAATTCGGTAGAGCTTACAAACTAGACGAACGAGCGATTTGCGCTTAAATTTAGGGCACATTCTTTACAAAGCAATAGGAATGATGGGACAAACAGTGGAAGTTACGAAAGCACATGTAAACATAGAAGTACTGATGCGTTCTGCTGTTTGTACTGCGCACAGCATGCTTTGGTTTAGCTGCACAGCACTATGGGGCTTGGGGTTGTCTCAGACGACATTGGCCGATTGACGCAAGCAACGGTGTCTTACGTGACCCCATTTGTCAAGCGAGCACTGTTTCAGGGAACGAATATTTTCTCCCAGAACAAAAACAAGCCAGGTTTAAATGCGGGCAAAAACAAACCAAACGCTTGCCACGGTATGGTGGCGCCATCTAGGTTACGGAACGTAAAGAAACGCGGGAACAAACCAACACCGCTACAGGGTGGAGACAACCTTTGAACGGTCCCGTGCCGCCGCAATTGGGCCAAAGGGGTCAACGCGTTATTCTTTTCGTTTCCCACGAGACCTAGCAACGCGAAACAGACAATATGATTCAAACTTCTTCAGTAAACCGCGTTGCGGCGATAATTTTAGCGCGGTTTTGACACAATGACTTGCTTCGGCGGCGAGCGAGCAACCGAACATGGTGGCGCCAGCGTTACGTGTCTCTACCCTGTACGGCGGATGCGTGAATGAAGGTACTCTAGGCTGCAGAGCGGTCGGTTCCCGTGATGTCACTTGGGACCACGAAAACGCACGATTGAGCGGGAAAATCAAAATTTTAACCTAAATTGTTTAATTTCTCAGTGAATAAAGCACCGTTTGCATCCGGACAAGCGCTGGGGGCACTATAAAACACGAAATCTTTCGAATAAAACCAACTTGCATTTTCTCTTCATGGCTCCTTTAAAGATCCCCAGGTGGTCGAAATCAATCCGGAGCCCTCCACTACGGCACGCCTCATTGCTTGCGTTGTGTCAGTATGTTAAACACTGCAATCAATCAACATTGCCCGGAGCTTTGTTGGGACACAGAAATTCCACTCCTACAGCTGTGTGTGGTCACTGTGGCATAGTACAGTCTTTGTCGAAATTTTCTACGCCAAGGCTAAAATTCACAGGCCACAAAAAATTCAATGCGCAAGCTTACATGTCGAGCGAGGCTGAAACATTTTATGCCGGAAACCTAGAGAAAACACTTTTCTCTCTTGCTTTCATAAAGTCATTTTGTAGAAGTTAAAGGTTGAGCTTATTCTTTGAATTCTTTGTGGTCCGGAAGGCTTTGGTTTGGCCCAGAAAATGTACACGAAGACTGTACCTGCTTTGAGCAGGAGTACTCGCGTTCGAGTCTGGCATAGGGGCATTGTTTTTATTTTTTTAGCTTTCCAATTTTTTAAGCTTTCATTCACCCTGATCTTGTCAGCATTTTTTTTTCATGATGATTATTTCTACAAATATATGGACACGCAGAACTTCTGAAATGGGTTTGGTTTTGATTGAGTATGGGTTCTGGTCAGTGTAGTTGGGCTGGGTTAGGTTTGGTTCATTCCAGTTAGGCTGTATTTGGGTTGGTTGTGTTACTTTAAGTTGGGTTTTGTTAGTCTGGGTCTGAATAAATTAGGTTGCGTTAGGTTAACTCTCACGCTCACTTTTGTCACCTGAATTATATGATTGGTGCCACACAGGACTGTCATTGGTTACATGTGCCAAGTGGAGGTGAATTCATGTCTGTTCAGTTTACTTGAGGTAATATCATTCAGCTACTGTCGTGAGAATTTCCCAACGGGAATTCTCACGGCTGCCAGGAGAATAAATAGACACAGCCTGAAACCTAGCAAAGTATGCTGTCAGGCTAGTTAGTATGCCATACTCTAACAAAGAACAGCACGATAAGGGAGAGGGAACAACAAAGACAACAGAATGAGCGCTTGTCCTGTCATCTTTCTTGTCCCCTGTTCCTTGTCACGTTATCCTTGATTTCGCTATGAGCTCTTGGGGCTAGGAGAACATGGCACAGTCGAGGCAGGAATGAGGAAGATGTTACTAGGCGTGTTACTGGCTGCATTGTTTCCCCATCGGCTGCACCAGGAAAGCTTGGGCCCACTGCAACTTTTTCAGCATAAATGTGATACTACCTTTTTCCTGATCGTACTTATGTATTTCGCACTCTCCTGAAAGACGCATCGAGGGTCAGTGTTACTCTCCTAAAGCTCGTAGCATCAAAACACACCAGTTTCACCTTCAAAGTCCCACCCTATGCCTTTTGAACACAACCTTATGCCTTTTGAACTTTCTCGTTATGTAGAGTGGTATTGTTTCAAACAGAGAGCCTACGAAACCTACCTGCAGGATTAGAAGGTGGGATAAAAGCCAGGGGTGGCACGGGTACCTTTGTCTTCCCGCAGTCCAAAGCGGCGTGGAAGTTTTTATGACATGTGGTAAATGCTTGTACGTGACAGGCATTCGAAATCCTCTAGCAGCATCCACGTAATGCTGCAAGTATTCTATAAGCGTTTGATATCGAAGGAATTATGTCCTTTGGTGTCATTGGTCTTCTATCAAACATGGAAAGCAGCGCGATCTGTGGTGTCAGGATCCTGCGCCCTGTGAGAGGAACACTGTTGGCTTGGAATTCACTTTGCTTGACCACAAAGCAGTACACTCACAGACAGACTAAATAACAGCTTGGTAACAACACATTGTGGTGTAGAAAATGGGGGAAAAGCTGCTCTAATGCAGCCTGACTTCTGCCTTGTGTCCACAGGAGTCCTCCTCAAGGTGGCATTGCAAGAGCTGGCATCTGCTGACCGGACCGAGAACAGCAGTTCCCAGGTTATATGGAGGTGAGCCCATAATGTGCAACAGGTTTGGTCAATGGCAGCACTACAAGTGCTGGTAACACATATTGACGGGTTTTATTTAAATGCATCCACTCCAGTTCAAAGGTCTGCCATGCTTTCTATCCTTTCTGTCCTGGAGCGGAGTTCTCAGTTTTGTGCATTTTGTGTCCATATCGAAGTGTCCTTTCTGAGCGGGCTGCTGAACATAGTGCAGCACTAGCAAGGTGGGGTGTTGTTTTCCAGACACAACTCAGAATTCTACCCCTGGTTCCTTTTTCATAACACAGATTGGTAAGTTAGAGAAATTTTCCAGAACATTTAATGTACTTAATGTTTTATCCACCCCCATCACACCACCCACACCCTTTTGCAATAAAATATCATTTTAACTTAAAAGTTGCCTAAATCCGTAAAAACTGCACTGTCTTATCACTAACTTCACATCCCAAAATTTTTACAAAAATGACCGAGTGCAGAAGAGTAAGCTTCCTTCAAGTGTGCAGTGGTTCCTGTATAATGAAACACCCTGGTTTTTCTGTTGTGTAAAGACCAAGCGTGTGTTAATTACCCAGAGTTAACCTGGAAGCATTGCTGTATAAAAAAAACTGTTGCGTGAGCAGCCCAATGCCTGTTAAGGGGGGACGCGGCTTTCAACTTCGGAAAAATGACCAAAACATCGTTTTTTTGAAACCCACATATTCGGCTTCTATGTTTCCTATTCTATGCGTCTGCAAAGTTTTTAGGCTGAAAAGCGCCGCAAAGTGGCATAAAAAAATACTTTTGTCAGGCGCGGTGACAAACTATCAGCGCAAAAGGGCGAAAAAACGGCAATTTTCGGAGCGCTCTATCTCCGCACCGGTGCCACCGGGCGCGGCCATTTTGATATGGTTAGATCGGCCGAGCGATCGTCTTTCCGGTTCTGCTCGTCTCTTTTATCTTCGTTCATTCACAAGCACACGAGCGGCAGAAAAGAAACGATGCACAAACGAAGCTAGAAATAGATGCTGAAGCGCTATTGGTCCTCGGTCGGGGCGCGGAACACCGACCCTCCTGATTGGATGTCACGGGCGCAATGCAAGATGGCGGCCGCCTGAGCTGCGTAGCGAGCGGTTTGAGTTCATTTTCGCCGCTTCGCTCGGCCGAGTTTCTGTTCAATCTATGGCATTCAGCACGGACGTTATCGCGGTGGGAATGCCGGAGATAACGAGCCAGATTACGGGAAGTTGTGTGGCTCGAAAGGAGGAGGTCATCGAACGCTTCGTGGTGCGCGTGACTCTACCGTCGCCAGACCCCGGAGGGTGACGCGGTGTGCGCGCTTGCGATAACGGTTCGTGAAGTGAACTTTTGGTCGGGTTTGCGATGTTTACACGCTTAGTTATTGCTGTGTTTTGACTGTGGGCTCGCTAGCCTTGAGAAAGAAACGGTCGACGCGTGAAACGCTGCGGCGCGCACGGCATAGCCGACGCGCATTGGGGCAGCACATGACTGGGCAACCGGTTACGATTGAACGCCAGTAGTTGTAATTATTGCCTGCGTCGTTAGATTTAATCCTAAAAGCGACCTGACCAGCCATATCAGCTGTAATCAAAGTTCGATATGTCGCGGTAAGCGTGCGCTAAGATGCGCGCGAGCCATATCGCCTTTCTTGCGCAACGTTTCCCGTGCACTTGTAATTTTCATGCCAACAGGTTTGAGTTAGTAATATAGGAATAAAAATATGTTCTCCGCATTAAAAATGTACGTTTGTCGCAGCATTTAACAGTGATTTTTTAGTGAAATTATTGATTCCATTGCTCAGGGCATACTGGCTTTGCTGCGAGAAATATTGGATGCCTTGAATGTCAAAAGTAGTAAAAAAATATGCTCTTGCATTGAAGTTGGGAGTTATGCAGAATACTCTACCAAGCTTCAAAGTAGCTCATTTTCATCCTTGTGGTATGCAAACTTTTGGCAATGAACACCTGCACGTATCAGTACTAAGTTGCTGTGCCAGGCAAGATGATAAAACATAAAAAAGCCAAAAATGTTCAAATTTAAGTAAAAAAAATGCTTAACTTGTTGCCATGGTGACAACAGTGCAAAAGGAGGCTGTTCAGTGCGATACAGCCAACCAGCTAACCTACTTTGCATTGAAAGCCCATTGAAACCCATCTCCCCCTTCATTTGATCTGCAAAGTGGGGTATGTACTCTTCACAGAGGAGCTGAAAATGATATTTTCTGGAAAGAGAAAGGCTGTGAAAGGCACTCCAATTTCAAGGCAAGGCATTCCAGAAGCCCCATGTTTAAAAGGACATGAAAGGCTACAACCGTGACGACTTTTGATAAGTGAAACCTACGTTGCAACTTTGGAAGCCGTTTTCTCAAAACAGTTTTTTTTGCCACCTGTGTCGCTTGTACCAGGGATTTCTTTGTGACCGCTGGGTCTATTTTGATTCCGTTTCTTGCATTACATTCCTTGATGAACAGTTCAGGTCGTGACACTCTTGGTTTTCCAGATTTGTTTTTTGTGATTTTTTTATTCACATAATCGTTAACAGTCAACATGCCTATTGCACATTAACCTCTAAAAAAATGAAAACTAAAAAATATTGTGTTGTAAAAAAAAAATTCTAAAACTGTCACGACCTCGTCCATTCATTTGGGAATGCAAAGCACTTCGAACAAATTTTCTATCATGTTTTATAAGCCGCTCAAGCTCGGTACAAGCGGAACAGAAAGAAAATTTAATACATAAAAAAGTTTTCAGAATATTAGCTTGAAATTTTTATGGTGTTATCACGGAAGCATTTCCAGTTGCTGTGCCAATTTTCATCAAAATCCACAAAGAAATAAAAAAGTTGATTTTGAAAGCCACGTCCCCCCTTAAGTAAATGATCCAGCACTGGGAAAGAGACCTGATGCTAACGGAAACATGGTCCATGTAAGCAGCTGGCATGTTATTGAATAACTGACCCCGTGCTGCATAAATGAACCCATGCGGTGCATCAAGAAACCGATTCTCTTACAGCACTCACCAGGGTTCATAGTATTGGAAAATGTAAACATTACAGTTTTGTGCCCAACACTGTTTTCTGTATTGTTCCTCCAAAAATAGCTAATTATTTCCGATTACCTTGGCAATTAATTGACTGACTCAAAAAATAATGGCATATTTGAAATCAGTGGGGAAAAAAGCAGCAAGACTGAGAACTTTCACATAGCTTACTTGAAAAGAAGCTGTTCTAAGAGCTGTGTCCACCCTGAAGGAAGAACAGAAGAGGAAACTCGGGGGGCTGTTCTGGGTGGCTTGGTTTCACATGCCGTGTGGGTCCTGCCATTTATGCACTCGGCTTGGCTATGTGGCGCCATCTGCTAGTTCCTCTTGTAAGCCTTATGTGGCGCTTGAAGTGCCTGCCTTTAGTCAAAAGGGATCGGGACCACACGCCCACTTAGCAGTGTGTACTGAGCGGCTCTGGTCCTCCATGTCCCTGTGCTACGCAGCTGGGGCAAGGCCCCCCCTGCCCCCGACAGCCTGCGCCTGGTGGTGCTGCAAGGGGACGAGGAGCCCTCGGTGATCCTGGCCTGGGGGAAAGGGAAGCTGCTCAAGCTGGCCGGCAGCGCCTACAGCCGCCGGTGGAGCACCGACCTCAAGCTCGACTCGCCCATCAGGTGGGACGACGGGGGTGGCCGCACCGCCTCTCGTGTCACAGACGGAAACAAGAAAAAACCTTTGCCGCCCCTTCCTAAAGAGAGTTGAGAGAGGCTCAGAGCTGTCTCTCATCAAAAAAACTGCGTCAGAAGTGTGTACAAACCTTCGCTAAAAGTGCGTCCAGTCGATCGTCAAATATTTGAAGACCCAAATTGCAAGCGAAGAGCAAACGCATGCAATGATGTTTCGCGCACTAAGTTAATACAAAGGTGCGGCACACTTAAACACAGTTTAAACACAGTTTACACTTTTTGATGATTGATTGATTGATTGATTGTAGGGTTTAACGCACCGACGCAACGCAGACGATGAGGTGCGCCGTAGTGGAGGGCTCCGGATTAATTTTGACCACCTGGGGATCTTTGACATGCGCCAGAATCTCGAACACACGGGAGTTTTTGCTTTCCGCCTCCATCAGAAAAGTGGCCGCTGCGGCCGGGAAGCGAACCTGTGGCCTCGTGCTCAGCAGCACAAAGCTTACACTTTTCATTGCTCATCTGCCCCATGTGGCCTTCCTTGTTCTCCGGTTCGTCTTCTTGCCAGCAACTAGCACTTCTTGCTGGAGTGAATTACCCTCAGCAGAGCTTCATTTTTGCTGATGTGTCCGTTGTACTGGTCGCACGTCATGTGCACATTCACCTTGATCAACAGCATTGATTTTAGTATGGCCATGTGAAGGTGCGTCCTCTCGGCAGTCCACATCTTGTTCATCAGGGAAAACGCCCTTTTCACTGGTGCGTTTGTGCCTGGCAAGCATATGGCATACTCGACGATTGCCTTGATGTTGCTGCACGGTACGTCATTGGTCTCGAAGTGCTGAAGCACGTCCACCCACCGCTCCGCAACCAGTTTTTTTTCGCTCTTCCACTCCTCCAGCTTTCCGGTCATGAGGTACTGTGAAACGTTGCAGACCTTGTCAAATAAAGCATTCTCATCAATGGAGAGATGAGTGAACTGCGAGGTTATGGGCTGCTCACTTTTCTGCACATCGTCCCAAAATGGTGCTGGTTCGAGAGAAGCCCGAGAGAAGCCCATGAGAGATTACTTATCTCATCAAACTGGCTGCACCAATGCTCGAGGTACGATGCGCTGGTCTGGTAGAACTTCTTTGCAATGTCTGGTACCAATCCTCGTCACATTTCTTCTTCCTTGAGTGGCGTTATCTTTGAACGCACACTTAATAGCAAGAATGCCATCTGCAGCCTGTTCAGGGCTTTGCGAACTTCAATTGCAGTTTTTGCATCTCCTTCAATCTGCAACACAGTCGCCTGGAACATAGCAGCTAGCTTGGCTGTGTAGTAAGTAGAGCCACAGTTCTCCATACGCAAAAAATGTCTTGATCAGAGAGGGGCATATGTCTATCGACAAAAAGTATGCCTTCAAGGCCGGAAAGAGCTTGACAACTCTCTCAACAGCTGGCATCAGTGCCAACCACCTGGTCTTGCTGTAGCCCAGAAGTCGCTGGTACTCCACAGACACGAAGTCGCAAAACTTTTTGAACAATTTTACCCTCACTGTACAGATGTAAAAGTAGGAGTAGATGTTAACAATCACAGCTTCGATGTCACGTGGCAGGCAGTCAGCGGCAGTCCGGATGTTGTTGTGGATTATGTGTGCTGTGCAGCCAACCCCGATGATCTTGCGAGGCAAAGCATCTTGCATTCTTGAGAAGACGTTGTTCTTGCCATTCTGCGCGGCACCACCGAAGTTGCAGTTGGCATAGTCGGCACTAAAAGCAACCAGCCTCGGTGCAGTGTTGTTGGTTTCCAGCGCGCATTTTTAATGTGCTGGCTCACCATGATTGTAGTCTCACCAAGCAAGGGGTTGACATCCAGCAGCAGCGGATCATTATCGGAAGCACCTTCAAATCCTTGTGGTTCGATGCATCACAAAACACCGAGTTGAATTTTGCACCCTGTAGGCCAGCCTTCAACTTGTCTGCTGCGGAAGAAGCAAGCTAATTTAAAGCTATCGCTTCGGCCTTCGTGCGGGCGCAGGAAAACTTCCCGTCGAAAAGCTTCTGCAGTAGTTTCGAAATGCAGTCCATTGACCGGAAACTTTGGTTGTGGGCGACAGTGTGAAATGCAAACACACCCCCGAAAGCTGTCAGCTTCTGCTCCTTGTCATTAGCGTCTTCTTGCCTAAAAAACTTCGTCAGTACACAGGAAGAGGCAGCGGCTGGCACTGTTCGCCTGCGCTTTTCGGTCAAGCCGTCCACTGTGGGAAATAGAAAAGTCTGCTCCGCATTTATCGCAGTGGACGTCCTACTTTGTCTTCGTCTTCTTTACAAAGGGGAAGTAGTTCGTCGTTGAACTTGCCCGCTTCGACATTGTCGTTGGCGTGATACAGAAGCATGAAATCCAAGACCGCGTGGTTCGGTCCATTCAGCGTGACAAACCTCGTGGTAGGGTGAACCAACAAAGCACAGACAAAACACGAGCAAACGAGCTTGAGATCTGGTTTTGACTTGGCTTCGCTTGACTTTGGCTGATAGACAATTGTAAGGCAGGAAGGGAAAGTATGCTCTGTGTAAACTCTAAGATTTCACCAATGAAAGTAACGAAGAGCACACTCCAAAGACAAATCTCACATTTTTCCCAATTTCATGTTTCAAATCAAAGAGACGCGAGTGGCAGCTTGCAGGCACGATACGCTGGCTGCCCGCGAATGCGAACCGGCTGGCTATGGATTGTTACACGCCTTCCATACTTTCGGCCGAAAGCGGGACAAAACGCTGTCCCAAACTAGGGTGCCGGGACAGCGAGACCACAGCTGCAAATCCGGGACATGTCCCACCTAAATCAGGGATTTCTGGTCACTTTACTCATACTCAAGTGAATGTCACATGCTTGGTCCGCCCGCACCAAATGACAGGTGATGACGACTTGCTTACTGGTACACATCAAGCACAACAGTGCTTGTCTCCTTGCTGGTATTGCAGCGTTGCGACGGGCAAAAGCAAGGGAATGGACGGCATGGGTCAACCCATGCTGGCGCTACCACGACGGGGCCAAACAATACTGGCAGGCAAAGCAGGCACTTTGCTGCCTTGGCTGCAGAATACCCTTGTAGCATTGTTTTTGCACACACATTTCTAAACTCGGGGTGGGAATAACTTGAAAGGAAAGGAAACACTTGCGCTGTATTGACGACGTGCTTCATTATGTCAGTGAGGCGCATGTTGGCAACACACAAACGACGGCCATCCTCAAACTCAGCGTGTTTGGCTCGCGCTCGGAAGCCCAGGTGAAAAGCAGGCGAGAGCATTGATCTTTACGCCTACATGATCCATTGTGCTTTTAATAGAACCACCCGTGACCTCGGGAAGTGGCGCGCAACAAAACATGGATTAACGGCCATCTGTCAACGGCAGGGAAATCTTTCTTCGCAAGCACATTTTACAGAACGCGTTTTTAAGTGCATGGCATTGTGCACGCTTATTTCCGTAAGGGAGGGCATACCCTTACCCAACCTTTAACTGGGAAGCCCGTGCAAAAATCTGTTATAACAGAGCCGTATGATCCTGGTGTTACAGTTGACTCTCGATAATTCAAAGTCACTCGATTGGGATTTTGCTGGTCCCGGTAATGTTACATGCAATCTAATGGAAGAAGTTTCACAACAATTCCAAGATCGAACCCATTACATCGACTAATTGTAAGCTATACTGAATAAAAGGCATCAAGGAGACCATCCTTTTGCGATAAAATTTGAAAATTTCAAGAGCGAAAAGTGTGATGTTTTGTACTGTTGTCAGTGGCATTGCAAATGAGGCACTGCAAACTTGATAAAAGCAGCATGCCAGTTGAGGCTTGTGCCTGCATATTATGCAGCTCTCTCTTTTGAGGTCATTAACTGTCTTTTTTGGGCAGGGTGCCTTATTAGCAGTTTGTGTGGTGCACACCTCAAGCTTCGATTTTAGATAAGTCTGAACCGTCATAGCAACCCGTGTCATATGTTCAGCTTGGTGACGAAATCAAGAAGGGAGACATGTTGCGGACTAATAACAATGCTGTTCTTGTGCTTTTTGCTTAATTAGAATTTCGGTTAATTCTATGTGTTTTTCAGTCCCCGTGGACTTCGTGTTTGCAGGAGTTAGCAGTAGTACTTGAGGTTTTAGTAGTGCCACTTTGAATGGCTTGTAAGGCTGATAAGGTAATGTAATACTGTGAGCACGCACATTCACCTTGCTTAGTTCAGCTCACCGAGTGGTTGTCACGAATTTTCGAGGGTGGGCATGATAAACCTTAATTGCAAGCAGCCTGGACATATTACCACATTGTACACACAGCTTTTTCTTTTGTAGCTATGATAAATATTGCTGATTTGATCTCTACTGTACCTGACATCAAGCACGTCAAGACAATGCCAAAGAGTGCCAAGGCAGGACCATGCTATCTCTGAATAGTGTAGGTTAAGTGCACTGGTAGTGAAAGCTTTACAAAGTTATAAGACAAAATGCAAGCTTGGTTTGTTAAAGAGAATCCGTTGTCTCTATAACAGTGATGCGAATTTCATTGCATTTTAATGCCGTTGCCCGCTGCCGACCAAAACTACCGCCAAAAAATACGGCGATTGTAGTGGGGCCTTTGCAGCTTTGTTTTATCGCACCACTTGACTGCAAAGATGCAGTTAATGAAGTAATAACTGTGTACTTGCCCATATTACTGGCCCATATTACGTTAGCACGAAATATGCAAGTTTCAATGTATACCTTGGGTGTCAATGTATACCTTGGGTGTATTTTTGGGTGTTTTTTTTTTTTCCTTGCTAACAAAAGTTGCCTTCATGGCTGGAATGGAGCTGATGTAAGTTAGCAGAAGCTATTTCCTTGAAATTGAACTGGACCCGCCGTGGTGGCTCGGTGGCTAAAGCGTTGCGCTGCTGAGCACGAGGTTGCGGGTTCGATTCCCAGCTGCGGTGGCCGCTTTTCTGGTGGAGGCGAAAAGCAAAAACGCCCATGTGTACGAGATTTCGGCGCACGTGAAAGATCCCCAGGTGGTCGAAATTAGTCCGGAGCCCTCCACTACAGCACGTCTCATTGCCTGCGTTGCGTCGGCGCGTTAAACCTGCATGAAAAATCAAAATGAAATTGAACTAAATTGTATTCTGTCTTCATGGCCCCTTGAAGTGAAGTTCTTACTGTGCAGGCACACAGAACCAGTTCTGGGGCGGTATTCTCGTAACTGTCCCTTTTGAAAACGTCTCTTTTGCGTCCCTTTCATTGTGACGCACTTCCGGTGAAGAAGTGGACGTTGGCAGCAAGGAGGAAGTTTGGCAGTAGGTTTGCCGCACTTGCGTTACGTCACTTCCGGTTGTTTGCTTTTAGCCAATCAGGGCTTGCCAAAAGGGACACTTTTGAAAGGGACGCAAAAGGGACAAAACTCGAGAATACCGCCCCTGGTGGCATTTAGAGTTGTTGAACTTGTGACGTGTTTTAGCGCACAGCACGAGTGTCTCAATCCTGGCGCAGGAGCCTGGTCACCGGCCACTTCACGGCATTCAGCGCGTACGAGCTCTTCGTCGTCTCGGACCACAGTGTCCAAGCTACCCTGGTGAGACTTGTGCTCATATTCGGGCAAACCACACCTTCTGTTTTGTTTATTTTTGTGTTGTCACCAGCGTCTGACCGAGCCCAGCTGTTTTATCTAAGTTAGAAGTGAAGCGCAGGTTTATATCTTTCTTTTGTATGCCGCACAGGCTATCTTGTTTGACAGCTGTCGCAGTGTGCCTGTCTGGAGGAATTTGAATAGCTGTTTGGGCACACGAAAACTTCACGGGTGGCAGCACTTGACAAAGTGTACAGGATGGAGGGAGAGCTTGTTGCCGTCACTTGCGGAGGAAAGTGTCAGCAATTAATGGAGTCATGTGTGACTGAAAAAATTTGCCATGTTTCGAATGAGGAGAGTTGTTTTAATGCACGGCATTATTTTCCGAGTACCCCCACTGCCAGGACCGCGTAACGCCCTGCATGTGCACAAGAACGGATATTGGTTGAATGGAAAATTTTGAAAAACGAAGAAATACAAAGGGTGGGAAACAAAAATTTTACAAAAATGAAACAACAAAATCAAAAGTATGCATCTTATACATCTCCTCCAAAAAGCGAAGGCAAAAAAAAAAGCCTGTAAAAGAACGACAGAAACGCAAATAAAAATATTGTGAAAAATCGCAAAAAATTCATTATTGGCAGGGTTAATTAAGGCACCTAATAGCTGTGATAGTGTAAATTTACACTGTTGGCAAAAATAAACGAGGTAAAACTCTAAACCATTAGGACAAACCAACATATTTGGCTAGTCCTGATGAAATCTGGCAATAAAAGATCACAATGAACACAGGCAGTGTAATAATGCTGTGCATTAGTTTGCAACTTTGAATTTCTGCCGCGTTTTTTTTCTTCTTTTTTAAATTTTACTATAAGTAGAGCATTGCAGTGTATGTTACAGGTTATTTCAGATGCTAGAGTTGTCAGGGCTTTGTAACGAATCAGCCATGAAGATGCCTCAAGCTGAGCTCTGTCGGGTTCATAATGTGTTCGTGGGACAAAGGGAACCTCTTTCTACTGGGCTATCATGCCGATGTGGCTAAAGATTCAGTTGGAAAAAAAAAGAGATAATTGAAGGTTTTAGATCCAAAAGAGCAGTGCAAAAAGAAAAGACAGAGGCAGCTAAGGTGGTGAGGACTGCACTGAACTTAACTGATGTTATTTTGAATGAAACAGAATACATACATGAGCCATTCAACCAAGGACTCTCATCTGTGCATGCATAGAGATGCCAGTTCTTTTTCTGAGAGTATGATAGAAGCCATGCTGACGCACATTTCCTAAGAGTTAAAATTTAATGATAGATTGATGGAGCATAGATTAACGATAGGTTAACAGTGTGTTAACGATAGGTCGAAGGAGCACACAAACAATGTGGAAGGTGCCCGGGAAAAAAAAGGTGAAGAGGGCTTTTTACAGAAGGCTTCCGGTTTGAGTTGCAAAGACCATTCGCCAGACTTAGGAAGGGCTTCCGATTTTAGAAAATGCAAAACTCTGACACGAGAAATCGTAAAATCGGAACATATTTCAACCCTTGGGGATGCATGTGTCAGCATAGCTTCTATAAGGCTCTCGGAAAAACAACTGGCATTTCTATGTACGTGCAGATGAGAGCCTCTGGTTTGACAGCTCATGCACATCTTGTGTTTCATTCACAATAAAACCATTTGGAAGTTCAGCATAGTCCTTGTTGTCTTATCTCTGTCCTTTTCTTTTTTCTGCGCTGCATTTTTGGGTCATGCATGAACACACCCAGTTTTCCATGTTAATGGAAAGTCTAGGCAGCTGCAATAGACATTCTGCACTTTGTACAGTAATGAGGTTCAGTTTACAGACAATGGGAGCGGTGTCTAAACCTAGCTGTCGCAACGTCGGTCAAGACCCGCGCACTACGCAGGCACAGCCTGTTGTATAACACACATGTGACTATCACCCACACTTTTGCGATGCTGGCCTTTTTAGGCTGCCGGCCAACGCATCTTTAGCAGAAACAGCACACTCGCATAACCAGTGGTAACACTGTTCCACAGGCAGAGTTGTTGTGCCAGTGCTAGTCTCGTGCTTATAGCTTTTTTTTTAACTTCTCGACAACATACATTGAGGCAGATGCAAATTGGTTTCAGAGATAGCGTGGTGCACAGCACTGTTCCCATAAGCAACGTATTTCCCCTGGCATGGGTTTATGGAAACAGGAGGTAGTCGCGAAGAAGCAAGTGATAGTGGCATGCATGCAATACTGATTGGCCATGACTGCACTATGTGTGGGTCTCAACAGCAGGCACTGCTCTACCAGATGGCGCAGCAGTTAGTTTTGGTTGCCACTCCCATGGTCCGTAAACCTAGGCTTGTGGCTGGACGTGCATTTCACATTTGGCTGCCGTCTCTCATCATGCCAGAAACTCAGTTTGCTGCTCTGTTATGCTACTAATCCAGCAGATGCATTTGCCATAGATGCATGGGAGAAAAAAATGTTTGGCAAACAGAACAAAGTGGCTAGAGGTCATTGTACTATCAAAACCTAACCTGCTGTCGTGTCTGATGTTATCAGGCTCTTAAGAGCTTGTCTTTTCTTTTTAAACATATATTATTAAGTTCACAACAGTTGGTTTTAAAAGTGGCATTTTGTTTTGTTTCAAGATTGCTGCTTAAGCAGGGCTGAAAATTTAGCCTGCACGCACTTGACTACCAAAGTGTACAGATTGCAGAATGTTTTACTGAGCTATCTGTTTGAAGTGGCCAAGAATTACATTCACTTACTACCTACCCCCTGTAACAGTCATTGCTGCAGTGATAATTATGTAGTAGTGGGCCTTCTCTCGATTACCAGTGTTGGACTCATCACGGACTTGGCATTTGTTTTTCACATGTATTTCTATGGCGTGGAGAAGCCTTGTGCTACCCGCAAATTCTCTGTGACGAGTCCAAGACTGTGAACTGAAGAGCACAGCTAAGACTACCAGAGAGAGTGGCAACTTTTCCTTCCCCTTTAAGTTTGAATTCAGAGTTTTTGAAACAGGCCCACAGTGCATTAGTGTATAGCAACTGAGCGAGGCTGGCACCAGCGCCAACAAGTATGGTTCCCAGTTCCAGCTGCTGAGCGTGTCGACAGGCCACGTGCGCTGGCAGATGCAGTACGACGGGACGGCGGCCCACGTGGCCCACCTGGTGCCGGCCATCTCCCGCTACGTGGACGGCCTGGTGGTCCGGGCCACCAGCGCCCTCGACGCCAGCCGCAAGGACTACGACCTCTGGGTGAGCAGCCCCAGGCCCTTCAGTGGGTCACCCCACAGAGCTTTTTAATAATGTATATCAGAGGGAAATGTGGCACCAGTGGGGTTATTCGATTTGCAGCCTTGACCTCACCATGGACTCCCCGAAAAGCAGTCCGCATTCGTTTTTCACATACAACCCTACGGGGCCGGGAATCCTTGAACCACCTACGGACTATCTACAGTGAATCCGAGACTAAATCGAATAGCCCCAGTGTCTAGGTGAGCTGCACTTCAGCGAGCATGCTGTCATGTACCGGGCAGGAGCGTTCCACTGGTCCTTGGCTTAGCTCGCATACGGGCTCGAAAGTTGCCTGTGGCTGCAAAAACGACATCATTATGTTACGCGGCGGCGGAACATAGATGAGATGGACCATGGGTACATGAGGTGATGATTTCGTGGCAGGCTACGATAGCACGAATGAGCACCAGGGCTATGCCACAGAAAGAACGTTGATCATCGTCTGCCGTCTGGATTTCATGGCATAGAGTGCCACTGCCCACTTTTGCATTGTCCTGTAACGGTACTATTGCAAAAGATTAAAGTTGTTTATTTATTAGAAAAATGTATCTACTGAAGATTTATTACAGCGGAGCTGTTTAGCAAATTGTAATTCTTCGTGTCGATAGCATAAAATACAAATAAATTGCCAAGCGCACGCACGTGAGCGTGGGCCATGCAGCAACCACCTGGCAGTTAAAAAAAAACCAAGAAAATGTGGAGCGCTCGTGTGTGTGGGCCTCATGACGACCGCCCAGCGTACCCTGCGCACATTCGTGAAGTCAAGCATACCCACTTAGGGAGGTTGGCCAAGATTGGCCAAAAAAAAAAAAAAAAAACTCGAGTGTTTGCTGTTATCGTGGCAACGCTTGCTCAGAACGAGAAAGACAGGTCATAGCGTACGCCCCTCCAAGGTGACATCCAATGGTTACCACTTCCAAAAAAATGAAAGAAGCTCACACTTATAGCAGCAATGATTGGAGCAAAGGTCGTTGCGGCAGTGAAGAAGAAGCAAATCGGCTGCAATCGTGGGCTTAAGGAGGAACGTTGCAAGTAAAACGACTTTTTATTTATTGACCAAATTGAATCAAATTGGGAGCATTTATGTAACCAGAGATTCTAACAACAAAACTGAAATCAGTTTGAAGATACCGTCTATACGTTTTAAGTTAGAAGACTAATTACCTGAAACTTGCATTCAGCATAATTAACTAACTAGGCAAGAAATCAACAAGATTTTTACGTCAGTGGGATCAGAATTGTCTATTCTCTGCAAGGAAGCTATTAGATTATTGCATTATATCCTTTATGCATAACGAAAGAACAAAAAAAGTTTCACCTTCCTTTCGAAATCAGAAATAGTTTAATGTCAAAAAGAAAGGGAAACTTCTGTCTTTCTTTTTGGATACCTAAAGCAAATAAAGCAATAATCTAATAGCTTCCTTGCACAGAATAGACATTTCTGATCGCACTGACTAAAAACCTTGTGGAGTGTGTATGAGATTTCGGCGCACGCTAAAGATCCCCAGGTGGTCAAAATTAATCCGGAGCCCTCCACTACGGCGCGCCTCATCGCCTGCGTTGCGTCGGCGCGTTAAACCCTACAATCAATCAATCAAGAATCTTCTGGAGTTCTTGCCTAATTAGTTAATTAATCTTGGATCAGCTTTGTGAAGGTAATTAGTCCTGTAACTCAAAAAGTATAGAAGATATTTTTAACCTGATTTAAGTTTTTTTATCAGGTTAGTTAACTGCATAAATTCTCCTAATTTGACTAAATTTCGTTCATAAATAACAAAAACAGACTTACTTGCCACGTCCCCCTTTAAAGGAGCCATGAAGAAAAAATACAACTTTGTTTAATTTGAAAGAACTAGGATTCAGTATCTCACTCAGCTCCATTACAGCCACAAAAGATGTTTTTTTAACGAAAAAAAGCAAGACGTATTTAAAAACTTGCAAATTTTGCGCCACATTGACATGTTATGAACAAGAATGACTTCATACGGGCCAACAATAAAACATAATTTTCAGTGCGTTAAATGCACGTTAGCATTCAAATGATGTGGTCAAATGGAACTAGAGGCCCCATTACAGACGTCCAGTCATGTGTGATCGCGACAGGTCAGTTAGGCGGCCGCCAATCGCACAAACAAGGTTCCGTGACGTCATAGAAAAGTTGCGGGAAATTGGCTAGGGGGTCGCGACTGCTTCACACGTTTTCTTTAATACAGTCGAATCCCGCTACAACGAAATTGACGGGACGTGCGAAAAATTTCGTTGAAGCGAAAATTCGTTGAGGCGAAATCTGCCCCAACACACCACGGAAAGGCCAGAAAAATAGCCCCGTGCGTTTCCGCAACATTGGCAGCATAATACAATGTTTAGAAAAAGGAGTGATGCGCAATAACTCATGTTTATTCGGGTAACAAACATACCAGTGGTTATCCGTTTTTTCACCACCCAAAGAACGCGTTACGGAGGGGGGTGAAGATATGCAGGCGCAAAACGTATCGCTGTACAACAAGGCGTGTCCACCGAGCTGATTACTTGCAGATAGCTGCTAGGCCGTGGGAAGGCCCCCTCTCGCTTGTGGCAGGAGCAGTGCCGTTATCTTATCCTCTGACAGGGCACGGCAGCTACTGACCTTGGCAGGCAAGACGCGCGCGCTTGCATTTAACATGACCGCGCACTCGCGACTAAGATAGGATGACTAGGCTTCAAGACCAAACGCGCAAACATGATTTTCGCTCTTGGCTATGAAGAATGGTAGAAGGAAAACGGCAAGGACAGCTGCTCACAACGCATACATGACGGCACCGCGCCAGCAGCGGAGCACATTCATGCAATTTCAACTGGATACGGATTGGCTGTAGCCGCTGTAGCTCTGGGGCTCTGCCTTGGTAGAGTGAACTAGAATACTTGGGTAGTGGAAAAAGCGGCCGCCGCCGGGTGAGGCACTTCGTGTCAACCCCGCGCGGTGGCGCTCGCGTGCCCCGCCCGAGCACTTTTTCGCCTCGGGTAGCGGCGGGTAGGCGTGCGTTGGGGCATTCTCCGAGGGGCTACAGTTCTTTTTTCGTGTAAAAACCGTTGATAAATATTATCTCTATGGTTGATAATGCTAATAATGTACCAGGGTTTTTATGGGAAAGGTAGCTACGTCGTGTATTTACTGTTTGCTCATTTCTTCATCCCATTTAGCCAACCGAGCAGACCGCGCCGTGCTTTAGCGATCGAGCTCGTTATCATGCCGATATTTTTTTCTTCGTTGTTTGATGATTTCGCTATCATATTGTGTCAACTGAGGAAAGAGTGGCGTGCTTTAGGCTGGCCAGCATACGTCACTTCTGATTTTTTTCTTTATTTTCTTGCTGATTTTTCTATCAAGGTCTGCATACCGAGCACAAACTGAGTCGTGCGTACGCAAACGTTTCCCGGTTTCTTTTTTTCAAATTTGACCCATGCAGCACACATGACAGATGTCTTAAAACTTCAGTTAAGTCAACGAAAAGAGCGCAAATACAGGATTCACAACAGCAATTCTCAGAAAAGCACCAAGTCACACGGCATAATTTTATTGCGTGATCATTTTATTTATTAAATAAACATAATTTTATTGCGCATGCGTGTGCGCGCGCGTGTGTGCGTCCGTGCGTGCATGCGTGCGTGTATGTGTGTTCGCGCGTGCGCGCGTGTGTATGTGCGTGTGTGCACGCGTGTGTGTGCGTGTGTGTGTGTTCGCACGTGCGTGCGTGTACGTGCGTGGCTGCGTGTGTGTGTGTGTGTGCAAGTGTGCCTGCACACACACACACACACACACACACACACACACACACACACACACACACACACACACACACACACACACACACACACACACACACAAATTTAAATAAGCCTGAGCCCGCCAGACTTTCTAAATTAACAGCCCGCGTCCGACAGAGTATGAGCCCGAAAAAAATCGCCCTTTTCAACCTAGAGCGAGTATATATACAGATATATCCCATTAAATTTTCTTAAACTTGGACCGAGCTTTGTACAACACACACACACACACACACACACACACACACACATATATATATATATATATATATATAAGTAAAGAGTCGGATACACAGCAAGAACAATAACAATGTTTACTTACGTAGCGGCAACGGGACTTGCCTTCATCAGAGTAAATTTAGTTACATGATTTTCTATATATATATATCTATATATATATATATATATATATATATATATATATATATATATATATATATATATATATATATATATATATATATATATATATAGAAAATAAGGGTTGGCAGTCAAGAAAACCTCGGAAAGCAAAGGGGAGGTTGTGATGGGTCATAGAAACAGATGAAGAATTTTTTGAGTCAGAAAGAAAGTGGTGAAAAAATGCCCGCCGGGTGGGATCCGAACCCACGACCTCCAGAATACCAGTCTGGTGCGCACCACATTCTTCCCCTCGGGGAAATGTGGGGAAATTTTTTTGTTGAAGCCCGAGCCTGGCCCGGGCCCGAGAAAATGCGTGCTACCTGGCCCGGGCCCTTGCAGTGCACTAATTCACGCAACACACACGATACGTTTTAAAAACTTCACTCAAGT
The DNA here is from genome assembly GCF_048455015.1 of Haemaphysalis longicornis. Lineage (NCBI taxonomy): Eukaryota > Metazoa > Arthropoda > Arachnida > Ixodida > Ixodidae > Haemaphysalis > Haemaphysalis longicornis. Next base: position 177,024,280 of record NW_027526385.1, on the reverse strand, counting down.
CTGCGAAAAGCATCAACATTCGCAACCGTACGTAGTTCTAAGAAAAGCACCACATGGCACACTTTATCGCGCGATCATTTTAAAAGTGCACAGTTCATTGGAACGCTGGTTAACCATTAACATAAAATAATTAGCGCTTTAAAATTGCACAAGTTCATTAAATTTACTGCCCACGTCTTGCAGACGTAAGATAATTATGAACAGTTAAGAACTCAACAAATAAAAGCAGGGTAAAACATATCGCAAATATAAAATATTTCTAGCCATCACATAAATTTATGCGGAGTGCAGTCCCACCCCACAATACTGCATAATCCTTTCAAACTGCATGTGTCATGGCCCTTCTGCAATTAGAGACCGTCGCACGCATAACACCCTGTCCGTATTACCAATAAATGACAGAATCAAGAACACTTAAGGATCAGTGCAGTGCCTGAAAGGCTCCTCTTGTAATTACACACAAAAAAGACCATGTGCAGCGGTTAAAAAACGTCAAAACACAGCGTGAATCGCCGAACAGCAGCATAGCGGCACGTCGATCAACGCGCGCCGCTTCGGGATCTCCTCGGGCGGGGCACACCAGCGCCACGCGCGGCGGTTAACACGTTTGGCTTCAAGGGCGCCGTGGGGAGCAGCCGCCGCTTTTTCCACTACCCAAGTATTCTAGTTCACTCTAGCCTTGGCGAAGCGGGCCTGCGCCTCGTGTAAAGACGGCCAGCCACATCGTTATCACCATCAAGCAATGGCGTGCGCCTATGAGTTATTTTGTTTTGTTTTGGGTGGCGGTGTGGTTGCAACGCGCATTTTCGGTGAAACTAAGCGTCCTGAATGTATAAAAAGTTACAGACAGCTGGCGCTATGCTTATTTTATTGTAAAATAATTGTTCAAACCCAGCCCAAATCATCGAAAATTTCGTTGAAGCGAAAGCAAGCCTGACAAATGGTTCGTTGTGGCGAGGACTTTGTTGCATTGACTTCTATGGCTAGCTGACGGGGAATTGGAAATATTTCGTTGAAGCGGAAATTTCGTTGAAGTGGCGTTCGTTGTAGCGGGGTTCGACTGTATCTCCGTTATTCGTTCGAAGATTGCGATGATATTGGTATCATTGTTATCGGGACTAAGCAGTCTTTCTAATAAACCCAACTTGTATTTTGTCTTCATGGCTCCTGCATTTTTTCTTTCTCTGGGATTATTTGAAAGCTTGCTGCAAGACGAACAAGAAAAAGAAGGTAACTTTTTTTGGTTGATTCTGTCTTCAGGAGCCGAAAGAAGCCATGTGGCTAGCCAGGCCAAGTAAGAGGGGTACGTCCCCAGATGCTATGGAGGCACTCACGACAGCACGTGATTGCAGTGACAGATTTACATCTAGTGCATATTCTACTATCAACCTATATGGGTTTTCCCTTTGCGTAAGTTTGAATTGTGGATCAGCAAAATTGCTTGTCCAGGACGAAAAGACATGGTCTATTTAAAGGGACAGTGAAGTGAATTTGCCAAGCTTCTGTTTTTGTTTGCATTGCTGCAATTTGCATAGGCTGGCTCAACTGAACCCACTTTTTATCGTTTATCCGGTTGAAAAAGCAGTATTTGATTACAAAGCCTGAGAGGAGAAAACCTGCCATGCGCGGTTTGCAGTGGCTGCACCACCTGACAGCAGTGGTGTCAGTTAAAGGTGCTATGTGATTGGACGATGTCCAAGATTAGCATTGTTTCGGTTCTGTGAAACAACATCCTTGGCATCTGGCGTTATCATTGGCTGGGCATTCTCGATATCTCACTAATCAGCATACCGCGCTTGTGCCATGTTGTCGGCTCTAAAATGCGTCAGACAAGCTTGCCATCATGGCTAGGAATCGTAACGATCACTAGCCAAGGTGCACGCGGTAGATGAACGCTGTCCGCGTTACAGGAGACACTCAAATGCAACGCACTTTTATCTTCGAGCTTGCCTGTATCGTAAGAGGCATGTTCACACCAGGCCAAGGGTCGGGTGATTCGGGACTGCGCCCGCAAGCACTCGGTGCTTATGGCAACTCCTTGCCAACGAGAATCCGCCTGCGTGTCAGTGAGAGTCTGCACGCGTTGTGCGAATTCACTCGTGGAGCAATGAACGTTACAGTGCAAAAATGGTGAATTCAGCATAGAAAACACTTCCCTAAACAAAGAAATCAAATTAAAAAAAAAAGAACATGCACCTTCGGGGTTTTGAATTACAAAACAATGCACCTAATGCTCCAGCCCACTCATTTATAAGCCAGCGCTGTCACAAACAGAACTATAAAGTATATACTGTATAGCGTGTTTACATTTTTTAGTTTTAGCATTCCAAGCAGCTTAGATAACTTATTTCTTGAATAACGCCTGTGCAGTAAGCATCCCTCAAATTCCCCACAAATATCTTATCTCTAGCGACTGCATTCCTTAGGCAGGAAAGCGATTGCAAATGTGTGGTCGTGCTGTTGGCCACTGTGCTACTAGTTCATCCAGCGCAAAAATGCTGCCCGCGCCTTGGTTTTATGCTCTAAATAAAAGTTTCAGGTGATTTTAATTTCACTGACTGTTTTCCCGCCTTCAAATGGCCTTGGATTTTTCTAAGAGCATTCCAGTCAGCGAAGTGTTACATGTGTACTTGTGCGGAGCGACTTGGACTCAGAGCTTCATACAGTCTTCAGAATAATAAACTAAAGGCACATTCTTCCATTCACAAACATGTCGTGGCTTAGTTTCAACTGGGCAAACGAATTGCAATGACCCGCCGGCAGCCGGCCGACTAAACGCTGAAATGACTTATTCTGTCGGAGGGTCGATGAGCCGTGCAGTAGCCCAGTCAAGCCAAGCCATCTTGTTTTGGTGTCATACGAAACTTCATAGAAATCGGCAAGGAGAATGCAGAGAGGAGGACAGCATTTTTTAATTGATTGTTCCGCTGAATAAAGTCGCGTAAACGCAGCGAGAGTGGTCGAAACATGGCCTAGAGACTCTAGACTACAATTTGCGCTAGTAATCCCGCAATGTTTACAAACCACTTCAGTGTTCCTTTAACAGGGCTGAAGTGGGGAAGAAGGGGAAGGCTGATGAAATTGGAGTGAATAGGAGAGAACAGATCATGGTGACTTGGTTGCCGTTTTTAATGGTGTACCCCTTGAACCAGCCTTTGTGCACGGAACAACATAAGGGAGTCCCACATATTTGTCTTATCGCGTATTTATTTTTAACGTTGTAGGTGTTCTGCGAAATCTGTACAAGCCATTCTGTACCGAAACCTGTACATATGTACAAAGTGAGGTGCATGCTTACTCCATCTGCAGGAAACTTTGTGGCAGCCTATAAAACTTGTACTGTAACAGTTGCCATTGCTCTCGCGTAATTAGAGTCATAGCTGAGTAGTTGTGACTGCTGCGTGGGAAATGTTGGGGCAGCAGAGTTGGATTTGTGATGAATTCAGACACCTGTGCTGAAAATGTTCCCTCCTGTAACATCTAAGCACCATGACCATTTCGAACACGCCACGTGCGACAGCTGTACAAGTGGAGTGGCTAGAATGCAATTGCTAGGTTGCAATTACCCACCCCCCTGTGTGGTACCTACAGGTTGTTGCGAGCCCACTGCCAAACATTTTGGCACGGCTGTTAGATGTAAACAGCTCATCTGGAGTATCACGTACTCTGAGAGGCAGTAGCTGTCATGTGTGCGAGTCCATCTTTCTTTTCTTTTGATTGTTTTCATTACTTTTTTTTTTTTCATTTTGACTATTCGTGATATTTGTACATCCTCAGTGTAGGTGTTGTACAGGTGTTTTTACCATGTAACTATTGGTAAAATGTGCTGTTGGGCTAGTTGGTGCATGCCGCTTAAAAAAACGTGACGCAAAAATGAAGAATGATGAGACAAGTACGCTTCTGTCTCAGCACGAAGCACACGCATCTGTCTTATCGCTCTTCATTTTTGTGTCGCGTTTTTTAGCGCTCTTTTTCTTCAAGCGACGTTTTTTTTTTTTTTGCTTTCTCAGACTGCGTAACTTGGCAGGAATGGTATGATTTTACTTTTGTGTGATGTGTTTTTCTCAAGTGTGTGAACTCGAACTGTTCTGCGTAAATTGCGGAGGCACCCTGTGATTTATAATTCTTGTTTTATCCATTCCTTTCTTTGTTTTTTCACGGTGTACTTATCTTTGTAGGTCCACCTTTTCATAGCACAACTCTATTGATGTGTAATGTAAACTGCGTGACTGCTGACGTTGTAATGTGGGGTTGGAACTTCTTCAAGCTGCTAAATGCAGCTTTCTCCCTCGTGTAATCACGTTCCTATTAACATGAAATGAAATGTCTACGTCTGAATGTCTACGTCTGTTTACACGAGTGTTCTTCCACACGGACGCAGTTGCTGGTCAGCGCCAAATCCCTTCCTGTCTCATTTCTGTATCAGCCATTGTTTACTTGGGTACATCAGGCTGCAAAAGAGAAGCAACAAACCGTAAGGTGTCGTGCCTGTAGCAGTGGCAATTAGCACAATTCCTCATCAGTGTATGTTTAAGTACACACAGTTTTACAATGTTAGCGTGAGCTTTACCGTTCGCGACGAAAGCGAGTTGGTTTCCTGTGTCGTCCGACTTGCAGACAAAGAAGCTGGCTGAACCAAAGTATGCCCGGTACCTGGAGAAGTTCCACGGGATTCATGACTACGACCCCAAGGTACTCACTATTCACATATGCTGTCTTCCCTTATGGCTTGGCAGCTGCATTGAAGTTACTGCACAAAATAACAAGAAAGATGACCTAATTAATAGCAGGGCACTTCTGCAGGGAGTCCAAGGTTTGCAGTTTACTTGTCAATAATGTGCTATAAATACTTCTGCAACTGCATAGTCCAAAACATTAAAAATGCTGAATTGTGTGATATTTAAATAGATACGTATATATACTTTAAATGCATATTCATTGGGAAAGACCTCTTTTTGCTCCAGTGTAGAATGATGAGCTGCACTGTGCACTTCTGTGTTACGGAAGGAACGGCAGTGACGCTATCGTGGTGCTGGGCAAATTGTTTCTATTTCACAACAGGCCTAAACCAACTGTCATATGTCAGCCATGCATTTTGGCAAATAAAGGACAGTACTTTTGCGACTTGCCCCGAGTTGGTAGCACTGTGCAATTGCTGTAGCAATGCAACTGCAAGTAAGGGTCTTTAAAGAGGCCATGCAGACAAAACACAAGTTTGGTTCATTCGAAAGATTGCCTCATTAGAATCACACTGACACCCCTTTTAACACACACTTTGCTCAAATAATCTACGTAATTAGGAATAAAAGGGAATAGCCATGCAACCCACTAGCTCATTTCCTGTAACAGAACTTATGATGTCATATGTGCCCAGCTGTGCGATTGACTCAGGTCGGCTAAAGCAAACAGTGAAAGTTACGAAAATACACATAAGCATAGAAGCACCTATGCGCACTGCTATCAGTACTGGGTGGACTATGCTTGTTTTCGCTGCACAGCAGTTCGCCACTTTGGAGTTGTCTCACACGACACTGGCCGATTGGCATAAATGGCGTTGTCTTACATGATCCTGTTTGTCGAGGATACCCCATGTTTCGCAAAATGATTACTTTCTACAATAACAAAAACAAGCCAGGAGCAAATACTGTCAAAAACAAAGCAATGGTGGAAAACGGTCCGTGGATGTTAAGGCCCCGAGTATCGCAGCACCATCTATGAGGACTGACAAAAAGCAAGGCTGCAGGGCTGAATGACGCAGTGGAAGTTCGTTTGAATATGCGCACTTATGGCTTCATGGCAGACATCACGAAAACACATGATTTGGCGGGAGAGTCAAAGTTTTAACCGAAATTAATTTCTCAGTGAATATGGCATCATTTGCTGCCAGACAAGTGCTGGGGGCACTGTAAAACACGAAATCTTTCAAATAAAACAAACGTGTTTTGTCTGTATGGCCCCTTTAAGGAGGAATGTTTCGCCCTGACCGAGTGGAGACATCCGTCGTGTCCCCCCCCCCGCCCCCTTTTCAGAGGCACAAGCTGACGCTGAACACCCAGGAGGAGCAGTACTTCATCGTGGACTTCACCAACAAGACGGTGGACATCCTGGCTCGTCTCACTGTGCAGCAGCTCTGCTTAGGTGAGGCCCTCCCCAATCACCTACCGTATTTTCACGCATATAACCCGCACCAAAAATGCGAAAATTTCAGTGGCAAAGTAGCGGTGCGGATAATACGCGAGGTTTTTTCTTTGGTGCAGCTTCACGGCAGTGCACGTTGTGCCGTGAAGCTCCTACGCAGTAACCCTGACCATGCCTTCCACGGCAGCGATTGCGAAAAACACACAAGGACAAGGAAGAAAAAACAAGGACGACCGCACGCTTACAACTGAATTTTATTAATGAATTGTCACTTTCGCCTCGCAGTCCGTGTATTCTACTTGCTCAATATTCACTTTTTCTGTCTACACAGTATGTGGTGTGTTGCTTGAGCAGTAGCTTTGATGCAGCCTTTCCTGTATCAAATGTGCGGGCAATATGCAAGGATTTTTTTCTCTTTTCCAGCAGGCTGAAAGTGGGGGTGCGGATTATATGCAGCGGGCTATATGCGCGAAAATATGGTAATCACCCTCACTTTGTTTTGGACTGGGCAATGATTAGTGTTGCTTGTAGGCATGCCAACCTTGCAGGGTTCATTGGGAAGCCCTCACTTTTCCAGGGAGATCCCCCATCCCCCGCAACATGCTCCTTTATTTCTTTTTGACGCATATGTGAGCATGCCTGGATGGATTCCCCAGAAGTGAGATTCTGTTCACCTGTGGGTACAAGCCCACCGCCGCTTGTACACACCCATCGCCACCTAATAGTTCGATTTGAACACTCCTCCTGTTCTTTCAAACAGCAGTGAAGGGATTACGGTGTTTGGGCTGAGTATTCCAGGGGTGCAACCGCAATTTTCAGCGCAAACGACCCGAGTTCGAGCCCCAGCTGAGCAGAGTTTTAGCAAGACCCGTGATATATTTTTTTTTTAACCGTCAAATGTTCCCTCAGCTCAATTCAACACATTCTTTTTGTTAGTTTGGGCGGTTTGGTATCATTTAGGTTAGCTTAAGAGCAGACACTGGTCTTGAGGACATTTCTGTTATTTTTTAACCTGTGTGCTTTGAGGTTTACAGATGAAGTGTACGCTAACACCCTAAGAACGAATATGCAGCCAGCTTTCGTCTATGTGGTGTAAGTTCAGAGTTGTGCAACATGTTATGTCATTCAGTTTTGGGCAATTTTTTCATTGTCTACCTATGAAATACTGGAATGCTTTTTATCCCTTTGTGCTTTAGAAGGACCAGGGATTGCAACTATACCACAGCAGTAATTTTAGCATTGTTTATTTAATTGCAACTTAATAAATTTCAGCTCCTAAATTGCCAATGTTTTCATAAAACGAACTGCATAAAAAATTGTGCCACCAAAAAGAATTCTATATTTTTTAGGTTTCATTGCATTGTTCAGTTCATAAGCTTTCGAATGCAGCAAAAGTTATATAAATCTGACCAGTACATCCCAAGATATTGTACCTGACAGTTCACCTCGTGAAAAAAGAAAAATTGGTCCTGAGAAAACAAATCACGTAGTTTGGAAACATATGTGAAAATGGCCATTTAGGCAACTTCAAGGGGCGAAAATTTTGTGAGTACTTTTAGGACAGCTAATATGTTTTGCAGGTACATTCTTTGGTACCTGTAGACTGAAAATACAGTTAGTACATAAAATTGATTTTTTTTTTGGCAAATTTTCGGTCGTCAAGACCAGTGTCCCTACTCAAGGCCGGGTGCGGCATATCAAAGCATTTAATTGATGTTCTGAATCTCACTGGAAGTTCTTGGTTTGTTATAGGAATATTGCGTCCCTGAAATCTAACTCGTGGCGTGATGGGCTGCTTGGGGTACTGAATAAAAGGCCTTGGGACCTTCAAGGCAAACACGCGTATGGGTGCAAGTGCAGAGATGAGCCTTGCGAAAGTATGCTTGCGTGCCATCGGACAGTTTCCATTGGCAAGTTTCTACGCATTTATTTGTAGGCCAGAGCTGGAACTTCTATATTAGTAAATCACCCTGTGTATAGGACACAGACCCTTTGCTTTGGACACTGGCGATGCTTTGGCTTCGTAAACATACAAACGTTATCAGCTACATGTTTGGTAAATGCCATTAATGCAGGACAAAACAACATGAGAGCAGTGAAGCTAAGCCAGCACCTTTGCATTACGCCGCCTCAGGCATTAATGTATCAGCAGCAGCTACTGTAGTTCACTGTATTCAAGTTCATAGGAATTAAGTTTGACTGTAACACAAGATATGTCTTTCGTTTTTTTGTCCACAAGGACTCTCCTGCCCTCGGGCTAGCTGTGAAGTTCTTTCTGAGGCAGGCAGGTGGACACGATAGTCTGATTGACAAGCTTTTTCCCAACACTTTGCCATTTAGAATGTCTGGAGGGAGCATTGCTGTCCGAGTGTCTGGGCAGCTGGACAGTTGGCATAATCGAGTCCTCTTTTGTTTCAGGTGGCACGTGCACACCGGACATCTTCTCGCACAAGGAGAACGGTGGGTGACTGTCTCTTGGTTCTGCTTTGTTCTGGTGTGCCAAGGGAAAAAGGTTTAGTGGCCCAGCAAGAAACTAGTCACGATTGCACTCTAACCTTCACGCTTGCGCAGTATTGATGAGAAGGCCAACTGCAGAAGTGTGGCCAGCTGGGCCAGTTGGTACGGATCCATGGTGATAACAGTGCAAAACTAGACGAGAGACAACAAGGGGAGGATGCGGAGAAGCACTATTTCTTTCCTCTAGTACAAGCACTAGTGTTTGTCTGTGTCCTCGCCTTGTTGTCTTTCGTCTGGTCTTGCACTGTTACCACCATGGAGCGAAGGCAAAGTTTGTTTCAGGGTGCTGCTTCAAATGGTGCAAAAAGTGAATGCTCTAGAACACTACACCCTGATCTCAAAACTTGGCTGCTTGTGTGACGAGCCGTCAGAATCTCCGAAAAGGGGGAGTACTGTCAAAAAGGGGCTCAGCTCCCCCCCGGTCTTAACGCAGTTAGACAAGTCATGGCTCCGGAACAGAAAACCAAAAATTCAAGGCCCTAGCCACTCATATGGTGATGTATTATGCAGGGAAGCTGTTTTTGTTTCGTTTGAGTTGCACGCATTCGCGACACACAAATGTGCATTCTAGATCAGCTGTGAATCTGAAAGCATGAATGTCCAGTTGAACACACTTAAGACACTGGTCGAAAGCCTTTGTAAAAGCCTTGCTGCTTGAGGTGCATGTTTCGCTCTGTGATCTGCCTTGATGCTTTTTAAAATGGTTTTGATCTGACTCCTGTGCACTGCAGCAGTGCTCATTCATGCTGCCATGTAATAGGGAGTAGACAACAAAACAGTGAATTCCACTGATGGTCTGCTTGCTTGTTTGGCTGCTTTCTTCAGCTCCCTTCATCTGCGGTGCACTGATGTGTGTGGCCATCTCCCGCTACCGCTGAATTTAAAGGTCGTGCTATGGAATGCGTCATGCTATGGAACTTTCTTGCTGCACCCTCTCCCTACCTCACTTTCGGTTTGTGTGCATTTCCCGGGATCAAGTACTTTTCTTAGAAATGCATGCGGGGATGTATACAGCGGCTAAAGGTAAACAGGTTCGCTGTAAAAAAAAAGCAAAGCACAAAGGTCAATACGATTGAGTCATTTCACGGGAACACGTTCTCGTCTGCCGAGGCTAATCATTACTTAATTCCCAGTTCTCCAATTGTTCTTTTCTTCTGTAACTTGTTACTGACAAACAAAGAGTTTTGTTGTTTCTGTAAGAGGAAGTGAATATATTCATTGGAGTGCACAGTTCAATGTTTCTTTTCCCATGCAAGAAAGCACCATGAAGTACCAAACTTGCGCCTACACTCTTCCTGCGACTCAAAAGCGCTCCTCTTTCTTATGAATGTTTAAGGTTTACAAAGCCGATCATTTACACTTCTAATTTTTTGAGGTTACAACATATTTTTGCATGCAAATATAACAGGAGAGTTTAAATATATACAGAGCTTATGTTTATGTGGTGCTGCTTGGCCACGATTACCTTGTGCCTTCAAAGCATTAAAATATAATGATGATGATGATGGCGATCACCATCATCATCAGCTATTGTGCAGAGCCCACGCACTTCTGAAACCTCTGTGAGTCGTTGCCATTTCAAAAAAACTTTCGGCACAATTGGATCAGCAAATGGTGTGTTCGTAAGCAGAGGGGTATCACTTGCTTCTTAATCAACATTTTTTAAAACTGTAGGCAACAAATAAAGACTAATTTTGATATCGTCATGATTATTTCTACTGATAACATTAGCTATGAAGGGAGCAGCATAAATACAGAATTCATCAGTAGCAAATCAGCATCAGTAGCACACAGTTTGTGTATCGACGTAAACCATGCGAGCCTAGTCATCGTAGCACTGCAGACCTAAGCATAACACACAAAGCAGGAGAAAGGGGCTCCAAGTGAGACGATGTCCTGTCTTTGTGTCTCCCCCCCTCTCCCCTGTGCAGTGGCAATGCAAGTGCTGCAGCAGCGACCAGGCAGCTACTACCTCTCGCTGGCCACATCGTCGGCAAACCGCCGCTCCAACGCCAGCGTGCCTCTGGACACCGCGGTCAAGGTGGCCCTGCTCAGCCACCAGCCTCCACCGCAGACTGCCACCGTGGCACCCGTTGAGGCCCTGCTACAAAAACACTGCTGCCACCCGCAGTAACACAAGTGCATCACTTTGATTTGTCCAAGAAGACCTCGAATCTCATGCATCGGGTGATAGCATTGCATTTCGAGAAAACTGGGGTGGGCGTTTGGATTTAGTAGAAAAAGCGCCAACAAGTAGAACAATTCATTAGAACAAGGGCAGAGTCGTGTTTCCTGTCATAAATTCAACATTTTGTGATCGCTTGTCTCGTTTGCTCGTGGTACACGTGCGGCATCAAAGCTACACAAAGTGATACATTCAGTGGGTTTGTTTGTCTCTGTTTGTCAGCCACTGGCGGGCTGGGTTTGGAAGCACTGAGCTAGTTAGTGAGTGTTCAAATTTTTTGGTGCCTTTTTGTGGGAGGGGAAAGAACCAAAGAGTTTTCTCTTTTTTGGGGAGAACAAACATAGTCAGCTTCTTGACGAATGTGCGCACATTTTTTATACCCGTTCACACATTCCTACTCTAGGGCAGCGAATAGTTTTTAGCCATTGTTTTATTGTGCAATGTAACTGCAGTGCGGTGTGCATTGTACTAGAGGTGTGGGCACTTGCTTTATGTTCGTGCAGCTGTGCAATCTGACAAACTATCTACTAGTCATGAAGCGCTAAGTGCATGGAGGAAGAGAATAAAAGTTTTTATTTCAAATGTCGGTGTCCGATATTGTGTTGGTTTTCACTTTCTCTGCCCAATGATCACGTTCTCTAATGAGGATGACATGACATTTTCCTAGACACTGTGCAAGAGTCACGTACTTTTCCACATTTTGGGATACAAGAGGGGAATGGTAGGTCCTTGTATTAAGTGTCCGGTACTCATAGTGGAATCTGTGCTTTAATTGCAGTGCACTCATTTACAGCAGAGAAATTGTACGAGGCAAAAAAAAAAAAATTCACGTTCAAGCTCGTTTGTGCTACCCGGCCTTTTCGCGAACCTCGGTCATTTTTTTTGCTGCTTCAGTTTCTGCTCGATAACTGGTGCGACTTTTACACGATACCACCGTGTTTGTTGCTGGTGCGATGTTCTGCTGGAATCGCCAACTAGCATGGTGCACAGATTCCATTTTTGATGCGAAAGCACTGGCTGCCCGAGGTTTAAAATCCTGCGGCAACATCTGCTGGAATCGGCAATTAGCATCAGTTTATTTAAAATCCTGTGGCAGCGTTGGTGTTGTAATCAAGAAACGGCAGAAAAAAAAAATACCTCGGGGCACTTAAGTCTCCTTAGTTCCTTCGAAAGCAAAAGCCCCAGCAATACTTGTTCACAACTTCTTTTCTGCTATACCTTATTTGCATCTCTCTCTTGTCTTGCAGCACTACAATGCAGACTGGCACATGCCGCAGCTTCCTCGCAATTCGTATTTTGCACAGCTGTTCTACACATGTTCCACTTGTGCAATCACATGCAGGTGTCACATTGCACACACTATTCTACAGCTTTTATATCTCCAATCTATAGTTTTTGTGAAGTGGGCAGATGAGCTCCTTGAAGCCTTCAGTATGTGGCCAATTCCCCAAGTGGGCATGTGACAAAAGAATGGAGCAACAACGACAACAACAAAAAAAAAGCAAAGCTCCTTTCATTTAACAAGCAAGGTGGTTGAAATGCAAAGCTTCCTCTGTGTGAAACCAACTGGGCGTTTGCAATTTATTTGTCTGAATTCGATTTATTTGGAATTTTGACTAGCTTAGAGCGAATCCAAACTGCTTCACCCTTGTCGGACATTTCTTCACAACGCGAGGGGCCCCGGTTCGATTCCGACCACAGGGAGCATTTTTTCTTGCTTCATCACCATCATCACGCATGCACCCTCCCGTTGTGTAAAGTTGGCTTTCCTGTAGTGTGTTACGCCACCGCCATCAGAGACACCAAGAAAGCTTTATTGATTTATTGATTGTGGGGTTTTACACACAAATGCTTCACAGGCGATGAGGTGTGCCGTAGTAGAGGGCTCCAGATTAATTTTGGGCCACCTGGGGATCTTTAACGTGTGCCGGAATCTCGAACACACGGCCGTTTTCGCTTTTTGCCTCCACCAGAAAAGCGGCCGCCGCGGCCGGGAAGAAACCTTCACCTTAGGGACATCTTTTGTTGCACTGCTGCTAACATGTGGGGGTCGTGCAGTGGTAATAACCTCGGCTACTGCTCTTTAAACCCAGGTTCAAACCCCGTGCATGCCAAGTTGTATTTTTTTTCAGGCGAAAGCCATAATTTCCCCGCTCTAGAAAACGTTCCATTGCTGCTGTTGTCACTACAGGAAACGGCAAGCAAATAAAAAATGTGATCCAAAGGGATTAGAACCCGAATCTGCACAGTAATAGCCCAATGTGATATCAACTGTGCTATCTCTTCACAATGCCAGCATGGAACAATTGTTGTTGTCGTTTGTTGCTGTTTCTCGCGGCACATTCCCACTTGGAGGATTGGTCAGGAATATACACTTCTACAACTTTTACAATTCCAATTCATAGTTTTGTGACAATGGTGAGGTGGGCACATTGCCTCTCAAAGCTCCCGATTTCTGGCCAATCTCCAAGTGAAGATGTGCCCAGAAAAAAGGAACTACAACAAAAACAATAAAAAAGATACAGCAATATTGGCAGGGCACTGGGCTGCTACTTTGGAGACCCTTGTGGAAAATAAATGTGGAACAGGCGGGTTACACGAGCGAAAGCAGGGGGCATTGGCACGATCAATGAAAGAAGAAGATCGGCCGCACTCGCGTGCTCACTCAGTGTTTCATGACCACGACGAGAACCGGACGTCTGGGTCCTGCTTTTCCTGCTTGATCCACATAACCTTTGCTCAAATCCTATTGGATCATGCGTTTATTTTTTTACTCTTTAGAGCGTTGGCAACTTTCTTGACCAAACAACAACCTTTACAGCTTTTGCCTTAAAAAGTTGCATGTATACTGTACCAAAGTACCACAAATTTGTGACATGATGCAATGCAATAGTGGTTTATCTTGTTTCAAACATACATATTTTTCACTAGTGCACCTAGCACACAGGCATTGACTTGCCCGGTAAATCTCCGGTTCCCGCAGAGAAATGTCAACACTGCCCTGAAGAAATTCAGTTCATCATACTGTCCTGTACCTTGAGTCTGCTTGGCAGCCCTCTCCTGTCACGTCACAGCTGAAGCTTGTTGAGGGCCTTGTTGCTAGAAACTTTCACTTTGCTTGCACTCGTTTGAGTCATTCCACGGCAACTGTCTCTCGGATGCTGTGCTTGACCATTTTCACTAGAAATTTTAAAGAATGGCTTTCCCACTGATCTTATTTCGAACATTTTTCGCGATGAAAATCTTTGTATGAGCACAATTTCAGCACTGATGAAGAGTGGGAAACTAGGTACGTCGAAATTCCTGTAAAGTTTATTATGCAACACTGCACACGTGTTTTATGCATTTTATATATCGTTTTGATCTCTGGTATGTCATTGCGATAGTGCAGTTTCGTGCCTTAGACGTATTTCTTAGAATCAAAGGAAATCGCGACAGATGCACCAACATTGGCTTGTTTTATTTTTGACAGATACTTTTTGCTTTTGATTATTGCCATTCGTTTCATTTCGTCTTGGAGATCTACTAATATTTGGATTTTTTTTTTGTTTGTTTGGAACTGATGAACTGTATCCTTTTTTAGATGCGACTGCATCTCATTCATTCGCCTTGTCCCTCCATACGGCGTTGTTGTTGCCCGTCCACACCCCTCCCCCATTCTCCTCGCCGCGGCAGCTGCGCTCTCCGCCGCTCACCCCCTCTCCTCTCCGATAGCGAACACTCTCTCGCGAGGGGCATTGGCTTGGCTTGGCTTGGATTGGATTAAAGTGGATTGTGTTGCGTCATACCCACGGCAGGGGGTTCACGGCACATTTCACGCGATGGGAGAATCAACCCTACGGAAACAACAACGGAACCCCCTATGCGTGGCATCTACACAGGGGTTCCCGCGAGGGGAGGTGGGAGAAATTTTTTTTAAATTCCTTAGGACACTTAGGTCTGCTTGCATGCTTTGAACACAAAATCCTGGCGACGCTTAGCAACTTCTTTGCTGCAACATCATAGCTGCATTGCTTTCTTCATTTTCGCTTTTGTTTAATTTAAGCATGAATCACTTCATTCGCCTTCTTTTCTGCTACATCGTGTCATCTGATCACTTTCGTTTCTTCATCTTACGGGGTGAATTAATAAGTCGACAAGCAGACTGGCACAAGCCACAGCGTCCCTGGAATCGGGTTTCTGTGCGGAAGGCATGTATCCTTTCTACTCACGTGCCATCACGATTAGCTGTGACGTGGCGTGCACTTCTCTGCAACTTCTATGTCTCCAATACATAGCTTGTGAATTTTGTGAAGCAAACACGTTAGCCCCTCAAAGATACCGGTTCCTGCCAAAGCCCAAGTGAGTATGCGCCACAAAGAAAGGCACACTAACAACAACCACTTCGTTCCACCGCTGGCTGGCTAAGTGTGGAGGTAGCACAGTTGGTAGAGCACTGAGCTGCTACTGTGCAGACCTACGTTGAAATACCATAGGATTACACGTTTTTTTTTTATTTATTCTCTTTACAACAACAGCCATTTTTTTTACCAGACAACTTTGACAACGGCGCTTTCTCGCAGAATGGAGCACTTATGGCTTTCGCCTTTAAAAAAATCGCAATTTGGCTTGTAACCAGCTGCGAGTTCCAGAACACAGATGGGGTTCACGTAAAACTAGAAGACCACACCATGCCCGGCCAGTGGCATTTTACTCGGGCAAGGCACGCATATTTGTTTTCCATTTCATCTGCCAGAACACCTCCCCCATAGCTGAGTCGCTATGCTTCTGCTGCATCTAACTGTATACCTGTTTGCTTCTTGACCGGCCCTCAAAGTTGCGTCTGCAATGAATAAAACCGTAGATAAATCATAGATGGGCTTCTCATCCATCTGCGTTGTGCAAAAACGTACATGTACATCCAAAGCAACATGCACGGTTGCCGCAGCTGTCGCCAAATCTTTTATCTCCAGCATCAACAAAAGCTACAGCATATATCGAGTGATAAATTAGAGCATTGGGTAGCAGGCAGCAGCCATCGACACCACCTGGAAGCAGTGTTTCCAGAAAGAATTACAACGAAGCGTTGCTGAAGCCCCTTAGAAAAAGAAACAAATGTTGGAAACCACCGCATTGTCGCACTTAGACACAAAATTTAGATGTTGAACTTGTTTTCCACATGTTCAATGCCCAGCAGTCGACACATGCCTGTTGGGTTTTTGAAACCTTGTTTTCTGGTTGCCTTCTCCCTTTGTTCAGCAGCACTAAATAAACAAGTCATTACCTGTGTTTTTCATTCTTGTTCCTTGACTCGCTCGTACTGAATTAGCTGTGCAGGCGTGTGCGCTGTCCTCAATGCATGCTAGTCTCTCTGCAACAAGTCTTCGATCTTGACAACATGCATCTGCCATTGCTTCTGCCATAAATGCATCCTATTAGTGGGAATAATGGTCGGCAACAAATAAGGGTCAAAGAGGGTTCTACAGAGGCCCATCTAGTCGGGATGAAACATTAGGGCAAAAAGTCGAACACCGACCAAATAAAACTTCTAGAACATTAAAATCTAGAACATACAGAAGACATCTTGGCTGCACTGCGGAAGCCGTGTTCACAATGGGGGCAAAGAATAGTTCGTGCACGCTTGCGTATTCTTTGGTATGACACAAGCACTGTTTCCCATAGGGGAGGGTTTCGCCATTTTGATTCAGCGTGTGAATTGTTTGTATTTTCGCGGTCTCTAAATAATAGAGTCTGTTGCATAACAGAAGAGATTTCTAAATAATCGTGAACTACAGTAGTTTCCTATTTCTGTTCAGAGCTTTATTAAATGCACATGTACAAAAAAAATCGTTAATTAAAAATGCTTGAGGCAAGGAAAACGCACGTCCCTACAAAATGGCGATATTGTTTAGATCTAAATCTGAACTGGTCGAGCATGCTAGCAGGAATGTTTGGCATGGACTGGTCACCACTTTTCAGACATCAGGATGTTCTGTAGCTTGTTACTTTTGCATTCGACGATGGCAAACCAGGAAAAAAATTGAGGAAGTGCGCCACAGTGGATGTCTGCGATTGTGACTACCTGGGCATCTATAGTATGTGCTGGAATCTCTACACACGGGCATTTTTTTGCATCTGCAAGCCCACCATCCTTTGTCTACCAATTCACAATTCAAAGCATCAAAGCGGGCGATTTCTAGCACAGGCACTGCTGCCCCTCACAAGCTGACGACAGCGGCGGGAGTGTAGAAGCGGTGAGGGCGTAGCAGACGACAGCAGCGAGAGTCCCCAAGCCGAATCAGAGGCAGGGGGCGCCACTCAAACATCTCACTGCCAATTCTCCGTCACAGGCCATTCTAAACTTGTTTCGGCGAGACTCCACCAAGTGCGAATGTCATTTGCTCAGAGCTATTTTGAACACTTGCAGTTATTGTGCTAAGTGGGTATCTGGCTTTGAACTTCGCAATGGTGATTTTTCAGGCATAAACTACTTATTCGGATCAAATTTGGGCGAAGAAAAATTTGAGTGCACTTGACCTTTAATTCAGAAAGACCGCCGGCAGTTTATCGTTGCTTTGTCTGTCAGTTTGCAGTATTTTGTTAAAAACTGTGGCGCTCCTAGCAAGCCCGCACACCAGTCCTGCACGCTTGCAGCTATAGAACACAATCACGGCCGTAAAGAAACAATTCAGTTTATTTTGTTCTGAAGTAACAGTATTTTTTTTTTCCACTTCTCACACCACTCGCGCATACACGTTATAAAGAAACCCCCACCATGTGGGGGAAGAAAAAAAGAAACACAGTGTACATAAAGTGTACATACCTGTACAAAAAAAGAAAACATTTTCTAAACAGTGATCACCGAGGCTCGCTTTCTGTTTCTCACCATGACATAAAAAAAAAAAAATGGGAAGGAAGGTTTCCTGCAAGGATCGCTGCAACTGAAAAACAGTGCTGAGCAAACGGGTGCGCTCGCAAAAAACACGGAAACAGTACGTCGGGCAAAGAAATACGCTACTCGCATGCAAAGGGGTACCGGGAGACCACACGCTTTCTAGCGAAAATAAGTGGCCCCGCTACAAAATGTGGTCAGAGCACGTCCCCACACAATGCCCCCCAACTCATCGCTATCATCATCATCATCATTGACTTCCCCGCAACGTACAAAAACACCGACTCGCGGCACAAGAGCCACCAGTAACAAAGTCGTCGCAAAACTGGCAGTAAAAGTCGCTCAAAGGGACATTTGTTCCTAGGCCTCCCAGTCACAGGGATCTGATTTTTTTTTTTTTTTCCCGCAAAACCACGGCTGTGAAAGATGCTTACTTACTGGCCTGAAATACCACCAAACTCGGTGAAACGGAGAAACCGCGCAATGATGCAGACATTCCCCGTTTTCAATGACGCACCACCAAACGCGGCAAAAATAGCGGTACTTTTTTTTCAGCATTGTACGTTGCAGTTGGCTTCCGAGGGGCCTTACGCTAGACAAAAGAATGCGCACTGCTAACGCAAGATGCACCACGATGAAGCTTACGCTGACCAACTGCCACGGTGCCACCAACCACCCTTCGATACTAGTCGAGAGGCAAGGCGGCAACACATTCTTTGCACACCGCAGTATGATATATATATATATATGTATACGTGTGACCAAAAATGCATTCAACGTGGACAAAGAAAAGAAAAATCTTGTACGTATAGGTAACTAAACAAGGAGAAGCAATGAAGCGGGAAGTTGTTTAACGGGAAAGAAACAAACAAAGAGACGCGCAACACAAAGCAACTAGGAAAGAGCCAAGCAGACGTGACAGCATTGCAGCTTTCACCACGGGAAAAAAAGTCGGCACGGAAGCTTCTTCCCTTCTCAAAACAAAAGACGTGGGAGCAGCGTGGGACTGCAAATCCTACCTCACCAGAATTCCATGACTGCGTGAAAGGCTGCATTGTATCTCCCTCATACGTTTAACATCGTGCGTTGTCGCATCTGAGCTTCCAAAAAGGTCCACTCGTGCTGTATTCAAACTGGGGGTGAGGGGGAGGGGGGGGGAGGGGGGAGCGCGTTTAGCATACGGCCTATCTTTTGCTTCGTTCCTGTGTTGGAAGCTTCGACCTGGCCTAAAAAGGCCAGCGATAAGGCTGCTAACGTCACTGCCTCGGTAAAATTACAGATTTGGCTACCCCACAATACAAACTGACGTGGGCACGATGAAAAGGAAGGGGGAGAGTCGAGACCCTGCGTTTTCCAGCAGCCACTTAATTCAGCAGAGGAGGAAGGTGGGTGGGTGGGCAGTCGGAAAGTGGTGGCAAACGAGACAGAGGACGAAGAACTGGGGGGGAAGGGCGACTTGACTAGACGACACACGTTTGCTGTGGCACCTCCTTTAACCCCGTGTCTCTGGTGCCAGAAGAATTGAATGGCCAAGCAAAAGATAGCGAAGACCTCTGGTGCAACGGACGTGGTAGCCGTCGCGAGAGAACGCAGAAGCCAGTGGTGCGGCAAGACGACGAAGAAGCGTGCAGAGTGCAACAACACAAGTCGAGCAAAAAGACGACATGGAGCTGGCAAAAAAAAAAAAAAAAAAAAAAGGCTCTCCCTCCTAGATTTCAACGTATGCAAAAAATTGAGCGAAAAAAAAAAAAAAATGGAGCCGCCTAATCTGCCTAACAAGCAAGCACGATGCACCACACCACGCCTGCTGAAAAAGAAATGAGACTTCCCCGCAATGTTCAAGTCAACAACCGTGACAATCAGTGGAAAAAAAAAAAAGAATAAGAAGGAACAGCGTATATATGTACACACGCACACGGGAACACACACGCACATGAAAGTTGCCAGAGCACACATGCTCATTCCAATGGGTTTACGATAAGCCAACAAAAGACTTTGAAATCGCAAAACAAAACAAAAAAAAAATGGAGCCTTGGTGGTACTTTAAAGAGGCACGAAGGAAAGATAGAGAGAGAAAGCAAAGCCATGGCTGAATTTTGGCCCTCGCGAAACGACGAAACCTACGCACACAGAAGAGCTTCTTACTATGACATCAGCACTATATACACCATCTTAGGCCACGAGACAACCAACCGATACAAAGACACACTTTTGGCGTCAAAAGTTCACAGACTGGCAACATTCGGGGGCCTGGGCAGAACACGGGACCGCCAAAGACACGTTCAAGAGACAATGTGTGCTACATCGACAGACACGCAGCAGCGACACCAACTGAAATTGAAACAGCATACACAGCACCAGCGTAGCACTAGCACTGGACAAAAGAGAAAACAGCAGACACTTAGGCAAAAGTTGCTTGAACTCGCAGTATACATCTGCGAATCGACTCCACTGTTGGCCGGGTTTCTCCCCCCCGCACCAAAAAACAAAATAAACAATGTCACAAAGCATTTGTTCTTCAATGTCACGCTGTAGCGACGCAGCTGCTACAGCTTCCCCGACAACTCCGCACAGTTGACGGTTGGCTGGCCGTAGCATGGACAACGTTGAGGCTGCTCGCGCTGTAGCGCTCTCTCAACCACCGCGCCGCCTCACGGCACGCCGCGTAGAGATCACGAGCCACACAGCCACTGCGTCGGTTTCGCAGCGCTGGCAACAGCCAAAAGTCTAGTTCACAGCCCACAAAGTGCACGCAAGCTGTGCAAGTTCGGCGGTGAAAGCAAGCAGCCCTGAAGACAGTACTGACGGCCTAAGTGATGTGGCCAAGGCAACGCAACGACAGCACAGCAGCGAGGCGGTTTCAAGAATGCCGCTTCAGGGGAGGCCAAGGGTCGAGCCAAGTTGTTGTTTTAACACATAATTAGACCTTTCGTTGATTTTTGGCATTCGGCGATGCCCGCTCCTCAATCTCTTATCCTTCACAATTTTTCATGTGCGGAGCATTAAAGTGTGAACCGATGGTTAAAAGCGAAGCTGCTTCCTTAGCTGCATTAATTAATAGCAATCTACTGAGGTGCATATTTTGGGAATGCTGCCAACTACAAACCTCCACAACTTCTTGAGATTTGCTGTGGCACCTCCTTCAGGTTACTGCCACTCCCCATCTGGTCGAAGAACTGATACACAAACCAACCTGCGTCTCGCCCTTGGCGACCCTTCGGCGCATTAGTGCTTCAAAAAATGCGCAAGCAAGCTCTTGAAAATGTAGTCATCAAGGCTCCGCCTGCACTCGGCCTGCAGTTTCGACGCACCACAGTAGGCGCACACCGTTTCTACGGTTTCCGACTTTGGAGGATTGCACACGTACATTTAGATTACAGTACCAAAGCAAGTCCGCACACATTGGCTCACACTTCTCGAGAGAGAAAAAAAAAGGAAGGACTGGCTGTTGTACCTCGAAATCCCACAGGACAGCCCGCCCCAAAAGTGCGAATTCACCTCGCGAAAACAGGGGAGGCAGGAAAGGTGGTACAATGCAAAAGTGCTTGCAGAAGAAAAGAAACGAAGAAAATTGGGATCGAAAATCGTGCCAAGCGCTGCAGTTGGTTACCTTTTGGTGGTGAACAAAGCCTTCAAGTGTGTCACTGAATACGTGTCAGCTCAAAAGCACGACGTTGCGCCATAAAGCCTGTGCCAGTGGATCAAGAGAACATGACTTGACGGGCCGCCATCATCCAATGTGTAGCCACGAAAGAAAGGATTCAACAAAATCCACCGCACACTGCTCTCCCCATTCAAGAAACAGAGACACACCGTCCCAGCATGCCTTATTTACCCCGAAAAGGGGAAGCACTGAGGCAGGCATTGGCACAGAGACATTGCACTCGGGCGCGCATTAGGCCTGCCACTAGAACGCGCATTGCGGCAGGCCCACATCCGGATCGGATTTGAGCCCCACAGTCGTGCGGACCACACCGTTTCGTTCCCTCAAAGGAAGCCAAGTGGGGCAGCAAGCAGAGCCTGCTAATGCGACACAAAATCTCCTCGGACGCTTGGACACAGCATGCGAGGGAGCAGCAAATGAAACACCGGCACAAGCTGGACGACGGACTGGTAGCATTCCTGGACTCTGCTGCATTGCACTGCACTCCCCCACGCTCCGTACGAGTGAAAAAAAAAAAAAAAAAAAAAAAACCGCGGTACCGCGTTTGCTCGCACTCAACCAGCCAGCAGCTAACCGACAGCCTCCTCCGAACTGCCACCACAGCAGCATTGATTGAAACGACCACAAAGCACAAGCAAATGCCCCCACCAGCCTCGAAAAAGGAGTGGCAGGAAGCAAACCCATGCTCTTCTCTAAGCCGAAGAGGTCAACGCAAGTTTAACTCTCGCCACACACGAACACCGTCGCCACGCGTCCACAGCATTCCATGGCCTAGGAGAGGCACACACACGCGACGGCGGCAGCGGCCACTCTGAGAAACAGCTCCCCCGCGGGCGGGAGGGGAAGAGATCTCCGCCAACCTGGATCAAAGAGAAACAAAAGCCGGCCCCGCTGGGAAGCCTGGCGTGACGGGGGGAGCGGGGTGCCCCGATGGCGACTACGTGTGGTGGTAGGGCACCACGTAGGTGGCCGGGAAGTAGCCGCGGCGCGAGCCGATCTCGCCCTCCCACCAGTTGCTGTCCGAGCGGTCGTGCACGTTGATGATGTCGCCCCGGCGGAACTCCAGCTCCCCGGACTCCTGGGGCTGGAAGTCGTACATGGCCTGCACTAGGCACTGCACCAGGGGAGGGGAGAGAGGGGACGAGCACAAGGACGAGGTCAAGGTCAACGGCAAGTGCAAAAGCCGAGCAAGGTGTGATGGGAAACCCCAATGCGGTCTGCACATCGTGCCTGACAATCCCCGAGGCAGAATTTCCTTTCAGAAAGGGTGCCAGCTTAAAAGTAGTCAGAATATAAAAATGAGGAAAAAAAATTAAAAAGATAACTTCAGAACTTAAAAAGAAAAGCTTCGGGATACATTGGGCATAAATCAGACTTCAGACTGTGTTATTTCTACTTCATCAGGGACATTACAGAAAGGCTGATCGCTGTGTTGAGAGCACACGTGTTCATGTGCAAGTTTTTCGAATTTCTGGTGCTTACTTTGAGGCTACCCCTGGACTATGGGTCACACCATAGGGAAGGGCTCCAGATTAATTTCAGCCAGCTTTACTGTGCACCAAAAGCCCAGCCCACAGGCACTTTCGTTCGTTGCCTGCACCTGAAAAGCGGCCACCATGGCCAAGATATCGAACCCGCATCCTTGGGCCCAGCAGCATAGCGCCTTAGCCACTGAGCCTGCGCGGTTGGGCAAACGCGAAGGTTGAACAATTTGTGACAGTACACACAACACACCTGCACATCGTAGTAGAGCTGTCGCCCAGTTAAGTGTTCTCATTCAACACCAACCTTCCACGTACCCACCTGTTTGTGTATCTCATCAATCAAGCAACATTTCATTTTTACGTCACTGCAGACCGCACAATCCCTGTTACACCTGGCGCCATCTAGCGGTCATATTTGAACACTGCAGCAATTTCCTGGATCAGCTGCTAAAGCGAGTTGGCTGTTCAGCCTTTTTGGATCAGTTCTGCGCATTCTTTTCGTAAATAACGGTGGTTTCTGGGTGGGCTTAAGCGTAGAGGGGAACTTATCACCACGTTTAATTAAATTTCTGCATTGCACTGGCAGTGCCTGCCCTGCACTGACTTGGAAATGGAATGTCCCATCAATGACTCTCGGGATAAATAAGTCCCTTTTTTGTCAGCAAAGCTAGCCCTGAAAGAGTGTCTTACACAAGGGCTCGGATGCTAGCCAAAAGTGAAAGTCTGAGCTGTACACTCGAGACTCAACCGCAGGCGTCCAACAAGGCGCTGCTACGTGCACCAACGCACACAGAAACCTACTTCATGGCACACTTGTACAGTACCTAATAGCTTTGTACACCCACAATTCACCAAGACGTTTCAACAAGATAGGGCGAGGATTTTTACCCAAGAATTTGCCGAAGTCACCACTCGACCTATGTAGCGGTCATTAGAATAATGCTGCTTGTTATCCGGCAACCACACAGCCCATCGGGCCCAGCCAAACCCCAAAGGCACCATCGCCACCGACATCAAACGCGCCGCCATCTTTTGTTTTCTGTTGCTTCTTTTACTGTGAGTGAAGAAGAAGAAAGTAACTATTTCCACCAGGATCCCCTAGCCCCGAGCTCCCAGCATAGTTGAAAGCATCAGCTGTGTGTGTTCGATCAGTGCCCTTTGCACTTCCCCGCTAGGGTCGGGCAGCCTCCGCTTCCATGAAGTGGGGGTAGGATTGGGTATGGGGGGAAGTTTAGCATGCGTGCTATTTTCTTCCTGCCCAAGAAAAGTTCAGGTACTTGGTGCCAGTTCACCACACCATTTAAAAGAAAAGTTACGGAATATGCCCCAGCCACCAAAACCATATCCGACTAATGCGACTTTGTTGCCAGTGAAAAGAGTGCACACTACTGGCACACTCAGAAGAGGCTGCTCTCGGTATGCAACGCTCGGAAGACTTCGTTTTGTGGGTGCTGAGCTGTGCACCTGGAACTGAGGGACAAGGTGGCCACTTTTGTCCGCAAGTACCGTGCGAATGGATGGCCAGTGACAACGCCAAGAGGGCTCTCGCCATGCCCTGCTCCTAAGAAGTGCTCATAAGCAATTTCCCGGACTGTGCCAAGGATGACTTGCTGGTGGGAGACAGCCAGCCAGAGGCAGTCGTCCAACAGGATTCCAGACAGCCATAAGAAGTGATCTTAGACAAACAAGTGCTTATCGCCTCAATAAAACGATACTGTGCACCCAGTTTTCTTCTATTTCTCGGCGACTGCAAGGTGAGGAGGTCGACCAATATTCCGACTCGTACAGTAGCCACATCTTCGCAGCCCCGATTTCTCATCAAAAGTGTTGAAAAAAGGAGTGCAGCTGCAGACAACTGATGAAAGGTCGGCTGAAGAAACTGACAGGTTGTGAGGAACGGTGCGAGCAGCCGCAGCAGATTTCCATTCCATTTCACTGCCTCCATCACGCCACAAGCTCGCAAATAAGTGTAGCAGGGGCATACAAACTTTGACCCCAATAGCACCAAGGGCAGTGTGAAGGTGATGAGCAATGAATGAAACAACTCTCGACACACTTCCACGCAAAATGCCGTCCTCCGCTCCTCCATTCATCAGTGGACAGCCAAGAAGGTGACACAACTATTCGAGTGAGACATCACACCTAACTGACGCTTCAATGTTCAATGCACGATTGTTTCTGGAGTTGGGCAGAGATGCTCCCTCTGGCTTGTTGCACTCCAATAGCCACACTGTGCCTGCACCTGGGCTGCACCAGTGCCATCCTAACCATCCTGCATCTTGCACATGGCCTGCGACAGCCTGTTTGGCCACTTGTACCTGCACCACGAAACTGCCACCATCCAGGTGACCACTGCAGCCCAGTGGATCTTCCACGCTGCTCAATGATCACTGCTTGGCAGGCATCAATGCAGATGTGCGCGACCGCGATGACGTTTGGTCGCTCCTCGACTTTGTGTGGAGTCGCCGAGAACACTCCACATGCTGAAAAGAGGCGACTTGCGAAGGCCTACATCCACTGTTCAGTTCCTTCGATGAGCCATTCTTGAAAGAAACGAGCAGCGTGCAATACAATTGCTGTCCAAGAAGTACCGAAGGTCAGGCATGTTTGCTCTTTCCAAAAGTCCGTCAGCAATGCAAAGGTGGACTTGGTTGAGAACTCAGAGTACAATGAGGCACAAAAAAAAAGTTTGACTCATTTCATGGTCTTCAGCAATGAAAACAGTGGCACCCTTGTGGAGGAAGAAGCATCTCCAAACACTTCACGGCAGCCATGAACACGTGTGAGGAGGTCCTTTATACGGCTGCCACAGAGGCAATGGCCTAAGACATAGCATGCCACACTTGGCATCAACTGGACACACTAGTGTTGAGTCTTGTTACGCGGAGGCCAGGGAGATGAAAGAAACCACAGGTGATGGTGGTGTGATGTCGGTTGACTGATTTATTGATTGATTGCGGGGTTTAATGCGCCGACGCTACACATGCGATGAGGCGCACCGTAGTGGAGGGGTCCGGATTAATTTTGACCACTCTGGAGAACGCGAGCTGAAATCTTGAACACACGGGCGTTTTTACTTTTCGCCTCCATCAGAAAAGTGGCCGCCATGGCTGGGCATCGAACCCGCGTCCTTGTGCTCAGCAGCACGAGTCAGACACTGAGCCGTTCTTCAGCCATCTTGGCACGTCCGCTACATCCAACTTCTTTCTCTTCAGAGATACGGACACAGAAATGGGTAACGAGATGACGGTGATGATGGGCAAAGTGACCACCAGCTCTAGAAGAGTGATGCGACGAAGCACTTGGAGCTGAATTAGGAGAAAGGATGCGGTGAAAACGGCGCAGAAGACTGAACAGAAGAGGCGTACACAACAAAGCAGCCACACAAGCGGGCGCACACGCAGCAACCCTCTCTTGCTCGCAAAAGTCTTCCCTCTCCTCGAGGATGCTCGACACGGCACTTGCTGCTGCCACGTCGACCAAGCCACAGTAAGCGATTGCAGAGGCGACTCGTAGCTTGGAGCAGCACAGCGGGCGGCGCAAATACCTTTGTCCGATCGTCCTGTCCTCTGGTCTGAGCAGGCTGGCTTACGTCGTTCCAGGATGACGGCGTCTTGGGTTGTGCCGCTAAGCGCTGGTGTCTCGGCTGCGGCTGCACGGTGCGCGAGCCTTCTTCCACTGTGAAGCCCTGAGTTTCGGGAGCACAAACATTGTGCCATGCGCAGAGCGAAGGCCCAGTTGCAACAAACAGCTCAAAGAACCTCAGCATTGAAAGTTGCAACAAACAGCTCAAAGAACCTCAGCATTGAAACCTGCCACTGGTCAATCAAGACTGCCTATCTGCAAATCATGCATTCTTCAGGAGAGTTGACAGTTACTGCCTCCCTGGGGTAGAAATCTGACGCAAAAAAGACGACTTGCCCATGCCACGACGCCCTCTCAGAGCATTCATTGACCAAATGACATCCAGTTGTGGCGGGAAAAACATTTCATCATTGTGGGGTTTAACGCGCCAACACAACGCAGGCGATGAGGTGCGCCGCAGTGGAGGTCTCGGGATTAATTTCGACCACCTGGGGATCTTTAACATGCGCCGAAATCTCAGACACACGGGCGTTTTTGCTGTTCGCCTCCATCGGAAAAGCGGCCGGGAATCGAACCTGCAACCTCGTGCTCAGCCGCGCAACACCTTAGCCACTGAGCCACCGCGGCGGGTAGAGACATGTTCCCGTTAGAGAAGAAACCACGAGGAAAATCCCTGGCCAAAACTCTCCCAGCCTTTGCAAAAACACAGGCACTAGCAGAACCAATGGTCACATAATGCACACCACAGCACTGCCTGGCAAGTCCACCTAGACAGAAAGCAAAGCAACGTGCCTTGAACATGGCTGTTCCTCTGTGCAATGCAAAGATTTTTGTTACTGCGAGTATTCTAAACATAACATGTTTTTTTCATGATTTTTAGGACTTCAGCTGCTTTTAGATTACTGCAGCGATGACAAGTAAACTAGGCGAGAAAAGGTAGACGATGTCACGAGTTAGGCGCAATCTCCTTTCAAAATGCATGCGTGCATCAACGTCACGCGGCCTTCGCTTCGGCAGAGTGATACACTACGTGAGTTACTGGTATTTTTAACTAGTACCTAAGTATAGAATTGAGGGAGGAATGAAAAAAGAATGGCTGACAATTACGATACCCCCTAATGCAAAATTTGAGTGCGGCGCGAACTGGAGTCTTATCAGCGACAGCGCATAGCTGCCACGTCTCAAAGTAATTGCGTCATCAGCGACTGTATGACGGCGTGCGCTATTCTGGTGTTATATCGCAGTGCATCGCCGCCACTGAGCATGTCTCGCATGGCCTAAGCATACCGCCCTCCCCCTCGCGCTTTTGCCATACTTCCCTCCTCCGATTTCCTGCTCGCTCAATCTCGTCTATCTTCGGTATCCTCTTTGTCCACTCAGTTACCCCGAGGCCAACGGCGACGCGAAACGACAGAATCGGGCGCTCATCAAGAGGAGCTGGGCTCCCACCTCTTCGGGGTGCATGTCGCGCAGCTTGATGTCCTGGGAGCGGCTGACCGAGGCCGACCGGTGGTACTCCACCAGCTCGTTGAGGGAGGCAAACTTCACCACCCACAGGAAGAACTTGCCCAGGGTGTCCCGCAGCACCTGCACACACACCAGCAGGCAGCACGGCAACTCAAAACACTGTCCACGGCTCTTCAAAAGCATTCCATGACCCTTCCCTCCCCACTGCACAGCCATCACTGCACACAACCTTTGCACTTAAAGGCCAACTGCGACGAAAATTTACCTGCCCCAAATTCTGTATCTAAAGTACCTTGTAACCTAATTCCACACGCATGCAGCAATTTTATTAAAACCGGTCGAAAACATGCCACTTCAGCCGACGCAGCACCTAGCAGAGTGTCGCCACTGCGGCGAACTTTCGGATGTGACGCTACAGTCGGGACTCCTGTGCTGCCGTCACCTGTCCTGTAGCCCTTTTACGTGCAACCTCACACGCATGAACAGTGTAATTCATGCCTCTTGCATGAATATTTGCTTTCACATGTTTCCCAAATGTGAGAACTGAAGAACCTCTGTGTTGCCGAAAAAAAAAAAAAAACAGAGCAAATTTGAAGAGTGCCGCAGCGGGTCGACGCAAGGCGATACGCTGTCGGTGAGCGAGTACAGCAGTTACACAACGGCTGATTTTGTGGTAATGACAGCCGCAGCACACTCTTCGTGGACTCTGAGCACGCGGGACGAGTACGGCCTACGCGAGACGATACACTCTTGGTGCGGCTGGTCGGTGCGTCGGGCGCACAAATGACTATGGCAGCTGTGCAGCGCACTGCAAACTTGTGGCTGGCCGGCTCTACGAGTGTGCAATAAGCGAGAACAGCCGATGCGAGACGATTCGCTGTTGTCGCTATCGGTCGAGGCTCAAACGAGTAGGGCACACTGCACGATCACGGTAGGTCAACTCTTCAAGAGCTTGAGTGGCGCGAGTACGGCCTACATGAGGCGATACCCTGCTATTACTGTTGTCAGGACCAGTCAGGGAGCGAACAAGTACAGCACGCGTTGCACTGCACGGAATCGATTCAATTCACACAACTTTGTCAAAAAATAAATAAAAACTAGCCGCTGTTGGCAACATTTCACTCGCTGATTAGAAAAATAAATATTTGGCAGATTGGGTAATCACAAGGTAGAATGCATTGAGTCTCGGGTACGGTCACTATTTCGCGATGCCAGCTAAGACACTGCAGTGCTGACGTCGCTGCATGGCTTTTTATATAGGCGGGCATCATTATCTAAAGATTTGGTGCAGGCAACCTGCTAACAGGAACAAAACTGCCCGTGTAAACATAAATACAAAAGACTCTGGATTTGAACTTTGACAATATGTGCTGAAACCAAATTCTTACAAGCTAGTTGGCATGGTTCAGCGCTTTCCTCCCACCAAAGCATTTTTTTTTGTTGTTGTTTTCTGCTCCCACAAGTGCAGGCTGGTTCGATCAGCACAGCCAATATGCCCTGTGCCAGCGCCTAGCTCTAAGCTTCGCCACAATGCCTCTCAATTCCTGCGTTTACCTTTTACCAGACAACTATAGACGCATCTCAGTCACTTGCAGTGAAGCAATAATGGTTGCACGAACCTCTCAGTCCCTTGCGCATGTTTTAAATTTTTCAACAAACAGACAACCCAAAACGCATCGAATCCCTCCTGTCTTCTCGCGAGCAGCCGTGGGAGAATCCGTCAGCTGCACCCACGTGATTCCTCAGTGCGCGCCACTTCTGGTCGGCAGTAAAGGCCCCCCCCCACCCCTTTTTTTCAGTTTCGGTTTTGAAAAGAGCATTTTTGATTTTCGTTTACGATGCAGCGACGCATATTTGGGCCTCCAAATTTTGCACGTAGCACCTTTTAAAGTAATAGTAGGGGAAAATAGTGCACATACGGGGCCGAATATTTCGTTGCAGTTGGCCTTTAAAGAATTGTGTGTTTTTGCGTACTGTCTACATAATGTGAAAATGTCCATCCACATGCTCACAAACACAAGACAGGAGCTGATTGTACGCTCACAATCATGCTGCTCCAGCCAATGCCTAAAAAAAAGAAAAAAAAAGATTCTTCAAAGAGCAGTCATTTCTCAGCTTTGGTGCAAG
This sequence comes from Haemaphysalis longicornis, assembly GCF_048455015.1. Taxonomy (NCBI): domain Eukaryota; kingdom Metazoa; phylum Arthropoda; class Arachnida; order Ixodida; family Ixodidae; genus Haemaphysalis; species Haemaphysalis longicornis. The sequence continues at coordinate 176,994,242 of NW_027526385.1, read as the reverse complement.
CAAGTCTACCCAGCCGCACAGTGCTTTCTTAGAAAGCAAGTCTACCCAGCCGCACAGTGCTAGACGATTTCTGGAAAAGCTCAAATTTGAATTTTGTGAGCCAAATCTACGAATGAATGTGGAAATCACACAGCAACGAACGCCTCTGTTTTTAGCTTCTACGTGAAAAAATTGTGGCTAGGAACCCAAGCCTTGACGTCGCGCTCAGCAGCGCTACATCATCAGTCACCACTGCGATAAGCTCCTTGGTCACTCGTGGGAACTTCCCTATGGAGAGCAGAGATCTCAAAACAAAGAACCAAAATGTCTGCTTGCACTTTTTACTGCAACCCCATATCCAGTCACCAAACGCACCAATTATTGATAGAGCAGAATAGAGAGTTTTTGTTTAACTGCTACAGAAAGCTTGCCATCCCAATTCACAAATTTTCCCCTCCCTACTTTAGGCTACATTCAGCTACACGCCAGCCTTTTGTGGACACATTACACTCCACTGAGCGAGTCAGGCAGCGATACCGCTCAAGCCCTAAGCAAACTTTGCGCCTGTTCGGAGGAGGCTAAGGTTACACTCACAGCAGAAAATACCTCAGTGCATCAACAGCGCCGGAGTGCTGCTGCAATCACGGGACTTTTTACACGACTCGCACCTTATCAGTCTTTTTCCTTATTAGCTAGCACCATGGATGGTGATGTGTGACATGGAGGGCACTGATCTGTGTGCCAGGTGCTCTCCATTAAACTCTGTGCCTAAAATGCACGTCGAAAACCAGAAAATTATCTTTAGGTGTGCTGGCAACCAGGGCGACACCAGGGCCAAGTTTGCACCACGAGTGCACGGGGACTACTGTAGACGACTTTCTATTCGCCCGCTAAATATTTTTCATTCAGGTTTCAGGATATTTCGCCAGTACTAAATTGAGCAAAATGAAGAGCACCAAAAGTGTGGGATGATTTACAAAGCACTTGCTGTTTCTACCTTGTTACGTCGACGCTTCAGATATTTTGTTAGTTACACCCTTTGTCAAACTTTTCTGGGCCAATCCTAAGCCTTCTCAACCACAAAGAACTAAAAAAAAAAAAAAAAGGAGCTTTACCTTTAATTTGACAAGAATATTTTATGACAAAGAAAGGTGTGTTTTCTAGCTTTGCGGCATAAATGTTTCAGCCTCACTTGAGACATAAGCTTGTGCGTTGAATTTTTTTGCGGCCTGCGCGTTTCAGGCTTCGCCTAGAAAATTTTAACAGTGACTGTACTTCTTTATTGAAGGTCACAGTAGGCTGCACAAGACAGTGTAACCAGTTAAACAGTGTGCATGCACGTGCACAGTTATTGTAAGTGATGACCAAGGGAGCTACCATGCCTGTACTGAACTCCACAAGCAGCCCGTGAAAAATAAGATGTAATACAAAGTGAGTGGAACGCATAACTGTCATCAGACAAACATTCCCAGCATTAGGGTAATTAGCTACATCAGGGCATACTTGATGTGGTTTTAAACCGCGCACGGCAATCCTGGTGGGAGCTTTGGGAGCTAGTTTTCCAAGTTACAAATCCCCAAAACCGAATAATTAGTCAATTATGCTTCAGAAGATTCGATGACTTGCAGAGCATAGTGCTGCATAGGTTTTCAGTGCATTTTATTCCTTTTATTGCACGTTAAGCAGAAATTGTGTGTGTGTTGTTTTGTGGCTCAAAGGCAGCAAGGGCCCAAGGAGCGCCATTTGGATGATGTTAGGTCAAAATTGATGGAAGGCTACGCGCCTGAAAATATTATGATGGATGCGATGCGATAAAGGTGATCCATGGGTGTATAAGGCCCACAATTGAAGAGTGAAAGTGGTCATAGCAGAAGATAATAATGAAGATACCAAAACACTACAAGCCAAGTATTAAACGAAGTATACGTGATGAGGATGTGAGGTGTATAAAAGTGATTTACGGGTGTATAAGGTCCCTTTTAAAATGTGAATGTGGTCATGGCAGATGGTAGAAACAATACTAAACGCTGAACACCAGTTACGGGTGATACAAAACAGCCTGTGAAGAGCCAATATAGTATAAATAGTAGTCAAAAAAGAATTTATATCAATTAAGCGGAAGTGATTCCTACGTTTGTCCTAATTCCAGTGCACCTACAGCTGACGCTTTTGCCGGTTCAGTCTGTGAGCCACTACAACAGGAGACGTCACAGGTGGCTCTAGACCGACACCAAGTTCGAGCAACAGGCGTCGGGATCGACACTCTGTAACGGCCAACCCGTAAGAAGCAGCGGCAGCCCCAGCAGTAGTCCTCACCTTGAAGTGCTGGACGCCGTCTCCGCAGCGCACGGACAGGGAAAAGTCACCCGGGGAGCTCTCACTGACCCGAATCAGGAAGGCCCCCTCGTGCTTGTTGGACAGCAGCTTCTCCGCATCCGCCCGCGTGATGCGCCCATAGTACCAGCTGCACAGGAGGGGAGACAGTGAGAGCCCCTGCGGTACTCCACCCCTCCTCCTAGACTGCCGCCCCAGAAGCAGTGCACGGGCAACGTGTAAAGAACCATTCTCACTCGTGCTTCTTCATCTCGATGTAGTTGCTGGGGATGAGGCCCTCCTTGGAGTCCAGCTCCGCCCGGTACCAGTTCATGTCGTCCTCCATGTTCAGCACCTGCACACAAGGACAAGAAAAGAGCAAACAGCTCAGGTTTTGCTGTTCGTACCTAGGCATACAAGGAGGCAATTTCATTCAGTGCCTAGAATGCGCAGATTTTTTTTTTTTTTTTTCAATCAACAACACTGAAAACCTTGGGGGTGAAAGCAGAATTTTAAATGCCACTGGAAGGTGTGGTGTGCGCATCAAGACGTAAGTGATTAAAGTGAGAGTTTCAGCTAGCTGAAATGAATGAAATATTCATTCATAGCTAGCTAGCTGAATGAATGAAATATTCACAGTGCGAAAAAACGAAACGGTGGACAAACGAAACGGTGGACAAAGAGAGACGTGACATAAACATGTGTTTTCCCTAATAAACTTCCTTTGGAAGCTTAAGCACTTGGCTGTGACACATCTCTGTCAATCAGTGTTTCTTTTCCATGCTGTAAACATTTTATACAGCTGAAACGTTCCATGATGCAAGATGTTACATTTTATGAGACACTGAATACAGAGTGCTAAAACCAGGGATTAATCTGAAATCTTGCTGGCAGAAAAGACCGCAAATGTGCGTCCTAAATCAGAGACGTAAACTTTCCATCAAGAAATAACAGTAGTCGTCCACACAGTTTTTCAGCCTGGCCAAGCCAAAGCCTGGAACATTTCTCTGTCCATAAGCACCAAAAAAAGAAAAGCTCAAAAATAATACCACCAACTTGTGAAAGAGAATATTTTGTCAAATTTCTGAGGTATAACTTTTTCAAACTTGCCAAAAAAGTTTTCTAAACAAATAGGCCCAAACTTGGCCGCTTTACGAAACCTAAAAAAAGAGGGATGCAAAGCTCTGCCCTAACTTCATGCATCATCCATGCCACCATTGTCACCAGTTATCAGTTCTGAATCACCACGAACAAAAGTTCGGTGTCCTGATTTGCCTGGGTCAACAGACGCAAACCAGCTTGCACAGTCTGCTGCCTCTGATGCACCACTTGATAACAGCTTGTATCAATTACCGGAAAGCACAAGCTATCTGCTGTGTGCTTGCTCCTCAAAATACTTCCGATTCTCCAGGAAAGCAGCAACAGTGAAACAATCTTTGCAGGAGTTCTTTTTTCCAGCACTGTTTTCAGACAGCCCCATCAAGAATACACACCTTTCAGATATGTTTTTGCTTTTTTTTTCTGCCACAGCCAGACTCGACTAAACAAGCAGAGCCTGCGTGTTTTATTTTTACAAATAGCTTAGCACAGAGGTGCACCAGTGCATATGCCGGGATGCCTCTAAAGACAACATTCTGCACCCTTTTTCTCCGCCCTGCTTTTGACAGGCCCAAACAGTGGCCACCACTCGCTGATCTTAGGCTGTTATGTCTGCACCCATTGCCAACAGCAGTATTAAACTAGCCTGACAAATGGTGCACCAGTTTTTCCTTCATACCAAACACGCGGCCGTCTTATTTGTCAACCCCTCTCACAGGTAGAGTCACATTGCAATAAGAAGACAGACAGGCTTATTACGTAATCTTGTAGATAGCTAAACATGGGTGCAATCTGTATTTGGACTCGCACGAGGTTGCCAACCCCTGCGACAAAATAGCGCCTACGAAATGTGCAAGTGGATTCATAAGCTCACACTCCTCTTAAAAACACAAACACACACAGGTTGAATCTGAACCCAGAGCGAACCTTCCAAAATTTTGCCCGTCTATGGTTCTTTGGTGCTCAATGCATTAATCTTCGTGGCTGAGGAAGCAACCCACAAAACCACGAGGCATGGAATGAGATCACAGACCAGTATGGCTACAGACGGGACTTGGCTGTTCAGCTACACTCAGTACAAGAACAAAATAAAATGACAAAATCAAACAAAAAAAGCAGTATGTGCTAAGTTGAAAAGTGCATACTCTTAGTTATTTTTTTTCCCGCTTGAATGGATGTTACATCCACGGTTGCAAAAAAGGGGGTAAGAAACATTACACAAGTGGACACGGCAAACCCGTCTTTGCCAAGGCAGCAAAAGACGACCGATCAAAACTACGCAAGCGCTGGGCTTTTCTGCAAAGACTGCACTTTTTTCCTCAATCAGCGCGTGTGCCTCTACTATCAAACTCGTCTTACATTCCAAGAGCCTTGCAGTGAGGTTGGCGACGCATTCAGAAGCTTCCACACAAATGTGATGACGAGTAGGAAATTCATCTTCTAAAGACAGCCCGAAAGCAGTTGTCGAGAGGAGATTTAACAGAGGACAAAATTCATCGTGTGCACGCATGTTCGTCCCTTCTGGCAAGGTGAAGCTAGTCAAAGATTATGCTCACCCCTGAATTTACGCACGTAACGACACAGCAGAGATCCAAACGGTCAGAGGCATGCCATACCCATTTCATATGAATATAGGAAGGCCAATAACTCTATGGTGGGGGAAAATAAGGAAATTTGGAGGCGATGAGTGGACTTGAGCAGTGCAGAACAGGAGCAATGGGAGGTCAATGAGAGCGACCTTTATCCTGCAGCAGACTTAAGTAAGCTGTTGATGATGATGATAATGCATATATTGTAGTGACAAAGATCACTAGGTGGGCACTTTCCTAGTGGCTATGTGCTAACATCGAATTGCAGCTGGTGGACAGCTGTCCCAGTTATGCTCCATGCGGTGCTTCCTGTGGTCTGAGCACAAACCCAGCCCAGACCACAGCCTCGGTTTGCTACGCTCACGTGGGCTCTGGCCAAGCTAGACGACGCTAGGCGAGAACGTCACCCCAATACAAATGGCGAAGATTTGCTATGAATATGACACACACACAATTTCATATCCATGCATGATTATCACAATGTAATATTGCATACTCTCTCTTGAACTCATACAAACAGCTGTGCTACCTTGCTGTCTGTACAAATGCTAATAAGACAGCTGACAGCATGCACTCCTGCCCACGTGTTAATTTGCTATGCTCTCACACCCAGTGTTGTCGTCGAAACATGAAAGGATCACCGAGCCACAACAAACACAATACGTCACCAAATTTGCAGAAGTGAAGTTGATTTAGTGGTTTGCATCTTCGTGACCACAAGTTGTGAACCCCCCCCCCCCCCCCCCCTTCCCTTCTCATTACCGAAGGATGTATATTGGTGGGTGTGACAGCCATAGCCATGACTGCATTCAATACGACCTGTAACAACCACACAGTGTGTTGGGAAAAGTCCTTGCATCATAGCCCGAATGCCAAGTTTGGTCAAGTCCTGCCAGTTGAACCATATGGAACGTTCCCAGAATCTGAACTCAAGCAGACTAGCAACTTTACCACTTTACCCACAAGCCAAGTCATCATGGTGGCAAAGTGAGCGTGAGCTAGGCCCAAGAGAACATGAAAGTAGCTGAACATCGGAGATCGAGATGTTGAGACGTTTTGAAAGCACCAGAAACTCACTACCTTTTTTTAATTACGTATCAGAGAGAAGGCTTCGAGGAGTAACGGCTGATAGCGGTGCTGTACATATGTGAGCTAACAATTTATATTACACTGCATGTAGCTGGCAAGAGTGCTTTGGCACTAGTGTCACTAGGGCTTTGACAGTACATTAAAAAAAAAATGGAGCGCTGGTCATACTGCGTTTTTCAGAGGCTTCTATAAAATTGGCCTCGCTTGCAACAAAAGCTGCTAGAAAATGTAAAAAGGAGCCAATTCCAGCCTTACAGCTCAAGGCTGCACGTTGTAACCAGATTCTCTCCAGCCAGAGAGGGGACCCTATGCTTTCGAGATTGTGCAGTCCTTTGCTATGCACCAGTTAGCAGAGAACTGGGTCAAGGCTTGGAGTTGTCCAGACTATAGCGGAAGCAGCTGTTTGAATAACTACGCGAGAACTGACTTCGGACACGGCGGCTTTTGTGGTAGCCCATCACCGTTGCAGCTGCTGCTCATCGGACGCAACAGAGAGGCCAGCCCTGACAATCCTGCTAAATTTAAAAACCACCATAACACCTATCTTTTTCCGCTACTACAGTGGCTAGAATAGGAAAGTGTGATTAGCGGCATGCAGCGCCTATGAGGCGGTTTGAAGCCGCCGATAGGGATCCACGAGGGGGCGCGCACTATCGTTTACACGTCGCCTGGTGATGCGCGCGCGAATCGTCTGCAATGCGATTGCTGCTTTGACCAGAGAGAAGCACCGCTTGTTTCCTGTGCCGTAACAGGTTTAATTGCCGCCAAAGCAGAGCCACAAGTTTGTGCCTGGCCGCTCTACAGTGTACAAGTCCTGCAAAAAGAAACTGTCGTTTGGCGTTCCGAAGAACGCGCGTCTATATTGGCGCAGTGACGACGAGCAATACCACGTACTGAGAAGCAGCTCAAGGAAAACACCGCTATGTGCGAGCTACACTCCGGCGAAAGGTACATCTCCCGGCACATTGAACATACCGTGAACGGAGAAGTAGTCTCAATCTACAGGGGCAGGCCTCGGTTGCCCCCGGAAGCTGTGCCCACGCAATTTCCCAGTCTTCCGAAGTACCAGCCGAAGCAACTTCCCCGAGCAGGAAGTGTCAAGCGAGAAGCGCACCCGTGGCCCCACCCAGCAATAAAAACGCTAAGGATGGTGACTCCTCTGTGAGTGCAGAGTTTGAAGAACCCCATGCTCCTTTTCTGTGAAGAACTTGACCTTCGGCAACATGGGGGAAACCACACGCTGGTCGAGTGTTTCGCCCTTCACAGTGGCTTACAGCGCGTGTCGCATTGCGCAGGATAAAGCCAAAGCCCGTACACGTACTCTTCCAGACATTGTAAGCATTTACGAAACAACTGACATACTGAAGAAGTCTGCCCCTCTCCCCGTCCATAATTATCAAATTCCTTTTGGTACTCTAACTGAACTTTATTTACACGAAGGCATTGAAAAAGGAGATGGCATGCCTCTTCGTGAAAGGAAGAAGCACTTAAAGCCCAATTGCCTCACGTAACAGCAAAATCGAAGGTCGAAAACACTTTCCCGAAGACAATTCGAGAAAAAATGCTTGAATTTGTTCACACACAAAAAAGGAACTAGCAGCGAAAGGCAAGGCCCATTGAGCAAAGAAAGTTGATGGCTTCGAGACATTGTAATTTTAAATGAATCATGAGAAATTCATCAAAAGTGAGCAGTTTTTGTCTGTCTGTAACGAGCACGTCGAAAATAAAATGCGTATTTACCAGTTACCAGTCCACAATTATCTGATTTGCGTTTCATATGTGTCCAGGCCAGCCGGCTATATTCGGCTGTCAAAGCGCGTCCAGTCGGTTGTAAACTTCGATTGTAGTAGTTCTTAAAAAAAAACGACATTCATTGCATCTCAATTTGCGCGAGCACGTCGAAAAGCTCTCAAATAGTCTTTCCCGTTGTGGTGCTGCGCGCGAATACATTAGTACTCCATATTCCGCCGCCGTCGCAACGAGCGTGTAAGCGTGTGACAGCGCCACCTGGAATTTCCTCCAAAAGCGGCACGCGGGAGTGGGCACGGTCATCACACTTTCCTATTCTAGCCACTGTACTGCTACCTTTAGAGCACTACTGATCCTCCTGATGTCTTGCAGCACTAGATGCGAAAAGAGTGATCAAGACCAGCGCAGAAATGTGGGATTCCCTCAATTTTTTTGTTTCAAAAATGCAAACAAACGAAGCACTGCTCCCCTCATAAAGACCAAGTCGCCACTGCTTGCTTTCCGACTCATCCCGCTGTTCCCACCAGCCAGTGAGAACAGCGCTAATTATGTCTTGGAGTTCGAAGCCCATGGTGGCCTGGCTTGGGAAACCCATTTCGCACTTCTTCCCGGCGTCATTACCATGCTTACACGGCCATGACTAGCACGTGTGCAAAGAATGTGTCAAGCAAATTCGTTGGCAAAGAATACAAGAGCCAACACGAATGCTCACAACGCTGCATCGAAATAGCGCCGTGCAAATAGAATAAGTAGGTCGAGCCCACCCAAACCAGGGAAGAAGCATCTGCCCTCTATTCCTATCGCCATTCATTTTCACTTTTTGGCTTACAAAGCACTTGCGCAAACTTCAACGAAAACATTGGCCGCACATTTGCTCACTTTGCTGCAAATGTCGCCGGAATACAATACCCTTGTGCCGCGCCTGCCACGTAACTGGCCCTCCTCTCTTTCCCGACCACCTCTCATGCTGTTCCCCTCCAGTCTCGCTCCTCTTTTGATAAACACCGTGGAGGTTTTTTCTAGTCAATTCAATGTTCCTGCATTTGCACCGTTGCTGCGCCATTTATTGCAACCTTTTGTTACTGTCGTGAGCACTGAGCCCAAGGCTCCTGTGCAAGTCCTTCTTGTATTTTTGGTTAGAATGTTCTCAGCACATTTTTTTTGTTTGCTATTACAAAAATCACGCCGACATCTATTTTCAATTAAAAGAACACTGCCTATTGCCAGCTGTGTATGACCGTCTTGCATCAAATATCCCTACTGCTTTCTTTTTACTGAGCAATGTTGACAGTATGAAGTGTGCTACCGGATATAGTAGAAGTTTTCCCTATTAATCGTCTCGGTCAAGAATCCTTTCAAGTTTTGGCTGGGTGGCTGTATTGGTGAAAAAAAGACAGACCAAAATTTTCAGGCTGAAGGAGCCCAAGAAGGACAACTGTCTTTAAAATTAAGAAACAACACATCGTTTAGGTTTGCTTGGTTCATGGACATATAAAACATTGCATGCACCCTCAGGTGTGACGCGGTGCCATGAAGACAAAATTCAAGTCCTGTTCTCTGAAAAGACTGCTTCTGCCCAATCCTAATGGTAACAGTTTTATGCAAGCTTCGAAACCAATAATTAGATATCAAAGAAAGCAGATCAAGCAGCGGCAACTCCCCCGCCACTTAATTCCTCGCGAAGTCTCCCCGACACCACAGAACCTTGTTTCTGCAATTGGTGGTCACTGACATAAACCACTGCTAAGAAATGTGACTGGGCGATCCTAATCTAGTTCCGTTTTACCGTATCACAGGAATGTCGACCGGCATTTAACATTCTTGACAAGTATATCTTTAGTTTTGCACATATTACGTCACTGCTTCCAATTTCGCGTTGCTGTAGTGCAAAATTTGACAGTTATTCGACATTTCTAGAGTTCAATTAAAATGATGTCTTTCGTGGCAGGGATGGCGCTAAGTGGGTTGGTTACCAAAGGCTAGTTTTTCACACTGAAACAGGTTGTATTTTTCTTTTCATGACCCCTTTAAAACTTGGTCCACTTGAGCCTATCACCCCTTTCATGCACTTCCAACCACTGCTGCCCAGAACCATTCAAGTTCCTTTTCAGTGCTCCCTCAGCCAAGCCGTTCGCTTTCCCTTGCCTCAATGCAGGTACTTCGTACGCCCAGAAATTGTACTGAAGATGGTGCACACTCATCAGCAGTCAGGTACCCGGTAGTGTACTTCATTTCTTCTGCTGTAACTCTGGAGTAAAAGCGCATTTGACGTGACCCTCACGTGTGGTCTCCCAATTATAGCATAGTTGCTTTCCCATGCAATCAGCACAGACACAGTGATGGGATTGAGCCCACATTCGTTGATTAGAATTTCAGCTGTGAAAGCTACCACACATTGGCTTTCATAGAGACCATGGCGCCAGAACAGTGGACAATGACGCTTTGCCAGCCAATTTCATATGCAGCCAGAGAAAAGCTGATTTAATTTAGGTAAAGATGTCCTTGCACAAAAAATTAACCCTTTTTTTTCTTGTCTTCAATTTGTTATTGCGGCACTCAGTCATTAATCTGTTTTCCTACCGATAAGTACAATCAACTCTGTGCAAACATAGACCCCCCCCCCAACCTTCCCCGTATTTTGTTGACAGTTCAAACTCTGCTTCAAACTACGTCTAAAAAATATGCAGAAAATGTAGCCTAACTCGCTCAGTGGCCACAAAGTGTCATGACAGCAATTGGTTCATAGTCATACACTTATGAAAAAGACTCGAGTAGCCGCATTTTCTCAAAATGCCAGCTGGTTCAGCCTTGCAATTGGAGACAAAAATGAGGAGAGCTCAGCACGAAGTCAAGGCGCACAGCGTCAACTATGCGTCAGAGTTGCCCAATCTCAAAACAAGAAAAAAAAAAATGAAGTGTGCCTGTGCCGACTGAATTTCATTGATAGTTCGAGATCTCGTGCTTCCCTTTTACTTTTTCGCAATTGCGCTTCCTCATAGTGCTTCCTGTGCTAAACGGAAAGGATGTAGCAACCGATTGCAGTCCCAATTCCGCAACGACTGCCTTGTGAAACCGCCACCATGCGCGAGCACAGCAACTGACCCACGTTCCTGATGGCTACCGCCGTGAATCTGAAGGCTTGAAGCGATCAAAAAAGTTTGGATTACTTGTAATTAACCCATGTAAGAGGCAGCAGCAGGAGCAACCCAGTGGAAAAGCCGATGAGTGGTGATTAGACAGAAAGATAACTGCGCCGGCACGACAGGAATCTGTAGCTGTGTCCATATTCATAACGGTGCTGATTAGCGAAAACATGACTACAGGCAGCGAAGACGACCATGTCAGACACTGCACGAGTGTTGAGGTTGAATCCAGGTCTTGTAGTAAGCCCATCCTACATGCAGCAAATTTCCCCACGAATTCGCGGTTGTGGTGCCGCTCGTGCGCAAAACGACCTATTTTCGTAGCTTCAGCCGCAACGAAGCTACAAAATAGATCGTTTTGCTGCCGGCGTGGCGCCACAAAGGCTAATTCACACCATGTAGAACAGGCTTTAGATCACACACTTGGCTACATTCTTCATATGGAGTGAGCTTGATATGCATTCGAACGCAGCAATGAAACGAAACCGCCCAGTGTGAATGAGAAGAGGGCCTACAGGCCCAAAAGTGCTTTCTGACCCACATCCAAACATTACAGTGTATGCTGCACCTCCCAATGCAGTTGTTCCAGTTCAAGATGCCATTCCCCCGAGCTGCCAGCAATGGAGTCCAATGTTATGCCGACCATGAATAAGATCTGTGGAAGTGAATGTTCTTGCACAGATTCCTGAAGGTTGAAAGACAAACCAGTTACACAGCAGGTAGCTTGAGTTTAAAGCAGTAACCTTGCATATGAAACCAGTTTGAACCAGTTGCCACCTGGTAACTGGGACAAAACCACCAGCACACCAGGCCATTGACAACTGGAACCAGTTGGGACCAGTGGCAAGCCAGTCGATTGACCACTGGAACCAGTTACCCAGTAACGGGGACGACAAGACGAAACGAGTAGCATATCAAGCCATTGCAACTGTGACCAGTTGAAGCAAGTAACACTAACTGGAACCAGTTGGAACCAGCAGCAAACCAAGCCAGACAGAGAGAGAGAGAGAACAAACTTTAAATAAATTAAGAAAAGCTTCTGAGAGGCGTGCTCCCTCCAGGATGCCTTGACCAGGCCATTGACCACTGGGGTTAGTCAAACCCAGCAACTGGGACCAGTTGAAACTACTAGATGGTTCCGACCTGGGACCAGATGAAGCCAGTAACCAGTTACCCAGTAAGTGGAACCAGACGAAACCACTAACCAGCCACCCAGTATCAGGGACCAGCTGAAACTAGACGTTGCAGAACTGGGACCAGACGAGACTTGTTACCCACCCAGTAACAGGGTCGAAGTTGAAACTAGATGCCCCAGAAATGGGACCGTAGGAAACCAGTTACCCAGAAACAGGGACCAGCTGAAACTTGATGCCCCAGAACTGGGACCAGATGAAACAAACCGGCTGAACATTTTCGCACGAGAGCGCGTCCTTACGTGCAACAACTTCATTACCCCGCCCCCACGTGTTCTGGGGCGACACGGAGCCCCAATTCTCACCCCGATTGTGCCAACCACGCCGAAACGGGGCCGCCACTTCCTCCGCGCGCTTATTTTTAGCCGGGGCCCACTGCTCGGCAATGGCAAGGGGCGCGCCGCACATCCAAACAAAATGCCCTGCGCTGCGCTGCCAAGAAAAGCGCCGCCAGCGAAGAAAGCCGAGCACAGGCCAAGGAAAGAGGTGCTCCCCCGAAGAAGGCCGATCAATAATATGCCCCGCCGCTGCCATATGACTCAGGTTCGTCGTGCTTGAACTGCACAGGGCGGACGGCACAACTACCTCCGCGATGCACTACAATAGGAGCCCTCGAGAGCGCACGCGCGCGCGAGCCCTTGAGACGGCGAAAAATGCAAATTCCGAGGCCGGCGAAGTGTTTCGACCTCTGGAAACAATAGTTGTTTGAAGCCGGAACAGCTCACGGAAGCGCTTGCACCGTGCGCAAGACCTTTCCTAGTAGAAATCGACGCGCCCTGTTAAAAAGAAATGCGAACTTGAAAGCAAAAAAACTAACAAACAGGGCGTCCAGACTGTACCTATCCCGTTCGGTTATACAAGTAGGCGCTCAATTCACACCGCAAAACTGTTGACGAAAGCTGAGAGTCAGTTCGGAGAATCAATTTTCCGGTGCCGAAACGATCGCCGGTCTACCTCGGCTTCAGAGCAGCGGTGGTAGGTGAGAATCTCTGCACGACCACCGGCGGCGTCGTCGAAACAAAAGCGCAGTAGCAGAGAAAAAAAAAAAAGAGGGTCGCGGAATTCTCTTTTCCTCCTCTTCCCGGTGGCGATCATTACACGACGACGCGCCACCGCGCGTTCCCCGGGACCTCGTCCTGTCTGGCGGCGGCGGCCCGAAAAACTCGTTGGCCTGGCGAGGGAGGGGTCTCGAGTCGCTCGGCGACCTGTCGCAGAGGCCCGCATCGACGACGCTGAAGAGGCGCTCGCACCAAATAAATCAAACCGACGACGACGACGACGCACGCGTTTAAGGGCGCCTTCAAAGGCAGCGCTTCCTTCCTTTTCTTCTTTTTATTCCTTTCGGCAACCGTTGAAAAAGCAACAGGCGCTCCGGGAACAGAGCGATGTCGTCGCCCATCTTTGGCTCCCCGACTACTCGCCGCCGGCCCACTTATCGCTGCGATAGAAACCGTTCACGTCATCCGAAGTCGGGGGCGAAAAACAAAGGGAAAAAAGGAAGCGACGAGGGGGGACGACGACACGGTATCGGCTCCGACGGGGACGTCAACAGCGGCCGACGCGACGCACCCGCAGCGAGTCAACGCGCTCGGCTGCACACAACACAACAATCAAAACACGCCGTCGGCAGGGCGAAAAAACCTGGCCACCGCTCTCGGCAGCTCCCTCACCTTGAGCACCTGTCCCTTTCGGAAGCTCAGTTCGTCGTCGGCCGTCGCGTTGAAGTCGTGCTTCGCGATGGCCTCCATGCTTTCGCCTTTCGGCGCTGCGCGCTGGTCCGCTTCTCGTAGGCCTAGCGAAACGCACAAGTTCCCCCCTGCTACAAGATCGCCGAAATCACGGCCGATGGTGGCTATCCGTGGTGCTTCTCCGTAGCACGGCTCACACACACAGGCACCGACGCGGGGCTCACGAATGTGATCCGAGATGTTACGCCGACGGGGTAAAAAAAAATTAAACGCGCACTGCACTCGATGGTCAACGCACACTTTTCATTTCGAGGAACGGCCGAAAGCCAAGCAGCAGCACTCGCCGAGCGCAGGACGGAGGCTGGAGCGGCGCGGACGGATACAACTCGGGATTAAAGTAGGTCTGAGTCACACGCCACTTCAACGGTCAATGCTGCCATTTGTGACGCAATGCAATAAATCGGGTGTGACAAAAATCAGAGCCGTTTTATTCTTTGCTAGTTGTGTAATTGTTAACGTTTTTAACGTCGTTTTAATATGCGGAACTAACAAACGAAAAACTACTTTACGCATCGGAAGCAGTTGGGTATTTTGATGAAGATTGCAGCAACGCAACCGAAAATGTATAAAACAGCAAAAAAGTGTCATTTCTAGAGATAAACAAACGTCCTAACTTTCAACTTAGAAGGCGGTCGTTTAACTAAACGAGAATAAAGTCTTATTTTTTAAACGAATAAATATAAATAGTAAATTTTTGGTTGCTAGATAGGTTTTGATCAGAAAAACAAAGTTTGCCTAATTTAAAAAATCTGCTTTTGATCGACTAGAAGGGACAAAAAATGGCAAAATATTGCACATCAACGGTCAATCACGGCATAAACTTTGCGAGCACAATTGATTACGCGGCTTCAGGGAGACGAGAAAAGTTCTTCCCATCTCTCCATGCTTTTCTTAGTTCGTCTACTTCCGCCTTGTCTTTCACGCTACATCCGGCGCGGCGGCCGCACAGCTGACGACGCTTGCCCGCAGCGCGCAAGAGCGACTATGCTGCGCCGGGCATCTACCCGGCGGCTTCGTCTCCTCGATCCACCCACCCGGGTGCGTACGCTCGCGTAAATTCCGCCTCGACGAACAGCTGGCCGCCAGCGCTGTGATGGCTGGCGACCGCCGAGCGGGAGCCAAGACACGCCGAAAAGTCTCCTCCTCTTGATCGGCCGCGACGACTAGGTACTGCTCGCCATGGCAGCGACCATCGCCCGCATCCCGTCCGAGCGGCAGTACATCGACAGCTTCTACTACAAGTACGCCCTGTCCGTGGCCGCTGCCTCGGTAGCCGAAACGAGTGAGTGTGGACCGAGAGCGGCCCGCTCGTTTGGCTCAGTGCCGCCGTTGTTAGTCCGGTGAAATCACGGTCACATTGAATGTGTTGTTATGAGACGATCGTGGTCCGCTTTCATGCTTCCCGCCCCCGCCACGGGGTCCCGTAGCTGTGTTGCAAGCTAGCGCGGCTTCGTTTTGTTTGTTTTGGCGCGCATAGCAACGTGCTACAGCGTGCTGCACTCGGAGACGCAGTGCGCAAGGTCAGGGGGTCCTCAAGGATAGCGCTACGGAAACAAAACTCGCTGCTGAAGGCTAAGCGCATAACGGCTTGTTTTTTCATCAAGGAAACACGTCTGAATAGAAGCTGGGGCTCTTACGTTTAATGCCCATATCCTCAACCGTGAGGCGAACCTGGTACGTGAGGAGGAAAGGCGAAAATCTTGAGCCTCTGCGGGGTGTAGACGAGGAAACGCACGTGCTACAGGTTCAACCTCGGACTAGCCGGCTGCCACTACGGTTATGAGCACAACCAACTTTGGCGGTGATCGAGTGCCGCACAAAAAAAATTACCGTCCAAAGTCACGTGAACAAAACAAAACAGGCGAACACAACAACGAGAAGTTTTATGCTTGCGCACTAGTCGTTGAGACCTCTGATTAAGGGTCCGTTATCTGCATAGTCGGCAACTTATCGCCACAGTTGGCGAGCAAGGCAGCATCGATGCTGCAACGTGGTCTCCTGTAGCAGAGTTGCGGCTTACAGCAACCTCTGCGTTTTGCGTGATCTTCGTCATCAGTGTGCACTAGCGTCACTAAATAATGTGCACAATAGAGACGAAACCTTGGCTCTCAGAATAATTTTATTTGACCATCCGTGGTTGGAGGACACAGCAAAAATGGTAATAATCGAATTAACGAAACCTCATGAATGATTATCCTGCACTGCCTGTATACCTATCTGTAATTTCGTCTTTTAGGAATTTTTTTCAGGAAAAGCAAACTCGTTTCTTTCAGCACTGTACAAATGTTTGGCTGAATGCAAAGTTCATTGCTGTGTGAGAAGGTTTTTCAAAGCAGCGAATACAACACCCCCTCCTCCCCCCCCCCCCCCCCCCCCAACCCGTGTGTTTACTATTTGTGTGTAATGCAGCCCATTAAGTACCTAAAACAAAGCTACAAGTATTGTGTGAGACAGAAGGGGTAGCTGGTGAATTGTTCGATCAAAAGTCTGTATAATAAATAGCTAGTGAGAATGCAAGTTCTGCTCGCCTGTTCGAAAAGATGCCCTTTATCAGATAAGTAATAAATCCAACATCTGCGTTTTAGTACAATTTTTTTTCTTGAAGGGAAACACAGAGCAAAATTTATTTTGCGAAGGCTGTACCATGGTTAGTAACAATTCCACGAACAGAGTCATTTGAGTGAACGTTTTTTATGGTAATAATCCTAAAATTTAAAAAATCCACACATTGAAGTCGTGTTGAAATTACTGCAACGTATGAGGACACTAAACAGGGACGCTTTAAAATTTTGACTAAATTTTTTACTTATATAGAAAACCAGTAAAAGATGAAGATTGTGTGCTTAACTTAATATAAGAGCCAGCTGCGTGAAAACATTTTATGCAACTTGGTCAAGCATTTGACGAACCTTCATGTGATCAGGAGACATATTTTAGAAGTGTAAAACTGCAGTCACTGACCTTAGTCAAAAATAAAATATTTGATGTTTTATGACCCGTACAAATTTTTTGTTCACAATGAATCGGGAAACGTCAAGCATTTCATCTTTGTTTTGGTCAGTGACTGCGGTTTTACACTTCAAAATATTTTGCGCAATTCCAGTGTGAGTGAACTCAATTAACTGTGCTACTCTTTGGAATTTCGGATGAAATCAGGTGGTTAAATTGAAAACTTGCTTCACTTTCGAAGCTCAAACACGTGGCGTTTGAGAAGCCAAATTCCCTGCATTTTTGTCGCGCACGCACTCCAGGATCCATGCCGCTCGGTTATCTCTTGCGGGGTCATCTAATCTAGAGCACTCTTGATAAGTGACATCCTGCGACAGGCTTGCACTGGGCATCTGTTTAATCCAACCGCAAGTCTCATCTTCCACATTCTTTTGCGCTTTCAACCGGCAGGCTGTTCTTTTTTTTTAGGCATGTATTGCCAAAACACTTATTTCCAACTTAGATGCATTTATATAGTGTGTGCTTAGGGACTCCTTTAGCGCATATCTCCAAAACAACAACAAAAACATTCAAGGAGTCACGTGAGACTGCTAACATGTGGGAAGGCGGACACGTTACATTTCATTCCAGGCTAAGCAATCCTCTATCTCTAAGAGTACGGCTTCTGGTGCAATTATGTCTTCTCCATCAGAGCGATATAATGTGTGGCGGCTAGTCTTCACATCACAACAGCTGCAGTGGGGTCGGTTGGTGGGGCTTTTAGCTGCGGCAAGCACCTGCTTCCTTGTTTGCCGGGTCTCATTTTTATGTTTCCTTGTGGGAGATCCCATTGCACAGCTGGCACTGAGGCAGACGCTTCAGAGCTCATCGTGAAGGCACTTGTTTTAATGGAGTGGAACCGCCTGTGGTCTCTTCCAGAGCGCCATTACGCCTTCTTGCACTACGTAGATCCCGAGCGCAGGATTAAGCTGCCACAGCGACTTCCGCGCAGTCTAGAAACTTTATACCACCGATTACGCCTCAATGCAGCGCTTACGAAAACATAAAATTTGACGTCCACCTCAATGCAACCATACGGCTACAAGGGAAAGCTATACAGCTCTCAGAAACTTCACAGTTGAAGAAGAATTCGTCCTGGTCCAGGATATTAGAGAACACCAGTAAAAGTTCTCTAAAAATTAGAGAATACCAGTAATCCTGGACCAGGACGAATTTTTCTTCAACTGTGAAGTTTCTGAGAGAGCTGTATAGAGCTTTCCCTTGTAGCCGTGTGGTCGCATTCAGGTGGATGTCAAATTTTCCTTCACAGAAACTTACTCCAGCTTGGGGATTTCCCCTAAATCTGGTTGTTTAATACCTGTTTTGACTTGGTGAAACCTCGAATCCGTACTGTGATAACTGCGGATCACTGGAAACCGTGGAACACGTACTGTTAGAGTGCCCCGCTTACATGCTCGCGAAGTGCCGTTTGGCGCAGGAGATCGAGCACCTACGCCCAGGACCAATCAGCTTAAAAGTACTCCTTGGTCCATGGCCCTCCCCTTCAGCTCAACGCAGAGCACTGGTGGCGTTATTTGAATACCTGGACGAGATCGGCGTCACCGAACTGATTTAAAATACTACTGAGATTGTGATGTTCATCGAACTGTTCCCACAAACTCCATGATGCCTGCTTTTCTTTTTTACTTCTTTTCTCCTCTTTCTTCCACCCTGTCATCTATATGGCCTCGTCTACCCTCTCCTACCCATTCCCCTGCCAAGTAGCATGTCAGTGTTGAGATTCTGACAAACCTCTCGGCTTTCTTCTCTATTGAAAAGCTTTCTCTCTCTGTCTCAGAGTCCATCGCAGTAGAGACTGCTCCAATAGCAGAAACATGTCCAGTGGTGTGGTTGTGTTTTCTCATCACCATCATCATGATCCTTTTTGTATTGCTTCGCCTTCTTATTCTCTTTGTGCTCTCCTTCTTTTGTTAATCGGATGCTCAAATTACTGTCGCTAGCGTCAGTGCATGTGGCTAACACAAGTCGAAGGCCACAAGCATTCAATAGGTCCGCCTTTGGTTAGCCAGAGTGAAGGATCAGTTGCGGAGCAAGAAATGCGTGTTGGACTCGCAAGGCCTGGGTTCAAAACGTGTTCCTAAATTAACCCCCCTTTTTTTTTGCTTTTATTATTTTTGTGCCGGCGGCCATTGTGGGGACATCGGTTAGTCCTAGTGACGCCGTTTGCCACATTTTTGCATAATGGGATGTTTCGTGCTTCTGCATTGAAGTGTTTTTGCCAGCTTGCGATTTCTGCGGATAGGACTTGGGCTGCACTGGTTCCAAGCGGTGTCACGACCACTAGCCTGTTGATAAGTTGCAGAGGGTGGGAAAAAAATTGTTGGCGTGCATATTTTTCTCAATGGGAAGCAATAGTATAAAAAACGCTGGAGGGTCATTTCACAAAGCAAATCCTTATTTCACATGTGAATACTTTTCTCATTTATGCCCCCATTATCTGTTTAATTAGTCTCTTGCTGTTTATCTACTTGCTTGTCTAATCATTTTTCTCTTTCTAGCTTACATCGAGACAGTGCATTCACCTGTTTTATTCTGCCTAGTTCTTGACGTTGGGCAACTTTTATCGCTAAGCTTCGTACACCCGTGACGCGTAAAACTGAATGGTTTCACTTAGAGACAAATGTGATTCAAACGCTCCTGCCTGCAGCACCACACGCTGACTGTCCTGAGTGTTTCCGTGTAACACACTTTTTCGCTCATTCCAGCATTCTTTCTCTCTGTGACCTTGATTGGGAGGCTTCACGCACTGCCAGAATGGCGCTGCCTAGCAACGCTCTTTCTTGGCTCTCATTGATGCATCCTGACAGCTTGAAACACTGCCATTTTCATTTTCAGAGGCCCTTGATTTGACTAGCTTCATACGCATAAAACGCAAATCTTCAGGGCACGTATGCTTACCTATAAAAAAAACGCGCCATTGCTGACCCAGAACTACAGTTGAGTATTTACCCATGATACGTATTAAAGCATGCATACTACTGCTGCTTCTAAGGCCACAGATTTGCCTTCTGTTCAGGACAGTGGTTATTCTTGTGGTGAGTAGAATAAAAAAAAAAAACACTAAGATACGCAAATTGTTGCACACATTAAAGCTCCCTGGTCAGTGTAAGTTGATGCAGGGTATTGAATCTCATCATCACCATCATCAGCCTATTTAGGTCCTCCACCTGCCCTGCTCGAGTCCATTCTTTGCCCCCAAATATTCTTATTTCATTCCCTCCATCGAGTACGCAGTAGTTGCCCTAGTTCCAGTCCCACCTTCCTGTAGCCACTCTGTTAACCTGGAAATCCAGCAGCTGTCGCTTTACCGCACAACATGGCCAGGCAGCGCAAGTCCATTTCTTTTTCCTAACTTGAACTGAGACATCTTCCATGCGAACTTATTTCCTGATCCCAGTTTTGGTCCTGTCTCAGGGCTAGTCGGGCTGGCCTAAGTTTTCTGTCCTGACGTTTAGGAGGGCGCCAAGTTGTTTTCCCGTGCCATGTGGCATCACGAGTGATAGACGTCACCAATAGATCACTCTTGTTAGTGATAGAGGTGGCCTACTAGTCACTATTTGAGAGCGTTTGCCGGGTTCCCCCCCAACCCTTGCCTATTCTATGCAAGATTTCCTCTGTGGTTGGGGATCAGCACTGACTACCTGCCTGCTCAAGGGTTGGTTGTCACTGGTGATAAATTCGTACACTTTTTCTACCACTTCGTTACCCATGATGAAAGTGGTTTTTCCTCTGCGTGTATATTGAGCGTTACTTTCAATTTATTCATATCTATCTTGAACACCACAACCAAGCTTTCTGTCCTGTAGCATTTTTCGCAGGCTCACTATTCGAAATGGCTCAAATATTCTCCGTTTACCTGTAATTTTGACTTCCTATAGTCAAGCTTTCTGAACATCCTTTCGAGACAGGGTGTAGACTATGGGTGTGTGTGAATGTCAAATTTGGGACTGCAAATTGCATACGAACAGAAAAAAGGGACTGTCAATCAAATCAGACATGTTTTGAATACGAATATCTTTATTTAGTGTTTATAAGGCTTCTGAGACGTTGTAATAGGAAAATTCAGACAACTTAGGCAGTCAGGACTTAACACATCTAGGTGTTATGTACTACTGCTTGATAAGGAAATGGCTAAAAATTAAAAATAGATAAACTGTTCGAAGATTTGGCATACATTGCCTTGATGATGTGCCAAAGTACCTTATTTGATTGATCCCTCCAGTCACTAAAAAGTGATTAGGCGTGTGAGTGGCTGATATAACTTTACTGAAAGCATTGCTAACCCTTGTTTCATCTCGTGTCACTGCAATGACAGCAAACTTATTTTCGGTTTATAAATTTTACACGAGCGGTGCACCAGAGATTCGCGCAAGGATTGCGCTCGTTAGCGTTGAAAACTGGCAGTGTTAGTACATAATCTAAGCTAAACAGTACGAAAAAGTCAAAGCCTGAGCGAGGTTGACAAGGGCTCGCTCTGCCTTTATCTTTTTTGCGCGGTTTTTGCTTAGACTTTGCACGTGTTAGGTCTTTTTGCATAGCTTCGGCGTCGTGCGCCAAAGCCAACCCAACAGGGGATCGGGCCGTGCAGTGAAGCTTCAGTTTACATGTCACGCGGCAGAATCAACTTTTAAGGCTCTGTTGTTCGCAAATCTTGGATATCCGAATACTCCGAATGGTAAAAATGCAGTGTGAATCGATTAGAAAACATTACTCGCAACGAGCTCGAAGTTTGAAATGTTCGCGCAGCTCTAGAGACGACGTGGGTATTCACACAAACTCCGACGTTTTTATTGTTTCTGTGTTTTATTTTAGAAATTCAAAATCAGCGTCTGGGTGACTTGGGGCTCATCCAGAAAGGAACAAAAATAAACATAGGTGAATGAAATTTTGCAGACAGTTTTTACTAGCTGTGCATAAATGGCACTTTTCACTTGAAATAGCCAAAACTAGCTTCAAGATTTCAAGAGAAGAATTCCAGTGGTGATAAAAAGTGGTATTTACATGTCCTGGTGTCCGGCAAAGGGATAGGGGTAGGACATTACTACTTTCACTGTACTGTTTTCATTATACAACCCAGGCTAGGTGGGCAGCCTCACTTCGCTAGCTAACCTCCTCTGCTAAGAGTAGGCAGGGGGCCAGGTTATGAGCATGGCCTGAAGAACGCAGCGGGTGCATACACCGAGTGAACCGTGGTCCAAATTTCCGAAATTCTTTCATTTGAAAATCTCTTGCTGTTGTTTGGCGGTGAAAAAAACTTTGTGTCCATTCTTTTCTCATTGACCTGCCCTGTGTTCCAGCGACCTACCCACTGGACATAGTGAAGACCCGGCTCCAAGTACAGGGGGAGATGGCTGCCAAGGGCCAGCTTGTCGACCGGCGGGGTTTTTTCAAGACAGCTGCGGGCATCGGCGAGTACTTTCTACATCTCTTGCCAGCTTTGCACCCTCCTAGTTTTGTTTTTCTGTTTGCCCAGGATGTGTTTACATTTTATGGATTGGTACAGTGTGTGGATGTGTACACTCCAAATGGATGCACGCAACGCCCTGTCTTTGCAGTGTATGCTATACAGTTTGTACACCATACTGAAACCTTTTTAGGCTCTTGCAGGCAAGGAGCTGGTATCTTCTCCACCCCTTTTGCCTGCTTTTAACATCTCAGATCTGCTTCAGCTGTACTGTTATGAAGTGTGGCAGAGATTCCAGGCAAAGCCTGCCCCTCACAAATTTATCTTTGCAGAGGACGGTTTCCCTGGCATCTTCACTTTGATGATGATAATGGTTATAGCTGTTACGTTTCTGGCATTCTGCATTAAAAGGGCTGTGAAGGCAAAATAAAACGTGGTTCAATTGGAAAGGACTGGCCTTTGATAACTCACTCAGCTCTATTTCAGCCACAAAATACACTTTTTTGTTTAACCATAAAAAAATGCAAGCATTATTGGAAAAACCCAAATTTAATGCCACAAAGATGTACCGTATTTTTGCACGTATAACCCACACCAAAAATGTGAAAATTTAAGTGGCAAAGTAGGAGTGTTGATAATACAAGGGGTTTTTCCTCTTCAGTGCAGCTTCATGGCAATGCACGTTTCTTTCCGGCGGGCTGAAAGTGGGGGTGCGGATTATATGCACGGGCGGGTTATACGCGTGAAAATACAGTAATATGGGCAGCAGTGTCATAAAATGGGCCGGCATTGAAAACATCAGTATATTAGCTGCACGTTCGCATCCAAGTGACATGATAAAATGGGAACTAGGCTCCACTCCAATCGCCTTAGATTGGCAGCCACCAATCACACAAACAAGGTTCCGGGACGTCATAAAGAAATCACCAGTAAAGGGCTAGGGATTCACCACCACTTCATCTGTTTTCTTGAATATCTCCATTATTTAAATAACTCTGAGGCTTGCGATAAAATTGCCGTTTTTTGATATTGGGAGAAAGCAGTCTTCTTAATAAACCAAACTCGTATTTTGTCTTCATAGGCCCTCTAATAGGCAGCTGGAGTTGCCATGAAAGGTGTATATATTTGCATTTGCGGTACTGTGATCTTCCAACTGACAGCAGCTTGTTTGTTTACTTTATTCCCCATTTGAAGAGGTCGGGAACAATGGGTTTGGCGGAGGTGCGTTACGGCTTCTCATTCAAGTCGGTGGAAGGAATGACAGGGGATGGCTGTCGTTCATTAAAATTGCTTTTGGTGGCAATATTGCGGATTCAATAGCCAGCTGCTGTTGCTGTACAAGAGAGATTTGTGGGCACCCACCTGAAAATATATTGTTCGGAATATATATTGTTCGTATAATATATTGTTCGGCCAATATTGTTCGGAAGCCAAGCTCCTTATTGCAGGAGGCCAGACCCCAACTATGACTTTTACCTGCTGCAGTGGCTCAGTGGCCAAGGCATTGTGCTGCTGAGCCCAGAATGTGGGTTCGATCCTGGCTGCGGTGGCCGTTTTTCAGGTGAAGACGAAAAGCGAAAACACTGATGTGATGACATTTCTGTGTGCTTTAAAGGTCCCCTCGTGGTCTAAGTTAATCTGGAGCCCTCCACTACGGCGCGCCTCATCGCCTGTGTTGTGTCGACGCATTAAACCCCAAGAATTTGGATTTTTGAAGTTTTACTTTCGCTTGCCTGTTGCCTTTGCACCCCATGAAGAAGTGTAGACGGGAAACGTTTTTTGCTGTTTCGCTTGCAGTCCGGGAGGAAGGTCTGCTGAAGCTTTGGAAGGGCCTGCCGCCTGCCATCTACCGCCATCTCAGTGAGTTGCCTCCTTCTCGCTCCACTTCCCTTTTTCTGAACCTGTGGGCTGTTTACGCAAGTTGTGTTGATGAGGCATATCACAACACTACCGCTTTATGTACAAGGCAGCAGGTGTAGTTATTTCTGCAAATGTTCTTGACGTGTGCTATTGAAAACCTAGCCACAGAACTGAGATTCTGTGCTTTGCTGCCTTGTAACAAAGAATCGTAAGCTTCTTTCTTTTTTGTTTAGTTTTAGCTGTTTAGTTTTAGTTTTAGCTGTCGCATGTCAGAAAGAGTTCAATGCCACAAATTATTTTTGCGACAGTGTTGGCACCGGGGCAATGAAATCTCTTAACATGGTGCAAATTTTGGGCTGGTTGGTACGTGATTTAAACTTGTAAAAACAGTATACGGATGGGGCAAAGGAAATGCAACGCGACAAAGCGCTTCGTCTGATTGTGTTTTGTTCGTCTCATTTGCATGCTATAATGAGTTGCAACGAAATGTGGCGTGCAAGTGTACGGGAGAAAGACATGAATTTTGATACTTAGTTCATTTTGTGTACTGTGTGAGGGGTCAGGAAAGAAAAGGTAATTCTTAGCTTTAGTTAGAAAGCTCTTTTGTCCTTTTTATTGTCAAAGTAGGTTTTTTCCTGTGGTGTCTGCTTTGATGTCTCAGAAGGCAACATACCATTTCCAAGTCAGCGCAGGACGGGCCCTTCCTGTTACACCTAACACCATCTAGCGGTAGCTTCGAACACTGCCACAATCTCCGAATGCTTCTAACGCCTATGTCCAGGGTTCAAGCCCCGGCAAATGTACTTTTTTTTTTTTTTCATTCGTTTTCTGGATTTCTTTATTGGAAAAAATGCCCCCTTAGACCAGTTCTATGCATTTTCTTTATTATTTTTTTTTCATAATTCAGGGTGGTTTAGTACCTTTTAAAATGGTTTATGTGTGAAGAGAAGCCTATCACCACGTTTAATTAAAGCCCGCATTTTACCAAAACTGCCCTGTCCGCACTGTCTTGGAAGCGGAGTTTCGCTTTCAGAAGTTGTAGCAGGCATGTTGTTTTAGGATGCTTTAGTGGGTGTGTGGCAGCTGACTGAGACTGACAACGTTGTTGTTGAACTGAGGGGCATTGCAAGGTGCAGTGCTGTATACGTTAGACTCGGTCACTCAGCCGGTCATTGCACTCTTGTGTTGTGTGCAGTCTACAGCGGCTGCCGCATGAACTTCTACGAGGGCATGCGGGACCGGTACCTCAAGCCCAAGGACGGCACCCGCGCCCCCCTCTGGTGAGAGATCACTCACTCCCTGCTGATGATGGTGGTGGTGATGATGATGCCAGCGGCAAACTTTTTGCAACAGGTAGTTGATGGGTGTCGCGAGATAGGAAGAGGCCTCTGGGCAGCCAGTGGCTCCTCATTCTATGCTGGTGACGATGGCCGTCACGGAAGTTACTGCAAGTCCAGGACCCAGAACCCTAGAGCCTAGAACCCTAGATGCAAGACCCTAGAACCCTAGAGCCCTAGACAGAGCAACCGTGCTTTATTCTCTTCGATTGAACAACGACAGCTATGGATGATGATGCGCAGCGTGCCCCTGCCTGCTTTTCCCGTCGTCTTCCTTTTTTACAATGTCAACGGCAAACCTTTTCCCACGGGAAATTTGAAGGGCATTGCGAGATAGGACGAGACAGGCTTGAGAGACTGGCGCTTTGGGGGGGTGGTGTGGTCATGCTGGAAATGACCGACCTGTTGTGAAGTAACATCTCCAATGGCGTACAAGCTGTGGCTGTCAACTTGTGGTACTATTTTTACGTGGCATACCTCCCGAGTAAGTACTGTGCAGGAAAAAAAGGGGGGCTCATTCAAAAGCATTTGTAAAATTTCTCTATGGCATAAAACAACTGAACAGAAGCTGTTCTACTGGTTTTAGCTTATTGATGGTATTATGTAAAACGAAAGCAGCTTTCATCTTATGTGGCGACTTCAACCACAACTGCTTCAGTGTGGTAGTCTAAGGACGGTTTAATTGTTATAACATGCTGTGACTATCGCAATCTCCTTGAGGAAAAAAATAGCAGTACTAGTTTTGTGATTGTTCGTGCATGTTCTAGGAAGGCCACTTGGCATGCAACATGAGTCTGTTTATAAAACCTCACTGATTCAGATGATGGGGAATTTTTTTTTTTTGAATTTGAAAAACCTCTATTTCTCGTCTAAGCGAAAGGAGACTGAGAATAAAGGTGGGACAGACAGCCTGACGGAGGTCCTCAGCCCCCTACACACAGTGTCAGCACTATTCTAACGTCAGCAAATAGTCCACACAATGTGTATCGTAGTACATCTGTCTGTATACAATCAAACGGAGCAATTGCCATCATTCATGGGGGAACAAGTAAAAATGACAAAGCAGCCAGAAAGAGGGAATGAGAAATGGGGTGAGCAAAAAAAAAGGAAAGAATTGCGGCACAAAAGTTTACAGGACTCTGATTCATCAAAAAATAAATAAAAATGAGTATTTTTGTTTACGTATACATACGCACATACACACAGATAGTTCAACACACAAAAAAATTGCAATCAAGTAATAACTGCATAACACTCTGTAGTTGCACCTGGCTATGAGGTGTGCTGTAGTGGAGAGGCTCCGGAATAATTTCCACCACCTGGAGGGACCTTTGACATGGGTGTTTTCGCTTCCTGCCTCCATCCAAAAAGCAGCTGCTTCGGCCGGGATCAAATCCATGTGTCCTTGGGCTCAGCAGCACAACGCGTTAGCCACCGTGCCGGGCTATAAAACCTCACAGGCGTTCTCTTGTGGTACAGTGATGTAGTCATCACTTTGCAACCCGTTGCTCTTGGGTCCCAGTTTAGCGATACATTTATTGTATTTTTGTAATGTCCCCGCAAGCGCAAGGATCTTAAACATGGGTTCCATTGGCGGCCTTTGGGGCCTAATATAAATGTACAGAAAGGGATGAGCCCATATTTAGCACAGTTGAGTGCTTAGAAACACGTGCGATTAGAAATTAGCCTTGCCAGTGCCGCAGTGCCGAAGCTTTCTTGCCTGTTGTTCATAGAATGAAAGTGTGCCCTACATAAAAAAATTGTGCATACATTTTCAGGATTGTCGACTAACACGGTGGCCATTCTTTTGGTCGTTCTACATTTCACTAACCTGACATCTCTTTAGGGGCATTGAGGAAACATGTTTGCTTTTTCATATTTTTTTGTATTTTAGTCAATCACGTGAAGGCATTATATTAGTTAGGCATTGTGATTTTGTTAGTCTATTTGAAGTTTTTTATTGTGTATTTTGTTCTTTCTTTTGTTCTCATTTTGTGGGTTAATTCCCTTGGGGGTGCTAAATTAGTACACCTTTGCGATTTCATTCGTTTTCAATTTTTGTTTTTCTCCCAGTTGGCCTTGCTACTTCACGCAAATGCATTGTTGTGAAGGCATTTTTGTGGGAGCAATGTGTGAACTCTTGTAAAAATATGATATACCATAAGGCATTTGTAAAGTACCTCCGTACCACTTAAGCTATGTCTAAATAAAGCGTCATACACAGAGTCCATCCGAAGTAAGCTTCATTGCTGTACTGAAATGCATTGCTAGCACACCATGTCAGATGCTTTTATACAGTCGTTCCCGGATATATCGAACCCAGATATATTGAATTATTGCATATATTGAACAGTCCAAAATCCTCTTAGAAATCCTATGCGAAAGCAAATATTTTATATATCAAATTACTGATATACCGAACTTATTTTCGATCCTCTTGGAGTTTGAAATATCTGAAATCGACTGTATGTATTTTAGTTATTTTTCAACTTATCTCTCCCAGATTACTGAAACAACAGCCTACTTGCATCCTTGAACTTTGCAATGCTTAATCCTTTCACCGTCGGGTGTTTCTGGCCGTGACGCACCCCCAGTGTCAGCTTGGTTTCTGGAATATCAGGGAAGGAGCATAGCGATTTATTTGACTATGATAGCGTCCGGAACGTAACGTGTCAAACGGAAAGAGCATGGGTGAGAAATCGCCTTTCTTCCAGACATGTTCAGTTTGCCGTGCGGGCTTCCAGGACGACGATTCCACCATTTCAACATCACAATCTGAGACTGCGGAACTTGCACCCCTTCCTCGGATGAGAAACTCTCAGAACGCGAAGCCGAGCTCGGCTCGTATTCAGATCAACAGAACCATTGCTCCTGTCCGCAGTCGAAGGCCCCGCGTGGTCAGCCATCCGAACTTAACCGCGCCGATGAAAGGAGCCCTTGCAGCAGCCCGCACAATGCACACAAATGACGCGTTGCGAAATAATGATAGCAGGTAGATTTAAAAAGGGTATACAACATTGATACAACAACCTCGTTTGCTGCTGACAGCAGCAAGTGAAGGCGCGGCAAGCGAGTGAAAGCCACGATTGGATCATGTTTCAGTCTGTTGGAGAGGAAACGGTGCGCTGGGTTTCCCTGGCGCGCCGTAGCAGATGCGAGAACAGAATAAAAAGAACTTAGAAACCCGCTGCGGATGGCACAACAACCCTTGCACTGGTAATCACAAGTGTGCCGCATGGTCACTCATACCGACAGAGTACAGTGTGCGCAGCGACCATGCCCCCAGCAACAAAGGATGGGGGGGGTTGCGCGGTCGCTCCGTACTCCTTCAATATACGGACGTATGGAGCTTGCGGGTGAAAATACGAGCCACTGGAAAGATTCGACAGACGGCGCGACAGTTCAGGCATGCCAGCTTTGTGCTATTTTGCGAATTTTTTAAAGCGCAATGGAGAACATAAAGGTACGTCAGTGACACTGCAGAGGGTAAATGCAAAAATGTACCGGTACGTCAGTGACAGCGAAAGGTTAAAAAGTATTCTAAGTTTTCAAATTCTATTCAAAACCAAATTGAATGTTGCATTACTCACTTCAGTCTTCTAAAGTATTGAATACTCACACACGTCTGGAACATTTATTGTTAGATGGGAGAGGTATTCAGGGGTGGAGCTTTCATTTTAGTTTTGCTCAAGGCTGGGTTGGTACTTAGAAGAGCTCTTATAAGCCTGGTATCAAACAAAGAAACATGCCATAACCTCGAATAAGATTGTACTGTCTTTCAGCACGTTAGCTCTTTTCCTGTGGAAGTCGTGGCGCTACTCGTAGGCTTGCATTAGGCCATGGAAGAACAGCTAGGGTACCCATCCAAGCAGTTGTCACCAGCATTCCTGCCTCTTGCAGCTGTCACGTACTTTCATTGCCGTCTCGGACAAAAAATTGTTAATGCCTAGAAGAACAAGCTGGTACTGCAGTTCTCGCAAAATCGAGCCACTTTTGTCTGCACGTATCTAGTGTGTTGCAAAAATATCCAGTTTACAGGAACTATAAAATGTCAATTTGCTGAGTGTCAGCATCTTTATGTGTGTGTGGGGAAGGGGGGGGGGGGGGGTTCTAAACCACTTTATTTTCTCCTAAACTGTCGAATTCATTCTTCCAGCACACATGGTGGTCAGGTCCAAGTATTGCTTTTGGAAACCTGACACCAGGCGCCTGTTTGCATATTTTGAGCTACCCTGAACACTTCCCGTGATGTTACCTTGCTGGCACTACCATACAGTACACACACAAATTAGCCCCCCCTTGCCCCCCCAAAGAGGCCACAACGTGAAATGGTGTGTCGTAATGCTGGAAGAATATTGCTTCAGCATCTTCATCAGCATTCTGTGTCAATGCTGCCGATTATGATCACGGTGAGGATACACCAGAACTTCTATGCATGCAGCTTTTTGCATAGATTCAGGGGCAGATTGTGGCAAGGTAAGAGACATCTGTCGAGCCGTTGCCACGTCAGCACCTTGACAGATGTCCAGGCTGTCTTCTGAAGTGAACAAGAAGTTCAGAGTTCACTGAGGTAATTTAACCTCCGACCTATGGCCTTTCAGGACAGAAGCATAGCCACCACTTAAGGGACTGCCAGCCGATTTTAGTGGAGTATATGCTGTCTTTCCCAAATGAAACGGCATCACTTGAAACCCCTTGAACCAAAGTGGTTTTTCTCATAGGACCCTATAGAGTGTTTGAAAGTGAAATTTCCAGATCTACCAGCTTTGAGTATACTCCCAAAACGAATGCTGAAAAGCATGACAGGGAGCTGTGCAGCAACGTATACTTTTAACTGTATGTGAGGGGGAAAAAAGGTATTTAGAAACTTGTCTCCAGGCAAAACAAGCCTTTCCCATTCCTTTATGCAGTTTTTGAATTGCACGTTAAAACCAAAATGAAGCTGTTTGCATATGTATGGTAGTGGCACGTTTAGACATTACGTGGTGCCATCTTTCAGTTTTCAGAAATGTAGCGCCAGTTTAAAAACTACAGTAAAACATTGTTACAAGAGACCGTCAGTGATGCTAGGAAAACATGTCTCTTGTAACCAAGGTCCCTGGTATGTGATGTTGCAATGCATTGTTTTACTGAAAATGAAGAACAAACCTTTGCGACTCTTTTTGTGCGAACCAAGTAAAGGCATCTACGAACGATCCAAATGTGTACCGATAGTACCTGGTTTATGAGATAAAGGTATACTATTGTACTCCTCCTTCATGATAGATGTGTGTAGTGTCTTATCTAGAACTGTTCCTTTTCGAAATTTCCAAGTAACCCTTTTGACACCATGGAAGCCCCGTTTCACGCACATGCCATTTGTCCAGAGATAGTATCGGAGCTTTTTGGTTGACCAATCGGTCTCTGGGGAAATGCATAGGTTTTGTGACAGGACGCCAATGGTCCCACTAAGAGAGCTTTCGCTTTTAAAAAACCGGTTGTCCGTCCCTTTAACGTTGGCTCCCCCCTTCTTCCCCTGCAGGAAATGTGTCCTTGTGGGCGTGTTAGCAGGCGGCATGGGCCAGTTCTTTGCCAGCCCCACCGACCTGGTGAAGGTGCAGATGCAGACCGAGGGACGCCGCGCTCTCATGGGGCTCCCGCCCAGGTGAGCACCAGGCCTATCCCCTGCCCCTACCCACCCCATTCGGGATGGGGGGTAGGCACTTGTATGATGCATGCTACCGGAGAACACTTTCCAAGTCTGTTGATCTCCATAATGAGTGTTTGCTGTAATGTAGGTTGTAAACGCTGGGTGCAGAGTTTGATGTGCGGAGGGGAGTGATTGTGTGCAGTGTGCTTTGGGTGATGGCTCTCTGGTCAGTGTTTGTTCCAGAAGAAAATGAAGGAAAGCGAATGTGCAAGGCAAGAGATGATGCACGCGACACGGTTGCCGCTGAATGTTTGATCGAAAAAGCCTAGAGCTACAGACTGTGCACGTCAGTCTAGATCATTCTAACACAGCCTTTTACAGTGCAGAAAGCCACTTGAAGAAGTTTTCAGGGGTTTGAGTGATTGTGAGCGTGCAGTCCGAAGTGGTGTCCAGAAAGAACAGTGAATGGTGCACCGAGGTGAGAATCGGGGCAACTCATGCGTGTGCGACCAAGTTTGGTTTTGTCCAAGACAAGTGTTTACAAGAGAGTACGGTGACGATTAAGGGAAGAAGAGAACACCCAAATGCTCACGTTGAACAGCTTTGGTCTTCAAATGACCTAGAAAAGCAGTACCCCCCTCCCCCCTGCATGGGGCCTTTAGGGGTATTTCAAATAAATAAATAACTAAATAAGTCTTCATTAATGCGTTTGTACGGTGTTTAATTTTGTGGGAGCAGAAATTACCACAATAACATCTCTGCGACATCCAGTGCTTGTTAGGCAGGGGGACAGGTCATAAATGCCTGGAATCACAGCGACCTTTCTATTGTTTTTGCCCGTCATCTTTGTGGCCATTAAAAGGCTGGGTAGCCTGCTCAAGAAAGTGAATCTTGATGGTCCTCTCATGTCAGGATGGTATATGTTTGGCTTGACATTGGGCTAGTTGGGTATGCATATTTAACACTTCAAAAACAGCGCAGAGACAGCGCAGAGACAAGGACGGATGAAGTGACAGACTAGAGTTCCAATGAACAACTGGGGTGCGATTTATTACAAGGCAGTAAATACACGAGAAAACGCACAGGGCACAAGAATGCATCTGTTCAAGGAAATAACAACACTCCAGATATACAATAAAAGCTTACATCAGTGACAAAACAAACCAAATGGAGAGTGTCAAGGCTACTATCTAGTACAAGGCAGATTCAACTGGCTATACACATGACTTCTCATTCTAAAAGTGCAATCAATAGCAAGCTCACGTATTGTTCATCCTGAATGCCAATCACTGAAGCCTCCAGTATGTCCCGGCAGTGAGCGTCTCGATAGCGTTTCAAAATACCTTCGTCAGTTCTCATCAGGGCTGTAGTCTATCACTTCTTCCTCCGTTCTCATCTCTACGCTGTCTTTGAAGTGTTAAATATGCCAAAGGTTCTCTGCCAAGAATGGATGGTACTGTATGAAAATACCCTTGACATGTGGCAGTACCTACATTGGGCAAACCAGCTGCTGTGTGAGTGATTGCTTTCGTGAGCACGCCGATTCTGTGTCATTGCTTCCAGGTTCAAACCCAGAAGTAGTGTATCGAAGTGTCCCTGAAATGTTTTAAAAATGTAAAAAGTGCACATTTTAAAGCATTGCAGGGACGCCACAATGGGAGAAATTTACGAAGCCTATGCCACGTGCGAAAACAACGCATCTTGAGTCAGCACTATTTGTAACACTTCTTCTCACTGAAATTAGGCATTTGGGCGGCTGAAAGCTTGTTGTTAGCTTTCAAAATGTTGTTAGGAACTGTTTTAACCCATTCCTGCTCATTTTATCCTATCTTCAACGAAGAATACTTGTACCTTCCGACGCTTGAACGCTGATAAATGCCTTATTGTCACACATTCCTGCTGTGCATTTTCTCCTCTTGTGTCCATCATTTGTGGCATTTTTTCCAACCAGTCATGAACCAACTAGCCAAAACTTGTACCTTTATACAAAATTCCATTCCTTAAAAAAATACTGTGAAAGAGATGGGTGAGGGCAATTTTTGTAGTAATTTTTCTTGTAGAAGCTCAGTCCTTTGAACTGTTCTATCCGGTTGGTGAATCAAATATCATGTCTAGGATTTGAATCAACAAAAATGAAATACGTCCTAAATTCATTGCACATTTACTTTTGCAGTAGACGGACACCTTATTACCTTCGTAACGATTGGATGTTAAAATTCAAAATTTGTGTTAAGAAAAATATAAAGAACGAGCAGAGCGAGCTTTATATGGTACATTGATATCATATTGTGAATGCTTATGTCTGTAACATGTGCACTGACAGACTAGAAGAGAATTGGCATCGTTTTCGAGAAAATGTTCTCTAAAGGATTCGATTTCCATTAACAGCTTTTCAGTCCCAGAAACATTTGCACCCCGTTTTAAAGGGTAGTGTACAGCCAGGCAGTGCTACACTTTGCTGTTAGAAAGCAAATCATTACACGCACGTGGCGCATAAATGTGGCATGTGGTACCTCAGGGAGTAAAACTGTCGGGGTTTTGCACTCGGTGTCACGTGCCAAGTGGCGTGCTTCCTCCCCTTCCCTTGTGCTCGTGCAGAGTGACCAGCACGTGGCAGGCGCTGAAGAAGATCGCCTCGGAGGGCGGCATCCGGGGCCTCTGGAAAGGGGGCGCCCCAAACGTCTACCGAGCTGCACTCGTCAACCTCGGCGGTCAGTCGACTTTTCTTGGGGGGCGGAAAGGGAACCTACTTGCTCCAAACACAAAAGTATTGGAAGACCAAACAGAGAGGCTGTGTCCATAGTGCCGTCGGACGGTGCTTTGAGCACTACAGTGAAGTGATGGATGTCCACCAACATTTCTGGCACTACTTTGCTCCCTAAGATAACCTAACCTAACCTGACAAACACAAAGAAATTATGTAGAACATCAGGAACTACCCTAATCTGTGAAAATTATAATTGGAACAAGGAGGTACATAAATAAAGACCGAGAATGCAAGAGCTTCACTCAAACCACCGCCACCCTTGGTTTCAGGAAGCTAAGGCTAAACCTCTTTACAACACTAAACGCTCTGCCCTGTGCCATCCTAATGTTAAAAATTCCAATGCCATTGGACAGCACTGCAGCCAAGGCTGCAGAGCTGAGCTGTTGCACTGTCAAACAGCTCTTTAGATGCTGTGAAACCAAAAAAGATTTCGAATGGTATGCTTTTTGTTGTTGTCAAATGGGTTCATTGTAATGAAGTTAAAGCAGGAAGTGAAATTAAGCCATTGTTTTATCGTAGATATTGGCGCCATCTATGGCAAGAATAATTTTGAACATTTTATTGCATCCAATGATTTGTTTTAGGGCACCCCCCCCCCCCTTCTTTTTTTTTTTTTAAGCGAAGCTTTCTATGTTTCACTGATGGTGTTGTTCATCGTGCGGCGAGATACATTAAAGGAAAGCCAACTTCACACTTTGCTTTAAAAGGGACAACAAGCGCCTTAATAAAAATCACTTCCCTTGGTCAGAAACGAACCCGGGTCCCATGCAATGAAGAAGCCAACGTTCTGATTGCACGATTCCGACATAGTCAAAGCAGCTTGTATTTTGGATGTTTGCTTTGAAATAAGTTTTATTGAAGAAAGCTTCGCATTTTAACCACCTTTCTCTTAAGAAAAGGGGCTTTGATTTTTTTTAACAAGATTAACAACAGAAATTGACATCCGCCTGCAGTGATCGGGTGCTCGCTGAAAAGAGTTTCCAGTGGGTTATGTCAGTCCATATTTGTTGCCATGGCAGCTCAACAGGTAGGGCATGGGGCAACTGAACGGAAACTTGCCCACTCTATTGCGGGCTCTCTGTTGCTAAATTAATCCACAGCATTTATGCTATGGAATGCCTCTGGTTGAAGCGGCTACACGTATGGGGAAACGAAAAAATTACGGTGTCTGTATGGATGACTTCAAGTGGGCCTTCACTGAGAAACTTGTCCCTATGTACACATGCACGCACATCATGATGCATCGTCGTCATCATCAGGAGCTGCTACACTAATCTGACATTGTGAAATGAGTCGAGTCATAATCTATTTGTTTATTTATGAATACTGCGATCCCTTATGCAGATGATACCAGAGTGGTCTAGACACTTTTTTTTACATGCGGGCGGACGAAGGAATGCACAGGGTAGTTTAAAGACTAAGTGCACACAGTATAATAGTAGTAGTTATAGCAAAGTATAATAGCATATATAATAAAGTGTTTATAAACATCAGCAGTGCATACAAAAGATTAAGCGAGAAATATAAACAGGCGCAGTTTAGTTCAGCTAAAGTAAACAACGCCAAAGCATCCGGGGTGTCTCTGAGCAGAGTGGCTTGTGAATTTATGCAATGTTAAAAAAACTTTAACCAGACATGTTAATGATGACTACAGAACTCAATTAGCTTGTTTTTTCCCCAATAGGGACAAGCAGCAAAGGGAATTACTGAGAGCTACTGCCTTTGTCGAGTGGGGTATATGCATGAAAACGCTAAGTTGTGAAAGATCCGTTTCCTAATGTCCTGTAATGATTTCATCTAGGAACCTGAGTCGAGTTGAAGGCTTTCTTTGTGGCAGTGTTGGTAGATTTGCTTGTGCAGAAAGGTCTGCGATTGTCTCTGCTGTCACTGCTAATGATAAACAGTGACACTAGCATAATGAAAATTGTCACTTGTTGCAATTGCGTGGAATGTGGTGTTGGTTTTCTAGAGAGACCAGAGCTATCGCCTGGTCCTTGTGTTGGCGAGAGGATAGACGCGGAGTGCATGTTTGTGCGAATACAGCCATCACTGGTTATCATATTCGGTGACCTGAACAGTTCCCTTCAAATAAAAGAGTTAACCTTGCAGTAATCTTTTCCCTCCCCCTTTCGTTACAGACCTGACAACGTACGACACGGGAAAGCGACTGCTTCTGCAGAACACGAACCTCAAGGACAACTATTTCACCCACTCGCTCGCCAGGTACTGTGCCTTCAGCTGTGCATTTGTATTTGCTTTTGCTTGTTTCGCTCACTCTTATTTTCCAAGACATTGTAAAATGAAAGGAGTTGCATTATAATGTAAAGAAGAGAAGCGTGTCCTTTGTTTCTGTTTGCTGGCAGTGAGACTAAAATGGGCAAGACAGTAGTGCTGCTACATGTCGTAAATAGCTGTGTGGGAACACTATACACAGCATGTTCTTGCCATCCAAGACGAAGACAAACAATGCAGCTATATGAGGAGCGTGTGGCACCTACAGAGGGTGCGCCCTCCGCCGTGGCAGGATAGGCACGCCGTTGCCATCCACAAGATAGGAGTTTGCCGATGCGAACAATGCAATCCAGCGGGCTGAATTTTCCCGTATTGACAGCTGTGGTTTCATTTATTGGCATAAATGAGGACAAGGGAATGAAACTTCTCAAGAACAAGCATGTTTTTGATGTGTTTGAGCAGCGCGGCAACGCACAGAATTGCACTGTCAAAGCATTTGAGGAAATGTAAGCCTCGTAATAAGTATTGCACCCCTGCAGTTCAAGTTTTTAACCGTATTTATTTAACTTTAGCGTTGTATACTTGTAAGCGTTGGTGCAACTGCTTGAAGGAAGAACTCCGTCTGACATTAAGGTTAGCGTTGGTGCCCGTTTTTGCAAGCCTTCAGAAAAAAAGAACTTGCTTATGTTTGATGAAACTGGCCGAACAAATTGACAGTTTAGATCAATGCAGTTCCAAGAGAAAAGGTGTTTACTATGTTTACTGTGCGTGAAAGTGACCGTGAAAGAGGTGGGTGCTGTACATTTCGTGCAATCGTACCTACCGCGTGCACAGTGCATTAAAATGACATCAGCGCTTATTTACCGCCGTTCTGTGTTTGTTTAGGTTTGTGTACTGGAGCAGTGTTTGGTATTTTGTATAGTGCATTGTCCATAGGCACAACAAAAGGAGGTCAACGGATTCCAGGACAGGTGACCAGTGCTCTCGCTGAATGCTCTTTTCTTTTTTTACATTAATAATTTTGAGTGTAGCTGTGGTTCAGTTAACAAGTTTGGTAGGTGCAGTTAGTGATGAAAAAGCTTGACAGGTTCAAAAAGTCGGTGCTGCATAGATTCAGCATAGCTATAATGCAATAAAGGAAACAGGTGAGCAAGCAGTTTGCGATCGTCAAAAAAATAAATGCACGCTCATCAACACATGAATCTCGCATTCATTATAAAGTCGTTAGCTGCAGAGAGTGACAGAGAAGCTGCAACGGCTCAAAAAATCGCCGTGGTGCACTAGAAAAGAAGGTGACATTGGTGTTCGTAGTCATCAATAAAATGCTCTCTCATTTCCTCTGCGTGGAATGGCTCACAAGATTCCAAAACAGCAACAGGATTACAAACACGGAAAACAGACTGGCATTTTATAACCAGAGCTATCTGAGGCGTTTTTTTTAGTAAATCGGGAAAACCGAGGAGTCGTGTATGACAAAAATCTTGAATCAGTCGATGGTTCACCACCAACATTGTGAGAATTGTATATTCTTATCCTCCTCCTCGGTTAGCATTCCCATCAGCACAATGTTAAAAAAAAACTATGCACATTTGTGTTTTGCGCATGGACATACAATGAAATGTAAACAACCACATCCTTCAAGCAACTCACATTGCGTATCCGTGTTTGCTAATCATGAACAAGTGGCAGGGCTAAGAGTCGGAAGAACTTCGGTTGGAGAGGACAGTTAGGGCAAGTATTTGCGCTGTTCACATTGTGTGGGCACATCGCAAAGTAGCTACCTCTACGTAACTTCCCAAGCATTCTCTTCTTGACTACCGGTTGTGTAGTCTGGGTAGCACCCATGAGATGGCACAACTGTCCTGTTCCACATTCCCTATACAAGCATTTATGATGTGTGTGTGTGTGTGTGTGCGCATGCCATAATGCACGTCCAACACATTTCTGGTACTTCCCACATGCTGAAACCTTCCGGCAGCGACGCCACTCTCCAGCAGACAAGTAGAGTATTGCAAACTCTTGTACACAACGTAAGGATTTCTTTTAGATTCTTGTACATCAAATTTGCGACCATCCAAAAGATTTTCAGCTCATTTGAGTGCGGTCGTAGACAACCCAAGGTGCTTTTCCCGCACTTATTGGTTCCTAATGAAAATGAAAACAGAAGACAGGTGCTGACTGTAACTGAGGTTTATTGACAAAACCAGCAGAAACACATGCATGGGGCTCAAACAAAACAGAGAACTTGCATTGTGTCACACTTTTCTGACATCCCCTATTTCAGTGCAGCTAGGTACTCGAGTTAATTTTTTGCAAAAGCAATAGACTGCATTTAAACTCAAAGGTCACGCCATTGCTGAATTATCTGCATCAATAATTTCTTGGCTAAGCGGTCCTCTGCAGTGAATGCCCAGGCGACTTTGAACGGCTGTATCGATGTTGTAATAATCCTCTTTTATCAGCTCATTTAAACGTTTGCATTTTTGGTGGAACTACTTGCATCAGCAAACCAGGCAGCTCACACTCCACTCCCACTGTATACACTATGAAGTCTTCAAGCTGTGTGAGATGTCATGCATGTTAGGAGGCATGCACTGCACTTGCAGTGCAGCCTACTGATGCATTGCTTCCCTGCTTAATTGTCCTTAAAGGGACCCTGCAACACTTGCCATCGACTACTAGTAATGTATTTTGGGATAAAGTCTATTGTCCCAGAAATCTCCTCCCGCAAGAATTATGAAAATCCGTTCACAATTAACGAAACTACGCGCGATGAGAAATCGCGCATAATCGTTCCCTCTCAACTCAACCGCGGACAATGCGACGAAAGCTGCGCGCTCTCTCCCGGAGAGGGGGGCGGCTCGCGGTGTTCTCTTCGGCGGCCTTCGATATATCACATGCCGGGTAGTTTTCTCCTTTTCTCCGCAACGCGGAGGGACCTATTTCCTGTCTGGTGCCACAAAAAAGCAGGCATGGGTGCCTGCTCGCAAGTGCGCGCTCGGGCTGGTAGGGCGTTTTTGAAGCAATAAACGTTTGTAGTCGAGTGGTCCCGTTGAAAGGGAAGTATTGAGCTCATCACTCAAACTCCGCGCGCACTCAAAACACAAAATAAACAGCAAAACTGTGCCTACAGGTTCAGGCATAGAAGAGGTTCGTACACAGTGATGACGACGACGGAAATGGGAGAATCTAGCCGCGAAGTTGACCAGTGACAGCCGATCGGGCAGCCATGGCCTATGTGACGTCCCTTAGGCCATGCCAGGGGTTGCATAATGAGGACAACTGAAGAGAGAGCGGTTGGTTTTTCCGCGTCTTTCACATCGATTTGCGCATTCACCGCTTCACGTGCACGTGTAATATTTGGCTCAGGTATTCCTGGGAGTGTAATCTGAACGTCGCACAGGTTTACTTGCACTGCTCAAAGAGTGTTGCAGGGTCCCTTTAATAGCTTCTTTGTTAACATCAACTAGAGTTCCGAGTACCCAGCAATTATCAGGTGACAAATGTGCACAGCAAACAGTCACAGCAGATTTGTGAAGCAAAGATTTACAATGTCCCGTTTTGCAGCTTGAGATGGGTGGGAAGAATCAGTTGCATGGGATGCCAGTTTGTAGCTGCGGTAAAAATTTCCGCTCACTGCATTAGGTACTAGTACAAAGCACTTCTTGAGACCACCGTGTTGAGATTTGCTGATTTCTCGAGTCTGGGCTTTGAGTTTTTGAGCGAGGTTTGATTGTGAAGGGAAAATGTACTGACTACACAGTAAGCTCCCGTCTCATTCTTCGCAGCAGAACTCGTTGCGAGCAAATGTCTCCGTGATGTTGTGTCTTTTTCCTTTGCAGTGGGATGTCCGGCCTGATCGCGGCCACACTCGGAACGCCGGCTGACGTGATCCGCACTCGGGTCATGAACCAGCCGACAGACAGCAAGGGGAGGTGCGTTCACGCCCGAATCTTTCTGACTGTTCTATGCTCCGTGCTAAAGATGCCATGGAGACAAAGTACAACTTTGGTCAATTTGAAAGAGCTAGACTTTAGTAATCCAGTCAGCTCCATTACAGTCGCAAAAGATGTTTTTCTTTTGTTTTTACTGAAAAAATGAGAGAAAACGACTAAAGAATGTTCAAATTTTGCACTGCAGTGAGGTATGGTAGGCATGAGTGACGTAATATATGCAAGCACTAAAGGCACAGTTATCAGTGTGTGAACTCCATGCTGGCACTCAGGTGATGAAATCAAACGAAACTAGAGGCCCTACCACAATTGCCCAGACATGTTTTGCGACACTGGCTCAGGTCAGCAGCCATCAATTGCACAAACGAGATAACATGACATCGTAGAGGTTTCACCAGATAGGGGCTGGGGCGTGGCCACTGCTTCATCTGCTTTCCATGAAAACCTGCATTATTAGTTTGTAGTTTGCGATAAAATTGGAATCACTTTTATTGAGACAAAGCCATGTTTTTAATGAACTAAACTTTTGTTTTGTCAAATTCGCCGTAAGGGCCCTCCTCTTACCTGTTGAGGAAATGCACAAATTCAAAGTTTCTCCCAGTAATGTCAGCACTCCCGTAGCTCCTTTCGTTTTATGTATGGGTGTAGGTTCCCTGTTTGTACAATAGGCAACACAATGTCTGAAGCCGCTCTGGAGCACAGCGCGAGGCGAACACCTGCGGCCAGCCATGTCATGCGAGAAAAACACTGGCATGGGAACATGATGGTAAAACTGCCACTCTTGGATTCCCATATTTTCCAACTTATAACTGTCGTGTGCAAAAGTTGATGCGCAGCAGTGGGAGGGGGCAGTGCACAGGATGTGCGGTGGCCTGATTGGCAACTGCTTTGAGGTCAAGCATCCTCAAAGGAGACGTTCAATCAAGTACTTAAACTGAGAGCGCTTGGTGGGTCAATCAAAACAGATCTGTCCCACTTTTCAAAAGCCCACCAAAGGTTTACGCACCACAGAGTAGCACATACACACGGTGGAGTGCTGGACGATGCTTTTAGGGAGGAATGGATGCTTCTTTCGCACAATATTGTCATGCAGCCAAGGATGACGCGGGGTTCTTTAAGAAATAAAGTTTATTGGAGCACACTTGTGCTCCATAAAGAACTTAAAGCAGCCATGAAGAGAAAATACAACTTCGTGTAATTTGAAAGAACTAGGATTCAGTATCTCACTCAGCTCCATTACAGTCACAAAAGATGTTTTTTTAAAGAAAAAAAAAAAGCGAGAAGTATTAAAAACTTTCAAATTTTGCGCCACAGTGACCTCTTATGGAGAAGAGTGACGTCGTACGGGCCAGCACTAAAAACATAATTTTCAGTGCGTTAACAGCACGTTAGCAGTCAAGTGATGCGGTCAAATGGAACCAGAGGCCCCATTACAGTGGTCCAGTCATGTGTCTTCACCGGTCAGTAAGGCGGCCGCCCATCGCACAAACAAGGTTCTGTGACGTCATAGAAAAGTTGCCGGAAATTGGCTAGGGAGTCGCCACGGCTTCACACGTTTTCTTTAATATCTCCATTATTTGTTCGAAGATTGCGATGATATTGGTATCACTGTTATCGGGACTAAGCCGTCTTTCTAATAAACCAAACTTGTATTTTGTCTTTGTGGCTCCTTTAAAAAGTGCACAAATGTCAAAGGAATACTCTTCAGAGTGATGTGCACAGACGACTGTCAGCGGATCGAATGCCATAACATTACACTTTCCATAACAAATACCAATTTAGATTAAGAACATTTTTGATAAACCAGAACAGTCTAGGTTAGTAACCATAATGCAACAGCCGTTTCCTATCAATGACACAACATTGCCCACGTGGCATTCAACGAAGGCAACACACGGTTCGCTTTTAAAGGGGAAGACCGGCCTTAGAGCTATTTTTTTTTTATTTACTAACAAAGTTTAATGAGACTGCACAGCATTGTGGAGTTTTTGTGCTGATTTCAAATCGGCAATTAGGTTTTTTGCAAGATGATTCTTCTTTGAGATAATTAATGATTAATTGCCATTATTTTGGGTCACAATTATGAAATAGCCACTTGTTACAGAATGGCAATTGCCACGTGGCCAGGCAGACAAATGACTAAAGAATACAACCTTGGAAGAACTTTTTTGATGTACTAGCTATTTTTGGTCGTTTTACAGCACACTGAACTTCACTACTCCTGTGCTCTGCCAGAAATGGCTCACAGGTGGTGTCGATTAAACACAATAACAATTTTCCAAAGCTTCCAGTTGAAAAATTTATTCTCAACATTGTATTCTCCACACATTTAGGTATGAAAAGCAAAAAAAATTACAGTCGTACCTGCTCTGGGTGCCGAGATATCTGGGGGCAAAACGCTAGCTTCACGTTGCAAGAAAAATTCCATTTTACCATCTAATTCTGCACTAACTGAGCTGTAGAGTGCAGTTTAAAATGCTATTTACAGTAAAATATGGTGCCTTTTGATGAGAAAATGTTCAGACTAGTAGAAAAATGGCAGTGAATGGTGAAAATGCCATTTTTCAGAAAACGATTTTTTTTTACAGTTTTTCGGCCTCAAAACCAATCTGCCCCCTTAAAGCAGAAAATAATATTGTCGAGCACAGCCAGGCACTGGTAACGAAACATAAGTGAGCAAATCGAGAGGCAAGGTTCGGGGCAACATTCTAGCATTGGCTGATGCGAGCTGTCCGTCATCCTCTCTCGCTTCTTGCCAGGGGCCTGCACTACAGCTCTCCCTTGGACTGCCTGGTCAAGACTGTGCGAGGGGAGGGCTTCAAGGCTCTCTACAAGGGCTTCATCCCCATCTGGGCTCGCATGGTGAGCTGCTGCTGCTCCTCCCTCGGGGCTGCTCTTTCTCGTCCGATGCAACCCCACCTGGGAAAGTTTAACACCTCCGACAAAAAAAAAAAAAAAAAAATCAGTAGCTAGTTGACACGGTGTTGCTGTTGAGATTAGATATAGACATAGATGAACACAGTCATCTTCGATGGCTGTCCATTCTTTTGGTTGTGCGACGGAACTGCCCCTCTTCCCCTTCCAGTCTCGTTGCCACCCTTCTCTCTGTGCGCCTTCGTCGTTGTGGTCGTATTGACGACCTACTGCAGGAAAATAGTTAGACAGACACCAATAGTCTGCAACACCACGATAGATACTGATGGAGGGTACAAAACAGTTACGACAGATGCTGGCAAGCTGAAACAGTTAGACGGATACCAACAGGCTGAAACAGTATGGACGGATTCAGAAAAACCACGGATACTGTCAGTCTGAAACACGTCGACAAATACTGGCAAACTGGAACACTTAGATGGATAGTGACAGGCCGATAAACAGTTTAGACAGATACGGACAGACCACAGATGCCGACATTAGATGGGCCGTTAGATGGGCCGAAACAGTTTAATTAAATGGATGTGGGCAGACCACGGATACCCGCAGGCCGAAACGCCTTGACAAATGCAAGAACCCAAAATGATTGGAAAGATTCAAACGAACCAAAGCCACTTAGAAGAATATGGACAGCCCACGAATAGCGACAGGCCAAAACAAGAAATTCTGAAAGGTCAAGATACTGGCAGGCCAAAACAGACAAAAATAAACTTTTTTTTTTTTTTTTTTTAAGTGGTCAAGGACGCTAGTGCTGTCACCAGCCTACTTTTCAGACCCTCAAGGGGCCGAGATAACATCTGAAAAATAGGGAAGTCCAAAAAAATGAATTCACGCAAAAAAAGTCACTTAATTTACCAACCTCGTTGAAAAAACTCGCCAATCTGTTTCGCCAGGGTACTATGTTGCTGTACTATTGCCGTAAGATGCAGGCGACACATGCAACCATATGCTTCCAAATGGTCACCATGGAGACTGATGACTGACCTAATTCCTTCATGCGGCTTCCGGGACAACACGAGAAGCGGTGCCTGCCATTGAGGCTATATTTAGAGATCGCTTGCCGATTTGCATGCAACGAGGGTTTGAGACTGCACAAAAACAGTGGCAGTGACATTGTTTGTTTTTTTTGGTACCTTTGGGCTCGTGATCAAAAGAAAATGTGGGGGAAATTGATTGACAAGGGCTTCAAACGTCCGAAATTTTGAACGGCATTATACATTGACTCTATGGAGTTGCGTG
This sequence comes from Haemaphysalis longicornis, assembly GCF_048455015.1. Lineage (NCBI taxonomy): Eukaryota > Metazoa > Arthropoda > Arachnida > Ixodida > Ixodidae > Haemaphysalis > Haemaphysalis longicornis. Next base: position 176,949,977 of record NW_027526385.1, on the reverse strand, counting down.
ACAGTGCCATGACAGAGTCCGGATATTCAGGGAGGTCCGCACAATCAGACATCCAAGAAATCGGTCGGCAACTGTAGAATTAAAGCATCCCAAGCCACTTCGTGGTCTTTCCACACTGTTTGATCAACCCTGCGCAAAAATGAAAATCTTTGGCAGGACTCGAGTGAGCTATAGGGTATGACATCTCTTTGCAAACTGCGTAAAATAACGTGCCAGGGATTATCTTGGGAATATGTTGGCTATCCTCCCAGCCCTTTTCACATGCTTTGCCACAAGCATCCATTTTTTACTTGTGCAGTTAAGCATGCCTTGCAAGATTTATTTTTGTTGGCTTCAAATTTTTGCTGGCCTCTCCCAAAGGTTAACTAATTCGTGAATAGCATTCCTCCCCTCTTCTTTTTTTTTTCTTTGTGGTGCATAGTGTGCACTGAATGTGCTTTTGAACAAAACACATGGGAGTTACTCACTATCAATTTTTGCTGTATTCAGAGTGAGCGACATGGTAATTGTTAGAGAACATTTAGTTGCTGCGAGTTTTTCAAGTGAGATGTTATGCACAGAAAGTTTGATGAAATTGTCAGTTGCTGTTAATGACTAGTTACCAGCAACCAAGTTTGCTCATCACTCTGTTGGGGGTGATAACCTGACTTATTAATTGCACAGGATTATTTTTATCATCCAATGACATTTTAAAGAACAAACACAGAAAACCATGTTTTTCTTGATATATCATCATCCAATGACATTTTAAAGAACAAACGCAGAAAACTGTTTTTCTTGATACAGTCAAGTCCACTTATAACGATATCGTTTATAACAATATATCGGATATAACGATGAACAGCTGTGGCACCGTCAACTTTTGTATTCTTTCAATGGTAAAATAAACCGCTTATTACAATGCTGCAGCGCCACGATATCGGATATAACGATTGAATCTGGCCATATTGTGCACCAAAAGTGCAACAGTGATGACTCCAATGACGCAATTGCGCAGCCTACTCAGGTAATGTCTTCGTAGGAGGCCCAGTGTGTGACACAGTCCCTCAGGGACTTTGTTCCCGCCAAGGGCATTTACCTCAGCTAGGTGAAGCACCTGTAGACGCTCTTGGAATGGAAAAGATATGCGCTAGCTTCACACGCGGCAAACAAAAGTGACCGAGTGTGGCTTCTTTTCCGCACATTAGTAGTAGTACGACCTTGCTGGCATGTGAATAAAACGTTTTGAGCTCTGTTCCGTCTTTTTATTTCGCAACCCGCTACAATTATCAGTTATAACGATGGGATTTCCTTGGCACTTGGATATTGTTATAAGTGGGCTAGGCTGTATAAACATAATGATTGCATTGAGAGATACGTTCACTTGACAGTGCCAACTAACAGTCCTTTTTTATCTCTTTCCCTCTCTCTCGTCGCAGGCACCATGGTCTTTCACATTTTGGGTAACCTACGAGGAGTTCAGGCGTTTCGCCGGCGTCCGTTCCTTCTAGTGACGCCAACATCGTCTCAGCATAGTACATCCTGTGTTCGTGCCTGCCTTCATCCTCAGTTGCTTTGCAGCAGCTGCCTGCTAGTATTAGCGAGTAAAATTAAGCAAGAGAAGAGAGAAGAGAAGAGAAGAGGGGAAGTCAGCGTTGAATTTGTCTGCTTGCCGTATCTTTTGTCTTTTGTTGTTGCACTGGTCACACAGTGAATTCCGTTGTTTTTTGCTAGTTTGAGTCAATTACTGCATTCTTTTTTTGCCGGTGGCTCCCTCTCACCACAGCAAGTGGTCGAGCGAGTGTCGTGTCGTCGAATTCCGCTTAGCAGAGCTTTGTCGCGTCATTGTGATATCTGTCGCGCGGACGAACGGAAATGTTAAAAAGTTGAGGCATTTTGAAGGACCACTCTTGTCCCAGTGTGGTTATTGTACTAGCTGTGCAGTGGTTCCGTGGGACCCTTGTCAGTGCTGCCGACTGCAGTCTTCGCTATTTGCTGTGCGAAGCAGTTGCAAGTCGTGCCCATTTCAGTGCAGCGTGGTGGTGTCTTTTGTACGAGAAAGCAGAGTCTGATATTTTGTGTCTCCACGTGGTTATGTTTGTCGAGCGATGGCTAATTGCACAAATGCCAGGAACGTTGGCTTGATTGTGTTTGATAGAACGTTTTTGTGCTAATTACTTCGGCAGAGGAACTTTGTAAATTGTGCGAAAGGTTCTTAGGCCAGTGGCCATTTGCTAAAGGGGAAAAGCGTCTTCAACTACGATTCTGGAGTGAGCCATTGTTTCAAAGATTATTCTTGGCTCTTTTGTACGGTAACCTTGTTTGAACCCTGCGTTTCAAGATATCTGCATCTGCAGTGTAAGCCACAGGGCTTACTATATTTGCAAGATATTTTGCATTTTCAAACAGAAAAACCGGTTTTTATTTGCTGTGGGCGTACCATGCAAGATCTTTCTTAAATGGGAACAGGAAAGGTCAGTCTTACACTGCCCCTGTATGCAACCAGGCAATCAAATTTGGGGTAATGTTTTATGGATGCACTTATCGCTTTTAATCCTTACGGGTTTTTACAATATTTGAAATATTTCAGCTGCAATAGCTTCAGCTGGTCTCAAATGATACACCCCGCACGGCGTGCGAGGCCTATAATGTGGAATGCACGTTTTTTGGTAACGCGTATATAGTAATCGCCATATTTTGGTCCAGTGTGCATTCGCAAGCGGTCACATCTGGTCACACGAGTTGATGGCTAACCCAGGAATGAGTTCTGAGTCGCATCTTTTTTGAGGTGGGCTTGCCTTGTTCAAGGAGCTTGTCTCATGGAATACATTGATTGCGTGCTTTTTTGATTTTTTAAGGCTGCTTGCATTTCAACTTCGTTGTGTTTTCCAAGAAGTCTGGCTGTTGACTTTAGGTGAACAGTAGTTAGGAAGTTTAGGAACCAGAGAGTTTGTGTGGAGTGAGTATGCTTCGCAAACTTTGTGCATGTGCGCGGCCCCCAAAGTGTTTTTTTGTTAGTCCTACGAGAGGTACATATACATTTATGAGCAGACGCTTGAGCCTTTGAAAATGAGTGCCTACGCGGGAAGAACTGTCGGCTGCGCCGAATGGACAATGATGCACCGTGCTTTCACACATGACCACCGATTGTAGTATGTGGCGTCGTGTATGAAAGGAGTGGGTATGTGGCGCTAGGATTCCTGTTTGTTTTTTGTTTTTCTTCTTTGCGAAGGCCGGCCCAAGCTCTTAGGCTCCAGGGCTGCTGTACTCTTGTCGATGAGTGCCATGTTTCAAATCAACGGAAACTTCTCCGAAGTAGTGTTTTCTTTTACGTGTGTGGAATAAAAGCTGTCCGTATGTTGTGTTAAGATGCCTGCCTCTGTTCGAAGCTATGCGGAGGGTAAACCAATCGGACCGCTGCATACTTTCTCAAGAACATCTGTTGGACATAAAATGAAATCAGTTTCTATGGAGATGTTTACAGGGTGGAAATGAACACGGCTAACGACAGGCTACAATTTAAAAAGTGGCTTGAAGGCTCATAAAAACATAAATATTGCAGTCGTAATGTGAGTCACATCGGCTCTGGTATCTCCCTCCAAGTATGGACCTTCTACCTTGACCATCATACACACACTACAAGCAGTTCTGGTACGTCCTCTGAAACACATAGACAGCCGACTGACCCCCCAGATTCGAAAGGACAGAGTTACCGTCCACGTCATGGTCTCTCGGCTCGCCAGTCTCACTAAGCCTTGTCTCCAGGCCTAGCGACACTATTGTTCCTGCCATGTTATCTACCACCACAATGCCAGGTGACCCGTAGATGTCCCATGAGCTGGCATTCATCATTTTCTATGTGGAATTTGACGAGCTGAGTGGCCGCATTTATCCACGGGAGACGGGGCTCACTACCTGGCGCAAATTTCCTGACATCAAGCCACCATATTACCATCCACCGAGTCCCGACAAGCATGAAAAACAACTGCAACGACACGCGTTATCCGACCGTCTCGGCCCCCAAACAACCATTACATAATCAATTACTGACCACAGTCCGGTCCCGGTATAGTTGCCTGGGCTCCTCCACACCCTTGCGGCAAGTCTGGCTGAAGCAAGTGTCTAAGCCAGTTTCTCAACGAAGTAATCGTAGAAGCTCAATCGGACCACAACCTCTTGGCGACAAATAGAGCCAATGCTCGGACAGCAATCGTGCTCCGCAAGATAATGGCGGTCTACCTTGGAAGCGCCAAGAACTTGCGCCCTGTATGAAACAACCACCCAACACCTGCCGTGGCGTGACCCATGGTCGGGAGGAGGACATTACCCAGGAAGTCCCACAAGAACTTCTGGAAGCCAGCTGCCTGCTCTTCCAGCTTGCTTCGCTAATGGGTCGCACCACATCTGACCTCCTGACGTTCAATGGTACCCTAGTCTGAGCAAGGTTTGTGTTGCATGGCTGCCGACCCTATCGCTGGATTGCCCAGGTGTGTCCACTCTGCGGTGACATCAAAGATCGTGATGATGATTGATGTTTCTGCCCCTGGGCTATGAGGCGTGGCGTAGTGGACGGCTCCAGAACGATTCTGACCACCTGGGGATTTTTAACGTGCACTTAAATCTCGACGCGTGGCCTTTTTTGATTTTCTCTTCCATCAGGAAAGCAGCCGCCGTGGCTAGATCGAACGCACATCCTTGGTCTCGTCAGCACGACACCTTAGCCACTGTGCCACTGGAACGAGTTGCATCGGACATCGTCAAGACATCTGCCCCACCTGTACTCTGGCAAGTGCCCCCCTTCCATGCCGCCAACCCCTCCCCCCAGGACAACTGTCAACCTACGTGAAAACATACGCCAGCATTGCAAGGATTGCCCAAAACGCGTCCTGCCCGGACTTTGCCCGAAACAGGTGATCTCGCCACCCCCCGCTTATGAAAGGTTGATGCCCAGCCAGTGAAGTTGTATGAGAGAGAAATCACAGACGTGTTTATTGAATGCACGCGCATTTATTCTCTTCACTATTTTGTAATGGCAGAAACTATGGCTAATTGCGATATGCGCGAAACTTGGAAGGAGTAGAGTTTTACCCTAGCTGACAAACGTGGGGGTGTTCGTTTTCCTCCCGCAGAAACCTGTAGTGAAAGGAGGTAAGAATTCTGCCACGTTTATAACTTCACTGTAAACTAATTTCGGCAAGACTCGGCATAACTCAGCGTAATAATAGAGCCCTTAGTTCACGTACTGTTTGTTAGGATTGAATTTATGGGTGTTTTCTGTAACTATACTCTTCCCGTAGATGCCTTTGTATTGAAGGAAATGAAAACCTTGGGAATATTTATTTACATATAGAACTAGTTATGACAAGTTAATGAAACTCGAAGTGATATGATGGGGTCATTTTGGAGACCAATTGTTGCATAATGTCTTTTTAAAAGATTCTTAAAATGACAGTAACCACAGTTTTCTGCTGAGAATTTGCAACAAAGATTTTCTGGTGCAAGGCGTTTCGTAGAGACAGAACTGTTGACGCAGAACAAGAATGCATGGAACCGCATTCTTGTTCTATGATGGAACTGCAGCTGGCACTTCTAGTGCTGTTGTCCTTCTATGGTTAACATTGGAAGAAATAAGTGAAAAGTGTCAATGACAAGAAGTGCACTTCCCCGCCAACAATGATGCAGTAATATTTTAGCCACAATGAAACTTTCACCGAAAAGTTAAAGGATCTCAAAATTAACATCAGTTGTAGGTAACCAAACTCTGGTAATAATACTTAACGAGTTGGGGGGGGGGGGGGGGGGGCGCAGGCATCAGTGCCAAAAAGGGTTCCCCCTCCCCCATTGGAATCCAAAACATCGGAAGGGGCTCGGCCGGCGCCTATATGCTACAACTGCAACGCCTACTGTGGTGTTAAAGTTCTATTACGGCGTAGGGTCTCACTAAGGCGGGATTTTCGCCAGTACTACGTAGAAAATTGTATTTACTTGAGCAAACCTGAATCGCATTTATCATGGTAAGAGCAAAATGGGATGGAAAGAGCATGAGACGTAGGTGGGTGCGAGAGGGAAGGCAGTTACGAGGCAGGGGCTGCATTATCCTATTTCAACTTCATTCGCAGCGAGGCGAGCAGGTATGGGGCGAGTGTTTAAAAACTACGCCTCTATGCACCACAGTGCGCACAAGACCTACCAAATCGCGTTGTCATACGATGGTTGAGATGGTTTGGTTATGTTATTGCCACCATATATGTTTTCCAATGTTTCAACTGCATGCCACGCCGCAAGTACCACACCTTTAGAGAGTTTTAGCATAGCGGCTAGTGGAGGCTCACGGTATACGGCGGCGGGTTAGCGGGGCCTGATTGCGCATGCGCGCACGGGGAGTGCGAGGAGGTTGCGCATCAGCGGAGGGAAAGAGCGGGCATGGCGAAGGCATGCCGCGCGGAACTAATCCACCCCACCGTAACGAATTTGCTCTCCCCAGTGGGGCCCCGCTACCCGCCGCCGTAGCGTTAGTTCCGCGGGCCTGCCTTCGCCATGCCCGCACATTAGAGTTTTAGCATAGCGGGTACCGTCCGCCAACGCTACGGCGGCGGGTAGCGGGGCCCGACTGGGAAGGTGAAAATTCGTTCCGGTGGGGGGATTAGTTCCGCCGGCTGCCCTTCGCCATGCCCGCGCCTTCTCTCCCGCTTGCGCATGCGCGGTCGGGTCCCGGTAATCCGCCACCGTAGCGTGAGCCTCCGCTAGCCGCTATGCTAAAACTCTCTACTACCTCCTCTGAGGGGCAACCTCCTCGCACTCCCCGCGCGCGCATGCGCAGTCAGGTCCCGCTAACCCACCGCCGTAGCGTGAGCCTCCGCTACGGTGGTGGGGGTGGTGGGTTATCGGGACTCGACCGCGCATGCGCGCGCGGTGAGGGCGAGGAGAGAGAGAACAAACTTTATTTTCCTCAGGACCTAAGTCCAGGTCCTAATTTGAAAGGTCAATTCACCGGATCCACGTAGTACTCTGGACAGAATGTCCGTGCGGATCCGGTGCACGTGTTTGTAGAGGGCTTCGTGGGCAGCCTGGATGTTTACTGTCGGCGGGGGAGACAGCCAGAACTCCCAGGAGGTGATAGAGGCGAGGAATGAGTCAAGAGATGGCGGGGTGCAGTCCCAATAAGAATGAGGGATAGATGGGTAGGCAGAACAGGTGGGACAGGAAGGATGGCCAGGGCGCCGATAGATGCGGTGAAGATTGTGATGGGAGGGGAGTGAGGAGGTTTGAGCCTGCCGAATGAGGCACGCAGCCTCACGACTTAGACGGGAACTCGGGGGTGGGTACAGCTAGGGTACGTGATAGGCGTTCGTTGAGTACGAACTGTCGGCGGGTGGTACAAGGTTGGCCAGGACATGGGCAGACCCGGGAAAGGTATTCGGGTGAGCGCGTTTGCTAAGACGTTTCCGCATGCCAGCGTGGCCAGGAACCCAAACCAGTGTGAAACGTGGCCGAGGATTCGATGCAAGTATCGCAGTGACGAAGTCAGTAGTGTGAGCGAAATTACGAAGGGCTGACTGGCAGTCGGAGAAGATATATACTGGCGTGCTGGTAGGAACAGTAAGAGCTAGCTTGCTCTATTGCAAGGACAATGGTGTATTCTTCGAGGGAGGTCGAATCCGGTAGGGAAAAAAAGGAAAGCGTGGCAGTGACTAAAGAAGGGAGTCACTGAGAAATGAAGCCGTGCCCGTTGAGGTTGAGGGATGTCGCTGGCGTCAGTAAAGTAAACGATGGAACCATGGGAGAGTAGAAAATTAATTCGTCTGCAGAGGGCCTGAACGCGCAGTGCACGACGAGCAGGGTGTCGATCAGGGTTCATGTTGAAGGGCAAAGACTCAACCCGTAAATTAGTGAAAGTCGCCCGAGGAGGGTGTTCCGGTGGTATGGGGGATAGTTGCGAAGTGGGGTAGTTAAGTGTATTGAGAATAGCACGACCTTGGGCAGAAGTATGCAGGCGTTCGAGTTGTGCCTGGCGATGGCACGCGATACGTTCTTCAATATCCCTAGTTCCAGAAGGGTGGCGCTGGGGGCGTAGGAGAGTCCTCCCACAGCGATACGGTAAAGTGTGCGGAGGGAGGCCTCGAGGGACGATAGTTGAGATGGCGAGGGTTGCAAATACGGAATTGTGTATAGTATACGGGACATAACAAAAGCATCGATGATGCGGAGCAGGTGATGCTCGTGCAGTCCAGCTCTTCGGTTGGCAACCCGGCGGAGGAGATGGGATAGCTGAGTTAGCTGAGTGATCTGATTGTGAACCGCAGAGTCGGTGCGGTTCCCCCTCAGTGGAGAGAATGCGCGGGCATGGCGAAGGCCGGCCGGCAGAACTAATCCCCCCACCCCCGGAACGAATTTTCACCTTGCCAGTCGCGCCCCGCTACCCGCCGCCGTAGCGTTAGCGGACGGTACCCGCTATGCTAAAACTCTAATGTTTGTACGAGAGTACACACTCGCCGTCTGCCGCATGGACGGGATGAAAATTATACGCGTCTTAAATATGTGAAATAGATCGATCGTGTTTAAACGTCAAACCAGCACGAATTAATAAGCTCAAAGTCGCTTAAAACCACCTGTTGTGTTTAATCACTGAAAAGACCGCAAATTCGCTTCAGACCATATTCTATATATACATCAAAGGCCATGTATACACTATCACGCATGCATAAATTGTCGCATCTAATTTAGCATCGAAGACAATCAGCTGCATCTATAGAATTAGTGGTCATAAAGAGTACAAAATAAGCTACAGAATGCTTTTACAGCACATCATTTTTTTGTCATTTCTTTGTGTATATTTTAAAGCGGACGAATACGCCACAGAGCTATTTTAATGACTTGAAAAAGGACGCTTTCACATTACAACTGTAAATAAATTTTCTTGCTCTATATATGAGCAAAACAACAGTGAACAAATGTTAACGGTTTCATGCCAGTAGCAATTGTACTTATAAACTAATATTGTGTTTTTCCTTGAAGAGTTGAAATCCTTCCTTTCTGGTACCCATCAAAAGAGATAGTTAAAATAATGACAGTGCCTGGTTGTTGTTGATAGCCCAAAATCGGCGTTTATTTATAAAACGTGGCCAAAATTTTTGGCAAAATTATCTCACCAGTATGAAACCGAAGCAATGCTGGTGCGATCACAAGACAGCATGATGGCACTGAGGTACTTCGCATTTGCCTTGCGAGATGCTATACGTTGTTGATGGAGCCGTCAACTATCGTGTACTTCAAACTTTTTGTACTCAGTTGCGTTGTAGCAATTGCCCTGCAAGCAAAATCCTTTCTTCGCGCCCGTTTTTAGCTGAAATGAATGTTGCAAGATTGATATTTTTTAGGATTTTGAAATATTTCAGAAACATCTTTAGTGTAACATGGGAAAACATTAATTATTCACGAAATTGTGCAGTTTTTACAAGCGCTAAAACAGTTACAATATTTGACACATCCATTTGATGTACAAAATTAACCAGAAATGTAAACGAGACTTTTTTTGGAAAAAAACATGACCATTGCGGAAAAACAGTTCTGGAATGAAGGGTGAGACAAAAAAAGCACAAAGTTTGCCCAGAGATTCAACAAATCGCCCAACAAATTTTAACTACTTGTCATTTTCGTTGATAAGGATTATTTTGCTGGATGCCAAAGAAATTGCTTTGCACAATTTAAACATCATTCCAAAAACAGGGTTGCAGTGTGAGATTTTTGTGCAACGAACGAGGAATATAATGTCCTGCTTGAAAGTTATAAGGTTATCCCTAGAGCCACTAAATAGGCTGCGGTTATCTCCATTTCCCTGAAGCAGTTAACGGGCAGAAGCAGCTGCCACAAGCAGTTTTATTTCGAGGGACTAACTGGTTGGCATTTAACGCTTTATTTCAGGTGGAAACACATTTGCAAAAAAGGGTAACCGGAAAAGTCGACCTTTGGTCTAAAACGTATCCCCTGAACCCGCTATTTGTTGCTGTTGAATGGGTTTGCTTCGAAGTGTTCAGGAAAGAAGTAAGGAATTGTGTGCACGCCTCTGACCGATTTAAACTTTAAACCATCCTCCATGAACGTTATTTGTAGAGCCCTTCTCTCTCTCTCTCTCTCTCTCTCTCTCTCTCTCTCTCTCTCTCTCTCTCTCTCTCTCTCTCTCTCTCTCTCTCTCTCTCTCTCTCTCTCTCTTTGAAGCAACCCCGCAGAATTACCCTTTTCAGAGCTATCATTGACAGCTTTAGACATCAGTTTAATGGTCAGTGTTGCCACTCTATTATCCTGTCACCTCGAGCCGGTGTCTTTGCGCTTCCCCAACCATTAAATAAGATTCCAGATGGATGTTTCAACCTGTATCGAACAAGCTCCATTTAGGAACTAAGGTCGATGGAGTTTCCTATCCTGGCAACCGGACGACCACTGCTTGTCGTTTTACGGTGGCAAACTGCCCTGGGAAGTGCGGTCAATTCAGAACGCTTTTTTTTTTTTTTTTTTTCAGAGAGGATCTGGTATTGCTGAGCCCGGATTTCCATTTGGCTCCGCTACCCTTGCTGCAACTAATAATGGTCATGAGTCGGCAGTGCTGCCGGAAGGATCCACGGTAGCTTCAATTGTGGCTTGAAAGGGTACCATTAGCTGCCATTTGGCTGTTGCCTTCTATTCTTGGGTCTTGATGTTCTGGGTTATAGCTGTACACTCTGGAGCTATTTTGAGGTCGTAACCCGGGTGGAGGACACGATCGATACAAAATATTTACTTCTGTCCCCGTAGAAATAAAAATTAAATCTGTTCCACTCAATGTGAAAGCTGCCGGAAGTGCAGAGCAGTGATTCGCCATAGTGGGCTGTAGCGCCGTTATCCGCTCACTGCTACCACCCAATGCAGTTCAAATTTCCCGCCTCCGTAAGGCTTGCGCGCCCCCTGCCGGAAACAGCACCAGCATGACTTTTTGTGCTTGCGTGTCCTCCCGCACGTGTCGGTCTGTCGGTGTTGCACCGCTACTTTTTCTCGCTTACTGTCGTAAAAACCAACCCAACGAGCGTTCCTAACTAAATGAACGCGGGCGCTGCCGGTTAATTACATATATTTTGCCTGAAATGTACCTGCAGTTTTCTTTGCGCTAAACAACGGGGAGATGTATGACAAGCGCCAGCGGTTCACGAGTTTCGAGCGCTTATGCATGACTACATAAACCGCTTGGCTTTTGAAAAAGCCTTTGTGGGACGCCGCGACGACAGCACCCCGAGAAAATTTTTGTGAGGTGGTACTGGCGACAAAGTTTTTACGGGCCCGCTTTACGCTGGAATACTCGCCAAGCGTGACGCGCAAAAGACGTCTGTACCGCGACCTAGCGGATATTGTTTTGCCTGTGCCGCTGTACAGATCAGTAAGTGGAGATCAGTGGTACAGATCCATATACCGCGCAGGGCCTGAACAAGCTGAACAAGACATACTTAAACGATTTAAAAGAATTGGAGTGTCGCCTTGAGTTAAGTCGTTCTTTTTTAAACTTCACGTGGGCGCCCTTCCAGTAAAAACCTGGCAAAAAGGGCTATTGGCGGTGAGCGCGACCACGGGCAGCGCTGAAAAGCGCGCCTCCGTGACGTCGGCTTTGAGATTCTGGCATTTGTCGTCTGCTTCACTCGGGCTCGCTCTCCCTGCTGTTTCTTTGCTCATACTACACGACATCGAGTAGTATGAGCAAGAACGCCTTGAAGTTGCAAAGGCAAGCAAAAAGGAGGAGTTCGTGCAAGGACATGATCCGGGACAGACAGACCGAACAATGTCAACTGGGCCCTCGACCAAGGACACAAGACCGCCGCTCAAAAACGACAGAGGTGAGCTGAAGTGCTACAACTGTAACAACTACGGCCACATCACCAGAGACTGCGTCTAACCGAGGCGTGAGCTCAAATGCCTTGCGGTGCAGAAAATCTGGGCACACACAACGCCACTGCAAGGAAGAAGCAAACTTGGTGGCGAATTTCGAGGGCAAGGGGCACGGTCCTCCGCTGAAACTGGTGGTGGTTGACGATAAAGCCAAAGTCGTCGGCCTCGTTGACACAGGGAGCTCCAGTTGCATTATGCGCGCGTCTGCGGCCAACCGTTGCGGCGCCGAGTTGGAGGAAGGCAACATGCCCCTGTGCGGTTTCGGGAGCGTCAGCACGCCGGCAGCGAGGACACTTGGGTACAGTGAACTATTCTAGTTCACTATAACTTGGGAGCTTCAGCGCCGACTTAGAAATCGATGGCGTCACAGTGAAGATGGTCCCTATTCTCGTGGTTGCTTATGAGGTGCAGTCTATCGAGATACTCGTAGGACGCACGTTCACAGAAATGCCGAACGGGACATTTGGCAGCATGGGAGGTTGCATACGTTTTTGGAGCAGAAGTGACTGCCCGTTTAGACATCTGGAGCCCACTTTGTGTGACCACATGACCCTGAGGGTTACAGAAGACACTGAGCTGATGGCCGAGGTGGCCAACTGGGGTGCCCTGTCTGCCGACTCTGACCTCACGGGACCGGAGCAGAATGGGCAAGGAAGTACTGGTCGATATGTGCGAGGGTAGGGTCAGTTTGCCAGTTTTTCCGAGCGCAAGCGAGGATGTGGTTGTCAAGAAAGGGAAACAGTTTGGGCGGGCAGAGCCAGTTCATGTGTTGAAAGAAGTGTTGGAGGAAGCCATCACTCCTACAGGAAGTTCGGAGAATGCCAAACGTAGTGAGTTATTCCTGACGACGGCAAGAGAGCCGATATCACTGAAAGAAGTTGATGTTGGCGGCAGTACTACCTGCATCGAGAAGGTGGAACTTTTGCAGCTGCTAAACGAATACCGCGACTGCTTTGCAATGAATATGGAGGAGCTGGGTTGTACACCTCTCCTCGAAATGGACATCAGAGAAGTTCCCGGCAGCTCTCCAGTCGTACGCGACCCTACAAGACGAACATGACAGGAAGAGAGACCATAAGGAAGATTGTTCGTGAGTGGAGGGCGCGAGGAATAGTCACCGATACGCACTCTCCATACGTGAGTCCGGTACTCCTGGTGACTAAGAAGAACAGAGAAGAGCGACTTGTCGTGGACTACAGAAGGCTGAACGCACAGACCATCGAGGAAAAATACCCCTTGCCTAGCACTGACGATCAGCTTGAGAGCCTTTCAGGGGCCAAACTATACACAGTTTTGGTCCTCGCTCACGGCTACTTGCAAGTTCAGCTCTCGGGCAGCGCGAAAGAAAAAAACACTTTCATTACGCCGGACGAAACAGGGCAGTTCGAGCGAATGATGTTTGGACTCTCAAACGCGCCAGCTGTGTTTCAGCGCTTAATGAACAGAGTGCTTGGAACACTCAAGGGTATTTGCGCTTTAAGTTACCTCGCGACGATATCCTGATTCCCGCCAAGGACTGGAAAAAGCTGATCAGTAGGTTGAGAAGCGTACTGCAGGCGCTTAGAGAGGCAAATCTCACCTTGAGATTGAGCAAGTGCGCTTTCGGGAAAGGCAGCGTCGACTTTCTGGGATTTCGCTTGAAGAACGGTGAAATTCACCCCGGGTTCGAAAAGTTCGAGCGATCAACAAATTTCCTCGACCGATCAACGTTCACGAAGTGAGAAGTTTCCTTGGACTGACAGGATTCTTCCGTCGTTTCATCCACAACTACACAAGAATCGCTGAACCACTCACCAGACTCACCAAGAAGCACACCGAGTTTCAGTGGAGTAGGGAGCAAGATGACAGCTTTGAGCAGTTGAAGCAGAAGCTTACGAGTGACCCGGTGCTGGCTCTTTATGATCCAGATGCGGAGACGGAGCTGCACACGGATGCTAGTTCGAAGCGGCCGTAAGCCCAACAATGCGGCCGCAAGAGTGGCTTTGAGGGAAGGCGTCAGCGCGCAAGACATGGCCGAAAAGGCAGCGAACATCATCTTCCCGCAGACGTCCGCCCCGAATGCCGACACTTACGACATGGACACTGGACCTCCCGATGCTGAGGCTATGAATAGTGCATTCACGACGAACTGGAGCGTGCGATTCAGCGGGCAAACGTGCGCAGTGCCGCAGGGTCCGACGAAGTCAGTGTAGCGCACGTTAAAAACCTTCCCACCCCGCGCAAAGCAGCGCTGCTCCAAGAGTTCAACCGACTGTGGATGTCCGGAAATCTGCCAGACGAATGGCTACATTCGATCGTGAAGCCCATTCCGAAGCCGGGAAAGAATCCTAACAGTCTTGCAAACCTTAGGCCGGTGTCTCTCACGTCATACCTGTGCAAGATCATGGAAAGCATGGTGAATGCCCGCCTGATTTGGGGACTAGAAGACAACCAAAAATTGGCCCCCACCCAGTATGGCTTCCGACCTGGTTTAACCACTGTGGGGTTTTAAGGGGGTTAAAGTAGATTAGTTTACTTTCCCCTGCAAAAGCAAAGCCGGCGACGAGAGAGACTAATCCGCCTTCGTCTTCTCGTTTCGCCCAGCTAGCAAGCTATCTGCCCCCACCCCGCGGCTGCGCGCTGTGCCGCGCCAGCCGCGGCGGGCCGTGGCTCGACGGAACAAAGGAAGCGACAAGTGTTTTCGCTCATTGACATTTATTATCGAATAATAAACATCCAAAGAGCATGCAGGCTAGCTGGTTGACGGCGAGGATCTAGTTCCTCGCCCGGGCAATTTACGGGAATCGAGATGTTCGACTCACCGCGACAACAGTCATCGCTGGGGCGCCGCCTCAGCGCGCTCGCGTTTGCCTCGCCGGGACACCGATGGCAGCCATTCTCGCCCTCCTTTTTGCCCGATCCTCGAAGGAAGGAGGTCGCTAGGCACGTCCTCTCGCCTCGCTTCCCGAGCTCCAACTTTCCCCGCGCAGCCTGCCGCTCCCGCGCGTTCTCGCCGGCTCCCAAGACACTTGTTCGGCGAGGAGGTAGATCCCCCTCGCCGACGTCTCGCCGAGCAAGTTCCCGCGAGGAGCAAGCGGCGTGGCGAAGCCGAACCAAAGGGAACGCGCTAAGGTCGCGTTCCCTCACCACACAGGACATCATGCTTCGCTTAAAAAGCGACGTTCTCGACGCAAGGTCTCCATTCCCGCGCATTATTGCAGGAGTCGATGTGAGGAAAGCTTTTGATGCCACACCTCCCACCTCCATCATGCAAGCGGTGAAAGAATTGGGAATCAGAGGGCGCATGCATAACTTCATTGCTGCCTTCCTAAAAGATCGGACGTTTCAAGTTCAAATCGCAACAGAGCTTAGCACAGCCAAATACAACCGGGTGGGAGTTCCCCAAGGCTCCGTCATATGCCCCACTCTCTTTAATATTGTGATGGCAGGCCTCCCACAACAACTAGCTTGCATATCCGGTATTGAACATGCAATCTACGCGGACGACGTCACAGTATGGACAAAAACGGGATCTCTCGGAGAACAAAAAACAGCCCTCCAAGCCGCCCTAGACGCCATTGACGTCTATACAAACAAAGTCGGCCTGCCAACAGCCCCCGAAAAGACAGAATTTGTCGTTACACATGGAGGCTGGCGTTCGCAATCGAAGACTGCGGAGAAAGATGCGATCCAGCTACAACTTCGACAGAGTTCAGTACAGCGGAAAGCCGTAATCCGCATTCTTGGGATGTTTTTGGACGAGGCATGCACATCCAACACGTGGCACGCACGCATAATGAGAACAATAAAGCAGGTCACGCACATCTTCCACCAGATCACAAACCGAGCGCTGGGAGTAAAAGGACGAGAACTGCGCCACTTCATCCAAGCGTTCATCCACTCGCGAATACTGTACGGGGCACCGTATCATTCCCTAACGAAAACGCAACTACTGACCCTAGAGCGCCTCAACAACGAAGCTCGCAGGATTGCAACCGGCCTTCCGAGATACACTCCCATAGATGCTCTCAACAGCTACAGCATGATAAATACTGTTTCGGATCTCATCGAGGTACAAATGCACACGCAAGTCGCACGGTTGCAGTCGACATCAGCGGGGAGGGACACACTGGCGAGACTTGGACACTACGTCAGTGTACTTCCCCCATTACCTCAACAGTCACCGCCATGGGAATGCATTTCCCTGACAGATGCCAAGCCGTTACCGCGGAACATGGTAAATGAACAAGCAGCCAGAAGACGGGCATACTCAAAACGTCACGGGAAGTGGCTTCGTTGTCTAAAAGACCACTCCCCTGGAGGCGAAAAAAGTCACGTCTTTTATACCGATGCTGCATGTATCATGCACCTTCCCAACTTCGCCACAGCGTGGGTTAATGAGGACGGCACATCACAAGGACGCAAACTCCACATCACAAAAGAACCGGGACACAGCACGGGGCAGAACTTCACGCCATATTGAATTTAATCAAGCAGCTGAGCTTTCAGCGCAGTTCAGAAGACCCTAGTCTGAAGCACATCTATCATGTCTTTACGGACTCACAGGAAGCGTACAGGGCCTGTGACGACGCTCGGCACACGTCCACTGTAGTCGGCCACCTTCGTCAGTACATCAGCGGGCTCCGCACCTTGGGCCATGACTTCGCAGTTCACTGGATACCTGGCCACTCGGACATACCGGGTAACGAAAAGGCAAACCGACTAGCGCGCGCTCTACTCCAATCCGTGCAATCGGGACGCCCTAGTTCGGAGGACGACATCGAGCACGAAACAGAGACGCCACCAACAAGTTAGGACCCAAGAGAAGCCATTGTTCAAGCTAAGAAGTATCGCCGGGAATACTTAACGAGCGCCCACAACCCTTTGGGCATCCCTCCTCTTCCTGGCCATGTCTTCAGTCGGCGGCAGCAAGTCACTATCCGCCAAGTCCAGTCTGGCACACTCTTAACCCTATTCCTACTGCAGCGTTTCCGTAGACCCCAAAACGCTGGTTCATCCCGTCACAGCTTGGGCTCGTGTGATACGTGCCTAATTCGAGCGAACCTGGAGCATCTGCTTTGGGCCTGTCCGCTCTACTCGCTGCCTCGGACTCGAGCCCTGGCCACTCTGCGGCCCGAGGTATGCCTGACCTCCCTGCGAGCTTGGGCCTGCCCGGACTTATCTACCCCAATTCCGACCGCCGTCGAGCTCTGGCGGGCATTGGACGAGTTCCTTCTGGATCCAGCTGCTCCGCCCGCTGGCGCCAGGCTCCTCGCCCTCGGGCAGACCGCCTGAGGGGCACACCGGAAGACCTCCGAAATGGACAATGGCGCCGTGGGCCCCCGATCCGCAATGCCTAGGACCTCGTTTCTTCATTTTTGATCCCCTTAAGGTTTTTTTTTTTTTTTTTCATTTCACAGCAGCCCCCCAGGGGCAATTTAAGTGAAATAAAGACGTGAAACAACAACAACAGCATGGCTGCGATGCTCCTTCAACGCAGGGAAGGTAACGATAAGTGGCGTCTCGTGTATTGTGTGAGCAAAAAGACGACTGAACCAGAAAGCAAGTACCACTCGTCTAAACTAGAACTGATGGCCATTGTGTGGGCGGTTGATCGGTTGCGTTCCCTCCTGCTAGGTCTACAATTTACGGTGGTGACAGACTGCCAGGCGCTAGTATACATGAACGCTCAACACACGACGAAGCCACAAATAGCTGGTTGGTACGACATGATCCAGGAGTTCGACTTCTCTGTGAGACACCGATCTGGCACACGCATGATTCACGTAGATTCACTGAGCCGCAGCCCAGTGGAGGAGCCGTCTGACACGTTAGACAATATTGTCGCGAAGCCCCGGTTCCGTTTGCTTTTTTCAATTTTTTAGCATCTCTCTTCGGCCACCGAGGCCCCGCTTTTTGCCGAGTGTGTGTCGGCCCGTCGGCCGACGCGGGAGACGCGGCCCTCGAGAGGGACCATCCACGCGTCTTGTGTTACGGCACGCAATGGCGTCTCCGACCCCCGGTCTCGTCCAAACGGCCGCCTCTCTTTTCTCCTTTTCGAGTTTGTATACCTTTACTTTATTCTCACCAGTAATTCTTTTGCCAGAAACGGGCGCCTTCGAGTTAGAACTTTGTGTCTTCTGTGTGTGATGTTTTTCTTTTCACTTTGGCGGGGACATGTCTGATTGGAGCTAAGAAGCGTCTTCCTGATTGGCTGCGGGTGTGCCTTAGCCTTTTCCCACCCGGTCCGCACACGCTAGGATGCGCTTTTTCCCCCAATGCGTCCCCCCAAAGCAAATATAACGCGGCCCCTCTGGGGAGCGAGGGCGAGCAACACCAGGAGAGCCGCTTGCTGCCGATCGTCGGGGCCAGACGCCGGGAGCCCTTCGCCCGCCAACCATGTTTCGTTGAGTACCATTGATTGCCTGTTTTTTATCCTATTTTATGTAACAGTGTAATGTTTTGTCTCTATGTTTTAAAACAAAGTATCGTTAATTAAACCAGTTAACATTTGAACACCGGAAACCTTCAGCTGAGTGCTTCATCGCCGGACTGATCATTCAAAAGTAGCAGTGCTGGACAAAAGTGACCGTTACAAAGTGGTGGAGTGTGCGGGGTAACGACTGCCCTGCTCTACTGTCATGAGCCCCACCCTCAGAAGTCAAGACAACGCGATCCCCTCATCAGTTATGGAGCAAGCTGCTGCCGCTGCGACCCCCCAGGCCAGGCCCTTCATCGGACCGCCAACGTTCAAAGGGACACCGGAAGAGTCCGTTACTGAGTGGCTCACCTGCTACGAGCATGTCGCATCTTTGAACACCTGGGATGCCGACACCAAGGTAAAATTCCTCTATTTGGCTTTAGAAGGCGACGCAAAAAAATGGTACACCACGCAAATTCTGACTGAGGCGCCCGATTCCTGGGAAGCATGGACCACTCGAATCAAGTTGTGTTTTAGCAGTCGTCATGCAGCCGAAATTGCTCATCTTCGCCTGCAAAACCGAATCCAGTTACCTTCAGAGAGGCCGGAACAGTACTACTATGACGTGATGCAACTGTGTGCACGGCTGGACCCGACCATGGCGGAAGAGGATCGCCTCCGGCATCTCCTGCGTGGGCTATGCCCAAGCACTATGGAGAAAATTGTCATCTCTAATCCGGGCTCCTGCGCAGAATTTCTGCAGATCCTTCAACGCATCAACCAGGCCGCTCTCATGGCCCGTGCCTCCGGCCCGCCTCCTGCCTGCCAACCGGCCGGCCCGTACCCGTGGACAGCGATCGCCGCCGGGACGCCCGACAATGCCACCGGAATGCAGCCGTGGACACCGACCATCCCAGGGATGCCCAGTGCAGCTGCCGCCACAACACTGCCTTCGCCGGTGAGTCACCTGGCCTGCGATCACCCTCACGGCGCGGCGCCCTGCGCAGCCGGACAGCATGTTCAGCGGCAGAATGCGAATGCGGACAGCAGGGCGCTGAGGGCCATTTCGGAGTCGATTGAGGCTCTGACCGAGCGCATAAAAGCGATCGAGGAGCAAGTGCGTCGGCCCCCCGTGCCGTGGCCCCCGAAAACATCACGCGGCGACGACGGCCGCCCGCGGTGCCAGTATTGTCAGCGCCTCGGCCATGTCGATCGCCAGTGCCACCAACGGTACAGAGACGAGGAGCAGCAGCGAGGACGCCGCGACCGACAGGGTGAGCGAGGGTTTGATTCGGGAAACCGGAACGGCCGGGCTTAGGGGGCCAGCCTGGCCGACCTGTGTGCACAATATGGGAGAACCAGCTGCTTACCGTACCTGTCAGCGCAAATGGAGTTAGCACGAGACTTATAATTGACACCGGCTCGTCTGTGAATATTATATCCGCTGACTTCGCAGAAAAACTTTCTTTGGGCTCAAAGCAGAGTCCGACCGGCATCCTCATCAAAGGAATCAGCGGAAATCTGTTTTCACCAATCGGAGAAACTGGAATCACCCTCGAATTCGCCTCCACACGCATTGCGCAGAAGTTTTTGATTGTTAAGGATTCCCCATACGAGCTGTTGGGTGGCCTCCCCTTTTGCCGAACGGCACATTTGCTCATAGATTTTCCCAAGAAGACGCTTCAGATTGAGGCCGACGTATTCGAGCTACAGGTCGAGTCGGGCGCGCCGGTGCACAACGACGTCCTCACCGCGCGGTGCAAAGATCATGTCCGAATCGAACCCCGGACCGAGATGGTTATCGAGGTGAAAATCCCCAGAAACGGACCCCACCTCGTCGAACCAAATACCACACTGAAGAATGGACTGCAGGTGGCCCGGACTTTGACAAATGTGGTGTGTGGGGTTGGAATAGTTCGCGTGGCCAATCCTACAAAATCACCGGTGACTGTGCATCGTGATACCAGACTTGGTTGGGCCGCCTCGATCCACGACGTTCAGCTGGGCATCACTGCACCTGGGGACTCATGTGACGGTGAGGAGCTACACTTCGACATCGGGCCTCACCTGCAGCCATCAGACGAGGGTGAGTTATTGTCTCTCATACGCAAGTTTCGCCATCTTTTCACGGGAAGGCATAACCCCATTCAGAGGACGAACATCACCGAACATGTTATTGACACAGGCGATTCTCCCCCTATTCGCCAACAGTCCTACCGCCATTCTCCCTTTGAGAGAGAAATCGCCCACAAACAGGTTGAGGAGATGCTTAATGACGAGGTTATCCGAGAGTCCTACAGTCCCTGGTCGTCACCAGTGGTGCTCGTGAGAAAGCCCGATGGAGGTTGGCGCTTTTGTGTAGACTTTCGAAGAGTAAATGCTGTCACAAAGAAGGATGTACACCCTCTGCCCCGTGTGGACGACATTCTTGATGTATTGCAGGGTGCAAAATACTTCACGACGCTTGACCTAACGTCAGGCTATTGGCAGATTGGGATTCGCGAGGAAGATAAGCCGAAGACGGCGTTCACCTGTGGGCGAGGGCTTTATGAGTTCAACGTCGTTCCTTTCGGCCTATGTAACGCCCCCGCTACGTTCCAGAGGATGATCAACAAAGTACTGAGTGGTCTCCTCTGGAAGGTGTGCCTGGCCTACCTGGACGATATAGTGATTTTCTCCAAAACAATGGAGTCTCATTTGAAAGACTTGGAAAAAGTTTTTGGGGCACTCGATCAGGCAAACCTACGCCTGAAGCCAGAAAAGTGTAAGTTCGCTCAAGAGGAAATTAAATATCTCGGTCACGTGTTGACCGGGACCAGTATCCGACCCGACCCGAACAAAGTGGCCGCGATCGAAAAGTTGCCTGTACCGACCACTAAGAAGGGAGTTCAAAGCTTCTTAGGGATATGCAACTACTATCGCCGGTTCATTAAGGATTTCTCTCGCATTTCTCGACCATTGACGAACCTCACAAAGAAGCACGCCGTCTTTCGCTGGGACACAGCATGTGAAGATGCCATGAACACGCTCAAACAGAAATTGGCCTCGGCGCCAGTCTTGCGTCAGTTCGATCCGGGGAAAACGGTCGAGATTCACACGGATGCCTGCGATTACGGTGTTGGTGCCGTTCTGGTTCAGAGGGAAGGGCCTAATGAGCATGTCATAGCATATGCTAGTCGTCATCTTAATAAGGCGGAGCTCAACTACAGCACCACGGAAAAGGAATGCCTGGCTGTTGTGTACGCCTGTGCCCAGTTTCGCCCCTATATTTTTGGGACCCCATTCACCGTTGTGACCGACCAGGCCAGCCTGACATGGCTGATGAAAGTCAAGAACCCCAATGGGCGCCTCATAAGGTGGTCGCTGCTACTACAAGAGTTTGACATCACGCTCCGTCACCGACCGGGACTAAAGAACGGAAACGCCGACACGCTTTCTCGCCTGCCACATGAGCCGGCACCGGCTAGTGAAGACAACTTTTTGCCGCTGCTCGTGCTGGACCGTGTGGACGTCCGAATGAAGCAGAGAGAGGATAAGTGGGCAAGAGAAGTGATCGAACACCTCGAGGACACGAGTGCACCGGTGTCACGGAAACTAAAAAGAACGGCACGGTGCTTTCGGATAATTGAGGGGGTTCTGTACAGGAGGGCGAAAGGTTTTCGGGAAGACCGCGCGGCGCTCGTTGTTCCAAGGAGCCTAAGGACCGATATTTTGCGGCACTGTCACGATGACATTACGGCAGGCCACTTGGGAGTTAGGCGGACCTGGGAAAAGGTGCGGAGCCGTTACTTTTGGCCCAAGATGTTCATGCAGATAGCCAGGTATGTGCGGGCATGCCCAGACTGTCAGAGCCGAAAGAGGCCGCCCGGCAAGCCGATCGGATTTCTCCAACCCATCCCGCCGGCTGGCAAGCCGTTTCAGCTGGTAGGAATGGATTTTCTGGGCCCCTTCACGAAGAGCAACGGTGGGAACCGCTACATTCTTGTGATGACGGACTACCACACAAAATGGGTGGAAGCTGTCGCTTGCCCCTCGGCATCAGCGGCGGAAGCAGCGAAGGGGTTCGTGGAGGCCGTTGTCCTGCGTCATGGAGCGCCTGAGAGAATAATCACCGACCGTGGGAAGCATTTTGTCGCCGATCTCATCGAAGAAATATTCAGGACAATGGGCACATACCACGTCACTAGCACAGCGTACCATCCGCAGACCAACGGTCTGTGCGAGCGCTTCAATCGCACACTGGCTGATATTAGAGCACTGCACGGGCCCGGGCCGGCCCGAAAGCCCGGGCCCGACCCGGCCCGCGGGCCGGGCCGGGCCGCCCGAAGTCGATTATTGGCGGGCCCGGGCCGGACCCGGGCTAAATGCCGCGGGCCCGGGCCGGGCTCGGGCTCGACGCTGTGGGCCCGGGCCAGGCTCGGGCTTGAATTCATAGGCACGGCCGTTAAAAGGTTCGACGTGAAGTGTAGAAAAGAGCATCAAAATGAATATTCTTAGTTTATTTTTGCGCGCTTCTTGCTGTTAGTTGTACGCATTGTTTTAAAAACGTGTTTTGCTAGGTCTTATGGTCACTGTACTGCAATTTTAATGATATTTCTTGTACAGCATCAAGATTTTCTATTTTGTTGTATAACATACCAAAGATACGATTACAAGGAATGCCCAAGAGGGGAAGGAATTAATTCAGACATTCTGGAGCTGTGCACCTATGTCTATGTATGTACAGCCGGTAAAAGGCTTGTCTATAACACAGCGTTTGCACTCTCAGCCCTATCCTGCCCCGCCGGAGCGGGATTTGAATAAAACTACTGCGGAATTCTGAAGTCTTAGCCCTTCGCTTTTGCCTCCGACATGTTTGGAACGAGTATGTTTCGGAAGTTTTCGGATGTAGCTGGTTGAAGTTGAAATCGCTGTTATAGACAAGCGTTTTACAGGCTGTACACGTGTGTTTTAGATGCCGCACCAATCAAAATGCGGCTGCCATGGTCGGGAATCAAACTTGCGTTACAGAGAAACACCACCTCTTAACATCCACTCCAGGGACAATATTTCAACGCGCTTACATACTCGTTGGTTCAAATGCGGATCGAAAAATGTCAGCAATACCAACTTGTGGCCGAGACAACCACTTGAAGTTGCCAAGAGTCTGGTCATCAAATGTGATGATGTCTCTCGTGTAAGAATACGAGCTGTTAATACGCCGATGTGGATTGAACTGCAGACGGTGCTAGCTAAACTATGTGCACTTTTAAACCCTCATTTTTTGCGTTTCAGTTCATGACGTGCTTGTACAGACTAGATGCTCCGTCTGATCGCCCGGAATATAATAAACAAACTTTCTTTAGCGTCAAAGACCGGGCCTGGTCACACACGCGCGGGCCCTCCCTAGGCCAAAAAATAAATTACCGGGCCGGGCCGGGCCCGGGCTTCAGATAGCGGGCCCGGGCCGGGCTCGGGCCAGGCCCATTTATGAATGCCCGGGCCCGGACCGGGCTCGGGCTAGGTGTTACGGGCCCGGGTCGGGCTCGGGCTTCGCGAAGCGGGCTCGGGCCGGGCTCGGGCCTTAAAATCAGGCCCGTGCAGTGCTCTAGCTGATATGCTGAGTATGTATGTGTCGTCGCACCACCGGGACTGGGACGAGTTCCTGCCTTACGTGTGCTTTGCCTATAATTCATCACAGCACGAGACGACCGGCTTTACTCCGTTCTTCCTTCTTCACGGTCACGAGCCAACGCTTCCGATCGACGTGGCTCTTGGGCAGCAAGGGGGAGGCGACCACACCTTGGACGCTAGCAGAGTCGCTCTCCGGCTCCGACAGGCACGCAACGTGGTCGCCCGACGAGAGAAACACCAGCAGGGGAAAAACAAGCTACAATACGACGTCAGGCGACGCACAGCTGTTTTCCATGCGGGTGACTTGGTGTACTTGTGGACGCCTACGAAGGCAAAGGGAAAAACAACAAAGCTCCTACATCGCTACCATGGGCCATTTCGTCTCATTCGACAAATCTCAGAAAACAACTGGGAGGTGACGGACCGCACGGGGAGAAAGCGGGACATTGTCAACGTCGTGCGTATGAAGCACTGCTACACACATCCAAGCTCCGACTCTGACGCGGACAACGAGACGGCAGACGACGACAGCCTGCAGCGCATCCACCAACCGCCAGTGTCGGAGCGGCCCAGTGGTGTAGTTCGAAGTGCCAGTGAAACCGAGGTGTACTTTGATCCAGAAACATCTGGGCAAGACCAGTGTGCGGGACTGGACCCTGTGCAAGACATTTATGACAGTGACACGGAACGATACTACAGTGCCAGTGAGAACGCGGACTGACTCTTGAGTGTGCCCGGACTTGCATTGGTCGTGACTCTCATTGTTTCTTTTGGCGTTGCTATGAAGTGTTTGTGCTACGTTGTTGTTATATACCAGAGCGTGTGCGTTGACTGATTCGACGGAGATAGTTTGCCGACTCTTATGTTAGAAAGTGGGTTTCCTCTTCTCGAGTCCGTATGCCAAGTCATTTGAATATATCGCCGTCAGTTCGTGAAAATGTTTTTTTATGTTGTGCAAGAGTGGGGACACTCTTTTTCCGTCGGGGAAGGTGTCGCGAAGCCCCGGTTCCGTTTGCTTTTTTCAATTTTTTAGCATCTCTCTTCGGCCACCGAGGCCCCGCTTTTTGCCGAGTGTGTGTCGGCCCGTCGGCCGACGCGGGAGACGCGGCCCTCGAGAGGGACCATCCACGCGTCTTGTGTTACGGCACGCAATGGCGTCTCCGACCCCCGGTCTCGTCCAAACGGCCGCCTCTCTTTTCTCCTTTTCGAGTTTGTATACCTTTACTTTATTCTCACCAGTAATTCTTTTGCCAGAAACGGGCGCCTTCGAGTTAGAACTTTGTGTCTTCTGTGTGTGATGTTTTTCTTTTCACTTTGGCGGGGACATGTCTGATTGGAGCTAAGAAGCGTCTTCCTGATTGGCTGCGGGTGTGCCTTAGCCTTTTCCCACCCGGTCCGCACACGCTAGGATGCGCTTTTTCCCCCAATGCGTCCCCCCAAAGCAAATATAACGCGGCCCCTCTGGGGAGCGAGGGCGAGCAACACCAGGAGAGCCGCTTGCTGCCGATCGTCGGGGCCAGACGCCGGGAGCCCTTCGCCCGCCAACCATGTTTCGTTGAGTACCATTGATTGCCTGTTTTTTATCCTATTTTATGTAACAGTGTAATGTTTTGTCTCTATGTTTTAAAACAAAGTATCGTTAATTAAACCAGTTAACATTTGAACACCGGAAACCTTCAGCTGAGTGCTTCATCGCCGGACTGATCATTCAAAAGTAGCAGTGCTGGACAAAAGTGACCGTTACAATATTGTGGAGGCTCGAATGGAAGTGTTGGTGGCGGGAACGATTGATGACCAGATGTTAACTGTTCAAAGAGGTGGTACGGAGCTTAGAGAGCTGATCGACATACTTGAGAGGCCCTGTGACAACCGGTACTGCGGATGAGGCCGCGAAAACACGTGGTTACGCGCTGTGCAATTCTAAGCTCGTGAGAAAGGGTACTGATGAGGTTGCCGACAAAATTGTCGTACCCAAGTCTATGAGAAAGGCGATTGTGGTCAGGTGCCATGATCTGCAAGGTCACTTTTCCACAGACCGGACAGTCGCAAAAATCAAGGAGAAGTTTTGGTTTCCTAGAATGCGCCGGTATGTCAGGAGACATATTTCACAATGCTTCGAGTGCATCTACAACAAAGTGCCAGGGGCAAGAGACCCGGAGTTATCTTCGTGATGTTCTTTTCCCCGGGGCTTCTCCTCCAAGCCGCAGTAGCGCTGAGGATCTGACCCCGGGTATCCTCAACCGGCAAACTCAGCCTCCGATACAAAAATGTACATTTATTTACAGCCCAGCGGGCGACTAAGAAACAGTGCTCGGGTGAGCCCAAAGACGACGGGCCGAGCTCTCCTGCGCCCGGACCTTCATTTTCCATTCCTCTTGCCGCTGAGGGCCGAGGAAGAAGGAAAAGCCAGTCCTCTTCGTCCGTGTGGTGGCGGTTAAGACATCCGGCGCGAGCAGGCGCGGCCTTCCTCGGAATGCGCGCCGGTTCAAGGCGCCGCGCGACACGTGCGTTTCATTTCTGCGCCGCTCGTCCGCGCCAGTTGGTGCGTCGAAGCGCCCGACACCCGGGCTGCTCAACCCCATTCCGCCGAGTAACCCACCATTTGGTCTTGCTCTTAGACCGCTTGGGCCCCTTCGCGAGAAGCAAGAAAAAGAACCAATACCTGTTGGTTATTGTGGACAACCTCACCAAGTTTGTGAGACTTTTCGCCACCCGTGACGCTTCTGTTAAGCATGTTCTCCGAGCGTTGGAAGAGATGATTTGGGAAAGAGATCTCCCGAGAGCAGTAATAACTGATCGGGGAAGCATGCTTCACGTCCAAGGTTATGTAGGAGTTCTGCGCTCAAAGAACGATAAAGCACGAGCTCAACTCAACACGCCACCCTCAGGCAAATGGCCAAGTAGAACGAGTAAACCGCACAGTGATGCCGGTCATTGCGGCGCATATTGAAGACCAAGAACATCGTGACTGGGACGGGAGGCTGCGACAGATCGAGAGCTTGTTGCGAGGTAGGCCAGACTGCGGACCGGTGACGATGAAAAGTACGTTTATTCCGTGCTACATCCTAACGAAGGAGGCCCCAGGCCTTTCGTCGTTCGGACGAGCGTTCTGTGGACAGCCGTTCGCTACCGCTGCCCAAAGACGA
The DNA here is from genome assembly GCF_048455015.1 of Haemaphysalis longicornis. Taxonomy (NCBI): domain Eukaryota; kingdom Metazoa; phylum Arthropoda; class Arachnida; order Ixodida; family Ixodidae; genus Haemaphysalis; species Haemaphysalis longicornis. The sequence continues at coordinate 176,922,932 of NW_027526385.1, read as the reverse complement.
CTCTCCCGTTGCTCTTTCCTCCGGAGGTCCCGAGTCGCTGGCACCGCCCTGGCCCCGCGGTTCCGAGAAGCCGGCCTTCGGTCTCCTCTGAAGCCGCGACCCGCTGTCCCCCTGGTTCCGCCGGAGCGCACACGTGTTCCTGTTTTACGACCGGCCACCCAGCCGACGGTCTAAACACTTGGTTCTGTTCGGCCTTGGGGAGGGCCCCCCTCCCACAGTCCCGCACGCAACAAGCTTCGTAAACAACGCCGTGAACAAGACGACAAACAGGACGCCGTTTGAGCTACTCCACGGCTACACGCCTGATTTTTACGCTGCCGCTTTGCAGCAGTTGGTTGACCCGGCCGAGGAACGAAAGGACCTCAACGAGCTACGAGAAAAGGCCCGAGAACGCATCCTGAAGGAGCAAGAGGAGAGTAAACACGCTTACGACCGTCGCCATTTCCCGGCGAAACTGTACGAGGTTGGGGAGGTGGTCTTCATGAGACGGGGACCGAAACACACCGGAGAACCCACCAAGAAGCAAGCGCAGTATCGTGGTCCACTCGTGGTGACTCAAGTTTTGCCTGCCGATACATACCGTGTCGCTCAACTGGGAGAGCCTGGAAGAAGGCGATTTGCAACAACAGCACACGCGTCGCAGCTGAAGGGTTGGTCGTCAACAGACGAAACTTCCCACTTGGAAGACGATGAATTGTCATCAGAAGGCAGCGCCTCTGAGGAAGACCAACCTACCGCGAAGCTACCACGGCGTTTAACCCGCAAGCGTACTGCACCCAGTTGAAAGATGGGAGAGTTCATCTGCACATTCTCGTATTTTCGCGCTAGTGAACTTGCAGTGAAATATATTCATATATTCACTTTGTTTGTAATCGTTTTTTGCCATTTTATTGTGTTTCACGCCGTTTTTACGAGTAGGAAAATTACCGTATTCTGTGTGTTTTGCTACTTCAGGGATTTTTTTCGAGTATGAGGGCCGAAATTCAATGTCGCATGGGCCTTACGAATATTGTATGTTACCTGTGTTTAACGTTAAACAGTCAGCGTTGGTGCGAAAGAAACGTTGTCTTGTTTTACCGTGTATTTTCATGTGCATTTTTTGCATTTTCTTTGTTCGTATGCACGATGTAATGAAGTGTTGTGAAGCTTTTCATGTGTCTAACGAGGACGGTAATTCCTGTCAGGATGCCCGAATGCAGGCGAACGATTCATCCCGCTCCCATATCTTGCGTTTCCTTGTGTATTTTATTTTAGTGTCAGTGCTCTGTTTATATTTCGGACCTCTGTTTCCATTTACGTCGAGCTGGCGAACGTGCTCCCACGGTCGTCTCGTTGCTCGCCGTCCCGTGTGCCGTGTTTATGACCGACCGAGCGGCGTCAAGAGATCCTACACCGGCAACTCAAGTGGTCTGGCTTCAGGGCGCGAGACGGACTGTGCTCAAACGGTCGAGCGTTTGAGCATCAGCGAGTGTGCGTGTGTGGTGAGAGACCTGAGCGGATCGCGAGAAAACGTATGTGAGCGAAAAGAACGGCGCCGCCCAGGCGCATTTGTCAAGTTTTGTACGAACCCAAGACAATAATAAACAGTTTGTTTTTGCTTTCTCCTATAAATGGTACGGAAGCTATTATTCGACCGGCCGTCTTCAAGCAAGAAAACGACCTGAGCGAAAGTTAATTCAAAAAAGTTAACACCTAATACTACCCCCAAAGGGAGGGAATTGGAAGAGGCGATCAACCAGGAGGGCCTGACTCTCCTGACAGTCATTCAATTTCCCACCAGGATGGGCAATAGTGTAAGTATAGAGATACATGCCCAGACCTTACAATGGTAAGAAACGTCAGAAGCCCAAACTCGAAAGAACTCGACCAACATCTAGGCAGCGATCTCTATATCCTGATGACCGAAGTTGGCAGTATTAGATGAAAAAAAAATGGGAGAAGCCAGAATCACTGAATGGGAGAAATGGAGAGAAAGTAGAGTCAATAAGGAAGTAGAGTCAACTACGTCTCCCGTCCATCGAATAATGGACGGGAGACGTAGTTGAAGAGATCAAGTCATACATTAAAATCGTGAATACTACGAAGGATACCCCGGCTGTAGATTCTCGTCTCCTGCAGATATGGGAAGCTAGAAGAGCCCTTTACAAGGCGGTGGAAAAGACGGAAACATAAGAAGTTGAGGAGGATAGAAGATCTCAATCGAGTGGCGTTGAGCTACGCTATGAGCCTGACGAAACAAAACTGGAATGCTGCGATCAAATTCGAGGAAAATTATGCATGTCAAAAACTTCGAAATTATTAAGGGCCTTGATAGACCCGAACGGCATGATAGCAGCCACGCAAGACCGTCTCGACATGAAAAAGTCAGAAAGCGATTAGCTGACAGATATCTCTGTATCTATCCCCCAGAAGACCAGCCCGAATACGAAGTTGACCCGAACGAGGAGCTACACAGACCGATAAACACAAGAATTCAGAGCGGAACTAACACTCATGAGAAAAAGACAGAAGCTCCAGGACCGGACTCTATTACAGTTCGACAACTATTCAACCTGGACGACGACACGATCGTCCAACTCGTGGAACCATTTAATCGAGAATATTGGGATTTGGGATACACACCACCGAGCTGGAGGAAAGCCGAAATCAGATTTATCGCGAAACCCATGGCAACAATGCACTAAAGCTAGAAAACGAGGGCAATATCGCTTACCTCGTGTCTAGGGAAGGTATTCGAAAGGGTAGTAAACGCGAGGCTCATTCAATATATTGAGAAGAACCCGCTATTGGAAAACACAAACTCATGTCCGCCCAAGTCTTACGAAGATCTCCTGGAGAAGCCAACCAGAGCCCAGACTAGATGCATCCTAACTCTCGACTTAATGAGAGCGTTCGATAATGTGCTGCACAGCAGTATACTCAAGGGGCTAACGGACATTGGGTGCGGGCAGAAGACTTCCTGGTACATCAGAAGCTTTCTCCCAACGCGACAAGCTACTATGTCTCTGGAAAATATCAAATCGGAGCCGATAACTCTAGGTTCCTGGGGTACTCCGCAACGAGCGGTTCTCTCGCCCCTTCTTTTCAAGTTGGCAATGAGAGATCTCCCCGCTGCACAGGACAACATTCCCGGGATTCGTCACGCCATATATGCCGACGATATCACGATATAGTGCAGAACAGGGAGCGACGCAGAAGTGGAGGGGAGCTTGCAAAGGACCGCATGTGGTTGATTCCTGTGCTAAAAGCAGGGGTTTGCAATGCGCCTCGGAAAAGTCTGCTTTACTAATCTTAAAGCACCCCAGAAGAGAAACAGGCGATAACATTGAGGTTCACTTCAATGGCCAGCTGGTCCCTCGACACAACTGTATCAAAATTCTGGGACAACACATTCCACAATGCACGGGAAATGGGGATACACTAAAAAAACTCGGGGAGCAACAGAATAAATCCTCAGGATGATCAGAAGGATCAGAATAAACGCCACGGACTTGGCCAACGGGAGGCGGTGAGCGCGAACACAGGCGGCGCTGCGAAGCGCGCCTCCGTGACGTCAGCTTAGGGATTCTCGCATTTGTCGTCTGCTTCACTCAGGACCGCTCTCCCTGCTGTTTCTTTGCGCTCGGTCAACGTCTGATGCTTGTTCGCACCAGAATTGGCGTGTGGGTAACTTTTTATTATAATAATAGGCTTAAAATCGCATACACTAGCTCATGGTGTCAATTAAAGTATAGTTTTGGATACCGCTACGGGAGAAACATTGCCGGCGCCACCCCATTCCTTGCGAAGCCGGTCCTGTGCGGAGCGCGAAGAGTCAGAGATAGGCGTCAGCTTCTCATGTAAGCATTCGAACAGAAGGAACAGTCAGCTGCTAATAACCGACAACAGCGAAAATGGAAGACCAAAACAAATTCTAGGCCTTCAGGGCTGGCGGCTTTTGCAGCAGGCATCACGATTCCCGGTAATCATATGTAAGGTAAAACAGTTTTTGCAACCTTGCCGAACGCTCGAACGTATTGTGCCACATCACTTTACGTTGTCAAGGCATGAAAGTTTGCCGACATGCACTATAGACTGCAAAAACTGTAGGTTGAGTTCCAAATAACCCAGCGTGTATTACGCGCGTGCTGATTCTATACCAGGCATCTAACCAGTATGGAGGTTTATTAAGCAAAACGAGTCACGTCTTCGTTAAATTTATAGTAACACATATATGTTTGTTAAGACCTGGAGGGATATTTCGGAACATTTTGCACAGCCATTTCTTCCCGATATTCGGATATGCGTTATAGGAAAACTGCACTCAAGAAGAGAAGGAGGAGGAGTAAGGGGAGGAGGGGAAAACTTTGTTTAACAATTAAATCGATCTGGTTAGTGGGCCGGGTCCACAGTCCAGGACAAGAGAGTAAAAGTAATTTTCTTCAAATCATAGAACGCCATCCCGAGTAGAATAGGATTTGTTCTTCGCGCCTGGAAGGGTTGAAAAGTAATAAAGAGCTACTTGGAATTCTTCTTCGGTTTCGAGTCTTCTAATATATGCAGCTATACTATTTATTACGTTAGTTAGCCAGTATATCATGCCTTCAACGCCGTAATCATATCATTGTTCGAGTTGAGAGTCAGTTCGTTATGATAACGGTATAATTACGATAGAAATTCGGAGCACAAAAGCCGCCTTCGAGTACTGTGGACCACGTTGTTTAGGGCGCGATCGCGGTGGCGTAGCACAAACCTTCTCATTGTATTTGCATGTGAATAAACAAAGCACGCTGCGGATATGCACCTTCTTGCACGCAGCCGTAATGAAAGCCAATTTGTGAAGAAGGGAATGTATGCCATACAAAATGAAGGAAATATCCACACGACCTTTGTGAGGCTCCCAAACATCCCGAAACCTCCTAATAAGAAGTTGGTGATGGCGCAGAAAAATTAATGCATTGGGCAGAAAAAAAAAAAGCAAGAAACATTAATCCGATACAAGACAACAACGAAAGAAACAGAAGAAAGCCGCTTTATTTCCTGCTGTGCGATGAGCGTGTAGAGGCCGCTGCTTGGTACGTAGTATTAGACTGTTGAGTCTTCATAGGAGCATCTCAAAAATACTGCAGGAAAGCCTACGCATTTTGAATACTTATCGAGAAGGTCTGATCGCTGATCCTCGCGAATAAGCAAGAAAGGACGAGTTACACACGATCTTCTGACCGATACTCTGAAGAAAGTTGTTCTCTATCTCTTCGTGTGTTGCAAACTTGTGGGGGATACAGCTTCAAATTATTCAGATGCGTCAGAAGCTGGCAAAATAACTGAGTCGCTAGAAATACGCTTTCTAACGCACTACAGCAACGAAGCGGGCGATTTCTAGCCCAGGCACTGTTGCCCCTCACAAGCGGAGTGTAGCAGACGACAGCGGCGCGAATCCCTAAGCCGACGTCAGAGCCAGGGGGCGCCACTCAAAGATCTCACCGCCAATAGTACAACTTTTGTTAAATCGCGTATCATCGACGGTACGGCATACTTCTGACTCAGCAAGAGCGAAGTAGCAAGACTAAACATTCATATTAGAAAGGCGTTGTTAAGATCGAGGGCCGGGTTGCATCGAGTGGTTACGAAGACTGGCTGGCGAGGTTTCTTTTTGTTTGTTTGTTTTGACTATGAGCGCCGGAGGTTGGAGCAGCCTTTCGAGTGCCGTTTTTTTTTTTTTCTTCTCTCGTGGTCGGGGGCCGCGGACCCCGCTCAACGCGGATTCCGAGTCAAGAGATCCAAAGAGTCAAAAGATCCAACGAGTCAAAAGGTCCAATATTGGATCTTTTGACGCGGTGGATCTTTCGACTCACTGTGGACCTTTTGACACATTGGACCTTTCGACTCGTTGGACCTTTTGACGCAGCTAAGGCGAGTTAAACGATCTAACGAGTCAAGAGGTTTAATATTAGACATTCTGACTGGTCTCTCTATGGGCCTCACTTTGGCGCACTTTTGTTTGATAAGGGTCAAAAAATAAAGTTCCGTTATCTCTTCGCTTTCCCTACAAGGAGTGTTTTATTTCGTTCTAAGCACCCGCCGCGGTGGCTCAGTGGCTAAGGCGTTGCGCTGCTTAGCACGAGGTCGCGGGTTCGATTCCCAGCCGCGGCGGCCGCTTTTCTGATGGAGGCGAAAAGCAAAAACGCCCGTGTGTACGAGATTTCGGCGCACGTTAAAGATCCCCAGGTAGTCAAAATTAATCCGGAGCCCTCCACTACGGCGCGCTTCATCGCCTGCGTTGCGTCGGCGCGTTAAACCCTACAATCAATCAATTTCGTTCTAAGCACCAATTTCAGAACCATATGCTAGTTTTTTTTTTTTTTTTTCAAGTATATGCATTTTGCTCTCATACAAAAGTACGCTTGCGTCATGGGCATGGGGAACTATTTCACTGTTAATCGCACATTAACAATGCCATTTACTGGCTCCGATCTCATCAGTTTCGGTGTCGGCGCCTTTCGGTACAGGGAGCTTTCGGTAGAAAAACCAATTCAAGCGCATGTTTTAGGCAGCAAAATATGTGCGTCGTGGCAGTTGCAGGCACAAAAATCGTACTTATTTAATACACGTGATCTTGCTCGTAAATCTGCATTATTTTAAGGTAGTGAAAGGGTTAGCACTCTTTATCTGCGGAATAGTTGCCGGAATAACTGTAGCTTTGAGATAATATTATTGTTGCATATATCGTTTTCTTTCTAGCGACTTATCACCATATCTTTGTTTAAAAATCAGTGAAGGTAACAATTTTTTTCCAAATTCGAGTACCTGTGGTAACAGCTGCGGATAGGAGCCAGTAGCTTTTAACTCAATCACAAAGCATGTAATTTTTTGGCATTTCGCATTCATGTGATCTTCTGTTTGCTGCTAAAGCAACACACATAATGTCTTACTACCAATGCTTTACCAAGGGCACCTTCTACCCCACCGGACGTTTCCGTCCCGACGCCACCCCTATTTCCAGGAAATCGGTGTTTTTAGTGTGTTTGTGATTTGAAATACCCAAAGACATTTTTAATGCTTGCTGGAACATACATAGATTGATTTGCTGAAAGGAGAGCTCATTTGTAATTTTCGGCGTTTTTCCTCAAAGCATACTGGTCATAATTTGGCCGTGGCTTTGTTCTTATCCGAGACCAATGTCATCATCACCTCCCCACCGCCTGTTCCTCTTTATCTGCACAAAAGGGAAAAATCACTGATGGAAGCGAAGCCAGACAAGCAGGGGTTGGCACTACATTATTGAGAGTGTCAAAAAAAGAGACACGCGGACTGCAACTAGCAGCTTCAGGTTATCATGACGTGCTTCGACTCGGAACGCCTGTAAACCTAGTAACGAGTTTCCCAAAATGTAGCAATGCAGCACTGATATTCTAGCTCTTGATTGTTCAGTGGGTGTAATAATGAGCCATATAATGGTCATTTATTTGATGCCTGTTGACTTTGATTAACAAGACGCAGCAAGAACATTTGTCCGGAATATTTTCAGCGGCAATCATACAAGTCAGCGCAGCGTAACCGAAAATGAGCGACATGGGGTCGTGGCTCGTTGACATCACTGAAGCTCACATTCTACTTAAGCAATAACTACCACGTTATTGTAATGTAATCGTATCCAATGACAGAGGAACGAGAAAAGAGAACAGCCTGAGAAAATAATGAGAAATAAAAAAAGCTTGATGAATGGTGTTGTTCATGCCGTTCAAATTAGCCACAGCTTAATTCGGAGCGCCAAGTGCATATATCTTCCGTATTTAGAAGTGAATGTTCGGGTATGGGAGCCAATACGGCACTAAAAATACAATAAAATGACGTAATTCATAAATTGCACAACCTAGCCATGGTTCCGAAGGTTCCCACAATTCCTTGGACCTTCTGACGCGGTTTCGGAATAATTGGATCTTTTGACTCCCTTTGGACCTTTTGACCTACATTGGACCTTTTGACCCGTTGGATTTTTTTACTTGGCTGTCACATGATTATTGGATCTTTTGACTCTTTGGACCTTCTGACTCTTTGGATCTCTTGACCATAAGCGCTCAACGCGCCGGCAGCGGAAAGGAACCGTTTGCCGCTAATTCTCGGAAGCAGGAGAGGGGCGAGGCCGTGTGGTGCATTGGTCGCACCACGCTTCTGGTCAAGAGGTCCAAAGAGTCAAGAGGTCCAACGAGACAAGAGGTACAATAGTCACGTGACAGCCGAGTTAAGAGGTACAACGAGTCAAAAGGTCCAATTTGGGTAAAGAGGTAGAACGGGTCAAGCCGTCCAACGCGTCGAAAGGTCCAACGCGTCAAGAGGTCCAACTCGTCAAAAGGTCCAACGAGCCTCCTTCAGCTCACTTTATAAAATCGCTGGATCCAATAAAATGTTCTAGTAATATTTGGTTTAAGTTTTGCGGGTTTAGATTGCGATAAATGGGTGCTTGTGATGGTTACTGATTGTCCTAGCTGTTTTGATGATTCTGTACTATACGACTTCTCTATAGTTGTTGGCGAAAAGTAGACAGACAGATTGCTAATAATACCCTACTTACACGGGCGCAGTTAACCACGGTTAAGCGAACCGCGCTTAGACAAAACCGCAGTTTGCTGCCGCCGGCAACCATGGTTAACGCAAACTGAGCTTGGCCACCTCAGTTCAGTCACGCTAACCGCAGTTGCCGCAGCCGCAGTGCTCAAAATCGCGCAAGTCAGCTCAGACGCAAGTGGCGGAGCTTCAGCGGAGGCGAAAAAAAAAATCACCTGGTGTTCGGAGGAGACGAAGGTTCTCAAATAGCGGGCGCCCCAAAGCTATGCCCAAGAGGATCTTTCGTTATTAAGTGCGAAGCACTTCTTAGTCGGGCCTACTCCTGCTTCCACCGCCGTCCTCCGTCCGCAGCCTAGCAACGGAGCTAGCTACCCTGCCTAGCAACGGCGCCGGATTTCCGACGCGTGAGGGCGCTCGCATAGCGCCTCCTCTCCCCCCTCGCCTACTCTCCTAAAGCCCCTTTACAACTCTCCAGCTCGCAACACCCTCTCTCGGCGCGCCAGCCAGGCCACTACACTATATATATAAAAAAAACAGCATCCGGCGCCAGGTTTCGATCCGAGGACTTTGCAGCCGCTGCGCGACGCTCTACCGACTAAGCCACGGAAGCGACTTTTTTTTTTTCTTTAATGCATGGAAATGTTAGAAAACTTCAAAAGACGAGACACTTAACACACAATTTAAGCACTAACAGACAGTCGAACAAAGATCAAAACTCAGGCAAGCAAACGCACGCATCCAAAAGAGGCAGCCACTCTGGTGGATCACTCTGCGCAGCATAAACGCTCCGCACCAACGCCGCCTGTTCCCGAAAAATGCACTTGGTCGGCCTAGGGGGTTCCGCATGCCGATCAGTCATACGGCACTTCCACAAGCTAAACAATCCTAGGAGAACGAAAACGTCATATGGCACCCGATTAACATCTTCAAATGGCAGGAAGCGAATGGTGTACGGGGTGATGTCGATGTCCTTTTTTAGTGTCCGCTGCAAAACGTCCCAGAAGAACACAGCGTCCCGGCACAACACAAAACAATGATCAATTGTCTCTGGTTGATTACAGAGGCGACAATTGTCCGACCAAGGAATAGACATTCCTTTTTCGCGCAGCCATGTCTTAACTGGGAGTGTGGAAGAATGAAGCTTGAAGAAAAATGTCTTTGCATTTGGCGGGATACACATGCTCATTACGCGTTTTAAAACATTGCTTTTCTGGTGGCCTAAGTAAGGCTGGCGATAAACAGGCACCGGGAATAGACTTTCAATAAGAGTGTTCGTCATAGTTTTCCTTGACATGCTGAACAGATATTCCAAGGAAAACCGCGCGGTAAGAAAGTTAAATGACTCCACGACCTCTTTGAGAAATCCCCATGGAGGCTTCGTATTGACCTCGCCCGTAGATACAAGCAAAAAAGGCAAATGGAAGCTTATGCGCTGCTGAAGTACAGTCAGTAAAAGTGGGTGATCAACCAATTTGTAGAAGAAAAAACGAGACACAAGTTGGTGCACAAACAAATGCATGAGCCCAACACCCCCTGCCTTTAAAGGAAGAAACAAGTTGTCCCTGCGCATAGGTTCCCATTGAGAGCCCCACACAAATGTTGCAAAAACTCTATGCAGGGCCTGAACCTTTGCTCGCGCACAGTGAAGCACTTGAAGCACATAAAGGAGCTTTGTGGAAGCGACGCAGATATCAGTGTTAGTAACGCGCCTTATATCTTTAACGCATTCAAACTACGTCGTCAGCGGGTGCTGAAATAAATACTGCCGTTTCACTTTACTTTGCGTGTGTGTGTGTGTGTGTGTGCGTGATTACATTCCCTCTCGAACATCTCTCGAACATACACGTTAATTCACCAAGATTTCCGCAGAGGGACAAACGAGGCATGTTAAGCCGAACGTGATCACGAGGGGGTGTTAATGTAACTAACGGGCAAAATGCCACCAAACTTCAACAAACTCCCCCTCATAGCATCACCCCGTGCTTCGCACTTCCTCATACTCCCCTTCGGGGAAATGCGGGGGAATTTTTTGCGTCGCTCTCGCAATCAGCGCGACTGCCCGTCAGCAGCGGCTCGTTTCCCGATCCACCCGATCAACTGCGACAAAAGCCGTGCTAAATTTGTAAATTCCGCGCGTCGTCCGCCAACAAAAAAATTACGCCCACCTCCCCTCTCGGGAACCCTGGTGTGATGCGACGCGAGGGGGGTTCAAGCGCAAGCGGAGAGCAACCGTCGACCGAAAAGCCGCCGGAGAGCGGCACACCGGTTATATGCGCAGCGCACCCGAAGGAGAGGAGACCGCGGAGAGAGAGTGCCGCGGCTATGACGCAACACAATCCACTTTAATCCAATCCAATCCAAATCCAATCCAATCCAAGCCAAGCCAATCGAATCCAATCCATTGCCCTTCGCGAGAGTGTTCGCTATCGGAGAGGAGAGGGGGAGAGTGGCTGCGGACAACGGACGCACGCGGACAACACCGGACGCACGCAGGAAGGACAGGGCCGCCGACAAGAGATGCTCTGAGCGTCGCATCTAAAAAAAAAAAAACCCGCCCGCATCTTCCCACGGGGGGAACTCGAGTAAATGCGTCGCAGAGTGGTGGGGGTATCGCGTGAATGTTGCGTAATTGGGTATGGTTTGGGAATGCTTAATTGTTATTTCGTCTTTATTATTCTTATTTATTGAATGAAGGAAAAGCGAGGGCAAGGAGTGTAAAGTTAAAGTCTGTCTTTATTGCTTGGTGCCGTCAAGCAAAGCGTCGAGTCAAGCGAAAGCCAAGCAAAGACGCCCTTGACTGAATTCCGAACGCGCGCTCCGCCGCTTATATACACACCGCCCGCGTTCGAGGAAGAGGAGTACGGGGGAGAGACGCGCATGCGCACACTTCCGTACACAAGCGCGCGAACTTTCCACGCACCCACCACGCCGTTATCACGTGTACACGCCCTGCCACCGTTACTGTTGAGCGCGACGCAGCGCACGGGTAGCTCCGACACATGCACGCACAGACGCGCTCCCCCCGCACCACCGCAGCTGTTGTTGAGAGCGACGGAGCGCACGGGGTACACGCGCTCCTCCCGCACCGCCGCACCTGTTGCTGAGAGCGAGGAGGGTACGGAGGAGAGACGCGCACCTGCGCCTCGACGCGACGCGCATGCGCAGTGAGCGTGTGGACGGCGCCGACAACATCGAGGAGTGACATCGCGAGCCTAAGAAATGCTCTGCATTTAAAAGGATAAACCAGGCAATCGTGAAGCGTTTTCAGCACTCAGAAACGATCGGCGCGCACGTCGGCCGTACCTGCCAACACGCCGGCGCGCCTGCCCGCACGGAACTGCAAGAGGCTTGAGCCGGCCCAGACCACGGCAGCAACAGCTTATCGCCGCTCTTCGAAATCAACCTGCCACGTGCGAGAAAGTGGAAATTAGTGCGGTGATAAATTCTGCTATGGATTGTAATTCGCAGTTGTAGAGATAGCGGCGGTCAAATATCTACCGTGATGCCAAGCCTAAAGTTCCCAACACCGAGCAGACCTGAGCAAACCAAGCCGGTTGCGAGCTGTCGGGGAAGCCCCTCTCCTCGCCGCGCGCGACTGCATTGCGTTTGGGTCCGAAGCGACTGCTTTAAAGGTATTTCCTTTTGTCTACACTGCTCTCTTTTGTTTTTTATCGTGAAGTTAACAGTATGGTCATTTATTTTTTTTACGCTCACAATCAAGTGACCACGGTCAATACACTTGGAATTTCGCGTGTAACAGCCAAAACCGCAGTTTGTGATAACCGCGGTTAAAGTTCAGTAACCACGGTTAAGATTAACTGCGGTTACTTCCGCCGTGTAAAGCCCGCTCTACATGGGGCGAATTCGCAGCTGCGGCGCCGCTCGTGCACCAAAACATTCTATTCTCGTTGCTATGGCGAATTTTCAAATGTTTGGAAGAGTGGAACTTCCCTTGTGAACGCCGCTTAGCATTTGGCAATATGTCGCAGCAGTGAAAATAAGAAAATAAATCGTTTGCCGCACGGGCGGCGGCGCAACTGCGAATTCGCAGGCGAAATGCGCCCTATGTAGAATGGGCTTAACGAGGGTATAACGGTTCCTGGTGACGGTTACTAACTGCTTGAGTGACATATTTTGGTCTTTTAGAATTTAGGGTTCCAGCATACGCGTTCTCTGAAACATATTATACTAATTCTATATAAATTATCACTTCAGCATCTTACGTTCAGCCTTCCAGTTTAGTATCTCAGTACTCTTAATCACCAATACTTCCTTGCGTAACTCTGACCAGTCCTTGGATCTCGTGTGTTCTGTTTTTTTAAACGTGGCTAGCGACCGGGGACCCTCTCAGTGGTTGTTGAATGCTGTAGTCCCCAAACCGAATTAATATTCTTTCAACGCGTAGCATAGATTACGCGTTTCTTCATCCTTTTAAAGTATAATAATTCAGATTCCATCTAGTAACTTCCCAACGCCGACACACCCTGTGAATTAGCTACTTTTTCAGCGCTATGCTAATTATTTTACTCAAGAAAGGTATAGCGAGGAATTTTTACTGAAACAGAAACGCACAGTTACAGGAACCATTTATTGAACAGTTGAATGATATTGAAATGGAATTAGATGTTGTCCGCAACAATCAAGTAAACACAAACGTCGAAGAAGCGCCCTACAAAGTCACGTGCGCGGTCGAGCGTCGTCGACTAAAATGTAGCGGTGTTTGCCCAGTGAGCATCTGGTTTTCAGCGTTATTTTATCCCGAACTATCAAACTGGATAGGAAACATTGTCCATCGAAGAAACGTTTGATACACGAAAGTATCGATTAAAAGTGTCTTTATATTAAATAAGGTCGCCCGGAGCGGTGCACAATAAACAGAGGAAACCTCGGGTCAGCTCTAAAAAGCTGAAATAGCCTAGCGCGGATAGGCGCTGGTAAAAAAAAAAAAAAAAAAAAAAAAAAAACTTTTCGAAATTACACCGCGACTAGAAGCCCAAACGTGGCAACCCTATCGAGATAGTGGATGTTGTCCTGGAAGGTTGGGGCATTTGCGAGATATAGGAGGAGAAAAGGGCCATCTCCTCACGCAACTTTTCATTCCTTTCTCGGGCTTGCCGCGATGGCGCCTTTGCCACAGCAAGGGGGACCCTCAAAGGGGCTTGAATCCGGTTTTGTGACGCGAACCGCGCGACTTGCAGGAACTGAATGAATTCAGCTAGGGCTGGGTGGGCCAACTGTGGAGGCCATTATGCCACCCCTCTAACGTGTTGGTGGTGCGGGGACCTTGGTCCCCAAACTGGCCCCAGACATCCTTCACAACCTGGTTTGATAGCCAAAACCCCTCAACATAGTTCGCAAACTGCTGCAGCCGTGCAGCCTGTAGTGGTGCCAGCGGTGGTCGCGTGGGATGAGGTCCGCCGCGAATTCCAGGAGGAAGCTGTCTGGGATGAACGGCAGGTGCCGCACCCTCCGCAGCCACTCGTTGACTGAATGGTCGCTGTTGCAGAGGCCCCGAAGTCCGAGCTCACCTCGCTTCGTGTTTATAGCCTTTGCAAAGTGGAAAGCACAGTCCTTGATCTGAAAAAAAAAAAAAAAAAAAACACCAAGACCAGTTCACGCTTATGCTCTAAATTTAATGGGGCTAAGTTTAAAAGGTGAAAAACGGTCAAAGTGTACTAGTTTCACCAAATCAACTGGAGGTAGAAAGCGCGACAAGCATGATTGAAACAACGCAAAAAATACTAACAGTCTTCAGTATATAGGGAGTGCACATCGTGGGACTGTTATAAAGCGAACACGATGTCACGCACTTTCGCAGTTTCACTGCGCACACCATGTGCGAGACGGAAATTTCCTTGTCGACCACGAGAGCCACAAGTTAAGCACTTTCCGTAGAAATACTAACTTCGATGAAATCAGTTAGTTTCGAGAAAAAAAAAAAACGACGATCGCTTGTTCGCGCTAACAGTGTCGCGTCCTGTACAGTTTCGCGCTCAAATACAATGTTCAAAATTTGAAATACTGACCACAACTAAGCAGCGCACTAGGGACTTAAAAAGTTACTCAGGTGGTCAGCCGAAGAAATAAAAAGGAAAATAACAGTAGATAAAAAATGGAAGGGGGACGGTAAACAAAATACGAAATTTCCACTTTAAATTATCGACAGTCGAATCTTGCAATGGAATAATGTGGTACTTTGCTGACCTGTGTCTGCTGTAATATATTCTTACACCATAGCTTAAAGGTGTTGTGCCACCAAATTTTAAGTCTGTAAAAAGCCTGCTGTAGGCTTTCTCGGTATGCAAGGACCCTCAACATGAAGTGCCGGGTACAGCAAGCGCTTAATATATATTTCAATTCGCTTCTAAAAAGTACCTAAAAGCTCTTCTGGAAATCGGGACCCATCGCTAGCGCCACTAACCATGACGTCAGTGAATTGACAGCATAACAAAGTTTGTGACGTCACACCACGTTAGCGACTCGAGCGACGTCAACGGGAACTCCAGTTACCACAGTTTGTTTGGTCGCTTGGTCGTATCAGACATATCCCCAGTGCACTTCCTTTCCTTTTCACCCGAATCACCAGTAGTAGTAGTAGTAGTCGTATCAGACACACTAGGCCGACACGACGGCGACGACAACGCGGCAGCGACGCCGACGAGTCGCCAAACCATCGCCCAACTGCCGAATTGCCAGACCGCGTTGTCACACTACGCCGGCGGCGACACAAACACGTCGGCCGATGGAAAGTCGCGCAACCGGTCGCCCGACTGGTCGCGCAACGCGTCGCGGGAATCGACCGAGAAGCGAAAACTCCGCCCCGACAATATTCGTGCCGCAATGAATGCGGCTCTATTTTGTTAGTTTCTGGTGTGTAATAAACTCAGTAAAGTATATGAAGCTCATACAACTCAACTCTAGCGCTAATGCGATCCGTATTTGGCGTTCGACGCTTCGACCGTGCTCTTCGGCAACGCCGCTAGCGCGGAGCTGCAAACTGCATATGCGTGTGCGATCGGCTCGCCTGTAGAAAATATAAGGTCAGTTTTGTGCAGAAGAAGTGTTACGTAGGGTAATTTGGGTAATAAGAGATCAATATCGGCCAGGGTTTTTCACGTAAAACCAAAGTACGGCAAGCCCTATCCCTACAGTGCAAAATCGCAGTGGCAGCCGGGCACACTTATTTTTGCGAGCGCTTTCGCGAAGGAGCAGAGTTGATGGCGACAAGCTATTGCGGGGGCTTTGCGGAACCTTGATGCGCAAGCGCTATTTAAGAAATTTCAGTTTACCAGCCAGGAATTCTGTAAACTAGCTGGTAAGCACCGACGTACGACTCGAAGGATGGGTCTCCATCTATTACACCGGCTATTTCGCGACACAGCACTATTTGTCTACCGGTTGATTTATAGAGTAGGTAGGGGTAAAGATGTGCTTAAAAGAGTTAAGCGTATGCAGGTACCCCCTAGCGTAAAGACTTTTTTCTTCAAACTGCATACTGGAACCCTCTCTGTTAAGACGTGGATGGCAGAAAAAGACTTGTTCGTTCCATGGGGAATTGACTGTATCATATGCAAAAAAGCTGAAACTATTGAGCATGTATTCATCGATTGTTGGGATGCTGTGTTCCTGTGGGATGTGCTCCAACGAACTCTGAAAAAGGATCTGCTTGTGGATGCCCAAGGCATACGGTACTTGCCTGTTGAAAACGAGGATGGTATGCCTTACGACCTGATCATGCTTGTTGGATTGAGCTCTATTTGGAAAGCAAGAATGGCCGCAAGGTACTATGACATTGATGCGCGAAGCGCGAGACAGTATTTTAGAGTGGCAATGAGTGAATACGTGGAAAATCAAAAATATGTGTCGAATCCGTCCGAATGTCTCGCAGACATGGAATCGTTGGTACACCTAAGGGACTTTTAAACACATGACGTCAACCAAAGTCAGGTTGACGGCTGTTTGTGAATGAATGTCTGTGTTCTGTATGTGCCAAAGCAGGCAATAAAGAAAAAAAAAGTCTGGTGGTGCAGTGGTTTCGCGCGTCGCGCCCGTTCGGTCAACGTTGCGGGTTCAATTCGCGGCGGGGGGAAGCTTTTTTTTTTATTTTTTTAAGGGGCATGGTTTGCATATCTAATTGCATTTTCATGGTTTGCACATCCATGGTTTTCATTTGTCTGCATCCGAGGATGCAAACAAAGAGTCCGTGACGGAGCTGTCGCGGCTTGACATGACGAGTCGGCGTGTTTACTTCCGTGGTGAAGCACGTGTGTGCGGGAGCAGACGCCGCAGCTGGTCGCAGCCTTTATATCTTGCTCCGTGGTCGCAGCGTACCGCAGCGCCGCATGGTAGACACACGTGGCAGAGCGTCCTCGGAACACTGTGACGTCACTGCTTGAATCGGCGCCCAGAAACCGAAACCGAATCCTGTTCACATGAATCGTGCGATATTAAATTTTTTACTCAGAATATGTGCATGTGAGAGCATGTATCATGCTTTCTAAAGAAATATAAAACGTTTGCAACAAAGAATGCACAAGCAACAAATTTGGTGGCACAACACCTTTAAAGGCATGTTGGCGCGTCTGTTGACCGATTTGTGGCCCGCTGCTGCTTTAACCAATAACTACTCACTATTAACCAATAACTCTGACTTTGCTTTAAGGCACTGCCAAAGTTTAGGTTGAGTTTGAAGCCAAAAAAAGCTTCTGCTTATATAATACTGTGTTAGAATCTACGTGCAGATACAATGGGGTTTTTTCTACGCTGAAAAAAGGAAGGAATACCTTTGGTGTACTAGAAGACGTGCCAAACACGCTCTTTGTTGCCATGGTTACTGCTGCCTGGTAATCAAAAATCCACGTGGTAGTGGTCGCAAGGGCCCCCAGGGACCCAAACCTTCGCATCATGGAATCTTTCAAACACGTCAGTAGCACCTCATACGCACGTACGTCCAATGCCTGCATGAGCGCGTACACGACTGGCTGCGCTTCGCCGTTGACGACCGCGTGAAGGGTGTAGAGCTGGCCCGGGTTGTGAAACTAATTTGGGTTGTACTTGAAGTTGCCGTCTCCGAGCACATATTCGGCGTTTTCGAGCGCATCCAAGTCTTTGTCGGCGAAGAATACAAGCATCCGCCGCCCTTCAGTGTTGTCTTGAAACCGGAGGAAGGGGCTCATGTCATGGGTGATCTGCAACCCTGGCAGAATCGCGTCCACTGAGTTGACTTTCAGCACGTAGAATTGACGATTTCTCGACAAAGCACGGCGCTTTGCTGCGAAGCCGTAACCAGTAACCATTTCTTTCTTGATGGTCTCGTGGAATTCGGAACTCTGCTCGCTAAATCTGTCCTCGACAGGTACTACTGCTTGATCAAAAGACTCGCGCGGGGGCTTCCGGCTCTGTAGGATGTCCGTACGTACTTCCATCATGTACCGACTGGCAAGTACATGGGGCGTCGTTTTCCGGTTGGCAGCTGTGGGGTGTGGCTGGGTAGTCCGGGTCTGTAGTAATTTCTCCGTTCTCAAGAGTTAGATGTGCCACGGGAATCTCTTCGCCAGACTTTCTCAGTCGGTGACAGCTGAGGCATCTGTAGTACTTCACTGCTGGGTTTCTAGGGTTGACTCCATTGAAAGAAAACTCCAAGACGGCGTTGTTACATCTGCGACTCTCATACTGTATAACCGGCCACTTGGAACGGTGGTTAGATGGTACAAACGAAGGCAATCCAAAGTTTCGCGACATGGCATCGGAGGGTACAGTCACGGCTCGGCAAGGAACAGGCAGGGTTGTGACCGGCGTGGTGACCAGCGTTAGGCCTTTACCAAACCCAGGATTATTGCTCAAGCGCCTCTAGTTTATTCGCACTTTCCAGCACGGTGGCGCCGCCGCGCGCCTTTCTTCCGAAGCTGTTTTTAGATGATCGGCGTCCTGGGCGAAGGCAGCCAGAGCGTTCGGAAATGTGAGGATTGAGGACGCAAAAGCAAAAGGCAGTCGAATGTGCTGTGTACAGCAGTATAGAAATCGCTTAGTGCCGGGAAAAGTCAGCGTTCATACCTTTCGTGGAGATAAAGCCAGAAAGGTTTGGATATGCTCCGCATTGGAAAAGGTGTCAGCAACACAATGGGGTTCGCAGTAGTCACTTCACGAAAGCTGACTTCTTCTAGAGCAAAATTCGGAAGTTTAGTTCGCTCTCTCGTTATTGATGGTGTGTTTTTCGTGCAAGTTGAGTGTGTCGTTTATTAATAGATGGACTGCAGGCCCTGAAACCGCGGTTGAAGAAAGGCGCCGCCACATAACATTCCTATGCGCACGCACGAGAAGAAAGTGAAGCGAAGAACAAACAGGAGAACGTCATTATTCTTTCATTAACGTGCTGGTTTCTTTTAATAAATGGTGCATTCCAGTTGCATTGCGTGCTTTGTTAGGTTGTTTGTGCTTCGTTCTCTTTTTAGTATTATGTGTGATTACTGTTTTGAATTTGCTGCTTTTTTTTTCTTTCTCAAACCCCCACAGGAATGGACGATGTAGGTATTTCTAATAAATAAATGCACTTGTTACTGCGGCATCGTCGTTTCCGACAGCGCGCTGAAAGCACAGCACAGCTGATGTAACAGGCCCTGCCGTAGAGGCGTCAGCGTTTGATATTTAGTTTCTGTATTTTTATTATTACCTGTAACCTGCATAAACGCCGTTGGAGCTTTCCTTGTAAAAATAGCCCACAAAATTATTATTTATTCCAATTATTCGCACTTAACCCAACACAATTGCGTATGTGGGAATAACAAAACGCTGTGCTCGGTATCGAGCTCCGCTTGGCGCCTAATAAATATTCGTAAAGTGTGCTTGAACAATTCTACGAGCATGGAGGGAATGTAGCATCCTTTATAGAACCTGCAGTGCCAACAAAAGTTCACGCAGTGCGGTTGGCAGCTTGCGGGGATTTGTTACAGCTTGGACCTCTCGACTCGTTGGACCTTTTGACTCGCCTCAGCCGCGACCTCTTGACTCATTGGACCTCTTGACTCGGAATCCTCGCACCAGGCGCGTCGGGTGTCAAGTTCGGGAGCGGACCGTAAGCGGCCGGTTGTAAATCGCTGGGCAGACTCGACGCAAAGACGCGAAATGTCAAAGTGGCGGCGGCCACTTTTAGATGCAGAGCATCTGATTCACTCGACTTGTCCCTCCGGCGTCGTCGTCGTTGTTGTCGTCGGCGTTGTCCACCCCTCTGCCATTCTCCTCGCCGCGCGAGCTGCGCTCTCCGCCGCTCTCCGCCGCTCACCCCCTCTCCTCTCCGATAACGAACACTCTCTCGCGAGGGGCATTGGATTGGATTGGATTTGATTGGATTGGATTGGCTTGGCTTGGCTTGGATTCGGTTGGATTGGATTTGGATTGGATTGGATTAAAGTGGATTGTGTTGGATTGCGTTGCGTCATAGCCGCGGCACGTTGCGTCATAGCCGCGGCAGACGCGCTGGGGCCGGCGCATGTGCAGTACTCTCTCTTCCGCGGTTTCCTCTCCTTCGGGCGCGCTGCGCATATAACCGGTGTGCCGTTCTCCGGCGAAGCAACATCCACGCTTGGCTCAAACACCTAGAGTCCACGCCGCTTTACAAGTACGCCAACGTCGTCATCGACTGGGACCAGCTTACGCAGTCCCCTCAACGTTATGAGCGCCATAAAACGCGTTCCCTTCGCCGCTCCGCCTATGCGTCGCATCTACACAGGGGTTCCCGCGAGGGGAGGTGGGAGTTTTCTTTAAACAAATCACGACACTGTGCCGGTCTGTTTTGAAATGGGGAATTCGGGTAATGACCGGAAGCAGCTGCAGGTGGCTGCTGAGAAGCTGGGATGAAGCGATGGCGGCGATCCGCGTAAACAAACTGCGCCAGCACGACACAGATGTGCATTGGAACGACGGTTCGGGATTTATTGCTTTCGGTCCCTGTGAGGCTACTCCTAAATCAGTGTAACAACGCGTAAGACTTGGGTAGTTTGTTGGTTTTTAGTGTCGCGGCTTCCGGTGCGAATCCTTTCTGAGTATTGACGTCTAGTTTGCGTGGGAATGGGAAAGGAGTATTGGACAAGGGGTGGGCCAATTGCCTAATTATGAGCTCCGCCTGTGGGTGGCTGTGAGGCCTATGAACGGCCAGAACTGTTAATTATGTGCCTTCCTCTCTTTCTTGGGTTACGCCCTCTTTGTGGGCGGGTTTTTCTCAATAAAATCAAGGTGTTTGGAGTTTTTTGGGAGAGCTGAGCGGACAACGGGGAGTCCGCTAGCTAACTTGTCATGCCTTGTAAACTGCAACTGTAAATAAATTGTAAATAGTCGTGTGGTAAATCGTCGTCGGCTATGTGCCTCTGATCATCGAGCCGTCTTCAACATCTTTCACCCATCGACCGATCCTCGGCTAGCGTCCAGACTAGCGGGAAACTTAACTGGCGTACAAGACCGACCTGGAGATTTTTAAACTCGACATCTACCATCACACTTCTGGATCTTGGGGTTCATAATACAGTGGAGGAGCTGTGGGAAGCTCATAGGATAGCCCAAATTAAGCGGCTAAACCAAACATCCAATCGAAAGTGGCTACTGGAGCAGCCAGGGCCGCTATACGATCTTGCCCTAGACATGAGAGAAAAAATTGCAATCAGTCGGATCCCTAGGAATATGCACCTCATGCATAATGCCCTGAGATAAAGAGGCAGGCCCGAGCCCCTGGGGCGACTGCGGGACGGCAATCGGGACACCCCATATGTGGACGCCGTCGGACCTCAAAAGGAAAAGATGGTAGCGGCAGTAACGGCACCGTATGGAAGAGTTGTAAACTCAGCTACCCTAAGGACAAAAATCGCCACCCAGGGGAAGAAGCAGCCATCGCCCTGGCCATCGCTTCCAACCTTAAGTCAATAAATTTCACTGATTCGCAAGAGGCTTCCAGAAACTTTCTACGGGGCAATGTCTTCGAAATCCCTCACCAAAGTCTTTATAAACATCCACCGGAAAATGAGTTCTTCATATGGACGCCAGGACGCACGTGTCAAAAGGGGAACGAGGCCGCCACCGATGCCACAGCCCGATGTCTTATCCCGGCCCCCTTGTACCAATCCCCGTCCGTGGACATGGTGACCGCAACCTTCACCGAAGATTTAAGCGTACTAAGACTTAACAGAAGAACAGATCCACCACCACACAAAGGCCTCACTAAAGAAGACGAGCACACTTTAAGGAGATTACAGACACACTACCCACACTGGCTGAACTACACTCCTGGTACCCCGCGCTACATTCTCCTTTTTCCCAGCACTGCCGGGAGAGTGTGGACGCGTATCACACAGTGTGGGCATGCCAGTACGTACCAACCGTGCACCCACTCCCAAACACGTCAAGCGATGACCTGCGCAGCGATGACCCTGTCTGCCAGCGATAGCTGCTCGAGAGAGTCATAGCGGCGTTGGGGGCCAGTTGAATCCCGGAATTTGCACATTCTTTCCTCCCTCTTTTTTGTTTCTTGAATGAAGACATTTTTAATCAATCAATCATTGTCTTTGCTATAACAATTTTTTATGTGTTGTTCGTAAGCTTTCTCCTATTTCCAATGTTTATCACTGGCATGGCACGAACGTCGTTCGTTTTACTTCTGTTATTCAATTTCGACAGCTCGGCTAACTCAGTCTGATCCGTTGTACTCGAAAACTTCATGTGCCTACGTTTGACAATTAGTTCCTTCGTTTTCTTTGTTTTCCAGTTTGTTTCCTACATGCTACTTCTCCCACAGCTGCTGCTGATTATATGGTTGCTGTTGTTAGGTTGTCATTTCGAACGTCTATACACCGTCCTCGTCCTCCCCGGTTCAAAGCGCGAATTCGTTGTGAATGGTTATTTTAAAATCCTGCGTCCTGGATCCGACTGGTTCCATGTCGGGTTTCTTACTTTTCGCAAGGTTCGTTCTTTGCCTTTTCAGATTCGGGCCTGCTTTGCACCTAACAAAAAATATGATCGCTGCTCCGAATGTTGCTTACTCAGTGGATAAGGCGTTGTGCTGCTGAGCACGAGGACGCGGGTTCGATTCCCGCCGCGGCGGCAGCTTTTCTGATGGAGGCGAAAAGCAAAAACGTCCGTGTGTCCGAGATTTCGGCGCACGTTAAAGATCCCCAGGTCGTCAAAATTAATCCGGAGCCCTTCCCTACGGCGCGTTAAGCGCTACAATCAATCAATCAATCAACCAATCTATCAGTCAATCGAATTTTGGTTAGCACCTCCACGTTCTACAGAATACCTGAGTTGTCACTTAAAATCAAGTCAATTTCGTTGTTTTACCGTTGGGACCTTTCTATGTCCATTTCCACAGTGTTTCGCTTGCAGAAGAATGTGTTCATTATTCTCAAGTTGTTTCTCTACGAAGATCCCACCAGTGCATCTCCTCGACTGTTGCGACTGCCTATTCCATAGTTTCCCACTTACCTTCCTCCCATTTGCTTCTCACCTACCTTTTCTTTAAAGTATCCCATCACAATTGTGAACTGCGTTGTTCCCGTCTTCACTGCTGACTCGACGGCCTCGTAGAAACTGTCTACGGCCTCATCGCTGTAGCTAGCTGTCGTCGCGTCGGTTTGTATGTACTCTCTTTAGCCTGTATCACTTGTTTGCTTGATTACCACTACTGCGACTATTTCGTTAATGCTGAAAAACTCCTGCACGTTTCCTGCTATTTATCTCTGGATTAGGAATCGCACTCCATGTTCTCTCTTCTCTTGTGGTCCACTGTAGCTCAGAATATGCCTGCTAGTGAGCTCAATGAAGCCTTCTCCTGTTCTAACTTCGCGTGACCCAATGTCCCAATTAATGTCAGAGAGCTCCTCTAGTAATGAAGCTAAGCTTCCCTCGCTAGACAGAGTGCGTCCGTTGGAGGTTGCCAGGGTCAAGTTCCAATGGCGGCCTGTTCGGAACCAAAGAGTGTTAGACCCTCTGCTGCATCGCTGTCCTGACCGCTCCCGTGGATAGGTGCTCTACAGCTGCGGGCAACTGAGGGCCGAGAGTTGAGTTTATTAGTTATGGTAGACAGAGACAGAGAACACACTTTTATTGAAGCCCAATCCGACTCTCTGTGTGGAGGCAGACCAGTGGGGAGACTCCTTGACTGCCTCCCCACTGGGGAGACCAGTGGGGAGTCAGTCCGGGCCCGTCTTACCAGGTTAAGCTGGGAGCCGGGTTCAGAGCTGGACAGCTGCGCCGCCCACTGTGATGGGGAGGGGTGGATTGGGAGGTAGGTCGGGTGTGTGGGAGCACTGCCAGACTATGTGATAAAGAGTACACTTTTCGGGGCAAAACTTGCACTGTGGTGAGTTGGCGGTAGAGTGTACTAAAAGTTTTAGTGCACTCTATAGTCAAGGGAGGTGGCTGGATGTGAATGTGGATGTGGTTTTTCCCTTTGTAACGGGCGGCCAACCGTGATGGGTGCCTAGCCAAAGTTCACACGGTAAAAAACAAAGACACTAAACACACATACAAAAACAAAAACACAAAGTAGCAAAAGTAGCAAAAACACCAAAGTTGCGGGCAGCAACTACACCAGGGTGGCCAGATCCTTCTCGGGTGAGGGAGTGCTGTTTGTGTCCGTGAAATGTTTCCTAGCGCGGTTGCACCTATCTAGCTTTGCCTGTTATGTATTAGGGATGACGGTTACTTCGGCAGCAGGGCGCCCTCCAAACCTGCGTGGGCTGTGCTGAAGCAACGCGATGCCCTACTGCCCGTAGCGCTGTCGTCCAGGCGTCTCGCCGCCTGTTCGTCTAGGGAAGAATTCATCTTTCGCGGAAGCTTTCAAAAGCTCGCGCAGTGCAGAAATTCTATCCCGCGCCACCTTTATAAGCCAATTGCCACGGCGGCACCGGTTAGAAAACTGCCCGCTTTCGCCATTTATTCATTGTTCATTTTTTCGTCCTGTGATTTTTCCAATCAAGCCTCCTGAATAGCCCGTTCATGCAAGCCATAAATAATTTGGGGGAGACCGCCTTCTTGACTCTCGCCCTTATTTTAAGGTAACTTTGTAGTATTCCCATGTATACCGTTTGCATACATCTTACAATATCTTGCAGCGGCGGAGTGTAGGGCTCGGCCACACCATTCTCATGCACGCTAATGTAAGGTAGTCGAACATGTCAGCATTGAGTAAAACGCCTTTTCGTAATCAACAAACGCAACG
The DNA here is from genome assembly GCF_048455015.1 of Haemaphysalis longicornis. Classification (NCBI taxonomy): domain Eukaryota; kingdom Metazoa; phylum Arthropoda; class Arachnida; order Ixodida; family Ixodidae; genus Haemaphysalis; species Haemaphysalis longicornis. The sequence goes on along the minus strand of NW_027526385.1, from coordinate 176,898,187 downwards.
TAAAAAAATGGCCGCGTATCTGCTCATTTCCCCAGAAATGTCGACAAAAGGCGACAGTCTTAGTCGACATTTGCCAAGTAAACGCCTCCCTTCGCTTTCCTGCTCACTTCTCATGTTGTTCCTCTTGCGTCGCGCTCCTCCCAAGGTAAACGCGCCAAAGGTTTGCTCAAGTCAATTTAAATTTACCGCGTTCCACTGCTCCAGGCAGCGTATTTCCGAACGCTTCGCTGCACCATAGAGTTTCTTAAGCACCCACGTGACATGTCTTTTCGCGCAGTGCATAACGGTAGTTAGAAGCCGACACTGCCTGCGCCCCAACCTAAAGCGACCAAAAACAGCGAATCACCATTATTAAAAAAAACACGCAGACTTTTTTTAGAAAGAAAATAAATTTGGAAGAAAAGTTAAGCAGTGATAAAGAAAAGTAAGAGATAGACCTGCTGGGGCTCGAACCTAAGCCGTCAGCGCCAGTACTCAGTCAAGGCCACAGAGCCCGAACGGTGGTCTCGTTTTAGCAGGTGCTCGAAAGAATAGCGCGCGCAGTGACATCACACGTCACGTGAGTGCTCTGTGCAGCGAAGCGTTTGGAAACACGCAACCCGGGTCCCTCGCGTTATGAAGCTGATGTCAATGCGATTGCGCCTCTTCGGCACGGTAGAAGCAGTTTGGATGCGGAGACGGGGGACGTGCAAAATTGGGCAGAAAAAATATGTCTAACGACGACGATGGCTGAACGCGAAGCTTTCTTCGTGCGAAATCATAGTCAAAGCCGCTGCGGTCAAAAGTCCAAACTGCGTGCAAGTCAAAGTCCAAACCACCTGCGAGTGGAAGCCCTCACTCAGACGACTAACGAAACCCTCACGAGAAAGCGTCGCCGTTGTAAGACGGAGGGGTGCAAGATTTTAACGCGAAAGTGTTTTATTCTAGGATACACAAAGATTTAACTGACGTCATATCCGTCACGGAAATGACGCCAGTACACCTATGCCGAAGCGATCCGCCAGCAGGACGTCGCTCGCCCAGCAACCCAAAAGACCCGCAAATCATGCTCAGCTTTACATTTCGCTGCACATTTCACTTTCGCGAATTACCGATTCCTACGAGAGAGAAACAAACCGAGTTTTTTTTCTTTCCCTCCCCCCTCTCAAGTTCTTTCCCTCCCGTTTACCTCCTCCCACGATAAACACAGTGGAGGCTTGTTCAAGACAATTCAATTTTGCCGCGTTCCACTTTCTCCCGCGCCATCTGCTCGACATTTTAGTTACCTTTGAACTTGGAGCATTGCCACAAGGGGGCGTCGCGAGAGCGCTTTTTGCGCTTTGAGGCCAACACATTTTTTTTTTTTTTACTATGTAGGGCATCCCCTGCTTTCAGGAGAACGCCAAAGGTGTGTTGCTGCAATGGGTCCTCGGGAAACTGCTTTGATAAGGACACTTGGCCATACTATAGTTTCCTGTATAAGAACTGATTTGTGACGTATTTCCCGATCCCTTTTTCCTCCCCCATCCCCCATCCACAAGGCTTTTTAGCCTCCTCTCCACATTAGCGATTGATTAATTCATTCGCTGTTAACAGTGAATTGCCGAAAGTTAACAGAATCCTCGAACGATGCGTTTATATAGGCGAAGTATTTCTGAAGTACTAAATTTGGTGGCAATGTTCATACTTGTAAATCTTGTGAGAAAAAAAAAACGAGGCATATTTGAAGCATTTGTGATATTTCGCAAACATCACTTATGTATTAATGTCAAATGCTTCAAATATGCATTTTTGTTTGCTCAACAATATGTACAAGTATGAACACTGTCACCAGATTTAGCACTCCAGAAATATTTTGCCTATATAAACGCTTATATAGACACGAAATTTTCGTGTTACGTTTTTTTCGCTGCTATGCGTGCCTACCAGCGCACTAATCATAAAATGACACATTAGACGGTCGACCGCAGCGTAAACATTCATTTACGGGCGTCGTTTGTTCGTGTCAGTTTCGGCAGTATATTCCAGGCACTATAGTTTCGGTTTCGACAAAGCGAACGCCGAACGGCCGCCATGACAGGAAATATCACGTGACGTCACCATTCTTGCCGCACCGCTGCCGCTCAGTACGCGCGCGAGCGCACGCGCTCGCCCAGACCGGCCGAGGTCTTCACCGTCCCCACGCGCCCGGGCAGCATGACGCCAGTCCCAAAACCATGGCGTGTGCACACGCCGGGGCAGCGTGCGCCAACCACAGCAAACGCGTCGGCTTCGTCACGGGAGCTCCGACGTCGGCAGTTTGGGGCAAGTAGCAAATGATGTCATGTCGGCCCACTCTGGGCTTTCTCGTGCGGGCGACTTGCTGGGAGATATCTCCGGATAAAAAGGAAGCATTTTACATAGTTATCTCACCTTTGAAATTTCGTGTCAGTACACTAACTTTTTTGGCCGGGCGGCTGACTGGAGGGACAGACAGACATACAGGCCAAAATTTTCGCAATTGTGTAGCGCAAGAAAGACTCTCTTTAATAAGAAAGACAAATAAGCGAAGCCAATGATTGGTGTAGTTTATTACACGGAACCACAATTCTGATACACAGTATACGCCCCAACTGCTATTATCACAGGCGTACTTGTATTCAACAATCTTGAAAGGACGAAATGTCGTAATCTCACAAAAAAAGACAGCAAACGCCTACCATTCTGACATAAAATACGCCTTAACTGCCATATATTACACGCGTACTCGCACACAACAAATCTTGAAAGGATATAAATAATGGAATATTTAAAATAAAGACAGCCAACTCCAGTCTGTCTCGCGAGGTTCCTAGCGTCGCTTAGCACCAAGAATATCATCAAAGCCTCGCGCTCATGTTTTACTACTACAGCCACCTTCGGCATCATCCCTCGCCCTGATAAGTTCGCTTATGGCGGGGCCCGTCGGCGTCCATGTCCACTGTATATTGGCAAGGTTCCTGAGCAGTGGGGTGGCATATTTCCACTTCGCCCGCCTGCGATCATCGGTCTCGCGGGACAGACGACGCACCTCTTTGCCAGCGGCTGCCCTCGTGTCCGGGTCCGTACCTGTGGTGTCAACCTCCCGAACACGGTCCTCCCCTTGCTGGTCGGAGCACAAATCCACGAGTCCAGGGCCGTGTAAGCTTTGCCCTGAAACAGCGCTTCTTCTTGCGGGAAGCTCGCACCGGCCCGAGCACGGGCCTCCGATGTGCCATCCGGGGTCGAACTCTCCGTCTGCTGTTGACCCACGGAGAGTCGCTCTCTCGCTGCGGTACAAGGATGCTCCTCGCAGTCATGACCTCCAGGAGGACCCTCCTGTGACACGCTGAAGTCGTGCGTGAGTTCCGTCTTCAACGACACCTTGGATGACGTGTCCCCTTCGGAATTCGACCCCAAAGGGCGTTCGAGCTGCGGGCCCCCGATGCGCATTACCGGATCAGAAACGTCGTCCTGTGATTTCAGCGCGTCAGATGCATCAGCTGTTTCCTGTGGTTGAGCTCCTTCGCGGATGCCGCAGTGACCGCTGGGGCATTGGAAGGTCGATTCCAGCCACTGCTGAACGTTAGAAGCGCTGTCCGGTGCACCCGCAAGCAACGCGCCCATCGGGTTTGCTGACAACCCGGGATCAGTATGACTAGTGGACACACCTGGGGTCCCTCCACTCTTCCCAGTTCCTTCCTCCCAGCGGCTTTCGGAGTGGACGCGAGTATGATCACGGGAAGATGCTTTCTCCACACCAGGTGTCACGGCATCGTTCACATCAGTGTAAGAGAAATCCTCTAAGAAGAAAGGCTCCATGAAGATGTCACTGTCGTCCTGTGCGGTACTAAGTTTGGGCTTTGCCCACCACACGTTTGCGAGGCAATCAAAGCTCGAAGAAGTGCTACCTTCGTCTGCTTCAGTTGGCTCACGGGACGGTGACCCTGTGACGGCTGCGGAAACTTCCTGCCCCTCTTCAATCTCTTTCTCGTTAGCTAGGAGACTAGCTTCATACGCTTGAGCTGGCTCAGCGGACGGTAGCCCTATCGCGGACGGGAAAACGTCCTGCCCGTCTTGTTTGGGTTCCCCGTTAGCCAGAAGACTATCTTGCTCAGAGCAAACAGTCTGGTTTGGGCTGGAGTTCAAAGCCGAATCCTCGGCGCTCATTTTCTCGGGGGATACCTCCGCCGCACTGTCTGCATAGCTTACAGTGGTGGTCGAGTCAGGGCTGGCAGTTCGCGTGACTGCGTCGGTAGAGTTCACATTTACGAGATCAGAGTCACTAGCTCCGTCTTGAGGCGCAAAATCATCTTGTGTCACGCAAGAGTGCTCATTTGCAAGGACCATCTGTGTAGTTTGCTCAGCTGTTGGCTGCGGAGGCGTTTCTTCACTTGGCAGTAGGGTGGTTGAGACCCCAATCGCTTCAGCACGTTCGGCTGTTCGCTCCCTTTCGCATATCCTTGGTCGAAAATTCTTCAACCCCAGTGTCCTAGCTTTCTGTCTCGTAGGGCTCCCTCCGACGTGCTTTGCCTTCCTCGAGGACCTGGAACGACGGTGTGCATTAGCATCCGGTCTATCTGCCATTCCGTGTTCTTCATTTTCTCGCGTCGCTGAGAAACGGCGCCCGTTGCTCGAACCTACTGCTCTGCCTCGCCCGGGTGTTCTTTTAACGGTCTTGGAGCTCGTGCGACGCCGATTCACGGCGGCTGCGCATGAAGCCCGTTTCTTAGCCCGAGAGTCACGTGAGGATATTTGGCGCCGTTTCTCATTTTCCTCAATGCGTTTTGATGACCTCTGACGGCTTCGCCACCTATGTTCAACGCGTTTACCCGACGTCGATGGGACTTCGGCCCAAGGAACTTGATTTTCCCTCGCCGGCGTGGCGGAGCCAGTCGAACTGAAGGACGACCGCCGTCGCCGGACTTCGGTTCTTCTTTCTTCTTCAACGGGCGTCCCACTGCGCGACCTCTTCCCGTTGACCGTTTCCCCCGCGAGAGTGTCTCGGCGATGGTCAGGGGCCTCCGATTCACTGGAGGGCTTGTCGCTGTCTGGATGGTCGCAGTGCGACGCGTCTCCTTCTGGGTGAACCACTTGGAGACCCTCATCTGGTGCCGGGTCGTCATGGGGCGTGTCTTGCTTTGGATGGGGCTTATGAGGGGCATTCCGTTTGTGGGACGATTTGCCACCTCGAGGAATAGGCGGGCGCCGGTGAAAAGCGCCCCGGTGTCCCTGTTCTTGAGGCAACCGACTGAAGTGCCACGGGCGAGGTCCGGTCCAGGGTGGAACGGGCGGTGTGGCTTCTTGACAGTCACGCCACGGCGGTTTGCCTAGAAGCGACGGCCGTTCGAACACCGGGATCCGGGGCCCACCTTCACAGGGCGTCGGGAGTAGGCCTAGAAGCGACGGCCGTTCGAACACCGGGATCCGGGACCCACCTTCACAGGGCGTCGGGAGTAGTCCTGTCCAGGGTGGAACGGGCGGTGGGCCTCCTCGACAGTCACGCCACGGCGGTTGGCCTAGAAGCGACGGCCGTTCGAACACCGGGATCCGGGGCCCACCTTCACAGGGCGTCGGGAGTAGTGCGCCCCTGGTTGATCCTGGGAACAGCGGCATCCAGCCCCGGGGGCCCCGGTGGGGAGGCGGTGGAAAGCGGCAGAAGTTTCTGGCACCGTTGTCCCGTTCGAAGGCAAAATCTCCCTGCGTGCAATCTTCGAAGGTGCCGGGTGGCGCATGGTGCGGAGCATGAGGGCCGTGATGACTGCCCCGTGGGCCTATAGGGTGGGCGATGTACCCCCCGCGACCACGAGCGGAGAGACATCGGGGATCCTGCGGTGAAAAATTCGCGTTTTAGCACAATATACTCATGAAGTGAGAAATGACGTTAGGTGCTTGCACTTAGTATACTGCAGTGAAAAGAAAACCATCAAAAATCAGGCGTGGGCGAAGCAGTCAGACAGTGACGTGCCAAGGCGAAAGCCAAGGTGTTCCGTCAGCGTGCATTTTGTTAGACCACAGCTCATTCTAGAAACACATTCAGATCGGTCGAATCACGTTCGAATAACATAGGTGACTGATGAGTGCACGGTTACTAAGAGCTAACATCAGCAAAGTTAGGTGAAAAGTCTGCTCTCATTGCAGTATAAGATAGCTGTGCACGCGGCTGGGCGCGCTCACATCAAGCCAAACAAACCAACAACCGAGAATTCGTTGCTGCAGTGTGTGGTAGATGATGATAGTTGTTTGTTTAATGGCGCTAGGCTACCAAAGGGCGAAGGGCGCGAAAAAACTAACTATTTAAATAAAAGTGGCGAGATAAACAAAGAAGCGCGTCAATAAAATCAGGCAAAGTGCAGTGGGTCGAAAGAAAATGAAGATGGGTAGTCTTTAGAGCCAAGTCGTCATAATGAACGACATAAGACCTAAAACGCGTTTAAGATAAAAAAAATTGAGCGTCAGATAAATCTTGAACGTTGCGTGGAATGGAATCTGTTGTCCGTGGAGTTCTGGGAGGTGTTTGCGTTGGGTTATAATATAGGGTCCAGTGCATTTAGAAAGGATGCAGATTGCAGAAAGGTGTTCGCCACACTTCCTACACAGGGGTCTGGATGACCCTGTAAGCAGGTGCAAGTCGGTGGCATGTTTGCGGCCTAACTTGAATGAATCTGTTTTGCCTGTTATGTATCTACATATAATATAGTTTTATAACGTGCAGTTTTTACAGCCGTGCTGTCTAGGCTTTTGGTTGCGACGTCCATAAACAAAGGATACCAGGAAAATGCCGAGCGCACGTGTGCATGCGTCTCGTGAGGAGCGCCTGGCGTCGTTCAGGCTTGCGTGCGGGATTGCGCCGCGTGAGGGGCTCGCAAAAAAGAAAAATAGCGACCGCCAGTCAGCGTTCGAGCAAACAAAACAAATGTCGCCTGCTCGTGACGTCACTCGCTCCGCGTTGTTCGGGCAACTACCTGCGCTCATAAAACTCAGAACCACCGTGGCGGCGGCTGCGGTGGAACTCTCCGACGATGTACCGCGCACATGGGGGATAGAGCGACTAAAGAAGATCCGGACGCCTTGCTTATCAGAGAGCGCGCCGCACTGCCAGGCTAGATGCAATCTCCAAGAACTACTACTACTACTACTACTACTACTACTACTACTACTACTAGTAGTAGTAGTAGTAGTAGTATAATAGTAGTAGTATAATAGTAGTAGTAGTAGTAGAAATAATTAGTAGTAGAAATAATGGCGCTCGTGGAGTAGAAACTCCACGAGCGCCATTATGTCACTCAGAACCATTTACCCCGTGTATATATGGCGCTCGTTGGAAGAACAAATCAAACGCAGCGATTTATTTGCACAGTGCCCTGTTTAGTCTGAGTATACTTCATCATCCGTCGCCGCGGTCTAATGGCGCTCGTGGAGTTTAGCTGAGATGAACACAGATCGACTGTGACATCAGGCTCACACCTATGTGCAAACTGGCCTTGATTATTTTTGCCTGTTTGAGTGTACTATGTATTCTGCTAAGACTTATGAAGTCCTCGTCGCATAACAGCTGTTTTATGTCAGGGTAGGGGAGACGTGGTACGTCTCGGAGGGCGGCAACTACGGCATTCTGGATAGAATTTCAACACGGAAGTGTTTTATGACGGGGTACAGCAAGACCTCACCGTCGTCATATCCGTCACGGTAATGACATCGCCAGAAAAAGTTCTACTGACGCGGCTGCACTAGGATTCGAGCCCACGATCACTATGGCCGCAGCGGGAGCTGTGTAACGCACTGCCAACTGGGTTGTGGACTCCATCCTGAAAAGCTCTACGAACGCGCCTTATATCCTTCCCTATAACATCCTCTATGCAGATGGTGCTGCCGTCTAGGAGAGGTGAAGCGAAGTAGTGCGTCGTGACGCTAATTAGCGTCGATAGCCGGCGCATCGATAGTGCAGAGCATAGCAGTGTAAGCTGTGGTGTTTATCCGCCGCCTATGCTGCGGGTGTGATGGCCCAGTGCACGGCGGAGCAATATTCCCCCACTGTGGCCCCGTGTGAGAAAACTGCTGGATTAAGAAAGAAAGGCAACGACGCCGACTGGCGAATGTCGCGTGCCTGACTGTTTTAATGCGACGAGAGGCAAGGCAGCGGGAAGCGGAACGCGTTCACGCATTCACGGGTATACGAACTCTGCCTCTCGCATTCCACAAGCTGAGCTCGTCGCGACGCAAGCGCCCGCCGTACACGCCGCCGAGCAGGACCGAAGTGGTGGCACCTTTTTTGAAGCGACCGGCCAGCGTGACGTCGCTCGCCAAGCACACCCACAAGACCGCTGCCGACCCGCAAATTATGCTTCTTTCGCTGTACCGGGCCGTTACTTCACCAAACAATTCGCCGACAACCCGTTCGGTTTCGTTCACACGGTTTGCCAGCGCCTGGTGTTTCAATCGGATTTACGCAATGCTCCGGCGCGTGTAATCCAGTGTGTAACGTTGATGCGTCTGACGGTGCCATACCGACGATATATATATAGCGATGTGCAAGTTCATATCGATGCACAATAAACATTCAACTGCTCCTCTGACGTCACATTTCCCTTTTGTGTTTTACCGATTCCTGTGAAAGTACGATCGACCAAATTTTTTATAACCACTATACAGAATTTCTCAGTAAGAACAAAGAACGACGTGCAGATTCTTGCAAACAAATTTTTGCCAATTCCCGATGCATCGAGACTTCTCTGCGCACAGAGCCCGAGACTTGCGACCCTCGCACTGAAGCACAGACCCTTATCAAGAATCTGTCCGAGCTTGAAACGGCATTCATGCAAACATTTCGGGATGAGATTTTGGAGCAGTTAGGTAAGGCAAATTTTTACTCTAGAAACCTGCTTAGACCCTTCAACGGCTGTGGAATTGCTGAATTCTTTAGGCGGGTTAGTGGGATCTCTGCGACTCCAGTAGCAGGTTTTGTGGGTGAGGGCGAAGTCACTAAGCGTATATAGGTAGCATCTATAGCGCTACCACATGGAGCGATTTTTCCGGCGACGCGACGAGCGACGCAACTAGGATCCGCAGTCGCTGATCTGAAGTAGCTCGCCGAAGATGCATGACAGCGACGGCTCGAGCGACTGAGGAAGGCGTACCACTCACTGAGAAAAAGACGACCTCTTCGTAGCATATGACGACGATTAATAGCACCGCAAGCACGCAAATAAACAATGATACTGAAACATAACTACGTGTCCGGGAATGCTCACCTACAACATCTTCGCAATTCAAGTATCGCGCGTGAGTGCACGCTTCCCTAAATTTTGTTATATTAATGTAACGCAGTGTCTAGAGTGTCGTCCGACGGCACTCTAGCTGATCGTTGCAGACATGGCTGGAGTGCCCTCCGACGACATTCGAGTATTTAACACTAGGCTAGCACCTGCCAGAGTCTGTCGTTGTAGTGTAGAAGATCCGTCTTAGCTTCTTGATCAGTGGTTCGAGACCGGCTCTTTCGTCGGTTGTTGTTTTTTTTTTATTTAATTGAAGTGTAATTTTTATGCCTTATGGTTAGTTTTGGTGTTTTAAATGATTTCTTTGTGAGCGTTAGGGTATCTTATGTTACGTTCAGGACAGATTGCCTAGCTTTACGTTATCTAAAGCGATGTACTGCCAGACGTGGGAATTTTGTTATAAAACGCCGGTGGACGTCGATATAGTGGAGTGCTTATAATACGGTCGGACGGCACTCTAGACAAGGCCTTAATGTAAAGCGCAAATGAAGTCGTTCTTTGTTCCCATTTTGTGCCCAGTGACGAAGTTTTAGTCTAGCTTGATTGCATTTTTCTGGTTACATATGTCACAAAAACTAACATATTTCCGCATATACCGGTTAGTCTACCGAAAAGCTCTGATAAGATCTCTGGACACAAGGCGCGTGCGTGAAACCGTGGTTTAGTTGTGTCAAAACGGTTACTTCAAAATTAAAGGAAATGTTCTAGATAGGAGGATACACGCATTCATAATGGAGAAGGCATACAATGGCATTTTTTAATCGCATAACTACGTGACGGTATACATTTAGACCATTGGCACGTGCGTTTACTGAGTGCGCGAGAAATCGCCTCATGGCTTTGTTCTCCGTTTGCGATTTGAGTCTGAAGATTTGACGATCGATTGAACGCACTTTCAGAGAAGGTCTTTACGCACTTCTAGCTTTCGCGCTTCTCTCAACTTTCGTTAGGGAGGGATGGTAAATTTTTATTTTATATGATTCGTATGCGTATTTTTCAATATTCAAAGGTTACGACTGTACGTACGTTTTGTTGAATTTTATGCTTGCATAATTTCAAGCCTTCAAGTTTAATAAAATGCTTCTTAGAATAAAACAGCTACTCGTATTTTATTTAGCACCAATATCCTCGCCAAAAGACGAGCATGCTGCGCAGTGTGAGCTAGGTCGTGGCTCGAATGAGGATAGAATGGGAGAAACCAGGGTTCGAGAATTTAAAGCGTTCGATAAATGAGAAAACTCAGGTTACAGTGGATCAGGACAGAGGAAGGAGCACGGGGAGAAAACGCCTGACGCGGTGCACAGGCGTGGGCGCGACTCTCTCGGGCGAAGAGCACACACGCACCACGCAAGAGTGAAAACCCGAACATGAAAGGAGGCGCTCTGGGATCTTCGGAGCGAACAGATGCGCTTCACTTCGGCTCCCGAGGAATGTTCAGTCTCGCGGGGAAATTTTTGATTTGTGTTAAATCCAAGTGGTCTACGAGTTGCAGTATATCATCCGCTGCATATTGTGGGCATTATCCTCTATATTCTTAATCCTTGCCATTAAGGAATAATAGAATAACGCTCCGTCGTTATTCTCACTGCTCTCGCGCAGCACCGAACTGCCCTGCCGAGAGACTCTGCTCACAACGGGTTCGAGAGCGAGCCACGACTCTCGCCGCGTGTGTACGTTGTCAATCACTTCACCGGGAAGCGAGATATTTCATAGTACAGGGGTTTATTACGCGGACAACCACGATACAAACACTACACTGCACTACGCACCTAGCCCCTGGGGCATATACACCCGTCAGCGTGTGCCCAGCCCGTAGTCGGGCAGCAGTTAGCGTCCGCCGGCGTTGGCCGGCCGCAACGCTCGCTGACGTAGGGGAAGGGGGCTCTCTGTGGCCGCTACACATTTCCAAGCCACTGGACTCACCGGGCGGCATTGGCGCTCGTCCGCTGACCTTAGACGGCGCAAGCCGTCACATCGCGGACGCGGGGGCAACCCACCAAGAAGTGGAATATGCCCGCGGAGACTCGCCGGGCATCCTAAATAAACGCACTGATGCAAATCGAGGCATGCGCTAATCGACACGGTGGGTGCCGTGACCCACGGAAGTGGGAAACAACGGCCAATGCAAGAAACGGCCAGAAGTGGCCGAAGGGCATTTACGTACCGTGCGATCGCAGCGCATCACAAGGGCGGTCTCTCCTGCGCGCATCCCCCGTCGCCTCGTAGGGAGAGGAGGGAAGCGCGCGAGGATCGCCCTCGCCCCACCAAGGAGGAGGACGTCGCTAGCGCCTCCTCGCCCCGATATGAGGGGCTTGGCCCCCACAATATTGATACCAAATTTACCCCAGAGGACCCCCAATTTATGAATTTATCGGACTTTGTGTGTTCGGAAGCCACGCCTAGGCTTAGCAACGCCTGATCGAACCCGCTTCGGGCGGCCCCGGCCCAGCGGGCAGCCATTCATCGGTGCGCCATGGACACAACCACGGAAATGGACGTGAGGCCGGCTTCAACATCGAATGGAATATAACTAGGCAACCACGAGGGAAGGACTAGTGTTGAAGTGGCCGTTGAGGACTTCGTGCCCGGCGACACAGCGGGTTGGACGGCCCTCGGCAAGCGCATCAAGCGGTCCAGCACGGAATCGAAAGCTGGTGAGTTGATTACAACAGAACGCCAATCTCGGCCAAGGGAACGTGTATACTACGTAAAGAGAGTGACGGCAGCTATAACGAGAGCCGCGCGCATGCCGGCATTGCCAAAAGAGGGTGCGAAGATCATTGTTAGACCACGTGGCGGCCTAAGATCGCCCGCACGGAAGCTACGACCATAATGACAGCCATAATAACGGCAGCAAAGGTGACTAAGGAAGAAGCGAGAGACGACACGATCTGCTCTAATGCGACACAAAACATCATTGTCGTGAGCACTCCGGACGAGAGACGGGTGTGCATGTACAACAGAATGAAGAGCCTGATCATCGGAGGAACAGCACATGAAGTGTGGACGTATAGGGCTGCCATGGAAGACACCTCGAAGGGAGTCATCAAGGGGGTAGACATCTCCGACACCCCAGAAGATATCAACAATAACATCGTAAGCCCGGCCAACCCTACTGCAGTACAGGCGCATCGGGCTGGGCCGATGGGTCTCCCAAAGCTCGAACCCCCACTTTACCCCCCTCTCACCCTTCCAACACACTTACACAAAGTGAAAGCGCAATTATCCAAGAACTGAAAAAGATTATAGAAATGCAAAACGAACAGATCAGAGAACTGATGCTAAAGCTAGAGAGCGTAACCAGTAGCAAGAAAAACAGACGCGAACTAGAACACGAAGATCCACCGGTAGGCAACACAGATGAAGGACCACGTAAGCTGCCAAGGAGGAGGTCACCGTCTGTGACACCTGCCCAGCCCGTGCAACACACCGAGACACAAGCAATGGAAGCTGATGAACAACCGCAGCAAACCCCACAACAAGGCAGCGCGAACGCTGAGAAACAGCCTCAGCTAACCCCCGGAGAGTCAGCCATACTAGCAGCACTAGGCAGGCTAGAGGAAAGGATGACCGCCATGGAGACCAAACACGACCGGCTAGCTACCAGAATGAACACCCTGGAAGCCAAGTTAAAGCACGGATCACTCAAGAGGGCACGCACAGAGCGACTCAGAGAGGCGATCGCGAAGAGAAGAGGCCAGGCAGACATCGACCATAAAGATGAACCAGAACAGACGCAGTAAGCCCGGGCGGGGTAGGGGCGAGGATGAGGTCCATCAACCCGATATATCAATAGAACTGTCGCAGCATCAAGGACAAAGAAATGGAACTCATCCTCCACATAGGGGGACAAGACAGTCACCGACAACCACTGATATTAGCGTTACAGGAGACCAAAGTCAAACCTCGCATGCTAGGGTACATCACATACACCGACCCAACAGGGAAGAGCACCGCCGTCCTAGTCCGAAACACAGTAGCAGCAACCCAACACGTCACAGCACAACACGGCTGCGACCACGTCCTCATCGAAATACACGCAAGAGACATTGGGCACGCCAAGAACGTCTTCATCCTAAACATTTATTGCCGACCAGGAGCCAGACATCAGTACGATTTTGAAGCCATTTTGAAGGAAGCGAAGGGTGTTGCCAAAGATCGACCGATCATAGTGCTCGGAGATTTTAACGCCCCGCACCCTACATGGGAATACAAAGAAGGGTCCAGAAGGGGCAAGGACCTAATCCGGGCAATGGAGAAGTACGATGTTCATCTCATTAACGAGCCCGACACGCCCACGCGAACCGGTAACAGCGTTAGTAACGACACAACACCGGACCTCACGTGGGCTTCAGGGCCGCTGCAAATCGCGTGGAGATGCGAAGACGTGGATCTCGGGTCAGGCCACAAGATAATTAGCTTGTAAGTTCACGGACCCCAGTACAAGGCAGTGTTCGGCAAAGCCAGAATAACAGACTGGGACAAAATGAGAAAGTACACGCAAGAGCGAAACAAGGAACAAGAACAGCAGGAAGGAGACGCGGAGACTTACGAAGAACAGTACGAGGAGTGGGCACAACGTCAACAAGCCACACTACGCAAATTCACCCAATAGATCACCACGACAGCAGCCACACCCTACATTGACGCCAGACTCTCCAAACTGTGGGCAGCCAGACACTCACCACTCGAAGGTGGAGAAGACAAAGGCGCAACAAGGGGCTGGCTAGGCGTATCGCTCTGTTAAACAAAGAAATAGCAGCATACGCCGCCAAGCTCTGCAGGGAAAGCTGGCACAAAATGTGTGAAGGTATGCAAGGGCAGGGGCAAGACTTGGAAATTGCTAAGACATCGTATCGACCCGACGCACAGTGAATTGACCACCAACCGGAATTTAATCAAGGTCATCAATAATTATGACGAGGACAGAAGCAAGCTACTCAAAGATCTACAGGACAAATATCTACAAACAGAAAAGGGAACGCACCCACCCATGAAGGAATACACGGAAATTCCTAATGAAGATCTCGATCGACTTTTTACCATCTCTGAATTGATTGATTGATTGATTAATTGATTGATTGATTGATTGATTGTAGGGGTTAACGCGCCGACGCAACGAAGGCGATAAGGCGCGCCGTCGTGAAGGGCTCCGGATTAATTTTGACCACCTGGGGATCTTTAACGTGCGCCGAAAACTCGTACACACGGGCGTTTTTGCTTTTCGCCTCCATCAGAAAAGCGGCCGTCGCGGCCGGGAATCGAACCCGCGACCTCGTTCTCAGCATCGCAAACCATCTCTGAATTTGGGCAGCCATAGATGCAAGCAACAAGAAAAGTGTCCCAGGGAATTACTCCATTACATATAAACTGCTATCAAATATGTGTGGCCGAACAGCAACGGAGCTACTGCAACATGTAAACAGGGCGTGGAAAACAGGAACATTACCGAAAGAATGGAAATCAGCAAATATCAAATTCATTCCTAATTAAGCCTGGCAAATCACCATCCATCCAGAACCTAAGGCCTATATCCCTAACATCATGTGTAGGAAAGGTAATGGAGAGGATGGTCCTGCAGCGTCTTCAGAAACACCTGGAGACCACGGAACAGATGCCGGTCACCATGTTTGGCTTTAGGAAACATCTAGGGACGCAAGACGTCATGATCCAGTTGAAGGAGCTGGTGGTTAAACAGGCTGGTGGTTAAACTCGACTTAAAGGGGGCCTTCGATAATGTAACACATGCCAGTATCCTACGTAACCTAAACACAACAAAGTGCGGAGAAAAAACCTTAAACTACATCAAGAGCTTCCTGGAGGACAGAACCGCGGTCATCACCATCGGGAGAGCAATAACATTACGAGAGCGGGGCACACCTCAAGGATCCGTCATCTCGCCCCTGCTATTCAATCTAGCTCTTCTGCCCCTTCCGAAGCTCCTGGGACAGATCGAGGGCCTAGATCACGCTTTCTGCGCCGATGATATTACGGCCTGGACGAACAGAGCAGGATCTGAGGGGCGGATGGAGGAGAGTGTGCAGAGAGTAGCGACGACGGTGCACGAATACGCCAAGTCGTGTGGCCTGAGCTGTGCCCCCCAAAAGTCCGATCTCTTTAGTAGTCCAGTCTGGCGCCAACAAAAACACCAGAAGCCAGATCACGGTGCAAGTGGATGGAATCGTGATCAAGCCGCACATACTGGCGGAGTGTACTGAGCTCAAGAATCCTCTACCTTCCCTCCCCCTTCCCCTTCCCCCCCTACCCGAGCGATGGGAGATCTTGATGTCCAGCCCCGACCTGTCGACGCAGCAAGAGCTCGCGTCCAGGGGCCAGGAGCTATTGGACTCATATGGGACTTGTGACTAGGGTTCCACCCCGTCTGACGCCTGCGAGCGTCACCTGAAATGGGCTCAGCGAAAGTTGTTTCTCTCTCTCTCTCTCAAGCCAATACAACAATGCCGAATACTGGGCCTACTGCTCAGGAGCGACGGTAGAGCAGACGCGGCCGTATCCAAGATCTTAACTTCATATGAACAAGTCTTCGGCATGCTGCGACGACTCGCCAGGAGAAACAGGGGAATCAAGGAGGATGACGCGGTACGCTTGGTCCAAGCTTTCATAATATCTAGGATCATATACTCTGCACCATACCTCCAAATGACCAAAACTCAGAGAAAATCGACACTCACTATTAGGGAAGCCACTAAACAAGCTCTGGGGCTTCCCATCCACCCATCGACCAAGAGACTGTACGATATGGGAATACACAACACTTTGGACGAGCTCGTGGAGGCGCACCTCTCAGGCCAAAGAATGCGTCTCAGCAACACCGAGCACGGCAGGAGAATCCTTCAAAAGATCGGATGGAAAATAGAGCCCACACCGACAAGCATGCCCATAACCGACGAATGGCGGGACCAAATCATGACGAGACCCCTTCCACGCAACATGACACCGGGAGAAGATGAAGAAAGACGGAAAGAAAGAGCAAGAGACTAGAAACTATAGGCTGGAAGACAGCCCCCACGTCCTTTACACAGACGCATCAACAGTACACGGAAGTGACAAGGCGGCAACAGCAGTAACAACCAAACACAATATAGTCAACGCAGCATCCATCAGGGCCAAACAAATCGATATAGCGGAAGAAGCGGCTATCGCCATGGCGTTACTCCACACAGGAGTGAGGACAGTGGTCACCGATAGCAAGAAAGCGTACAGTAACTACAAAAGAGGAGTGATCTCCTCCTTAGCAGCTAGAATCTTAAAGGAGTACTGACACTAAATTTCTCGCTTTCAGTTTTTTATGCTGTAAAGAATACTTATTGGCCCAGTAATTACGAAAATCGAACCGAAAGCCGTCAGCCGCCAACACAGAATTAATTATAGCACGTTTATTGCAACCAGTTTCAAATTCGGTCGCCGCGCGGGAAAATAGCCGTTCGAAGGCCAGCCTGCAAGCGGGCCAGTCTGACGTCACGGTCTCACCCGTGACGTCAGGGACGTTCGCCGCATCGTCTGCTACGATTGCACATGGTCCGCACTCGCCCGAGCAGTCGACATGTCGTCTGAATCGTCAGACTCGGATGAGTCACTGCCACCCGACAGACAGAGCAACTTTATTTGGCCAGTCGATTAGGCCGGCGATGTCTTCGCCGTAGTCCGTTTTTTAATATCACTGCGGCTCGAACCGGCGCCGACCGTGATATCCACATGCGAGAAAGTAGATGTTAGTGTGGTGAAAAATAGTGCGAGGGGTTGTTATCAGCGCTGAATTTAAAAGTGGCGTTCACATATTTGCCGCGATGGTAAGCCTACGCTGACCGGAAGCGGAGGTTCGGCGCTCCGACCCAGCACTGCCGGCACCGCGGTGCGGCGAGCGGCCAAAAGATGGCGCCACCTGCGCGCTAGAATCAAAACAGGCCACGGCAGATGTCTTGGTCACCGATCGCTGAAACGGCAATTATCGCCAAAATAAAGCTCAGTATGCGAAAAAGGGGGTGATAGTGTGGTGAAAAGTTGTGTAAGGGATGGTCATTCACAGTTGTACAGATACCGGCGATCAAATATTCACCACGATACTCAGCCTGAAGTTTCCAACACCCAAGCTGACCCGAGCAAGCCGAGCCCGCTGGCTTGGGCGACAGTTCTTGCGGCCGCCGCCGCGCACGAACTCAGTCCACGTTTAGCGCTGCATGTCGTCGCGTGTAAAATAATGCATCTTGGCGTCTTCGTCGGTTTGCTCGGACAAGCTTCCACGAGCAGTACTTCGCATTCCGCGAGCTTGCCACAGCACAACTTGGGCGAGCTCAGCGACGCGAACCGCCGCGTCGCCGCGGTGCGCGTCGACATCGCGCACCGCGCGGTTTTCGGCACCAGTGCAAGGGAACAACATGCGCCGGCCACGAACTGAAGATCAAAGACGTCGAACACGCAAAGTGCGCAAAGTTTACAAGCATTGCTCACACAGCTACACCCGTACGTCTCCTGCCCAAACGAATACCACCGCCAACAGCAGCGCAGGATATCGCTTCCAGTTCCGAAAACGACTACATGATGTCACCCTGAACCGGCCAGACACGCCGGCCGATGTTTCGTCACGCCGAAAGCGATTTCGCTAGTGCTGCCGATTTGTGGAAGCTCGCGGACAGGACAATTAAAATCGATTTTAGATGTGATTCCGGCCACGGATCGCTGCAAAATTTTCTGTGAGGCATCTGTACAAACTAATGAAGCCAATTATATCCTTTTTTAGGCGTCAAAATTTGGTGCCAGTACTCCTTTAAGAAGCAGGAAGCCACCAGGGAACGCGGTCGAGCTCATATGGGCCCCCTCACACTCCTCGTTAGTCGGCAACACAGTCGCTGACTACGACGCCCGAGTGATGGCACGCCGGGCACACAAGAGGGAAGACCCAGACGCGCCGACACCCGCAACCGGTTACAAAGAGATAATTTCCATGTACCAGGAGAATAGACAGACACTTCCGGAGGCGCACCGTTCGCTAACTAGGAAAGATCAATCAATTCTAAGACGAATCCAAGGAGGCTCACTAGCACACCCAACCCTAATGCACCGCATGTACCCAGAGCAGTACAAGGACACATGTCCTTTCTGCCAGCAAGCAAAAGGAACGCTGTGTCATGTAACTGCTGAATGCACCTCGATGAAATCACTTTTACCCGTTATACCAACCCCCTCCGCCCCAACCCCAAAAGAGCGATGGGAGATCCTCAGGTCCAGCCCCTCCATCAACATCCACAAGGCCATAGTGGCCCGTGCACATGACGGGAGGTGTTGGCCTGATTTGGGCCTTGAGAAGAAGGGACCACCCCCATCGGCGGCCGCCTCGAGCCGGCTACTCTTGTCAAATAAAGTTATACCTACCTACCTACCCGAACATAAACACTCGCGCTGCGTTTGGCGTCGCCTCTGTTCTCGGGCATACACCCGCCGCGGTGGCTCAGTGGCCAAGGCGTTGCGCTGCTGAGCACGAGGTCGCGGGTTCGATTCCCGGCCGCGGCGGCCGCTTTTCTGATGGAGGCTAAAAGTAAAAACGCCCGTGTGTACGAGATTTCGGCGCACGTCAAGGATCCCCAGGTGGTCAAAATTAATCCGGAGCCCTCCACTACGGCGCGCCTCATCGTCTGCGTTGCGTCGGCGCGTTAAACCCTACAATCAATCAATCAATCTCGGGCATACTATAACACACCCGAGTCAGGGAAGCGTTCGGGCTCTTGAGGAGCTCGGGGCTTCTCGGAGCGGCCGCGGCAGTAAATTGCGTTTTTCTGCGCGTCTTCGGGCGGCATTTTCGGTGGTGTCGAGTGGCTAAATGCCCCGTGGCCGACCGTTTTCGTTTCTCAGCGGAGAGAATTCTTCGAATCGTGGGAGCTAGCTGACACAGAGCGATACCAATAAATGCTAGAAACCTCAATTATGAATAGCTTTTCGCACAGGCATGGTATCTGACAGATTTTGCCGTGAAACCACACAAAAACGCTCTCAAGAAACAAATCTAGAGTTGTTTACCTTGCGTACAGCGCCCTGTTTCCCACAAAGCTCTTAAATGCTTGACCCGCCGCATATTCCTCATTTTTTTTTCCCTCCATACCCGCCGCGATGACTGAGTGGCCAAGGCGTTGTGCTGCTGAGCCCACGGACGCGGGTCCGATTCCCGGCCGCTGCGGCCGCTTTTCTGAAGGAGGCGAGAAGGCAAAATCGCCCGTGTCAAGATTTCGGCGCACGTTAGATCCCCAGGTGGTCAAATTAATCCAGAGACCTCCACTACGGCGCGTAGCTTGGGCGCATCAAATCCCATATTCAATCAATCAATCAATCAATCTGAAGTGCTTGGTCACGAAAGCAAGCCGCCGTTGAATAAAAGCCTTGCTCAGTGAAAACGAAAGAAAGGCAAAGCCGCTTCCACAGGCGAACGCACGGTAGATTTGACAGAAAAGTAAGCACGTGCTGCGGGAGATAGTAAACAGTTCCCCGTCCGCGCTGACAAAGTAAGACAAAGAGGAAATGGAGCCAATAAAGGACCTGATCAGTGCCCACCGGTTGGCGGTCATCCAGTGTCGTGTCCGGTTTCCTTGGCTCTGTGCCGCGCCACCACACGTCCAGATGTTTTCTTCTTCCTGCCATGGTACCACATGCGCCCTGAGCGAAATGCTTCTGCACGCAGTAACCACAGTAACTGGAGAGATTTCCGTAGATAGGAACGGTAGGGACATCTCGCGACGCCGTTGAACAATACTTTCACGGGTGTTCGTAGTGGGCCGCGTGATGTCGCCACCGCTTCGGCGCTGTAGTGGGTCTGTGCGCCCATGTGTGCATAGAGTTTCATATTATTGTATGAAACTATGCATGTGTGCGCCGATTAGAAATCGCCGGCGGCGGCGCGCCGGTGTTCCCACCTTCGCGGCGGCGTGTGCGGCGGCGCGGCGCGGAATAGCGGGGGGTGGTGGTGAAGGTGGTGGAGAGAGAGAGAAAGAGAGAGAGAGAATTGGGAATGGACCTTTTTCCAGTAGCGATCTGCGCATGCACGGGCTGCCGGTACGCCATTCTTGGCAGGCGCCTCGGGCAAAATAATGAGAAGAGCGCCCCTCAGTTTTCTGCTTAGGGAGCGGCTATACTGCCTAGCGCTGCAAGTTTTCTTTTTTTTTTTTTTTTTTTTCCCTTTCGACACCTCGTGGTGGGTTCGTATGTCCACACAATAATGGCTTTCTATGGAAAGGGGCAAGAACGTTTGAGGCTGATCACGCTGCCAGCACGTGGCTGCCAGTGAGGGGGTAATGAAAATTAAGAAAAAAAGAAAAGGGGCGCTTTGAAAACTGATTTGATTGATTTTAGGGTTTAACGCGCCGACGCAACGCAGGCGATGAGGCGCGCCGTAGTGGAGGGCTCCGGATTAATTTCGACCACCTGGGGATCTTTAACGTGCGCCGAAATCTCGTACACACGGGCGTTTTTGCTTTTCGCCTCCATCAGAAAAGCGACCGCCGCGGCCGGGAATCGAACCCGCGACCTCGTGCTCAGCAGCGCAACGCCTTAGCCACTGAGCCACCGCGGCGGGTTGCTTTGAACACTGCAGATTAGTCACTAGAACGCGCGCCTGCTACCGTGACATTCATGTGAGAGGTACGGTTGACGGGTCAGTGCGGGAGGGACCGCAAGGTCAGGATATTTCATGCGCGAGTTCTCCGAAAGCCAAATATTTTTGGCGGCGTGCCCTTACCGCCATTTTTAGTTCGCCGTGGCGGCCGCTAGAGGGACCGGTACTGGAAAAAGGTCAATTTGGGGGAAAAGAAAATATGCAAAAACCGTGGGGGATCCGGACATTTATGTGTAGGACATTTCGGTGCAGCACGTCTCGGTGCGGACTTTTCGGTGCACGGGATGTCCCAGGCATTTCGTTAAACATTTTAGCTTTAATAATTTTTTTTTTCGTCAGGTGATATAATTTTACGTTCGAGAGTTGTGTTTGGTCCGCACTGCAAGGGAAAGAACGCTAAACCGAGGCGGAGCATTAGCGCCTAAAACCCAATTTCGAAATTAAATGTTAAAAATTCACGTTGTTAATTTA
Source organism: Haemaphysalis longicornis (assembly GCF_048455015.1). NCBI lineage: Eukaryota > Metazoa > Arthropoda > Arachnida > Ixodida > Ixodidae > Haemaphysalis > Haemaphysalis longicornis. The sequence goes on along the minus strand of NW_027526385.1, from coordinate 176,876,848 downwards.
CTTCCCTTCTACCTCTTTTTTTTTTATTTTAGCATTCATGTGAACAACTGTAATATTTTAATTCAAGTGTTACCGAAAGGCTTTGATTTCACTTCACCCACCGCTGCAAGACGCTGCTGCTTTTAGTCCATTCCTATCTCCACCCCTCCCCCCCTCACCTTCCGCCAAACCGCCTCGATAAAAAAGAAAGAAAAGAAAACGAGCTAGCTTAAGCACGCGTGCATCCATTTTAATAATTGCTATTTTTCTCTATCGATTTATTCTTGCAGTCAGTTATGGTTCTACTCAAAAACTAGCCATTGATCGCACTTACGGTGGAGTGGCTAAAGGGGTGGGAGTGGGGAGGGCTAAGCACTGCCGGGTATAACCAGCAGTGCTTATACCAGCCCCCTTGGTAGAGACAGAAGGGTGTCACTTGTGCTTCTTCAAAGTGTAAACTGGGCATCGAAAACGGGAATACGACTGTCGCGGCTCTCGCAAAACCAGCCTATTCAAAATTTTCCCCCCTTACAATGGAAGAAAAGGAGGAATGTCTGCGGTGTCCAGCCCCGTTTACATTGACCCGACGAGGGCGCGTTGAGTTGAAATAAACAGGTTTTTTGGACTCGACGCACTCCTGTATAAGCGGACGCGGTGAGTCGAAAAGCCGTCGGGGCGAGTCCGTTCGACTCGCAGGCGGGGGGTGGGTTGACGCGCTCGTCGGGCTGAGTCGGCGGGCCGTGGGGAGCTGAATACCGTATTTGTACGAATATAACGCGCCACCGATTGTGCCGCGCGGGTAGGTTTGCGCAAGAAAATCCGAAAAAAATAATTGGACGTCGGCTTTACTGCGCAGATGTAAAATACATGACACGACTTACCTAGAAGACAGAGATTTCATTTTGCGCGTGCAACTGTGACAGCCAAAAATAAATTGCGCTTCGTAAACTTGCTTATCCAGCTCCTGCAGGGAATAAAACTCTTGTGTGAAACATTGAAGCTGTTTGCGATTTCAAGTGTCTTGACCTTCATAATTCTACGTGTGCCGGGGTAATTGCAATAGTAGAAAAATGTGTAACAGCTGACCAAGATATGTCATTAACGAATGAGTGCACCGAAATTCACTCACGTGATATTGACGGATTTTTTTATTGGCTTGAGTTGGAGTTTGGGAGGACCTCGTGCCTATGGCAATGTTGCTGGCCGATTTAAAACCTGTTTCGGTTTTGAGCCCGATTGTAAAGCGCACACAAATTTAAAGGCTAGCTTTTTGCAAAAGAAGGTGCGCGCTAGAATCGTGAAAATACGGTATCTCCTTCTCCGGCAATCCCCCAGCCCCCTTGCCTCGACTATTTCAATGGAGCTCATATATACGCGTGAGGGATCGAGGTAGCTGAACCCGCCAGTCGACTCGACTCTCCCTCGTCGGGTCCATGTATCCGGGGCACGACATGCCACACACAAAGGGACACAACGCACGCCTTTGGCGTCCCGTGGGCTGAGCTTACCCCAAGGCGCCATCGCTTTTGGAGCTGCAGCCCTCCGCAATTATCCTGACCTGGGCGCTTCGTTTTGTTTCCTTGCTTAGCGATTGTCCTGTCAACTAATCTCGGGAAAAAGAGTGTCGCGCTGTGCCAATGTTGTGCAATGTTTCCTGTGTACATGTTCCCTTTTTTTGTTAGTAATCTCAGTTGATAGTCAGCATTGTGTCCGTGTTTTCTTCCTAAAACCCGGAATTTTTGTTCAAGCTGAATTTTCAAGTCGATATGAACCACCTCGCCCAAACTTAATGCTTATTTTTCATTTTTCGGCTGTTATTATTATATAAGCACGCAAATTTTCAGATATTTGCGGGAAATCAGCAAGTATTTTTTCGGTATGGACTCGCAAAAAGTACGAATTACCCGAATGACGAAGTTTGAATTAAGCGGCTTTTAAATACATTGCAAGAATAGCACACCAACCAAAATTTTACATTTTGTTTGAATTAACCGAAAGTACGAATTATCGCGGGTCTACTGTATATCTGCAGCGCATCAAATGCCGCTAGCGCTTCGCGGGTAGTCACAACGCTTGGCTCCTCTTCAAGCTCTTCATCGCTGCTCGCCTGATCATTTGTGGCGTCTCACGCTTTTCTCTATGATGGCCTCTACGACGTCGGCAGCTGTCAGGAGAGAGCCAACCAGGATTTCGTCGTACACGGAGACGTAATCGTTGGCCTTCACAACCGATGCTGCGCCGCAACACGCACTGTACGTGTTATCGGTTCCTGCACCACTGTGGCCGAACTGGGTGACTCACGGTCGTCGGCACACCTATCCGCTGCGTCGTCAGCTTCGGTAAAGCCAGTACTGTGCAAGCAATTTCTTATCAAACAACAATTGGGCGATTGGGAACGCGTGAATTTCTTCGTTAAAGATGCAAATTCGTTGCAGTGGTCTTCGCTGTAGTGGCATTCACAATACATAGGAAGTAGGAATCTGGCCAGGCCATATGGCATGCTTCCTTGTACAGGCTATTTCACAGTAGCAGCGTTCGTTGTCTAGCGGCGTGCGACTACACTTCCTACCCCGGTGAGACCTTCGCCATAGATTATTACCCGTCCAATAAACTTTCTCCCTCTCTCTCTCTCCTTTCTCTCTACCTCTAATTGGTTGCTACTTTTCGCCAAATGGGCGAATTTGCGAGGCCCACTACGGTGACCTAAAATTAGCAATGGCGCCAATGCGAATTTCTGGCGATTTTTGGCAAACTGTTAAGCGGATTCCAGTATATACGAATTGATCCGCGAATGTCACACGCACGAAACTGAGGAAGTGCTCCGCGGTCACCTGGGGATATTGCACGCCCAAGATGCCGATACGCGAAGTGTGTACGATAAAAATAATTGCGTAAGACATGCTCCATCCTTTTCGGTGCGTATGGGCAATAAAAACTATTGCTTGATACATTTTACATTGTTTACCTGTTCATGCCCCCAAGGCACTATAAACGCGTGGCGATCATTCCTTCACACTGAAGAGGTGGGGCTCTATAGCACTGTTATACGGAACGGCGTTCCTGGCACTAGTTTCTTTTTGGAGGAACGGAGGAACGCCACCGTTCCATCAAGGGTCGGTGGAACTGTAACGGTAACTCGTTAGGTTTATGAAGGAACGGCAGGAACGGCGTTCCTTCTGCAAACGCTACATTGGTAGGATTTCGCTATTTTTGGTAGCTCGAGTATAAAAATACATAATTGGCTACTGTGCTTCTCTTCCTACAAGCTGGCCAATTTGCCCGCGCCCTTCAGCGGAACGGGCTTCCTCGAAAGTCTAAGCCGGAAAAGTAATCACGCAGCGGGCCGCAGCTTGTGCTTGCTTTCATGCCGGTTGAGCTTACTCGGCGTGCGACGGGTGAATAGCGCAGCCACGAGAATGCATTTCACCTTTCATCGTTTGTCTGGAGAGGCCAGGATGCGCGTCTGGGCGATAGAATTCTTCCCTGCGGGGCGGCGCTGCAGGAGGTCCCTTGTGAAACCACCTTATCCGTATATTGACACGGTATAATTACCGCATTAGTGCGCGCGAGGCGCGGGTGCGCTGCTGTCTTGAGAGTTGAGCTCGCGGTCAGGTCATTCGAAGGGTCACCGGCTATCACTAGGGCTGGGCGCGCAGCAGTGTCTCGGGATGCTGGACTGCTCGAAGTTAGTACGCACGCATTTCGTCACGGCGCGGTCTGTTGTCGATCTGGCGAGGATGGGTCGACAGGAGTGCCGGGTCCTTTTGTATTGCACGCGTCGTGTTGAAAAAGGACTGGAATTTCGTCATTGTTGGGCATAATTTCGTCGCGTGTCATATATGGACAATATACCTGAGAGCGGCCGCCCGAACGTGGATGGCCAGCGTTCGGAGTTTCTTTAGTGTGTCGGTTTCAACCTGTGCTTTGATTTCTTATAGTGTAAATGTTTTTTACGCCCGTGATTAGGCTCCGCGTTATTTATTGCGCTTTTCCCTTACGCGTATTTCTAACCACCGCAGGTGATTTTTGCGTCGCGTCCACATATTTGGCTATCTGTAGTTGTTTCCTTTCTCTACTACCCTTATTGTGGTTGGTATACATTGTAATCCTTGCGCGTAGATTTTATGTGTGACTACACTTTTAACTTTTACTTCTTCTTCTTGTTATCGTCTTCCGACTTAGGCTTGTATTTCGAACGTCGTAGCCATTACTTGTTCTGCTGCGTTTTATTTGTTACTCGTAAATTTGTGATGTATGATCCGTAAAGCTTCACTTTTGTAGCCCCCTTACTCAATGCCCAGCAAAGGGCCTGTAAAGTATTTTAAATAACCTGCAAAATTGAATAATGATTCATTAAACGCCTATGTGTTGTTCCTGTCGACACATTTTCTTAAGCAAGAAATTGAATGATGTTCCGGCATGGCAGTAACTTTCTATCTGCACATCTGAAGCGCACTAACCCAACTGCGAATTTGTAAGACCGAAGTGGAAAGGGCCATATGTGTTGCACCCACAATAGAAGAGCATCTTAATCGCAGTTAGATATGTCGGTGCTTCACGAAAAAAATTAGTCTAGGAGCGTTTCTTTGGATTCTTTTTATCTCCAGATAATCTGCTGCCAGCGGTGTTCCTATTCGTATAATATACGTAGTTCGGTGTGAGTTTTAAATTGCTACCTTTATTTCGCCTCACGATTATCCGTCACATTTTTTTTTAATGAAATGTAACGTCAATGTAACGGCACGTTTCAATTTTCGAAGCGTAACTGGAACGGGTTCCTTTCGCAATAAAGGAACTTCTAACGGGAACTCGTTTCAAAATAGGGAAGTAACGAGGAACGAGCTTTCGTTCCTGTTTTAGAGGAACGTGTAGAACACTGCTCTATAGCTCGGTTCCTGTAAGACTGCTGTCGTGCTACCGTCAATCAACTCTCGAGTAGCGATTTAAATGACAAGAATAAGCGCGCGCAGTGAATTCAAAAATTGGCCGCGTATCTGCTCCTTCCATTGCAAATGTCGTCAAAAGACGATATTCTTTATCGACTTTTGCCAAGTAAATGCCTCCCTTCGCTTTCCCGCTCACCTGATCGAGCTCCTCCCAAGGTAAAGACGCCAAAGGTTTGCTTAAATCATTTTAAATTTCCCGCGTTCCACTGCTCCAAACCGGGTGTCTCGATGCCAACGCTGCCGTACGGCGAAGACGCGCGTGAATCGAGGCGCCCTACTTCAAAGTTTATAGAACCGCGTTTCCCTACTCCACGTGCGTTGAAAGCAGAACGTGGAACCTATCTAGTGGAACCTTTCGTAACTGTTGCCAGTTGATTTCTTAAAATGGCGCCAGAAGCTATAGTGGCGCGGGCGACAGCAGGCGACGGCGAAGTGAATTTTTTTTCTGCAGTTGATCAAGTATTTAGTTTCGCCAAAGTCAAGCATGTATGATTTTTTATAAAGAAACACTGCAAATATCACTTCTGTATTAATTTGTTGTCTTATATTTGCGTAATGTTTTGTTCTTCTTCAACAATGTTGACAAGCATGAACATTACACCGGACTTAGGTGGGTAGATTTAGCTGTGACTGTGTAAGACTATTGCGCAGGTATTGTTTTACTTTGGCCGGGTGGCTGAATCGAGTCACAGACAGACAGACGGACAGACAGACAAAAATTTCTGGATTTAAGTAGCCCAAGAAAGACTATCGTCTTTAATAATGGGAAATGGAACCAATCTGCCTGCAGACGACGCTTTCAGCGGTGCCCTTCAAGTGAGCGTTGGTAGCGGCGCGGGCGTTTTCTTAATGTCAAACGCATGAGCCTGCAAGCCCAACACTTTCCTGCCACATATATAGGCTATTCCCTGCACCCACCACCCCTATTACCCTTGCCGATGCTGTATGTTAGCTACCAAGCAGTAGCTCTGTGGTTTGGAATCCCGGGAGTTAGGCTAAAGGTTGAGAGGAAAGATGACGACAAAGACGATGGAGAAGCTTATAAAGCGTCGCCGCCATCATCAACGAGGCGACAAGAGCACTGCAAGACGCTGGTGTGGAACAATTAAGTGCTTTTTTGGAGCGATTGGGAGTAAACAACGCGTAACTTCGAAAAATCAACGAAGAGACCGAGGACGGCCTGCCAGAGGACGGCCTGCCAGAGGAGAACGTCCAGTACGACGACAGGGATAACCAAGCCGTTGGCCTCCTCAAAGGAAAGATTGCGGCAATTTTGGCGGGGACCAACACTGAAAACAGCGTCACAACGTCATAGCCTCAGCTGCCTGCCCAGCAACGACATCACGGAGAAACTCTACCTAAGCTGCGTCTGGAACCTTCAACGGTGAGCTGTCAGCGTGGAAAGCTTTTTGGGACTGCTACTGCACAACAACAAAAGCTATCCAAGAAGAGAATGGTTAAAGGTCGCTGCTCACAGGACCAGCTATGGCAGGAATAAGGCATTTTCAGGTGACGAGGCATGCCATTAAATATAAAGATGCTGTAGAGACATTGCTGCGAAGATTTGGCGGTTAAGAAAAAATACAAGAGCATACGGCTAAATTGAGAGCTCTTCCCAGCGTACCTTCGTCCGAGGTACCCGGAAGCTCGTACCTTCGTCGGTGTACCTTCTTCGCACACAAAACGCAGAATGGGATACCACGTACGGGCCACGGGCCCTGAGCGCGTGATCCACCGGATACGGCCTTCGGAATGCTCGCCTGAAGTCCAACACCGATCCTTCAGCGCTCGTCGGCAGCGTCGGAAAGGTGAACGGCGGGATATATCAGTCGCCAACGAACCACCGAAGAAGGATGCGCCTTCTTGTATAACGTTGAATTTAATCTTATTAAATGAGTTGTTTAGATTAGCTGAAGTTTACACATTGTCTTAAACGTCATCTTCACGTTCGTGCATTTAAATGACTCGGAATTAGCCCGTCTTTCTACTGGGCAATGCTAAGCGATGTAATACTTCCAGAGCTGCCACAAGAAATGGTCGCAGACTTCCACAAAGGACAGAGTCGAGCCAACAGGGCCTAAACTCCCCCAAATCAGTTGCCGTATGGGTCAACCACCTCTTCGGCATCGGGTGAACAACAGGCTGTCCGACATACTTGAATTTCTCCTCATCTAAACCGAAAGCAGGGAAAGATGCACCGAAAAAGCCCGTGCCACGAAACAGCGCAAAGCCCCACGGAGCGGTGCCAAAAGTAACTCGGACACAAACGCCGACCGCAGCCCGAGACGGCCAGGAGGTGTTTCTTCTGCTAGTCGACGAAACACGAGACGCAGTCCTGCCCGTCTTCTTTCCCACCAGAAGAAAGGACGAACGAACTGGCCAGAGCCGGCTGCTGCTTTTGTTGTACATCTTGGGGGCACCAGTCGAAAAGATGTAAAAGTAAGGCGCCTTCACTGCAGCAGCCGTGTGCAACCGAAAGCATGAAATGATTGTCGAAGTGGCAATGACTAACGTATGTACATGCGGCCACCCAAAGAGAAATGAACAACAATGTGGCCATGCAAACTTCCAGTTTTTTCGGACTTCGGAGTAAACAAAGGCGGATACATTCGAAAGACAAAAGTCCTGAATTCATGAAGATGTCTCTGAAACTCTTAACGTGCGGGTTTCGGGACGAAAGAACTTCTGCCACAGCACATTCGGAACGATAACTACAAAAACAAAACTGTCCGAATTTTTTAATTAAAGAGCCAGTACAGGGACACTCAGATGACCAAGAGGCCATAGAGGTAGTAACGTAGCCAGAATTTTTTTTTCGGGGATGTTATACGTCGCCGCCAAAAAAAAAGAAAGAGATCCTGCGCCCCCCCCCCCCCTTTCCAAAATTCAGCCATTTTTCGACTTTAATAAACCGACACCTTGTTTATTTTTGTGCTGACATAGTATAAAAGCTCGCTGTGTGAGAGCGTAGGTAAATAGTGCTAAAGTAAGGAGAGAGAAGGATGCGGCACTCAGAAAATTTTGGGGGTGTTCTGACACAGAAAAAACCCCTCCCCCACCATCTTGCTACGCCCCAGTGACCAATTAACAGCGAAGTTGTAGAGCTAGTGTAATTTCCGTCAGCTGCCAATGTGTGGGCTGACAACGAGGGGAAAACGAGCAGCCCCATGTTCACCCGCAAAGATAAAACTCTGTCCTTCTAAGTTTTACGAAGTAAACGATACTACCATTACCAAACGATACAGCCACTACCATTACCAAAAGTTTAGAGAAATAAACACGTGTATATCCCCCAAGCATGCGTGGGGCGTGTATGTTTCGCTGGTCATTCCGATGAACCTTCACAGAGCGGGGAATGGCTCCTAATTTTAATTTTTATTTTGAGTTGGTTTCTTTTTAGACTTGCTCTTCACATGCATTTTGTTGCGTTCTGATTTATTTTTCCGAATGCTTTCATCTTTTTTTTACTTTTTCGGGGTCCGCCCGCCCCATCTTTCCGAAACGTAATTTTGCGTGCGTCCTACTGCGGCCAGTAGAAATTAACGAAACATGGAAATTTGTTCGTTCGACGATAAAAAAAAATTACGCCCACCTCCCCTCGCGGGAACCCTGGTGTAGTGCGACGCTGAAGGGGGTTCCGTTGGGTGTTTCTGTTGGGTCGATTAGTCGAATTGTGTGAAACGCGTAGTGAACATGAATTGCGTTTCAATCACATCGTTGGGTTCCAAGCGAGGGGATGCGGGTGTAATTTTGAGCATAATGAGAGACGTTGTTGTTGTCGTTTAGACGGAGTCTTTAATAAAGGAACCGTCGCATCAAGCAATCGTCGGTACTGCGAGAGAGCAAGCGCAAGCGCAAGCGCGGGCGACCGTCGACTGAGAGAACAGCCGGAGCGCGGCACCTCGCTTACATGCGCAGCGCACCCGAAGGAGAGGAGACCGAGGACAGAGAGTACTGCACATGCGCACAGCGCGCAGCGCCGCCCACCGGCAGAGTGAGAGTATAGTGATATTCTAGGCACTGTAGTGAGAGTGCGCTGCGCCACGCGCCCGCAGATGTTGGGCGAGAGTGTTCGCTATCGAAGAGAGGAGAGGGGGTGAGCGGAGGAGAGACGCAGCTGTGCGGACGCGGACAACGACGACGGACGCAGGACAGGGCCGCCGGCAATAGAGGCTCCTCTCAGCGTCGCATCTAATAGGGAATATGTGCCAGCACGTCTCGCAGAGTGCGTTATAAAAAAGGTTTCCAGAGGATACGAATGCGAAAGCGTTTCCTCTGGCAAGGTTCGTCGAAGATTGAGTGAGTGAACTAACTTCATTCCTCAGAAAAAAAAGACTCGGACTCTTAGTACAGGGTCTCTTTAACAAGGCCACTCATTTCTAGAGCAACTCTGAATGTTAGCGACCAGAACAGGCTGTTCTTCACAGCCAGACGCCCGAGTCAGCTTGCCGGCCGAAACGGGGCGCGCAGCTGTACTGGAGGGAGGCCGCAGACGAAATATGCTGTCTCTTGGGGTATCCGCCCGCTGTGTGCACAAGATGGAGGAGGACCGGTTGCATTTGAGGACTGGAGGTGTTCGCGTGCAGGAGTCTGTTGGCCTGTGCTAACCAGGACAGCACGACCTGCTCTTGCGATGAAGCTGCCTATTGCTGATGTCGACACTAAGCTCCTGTCCTCAATGCCGCAATGTCGCTGCCACGTGCAACAGGCCTCCGATAGAATCGCATGATTTCCAGGAAAACGACGTTGCTGTATATAGTGAACTGCAATGACTAAAAATGGCGAACTTCCAAAACACAGGAGGAAAGCTAGAAAGAAGAAACAAGCCACGAAGAAAACTTGCGGGGACGATTATAACAAGAGTGTGAAGGTGAAAGCTTATAGTTGGACCTTGTGTTGATCTGCGCTCGAACTCCCCGGCCACTTTTGCTGCCACGCGTCACCACGTGACAGGCACCCTGGACAGCAACTTCCGATGATGACGAATCAACTTTTGTTGAGCCCAAAATGCGGTGGTGCACGCAGGCACCAGACGTGGTGGTGCCCTATTTACGGGACTCATATGTGTCCAGCAGCTCCAGGCCCCTGTCCGTCAGTGCGAGCTGAGTCGGCAGCGCAAGGCAGGTCTCCCATCGCTCAAGGGGTTGGGGATTGGGGGTCTTAGGGGGGAAGGGAAGAGGGTGGGGATCTTGAGTTCTGTGCGCTCTGTCAAGAATCAAGATATGCGGCAGGGTGCCCTTTTCTCTTTTTGCAAAACGGACAGAGCGTATCGTGTTCCGCAGGGTACACGCGGTTCATAAGTACGGCATGCGCGCGATCCCACCTGCGCTCGATGCAGGATCGTCTGTTATTGCCTGGTCAGTTTTGGATGCGGTTCTGGCAGTCTGCACCTTTCCTCTCGGTACATCCGGGTAATTTCCCAAAAGCTGGTAACCGGGTGCGGTAGCTCACCCGGCTCGTGCTCAGCCCGGATTGACATTTCTCGGGCATGGTAGTCGGCGATGGTGTTGCCTGCTACCTACATGCGAGTGAGCTGGGACCCACGCGAGCTCTGTGGCTATTCCCGGAGGCTTGCACTTGGACAGAATGGCTCACGCCGCGGGAGATCACTCCCCTTCGGAAGCTTCCGTAGGCTGTCTTTGAGTCGGTGACCACGGTGTCCACGCTCGGCTGTGCGAGTGCCGCTTCTTCGGCAACTGCGGGGTCTGTTGTCTTCAGGGACGCGCTGACGATCAGCCTGTCTGTGGACGTAACCACCACCGCTGCACGGTCGCTGTGTTTTCGGAGCGAGGTGTCCGCGTAGAGGACCGTATGGGGTTCTCTTCCAGCTTCCGGGCCATTGCTTTTGCCCGCGCGGTGCGCCTCTCGTCGTCCTTGCCCGGCGTCATGTTCCGGGGAAGGGGTTTGGTCTGAATGGTCGTCTTCCAGTCTCACGGAAAGGCCGCCTCAATGGGTACTGGCTCCATCTGCCACCCTATCTTGCGTAGGACGGCTCGTCCATGTGATTGAGCCGGATTTTCTTATTAGAAAGGTGGGCTTCGATGAGCTCCTCCACCGTGTTGTCGGCGCCCATGTCTAGCAGTCTTCGCGTGGACGAGTATATGGGCATGCTCAGTGCTTGCTTCGTTGCCTTGCGAAGCATCGGGTTTAGGGTGTCCCTATTCGCCTTCGTCAGCTGGGGATACCGAAGCTCGCTCCGCCCACTCGCCGTCGCCAGGTGCTTACTGTTCGCCCCCGTTGGTACCTTAACCTCTCAATGTGGCTCCTTTTGCACGTCAGCGAAATCCTCCTCAGTACGATGTGCTGTTGGGCTAGTTGGTGCATTATGTATCACGAAACTTGCGCTGAATAGACATACACAGACGAAGGAAGACGGACGATGCGCATCGTCCGTCTTCCTTCGTCTGTGTATGTCTATTCAGCGCAAGTTTCGTGATACGAAATCCTCCTCATACGGACGCCAGCACAATCGCCCCCGCCAGGTAAAAAGCATGCTCACGAAGCGGCCCGAGGTTTCAGCTACTGGGACGGCATCGATCTTGATGGGAAATCTCTACGGGAAGCAGGAAGAGGCTTGTGACATAAAGGGACATAACTGCTCACTATCATATAGGCCGCGTGAAATTTCCTGCGGCGAATCCCGCCCTCCGCTGGTGGCAGTCTGTGGCGTGGTGACTGTTGCAGCCCAACACCTTTCCTTACCCCGTAGCCTATAGTCGTCTATACCCAGACCTTCGCAAAGCGGTGCTCGGAGAGAGCTGATCTGCAGCACATCGTATGGACCTGTGCCCATTAACCATAACACACATACCAAGCAATAGCGATAAGGACCCTAGAGCAGTGGGAGGCCGTGTTGCTCAACGCCGACCAGGAGACTCAACGTAACCTTGTCCACCTGCCGAAGATGCAGGGAATGACCGTCGAACACTCCCATTACTCCGCTTCCATCACCCAGTTGGCGCAAAATAAAGTTTTCTTATCATCATCATCATCATCACCGCACGTGCGCAGTGGCATACCCTCTTTGGCGCGGCTGTTTCCCTTTCCCGGCGCGCGCTGCGTCGCCCTTTCCCACAGCCCTCCTCCGATATTCCTCTCCCACCTCTGATTGCCGGTCCCCTGCTCTCACTTGAACTTTTTTTGTGCAGAGATTAATGTTTTTTTTTTCTAAGAAGATGAAATTAGCCGTGAGTTCAGAAAATTAAAGTCGTTCAACTCAATGTGAAAGCTGTCGGAAGTGCAGAGCAATGATTCTCCATAATGGGCTGTACCGCAGTTACCCGCTCACTGCTACCACCCCATGCAATTCAGATTTCCCGCCTTGGCAGTGCTCGCGCGCGCCTGCCTGAGACTGTCCCAGCAGGAGTTCTGTTCTTTTTGTGCTTGCTTTTCCTCCTGCACGTGCCGGCGTTGCACTGCCACTTTTTTCGCTTAACGAGCGTTCCTCAATAAATGAAGGCGGGTGCTGCGGCTTAGTTACGTATATTTTGCCTCGGACCCCCGCGGTGGTTCAGCGGCTAAGGCGTTGCGCTGCTGAGAACGAGGTGGCGGGTTCGATTCCAGGCCGCGGCGGCCGCTTTTCTGATGGAGGCGAAAAGCAAAAACGCCCGTGTCTACGAGATTTCGGCGCTCCTTAAAGATCCCGAGGTGGTCAAAATTAATCCTGATCCCTCCACTACGGCGCGCCTCATCGCCTACGTTGCGTCGGCGCGTTAAACCACACAATCAATCAATCAATCAATCAATCAATCAATCAATCAATCAATCAATCAATCAATCAATCAATCAATCAATCAATCAATCAATCAATCAATCAATCAATCAATCAATCAATTTGCCTCAAACGTACCTAGTTTTCTTTGCGCTAAACAACAGGGAGACGTAGGACAAGCGCCAGCGGTTCACGAGTTGCGAACGCTTATGCTTATATATGTACACCGCTTGGCTTTCGAAGCCTCTGGGGTACGCCGTGACGACAGCGCTACAACGGAACGCCGTGTGGCTCTACTTGGGTCCAGCGAGCGAGCTACGGCGACAGGGCGAGCGCCTAAAGTGCTCTGCACTTAAAAGAACGCAGCGCTGCTAGACACCTGGCGCTCCCGTGAAGATCGGGAGAAGGCCCAGGGGCAAGGGACCCTGGGCAAGGGGATCACGCACACGGCCAGCCGCCATCGAGAAACACTGGGACGGAAGTCAGGCCGGAAAAACAAATCACAAGGAAAAGCATGAGTTCACGTGAAGGCCCGAACCGAAAGTGGTCCAATACGCGACACAGTAGCACCAAGGACGAAGGGAAGAATACCGATACACAAGCGGGCCGCTATAGCCCACTGCAGTAGTGTTTTTCGAAACACCGTATAAACGGTCCTGCAAGAGGGTGAACTTCAAAGCCTAGAGACGCCGCTTAACTGTTTCCCGCAGGACACTGGCACCAGAACTCCCCGGCAGGCCAGCGGGATCAACGCGCCAACATCTGCATGCTGTTGGACACCCCATTGCATGCAGGCGCATAGCCAGGATTTTTGTTCGGGGGGGGGGGGGGGGGGGGGGGGGGTGCTAAGGTTGGCCTCGGCACCACCCCCCTCCCCCCCCCCCCCCGAAAGAAAAAAAAGCGCGGGAGTTTGCAAGCGTCCTTAAAGGCTATGAAGATAGAATACATGTTGGGTTCATTAAAAAGACTGTCGTTCGTTAAAAAGACTGTCTTGTCCCAATAACAATGATACCAGTTCTATCTCAAACTAATCAAAGGAATAATCGACATAATAAATTAAACATTGGGCGTTCTGCTGCTGAGCATGAGGACGCGGGTTCGATTCCCGGCCGCGGCGGCCACTTTTCTGATGGAGGCGAAAAGCAAAAACGCCCGTATGTACAAGATTTCGGCGCACGTTAAAGATCGCCAGATGGTCAAAATTAATCAGGAGCCCATCCACTACGGCGCGCCTCGTCGCCTGCGTTGCGTCGGCGCGTTAAACCCTACAATTCATCAATCAGTCAATTAAACACGTGAAGCAGTAGCGAATCCCCGCCCACTTCCTGGCGGCGATTTCACTATGGCATCACAGGATCTTGTATGTACGATTGGCCCAACGACCTAAGGCACCGCCAAGGAACATGATTGCGCGATTGTACAGGGGGCTTCATTGATCTTATTATTTGAATTCTAACGTGCAGTTAACATACTCATAACTACGTTTTAGTGCTGGCCTGTATACATCACTCCTGTCCATATTACTTCACTGCAGCGCACAATTTGAAAATTTATGACATTTGTTGCATTGCTTCGGTTGAAAAAACGTCTGTGATTGGAATGGAGCTGTGCGAGTTACCAAAGGCTATTGCTATTAAATTGAACTCTTCATACCACAAGCTAGCTGCAGCACTGTGGAGGCTACATTGTTACCAACAGTGCGCCCACTGAGGGCGCCTAACTCACCGTGAAGGGGGTCCTGAAAGGGCATTCCCTTCTCCCCTCTCGGCAAGTGGAACTGCAGGGCCCCGGCGCCTTTGTCGCTTCCTTCGGGGTGAGTTAGGCGCCCTGAGGGGGACAACAATGTAGCCTCCACAGTGCTGCAGCTAGCTTATGGTATGAAGTATAGGTTTAGGTTGTATTTCGTCTTTAAATAGGCCCTTTAAGGTTCTCTCATGACATTGGTGTTGATTATGATGGTATTTGTGCCAGGTGAAGTTGTAAACTGGACAGAAGTCCGCAGACCGCGTGGTGCAAATCTGCGCACGTGATACGGGACGGACATTGCACACACGGGCACATTGTGCAGGCATTGCACTAAATGGTCACAGTTTCATGTGATTACTTGCTTTATTTCAACATGTGTAGCATGGTGTCTGTGACATCCGCAATAAAATTACGTAGGCCGTAAAAATGGGACCTTTTTATTTAGTTGATGTTTAAATGCAGAAATTGTTTCGCTTATAAGCCTTCTGCGCCCGTACAGAATCTTCCAGTGTAAGGCCAATGGAGCAAAGCTTGTGAAGAATACACCGAGTCTACGCACTTACGTTGTATGTAGCGCAGGTTTTATCTTAAAAAAAAAACGACAGGGTATGAATTATGCATACAAGAAGCGTTACACAGACATCACGCGCGAGAACTGCGCTGTTAAGCGGGATTCACACGACGGAGAAACCGTCTCTTTTTGGCCCGCGGGACCCGCTCACGTGACCGGTTTTAGGCTCCGCCCCTCGGTGGCGATAGCCCGCGGAGGCTCCGCGAAAGAAAATGCCTCCGCATGTTTTCGCTCGACGGCGGTGGCCCTCGGCGGGGAATGGAAACTGTTCCTCGGCGCTGTCGTCTGCTAGTCACTCCGCGTAGCTCCGCACGTCTTTGTCGCGTATATGTTCTCTAGCTCATACGAAAGCCAGCGTTTTATATAGCCCGATAACCACAAGCAATTTCTAAACAAACTGGCGGAAATAATTTGAATTTGGCAGCAAACTTCCTGAAATCGGAAGGGTGGCGGTTCGTAGTGTCGAAACTTGACACTACAATATGTGTCCCTGTCACGTGACCTGCAAACCTAGCAGCTACTGTAACTGCTGAAACGTTTATTTACGCATTGAAAACCTTTTAACACAAGTATTTGTACGAGGTTAAATTGCGTATGTATTTCTAAACATTATTCTGAAATTTTTAAAGACACGCTGCCCGCCGTCGCTGAGTGCCTATCAGCATGCCTCTCAGTGTGGCTAACTGATCCTACATGCCCAGAATCAACGGCAGCGTTCAGTAAACAGACCCAGCGAAGGAGCTTTGACGATTCTGCCCGAGTCAGGGGCGTTTGTTCTGCCAAATATTTGATTTCAGTTTCCAAATACGCCAACCGCAGCTTAAAAAAAGAAAAGAAAGAAACGTCGCGCCCGGGGAGAATCGAACTTCCCGCCTCCACAACGTGAAGCCAGATTCTACCTATCGTCTATCCCAACAGATGGCGCATTCGTGCAAAATAGACCGTTACATTAAAAAAACACATAAAGGAACAGGAAAGCCTGCGATCCAAACTTTTTTAGCTGGGAACAAGTTTTTAAATATTGTTTTTTATTTCGCATACAGACAAAAGTATGTTGCCGAGCTACTCTGTCATGGTTGCCAGCATTAGTTTTGGGAGGGACACATACGGCTCGTAGATCAAAAAATTCGATTTAAAATGTTCTAGGGCGTTATCAGCAAAACCGTTTCTCGTCAAGGTGCTTTAAGAGATGCCCTTTCATTTGGGATAGAGAATATATACTCGACAAAAATCGGTTGTCTGTCCCTTTAACGGCGAAAATTACACGAACATGTATAGGATTAGCCCTCACGCAAAGCGGAATAATTCAGCCATCGGTGTTGTCAAGCCATGTCAGTTGAAATTTCTGCTTCTGTTTTGATTCTGTGACGCAGTCCACCTCAGCTTCTATGGACGCCAGGCAGATATGAGAAGCTGGTGCTTTGTAACATCGCCAATCTGGTTAACGTTTCGGTACGCCCAAATGTCGACTCTGCTGTAAAGAACTCGGCCTTGGTGTTCTGGAATACTTGCATAATTCTCTGTCAAGTTTGCAATGCTTCGTGCGTAAGTGCCCTACAGTCTGCCTGAAGTAGTGTACTATTGAGTAACTTTTGTGGAGCGGCAATCCCCTTTAGGTGTAAGTACCATTCCTGTATGAGGTAGAGCAAATCACTGCAAAGTTCACTATTAAATGCAATAACGAACTTTAAATTTATCAAGAACAAATAATAACGCAAAGACGGCGTTGTTTGACCGTAGTCTTGTGGTTAGGCATGCAAGTTGTGAAAAACCTTGCTGCATTTGGAATTTCGTCGCGAGATCTCAGGAAAGAATTATAATGAGGTCCTACCATTCTGGTTTCAAGCATTAATGAAAGGACATACTCTTTAGTGGACGCGTGCGCTGCCATTGTTGAGCCGAGCACACGCTGGCGGTTTTAAAGGTAAACGATAAAACAGCATTGGAGGACGCACAGGAATGTTGCGGTTTTCGTTAGTGACTCGGGAAATGGAAATATATTATCTTGGGACGCTCCTTGGTCCACCAGAAAACAGGGTGCAGTGGGAAGCTGCACATGACCTTCAGGCTTGGGTCGATGCTCGACACGAGTCAGCATTTTGTTGCCCGCAGCACCAAGAAAACATGCGTAATCTCATGGCCCCGCGTACATAAATGCCACAGACTACCGTATTTCAGCATGAAACGGACAGTAATGGTACAGTTAAGGTGGTACAGCGACAGTGACGTTCAAATTGAAGCATGGTTTCAGGCTACGACACAATACATTGGCAAAAAATTGCAAAGTTGTTTACAGTGATAATTCCTCGGTCATTTCGGTTACTTAAGTAATCCTCGAAATTTACTTGCTGCGATATTTTAGGACGTATAACAGTAGTGGATCCAGGCAAAATCCCTTCAGCGCGCACCCGTATGTGGGGCGGGGGGCGGAAGTGTACTGGTGTTCTTGAGAGGGCCTGTGGTCTGTAGCCTGTTTTTTTTTTTTTTTTAATTACGACATTCGTTCATCATGCCAAATCGATTGAGCATTGAAAGAACGATACTCTTGAGCCCACAAAACTTCAAAAAAAGGCCAGAAAGAGCTGAAGCAAAATTCTACCAGAAAGGCACGTTCGTTTCTTCACCACCAGTACGAAGGTCCTCCACTTGCGCACACTGCTATGATGATTTTAAAATTGGGTGTAGCAGTGAATGCGCGCGTCGGTATGAAACCCGGCAACAAAAGTTCCGATAACGGGCACACCATGCGACAGCGGCTACCTCACATTGAGTTGCGTGAATGTAGATGAAGCAAACTACTACAGCTGCAGCGAACACAAATATATTTTTAACTCTTCATGTACTTCATGGACAGCGGTAACTCTTAATTAACTTAACGCTGTCTCGATACGCTTTGAGTAACCCTCGTCAACTTTGTGCATCATAGGAAAGTTAAGCATTTATATGAGTAGAATTTACGTTTTCCCTCTTTCAAAGGTACCTACCCGGTAAATAGCTGGCGCTCCTTTCAACAACCAATTCAAACGCAAAAATTGCTTTAGAAATAAAAGGAGATATAATTTTTTTGGCTCGCAGACATAAAGGTACTGTGACGTCGTGTAAATATTAGGAAGCAATTAAAAGATACAGCGATCACGCAAGGATAAATCAGGGGTCAAGGGAAGAAAATGACTTACAATTGCGGCCTCTTTTGTGTGTTGCATGGCACTTCGAGTGTGAGCTTTCCAAATCCAGGGCGCTTCTGCACTTGCGCCGTTCTCTCATGTGGGCGTTGTTGTGACTCAGGCCCCTGAATTTACACAGCTCTGTGCAGCCGCCGCCCAAACAGAAAGCAGCCGTGGACGCAATGGAGGGGCTTTAGTTGTGACCGAGGTCGAAGATGGCCATCGGGTATTAGTTACTGTCGCGACCGCCGTCTGCCCGCGGCAGGGCTGGTGACTGTCGCGCCTTCGCGCTTACAATAAAGCCGCGCCGGATTCGACGAACCAATGCGATACGCTGCTGTCGCATTCATGTACACGCACTTTGAGACTCGCTCGGCGAGCAGCAGCGCGCCCTTTTTGTCAAATGCGTGCGAAAAATACCGCCGAACGAATCCGCCTAATCGCGGAGGAGAAAATGTCTGTCTGGAACAGCGCTTTCAGGAGAGAACATGCAGTGCGCGCAAGCTGAGACCACCTCCCGGGCTCTATAGAAACGTGAAAAAGAATGAAGGGGTGAAGTGCAGAAGAGGGGCATACTTTGCTGTGCGCCTCACCCATACACAAGAGGCCTCTGCCCCCCCCCCCCCCCCCCCCCCACCTCCCCCACAGTCATCCAGCTAAATACGCAAACCCATCGTTTTCTTCAGAACCACCACCGCTTACACGGGGTTCTGCTTACGCATACAAAGATCGTCTTTTCCCTTTCGGTCCTTCATCGTGCCAGTCTTCACCCATCAATGACCGGCGCTCCCTCTTTTTGCGCACTCCATGCTTCCCCGGCCATACCGTGACGAGTCAATCACCTCTGCTGAGAACGACTCAGCCGGGCAATTATTCTCTGTGTGGCGACATGCCACACACAAAGGGACACAACACAAGCCTTTGGCGTCCCGTGGGCTGAGCTTACCCGAAGGCGCCATCGCTTTTGGAGCTGCACCCCTCCGAAATTATCCTGACCTGGGCGCTTCGTTTTGTGTAAGCACCAATGTGTCAGGACAGGCATTCAGTCGTGAATGTTTTTAATAGTAGCACGTCCGAAGGTTATGCCCCTTTGTTCACAGGCGACGTACCAGGCATAACAGGCAGCACGGCGCCGGCCGGAAAAATTTCCAGGGGGGCGGGGGGGCTTGAGCCCGGTTAGCCCCCCCCCCCCCCTTCCCCCCCCCCCCCCCCCTCCCTTGGCTACGGGTGAGGCGTTTCGTGGACGCTTTTTTGCGAACGCCAGCCGGGCGCGCGCTTTCGCGAGACTAGCCGAGGAACTCTACAGATAATTTTCGCCAGTTCTGCATACTTATGACACCGCCGAAGCTTTTCTTCAACGATAAATAAAAGAACTGAGGGACGCACCACAAAACTAGTCGCAAACAAAGCCTCTTCTGTATATTACCGCGATTGACAGCAGCGTTTCTCCCTGAGCTGAACGCTGTTGCTTGTGCGATGGCGCTGATCACCTGTCCATCATCGAAAACGAACACTTGACTGACGAGTGCTCGCAGCAAGTTCAAAGTCAAAGCAAGGGCCCTGGCCAGAACAAGCCTATCTGATGCGCTGCAGAAGATTTGCGAACCACGTGACGAACGCGCTCAAAGAATGGCACAAATCACCTCCACACGTGACAGGAAGAACTCAAGCGATTGCCGTTCCTCTCGCCTCTGTTTCCTTCCAGCGGTCTCACACTCCAGCGCCGGTACTTCATGCGTAGACGCTTACAGACCCGCCGTACCTGCATGCCTTATTGAGGCGAAGGCCTTACATGTCTCATGCAAAGGTTCCCTTGAACGCCTAGAAAAAGTTGGGCCGAAAGTCGACACAAAACTTCATTCATTCATTCATTCATTCATTCATTCATTCATTCATTCATTCATTCATTCATTCATTCATTCATTCATTCATTCATTCATTCATGTTTTATTGCGTGTCCAATACACCATAGAGGCTCTTACATTGGTACACAAGTCTGATAGTACAATATGATAAAGTGAAAGTTAAAAACATCACCAATTCAATATAGCTACAAGCAAATGCCGATATCGCGAGCACGGATTTATCAGTGAAATAACCGTGCATGGAAGACAGAACCGCAAGTCAAGGCATTAGAAACAGATTTCTTAAGGTACGAGTAAAAACACTTTCAGGCATGAAGAAATCAATATCTGTTGACATACGATTGCACAGAATTTGCACATACGATTGCACAGAATTTGCAGCCGTTCAGCAGGTGATTTGCTATGTGGCATACTGGGGGCAAATAATGTACAATGGCGCGTGAATTGCTGAGGGACATGTAGATTGACGCTGTGCAGTAAATCGGGAGCGTCAAAATGACCATTTAGTATCTTATAGAAAAACATGGCGTCACGATAACATCGGCGACTTTCTAGGTCGGTGATGCCCATTATATTTAAAAGAGAATGGTATTCATAATAAACCTTACGTTCGAAGGTTGCTTCAGTACGCAAAACGTACCGAAAATACCACGTGACCACAAAGGGACCTGGCAGCGCGAAGGAAGCAAATACCATCCGTCTATGAAGAGTCACTAATTCAGCCTTGGGGCCCAGATGCCTGTCTCTTTTATGACTCTTGCTCCCGGCTGACGGAACGCCCGCAGGCTTCTCCCTCTTAACTACTGGAACGACAGTTTGACACCGCCTTCTTGATTTGGCACGCTCACATAGACTCTCAGCCGGCCCAAAGACTCGTGTCAGTGCATATATCTCAAGGCTTTCGCGTTCGCGTCCCTTCGGCGGTAGCTAAAGACACGCAGGAGTTTTTAGTCCCGTAAAAGAGTGCTCAGGTTTACGAGGAACCTGCTCGCATCAACCCTGCTCATCTTACCTGGAACCAGGACGCCGTTTCCATGTCGGGATTCTGCTGCATGCGCACGTCTCTGGCGTCGTTGCGCTGATGGCGTCGCCTCCTGCCAAACGCCGCGTTCACCAGGCGGGAGCTTTTCGCCTCGATAAGTTCGACGTGGTGGGGCGCCGACGCGTACACCCAGGGAGCAGAACTAACCTCGAAGAACGCAGAATGGTGGTCGTTCGCCGCGAGCTCAGTTCACGTGGTCCCGAGCTCACGTGGAACGTGAACCGAAGTGATTGGACGAACTCGCCTGGAACGAAACTCAGGCTGGCTTGGGCTGGCTAGTGACCCGAGCACGTGCACGCATGCATTGGATTTTCCGAGACGCCAGGGATTTCAAAGACAAACGTAGAGAGAACGTTAATGCTGTAATCATTACCGAAACCCTCGCTGAGATGTTCGTCTGTCTGTACACGACTCTGTTGGGCGCGGGCACCTCGCTTAATTGTGAAAACTGCCGGCAGCTCGTGTATCGGCGTCGCCTCCGCGTGTAGCTGCCACATTTCTTTCATGCAGCTGCAAAGACGCGAAGTCGGGGCTGCCGAAAGTACGCTTCTTGTTCTATCGTTCTGTGTGGCAAAATGTGGGGGCGCTTAGCCCGTGTACCTTTGTCGCGTTTCTGTGCGTTCGGCTCGGCCGAGCGGTCTCAGCGAAAGGGTTCCGTCTCTCTTCATGTGTCGGAAAAAAGCACGCGGCGTAGCTTTTGAAGATTTTACGAAGCTGGTTTAAGTTGTTTATGTTTACGAAGGATTAGGAGGGCTGCGCAGGTAGAAGTGTCATTCACCTCGGGAATGCCCGTCAGGGTTTGGAAGGAGCGCATCCCGCCAGTGAGTCTACAGAATTTGGCTGGCCGAGCCGGGACCTCCAAGTTTGGTTCGACATGCAGCGGGCAGCGGCGTCTTTGGTTCTGCAGAAATGATTAGCGAGCGACTCTCTCGTTGTGCCAGCGTGCGTGGTGGCAAACACAAGGCGGGAATCAGCGAAGACAGAGCAGGATGTTACCCGCTCGAAGACGGCCCTCAACTTTAGCCCCGTTTACATTGATTCGACGAGGGCGCGTTGAGTTGAAATAAACAGGTTTTTTGGACTCGACGCACTCATGTATAAGCGGACGCGATGAGTTGAAAAGCCGTCGGGGCGAGTCCGTTCGACTCGCAGGCAGGGGGTGGGTTGACGCGCTCGTCGGGCTGAGTCGGCGGGCCGTGGGGAGATGAATACCGTAGTTGCACGATTATAACGCGCCACCGATTGTACCGCACGAGTAGGTTCGCCCAAGAAAACCCGAAAAAAATAATTGGACGTTGGTTTACCGCGCAGGTGTAAAATACATGACACTACTTACTACAAGAAGGAGATTTCATTTTGCGCGTGCAACTGTGGCAGCCAAAAATAAATTGTGCTTCGTAAACTTGCTTATCCAGCTCCTGCAGGGAATAAAACTATAGTGGGAAACATTGAAGCTGTTTGCGATTTCAAGTGTTTTGACCATAATTCTACCTGTGACGGGACAATTGCAATAGTATAAAATGTGCAACAGCTTACCAAGGTATGTCATTCAGGAATGAGTACGCCGAAATTCACTCACGTGATATTGACGGATTTTTTTATTGGATTGAGTTGGAGTTTGGGAGGACCTCGTGCCTATGGCAATGTTTCTGGCTGATTTAAAACCTGTTTCGGCTTTGAGCCCGATTGTAACGCGCGCACAAATTTTAAGGCTAGCTTTTAGCAAAAGAAGGTGCGCGCTAGAATAGTAAAAAAAACTCCCACCTCCCCTCGCGGGAACCCCTGTGTAGATGCGACGCATAGGGGGTTCACGTTGCAGCGTTGGACAGCGGAGGAACGGCGCTGGAACGATGGAGCGGAGCGGCGCAGGCGCCGCGTTTTATAGCGCGCATAACGGTGAGGGGACGCGCCGGCGCCAGTGCGTCTGCCGCGGCTATGACGTAACACAATCCAACACAATCCACTTTAATCCAATCCAATCCAAGCCAAGCCAAGCCAATCCATGCGAACCAATCCAATGCCCCTCGCGAGAGAGTGTTCGCTATCGGAGAGGAGAGGGGGTGAGCGGCGAGGAGAATGGGGGAGGGGCGGACGCCGACGACGACGGATGCAGGGACAAGGCGAGTGAATGAGATGCAGTCGCATCTAAAATACGGTAGCTCCTTCTCCGGCAATCCCCCGGCCCCCTCCCCTCGACTCTTCGAATGGAGCTCATATATACGCGTGAGTGGTCGAGGTAGCTGAACGCGCCAGTCGACTCGATCCTCCCTCGTCGGGTCCATGTATCCGGGGCTTTTAGCTCTTTCTGCAGGTGCCGCTTACTGAAGGTTGACCGCTCAGCGCGGTCAGTGACTTTCGGTGGCGGCTGTTTTTGTTTTGGCTTGTCGGTTGTAATATTTTGTGCGTGGGAAGCGTTCTATGAGTTCCATGAGAGAGGGTGTGTTGAAAAGGGTTTCCGCTCTTTCTTTCTCGAGGGTTTCCGCTCTTCCTTTGGAGGCGTAGTTTTTGGGGTCAAAAGCAGAGTGTCGGGTTTTGTTTGAGGTCGGTCGAGAGGAATCTACAGTTCATTTCAGAAGCTGCATGCAGCACTGTGGAGGCTACATTGTTGTCAACAGTCCGCCTACCGAGGCCGCCGAACTCACCGTGAAGGGAGCCTTGAAAGGTAGGTAGAACCGCAAGGCCCGGAGCCTTTGTCGCTTCCTTCACGGTGAGTTAGGCGCTCTCAGTGGGCGGACCGTTGACAACAATGTAGCCTCCACAGTACTGCACGTAGCTTCTTCAATGAACTATAGTTCAGAATAGATCACGGCCGAACAGGATGCTGCGGGCAGAGTGGCAAAGTAACCGTCATCCTGGTCTAATGTAAATATTTGGATTCATGTAAACAGTGTAAATAAACCTAATAACCAGCAAGAAAAGGAGTCCTCGTCCATCGCCTGCTTCAAGCATCGTACGCCAGTCACCGTAGCGAGTCGAGATTGCCTCTGGGCTCGGGCTTCCCAAAGAACCTAAATATTTCGCCTTCACCGTTCGTTAAGAAGTAGAGAAACTAAATCCAACTGCCTGCGCTACGGTTCAATGGCAAGATCTGAAAACTTCCTCTTATGCCGTAGGGCAATTTCTTGCAAAAGAAAAGAAAAGAAAACGTCACCAGCAATTCTAAGGGACTGCGGCCTTCTGTGCGGGTTATAACAGGCCTGCCTGTTACACCCTGGACGAGCTTGTTGAGCTGCGCCAGAGTGCGCGTCACCTAACAATTCAAACAGTTACCGCTGCTGCGGCATTGGCCCACTACAGTTGAACCGCGTTATAACGAACACTGATATAGCGAATTATCGGATATAGCGAGCTAAATGCGAATTTTGGTTAGCCACGCTTTATTTCAATGACACTAATTCTTTTATAACAAAAGTGATGCCGTGAGAACCGCGGGTTATGCCGGATATAACGAAGAAATATTCGATCAGGAGGCTGAGAAGCTACTTGGAAAAACCCTCCGGCATCCGAAACTGCAAAAGTATAAAGGCCCTTTTGTTCGTGTACACTGTGGAAAACTTTATCCTGCTCAGAGCTGTGAGTAGCCACCAGACGAAGATCACATCCTTCATCAAATAGAGACCAAAGTCGGCGCCGGGCCATGATCTTGTCAAGTGGCAAGACCTCCGCAATCTCCCCCCGGAAGGCCTAGATGTTCTACTGCAATTGGTGAACAAGGTATGGGACTCAGGGGAGGTCCCTGACTTCCTCCGGGTCACCATCATGTGCACCCGATTCCCAAACCCGGCAAGGATTCTCGCAATCCCCAAAACCCCCGTCCTATTTCACTAACACCCGTCATCTGTAAGGTTATTGAACGACTTATCAATAATAGGCTTGTTTATCATCTCGAGCGTACAGGCTGGTTTCATCCTGCACTCACAGGTTTTCGTCCCCACATTGGCACTCATGATTACTTGTGGCTGCTTAGACATGTCAGTAATAGGACATCCCGCAAGGAATTGCCTGACTATGTCCTTGCACTAGATATCCATAAAGCCTTTGACAGCGTTAGTCAACCAGGCATTCTACAAGAACTCGCACTTGCCTTTCCGAGTCAGAAGGCTCAAGCCTGGGTTCGGAACTTCCTGCAGCACCGCCCGATTCGTCTCAACCCCCAGACACATCAGCCTACCACTTACTATCTTGATAGGGGTGTCCCTCAGGGATCAATCTTGGGGCCCTTACTTTTTAATCGTGCGATGAATCGCGTGGCTCGTACTCTGGAGCAAGACACTGCCGCCCGGTTTGCTTTCTACGCGGACGATGTCGTGGTATGGACCGAAGCCAGCGATTTCCCTTCCAAAGAGCCCATGCAGAGTGAACTGCAAGCTGCAATCTTCAGCCTGGAGAACAGCTTGTCCCGCTTCCAGCTCCAGTTATCCCCTGCCAAAACGCAACTGCTCAGTGTCGACGGTAAACGCGCAACGAATAAGGACCGGACCATCTCTCTTCAAGTAGGAGACACTCTAATAGAGTCTCACAATGGCACTATTCGTCTGCTGGGTGTTCCCGTTAGCAGTTGCAACAGCCCGAAACAATGGGTAGCCCAACTTAGGAAGACCTGGCGCCCTACTTTACACCTGGTCACTCGGTTGTCCAGTAAATATGGTGGGGCACACCAACACGCTTGTACTATGCTCGCTCGCGCAGTGGCACTTAGACGATTATGCTACGGCCTCCCAGTGTATGATCTACGTCCGTCCCATGTTAATGACCTTCACAAGCTAAATCGCCATCTTCTCCGTGCGGTTAGTGGCCTTCCTAACTTCAGGCGAGTCGATATTCTGCATCAAGTGGTCCCCCTTCCACCCCTTCATACCCTTGTAGAGGAAACAAAGCTTCGATTCCAGAATCATGTGGAGTATTCTCCTCAGGGACGAGTGCTTACCGAATGGGACCAACTAAAAAGTAATTTTAACCAAATGAACTTTCCACCGCCCATTCCTCCGTGGGAGCGACCTTCGATCGGCATCCCGCGTCGCAGACCAATTAGGAGAACTCATCAAACTGCCCGAGAGCAGTATGTTCGAACCCTCGTCAACGACAAGGCCGACGATGAGGCAGACATTTACACGGACGCTGCGGTTGACGGAAGAACGGCGGCCATAGCATGGACCTGTACAGATATCACCGAAATAAATGGATCCCGTCACGTCTCCAATGCATACGGGCTTGTGGAAGAAGTGGAACTCCTGGGAATTTTGGGAGCAATCCGGCACATTGGCGAACATTCCTCCACCCTCTCCATTAAGAAGTTCAGAATAATCACGGACTCCCACGTCGCACTTCGGGAGTTGAACCGTGCGTTCGCGCCTAATAGCACGGCGACCCGAATTCTGACTTCGGTACGCGACCTACAAGAAGAAGGCTTCCCGATTCGCATCGCCTGGACACCGGGACACACCATGAGTGCACATGGCAACCTTTCGGCACACGCTGCTGCCAGGGAGCGACTTCAAGCACCTCCCGCGGTTCCCAACGCACCAACTCCCCCCCTCCAGTCGGATTGGCAACTTCGGCTTCGGTATCTAAAGAAACTAAGCACACAACGCTTGCAAGATGCGACACCGGACAGAGTCCTCGCCCTTCTAAAGCCTCTTTCACGCTCGGGGGAAATATTCGCAAACAAAGTCTACGCCAATGCGGCCTTCTACAAATGGACATTTACGTCATTTACAAATGGACAGCCCCTGCAGGGTCCGAGCTCCACCACTGCCCACACTGTGGTTGTGAGGGCACACCAAATTTATTTCATTTAATCTGGCTATGTCCCGCCTTCAAAAGAGGTCGTGAGCAGCTTTTAGCCATTGGCCCGGTACCTACATCCGAATCCGAACACATACGCCGGGTGCGGGAAGATCCACCAACCCTTGAATTGATTACTGAATGCGCTCTTGAGGATGGTCTCTTTAAAATGGTGTAGCAGCTTGTCCGACTCCCCTAGAGTGCACCAAACACGCCCCATCTGCCCGGTCTCTGTGCGAAAACTGAGAAGAAAACAAGCTAGTGAACTGTGAACCGCATATGAACAGCGAGCATGCGCATTAATATGCAGAGAAAGAGAACTGTGTGAACAGGGAGCACCGCTGAACTGCTCTTTCCCCTACCTTTTGACCTCTCTCCCCCCAGGGCATCTGGCCTCCTTACCTTAAAAGCCATTCTCTCTCTCTCTCATCAAATAAAGACGCGCGGCTGTTTTGTCAAGTGAACCTTTCTTTGTTGTAATTTCACTTACTCATGTTCCTGTTTATTCAGCTTGAACTATATACATTAAAGAGAAAGGTGAGCGTTACCTTGTTTATAGTTGATTCGAAGCCTGAACAAATGCATTTTTGTATAAACTATTTTTGCGCGAGCCAGATTGTCGATTTGATACAGCCAGTTTTTGCCTCTACTGTTACAACGAATATCAAATATAACAAATTAATTTGCTGTCCCTATACTTCTTCGGTATAACGAGGTCCGACGGTAGTCAAACCCGGTTATAGCGAACTGCAACATGCGCCACGATTAGTTCGATATATCCAATAGTTCGATATAGCCGAACCCGCCTATAACGAGTTTATTGTTACGAGTTCATTGTTACGAGTTCTCGCAACGAGTTTATTGTTACGAGAAACAAACAAAATAAAGTGTGTCATTACCATACACAAAACAATCGATTTATTGACATTCGTACTTCAAAAAAAAAGCGGTGATTTTTGTCTTCCCTTTCGTCTTGGCAGCGTCAACTATCACAGCATTCTTTACACGAGACATTGTTTGCACCAGTTCGAGTCCGTGTCCTTCAATATCGAAGAAGTATTTGCGGAGGACATCGACTGCCGAAAGCACTTCATTAAGCGTCGGACGGCTTTTACTCGCAATCATCCTCTTCCTCCTCGATGCTTTTAATCAGCATTACGACGGTGCTGCTGACGGTGCCCGCGTTGGAGGGGCTTACAGTGACGGCAAAGTCGTCTTCGACACTCAGGAAATCTTCGAAGGACACTCCTTTCGGCACAGCATCGGGAAGGTTGGCGAGCTGCCGTCTTGGTCCGGACTCGCTGACTGGGCGGATTCCGTCGTGAGTTCCGCGCGTCGGGAACAGTTACGGAGAGTGTCGGGCGTCATGTCACTCCATACGAGGCGCAATGTCTCAGTCGCGGCCTTTGCTCAGTGGTCGGGGCCAATCAACATGTCAATCGCCGCTCCTAGACCATGCATTTTGCGGCTATTCTAGGCCCACCGAGTTCGATATATTGCATTGCTTTATTTCCATAAAATATATGGTGGATTTGTTACGAAAAAGCCGCTCTAGGCAGCTTGACAAGCCCTAAAATCCATTGACAGAGGCAGCAGCATATCTGCATATCAGCAGAGGCAGCAGAGGCATATCAGATGTGAAGTTCTTTATAAGGAATATGTTTCACGTGTATTTCCGTAACTGATTTATTTTTGTTCGATATATAGCATAATTTGCTCTATCCGGGATCGTTATAATCGGGTTTGACTGTACTTTGATTCTGGGTCTCCTGTTACATCGCAAAAATCGACCGACCTTAACAAAAGTCAATCCACAGACAACCGGCCGCTTACCCGGATACGCCGCTTCCATCACCAGGAACTGCAGCCCAACCCGTTTCCCTCGGAGTCGAATGGTACACCGATGCAGTTCAAGTGTACGTCGGCGCAGGAATGGCCCAGAACCTCCGACGCACCTGCCTGGTGTGCCCCACTCATACAGAAGCGCAGACCTGCTCATCACTCACAGAGGAAAATCTTGCTTCAACCACGGCAGAACTTGTGGCCATCCGGAATGTGTCGTCCCTGTTAGAGCCTCGCCTCTCTACTCAGGCAGTTCGGGAACTCCGACGCGGGAACTGCAACGTGAACTCATTCTTGTGCCCCGTGCGAGTTCTGTGGAATCAACGTTCGACACCTGCTCACACCGACGCTGACGCCGCGTGCCGTCACCACCAGCGGGTGTCTAGGCCGCTACCACTGTCGTGGGCGTCAGCAGAGGGTGTAAAAGGAGCACTTGGCCCACCCGAGCAGTACCACCACTTGCTTCCACCCCCCTCCCCACCCTTCCTAAACCCGGCTGCCCGACTCGTGCTTGTTTTTTTTCCACTAGCGTTCGAGATCAGAAACTTTCCAAAATGTTCACTGCGGCCCAAAGGTCAAAAAAAAAAAAAGTAAAAGAGGAGAAGGGCGGGGTGTTATGGTTGGTCTTTCTTCAGCGAGAACGCAAGTAGACGCCACCAACAAAAATGTAAGCCAGCCACCACTGGTAGCCTTTACCATGGAAATTATGCCCCTGCATTTTTCCCTAAAAAGCTATAAGTTATCACCACCCGCCGCGGTGGCTCAGTGGCTAAGGCGTTGCGCTGCTGACTCAGTGCTGAGCACGAGGTCGCGGGCTCGATTCCCGGCCGCGGCGGCCGCTTTTCTGATGGAGGCGAAAACCAAAAACGCCCGTGTGTACGAGATTTCGGCGCACGTTAAAGATCCCCAGGTGGTCAAAATTAATCCGGAGCCCTCCACTACGGCGCGCCTCATCGCCTGCGTTGCGTCGGCGCGTTAAACCCTACAATCAAATCAATCAATATAAGTTATCACCTCGCACATCTGATTAGCTATGCGTGGGTTATTTGCTAACCGCAGGTGCTGAGACACTCAAGAGCCGTGTCAACTGCGTTCGAAAGGCTGGCATGTGTGCGCTTGGCTGCTGCGAAACAGCTGCTGTTTGGAGTCGGAACGTACATTTACTTTTTTTCCACATGTAGCTTTGCTAAGCCTGAAAGGTCATCACTGCAGGGAACGAGGTTCCGGCGAATCCCCGCAGGCTGCCGCCATGTTTAGTACAAAACGCCAGAGGGAGCATCACCAAAAT
Organism: Haemaphysalis longicornis; assembly: GCF_048455015.1. Classification (NCBI taxonomy): domain Eukaryota; kingdom Metazoa; phylum Arthropoda; class Arachnida; order Ixodida; family Ixodidae; genus Haemaphysalis; species Haemaphysalis longicornis. The sequence goes on along the minus strand of NW_027526385.1, from coordinate 176,846,910 downwards.
AAGTGCAGGGTGCTGAGATACACCCTCTCTCTTTTTCAACTCGGGCAAGGTGCCTCTGGGTATGTCCTCGAAAGGATGACCGCTGCGTTCACAAACTCTTTTGTAGCCGCTTGCCACTTTTCGCTACACCACTTTTTATCCCTAAATGTACTGGCGAGTTCGCTAGAAGTCGTACTTGTGGCTTCCGTTCGAAAAGGTGAGGAATTAATGCCCTCCCCCCCTTCCTTCCCCAACATACCCTTTCTCTCTCTGTGTGTGTCTGCTGCTAGGTGGCAGCGACCAGTGCAGTCGGCGGCACGAGCGTGCAGGTGGAGTTTTAGCACATGGATAGCGTACACTAACGCTACGGCGGCGGGTGCCGGGACCCGACTGGACAAGTGCGCATTCGTTCCGCGTGGATAGGTGCCTAAGCCTCGCGGAGTCCGTGCGTTCGCAACATCCGCCTGCCCATACATTGTGTGGACTCCCGCCCACTCTGCATTGACGGGCAACAAATTTTGCTCATCGACAGGCTCGAGACCTCACTCACCGAGCCGCTGAGACCACGGCTGTTTCCGCACCTCTCTTCACCTACCAAGAAGTCACCCAATACTACCGAACCACGAGACAGACCTTCCCCAGTCCTCACACATCTTTGACCAAAAGCCACAAAAGATCACACTCAGATAAATTCAAGGAGGCACTTTTCCCCACCCCATCAGTATGAATTCACTCTTTCCTACACAGTACTCTGATCAGTGTAAATTCTGCCAGGAACCAGGAACTCTGACACACATATTATTCGATTATTCGACTGCACAAAAAACTTGGACTTTCCGCCCCTGAACCCGTCCCCTTCCCCAGATCAGTGGGAGATACTGCTGTCCAGCTGTCGACTGGACCAGCTCCTGCTTGTGGCCAGGGCTACGGCAGCCTGGGCAGCACATGGGCGCCTGGACTGAGGAACCACTCTCGCATTATTGCGTAATAAAGTTCTCTCTCTCTCTCTCTCTCTCTCGTGAGGATCGACTTCCTCGCCGTCCCCCCGCGCGCATGCGCAGTTGAGTCCCGGTAACCCGCCACCGTAGCGTTGCCGTACGCTAGCCGCTATGCTACTAAAACTCCCTAATACCTCGTTCTGCATGTAAACGGAACGGAAAAGAGCAGAGTCCGGCTAGAGCATTCGCGGCCTCCGCGCGCCATAGTGAGTTCGCTTCTCTGAGCATTTTGTGGCTACTTTTGGGCAAGCGCAGTTCCCCTGTAAAGCTAGAATCAACATGAGAAGCTTCTTTACAAGAAAAGCCGATGTTGCGGCCTCTTCGATAAAGAAAAGAGTCGCGATTGTTGACCAGACTTTCAGTCTGGTCAACAATCGCGAAGCAGAAGAAATTTCTGCCACCACTGCTACACCCGAGCAACCTCCGCCTCCAAGCTAAGCTTCATGATCCACTCAATAATCTGGCGCCTGTCTTTGTCGTACAAAACATAAACGTCAGTAAAGCTATTGCCGTACAAAGCGTCTTCGATCAGTACCTCTTTTCAGGGCAGAAAGCAAATCGAAACTGCATGGTTCAAAAGCGACTTCTTTTTTCTCGTCGCCCATATTCTTTAGGGACAAACAGACTTGTACTTCGTGGTACCGGCTTTAACACTGACTATTCAGTTGTCGTAGCCACCTAGGGGTCACGCTTAGAGATAATAAAACAGCTGCGTGGATAAGAGAACAGACTGGTGTGGAGAATTCCAGCTCAATTAACCGAAGAAGACGGGCATGGGAGGGCCATGTCACCGCATAAGGGACAGCAGGTGGAGCTTCCGTTTAGCGGAGTGGCTACCAATATACCGTAAACGCAATAGGGGTCGGCCAAAGCCGCGATGGGGGGATTGGTGGGAAAAAGTGGAACCAGCTAGCACTTGATAGACGTCTCTAAAAAGCGCTAAAAAAACGGGGACACAAGCGCTTACTCGAAACTACCGGTTTATTGAAAAAAAAAACACAAAATTTATACATGAAGAGAGAGAGAGAGAGAGAGAGAGAGAGAGAGAGAGAGAGAGAGAGAGAGAGAGAGAGAGAGAGAGAGAGAGAGAGAGAGAGAGAGAGAGAACTTTATTCTTTAAACAGCCCTAGTCCGGGCCGTCGTGCCACAGTCTCTTCATTAGGAGACGGCTGATCCGTAGAACTCCCAGAGGTCCGCACCAACATGAAGGCAGTGGGCCGCCAAAAGTTATTCCGTCGATTTGACATCTACGCCAGGACCCGGGTTCAACCAGTCCTCCCAGAAAGCGATGCGGGAACGCAGGTGTGGTGGTAGGTCTGGCGGATGGCACTCCCAGTACTGATGTGTAGGAAGGGCAGTTGGGGATGCTATGCATGTAGTGGATACGGGATGGTGTGACAAGAGAAGAGAGAGAGAGAGAAATATTTCTTTTATTTACATAGTGGATTAGGGCGCGGTGGGCGCAACCCTGAAGGTCGCGACGACTTTAGCCGCTCGAGTCACGAGCTCCTTCTGGAGCTGCGGGTCCGAGCGGCCCAACGCCTTCATCCACTGGTCCTCTTAATTAATGTTAGGGAATGGGTCCTCTGCACAAGCCCACATTTGGTGCTGGACCGTGGCCCTTTCACCGCAGCGGGTGCAGAGGGGGGATGGGTACAGGGAGAAGTGGATGTGATGCAGGACGGCTCTGCAGGAGGTTTGTGCTTTCCGGACCACAGATGCGGCTTCACAGGAGAGGGCGAGGTGGGGGACCTAGAAACACTGCCTGCTTGCGCGTAGCGCGCAGAGATGCTGACGGCGTTCCTGATGTTCTGAAATCTTTTGAGTGCCACGGTCACCACGGTGGTACACATGGTGCCACAACATGGAGGGTCCCGGGGAGAGTACTCGGGTAAGATCGTGTGCTCGAGCATTGCCGTCCAAGTGGGCGTGGCCGGGGACCCGTACCAGCGTTATCTTGTGGGGAGGATGGGCGCGAAGGGCGCAGTTGAGGGTGTCAGAGGTATGAGGGTGTGTGGTGTATCGGAAAATATTTCGTAGCGCCTCCTGCGAGTCACTAAAGACGAAAATTAGGGTGGCAGGGGGCTCGACTTTCACAGCGTATTCGATGGCGGCGGCTATGGAGAATTCTTCGAGGGTTGTACACGTTGAGGCGTTTTTGAAGTGGACAACGGTGTCTGCGGATCGGGTAGGGCTATGGAGGGCGATAGCATGCATCTCTAGAAGTGGAGTGAAAACTGGCGTCCGTGAAGTAGATTGCCGCACCATTCTGTTTAAGCAAATTAACGCGCCTGTTTAATGCTTTTGCTCGTTGTTGCCTGCGGACCAGGTTGTGAGCAGGGTGCATGTGGCGAGGAATACGCTCAATTACTAGGTTTGGGAAGAAAGACCAGGGAGGAGGTTCGAGAGGGATTGGGGGAAGACTGTCTGTTGGGTAGTTGAGGGTGAGAATCGTCCGACCTGAAGCCGAGAGCATTAAGCGCTCGAGCTGGGCCTGGAGGTGAGATGCCATCCGTTCCTCGAGGTTATTATGAATGCCTAGGGCTAAGACGCCTTGTGTGGCAGCATAATGAGGTATCCCCAGTGCTAAACGGTACAGGGCGCGGAGGGCTCCTTCAAGACGGTTTGTCTGGGCAACTGAGAGGCGGAGGTAGGGCACAGTGTACAGGACACGAGATGTCGCGAAAGAGTCCACAATGCGGAGAAGGTGAGGCTCTTTGAGGTCTTGTGTGCGGTTAGTAACGCGCTTGAGGAGATGAGAGACCTGAGTTATCTGGAAGTGGAGTATTTGTAGTTGAGGAACAGCAGGTCCATTGCGTGTGAGGGTGAGGCCCGAAATGTTTAGTGAATCCACTTGTGGTATGGAGGCTGCGCCAATCGGCAGCTGTATTAAAGAGCGATCCTGGTCAGGGCCTCGTCGGTTAGACACAGAGGTCGGCGAACTCACTCATGAGTCCACTCACTCAGACTCATCAAACTCACGCGTGAGTTTGAGTGAGCACGAGGCTAGTGTGGCATGGTGAGTTTGAGCTTGAGTGAGTTTGAGCCGAGTGCACGCCCGACTGAGTTTGAGTCCGATTGAGTTTGAGTACGCCTGAGACCTAGTGAATTCTGAGTCCATTTTGAGTTCTGAGTACATTTTGAGTTTGAGTGCATTTTGAGCTTGAGTACATTTTGAGTTCTGAGTGCATTTTGAGTTCTGAATACATTTTGAGTTTGAGTCCATTTTGAGTTCCGAGTACATTTTGAGTTTCGAGTACATTTTGAGTTCCGAGTACATTTTGAGTTTATGTACATATTGTGTTTTGAGTACAGTTTGAGTTCTGAGTACATTTTGAGTTTTGAGTACGAGTGAGTTCTGAGTTTTGCGCTCAATGTGAGTTTGAGTGAGCGCAGATGTGCTGCTCTGACTGCTCAGCAGTGAGTCCGAGTTTGAGAGAGTGGTGATTCGAAAAAAAGAAATTGTGACTGAGTTTGAGTGAGCCGCGCCAACTTTGCCGAGGTATGGTTAGACACCACTAAAAGGCCAGATTTAGATGCTGATATGTTTAGCCCGATGGAAGATGCATGGTCGATAATGGTGTCGCAGTCCAATTGTAAGGTTTCCTCGATATGTGCCAGACTACTGGAGTTCACCCAAAGGGTAATGTCATCCGCGTAGATGGAATGGAAATCATAGATTAGACAAACATGGTGCCGATTAGCGCGCGCTCCTTCCCGTGAAGAGTGATAGACTATTTGCTTACACACTTGTTAGTATGTCCCTTGATAAAGTAGGCCTCGACCACCTTTTGTTTGATGAGACTGTTGTGCTGTACAGGCATAATGATCAGATTGTCAAGGAACTGGTCTAGACGTATACTTTATCAAGGGACATAACAACGAAATTGTTAGCAGATCATCTATCGCTCTTCACGGGAAGGAGCACGCGCTAATCGGCACCATGTTTGTCTGATCTGTGATATCTGTTCTTGTATAAATTTTGTTTTCTCAATAAACCGGTATTTGCGAGTAAGCGCTTGTGTGCGTCGCTCCTCCCAGTTTTTTGTGCGCTTTCAAGTTTTCAATTGTACCAACTAGCCCAACTTGCGGTATTGCGTCTCTCGAAATTTTTGGGAGAAGCCTTCATCTTGCAGTGGACACAACCAATTCAGCTTCTGCTGCTGCTGTTGATGACGATTCAGCTGTCCATTAACCAATGTGTATGCTTCCGAAATATTTATTTAGTGTGCTTGTTCAAACGCTTTACTTGGTAAACCATATTCTGAGCGTCAGCTCAGAATGTCCCATTCACAGGAGTTAGTGACATGAAAATTTAGATGCTTGGCCAATACTGTGTCTGCTAAGATGGTGGGGACAATGATTATACTTAGGTTTTGTTAAGGCCGACGCCGCAGCCGAGGACTTCTAATCAGCACTCGACGATGGGCAATGTACGACTTTTGTACTTGACCGCGCATATGTATAAGTTTGGAGGGATGCACGCCATTTGCAATCTGTTTCAAATCACTCCGCGTTTTGCTCTAGGTGTTGTACGGGCCGTACTCGAGAGTCAAAAGAAAAACGCGGATGTGGGTATACTCTGCAATGAAGGCACTAGACCTCGCGTGTTTTTTTTTTTCAATGCACAAACATCTGTATACGCTGATTTAATGCAGACTTTCGCTGCATACAAGAATGCTAAAAGGCCCCAGGGGGTTTACATTTTTACACGAGACCACTCCCATTGCACCTGGAAAAATGTCTTCCCAGAAATGTATCTTATCTGTGTAGAGTAGCAATGCCAACTTGCACATTCGTTCAACAATTCCCACTTCAACTCGCGAAGTCTTTTTCTTTAATGAACTCAAGGACACCACAGACGATATCAACTTCCAAACAGTTTAATAGCAACAGCCTCTGCGTCACTTTTTGTCACACGTGCACACACACAAAAAAAGGTCGCATGCACTCAGTACAGTCTGTGCAGCATGTAACAAACAAAGAGTGTGCGCAAAGTTTGCTTATACATAGTTGCAACGTACCATGGAATCACTCGGCTCCAAGATTACTGAGCCTTGAAGCGAAGAAAAAAAAAAGGAGGTGGGTGGGTGCTTATTTGATGGATTAGATTATCTGCTCCCGCCGAGCACATCAATCGGCTTGCGGGAAGTCGTTTTGCGACCCCGTGGTTTGATGACTAGCATTTCAATGTACAGGAAAGTGAAAAGAAAAAGAAAAAAAAGGAGCGACAGAACGCAAAAGTTGTTTGTTCTCTTCAATGGCGCCTTTGCCGACGAGAGGTCAAATATGAAGGAAAGTAGCCAAAGATGGGCTACCAAATTGGCTATATTTGGGTATTAGTAGCCAAAGATGGTTATCAGGGGAGAGTATCACGATAACCGAAAATCCCAGAGGCATGTATATGGGGAGGAAAAAAATGAAAATCGTGCAAATCTATTATTTCATTGAGCTAAGCGCGCGAGTTACAAGACTAAATCTCGCATATCCAGAAGGTTGATTCGTGAAAATCTGCAGGACCGAGCACTTTAGGAACAAAGTCTTCAAATACAGTAACTCCACGATTGGTGATTGGGTAGAGTTATGCATGAAAAGCGTACACATTTTGTCAGATACAAAAGGTACAAGCTGGTTTTCGGGTAAACCAAAACAGAAATGACATCTCCCCTTTACAGATGACTAGTGTCATCATGCTTTCGCATATTACGCATCGTTCAACCCCGCAGATACAAAATCAAAAATGAAAGGATCCATCACAAAACACCCCACTGTCAACTGACCACACTGACCCGATGCCACTACAGTGGACAATGATTGCACGCATTACGCAATGTCCATACAGCGAGAAACCAAAACATTTGTGGGTGCCCGGCAAAAGAAAACGCCCGACTCTGGCTGACGCGGCAATCTCGCCACGCTTGCTAACCTACGTCAGCTATACAAGGAACAGAAAAGAGATATACAAGTGGCATTTGCCGTTACTCCAAGGCAAGGTTTGTTCAAGATCAAGCCGCAAAACGGTGTAGTCGATGCAATGCCAATGTCAGTTCAAACAGTACAAAACAGCCAATTTCGTTCATATTTATGTTAAATTGCAAGTTTCACACAGCAACGAAAGACCTAAAGAGTCTGAGAAGCTAGAGTAGCCTGTGACCATGAAAAAAATTTAACGAAGGAAACAGTTTGATGCACAGCTTTGGACGCAAATCATTTTTAAATCACACATATTCCTTGGAAGTTCCCCCACAACAACGGTAGACAGCAACTATCTCGAAACTGTGGAAACGAAAAAATTGATCAGGCTAAACGCCATCAAAACAATCACGGCGTAACAGCACAGTAACCGCACCACGATATAACGATTAGGTAGCTTAACGAAGAGGCATATTATAATTATTATGATACTATCCAAAGAGTTTTCAGCTATGCAAAGTTCAATCTTGCACAACTTAGTTGCAGTACAGCGATCATCAGATTGCCAGACTCCCTTTTGGAACCGTACTTCATCTAAATTTGCCACGAACACGTCTAGCCACACAAAGAATTTCTAATGGACCGACAGAGAACAGTTGCGCATATACTTTGCATAAATTCTCTAAAGGTGAATTACTCGCATGTCAAAATAGACAAATTATGTCCAAAGTTTATCAAAAAAAAGAAAAACAATGCCGGCTTTATTATGTACTTCATGAATGACACGGAATAGAAAATGTCCTTAATTCACTTTGGCCCAGCTGATATGATCTCGACAATCATTCCAACCAACTAGAACGACGAAAGCCAATTTCGAAATGAAGGTTCACCTACTGCGACTTTGTTTAACTAAAAACTCCTCAAGTCTATCTTAACAATCAAGAACAGCTGACTGCAATATTCGGTTATACATACAAGGTTGCGTACATTCTGCACGGTAATTGCAGACAAACCTGACAGCTAAACTGGCCAGAACACACACACTGTTCTAAGACGTCCCTAACGTAATTATGTACAGCACCACACTGTCACGCGGATATTGCTTTGTCCGGAAAATTCTAAAAAAAAAATTTGTACGCACAAAAACAGGCTGAGCGCTAGAAGTCATTACAACGCTACGACACAAACCTACTACTTTGAGGCGACAGGATTATGCCTTCAGAAGATTTCTTTTATCATTTTGAAGAAAAAAAGTGCAACACCAGATTTTGCACAAATGGGACCAAAACTTTAAACAAAAAGAGCCGTTCAATGATTTAGTTCGACCCGTTGCTCAGATGATGGGTTAGCGCGAAAACTAAGCACCCCAGCATTCAACAGTATCTCTCCGTTTGGTCTTAACAGGCAGAATTATGACGAGTAACGTTGCCAAATTAGCAATCGATAAAGCTCTTACACTGGAAACAGCTTTTCTTAACAACAGAGACGCCATTTTCATGTATGCTCGTGGTTCTTTTTTCGAATGATACTTTCGGCCAGCTTCCCGTTTGCTGTCCGGTAAATAAACCGCAACCGTGTTATTTCTCCAGCGTTGCAGCATCCGCGATTGCACTTGAAAAGATGTAGTGGCAGTTGATTCCCTTAAGTGGCCCTTTAGTGTTCAACACACATGCCTTCTCAAGCTCTCGTTAGCATGTTCAATATGCCGTAAAAAAAAGGGCACTCATTATTATATTCGTTTAATTAACACAGGCACACCAATAGCCCACGCATTGCTGTAGCCACAAAGCAGTGCCAAAAAGGAAATTTCAGCGCCTGACCAATGCACACTGCTACAACAAGCTCCAAGCCAGCAGGAAACTTCCACAGCAGGTAAATCTCATTCACAGGATTCGAAACAAACATCCGTCGTCCGAGCACTTCACACAATCTGAATCGGACTAACAAAGAGAAGACCAAGAACAAAGGGTGGCCGTAACAGTGTCCTGAATGCCGGCCAATGCCTCGTCACAAGCGCGTGCGCAGCTCACGTGGAGAGAAACGGAGTAGCAAAAAAAAGTCTTCAAGACTGGACTACACTTGGTCAGAGGCGCGTGGCTTCCGGAAGCACCGGCACTGGACTCGGAGCACCGCACTCCAACTTTCCCTTGGTCGGCGAGGCCGGGTCAGACTTTGGCCGCTCGGAAGACGTGATGAGGTCCGGCGGAGGCCCCGTCGTGTGGATCGCGTCTAGGAGGACGGGAGACTGCCTCGACGGCTTCGGCTCCGATGGGTCGGCCGACGGACTCGACCTCGGGGGTCGCTCGGGCACCGGCTGTTGTTCGGCCGCCGTGAGGAAGTTCCAGCGGGAGTCGTCCATCGGCCGGACTGTGGCTGGAGCATCGGCCGTCGTCGTCGGCTGGAATGGGTGCGGCCGTTCCGGAGTCATTCCATTGGTCCTGGATGGGGAACGACGAAGAACAACTGTTCCATTGGCAAGCTGCTCGCTGCCGATTGGAATGCTCGCCGAACAAGACTTCCACATGACGCTCGGTCCGTTGTTGGAGCTGCCGCTGCCGCCACCGCTGGGAGAAACCAGAATGGAGCTGCCATCCTCAGAGTCTGACTCGTCCGCGAACGACAGCATCTCCTGATGCTCCAGCGACAGGGGTCGTTCTCCAGAATCGCGTCTCCCGGCACCATCCTTTCTCTTGGAACCTTCGCTGCTGCTACTGCTGCTGCTGTCGTTTCTATTTGTGGAACTCCTCCCGGCAAACACTGAACCGTCCGCGGACCTTGCGAGGGCGTTTTCTGCGACGTGGTTCTTTGCCTCTCCCCTCCCGTTCGAATAGCAAACCTGCTGCTGTCGACCGTTCCCCTCGTTGGCCACTTCACCTCTGCCGTCACCCGAATGTCGCTGTGCATCTGGTGCCGTGGAGGCTTCGGGAGCGTGGTGGCTGTTCCTGCCCGCGCTCTCGAGGCTTCCAGACTTGGGCCGCTCCGGCGGAGGCACGGAAGGTCGCTCGCACGGCTGCGGCCGCCCGCCGACGGCGCCCTGGTGCCTTCCGGGCCGGCGCTCAAGCGATTGGGTCGAGTAGGACATGCCCGCGGCCGCGGCTCCCTCCACCACACCTTCTAGGGAGCGGCGTTGTAAAGTCGGCTTCTCGGCAACTTGCGGCTTGACCATAGGTCGCGGCCGGCCGAGTGTCCCACCTCCCACGGCGGGCGGAGCGCCGGGGCGGTGGTCAAACGGCAGTGACCCAGCTCCGATGGCGATGGATGTGCGATCCCTTGGCTGCGGCGGCAGTGGGGCCGCGGGCGCTGCCTTTTTGCCCGGCCGATGAGGAATGCGCGGGCTCTGGCTTGTTAGACTCTGTCCAGGCCTATGGAGAGAGAAAAACAAAATGCACCCCGTGTGGGTGAAACGCAGTTTTGTTGAAAAACGTGAAGCGTACTCCGTGTTTGATTGAAGAACACTAGGACCGTAAGAAATCCAGATTTGTGCTAGTAAATTCTTGAATTTATAAACACCTACGTCCGAGTGTGAACTGAGTCACCGATGTTCTATTAAGCACTGTGTGCATGGTATCTGGTACAGCTCAAGAGAGCTCTAAAAGGCGAGCTGAGACCGTGAAAAGGGGAGAATGACAGCGGAATGGCGTTGTATTGTTTGGTTTCTGGAATTTTTCACAAGCACTTCACCAAAGCCTGTGAAATTGTGAAAACCTGGCCACCCCTGTACAGCTAAACCATCAAGAAACAAAGAGCTCTATGGTAATGATGGTCAGAACTTCTAAGGTCGGAACAGGGACTTGCAATTTTTTTTTTGTTTCGGTCACGAAACTTGGGTGCAAGTTAGAATCAGGGAAGTACTGCAAAGTGTTTCCAGCTCAATTCTACTCCTCCCTCTGAAAAGTGCAATGTCCATGTAGGTATGCTGCAGCCACAGTGGTTGAAACCAGCACAAATCATTCCCGTACTCAGGGAAGGACATATCACTGTGCTGTGGCAGCCAAAGGAAAGGATGGGCAGGACAAAGAAGGATAGGTAAATAGTAGGGGTGTGCGAATATTCGAAACTTCGAATATTCGATTTGAATTTTTTGGTATTCGATTCGATTCGAACGACACTTTTATTGTTCGAAATATTCGAACCACCCAAAACTAAAAAAAAAAAAAAACAATTCAGAGCGTGTCTGTATCGGTGTTTATTTACAGTGGACTCTCAATTATACGATTCTGGGGGTGCGAATTTCGGGATGATACGAATTTCCGAAAAGTCCCGGCGAAATTGCATCGTTTGCAATGGGAAAAATTTCGGCTGTTACGAATGGATCTGCGCGGCCCGGTGGAAGATACGAACGAGCCGGCGAGGCACCCGACTGCCGAACGAGCAAGTGACGGCTCTCGCTCCCCTGTTTGTCACTCTTTCTACAGAAACGGCCGGGCTGTTGTTTTCTGCTCGCGAAAACGCTCTGCGTACGCCCAACGCGCTGACACCGCCGCGAAACCACCCCCACACTGCGCGCGGCGCGGCCGGCGGCGTCAACATGGCGTCGGCTCCAGCTGCGAAGTGGCGCGGGCGCTCGTGCGACCGCTTCTAACCGCTCTTTAAAATGCGGCTCAAGGGAGACACGAAGTTGCTTGTGCGGTAAAGGAGCTGATAATGCATGCGAAAACGGTACTATAAAACATAATCCGCGCCGCTAGTGAAAGCGCCCATAAAATATTTGCGGGGGTGCTAAGCCTAACCATCTCCGGCGGAGCCAAGCCGGCTGTCTCGATCTCATCGCAAGTAGTCAGGCTCCTCCATTCTGCCGCGCGCGTCGTGCGTCATTTTCTGACCGAGGTAGGCGCTACCGCGGGCGCGAAATCGTCGATGTGGGCGTGAAAATACAGCGCTCGCAGAGCCGAGGCAAGCGAATCGCGTGCAAAAACGCACCATGCGGTTCACGCTTGGCTGTTGCGGCGTGTAGCGAGCTTGGGCACAGCGAGAGATAAGATGAGCGCGAAGCTTTACGTGCTCCAGCAAGGACTGCTTTGCGACACGGGGGTTAAAAAAAGCAGAAAAAATCACGAATTTCTTCACGCGAAAGTAGGAAAAGAAATAAACGAAAACTTTTTTCAGCGCTAAATTTTTTGGTCTGTGTTGGGTCATACGAATTTCGGATGATACGAATATTTTTCGCAGTCCCGCGAGATTAGTATCATCAAGATTTTACTGTATCAGCGCGCGGCAATGTTAACGGGCTCGGGCATGCCAGCTACTAGTGTCTCAAGTGAGCGGCTGTTTTCGGTATCTGGTAAAGTGGTGACGAGCAGGAGGTTGTCACTGCTCCCCGAACATGTCGAGCAGTTAACCTTTCTCCATGTTAACATTTAAGTGAGTGCAGACCTTAACCTGCTGAGTGCAATAGTATTGTGTATTTCCTAATTTTACTTTGTGTGATTTGTTGTGCAATAAAGTAGTAGTTTTTGTGTCTCTAGATGGTGAAAACAATTTTACAAAAAAACAAGAAGTATTCGTATTCGAAAAATATTCGAAAAATATTCGATTCGATTCGAACTTTGTTTTTATTATTCGAATTCGCTTCGAAATTAAAAAAAATTGATATTCGCACACCCCTAGTAAATAGTTAAAGGGGCCACGAAGACAAAATTCCAGAGATTGCCTCGTTAGAACAACACTGACACCACCTTTAACACAAGCTTCACTCAAATAAGCTGTATAATGAGGAATGAAGAGAATGGCCATGTGACCCACTGACTGATTTCCCACACATGAACCTATGACGTATTATGGGCAGCTGAGGCCGGCAAAAGCAAACACAGGTTGGGCAGCCGGCAAAACGAGCTATTTTCACTTAACTCTTTCGCTACCGCAGAAAATTGACCAATTTTGGGGGGTCCAAGAAAACATTTTTTTTCTGCCAAAAAATTATTTAGGCACTAATTGCAGGAGCACAAAATGCAGATTATTTAACAGCCTTTCCAATAACACCAGTTTTTTAAAGGTTTTCATATATCATAGTTGTGAAAAAAAATATCAAAATCAAAAGTTTTGTCAAGTTGTCGAAAAAAATGATAAAAAAGGAGTTGTGTATATCAAACCACCGGTAGTAGAAAAAAATTAGAATATACATTTTGCAGGGAAACATTTCAAAAACACACCCTAAAAAAAATGTCGACTTGCGCGGAACAGTTTTTCAGATATAAAAAAAAAATGTTAGCACGCACGGTGCTCGTGTCATGCGGTGAAGCCCAACCTCTAATTCAAACTGTGCAATTTTGGGTGGTTCCTTGGAATAAATCTGGCGGTTTGACGTTATCAGAGGCACCAATTTGCCCCCACATAACGTAAAAACATCTTGTCAATGGCTGACTTTGCATTTACAGCCAGCACAATATTTGGGACAAGCACGCGATGCAGAAAAAAACATGCATGAAGTTGAAAACGGAACGCCGTGGCTGATGTTTGTTGTCGTTCACGGTCAGTTATCTCTCAAAACATAAAGCTGAGCTTTATTATCATCTTCTTACTCGCAATTGTAGCCTTGCTCGCAAAAATGAGGTACGATGAGCTAGAATCGTCCCCTGCGATCTTTGGCCGAGTAGCACTCGCGCGCTAAAAAAGATCAGCACAACGAGCCTCCTCTATTGCAGCGCCACCTAACATTTTTCAAATGAAACAGTACAAAAACTTATCAGAGACTCCGTCCGAATAGACAGTTCAACTAAGCAGCAACATTAGACACCCGGATATACCCTCGCATGAAAACGAAACTGGAAGGCGAACAGCTGGCAGTGTAAGGCCGGTTTGAAGCGCTGTCCTCGGCGGAACAGATATCTGGCGACTGGGTGTGACCTTTTGACTTGCATCTGAAGTTCTTATCGCATAAATCGGGTTAGGGTGGGGGGAAATGAGGAGCGGCGTGCTTTGTTCGAGGATCAGTCGCGGACGCTTCAGGCGCCATGGCAGTTAGCCTTGAAGTTGGGTAACTGCGTAGTTGCGCTAAATATGAATTTCGCGATGCAGAAACGAAACCGGAACTGTTGTAAACTGTTTGGGAATGGTCCTGGGGTAAGTAGAACTACCAGAGTACATAGGACAACTTGCGCAAAGGCAATAAAACTGCCTAAAATCATAAAGTAGCTTTGCAACCAGGCACTGCTTGACATTTTCAGCCGATTTCTGGGATTATTACTGTCAGAGCGTGAACCTGACGATTGAAAATCGTTTGCTAGTTCCCCATTCACGCCCTGATAGCAAAAAACAAGAGCTGGTGCAGAGTAATTACGAGTTCCACGCATTCTTCGTTGGTAGCCTTGAGGCGTGATGACCACGCCCCTTTTCCACAACCAGGTGATTCAAAAGCGTGTCAAAAATCACGTTTCCGTTGCAAAAATGAAAACAAAACTGATTTTGAAAGGCCATTTTCTGATCTAACTCCGAACAGCTTTACTTGTTCGAGAAACGCCTGGAACGCTATGAAAAGGCGCTCCCAAAAGTATCGATCAAATTGATCGATTTTGATAGGCGCGGTAGCGAAAGAGTTAAATGTAATGCACATTCTTTTTGCAGCAGCAAGAATGGTGGGGAGGGGTAAACAATGGAAGTTACAAACGAACACGTAAACATTGCAGCAGTTAGTGCAGAACTTTGCTGGTTGGCACTGCCTAACACAGCCGTTGGGTGCATTGGGTTTGTCTGACACGACGCTGGCCATCTGACATAAGTGCAACGCCCACTTGCGTGAACCTGTTTGTTGAGTCATAGCTGACGTTTCACAAAACGATTACTATCAACCGTGACAAAAATACGGCAGGTATACAATTCTAATCAGAAGTAGAGTGAGAACAACAGTCCTTGAGCGGTATCACGGCGCCATCTAGTAATGCGGATGTCAAACAAGGTAACGAAAGGGGCGTCTATGAGGTGGCAGCAGCTCCGGCCAACATACAAACATTTGTTTTAGGCACCTGCCCAAAATAAGTCATTGCTGATGTCACCAAACATACGACATAGTGGGAGACTTGAAATTATGGCTTAAATTTCTTTAATTTTTCAGTAAATAAAGCATCATTGGCAGCTGGACAAGTGCTGAGGGCACTATAAAACACAAAGTCTTTTGAATAAAACAAACTTGTACATTTGTCTTCATGGACCCGTTAAGGCATGAGATGATAGACAGTTATAATGAGAGAACAATACAGGATATAATACAATTAAAGGAACCACAAAGACAAAATGCAAACTGGTTTAGTTTGAAATAAGTAGTCTTTGAAAACCCACTGAGGTCTATTCCAGCCACAAAACGTTTCTAACTGAATAAACGAAATAGATATTGAACAAATTTCAAATCTCGTGCAACATGATGTCAGCATGATGCGATAGAAGGATAGAACGATAGATAGAAGTTGTCAGTGTGTTAAGTGCATGCTACGCATTCAAGTGATACAATCAAACAGAACTAGAGGCCCCGCTACAGTCACCCAGTCATGCTTCTTGGCGGTGGCTTTGGTTGCTGGCCGCCAATCGCCCAAACAAGATTGTGCGACGTCACAGAGACCCGGTGAAAAAGTCACTGGTGCGTCGACACTGCTTCAGTTGTTTCTTTGAACATCTAGATTACTCGTTCGAAATTTATGGCAGAAGTGCTGCCTTTGTTATTTCGAGAAAGCAGCCTTTTTAAAAGTTAACTAACTGTCATTCTGTCTTATGGCCCTTTTATAGACAGATATAAAGGAAATGAGCTGGGATAATTTCGTGAAAGAGAGGAGTGAGGCAAGACCTAATGGCCTGCTCAAAAAAGACAGACAGACAGATGAGGCAGGATTAGGTAAGCGAGGTAAAAAAAGATAGCTAACACCTGACAGACAGATGAAGCCCACAAAGATTGACAAGGCAGCCCAGAAGGGTAAGTCGAGACAGGTTAGACAGGACGGGAGAGAGGGGGAGTAAGCAAGCGAGAGAGCAAGGAATACGCTCTCACCCTACCCTGCGAGGTGACCTTCGACTTCACCATTGGTGGTTGGTGCAGCCTGGTGAGTTGCATCCGGCATCGCTGTCGACCGCGTTGGAGAGGGGGAGAAGTCTTCTTCTGGAAGAAAAAAAGGGTGGCAATGCAATAGCGTGTCGGGCAAGAGGAACGGCACTGTTTAAAGCCTGCTGCAATGCAGTACCACACATCATATCACTCCTTGAGAGCAACTGGCTTCCTCAGGTAATGCACTGCTCAGAAGCCAAGGCACACAGAAAATAAAAAAAATATAAGCAGTTCCACTCATCGTGGAAGCTGTCAACTGCAGAGCAGTGATTTAACACAGAGGCTGTGGCGCCCTCTCTCGACTAGTTTCAGTATCAGCCTGGCACTGATACCAAAAGTAGTCAAGGGAGGGTGCTGCAACCCCTGAAAACACCTATAAAGAGAAGTGCTCCGGACTTAATAACTACCCTGCAACAGTGCAGTGAACTCTGCCAGCTGTGTGACTTGAGAACAGCCTCTTGGGCTGTGGGCTGTCTGCTACCTAGTTGAGAGGCCAAAATGTATGCCAGAATGGTGGCACTGCTTTCAAGGCTATGCCGGCCACTTTGAGTGACGAAAAGTGCCTGCCAGTGCTCTCGTCTGAAGTTCAGATACGGCCACAACTGGAACATGCTGTTTTAAAGAGATTTATAGGTGAATGCACCCAATGTGTAGTACAGCAGTTCCAATAGTGCAGCTTTCTCAAATATGAGGTGCAGTAAAGTTACAGGGTTCTTTTTTTTTTTTTGAGATTAAAGTCGGTATGTTGCGCCAACAATGCGATTTTCAGCGTTACCTTTTTAATAAGAAGACATGACAGTGGTTATTACAAGGCACCCCTTGGTACAGGAAGGTTATCAGCACTCTGTAAAAATGCTGCCTTTTTTATGCTTCTACTCTATATGGGGGAGTTCCTTGCTCAAGTTTTGCAATATGCTTGCAATTGCCCAAAAGCCAAATTGTCTGACAAACGCACCAGTCACAGTGGCGATTACTCTAAATCGTTACATGTTACATGTCACACAAAAACTTTTAGCCGCATTACCTGCTTTCAATGCTACAGCAACGAAGACAACACATGTGCCTATGTTATTGAAGCAGCTTTGCTTTGCATGTGCAGCTGATGATGCAACTGGTGAAGTCAGCAATAACACAACAAAAGAGCAAAACAGTAGGCGCATAATTCCGAGCGACTTGACTGTCCAGTTATTCATGGAGGACAACACACACAACATACACCTGTCGTGTGCCATTAATTCGTTAAGACCATTAACTCAATGGAGGGATGAATTAAGGTCATGCAATGGCAACGAATAGGCTAGAACATGTGGATAGAATATGAATAAAACATTCATATTCAATAAACATTCACATTCACATCACAAGGCAGGATGATGATCAACATACACTGATCCATAGGAGTCTGGTGCTTACAGCTAGAGAAGTAAAAAAAATAGGGGGGGTGGGGGGGGGGGGAAGGGGGGATCGAACGGACACAGTGCCATGCCAAAGTGACCCACCTCCAGGGAAAAACCAATCAGCATAGTTGACCAGGGTATCCACGATGGAGCTGTGCATGTTGGCTATGCCCATGTTCACTCTGTCACCGGGGGAAGAAAAAAAGGGCAAAGAAACAATATGTGTGAGTGCAAAAAAATGGAACAGCACTATACAGCTCCAAGCACAGCGCAGCACGATGTTCTCCGTTAAACGTTGCTAAATCATTAGAAGCTGCACATCATCTGATATAGCCCAGATTTTTGTTGCAGTGTGCAGCTAGCTCAACCTGAACGAATCTCTAAATAACATGCCTTTGTCTTTACAGCAGCGTGAAAACACAGAGGGTAAGTACTGTAAATAGCAAATGGGTACGTCCTTTGAGGGGAAGAAGCATGAAACGTGAAGCAATTAAATCTGCGCAGAACATTGTCTGTTCACTAGAAAGCCAGCTTTTCTCTTCCTACTTCAGTTCGCAAAAAAAGAAGCGTAGATAAAACACAAAACACTCCTCCCTCCCTGCACCCGTCCTCGCATAATCAAAACAATGCCGCCCTAATCAGCATCACCTCACTCCACCTGTTCACAAAACAGCTGGCTTTCTCTTTCTTGCCCCTCAGTTCATAAAAGCACAAAGGCGTAGGTAACACACAGAACACTGCTCTCCTCACACGTGAAACGCTGCCCCCCACCATCACCCACGTGAGTCTCACAGTCACCACCACCGGTGCCTGCCTCACCCCATGTGCTGTGACTGGTTCTCCTCCTTGGGCCAGACCAGGTTGGGGGCTATGACGATGGCGATGTTCTGCGAGCTCATCTTGTTCTGCTCCCGGTGGCCCACCAGCCGCGACAGGAACTTCACCACGTACCTGCAGCAGCGTTTAAAAAAACAAGGGCCCTGCTGCAGAGAAGGAAGGCACCGAAACAAACGTGTCCCAGCCTACTGGAAGGTCCAGTACAGCTTCAGTTCCTCTCAGGTACTACAATGTCATTACGATCCCCCGGTGTGGTTGTATGTGAGACACATTGCGCTCGTGCACATTCATCAACTGCCCACTTGCCCGACCCTGTCAGCTCGAGTTCTTTTCACACGACAAACACCAAGAGGGGTTCTGAACAACCGAGACAAGAGGCACACCATTAGGCATGCCAGAATAGAGTTCGCACTATAAAAGAAAAATCCCCGAAGGGGAAACTGCAAACAGTTTGTGTGTTTCACCACCTCCTCTCAAGGCTTCAGTGGAGACTATGTTTCAGGAGTCACGCAAAGCACTCAGGACAAAGGAGAGCGTCCTCACCTGAGGTTGTCGTGGTTGGCCTGGGGAAGGCTGTTGACCACCTGCCACAAAGCCTGCAGCCTAGCACTGGAGTCGGAAACACTGCGGAACAGAAGGGAATCCCTCGTCAGCACGTTCAGAGCCAGTGAAATTAATAGACTGATACGTTCGTTCATAAGATGCCTCAATGAAACAGCTTGGGTGCCACACCAGGTAGCAAAGCTGTAAGTTACACATCAAATTTGTAGTCCAAAACACCCTAAAAAAAAAAAACACAACTTGTCCACGTTAAAAAATACGCAGATTTATTTGCTGTGGTCAATAAGTTTCTTTTATGGCGCATTTCATTGTATATTGGAGCTATGCTAGCACCGCCTGGATCTGCATCAAGGGCTGGTTGGTAATCGAAAGCACCGAATAAATTTTGGAAACCAATTAATTAAAAGAAAGGATGCAGAAATATTATAAACTAAGAATGAATACGGCTTTACAAAAACTTGTTGAATGCTCCAGCCGGCCAATCAAAACAGCAAACGAAGCAATAGAAACTTTTCACACACTATCCTCGCACAAAAAAAAAGGCAAAAACAAAGAAAAATAACTGCGTTCATCATTATTATTACAAAATAGCACATTATGGCAGCCTTCAAGTCATTTGCTACCAACAAAATAATACGACTTGGCATCTGCCATCCGCACAAATGCTGGACGGCACCTTGCACCGACAGGCACCGAAAGTGGGCAAGCATAAGACGTTTATCCTCTGGCATTACCGAGTTGTACGCACCTTGCAGCCTTCATCCATTCTTCGTACAGGGAAAAGGTCATCAGGGGTTCAGGAAGCTCTCGGAGGTAGAGTTTTAGCACACCTGAAGAGAAGAAAACAGTCGCGTTGGGAGCACAACTCGACACAACGGCATTCAGCACCACTCTTCAGAAAATCCCCTGAACTCAGTCAATGTTGTAACAGCCTCCTTCATTAATGTGAACCTCTTTCAAAGGATGAAACCCCTCCAGGCCACCAAATTCCTTCAACCGTTCAGCAAACTACTAGTTCATTCCACTCTTTGCATCGCATAGTTTAGCTAGTTTTAAAAATTTCCCACGCAAGTCATCTAGCTACTCGTTAGGTTCCAGAGGTTAGGTTCTACACTATCCTTAGCTACCATGCACTGCCTGGGAGGGTGCAGAACGAGAGTCTAGAATCTCTCAAGAAAACAACAAAGAAGAAACAGCACAGAAAGAGGCCAATCACTTACTGGCTACGGTGTGGGGATCCCTTTCAAACTCGCTCATGTCGACAAAACCCGCGTTGAACGCGCTCTGGAAAGGAACAAGCAGAGAACACGGGCTTGAATTACAAAAGTGCCCCCACAGTCAAAGAAACTGCTTTGGTTTCAAAACTAACCGCAATTGTAGTACATCTGTTAAACAAGCTGACTGTGGCAACGGCATTCACTACACATTCCCAAATGCCAGGCCCCACTGCAATTTCCACGCACACGAAAAATGGTGCATTTAGATCAACCGCTTCAGGTCTACTGGAAATACAAGACAAAAGGGTCATCATCATCATCATCATCATCTAAGCCTAAAAGTGTACTGTGGAAATTCAGTATAGTGCCTCCTGACACGGCGTTTTATGGAGGCTTGCAAGCGGCATGAACAAGTCATGCCTTGTCTTGGAAGCACAATTACAAATTACAAGGCTACAAAAAATTACAAGTTACTTGTAACTGCAACTTCATTTTTAATTGAAAGCAGTGAGCAAATTACAAGGTTTCCAGCCACTCTTGCTTTCAGGTACACTGGCACAAGCTCAGCCATAACCAATAAGCTGCACCCCCCCCCCTTTTTTTCCATCCTTATTTTTGCCATTAGACCTTGAAATTTCCAATCTGCAAAGTCAGAAGAGAGGCCCTCACCTTCAGTTTCTTGATCTTTGAAGCGCTGCCTGTGATGCGGAACAAGCCCTATAAAGAAGAGAAAACAACCGCAGATCAATCACCCGCAACTCCAGCACAGTAAACAAGCACTTCACAAAGGCAGATCATTTCAGGGTGTAATTATTGAGAGATTTTAAACTGCCGTGAGTGGAACACTTGGCTGTTTTCGTTCCTCAGCCGTGATGATCACGGACTAATAATTACGATGGCAGCCAATATATAAAATCCTCTATGGTCATTGCCGTAGCTTCGCCAAAAATGAAACTAGTGAGAAATTGTCTGCTTTGTACAGCCAGCTGGTTTGACGCGACGCTAGTCTCCACCAAGCCAGCCAAGAGATCAGAATGTTTCCCCTCCATGTTTTGTGCGTCAATGCCACCTCTTGGAGGGGAAAAAAAAAATCCTGGTCAATTGGGCTTCAGCAGCAGAAGTAGCCCGCAGCTCTCAGGAATCAGACGATGCCACCTACTCATCTTTTGTTTATTATCAGCTCCAATAAACATTTTTCTGCTTACAAGCGCTACAGCATTCCCGGGCAATACTAATAAAAGCCTTCTGCATTGCTACATTGCGTTTCTGTCCCTCTATTCGCTTTCGCTTCTTCGTCTTCAGGCGCAAATGACTGACAGGCTGGTGACACCTGACACAACAGCATTCCCCAAAATGAGAGTTCTGCATGGCTCGGATAGACCTGTTCTACTTATGAGGAACCATGTTTGGCTGTCATGCATTATGACATCAGCTCTGCCGCACTGGGCTAAGCCTTGTTCCACCAAATTGTAACGTACTGATGCAGCTTGATTATAACGCACTCAGCTTCCCACACAAACCCAAATCTGTCCTTTTTTTTACTCTTCACAGTGGCGGTCATTTCCTCTACCAGACAACAAGAACAACAACACCGGCTTTTGACGCGACGGAGAACTCGATTGATTGATGGATTATGGGGTTTAACGCGCCGACGTAACGCAGGAGATGATGTGCGCCATAGTGGAGGGCTGCGGGTTAATTTTGACCACCTGGGGATCTTTAATGTGCGCCTAAATCTCGTACACGTGGGCATTTCTGCTTCTCGCCTCCCACCAGAAAAGCGGCTGTGGCAGCCGGGAATCGAACCCACGTTTTTGTGCTCAGCAGCACAAACGATGAAGAACTGAGGGCTGCAGTGGCCCCCTCTTCATTAACCACAAACACGCTCCACAATCGTCATGAGCCACTTCCTCAATTAAACATGGAACGCGAAGGCATCTGCACTGCTCGGGCATAGCTATCTACAGGTGCTCCCTGGTTCACGGGCCCGCGTCGCTGTCCAGTTGCACTTGTACATAAATGTAGCAGGGCCTGCCGCACTACCCCACCGGCCTTACAATGCCACAGCTCTGTCGAAGGCGAATGGCTCGCTCCCTAAGGGCAACCCGTTTGAAGTGACCTCTTCTCGCCGAGCCTTGCCTCTACTCTACCTACATCGGAGGTGAAGAGATGGAAAAATACACCCACCTCCTCGTCCATGCCGGAGGCCAGGAGGCAGGCGGCGCACTTCTCGACCACGAGGGCGATGCGGCGGCCATTCACCCGCAGGTGCTCTTCCAGGGGAAAGCCAAACACCGGCTTCTGGGGGGAGTTGCCTGCACGCCACACCACAGGGGGAACCTTTAAACGGCTGCGGGGGAGGGGAGGAACTAGGAGTAGACAACTGTGAATCATTTGCGTCTGCATGAGTGTGGTCTGAACCTACAGGTAGACACATCGCAGTGTAAAGACAGTGTAGACGTCACACGTGAACCAGAGTTACTCAACAGACACCAGTAGCCAAACACCACATTGGCCCCATGAAAAGCCATTGCACAGTTGTTGGCCCCGCTGCGCTGGGGGCAAGCAGAGGCAAGTTGACAGGCCTGTCATCTGTTCGCACAAAGTTAAAGTAGTGTACGCTTGCGGCTGCTGCCATAAGTCATAAAAAAAAAACAATGGAAACATTAGTAAGCGTTGCATAATTAAAAGTTTCCTCATTTGAAAAGCAAGTTTTATTGTATGGGTTGTGTTATGAAAGTAAATGTTTGGCAAAGATCAGTTGTTGTCCCCTGGGTCTTGCACTTCAGCTTCAATGAGCCGGGGTGCTCGCACCGCCCGGATTTTTTAAGGGGGGACACTGGTGCTAAAACAACTTTTAATTTTCAAATAAACTCTGTGAAACTTCCCACTCTTGCTGCTTTTTTCCTGCTCATTTCAAATATGCCATTATTTTTTTAGATGGTCAATTAGTTTTAGATAATTAGGGATAATTAGCCATTTTTTGTCAAACAACAGACAAATGAGTGTTGGTCATAAAACTGTAATCTTTGTATTTTTCAATACTATGAACCCTGGTGAGTGCAATATTTGAAGCAGTTTTTTGATTCATTGCTTGGAACTAATTTTACAGCTCCTTAAACTTCGGTGTTTGAAATGGCCTTTCAAAATGGTTCCTTGCCACTGGTGCCACCAAAGTTTAATGAGCTGTAAAATTGGGATCCTTGTGTTTGGCTGGACACATACCAGTGACGCACGACCGGACAGATGGACAGACGCACGGAAACCAAAACTGTCGCATTTATGCGGCCCAGGAAAGACTATCGTATGTAAAACGACAGCCCAGCAGAAGAACGGCAGACACACCTATGAGCCCCCAGAGGCTGGGCAGGGCGGCGTCGATTTGGGCGAGGGCGCGCCGGTGGTGGTCGGCCTGCAGCTGGTACCACTGCACCAGAAGGTGCGCAAACTCGGGCTCCCGGCCAATCAGGCCAAACATCTCTGCAGCCAGGGCGTCCCGACACTGCTCCACCTGGTCGCGCAGTTGGGAAAAGAAAAAAAAAGGAAGTTGGGGACAAGACAGGGCCTTGAGTCATACCGTCAAATACGTCCTGGGGAAGACATCAATGAGCTTTACTGGTTTGAAGCGAGCTGAGCAAAAAGAGGGCACACGCAGGGATTTAGATGCAAGGTAGACAACACCAGCGCCCTCGTTGCCTCCTCTATGGCCTTTCTTGCTTGTCTTCCTAAGGCTAGTTAAGGTATTTGAGGAGTAACAGATGAGAAAGTACAATGCGAAATACCTAAACAGGGCTGCATGATCGCAGGCTCCGAGTTAGACTGGTTACATACTGAAGAAAGACCAGTTTCTAGAGAGCTGAACTGCAAAACGTTTAGAACCGTTCGAGCTAACTATTGTCTTCTGATGTAGCTATGGCATTTTAGTTCGCAGTAGTTCTATTTTTTTTTTTTACAAAAGCAAAGAACACAAAAAAACTCGAAACTTGGAATGGGACGGCTGACATGTGCACAGAATCCGATGCTTGACCCACTATATTGGTGAAAGAGTAACACAGAGTTTATCGACACTGCAGTAACTGATTTGCCTAACTTGCTTGAGACTTTGGAAAAAGCTGATTACAATCAGTTTAGCTTATATTGTGAAGTGACCCTTTGTCCCTCTGTTGTCCTCCAGCCACACAATGGCCACACTTCACCGGTGATCAGTTAAACTAAAAACCAACATTCAGTTAACACTCCCTACAACCACCAAGCCTTTTTCAAGCAAATGTACTTCAAATATAGCCCCACAAAAAACTACTTTTTGTTGTGTCTCAGAGAATCCAGTATCACACAAGGACGTCAAGCTGCTGAACATGTTGGTCTGGTTCAGACGTCCCATCAACTTCAATCGAATAATAGACGTCTGGCCAGCTCATCATCATCATCAGCCTGCTCCGGTCCAATGCAGGACGAAGGCCTCTCTCACTGACCTCTAAGTGCTTCCATCCTGCGCTGCTTGGGTCCACAGGTCACCCCCAAAGATCCGTATTTCATCCCTCCATCGTGCTATTGGCCTCCCCCTTCTAAACCCATCTCTTGGTATCCACTCTGTTACCCTAATTGTCTACTGGCTGTCCGTTCGTCTCGCTACATGGCCAGCCCAAGTCCCTTTCTTTTTCTTTATTTGAACTGCGATAGTTTGTTCTCTGATCCAGGTAGCTCGTTTCCTGTCCCTGCGTGTTACTCCTAACATTATTCGTTCCAGGGCCCGTCGAGCCGACCTAAGTTTGCTTTCTAGGTGTTTAGTAAAGCGCCAAGTCTCAGCTCCGTATATCATCACTAGCAGTATGCACTGGTTGTAGATTTTTCTTTCGGGTGACAGAGATAGCTTACTTTTCATTATTTGAAGTGCTTGCCGGGTCTGGCCGACTAAGCTCCTCTATTTCTTCCCGAGTGGACCCAGTCCATCGGAGGTGATGTAGAATGCCTTGGTCGTACTGCAACCTTTTAACCAGGTCCAACCTATGTTGGCAAGTGTGCTAACTATATGTCAGGCTGGTTGTGCCAACAATGCCCCGAAGAAAGAGCCAGTGTGCCTGTGCGTGTCGTACCTTGCTGGTAGCGTCCTCGGCCTCTTCGCGCAGGCCGTCCGTCTTGGTCGAGCTGCCGGCCGCTGCTCCCCCTGCCGCGTTGCTGGTGCCCCCAGCGGCACAGGCCCCGGTAGTCGCCAGGTTGCCGGACTGCTGGACGTGCTTCAGGGCCGTCTGGTACCTGGCAATGCGCAGGGTACCAGCCTTTTTGACACTCAGTCGAAAAAAATTTCTCGGGGCACTTAAACCTGCTTCCGTGCTTTGACAGCGAAAGCCTGGCGATACTTAGCAAGGGCTTCTTCACTGCTACATCGTTTTTGCCTCTCTTTAATTGCTTCCATTTCTTAGTTTTTCGCTGCGAATTACTTCGACCAGCTTCTCTTCTGCTGCACTGTGTACGGGTCCCTTCCTTTGCTTTTCTTTCGTCGTCTTATGGCCTGAATTACACCAGCAAGCAGACTGGAGCGTGCCACAGCCACCCTAGGATAAGGGTTCTGCGAAGCTGATGTTAAGTGCCTGTTCTACTCGCGGGCCATGACATTATTCTAAAACTTCAATGTTTCCAACTCATAGCATTTGGAATTTTTTGGAGTGGGAACGTTAGAGCCCCTCACAGCTCCCAATTCTTGGCCGGTCCCCCAAGTGGGTATGTTAAACGAAGAAAGGAGTGACAACTACAACAACTTTTGTACAGCCCTGACAATGTGCAGAGATGGCACAGTGCTACTTCGGGCTGCTGCTATGAGGATGTGGGTTCATCAGATTACACATGTGTTTGGCGACTCTCTGCAGCAGTGGTCGTTTCCTCAACCAGACAAGAACAACAACTTGGCAGCCCTTTGCATCTTCCCAAGTAATACACAGATGGGCAATGCTAAGAGTCACGCAAGCTTTACCTGTAGATGGAGTAATGGATATGTACTTTTTTTACTGGTATTGATAAATAATGACCCCCTCCCAGTCATAGACAGCCACATTTTACATAGCTATGGATTACAGCATTGCTCTTCACAAGCGAGCTTGCTGTTCGCGACAGGTTTGACCGGCAATACGCTTCTGAATCGCAGCTTTCAATGCATTATGAGCGAGCAACAACTAGGGGCAGAAAGTCGCAAAAGATTTCTAAAATAGAAATTCTCGTATAACGATGGACTCAAAACGCCACCTGACATACCAGGTAGAAAAGACGTCTGAACTGTTTTACAACTCCGCTATTCAGGATTTGTTTGGTGTAGCAACCAAGCCATGACTAAGACTAAGCGTGCAAGAGTTCCTTGGCTGCACTGTTTCCGGATGCGACAGTTTTCGTTAGAGAAGCGGCGCACCTGTTCTTCGCAGCGTCCATGTCCAGTGTCAGCTTGGACAACTGCCTCCGCAGCTTGGAGATGTTCGGGAGGTCCGTCTGAAATGGAGGTGCACATCCAAGAAGCTTAGCATGCGTCTAGCACCGTCATCAATTAACAATGCTACAGGGGAACTAGTTGGTGTTACACAGAAGAGCAGGGAAGTACCTGAACTTTGAAAAAAAGACACGAATGAGAAAGAAGAGGCTACACAAGTGCTGTCAACTGCGTAGCCATATTTTTTCTCATCTACGTCTGTTTTTCAAAGTTTTTAAGCGCTTTCATGCTCAACAGTCATCAGTATTTTACATTAAGGTAGCAAAATTACAACAGCACTGCTCTGCCAATATCCTCAAAGCTAGAATACAAAGCAAGCTGGTTATCACATTTCTGTGGTCCAGAGAACACCCTAGATGGCTGTGTGATAACAGAGTTACTATTCCACCTTTATAGGAAAGGAAGCATGCCGCATGTGCAACCAAACAACCAAGCGACTTCCAGAATGCCTTCATATTTTACAACAAGGCATCAAGAAAAAAGAGACAGAAAGAGGGTACTTAGGGAGACCTTATTAGGTGTCACAACTGCAAAGTCACTGCATTAAAGTTAGAAGATGCCATTGTCATCTAAATATATTTTTTTTCTAACACCTAACAACTTAACAATATTTGTTTTTGTTTCTTTGTTTTTATCGTTCTTTGAATATTCAGCATATTTGTGTTATATGTCTAAGTTATCTCTTGTTCCTCTTCTGTGCTCTCAGTTTGCAAAATCCATTTCACTGCTTTGTACACTCCTGCCTTGGCAGCTAAAAGGCTGCTGGCAGTATTGACCAAATAAATAAATAAACTTGAATGCGCTAGATGTTATGGTGTACTCAGGATCTAACTCTGTTACAGCCATTAAAACAGCTCTGAGTCAAAGCACCAAGCCCCAATTTCTTTTTTATAAATAATGTTGTACTATTGATGGTTCGTTCTGCTTTTTTTTTCCCCTTTGCTGTTATGCACTAGAACTGTATCGGTCGCAAGTTGCTGCTTTTGTTGTTTTGCTTTTCCATCAAACCCCCGAAACAACAACCAATGGGCAATGTAGAAACAAATGAAGATGGCGGCAGGTACAACTGTGCTTATGTAACGCAATTTCCTAAGACTCCTTTAAGACATTACGTTAGGGGTGGAAAGAAGACTGCACATAAAACAAGAGCTCAATAGGTGCATAGCACGCGATCTAGGCTGCAGCATACCTACTGCTTGCTGACACAATTGGGAAATGCATGGACACAAGGAAATGATGCTAAGAGCACACTTCTCACTTCAAAGGGGACCCACCTGATTGCATTCCTATGGGACTTGCAAATTAATGACCCACTGGCCTAAAAAGCATCGTGTACCAATACTAAAACTTTTACAAGTTCAAAGAAATGGTCCTAACGGCCCAGCTTGCTTCCTTTAGAAATATATCATTTCTTTACTGAAATAAAAATTAAACAAGAAATGCATTTCAGTTGATTTAGTTCTCACTAGATGGCATCAGCTGTCAAACAAGCTTGAGTTTTATTTCTTTATTTTAGTACAGAAGTCACATATTTCCCAAATACATAAGGCCGTCTGGAGTATCTTCAAGGATTGGCAAAACTTTTTGTACAGGTGCACGATGCTTTTTCAGCCCGTGGGTCATGAAATAGCACATCCCATAGGAATGTGAACAGGTGACTCCCCCTTAAGTGAGTTTCACACAAAAGCATCTTTACAAACGTTAGTACCGTTCTGTTACACTTTTCTTGTCATACCTCTCGTTGAAGGGTCTGAAAGCGCTGCCAAAAAACAAGAGAAAAAAAAAAACATGGGGAGACACACACAGCAGTAGAGCACTGAGTGTCTCTCCTTGTTTCTGTCCCCTTGTTTTTTTTCAGCGCTTTTAAACCCTTCATAGAATGTACCAACTAGACCTCACAACAGCTTTTCCAACCCACCTCTCGTCCCTGTCCTATTTCTCATGGCACATTATGAGCCTTACTGCCGTTAGAGGCCAGAAACCTGGTCTCCGGTTTCTATCATCTCAAAACGCCCAGGGAAGGCCCAAAAGCAGCCCCCCAGTGAACTGACCTCGAGCAGCTGGTTGGTGGGCTGGAGGACCTGCCTGTCAGTCTCCCGCTCGTAGCCCAGCAGTTCTTGGCCCAGGCGCATCTGGAGGTTGGCACAGTCCGCCAACACCTGCCTGCAGTGCAACCCAAGTTCCCCGAAACATGCACTCGCGACAAGGGTACAGCGTGAAGAGTGAGGGGCGACAATGACATTAACATTCACGTGCACTGCCCAGCTCTTACACTGCTTTACTGCCACCGGTGCTAGTGCTAGTGTGTTCTTAAAAAGTTCCTATTGCTAGTGTGTTCCTAAGCTGTGTTACAATTTCCCTTGCCGATAGCTTCACTGCTGCGTCAGCAGATCATTCGCCATGTTCAGCCCTGTTCCAATCCTAACGAAGCCAGCAACAAAGACTGCTTGGCAAAGGCAGTGCTGAAGACATCAATGATGCTGGCTACTTTGTCATCTAAACTTCAAAACAAATCCAGCACCACCTTTACATATTTGCGACAAACAACACTTAATTTAATAGGTTTGAGCAATTCTTTGTGCTTCTGCTTTTGCTTATGTTTCAATTGCTCAATACTTGTTATGATTGTTAATATGCCTGCTGCACGTTTTTTTTTTTTTTCTGGTATGTTCATTGCAGTTCGCTGCACCATTCCGATTCTTCTTGATCTAGATGTCTAATTACAATGCTTTTTAGTATTTTTACTGTGCTGTCCGCGAATTGGAACACAGTCTTAGTGCCTAGTATCTTCTTCTGTCTTTCAGTCATTGATCAGGTGTTCCTCTTACATTTCCTCGTGCACTGTACTTGTAGGCATGCACACAGGGGAGGCGGGGGGGGGGCACCAAATTTGCCCTATCTATACCTTTGGTCGATCGAACCTATCCCGTAGGGTGATGACCATGCGTGCTTTTTCACGTTATGGATTTGCCTTGTTAGTCGACTACACTATGTAATAGCTGGGTCACTTTGAGACAACCATTGCATTGTTAATTTTTTATGCCTTCTTTGTATCTTGTGTATATAAAGCCTTTTCAATAAATAATCAGTTGGAATCAGCGCTTGTCCTGTGTTGTCTCATACTGTTTGTCATCAATATGAACAACCAATTCAGCCAGTCAGCCACCTTACTGAGTAACATTTCCAAATTATGCCTTTTTCTTTTTTGCACTTTACAAAAGACAGATGTGTCATATGTTTCTGTGCTTCACAGATAATTGAAGGTCTATTGACAACGTG
This sequence comes from Haemaphysalis longicornis, assembly GCF_048455015.1. Taxonomy (NCBI): domain Eukaryota; kingdom Metazoa; phylum Arthropoda; class Arachnida; order Ixodida; family Ixodidae; genus Haemaphysalis; species Haemaphysalis longicornis. Next base: position 176,817,232 of record NW_027526385.1, on the reverse strand, counting down.
TTGTGAAATTGATGCCCCATCTGCACTGGGACTTCCTCCCCTTGCTGATGTTACACATGAAAGTAAAAACTTCTGCTCAGAAATATTTCCTATGTGTTGCAATTCCATCTCATTGAAATAAAAATTTTATGACCATGCCTCATCTTTGCACTGCGCTCTGACCGTCACGCCTTCAGTGGGAAGAGGGCGTGAGTTGCTAGGGGGGGAGGGGGGGCTGCGGTAAGACCCCCCTTCCCCACCCCCCAATCGAGATTAAGACTTCGGTCACCAAAATGAACACCAAAAAAAGAAAGAAGGAAAGAAATTACAACAGAAAAAATGGGATTTTTCTGTTCTGCAAAATGTTAGGCACATCTGACTACAGAGAAATATGTGACCTACATACCGACGTACATCGCAAAGTCTTTCTGCGTAAGCATTCTTCTGCTGATGTGCAGCGGTGCAGCGGTGTAGCAGCTCAGGCTAAAATGCACCCTAGCAGGCGGTTCATGTTTTTCACTGCTGCATAAGGAATCGCGCTTACACTGCTAGTATGCACATTCGTGAGGAGGAGCATTTCCTTTTTCAGAGTACGAGCTTTGCACCAGTCGCTCAGTGCAAAAGCATGCAATGCGTTATTCTTCATCGTAACAGTGTTATTAGGAATTGCTAAGCCATCAGGCCTGTATGTTATGAACACCAAAGATAAAGGGAGTCATAATGCACAATGCAAAATAGTGCAGATTGCGTCAGTCATAGCGCTATAAACATACCTACGATGCAGCAACTAAAAAAAGAAAATAGCAAGACAACAGCAGCCGCCGAACCCTGTCTGCTGTCTGCCATACGTACAGCCCACCAGCTCCGAATCACACCCTAAAGTCCGTGACAGTCCTGACACCGTCTTCTTTACAAGTCATATCTCTAACGCGATATTCACCTCAACAAACTACCTAAAGAGACCTTGATGATAACATACAGTTTCCACAAACAGCTGTTATTGGTAATATAACCATGTATGTTCTTGTCACACATTGCAGCCTACCGCTGGCTTTACGTACATCGAAAGGCCGCCTGTGCTCCCACTTTTGGCGTGGGTGAAATTAGTCGCCCAAAACCACAGCACGTGCCAGTAGCAACCTTGTTTACTCGTAGATAAGAAAGCAATTGGAGAGGGGGGCACTGTTACACCCAGCCACAAATCTTGTTTGCTGCTGTGTGAAGAGTGGGGGCCCAATTTGCCTTATCAGTTCTTGGGCCATGAGCACGTGCATTACAACCACCCCTATATACGACCCGTGATAAATGCCAGATATATATATACACTAGTGGCAGAGGCAGCCAGGAGGGAAGTACGCTCTTATCTCTCCAACATTTAGGCCTTGAATAAGCCAAACATACAGCCATTACCCCCCCCACCTCGCAAGAAAGAACGAAAACTTGGTCTTGCCAGTTCGTTAATTATTTTCTGGCCCAATCCCAGCCACTAGCCCTTATCAAGAAAAGAACGGAAGAGAATCTAAACACAACTGTGAACCACAGACTGGATAGGTGGCCTAAATTCCAAAAGGTCAGTGGGAGTAAAAGTGATAAATTGGTCATTCAACCACGCGTCCCGAGCTCTGTACCCGCTCGACAGGTGCCAGTGAATTGCCGGTCACCGAGGTGGTCTTTGGATCGGGTTTCGTGGTGACCTAAGACTCCGTCAAGTAATACCGACGGAGTCTTAGACGACCACAAAGTGATCTCGACAGTCCGCAAAGTCTCCACTACACAGCGAAGCGGTTCAAATACTTGGCTCTCCTGCAAAGGCAGTCGACCTTTCTGGGCTGTCTGTGAAATAGACTCCATTAGGACACTTTTCCCACACAACGCTAAGGTTGTGCAGAAGAGCCACACACGCATTAGCCCCCACATTATTTGTACGAATGACTTGTTTTGGTTTCGAGAAGACTGCTTTAACGAAGTGTCAAATATAAACGTATTACAGGAGTCGGTTGTCCTGGTTATCGAAAAGTAATTCCCAATCAATATATATATATATATATCAGTAATAACTGCGATTATGTACAACAACACCGACAGCGGTGGAGGCGTACCCGAGAAGCGTCTGGCTGCCCACATTCTTGTGACACTCTTGGAGGCTGTGGAACAGGGCCAGCTCTGGAACTTTTTTCTGCAGGTGAGAAGAAGAAGAAGATGGAGAGGAGTTAGCGGGCAGCTCTTGAACCCTGCATTCTTTATGAAGACCCTTAAAGGTGCCACGAACACTCAACACTGCTTTGCTTAATTTGAAAGACCAAGAGTTTGGCAACATCCAGTCCCCAAAGATGCTTCCTTAACCAAGAGAATTCAAGTATTACAAACATCCAAATTTTGCACTGCAGTGACAAAATATGGGCCAGAACTAAAAACATGCTTATCAGTGCATTAACTGAACTCTAGCACTCAGGTGGCACGATCAAACGGAACTGAAGCTTGCACTGCAATCACCCAGTCATGTACCTTGGCAGTGGCCTTGGTCAGCAGCTGCCAATTGCACAAACAAGAAATCACCGAAAAGTGGCTGGGGGAGTCGCCACTGCTTCATCTGCTCTCCTTAAGGTCATTTCTTCGAAGTTTGCAGTAAAACTGGCATCATTGTTGTGGGGACGAAGAAGACTTTTCAGTGAACAAAACTCGTATTCCGTCCTCATGGAGGCTTTAGCAATTATCGTTCACTGTCATACTCTCTTTCTAAACACTTCACCACAGACAATCAGTCGCTCAAAACGTTACAACAAAACGTCATTCCCAGTGTGCACTTCTGATCAAAGAAAAAAAAAAAAAAAAAAAAAAAGAAAACACAATGTTTTCAATTAATGTATTTGTGGGCTTCTGATTGGGCAGCCAAGTTACTCAGAATGACTTAGAATTACCACTATTTTATCTCCCTGTCTGCAACTTGCTTTTTTTGTCCCATTGGTAGCACGTAAACAACCTAAAGGGCCGAGTTCCTTAAGACTTAACTCATGAATGCCTTGATGAGAGCTCAAAAGCAGTTATTTGAGACTGCCAGCTGCACAAAATTGTGCATGCAACCATCTGAAACTATTTTAGCTTTGCCACTTTGGGGCTGGAACTTCGTGACAAGTTTTGGAGTGTCAAAAATCTCCATGGCATAAACATCAATAGCCAGAAACGAGGATAATTGCTGTTCCCTTCTCTTGCTTTTCGCACGTCATAATGAAGCTGTTATAAGTTAGCAAATAGTTAAACATTGTCTGGTGGTTTTCTTTTCTTCTTTTTTGTTGTCTCTGCCACACCAGTGAACTTTGAACATTTTTAGTACATGTTTGGCCAAATTAGCGAGAATCTCCCTCTCCGCCAGGAAACAGGATTGACTTCTTTTTCATCCATGTAGAATATGAGAATGTTTTGTGGACAGCCCTAAAATGCTGCTCTCTCTCTCTCTCCTCTCTCTCTCTCTGCAATGTTCCTGGGCAATACTTAGTAACACCTATTTTTTTATGCACAACAAAGTACAACCCGCAACATCCGCAGCACCCTGCATCAGACTTTTACTGGTCACTTAAAACATGCATAGCTAGATTCCCTATATTTTAAGTGATCAAGAAACATTTGGAAACATGACAATCTTTCAAATGGTGCCTTAAAATCATTCGGAAGGAAAAAGCCTTATCCAGGTGTTTTAGGAGCTCAAGACTAACAAGGTTGATTGCTCTTTCTGATGTCCCAGATGCAACAACAGGAACATTGCAGGCGTAAAACCGGTCCCAAATTGTCCATTATCTGACGAGGCCAAATGGTGCTGACAGGCACTAGGCAGCTAGGCTTTCTTACCTAGAAAGGTCTAGAAAGTCCACTAGTGTGCGATCATGCTATCAAGGCAAACATCTTATAATATGGTGTGCTCAAAAACTTCTGCTTGCTCTTCAGCAGCATGCCAATTGTTCAAGGTTCATGCACAGCTGATTGAAGGCATTCCCTGTTTTTATTTATGCAAGGCGTAATTACATGTTTATTGACACATATCTGCTTCAATTTTGCAACACTGAAATACTTCGAAAACATTTCATCTTCTCAAATATTGCTGTTCGATTAAAAGCCACATCAAATATCATATTTCGATATATTCAAAAGCTACGATTACACACCCAACCATAATTTTTTACTGTTTACAACTATAACTGCTCAAAGATTTCTTGCACCTGTTGGATGACTGCAGGCTGTGCTTTGGGACATGCAATAAGCCAGTTTCAACAAGTAGAAACTATTATTTCGGTGATAAAGATGGGCTAACGCAAGTGCACGCACGCCACAAGTCTGAAAATCAAGCTTGTTGTCTAACTTCCCATTCCCGTGACATGCAGATGAAGCTTTTTTGCACAAGAAATTGCTTAAACCGCAGCACCGGGGAACATGTTTGGAGATCCTTATATGTTTCGCTGCATCATACGACACACTTGTGTCTATTGCAGTCTCATCAATAGTGGTCACTTACTAGGCAGCAATGCCTAATGTTAATCCAATACCCCAAATCCACACCGCTAAATCCTAATCCCTTAAGTAGCCATACTGGCAGGCATATTTTAAATTCTTGTGCGTAAGGGGACATCGCAGCGCCGACCGATGTCAGAAATGCCAATTCATGCGTCAGTTGTGGGAAGGTGCTACAAAGTGGGGAAGTGTACTGCAGTGTGCCACAATGACATTGTACCTTTGAGGACGTGCCAGTGAGGATTTAGGCATAAGCCACGTCCATCCAGCATGGTTACAGTGACCCCAAAATCCAGAGTTAGCTTTCTAGGGCCTAAATGAATGTATCATCAAATGTATCACGGTCTAAGGTTTTTTTCTTTGTTGCGGTACTGCTGAAGAAAATCCAGACAGTCAGCTTGTTAAAAGTAAAGATGCACACCGATTACATTAATACAGGAATGCTTGTAGATGAGGTGACCAAGAAGTGCAATATAGTAGCCTCAGGAGATGTTTATGTGCTTAATTAAAAAATGACCCCCCCCCCCCTTAAAAGGAAGATCTCTCGCAGCAACTTGACAATGCCCAAGGCCCAATAACGGTGATAGCAAAAGGTTAGCCTTCCTAAGTTCATTTGATGCCATATAAATTTCTTACAAAAGATTTTAGATGAGTCTTTATTACAGAGGCCTTCAAAAAGGCTTTTGCAGGATTCTTCATTTTGTACAGATATTAGAACATACTCAAGAAGTTGTAAATTTTGGTTGTGTGCTGGCACTCTAGAGCAATATATTCATTTCAGTGCCAAAAATATTTCTTTCAAAAACAAATTACTATTTGCAAACGCTTAAGGGTTACTACTCGAAAGGTTTCACCCAAAACCACACGGGGTGTTGTATGTTCCAGCCTCAAGTGAAGTTCTTGCAAATTAATTCAAACTGCTGACTGACCAAATATAATCTTGACGTTTTTTTTTTTTTTTTTTTTTTTGCCAGTCCATCTGAAAAAGCAGCCACCGTGGTTGGGAATTGAACCCACATACTTAGGCTTGTCAGACTCTGTACCAGTTCTTCACGCAGTGTAGGCCTAAATGAGTGCCTCCACAGAAGCAATACAGTATTACTATCTCGATTACATCGCACGCCCATAAATGGCGAGGAGTTGTGCAACACGCGCGTACCTGTAGCTTCTCGTTGTCCTCGAGGGAGACATTGTGCAGGCAGGAGAGGATGCGCTTGTGGGTGCAGGCACACGTGTGCTTGATGCTGTCCACCCGCTTCTCGGCCAGTATCAGGTCCTCCGTCAGCACGTCGCTCTTGTCCGCTCTGCACGGAACAGAAGAGAGGGGTCAGACGACGGAACACAGTAAAAGACTGCGACTTTGAGGGCAAAGGATGATGGAGAGCGAAGGCCAAGGGCCCGTTCTTACGACATACACAGAACCACGTGGGTTACCGATGCACAAACAGGAATGTGTTAGTAAAGTTGGCTTTGCTGTACAGTGAGCTTCCCTTTATTATAATAAGGGCTTTGCCCTAAAGCCATGTAGCTTACAAACGCACCGGCTTTCACCTACCAGGTCCAGACCCTTGAACAAGGGTGGGTTTGTAGAGTTTGCAGTGGTGTAACATTAGCTTTGCCGTGAAGCCAAGTGCGTGTTTTCACTGTTAAGTGTGACCGTGCCATGATCACGAGATTTGCCTCTAAAGCGTACTCCACAGCAAGCACATTTGCATTGTGGGGAAGGCAGCTGAACGGAGTTAAAGGGACCCTGCAACACTTTTTTCAACTTTTTTCAAAATCTTAAATGCTTGCAGAACATAGTCAAGCAGCTGAATGGAGTTAAAGGGACCCTGCAACACTTTTTTCAACTTTTTTCAAAATCTTAAATGCTTGCAGAACATAGTCAACCAATACATCCATTACTTAGGTTAGGGGGTCACAAAGTATACCTCAGCCAGAAATTACTGCTCTATGCCCGTCAGCTAACGTAGAAACTTGCTCAAAAGATTTCTCTCTCTTTCCCGGTCTTGACGCTCTTCGACCGCTGGAATGAAGTCACTACAGCAGTGTAGTGGCCATTGGCCGGTTTTCTTTCAATTAACACATTCCGTAGCTACTTTAAAGAGAAAGCCACAAAAGCAAAGCATAAACAGAAGATGGATCTGCTGCTGCTCCGTGGTGTTGCTATATCTTTGACAATGCTTCCCAGAGACGAAGAAAAGAATGACAGTGTTTATCAAAAGTGCTGCAGAATCCATTTAATAGCAGCCAGGAACATGATTTCCGTCATATTGTTTACGATAATTATAATGACAGTTAATGTCGGCAGGGGCAGAAGCTGCAAGGCTAGTAATTATATAATAGTCTCATTGCTTAACCTCCTGTAAATTTTCTTCTCTGGATTCTCTGCAGACACCTATTCCAAGCATCCTCCACACTCCAGCGAAAAAAAAAAAGCACAAAAAAAAAAAACAGTGTGAACTTGGGGCAGAAATGTGCTTCAAATCCAAGCACCCTTCACCGCTTCAAATATCTGAAGACATGCAGGTAAAGGTTGAATCAAACAATATGCGCTGGTTCGCTTTCAGCGGAAAAGTGGCTTCACCACACACGCTTATCAAATCCACAGATGACAGACACAAAGACTACGGGGTCAGTGGAATTAGCATTTTTCAGAGTAAACAAAGGAGACCTCCGTGCTTATAAAGTAGTCCTCAAAATGAGATGTAAAAATCAAGGTTCGTGGGGGATGTTTTGATGATGTCCCGAGATCAAACAGTAGTGGTAATGTACTGCAATCATCCTCGACTTTCCTTCGAAGATGTCCCGAGGCCAGGCAATAGGACCTTTCTCGTACGACTTTGGGTCGTACGAGGACGTCCTCAGTATGTGTTCAAGGGTGTGCTCGCGTACACAAGTCCTGCAATCATCCTGAACTTTCCTTCAAAAAATGTCCCGAGACGTTTCTGGTGTCACTTGCGTACACCGACAGAACGTGTACGTCCTCAGGATGCACTTGCGTTGTCTGGGCCGACCTCACAAGCGGGATAGATAGAAAGCACGTCTCGTTCTCCCTCCTGCCAGGGCAAGACAATGTTGGTGAAAGAGCCGAATTCGCGCCTCCGTCCTTCGCGAACCCCAACCTCGGCGCACCATTCGCGAACGGAGGCTCCTTGCGCAACTCAAGGATGCGCGCCCGTGCATCGCTCGCGGCGGCCGTACACGCTTCGGCGCGCACGCGTCGACGTCACGCGCGCGTTTTCCCCGCCGGGCTCAGGCAACACCGCTCAGGGCCGTCGTGTCGTGGATAGAAGGTGTCGAGTCGGGCGATGCTTTCGCAGTCTGACCTCCACCCCCTTCCACCCACGAAGCTGACTCACAGCATCGACGTCACCGCAGCGTCGTGTTCTCCTCCCCTGGCCGCACGTCTGCATCGGCGCTTTCGCCTCATCGCCTCATCTTTCGTAAAGTTCCTGCTGGTACCGCGCGCAACCGGCAACGCACAGAACAGGGAGGATTTTAGAGAAGCAAAGGTCTAGCTTTGCCTGTAGTGCCAGAAAAAGCGTAGTGGCGGCGTCGTGAACTACCCAGTACGCCCGCTTGACGGCGCTGTAAACACGGCTTTGTAAACATGGCGGATGCTTTTTGCACAGGCCGCTTGAGCTCCTTAATAACATGGCTGCCCTCGCACGGCGGCCGCCGGCTCGCTGCTCCACGGCCGGACTCGACTCTCCTCCTCCCGCGCGCGAAAGGGGCGTCGAGTCCGGCCGTGGCTGCTCCTGCTGGCTCCTGGCTGGCACGCTGGTCGCGTGTTTACTTGCGCCCCGCTAGTGAAGTGATGTTACGCCAGGTGACCAGATGGCCTCGACTGGCACAGACCACAGTGAGCAGCAAGTGAGAACAAATCGTTTATTGACATCCGCAAGTTTACAGAGGCCAGGACATCATTTCATTTCGATCGCTGCAATTGTACGTCGCTTTCGTGACAACATTTTTTTTTTTTTGCCATAACAACTCGTTCACTTGCGCTAAGATTTCGAACGAAGGGCACAAATGAAGTATTGACGGCGACAACGGTTTCCTTTGCACCGTCTTTCTAGCGGAGTGCATAACACTCACCTTCTGTTTGAAGAATCGAATATTCTGGCCTCAACAGCTGCCTTCCGATGCGGAATTTCCCACATTTGTCATTCCACAAGCACTCAATTCTCGTGTTTTGCCAGTCCTCTCAACAACTGATGGACGCAAAAGCACATAACAGCAATAACAGTCACGAAACCGGTGCTCCGCGCACATTGAAACGGTCGGCCGTTGCAGCGGTTTCAATTTGAATTGGCGGCTTTGTGGTTGCGAATTCAGAAACAAGGTGGTGCACCAGTCGGCTGTTCGTAAAAAGTTGCGTACATTTTTGCTCAACGGATGTTTGATGCGGAACTTGTTAATAGTATTTTTAAATAACACATTGTAAGCGAACTGTGTGGGCTCTTTGAGTCACGGAATGAATGTTTTGTATTCTATACCAAAAGTAACATTTTGCCTGCGCCGTCTGGTGGGCTTGATGGTCGAAAACAGCGCTTTAGGTTGGTCAAGGTTGGTCACGTGGGGCGTCGATTTTTACGCCGCCTATAGGGAAGACAGGGAACGTCCAAGCTTGCGAGCCCTGGGCAACGACGACGAGGCTCTCTCTCTCTCTCTCTCTCTCTCTCTCTCTCTCTCTCTCTCTCTCTCTCTCTCTCTCTCTCTCTCTCTCTCTCTTTTTTTTTTTGCACTCTGTTTCTCGGCGTTTACCTTGTTTTTTTTTTTTTTTTTTTTAAAGCGGAGCCGTATATCATATTGAGAAACTCTATGCCATATATGGCTAGGTTCCGACCAAACCTGCGTCCGTCAACAGATCCGCGTCCCCGGATAGTGTAGTGCAAAATGCTCTTTAGCTCCCAATCTAATATACGTATATTGGGGAAAAATAACAGGACTTGGTTTCTGAGACGACTCTATCACAGTGCGCCGAGTTTCATTCGTCGTGAATAGTTCACAGTTCATCTGTAAGCGTTGCAGAATTCATGGGCTTTCATGGGAGGGAAGCGGACGGCTCCATGTTCGCTCGCTAAAATCTTTGCAGTCCACGACTTGGGCGAGTTGGTGCTGTGTGGCTGTGTGGCGTCTCTTCCTGAGCGCAGATTACATTTCCTTGCCGTCTTATCTCATTGTTCTTCTATCTTTTCTTTATAAAGCAAAGCTTTACTACAGTAGAATCCCGATAAACAAAAATCGATTAAACGGAATTGCCACTTAAACGGAACAGTTGCCTGGAATTTGGTTGGTTTTGTAATCAGATAACGTAAAAAAAAAAAAAAAAACTCTCGGTAATCGGAACTAAAATTTCCGCATCACCGTATAAACGGAACCAGAAATGGAACTTCTTGTGAAATCCACTGGCATGAGAATCAGCTTTTTACGGTTCCGGCTGTATCGTTCATTTTTTTTCTTTCTTCCTCCTTGCTTTTTTAGCCTTGTTGGCCTCGTAAGCCTCGCCTGGTAAGTGGTTAGCCGAGTTAGCGCAACGAATGCAACATCGCAGTTCTTGTTCCAGTCGTTCGGTCTCGATTCTAGACGCCGAGGCTACAGGGCTCACCTCCTGTCGCCTCGTTCGTGCCATCGTTGTGCTACGCGTCCTTTATTACCACGTTGACGTCTTCTAAATTCGGTGGCTCGTAAGCACTCGCGAAGTTGAGGCCTCTAGCCTCCGTGAAGATGCAGTTGCAAGGACTCAAACAAAAATTTTGTAGTGCACAGCGACTCATTGTTGCCAAACCAACTTTGTGAATGCTGTGCCTACGCTTCTTGTAGTTTTCTTGCTTTCTGAAAACTATCAGCTACAGTCACTTTCTAGTGGTTAGAGTTACATGAAATGCCCTTAGAAGTGTGCACGCACATAAATTTGCACCTTACAACATCTCTCTCAGTAAACAGAACTCCTGTGAAACGGAACTAATTTTTCCGGTCCCTTGAAGTTCCGTTTATCGAGAGTCTACTGTACTTTCGTCCAGCGGTTTCGCCGCGGATGTGCAAGTTCACCTTTTGACGGGAGACACGCCCCCTGCGACGCATCCCTTTGAAGCACGTCGCGTGACTCGCGGGTCCGCCATCGACGCTGCGCACAATGTCCCGTTTTCAGTCGTTCTGCTCAGCTAGCGGCTGCGGCCGCCGTGGTTGCGGGCGCTCAGCTGATCGGCAGTCGACCAACCCCGCCGCCTCCCACACATGCGCCGTTGGGTCGTCTCGGGCTACGTGACTCGCCTTGCGCCCGGCGAGGAGGAACGCCGCGTTCGCCTCGAATGAAGGAAAGCAAAAACAGGCCTCCTTCGGTGAGCGTTGCACGGGACCGAACGGCGTTGAGCCTTGGTCGGAAATACAGCTACATCAAAGGTTAACAAAGCGAAACCAAGACTCAGCTAGATATAAGTCAAGCTTTTGCTTTCTCGGCAGTCGGTGAAACGTGAGAAAGCAGTTGCACCCCTAGTGTCATAAATTCCGCATGGCGCTTGCAACTTTTCGTTAAAGGAAAGATATTCATATGAAGTGTGTACATACGACAGCCCTACGTTCTTCCGTTGTGTTGTCCTCTGGACAAGTGGGCACGCGCCTCGTAGAGAAAACGGAAGGCGGTGGGCATTCGTTAGTAGTCGCCCCGCTACTCACATAAATGCAAAGCAGCACAGGCGGCAGTAGTAAGGAATTCCCTTTTGTCTCGGGCCTCCTCGACAGGCGACGAGCTCGAGGGAGGAAAACGCCGTGCCTTTCGACGTCGGCCCTCCTCACGTGAGCTCGTCCTCCACGAAGGGGCCCCGCAGTTTTCAAGGAGCGTGGCATCGCCTCCTCGCGTCGTGTCGCATGCGACGGCCTCCACAAAGACGCGCATCTTCAAAGCGCGTTGCGCTGTCACACCCAGTCACGAACCGCGCGAGGTCGCCTGCCGCCGCTTCCGGCGTTGTCCAGCCGAGAAAGCCGTCTGGCGCGTACACTATGCACGATGCTGGGGCACGTCTTCGGCTCGAGCCCGTCTGCTTGTAATACACGCCCTTTCGTCCGTCCTCGGGACGACCGGAAATCGGTGGGATCTGCGCTGCTTGCTTCCGACGGAGAATTCGTGCCAATCACTTGTGACACCGGCACGAGCGACGATGGCCAGGTTGCGCAACATTTAGACAGGCCCGACAGTACGGAGGCCCTCCTTACACGCGCAGTCGATCGGACTTTGGCTTGAATTCCGGAACGCTGCGCGCGTGGGCAGTGAAGCAGGAGACAGATCGAGGGTTCTTTCTTCTTTTCCCACGCGCTGCTCAAAGCTGGGCGACATCAACTGGGTCCACGGAAGAGAACACAGAAAAGGGACGTAGACAGGAGGAGCGCACGTCCTGTCTATGCGCCTCTTCTCGGTGTACGCGTTCCTTTGCGCTTATTATGTCCAAATTGTCCTATCAACAACTAGCCAGAAGTATTGCGCTGAATACAACTGAGCCCACGTCAAGAAGGCAGCGCTCGTGTCTAGTGTGGTTCCTTTGTGAACAGTGTATGAAGCGCAGGCATCATAGAACTATGCACGGCGTGCTCATGCGATCACACACGCAAGTATGTCAATTCTGTTTCAGGCCCCTTCCCTTCGGGTGAAGGAAGGGGGAGGTTACTTCCGGCAACAATACTCTTCTTAACTACTCCGAGTGAAGAAACGCAGGCCATTCCGAAACGTGAAGTAGCTCGTTCCCTTTATTCCACTGCGCGAAATTTTCTTAGCAAATGTTCCTTTACCCTGGAGAAAAGAAAAGTCAAGACTGGAGCCATAAAAGGCAAAAACCAGCTCATCTTCAAATTAAATTAACGTTACTCGGCTATTATTTCCGAACGAAACAACGAACGAAAGGTTCATTACGCTGTAGAAACATAACCTGCTCGAAAGGATAGATTTATGTCAGAGTCGGGTTATCTTGCTCTCGCAACAGAAGCTGCTGAAAAGGTCGTTAAAATACCAAGATCAGAGATACACCGCAAAAGAAGACATGACCTGCCCCAAGACCCATTTACGTCGTTTCGTCGCCTACCATTGTTTGTCTTATAGCGCTGCAAGGTACTGACGGCTAGTTTTTGTTGTTGTTGTTGTTGTTTACACTACTGCCACTAATTTCGAAGGGTGGGCTTCGTGGGAGACACGGCAACCGCTTTCAGAAACAAATTGCACAGAAACTGACAGACGGCACGACCGCAATGGCGAGGGTACTACGGATATGAAACTTTGAACGAGCCCCGTACCAAGGCACTAAACAGTGCATAAATGAGTGCCGGAAAAACACGCCACTCTTTTCACCCGCACGCCGCAACTTCCGCGCTGACGAGGAGGGTCTACAAAACGCGGAACACTTTGGAAGGTTTCGAAACGAACCACATTCCGGCCCGCGTATACTTGCGACAAAGAAAAATGGCCTAGATGTCTTAGAGAGAGAACGACGCCCTTTGCCCAGCCCGTGCAACTTTCCCGAGATAAGATTCACGTCGGAATGAAGAAAACCGTGCAACGACCTTAATCGGTCACTCTCTATCTCCGCCGCGCGGCCGTCTCCGAAGCAGCACAGTCGGCGCGAGACATTTCACACGTGATGTGTCCCGTTCCCGACGGCGGCGAACAATGGAGCGGTGCAGACGACAGCTAATATAAAAGGCGGCCGCTTAGCAACGCGCCCAGCAGACGGACGCGTTGCACCTGTCTGCTTCGGGCGGGGTCTCGAATGACAAGGCTCGGTATATGACGGAGGGAGAGGGTGAATGAACATAAACGAGGAAGGAATAAAGAATAACAATGTAGAGCGCGGGCCGCGTCACCTGTACGTGGAAGAGAGCCTGATCGATTATGCGAAAATATCGAGGGCTCTCCGGGGCAGCGCATGGCGACACGCGAGACTGCAGGCGACCGAGTTGTGTCGCCTTTGCAAGGCGCTGTAACGCGCTGGGGCGGATGATCGATGCCGAACGGATCCGACAGCGCTCGATAGCGTGACGGAATGTCCTCCCCGAAGTTGCGCGCCGGGTGCCGTTCCGGCAAACAGCGATTGTAGCCGATAACGGCGTGTGCTGGAAAAGCGGGACGACAGCGGATGTCGCCCTTATTTGTCCTTTTACACTGATAAAGGGCAGCTCCGTATTTTATTCGCCCATCGAATATAGCTGTATTGCGACAGCAGTTTCGGCAGCCCGGGAACTGCCCCAGAACAGACCCAGTGTTACACCACCACAGCAAAGCTACGTCGCGCGCAGTCGCCTCCGGCTGGTTCAATTGTGCTCGTATCACGTCAGCACGACGCACGGATTGTAAAACACAACAGCGGCCGTGAAGTCTGACGGTCGATTCTTGCAAAGTCGAAAATTGTGCAAATCGCGATTCACGTGGGCCTCGCTGAGACGTCCCTTAATGACCCGGTCATCCCGATCGCGCTTGAGTTCTCCAAGCACGCCATATGCGAGGAAGAGCGCTGCTTCATGAGCTCGGCCGAAAATGGGGCATCGTATACAGCTAGAGGCGATAAAGAGACAGCAATGAACGCTATCAGCAGCCTTCCACAGCAGGATGGAGACCTCTGTACGGACATACGACCACTCTCACCCTGCGTGACCTCAATCGATTAGACGAATCTTCATATTTCGTCCCTTCCAGAGCTATCTATCTGCCGCGGCTTTTCATTCGGTCCTTCGGAATCCATGGCCCACACAGAAAACTCGGGTGGTCCACCTGCTATCAGTCCACCACGTCCGGCCCAACTCCATTGGTTCTCTCAATTCTAGCCGTATACATACCACGACTTTTATACAAGCTTGCTCCCTAATCCACGACGTTCGCTTCCGACACGCAAGCGTAAGATGCATATATAATGCTTACCATTTTTATGACTGCTCAGTCCCCCATGTTCCTGCGTCCCCCTCTACACTCCTTTTCAGAAACCTACTTTTCATTCCCATTCGCAGAATTGTCCGTCAGTTGTCTAACGCGAACAGAAAAACTCCGATTGGAAGGAAGAAAATGCTTCCCGCAGTGGGAATCGAACCTGAGTCGCGTCTATCCCATTGAGCAATCCCCACATTCCGGGCGCATAGCATAATTATTTTGGGTTATTCGCAGCGTTGGCTTTCAACTCCGACGAAGAGACTCGGAGGCCGCCAGCTCTGCTGTTTCTCCAGCCTTGCGCCACTAATGCAATCTGCGCCATTTTTTTTAAACCGATCCCAGTTAATACCCTTCGCGTAGCATTCACGCAAGACCGATTATCAACTCGAACAAACTACCCCCCTTGAGGAGACTACACAGCACTTTAATGGCTCAGAGTCGGTCGATCCATTAGGCAGACGTGCTCATTAGCCAGCCACTAAACGGAAGCAAGAAGGCCAGGTCAGTGTACACCTCCCCGACAGAGAATGACAGGAGGGCCAACGCCTTTGCGTGCAGCCCAGACGTTGGCCCCGTTCACAACATCCAATGCCCGCAAAAAAAAAAAAAAAAAGAGAAACACGGTTATGCATACGAGACAGCTGGCACGTGAGCGGTCCATCTGACTCCCAAATGCCGCGTGCTGCAACGCGTGCAAAACAGTGCGGGAGGAGGCTTCGCGGTGGTGCTGCGCAGTCGCGTGCTTGCGTCCGTGTCACGGAGGACGCAGGCCCGCATATATGCATGCCGGTCGCGTCACACAGCAGCATACACACGGGCATTCCATCGGGTAGCGCACATTTCGTAGTTTTCTTTCCCGAGGGAAGCGGCACGCCTGCCGAACTTTCACGCAAGGCCCCGCGCCGGGAGGGGACCACGCGTCCCGATTCTCAGCCCCCCCCAGGGACACATGCCAGAGAGAAGTGATTTGGTGGAAGAGAGGAAAGGAAAGTGCACCGGGGATATTATTGGGCTCAGCAGCTAGGGAGCTCGCCTGCATACAACCCAGTGCGGGGGGACGGGGAGGAGGGGATAAAAGACCAGGGAGGAGGTTAGCGGTGGAATAGAAAAGATGTGAAAGAGAAAGCGAGGAAGAAAAGAGGGAGAGAGCGAGAGAGATTACAGAAAAAAGGGGGCATACATAGGCGACAGCGACACGAGTGTTCGGCACGAGTGTTTGTTCAGCGGCCTTGTTCAGTAGTTTGTTCGGTTAAAAAAAAAAAAAAAAAAACCCGAGTGGTGACGTCACTGTTGGTTCCACGATAGGGCTTGCGCGCTTCTTTGCATTCAAAGGCAAAATTCCTTGGGGCATTTTGCTTACGCGAGAGCTTGGCGTACTTTTTTGACGGGTACCTTTTATATACACTCGACACAGCTGCCGCGCTATTTTGCCGTTCTCAATACATCTTAATCGATTTTAATCCATCTTAGTTCCCCTTACTAATCATTACTATCAAACACTCACCAATCATAAATTACTTGGATAAACAATAATCACACACGACTGAAGTGCTTCTGTTGGCTTCTGGCCTCCTCCGGTTTTTACCATTCGCGTCGACGCCGGGGTCATTCAAGTTCACCTTCCAATGACGCATATACAGCATCCGCATTAATAACCGCCAATAAAAAAAAAAAAACCAAATGTGTAGTAATCAGCCAATCACACAACAAGAGAAATAGGGGAGAACCGGAGAAAGTGAGCCATCGCTTGTATCTATATAGGTGTTGGGGCGGAAGCTGTTAGAACTCATGAATGCGGGCACACGTACGCGGGTAAAAAAAAAATGCATGTATGTACTATATGCGACAGGGACACGGACCAAAGCCCCGCGTGCGGGCGGTGCATATACATCTACACGACGGCGACACGCTCCGATACACTGCCGCGGTGCATATATAGGGCACACATGCTCGCTCAAACAGGTGCAACGTTGCCAGACAACTATCGTCAGTGTCATTATCACTGTCGTCGTAGAGATTTTAAACTACACAGAAAGACCCACACAGCACTGTATACGAGCGGAAGGTAATCAGGCGCGCACGCTTGCGCGCAACTACAAAAAAAGTAAAGTCGACCAAGCAATTGAGAATCTTGCATCGGCGTTCTGCTGCTGAGCCCGAAAACGTGGGTTCGATCATGCATCGCGGCAGTCGATTTTCTCATACGGGCGAAAAAAGAAAACGGCGCACTATAAACATCTGCAAATAGTAGAAATTAATCCGGAGACCTCCACTATGGGGGCGCCTCTAGTACACCGAGCGAAGCTCAAACCCAATTTTCAAGACTGGGAAGATATGCTTGTCTTTGAGAAGGTATGCTTGTCTGCCACAACGTCGCTACATCAGACAAATGTACCAAACTAAACCAACTCTCACCCGCACACACACATATATCAACAATACAGGGAAAGGGCGACGCATATGCTCGCCATGGTCGACAGATTGACAGAGAATCTGTTTTCCGGCAAATTGAAGGCGAGTCACGCTGGTTATTATAGCCAGCGTTTTCCGCATGCCGACTGTATATATGTTCAGACAGGTGAATCACCCGAAAAGAACGCGCGATTAGATTCGTGCATTGTTGGAAAGGGCGCACGCGGTAATGGCGACGCGAGCCTACACTAAGCACAGGCACCGTTCTCATTGTGTTAGAACGGACGCGGAAGTAAAAAAAAAAAAGTTACGCAAAAAGGTCGATGTTCCGTATTAGCAGAGTCCGCCGATGCAGTGGACGACCAACCTTGGTGATACAAAACTGTAGCCCAAATCAGATTAGGGAAGTTTTTAATAAGAGGAAGCTTTCGTTATTAAAATTATTGTTTGATTGTGGGAGTTTAACGCACCGACGCAACGCAGGCGATGAGGCGCGCCGTAGTGGAGGGCTCCGGATTAATTTTGACCACCTGGGGATCTTTAACGTGCGCCGAAATCTCGTACACACGGGCGTTTTTGCTTTTCGCCTCCATCAGAAAAGCGGCCGCCGCGGCCGGGAGTCGAACCCGCGACCTCGTGCTCAGTAGCGCAACGCCTTAGCCACTGAGCCACCGCGGCGGGTCGTTATTAAAATTACAATTATTACTCGTCCTAAGACTCTCCATCCACCCGGCTATCCATTTTCAGGCTGAGGATTGTTCGTTAGTTCGTTCGTGTAACTATACTTATTAGCATAGATTTCCAATCGGACAGAACAACACTATAGCGTGACATTCACTGCTTCCTTGAAAACGACCTGTGCAGAATAACTTGGAAAAATCAGCACAGATTATCCGCGACAAAAGCTGCGGGACGTTGTTTCCGCTTTCAAACCTCGTTTTTCCGCTGCCCGCTAGAGGAAGTGCGACTGATCATTTGCTGGCAAGTGGGGCAACACATTTTACGTCCCCTCGCACCCCCCCCCCCCCCCCAACCTCTTCAATTAAGTGCAGTTCATATGCCTGGCTGTGCGGTAGTCTAGAAGACATTAACAAAGCCACGATAGCTCAAACAGCGTCCATATGTCATCTGTCCCTTTTGCTTTATACCATGCTACGGTTTTTACCGGGGATAATGGCTATCGACTCCGTATACCACCACTTTTACCACTTCCGTTTCACAGGCGCGATAATGGGCATCCAAGGTAAATGTCAGGCTGCCGAACGACTGAGTGTCCGGCTGCCGTAAACCGCACGTTGGCGACAGCACCGCACAGCGGGTAACGACTCGTGGCGATCGTTGGTGTCAACTGGAACGGAACGCGTATACACACGCGCGCCTGGCGCGCGCGTTCAAGTTGCCCGCGTGGGCGCGGCGGAGTGTTTCGGGTTCGACTCCTTGTAATGCGCCCGTTATTACGGGGACACACGCACACAGAAGCGCGTTTCCGCGTTGTCGAACCTCAAGAGGCGTCTGGCTCGACCGGTGTTCCATTTTTCCCAAGCACAAACGACTTACACTGCGGGATGATGCATGTGGCATTCTTGTGTATACCGATTCGAGCCAAAGAAAAACGACAAATTGTTCCACGTTGACAGTGCTTCGGAACTTTCGTAACCCAGTTTCTTAACAGCGAAGCTGTTTAGCAAACGTTATTTTGCGTGTCCGCAGTTAAAAATACCAAGAAAATGCCGAGCGCTCCTGTGTGCGTGGCTCGCGCCGACCGCCCAGCGTCCCCTGCGCACGTTTGTCAAGCCAAACACACCCACCTAGGGAGATTGGCCAAGACTAGCAAAAAAAATAATAACTGCAGCGTTCGCCGTCGTCGTGACAACACTTGCTCGGAACGAGAAAGACACGTCATAGCGTACGCCCACCCCTCCAAGGTGACGTCCAATGATTATCACTTCAAAAGAAAATGAACAAAGCTCACACTTGATGGAGTAAAGGTCATTGCGGCAGCGAATAAGAAGCAAATCGGCTGCAATAGTGGACTTTCACCCTATTGCAGATTTTCACCCTGGATAATTGTGTTTCGCTTAAGCATTCGCGATGATCGTGGAGATGCATGCGTACAGATTCATCACCTACAAGTGTTATACGTTACTGTGAGCTTCCTTCATTGTTTCTCTCCTTTGTTTGCCTAAACCGCGGCGTCTCACTCGGCAGCATTTACTACTATCGCCAAGTACGGCGTGTAAGACAGACGAAATCATAACAGACGCAGCGGATGTTTTCAACACTGCTGGGGGGGCCCAGTGTGTACGTGTCGAGGCCGCAGCGGCGGGGTCTGGATGCATGCCGGTTTCCTGGCGATAATTACGGCAAAAGCGTTACGCCGCAAAAACCAAATATATATACCCGATGGCTCGACGTCGAAGAAAACCGCCCAGAGGCGTACCACACAGCACCCAAAACAT
Source organism: Haemaphysalis longicornis (assembly GCF_048455015.1). Taxonomy (NCBI): domain Eukaryota; kingdom Metazoa; phylum Arthropoda; class Arachnida; order Ixodida; family Ixodidae; genus Haemaphysalis; species Haemaphysalis longicornis. The sequence continues at coordinate 176,797,972 of NW_027526385.1, read as the reverse complement.
TGACAACCGGCACACCGGAAGATGACGACGCTGTATATGCCCTGCTTTTCTCGCTGTCGCAACGGGCGAAGGGGAGCCCGAAGGTCGCCAATATTTGCAGTGAGAGCGGCGGTGAATATCTAATGCCCTTGCAACAACAGGTGGTGCGTATATACGCATCCCCCCTCCCTTCCCCCCGTCCCTCGCACAGGCACGTACGAATCAAGGTCACATTTTATCTTCTGTTGAGTTAATAATAACGCCGACGACAATGACACACCGTTCTCTTAGTAAGCAATCTATTAAAGAGCTGTCCTCGCCCATGCGAGCGACGCTTGCTGGATTAACTTCTCGCCACCCTCGGATGCACGTAAAAAAAAAAAAAAAATGGACGCTCACACGAAAGCATGTTTTTCTGAGATTGCAACAAGGAAACCAGACTGAAAAATTCAGCTTGAACGAAAAGCCACAGGACTTAGGAAGGAAACACGGAAAACCAAGTCCTGCGGTTTTTCGTTCAACTGAGCTGAATTATCAAGCCGACATGAACCAACTCGCGAAACCCAAGGAATTCTAAATAAAACCACGACATAGCTGTCACCTGCATTACTTAAGCTAAAATACAACTGCTACAGTTCATTGCTACACTGCTACATACAGCTAAATGCTATAGTGCATTGTTTTACCACAGTCAAGCCAGCCGCTAGCTGCTACAACCCACCCCCTCCTATTTTTTTTTAAAATAAACTCAGAAAGTTCATTTTTGGAACACTTTGTACATAGCGACGGCGTAAACCGCACCTCGCCGTTTATAGCGCTCAGGGATTGTCCAAGGGAACAAGAGGACGCGGGCATATACAGGGCCCGCCGCATGGAATGCAAGCGCTTTGTTCAACCAATCAATCAATCAATCAATCAACCTTTTATTTAGCCATCTTTTCATAAAAGAGTGCTGGGACAAGAACAAAAAGCCGCAGTACAGCAGCTTGACGAGGTCCTTGCCCCGTTGTCTTGGCAACGGGTACAGCGTATGGATTCGTCATAGATACAAAAAATACAGTAAAACTACAACAAACATGTACAGGTACAGCGTATGGACTCTCTTTCATAGATACAAGAAATACAGTAAAACTACAACAAACGTGTGAAAGATACTACAGATACAGATACGTCATCGATGCTAGGCTTTGCACACTAAGGGCAGAATTGAAAAGCACATGTCCGATAAAAGAACTCGCCCTCACAAAGCTAAAGCGTAGCGTTCAAACCCGTGCTCCTGCGCGGCTGCGAAACACAAAGGCGACGAAGAAAGAGGAGGAGGAGAGCGCGGCTCGCTCCGCCACCATCGCAGACGGACAAACCGCTCCGCATCCATCCATCAATCACATCGGACGGCAGGTGGGAAGAGCGGGGCCCTCGGCGGCTGCGGAAGTGCCGACAGCCAGAGCGCGCGCGGCTCCAGTGTACGCACAAGTGGCCGCCGGCCGCGGACGCGTATACACACAGGAAATGCAGAACGGAGGCGCGGGCCTGTTTGCCGTTCGAATGGAGCGAAGCGGGAGGCCGTGATCGCTTCCTAGCTGCCGCCGCCAAACCCGAGTGTGCGAAAGTCTGTCGGCTATGCGTGCGTTTATATCCGCTGCCACTGCGGCGTTCGCATTTATTTAGTTCCCAACTGTTTTCGCCCGTGCGCAAAGAAAAAAAAAAAAAAAAAGCAGTGGCCTATCTCGGCTATGCCAGGATATACGTAGCGTGAGCTAAGGTTCAGCTGGTTATTCCTAGCTTTCCTGGTTGTCTAGGATTACCGGATTATCATGCTTACTGCTGCTATAAAACGATTTCCAATCCAATCGCGGCGGCGGCGGCGGCTCCGGCGCGCCAGCTGTGCGCAGTGAGACGGAACTGCTTCCTGGCGCATGCGCAGCACGGCTCCCCAGGAGCCACGCGAAACTGCTCAACCTCGGCCAGTGTAGCCCACGCTACAATACACTTCGACTGCCGATGTATTTCCTTGCTGCACTAATCTTGACGTGTCCTGCGGTGCCTCATCTCTTGAAACGCAGTTTGTTTTGTGTGCGGCATTCGGGAGGAATACGAAAGTGGCACCGCGCGTGATCTTTGCGCTTGTATATACGGTTTCCCGAACAGGCAACGCGACGCAGACATCAGCGAGGTAATACACCGTTACCGTTACACACCCTCACCAATTTACAGCAAACGGCATCACGAAAAGCAGAGCACGCCGTGAGTCACGTACACACGCGCAAAGCGGGTTGCGCTATCACTAATAAGCCTCCCCAGAGGGCGAAGCTTTAGGGAGCAGTGGAGCTTTACGCCTCCGTGTGTACATAAGCGACTGCTCGAATAGCTTTGCAGAGGCCCGCATACCGAGCCACAGTTTATGCATGCATTTTCATAATATATGCTGTCGGGCTAGTTTTCTTTCTTTTTTTAGGAGATGGGAGACGGGCTAGTTGGAATTTACAGCTTGAAGAAAAGAGCACTCTTTTTAGCGCTCTTTTCTTCAGTGTTTATAGCTACGCATGAATTGCCGTGCCTTTTCGGAGTGAAAAAAGTATACAAAACAATGTAGCGGGTAGAAAAAAAGCACAAACCGGATTGTAAAACTAACGGGCTCAGCTTCTCTGAAAGGTGAACTTTGTGACAACGTCTAAAGCTTGGCCTTATTGTTTCTGCTTTGTCCGTTTTCCCCGCCAAGCCTCAGCGCACACCGCCGCACTCAAACGGGGGCCGTTCGCTCAAATTATAGGGTCCCTAGTCATGAAGCACCGCAGACAACACGTCCGGGCAGGGAGGAAACGGGGCGAAAGTGTCCCCCGAACCGTGAACGCGACACGTTTCCGCCAACGAGGATAACTCGGGCGTGTTCGCAAAAGAAAAAAGAAAAAGGGAGCAAAAAAGAAAAAAAATTATTTAATTTCGGGAAACAAAAGAAATCGAGCCCGTTCAGAGGACATCGTATATTGGTCGAGATTGTTCGCGCATAGCGTTTCATGCTAATACTACAGAAAGAAATCTGGCCCTACGCGATCCGCGCTTCAGCGCGCGTACTGTCATGCACTGATTGTAGGGTTTAACGCGCCGACGCAACGCAGGCGATGAGACGCGCCGTAGTGGAGGGCTCCGGATTTAATTTTGGCAACCTGGTGATCTTTAACGTGCGCCGAAATCTCGTACACGGGCATTTCTGCTTTTCGCCTCCACCAGAAAAGCGGCCGCCGCGGCCGGGAATCGAGCCCGCGACCTCGTGCTCAGCAACAACGCCTTAGCCACTGAGCCACCGCTGCGGGTAAGGCGTGTAATAGTTAGGTAACCCGACGAGCTCAAATTCTTTCTTAAAGGGTGTCCAGCGTCCAATTAAAGCGTCTATATCCCCAATATAGATCCTCCTTGGACATCACCGGGGTCGACTTGTGGAGAAAAAATCTCCCACCTCCCCTCGCGGGAACCCCTGTGTAGATGCGACGCATAGGGGGTTCACGTTGCAGCGTTAGACAGCGGAGGAACGGCGCTAGAACGATAGAGCGGAGCGGCGCAGGCACCGCGTTTTATAGCGCGCATAACGGTGAGGGGACGCGCCGGCGCCAGTGCGTCTGCCGCGGCTATGACGCAACACAATCCAACATAATCCACTTTAATCCAATCCAAATCTAAGCCAATTCAATGCCCCTCGCGAGAGAGTGTTCGCTATCGGAGAGGAGAATGGGGGAGGGGGGGACGCCGACGACGCCGGATGCAGGGACAAGGCGAGCGAATGAGATGCAGTCGCATCTAAAACATAAGCAATGATTATCTGTCAGCTACAGCGGGAACCGCTGAACCTGCTCGCAATTACGCAAGAGTGCCCATGGACTTCTTAAGAAGCACGCGACACACGGGACTCCGCGAGGCCCACGCACGCACAGGATCGAGCGCTCTGCGAGACTCGGCGACACGCTCCAGATGCCGCGGCGCGCAGTGGCAGCGTCGGCGGGAAGCCCCCGGCGCGATGCGCGACGACCGACGCTCGGTCTCCACCTCCCGCAGGCGCGGAGGACGTGGGCGAGCTCCGTCGCGGAACGGTGTCGCGCCGCCGGCCTCTCGGCCCGGGGTATCTTTCTCCGCTTTGTTTGACTAGCCCCTCATGCGAGCCGCCACGCACCACTCGTCGTGTGTGGTCGACCTACGCACTCGCGCCGGCACTGCGTGTGCACTGGCGACGTCGCCGCCACCGCGGGACGTTTCCGAGACGTTTCCCACAGCCATAACCTGTTCACGCCGAAAACTTTCGCTAGACTGAGGGAGAAAAATGTAGCGAACAGTATTTTTTTAGCTGTGCAGTTCTGCCACGCGGCATGTGAAAGGGAGTTCACCGGCGGCAAATTGAAACCAAGGCCCCACCAATAGCCAATGTACTCCGATTATTCAGCGCTGGTCGTGCGTTGCAGCTTATTAATTCCTTCTCCGCCATAAACTATCAATACAATTATCACAAATGATCATACAACATTAACTTGTATTCGTGTTTCCCGCCGCTAACAACTCCGTTCAGCTGGCTGGCTTCTCCGCAGCGTAAGCGCGCCTGCCGTGAAACATCCTTTACAGGCGAGCCTCGCGGTTTTGACACGGACGCCAGTTGAGAGCGGGGGAGGGGCGACGGGGAAGGAATGCCCAGGTATACGCTACACAATCACAATCGCACACACACGCATGACGCCTTGATTGCAACGGGGGGAGACAGAACGGCAGCAGGCCTGTCTTTTCCTCTTCCCGGGACGACCAGCGATATCGGGGTCGCGCCTGCAGCTACAGCGACGCCGCGCTCACACAGGGGCGAAACAATGGGACATTCGCGAGCAGCGACGACGACGGGGGAGAAATTTTCTGCCACTGCTCGAAACAACACGCTTTCCTGGTCACCATCTGCTGTGCGCGCACGCCCGTGTTCGGAAAGCACATACAAATCCACACAAAAACGTTACTTAACCCCCTTCCTCCTTTCAAGGGGGTGCAAGGCTGTCGACAAGTGTCCCACGCTAAGCCAAGCCGCCGCTTTCGCGAAACTTTCACTTGCAAAGTGTGCTTGTGAACTCCACCACTTCGAACACATTCCGCTTTCTTTTCCTTCTTCCCGAAAGTGAGGTGGACGCCACCGCATTCTCCGCGTACGGTTCAACTGCTGAGCGTTCGGTGTTGTTGTCTTTCGACTGTGACCTCCGAATGAGATCATTTGGAGCTAGCAACTTGCTTTAGGCCGCACGTTGTGTTGGCATGCTGAGTCACAGAACATAAATGGATGGCGAAAAAAGTGGAAGAAGAATTTCTATGAATTCGCACCTATAAAAATAAAAGAAGTCAACTGATAATAAAAAGGGCAAAAAACGTGCGTCCTTCATCCACGGTCGTGTAGCTTGACGAAAACGCAGCATACAGCAGATTGAAAGCTGGTTTGAACGTAACTGAAAAGAGGGTGTTTTTTTTTCGAACTTTTAAATACTACAATTTCAATTATCAAAGCACCCACAGCCATACATACAGCGAGTATAAACCTAACACAGTTTACACAATACGGGACAATAATATATAAAAAAATGTCCGAACATTGGATAGAGCGCTGTATTCCTTCGAACGCGGAACTTGTTGCGAATACGCCTCGCCAGTAAGAAATACCGCCTCCTGACTTATCGATCGGCAGACTCATTCTAGAGGCACAGACCTCTGGGCCGAGAAACATTCCGAGTAATACCTAAATATACGCCCAAAGGAATACATTCTTGGCCAATTTGTGCCATGACAAAGTGGCTTTGGCAGGTAGGGGAATGTAATTTCTAAAATAAACGCGACAGCGCGTAAAAATGTCAGCAATAAGCAGTGGGGAGTGGGGGGGGGGGGGGAATTTCGTGGAATTCAGTTTTAAGCCACCCGGAGCTACGGAAGGTTTACGCCAATGCACAAAAAAAAAAAAGAACACGGATACTCTTTTGGCTAGTTGCTCATGAGGCGAATCGATAATTTTGTGGGAAAACTAAACAAAGCATTTGCAAACGCATGTAAAACAAAATAGAAGGCAAAAAGGTAGCATATACGGCAGCACTTTCAGACCCAGCCTGCATTACCAAAATAATCAAAAGCACGCGACTGACGCTGCAGGTAACACAGCTACAGTGAAAGGCCACGCTAGTACACCGTCGCGCAGAAGCCGGGATTCGCGCATCTCGGAGTCGCGCTCATAATCGGGGGCAAGGCCCGCAGAAATGCCACACAGAAAGGGGAGGCGTGTCTGCCGCATATACGGTGTCTACGCACGTTCGCCGCGGTGTGCTGCATTCTCGGCAGTCGCAGTAAGGTCGCCAGCGCACACCGTTACGCAAGAGGCCTTCCCCTGCACGTTACCTAAGCGGCAGCGCAAGAAGAAAGCTTCGCGAGCGGAGAAAGGCTGAGTGACACAGAAACGCGCAACCCAAAAGCGACAACAGCGAAGCCGAATAGCCCCCGGCACACGCGTATACGAGAAAAGAAGCGCACAGCAAAACGGCCGCGTAAGAGAAAATGCGCAATAAAAGCAAAAGCGAGGCGCATACGGGATTGGGGTCGGCCCGGGAAGCACTTCGCGTCGGCGTACAGCGCTTGAAACCGCAGCTGTAAACGCACGCCTGAATGCAGCGCGAAGCGCCGCATAATAATGCACGGAACCTCGCGGGCCGGGGCCCGCATTCCGCCGGGAAAGTAAGCCAGCCGCCGCACTAGCAAAACATTCATTCGTTTTGCTGCTCATACGCGCACATACGCGTCCGGATACATATGTAGCGATGTTCGGTATTCACGAGCGTCGATCCGTCCCTTCACCTATAACGGAGCGCGACGGATTAGAGGCCGTATGATGCCGATTTCGGTCCCGCGATAGTCTATCGTGCCCGAACCGACAAGGGGGCGCAGGCGCGCTATTTTCGAACCGTAATAGAGAGGTATAAGGAAGTCCACTGGAGCAGTATGCAGTCGCTCATAAACCTCGCGCAATCGGACGCAGGTGCTTACAATGATCGATGCAGTCTGTGTATACCGCGCCATGCATAGCAGGAGGAAATTAGGCCACGCTTCCTTACGCAATCGAGTCCTCTCCGTTTCGCCGGGCACGTGTCGAAGGGAGCCCGATGCGCCATGCACGGGCTCTGAACATAGAAGGCAGCTTTGAGACAATGCCGCGGCACTCCACACTGCCAGTGTGTGTGTGCGTGTAGTGCGCACACACTTACACACTGTAAATACACACACGAACACCCTTGCGACACTTGCGGGGCAGAATAATGTATTTGCGAACCAGCTTTATTCGGAGTGCTTTGTTACTTGTGCTAATGCTACGGTAAACGAGCAGGATAAGGGAACAGCTCGTTCTATACTCGAAGCCCACATATGCGAAAATGCGCCGAAAGTTGGGAGAAGTGTCCACAGAAATCGCAGCCAGGTCGGTGGCTACGCATGACCAGCCTTTATAGAGGTAGCATTGCTTCCGCAAGTTCTCGGGTTCCGAAGTGTCCGGCAACCTTCTCTCGCGCAGTTATTATTGAAGTTCAAACTTTTTTTTTTTTTGCAGGTCATTACGAAATTCACTAAGATATTATGCCAGGTTCGGACGCGGAAAGATGTAAATTCACGGGACAAAACATTGGACAACTTAAAATACACAAAAAACCCGCTGAAATTCATAGAAAAAACTTCCCTGTTTACTTAGTGGTCAAGCTAAATTAGCCTCATTCAAGATACCCGAAGACCCAACGAGCTCAGCTCTCCCAGAAAAGCCACGCGCGAACGTTGCAGCAGCAGCAGCAGCAGCAGCAGCAGCAGCAGCAGCAGCAATCGGTACACCCTGCGCGATACACGCGCGACCTAAGCATTCACAGGCGTCGATGCCCGGCCGTTCCGGAAGAAGAAAGCGCTAACTTGACCCACATGCGCGGCACATATATCCGCATAGAGCACGCCAGGAGAGGTCACAGAGCGGCGCCGATGTCTGACACGCGTGCATGCGTATAAGCAGAGCCGCGCTCCTTGGCCCCTGCCATAAAGCACCCGCTAGTCTCCCAGGGCAGCAATTGGTACACATGCAGGTTACAAACGATAATACGGGCCCCTTTATTGCCTCCAACGAATATCTTCCCATCATGCCCCGCGGTAACCGCTGCTTTTTACCACGCCAGTCACGTGTCGCAGAGCACAGCACCCCGAAACAAAGCTAATAAACACGCGAACCGCAACTGGGGTGTCGATCGGAGCTCATCCGAGAAAACAGCCCTTTCAAACGTCAAATTTCTTAACAAATTACGACTCTGTTTGAAAGGCGTTCAACCGGCGCGTTAACTGCACGTTAGAGTTCAAGTACTAATACTATATCAAACGGAACTACACGTGCACCCACTGTAACCGCACAGCCACGTTTTCTGGTGCTGGCTTATACGTGGGCATCCACCAATCGCAGACAAGATTCTCTAGCGTCAGAGCAATCGCCGGAAGGTGGCTGGGGGGTTACCACTGCTTCAGACGCCTTCTTCAATAGCTCGATCATTTGTTCAAAGGTTAAGATGAAATTGAAACCACTGTTGTCCGGACAAAGTAGCCTTCTTAATAAACCACACTTGTATTTTGTCTTCCGGGAGAAATTGTCGGGCCATCTTGACTATTGGCGGTGAGCGCGAACACAGGCGGCGCTGCGAAGCGCGCCTCCGTGACGTCAGCTTAGGGATTCTCGCATTTGTCATCGGCTTCACTCAGGATCGCTCTCCCTGCTGTTTCTTTGCGCTCGGTCAACGTCAGATGCTTGTCCGTACCAGAATTGGCGTGCGGGTAACTTTTTATCACAATAATAGGCTTAAAATCGCATACACTAGCTCATGGTGTCAATTAAAGTATAGTTTTGGATACCGCTACGGGAGAAACATTGCCGGCGCCACCCCATTCCTTGCTAAGCCGGTCCTGTGCGGAGCGCGAAGAGTCGGAGCTAGGCGTCAGCTTCTCATGTAAGCATCTTAAAAAAAGGAACAGTCAGCTGCTAATAACCGACAACAGCGAAAATGGAAGACCAAAACAAATTCTAGGCCTTCAGGGCTGTCGGCTTTGGCAGAAGGCATCACGATTCCCGGTAATCATACGTAAGGTAAAACAGTTTTTGCAACCTTGCCGACCGTTCGAACGCGTTTTGTCACATCACTTTACGTTGTCAAGGCATGAAAGTTTGTCGATATGCAATATAGACTGCAAAAACTGTAGGTTGAGTTCCAAATAACCCAGTGTGTATATACGCGCGTGCCGATTCTATACCAGGCATCTAACCAGAATTAAGGTTTATTGAGCAGAACGAGTCACGTCTTCGTTAAATTTATAGTAACACATATATGTTTGTTAAGACCTGGAGGGATATTTCGGAACATTTCGCACAGCCATATCTTCCCGATATTCGAATATGCTTATAGGAAAACTGCACTCAAGAGGAGGAGGAGGATAAGGGGAGGAGGGGAAAACTATGTTTAACAATTAAATCGGTCTGGTTAGTGGGCCGGTCCTCAGTCCAGGACAAGAGAGTAAAAGTAATTTTCTTCAAATCATAGAACGCCATCCCGAGTAGAATAGGATTTGTTCTTCGCGCCTGGAAGGGTTGAAAAGCAATAATGAGCTATTTGGAATTCTTCGGTTTGGAGTCTGGTAATATATGCAGGTATACTATTTATTACGTTAGTTAGCGAGTATATCATGCCTTCAACACCGTAATCATGGCATCATTGTTCGAGTTGAGGGTCAGTTCGTTATGATAACGATATAATTACGATAGAAATTCGGAGCACAAAAGCCGCCTTCGAGTACTGTGGACCACGTTGTTTACGGCGCGAACGCGGTGGCGTAGCACAAACCTTCTCATTGTGTTTGCATGTGAATAAACAAAGCATGCTGCGGATATGCACCTTCTTGCACGCAGCCGCAATGAAAGCCAATTTGTGAAGAAGGGAATGTATGCCAAACAAAATGAAGGAAATATCCACACGACCTTTGTGAGGCTCCCAAACATCCCGAAACCTCCTAATAAGAAGTTGGTGACGGCGCAGAAAAATTAATGGGTTGGGCAGAAAAAAAAGCAAGAAACATTAATCCGATACAAGACAACAACGAAAGAAACAGAAGAAAGCCGCTTTATTTCCTGCTGTGCGATGAGCGTGTAGAGGCCGCTGCTTGGTACGTAGTATTAGACTGTTGAGTCTTCATAGGAGCATCTCAAAAATACTGCAGGGAAGCCTACGCATTTTGAATACTTATGGAGAAGCTCTGACCGTTGATCCTCGCGAATAAGCAAGAAAGGACGAGTTACACACGATCTTGTGACCGATACTCACTCTGAAGAAAGTTGTTCTCTATCTCTTCGTGTGTTGCAAACGTGTGGGGGATACAGCTTCAAATTATTCAGATGCGTCAGAAGCTGGCAAAATAACTGAGTCGCTAGAAATACGCTTTTTAACGCACTACAGCAACGAAGCGGGCGATTTCTAGCCCAGGCACTGTTGCCCCTCACAAGCGGAGTGTAGCAGACGACAGCGGCGCGAATCCCTAAGCCGACGTCAGAGCCAGGCGGCGCCACTCAAAGATCTCACCGCCAATAGTGCGACCGCGACGATGGCGTCACCTGCATACGTACGGGTGTGCCAACGGACAAAATTCTTTGTTCAGAGATACAGGCACCGCATTGCCCTGATACGAAGCGGAACAGAAACGACCGATGACTGCGCCCTAGCTGGCATGCTTCGGCACTTCTGTTGCCCCGCCGCTCCGTTTTCCTGAGGCGTGTGCCGGGACGGGAGATGGTGGCGCACCCGAAATCGCGATTGGGCGCTCCTTCCTCTGCCGCGCTCGGTTTCCTTGGGGTGTGCCGGAACAGGAATTTTGCTTGCCGGGGCACTGATCAAAGTATCGCCATTTGACTGTACACGCCGCCACGAACAACCGCGTAACTGTACATGAACGGCCACCTTCAACATTTCATCGGTTGCGGGTGACATCGCCTCCGTGTCACAAGAGTAGGCATTGGCTGGTTACGAAATATGATGATCAGTAGGGCACGCTTTCAACGCGACAGCGCATATTCCAATTTCGCGCGCTGTCTCTAATCTTTTAGATGCAAAGCATCTCTTGCTCGGGGCTATGTCCGGCGTCCATCCGTTGTCCGCACCTCTCCCCCTACACTATAAAAAAATACTCCCACCTCCCCTCGCGGGAACCCCTATGTAGATGCGACGCATAGGGGGTTCCACTGTTTCCGTTAGGTTGATTCTCCCATTGCGTGAAACGTGCCGTGAACCCCCTGCCGCGGCTATGACGCAACACAATCCAATCCAATCCAATCCAATGACCCTCGCGAGAGAGTGATCGCTATCGGAGAGGAGAGGGGGTGTACGGCGGAGAGCGCAGCTCGCGCAGCGAGGAGAATGGGGGAGGGGTGTGGACGGGCAACAACAACGTTGTATGGAGGGACAAGGCGAGTGAATGAGATGCAGTCGCATCTAAAAGACTCTCTGGCCGCAACGGGAGGTACGCGGTGCTCTTCCCACTACGCTACAAATCCGGGATAGGAGCAAATGCTACGAACGCGCCTTATGTCCTTGACTCATTCGAACTACGTCAAGAAGCTACTGATACAACGAAGGCACGCGAAGCTGAACGTCAACGGAAACGACGAACTGGAAACTTTAGAGGAGGATGTTGAATTTCCCGTGGGAAAGCTGTGGCGGGACGCGCCACGCGCCTTGCAGCTCAACCAGCCCCGTCCGCAGCACCTCTGATAATGATTGTGGCAGGATGCCTCTAGGGATTGGCCAACCAAAGAATCCATCACAAGATAGCTTCGCGTTCAACCACCGTCGTCATCTTCCCGTAAGGGAACCGCCGAAGAAGAAGAACACAAAGCTGCGAAGACGAGGGCGTGTACGTTGCTCTCAGCCGGTGCACCAACGTCAACAACCTTTACCTCACCAACGCTGACGGAGACTACCGATTCTACCACAGAGACAACATCGACAAGAACATGATGGACGAGTTTCAGCGCCTCGAGAACCACCGCCTACTCACCGTAACACAACAGCACTTGCGTGCCTTTGCCACCGGTGTGGACCCGGACGCGGAATTCCCTCTGGCGCTAGTAAACACCAGATCACTCAACATAACGGCAACACAATGGAACCACACGGAACCGCCACGATGCTTCGCATCCTCATCAGGGTTCCCCACGGGAAGATGGTGTAATTTTTTTTCTTTTCAACCTAGCCACCTGATGAAAGGGAAGGGTACCTCTGTTTCGCGCTTGAAACAACTGCCCTTCACGCGAACAGTTGTGTGTGCGCCCCAACGGGAAAGTCGTCGAGCAAAAACCGAACCACTGGCTGCCACCAACCACTTTCCGCGTGTTACATATTCTGTATTGCATATTGTATCGCATATAGTACTGTACTGTAAATCATATACGGCACTGAAAACTCAAATCCCTCGGCATTTCCACTCCGGCAACGCAGCAGGAACTCCGCCCTTCTAAAGCTCGCTGCACGTGAAAGCGTGGAGGAGAGACGCTTCGAACGCGGGGTCGGCGACATTACCTCCCGCGGTGTGAGCGCAGACAACAGAACGGCAGCAGAAGCAGCAGCAGCGCGATCGTCACCGCGCGTGACGCCGCCGCAAGGGACGACGGGACACTTCCGCGAAGATCAGCTGCTGCCGCCGCCTGTCTCAAAGGCCTCCCCAACAAAAGAGGGGGAGACAAAACAAAGCTAATAACAGGGCGGGTGCCTTCGCAAAAAAAGAAGTTCACACGAGCAGGGGCACGTCGCTGAAGCTTTATTGCGCGCGCTTCCGAGGAAGAGGCAGCAACAGAAAAACAAGACGGGCAGGACGCCAGGGCCCGGCGATGCGTCGCCGCGTCACCAACGCCCCGCACGCGACAGGTTGACGGCCTCTAAGCAGAGAGGGGGAGAGATAGGGGGAGGGGGACACACGATCAGCGGAGCGGAGCATCACAGATATCCGTTTCCGGATGGCGGACCCCTTCTTCGGCCAATCCCCCGGACCGAGACGTCCGCCGCGGGGGACGAATGAAAAGAAGGGAAGCGGCTCAGCGTGCGTAGCGCCAGTGTCAGGTCACGTGACCGCGCCCGTCGTCGTGGGCGATATTAAAAACCACACGCGGCGGGTATACGTGTCATGACAATGGTCTGCGTATCAAAATTCCGCAAATATGCTCAATGACTGTAGTACGACCACTGTTATTAAGCCATCCACACTATCGAAATACTGAGAGTCAATCACACAGGACAACCAGAACGCACGATCCAACCCAAAAAGACAAGCAAATAGGGGGCCATTACCTCCGGAGTGAGTGGGTGAGTTTGTGAATTAATGAATGAAGTCATTCTATCTTCAAAACGTGTGACAATACCATAGCAATTAAAGTGATTGATATGATTGATTGATTGATTGATTGTGGTGTTTAACGCGCCGACGCAACGCAGGCGATGAGGCGCGCCGTAGTGGAGGGCTCCGGATTAATGTCGACCACCTGCAGGGGATATTTAACGTGCGCCGAAATCTCGTACACACGGGCGTTTTTTGCTTTTCGCCTCCATCAGAAAAGCAGCCGCCGCGGACGGGAATCGAACCCACGACCTCCGTAGCAAAGTGGAGAAAACTAATGAGCCCACGCAGGTCGCGGGTGCAGTGCCCGACATAACGAGGAGTTGTTTAGTTCGGACAGAAGCGAAATATAAACGATCGGTAAACGAGTAAGAAAACAGCCTCCAGGATTTTGACGGAAAAACGTTAATCCAAAGAGCAGCTTTACGGACTATAAGGGGGCTCATTCACGGAGACACTCACCTTCGTTCCTCCTTGCTCAATGGATGCTTCACAATATTGCCGCGCTTGCAGCAAACAAGTATCGGAATGTTTCGGGCAGAAGGGACGGGTAAATATCAGCCACACCCGCGCGACTTGGTGAACTCATAACCCCGAATGTTGAATTTTCGGGCGCCACTACGACTGACGTCTAGCGCTGCAAGCTCGAAGAAAAAAAATTCACGCATCTCCACGAAATAACTCATGACGAGTGGGGATGGTTCTTACGTAAATCACCCGTGAGCGTGCTTAGTGCTGCTGAAACGATTTCCAATTTAATTCAATTTAATCCAATGGTAGAAATTAAGAAGAAGAAATGGACGTGGGCAGGGCATGTAATGCGAAGGCAAGATAACCGCTGGTCATTAAGGGTAACAGAGTGGATCCCTAGAGAAGGCAAGCGTTGCAGGGGGCGGAAGAAAGTTAGATGGGCAGATGAGATCAAGAAGTTTGCGGGGATAAATTGGTCACAGTTGGCACAGGACCGAGGGAATTGGAGAATAATGGGAGAGGCCTTTGCCCTGCAGTGGGCGGTGATGATGATGATGATGAATCCAATACAATCTATTTCAACCCAACCCAAATCCAACACAACGCTCCTCGCGCATGCGCAGCACGGCTCTCCCAGAGCTCTCTCTCTCACTCTCTCTAACGTTTTGTGAACCTTTTACTTTGTTCTTGTTAACATATTGGAACCGTTTGTTCACAGATGTTTCGATTTACACGGTGCTGTGCGTCTCTCTCTCTCTCTCTCTCTCTCTCTCTCTCTCTCTCTCTCTCTCTCTCTCTCTCCTCTCTCTCTCTCTCTCTCTCCATTTTTTTGTAAACCCTTTATTTTCTTCTTCTTAACCTTTTGTGAACCCTTTGTTCACAGACGTTTCGATTTACACGGTGTTGTGCCGTGAGTACGGACGCCGGACAAGTAAACAGTAATATACACGCCAGGCCTAAGAAAATGCACGAGCACAAACAAACCGCCCTTCCCCGTTCTTGTCTACACTTTTGGTTCTTAACTTTTTCTTGATTCCGTCGCACACCAACTCACCCGATCCATCACACCTGCGCTAGCGTGTGCAGTAAAGCATCGCCATAACGAAGTACTCGGGAGAGGAAACTCGTCGCTATAAACGGCACTCCGCTAAAAGCGGTGATTTGCTCTCTCCCTCTGCACTTCAGTTTGGATCGTAAAAACTTCGAATTAAGCGACGCTTCGAATGATGCGCTTCCTCAATAATGACGGCTTACGGCGATTACCACATATGCCGCATCAGAGAATAATAGGCGCAAGCGGAACTCCCGCGGCAGTCGATTGCATGAAGGAGGGACGGCGGTCACGTGAGAGTGGCATCTCGTACGAGGAAAATAGAAGCTTCTTTCACCATCAGCGACGAACCACAAGGCGAGTGCAAGCCATTCTGCAGTTCCAGAAATACTGTCTGGCGTTGCCTTTGAGAGAAGCGCTCTTGCAAAACCTTTACTGCGAACGCATCGCGCTGGAGGGATAGAGTCACGTCAAGACAAAATACCGACCCTTACGACCAGAACATTCCTACGTCGATAGGCAACTTTATCGTTACGCCACAGCCTGTGTCTTTTTTTACGAGTGGGAGGTGGTCGAAGCCGTTTAGGGCACTATCGCTTTCACTTGTACGCTAAAACATCACGGCAAACACGGTTTTTCGTATTAGAAGCAATGCCTTTAAAATACCCACCGAAACGTCGCAGGGCCCATTAGTAAAGCGTTTTAAAAAGTCAGTTAAAACGGCTAGAACATCTAACGTGAGCGCGACAAGAATTACCGCTTGAAGAAGAAACATTGCTAAAGATATATTGCACAGAGTCACTCAAACGGGTAACATTTGAACAAATGACTACTGCATGCAGAAACATTACCAGAAACCACACACACACACACACACACACACACACACACACACACACACACACACACACACACACAAAAAAAAAAAAAAGAAACTCCAGTAATTTTAGCGAGCCCTCACAGAAATTAATAGAGCGTCAGTTCTGGCCCACATACTCATCACCGACGCTCATGCATTAGAAAAGGGGAAACCGATTTCGTTTTCAGACGGGCGGTCTCTGCCGAACCGCGAACGCAGTAGAATTCGGTACGGCACAAGTTAAAAGTAATCATGAGACCTTCCCCACCTCCCCTTAATTCAAGGCGAGGGCAGCTCGAGAGCACCTGCTGGATAAGGCTGCCCGAATTTTTGCTCAAAAATGGGTTTCGCGGAAACTCTGGGGTGTAAATGTGCCTGGCATAAAAAAATAGAAAGAAACAGAAGCTCCAACTGAGAAAGTTTTTCCTATCCGCGGCCGCACAGGGCGAGAAATGAAATCCAGCTCGAGTTCCGAGTTTAAGCCCATTAAAACATTTAGGCAGGAACTTGGAGGCTCACTAAGAGGGTTCAACATAAACTGAGAACGACTCAGAGGGCAATGGAGCGGAAAATGATAGGTGTAACATTAAGGGACAAGAAGAGAGCGGAGTGGGTCAGGGAACAAACGCGTGTTGAGGACGTATTAGTAGAAAATAACAAGAAATGGACGTGGGCAGGGCATATGTAATGCGAAGGCAAGATAACCACTCGTCATTAAAAGGGTAACAGAGTGGATCCCTAGAGAAGGCAAGCGTTGCAGGGGGCGGCAGAACGTTAGATGGGCAGATGAGGTCAACAAGTTTGCGGGGATAAATTGGTCGGAGTTAGCACAGGACCGGGGTAATTGGTGAATGATGGGAGAGGCCTCTGCCCTGCAGTGGGCGTAGATAGGCCGGCGATGATGATGATGATGATGGTGGTGATGATGATGAAAACATTTAGACCACTTGAAAACTGGTCTCCCCGGTGGTCACTGATGGTCAGGGCTGTGCGCCAGAGCTCGCGTGAGGTGTGAATTGCAGCGGCGTGGCTTCAGCTACATTGACATGTTACATGGTGTAGCGCTGAAATCTTGTCGCAGTGTGGGCATTCAGAGTTGCATTCTGGGAGTGCACCAGCCTGAGCATGTGTAGGTTAGGTTTTGTGAGGAGGCCATCTCCCGGAGACAACCGCAGCGTAGAGAGAAAAACAACGACGCAACGCCGGCAAACCACAAAACAAGCGCACTCGCCAAACACGAAGCGTTCCTTTTCAGGCCTTTCTCGGGTTTTACTACGTGCCGGGAAGATGATGAATAAACTTTATTGGAGACCAGGTGCTGATGTTAGGGCACCCGCCCGGTGGGAGGCTTCCTTAGTCCGGGATGCCTTGGGCTGTGCTGGCCATCCGTGCCCTCTCCACCAATCGTCGCTGGTGTGGAAGGTCGGAGCTGGTCAGCAGCTCCACCCACTGCTCATAAGTAGGGTTGGGGTTAGGGGTGAGGGAAGGGGATTGCTGGCACTCCCATACAATGTGGTACAGGGTGCCTGGGTGGGGGCAGGAGTTGCATGTGGCAGGGTATTGGGTGGGATACATGGCATGTAGCAGGGTGTTATGTGGGTAGGAGTTTGTCTGTAGGCGCCGGAAGGTAGTAGCTTCATCGCGAGAGAGGTTCGGGTGGGGGGATGGGTATTTGCGACGTTCGTTCCTGTAGTGGGCGAGTATTTCGGCGTATGTTTGCAGCGGGGTGGGCTTAACTGTTGCTTCCGATGGGGGTTCGTGGCCCTCGTGGGAAACGGCCCGGTGTGAGTGAGCGCGGGCAGCGGCGTGTGCCGCTTCGTTACCCCCGAGGGATTCGTGACCTGGAGTCCAAATTATTTGCAGTTCTGGGAGTAGTTTTGCTTGTTGCAGAATTTTCAAGGCGGGTTGTGATATGCGTCCTTTTAGGTAGTTCCTGCAAGCGGCTTGGCCGGGAAAAAAAAAAAAAAAAAAAAAAGAAAAAAAAAAAAAAAAGAAAGAAAAACTGCCAACAAAGGAAGAGGGGAACGTGTGTCACTGCGGTCACGCCGGAACGAGGCACGGCACCTCATTGCGGTCTTCTGAAGGGGCACAAAGCGGCGTGCGCACGATTCCCTTTTTCTCCGCAGCACGCGCCGTAGAAAAGAAACGGCGTCGCATCACGCGGTAACCTTGCCGGCAGCAACGGGCCCGCCAGGGTCGAGGCCGTCGGCGTCATGCCCGAGAGGGGAACGAGTTGCACGCGGTAGCGGCATGGTGCACGGCTCGCTCTCTAGTCTTTCGAAAAGGAGGCGATGTATGCGCTCTATCTGGAGAGACGGGGTTTTCGCGATTGGATACTACAACGCCCCTAGTCAGCACAATTCCCACACAGAAACTGTGTATGGCTAGGTTCCGACCAAACATGCGTCCGTCGACATAGCCCCGTAGAATAAGAATCTTCACATCCAGAGATAGCGTAAAGTGATCCGCAGCTCTGAATATAATGTATATATGACGATTAGCCGCTAAGAAGGACTGTATGATTAGATTTAATTAATTAATTAGATTAGATTTAATTTGATTAAACGTAATTATTTCATAGTGAAGCTGTAAATATTGTGGAATTGCCGTCTGCTGCCAATGCAGCTTCGGTGGTCTTTTAATCTAAGTTTATTCCCGCGTTTCACGACTTCGTCCTGAAAGAAGGCATTTTATCACCAAGCTTAATCCACTGTTGCAGACAATCTCCGCAATTGGATGCCAGGATCATATAGTAGGCACAGTCGACAGGACATCTGACAGCGCATGCGCGACAAATCGGGACATGTCTGGCTCTCACCTAGAGGTACAAAGAACGAAAACGTTTACGCATTCCCCTTCCTCAAAAGAAAAAAAAAGAAAAAAGTGATGGACTTCCTGAAATATACTTGCTTTAAAGAGTTTCGCCAATACAGTACATAACATTTAATTTTTTCACCCTGTTTCTAAATACCCCAAAGCCATAGGCTGTATACGTCACTCGGAGCATGCAGAAAAAACAAAAAAAAAAACAAAAAAAAAACAAAGAAACGGCCATCTCAACACAAAAAGACGATGCCTCAGATCGGGATGTCCGCGCAAACCGAAACCAAGTTACGCAACCAGACCAGAGTCTACCCGACGTCCGGTTTCCGTCGCAGACGACCGCCTACCGACGCGTCACGGACTAAAATGCCGACAATTCAGACAAGATGGCCGTCCGCCGTAAGCCAACACCGAGGAAACTAGAACCTCATCCGGTCTCGCCAACCGCGAGGCAAATTCGCAGAGAGAAACACGAGAAAGAACAAAGAAATTGGCCCACAAAAGCAACGAGGAAAACCAGTAGAAAAGAAAGGCAAGGCACCCTGCGGGACGGGCGCACAGCAGCAGACGACAAATAAACAACGGATCGTCTGCACGATCGTCTGCGTACCGGCGGCCGCTTCGAAGGAAAAAGACGCGTACACAGGCGAACGTACAGGCGTCGGCGGCGACCTTTCTCTTCCTTTTCTCTCTCTATCTCTCCTCTCGCCGAGTTACGTCATCTCTCCCCAAGCAGCAGCGGGTGGCGGAATTCTTGTGTTACGCGCGGCCCGCAACAGATTTCCCGACCTTGGAACAGGATCTCCGCGAACGAGGCGAGGCGGCTACATCCGCTAATGGTTGCGGTTCCTCCTGGCGCAGCGAACGAGCCCCTCTTACCATCATACCCGTCCTCCACCCATCTATCTCGCCAGCTGGGCATCGTCGCTTTTTCCAAACACCGACCGCCCCGGGGCGGTAGTTGAATGCTTCACTGGCGGCGGAGGCCACATTCCGAATTCCTCCCCGAAGATCGCCCGGGGCAGACGTGACGGCGCCAAACAACGCTGGAACGGACTGCTGTTGTAGGCGGCTGGCTAGCCTTCAAAAACGAAGCGAGACGCGGGCTCTTTTTCCGCTGCCTTTGTTGCTATACTCACGCCCGCGCGCTGGATTAGAGCCTGAAAGGAAAAGGTTAAACAGCGCCTCGCAGGAGGAGGATACTTCGAAAGGCACGGTTGGCTCATATGCCGCGAGCGCGAAAACGCATAAATCACCGCACAGGTTGGCGGCAAGCTTCTTGTTCGAAATACCCGCGTTTTATCGTCACGCCAACAAAGCACGCCAGACGTCATCAATCCACGTCTGCCGGCGTTCTTCTTCGCTCGAACGGGCCGAGACGGGGATAGATCGCGATAGAGGAATTCATACGGCAAAGATGGCGCGGCTCGCCGACTCCCCGGAATAACACGCACGCACAAAGATGCGATGAGGTCAATATGTGTAAAGGCGGCGAACTCAGCGCGAGGTATCGATACCGGCCCGTAGCAATAAAATGAAGATGACATACACTCGGTGACAACTTAAGAACGGCACCGGAAGTTGCCGCTGTGCCTTATCACCGTAGCCGGATGTTTCTCTGCGCGGCGCAAGTAGGGCGTTACTGGGAATATTTTGAACATAGCGTGAGCCATTCCCGTGATTTTTTGGACTTAATATGCTTATAAACGACTCCAGTGACGACAAACAAACTGCGTGAGACAAGACAGGCGATATCACGCATTCATAGCAAACCCCCTTCAAAACGCGCGCGCACTGACGTCACAGGTACGGCGCTTTGGCGGAGTGATACACTACATGAGGTGGTGCCGTTCTTGAGTTGTTGTAACCGAGTATAGTAAAAAACCAACAAACCGAGGTGTGGCAAGATTCAGGCAGCTTATTGTGTGGTGCATCATTTTAAATGAATAGCACACGGCCACTGGCAGCTTGAGCCCAAATAAAGCACGTTGTTGGACAAATCGGTTCATACTGAAAAAGAAGGCTTAGCGCAAAAAAAAAGACATGGACGGCGACCAGTCGGGACTTTGGGTAAGTCTCGTCAGTGTAGTACGCGTCTTCCTTGCGCTAAGCCTCCTTTTTCAGCTTCCGCACCCCTTTTTGGAGGAAAGTGCGGGCAAGAACTCAGCGGTCAAAGCGAAAGGTGACTGTCGCCTGCTGTTTATTATACTTCAGTAATACTTCGCTTCCGACGTCACTGTTTTTCTTCGCCGCGACTTCCTGCATAGACGATACCCACCAACATGGCGCGCACTTCCGACGACTAGGTTAATACTCGCGCAACATAACCTACCTCTGGTGGCGTTATCCGCACGGTCGACGACCTCATGGAAAACTCCTTGGGATTTCGCATCCCGCGCGAGTCCGGGCTCATCGAAAAGCAATCTCGGAAATCATTAAGCGGCCCCAGCCATCTTTTCACCGTTGACGTTCACTCGCCCTAATGCCTCCACGTGGCGCACAATCGCGCGCACTCTTCCCTCCGCCATCAACAATGGCGGTTCGCATTGCACAAGACGGTCTCTAATCCATTAGGCCTTACAACGCAACGCGGGGGTCCTCCTTTATCAGTCGCGATGATGATTCATCGTCGCAGCGCCAGGGCAATGCGACGCTGGCGTAATCCACGCTGAAAGACTCATCTATCTCGGCCAAATATCTAACTTGCGAAGCAGCCTTTCCATACGTTCATTCAACTGCCTACCGTTAAGGTTAAACGATAGGTCAAGTGGCTTCGCGGAGCCAAGTCAGAGCCACATTAAACCGCCCGCCACGGCGCATGTTAAAACATCAGGCCGAACACTCCAAGCTCCTAGACAAAGCCAGCCTCTCAACCAAACTTTGTTTGAATACCTAATTGAGTACCTTCGATATTTGAGTACCTAGACGCAAGGAAGCGCCTACTTCATACACATGCGTTGTATATCACTATCAACGTCTGATATCACTTTTTACCTAGTGCTGTCAAACGTCGATTGTTGTTGCTGTTGCTGTCATTACCATCATGCACCGTTCCGCAAGGGCACTCAGGCTATGAATGAACCAAATAAATAAGCGGCCAAAGCAGGCCACGCTCGGTCGACTAGCTGCGTTATGGAATCAGATACAAGGGCTACAGATTAAGGAAAAACACGATGACAAGGGTTGATGGAGTGGATTAAGGGAAGTTTGCCAACATCTCAGCCTCGGTAGCAAAATAGAACAAAATTAATAGCAACGACAAGATAGGAAGATTCAAAACACGTCAAAAACTTTAGGGTCTCCTTCGGGAGGAGGTAACAACATCAGCACTGTGTCATCAACCCCGGTCAAGCTTGCACGAAGTGTGCATACACGTCGAAGCGCGCGTGACCGGAGTGTCGAAGATGGAAAGCGAAATTCCCCCGCGACGAGAGAAAGTTGCGCGATGTGTTCACGTGGCTACTCAAGGCCGCACGGAGACGGATTCCCCGTGTATACGCGTCGACCCTGAGAAGAGACGACACTCCAACCAGCTGGCAATCGTCATTGCGGCGCTGGCTTCGCCAGAAGACGACCAGGAAATGCGTGCTTCTTAAAACTTTATCTGTACGCTCAACGAGGAAGAAGGAGCCCCTAAGCCAGAGAAAAAAAAAAAAAAAAGAAGAAAGAACGCAGTCTTAGTAAAAATGTGAAGGGGCGGGCGTGCGTCCATTCCATTCAAACCAACTAACTGCCATCCGCCAACGTGCGCTATAATATAGCAGAACACACACGACATGCGTCTGCTGGCGCAGACGCACCAGGATTCGCAGTTACGAAGACAGCGTCGTTTCCGGTCCAAAATGATCGACGCGCAGCCACGCAACAGCGCAAGCATCTGCGGAGGCCGACGGTCGTTGGATTTCTCACTCTCATATCGTTAGTTTTCTTTAGAGAATAGAAGTGCCCCCCGAAAGGCAGCGCCAAAAAATAAATTGCGGCGCTGCATATCTCTCTCTCTCTCTCTGGTGGAGTCGCGAGTGAGTAGCAATGCTTCTGCGACTGCACGCCTAATGTGACGACAGTCCACCCGGACTTACGCTTGGGTGAGCTAGGATAAAAGTGTTGGGCGTGCTCTGAGAATAGCCTCCCGAGTTATCTAACCGCCACTATTCCTTGACAATACTCACCGAGTCGGTCTACTTCCTCCGTTTCTTTCCTTTCTTTGTTATGTTTTATATTCCTTTGTTTTTTGGCGAACTCGTGGTAAAGGTAAAGGCAGGTGGTGGCAATCCTAACGGAGCGAAAGCACTTCTACCACGTCGCATGCATTGCCACGACGAAGGACGATACAAGTTTTGAAAAAAAAAAAAAATGGCTGCGGCTTAGCTAATTTTGGATATGCGAAGCGAAAGCTTGGTCTACTCTGGTTGAGTCTTCGCTTCGCTTGGTTAACCTCTGATGTAGCCGTATTGCCGACCACGGCTCAGAGCCGTTCGGTCCCGTGCAACGCTCACAGGAGGAGGCCGGGCCTCACTTTCATTCACGGCGAACGCGGCGCAAGACGAGTCCCGTAGCCCGAGAAGACCCGGCGGCGCATGCGCGGGACGCTGCGGGGGGGAGGTCGGCTGCCGATCAGCTGCCGGCCGCAACCGCCGCGGCCGCCGCCGCTCATGGGTGAGCAGAACGACTGAAAACGGGGGCCTTGTGCGCAGCGCCGACAGTGGGCCCGGCGAATCACGCGATACGCTTCGAGGGGTGTGCCGCCGGGTGTGTGTGTCTGGTCAAATGGTTAACTTGCGCCTACGCGACGAAAAGCACCTATTTCGGCAGACGCACCCGGAACATCCGCCACCATGAAGCCGCGGCGTGATCTGGGCGTTCATGCCAACGCCACCAGCTACGCCAAGGTGACACAGAGATATAAACGGCGGCAGGGGAGAGGGTGTATAAAAAGACCCCTCGTAACCCGCTTCCCTTATCTCGGGCTGTAGCCTCTGATCTCCGCGGAGCGTCCGACACAAGGCAGGCGCTTTCTTTCGTGGCTTCCGAATCGTCCCCGTCAAAGACGGAGCAGCAGCGAAAGCACATAAACACCCTCGCTGTCGTCCCTTCCGCGACAGAAGCACGCCACAGCTGGTGAGAAGAGCTCGCCCGGCAGCCCCGAAAGAGCGCCGACTCGAAAGCAGGCCACGAGAGAAAGCGAGGACTGCGACGGACGACGCAGACGCGTGGGTAAACACTCGGCGGAGCTCGAAGAAAAAACAAGAGGTGGATAAGAAATGTGAGCCATCGTTCGGCGTAGCACGGGAAGGACCCGCTCCAAAGTACACCACCAGCTGGTGGCATGGATGCATTTAGACTCATATACTTTCATGGAGGAACACCACTAGCTCGTCCAACGTTTCATTTCTGTTAATGCCATATATATATACGCAAAGGAAAATGTATCAAAGATGACTTCAATCTATGGTCAGGAGTCAGGACACCAAAAGGCGTTCATATTGTTACGGTGCAGCCTTTCTTGACGAAGTGGTGAAGCCACTGCTATGACGAGAAATCTTCCTGCATGGCATGAGGCCAATCGTGGAGGACGAGAAAGACTGCGATCGGTGTGGCGCCCGGCAGGAGCTAGAACGGTCATCTGCTATGTCTCCGATTTTCCCCTTTTCCGTCTCAATATCACATGGTCCGCGGGGGTTTTAACACACGCAATACAGCCTCTAATGTACAGACATTGGTGAATGCCGATTTGAAGCGGGAAGTTTGTGTAGCAGCAGTAGGTTACCCATCTTGGAATTTTCGCGCGTTCGTGCAACTGCAGTTTCAGCCAACAATTAAACGCTCGCCGCAGCGTGCCGAAAAAAAAAGAATGCCTCGCTTCCGGCTTGTTAGATTGCATGCCGGTTCACTCGGCGGTTTCTTACGGAAAGCTCAACTGCGCTTCCAGAAACTTTTGACCTTTCTAAAAACACACAAATCACTTCTCGGTTAAGTGTGGCTTTGTCAATAAACGGCTTGAATGAAGTGCTGTATCGGGCCTAAAAGTAAACAGGCCCGCCGTAAAAAATGATGATGATGATGATGATGGTTGGCGTTTAATGGCGCAAGGCCAACGAGGGCAATGAGCGCCAAAACAGTGGTTAGGTATGAAGGATGTAAAGGTAAACTCTAAAATCGTTTAACAAAACGAAAGTAAAATCAGTAAACGACAATGAGGATGGCTGGTGTAAAAGGCCAGGTTGTGATGGTGCATGGCATGAAATAAGGTTTAGAAAAAAGACTACGCGTGATAGGAAATGAGGTGTAAAAACTTGATGTCACTAAGAAACTTAAAATTGCGTTGTACAGAAATCACGGGATCAACCGCCGTAAAAAAAAAAAAAAATGACACCCTGCACGCCTTAATCTTATGCAGGTGGACAACATTCACCACGGGCTGCTGAGCGGAACAGACCACTGACACCAACGTACGGAGGTGCGATACTCAAATTCCCTGTTTCACTAAAGGCTGTCAACTGGGAGTAGTAGTTATGACACTGGGGAGAGTTAGCATGTCGAATCTGCCGTGTGGCTAAATGGCGCAGCGTTTACCGGGCTGTGTTCTGTCATCATTTGTACGGCAAACAAACAGTCGTTTGGGACACGCGCTGCGTTTTCGTCGTACGCGCCTTGGGCGGATGTAACGACCGCGGACGACGAAGCGGAGTTCAGAAGCCCGCCCGTGGCGCAAGCGTTCGCTTAAAAGGCGACAAACGCGCAGCAAGCACGCGGCCGTACACGGCGGCCTTCACGGACGTTATTCAACGCACGACGCCAGGTCAAGGAGCTGCCGACGCGACCGTCGACGTCGCCGCTTTCGACGAAGTGTTTTCGAAGTCGAGGAGTGCCCGTGAGTGAGTCACCGCCGCCCTGAGCCGCGCTTCCATCACGCGATTGCAACTCCTGGAGTTGGGGCTCTGCGATTTACGGTGTCGGGACTCACCGCGGATAGTCACGTGGGCAACCCGCGCCATAGAAATGTACGAAAAAAAAAAAAAAAAAGAAGAACGCCGCGTTGCTACTCGATGAGTCTGCGGTGAGCCCTAAATCGATAATAAAAGAGGCCCAGTGTCGAGGTGAAAACAGAGAAGCTTCAAAGGCGGGAAATTAGAAAGTTATTTCGCAAATAAACTCCCGTTATAACGAAATCGCTTTATGCGAAATCTCGCTTTCTTTCATACTTTTCACTAGCTCCACTGCAGTGCACAAGGAGCAAATGGTGTCCCCTTATAACAAATGTGCGCGTACAACGAAGTCAGTTTCATGTATGGAGGGTTTCGTATAACGCAGTAGGCCGTAACCAAGTGCTGGTCATCATAACGAAGGCGAACGAAATTAGTGAAGGAAGGGACCAATTTTTCCGAAACCTACGGTGAGAATGCCTCTCGATGACGCAAAGAGCCCAGCTGAATCTAAATACGGACGAACTGAATGAAGCTCAAACGACATTCTACCGAAATAGTAGTTGTACATGGATAAACGCAGGGCCGAAGTGACCATTAATAGTTATAGAGTGGGAAAGCACATTTCATTGGCGTCCCTTCATTCCCCAAACGAATTTGCACACGTCTACGACAGAACCCCTATCACGACCGGACCGCTGACCTGCGGAGGCGTTCCTGCCACATCGTGGTCTTACCAAAGCATTCCCGTCGCATACATTCTTCACTAGACCCAGTCGAGGACACTGGCTTTCCTCTTCACCGAGGAATGACACCTTCGGGGAGCGTCTCGTGCACGTGCAGGGAACGGCTTGAAAGACAAGGACGAAACGTCGGCCGAAGGGCAATATCATAGCGCGCACTCGTGCCCCCGGAAGGACGATGCCATTTAAATGGGCGTCACCGCCACGAAACAGCACAGGGGAAGAACCGCGTTGCGCTATACGGGTGGGGTCCTCATACACAACAGAGTCGAGACAACCGGGGAACCGGTACTTTGCGTACGCCCGCCACGCCCCCCATAACACCGCCCGGGGCAGAAGGCCGTCAAACGTCGGGGAAACAACAGACGTGGCGGCGACGTGGAGGCATCGGGTACGCGCTTTAAAGGGCGTATTCTCAAAGCCCCTGTCTCCTAGAGGTGGGTTCGCCACTATCGAGACCAGCCACAAAGCCGTCATTCACGCGTGCAGCATCCAGAAGACAAAGCGAGGATGGGCACGCCACGAGCCAAAGTCAGAGCTTCCCCGATTGGTCCAGGTCAAGATGACGTCACTGTCCTAGACCATGGACGGGTCACAAGTTGGGCGCTGCTGCGCGCACGCCTCGTCGGGTCGTCAAGGCAGCGTTGACACTACTTCCTGCATACGTGGGGGCCACAAAGCACGGACGACAATGCGCCCGGCGCAACCGAGCCCGCGTCCTTTTGTTTGACCGATATAGGGACAACACCAGCGAGGACGCACGCCCTCCGCGGCCCAGAAGACTCAGGAACAACGGGAGCGGCGACGAGGAACAAACGACACAACGGACGAACCTGACGCGCGGATTATACGGCCTTCCCGTGTCCGCGGCGTGACGCCATGCAAGAGAGAGGGGGAAACGTGTAATTTTCTCGCCAACAACCGGCCCGTTAGCTTTTTCGGGGTGGGCCTGTCGTCTCGCGGAAAGGGAGCGGTGTGCAAGGTTCGAAGGTTGGACGACCGAAAATAGACCCCCCGCTGGACGTCGAAACATCGGAGCGAAGAAGAGGCAGGCGTTGTCGACGACGCTCAGGCGGCGATGGGAGTGCGCTTTTTTTTTCCCGCTTCAGTAAACTGCAGTCACGCCTTTCAAGCTGTCCGCCGGGACTGATCGGCGTGCATACGTCCAGTCCCGCTAGCACGCACACAAAAAAATAAAATAGAAATGAAGAAAGGTGGTGCGGGCGATGTTTGAAAAAGCAACCAGAGCAACAAACAGGGCCGCGTGGATTAAACCCGGAAGCTTCCGGGTTCATTCAGTCCGTTTAACCCAGATTCACGCGTCCAATTCATCCAGCTTTCGCTCCTCCCGTAGCTAAACACCTGGGCCGCGTATGAACTGGGAAGGCGACCGAGCGCGTTTATTTAAAAAGAAATAGGCGAGGGGAGGTGGTGGTGGTGAAATTTTATTTCCAAAAATGGTCGTGAAGGACACCTGACAGGTGTCAAGGTGTAGAGAGCATCTCCCACGTCGACTCGCGAACGAGTTGAAGCAGTACTGACTGCAAAATTTGTTTACTAAAAACTGATATAATTCGTTTTGTACAGGTGCCAGGACGCCTACCTGCGGTAATGGGCATCAAACGTCGCTTGGAACCAATTTTAAATTGATATTAATGCCGCAGTTTTAAGAGGCGAAGACACGCCACCGATCAGCCTGTTCCTCGCTCTTTTGTACACGCCCTATTACAGCTCTGTTTGCCGTCCTTTGCTACGTACCGAATACGCCAGTTCAACAGTTGTGTCGTGCGAAAGAAAGCAGTGTATACAGAGCAGAAAAAGAGGGTCGAATTCGCAACAATGTCTTCGCAGACGATGCGTCTGCAGGTGACAAAACAATAGCGCGCGCCCGTGTAGCGATCGAGAATGAATGGCGACGTCGGCTTGGAGTAGAAGCTGCTCCCTTTGTGCCCGCTGACGGCGCGCGTGGCTTGGGGCCAACGACATCTCTCACGTTGACGAACAGAAAAGAGCGATCTTGAAGGTTGCGACGCGTTGTATATACGGTCTGCGTATACTGATCTTTGGGACTAACCTCCTCTAAAGCGGGAATATTTTTCACGGTGGGCGTCAATACAGATCTGGATATGAATCGTGTGTAGAGATCTGTACAAAACGCAGCCCCAAACGGGCTTAGGGTTTGTCCATAGAGTTTCTCACTATACTGAGAGAGAGAGAGAGAGAGAGAGAGAGAGAGAGAGAGAGAGAGAGAGAGAGAGAGGGAGAGAGATAAACGTTTATTAGGGAAAAAAGGAGGTGTCGCGATTGTCTTAGGGGTGGGGGGGGGGGGGGGGGTGCCCTCCTTCCAGGGCCCCAGACTCTTCTGCTCCTCTCCGGGCTCGAAGAATTAAGTCCTTCTGAATCCCGAAGTCGGAGCTGGCCAGAGCTGCCTCCCACAGCGCGACCGTATTTGTGGTGTTTCCTGAAGGCCAGATGATAGGGCAGGCCCATGTTGCATGAAATAAGTTGGAAGGGTTTCCGCATTTATTGCATGCGTCTGTGTGTGTTTGAGAAATTACTTTGGATAGCCGGGATTTGTTAGGGTAAGTGTTCGTCGGAATTGGCATCAGCGTTTCAGCTTCTGCGCCAAAAAGGTTCTTGTCCGGGTTGGGGAAAAGGGCTCGTTATTGAGAAACTGTATGGGTTTGTCCACATCGCAATGACAATGTAAGACGTTTCTGGTCTTACTTTCCCTTTTCTCGTCATGGCCGCGGACATTACGAGAAAATGCATTTAATTCGAAAGAACTAGCCTTCAGTAGCTTATACCAAAATCCATTTCAGCCACTAAAGACGTTCCTCAGCCGACAAAAGCTTCCTTCCAAGTTTCAAGCTACAGTGACGTCATATAGGCACGAGCGACGTAATACTAGGCAGCACCATAAACGTGCTTATCGGTAAGCATGCAAGCAATACGATCAAACGAAACTAGAGGGCGTACAATCACCCAGCAATGTCTCCAATCGCACGAATCTGTTATCGGGACACAGTCTTTTTAATGAAGGAAATTGGGTCTTCATGGCTCCTTTAAGAGCCATGAAGAGAAAATACAACCTCATTTAATTTGAAAGAACTAGGATTCAGTATCTCACTCAGCTCCATTACAGCCACAAAAGATGTTTTTTAACGGAAAAAAAGCAAGAAGTATTTAAAAACTTTCAAATTTTGCGCCACACTGACGTGTCATGAGCAAGAATGACGTCATACGGACCAACAATAAAACAATTTTCAGTGCGTTAACTGCACGTTAGCATTCAAGGGATGTGGTCAAATGGAACTAGAGGCCCCATTACAGACGTCCAGTCATGTGTCGTCGCGACAGGTCAGTTAGGCGGCCGCCAATCGCATAAACAAGGTTCCGTGACGTCATAGAAAAGTTGCGGGAAATTGTCTAGGGGGTCGCCTTGGCTTCACACGTTTTCTTTAATATCTCCGTTATTTGTTCAAAGATTGCGATAATATTGGCATCCTTGTTATCGGGCCTAAGCAGTCTTTCTAATAAATCCAACTTGTATTTTGTCTTCATGGCTCCTTTAAACAGTGGCTACCGACAGCGTAAAGTAAAATCAGATTTTGACTACAGTCTTTGTAGACGCGGTATCAGCGTTACTGCCACCATCCTGACAGCTAAGAAGAAGCCGAAACAAGCTCAAAACAGAAACCGGAAAACAAAGAAGACATCCAGCCTCACGTATCAGAGCGTGTCATCGCTGGCCCGACGGCCATTTTTCCGCACGCGCGTCGCGGCCACAAGGGAAGGAGCACGCGAGCAGCATATGTGAGCAGCGGCGCCAGACCCAAACAACGCCTCCTCGCATACGAAGGGCTCGCCCGTACGCGTCCCCGCCTTCAAAGGGCCAGCTAACACGGTCCCCACCCAGAATCCCCGGGCATGTACCGAAAAAAAAAAAGCAGAACAAAATACCCCCTACCTTTATCGACGCCACAACTTTTACATAGCAGGGATGGCCCAACGCGTGCAGTCCTGTCTCGTTCCAACATCGGTCAGCGATAAAGCGCTTCCTTTTAACGCCACTTTCAGATTGAAACAATTATATTTCTCGACCGTATCATCCAAGGAAGCCGTAAACGGTTTCGAACTAAACAAGCAAAACTCCCATTGCGTTGCGAAGAGGCATGCCGTAGTTCAGACAAGACGGTCCTAGACTTTTTCTAGGCGATAGATTGGCGCACTGATGAACAGCTCTCTGCGTCGCCCATATCAAAAAGCTCACTACGCATGCTGGAGAGATAGCCGCGTAACAAACTTTATCTCCATCTCTGCCTCCCCCTTGGCTTATACAAAGATGAAGTTTACCACGAAAGGAGCGCTCGTTCATCGACGATGCCATTTATCGCAACGTGTCATCGCCTACGCAAAAGCCAGACGGTATTACAGCGACGCGTGTCTCCTTCGCACTGGGAGTAAAGGGAAGCGAAATTAGAGCTCGGAGAAGCACACCGCGAATTCGCGCACAAAAGCCGGCCGGCCGGCCGCAACTGCCGCCGAGAAGCAGCACCAGAGGTCGCGCATTAACCCCCCGCTTCAGACCACCACACAAAGGGAGCAGAAGGCGCGCGCAGGCGCTCATTGTTCGTTCTCGCAGCATCGAGGGAGTTCGCGCATCGGTGCAACGGTATTTATCTCCGAAACTCATCTCCCTATTCAAAACCGCAAGAGGCCACGGCGAACGCCATTATTTCTCCCGGAGTATAGTACCGTTAATCGGGTCGCTCGGGATGCTCCCTTTTGTTTCGTCGCTTTCATTTTCGCAGACGGGGACGGGGGGAGCGGGCGAGGAGCAGAGTTCGCGCAGAAGACGCACAGGGGCACACAACCACACACACGGCGGCTGTCCTTGCCAAAAATAGGCCGACGTCGGCGCTGTCCTTTCGCTCCGCTGCTGCCGCAACAGCCTCGTTTGCTTTCCTTTCGGGCTGAGTGCGGGGCCCTCCTCCTAAGCGCGCGCGCGAGAGAGAGCGCGTGTTTGTCTATGTGCTTCTGCAGAGCGCGCCAGCGCCGCCGAAAGTCGACCCGGAAAACCGGGAGCTCCCGCCCGGGAGCAGCGGCGGCGCGATTAGATCGGCGACATCGCCTGCGTTGTGCAGGATGAGGAGACGGAGTGGCTTCGCTTTCGCGCGGCATCGGAAGGAAAGAAAGGAAGAAAGAACGAGAAAAGCAAGAAAGAGAGAACTAAAGAAATAATAAAGAAAGAAAGAACGAGAGAAAGCAATAAAGAACGAAGAACCAAAGGAAGAAAGAAAGAAAATCCAGGGAGGCACAGAAAAATGAGGTCGGCCTTTTGCCTCCTCTTGTGGGCGCTGTGATGTGGTACAAAATGATAAAAGCTTTGCAAATTAATTGCGCGGCGGCGGGTGAGCTGGAACACGTATAATTAAAAGTTTCTAACTAACACACGCACACCCACACCACCCTCCTGAACTGCCTTAAAACGTAAAACCTCCAATGAGGTTCCTATACACCTGCTTTCTCCATATCCACCGTCCTCAAGGCTGCAGCGCCCCGACAACAGAACGGGCGCATATCGCTGCATGCTCACAAAGGTTTGTCCTATTCCTCTATCCTTCCTCTCTCCCCGCTGCTGACAATTTGCCACCCGCCTATGCAGCTGGCTTCAGGCAGACATGTCCGCTATAAGAGCCCAGCACACACCACGAATGCTGCTTAATTATCGCGCGCAGGCAAACATCAAAGGCGTTAATTGTACCCACATACGTCGAAAAGGACGCCAAATTCGTGAGATCTCTTGGCCTACACGACAGAACATCTTCTGTCGCCTACAAACCACGTTGGGCGCCAATTGCGCGGTGCAACTGTCGAGCGCCAAAACCACCCACAAAGCCGGATTATGATGATGATGATGACTGATAGAGGTATCCCCTTTGTAGCGGGGTGATGACGCATTATCTTAAAAAAAAACTAAAAAGAAACTAATATACCTATATTTTACACTCTTCGTTTAATACTAGCGCTGCTCTTAGGGAAGGCACAAAAAACTTATTAAGCGCTAAATACTTATTTTTTTCTGTTACAGGTGCTAGCTGTCCTAGGCAATATTCCCCTCTCTGCTTTTCGTCCACCAGCATTCTAATCTTTTCGTCGTCTCGACAGCCTTGAAGTTAACTCCCTCTGTGCTACCCTTAAATCCTAGGGCTTCTAGAAGCCTAATATTTCCCTTATGTAGATTTGGATGAATCTACATAATTTGGATGTAGATTTGGATATGTAGATTTGGATGAATAGCCCCGCATTCTAACACTATGTGCCGCATAGTTTGTTTCTTTTCCGCAGACCACGCATACCCAACCATTTTGTGTATACTCCCCCACAAAGCTCTTAGTTCTCAAGCAACCTGCTCTAGCCTCAAAAAGGAAAGCACTGTCCCTGGAATCATCGTAGAAATTTTCCTTTCTGATGACCAATTTCTCAGCCCTGTACGTTTTTCGCAGGTTGCAGCCGCTCGCCTCAGCACTGCCGAACGCAAAAACTCCGCGCGAGAAAAAAAAGAGTGCACGAGTATAATCCCTCCACCGCTACAGGTGCGGGCGATGACTGCTAGTAGTAGTAGGCGATCGCTCGCAAAGTCGGCCGTACAACGACGAAGCCGCGTGGGCGACTAATTTCAAAGGGACACGCGACAGACGCGTTCCAGACGAGGCCGGCCGGCGGCCTCGCGATAGTGGGACGTGCGTGCGGAGGCAACGGGCGATGACGTTCCCGCGCATCGGGCACTAAGCACAGAGCGTGGGCGGCCGTCCCTGTGCCTTCTGCCGAGAGTGGGGGGAGAGGCGGGGATGGCGCCGAGCATGAAAGATTGCCGCAGTTTTCTGGCAGTCCCGGTAAAAGATAACTCTCGTGTACACTCGAGGGCCCGCCAAGACGTGGGCGGCCGTTGAGGCGGTGGGCACGTGGCGGGGAAGAATACACAGTATATAAGCGTACACTTACACTTCCTTTAGAAAGAGGTTGCCAATCGGGGGAACACACAGTCGTATCGTGAACCGGCGACTGGAGAAATATGCAGTTAAGATTAACGTAGAGAGAGAGACAGAAGGCTCTTTAATGTGAAGTGGTGAGAAGATTAACGTAATTTGATTGATTGATTGTGGGGTTTAACGCGCCGACGCAACGAAGGCGATGAGGCGCGCCGTAGTGGAGGGCTCCGGATTAATTTTGACCGCCTGGGGATCTTTAACGTGCGCCGAAATCTCGTACACACGGGCGTTTTTGCTTTTCGCCTCCATCAGAAAAGCGGCCGCCGCGGCCGGGAATCGAACCCGCGACCTCGTGCTCAGCAGCGCAAGATTAACGTAATTTAACTCGCTGGTAACTGGAAAAATCCGTAGCGCAATGCGAGGCCAGGCAGGCGAAAAGGTCGGCTTTCAACGTAAGAATGAGAGGTTTTCTATGAAACAAGGCGCCAAACAAGAAGACAATTAACCACCTCGAAATTATTTGCTCGGCTGGAAGACGCGAGGGAGTCATGCGATTACTGAAACAGCTTGCGGACGACATGGTCTCGTTTCGCAAGTGCACGGAAGACTCGCCGCTAAGAAAAAAAAAAAAAAAGAAGCAAAGCTTACGCACACGAGGTCTGACGTCAACTATAACCGAGTCTACGTTAATTATGAACTGCCAAACAAACAGTGAAACAGCCCTCAAGGTAGGCTAAACCAATAACGAAAATCGCAAAATCATCAGGCACAACATTACGGAGTTGTAGGTGATGAAACGAAAACTACGAATTTTAAGCTTTTAACAAAGGCAATTGCGACGTCACAAACCTTCGTGGGCTTAAAAATGGCCTGCAGCAAAGATAGAAGCCGTCAAGATTTTAACGCCGCAGTATCAGGCCGACCTCTCCGCAAACAGAGTGCCAGGAGTAATGCAAGGAGAGTGCCAAGGATATAAAGATACCTACAAGCAGAGACGGAGCGTAATATATCGCGTTCGCGAAACTACACGCTGCGAAGGAGGAGACTGAGGTCGACATAAATAGATACGAATCCCCGATTCGCGCATTACAACGCCGGAGTCGCCGTTCCGTTACGCCGCCCGCAGAAGTCAGCGATCTGCATCGATGTGTACACACTACTATACCACTATACACATACATACAAGCCTCCTTTCTACTTCTTCCCTCCTCAATTTCGGCTTTCTTCGCACTGTTGAAAGTAGCTATCTAGCCTCGTGCACGGTCGCGAACCGTGCCAGGCTCCCGTGCACGGCCGAATTGAAAGCATAACGGGCAAGTCGCACGCGAGGCGCAAGCAGGCGTTGCGTGTATACGCACATCGCGAACAGCAGCGCGAGATATGCAGATCTGTACGGCGCCTGGCCCATTTCTTCTTCTCCTCATCTCGGCCCCCTATGGGAAGATGCGGCGGGCCGTATCGACACGTGCTACTTACCGCACAATGCGCGCGGCGTCCTCTCTGCGCGGCCACCACCTGGGCGCGATCTAATTTTTTCCCGCAAAGAAAGAAAGAAGAATCGCCGCTCCCCTCCTCAGTGGGCCAAGGCGAGGAAATTGGGACGAAGACGCGCCAACGAGATCCTAGAACCCCGAGGATTCCCAGCGGCGCTGTATGTGGTTACAGTCGTAATCCAGAAGCGACACGCAATGTGTATTGCTTAGTGTCGTGAGTGCGTTCATTTCAACCGCATTCGACCCGCGTTATGAACTAGAACGCCAACGTGTCACAGGGAGGCGACCTTGGCAAGAACGTGCATCTCTGCAACCAGCAGCCAGACAGGATTTCATTAGTGGGGTGATTTTCGTAACTAGCAATCGCCCTCCAATTTAAGTGTACAAACATGTTCAGTCACACCAATAATTACAAGTTGAACGCTTGAAGCGCTGAAAAGTTGGAGCGTAACTGCGCCGCACCGTGGCCTCCGCGATCGGCTACCGGCGTTGCAACGGCGCGCCGCCGGCAGCAAATCGCGGAGGCCACGGCCGCACTCTCGTATTTCCTTTCAAGCACATAAAAATGTGACGTGCTCTACGGGTAATCCCCTCCCCCCTCCCCCGACCCCCCCCTACCGCACATATCTGTCTGGCCGGTTATGAGACTATCTCTCCGTCATACCCACCTGTCACCGATTTGCCTGTAAAGCGTGCACACCAGCGCCGGGGGTACTTCGGCGGTGAAGCCAACTTTAGTTTTAATGCGGTGCATACCCCTACCGCTTACTCAACATGATTTATTAATGCTAAAGGATAAAAAGCGCCCATCCAGCGAAAAAACCAGTGCCGGTATTTGCTGTAGCAGAGAAACAACATCTAAATTCCCATTGGCTGCGCACACGTATAGGGACCGGGCGGCCGTTGTATGGCACCACCGTCGCTTCAGCGAACAGCGCCGCCCGTGGCGAACCGCTCGTCAGTGGAATGCCGGTGGCGGTCAGCGCAGCGTAACTGTGCATGGCTTTCTGTCGTTTTTCTGTGGTGCGGCTTGCAAAGCGTACGTAACCCCACGTGCATTTCTCAGATCGGTAAATCTTGAGCGTGGATGTGACCTTTACGAGGCATGCCATGTGTGTGATTTACGCCCATACTCAGTATTTACAAATAGCAGACGACGCTCAATGCGCCAAGCTGGAAGTCAAGCTGGAAGTGAAAGTTCGTTGCTTCATGCGATTTTTTCATGCCTGCGTGCAGTTTCGCGTATCGAGGAGTATACTGCAGCTAAATGCTCCCACAAAGCCGGTGTGTGTAACCGATCTTGGAATGCTGCGGCGCTCTCCCTGGGCAGTTGATGACGAAACGGCGTCGACGTCGTGCACAAGCGAAAGACGAAGTTGGGGGGTGTCTTCTAAGATTTACCTCAAAACAGAAATTGTGATGGACGACGCTTCCGTAA
Source organism: Haemaphysalis longicornis (assembly GCF_048455015.1). Lineage (NCBI taxonomy): Eukaryota > Metazoa > Arthropoda > Arachnida > Ixodida > Ixodidae > Haemaphysalis > Haemaphysalis longicornis. The sequence goes on along the minus strand of NW_027526385.1, from coordinate 176,761,763 downwards.
CTTCATTACCTACGGCTGAAACGTGTTTAATTTCACAGAAATGCTCTTACTACAGTCATCGGGAATCGGTAGAATAAATACCGCATGATAGTAGAAGGTTATTGCGTGTCGTGGAGAAGCATTGCTTTACAAGAATTGCAATGGTTGCTGGCTAGTTGGTAAATGGTTTTTCAAAAACCAATTCCTGCGTGGCTGAAGGACGCAAAACAGGAGGGTGCCCGAAACCTGTACTCAGCTTCACAACTGAATGCTGCGGTCGGTTTACAAGCTGCCACCTACGCTTGAAAAATCAGGCACACCTTCGTGTAACGACGATGAGGGTTTATCGCAAAGCTCTATCGTATGGGTTTCCTTGGTTGCCTTCTGGATTTAAACTTTGACTAGTTAAGCGTCGAATTTGACCGCCACGCAGTTTGGCCTTTTGATCGCAGCGTCTTTGACTTAGACCATTTACCATTCGATTTCGCAGGAAGAAAGCTTTGCGTTCAACCATCATAATCATTAGACGGAGGGCTAGATGATATTGCTGTTTAATTTTGAACTTCCATGCCTCATTCTCAAAATCTAAACTTTGTCCAGCGTGTCGGAAATGTGTCTGTACTGAAGGACTGGGGCTGATGCACCCATATTTGTGGCAACTAATCGCGCGTTTTTGGTGTCTTCACCAGGCATTACACGATTTTTTTAGGTACTCTGTAAAGAATACTTAAGCATTAAAAAACACCGGCTGATGTTAACGCTGCCACCTTTTTCAACTACCGGTGCCAGCCTTTATTCTGCGCAGGTGGTAAAACGGGAAGGGGAGGAGGGATGGTGGATGGTTTGTAGCTTGGGCTGTTGAGTTGGTGAATAACTTTGGCTGTTAATAAAATGACCACCACAAATGTGGGATTTACACTTCGGCTTTCAGGCTCCCATGCTGTCACAGTGTCGCTCACCAAAACCGAAGGCACAAAGCTCACGGTTACAGAAAGTGTAAACTACCGCAACATTTCTACGGCTACACGGTAATCCGTCTCGTATGCAGGGGCCTTTCTATTTAAAGCACACATAACGAGGTATCCCAGCGCTAAGGCTGGCGTGGAAACCGTAGTCATTGAAACCAGTGAAGATAATTTAAAGTGGTTGAAATGAATGATAATATTGCTAATAGTTATATTCCTACTCAGATCGCGCGGAGCCAGGCGCAGAGCGCTGCAAAAAGCGCTCGTGTTAATGTAGCCCATTCCCAACCTTACAAGCATCCAATAAGTTAGCGTAGCCGTTAGTGCATTTAAGAAGAAAATAATACTACTAATAGTAGTTTTATTCGTACTAAGAACGGGTGTAGCCAAGCGCAGATCGCTGCAAAATGCGCTCATGCCATTGCAGCCGATACCCAACTTTAGAAGCGTCCGACAAGTTTGCGTAGCCGTTACTGCATCTAAGAACCCAACACATCTGTCTAGACTTCGTTTCGTCTCACATGTCCGCCCACAACGCCACCAAAACATTCAAAGCACCGAAGCAAACACGACAAAAACAACGGGAGGCTGTGTAGTTCAATGCACCGGCTCATTCCACTGACGAGGGGAGCGCCGAGTGGTGGCGCCACCCGTCCAGCTGCCCGGTCCCTATACGCGCCGGCCTCACGCTCCCTGATTGTCTGCAACGCATCACGTGACTTGTACACGAAATAGTCTTATACCGCTCACATGCGCTCCAGCGGCTACGTGAGCCCGAATTCACACTCTAGTCGCGGTGGGCGTTATTAAAAAAAAATCATCCTTGGTTAACGAGATTTCAGCGCAGGGCAAGCATCCCCAGCCCGTTCAAAATTATTCTTAGACTGTCAACTAATTGATTGATTGTAGGGCATACCTGCCAGATTTGCCGGGATGGCATTAGGGAGATCTTACCGGGGGGGGGGCAACAACAGAATGCAACAACAGAATGGGTAACTTTACATTTTTATTTACTTACAAGATAGCAAGAAATGAACTGTTTCTTCGCCCAAGCTACCAACAAGGTACACCACTTAAATGTTCGACATTGCTAACGCCGCCCTTTTCAGAAAGTCCTGGAAATAGTGCATACTGCAAGCGCAATACAAAACAGCAGGAACTGAACTGTTTTGTTGTTTCGTCTAAACTAACAACAAGCTACACCACTGGAGACTTGCTAAATCTTCAGAATGGCCGTGCTCGTGCGTAAATGAAATTTGCGGCGGCGCTGCGTTTCTATAAACAGTAAACTAACAATGGGACGAACAGGTTCACCGTCTGGACATGGCCGACTACACTTTTTAAGCACTTCACTGATAACGATGCCAAATGGTGTCGGGTTGGATTGTCAGGTATACCTCCGGCGCATTGTGGCTATACTGGGAAAATGATTAAGCCGAAGACGGGTGCATTTTCGGGAGATCTTTGTTTCGGCCGTACAATCGTACGAAACCATGGAAATTCGGGAGTCTCCCGGAAAATTCGGGAAACCTGGCAGGTATGGTAGGGTTTAACGCGCCAACGCAACGCAGACGATGAGGCGCGCCGTAGTGGAGGGCTCCGGATTAATTTTGACCACCTGGGGATCTTTATCGTGCGCCGAAATCTCGTACACACGGGCGTCTTCACTTTCCGCCTCCATCAGAAAAGCGGCCGCCGCGGCCGGGAATCGAACCCGCGACCTCGTGCTCAGTTCAACTAATTCGCAATTCCCAATACCAAGCGCAGCTTCGGAGTGTAGAACCCCCGACTCTGAATCGACACTAAATGCTACAAATGGAATAGAACAACCAAACCTTCAGCGATGCATTTTGAGGAGGATAAGGGGGACGGACTGGAGAATCTGCAGCAACCATTTACGTCTGCCTTCGCTAACCGCAATCGTCTTACGGCGAACGGCTGCAAGCTCCCGCACACGCAACCACCCTAAACAAAGCGCAGGTTAAGTCTAGCGCACCCCTCCCCCACCCCCCTTTCCTCCCCCCTCCAAGTTATTTGTACACGCGTTACCCCAAGTTCAGCGCCCGAAGCGCCGAACGACCGGACAAAAAAGGGGCAGCCTGCCTGCCGAGTCCAGACCCAAACCGCAAATCGATTGGCACGGTCACGCCACATTGCGTCCGTCGCCTCCAAACCATTCCTTTACGCCATTCCTAGTTTTCTTGTTCTTCCGCCGCGTCATCGCTTCCGCCTCACGGGGGGCGGAGGCGGGATGCCGAGATCGTAACGGGACAGCATCGCGCCAGGGCCGCCAACGGAAGATAGGGGGCGCTCTGTCGAACGGGAAGAGCTCGACGAGGAAGGAGGAAGTTGGCGCGCTTTGCTCTCTGCGCCCGTGTCTACGTACACTATTTTTACGCCCCCCTCCAAACCTCTACAGAGGTGCGCATTGCGAAACGTGACATCACCATACGAAACTACTCCCCCCCAGGCACGCGCGCGTGTGCGTTATATATAAGGCCACGCAACACTGAGGATACCCGGACGGTGTTCAGCGAGTGAAAATGTGCCTGCGATCGAGCAACAAGCACTCGCTAGCTTTCTAAAGCCCAGGAAAGGAGAGTGACGACGCTATTGGGCCGTAGTTGCGTACACCGCATGCTGTCTCGGGGGGCGCTTTTAGCGGGACGGAAGCGATCATGACCGAATATAGGAACTAAACGCTAACCCCACGGCCGATAACTTCCGAGCCCACTTGCACGTAATGGAGCGGACGAGGAAACATCCGCGGGAGGAAATGATCAACCATACTCGGAAGGAGGCACTTATCTTACGTGATTCGCGTGGGAATAAGCGCTCAAAGGAAATTGTCCGCACAATAATAATGCTTGCGTAGATGATCTGAGACGGCCGAGTGCGTGCGTACTTACGCCAAGAAGCGCAAATACAGGCGCGACTGAAAACGGATGACGTGGATTAGGTATATAACGGCGAGAGAAATGCACTCGCATATGAATTCACACTTGGACAAGGTCGGGAGAGCGATCAGGACGTAGGTTCGATCCATGCACCCACTGTAAAAAATTTTTGCTCGAAAAAACAGAAATTTTCTGGCAGCTGTCCTGCCAGAAATTTTCTGTAAAGTTATGTTTTCTGTTTTTCATGTTTCTGTTAATTCACAAGCATTTTCTGTTTCTCACTACAGAGAATTTATGTCAATTCCCTGTTTTCGGTTTTTCATGGTTCTGTTAATTCACAAGCATTTTCTGTTTCTCACCACAGAAAATGTATGTCAATTCCCTGTTTTCGGTTTTTAGTTTTCTGCTTTTTTATAAAAATTTTCTGTTTTTTAAGGTTGTGTTTTCCTCCAGAAAATCTGTGAACCTTCTGTTTTTCACTGGCAGCATTTTTATAGACTATTTGTGTTGTGCATACATAGTTTTTTTACCAAAATTATAATAATGTACTGCTTCACGTTTCTGGTTAAACTGTTTTGCTCACTTCACAAGTAAGGTTAAATTGTTTTGCTCTGACTTATTTTGACATCAATCTCTGGTAAAATAAGTCAAAGCATAAGTATTCAGCGCCATGACACAATTTCGGTTATGGTCCTTCATAAAATACATGTCCTGTTACTTTTTCACATCTTGAAAATACTGCAGTTGAATTCACGGCTTTATGCTTCATGGGTGACAATAATCATGCCTTGAAAATAAAACATCACCCTGTATCATATTGTTTGAAACTGCCCACACAATTACTGGTGTGCAGTACGTAGCATAAAGTGACCACTCAGGCACACAAGAAGCAGGGTGAAAGTATCATTAACATTATTTATTTTTCCTCCAAACTTAAGGCTGTCGCTACCAAGAATTAACTTAGTTACGAACAACGTATCAACAATCTCAAATATGAGGATCTGAGTATGAAAACAAAATCACAATTCATGATATTGTGGCACAGTGAACAAAAGGAGACTTTTAGTGACAGAGGTTTTGTTAGACTAGGAAGATCACCTTTTTTTCAACTTTAAGAAGTTCCCACAAACACACCACTGAGGCAAAACAAACTATTTACAGAACGTAATCAGTGACGTTAAACTAAAAACACTTTTTCTACAGGGACATTAAGCTACAAAATGTTCACATCTCATATTACTACAGTACAATGCTACTACGATGAGAGCTCCGATAGTACTAGGAACACTTTTTTTTCTACTTCCAAAAAAAAAGACCAATAAAATAACATCCCACATTTTTCCTGCTTTCTGGAAGCAGAAAGATGCAACATAACGCAAATACCACGGTAATGAAAAATGACGGAGGAAGTGTTGTGAGACTAGGAACATAACATCTTTTCCACATTAATGAAATCACAAAAAAAGCAGAGAACATTTAAATGTCAATTCATACAATAGCAAAGTAACCAAGAATGCGGCACATTTGGTGCAAGGCGCTTCCATCACAGACATTTTCATTGCTGCTCAGGGAAATTGGAGTGGGGGCCTAGTAGATTTCATGGTCTTCCACCACAGAGATCAGGGATGCGACATTTGGAGACAGGAAATGCTGCTTTTGCTTTGACTTCTCCACCTTTGCTCCATGTTAGGGTTGATGGCTGCAATAACCCTGCAACAACAATAGCATACGTTCCGCATATAAAATACATGTGCACCAACAAAACAACATCGTTTGCGGGGTTTTATGTATGGGTATCATGCTGTAATAATAGATGCCAGTTGTTTGAAATCAAGTGTTAAGCTAGCCTCAGGTGTTTGATAACTACATTCCGTTTTCTTGTGCTACTGAGGCGATCCAGACGTACCACCTGAGCAAAGGCAAGAAATATATATAGCAGACTACCAACATTGCAAGGGGGTGAATAAATACAGTTCACTGCATTTCTTCGCTACCTGCTTCACAGTACACAGCGGGAGCAGTCAATCTCGATTTTTTCCCAAACGGCCAAACTGCTCCCGCTCACTGAGTAGCCAGTCAGTGTTAATTATGAATCACTGTTAATATTTGCAGATTATATCAATGGGTACATCAGTCTTGGCTTCAGCCTAAGCGGCAGTGGTTTGGCTGATTGAATAAAAATTAAGACCGACCTTCCTCGCGGAGTGACCTTTGGAATGAATGGATATTTGTCCAGTACCGGCCCTCCAGGCGGCCGCCACGGCGAATCAAACTGGCTGTAAGGCACGTCCCCAAAAATGTTTGGCTTTCGGAGAACCAGTGCGCGTACTATCCTGGTCCTGCACTCCCTCCCGCACCCAGCTGTCACCCGTGCCTCTCAAATTAATGCCACGGTAGCAGGCGCACGCTCGCATGACTAAACTGCAGTGGCCGAAGCGCCCCATTTTCTTTACTTTTTTTCCATTTTCCTTGCTCCCTCACAGGTAGCCAAATGCTCACAGCGCGCAGCGTCAAACATTTTTGGCCCTTTCTTTGAAAGCCTTTTTTGTGTGCATGTACGAACTCACTGCGAACTTCCCGGAAAGAGAAAATAAAAACGTGCAGCCCTAAGAAGCATAGCCGCTCCCCAAGCAGCAAGCTGAGGGGGCGCGCTTTTGTTTATTTCACCCGAGGCAACTGCCAATTATGGTGGACCGGCAGCCCGCGCATGTGCAGGTCGCCACTAGAAAAAGGCCCAATGGAACTTTTTCCAATAGTGATCTGTTCATACGGGGCGTGAAGTATAGCTACAGCTGTTACAAAAGGCAAGCCACGGCCACAAAAAGAAACAAAAAGAAAGAGGAAAGCTTGGGAAGACTCGAACCCGTAATTATAACATCCGTAAGCGGAGACGTAACCTTTACACTAAACTCCACGACGGAAAACGGCATCTGAAAAGGAGAGCACGGCGGCTGCGTCGTGCGTATAACATTCATCAAAAGAAAAAAAAAAAACACTGATATTAAGGCGAGCGTCCCTACATAGGCACGGCACAACGCTCTTGTCCCACGAGGCGACGTATCGTTTCGCTACGGGGCGAGCACTTCATAACAATCTACTTCCATCCAACAAGCCAACAAACAATAGTGCAGGCACGAAAAAGAGAGGCATAAACAGGAACTAGGCGCAGCCTCCACACGACATAGTTCAAATTTAGTACTCACCCGGGCAAGATGAAAAATTGAAGAAAGAAGCCCGCCGCTGTATCGTTGTGCTGGTACCTACAGGGCGGCCATTTGCAAAGGGCCGCATGTCAGAATTGCAGGAGCGCAACAAAATGACGTCGACCGGGCGCTGTTCGACGTTTAAGTAAATTCTTGTTAAACATTTAAAAAATTATTCATATTTTATTCTATTTTATGCAAATTAATAGTACAATATTTTCACGATGTCACGCCTGTTATTGGTAAAGACGAGGAAATAACAGAAAATGTGTGTTTTTTCTGTTAACAGGTTTCTGTTTACTAACCATCACAGAAAACTTCTGTAGGGCAACAGACATTGTATGTAAAAACTCTGTAAATTTACAGAAATTTTTTACAGTGCCCCGGTGTCTGCGTTTCAGGTGGAGGCGATAAACAAAAACCCCCAAGTGTCGCGGTTTCGTCGCGCGTTAACGATCCCCAGCTGGTCGGAATTAATCCGGAGTCCTCCACTACAGAGCGCCTCAAGGCCCAGCTGTAGCCTCGGCGCGTTCAACCCCATGATTTGAATTTCGTATTATCTAGACGTTATTTTTGCCTCGTTTAACGTCAATGCGTGAGAAATCGGCACGCGGTAAAGACCCTGTGCGCGAACTTAAGCGACTGCGCAGTGGCCCAGGACATGACAAGACCTTACAACCGCGACAACACTTCGACATCCTGGCGCCGACGGCCGAACGAGTGCTGACGAAATCAGGGTGCTGTTTACCCGAGCCGATAGCAGCGAACCTCTCGAGATGCATACACGGCTTCCACAGTCAGCTGCTCCGTTATCACGCCTGGCAACAGCTGTTCCCCGATCACAGGCTGCACAAAACGGGCGCAGCACGGTACACTGCGCTGATAACCAGGCGAGTGCTCAGCCCTAAAAAACCCTCTTCAACTGTTTCAACATCTCCACCACGCGACGCCCCCTAACGAACAACTTTGGCTATGCATGGAAGTCGGCTAAGAAGAATCCATGCCTATCAGCGATTCGCTCGCGCGCAACCACCCAATCACAAGGCTTCCAGTCTTCAGCGTTGATAACGACGAGGAAACAAAGGGCGCACAATCGAGCAATCTATATAAGGTGCTGGAATTCTTGGAGGTAAGATATCGCGAGCCCTTGCGGGAGTCCTCGCCGTGACGCGATAACGTGGCTCACATTGTTTCGAGATAGTGCACCGGCGCGGATAAAACAGGAGGGAACATTCAAGGCGGACCACGGTGTGACGCATTCGTTTGAATAGGAAGGGTTTTTATCTGCGCTTCGAGCGGAAAAAGCACTTCCCGAAGGTCACGCGTTGAGTTCGTACAAATACCAAACCAGGTTTATCTTCACGTACTTTCACGCCTAAATCTACATTCCAAGCAGAAGAGATAACGGCGGACTATGGCGTCGCCTCTACAGCGTTGAAACCGGGCCTTTACGCGAGATAAAGCAGATGACACAAAAGCAGTGCAGAAGATTAAGAGTACAGTTAACATTTTTTTTAAGTTGCAGACAACCCGTACCGATATTCGTAAGACGACTGAATGCGAAAGCGTTTCTTTGGCTAGGTTGTTTGTTAAATAGGGATGCTGCGAAGTGGTGTTAGCCAACACGATAAAGGCCCCACAGCGCCCATAATGGCGCCCCTCCTATCACACGAATAGAATTCAAAATACGCGCCTTAGGCCAGCTTGCGCCATCTAGCGAATCCACCGCGAGGCAGCGCCCAACCCCGTGCAGGTACCTTCATTGCACTCGACTGCTGCGCTCGAAATGCTGCCCCAATAAAACGGCCCGCTGGGTTCCTCCTGCATCCGGCACATGACCACAAGTGCTGAACACTAGAAATGCGCAGCTCCATGACGTTCAAGGGACACAGGCCTCAGTGACTCCTGGTGATTTCCCGCGCAAAACGGCAAGAAGGTGTTGATCGGCGGAGCAATTGCCTGCATATCACGCAAGACTAGATCCATCCGTTAATAAACACCACCACCACCACCACCACCACATGTATGGCTGGACAGTGAGGTAGCCGCAAGGATTCACCCCTGCGCAGCCTAGCGGCCATGAATATCTCTGCCACACTCACACCCTTCACTTGTACCGCAGGTTTTCGGTCAGAACAGAGTACCGGGACCATTGTGGCCGGCCAGTGCAGAGGTCGTCGCGTCGAACAGTGTCAAAGCACTCCGCACAAAAGAGACGGGGCGCATGACCCCGATCACCACCGCCGGCCAGGCGGAGTGCGTGTATGTTTAGACACGCGGCCTGCGGACAACGGAGACCGCACGCGGCCAGCAACAGCGGCACGAGACGGTCGCGCGCGATAACCAGCGTCGCGGCCACGTTGCGGCCGGTGAACACCCCCACAAGTACCGAAGGATTCCTCTTAGCGCCGTCCAAGAGTCGAGAAGCAAGCGCGCTTCCGCTACGCAGGTCGAGGGTACTATGCTTGGAAAGATGGCGCGTGCTTGACGGGGCGACGACCGAAAAGGCTGGACAGGTTGAACGAGAAGGGGCGGTGTTTTTCGAAGGGCTTCTGTCCGTGCTATCTGGGGGCGTCGCTTTGGCTCTCGTGCCGCTGGTGCGTGGCGTCCGGCCGGCCCATATGTATGCAGGGCATGGTTGCGAAACAAACCACGTGGGGAAAGAGAAGGAAGACGGAGGAGAATGGATAGCCCCTCGGAGTTCGAGCTGGCACGAGAGACAGGGAGAGAGAGAGAACTTGCTTTGACGGCGAGCAAGCTCACCCCACGCGCACACTAAAGAGCCTCGCAACTCAGATTTATGCTAATAACGATTATAACAATATTAACAATAACGGCCCGATGAATAACCCACACGACACAAAGGTCCCGACCAGAGGTCGGCGGACTCACTCATATCAGTCCACTCACTCACTCATTTGGACTCAAACTGACGCGTGAGTTTCAGTTTGAGTGAGAGCGAGGCTAGTCTAGCATGGTGAGTTTGAGCTTGAGTGAGTTTGAGCCCGACTGAATTTGAGTACGCCTGAGACTGAGTGAGTTATGAGTTCATTGAGCTTTTAGTACATTCAGTTTTCAGTACATTTTGAGTCCGAGTGAGTTGTGAGTTTCGCGCTCACTGTGAGTTTGAGTGAGCGCAGAGGTGCTGCTCAGCAATGAGTAATGATTCGAAAATAAATTTGTGAGTGAGTGAGCCGCTCTAACTTTGCCGAGGTATGGTCCCGACTCGACGTCATCCGTGACCCGTCCCTGCTAACAAGTTCCCGCCAGTGCTATAGACCTTTTTTAACTTCGTCCTGGCCGGTGCCATTTTATCAGTGGGCTGTGCTAGCAGCCCTATAATTGGCGCAGTCGACAGAAAGATGTCACTGCGCATGCGCAGCACAGCCCAGAACATGCCCTGATCATTAAAGATTAACCGATGAAACGGTGTATACGAGGCTGTGGAAAGTCATTCGCGCTTTCCAATGAATGAATTAGTGAGCGAATAATAAAAAAAAAAACACTGCACAATTTGTTTACTGATTGATCAATTGATTGATCGTATTGAATCAGCGAATCTTTTCTTCCCGTTTTAATTCCCACGAACTCTTTGCGAAAGATAGGACTTCTACTTCGGCTTTCTCATTCTCTTTCCGAACACGAGTTAAGAAACGGTTGCAAATTCCGCACACAGACCAGCGAGCAATCAAACAGGCGCGGCCGGAAAGTCCAGCCCAACCTCACGCAACAGGCGAGACGCGAACACGCCGACACAAAAAGCGAACGAGCACAGATCTCAAGCATCTAAGAGAGAAGGAAGTCACGCCAGGAAGCGTACGTCGAAGGAAGCAAAAGCACACGCAGCAAGGCACTTTTGCTGGCGCAGTGAACGCAACGAGAGTCGGCCGTAGCAGCTCCAACCAGAAAATGGGCACAAGGCCAAACACGCAGTGTACACTGCGCGCGCGAATAGAGGCGCGAGAGAAATGAAAAGAGCGGGGCATAGCACGCGGCATTGCGGTACACCTCTTTTATATACATCCATTTTTCCCCCACCGTCTCTTATCTTTTTTCCACAAGGGCCGTGCAAAGACACGGTGGCGTGCGAATGACCAAACCACTCCGGCAACGACGACCGCGACAGATTGCAATCCGCCCCAGAAAGTGCTCGGGCAGTGAGTGGTCTGACGAGGTAGCCCCGGGGGGAGTAGTAGCGGATACAATGGAAACCAGTCGGCAGCACGCGCCTGTCGAAAGAGTGCGAGAAATAAAAGGGCCCACAACAAACATCATTAAATCTCGCGCCTCTTTTATACAACCTCCGGTGGTCGTGAAAAGGCAGCCGCCCCTGATAATTATCTGGAAGACTTCCCGCGAACCGTTACGCTGGCTGGTGCTGAAGAAGACACTGCAAGATAGCGCTTCCGATCAATCTGGGCGTTATAGGAACGCTCATGTTAAAATAGCGCAGAACTTACTTCGCTTTATGAGAATTAATTGTTTTTATTACTGGGAAAAAGTCAATTGCACTGGTTACATAAGCTAAGGAACGGACGTATGTGAGATACCACAGGCAACCTTTCTACGCGGTGACAGGCGCGCGTGCGTGTGTGTAGGGGGGGGGGGGGGACTCTCTGGTAATACTTCCTGCACCACGCGATGGAGTCTGACATACGAAGCACGCACACTCTGTAGAGGCATAAACACTGGCGGCGCCTTGGGAAGTCCCGGGGTGGCAGTCGTTTTCCGCGCATGCGTCGGGCGGCAGCTGTGCTGGTGTTATATATGCTCCTGGATCGTTTTTCTTCGCTGGTTACCGATAGTTTTCTTTTCGTTCATCGACACGAATGAGTTCTACGAAGACTCCGAAATGGCTGACGTCTGTTTCAGGCTGTAAATCATTTGAAAGTACCAAACCGGCGGCGAACCCCTTTAAAGAGTCCGGGCTTTGCAGACCCCAGTTGCTTCCGCGTTCGTGACACTCTCGGTCGCGCCGAACGTCAAGCGCCTCTGCGCACGACACGGAGGAGTGAGTTCAAAGCATGCGAGTTATGCGCAACGGAACAGCCGCTACAGCATACAGCCAGGCTTCTTTGCACGCGCTATGTCTTCCGGCCTGGCTGAATACTTCGCGCACAACACCTAACGCTCGATAACGCTGACCTTGAAGCTTATGCGTACGCTGGAACACCCTAATCATCTCCACCACCCTAATTAACCAACCCCTTCTAAACCAGAACAACAACAAAAAAAATGAAGGCAGCTTACCCTCACGCGTAAGACTTGAAGGTACCGAAGCTGTACGCAACCTTCACGACGGTTTAAGTGCACGATTGCAGCCGATTTGCTTCTTCGCTGCCGCGACGACCTGTACTCCGCCATTCATCGTTGCTATAAGTGTGAGCTTCTTTAATTTTCTCTTGAAGTGATAATCCTTGGAATTCACCTAGGAGGGCCGTACGCTATGACGTGTCTTTCTCGTTCCGAGCAGGTGTTGCCATGATAACAGCAAACACTGGAGTTTTTCTTGACCATTCTTGGCTAATATCACAAGTGGGTATGCTTGGCTTGACAAACGCGCGCCGGGGACGCTGGGCGGACGCCGGGAGGCACGCACACACCAGCGCTGGGCATTTTCTTGGTTTTGTTAACCAACCGGTGGTCGCCGCGAGGCCCGCGCTCACGGGTGCGCGCTCGGCAATTTCTTGGTATTTTCAACTGCGGACACGAAAGATTGCGATTTGCTAAACACCTTCGCTGTTAAAACGTGGCGGATATATGCAGTACTTTCCGACCACCACGAAGGCATCACTACTCAAGCTTCTGCCCAAGGTACCGTTCTGCGGACCACCTCAACTTGGGGCAGTGCGCGCACTGCCCCTACGGCGTGGCAGAAGACTTTCGTCGTGCGGCTGCAGCGGCCTTTCCCGGTAAAGGTCCGCTGGATGTCTCGCTCTGGTGACGGCCCATTCATTCGGCGGCGGACACAGTCTGTCACACTGTCAGTGCCCCCGCCCGATGCCTCTCCCGTCAAGGATGCCAGCTACGTACGCACTCGGTATCCACAAAGCGAACGCTCTCCTTCCCCTCGCCTGGGCCCGACCTCTCAGGCGGACACATCCGCGGAGGGGAGGACTCGCTCCGCAGAATCCGGCTGGGCGCATGCCGCAGTCACACAGCCTGTGGCAGCGAGCTGGGCCTTCTACCCATTGGCCACTCTACGCAGAACACGTACGGGGGTACAGACCACCAGCTATGAACATGTACAGTCGTTTACAAGCTTAGCTGGAACACCAGAATTGACTTTAGCGGGGGATATCTCAAGAATTCCCGCGAAGAACTGCTCAAACGAACGTGGAGGACTTGAAGCGCCTCCTCAGACATAAAAATCCCGGGCAATGTCCACTAACGTGAAACCTGGGGTTTAAGTGTACTCTTAGCGCCTTGGCGTTTTTGCCCACGGAGATGAAACCGTTGGGGGGGTATAGGTATATAGCTTTGCTGTAACGGTCGATTGTCTTTGAAGCACGAAGCTCTGCAGCGCCAGGCGGAAACGTATACCGGTGTTTTTTTAGTACGCGTTACGTTCTAGCGCGAGGAGCAAACGAGTGTGCCTGTGTTTTAGTACCGTGGCTACTTGAGACGACGGTTACGACGACGGCATTAGACGCCGACAGTCCGAGTCCCTAAAAGGCTTCGCCCCTAAAAAATGCAGACTTAATGACCTTACAACAAAGCAGGAGGAGACGAGAAGCTGGTGAAGCGTTGCTCTAGCTAAGATTCTGGACGACTGTACAGACCTCGAAACGACTCGCTGACGTCACCTTTTGCGACGCCACGTTTTTGTACCATAGCATGACGTTTTTGTACCAAAGCCCCACGACAGACCATGATAGAACGGAAGGCAACAAGGTGACGTCAACGAACAGCCAATAGCCGCTACCCCTGAAACAACAGCAGCAGCAGCCGAAGTTGGCGCATAAACACGAGCACGGAATATTGCAATCGTCACGGAAACGAACCATCATTACCACCGCGCCGTGGCAGCGCCAAGCCGAACGCAATGGAAATCTCATGCGGACGCACGCACACTACAGCCACTTCTTGCGTCGGTTCACTCTTCACAGCTCAGCGCATCGCAGCTTCCGCCGCGGCGGCTACCGAATGACGGGGGGCGATCCCAGTGAAACACCTGCTGCTCTAATTACGCACAGAATTCACCGAGCGAGCAAGGCAGACCGCCATTCCCAAAACTCGCACCGCGTACACACGCGATGTACGCAGGCGAGCGGCTGTGCACGCGTCGGCGCGTGACGCTCCGTGAATGAACGCTGCTGCGTTGAGCTAGACAGGCGTGAAGGAATCCGCGGAACGCAGTGTAGCGGCCGCAGGCGGCCACACGCAAACAAACCCCGTGGTCCTACGCGTATAGCGTCGACGGGCAGATATCTTCGACCGGAAGCGTTCATGTGGAAAGCTTCCGGTCGCGCTACCAGCCCTCTACTCTGATCTGTGCTCTCCAACCTATATTGCGCGGCGCTACCATCCCTCTGCTCTGCTCTGTTGCTCTCCAACCCAACGTTTATAGATATGCTCCAACCTATATTGCGCCAGGTTTAGATGGGGTAATGCTGGCAAACTTTTCGCGTCGCTCAGTCAATAGGGGAACGGTAAAAGAGCACAGGACAAGAGCGGAGAGACGGCGTACAGAGAACTGCCTTCGACAGAGGAAAACAAGTGCCTTCGCAACGCAACGAGAGGAGGCACTGCCACTGCCACACCGCCATGGAAGCGACAGGTCGAAGCGCGGCTCGCCAGCTGCCTCGGACCCGACTGGTCTTGCGACTCCCGCCGCTCATTCTACGCGTTGTAGAATCGAGTCTGCAGCCAGGGTACGACGGCGAAAGAGGAAGTAATGGGATGACGGCGGCGAAATGCCGATACTGGTGGACAACAAAAGGGGCCGCAGGCAGCCAATGCATGCCGCCTCTGAAGCGAGATGTGCGAGCGAGGTTTGAAAGTTTCTTTATTTCGGAGGAACGGTGATGAATAAGTGAATACTGCTCTCGAGGGGACCGGTCAAAAAGGCAAAGCAAGCCTCCCAAAGAGACACCCCCTCCCCCCTGTTTCGCACTACTCTGCGGGAAATGGCACGTCCTATAAGTCCTTACAAAATGACAGAAGAATTTACTCAATTATACAAACAAAAAAATCTGCTGCCAATTTTCAGAAAGAAGCATTAATTACAATAGAAGTTTTCACTGTAGTGCTAAGAAGTACGTGCCTGATTTCTTTTTGAAAGCTTGTTGCGAATTACCCTTGGGCATCAGTATAAGGATTGCGGGTGACTGTTTAAGTCTGGTATCTGGGGATTCAATTTTTGCTGACCATAATTTGCCCGAGTTCTTGGTCTCGCGTAAGTTATCTGCCTAACGTGCGAGAACCACCGTGTAGCGGTCTTCCGAAGCAGGAGAAATGCGTGCGCATCCGGGGCCGAAGCTTCAATTTCGCCAGTGAGGGGGACGAGATGCCCACGCATTAATTTTCACTGCACACAAGCCACAGGTGGGGCACGTTGGCAAAATTGCTGCGTCGATGAGCGTGGTTCTGTGATAGAGCGAGCAATGTTATCCCGTTCAACCGTTCAAGGCTAGGTTTTCTTGGCAAAAAACAGCGCGACAAAACAGCGCCTTCACGAGTTAGGGAAGGAAACCAGACAACGCGACTCCCTCAGAACGAACCAGTCCAGGCACGGACTGCATATCAAATTCCTATTGCAGGTCGCGGCCGCAATGTGCACCGCGCAGAAAAAGGCGGAACGGGGATAAACAACACCAACTCGGAGGAGAATGCACAGCCGGGCCTTTTCGATGCGGCATCCGGCACGACGATTGAGGCGCAAACAGCGGTCATGCCAGGCGGACATCGGCCGACCGGTGCTACTGGTTGCCTGCAACTGTCTACGTGAGCGCGGTCGGCGATGCGGACGACCACCCCGCTTTCGGCCTCGCAAGGTCGTCCTAGGAGGCACTGAATGGGCCGCCCAAGGAGGAATTCGGCTACGCGCGCATCAGAATGCAGGGATGGACGATAAATGGCCACGATTCAAGGCCGAATCGCGCCGCCGCCGCCGCGGTTCAACGAACGCCCCTCGGACGACGAAAAAGAAAAGAAAAGAAAAGAAAAGAAGAAGAACAACGATTTGGAACGTGATCTGCATAGTTTACTGCATGCTTAAAAAATACCGGCCTGATAAACGCAAAAGGAGGGGGGGGGGGTAGAATTATAATCGCTATAGCGCAATATTCGCGCCGACAAACGGAGCGGCAACGAATTTATTACGAGCGATGCAAATTAATGCACGGCGCTGTGCGATACGAAGCGCGCTGCGCTGCCGCGCACCTAATCCGGCAGGTTTTAAACCCGACGCACGCGCATAATGCGTCTTAAAACTGCACGCTTCTGTCGCAGCTCCACGGCGGCGACAGTAATTCTTTGGCGCGCTAATTAACAGCTCGACACGTACTTCGCGCATGCAGATTATCGCGAGAAAAAAAAAAAAATTGGCCGCGTATCCGCTATCTTCGCAGCAAATGTCGCCGCAAGACGATGGTCGTCTGCCGCCGCTGCCACACAAATGTCTCTTTGTCCCACGATAAACACGGAGGAGGTTGGCTAAAGACAATTCAATTTTCCCGCGTTCCACCGCGGCCGCCATCTGCAGGAACTTTTCGTTACTGGGGGACTTCCTGGAACGCCGCCACAAGGAACAAGCCACGGGCGCACGTGCATATTGGGTGAAAACATTGCTTTCAACCGGTACTTCTTCTTTCCTATCGCAAACATCAGGCAGCCATGTATATTTAATCAAAATACTACTGCAAAGACCACATACGCAAAGATGTTTGTGTTTTCTTATTCCCAAATTGTGTCTTCCCAAATATGCTCGTGTTTTCTTATTCCAGAACAATCTTGACACAAGTGTGACATGCGCTCCCAGATGTAGTGGGTTGGAACAGTTTTGCCAACATAAACTCTTCATTCAAGTACACTACAAATACAGTAAATTAACTCTCGGAATAATAACGAAGTCTATATGGAACAGCAAAACGACGTCTCCATAAGCAATACTTCGTTAAAGCCGCTGATTCGGTCTCCGTGAACTGCGGTGGGTGCAAGGAAAACTTTGCAGAAACGGACAATTCCAATAAACCGATTTCGTTATAGCGAGACAACTCGCGAGTCCGAATGACCTGCCTGTAGTGACGGTAGCTGTTTTCCGTTTTCCCTGTTTCGAAAACTGACTTGTACATTATCTGTCACCGCGCTACGACTGCGACATCGTGTATTTTAGTAACGATGTCCTGCTCTCTTTTCTCCACAACAACAACAAAAAAAAAAAATTACCATCCCTTCGTAAAGTATAGTTTGAGAGAAGCGCGAAAGCGAACAGTACATCCGACCTTTGCTGAAAATGCGCCGAATCGATCGTTAAACCTCCAAAGACCCAAATCGCAAGCGAAGAACGAACCCAAGCGACGATATTTCACTCACCAAGTAAACACGTATATACGAACGACGAACGTATACCTATACGTGGTTTTTTTTTTTTTTTATTGCGGAAGTTTGCTATTCAGCATAAGGGCAAATTAAATGTACAGAGGTCAAACCTCTTACCAACAACGCGCGAACGCGTGGCCTTCGATGCGTGCAGCGCAGCTTGCTTGTAGCCACCGGCGTGACCAGCGAGATTAGCTGACGGCGCTGCGGCGGCTTGGCATGCGAAAGCTACTGCCGATGCTTCCTTGTTTTGGGAAGGGGGAAGGGGGGGGGCAAGGTTCCACGCCGAAAGCCCCTCACCACGACCTCGCCACGCTTTATGTGCCTGCGCATGCGTGCTAAAATTCCACCGTGCCAATAACAAACGTCTTGAGGAAATGTCTTAGTCAATGCTCCTTTCCTGCACAACCTATGTTAGAATGGCTGTGCCCGACCCACATTCCACTCTTTTTTTTATATTCGAACCATACCAAAGGCGAAAACAAGACTGCACTGGTTATCAGCGTTAGATAACGTTTAATATCGGCTTTTAGCAGCGGTCGCGGTGAGGGAATTTTGGCGTCGAAACTTGTCCCCCCCACAAAAAAAAATAATAAAAAATAAAAAAAAAACCTTGAAGTGAATTGTCACGACATCTTTTACTATCCTATTAACGACATACACACAGAAGAAAAAGAAAGAGCTGGCGTATAGGGTCACCACAAAAACAAGTGACCTGAATTCCGAACATCCCCCCCCCCCCCTCTCCCCCGCCGTCTTCCTTAGGAAACAATGACGGCTAACACAATTTAGTCATCAAGCGGCAGAAACAACAACAGAGAAACTAATATCTCTAACGGTTGACGTCATGTAAGCGTGCACATCAGCTGACGGTCGCTTCGACTGCCCACATCATCGGCGATCGGCCCCCAGGCACAAACTGCACTGTATACGCGCACTTTTGCAGCCCTAATCTTCGTCGGCCGCCTCAAATCGCGTCGCCGACAGACAACGATCGAGCACGCGCGGAGCCAGCAGACCTGCGGTTACCCAACCACCACCGCTGCAACAGCCAAGGCCAGAGGTCCCGCCCTGTCGGTCAACGTCATTTGTTTCTCGGGGCCCATTTGTGTGGCACACAATGGGTACGCGCGTCGAAGCTGTGACGCTGTCACGGCCTATCACGATCAGCTACGGAGTCGAAGCTTGTACGCACACGCGCGTGCACGGAGCGCAGCCCGCACGCAAAATTTGCTTTACTCCTTTTTTTATTCCCCTCAGCGCACCAAACTGCTGGTATTGCGTTATCACCGCGTTCTCCGTAGAGCGCGAAGTGGAGCCTTGCGCAAGCGCAGATGTTAAAGACGAATTTCGTGGGCTGACGCTTTGGTACGATTCCACCCGCTATACAACATCGACTCAAGTGGGCGTACTGACTGGTTTAGGTATGCACGAACGTTCAAACACCTTCGGTTTTTACAAAGCGCCCGAAGTACCGCATTGTTACGCCAGGTACAATAGCCCCTCATGAATTCATTTGTAGCCTTTCGTAGAGTCCCCCAGAGAATACAGAATTTACGGTCGATACTAAAAATAGTCTTGAGAGCATGTTGCATTGAAAGCATACAAGCGCGCGACGTATAAACTGACCGTAGCACCCGCGGAAGCACTACGCGCACGGCCACTCAAAGCTGTCCTATCGCCAAAGTCTCACTGGGACATGTACACGAAATCGCAACACACCAGAACCGACCTATTCTTCCCTCCATGTCAGAACCGCAGTCTCCGCGCGAGACGTCGACTAACAACGGCAACCGCACAAGTTGGCGCTTACGTCGACTTAGAGCAACGGCCTAGCATTTGTTAAAGTGAAATTCGTTGATGTAGAAATGCCAACGGCACAAGTATTCCACGAAAAACAAATGAGGTAGGAAATCTGTTAGAATGCCCTTAAAGTGTCGCACATTCCCATCTTACCCAGCAGAGCTGAAGTCTTTTAGTGCTGCACAAGTCATGCGCGAACAATTCAGGGCCGAACCATGCCTTCGAAAACAGACACGCTCCAACGGGACAGCGCATTTGCCCTAACGGAACAAACACGATTAGTACGGGAATACATTTGTTCAGCCTAGCATTTTTTTAATCAAAGCACGGCTCTAAACAAAAGGGCTGAACACAAAGGGGGGGGGGGGGGGTTCAGCGCACGACGACTCCAAATGTTCCCACGACGACGACGACGACGACGCACAGCGTGCGAGAGTTGCACCGACTTCGTTGCCGGAACTAATGTCGACTCAAGCTGGAACGCCGTAATGCTTAATCCATCGCGTCGCGCACAAATTGCCGACGGCTCGTTTAATTAAGCCAGTGGAAGCGAGAACTCTAGTCGCGACGAAGAACCACATCCCAGGAAGCGCGACATTTCCGCTCTAAATATACTCTCAACTTGTTCCCGGAAAACTTGAACGTCTGCGCGTAATAACACTGCACAAACGCACGCTTTCGCTAGCAACTCCCCGTAGAGAAGGAGATGCGGGGGGTCAGGAGAAGGTCAAAGTTCGCTCTTCGAATTAGCGTCAATTGTGCCTCGCTGCTTCCGGCACGACAGACTGCATGCCGTCGCGACAGTGTAATCGACGCCGTTCATCTCTATTAAATCCGTCCAGACAGGAGAGGGTTGCCGCCCGCTCTCCGGCAGGCGGGGTCGTTCGTGGGGACACGATGAAGTCTTGCTGTGCAAGTTGCCCACGACGCCGATGAGGAGACATCTACTAACTGTACAGATAAAAATGATCTCGAACGGACGTGAATGAAGAAAACCATGACCGCAGCTACCGAAGGAAGCCCTAATTCTGGCCCTTCCCTCGCAAGGAAAACTGGGTTATCTACACGAGAGAGCGAGAGAGAGAGAGAGAGAGAGAGAGAGAGAGAGAGAGAGAGAGAGAGAGAGAAGTGGAAGCGGCGGCCGAGAAGGCATCTTTCTCTGTGGAGAAGGTGCGATGATTGTTGCGCGTAGCGGTGAGGAAGCTTTTGGGTGCTGACGCCTTACGTTCAACTGGTAATCTTGCGAGAAAACTCACCACCCACCGAATAAAGGCAAGGGCGCGCGAAAATTGATATAGAGCCTATTTATACGCCGGGGCAACCAGACCGAAGCGAGGCGGCTGAAGCAACCAAGCAATGTTGCGTACGTAAGCGTAAAAAAATTTAACCTGGCGGCTGCCCGAAACCTCGACGAACGAACGATAGTTCAGCGGAGAAGAAAGATGGCGCGGGAGTCCGGCACATGCCGCGCCTGCGCAGTGGGGGAGGTGCGGCGCAGCTCTGGCCCGTTGCTCGGAGAAGGAGCTGATCGCGGAGGTCTTGGTAAACTCGTATGTTCTTTCCTTACGGTCAAGTAATAAAATAACGCAGATGAATGAATGAATGAATGAATGAATGAATGAATGAATGAATATTGGAAGCAGGAAACTTTTCCATATAAATAAGCAAATAATCCTCGCAGCCCCGTGAATAATGTCTACAGCTTCTCTCTGAGTCCCTCAAACCGGAGTGTCAGCTGCCTTTAATTACATCCACATCCCTTCCACTTTACATATACGCCATCGTGCACACTCTCGGAACGAAACAGTAGCGCATACAACGCAAGGATCAGACGGGGGGAACGAAACACGACGAACGAACATAGCGAACAAGCAAAAAACACCCCTCCAAGTATCCGGATCACGTCTGCCGCCCGGAACCCCCAACCGGACAGGCCGACAAAGAGGGCGAGAGAGAACAGGCGCGACCTCGGATTTGCCAGGTTTTGTCCGGCGTCTCGTCGAAGCGAGGCAAGGAATTCAAAAGACCCGCTAACGACCGCCATTCAGACCAAGAGGGCAAGGGGAATACCCAATAAAACAGAAAGGGAAAAAAAAAAAAAAAAACGGAGGGTGCGGCAAGGAACTGGCACAGGAGAAAAAAAAAGAAAAAAAAAGGGAGACGGAAAGAGACAAACAGAGCCAAGCCAAGCCAGCGCTCTTTTGCCGCCGAATGACCTCAACACATGCCGCTCCCGTGCTTCCCTTTTCTTTTTCCCAGCACGGCTTTCGTTCGCCCGGCGCCCTGTAGCTGTTGCGTCCGCCCGTGCATTGGCCCGACCGGACGGCTAGGCTGGCTCGCAGCTCGATCGATATTCATTTATCTTTTTCCTGCGTTCCTCCGGTCGCATTACGGCCAGCTCCCTTGCATGGCGGATAGCAAGGCGCGGTCGCAGGGCAAACTGCACGCGCCTCCCCTCCTCTTTGCCGGGTCCATTTTATCGGCAGTGACCGGCTGGGAGTGAAGGCGGCCGTCGCCGGATCTTTCGGCCAACTCCCGAGAGTTTCCGGCACGCGCACCATAAGTGCTTCGACGGATACGCCGAGCTCTTCGGCTTCTCACTCGAAGAACAGAACGGCCGGCGCTGCGTAAAGCCCGTTCCACATGGTGCGAGCTTTGGCGGCAAAACGACCTATTTTCTCATTTTCGGTGCTGCGACAAATTGCCAAATGCCCAGCGGCGTTCGCCGGGTATGCTCGACCGTTCCAAACATTTGGCACTTTGCTGCAGCAACGAAAAAAAAAAAAGGTTTTGCCGCACGAGCGGCGCCGCATCTGCGAATTCGCAGGAAAATTCGCACCATGTAGAACGGGCTTAAAGCGCTAGACACATGTACGACGGGCGCACGCGATTCGCATGCGACTGGTCGTTACGACTTATTGTTAGGATCCGCCAAATTTAAGCCCGTTCTACACGGTGCGAATTTTTCTGCGAATTCGCAGATAAGACTGTTCTACATGTGCGAATTTTCCTGCGAATTCGCAGATGCGGCGCCGCTCGTGCGGCAAAACGACCTTTTTTTTAGTTGCTGCGGCAAAGTGCCAAATGTTTGGAACGGTCGAGCACCCCGGCGAACGCCGCCCATGCGGCGTGGAGGACCTGCGGCCAATAGGAACACAGCTAGCTGAGCGTCACGGCATCACCATTTCCACGATATAGCAACCAGATGGGGTTGCTCCAGGTGCACCAAAACAAACGCACGTGCGTTCACGTTCACAACACGATGTCGCGCGCCGTTTTCAACGAATCGGTGTCAGCGCAAGTGGCGGACGCCTAAGCAGGGAAGTACACAATAACCCAATAAGAATCGTCCGAGGTACACCAAAATTTGCTGTCACGCACAAGCAAGCCCAGGGTTGCTTGCTGTGTTTGTCTTCTCTATGTGGGCGCATATATTGATTAATAATTGCAGGCAGATTGTTATGTGAAAGCGCAAAAAAACTCATATTTGCTGCAAAACAGTCTGAAACAACTTTCCCAGAAAGCACAATAAAACCTTTTTAAAATCATCACAAGCTTTGCTTGTGGCAGACTTAATTCGGCCTGCAAACAATGTGCCTCTGAAATGCGAAAATCGCGATGTTCGCAGGCCATGCAGACATTTCCAGGCACTGCGAACTTCGCAAGTGCGAATGTTCGTTCCACCGAATTCGCAGGCGAAAAACGCACCATGTAGAACGGGCTTAGAGCGGCAGTTACTATCAGAGGTAATCGACCCAAGTCACCCAGCGAAATGCAGTAAAGCCACGTTTCAAGGAAGTTCTCGGGACGAAAGCATTGCTCCCTTTTAAGCGGTACTTCTTTAAAAACGGGTATAACCTGCTCTGCCTAGTGCGCTGGAGAGCACGGAACACTTCGAATAAAGCGATTTCGTTGTAACAAGAACTTACGGTAGTTATTTAGAACGCCGCCTGAACCAGCTGAACGCTTCCTGATGGACCAATGTTAAGGGCGATTTTGGCGAGCACGACTATTTTGAGAAGGTTACATGCCAATTTGTCGACGTTTTGTTGAAAGGTTTCCATGACACAAAGCTGTGAGGGAAGCATGACGGGGCCGAGTATCGTTTGGCAGAGCAGGACGCACGAGAGACAAGTAATGGACATGATCAATTCACAGCGGGACACTGCAGAACAGATACACAAAGTATGTTTAACACTGGTTTAAGCAGACACTGTTGCAATTCGGCGGCAGTGAGCATGAACGCAAATGAGACGATCAACTTCAATAACTGAAGAGAAGTTATTTACGCCACAGGAATTGGACAGAAATGTTACACGTCTGTACAGAGTTCACTTTCAAGGTATGATTTAACTGAAGCCACATACATAGGTTGCGCTTAAGCTTAAAAAATACACGCTGGCCATCCACTTAGGCAACTTGGTTGCCCAAATTACTGACTCGTAGTAAGTGCGTCTTGCAGAGCGTTTAGCAAGTGGATGCAGATGAAATTACACCAAATCCTAACGAAGTTCTTCTTTTAGCGAGATCAGATTCGGTTCACGAGGGGACTTCACTATAACGAGGATTCCCCGAACGCTATTTCACTTAAATTTCCACTTTCTGGAGAATACTTCGCGGTCACGCTGGCCCAACACTGCAGTATGACCTCCCCTCCCCCCAAAACAGCCGAAGACAAATGATATGCAGCGCGAAAGTCCCCAATCCGGGCTTTTCGACACAGACAGCGCGGCGCACGGCTTGAGTTCAGCGCCGGCGGCGGCGAGGCAGTGAACGGCGTATTACAGCGATGTCGACCGGCGATAACGCTGCGCTGAGCTCGCTATACCACAGGGTTGCCCTGAGTGGAAGGACTGGGTGGGGAGAGATAAAAGCGGCCCCGACGGCACAGCGGAGCGAACGGAGGTCAGGGACGCGGCAGTGCTGTAGCGCTAATCCGGATTCCGAGCGAGTGAGAGAAAACACCCAATAACACAACAAGGAAAGCAACCACGCGACGGGGTCTTGCATGGCGCCGGCCTTTCGCTATACAGGTAAACGAGTTCGCGGACAAGCCGATGGAGACTCGTTGGGCTGCCGTGACGTGACCTCCAAGTGGAGCGCGGACACGGTTCAACGGTCGCCGGTTATGGCGGACGTAAATTAACCTCGGATCTGCCCAGCAATCACCGTTTCCTTCGACAGCATGCCGTAAGCCCGGGGCATTGATTAAACGCTCGTTTGGGTCCGCCCATTTTTGCGCAAGGGGTATGTTCTCTAAAGTAGCGTTTTCGAAAGCCACATTTCGTTTTTTTTTTTTTTTTTTAAGCAAAGCTTTAGTACTTTTCTCCAGCGGTTTCACCGCAGATGCGCACGTTCACCCTTTGACGGGATACCCACCCCCGGCGACACACACCTCGAAACGCATCGCGCGATTCGCCGGGCCCGCTTTCAGCGCCGCGCACAAGACCCCGTTTTCAGTCGTTCTGCTCAACCATGAGCGGCGGCGGCCGCGGCTGTTGCGGCCGATCAGTTGATCGGCAGCCGATCACGCGGGAAGCGTCCGACGCATGCGCTGCTGGGTCGTCTCGGGCTACGTGACTGGTCTTGCGCCGCGTTCTCCGTGAATCAAAGCGAGGACGAGCCTCATCGTGTGAGCGTTGCACGGGACCGAACGGCTTTGAGCCGTGGTCGGCAACACAGCTACATCAAAGATTAACCAAACGAAACCAAGACTCAACCACACTAAGCCAAGCTTTCGCTTTACACATCCAACGTTAGCTGAGCTAAGCTGCAACCATTTTTGTTAAATTGAAGGTTTATTAAAAAATGACATAAATACATTTACTTGTTCATACAGAAGCTACTCTTGAACCATTAACCAACTCCGGAACCGAGAGGTTCAAGTTGTCCATAAACGTAACGAAAGTGCATAACACTAATTACGGGCAACTTTCTGGCGCCTCTACAGACACTCCACTTGCCTTGTCTTTTGACATTCAATCAACGGATTGTGTATCTCAGGTGTGTTTAAAGCTCGTACCACCCTTTTGTCATACCAAAAGGGATATCCTCGCTTGCCGTTACTTTCGTTCGGGGAGAGAACTGCAAGTTCAAACGAACGAAGCGGGCACGTATCGCGATGTTGTTCGACGTCCCAAGAAGACGCAACTGCTGGCAGCGGGAAACGAAGCAAGACGAGGAGTATCGGGGCGCAGACAGTCGGCGGCGGAAAGCCGGAAGTCCCGGTCGCAGCGCAGCAGCCGACGCGAGCGACGAGGCAGCAAGAACAGCGGGGGACTCGCAAGTGCTGAATAACCAAACGGCATGCAGGACCCCGCGTGTTGTCAGGCTCGTGTCACGGAACGGCGAGTGGCGACACGCGTCCTGCACCGATAGGCCTAACGAGGCGGGCAGCGCGTATATATACAGTTTGTCGCTGCAATCGCGCGCCGCCGTGGGCGTAGCCATACCAGTAGCTAGCGAGGTTCCTCGCCTACTTGGCTTGGCTAGAATCATGGCTTCCTTTAGCTCCTAAAGCCAGCATCAACAACAGACCTGATGAAAATAAAATTGCCCATCATGTCAGACCAACTGGCCCGTCAGAGTGTTTTGATGAAAAAAGGACTTTCCTTTTCGTCTCCCATGAAGCTTTTAAAATACATGAAAAATCTTTTGGACCTCCACTTTCCTACCAGCAGAACAACTCTAAATAAGATTTCACAAAATATTTTTTTTTCCGCAGCCGCAGGCGATAAATGCAACACGTTCAAGAGCCACGAGCAACTTTTAAGCTGTTGGCGAGACATGCCACGGACAAGTGGAACGTGTCTGCGCGGTTCACGATGGCACGCTCGCTGAAGCGCGGCTCGCCTAGACGGTGGCGCCAGATTTCCCCCTAGTGTACATTAGCACGAAACTTTATGGGGCACAGACTTCGGAACCAGCGCTGAGAGAGAGAGAGAGAGAGAGAGCAAACATTTATTTCTGAAAACTAGGGGAGGGTGAGGATTAGAAAAGGGGCAAGGGCGGCCATCTTATTCCGCTAGGCCACGTGCCACGAAGGTCTTTGCCGCGCTCGAAAGGCACGGGCTCCTAACTCTCTTTTCTTCTTAACAAAAATAAAGTTTCACTCCTCCCCCTCCTCCTCCTCCGTAAAACGGGCTTGTGAAGAGTAGGGTCGCAGAAGAAGGTGCGACGCCAGGCCACGTCGAGGCGGAGCCCTAACCCGGCTCCTGCCTACTGCAGGACGTGTTTCAATAAAGCCCTTTCCAGTCCAGTCCAGTCTAGTGCCACGGCAGCTGACCTGGCCCGTTAGACCAATACAGCCTGGTCCTTGATGTGGTCGCTGCGCAGCTAACACTCCCCCCTATACCATCACTATAACTCTAGGTCAGGGCGAAATTCCTACGGTGCCCCATATAAAAGTACAAGGGCTCTCAGCACAACAAAATCGCGAGAACTCCCAATACCTCACTCAAATGAACGCCCAAATCACTCAAACCAATGGCCTTCTCCGACGCATTGCCCCCCCCCCCCCCCCTTCAGAAAAACTTCCCATCAAATGGACAACCTACTAAGTGGATGCTGCTATAGCTACCGAAACCGCACAGCCTATGCCTTGGCGGTCATCAACAGTCCTAACTCTCCCCCCCCCCCCCCCCCCCCATCCGCACCCACACACACATCTCTCCCCATCCGCACCCACTTACCTACTGAGGCGGAAGAGGCGGAAATAGCGCTAGCCCTTTGTCAGAGCCCTACCCCAAAAGTCATCCTGTCCGATTCTCAAAATCTGCTATACTGTACAGAACTTTGCCCGAGGGCACATATCAGCCAAGGCGCTCAAAATTCTTCCGCGCAATCCCCCCAAAACGCCCGTGGAGGACACCTGCCCACACCGCAGCTGGAGATCTTACTGTCTGAGCAGGCCCGTCTGTTACCACTAACCACGGAGCGCTGTTTAACCTTATTCATACGCGGCTACCACCGCGCACTACCGCCTCCCCCGACAGAAATGCCCCCCAGCCCACTCCTGAATTTCTACAACGGAAGAACAACTGTGACGGCCCTTTCAAACTAATACCCTTCCGAGTCGCACGCACCCTCATCGCATATACCCTGATCAGCACCCATCACCCCTACGCTTCCCCCTGCGGAGATGTCGACACCATCTGCCACACCATGTGGGCGTGCCCTCTAAATCCCTAATCCCTTCTGTTGATCAATGGGAGGCGGCGTTGGGCAGCTCCGACCCCGCGGTCCCAAAATCCCCGATGGAACGTGCTGCCGTTTTGTGGTGGAACGTGCTGGTCACCACCCGCACCTGAATTGCATACTGCAATAAAGTTTATTCCTCTTCCTCCCCCCCCCCCCCCTACTCGCAGGCAGTATGGGTAGGGGGTGAGGTGAGTTGGGCACTGCCATACTACCGTCATTAAATACAAGCTTTTAGAGTACCGGCACTCTTTTCTGTCATTGTTATGTGGCGCCGGGATTTTCATTGGTCGGTCGGCACCACGTGATATTCGTTTACATATGGGCGCAGCCATTTTGTTTCTGGGCACCCCCCCTCTCTCTCTCTCTGCTGCGCGGACGCTACAGCGGCCGGTCACGCTCTGCCAGTCACAATCGACGGCGGTTTGGTTGGGAGAGATGGCAACACTGCAAGCCAGAAGCAAAATGGCCCCCAGACGCTTCCGGGTGCACGAAGCGGCGGTACTCTTAAGCGTAGCTTATTTTGTGACGCTATTCCATACCAAAACGCAGTGTTGTTAACGGGGAGTTACAGTGTGTACAGTCTAGGGTGGTCGGAGATGTGCGGTGTAGACGTTGGGGAACGCCGCTAGAATAACGTCTGCTGCTGCACAATAAGAGCCCGCGCTCAACAGCTGCGGCCTGCCTTCCGGAAAGGATAACAACGCGAGCCCGCCGAAAGCCGGGCTCAAGCTGCGCCGATATTCGTCGCTGACGCTCAGGAATAGTGAACGCGAGAGGCCGATGAAAACCTCAACGCGCTGCACCCACACAGCTGCGGTCAAGGCGCGTAGCGGCAAACAAGTCGGGGCAACTGGAGCTCGCTCGCACGGCTATTATGAGACGCACACCATGGCGGAGGAAATGCGTGGCGGGAGCATTCGTCGATGAAGTAGGCGGCAGTTAAGTCACGTATACCAACGAAGAAACTCAAATACCCGCGCTGCTTTCGCGCCAGGTACGTTAAAGCAGCTGACGAAACAGCCGAACCGATCACGGGTATTTTATTTTAGACCGTGTTAGAGTGTCGTCCGACGGTATTATAAGCACTCCACTATATCGACGTCCACCGGTGTTTTGCAAGAGAGAGAGAGAGAGAGAGAGAGAGAACCTTTAATAGAAAAGGATGACCACTGGTCACGATGGGGAAAGGAATGGGGAGAGAATAAACATTTATTGAGCATAAGTGCTGATGGCAGGGCACTCGCCCGGTGGAGGGCATCCTTTTTCCGGGATACCCAGGCTGCGACTTGCCGTCCAGGCCCTCTTGACCAGTTCTTGCTGGTGTCCAAGGTCCGGATCGACCAGACGAGCCATCCACTGCTCAACAGTTGGGAAGGGTATTGGGGGTAGGTGTGGAGTTTTTTGGCACTCCCATATCTGGTGGTACAGGGTGCCCGGCGTTGGACAGAAATTGCAAAGGGAGGGATACTGAGTCGGGTAGATTGAATGGAGGAGGGTGCTGTGGGGATAAGAATTCGTCTGCAATCGCCGAAGAGTGGTGGCTTCTCTGCTTAATTGAGGATTACCGCGTCTGGCACTACATCGCTCTGCCTAACGTAAAGTAAGGTAGGCAACCCAATCTAAACTAACATAACATAGATAACATGACCTAACCAACACAAAACAATTCTTTAAATTAAAACACTAAGAACTAACCTAAACCATAAAATTACAATGTAGTTTAAAGGTGAAGGAAATGACAATAGAGGCAACAGCCAGACCCGAAACACCGTCCTTGGCACCAAGAATCTATGACGGAAACCTCAACTACAGACGCCTCAGGCGGTGCTAGCCTATAGTCCTAAGTGTTCTAACGTCGTCGGACGGTATACTCCAGACAGCGCGTGTATTTTACAGGAAGAAAGTTTGGGCCGAAAAGGACCCTGTAACTGTCACCAAAACAAAAATAAAGGGAGAATGGGTGTCCATGCAAAGCCTGATCAAGTGTTGACGGCGCCTGAGAGGGGCAAACACGCTAGACTGAAAAAAAGAAAAGAATGAAAGAAAGAAAGAAAAAAGGAAACAGATAGCAAAGACTGCATGCATGTAACCACACGTGCGTGAAAAAACCAAACAGTCATTTTAGGGGCGATGACAGCCGTCGTCTACTAACATCTATACAGGAAGACGATCGCTTCGACTCGTCTGCCGTACGGCGCACGACCTCATGCATAAGTCAGTAGTAAAATGACGCCACTGCGACTATACGAGAGCAAATCCTATTCGTACGACGTATCGTACACGCAACGAAACGGGCCTGGTATGGACTGCCAATGAGCGACATTCAGGCGAAGCTGTTATACCAGGGCATGCAAACGATCTCGCCTGGGCAATGCCCGCGCTTATAAAAGGTTGGTTCGGGCGAACTCGTCGGCGCTGATGTAGACTGCGCATGCTCAAAATGGCCGACGAAAGCAGCCACCAGAGCCAAAACGT
Source organism: Haemaphysalis longicornis (assembly GCF_048455015.1). NCBI lineage: Eukaryota > Metazoa > Arthropoda > Arachnida > Ixodida > Ixodidae > Haemaphysalis > Haemaphysalis longicornis. The sequence continues at coordinate 176,731,700 of NW_027526385.1, read as the reverse complement.
GACAAACTTGATAGTATTGCATAACGTTTATGTTTTCACGTATTGCGCAGTGAGCTATAGGTCATAATTAGCCACGACAACAGACTGCGAAAATTCCCTGCCACGCCCACAGTCCCTATCATTTGCTGTAAAAGTGGAACGATTTACACTAAAACGGCCAGATCTTGTTCCAATATTTCTTCTCTTTATTCTTAAATAAGTCGAGAATTCGTCAAACGGTGTATTCAGTTTGCAAATCTCATCACGTTTATCAGATCGAACCCTCATGCGTATTAAAACGCCACGAAAAAAAAGCACACTTTCAGCTATGAATCTACCAAGCTACACTGCCTAATTGACCAGTAGAAGACAAATAAAATTGCATTAAACGATGACTCAAAGCGCGTATACGAGCTCATTTGCGCGTTGGAACTGAATAGGGTTAGTTTTTTTTTTTTTTCTTATATCACACGGGACAAATACCTTCATTGCGATGTATAGAAGTTGCAACAATCAATTTGCGTCACGAAATTCACACAACAGCCGCCTTCAAGGAACGGCTGCAGAAGCATGTATAAGGCATATGATTTTCAGGCGCGACTCACGCCTACCGAAGCGATAAAGCAACCAAATCTGTACGCATGACCGCGTATTTAATTAAAGGAGCCATGAAGAGAAAATACAACTTCGTGTAATTTGAAAGAACTAGGATTCAGTATTTCACTCAGCTCTATTACAGCCACAAAAGATGTTTTTTAACGAAAAAAAAAAGCAAGAATTATTTAAACACTTTCAAATTTTGCGCCACAGTGACGTGTTATGAGCAAGAATGACGTCATACAGGCCAACAATAAAACATAATTTTCAGTGCTTTAACTTCAAGTGATGCGGTCAAATGGAACTAGAGGCCCCATTACAGACGTCCAGTCATGTGTCGTCACGACAGATCAGTTAGGCGGCCGCCAATCGCACAAACAAGGTTCCGTGACGTCATAGAAAATTTGCGGGAAATTGGCTAGGGGGTCGCCACTGCTTCACACATTTTCTTTAATATCTCCGTTATTTGTTCGAAGATTGCGATGATATTGGTATCGTTATCGGGACTAAGCAGTCTTTGTAATAAACCCAACTTGTATTTTGTCTTCATGGCTCCTTCAAGTGCTCAAACGCAGTATGACCTCATTTAAGATACCTGCACTCGAACGCGAGTTACGCAGTCCCGAGGAGCGAATGACAACTTTCGAACACTTTCACTACTCCAAACTATACTCGGCACAATTAGGAACTCGTTCTTCCGGCAAATAGTGGTATACAAGTTTCAAGATACGCTCATTTTTACAAAACGTAATTTCTGTCGTTTTACGCCGGTTGGATGGCTTTTTTTTTTACAATAGGCAACGGATCAACCCCGCGAGTCACGCAGGCAGCTGGCTCTAAACATAACTAAATAGGAGCAAATAAACAATAAATGGAATGATTAGAAGCAAAACACCACACGAGTGCTGTAATGTTACAAAATACGCTCTGAAATGTAATGACGTACGGGTGGCGAGCGGCGCAACAAGACGCATCCAGTCGCGTCGGCGTTCAGCCTCCAAATCCGTACGAGTCGAAAAAAAAAAAAAAAGAAAGAAGCGGGGTACGAATGAAGAAAAACGGACAAAGAAATCACAACTACAAGAGTAACAAACGTAACTGCCCCGCTGCGATGACCCATTAACATGGAGGAAGAAAATGTTAGGAGGGAGCATGACGTCAGGCGGCACAGCTTTGGCAAGCCAACCTCCTCTGACGCCGCATTCTCCTCTCCTCGGGCTCCTCCCGCGCAATGCATTATGGAAAAAGCACTACTCTCAGGCCCGCGGTAGCATTTAGTGGCTCCGGCTGGCTGCCGGTGGAGATGGAGGCGAGCGCTGTCGCCGAAGGCGCCGTACAAGATTGTTCACCAGCGTTGCGCTCCAAGCTTCGTATCGTGGAAGTACTGCCGCTGTCGCTGTTCAAAGCAAGGCGAAACTTCGATCGCCTTCTTACAAAGCACCCTCACGAGCTGCAAGCCGAATTTCACTTCTGACGTTGGATCGCTCGAACGCGCCGCCGTAAACATTCACAAGCATGGAGCGGCCTACAGCTGCGCGGTGTTTGCCAGGTGTGCTGTGACGATTGCGTTTGGCATTCTGCTGAGTTATCGCGCGTAACGAGTGTCGTGTTGGCGGGGAGGTGGTGAGACTAGCTTTGGTTTCGCGCGCGCTTTTTGCATACGTTCGCCTTTCCGGCGCTCCGGCGTGATGGTACGTTTTTATCTACTTCAGTGCACTGGAAAACAAAGGGTTCAGTACCCTTATGTTGGGTGTGACCACCTCGCGCAGCAAGCAGTACTTCGGCTGTTTCTCCGTTGAGGACCGCTCGATCGATGCGATACGTATATGAAAAAAAAAACAAAAAAAAAAAAAACGAATGCTAGATTACGCCTGGGAGAGACCTTGCTGAATTGTGGACTGACTGCGCCTTGCCAATAAATGGTTAAAGAAACGGTTGAAATGGTTGATCTTTTCAACTTTGCCTGAGCGGCAAGTGAAAAGATCATTTCCACTTCTGCACGCGGCGGCGGCGGCACAAAACTCTCCGACTGCGGCGTGAACTTCGACGGGTCCGAAAGCTCAGTAAACAAAGATGTTTTCTGCCTCTCCCGTCCGACCACTTTGCCCGCGCGATCAGGCCGCTGCGCGTTTCGGGTTGCAGGCAGAACTGCGCGCAACGGCTCGTCGCCGAAACTCGAATACGCGGACGGCCCGACAACCAAACGTATAGACGCACGCACGCACGCAGCGTCGGCGAAGGGCCACATGAGGCGCAAAGAACTACCGCTTGCCTGTCACGTGAATAGAACACCTCCCATCAGTCTTTCCTTTTTATTTTTTATGACTAGGCTTCACGATTGTCACGTGACGCTCCCTCCTAAACTTTTCTTTCCTCCATAGCCCCGTTTACATTGACCCGACGAGGGCGCGTTGAGTCGAAATAAACAGGTTTTTTGGACTCGACCCCCCATGTATAACCGGACGGGGTGGGTCAGAGAGCCGTCGCGGCGAGTCCAGTCAACTCGGAGGCAGGGGGTGGGTTAGCTCTCTCGTCGGGCTGAGTCGGCGGGCCGCGGGGAGCAGAATACCGTATCTGCGCGGTTCTAACGCACCCCCAATCGTAACGCGTGGGTAACTTCGCGCAGGAAAATTAGAAAAAAAAAATGTGACACTGACGGTACTGCGCAGATGGAAAAGACATGACACCACGTACCTGGAAGAGGGAGATTTTATTTGGCGTATGCAGCTCTGGAAGTCAATAATGAATTGTGCTTCACAAGGTTGCTTATCCAGCTGCAGCTGGAAATAAAGTTATAGCGGGGAACACTGAAGCTGCCTGCGATTTCAAGTGCCTTGATCTTCATAATTCTAAGCGTTAAGGGCTAAGCAGAAGCACAAAAAAATGTGCAACAGCTGACCAGGGTATGCGGCATGCCATTGAGGTATCAGTGCGCCGAAATTCACTCACGCGGTGTTGACGGATTGTTTTTATTGGATTGAGTTGGATTTTTCGGATACTTAGTGTCCGTTGCGCATGGGCTTTAAAGCCTATTTCGGTTTTGAGCCCGATTGTAACGCGCACACAAATATGAAGCTACCTTTTAGCAAGAGAGGGTGCGGGTTAGAATCGTGAAAATACGGTAGCCCCTTTTCCGGGAACCCCGCCGCTCCCCTCACCTCGATTCTTTGGACGGGGTTCATATAAACTCGGACGCGTCGAGGTAAGCTGAACCCGCCACTCAACTCACCCCGCCTCCGTCGCGTCCATGTACACGGGGCTCATGCCCATTAACGAGAGAGGCGACCGCGCGCCATCCGTCACACGACTGACACCTTTTCGGAAGACCGACACCGGCGCTGATTATTCGACACCGCAGGCAAGATACAAAAGGCCACTCGCGTCGTTTTATTTCGGCGTACAGCGGCAGCAGACACCGCTACGACGACGCAAGCGAACGTCACTTCCCTCCGGGCCTTGTTGCAGTTTCCAGGGGCAAAGGTGGACTTTATTCGAGCAAATGCCAAAAAGCACAATTTGCCGTAGCGACGGGCTAAGCCTTCGTCAGGCGTGTTTTGCTTTGCTCTGCTGTAAATGTCGTCCCTGCCACATAACACGCTTTTCTGAGGGCCCTCTCTCTCCCCTCCGCAATGCAATCGAGTTTTGTTCAATTCAATTTTCCCGCGATGATGATGATGATTTCTATTGGTTTCCCCTTTGTATCGGGGTGATGACGGGGCGTTCGAGCTGCTCGCGCGCCACCTATTGGGAAAGCGTGCGTCTCTTCCTTTTAACTGCAGTTTTTTGTTCTGCTTGGTACGAGATGACACTTTGTTTCGAGTTTGTTTCATCCCGCTTTTCTTTGACGCTGTTTTTAACTGTAGTTTTCTCATTTGCAACCGTAAAAAAACCATTTAACGTGTATTCTTACGCAAAACAAAAAACCAGCCAGATAGACTTTTTTTTTTTGCGTTTAGGTAGCCCAAGAAACATAAGCGTCTTTAAAACTGTCTTAACAGCAAGTGTCAACAAACCATTGACGATCCCCTAGGTTACAAAATCGTTGCTTCCGTTCGCACCCGCCAAAACGGTAAAACAAACAAAAACAGTCGACACAAAACGGCTGGCGCGTTTCCACAGCCATTTCGTCCCCTGGAGCGCCAAAAGAGCAGCAAAAACGGAGCCAAGTTAGGCGGCGGTGATTGTGCAGGCGCCGCGGAGCGCCAGAGCAGTCACGATCTTCGACAATGGCGTCATTCGGTACAGGAGCGGAACGGAACGAGAAAGCGCGAGATTTCGTTGGCCACCCGGTCGTCTGCTTCGGAAACGGCGCAGACGGCGCGTTTACGTTTTCAGGAAAACTCCGCCCGCAAGAAGAGAAAAAAAGGCCCAGGAAACGAAGTAAATACGAAGCGACGAAAGTGAAAATAACGACGCAGCCTCCTCGTTTTCCGCCAAGGCGACGAATGCGCCTCGGGTTTCGTGCTTTTTGCTTTTGTGCGGCGAAAAATCGGCGACGAAATAACATCTGGGTCACGGAAGCGAACAGTCAGCGTCCAGCGCCTCGCCCGCTAACGACGAAGTTCTTTGGGGAAATAGAAAAAAAAAAAAAGGGAAAGGAAAGAAGAACCGCACCAAAACGGATTAAGCGTTGTTCCGATTCCGCTGCTGAACGGCCAGTAAGCGTGCTTTCAGCATTTGCAATGACCCAACAAAATATCTAACGCGTCAGTGAACCGGACAAGTGCCCTGCACACGGGAGAACAAATACGGATTCCGCATTAAGCGTGACCCCAAAGACCACACGAGAGCCTTCCGCTTAATTTTCTTTTTAGCTTTATTTGCCGAGAAAGTTCGAAATCTGAACTTGTGCTTCACTCTCGTTTGATAACTATTCGCTCTTAACGAAGCGAAAACTAACTGCGAGATGCTACCGACTGCGCGCGCGCGTGTGTGCGTGAGCGCGCGCGCTTGCATATGATCAAGATATCCCGACAGCGCGCACGCGCAGTCCTTTCTATTCCTGGGAATAAAATGCCAAAGCGCACATTTTCGACCAAAAGGTTCTCGCCAACATTAGCATATTCAGCACCACGCCATTATGTAGTGCAACTTGACGACAAATTGAATATATTTTGCGTCCGCAGCGCTACCGGCCACGAGTGTACGATTCGCATCTGCGCAGCGCGGCGTATGCACGCTTTCCGCAGGTTCGATACGGCCTTCTCTTGGCATAGGAAAGAAATTCCCTAGGGGCATTGAGATCGAAGGGCGAGATAGCAGCGCGAGCCGCAATATTGCTCGTCGAGAAAAAAACAAACGCGGCCTTGGCTTTCTTCGACCGCCGCGCGAAGTGTTTGTGAGGACAATACCAGCATCGAGCGAACATTAATCAGCTCGCAACCTGCAATCGAGACGGAATTGCGTTAGGCGGCCCGCCTCTGACGATGCGTGCGGTATTTTAACTGCACACGGTTGTTAGCGGCCAACTATACGCAACTCGCATTTCTGGGCAACGTCGTTGGAGAACAAAAAATTGGTCGCTCTGCTGCAAGCCATTTGCACAGATACGACGGCGTTCCCTGAGTGCGCTTCTCACCGTGTTACGGTATTTACAATTTGCGGGTAGATAGACAGTAGATAATACATTCAAAACTCCACCTCACCCGATCTTACGAATTTCCCTATCAAACGAACAAATTCGGATTCCCCCGCAAAGTGCCTATACGGCTCAATGCTTTTACGAACTTGAATTAACGAAATGGATTCTGAGTAATTCCCACTTTAACGAACTATTTCGGATTTCCTTCGTGAGATCAACACGAAGATTGTTGCGCCAGGACAAAAAGAAAAAAAAACGAAGCATCTAGTTTCGTTTTTGCAGAGCTCTACGAGAAACTCAGCAGTCCCGGTTCTCAATCGGTCATTTTGAACCTGCGAGTTCGCGTGGCTGGTTGGTCTGTTTCTGCTTTTCACGATTCGCGGGCAGAGTCTGTGCTTTTCTATTTATCTAGTGTTTTATTGTTACTATTTTCACCGTGGACTTACAGCGTATTGCCAAATTATGGGCAGGACTCAGGGGAGCGCCGCGGCTGCCGCAACGACGATGTGCATGGAATTTGCCGGGATGCGTCGAGCTCCCTCTGGACATAGTCCCGATTTTACAAAGTTTCCGATTTAACAAAATTACTCGCGGTTCCCGGTGACTTCGTTAGATCGGGTTTTAACTGTATTTGAGGAAAAGTACACAACACCTTTGAAAAACTCATTCGTGGTGGGGAGGGAGAGCACCGTGCATTTCGGGGCGAACTCTCGAAACGCACATCTTAAAAAAACATCATTTCAACTTGTGTTCAAAATGCGGTAGCTGTGACTATTACTTTCTGCCATTTTCTTAACATACGGTCTCTGTAGTGAAGCGAAATTTTTGGGCAAGGACCAGATGGATGCTCAAACTGGGAGAACAATTAAATAAGCTTTTAACATCGCTTCGGTACGACACCTGATACACAGAACAATGGGTAATAAATAACTCACAACTGTTCTTACCACGCCAAACAAAGAGAACGCAATTGACGGTAGAAGATCCGCCATTTACGTATGCAACAAATTTAGTAGCTTTCATGTGTTTTTTTTTTTCCTTTTTAGCTCCAATGCTTGTCAATGCAGGGAAACATTTCACTCGTGACTCAATACCATCCAATCAATCTACCCTTAGCCAACAAGCTAGCACCCTTTTAAGGTATTGCAATTCACAGGTACCCCATAATAAACTTTCTACCCAATTCAACTACTAAACAAAGCCTATAAATGAAACACAAGACTACAGCTAGCAAAGCCGCTATCCGAAAGCAGTTGTCCAAACCAGCGCAAATCGCGAAATATTTTAACGAACCATTTTTGACGCAACTTGTGTGGACCACTACATCAACTACACCGGCGCACAGACAATTTAAGCCTACAAGCTCTTAGGTACCTCCTTTAAATTCAAGCGAGAGTTGTAACAAGTTCGCAGCCCTAAAGGTCAGACATGATTCACCTTCGCCGCCCAACCTGGCCAAGTTTTCAACCGCCGACCGAAGGTAGCGGGTTCGCTTCCCTCGTTCAGCGCGAAGCAACACGAAACCACGTAACTGCCAAAGCAGGAACAAACGATTCATCATCACGAAGCGACGTCGATGAACTGCGGTGACCCGTCAGTTCAGCGTTTTCGGCGAGTTTGGCTTTCGACCCCTGCAATGAGTCAAGTGTTCTGTTTCAGCCGCACGCCGTTTCAAAGCCTGATTGCGTACGCAACAAAAAGCCGAATCAGCATACGAACCACCCATCAATGCGTTATCACAGAGCCCACAGAGATTGTCGCACTGATCGCACTCCAGCAAACAGGCGCTATAAGTGGCACGGGCGGTCGCGTGATGGCCGCGATAACACAATCGTAATTGCCTTATCAGTCTCTCCCCGAGCGCGCAAAGCGGACCTAGCGAACGCGATAACACAAGCTCACTTACGCAATGGGCGGGGGAGGAAAGCAGCTGTAGTCGTAGCGCGAGAATGTGCAACAGTAATGACGTGATTAGACGTTTATCAGCGATAATTTGCGACACATTTCAGTCCGCCGAATCAACGGAATCTGATTCGTCAGCCGTGAAAAGCAGATATTTTCAGTTTCAAGAAAAGTGAAAAGCGTAGAACCCCTTCGTCGAGTTTCACCTCACCGTTCTCGATCCTGGAAAGCCAACGCCTAAACTTTCCGTCGGACCAACTTTCGCGGAACGGACGCAATTTTCCGAACATGCGTAAAAGAGTGGTTAGGTCCGCACACCACGCGGTAACTAACCACGTCCCCTCAGAGGCGCAACCCGGACTTGTTTTTACCGCACCGCCAGTGCACAGCAAGCAATTCCCCCAGCCAAACCGCGTCATGCTATCGGCTCGCCCCTCGTGCAAGACCAGACACTTCAGGCGACCGCAGAAGGAGAAACGAAGCACAACAAAAAGTGCGCAATCGGCGGCGACGACGTCGTCTCCAATTTCAGCTCCGGTCAACATTCGTGGCGATGAATCACGAGGCGCTCAGTTCCGCTACCTGATCGCACGCCCGTCCGTCGGACGAGCGGAACGCCGCGAACGGAAACCATAAACAAAAGGAAAGGATGAGAAAAAACGCCAGGCATCAGCAGATACGGACGGGATGCCGCCGCCGCCTCCCGGAGACGCATTGCCGCCACAAAAAGCAAGGCAAGGCTCGGGTTAACGCTGCCAAGGCAAGAATGACGGACTCACCCGAGGAGGGTTTGATCCGCGAGCTGCTTCACTCGTAGAATTTGCTTCTTCATGGTGACGAAGGCTGTAGTCGCTGGTAAACCAAGCACACGGGGCGGGGTTTAACTAGTAAACAAACGATACTAGTAGCGAAAACAAAACTCAAAATAAACTGGAGGAGGGGGGGAACACAAACACGCCTCGTCGTCGTAGTGCTGTGTGTTCACCACATGACGAGAACTTGCCACCAACACCACTGCCGCTGTGCAGTCGGAATCACGACGGGCGACGGCGTAGCGACACGGCGGACAACACCGAAGTCGCGGCAGGAGCCGGCGCGAAGCGGGACCGACCACAACACGCGCAACTATTCATGTCAGCGAGATCGCACCACGGATTGACGGCACTTCGCACGGACAAACAAACAGTCGCTGAACTGGCTTGCTCCGTTGCTGCTCGCCGCTGGCGCCTGGAGAAAGCAGCGACGTCGCTCTCGCCGTAAACGCAGCCGCGATTGGCCGATGTAAGAACATGTAGCCAATCGACGGCCCTTTGTTGGGAACTTTGGAGAGGCGGGAGTGCTTGCGTCTGGGTAAAGTGAACTAGAAGAGGGTAGTGGGCTTACTGGGCCTGGCCGCCTGACGCAGTTTATGTCGCATCCGCAGGGTGGCGCCACAAATCCATGCAATGTAAGGCCTCGATGCTTTCGGTTGTCCGCCAGCGAGTGCACGATGGCGGGGTGATACTGTTCGCAAGAGTAACATTTAAAAGAAGTGTATTTCTCTGGCGCGTATTTGATGCGAAGGAGCGATGGCTAGTGTCGCGCACATTTGCAAATTCAGTGGTTCGTTTTACAGCCGAGAATCGGCAAGAAATCTGTGCGCAACAGCGGATGTGTTCTGCTCTTGCCAATTTCTTTTTTTTTTTTGCACAGCCTGCCTCCGCAAAACTTTAGTATTTGCGTGACAAAATTACACATTACGTTGGCCAGCTTGCCTGGTGCTATGTAGCTTTCTTCTCTTTCATGAAATATGCTTTATAAAAAATCAACCGCAAGCGGGACCTCATACTGCGCAACAGGCATCTTGTGATTACGGCCGAGATTGAGCAGATCATTAGCGCATAATGGGGGATTTTTAAGGACGTAGCAACAGTTCTCATATTCTCGCAGGTTACGGTACCACGCGCAAAAACCAGCCTGGGTGGTGCTTGCTCATGGAAGTCGTAGTAAAGTCAGCGGCTACGTTATTTGCGCCAGATCTCGACCCCGCTTCTTTCTGCGTGTATTAGTTTAACTATTACAGCTCCCGAAAGACTTGAGTTGACCAAAGCAGGAATATAAATTGATTTCTCTCTATGATTAACTCGTATAGCTATGTAAATAAATATGATGCTGTCGTAGCAACAGAATTTTGGTTTTGATCAATGCTCATATGTCTGAGCATTTTATAGTTCTGATTTTTTATATTTATTATTACAAGCATATTTTTAGTTCTATATTTTCCCGCACAGGTCCAGTAAGGAAAGAATCTTTATCTGTGATCCCTTAATGAAAAAATCTTCATCTGTGAACAAAAATTGCACAATATTTATTTACAAGCAACACATATACACAGTAAATTTGGAACGAACACCACGCACTCTTCCTTAGGAGCAACGGCTCAACTTTAGGTGCTTTGCTTTCTGTCGCCTGGCTGACTTCGCCAGGTTTAGCCCCTTCGTGTAGAAGTGCAGTCGTGCAACAACATAGAAATTAATTATTGTTGCAGAAAGTGTGGGAGCGTGAGAGGGGCAGCCAATCTCCCGAAGGAGCCGCTCCTTCACAACTGCTAGAACATCAATAATGCTGTCGGCATGCAGCTGATGACGGGAGAAGCACTCAGTAAAGAGATCCTCCAGCTTCCTCACAAAGCCGAACAGCAAGCCAGAGGGGTACAGAAGCCCCCCTTTGTCACAAAAATGTGTTAGTCGAGCAAGCTGGAAGTCTTCTCCGGGGGAAGGCATAGTGAGAAGTTTTATACAGGCTTGGCAACTGGTCTTGATAATGCACTTTCTTGCAACATAACCAGCAATGTGAAATATGAGCCTGTTATCGCTTCTGACAATGTGTTGGTTGTGGTCATGAGACTTGCCAGACGCTGAAAGCGATGGCTGAGCTTCTACATTGGCTACCAATGGTGAAGGCTCACTTTCTGCACATGGCGTACCATTCACACAATCGTCCACCTCAAGCAGGGAGCCTAGAGTGCTCTGATCGCAATTGCCTTGGCTGACCGTCTTTACTAAGCCATAAAAAGAAAGGCAATTCACAATAACTAGAAACTGACTAGGGGTTGGGTGGTCATTGCTTCCTGATGCGTGTCTCACAATACCAAAAAGGTTCTCAAGGGGATCTTGACTAAGTTTTGAGGTCATAAGGAACTTGTACCCAACCTTCTCAGTCAGGTATGCAAGAAGTTCTAAAGTGCTTGTGATGGTGACACGTAGCCCAGCTGCGGTTACGTCACTTATAAAGCCTCCTCCAGTGGCTCTAGCGTGCTTCTCCCATTCAGTAAGGTAGCACAAAAAGTCCTCTAAGAACTTAGACCCCGGTGAACCAGGTCGAAGAGCCTCAGCAGGGTACCGAGACGTCATCACAGATATCAGCCGGTGAATCTTGCTGAAAGGTATGTAACAAAAACAGACAAAACAAATTAAGCGATTACTTCTCTTGCTACAACTGTTGTCTTCTACATGTTCCATAACAAATGTACTAGTTAATGAAGAAGGCACACTTGTGAATTAATTTGATTAAAACAGGCTTTGCGAAAGGGTAGGAGATTTTTTTACCTGAAAAACTCCTGTGTTGCACTGATGCTTCCAAGCTTGTCTTTGAAGAGATGAAAAGCTTGAAGTACCTTTGTGCCAAAAAGTTGGAAAGCATAACTAACACGCATCTTTTCGAAGTCGTTAGGCTGTAGGTGACTTAGCGTTATCCCGGGCATGACTTTCAGGGTCACATTGGATGAGTCGATGTCAAAAGCTTTTTTCACCGGCTGCATGTCAATCTGCAGAGAAATTTGAAGAATTTATTAGAACGTTGTACCTGTCATTTCAAGCAGGCACGGAGTTGGATGTTAATTGCTGAAGACACATAATACTGAAACCCATTATCATGAGCACAAAGAATTTTATCAGCCTCTTACAACAGCCCTCGAGAATTTGTTAATGTATTTACTGTATACCCAACAATATGCCTGACAAATGCAATCAACAACCAATTAACTTGGTTCTATGTTATTACCATACAGGTAGCATAAGCGTAATTTGGCTAAGCTACTGATAGCAACCAGTTACCGAAAGAAAATTAGTTGCTGACTCACGTGGCCAGAAGGGGTGTTGAATCCAGAAATGAGGAAGGCGTTGCGCAGGCATTTAATAAGGTGCGGGAAATCTGATACGAAGAACAGATGTCTTGAAGCATCACTAGGGTGCTGGACTTTACAGTTGACAGAATTTGCAGTTCCCCGTACTCCCATGATCTTCCACATTCTCTTGTTCCAGCTAGCACCGTCTGTGGTAACAAAGTCCACGAAAAGTCCACTCTTTTCAGCCAGAATGGTTGCTTCGATTACAACCTTGGCAAGTGTGTCCCCCTTCATGTTCCCCTTCGTGGCAAAATAGCCAATGATTTGGCTCCATTTACCTTGAAATGGGACAAACAAAATCACCATTCCGTGGTCACTAGGTGTGCTTTTGTCTTTTTTTGTGGTAAATGGGCCTAAATCCACAAAACCTTCTACCACACCAGACTTTTTCACCGATAGGTGTTCAGAAAGTTTTAACTCATCAATGAGCAAACCTCCATGCCTCTTGTAGGCGTCCATATCGGCTGCTTTCACTTTCAGCATCTTCAAAACCTTCTCACTGAAGCCAAAAACAGTCCGATACACAGATACGTAGCGTTTCAAGGTTGACTTGCTTGGCAGGGACAGGATGTGGTTTTTTCGAAGGTGTTCGTAGAGACGAGGGCTCTTCATCTTCATCAAGATGCAGTCCAAAATCCAGCTTTTCGTAAAGCGTACACCCTTAGGCTTCACCTTTGATGCTGCAAAGCATTGCTTAACAGCCTCTTGTTGTCTCGGAGGAAGGTTTGAGATTTGCTCCAGCAGAACTTCTTCCTTTTTGGTCGCATTCTTCTCCTGAAGCCGTCCCAGCTCCTCTTTAGCATGGCTAAGGCGAGTGAAAAGGCGCTTGTTTCTTCTCAGCACTGTCCGCAGTTTTAATGAAGCTGACTTGCAGTTCTTGGCAGCTGTTCGCTGTACTCTGGACCGGCGGGTCAGCAATGCTCGTCTCAGGTAACGGCATGACACACACTGTGTACCTGGAAGAAAAAAAATGAATGTGTTATTACCAGATTTCTGGCATCATGCGCAAATAGTGAGCTGCTCTGGCGATTTTATCTGAGCCCCTGAAGTTCAAGTACCAGAATGATAAATACCTGTTTTGGCCACTTGGCCCAGGCAGTTGCTGCTGAAGTAGACGTCTTCGCGTGCTACCGCATGGGCTTTCAGCTTCTGGGTAAGGAGTGCCCCATCATATTCTTGGCACTTGATTGCCCCTGTGCAAAGGCACATGGAGTCCGCTGCTTGTAGAATTTCTTCCGCCACCTGTTTTGTCTCAACGGCACTCTCCTTGATCAAGATGCCTCTGGCAAACACCTTGCAGTAGGTCTTTGAAGGCGAGTCAAAAAACATCACCACTTTTTCGGAGTGCACCTCTGATTTCGATGACAAAACAGACGTACAATACACAACTCCGTCGTGTTCCGGAAAGTTGTGCTTGCTCCACCGCGCGGACGGCAGCACCAAATAGTCGAAAACGCTGGCATCGTCCGAAGCTTCTGCAGAGTTCTGCACGCCTGTGCTCTCTTGTCGGCCTGCCTCCGATCCTTGCTCGGCAACAGCAGCAGCGGCATCAGTGTCTGTTGCCGGTGCCGACACGTCAACTTCCCTACCAGCATGAAGCATGCGCTTCGCCGGCGTCCTGCTATTTTCCGCCTTCCTTTTTCGAGGGGCCCTTTCATGCACTGTTTTTTTGGTCAAGTACGCGGGCAAATTAGGTAGAATTGTAGGGACTGCGTCACTTCTGAGTGCTGGCTTCCCTCGCTCAATGCGTACCTCTTCGCCGTTGACGGTATGCACATAATGCCGAACTATGCAACCAGGCTCAAAATGAAGCTCGCAAACAGCACTCGTGTCTTCAAGGGGTTTGTCTGCCCGATGGAGATTCTTTTGCCACTTTTTGCGTAACTCTAAATCCTTCGGGGCGATGAAGAGAGACGGCTTCGTAGCACCCTTCACGTGAACATAGCCCGTTTGGCATCCGGGTGCATAGCAATGGTTTTGCCGGCGCGGTGGCATCTCGAACGATGTACCTTCGCTATAACAAGCACAGTACGTACCACCACCTCTACGGCATCTTATTTCCGGAATTACCCACGCACGTTGGCAAGCGAAGCGACGCAAACTCGCACGAACTTGGCACGACAAAACACTACCAACACGGCGTTGCTTCCATTGCATAGATCAGTGGCGCCACCCTGCGGGCTCTAGGAGAAACGAAATTTGTCGACATGAGAACGGCCATTGCAATGCATGGCTTGGGCGGCTGAGTAAGCCCACTACCCTCTTCTAGTTCACTTTAGTCTGGGTAGCGCAACTCGCGTCGTGTCGGTTTTTAACACCTGGCGGTTGAGTTACAAACTACAATTTGCAATAAATAGGTATTTTTTTTACAAACATTATTATTTTTTGTTTAAATAACAAATAAGAAAACTTAAACCTATATTTAAACTGATATTTTGTTTTCTCATTAGCTTTCTGCAAGAAAAGGACATTCTGCTACCGTGACATCACACCACACAAGACATTTGTTCAGAGAACTCTGCATTTGTTAGCATACAATGGCAAATAATGCTCCTTGGAACGTACTGTATTGATTGTACTTTACAATAGTTTCACGCAATAAAGGCAAAAGCCTCGAGTTTTGTGTTGAAAGCGTGTAACAAAACATTGGAAAAACTACGGCTAGACTTGGCGGATTCTTGACGTCGATGCACAAACCATCTCCTCTGCTATCATGGCCGCCTTGGCGCAGCAAATTCTCCAAGAAGCTGCCGAAAAAGAGGCGCTGTATAAACCCATAGACGTTGTAAAAGACTTAGACCTTGAGTTCGACCTCGGAAATCTTTTGGCCACAGACCCCAATCCGTTGGATTCCTTCAAACTGAGGTAAGGAAGCGGGAATCGGTTGTAAACAGTGTGCACGTGTTGGCCTTGATTGCCGTCAGTGGTTGCAACTTGCAACCAGTTGAGACATGTCATGAACTGTCAGTCAGCCTGTAACAGAAAGTTTTCTGAAAATTTGCGTGCCTGACTTTTTTGGGAAGAACCCACAGTCCGGGGTGTTCATTTAGTTTTAAACGATAAAGGCCGCGTTGCTCGTTCAGACTAGTCGCTAGTACCCCAACTATTCGGGTAGGCGCCTCGCAAGCGTCGTGAAATCCACCCCTCGTATTTTGCACCCATCTTATAAAAACTTATTTTCAAGATTTGTAGCACGTTCGTATGCAATCTTTGCACATGGTGGGACCTCTGGTTATCTATGTGGTATACTTTGCTTGGTCCTTTTAACGACAAAGGAGTTGAAATGTAGACGGATGGCTACAGGGGGAAGCTATACAGCTTTCTCATAAACTTCGCGGTTGAAGGAAAATTCGTCCTGCTTTATTTCAAGTGTATGTCCAATTTTCCCGCGCAAAAACTCTCTCCACCTCGGGTGTTTTCATTCACACACGAACCATCAATGCCTTTGGCAAGAGATGGAATAAATAAATCTGACTGCTACATTTCATTGTTTTATTGCTAACGACAGAAAAGGTTGTGCTGGTAGCAAGTGCGGGAAGGTCCTTAGCTCTCTATCTCGGGATTATTACACACTCGAAAAAGAAGCATTTAGTAGGTATGTCACATCCCTGCCCATGTTGGAAATTTGTTATTGTCACCCTCTAGGAGTTATTTCGAGCAGCTACTAGTGCATTCACATAATCTAAAAGAAGCTTGAGCTTTCATACTAGGGATACTGCATGTTTGTGATTTGCTGATGTCAGGAGCTCAGCGCGCAGAACACAGGTGCTCTTTTTTTGGAGCTTCCAAAATAAAAAAACATTAATGCGCCTGTCAACGCAGGTTTCAGATTACCGATGAAAAAGGCTTTTGTGCATAGCATTTAATACTAGGTTTCACTACATATGGTATCTTGCAGAATTACCAGGAGCATATTCCAGGAATTACCAGGAGCATATTATCAGGAGCAGGAGCCCTGATCAGTCATGGGCACGTTACCGAAAAAAAGTAACAGTGTTACAGTTACAGTTACATTTACTAGTTACAGTTACAGTTACTGTAAAAAAGTAACGTCGTTACTTTTCCGTTACTGAAAATATTTGGCTTATTTAATAGAAACGTACGAAGGCATGCAGGTAAAAATTACACGTAGTAAAGCCTACTCGAGGGGTACCTAAAATGATGCACTCTCATGCCCAAACAAACAATCGTTGTGTATGCCTCATTTTTTTTATTACTGAAGTTTTGTTATCTATCACAAGGAACTTTATTTTTTTTGTTGCTGCACTCTCGCTGTAAGAAATTTATTTGCAAACATCATTGTAGCTCAGAATTAGTTGTTTTTCAAAATTGGAATCAGAGAGGGCGAATCTATACTATACCAGGCTGGACGACAACACAGCCGAAACAATCTTTTAATGTCAACTTAATTTATTTTCGCCTATACAATGCCGTCGCTTGTCCGCCCCGCATAGTGAGAGAGTATAAAAAGGGGGCGAAGGTGGCGGATCGACGGAAGGCCCTTGGAGGAATGGGCATAACGGACGTGGGAGTACATCGGTTGTCGAGGTGTTTTTAAAAGATACTCAAAAAATGCGCTTCGTCAACTTTTTATTTAGTGCTTCTGGTCGGAGATGGAGACCAATCTGAGCCATTGCCGAAGCGACGTTTGTCCGTAGGCCCTCGGAGTCGTTCTCCCGCCCCAACCCCCAGCCACCCCCATCCCCGGAATGAGACAAGATATTTCCAAAGGGAATAGAAACTGAAATGAACGCTTTACTGATTCCCCCTCCCCCTCCTCCCCCCAGTCCTTACAAAGGCGGATTTCGCCGTCTCGACCGAGAACCACTGCTCTCACAATCCCAGCCTTCCACAGCAATTACGTCGCCGATCCCAGGAACCCCTCCCTTCGTTTGCTTTGAGGCGTAGGCCGAACGAAGCTCGCCCAAGTATTCCTTGCATGCAACATTCAGAATCAGATGTAGCTACTGTTTTCGTTTCGGCCACAGCCCTCGAAACGAAGTCGCGAGGCTTTCCAAGAACATTTCTTCGTGCAGTGGCAGTGTGGTCAGTCTTCTGCCGGCCAAGATGCTGGCTGATGTGAGAGCACTCGGGGGCCACCATCGTTGGGGCCGTCGTATGTGTGGAGGGGCGTGAAATTTATTACTTCCTCAACCTCGTTCGAGTACTGTTGACAGTTCAATGAAGCCTCTAGAAGAGGGGTCCTAAACGCGTGGTCCCAAATACGGCCAGGCGTCTCTAAAGAGCACAATGGTCGCAAGCAACGGTGACGTGTGAATCGAACACTCTACAGTGCGCACAGGGCTGGACGAGCGCGAGGCCGCCGAGAGACTCCCCGCGGCATTTTATGACCCCACAAACGGGACTGCACGTCGCTAATGAGAAAGCGACGCCCTGACCGGAGTTTTCCAGGCTTCTGCGAAAGTGACGGTTTCAGTGCGCGTTGCGTTCAGTGCGTTCAGGTTTCAGTGTGTTGTGCGGCGTTTTTGGGTGTTTGTTTTCCTGTTCACGTTTGTGTCGAACACTTTTACTGCGCCCCAGATGTGGCGAAAATGGTGCAGCCGCGCGTCGGCCTATAGGCTCTGGCGCGTCAACATGCATCCACGTGCGCTTAGACGCGTGTCGCAGCGTTAATAATTGCCAGGGTGAGAGCGATGTCACGCTGCTGAGGAAAATACTGCAGCTTAGACTTGGAAACTTCGAGCCCTTAGTAGACCGCGTGAGACACCACGCACACGTGCACGCCTGAACATTTCTAGTCCAGATGTTTTTCACCCATGCGAAGGGAGTGAGCTGGCATAGATGAAGTAGACGAATGTTCGGCGGAAGAAAGGCCGAAAAAGTGAAACGCGCAAACTTCACATCGTCGTTAATGAGTGTGGCTGTTGGATAACTTTTTTTTACAGAAATAACGTAACTGTAACGATATTTCTCGTTACAGTTACTCTACAAAAAAGTAACAGTGTTACAGTTACAAGTTACTGAAAAAAGTAACTAGTTACGGTAACACGTTACTAGTAACTAGTTACTGCCCAAGACTGGCATAAATATATTTTAGACATGTTGACCCACATAGTGAGCTTATTTAAAGACACCATGAAGGTGTTAAAGAAAACATGAAACAATGGACTCGTTAGTCACTTTCTCACTGGGTTCCAATGATGTCAGAGGGTCTTGTTTGTGCATTTAGTAGCTGCTGACCAAAGCTATGACTAAGAAACATGACCGTGCAGTTGCAGTACGACCTCTATACTCTGGAACAAGTTAAAACGGCAATGGGTCATGTACGGTATCACTCCGGCAAAGCGACGGACCCAGATGTCACTGGGCGCACGCATTTTGAAAGGAGTTGCTACGAAGGCGTGATATCGTCTGCCGTTTCTCACGTAGTTTGTTTGTCTTGCTGTGGTAGCTTATAAGCATATTAAGTCCAAAAAATCATGGAAATGGTTCGTGCCTTGTTGAAAATATTCCCAGTAATGCCCTACTTGCGCCACGTGGGGTTACATCCGGCTGCGATGATGAAGCACAGAGGCAACTTCCATTGCCGCTCTTAAAGGGGCCCTGAAAGGCATTTTGAGCACACTAAATGAACTAGCGCAACCGTTAGATTGGGTCGTCAACGTCCTCTGTGCCAAGTATAACTCTTTTACGCGCAGCGGAAATCTCACACTTTTGTTGCAAAGTTTGTCGTTTTTTTCTCACCCTTTCCTTCGTGTTTTTGGACGCCGCCATCTTCACATGTCTACGTCACCAATTCCCAGATGTTCGTCATGAGCTAGACATCCTGCTATTGGGCGGCTTTTTAACCAACTTCCGGCAAAGAGATCAGTCGTCTGCTCAGCGTCGGCTCTCCGGCTGATCTGCCAGCAGAGTGCCGGAGTGCTTGGACATTTTACGACAAACGAAACAAGTGTAAACAAATGCTTAACCGTTTGTATTGAATGCAACACGGCCATAACACGACATGGATATTCTCTTACTTGAGTACGTACCATAAAGAAAGCGTTGAAGCCCCGTGGCACTTTTTTCTTGCAATCGCAGAGGCCCTGAGCCGAATGCCCGGGTTTGACGCATACATTTTATTCAACTTCCAAACAATCCAGAAATGCGTTTCGAACGAACACAACGTCACAACATGCATTGCAAGTCCAAACCGTGATTGACATACGATGGGTTGCCTCCTGCCCGTCGTAAATTCGGTACTCACCTCGCGCGCGCTTTGCGGGGACGAACAGCTAGTCACTTAACTCTGGCGCACAAGCCGATGGCTTTTAGCCACGCACACTGCACATACCCCATGCGAGGTTGAGTCGTACGTCGCTCGAGAAAGATAATCCAGACCATGGGAAGCACTATCCACCCGCAGAAGCACAACGTCGCATTTCATCGCGAAACAAAGGCGTCCACAACACACACACCATGGCCTCCTGTAATGCCAAACGCATCTCGCACTTCCCAATGGGAGTGAGTGGTACGCCTGCAGTGCCCACATGTCGCGAAGTGGGGCCCCAAGCTGAACCGGCATCACGCAACCCTAACTGACTTCTGGAGCGGTTTGTGCCTTGTTGCCAAGGCAACCGATGTTTGTGATTGCCAAAGAAATGGTGCTCGCTCCAGTGCTAGAAAGCTCAGAGCCACGGCGGGGCATGTTTTGCCAACGTTGCCGCTCTCCACCACGCGTCGCCCCAAGCTGAACTGGTCACATGATTGAAGCGTTTTGTGCACGGGTTCTGTATCGGTTTAATATTTCTTTTTCACATGCCGCCGGCAGGAATTACCACCGCCGCAAAATAAGACCCGGCACCAGCGGGGCCACATCTGATACGGCGTTTTTGGATAAACAGTGCGCGGTGCATCAAGGGAACGAGTGCACGACCCTTCCCGTGTGGCTGCGAGTTCGCCGCCGGTAAAAAGTCATGTGCCGCCAGCAACGTACACTGCGAAAGGGCAAGGCCAGGCCGCCGCATATATGCAGCCAGATTTTTCGTTCGCTTTTCCAGCTTTGAGTGGTGTGCGGGATTCATGGTGTCAACAAAGCTTGCCCGTAGCAGACGACAGTCTGAGCAGCGCAATAGCGGAAGTACGTCACCGCTGCGGAGCGCAGCATCATGGGAGGGAAAGCTCGCGCGCCGTCAACAGCGGAGAGTAAGTCAAAAGGAGGAGGAAACGCGGAGCGACGATAATGCGCGGTTTTTGATTTACGATTTCTCAGCTAATACTCATCGCTTTAACAAAATTCTTGCGGGAGGAGATTGCAAATACATTGCTTTATTTGGGTACATGTACATCCATGCATCGGCGGAAGGTATTTCAGGACCCCTTTAACTTGTACGCGAGTATAGTCACGTTTGATTGCACTCCGGTGCTAGCAGGCAATAAGGCACTGACGATTATGTTTTTGGTGTTCCCTCGTCTGCATAACTGCTGATGTAAATTTGAAATTTTTTCAGTGGTTATTTATTTAACAGCCGAACTGTTCGAGCTTGAGGTTGGTCCGTTGGCATTAGCAAAAAATAAATCAAGAAAAAAGAACTCTCCCGGCGCGAGGCGCCCAACATGGCCTTCGCGCAGTGCCATTAGCAAAAAAAAAAAATACCGAGCACACATGAGTGTGCACCTCGGGAGGAGCGCCCAGAATCGTCCAGGCATGCGCATGGTTTTTTTGCCACATGAGGAGCTCCTGCCTTCATCATCGTCGTCTTCGGTGCGGCGGACCCATGGCACGCTGGTCGCTACAGGACTCTCCCCCTTCCCCGTAAAGCCTGAGGCCCTTGGGTTGTCCGCGTGGCGTTTTTGGTTGGTTGAGCTTGGGAGTTCTGGGGCAGGGTTGTTGCGATGGAGAAGTCCTGGGTGGGTCGGAGGAAGGCAACTTAAGCGGCTTGAGTCCGTGGCGGCCATATCTTGGCAGCCGTTAAAGGGACCCTGCGACACTCTTTGAGCAGTGCAAGTAAACCTGCGCCGACGGTTAGATTACACTGCCAGGAATACCTGAGCCAAAAATTACACGTGCACGTGAAGCGGTGAGCGCGCAAATCGATGTGAAAGACGCGGAAAAACCAACCGCTCTCTCTTCAGTTGTCCTCATTGTGCAACCCCTGGCATGACCTAAACGACGTCATTGTGGCCATGGCTGCCCGATCGGCTGTCACTGGTCAACTTCGCGGCTTGATTCTCCCATTTCCGTCGTCGTCATCGCTGTGTACGAACCTCTTCTATGCCTGAACCTGTAGGCACAGTTTTGCCGTTTCTTTTGTGTTTTGAGTGCGCGCGGAGTTTTAGTGATGAGCTCAATACTTCCCTTTCAACGGGACCACTCGACTACAAACGTTTATTGCTTCAAAAACGCCCTACCAGCCCGAGCGCGCACTTGCGAGCAGGCACCCATGCCTGCTTTTTTGTGGCACCAGACCAGAAATAGGCCCCTCCGCGTTGCGGAGAAAAGGAGAAAACTACCCGGCATGTGATATATCGAAGGCCGTTGAAGAGAACGCCGCGAGCCGCCCCCCTCTCCGGGAGAGAGCGCGCAGCTTTCGTCGTGTTGTCCGCGGTCGAGTTGAGAGGGAACGATTATGCGCGATTTCTCATCGCGCGTAGTTTCATTAATTGTGAACGGATTTTCATAATTCTTGCGGGAGGAGATTTCTGGGACAATAGACTTTATCCCAAAATTCATTACTAGTAGTCGATGGCAAGTATTGCAGGGTCCCTTTAATGTTGAGGGGTACAGCCTCTTGGGTATCCGCTCGCCATACCAGGAACATGCATAGACTTGCTCTTTCTGCTCCCTCTCTTCTGGGATCCGCTGTCAGTACGGGGAGAAGCTAGATCGACCCCCTGCTCTGCTGTTTCACCAGTAGTGCAAGCTGTGCCAATTTTTTTTTCTTGTTGTAGTTAAGAAAATGTCTTCTGGGGCTGAAATTGGGCACATTACTAAAAACAAGTTGAAAGTTGAATTTATCTTGCGGCCCTTTTGAATTGCCTTCCCACTCTTCAGTCAGCATAAGTGTTCATCAATTTTCTCTGAACTTTCTGTGGCTGATGCTTTGGATGGCCAGGTCTTCTCGCAAATCAGGTTTTTTTTTTTTAAACTCTCGCAAACGCTTCCTTTTTGTCGAGCCAGCCGTCTAGGCATCCAGTCAAGTCCTTTCACAAGTGAGAAAAGCTACTTGTGTTGTGCTTGTGGGTGCCCTGATAACCTTCTGTATTTTGCCTGCTTTTGTGACTAAGGATTTATCCACAGTTGCGATGATTTCAAGCACTTTTTTGCGACTTCACGTAAACTCGCAAGGGCTAAACGGGGGGCCATACCACAGGCCCTTTCCCACTGTTACACACCATTCAAAACCTCCATTTTGCATGGCTCCACCATTATTTATTAAAGGAGCCATCAAGAGGAAATACAACTTGGTTTAATTTGAAATAACTAGGATTCAGTATATCACTCAGCTCCATTACAGCCATAAAAGGTGTTTTTTTAACGAACAAAAAGAAAGAAGTATTTAAAAACTTTCAAATGCGCCACAGTGACGTGTTATGAGCAAAAATGACGTCATACGGGCCAAGAATAAAACATAATTTTCAGTGCGTTAACTGCACTTTAATTAAGTGATGCGGTCAAATGGAACTTGAGGCCCCATTACAAGTGTCCAGTCATATGTCGTCTCAGTTAGGCGGCCGCCAATCGCACGAACAAGGTTCTGTGACGTCATAGAAAAGTTGCGGGAAATTGGCTAGGGGGTCGCGGGTGCTTCACACGTTTTCTTTAATATCTCCGTTATCTGTTCGAAGAATGCGATGATATTGGTATCATTGTTATCGGGACTAAGCAGTCTTTCTAATAAACCCAACTTGTATTTTGTCTTCATGGCTCCTTTAAGGCCGTTTATCAGCATTGGTGCATGTGGAGCGGCTGCAGGGCTGAATAAATGGCAAAAGAAGACGGGATGAGATTGACGGTGAAAGAGAGCTGAAAACTGCTGAACAATGGAAAGGAGGGGCAGCCATTCCAGTGTCGCTATGCTTGCAAAGCTGACCACCGCGACTGCGAACAGAGAAAAATGTGCCTGGCATAGTGCACCGATTCGGGTTGCAGACATTGTGCGACAAAGGTAGAGTTGCAAGAAGCTTCTGAAGTGAGAACAACACGTGCGCATTGGGTTGATGCTCAAGTTCGTGAGGCATACGCAGCTGTCAGAACCGTGATGCTAACGAATTGCCAAGGATTCGTGAACAGATCTTTGATCTAGAAAAGGTAAAGGAAAGGCAGGAATGTTAACCAGGCTACGGCCTAGTATGCTGTTACCCGTGGGAAAGGGGATCAACGAGGAAAAAAAGGAAAAGAGAAAAAGAAGGGGAAAGGTACGGACATAGTGTAAAGTGGCGTGCCCTGTGGTTGGACACTGTAGACAAAAAAGTTCAGTGAGTTCATAGAAGGTAGTCTTTTGTGCTATAGTCTTCTGTGCAAGTCCATCGTTTTTAGTAACTTGTATCAGATATTAAGCGTTTCTTATCAGCTTAATATCTGATACGAGTCCTATTGGGACTCAAGATATTAAACTTTTTTTTATTAAGTTTTGTCACTCTAGATATGTGGTTGCTTTCTATCAGAAGTCAACAGGCGTCCTGTAGGTATGTCATGAAGCTCTCCAAGGTGCTGTCCTGCTCTGAGGATTAGAGTGATTTTAAGTGTCGTAGTTAAGTCATGCTTGACAGCCAACCAAAACAGGTTGGCTGTTGAGCATTTTGTTGTTGGGCGCCACCTGGCAGATGACTCCAAACAGCTAAAAAACATGAAGTGGTGTGAGCCACTCAATACCAAACGGTTGAAAACCCTAAGCATAGACGAAAGCTGCAGGTACTATTTCCTCAACCCTTGTCCTTCTTGTGCCGTTTACTAAGCTGTCTAAAGTTCTTCTCAAGATGTTGTGTTTTCTTTTCTGGCCGTCCCTGTTTGCAGGGCAGAGTCCAGGGAGCAGTATCTCAAAGATCTCGCCCGAGATGACACACAGCTCCTCATCAACCAGCTATTCAAGGTAGGATGGCCAGGAGCATGGCCAGGCTCCTATGCAGCAGTCTTTCCTGCAGTGCTGTAAACTTTGTTTTACATCTGGGAGACAGAGGAAAACCTTCCGTTTCAGGATTTCGTTGCACGTTCAAAGCTTTGCATGAAAGTGGCTATACCTTAACCAGTGTGGTTCGTGGTTAAGTGGCCCCAAATCACAAGTGATAGTTAACAAAACGTTCAGTTATAAAACAGTAGCAGTTATTGCAAAAACATTTTTGTCAAAAGGGCAGCTACCATCTTTTTTCATGACGAAAAAAAAAAGATAAAGTTGGAAGCATTGTTGTTACCTGTTTGTCTTTTTTTAGATTGTGTATAAAAATACTGGGCTGCCCAATCAAGAGCTGGTAAGCTTGCATAATGTGGCAAATTTTGTGGTCTGTGTGCAAAAATAAGCTGCAACTTGCTGTAAATAGTGTAATCACATTTTGTGCAGTGCAAAAACGCGGTGTTGGCTACACTGCGGTTTTTGCCACATATCAGTGGAGGTGTTGGTGGAAGAGTACAATTTCTTTTCCCATGGTTACCAGCAAAGTGGAACTTCAATAAAAATTTTAAACATTGCAGTAAGCAAAGCTGAAATGGAGTTAGTTGATTGCTTGGTATAATTGCAGTGCCAAATTGCAAAGAAAAAGAACTTGGGACAAAACGACAATGTTTACTTTTTTGTTCGCACTTTGGTTTCCTACAGTAGGTGTACAGTACCTAATCTGAAAGGCTTTCAAGGATAAATTTAATTTGCTCTTGACCACCATATTGCATTGTTTTGCCTCCAGTCATGTGCGTTTGTAAGCTAGAGTGCAATCACACTACTGTTAGTAATAATTGTAGAGCACGGGATAATTTTGTGCACTTGTGAGCTGTTTAACGATGCTTACCGCTCTTGTTGCCCCAGCATGAATTGGCATGGTACGCCCTGGCTTCCTAACCAAGTTTGGCAAGGTCTGCCAGTACTGGGTACAATTTTAGTTGTAAGGGGAGAATGTAATGAATGGGGGAGGGTAAATCTCAGTAAATTGAAAGATTTATTCATTAGGTCACTGCGAAATTTTTTTAAGGCAACTGAAGGCCAGAAATGGGGAAGGGGACATTGGGCCTGAGTCTACTGTGTGACAGAGAATTCAAGGCTAAAACATCGGTTGGGAGTTGTGGGAATGTGCTATTTTTAGGGTTGTGTGAATATTTGAAACTTTCGTATATCGAAGCGAATTATATCGTTCAATTCGACCTTCAATCGAATATGACTGTTAGAAAACTGAATATTTTGAAGTATTTCGAAGTTAGTGTGAACACGTGAAAGAAATAAAACCACGAATTTGACGTGACTCTCTGCGGCAAAAAGAAGGTCATCTTTATTTGGGAAATAACCTCCACCACCTTCCGTCTACGTATTTCATGGTGACTGCAGTGGCAAAGCCTCAGAAGACGGGCAACGGGCCTGCCCTCGAGTCTCACTTGCTAGTTCCGACACACGCGGACTGTGGATTCCTTGATTTCAAGCCGCTTAACATTTCCAACCTCTTTCCAAAGTGGCCCGTTTGAAGTGGGCAGAGTACTGCGCGCGACACGTCGCCGAAAAGAACAGACGCAAATTCCGAGCCAATGTCACCACTGCAGGCCAGTGAAGTCACTAGCACAACAAGCACACACCGGAGGTACATACGGTACCAGTACATATGGTACCCTAACCATGCCCGTTGCTTCCTACTATACTGTATATTTTGGGAAACTCTGTGACTATACCACCCTACTGCAGCCCTAACGTCCGTAACGAAGAAAGACTAGGTTTCGATTGTTTGGACCGTTGTTTTGACTTGTGATGGATTTAAATTTTTATGCGCGGGTACATATTGCCAACATGTTTGGGAAAGGGGCCAAAGTTGAGTGGTTTCCCGACTTTCGTTTCAAGTTTCGTCTCAATAAATTTAAAATTGAAAAGCCTGATGTATATTTCTGATTGTCCCGCTTATATAGGAAAAATCTGTTCGCTAAAAGAGTCCATGAAAGATTTTTGTGACAAGATAATGTAGTTGATTCAATAAATTTTTCTCGCCTGTACTTGGCGTCCCAGGTATTCACTTGGATTTGAAAATATTCGCTTCGACATTATTCAAATGCGATAACTATTTGATTTGTATTCGTTTTTAAGTGAAAAATAACTATTTGCACATGCCTGGAACTTATTTTCTTTTATTGATGCGAATGTGTTTGGTGTGTTTTTGTGTGTGTGTGTGTGCGTTGTCACACCTAAATGTTATCAATTGATTACAATGTACTCTCTAATTAATGTCCTCATTCACACACTTCTAATATTCTTATTTTGCAGTTGCCCACAGAGCAGAAAGAGGATGTTGTCGTCGCAGTGGTAAGAATGGCTGCTAAGGGCACCACTTTATGAGTGACTACCTAGTAGTCTGAAGCATGTTTTACTCATTTTTGTTTGTCCAAAGAATATGCATGAAACACTTCTTGCTTTTCTACATTTTTTTGCCTCTTAGAATGCAAGGATTGCTGTGTTATTGTGTCACTCACATCAGTTCATTTGTTTGCTGCCTGCATTGACTTTCCGCTGTGTCAGCCTGGAAAAGGGCGATGGCGAAGCAGAACATTTGAAACCTCCTGACAAAAAAACAAAACCTCCTGAATGGGCAGAAAAAATTTGGCAATGTTTACACTTCTTTCTAATGCAGATTGTGAGCGCAGCTTTTGAGATATTTTTAATTGTGACGATATTGCATTTTATTTTTCCGATGATATATGGCTTCAAACCAACCCAAAACTTCAGACAACCACAATGGCAATCGAAGTGGGCTATCCAGTTACTGCTTCTGAAATGGCCCATTAAACTGATGTCTTGATTAGATCGTTTGGCCAGTTACACCGATGCTCTAAAAACTCAGAGTGAAGGACACACCTGTCACCTGGTAAAGGGGTATGGCGGTCTACACACATATTTTTAGTGCTCCTGGGAGAGTACAAAAATACTAGACGAATGAAACATCAAGAGAGGTTTGAGGTTGTCTAGTTAGCTTCCTACTTTGTCTGGAATATGAATTCACACACACACCTCTGTGGATTAGCTACACCTCCTGGCATTAGGAAGCAGGTTGTGGCAAGTTGGAGAAGTCAGGCATGCTGTTATGGCTACGCGTCACAGTGTGAGGTGCCCTGCTTTCAATAAACTGGGGTGGCTCACACTTTGTGTTTGCCTGTCGCGTACCACATTTGTTTATCTTCAAGTTTTAGCCTCCTCCTCCTCATCTTCTCCCTCCTCTTCCTCGTCACTTTTGTCTTCCTCTTGCACAGCTGCCCGCGGGAACCACAAGGATACCCAGGGAGAAACCGGTGAGTGATGACTTGCCTGCACTACTTGGCTGTGTGTGCCTGTCAAAGGTTGAAACTATTTGATTGAGGACAAATTGGAACCACACGGTGGTTCACGTCAATCTGGGCAACGTGGCCGCCCAATAGGGAAAGGGGATTTTTAGAGCCTATGAAAGGAAAATTCAAGTTTGCGGGGAAGGGGGGAGGAGAATAAGCTTAGTGATAACTCGTTCCACTCGGCCTGGATTCGAAAATGGGTGGGTAACCAAATTATGGGACTCGATGGGACTTGTTTGTCGCGTTGTCCCAGCAGAGAGCCAAGGGGTGAGGGGCAGTGTGACTTACACCTTTACTGGCTACAGACTGCTCTTAATTGTGCAGCTGTTCCTTTAAGCCTTTACGATGCCAAGGAAGCTGCGATAAGCAAGGTGATTGGTGACGTGACGAGCTGCATCTTCTGCCCATCCCATTTCCTCAGTTCTGACAGGTCCTTGCCGTGTTTCGTTGCAGTTTATTTACCTCTCCTCCGAATTTGACATGCTGTTCATATGATTGGTTGATGACCTTGAAATGCTTGGTGGGTGGCCTGAGTGCTGATTGGTCAGCAGTCTTAATACCGGGAAAATGCCGCAGAGGGGAAAGGGATGAAAAAAACCGATTTGCTACACCCGCGACTTTCATAGCCAAAACTCTCGTGAACTGTCTTTTAATTTGGGGCGAAAAAAAATTCTGGTCAACATGTTGAGTGAATTACAAATTTTTGACGTGTGCAACGTAATCTCACAGTGGTTAGGCCTAACTTCCTTTTTCTCACTGCCTTCCCGTGCAGGTGCCCAAGCCCAAGGCCCCGACCCGGTGGTCCGAGTTCGCCAAGCAGAAGGGCATCAAGAAACGCAAGCGGGAGAAGCTCGTCTGGGACGAGACCATCAAGGTGAGAAGGGGGGGGGGGGGGGGGCGAAGACTGGACGTTGTGGATCCAGGTTTTAGAAAAGAGAAAAACATTCTTCTTTACACGTGTTTTAAGAAAGCCCACACACAGAAATGCTGGAGTCTAGGTTAACTAATGTGCCTTGTGGAAGGTAGTTCTAGGGTGGATATAAGAAGGCAGCAATGCAAAAGAGGTGGCCAGTAGACAAGGTCATGAAGTAAGCGGGAAGTAAGTAGTATGTGCGATTTGCAAGAAATGGAGCTAGCCTATGAGGATCTTGAAAAGCTAGCCTCTTTAGTCTGTCGTTTGTTGAAGTTGAGTCCATGTAAAAATAAGCCGAGCAGTAAGGAATGAAAAAATACATTGGCAGGGCACATGTAGTGACTTGTGTGCAATGCGGGGGTGTGGGATTTTTGTTTTGGTTTTGCTTGCAAAAAGAAATCAAAACTTGATATTTGGGGGATGTAAGGTAGCTGCCAGACCCAGAAAGACTGCTTGCCTTCAGAGTTCAAGTTAATTGTTTGTGGGAGGCCATTTTGCACCTTTTGCCTGGCACTTGAGGTAAGTTGCCCCTCAGAGGTATTAACCGCAGCAGCACTGATTAGAAGCCATTTCAGTCTCTGAAATGAATGCTGCTATCTTCAAAGGCAAGAAGTGCGTACCAGCCTACAGTACGACGACAGCTTTGAATTGTTCAGGAGGGGATCACTTCCTGGCACTGTGCGGCTCACTGATGACCCCTAGTTTGTGTGTTGAAGATAGGAGCTAAGCTGGACTTGCCGCCCACTCTGTCCCGTCGCCTTGACGAGTAGCAATAATTGCAACGTCGGTGCGAAAAAACTACAGCAGAGCTTATCGAGCACAAATGACAAAACAAATAGGAACAGCCTGCTTTCACATGGATCTGCGAATGGACAGCTGCTCTGAAAGTGTGCTGTTTACATAAAGAAGGTTTGCGTCCCTCCTAGAATCTCCAGCCAGTAGTGGGGTGACGCGTGCGTCAGCTGCTGGCATTTCATCAAGCACAGTAACTGATAACGGGTCGAGGCATGTGAGAAACCAGTGATAAGGATTTGATACGCTCGACCTTATCAGTGTTTAAACACACACAAACGGTGGTGGTCACGGCAGTTTGCTGTTGCCATGAGCTTTCACAAAATTCCTCAAGTGCTTGAGGTTGGTATGTCAGGGGCTGGGATCACATGTGTAGGAAAAACCAATCAGGTGCATTTTAAAACTCGAATGTGTAAATCAAGTTCATCAGGAGTTTTGCATTTTTTGATGCACTCGTTATGAATTAGATAAATAAATTAAATGCTTTCACTGTTCCTTTCCTGCCCAGAAGCACTGCGAAAGGTACAGTTGTCACCAGCACAGAGCAGCATTGCGGGATTTGCTCATCACAGCTCATATGTGTTCCAGCTTCTGCTTTGTTTGTGTTTTTTGTTGTGGTATTCTTTGAAGCTGCTGTCGAATGGGTTTGTTGGTGCAACTGAAAGAAAGCCAGCCAGCACTGACGATACCGCTTGAATGAAATATTCAAGTGTGCGAACGTCGCCAGATCGAAAAAGAAAGGAATATTTTTTTAGAAAGCTTCGAAGTTATCTGCCCAAGAGCAGTAATACTATTTAGATAAACTACTTCGTGGCCATCTTATCTCAGCACTGGATGCACTTCTTGACTACGTTCTCAAAGCATTTCAGGTATATTTAATTATTTATTTGTTTGTTTGTTTGTTTATTTGTTTATTCATTCATTTATTTGTTTGTTTGTACCCTCAAGAATGAAAAAAAGTTACAGGGTTCTTTTATGTTCTCATAGAGCTCCTTTAGCTTTTAGCGCAAAAGGATCTGAAGCAATCTGAAAGCAGTATTCATTGCTGAGAATCAGTTGTATTCACTCGCTGTTGCCTGACTTGGCGAACACGTTTTTATAGCGCATTTGCAGTGGCCTATATCGAATGACTAAAATTACGTGACTCCGTTCAGTTTAAGAGAACGTGTAAAGGTGAAAAAATGATTTAAAAAGAAACTGGAAAGAAAGAAATGTCATTCGAGGCTGTTATGCTGCTCAAGTCGCAGTTTAGCTCAAGTGACTTTTATTTACCAAGAGTCTCACGGTATTGGTCATTCCGGTTCCGTTAGGCACCCCACAGAGCAGACAACAGAGAGACACCAAGGCGCTGGACTGGGCTAGTTGGTACATGTTTGATAGGAATAAAAACCAGTGGAAAACACAGGACACAGAAGAAAACTTGTCTCGTCGTTTTCTTCTGTGTCCTGTGTGTTTTCCGCTGGTTTTTATTCCAATCAAACAGAGCGGCAACAGTCTGCATGGTTTTTCAATTCAGATATTGCCCTTCTTTCCTCATTTTTCTTTGCAATAAACTGTAAATAGCTAGTCGGGTAACTCACGGTCGTGAACTGGTGCCCCTTTGCGCAGGACTGGCGGCCAAGGTATGGCTACAAGCGTGCGGTTGCGGAGAAGCAGAAGAACTGGCTGATCGAGATCCCCGACAACAAAGGCATGTATTCTTCTACTAACAGGCTGTAGCCAGAAGATTTGACAGAACGTGCTTGGGGTGTGCTTGCGATTGATTTTCTCAGTGGGTGTGCTTACACTGGGGTAGGTGCTGGGTAACCCAATAATTTCCTCGCTTAGATTCGTCGCACGACGGCAGGAGTAGTGCAAACGCTAAGTGATTCAGTTGAGAGGAGGAGGAGAAGGCAGTTGATGCAGGTCTGATGTCACTGTCGGAAAAGAACGGTGCTGAGTGCTCGGATATTGACGTTGCTGTCAGAAAGCATTATACTGGGCATGCTGTTCTCAAAAGTGAAGGTGTTGGCTTCGCCAGTGCGTTATATTGTTGCGATTCAATGCACTAGCCTTTTGTCGTGAGATGTTGTCGGCAAGAATGCTGGTGTCTTGTTTGTGGACATTTTAAAGTTGCCTGATGAATGAGGCTTCTATTAATGTGGCACTGTTGCCTGGTGGTGGGGCTTTTATCTCACTATTTTTGGGGTGAAAGCCTCAAGCAGTTGTTGTGGGAAAAGCTGGCATTGCTGTTGTAATCTGCAGCAGAAGGCGAAGAAGCTGAAATTAAGAATGGGGCGCAAGCGCAACGTAGCAGTACAGAAGCCTTTGACAGGTATTGCCGAGCCTTCATCTTTGAAGCATGTATTCAGACTTGGATGCGTCAAGGCATTGTTTCTGTTTTCTCGTTTCACTCCTACTTCTTGTTCACAGTGGTTGGTTTGGAAGCGGTCAATGTGTGCTTTGTCCCTGAAAGTGTTGCTGTCGTTGATGTGGTGCCTGTTCTTCGCGTTGACAGATCCGATGACGGACGCCCACGCGGAGCTGAAGAAGAAGAAGAAGGAGCGGGTGGCGAAGAACGAGTACCAGCGGCTGCGCAACATTGCGCGCAACAACAAGGCCAAGGGTGGGTTCCCTCTCACTCGCACCGTGCCTGTCGATAATGCATCTGTACACAAGTTTTGTAACTGAGTGTCATCAGTTTGTCTGAAGGAGTCTTGTAGTGGTGGCAGGAATTGCTGTGTACCATGTTCGCCCGATTGTAGCGCGCAGGTGAGTTTTCTTATGAAAAATCAGGAAAAAATATTTTAATCTGAAAAAATTACTTCAAAAATGTTTACGTGCAACAGTTAAGTAGAGTAAGCCAATCAAGGAATGGGTGCGGCAAAATTTACTTGCGCGATGTTGACAGATTGTTTTGGATTGGATTGAGTTGGATTTTGGGAGGATTTAGTCTACACGGCGATGCCGCTGCAGCTTTGAAGCCGATTTAGGTTCTGTGCCCAGCTGTAACGCGCAGACAAATTCCAGGGCTACTTTTAGGAAAAAAATGTGCATGTTAGAATCATGCAGATGTGGTATATACATGTGGCTCGAATCCTAAAACCAGCAATTACAACTAAAGAAATTGGCCACTTATCTCCTTGCTTTGCTGCAGATGTTGTCTTTCGCCCCCCTCCCCTCCCCTCCCTCTGCAAGATCTCCCTCTGACTCTTCTTATGATGAATGCTCAGTTCACCTCAGTTTTGCGCAGCTTGTGTTGCACAGCTCGTGCGCCTTCTGTTGCGGTTTTTTGTTTGTGTGGTGCTTGGAGTAGCTCTAGCCGACATCTTTTGCTTCGGTGTTTGCTCCTGGCTCTCCTCTCTTCCACACCGTCTCTAATGCACCTTCGACTTTTGTTTTTACTCTTATCTGGTATCATAGGAACAAAATAAATGACAGAACTTTGCGCTGTCAGTTATGTACTTACATTTTGCTTCAAATGTGCCCGAGGTTCCCGTTGTGCTGAACATTGTGAACATATATGGGCCGTGGTAGAAGTTTGGGCAGTTTGTAAAGGCCTTGCCTGTACATACTTCATGTTCAAGCATGCTTTGATCTGTTTTCTAGCAAGGCGGTTGAACGGGGTGATAGACAGGCCAAAAATTTAAAGTACGCCTAGACAGCTGTTGAAAGGCTATTGTCTATGTGGCCTTGGCCTATCAGGAGGCGGCAATCGCGTTGCAATGCAAATAGAGAGCAGCCACTGCACCAACTTATCTTATCAGTTCTCACAGCTCTTCCTGCTTGGGGAATGGTGTGGTTCTCACAGAGTTTTATGAACCATTGTTGGCCCAAAGCCTGCGCGATTGCCTTCGTGTCACGGGACTGTGCCAATTGCTAGGTAACGAGTCAGCTTGCCGTGCTTGGGTCTAAAGGAAACCCGGAAGTGGCTGAAGTAAAGCTCTGCGGTGGTTGCCTTTGCTCTGTGTGGTGGAAGAATTGCCTTCTGGACGTTCCCTTCCGCGTTTTCAGCAGTGTTAGTTGGGGTTTGGGGGGGATTTGTGAAGAATGAGAGTGAACGTAGGGAAAGAGGGCGGTGGTGTCAGGGTACAAATGTATGTGTGTTTGCGAGTGCTGTGTACAGCCACAAATCAAAATGAAGCCTCGTTGAAGTCCACTTGTACAGAACCTACGCTTTGTTTGTTTGTGCCATGTGTGGCAACCAGCCGAGGAAATTCAAAACCTCGCAGACTTCCAGAAGTGCCACACATTACACGTGTTCACTGTAGAGATCTTGTGAAATTCCTAAGGAAAGTTGAGAGAATCGCAAAAGCTGTCTGAAACCATAACTGCGTCAAAAGGGCGTCAATTTTGCTCAAAGTGCGTGCAATCGATCGTCAAACCGTGAAAGACCCAAATTGCAAGCAAAGAATAAGCCCGTGCGACAATTCTTCACGCGCTGAGTAAATGAAGCATCTACAGTTGAACCTCGATATAACGAACCTCGATTTAACGAAATTCGCGATATAATGAATTTTTTTAAGTTTTCTATTAAAATTTTGCTAAATGCATGTATTATTATCTCGATTTTACGAAGTAATTTCATGCGGCGATTCCGATTTAACGAAGTCACGGCAAGAAAGCAAGAACAAAATTCCAGTCGAGGCACGTTTTATTTTGCCTCCGAGAGCCTACATTGAAAACATTCAGTACTCGCATTAACTCTTAAACGGCTGAAGTGAAAGAAAAGCGGTGAAATCTGCGTTTGACAACAATTCAAAGCAATGAAAGAAGCTGCTCAAACCGCTAGTGGTCATAGACGGTTGAATAGTGCGGCCACCATTTTGAGGTCTCCGTCGTTGCCTACGCCAGCGCCCTCTATGCTTAGGCTGCCGAAGCCTACTTCAAGCTTTTTTTCTATGCGTCCTTCCTCACGGTGCTGCTGCTCTAGGTTGTGCTCGCTGATAACCACATTAATATTTTGTTCGTCCATCATTAGGTGAGTCTTGTAAGCAGCGTGAGCACTCCAAGGGAAAGAAAAGTGTTCCGAACAAGAGCCTGAGGAAGTGTCGGTGAAACCGCCGGTAGACCGACGGCCACCGAAGTGATGGACGCCATCGACGTTCTGCGGAGGCACGCAGTCGCACGCGAATGTATAAGAGCAAGCCTTGGTAGCTCTGTCAGTACACGAGGTCAAGAGACGCTAAGCACTGCTGACGGACTTCTTCACTACGGCTTAAACATCAAGTGCTGGTGGCAATAAATCGCTCTCTGAACGTGGTCGTCTTCGTTTCGCCCGTGTTCATTAGACAGCTGCGGTGTGGAGAAATAGGTTTCTTTAGTGCTCAGCGGGCATAAAAGTAATTGCTTAATCGAGTTTTGCCGGAAGATACTTAATGTAAGCTTTCTGCTTTAGCGGGAGCACATAAGCGCTGCTACACAATGTCCGTCCGCGTGTACTTCGCTGGACTCGCAGTCATGGCTATCTCTAGTGTGGTTGCATCCCGCACCCATACGGCAGAGTTTTTGTACTTGAAAAAAGTCTTTAGAAAGTGTCATAGCACCCTTCCGCTGTTGGCCCGCCGCACCCCTCAACTCCGCGCCTAAGCCTACCACTGAACGGACGAAAAGAGGCGTAACTTCGAACCAGCACCTCGCCGGGGTGAAGTTCACGGGGCATAGACGCGGGTTCGATTGACTAACAGTGGCGTTTAGTATTGACTGAAATGGAAAAAATAAAAAGTGGAAACCTAGCCTGCTATCACATTTAATGAGGCGTTGCCGAAACAGCACCGGTTTTACGACGACACATGAACTACCGTCGGCTATCCGAATTACATAGCTTAAGTGTTGAAACTCTCAATTCACACAATTTTTGTGGCCAGTTTTAGTACAAATTTTGCTTTAAGTGGAGAGGTAACTACATAGCGGTTGTTTCTGGGTGATGGGCAAGGCTTTGAAACCTCAATAACTGGTTAAATGAACTGTAAAATCGAAACCTCGATTTAACGAAATTTCCGCCTGCAAGTACGACTTCGTTATATCGAGGTTTAACTGTACATACAATCTAAATGTATACTGATAACGTGGTTTATAAGATAAGGGCGTACAATTGCACTCCTCCTTCATGATCAATGCATGTATTGTCTTATCTAGAATCGTTCCATTTTCGCAATTTCCAAGCGACCGTTTTGACTCCATGGAAGCCCGGTTTCACGTGAGCACGCATCTTGTGTCTGGACGTCTGATCCAAGCTTTTCAGTCGGCCAACCTGTCTATTGGAAATGCATTAGTTTTTTGACAGGACGCCCTTGGTCACACTAAGAAAGCTTTTGCCTCGAAGTCTATGGAAACTATTTCGGGATGGGAAGCCAGCTTAGTTGTTCTAGCGGGTGCTAAAAAGAGTGCACACGTGTTCAGAGACACCGCAAGATGCCGTGAGATGTCGCTCCTCTCTGCCTTTAACAAATCGGTGACATGCTTTGGTCACAATGCTGGAAGAGGGCTAGCTTCACTGTATGCACTTTCAGTCTTTTGTGTGTGTGTGCAGTGCAGCTCATCTGTCCTTTGCTGTCTCTGCTGTTACCTTTTGCAGTACCCAAGAACCTGTTTCTACCCACAGAAAACCTCAGCAAAGATGAGGTGAGTTTTTTTATCATTATTTTTATACCCCTGGTGATTCTTGTGCTGTGTCAAGGAACTGTTTCAGACACTTGTAAAATAATCTGGACGCGTTTTTTTTTCTCTCTATCTGTCTGTATCTCTCGTTTTTCCTCTTCCTCCTCCTCCTCTTTTTTTTTTTTTTTGAGGGAGCATTAGTCTCTATTTAGAACTGACCACCAATGGGCTGCCATTTTCTATATGGCAGGTGGCAGATTGTTGGTGATGGTATTGATGGCAGCACATCTGGGAAGGATACAACAGAACCGTACTTTTCTCAGGATGTGTGCAGGCAGGCATGCTAAAAGAACATTTTCACTCATGACTGCGCGGCTGTTATCAGCCACTGTTCCTCCACACTGCATTGGTTCAACCAACAATGTCTTCAGAGTGGAGCCGTACATGGCTAGGTTCTGATCAAACCTTTGTCCATCAACAGAGCTGGCTAGAATGAGAACTTTTATCTCCACAGCCAGTGTACAATGCTGTGTAGCTCTCAAGCTAATGTAGCTATCTTGGAGAAAGGCATAGTGAAATTGGCTGGTAAGACAACTCTATTATTACACCAAGTTTCATTTACTCGTCTTGCTTAGTTATTTCACAGTGAAGTTGAAAACGCTACGGAATTCCTCTCTGCTGTCAATGTGTGGTCGTGTACGGGGGAAGTATGGTTACAGAAAAAAAAAACGTACCGTATTTACCCTGTTCTAACACGCACCTTTTTTCGGCAAAAGTAGGCCTTCAAAGTGCACGCACGTTGGATTCGGGTACAAACCGAAAGTTTCGGGTGGGAACGTTGGAATTGGGTAAATACAGTAACTCTTGTATTATCGACACTACCCCGCAACAATTTATTTGAGAATTAGCTGCTAGGATGACTCTATCATTACGCTGTTTTGCCTCCCTTTCTTAAAGGGACGGACAACCGACTTTTGTTGCGTATATGTTCTCTAGCTCATTGAAAGCCAGCGTGTTGTATAGCCCGGTAACCACAAGCGATTTATAAACAAGTTGGTGGAAATAATTTTAATTTGGCACCAAACTTTTTGAAATCGGAAGGGTGGCGGTTCGTAGTGTAGAAACTTGACACTACAATATGTGTCCCTGTCACATAACCTGTAAACCTAGCAGCTACTGTAACTGCTGAAACGTTTATTGACTTATTATTTGTATAAGTTTAAATGGCATGTGTATTTTTAAGCATTATTTTGAAAACTTTTATGACACGCCGCCCACCGCCGCTGGGTTGCTCTCAGTGTGGCTAACTGAGCCACCATGCCCAGAATCAACGGCAGCGTTCAGCAAACAGACCCAGCGAAGGAGCTTTGACGATTCTGTCTGAGTCAGGGACGTTTCTTCTGCTGAAATATTCGATTTCAACTTCCAAATGCGCCAACGGCAGCTTAAAAAAAAGAAAGGACGCGGCCGGGGAGAATCGAACTGCCGACTTCCAGTACAGGAAGGCAGATTCTGCCTATCGTCCATCACAACAGATGGCGCCTTCGTGCAAAATAGACTTGTGAATTAAGCTAACACAAAGGAATAAGAAAGCCTGCGATGCACATTTTTGTAACTGGGGACAAGTTTTTAAATAGCGCTTTTCATCTCGCAATACAGACAAAAGTATGTTGCCACGCTAGTGTATGTCATGGTTGCCAGCATTATTTTTGGGAGGACACATACGACTCGTAGAGCTAAAATTTCGATGTAGAAAGCTCTGGGGCGTTATCAGCAGAACCGCTTCTCGTTAAGGTGCTTTAAGGGATGCCCTTTCATTTGGGATAGAGAATATATATATAGTCGACAAAAATCGGTTGTCTGTCCCTTTAGGTACCAGTTCACAGGGAAGTAGTTCCTACCCGCACCAATACAGCTTCACTGGCCTTCCATCTTTACAGTAGTGGAAAGGCTCTGAATTTTCGTTTTTTTTTTAATTCAATAGTCCAGAAAGACGCCATACCAACTTGCCCAGCTCACCGCTCTGTTACAGTGTTTTTTTTTAATGTTTTAGAATGTGAGGCTCATGTGCCAGCTGTACAGTGAAACCCCGATATATCGAACTGCGCGGTTATCGCAAAATAGTTCGATACAGCCAGAATTCGATATATAAATTTGCGTAAAAAAAAAGCAACATAAACTTGTACAAATCAATAAACGAATGAATCGTGGTGCAGTAAATACTCGCTTGGAGCTTCAAAGATTGTTTTGGCTGAAAGTACTGCAGCAGGGTAGACTGCTTCCGGTTGGCAACGGCGTGTTTACCCACAGTGTCTCCAACATAGTCCAAATG
The DNA here is from genome assembly GCF_048455015.1 of Haemaphysalis longicornis. Taxonomy (NCBI): domain Eukaryota; kingdom Metazoa; phylum Arthropoda; class Arachnida; order Ixodida; family Ixodidae; genus Haemaphysalis; species Haemaphysalis longicornis. Next base: position 176,693,415 of record NW_027526385.1, on the reverse strand, counting down.
ATCCACAAGCGATAGGCAAAAGCGAACGAAGTACAAACGTGTATAACAGTGGTAGCTGCAGTGATTCTTCCAAAGCAGGGAATCAACTGAAACAAAGTACAAACATATCTAACAAGCATTACTGCAGTGCAGACAATGCACTTAACGTAACAATGTTATTATCTGGGTTATTCCATTCCACGATTGTCCTAGGAAAAAAATGAATATTTGAAACAATCGGTATATTGTTCTAGGAAATTGTCCTAGGAAACTGGAATACTTGAAAACTAACATACTCTGTGTTCAATCATGCTTTCCCCTGTTTTTTTGGCAAGGTGGTTGAATCGGGCGATAGCCAGGCCAAAACTTTCAGGTATGCCTAGACAGCCTAGGAAAGGCTATTGTCTATGCGGCATAGGACCAGGTTATCTTATCATTTTTCGCAGCTCTTCCTGCTTGGGGAGTGCTGTGGTTCTCACGGAGTTTTATGAACCCTTGTTGGCACAAAGATTGCGCGATTGCCTTTGTGTCACGGGAATGTGCCAATCGCTAGGTAACGAGTCAGCTTGCCGTTCTTGGGTCTAAAGGAAACCCGGAAGTGGCTGAAGTAAAGCTCCGCGGTGGTTGCCTTTGCTCTGTGTGGTGGAAAAATTGCCTTCTGGACGTTCCCTTCCGCGTTTTCAGCAGTGTTAGTTGGGGCTTGGGGGAGGATTTGTGAAAAATAAGCGGGAACATAGGAGAGGGGGGTGTGTCAGGGTACAAGCGTACGCGTCTTTGCGAGTGTTGCGTACAGCCACAAATCAAAATAAGGCCTCGTTGAAGTCCACTTGTGCAGAACCCACGCCTTCTTTGTTTGTGCCGTGTGTTGCAACCAACCGAAGAAATACAAAACCTTGCAGACTTCCAGAAGTGCCACACATTATGCATGTTCACAGTATAAATCTCGTGAAATACCGAAAGAAGTTGAGAGAATTGTGAAAGCTGTCTGACATAAAAACGGTGTCAAAAGTGCGTCAATACCTTTGCTCAAAGTGCATGCAATCGATCGTCAAACATTCAAAGACCCAAATGGCAAACAAAGAATGAGCCTGTGCGACGATTCTTCACGCACTGCATAAATGAAGCATCTACAAACAATCTATGGCGCTACTGCTACGCCTTCGATTGCGCTGCAGTAGCAGTGTAGTAGGGTCAAAGCAGCTACAGCCTCAGTTGAAGTCGGGAGCGCGGCACCATCAGCACTTGCGGGATCACCCTCGGCAGCGTCTTCGTTTGTCCGCTCAGCAGTAACTTCCGCTGCAATCTCCACGTCCGTCAACTTCACCGTTGTTCCGGTGCTTTCGTCACCGCCAACAAAGTCATCACTGCACATGCTTTGTGGCTCAGCACCAACAACGCATTCCAACTTGCTTCAGGTTTCTTCGAGCTCTCATCCTTCCTCTGTACCATTCAATCCGGCTTCATTGGTTGCTCCCTCTGAAGCCTTTTCAGTGCGGCCAACGAAGCTCGCATGTCGAAAGCAGTTAGCTATTGTTGACTGCTTGGCATTATCCCGAGAGGCTTTTCACATCTGAATGGCACCCAAAACGTCTACCTTTAGATCTTGGCCCACCCGGAGTTGAACCACCAACATGTCAATCAGACGACACTTATAGATGGACTTCTTGAAAATGCAAATAGTGCCCTGGTCCACTGGGTGAAGCTTGGTCGGGGTGTTAGGTGGCAAGAACTTCACTTCAATGCTGCTCAGCTGGACAGTGGTGTGGTGTGCCGTGCAGTTGTCGACTATAAGGTATACCTTCCGGCCCTGACACTCCAGGTCCGAATCGCATGCCTTCAACCATTTTTGAAATATATCCCTTGTTATCCACGACTTCTTGTTCCAGGCATATGCCACCGGAATACTGGGGCAGATTTGCATGCACCGCAGGTTTTGAAACTTGCCTATGGCAAGTGCTTCCATCCATATCGGCAGCCAGTAAAACTGTCACACGCACCTTGCCTTGCTTGCCACCGTGACACACATCCATGCGGGTGTCCAGCATTTGACGCGGAAGCATTTGCCAGAACAGGCCTGTTTCGTCCGCATTAAAATCTGGTGCGACTCATACTTGGCGAGAATCTGGGGCCACTCTTGATCAAGCCACTCCTTGATTTCCTCTTCATTGGCGCCCTCGCGTCCCCCCCCCCTCCTCCTCTCCCCCCTGAGACTGTCTTCCCGACAATGTTAAAACGGGCTTTAAAACGCTGAAGCCAACCACTACTGGCATTGAAGTTTTCTGTGCCTAGAATGAACGCAAAGCTTATTGCTTGCTGTTGCAACATCAGTCCTGATACAGGAATATTCCGGGCCCTTGTGTCGATGAACCATTTGTGCGGTGACTCCTCAACATCTTCAAAGGCACATTTGTGCACACGCCGTGCGCCTGAGTGCTGGTTCTGTACTGCCTTGGCCTTTACGTGGCTTCTATTATTCAGTAGAGTACTTGGCATGCCTAAAGATTTGGCGACGCACGATTTCTTTTCGCCATTCCGAACGTGCTGGATTGCTTGCAACTTTGCGACAAATGTCAGGGGCGTACGTACCCGCCACGGTGGCTCAGTGGCTAAGGCGTTGTGCTGCTGAGCAAGAGGATGCGGGTTCGATTCCCAGCTGCGGCGGCCACTTTTCTGGTGGAGGTGGAAAGCGAAAACGCCCGTGTGTACGAGATTTCGCCGGGCATCAAAGATCCCCGGGCGGTCAAAATTAATCTGGAGCCGTCCACTACGGCACGCCTCATCACATGTGTAGCGTCGACGCTTTAAACCCTACAATCAATCAAAAAATCAGGCACGTCCTTTTTTTTTTTTTTTTTTCTTTGCGTTTGCAGTCATCACTACACAAACCACACCACAACACACGACAGGCAGGGCAGGCCTCTCTGATCACACGAGTAGAATAGCAACAACTGGTGTAGCACTATTGAGAGGGAGTCGGTGCGGCAACTGGCCAGGCTTTGGCCTGCATACGCTGCTACGTTCACGTGGCGCCATCGGCGCCACCGATGTGTGCAGCCAAAGTGTGCAGCAGTTGGGAACACCCATCGCGCCACTACTATCCTCGAGGGTATCGTGGAAAAGCTTGTTGGCTGTCAACAGAGCGTGAGCGGTCTGGGGTGGTGGAGTTCGATATGCCTATTTTATGTTCGTCCCCATTCGGAATGAAGGAATGAAACTTTATTAATGATACGGGGGGCTTGGTAGCCTAGTTGGGGAAGAGAGAAGAAGGGAAAGAAGAAATAAAAAATACAGGTGATTTTCCGCGTGTTTTAGAAAGTGTTCGATATAGACAATAATTTCATATACCTGGGGTTGATATATCGATACTTCAATAAAACGTGCTGTTGGGCTAATTGGTACATACTGAATGGGGGGACTTTGTGCAAACAAGACGAGGACGGTGGCAGATGAGACAGGTGCTACTAACAACAAAGTCCCCTCATTCGATATATCGATGTTTGACTGCATTCAAGGATGCCACGTTAGCAACACGCTACATCTAGCCATTGATAGCTGCCACTGTCACCGAACACAGGGCACAAAATGCCAATTTGATTTCATCTCACTTTTTTTTTGTCTACCTGTGCCCTACAAAACTTATACAAATAGTAGCTTTAAAAGGCATTTCTAAAATCAGTTGCAGCATGTTAGAGCACTTGAACACCAAAAAAAATGTCTCCTTGAGTGCGAGGTTATGCAAGTGTGGCTAACGGATTCGCATCACCGTGTATTCCCATGCCATGGTTGTGGAAGTTGACGTAGCTTACAGTAGATAAAAAAAAAATTGTTTTTGTGTAAAATGAATAGTATATTCAAATTTAATCGGATTTTTACATTTGATGTTTTGACAGCCTTTGTAAAAGAACTGCTGGAGGGATGCAGCTGAACAAGGTACCAGTGAAACTGTGCACAAATCAAGGAGTGCAATAAGACTGAAATTATCATTCTATCTGGTTTGTAGCAGAAGTTACACGTTGGAGCCTGGAACGTGAAAACTAGAAAAATTGGTTTTGCCTTGCAGGCCCAAACTTCAAATGGTGTGAGATGTCAACAGTGGAGGTGTGAAATCAGGAAATTTGCAGGCAAAAATTGGAGCAGGGTTTCGGAACACAGGAACAGTTCGAGGAACATGGAGAGGCCTTTATTGTGCAGGGAATACAATACAAGCAGACTTACGATGATGGTGATCTAGGTGCCTTTTTCACGTGCACGCAGGTCTCCAAGGCGGTGACAGTGGCCAAATCTGCGACAGCGTCCCACGGCAAGTTTGCCGGCACCCTGAAGGAGGAGAAGAACGTCAAAGTTCGCCGTGCCAAGCGCAAGGTGGTTTGACCCCCTCCTCCTCCTCTTATGTAGAAAGCGTCTTCTTTCGGGTGAATCAGTTGTGAAACTCTTAACCCTTTGAGGGTCGAATTTTTTCGCCAAATGCGACCCCCCAGGGTTGATTTTCTTCATTGCTGATTTAAATTCCTCGGATGAATCTATTTCGAAAAAAAATTATCGTAATGTTTTAGGGTAACCATAAATTGGCAAAAAAATCGTTCGTGTTGTTCATATATGTGGTTTATTCATGAGTAACACAACAAAAATTCTAAATAAAAACGAAAGAGTAACAAGCCAGCACCTTTTGAGTGAATCGAAATCAGATAAACATTAGTTTTGCGGGCACAAAAAGCGGGAAGCGCCCGGAGGACGATAACGAAACCAACCGCTGCACGCGCGGCCGCGCTCGTCCGGATGTAGGAACAATAGACGGCACACCGCCCATAAAATACAAAAAAAGGAGAAAAAAGCCTCATCAGTTTCGCAGGCGACCTTGGTCCGTGGCAGGCGCAAGAAGCGAGAGGCGCCCTGTTTAGTGAATACACAAGCGATAGCCGGCGCGCCACTGAAGTAAATCATAAAAAAAATAAAAAGAAGAGCCATCGGTGCAAGAAAAAAAATTGACGTATTTCCGCTGTGTGGCAGCACATACCAATCAAGAGAAGTTGGCGAAAAAGGTGCGCTTTTTAAAGATACAAGCAATGCTGTACATGTGCATCGTTGACCATTTTGAAAGTGTTTGCCGATGCCGTACATGTACGGCCGTGACCCTCAAAGGGTTAAATAAGCTATGCGTATAGGGTGGCAGGAAAGTAGGAGATCGTTTGATGGCTTGGTGGCTGTGCAAAGAGAAGGGATGCACTGTTTTTGCAACCTAAAGGCCTAGAGTTTAATGGGGGAATGGGATTGACACAGGAACACTTTAGTGAAGAGTGGGTACTGCCCACTTTTACCTATGTTACGGCACAACACCACGGTGTTGGTAAGATTTGGCCGTTCGCATAGTGACAGCTGGAAAAGTATACATTCCAGCAGCAATGGCCAACAGTTTCGCCCACATTGTCTGCAGGCATGATGGGATGTTCCTAGAACAGAGTTCACACTGTCTGCTGGTGCAGGAACACTTCAAGGGACAACTTGTTGAATACATGTCTTCTTCCCAGTAGAACTTAGAAAATAAGCGTCTGGTTAAGTTATGGACACAATTAAACTTCATTATACTGAAGGTGACAGGACACCTTGAATTGTTCATTATGACAGTTACGTTTTATTAAAGCCATAGTGGAAATGTTACACATTGTGAGTGCCATACTTGGTTACCCGAAGCAAACAGGGTGAAAGAGCAGCATGCCGTATGGCGGGCCCAATAAGATCACGGTGTTTCTCTTACTTTGTTCTTGAGAAGAAAAATTAGGGGAAACGGCAAGTACTTATTTTGTTAAAAACATGGGTTCTGTGCAGACAATTGGATGAGCACAGGGTAAGATTGCGTCAAGGGCAGTACCTCTATTTTTTTTTCGCGCTTCTTCATTCGCGTTGCCTGCAATTGCATTGGTAGTATAGCTGTTTTGCTACCTAGTATTTTAGACAGCCTACTCGTTGAAATGTCGAAATCTTTTGCCATCTTGGTCGTGTTATCAGTTGTGGGTGGCCACGTGTTGCGTGCATCGATGGTGGTTGCCGTGCGAGTGAGCGTGGGGAGGATGGCTGGCTTTGTGGGTGTAGTGTGCATGGTGCGCTATGCAGTTTTGCATGTGGTGTTACTAGAGGAGGTGTGGCGGGAGTATAAAGTTCTAAATACGGTCGTCGGCACGTTCCACTCGGTCTCAAATTCGCACCGCGCATCGTCATGAAATTGGCTCAGTTTTTGTTTCAAAGTGAAAACTGCTTGCTATAGTCCACGACTGGCAAATTTTACTTTGTTAAAGTGAGCTGCTGAATATGTAGCGTTTTTGTGGGGACTTTCAAGTGAAATTACAGTTTGTTGGTTATATCCATGATTTTCTTATGGGCGGTCCTGCTGTAATGAGACGTAACTGTAAAGTAGTGCGAACACCCTTAGTTACAGTTGTAATTTGCTCCTGCGGGGTTGAAACATTCTATATTTCACTACACCTCTGTGCAACCTTTCTGGCAGTCGCGGACCGCAGCTGATTGTGCATGTATTTTTTTTATTGCGTCATTTTCCCACAGGACATCAAAATTATGCAAAAGCTATATATAATGGGAACACCTGATATGTAGATATATGAGGAATCACAAATGAAGGAGGGAAAAAAGTGCCGACATGCGGGATGCCAAGATCAGTGGTGCTTCAGAAGGAGGAAGGAATGTGCTGCTATTCAGTGGGTGCCTGTGTCCTCCATGGTTGAAGATAGTAATATACCTTTTTCTCCTGGATTTTTATCAATGCTAGAACTAGCCTTTGCAGCTCGGTGGGTTGTGCATTCGCGAGTGGTACCACGTAATCTATGACCGGAGGCTCCATACTTTGCTCTGGGCTGCCAGAACCCTGCCCGTTATGTCCAAAGCTAAATTTCCGCAAATGATTGGCCCCTTTTGTGGTTATTGCAGCATTTCATCAGCACACAAAGATGTACTGCCCTGGATGCTTCCCTTGTGGATTGGTCTTGCAGTCCTCCTGGCTGTTTGAAGTATTCAGGGTGTTTACACGATTTGCCCTCTCCTCATTCTCTGCCCGTACAGTTTGAGTCCAACTTTGGGGACAGCCGCAAGGAGCGGGATGCACAGATGAAGGTGTTTGAGGAGATGCAGCGCAAGAAGCCCAAGCTGGACGTCAAACAGGTGAGTGTGGCCGGGGACAGATGCAACAGGCATTTGTCGGTTCTTGGGTGTGCTGTCTGATACCTGGCTGGGCTACTGGATGCTCACTGAACTGCAGTGTCTTGTGTGGCGGGCTTAAATGGAAATGTGGCTGTTTGTACGTGTGTGCAGCGTTGGAATTTCAAGCAAGATTTTGTTCAACTCTGTGGTTATTTCATGCAAGGATGACTAATACATTTTGGGGGGCAGCGCATCACCTGCACCCACAGGAACTTTGCTAGTGGTGGGCCCATGCAATGAATATGTCGCGTAGTGGCGACTCTCTGTTCCTAAGCAAAACACGTTTGACGGTTGTCTTAACAAGCTTCAACAGAGTGCCAACATTAGCTTTGAAAGCAAGTGTGCAAACGCATTACACACACCGTGCTGAGAACGGAACTATACCTGACTCGATCAGTACACCCGTAGCAGCTAAGTTGTTGTTGTGTCAAATATCAAGCATTGTCCTTCGCATTTGGAGCTGGTGTTGATGGCATGCATTCACATTTACTTTTCATTGCGTCTTTTCTATTTCTTTTTTAATTCGGAATGAGAAATAGCGACATTCCACTCCTTAGCCGACATGTACTCTTAATGGCCAACTGCACTGAAAATTTTCACCTCTTAGAAACCTTATCTCTATATAGTCTGCCTTTTGAGGCAGTCTATATGGAGATAAGGTTTCTAAAAGGTCAAAATTACGGCTGAAAGATACAAAGTATGACAGCTGAAATACGCGTATGCACAGTGCAAATGCCAAAAAAAAAATTGGCGATTTAGAAAGCGAAATTGAAGAGAGCGCCGCCGTTACGGAAAGGCTGAAGTGACGTTGCAGCCGGCGAGCGGGCAGCCAGCCGGCCAGAGCAAAGCTGCGTGCGACCACTGCACGCTCACAGCAGTGCTAGGAAAAGTGCACTGAGCAGAGCTCAGAACGGTTCCCCTGGCTAGCCGGAGAACCAAGCACTTGGCCGGCCACAATGTCACTTCCCCTTCACGGCTGTTCGCACGATCTGCTAGCGGGTGCAGCCTCATTCGCGATATGGAGCTGTTTTAAATATTTACAATTAACAAGCCATTTCACGGGGCTACCAGTCATGACCCAGTTTCTTTGCTGATACGCACTATGCGTCTAATGTAGATTTTGCCGAGGTGAGATTTGAGTGCAGTAGGAGGCCTTTAAGCGTGTCTGTCTACCATGGGTGCTGGGTAATAGAGGGATACTAGTACCCCTGTCACACGGCAAGTCTGGTGACATTTACAGCTTTAGCTGTGAAGGCCATCTGTTTGGCCGCAAGAATATCGAACGAATGGCATTCTGTGATCGAATGAGTTCGAAAAACACATTTGCATTAGCTTCCGAACTGAATGGGTAGCCTTGACAGCACTAAACAATAAAGTTTAATAACGAACTGCACAGCACTGTGTCTAGAACATAGCGGTGAATCAATATTTTTTCTTTTTTTATGTTTTTTTGTTAATAGAAAAGAAAAACTGTAAACAATACCTTTGCAAAGCTCTACCGTGTTTGCTGTGCTACCTAGATGTGGATTTGGGACTTACTTGTCTCGGCTTGGCTCGGTTCAGTCACCTAAAGCAGAGCTACACCTTTATCATTTCAAGAGTACAATTACTTTGTTCTAAAAATCGAAACGGTAGAGAAACATGTAGACGTGTTTACACTATCCTGCAATTCTGTGAGCTCCCTAATCGTCGCTGCTATCATTATCACATGACATTTACTTCGTTGTGTAGACATGAATGTCTTTCACAGCTAATCTCAGTTGCTTTCGAAGGCAGACAGAAAAAGAGGGCGAAGTTGTGCCCTTGTTGATACTGCTTGTCCCTTTGTCTTGCTCTTTTTATTGCTCTTGTTATTCTCCATATTTGTGTGTATGCTGTGGAGGGAATAGCTTTACCCTTTGTTTTTCAAGAGTATGTTGTCGCCAGACCACTTGGATGACTGCCCACTTTGTATCAATCATAGCTTCCTCTTGGGACTGTCACAAGTAGAGATAAGCATTAGAATTGGTGTGAATGACCATTAATGGAAATGCAGCAACATGAGTATTTGTGAAGCGACTCCTCAGTAGCAGCTCTGTCCCTGAATCATATCCCCCCCCACAAAGTATGTTCAGCAATTCCAAGGTGTCCACTATTGGCGTGCGGCGTTGTCAGTGGCCATTTCTGGTGTGCCTGCAGTCACCTGTAGATTTCATAGCGAGAATTTAGAGGATGTGCTTGGGGCCTGTAAAATGCGCGAAAGGATAAGTGATAATACAGTTGAACCTCGATATAACGAACCTCGATTTAACGAAATTCGCGATATAACGAATTTTTTCAAGTTTTCTAACAAAATTTTGCTAAATGCATGTATTTTTGTCTCGATTTTACGAAGTAATTTTGTGCGGCGCTTTCGATTTAACGAAGTCACGGCAAGAAAGGAAGAACGAAATTCCGGTCGAGGCACGTTTTATTTTGCCTCTCAGGCCCTACATTGAAAAAATTCAGTGCTCAAATTGACTATTGAAGACTCAAATGAAAGAAAAGCGGTGAAATCTACGGTTAACAACAATTAAAAACGAAGAACGAAGCTGCACAAACCGCTAGCGGTCATAGACGGTTTAATAGTGCGGCCACTATTTTGACGTCTCCATCGTTGCCTACGCCAGCGCTCTCTATGCTTAGGCTACCGAAGCCTATTTCAAGCTTTTTTTTTCAACGCGTCATTGCTCACGGTGCTGCTGCTCTAGGTTGTGCTCGCTGATAACCAAATTAATATTTTGTTCGTGCATCGTTAGGTGAGTTTTGTAAGCAGCATGAGCACTCCAAGAGAAAGAAAAGTGTTCCGAACAAGAGCCTGAGGAAGTTCGGTGAAACTGACAGCCACCGAAGTGTGATGGATGCCATCGATGTTCTGCGGAGGCACGCAGGTGCACACGAATGTTAAGACCTTGTTAGCGCTGTCAGCATACGACCGTCACGTAAAGCCCGCCCTGGTCAAGAAACGCCAAGCACTGCTTACGGACTTCTTCACTACGGCTTGAACATCGAGTGCTGGTGGCAATAAATTGCTCTCTTTGAACGTGGTCATCTTCGTTTCACCAGCGTTCATTAGACAGCTGCGGTGCGGAGAAATCAGTTTCGTAAGGGCTCAGTGGGCATAAAAGTAATTGCTTAATCGAATTTGGCCGGAAGAATTTTATTTAATGTAAGCTTTCCGCTTTCCGGAGCACGTAAGTGCTGCTCCACACAGTGAAGCGGTCCGCGTGTACTCCGCTGAACTCGCAATCATGGCTTTATCTCGAGTGTTGTGGTTGCATCACGCGCCTATACTGCAGAGCCTTTGTACATGAAAAAAGTCTTTCGAAAGTTTCATAGCAGCCTTCCGCTGTTGGCCCGCCGCGCCTAGGCCCCTAAGCCTACCACTGAATAGACGAAAAGAGGCGTAACTTCGAACGAGCACCTCGGCGGGGTGAAGTTCACGGGACATGGATGCGGGCGCGGGTTCAATTGACTATAACAGCGGCATTTAGTAGTGACCGAAATGAAAAAACAAAAAGTGGAAACCTAGTCTGCTATCATATTTAATGAGGCGTTGCGGAAAAAGCACCGGTTTTACGATGACACATGAACTACCGTCGGCTATCCGAATTCCATTGCCCAAGTGTTGAAACTCTTAATTCACACAATTTTCGCGGCCAGTTTTAGTACAAATTTCGCTTTAATTGGAGAGGTAACTACATAGCAGTTGTTGCCTGGCGAGGGCCAAAGTGTTAAAACCCCAATAACTGGTTAAATGAACTGTAAAATCGAAACCTCGATTTTACGAAATTCTCGATTTAACGAAATTTGCGGCCCCAAGTACGACTTCGTTATATCGAGGTTTAACTGTATTAGGAACAAATTTGTAGCTAGGTAATCACTAAAGGCGAACCCCGCTACAACAAACTCCGCCGCAACGAAATATTTTCCGATTCCCTGTCAGCTAGCCTTAGAAGTCATTGCAACGAAGTCCTCGCCACAACCTTCAACGAAATTTTCACTCAGTGGGGCTGGGGTGGAACATTTACTTAACGACAAAATAAGCATAACGCCGGCCATTTGTAAATTTTTATACATTCAGGGTGTTAAGTTTGACCAAAAACATGCGCCGTGGGCCCGCACCACTACCCGTAAACAAAAACAAACTCATAGGTGGGCACCATTGTTTGCTGGTGATAACAATGTGGCTGGCCATCTTTACACGAGGCGGAGGTTTTTTTCCAAGCCAGACCTGCAGCCAATCCGTATCCAGTTGAAGTCGCGCTGCGCAAATGTGCCCGACTGCCGGTGAGGCGCTGCGCCATATGTAATGTGCTGTGAGCTGCTGTCATTGCGGTTTTTCTTCTACCAACCTTCAAAGTCAAAAGCAAAAATAATGTTTTTCTGTTTAGTCTTGAACCTGTGTCATCCTTTCTTAATTGTTATCACGCAGTCACGATAAATTAAAGCGTGCGGCTCGCTTGCCAAGGTGAAATGCCCAGTCAGAGGATAAGATAACGGATGGGGCTGCTCCCACGTGCGAGAGGGGGGCTTCCGACAGCCTAGCAGCTATCTGCAAGTAATCAGCTCGGTAGATACGCCTTATTTTACTGCAATATATTTTGCAACTGTATTTCTTTGCACCCCCCCTCCAGTAATGCGCTGTTTATGTGCAGGTAAAAAATAAGAACTAGAGATAACCGTTGAACACAGCGTAATTGCACGTCACTCCTTTTTCTAAACATTGTATTATGCAGTCAGTGATGTGGATAATATACAGGGCTATTTTTGTTGCCGTTCTATGGTATGTTCAGGCAGAATTCGCGCTTCAACAAATTTCCGCTTCAACAAAATTTTTCGCACGTCCCGCCAATTTCGTTGTAGCGGGATTCGACTGTATTGAGGGATAAACAACACATTCGTTGGATAGTGGTACATTGAAGTTTGTTTTTGTGTGCCTGAATGTCACTTCATTTGTGCTTGCAGGCTGCCAACCAGGTCATGCACCAAGTGGAACTCGAGTGAGTCATTTCTGACATTGTAGCATTGTTCTAGGAATGCCTCTCACTTCGCTCAAAAGTATAGCAGTGAAGGAGGACCGTTATTGTGCCCACTTCACTCTGTTGCGTCTGCTTCGTTGTTAAGAGAGTCCCCTTGGGATCCTGGAGCTTAGCAAATCGTTTCACTCAGTACCAATACAGTCCTAACTCGACTGATAACATCTTAGATTTTACTGTAATTTTTTTTTCACTCCTCTCTCATTGAATGTCAGCTGATTCGCAGTTCCTGGTACTGTTTCCAAAACACAGCTTGGAACGAGAGCATTTTGGGCAACACCAGTGTTGACCTTGGGCTGTTCTAGGCCTTGCAAAGCTAGGAAAGCAGTGGAAAACATCTGTGCACTCGACCCCAGATATATCGAGTTCCAAGGGAATCACAAAATAGTTTGATATATCAATAATTCAGTGTATAAAAATTTTTTTTTGCATAGGATTTCCTAGGAAATGTTGGGACTGTTTGATACATGCAATAATTTGATATATCTGGGTTGAATATATCCGGTATTGGCTGTACTTGTCAAGATACATACAGAGAATACACTTCACCTCTGAAATGGTTGTGAGGGCAGGAGGCCTTTATTGTGTTGTCAGATGGTTCATGCGCAATCTTTGTTCTATTAGCCTACGCAGAGTGAAAGACGTGTAAAGCCTTACTCATGGTGCGTGATGTGGTCCATTGAGCTTTAGTTTCCAGTTTGAAGCCTAAATTTCAAGTCTTTGTCAGGCTCTGATTATGGCCATTCTTTAAGGTCAAGCCGGTTCCATCAGAACTCTGATCCCCAAGTGGTCAAAATTAATTCAGAGCCCGCCACTGCAGCATGCCTCATCGTCTGTGTAGTGTTAACGCGTTAAACCCCACAATCAATCAATCAATCAATCAATCTATCATCTGAACTCTGTTATAAAATGGAAATGCAGTCAGCATTGGCTTGTTTCATTCTGTTCCGATGAGTCAAGTTGTTATAAACGAGCAGCAGGTTTCGTCAAGTTTGGCTACAGTATTTATTTTTGGGAGATTCGCTTCTTTCACTGCGCTTGGTGGTTCTATTATTAGCAAGCATTGTGGTTGTTCTGCAGTTTATTTTAAAAATCAGTTATGACCTTCTAGTACAACCAAATTAAATTTCGTTATCATTGTTCTCAACGTCGAGAATTGCTAAGAAATGCCCCCTAAAAAAAGAGGAAGCATTGTAAAGCACAGTGTTGCCATAATTCCGACGCACCTGCTTTTTCATTTTTTAGAAAGTCTTTCAAGATTCGCATTCGTGTTAGAATTGAGTGCCAACCTAAACTGCACTGTGAATTTTTTTTGTTGTTACCGACAGTGCAGAAAACCGTAGCCTCGCATTAGCGCAAGCAATGTGTTGTGATTAGGCAGTGGTCAGGGAGAGCTCTCTTAGCACAGTAGTGGCATCCATAAACGGCTTGCCCCGTAAATAAAACTTTTGCACTTGTTTCCAGTCCTGAAAATCAGGCGTGCTTTTGAATTTGGGGGCAGGTTACATTCGAGCGTAAATGTCTCGCTACCTAATAGTATGGCCTCCTCTGTTAGCCCAAGGGTTGTTTTTGAGTACAGTGATAGACTGCACGGTAGCCTCCAACAATTACGCTTTATATGTTAAAATAACTTTTCTTTTTCGTTTCTAAACAGCCAATTTCTAACTGACAAAATGCCATGAGGGGTTGTGCGAGCTCTGCCGCTAGATGCAATGAATAAAGAACTTTGTACAGTGCATTTTGTCACCATTTCTCATCCTGTTTTTCTCTTTTTCCTTTTCTTTCTTGCTTTCAGCCCGTCCGAGAACCGAGGGAAGAAGAAGACTCGCGGGAAAGAGAAGTCGTCGAAGAAGAAGGGCGGCCTCAACCGCAAGGGCCGGGGTCGGCCGCAAAATGCAAAGTACAAGAAGGGGAAGAAGAAGTGATCGGCCAAGATGCCATCCTCTGTACATTAGGCTACTGCTCCTCCTGCGTGTTGCTATGTGCTGCAATAACAGGCCTCTCAGGGGCATGTTGGGTGGAGAAACAGCGGCTCACCTGCTCTGTCGTGAGATAAAGGAAGGGTGGTCTCTGCTGCACCACTTGAGAGTTGTCTGCTTTTTGAATACTTCTCACAGGCTTCTTGGTGTAGACATTGCTTGAACAGTGGTAAGTTGCTGGAAGCGCCAAGGAAGAGGTTGGACACCTGTGGCTTTCACTGCAGCCAATGAGAAGCTGGAAAACATTTCTTTATTTTAAAATTCTTTTGGCATAAATGTTTTTTCAATGTGTAAAAGTTGCAGAAGTCTCACTCAGAATACGACAACCTTGTGACCTCCCTCTCTGCATTCTCCTTTTGGGAAATGTGTATTGCACGGTCTGTGGCAGTTAAAAATTGATATTCAGCTGCTGGATAAGAATCGTCGCCAACTTTTTTTGCCAAAGCAGGCCATTGTGGTGCTGTTAAGAAAAATCACCTGAATGTCGAATAATTTTGTTAAGATGTGAAATGTTGCAATGTGTTGTCTACTAGTTACACTTCCTTTCAACAGATGGCAGGTGAATCTTCAATTAGCTAAGGTCCCTGAAATTAGGCAGCGCCATCTTTAGATCTCGCCGCCTTTCGCCCTCGCCCGCGCTCCTTTCCTCCTTCGTTTTTTGCCATTTTCTTTTTCGCCGGCGAACGCCGCGCGCCATTGGCGAACGGCCAGTGACGTATACTCGGTTACAACTTAAGAACGGCACCACTTCATGTAGTGTATCACTCCGCCAAAGCACCGGACCCGTGTTGTCAGTGCGCGCGCGTTTTGAAAGGGGTTTGCTATGAACGCGTGATATCGTCTGCCTTGTCTCACGCAGTTTGTTTGTCGTCACTGGAGTCGTGTATAAGCATATTAAGTCCAAAAAATCACGGGAACGGCTCACACCATGTTCAAAATATTCCCAGTAACGCCCTACTTGCGCCGCGCGGAAAAACATCCGGCTACGGTGATAAGGCACAGCGGCAGCTTCTGGTGCCGTTCTTAAGTTGTCACCGAGTATAGTACCTCGTCCCCGCGTTGTTTGTTTTTTCTTCTCTTCGCCGCCACTGTCCATTTAAATTCGCCATTTTAAGCTCAGCTGCCTCGGAGCAGGCCTTATCGAAGCCGCCAGCGTATAACAACCGAAGAGTCAGCTGCTCGTTTCAAACAAGTTTTGCGTCGGCGTCACTTTATGTAGCTTCGCGATGCCGAGTTGTTGTGCCTTTGGCTGCTCGAATAAGGTCAGTGCAGTCGCGGCCAGCTCGGCTGTAGCAAGCTGCAACTTATCAAAGCCCACAGATGAATCAATGTTAGCTGTACAGCATCAAAAGGATTCACAATTGCGCTTGTTAGCGCGCTTCTGGCCTTGGAATACGGTAGTTCTAGAACTGGGCACTACAGCTGAGCGCGTTCTTTAACTGCGCGTTCTTTGTGCGAGCCTGTTCCAGATATGCCCGACAGGGCCTTACTCGAAGTAATTGTAGACGCCAATCGCACGAACATTGCTATGCCACGGACGCACTGTCAAAAATACAGCCGTCTTGGGCGAGGCCAACGAGGAGACCCGAGAACTTTGACCTTGACAGCAGCCTATAACGACGTGAAGGTGACATATATTTTGCAAGAGCGTCAAAGCACCGGAAAGTGCACGGAATAAAGGTGGCATGAATGTCAGTAGCTAATGCGGAACGCATACTGAGCGCTGCCTAATGATCTACAACTAACGCAAAAAACGCGAACGCAAAAAAGCCAGCGCAGCGCTCGAACTGCCGCGAACCAAGGTCACTGCGAACCATGCGCAAGCCCTATGTGCAGCGCTTGCACGACCACAACTTAATCACGCAAATGCAAGAACGGAATTACTGTAACAGAGCAATTTGAAGCGTCCACGTTCGATCCTTTCGCGTTCACGAACTATCCTTAGCATGCCGCACACTGCGCCCGCGGCATCCACCCCACAAATATCCCCTTCTAGACAAAAATATACAACAAAACAGCCTCACTTAATGCGTGTTGGTAAAACGGGGCTCTAGAAATACTATTTATGCTACCGAAGAGCGATTGCGGTGCGAAAACAAGAGCAAACTGCACGAAAAACTGCAGCGAGCGGCCCGAAGCGTTGCGAGGGCGTCTGCTCTGAGGAAGCCAACAAGAATGGCGGCCCCGCCGCGGACATAGAGATCTCTATGCCGCGGAGTTAAAGGGACCGCGGCGCCGCGGGTGAGGGGAGAGAAAAAAGAGGAGGGCAGCGGAGAAGGAGGGAGCAGTTGGCGCTACCTTATAGTAATTTTAGGGACCTTACAATTAGCAGCGCTGAAATTTAATAAGTGGTCTAACACAGGTACTTTAGCTTTGGTGAGGTGACACATGTCATCACCCTTATACAAAAGCAGTACCATTAGCAATTGATCAATTGAACCCAAAAACAGCTGGAAAATCTGGCCACTTTTGAGTATGTGTGCCTGCCGTGCAAACTTTCATGACTATATTTCAGAACTCTTTTTTGTGCTGCACGTGATTGGCACTGCCTACCAACGCACACTGCTTGCGTGCAAATCATTGGCTTGCATGGCAAACTCATCTCATCTGGGGCGCAAAAATCGTACAATGAACTGTTTTATTCACCAGAGAAAATATTTCAGCAATGCGCTGATATCACTGGAATCAAATGAAGTCTGCTCCAAGATATACATAATTATACGGTAAAACCTGGCTCGTACGTTTTCCAAGGAAATGCAAAATAGGAACACCACTCCGGAAAGTATTATCGTTACTTGTGTGTGACTTAAACAGGTACGGTAGGCCAAACTTTCACAACTGCTGCGGAATAACATTATCTAGCATCAGGCTGCGTCTTTAGCTGCTTACCCTGAAAGCCACCCTGACACTGCCCAACCAGCATTTTCTTCGCTATTTCACCATTTGGTTTGCAGGCCCTCCCATTCCCTTGTCTCCTTTCAACAGCCAGGTTGCCTTCCCGGTGTTAATAAGGCCCCACCTCCTTACCATTGGATATGATTTATTAGGAACTACCACCCAAACGTCACCCCTGTTAGCAGTTGCAGGGTTGAGGAATTTGGAAGTCATGTACGTAGTAAGTGGTGGATTCCCTAAAGCTGCCTACAAAATGACATGCCACATATAGTCAAAACAAATGGGGAAAGCTTGCGAAAAGAAAAGTGAGCTTCGATGCAACTTTGGTGCATTATTTAGAGTGTCCCGTTTTGGGGGACCTATGTAATCATTTGCACACCAAATCCACACTGCTTACGTCCCCCGGTGACCTTGTGTTTTAAAAGGGCCCTGCAACGTACCTCTTTCAAACATATGAAATGATTTCGAAGAGTCATCAATAAGTGCGCTCAGGCAGTAGATGAGGAGGCACAAGCAAAAAAATTCCTGCTCTATACATATCAGATTTCCCTTGTTTTACCAGCCTTCGTCGCTGTGCGAGTATTCTTCATATGCTAACACGACGCCTTACGAGCAGTAGCACTACGATTGGCCGGCTACAAATGGGCGGTTCGTTTTCCGGTTTTATGGTTTTTTTAATCGCTGGGGTTAAAATCGGGTGCTATTTTTTGAACTGGTAATCGGGGAGAAATCATTGCGAAGTTCTGTTTTTTTTTTTTTTGTGGGCCGTTAAATCTACTGACTTACTTGGTAATACATTTAGTTTGCTTTAGACGACATCACGAGCTTCTTAACTCAATTGCATTGAAATTTGTGTTTATTTCAAGGAAGTAATTAGGGGGACATCATAGTTGTCTAGAAAATGCTGTCTGAAATACCGTATTTACTCGCGTAATGATCGCACTTTTTTTTTCCCCAAAAAATATGATGCAAATTTAGGGGTGCGATCATTACGCGAGGTAATAATTTTTTCGGGAAAAAAGTTTCTGCGCAGAAAACGCGAGCAAGTTGGAGGTCAGAATTTTTACGGTAGGTCTCGTGAACATAATAAACGTAATCAATAAAAACATAATGAAACTCCACGGACCACCGCCAGCCGCTTTGCAAGGTAACTCAAAATGTAGTGTTTCCATGAATTACGGAACACCCTGGAACGAGTTTGCTGCGAGGTGAAAACAGGTCGACCAGTAAGTGGCTGCTGCTGTCACAGTGCGGGACACGGCTGCCGACGCAGCAAGCTGAGCGCGTTTTCTTCTTTGCCTTGTGAGTACATTATGTGCATTTAGTTCGAGTTTCTTCCGCACCAATAATGAACTCATGCGTGCCGATATCACTAATATCGGCAAGCCTGCGGCAATGACGTGGCCATATCCGCTTTGAAAGAGGAAGAAACATAGGTGAGCACGACCATCGTCAGCTGGACTTCGCACACACACGGCATGCGGCTGCGGCAAGTTCAGGGTGCCATCATTGCGGAGAAAAAAAAAATCTTATTTTGACGACGAACTTCGATCAGGGGGGTGATCATTACGCGAGTCATTTGTTTGTCATTTGTTTTGATGTCAGTAATGAGTCAGTAAACATGACAGTAAAGAGCATTGATAACTTCTAAAAAATGGAACATTTTGTTCACGAAAAGGTGGTCGCAGATTTTTCATTCATCCTTGTTTACATGCATTATCATCTGCTTGCGCGACATGTCGGTCTTCGATCGAGACCCGTCTCATCGCTGAACGTATCTCAACTGGGAAAAAGTTCTCTGGACAACATAGCTTCCATTAGCTAGGCCCAACTATGCCAGTGCAGCGTTTGCCAGCCTGAGGCAGCGAGATGTAGAGTCATGCCAATACTCAATCAGTTCGGAAGCTGAAGCTGTGTTTGTGGGGCTTGCTTCCAGCAAGTATACTGGTTAAGAACGGCGGACCGTCAGCGCAAAATTGTGCAGATTGCTACTTTGAAAAGGTCCATTCGGGGACAAATCAGGTTTAACCTGATTCTTCTGAAGCATGCTTGGGGTATAAGAATCAGGAAAAATCAGGTTTCGCCTGAAAACGAACAACCATAGTCATAAATTGAGCAATTAATAAGCACAACAGCACAGTGTGAGTGGCCATATAACTGCACCGTTGAGCATAATAGTTGCAAGGCTTACTTCCAGCCACGAGGATTGTTTCGCTGCTCCAAGCGCCAATTAAACGAACATGCCTGTGTGTTTAAACTTTTCTTGCACTTCAATTCTAATAAATTTGTCTATTTGATGTAAAACTATCCACCGTCCTCGCTGTTACTGAGCATTGCTTCGTGAGTGTGGCTTCAGTGCTTAAAACAGCAATATGAATAAAGTAAGCTATTAAGTTCATTCGATGTTCTGGTGACTATTTTATTGCTAATGGGGACCTAAAGCTATTTTTAGTATGTCAAAGCACTTGTTCAGTGTGATACATAACAAGGTCTGTTATCTGGAGCCAAGAAACATGGGAGCCAAGTAGGACATCTCCAAGCTTATCTCACAGAAGTCAAAATGTTCTTAACCCTCATCTGTGATGTTTCAGCTGGCTCTATTTGATGCCTGATAGCACAAATACCGTGTCACTGCTACTGACTGGCTTACTTAAGAACAAATGTATTTGATAAGTCCCTTTAGAAGATGACAGCAACATCTTCCTGATATTATAAATGTGCCTCTTATGCTTTCATTTATTTTATGTGTTATAGTTAGGATTGCAGCTTTGTATATACAGGGCCTGTGCCACGCAAATGATCGAGCCGCATTACTTAGCAAAAAACAGCAGGAAGTTAGTAAAAAAAAATTCCCACGCATTTCCCCGAGGGGGAGAATGTGAAAGTGCGAATGCACGGCTGTCGGCCCGCTTGCGGCGCTTGCGCTCGGCCCCCGCAGCCCACCGCCTCGCCGCCTTCTCTTCCATCTCTTCCATCGGGTTTGTAGTATCACGTGTACACCACGCAGTTATCAAGCCGCTATAACGCCGCTGAGTCGCCAACGCACGCCGCTGACGACGTAGTTTGAATGCGTTAAAGATATAAGGCGCGTTACTGACACCGATATCAGCGTCGCGTCCGTGGCTTATTCGGTAGAGCGTCTGCGGCCCGCAAAGTCCTCGGATCGAAACCTGGCGCCGGATGCTGTTTCTTTTTTAAATATAGAGGAGCACTGCGGACGCCGCCGCCGCCGCCGCCGGCGGTGGATGGTTTGGGGTCGCTTATAAAGTGCATTCGCACTTAAAAGTTTGGCAACGAGAGGTTGGCAGTTTTCTCACTAGTATCATGGTTGTTGACCACGGAATATAACGAACGTGTACAGCAGGTGCAGCAGTCGCCTGACTACTACACTTGCGTTAATTCATGCCAGGTGACTGCATTCTCTGCCCCAAATGTTTGTATCAAGAACCACCTTCACCTGATTTTTTGTGGTGTTCTATATAGCATGTGTAAAGAAAGCAACAGAAAGGATTCAACGCATAAACCTTTTTTGATTTTACATAAGCTCCGATTGGATCGTTCTTCGTGGAGTCCTCGCTCCCATTTCATTTGAAACAACTCTTACGCACGTAGCAAGGGTATTGCAATTGCCGACGCCCTGAAAATTGCACCATAAGGTTGGCTCTTGGTTGTTTTAATGCTCCCTCTTTTCCATGAACTATATGGATGGGTCTGTAATCAGACTCAGTGCTGAAAAGCAGGATCATCTGTTTCGCTGATTTTTGGTACTCTCTAACTGCACTGCCTAGTTGTCCACTCTCGTCTCATGAAGTGGGACAGAAAGAAATATACTAAAATGTCTGCGATATATACCCGATTGGAGATATTTACGGTGCCCAGGGGGGTAGTGATGTATAGGGGCGTTAGGCTGGGCAGGGTAGGTAATGGGCGGGGTGTGGAATTGTGTCTATGACTCCCAGTCATGTCATTCCGCCCCTCTTCATGTGCCGTCTGACTCCGAGGCCGTATTACGGCCACCTGTGCCTATGGAGCCTATTGTTTCAGCGACACCGCATGGCCACTTGACCGCTCTTTCGACGCCCTCGGCCGCACCGCCTTTCCATTCAACGTGGCGCCCGGCCTCACCCGGCACCCGGCCTCACACAGACCACAGCAGCACAGCATAGAATCGAAACGGACGAGTCCACCGTAATTCGCCGCCGAGCGTACCGTCTCTTATCGTCCGAGCGGAAAGTAATACAAGACAATGTGGCTGATATGCTCAAGAAAAAAGTTAATCGACCGTCAACGATTTTGTGGTTTTCGCCCATTGTTCTGGTTCGGAAAAACGATGGTTCGGTGAGGTTCTGTGTTGATTACCGGGCTCTAAATAGGATGCAACAAGGTCGAGAACTGGGCCAGTTGGTATACATTCATTCTGAGGGGGCAGCGCAAACTGACAGGACAAAGGGAGGACACAACACGAGCACATAACATGTGCTGAAGAAGTTGCTGACTTCGTGTTGCGCAACATCATCCTGCGGCATGGAGCCCCTCGAGTTCTGTTGAGCGACCGTGGCAGTACCTTTCTTTCGCACATACTCGCTGAAGTTCTTCAAGCCGCCACTACTGTGCACAAAGCCTGTTCCAGCTACCATCCACAAGCAAATGGCATCACCGAACGTTTCCATCGCACTCTGTCCGATATGATCTCCATGTACATCAACCACGACCACAGCAATTGGAACTTCATTCTACCATTCGTCAGTTTCGCATATAACTCTGCAGTCCAGCGCACCTCCGGCTACTCACCCTTCTTTCTGGTTTTTGGCCGACAGCCCTCTTTTGCCATAGACACATTTTTTTCTCTACTCCTGTTCCTGTTACTTCGCCGTTTCACGAACAGTTCGCTTTGCGCATAGCGCGCTGCCGATGCATGTCCAAAGACCGCACGGAATCTCGTCACCAAGAACGGAAGGCACGGTATGATGCAACCCATCGCTTCGTCCAATTCTCCGAAGGAGTCGAGGTGCTCCTGTGGACGCCTGCACGCACGCCTGGACTTTGTGAAAATTTCTTACACCGTTACATTGGTCCTTACGTTGTCATCCGACATACCTCTCCAGTCAACTATTGTGTGACCCCAGTTGGCACTTCAATCGATCGTAGGCATATCGTAGGCGTCGTGGAACAGAGATAGACCACGTATCCCGCTTAAAATTCTTTCAACTTCCACAGCTGTAATCCTTCCCGGCCAGGAGGCCGCCTTCAACGGAGGGGGAAACATGTGAGCATAAAGACGTTATTGCCGGACATTATGCCCGAACGCAACATCACCACCAGTGTCAGTTTCAGTTTCAGTTTCCATTTACTGTTTCAGTTGAAATGGTACAGCGCATAAATAACTCTAGGAAGTCCCATAGTCATAGACTGGGGAGGGACCTCCTACCAACAAGTACGAACGAAAAGTACACCTAACGCGGTTAACAGCAGTAACAATCCTAAAAAAATACGAACATGATTACACAATCAAGCCAAATATTGTTACTAAAAATCAAAAGTATTATACAAAAAGGCAATTAAAGAGGGATATTTATCTACATACGACATATACAGTAATACCTCGTTAACTCGAAGTCGTAAAAACCAGGGAAAATTTCGAGATAAACGGATTTTCGAGATAAGCAAAGTTGCGCTAATCGCCGCGAAAAATGAGCGCTCTTCAGAAAAATCACTACTACTTACCGGCTCTTCAGCGGCAGTTTTTAATCTTTCTTCTCGTGCAGGTTTCAAAGAGAAAAAAATAACATACAAGAGACTTTAACCGGCTGGGTTTTGCCGCACTGCCATTTTATTTAGCAGAGAAAAACTGCCTAATGCTCGTCTGCTTTGCGGTCGTACTCGGGCCTAGGAAGGCGTCCTCCAGCTGCTTGACGCATCGCAGCAGTCGATCTTCCCCGCCGCTGCACTCGACCTTATTTCGAAGCAAGCGCAGCAAATTTCTCGTCTCAGAAGATGGCGGCACCTCTGAGGTGGTTCGTCATCGCCGTCGTCTCCGTCGTCCCCTACGTTAGTGGCCGTTTGAACGATTTCGGCGTCCGTCATTTCTCCGGTCACCGCCACATCCTGCTCACACAGCGCGTACTCCAGAAAAGTCACGTCATTTTCGGCGGCACCGTTACCTGTAAGCTTGATGACCTCTTGACAAAGTTCCTCACAGTCTGTGAAGTCGCGCGACTTCATTGCGCGAATCTTGCAGCATCGCGCGAATCTTCTGAAATGGTCCGGCAGCGGATTTTTCGTTCCACTCCCAGTCAAGATTTCGAGTTATCCGCAATCCGACCCAAAAATACTTCGAGATAAAGGGAAAAATATACATGGGACGTATAGGAAAATGTTCGGTGCCGCGGAAAATTTCGATTTAGCCGATTTTTCGAGATATGCGAGTTCGAGTTAACGAGGTATTACTGTACAAGTACATAATAACAATCGTTATGCCAAAATGATCCGGCGAAGCTGCCTCTTAAAAAATGAATTGAAGGAGATTATTTAATGGTTGGGAGTATTGAATTCCAGAATGAAGTCGCCAAACAGTTGGCAGTTAGTTTGCCGTAGTTAGTCCTACATTTTGGTAAAAGATAATTGTTGTGGTGTGAGAATCCAGTGTCATCAAAATGCGGGTTTTGATCTTTAGATATTAACGAAATGGGTAAGTTTCCTTAACAAAATTTATAAGTTAGGACGCAAAGAGAATATTTATTTAAATAACCAATTGACAAAATATTAAATCTGCGGAGTAACGTGAACGCATCAGATGAAAAATGGCTGTAAGTGATTATTCTTAAAGCTTGGTTTTGTGTGTGCTGTAAAGGTGCCAAGTGAGTTTGATATGTGTTTCCCCAAGAAGAAATGCAATATGAAATATGGCTGTGAAGGAATGCATAGTAAAGTGAGACCGATACGCGTTCATTAAAATAGGGACGGACTCAAATTAGTATTCTCAGGCCATAGGCCGTTTTATGGGTTAATAAATATATGTGACTGGTGAATTTCAAATGCCTGTCGAGTTCAACGCCTAGAAATGTGGCATGGTCTGTAGCATGAAGCAACTTTGGCCCAAGGCTTATGAAGGCTTTCCCGGAACAGTTTCAAGCGGGGATAAAAAAATCACGAAGTGTGATTTAGTGCCATTAGTAGTTAACATATTATCACTGCACCATTTAACCACTTTAGCGGCATCAGCATTGAGGTGAGAAATCAGGGAATCCAAACATGTGTTAGAAGAATAAATTGTCGTGTCATCAGCGTACAAAATACAACTCGAATGTTTCATTTGGTCTGGATTGTATGCAAAAAATAAAATGGGTCCCAAAATTGAACCTTGTGGTACTCCAATGTTGGTCAGTCTAGTACAAGAATGAGTAGCAGAAATAGAGACCACGTGCTTTCGATCACGTAAGTAATTGCGTATTAGGGAAAGCGCTGGACCACATACACATAACGCATTTAATTTAGCAAAACGTATGTCGTGATTTAAAGAATCGAATGCTTTAGAAAAATCAATAAACAGGGCACCGGCAAATTTACTTTCGTCAATGGCTGTTTTAAGATGATCAGTTATATTAAAGGAGTACTGACACGAAATTTCAAAGCTGTGTTAACTATGTAAAACGCTTCCTTTTTATCAGAGATATCTCCCAGCAAGTTTCAACAGCAACAGTTCAGCGAAACATATTTAAAATCCATTTTAATCTTCGCCCGCACGAGAAAGCCCAGAGCTGGCCGACATGACATCATGTGCTACTTGCCTCAAACTGCCGACGTCGGGGCTCCCGTGACAAAGCCGACGCGCTGGCTGTGATTGGCGCGCGCTGCTCGGGCGTGTGTACACGTCATGGTTTTGGGACTGACGTCATGCTGCCCGGGCCTGTGGGGACGGCGAAGACCTCGGCCGGTCTGGGCGCGCGCGTGCGCTCGCTCGCGCGCGCTTCCAGAGAGGCAGCGATGCGGCAAGAATGGTGACGTCATGTGATACATCCTGTTATGGCGGCCGCTCGGCGTTTTTCAGTCGAAACCGAAACTGGCACGAATAAACGACGCCGTAAATGAATGTTTACGCTTCGTTGGACCGTCTCATCTGTCATTCTATGATTAGTGGGCTGGTAGGCACGCATAGCAGCGAAAAAAACGTAACACGAAAATTTCGTGTCAGTACTCCTTAACGAGAGCTAATTCATAGAGTAACTAGGTCAAAAGCCAACTTGATTAGATGACAGAATACTAAATTTTGTGAAATGGCAGGTTAAACTACTAACAAACAGTTTTTCAATAACTTTGCTGAAGAACGACAAAATAGCAATTGGGCGATAGTTTAATAATGATGTCTGGCAACCCTTTTTGAAAACAGAAATAATTTTGGCTATCTTTAGGCAACTAGGAAAAACGCCAGTTTTGAAAACTAAGTTTATTATGTGTGAAAGCGCGTTACTGATAAGATGTGCTATAAGCTGTATAAGAGAAGAATTAAAGTTGTCTAAGCCAGCACCTGTATTTTTTAGACTGAGGATGGTCACGCGCACTTCATCTCGGGAAACTGGTCTCAGAAAGAAACTGTGTTGCAGACGATGATAAGCGTTGGCAGTTGGAAGCGAAAAATGTGGCTGATCAGGACAGAAGGAAGCTAGGAAGGCATTGGCAATGGCAGACGGATTATTTAACATTTGCTCACCAACCTGAATTGCAGTTATAGGGGGGTTTGACGGTGCCTTATTTAAAAATTCGTTAATTATTTTCCACTGTTTTTTTGAATCGTTGCCAGCATGGCCATCATCACTTGCACTGTGGGCACAGAGGGTGTGTTTCCCGGTTAGTAATATCCATGCACCCATCGCCATTATCATCTGTAAATTATCATCATCATCTCCTCGCTCGACTCAGGACGAAGGTCTGGGCTCGGCGACCGAACAAAGGAGGTCTTCTTGCGAAGCGCCGTCTCTCAGTATGTATATGTATACATATAGTTCAGACAAAACGTTTTATGTCTATGAGGCAGTGTTGTACGGAACGACGTCCAAGGAACGGCGTTCCTGGAACTAGTTCCTTATTGCAGGAATGAAGTAACGGCACCGTTCCATTAATAGTAGGTGGAACTGTAACGGTAACTCGTTAAGTTTATGAAGGAACGGCAGGAACGGCGTTCCTTCTGCAAACGTTACATCGCTACGATTTGGCTGTTTTTGATACCAATGCTCGAGTACAAAAATCCACAAGTTGGTACTGTTTCTCTTCCTATAAGCTGGTCAATGGAACTCCCCCGGAGTACGTCACGCGGCGCCATGACGTCACGGCGACGCACGTGCTTGGTGTGGGCGGGGGGGTTGTTGGCAAAACATTCGGACCGCAACGCGGCGCGTATGCAGTGAGGCAGCATTAGATGCGCCCAAAAGTGGAGTTTGTGTTTCTGTGTTGGCTTTTTTGATTCCGTCGGGCTGCTGTGCTCTCGGTTACGCAAATAGTGCGAACAAAATCAGAGGCATGAGGCTCTTCCGCGTCCCCAAAGAGGTAAATTCGGCGGGTATTGTGCATGGATGCGTGCAATGCGCCGAATAGGCTGGCAGCCAAAGCAGCGATATGGTCTGCTCTTACTCAGAGCAACTTCTCCCATTCTCGAAATTCTGCGGTTCTTCACAGCGCAGTCATACCGTCCACACTGGCAGTCCGCGCTGATTAATTCCATGAAACGATGCCGTTTATCAACCACCCGCTATCATGCAGCACCAGCAGAAATTTGGCCCAGTGAAATAGTGCCGGGGGAAAGGGTGGGCTCAGGGAAATTTGCTTGCTGCGAAATATTGTCATGTGTTGGCGTGGTAAAGTACTGTATTGAAAAGACAATGAATGCCTAACCTGCTTAGGCGATCTGTTAAAGACGAACGAAATTCTTTCCTTGTAAGTGCAATAAATTTTTACCTTGATCAATTATATTATGCCGTGAGGATGCGGCAAAGCAGATATGCTTGCCGTGCTAACATGTAGTATCGTGCCTTAGGCGCGAGATGGGCCGCTCACGTGTCTCGAAAAAACTCGAAAAATCTGTTTGCCCTGAGCGAACGGACTCAGTGAATGTGTTCTTTTGTTGCGGCCTGCCGACGCTGGCGTATGCAGCGGGCTACGCTAACTTTAACAATCATCAAATAATGACTACCGATAATTATTTCAGTCCCGATGTCGCAAGCTGCACGCACTAACCATATGCGGCTGCTATGTTAATGTCACAATGACGGTGAACGATTTCGCGATTTCAGTGGGAAACAATAACAATAATCGCGGTATTTTTGCGGAATAATTTTTGGCTTTTGCTCTTTATATTTTTGTTTCGTTGCTGCTTTTTTTACTTTGTAATAGTTTAATGCTTTACCTTTCCTTTTCCCCCTCGACATGAAATCGTGTGTACGCCACAGCCTCGGGGCGACGGAAAGAGACCAAGGACAGGGAACGTATACGCTGCCTGAGGCACCAGCGCGCTCACCTTAAGCGGACCTCAAAAACAACAATGAGCTTCTTGGTATGTGTCCGAACACAACGCATCTTAAAAAAAAAAACATTCGTGAAAGGCATCGCAACACTAACAACCTTCAGAATGACTCGTTTAGGCTGTTCTGTCGCGCACTGATGATTCGAAAGCGTCACTCGTCAGTTGACGGTACGGTACACGAAAGTGTTGTGCAGAAAGCTACATTGAGGTGCGACACATCACAAGGAGCATCACCAGAACACATCACCAGGAGCATCCTGTTTTTCCTGTCGGTATACCTGCACCTGTCGAGGTTGTGTGGCAGAGGTTTACTTTCCTCACAACGTGCGGGTTTTAAACAGAGATGGGGTGAGATTTCTGCATGCCATATGTGGTTGAGACGTCATCAATGTGAAACATCTGTCGATTTAAGGTAGCGTAACGGCAAATATAGAATAAATATGGGAGAGGCAATGAAAGCAACACAACCTGAATTTGGGCAAAACCAACGTTCTTGGCTCGATTAACCGGCTTTAGTCGAACAAGGATACTTTTTACTGCCTTGGCTTCGGGGCCAATTTTTCCGGGACCATTTTTTCCTACCTTGGATTTGGAACCAATTTTTCCGGGACCATTTTTTCCTACCTTGGATTTGGGACCATTTTTTCCAGAACCATTTCTACCTACACCCGTGTTGCACCTATAATTATCACAGTGTTTAAAGGCGCAATAAAAAACGCGGACACTAGAAGAAAAAACGAGCAAGACAAACGGAGCGCTTCGTTTGTCTTGCTCCTTTTGTTCTGATGGGGTACGCGTTTTTTTTTTTCGCCTTTAAACCCTGTGATCATGTCGAACCAACTGGCCCACATCAAGCTGTTGCACCTATAATAGACGAGGACCAAAGTCGCAGTTAGACATGTCTGGATTTTGTCCGGTGCTCCCTGAAAAAACTGGTTTCTTTGGATTCTACTTGTGTCCAAATAATCTGCTGCCAGTGGTGTTCATATCCATATAATATACGTAGTTAGTCGTGAGTTTTAAATTTCTCACTTTATTTCGCCTCAAGATTATCCGACACCATATTTTAATTAAAAAAAAATGAAATGTAACGTTGATGTAACGACACGTTCCAATGTTCGAAGTGGAACTGGAACGCGTTCCTTTCGCAACAAAGAACTCGTTTCAAAATTGGGAAGAAACGAGGAACGAGCTTCCGTTTCTCTTTTAGAGGAACGCGTGCAACACTGCTATGAGGTTAACACACGATTGAGTAGTCACAGGGAAGATTATAACAAGATGTATCCTAACGTTTCGACCGGGGACAGCTTTTTCTCATGCATATCATGAATAGGCATTTTATAGTACAGTGGCTCTAAATTTTCAGTGTCAAATAAGTTTGATTCGAGGAGTGCCATTAAATTTTTAGTGTAGTTAGGTCTAGTGGGACGTCAATAAGAACTCAAATTGGACCTATCTATGCCAATATCTTTATGGTTAGCCTGGAATCAAACTTTCTTGACACTCAGAATTTAAATCCACTATACTATACAAAATGTATAGTCACTATACAAAATCTATAGTGACAGCATCTTCATGATCTCGCAGCAGGGTGAAGCGAAAGTCCTAACCTTCATTCAGGCACATAACCCAGGACCTCCTTGCATTTGCCTTGATTATTCCTTCTATAAATACAGTGTAAACTTTCTGGACGCTACCGTTACAACTTACCAGGGCCGGTTTAAGACTAAACTCTATCGAAAATCGAAATACAGGCGGCAGCATTTGCATTTCCAAAGTAGCCACCTTAGGCACTGCAAGACAACAATACTACCTTGTAGTTAAGCCCACCGCTTCAGCAGAATTTTCACAAACCAAGCCGATCTTGATTTCAACTGTCGAGAGTGTAAGACCACCCTATTGCATAAAAAATGCCTGGAACAAGTTATCGACGGCGATATTATGCGTGCGAATTGATTAGAACTTGACGAAATCCTTATGAAAAAAGCCCGGAAGGTTAAAGGAGCCATGAAGAGAAAACAAAAGTTTGTTTTATTCGAAAGATTAGGTGTTTCATAGTACCCCAAGCGCTTTCCCGGAAGCAAATGATGCTTTATTCACTGAGAAATAAGGCAATGTAAGCCAAAATTTTAAATCTCCCGCTAAAATTAAACATTCCGTGACGTGTACAATGGCGTCATAGAGCCGGTCCATGAAACAGATACTTAGTATGTCGACTCCATATAGCACCCACACGCGGGAGTCGATCGAGACGGCGGCCATTTTAAAAATACTAGTAAAACCTAGTGCACCCGCAGCCCTAGTCATGGAATCGCCTGATCCGGAGAACAAAACTCGCCGAGGAGCTCGGGCTTGCATTTAACAACCTCACACCACTAAAACGCTCAATGCTTCTAAGTGCACGAGCGGCAAGAGTTGTGGGATACGCGGTGGACGGGAAAGCGACCATTCCGCGATAGCCACAACAGACGAACGCCCAGCCGTCGGCACCGCTGCCTCGTCAGCCCCGTCGCGACGGACGAATATAGACTGGTACGTATGTGCCGTATTTTGATTACGGTTAAAAATAGTTCAATTTCAGTAGCAGTATCACTTATGCCAGTTGGCCGGTGTCGTGTATGGAAAGCCGTTCGCGCGAGCTCTCTGCTTCGACCAGAAAGATACGAGCGTCAATGCGCGGTGTTTACGGCATTTTTTTCCCCAAGGTCAGAGCGATTTGACGAAGTCGGCAACGAGCGCCAGCATGTCCCAGGAGTGAGCTAACGTAAGGGTCCCTGCCGTAATCACTTCCTCGAAAATGAAGCGAGCACACTCGTACTTCCTTTATCTCTCTTTCTCCTCCGTTTGCAAAGTTCACAAAACGTAGCCACTTGCTTCGCCTAGGTTCGTCGTTCAGCAGCACATGAAAGGAGATCTCCTCACCGGCGGGGATGTCGCACTCCCTCGACGATTTGTCCGTACTACATGGGCATTTCAAAACGCAGCAACGAAATTTCATTGTAAAGTACTCAAACAAACTGAAGTTTTCAGTGGTTGTAAACTGGAAACGAGCTCGTAACGACAGCAGCAAGCCAACACCATTCGAAACTTACGCGACGACTGGCACTATCTCGTCGCTTCTTGCTGTTCCTTAATCCCCTCGTTTCTATTTTTACCTTTGCTGGTTGGCGATATGACGGCCAACCTCCTGTGAAGGGATTACGATACGAAGCAAGGTCGCGGCTGTGCGTGCTGGAACGGTTCGTTGGCCCCGAAGAGCCTCGAACCCGAAAATTCGTCTGCGCGACGGCGAGATGTCGAGCTCGGCCGGCGCTAGTTTCGTACGCATTGGCGCACACGCTTGCGTGTTCGTTCGGACCTTCAACCGTTTACTCCACCGTTCTTTGTCATAAAAAGAATGTGCAGTATGTTTCACGGGCATTTAGCTCGCTATGCAAACTGTAAGCCCTGCCTAACATGCGTTTGCTTTTGCCGGCCTCCGCCAATCGCAGAGCATTCCCAAGTGACATCACAGGTTCTGTTGCGGAAAATGAGCTGGTGGGTCGCATGGTCATTTCCTTTTTTCCTAATTATGTAGCTTATTTGAGCGAAGTTTGCGTTATAAGTGGTGTCGTTATGGTTCTAACGAGGCAATCTTTCGAATGAACCAAACTTGTGTTTTCTCTTCATGGCTCCTTTAATCCGGAAAGTAACCTAATTTTAACCCACTCAGCCTCCACTCCAAGATCAGAACATCAGAATATCCTTATTCAAAGTCAGCGCTTAGAAAGCATATTTCCCAAACCACCACATGTCCAACAAAGCATTAAGAGTCTAGGCGACTTTCTAACTAACTCCCGTATCAGCCAACCACAAAGCCCTTGTTGCATACTCTAATAAACCTCGATGCCCAGAAATGACCACGTATGCCCGCAAATCACCAGGAAAGACTACGAAAGTATGACCACGAAAGTATGCCTACAAATGACCATGACGCAGCGTGCCCCCCGCAGGGCTTTAGACGGGTATGTAAATATAAAGGGTAAGTTTAACTGTGACTCCGCTGCTGTCGTGCACCTTTTCGAGTGCACTATTTGTTGGCAACAATACATCGTCCAAACAGATACGCCCTTTCGTATGAGGTTCAATATTGACCACGCTCTTGACAAAAAAGTTCTTCGTGCGGAAAAGCAGCTGTTGATATAGCGGAGAATCGTGGTTTTCCAAACAGACACGATTTCCTCCGCAGTTGTGGTCTTCCCAGCCATTGATAGCTATATTAAAGGGATTATGCAACACTTACCATCGACTACTCGGAATGTATTTTGGGGTAAAGTCTATTGTCCCAGCAATCTCCTCCCGCAAGAATTATGAAAATCCGTTCACTATCACCGAAACTACGCGCGATGAAAAATCGCGCATAAATGTTCCCTCTCAACTCAACCGCGGGCAACGCGACGAAAGCTGCGCGCTCTCTCCCGGAGAGGGGGGCGGCGCGAGTCGTTCTGTTCGGCGGCCTTCGATATGTCACAGGCCGGGGAGTTTCGTCCTTTTCCCCGCAACGTAGACGGGTCTATTTCCGGTCTGGTGCCACAAAAAAGCAGGCATAATGGCCTGCTCGCAAGCAAGCGCTCAGGCTGGTAAGGCGTTTTTGGAGCAATAAACGTGTGTTGTCGAGTGGGCTCGTTGAAAGTGGAATATTTAGTTCGTCACTCAAACTCCGCGCGCACTCAAAACAAAAGAAACACCAAAAGCATGCGGACAGGTTCAGACATAGAAGAGGTTCATATATAGCGCCGACGGCGGCTGATCGTCACAGGAAACGCCAGAATTTATCCGCGAAGTTGACCGGCGACAGCCAGTAGGACAGCCAGGACAGCCATGGCCCGATTGACGTCGCAGAGGCCATGCCAGGGGTCCATAATGAGGAGAATTGAAGAGAGAGCGGTTGGTTTTTCCGCGTCTTTTAAGGCGATTTGCGCGCTTACCGCTTCACGTGCACGTGTAATATTTGGCTCGGGTGTTCCTGAAAGTCTAACCTAAACGTGGCGCAGGTTTACTTGCACTGCACGAAGAGTGTTGCAGGGTCCCTTTAAGGCAGCCACGGGGAACAATGCCGTAGATACATGGCACAGTCGCTTTTTGAATGTTACGGGCCCGTCGCATACAGGTTTCAGTCGATTCCGAAGCCACCAGCAGCAAGAGCACGAACCTACTAAAAATATACCTGCTGCGAAACCAGAAGCCACAAATCTGTAAAGGAGTGTCGGTGATATCGGAGGTTTCTTTTAGCTCTTGAAGTGTGTTTCAAATTATTAATGAAATTAATTGAAACACACTTGTAACCCATTGTCTTGTAATTGAATGTGTAACACATGGTCTGAAAGCATCCAGAAGATGGTGAGGAAAACTCGTCAAGAATTTTGATGCAACCCTCATTCATGGCAATTTTCAATGAAAAGGGGTCCCACCGATTCGATTAAACGGCTTCGACGAAACAGCGTTCGAAAAAACGGCGTTCGATGAACTGTCCTGGAGATTCATGAGTTTAGGTCAGCTTCGCTTTGTATCAATGTAAGTTACGGTAAACTAACTTGCTTATCGCTCGGTTAAAATTGGCGACATCATTATGTTGAGGTTTCTATTTGACCGATCAACCAAGAATTATAGCGGTCAAAGGAAAATATCACTAAGCGAATAAAAGAAATTTGCTATCAGTTAACGGAGTCCTTAACCGCGCAAGGCAGTTTTCATTTTTATGACAACACTCGGCGATACAGCATGAATGCGTGCAAGTAAAAAAAGAGAGAGATCAAGAAAACCTGAATGAGAATTCTCTCCGGGAGTTTGGAAAAGAGTTTCATTACGCTGCATGGCATTTAGGTATCTAGACGATTGCTCTAGCACTTCAATAGATCGAATTCTAGGTTATTCGAAGAGTGCTGCACATTGAGGATGGCAAATTATCAGTGGCGTTAAATTTCATATGTGCTTCATTGAAGTATATGGCCCAGCACTTCTGAGGACTGATAAAACAGTTGTGGATTTTTTGCAGGCCCTATATGGTTTGGCTTCATGATGGATTCAAAGCTGCCGCTGCGCCAGCTTGGCTTTTTCTCGTTGGCGGTGTTGGGATGTCTGCTTCTCGGCAAGCTCACCAATGTCAGGCTAGACGGAACCTACCCTGTGATATCGAAGCAAGAATCCCATCCTGTCCGGAGTAAGGATACCAGTGGAGGAAGAGCGGCAGCTCATAATTTAGAAAGGTATGCTGAATGCCCATATTTTGTTCCAGGTCACTCTCCGGATTCATGTACGCCCTGATATGATTAAATGAGAGTATTTTTCACAGTGGAAGTTTGCGTCCGGCATTCGTTATTAAAGGAGCCATGAAGAGAAAATGCAAGTTGGTTTTATTCGAAAGATTTCGTGTTTTATAGTGCCCCCAGCGCTTGTCCGGATACAAACGGTGCTTTATTCACTGAGAAATTGAACAATTTAGGTTAAAATTTTGATTTTCCCGCTCAATCGTGCGTTTTCGTGGTCCCAAATGACATCACAGGAACCGACCGCTCTGCAGCCTAGAGTACCTTCATTCACGCATCCGCCGTACAGGGTAGAGACACGTATACGCTGGCGCCGCCATTTTCGGTTGCTCGCTCGCCGTCGAAGCAAGTCAGTGTGTCAAAACCGCGCTAAAATTATCGCCGCAACGCGGTTTACTGAAGAAGTTTGAATCATATTGTCTGTTTCGCGTTGCTAGGTCTCGTGGGAAACGAAAAGAATAACGCGTTGAGCCCGTTGGCCGAATAGACCTTTCCAGAAACTGCAGTGCCGCTCTTTCCCCTGGCGGGCCCGCGCAAGGCGTCATGGGAACTGCGTGCGCGGGCGGTGCGAGCGGCGACGGCGGCGACGGGGTGCATGGTCGCGCCGCGCACCGCGTGCGCGGAGCGAGCCCGTCAAAGGGCAAAGTTTAAGTACAGTGAAATGCTGTGCTTTCAAAGTTATGTCGCGCATCAAATAAAGCATCTTTAAACCATAGAACCCAAAATAAGAAATAAACTCCCCGTCCTTCTGAAACTGCCGGCACCGTATGAGAACCTTTCGTCGACTGCTAGCAACGTCGTCTGCTAGCTTGCAGAGTGGAACCAGCTGCTGCCAGTTGAAAAGCGTCTTCGCGCTTCTGGCTGCCCGCGGGACAAGGGAAATTCCTCAACACGAGTAAATAGAAAACAAATATGGCACTTGAGAGCTACCCGAGAAAAATACAAATAACCAGCTCTTGCTTCCGGCAGCCCGCGGGGAGCCGAGTGGGAAAACGAAGAAGCCCATATCATGTGCATACGCTATTCGTGATGCATTTCCGCGTGTGCAAAGCTACACTCGTTACAAGCCCATATCATGTGCATACGCTATTCGTGATGCATTTCCGCGTGTGCAAAGCTACACTCGTTTACAGCCTGCCTTAGTGTTTGTAGTTTACGCGATACTGACGATATGGCGCCAAGGAAGCTGCAGGAGGCGGACAAACGTGCTGTGTGCTCGGTTGGGACAACAATACGCTACGAGACCGGCATGTTTCATTGCAAAAGCTTCCGAAGGACAAGAGAATTAAAAAGTATTAATGGGTTCACCGGATAAATCGCCATGGTCGTGATGACCGATTCGCTTTGTGGTAGCCGTCCGAGCATCACAGGATATGTGGAGCCCATTTCAACGCGAGCGGACGCAAATGTTACATGGACCGTATGCGACCATTTTTACACAGCAGGTCTCCGCCGAGAGGTGTCCTCCGGTGCACTGGTAAGCCCAGCATTATAACGTAAATTATGCTTTTTAGACGTTTTTTTTTGTTGTTGTTTTGTTTCCTAGCTGCCGCTAAGTGAACGAAACGCTGCCCTCCTAAGCGCCCGTCCCGCTTCCAGGCATCCAAGACGAACTAGTGATATGCAGCACCGTCGAGATACTCCTGTCAGCCTATAGTAATCAACGTCCGTTTTGAAATGAATTTTATCACAAAGGCTGTAACAGGGCGATAAAGCAATGCTTTCGCTCCAGCAGCAGACAACGATGCGGTTTATCCAGCGACTGCCTGCAGCCCGTCTCCTGCGGCATTGGAGGAACGGGCGTCTTCTGTTTCTGTTGTGGCTTCAGCATTTCGACTATTTCTTTTCGGTCGCTGATTGTGGAATTATTATTGTGCTTCCTGTGTGAAAACAAAAAAGACAGCTCGTCATAGCTGACCCAGGATTCTTGATCGAAGATGAGCTCCGTGAACTTGGCGTTGACTTGAACAGACCCCCCATGTTAAATGGTCGGCGTCAACTGACAGTAGTGGAGCAAACACGCACACGGCAGATCGCCACCCTGAGGAGACAGGTTGAGCGAGTTATTCGAGAAGTGAATAACTTGAGAATACTGTATACATGTGGTATGTTTTCCCAAATGCGATGGCTGACAAGCCAAACCATATATGGAAAATTTGTTGTTACCTGAACAACTTCACACATGAACCACTTCTCAATCGATAAGTAAGCGAAATGTCAACTATGCGTGTTTTGTAATAGCGCCCTCTGAACAGTTTTACCTTTTAGTCGGTATTGGTTAGTTTTGCTAACCGAGTAAAAGTGTACGTGTCTTTTATTACAATGATACCATACTAGCTGCCTCGTCTTTTTTTTTTTTTCGGCTGAAATCAACATTTCTATTTTCATGTTTACACACAGCCGAAAACAGCAAAAGAGCTCAGGATTGCACAATAAGACTTGCCACCTCTTAGGCAACAGTACTTGAAATGAACAGTGTAGCATGAATCGATGGGATACACACTGCAACTCCCCAAAATGCAGCAGTTTGTTGAAGAAATGCGGGCTGTGGTAAGAATGCTGAGAGAGAGAGAAAAAATATTTTTATTTCTCCAGCAGAGGCTGATGTGTGGGCGTTGCCCTGTGGAAGGCGTCCCTAGTCCGGGATGCCTTGACTTCGGCTGGCCGTCCGTGCTCGGGTCACCAACTTAAGCTGGATATCCGGGTCCGGGCTGGCCAGGGAAGCCCTCCACTGCTCGAAGGTTGGGTTGGAAAGGGGGGGCAAGTCTGGAGTTCGTTGGCACTCCCACAGTATATGGTAGAGGGTGCCAGGCTGGGGACAGTGAGCACAGAGGGAAGAGTGTTGGGTGGGGAAGATGAGGTGGAGGCGGGTGGGATGTGGATAGGTATTCGTTTGTAGCCGCCGCCAAGTTGTAGCGTCCTCTCTGGAGAGGCGCCAGTGTGGTGGTGGGAGACGACGGCGAGTTTGCCGGTAATGCGCGAGAATCTCCGTGTAGCCACTCAGTGGGTGGGGTTGATCGTGAGGGGGTAAACATTGGCCACCGTCGGCAATGGCTCGGTGTATCATATCGCGAGCCGCGGCGTGAGCCGCTTCATTGCCGGGGATGGCGGCGTGTCCAGGAGCCCATACGATGCGGATGTGAGGGGTCGTTGAGCAGTTTTTGAGGATGCGAAGTGCTGATGAAGAAATTCGGCCAATTTGGTAATTTCGGCAGGCTGTCTGGGAATCGGTGAGGATGGTTGCGTGGTCAGGGCGGGATATGGCGGCCAGGGCAATGGCTATTTCTTCGGCGACATCGATTGAGCTTGTGGTAGTAGTGGCGGCAGTGACGCATTGGCCAGTATGAGTGACTACGCTGGCTACGTGGCCGGCGCGCCCAGGGTAGGGGGTAGCATCTGTATATAGGGCGCTGGGGTCTTCGCCGTATCGCGCAGTCAAGGCTCGAGCACGGGCAGCCCGGCGGCCAAGGTGGTAGTTGGCGTGCATATTGCGAGGAATTGGGGCCACCCGGATGCCATCTCGCAGGGCTAGAGGAATACGTTGTTTTTGTTCCCTCGGGGGTATCGGACGGAGTCCTAATGCTGTAAGGACCTGTCGACCAGTGGGAGTCAATTGCAGGCGCCGTAATTGAGCTGAATGATGGGCTTCTTGCAGCTCTTCCCACGTGTTGTGAACTCCCAAGGCGAGTAGTTTGTGGGTCGCAGTAGCAGTGGGTAGGCCAAGCGCAGTTTTGTACGCTTGGCGAATCATTGTGTTGAGCCGAGCCTTTTCTGTTGTTTTCAGAGCGAGGTACGGGGTTCCGTAGGTAATGCGGCTAATAAGCAAAGCTTGCACTATCTGTAGGGTATCGTGCTCTTTAAGGCCTCGACGGCGGTGGGAGATGCGTTGCAGAAGGTGCATCAGTTGCGACAGGGTTTTATGCAGAGGGGAAATTGTGTGCAGTCCAGAGCCGTTTTTGGGTATTGTGAGACCCAACACCCGCAGTTGCGGGACGTTGGGGACTGGCTGCCCTGCAATGGCCAGTTGAGGTTCCGGTATACCTCGAGCAGTTTTGTGAGAAGGCTGGGAGTGGAGCGTTAGCAAAGCCGACTTTTCGGGTGCGCACTGGAGGCCTCGTGTCTGGAGGTAGTGAAAGGTAGCAGTAATAGCTTGCTGCAAGGCGTCTTGCTGCTCTCCAATGGAGCCAGTAGGCGTCCAGAGGGTAAGGTCATCCGCATATAGTGCGGGTTTAATGTGGGGAATTGACTGCAATTTCGGTGGGAGGTCCTTCATGGCGATGTTAAATAACAGTGGCGAGATGACTGACCCTTGCGGAGTACCTTTCGCTTGAATCGTGAAAGCGGACGATCGAAGATATCCAATGCCAATTGTCGCAGTACGGTCCGTTAAGAAGGCCTTGACGTAGTCATACATGCGCTGTCCACATCCGATAGATGCGAGTCCTGCAAGTATTGCCGAGTGTGAAACGTTGTCGAATGCACCCTTGATGTCCAGAGTGAGTATGCAGCGCTTGTGGGATGATGTGAGGCGATCAATAATGTCCGACTTAAGTTGGATTAAAATATCTTGCGTCGACAGATGGGGTCGAAAGCCAAACATGGTCATTGGGAACAGATCATTATCCTCGATGTGTGCTACCAAGCGGTTATGCACTAAATGTTCGTACAGTTTCCCAGCACACGATGTCAGTGAAATGGGGCGAAGGTTTCCTGGAGTCAATGGTTTCTTAGGCTTTGGGATAAGAGTAATATCCGCGTGCCGCCAGAGTTGTGGTAGAGTACCCGCATTCCATTGCTGAAGTTTAACAAAGAAGCCAGTTATCAAAACAGCTGTCCAGCATAGCAGATGTTCTGCATGCATCACACAATGTTAAACGCCGAAGCTGCACCGTTAACAAATGCTGCCTCCACAGGCGCTGCCGCGCTCGGCACGGTTTGGCACGGTAAAACTACATGAAGAGCGGCCCGGGCGGCAGCGGCGGCGGCTGCTGCGGCGCTCAAATTTCCTAGGCTGCTTTGCGGCCTCCGTTTGGGGGCGCGCGCAACTTTCCGGAAAGGTCTATTGCGGCGGCACGGGACCGTTCAAAGGTTGTCTCCGCCCTGTACAGCGGTGTTGGTTTGTTCCCGCGTTCCTTTACGTTCCGTAACCTAGATGGCGCCACCATACCGTGGCAAGCGTTTGGTTTGTTTTTGCCCGCATTTAAACCTGGCTTGTTTTTGTTCTGGGAGAAAATATTCGTTCCCTGAAACAGTGCTCGCTCGACAAATGGGGTCACGTAAGACACCGTTGCTTGCGTCAATCGGCCAGTGTCGTCTGAGACAACCCCAAGCCCCGTAGTGCTGTGCAGCTAAACCAAGCCTGCTGTGCGCAGTACGAACAGCAGAACGCATCAGTACTTCTATGTTTACATGTGCTTTCGTAACTTCCACTGTTTGTCCCATCATTCTTATTGCTTTGTAAAGAATGTGCCCTAAATTTAAGCGCAAATCGCTCGTTCGTCTAGTTTGTAAGCTCTACCTAATTTGCGCCTGCTTCTGCCAGCCTCCGCCAATCGCAGAGCTTCGCTCATGTGACATCATAGGTTCTGTTGCGGGAAATGAGCTGGTGGGTCGCATGACCATTCCCGTTTTTCCTAATTATGTAGCTTATTTGAGCGAAGTTTACGTTAAAAGTGGTGTCAGTATGATTCTAACGAGACAATCTTTTGAATGAACCAAACTTGTGTTTTCTCTTCATGGCTCCTTTAAAGGGCTGGTGAAGAGCTTTAAAAAAATTGTTGGGGGCAGTACATTATGATTTTCCTGACGCTGAATTCGAAAAACATGTTTCTTTTATGAGTACATACACCCAAACCATCTTTTTTCGTTAAAACAAACGACCCCTGCCCGCGGGCGCGGGGAAAGCCCTGGCTGCCTTTCGCGATTGGCTGGCGGCAGATGACGTCATATTCGGAAGTGCCGGCGCTGCGGGGACCGCTCGGCCTGAAGATTTCATTCGGTTCCCGTTCAGATACGGCCGGCTAGAAGGTCCTCTGGCGAATGGAGGGCTCACACAATCTTTCCTTATAATAGGAGAGCCTGAGGGAAGTATAAACGCAACAGGTTCGCTCGCGGCGAGCTTTAGAAAGGGGTTTTCCCCCGACGACTCATGGCCGACTTGTTTCTCGGGTGCAGGAAAGTTGCGCAGATATTAGTTCGCCGCTTTCACTACCAGCGCTAGTCACAATTCCTAGCACAATTTTCCAACCCACCATCATCCCCATCCTCGAATGTGGAACTTTGTTTTTACATTTGGACATGCGGCAACACGCTCTGTGCAGCAGCCTGCGATGCGCACAGGCGCAGTGCGGCCGTCGCCGGTCGCCGCGTCGCGCAGAGGTGCTGGTGCCGGGTCGCTGCTCGGCCGGTCAGCGGAACGTGGCATTGCTGCACATAAGCATGTATTAGAATAGGGGAGCCGAACGTTGGTCGCCCCCCCCCCCCCCCCCCCCCCAAAGGTAGAGGAACCCAAGCGCAGCACGCCGGTCCCCGACGAACTTTAGAACGACTTCCCCAACAGCTCCAGCCGGCTCAGGTTGCACGGATCTCCGCTCATGTTGGGAACTTCAGGCTCAGCACCAAGGGAGATAGTTGGTCGCCGCTATCTCTACAATTGCGAACGACTATCATTTACACAGTTTTTCACCACACTATCATCCCCTTTCTCGCATGTGGAACCTTATTCCTACGTTGATAGTCGTTCTAGCGATCGGTGCTGTGCTCATTCTTGTGCGCAGGTAACGCCATCCATCGGCCTCTCGTCGCATCGCGTGCTCGGGCAAGTTCGTTCGCTGCCGTCGACGAGCCTACGCGACCGGTCGGCGCTTCGCATCGCGAAACAAATTCGATCACCTCTTTCGAAATCATCTTGGATTAGAATCGCTAGCACAATTTTTCACCACACTATCATCCTCTCTTGCACGTTTACCTTGATTTTCGCGACGGCCTTGATTCTGGACGGCAGCGAAGAGCGGACGTTGCCGCGGCATGCGTGGTGCGAGCCGTTTCGTGCGACGTACGGGCATGCACGACCGGCGAGTGTGCGAAGCGCTTCCGCGCGCAGAAAACGCTTCATGCTTTCAGCTTGCTTGATTTCTTCTTAAAATCTAGCTATTCAGCTAAGCTGTCGTCACAGCCAACAACCTTGATCGGGAAAATGAGCAAGAAGTTCGGGAAGCCGAGAGCGCTGTGGTCCCACAAATTTTCTAATTCTCTTATAATAGTGGATCAGGAACTTGGTGTACCCCCGTATTTGCTTGAGCCCGTCGCTTCGCGTATGAAGCACAGAGCACCTGACGACACGGCCGACCCCGCGACTACTCGTGAAGGCTATGTAGTAGCCATGGGCGCTCGGGTAGGGAACCTCTAGGAGTCGTTTTAGGGGATCACACAGTAGCATTACGGTTAAAAATCGACGCGCAAGCAACTCTACACAATAAAGATTAATAAAGTGCAGATTAAACGCCTGCTTAATTCGGAACTTCTCCCAGAAAACTGGGACACAGTCAAGCGGCGGCGCACGTCGCTGGCCGTCTTCCGAATATGACGCTACTTCCGGTCGCTGCCTCTCAGTTTCCGGCTCTTCCGGCGATGCGGCAGGGAGCAGTGGGCGGGGCGTAGGGTCAACTTTAACGACGAATACCGCTGTCCCCAAGCTAAAAATGACGAAAAAAACTTGACAGGCATAAACTGTCCAATGTAATAATTGTAAAAAGTAGAGTTTTGCCCGCTTTTAAAAGCGCTTCAGTAGCCCTTTAAAGCAAGAATCTTTTCTTTCACGGATATCCGGGCTTCATAATAGCTAGTTTATGAAACAGTGGCGTATGAGGTTGTATTCTTAATTCGGGTTACTACAGCACTGCAGATGATACCACAGGCAAGATACATTAAAGTCACCCGTGTTCCTCACGGTACTCAAGAACTTTCTGCGTCATTCTGAACATGCTCAAAATTGTATCGTCCAGTTTTGAGACCCTAAGACCCAGAAACGATCAGATTTGCGTGTTCCAGAACTAAGAACAAATGAGTGTAGAATTTTTGAACACAGAATGGTTGCCACTGCGGGTCAAACATACTGCCTCTTGAACTGTTCCTTTCACAGATCGAGCGGTTATTATAAACTACGGGCCACGGAGCCTGGTACTATATACAAACATATTTGTCCCGAAGGCCGTGAGCTCAATACTAAATTTTGTTGGTACGTACATTTCCCCAAAATTATTTACCTGTTCTTTTTGGTGCTAAGTTCAGCGCTTGCGATACTGTTAGCATGATTTCTTTTTAAAACTGGGTGTAGTATTTTAGCCATTGAAATCGAATGAAAGCAATAATTCTGAGATTTTTCAGTGTGTAGTTCAAAAGAGAACGCGTAAAAATGCAGCGTCATCAATTTCCCTTCACTTTACTTGTTTTTGCAGGAGCATGACACTGGTTTTCGTAATATGCCAGAACCACTTTGATCTTGGTATGGTTGCAATCAAGTCAGCTGTCGCGTATTCCACCTCTCCACTGCACCTAATCATCATCGCGGACAAGGCGAATATTGCCAGAATTAAAAATGAGGTGGGGCATGGTGTTTGATTTTCACATACTCATTGGCGTATCAAGTGGGAGCACAACCTAAAAAGTATGCACAGCTGTTGAACTGCGTCTGAAAGGCGCCTTGAGAATGCTTCTTACGCTAGACATTTTTATGCGGAGTTTTTCTCTTCGGTTGACTCAGCGTTGAGGTTTGCAGGTGTACAGTGCGGTGCGCTGTCACAGGAATTTATTTGAAACGCACAAAAAACTCACCCTATAAGCATTGTGCTTCCGCATGGAGTGCCTCCGGTCGTACCGAGAACCAACTTTTTTTAGGTAAATCCTGCGGCTTGCTGTAGAAGTGCGCGTGAGCTTAAGCAGACGTAATGAAACAAGTGTTCTTGTTCCTTTGAACAGAGAACCACACTATGCTCTGTGAAATGATTCGCACCCTTAGCGCTAATTCTTTTCTATAACGAGCTCCCTTACACACCACTAAAGCGGGATTCACACGACGGAGAAACCCTCTCTTTTTGGCCCGCGGACCCGCTCACGTGACCGGTTTTAGGCTCCGCCCCTCGGTGGGGATAGCCCGCGGTGGCTCCGCGAAAGAAAATGCCTCCGCATGTTTTCGCTCGACGGCGGTGGCCCTCGGCGGGGAATGGAACCTGTTCCTCGGCCCTGTCGTCTGCTAGTCGCTCCGATTAGCTCCGCGCGTGTGGATGCGCCGCCAGGCCGGATAATCCGGTCACGTGCTGTTGACGTCACATATTCGTCCGCCTCCGTGAGAGGGTTTCTCCATCGTGTGAATCCCGCTTAAAGCACAAGAGAAACAATCTCTTTCAGGGCGTAACGAGAGACAAACCTCCCTCTAAAAGGCTGCTTTTCTTGTATCGTTGTTAAGGTTTAAGGGCGTCAGTTACATTATGCACACTTTAAGGGCATTTTCTTGTATTTTCTCTTGTTTTTTGATAGGGTTTAAGGGTGTTAGTTATAGACAGTGAATTTTGCCCTTATTGCTGTAAATAAGTTTACAGTGTAGATGATTTTTTAAGAACAGTGGTGGCTTTTCCGCATAGGGTAAGTAAAGCAAGCGCTTCTCCTGTTACGAAGAAACAAAACCTAACCAAGATTTAGGTGCACTTGTTAAACACTCTCTTTAAGGGCGTAATGAGAGACAAACTTCCCTCTAAAAGGATGTTTTTCTTGTATCGTTGTTAAGGTTTAAGGGTATCAGCTACATTATGCACGCTTTAAGGGTATTTTCTTGTCTTTGTGGTAGGGTGTAAGGGTGTTAGTTTTAGACAGTGAATTTTCCCCTGATGGTTGTAAATCAGTTTACAGTG
Organism: Haemaphysalis longicornis; assembly: GCF_048455015.1. NCBI lineage: Eukaryota > Metazoa > Arthropoda > Arachnida > Ixodida > Ixodidae > Haemaphysalis > Haemaphysalis longicornis. The sequence continues at coordinate 176,649,576 of NW_027526385.1, read as the reverse complement.
TAGATTATTTTGTTAGAACAGATGTGGCTTTTCGGCATAGGGTAAGTAACAGATGTGTCGTTTCTGCATAGGGTAAGTAAAGCAAGCGCTTCTTCTGTTACGAAGAAACAAAACCTAACCAACATTCAGGTGCACTTGTTCAGCTAGCACGTAAGAATATCACTGCTGATATGTCTTTAAACTGCTATTTGAGAGCAATGCAGCTACAACTGCCTTTCGTCCGGTGCTTGTCTATGTGACCCGGCCGTTGTATACTGTCTGCCCCTGACTTTGGGTAAACTGTATACAGTAAAAGCTCGTGAATGTGACATGTGTGAAGTGTATTTCCAGAAGTTGCCGTTCGGAACTGTTCTTATATGAACCTCTCGTCGAAGCGTTCCTTTATCTTTTGGTCGGAAGGATGAATCTAGGAACAGGCATACAGACAGACATGCCAGGGTTTTCGGTTTTAGGTAGCTCAAGGAAGGCTACCGTATTTAAAAGTCAGTGACATTCCAGTTTGTTAAAGCGGGTGAGCAGCGAGGTTGCATGACAGAAAACACGTTTTTTATATTCTGTGATTGAGCAAACTACCTAACTAATATCTAAACAAAATCTGTGAGGGCTCGATTTTTATTCAAGCGGACAAACATGGGGTTGCCCATTTCCTTCCCGCGTGGTTGGCATCTTACGCGCCGTGTAACACAGCAACCCCAACTGTTCAATCACGGAGGAGAGCTGTCAGCTCGCATCCGGCCGTGAGTCGTCAATGCTGGAATTCCCCACCAGCACGACGGGCATGTCATCGATGAACGCGTGAAGCCAATATACGCGGGAAGGCCCCTCCCTCCGACTCCATTCCACCAAGGGGCAACCGGTGATGTTCGTGTGCTTAAACGGTAGACACCTGCCAAAATGTCGCTCAAGAAACCCTTTAAGGTGAGCGTGTCTGGACAGGAAAATACCGGCCAAAAGGACGGCACAGGAGCCCTTCAAGAAGGCACCACGAAAACACAACCTCTGGAGACACTTTTTCGTTCTACTCGGTTCTGCTGACGGACGCAATGTGCGGCAGGCGCGAAATTACCAGCTTCGCTGTGAAGGGCCTCTGCCTGCCGAGCGTACGTCAACGATGGCACTTCACCTGAAGTTCATGGCAGCCTCAGGAACTGGAACCTTTCTGGGGATTTCTTGGTGAAGAGTCGGAAAAGTGACTTGAGCATGTTGAGGACTAGTGGAATTTTATCAGGGGAGACGGTGAAGAAGCTTTTAGGCATGTCGTAATATCTTTAGAAGATGCAGCTCGATTTAATTTTCGGAAGCACGAGACTTTCCTGTTGTCGTGGGCCGGTTCATGGCAGATTTTCAGAATGCGGTTATCAGTTTTGCGGAAACGAATAGACTGGGTTCTTGCGTCTGACACAGACGCATAGTAGCCACAAAGGTAATGTCCTGCCGTTGAAGGGGTGAAGAGGCTGCTGTCAAGCTAAACCTGAAATCACCGAGGAGAAGGAGTTGCGGCATCGAAGGATGGCATGAAAGCTTCACTGAACTCACCCTCAATGCTGTAAAGCTTTTCGTCGATTCTGCACGCGAAACTGCATTGACGGAAAAGAGCATCGACACGTGCTCAAAGCAGTACGACCACCAGGATAGAGCGTCCACGGCGAACCCAGTTGCGGTGAACATTTCTGTCGAGCACCAACACACTCCTTGCGTGAAGAAGTGAGCGTTGTGGGTCAAGAAGAACAGTGGTAACTACCGAACTACAGTTTCCCCGTCCCCAAGCGGCAGCAGTACTTCTAGGGGAAGGAGGACTTCCAGGCACCGGACACATGCCGCGACCCACAAGCAATGACCCCTGTGACTACCGTTCTGAGTCCTCCACCTTTCAGCACACGACGGAGGTGTGAATGGATGGCAGAACCCCTGTACTGCCTGTTAAATGTCCCGCGGGTACGCCACGGTCATTATCATCATCATTCATATTTACCGCGAGAATAAATCTGTCAGCTCCGTTTTGAGCAGACATGGCTCCAGTCTTGCTTCGTCGTTCTTCCGTTACATTTTGGTGCCATGAGACACAGGAGAATGACCGCGTGCTACGAAGGAGACCATCGATGCAGCATCCGACTGGAGGTTCGTAGAACCCCGCGATTTTGACCCCTGTCAACTCGCATTGACTACCTAGCCCCGCCTTCAGCCGGAGGTCGCCATGTCTGGCACTGACCCCTCCCCACGACCGAACAAAACCTTCAACTGGACGCAGACACGCAACGTAGCGTCCAGGTTACCGCGCTTGGGATCCACTGTACGTCTCCAGAGTACTAAGCTGGTGATGACTTGGGCGCTCGGCGTTCGTTGAGGAAGGTTCTTCGCACTGCCGTTACGAGGCTGCGAAAGGCAGCGACCGAGCTCCGGCAAGCTCCTTCACCGTCTGCGTTGGACTTGCTGGTGGCTATCAACGAGCTCGAACAGAAAGACACCGAACTCAACAAGCTGAATGAAATCATAGGTGAGCTTCTGGAAGCAGAAGAGTTTGAACACAATTATTACGACGTTTTGCAGTACCAGGAAAGGATGCGCATATCCCTCATTCGGCTGCGATCGACCTTGAACGATCTGCGAGCACCCGACATTATATTTCCCGGCAAGGGCACTTTACCTGGTCCACACGACCCCTCCCACGTAGGATTGCGCACGTCGACTTCGCGAGTTGTGCTGTAGATGGTCGTGACGTCCTACAAGCACCTGATCCTTTCCGACCTAATCAACGTAAGGAGCAAAACAAACCCTTCGGAGCTCTACCTTGTTTCAGCCATACGAGAAGACGAAACGACGATCGAGAGCAATTTCTGCAGCAACGTCTCGCAAGTTATTGTACAGGAACGATTCGTCCGAGGTGCGCCAGATGCAGCATTCCCAAATGCCAAATATGAGGCTGAGCGCGAAGGCATGGAGGTGTGAGCCAGCTACGAGGTAGCGTCGAGCGTCCAAATGGGATATGGGCGTGCAGAGCGCAAGGCTACAGTTGCCGCAGGCTAGGACAAAGACGTTGCTGCTTTCCAAGCAGACGACGAATACTCAGGAGAGGTCAATGACGGGAAAGAAAAGACAGAGCCACCACCGTGTGCGTTCGAGTGTACCTCCGTTTCAGACTTAGGGAAAAGCGAATGCTCACCGGAAGTAATGGAAAGCCGACCATGGCTCTAAGCGACCAAGGATTCCGACAGGTTCTACTCAGGCGCGAATGTGAGTGAGAAATTAAGAAAACCGGGAAACCCTTACGCATAAGAAATTAAGAAAACCGGGAAACCCTCCTGAACTGAAGCGCCTACTTGGCCAGGCTACTGCGCGTAAGCGGGAGACGGGCTGGAAGTATGTCTGGGTACAGAATGGCAAGATTTACGCCAGGAAAATGGATAACGGCCCGCGAATAAGGATTCTGAGCAGCGAAGATGTCGCCAAAATGCGCAGTTCACCATAAAGGACATGGTACCGCAGCATCGCGTCTTAAACATTCCCCTTGTCCTCATGAGCTATCTAATCAAGCTGACAGCGTTAGCTTGTCACACCCATACCGTCCGAGTGTTTGATAGCCCCGTGCAATTACAAACTGTGCCCCCGCCGATTCGCATCAACTATATCTTTTATGCCGCGGTCGTTATCTGTACTTTTTGTTTTCTTTCTGTATATTTTTTGACACTTCGCGTTGCTGTTATGTCTTTGAAGTGTTTCCTGATTCTTGGCAGCTTTTTACACGCCCCCTTGGTGTTCTACTGGTGGTCAATTATGTCTGCTTTCTCTGCACCTGTTTTTGCAAACTGCGGCAGTACCTTCTATCGCAAACAGCTCACAAGATTTCGAAACTTGGAACTTGTAATATGCATCTGTGTTACTTGCACTGGGTATTTTAGATTTTTCACTATATTGCATGCACGGCCTCACATGTGCTCGCGTTATTATGGCCGCACTGAAAAACTCAAACACGAATAAATCATGTGTTAGTCCACGTACGCTTGGGCAAACGATTGTAGAAAATTATGTATCGCCTCTAACGTTTTTGCATTTAAACATGCAATCCGCTCGCAGGAAATACGACGAATTTTGTATCTTTCTCGACGAGTTTGGCTTTTCTTTCTCTGTTATCATGATGACTAAAACTTGGTTCACTGACCATGACATAATATGTTTAAATGGCTATAACGTTGTTTGTTCCCACAGACAATCGCAGAGAGGTGGTGGTGTTTGCATTTTCACTCAATTAGGTCTTAGCTACAAACAAATTAATGAACTCTCCTGGTCTACTGCCGATATTGAAGCAATAAGTATACAATGCGGAAAGTTCATTTTTGTCGTGGTTTACAGACCCCCTAATGGTGACGTGAAAATTTTTTCTCATGTTTGGATGCTATTTTTGTGTTCGTAAACGCACACCAATACACATTAGTTCTCGGTGGGGACCTGAACATTGATATGCTGCGGAAATCTCCCAGACAGGCAGAATTATCTACCCTCATTGATTCTCATTTCTTATTCAATGTGGTAACAGTCCCCACCCGCATCACTTCCCATAGCTCAACACTTATTGACCTTTTCGTCACCAACCTGCCTTTGGATAGCATTGTTTCCGGTACTGTAGACGTATCACTTAGCGATCACCTGCCCATATTTTTAGTTTCCGACCGCCACTACTGCCCAAAAGAACCGAATATAAAGCTTACTTTTCAAGCCATAACGGCGGATACCCTTTCCAGATTTCGGAACGAACTCGAATGCATTAGTTGGGATGATGTGTTTGCATGTACCTCGGCAGATACGGCTTATGACCGTTTCATCGAAAAGTTCTCCTCAGTGTACAAACGATGTTTTCCCTACAGAGAAGCTAAAAAACCAAAACGGGCTCGTAAGCCATGGATTACGTCAACCCACATAAAGATGATTAACACTAAAAACAATTTATACCGATCTTTCTTGAAAAACCGCGATCCAAATGTATTTAAATGTTTCAAGACGTATAGAAACAGCTTAACTAAAATCCTAAGACAAGCGAAGAATGCCTACTATTTTAGTATGTTTCAGGGCATCACAGATGTTAAGTACATGTGGAAAAAACTTAATTCATTTTTGTTTTTTCGCAAACCTACATCAAACATATGCGAAATGACTATTGGACAGTCCGTCTACAAAGGTACAGCGCTAGCAAACAAATTTAATGATCACTTTACCTATTCACTAGGAAGCACCCACGACACCAGTGTTATAGGCTACTTGCCCGCACCTCTAGCTACTACAATTTTCCTCGGCCCCACTGATGAATCTGAGGTTGCTAGTACTTTTATGAAACTAAAAAACGGCAAAAGTGAGGACATCGATGGTATAAAAATGGAGCCGGTTGCCTTTGTCTTTGATATGCTACTGCCATCGTTAACTCACATATATAACCTTGTCTTAGGCACAGGAGTTTTCCCTAAACGAATGAAAAATGCTAAGGTAGTTGTTATTCATAAAAACGGGGATAAAAATATTATGAATAATTATAGGCCCATATCTGTGTTGCCCATATTTTCGAAGCCCCTTGAGAAAATTATTTTTGCTAGGCTATCTAAATTCTTTGACTCACACTCCATAATAAATGCCTCTCAGTATGGTTTTAGGCCAGGTCTATCAACTGAGACCGCTTTGTTAAACCAAAAAGAGTTTATACTAGGTAATATTGAAGAAAAAAAGCTAACACTGGGAATATTTGTAGATTTTACTAAAGCATTTGACAGGATTAATCATGATACTCTGCTGCTAAAATTATCTTATTACGGTATCAGGGGAATTGCTTACGATTTAATTAAAAGCTATTTAACGGATCGACATCAGTGTGTGTGTATACAAAGGGAACTTTCTTCACCCTACAAAATTAAATGCGGAGTACCTCAGGGCAGCATCCTAGGTCCTCTGCTATTTAATGCCTACATAAATGATATCATAAATATAGAACAATCGGCAAAATATATTATCTATGCTGACGACACTAGTATATTTTTTACGGGCGTTGATAGCAATGGACTGATACAGAAAGCGAACCAAACATTAGGTGAACTACACAAATGGTCCCACCAAAATTCTCTACTTATAAACAGCACAAAAACTAAGGCGGTCCTTTTTCGTGCGAAAAATAAAAAATGTGAAATCTCGAGTAAACTTTACCTAAACAATGTTGAAATTCAGCTGTCCCAAACTGCTAAGACTTTAGGAGTTGTTTTTCATGAATATATGCTATGGGACTCTCAAACCGAAGCTGTGTGCTGCAAATTAAGTAAGTCTCTGGGTATGCTTAGAAGGTGCCAGTCGCTTCTACCAACTCGCCTTAAACTTCTCCTTTTTCATACACTTTTCGCTTCACATTTACATTATTGCCAATTGATATGGGCATCCGGAACTGAGTCCTCCAAAAACAAGATATACACACTCCAAAAACATGCTATGCGTGCTATTGGGAATCTCTGTTACAATGCCCATACATCTCATTTGTTCGATAAATTTAATGTCCTAAGGTTTAACTCGGTTTATGAATATCGGCTTTTAATGTCTTTAAAATCCGAAATTCGCCCTAATAGTAATACCCTGAAAAGCCTAGCTCACCTGCAGTTAAACGTTTCAGCTCGCTGTAATCGGCACAGCGAACTCTGGCACATCCCTACACCGAGAACAAATTACGGCTTTCAAATGCTGAAATTTGCCATTCCGCATGTGCTAAACAAATATAGGCTTACTCTGGAACAATTGCACTCACTTTCTGCAAGCGCTGTCTTTACTCTACTCAGTTGTGGGCAGCAATCTATTCCTCCTTCAGTCGTAGTCGTACACAACCACGGACCATAGGATACCTGTGTCTGTCACACACATATATTATCATTTTGTCTGTCTGACATTTGTTTTTGTAAAGTAAGTGTATTACGTTAGAAAAATTGTTCTACAAATTTAGTCTGCGGTCATTAGAAAGTAGTGCTTTGAATGTGTTGTTATATGCAAAAATATATGCATTTGATACAAATCGCGGAAGCCTTATTTGCTAAGAAATTATTGCATAGTTTGCCTGCTGTCTTACTTCTTGTTTTTTTTGTGTTTTCTTGTTTTTTGTTGTTGTTGTTGTTGTTTTTTCTGGAAGGTGGGGCTTTGTCAAGCTGCATGTGCGCAGCTTTCTCCTCATTTTCCACACCACATTGCGCTGTTGACATTTCTGTTTGTAATTTCCTTTGTATGAGCACGCGCTGCTTTGTGGTCAAATAAAATAAAGAAAACTTGTCCCACATGCAAGGGCTGTTTGAGTACTATCCGAACCGTACATTGAACTGACAAGCAGCACGAAAACAATCTCGCAAGGAGAGGAAAAACAAACACAAGGCAAGTACAAAGATGACATGAGAACACCATTAAACTGCCTGGGCAACTGTCACTGTTTCACCGGAATATTGGGTGTTGCACGACCTTGCCTTCGCCACAACACCTTCATGGCTAAAGGATTGCAATCTTTTCAGGCAGCTAGACGCATTGTAAGGTTGTCGTCCGCGTTACTTTGGCGCGCTTGACTGTCGTGAGATCAACACGACGGCGCACGCACCGCTGGCAACGAAAGAGTGGATGGCATTCCTGGAATTTTTCTCAAGGATGAGCAGAACAAAATGGAAAAATTGTTCGCTCATCGCTTATCTCGGGTGTGGGAGGATGTTAAATCTCCCGCTGTGTACACCCCTGTCACCATCATCATCATTATATAAATTTACCGTGAGGCTGAATCGGTCAGCCCCGTTTTGGGCAGCCATGGCTCCGGTATCGCTTTCGTAGTTCTGCCGCTACACTGCCATCCGTTCAGAACCGCTCAACCACCTGCAGTGAAATCCGCAGTGCGAGTAAGGCCGACATGTCGCGAATTCGCGATTGTCGTTGGGCCACGTCTATCGTCGCTGCCCTTTCGAACGACTCTGCTTGTAAAGGTCCCTCAGCGACGACTTGCCCCCTCTACTGGTCAGCTCCCGAGTCAGATTGGGAAGTTGTAGTCGTCACCGAAGTCCCCATTCGTCTGTTGGGTTGAGCAACATTAACGTCTTTGGTGGAAAAATAAATGCCATTGGTTAGATATATCATCGCAATGAAAAATGGAAGATAAGTACTCGCAGTAGTCTTGTTCCATCACAGCATATTCAACCACCCCATTGTTCGTTGTGTGATATGCTAATTCGGCAGTGAACAAAACATAAAAACCGCATAATAAACTTTTTATTTGTTTTGGGCGGCGTTCTACCTTTAAGGATGTATGACGTTAGAAATAATGACAAGGTGTCCTGTATTACTTAATATTTATTCAAAATTAAAGCATAGTGACATCACTTTATTTCACCAGTCTTTTAGCGCCTCAGAAAAGGATATTTTATTTGATGGCTTTTGAACAGAGAGAGTTTCTAGCCTGGAGGTTCGTTGAATTTTTTCGAGCGTCTTTTTATGGTACTCATACATTCTGGATGGCGCCTTCATTTTTTTCCAAGGTAATTTTGTGGCCTGATGCTATAAAAAGACGGGTTCGATGTGACGTCCAGCCAGTGTGGTTCCCCGGTGAGGCGTACCACGACTGGTGGCGTATGTTCGCACCTTGTAGCACGCAACGACTCTTTCTTCCGGTACGTACAATAGCAGCAAAATGACCGTTCTGCAGTTTGTGGGAATGGGATAAGCGCAGTAGTTCACACCATCTGTTTAGCTGAATTTTATAAAATTAAAATTAGTGCACATAATTGATTTACCCTAATTTCTTAAAATTGCAATCCGCAGGTACGTTCCACCTGCTAGGGCCACCAGTTTAGCGGTGCAATCAGTCCTCCACATAAATGTTTATTCATTTATACTGTTTTTTCTAGAGATTTATTGAATATAGACGCGAAAACTGTTTCATATTGCATCCAAAGGGGTAAAGATGTTCAGAAACGTATTTACAGTGTTTTTGCTCAGACAACAAATTTGTAAAAATTAGCCGTACAGGCATTGATTTGACAAAAACCTCGATTTAATACCAGCCATAAATCATATGAGAGTTTTACGGACACAAGTTTAGAAAAGTGCCGCAACAAATATTGGACGGAGCAATACAACGCCGTGCGTTGATAAGATGATTAGCAGAACACTCAAATAAGCCGCGTACGCTACACTCGCGCTAAGGGCAGCAAACCAGAGATATCTTCTGAAATTATTTGCTGTAACGTTTTAGCTCTAATGTTCTCATACATGGAATTTTTTATGAGCACCGTTTCGACGAGGCAATGCCAGTCTACTCACTCATTGGTACTAGCGGCACAGCTCCGCCGTGGAGGTTCTGAGAGTGTGCCACTATAAGATTCATTTGCTGGGCTTAGATCGCCTCACAACATGAACTGACATGTCAGTACCCTATTGCAATCTTAAAAGTAGTTCAATGTGCCACGCCAGCCCGTACTTGCGTGAAGCTGGGCTCGGGTGGTGTGGTGGACTTTAATATCCACGAGCTTCCGAGCCGTCGTAAAAAAGCAGGAAGCGAATGCCAGAGGAGAATGCCAGCCTAATGGAACTGCTGCGACTGCAGAGAAAGCGTGTGTCACCGCTTGGTCGGTGCTGGTAAAGCTGGTGATGTTGCGCGTCGTCCGCTATGCGTGAGCAGAAGGAAGCTCCAATACTCTGCTTTGGCGATAGGGGTCGTAAATTGACTTGTAAGAGATACAGTAGTACAACGGGCTGATCGACTGTTGTGCCTCAAGAGAGGTGTAAGGAGCAGGAGCGAACTTCGCCATCGCATCCGTGAGGGAGTTCGTGAAAGCTTCCGGAACTCCACGTCTGTCTTGGTCGTTGTTTTTCTCCGAGGAGAACGACATTTTTTCTCCAATTAATCGACGCTCAGTCGCCCCCTTGACGTGGTTGACAGAAAATGTTTGAGCTCACTCAAGTAAGGCTTAAACCAGCTAGTCCAAAACGTTAAATTAACCTGTTTGTCGTTACAAAGGACTCACAGCTGGTCAGCAGATTCATTGGGCTCATATGCGGCTTCGTACAGAGGCAATACCGTACAGCTTCTGTCGACAAAAGGCTTGCGACATACAGCGGACAAGGTTCATTTAGGTCAGAGAGCTAGTGCAGGGGTCGATGGCTAAGGCGTTGCGCTGCTGAGCACGAGGTCGCGGGTTCGATTCCCGGCCGCGGCGGCCGCTTTTCTGATGGAGGTGAAAAGCAAAAACGCCCGTGTGTACGAGATTTCGGCGCACGATAAAGATCCCCAGGTGGAAAAATTAATCCGGAGCCCTCCACTACGGCGCGCCTCATCGCCTGCGTTGCGTCGGCGCGTTAAGCCCCACAATCAATCAATCAATAGTGCAGGGGTCGAGAGTTTAAAACAGGCTCTACTTTGGTTGACAGGGTGGTCAGCTCTGGGTAAATTACTTAGCACCTGTCCAATATTTTCTCTAGAGACATCGTGGTAGATTAGATGAGTCTTTCGTAGAAGCCGCACAGCCAACGAAAACTTGGGTTGGAAGGGAGGAACTTCCACTCCCTTCCCAATGTCGTAAAAACTGAGGACGTTGGAGTGTAACTAGTTTTTTTGCAACTTTCGAGGTTCTTTGGAAGCCCCCACAAAAGTTCTTGCGTTTACGTTGTAGGTGGTTGGGCGCAATCCACGCCGTGAAACGAACATACGAAAAGGCAGGAGTGTTTCATTTCAGGCTTGCCTCCTTAATTTCCCGCATTTCACCAAGAACCAGCCGAGAATCGGGACTTTAGCGATGCCATGCAGCTTCCATTGCCGCCATTTTCGTGTGCGCTTTTACATTTCCTTCCCGTAGTTCCTCATTTCTTTCCACCATGCTAACGTCACTGCCGTGCCTTTTCGCCAGAAATATTTCATGACTATGCAATTAGGAGGCAGTAGCGATTTCTGATTCCTTTCTTTAGCCTTAAAATATGTATCTCTCACCGTCCAAGGAGAGCAAGAGACCTGGCTGGTGACGTTTATGTGAGTACGGTGAGTAGTGTACAAATGGACAAATAAGCCTTCACACAAGAATACAGGAACGATTAAACAAAAAGTCCGCCTTATGAGGGTTCTTGCAGAAGAACCAGTCAATTTCTGGCCATCTCGAAGCGTGGACATCTGACGTGTTGCGATGCGCAGTTTGGAAATTGGCAAGCAACCTCGTATATGGATTATCAAAGAACTAGAATTGCTAGTTGGGATCAACTTTCCCGTAACGGGGAAAGTAGACGCCAACTTGTAGTAGTTTCTTTTCGGAAAGGAAAGCCTTGGTAATATGCAGCAACAACAAGTTGTGTATTACAAACCCTCCGAGAAATGACAACCTCTCTTGTGCACTCCTGAACAATGCATGATACTAAATATCTTCCACTCGAAATGGGGCCCTTGTGCATTCTTATCAGCGAAGTGCACAGGCTGAGTAGGCAATGACTTTCCTGTACGTATCGGGCCGGGGTGGCAAGTGCAGACCTTAATACGTGGCCAAAGCATCTTTCTTTCTATATCTTGCACACAAGCACATGTAAAAAATTGCTAGTAGCTTGGTATTGTTCAATTATTTATTGCCCAAAGGAAGATCAAAATTTGCTAAAGCCATAAACACAGTTTATTCCAATTAGGCGCTCGAAAACGAAAAAATGATTATTTACTAGAACTTGGCTGGAAGTAGTTTGGGTAAAGGTAGCACTTTTGGGAAAGTGTGCAACATTTGTCATATTTTACCAAATAAATTTTTCTAGATCATGTGGTCACTGATTGCGACCACATGATCTCAGGTCCCACATACTGCGATTGAACTCCTCAGTTGGAGTGCATCCTTGTGTATTCTCATTTCTTGTTGTTGATTGTTTTCTGTAACCCGCGAGATTATGATGTTTCCTCTTGAGCACATTTTTGCCTTTTGACAAACTGGAAAAAATGACATAACAGAATTCACAAAATGCTTTAGAAAAAGGAGTACACACGCTGACTTCAAATTTATTTGACTGTGCGCTTCAGATGAATTTCAAATATTTCACCTTATATCAGTGAGATGTCACGAAAAAAATGGAACGCCCAGTACAGCAGAGCTTAAAAAGTAAATTCTTGCAGAGCATGCTCCCGAACAAGGACGCGGTGATATACGTCGACACCGACGTTGTGTTTCTACACCCCGTGGAGGACTTCTGGAGGTTGTTTGCTGCTATGAACAGTCGGCAGATGGCAGCGATGGCGCCAGAGTTTGAGAGCTTCAAAATGAATGTTTACCTCAAAAAAGCGAAGCAGCACCCATTTCTCCGTCCTTTCGGTAAGGAGTACGATTTCAATCAATCAATCAATCAATCAATCAATCAATCAATCAATCAATCAATCAATCAATCAATCAATCAATCAATCAATCAATCAATCAATCAATCAATCAATCAATCAATCAATCAATCAATCGATCGATCGATCGATCGATCAACAAGCAGTCAGGTATTTAACCAGTCAGTCAGTTTAACGTTACAAAAAAGCTTATCATACACCCGAAATGTAAGCTATGAACTATTCATTTGTGTTGCATGGTGTATGGGATAAGGATTAAAATTTGGAGACAATTAAGGAAGATCGTTTGTTTTCAAGAAGAGTTAGCTCAGTTGAGAGATACACATAAAGAATGAAAGCTTGACTTTTTCACCACCGTTTCGGTCAACGTGCGAAAATGGATCTGTTGTGTAAAAGGGAGGTGGCAGCTAATGTGTATCACACAGTCCGAATGAGAATGTTTCTTATAGAATTTTAAAGAAATATGGGCACCACACGTTTGTGCATATATACACATAATTTCAGACGAAGACAGGGCGACTTGTATCTACGACAGGAAGGTCAGAAATCTTACTGGTTATGATTGCACAAACGCGCCAACAGTGTAGCGCGGTGTTTATATTGTCCCATACAACTGGAGTAAATGCGATTTATGGGCTTAATTCAGGTGCACTGCTCACATTCATGTTCAGTGGCCACTGTTGCTTGCTAGAGTGTGGCATATAGCGAAGCAGGCACGAAAAAAATACTTCAGACCTGGGGATATTAATCTAAAAGCGCTACTTTTGTCTGCCTGACGTAATTTAATTTAACACAACAAAAACACAGACAAATAATAAACGCCAGAAAGACAAAAATTTATCAGACGATTAACATACTCTCACATGCGTACTGTAAAGCACAACTCTAGTAATTTTCTCATATACAATGTCATTATCCGAATTAATCAGGGAAGACGTTTCAACACCGCCAAATACACGTCCACAAAATGGAACAGAATTTTTGAAAAACAGATGTTTAGCAGCTGAGCAGATTTTTGTAGAAAAAAGTGTGTTAGACCCCGTCAGCAGTGTGAATTCTAAAGCGTAAAGAAACTCAGTTCCGCAGTGATGTGTCGCCGTTGGCTTTTTAATATAGGTATGATACAGGTTAACAAAGGAGCGTTCGATGCTGAGCCGTTGCGTTGAAAATAGTGTTGGATTTGAGTATGCTTCTGGGAACGAGGATGCGAATGCACATGCTGGAATAAATCTGTTTGGAGAGCACGCGGAAGTTAGTCTAAGGATCGCTGTGAAAATTATAGAAAGAATAGGAAACTACAGCCATCTTCAGATTTTTGGATTTAAGGTTGTGCCTATTGTCACTGAGAATGTGAGTTCAGGTCTATATCTGCTAACGGTCCTTTTCTGGGAGTAGATGTAACTAGAGGACCACGTTGAAACCCATAGAGTTCCGAAAAGTTAGTACTGCAATTAAGTAAGATGAATAAAGATACCAGACTGCACCGTCAAGCAAAAATTGAGTGTAAATAGTGTTAATATTTCCTTACAACTTTTGCCGAACCCCCCACCACTATAAGCCCGTCCAAGTTAAGTCCTATTCCCTACTTCACCCGCACCAAAACTTTCAAATACAGCTTTTTCCCACGTGTCATACAGGAATGACACCTAGTTGCTGACTCCACACGCTTTAAATCTTTGCCTGCATTTTTGTCAGATGTTTCTTCTCCTTAACAGGCACCAATATATTGATGCCGACACTGCTTGCGGTCATTGTAATGTATGTTCGGAGTGTTGTTTTTTTCCTTTCGTATGTTTTTTTGAACGGTTACATTGTAAGCTGTATTGGTGCTTTGTAACCTGTGATGTATGCTTTGTATACCCTACTCCTGCGATAGCCCCATGGAGCTGCAGTATGTAGAAATAAACAAATAAATAAATATAGGCGTCGCTTTGCGAATTAGGCGTTTATAGGCATTTAGGCACGAACGCCACAAAAGGCAATTAGAGACACTGCAAAAACCTCAGAAAAGCCTTTCGTAACCTCCAATTCGTGCTGATATATCAAAGTGAGGTTATAGGAGCTCATGGAACAAAATAGACATTTGACTCAAATCCGATCTTTAATTATGACATGGACAGTTGAATTATTTGTGTGGAAAAATGGAATTTACTAAATTCAATGGGAGAGTGGCGTGTGGCCACAGAAGTTGTAACAAGGATTTTCTGGTAATTTAGGCCAATGATACACCAAGAGCTCAACCTGAGTAACAGGAGCAGCAACTGTATATTGTTTTTCTTTTTTCGGATGCGGGCTCATTTGTCAGTGGACGCCTTCTTTTGCTCGTACATTTCGTGGCGATATTGACCTTAAATGCGAACACTGTCTATGTTTGTGCCACGTCGCTAGATAACATTTGTGGGCCCACAGCGGAGGCTTTGTGGCGCAAACAACGTCAGTCGCGTGCGCAAAACCACTACACAGGAAGCCACGACACCACTTTCAGACTCACAGGCATAGCGAATTTATGACGACATGAACACCGCCTCCTTAACTTGGCTTTGCGTCCTCAGTAGTTGTGCAGACACGTGAACGAAGTTGCTTTGTGACAGTCCGAAAGTGGAAAGTTGCTTGCGTGTAATTTGTAGCTTTATTACGAACAAACAAAAAAAAACCAATATTGGTAAATGTTTTGTGTTCTTGACCCACCGTGTTAGCAGTAGTTAATAAACAATTCATTTTTCTGCTCGACGTGACATGGACATCTTGTTTGTTTCTTTAGGCGACAATTTTTTCCTTTCTTACAAAGAGTGCGCTGCCTCCACTTGTAAGCATCCCGTTGTTCTTCACGGGGAAAGCTTTGTTCATGTAAAGCACGTTCCCTCTATGGCGTGTCATGCGGAGAGAAACCTGTATTTTGAGTCGTCCACTTGTTCATTGGACTCAGCCGTCCTGTTACAGTGCTTCAAGTGACTGTATACGAAGGTTTCGAGTGCTTTTTTCCGTTTTGCATTTTCTTTGTGACTGTAGCGATGTAAATCAGCAACAAATAAATAAACCAGAATTGCTGTCTCACATAAAATTGGAAATTTTATAACCAACGATATTCTATAGATATATGCCTGAACGTATTAACGACTGTGGGGAAAACGACTCAATTGTTATTATTCTGGCGTTCCTAATTTAGACTTAGGAGTGCGTATGGTGCAATGAATTCAACTTTCACGCACTTTTGCGCAACCTAAAGCAAAATCGATGTGGCTGAATTCCCTTGTGTGAAGTGTGTCCTTAGGGATTATAAGCTAGTAGGGGTTCGTTCAAACACACAGCTCCAACAAATAACGGCTGAGCTCTGCTGATATGATTTACGTGAGGTTTTAGGTAGTGATAACGGGACATAATCTGAGAATTTTCGTGACCTAAGCTTTTAGGTTCCTTCCCAGCTTTCAATGAAAGTTTACGTGTGTTTTAGAAAAAGTAGTGGAGTTGGTCGATGGGTATAAAGGAACTGAATAATTTGATTTCTAAACAGGTTTCAATGCAGGTCTGCTGATGATGAACCTGACACGCATGCGGGAATTCGGCCTCGAGCGCCGAGTGGTGCAACTGAAGAAAGAGTTCGAAGGACGAATACCTTGGGCTGACCAGGACTTGCTCAACATTCTCTTTAGCCGGCACCCGGAACGAATATTCACCTTTACTTGCCGTTGGAATTACCGCGAAGAACACTGCGCTGGTAATGCGGTGTGTGCGGATGGACCAGTCGCTGTCGTTCATGGCTCGCGCAGACAGGTGCTTGAAAAGCGGGAGCCAGCATTTAAAACATTACACGCAGCTATGAAAAAGGTAAGCATAATAAACAGATGAATAATAATTACAAGGAAGGTGTATCGTATGAGACGTATGTGACAGCTAGCTTTGTAGAGACATTTTACATCAACAGATCTTCAACCTCGCGTACAGTCACGAACACGCTACTTCGTAAAGTTGCGTTTAATACTTCGCGAAGAAAATAAAAAAGAACGCACATCAGTCCCTCCTACGCCCGCCACACAAAGAATGTGCTACTTCTGCTGCTCAAAATATCATATTCGTGCTGAGAAGCAGCAGTGGAAGTCATAATTTTTTGCGGTCAGACAGCGCTCCTCATGTACGTCGTAGCAGTTTTAATACACAACAAAATAGCACAGAAATAAACTGGGTAAGTGTACCACCGATCTTTTTAGTTACGTTGTTGTAGACTTAAAAAAAGGCGATATGTCGAATTTTTTTAACTATAAATGAGCTGAGTTTAAATACCTATTACAGTGCGCGAATGAGGTGGGAGTGCGGACCCCATGATTTTAGCTAGTCCGCCGGTGTAGACGCACGTTATTGGGAAAACTGTTTTGCAAATTTCTTGTTTCCTCGATGCCGGCGGATCTGAAGATGTTGCTTATGGTGACTCATTGGCGAGGTCGCAGGACTACGTATAACTGATGATTCGCACGTTTTACCTGTGCAACCTGTGTAGGAGCAAACTAAAAGGCGATATGAATAGACAAGGAATGAAAATGAGAACTTCGAGATCTGACGTAACTCGAGAACATTTTACAAAATAGCAAGCAGTTGTGACATGAATATTGCGGGTAGTGTGAAAGGCCTGAACTACGTTTAACTGCGGTTTTTCGGCCTGGTACAGAAAAGCCAGCTCTCTAGACTTCCACTTGCTAGTGCATGAATCGGCTTAACGGGTCACAATTGAGACGTCGACGTCGACGAACTTGTTTTATAGTGCAGTTAAACCTTGTTTGGATAGATAGTGTATTGCAGCACTTGAAACTGAGGAACATGGGCATGTGTGGAAATGAATTCCTATGAGTACACCGATGAGAACGAGCGATGTGCTCGTGCTGAGTCGCGACTCTGAAGCGTGGGAT
Source organism: Haemaphysalis longicornis (assembly GCF_048455015.1). Classification (NCBI taxonomy): domain Eukaryota; kingdom Metazoa; phylum Arthropoda; class Arachnida; order Ixodida; family Ixodidae; genus Haemaphysalis; species Haemaphysalis longicornis. Next base: position 176,632,350 of record NW_027526385.1, on the reverse strand, counting down.
GGTGGAGTGATAGTATTGCAAAGTCTAAAAGTGCGGTTGAAAAGTAGTGTTACTTTCGAAATGATAAGATTTGTACAATATTAGCAAATGCGCTTTGCATAAGACGCGTGAATTTGTTGAAACTTCATTGCACTTTTTTGTATTTGCGTGACGCTGCAGGGTTCCACTCATCGCAATAATTCAGCGTATTACTGGTGCGTTATTCCAAAGTTTCTATATAAATGAATAATATATCACCGACCACACTTGACCGCTAATTATTAGGAGAAACCAGAGAGTAGAGAGTTAGTTGGGAATCAAATAAATTTCCGTATACATGCGGTTCTCAAACCGTATATTTCCTACCTTGTATTTCCAGAAAGAACACATTCTAAAAGAAAACCCAACGTCATTACACTGTTTAAAAAGAAACGGTGACGATTTTATATTCTTTATAAATGGCTACATGATATATTTCATTTATTTTACTTCGACAGCTTGGCATCGTCATTATAATTACAAATGGTTTATAGGTCACCCAGCGAATTCATTCTGTTTAGAGTAAATAGCCTTTTCATGTTCAATGACTGCGGAATCTCTATATTAAGGTGTGCAATGAGGTTGGTATGTAATACAATAATCTTCATATTTAAGCTGTGTCTGGCTACGACAATTTCTCACGCATTTGAAAGAATCTTTTCTGTGGTTTTTTATTTTGCAATGAATGAAGCAATTTCACCTGGTACAAACTGATATATCGGCAAACACTGATTACAAGAAAACTGTGCTTCACACTACAAAAGTTTTATTTGCATTTTTTCAAGATGACGGTCACTCTTGGGTTACTTAGACCGGAAAGTTTGAGTTTTATGTACGTGTGTTTGCTGCTCTGTCGTTCTGCTATATTCGTATCTCGGTCGTTCTGTCTGTCTGTCGGTCCGTTCGTCTTCCTGTCCTTACGCCTGCCCTACCTTTGATTCAGCCGCCTGGCCAAAGGTTGAATGCTTGGACGAGACGCTTGTATGAAGAAAACATATCCAAACTACTACATCTGCTGGCAGTGTTTATACGTGTCAACAGCGTTGAGAAAAAATAACATATTATATATATTTGAGGCAAAACATCGATGCTCAACTGGTACTCGCAGTTTACTTTTCATTGAATATAAATATATGCTCGATATCAGCGACAGCAAATAACAAATACGTACTGAAAACGGTATTTTGAAACAGAAGAAGAAAAGAGCTCGCGCGAGCATGGATGCCGTGGTAGCGTTTCAAGTTCAACAGAGAAAAAGGCTGCAGTTGATGGCATGCGAGCAGTGGAACGAAATATAATTGAATTGACTGTAGCAAAAAATCCTGCTTGTTCACCGTAGGAGAATGGAAATGGCGGGGAAAGGCATCAGATGTAGTAGGCGGAAAGGAGAGAGACGTTTACGTAGCAGATGCGGCGGATGGCTATCTCTTTTGACGACCATTTTCATCAAAGTCAGCAGACACGAAGCCATTTTTTGAACTGCTTTCCGCCAGGAAGTCTTAAAACGTAGCACACGCGCCTTAAATGTAAATATAGTAACTGTTGACGAGCACCGAGAAAAATTGCTACTAATTACCCTTTTTGCAACCCTTACCAGCCTAGAGGTTTTTATTGAATGTTGAAATTGTCCTATACCCATGAGTGTACATGCAGGGCAATATCTCGTTGAAGGTTGAGGACCTCATTTCGAATACTATAAACGCAGAATTTCTTTTTGTACCTGGCAAGACTATTGTCTTTCTGCGAACGTTATTAGCCTGTGGTTGAGGACTTTGACCAATGATCCTTTTTATGTAATAAGATTGTGCTCGTTATAAGTGGTTTGGTTTCTATGGCTCCGATTTACTTAGGCAGCTACAGCGTTGATGACAGTCGACCTGCTTCGTAACTCAATAGCGTTGCAGAAAAACAACCTGTTTGAAATGCTTGTCCTTTAGTTACGCTTTGGAAACTGGATACCAGTATCTGCGAATCTCAAGTGAAAATGTATTTCGCGCAGCTTATACATTTAACACGGTTCCCAGAGTTTCGGGGAGATAATAATGCTTTGCAACGAATAAATAGGGCAGGCCCGATGAAAATTTTAACAGCCGGCTAGTATATTTGATTGCCTTTGAATTCCTAAAAACAAGAAGGTTGTGTATAAACAATGTGTATATATTCTATTGATTTCAAAACAAGCAAAAAGGAGTTCAAAATTTTCGCTCCAACTGGTATCTTTGTGACGTGGCAATCTGGGTTGGCAACGTTTGATATTTAATAACTACATCCAATATTTTTCAGTACAATCTTGGAGAAAGCGTGGCACAAAACTTCATTGGTCCATTGAACGTCAGTTTAGCACACGCAAGACAAACATCGTGCGTCCGAGAGTTTTCCCGACAGCTGAACCTGTGGCAGCGAGCGGCCAGCCGCGTGGATGCCGAATCGATGAAAAACTTGCCTCGTCTACCAGAAGAGCACAGTTCAACTTGACGGAACAGAAAGACCTAAGGTTCCCTCGGACCAAAAATATTTATTTTGCTTTTGAACACGAAGTGCTTTCCAAATCCTCGTATCAATGAATAATTTGGAAATTATTCATGTGGTTTGTACTTACATAAAGACGTGGTGGCATGTGTTGTAAGCGTTCACGGTGGGTGCATGGTGGGCGTTTTTCTGGCGGGTGGGCGTAAGCTAAAGCGTGCTCGCGTTTCTTTACGAGATGCCTTCAACAAAAAGTATCCATAATAAAAACCCGTTTGTTGTCGTGTGGCGAAGCCTAATAAAAATTTTGGTGACACGATTAGCAAAATAATTTTCACAGGCGTTTCACGACTTTATATGCACCAGTGTATTGGGGTAGGAGTATACATTTTTGTGGCTATGATGTTACAAGTGTGTTGTAAATTTTGTGCTTGTTTTTTTTGGTCAGCTTTACTGAAACTGTAACGGAATATGCAGAGTGTTTTAAAATCACAATATGTTGGCGTTTAGGTTAGGAGTAGTAGGGTGCCTATAAATTATCATCGTCTAGCAAATGGCGTACGATCTTTTTCAACGAGAACGTGACGTGAGCAAGGAGTGACCTTCTCTGAAGGGCCAGGGTCCGAGGACGAGAAAAGTCGTGCAGGCTCGTGGGGTTTTGAAAGGGCAAGAACTTCGCCAGAAAAGAAGAGGGCGCACCCTCGATCAGAAGTTTTTCCCTTGTAGGGCCCAAAGACTCACTATGAAGAAATTCACTGTTTTCAAGTCTTTCGTTGAGAATATTAAACCTGTTAAAATGGGATACTCACGATATTAGGCGTGAATATTAGAAGCCGCTGGAAGTACTCGGATGGATTCAGGGTAATGCGCAAGTGCACTGTAAGATGATGTAGACATATTTGCATTGGCATATTTGCACACAATAAAATCGCAAAGCTTGAAGAATCGCTGTTTATTTTAAGGATTCTTTGTAGGCTTCTAGAGTGAACGTAAACTTCAGTGCAGCGGAAGTTGTAGGTTTTGACAAAGATGTCATTAATCTTATTAATATTATACCGCCCCCTTCAGAAAATGCAATAAATTTGTTGAAGAGCTCCACTGTGCGTGCAAAACCCAATTTAGCAGTGGCAGTATAGGTACTCATGGTGATATGAATATTGAAACCGGAGCAATATAACACGTCACGCTACCTTATCATGCTTGCTGACCGTAGTGTTGAGGCCCTTATATCTGAAGCCACCCAAGAAAGAGATGCATTGAGCATGCCAATGCCCGTGGAAGCGAGTTTTCATCCGTCGCGGGTCTGTCATTATGCAGAAGTTGGCAGGCCGCAATCTTGTTATGTGGTACCTCGCGAAAGACACTCACCCTGCATAATTACGAACTAATCAACATGCTTTATAAATTTTGGACAGTTAAAAATTTGAAAGAACGGTCGGCTCCTTTGAATTTAACGCTTTTTTTATGAATAGCAACTCAAACTGCCTACAATTTCTTTATGATAATAACGAACTTTAAAGGAAAATATAAAATAACTGGATGCGTTGCAAAGAGAAAGCCGGAATGCTAATGCTAACATCTAAAATTTCGGCAGGTATTAAGGAAAAGGATTCACTTTCATGGTGATGTCGCCAAGTCCCGAACAAGAACAAGGTTCACTGAATTTCGCACAGCTAGTAACACAGTTACCGCACTCATAACTGCGTCAAAGAGGCAGTTCTAGGTTAAACAATTAAGAGATTCCCGTCGTAAATCCGCTAAAACTTGTCTGTAGTTATTGAGCTTCATGGAAAGCAAAGGGGTCTATGTATACATGATAGAATGTAACACTGGTGGCTTATATTTGCTCTTGGCTGATGAGTTGAACCGTGCTTTTTGTCATTGTCATTGTCATTGTCATTGTTTTATTAAGTAGTTCAGTAACGTTTTTACAAAAACAGGGTTTGGCAGAAGGAGGTTCCATGGAAAAAATCCGACAGGGGGACCTCCTGTTTCATAATGCAAACAAAAATATCATTGCGGAGGCAGTATACACAACGATAAAATTAGAATACAAAGAATCAAATTCATACAAACAGTTATTCATTATAGTTGATGACAGGGTAAGAATGCAGCTCCGCCCACAAGCGTTGTTTGGCCGCTAGCTGACTCTCCGCGGTTAGAAAAAATAGTTCTTTATATTGCAGCTGTTTATACCCATGATTACCAATATGAGCGGCTGACAGTATAACCATCTGATTATAATGTCGTTTATATATGTTTCATTCCGAAGAATGGATGATTTTCACAGGAAAAAGAAAAAGTCGTCCTCATTGAAGACTGGCTCAGGAGAAAAAAAATTACTCACTAAAACAAAGGTTATTCTTGATAGAAACTATTTCCGGTGTATTTTATGCTTAAATCAAAGCTATCTGTGATTGTTTTACTGTTAGACAACAGAAATAAACATATAAACATCGCGCACACGATTTTTTGGGTCTGAATAGTTCGAATTTCGACCGCTGCACGTCGCTTAGCCGTCGTCTGCTTGGAGAAACATAATCAATGGTCATCGTTATATTTTGTCGGGCTCGTCGCAGTTAGACTATTTCTTCACTTCGCGTGTGCAATCATTGTCAAGAAATGTAGTCGGTACAATATCTTCCACAGCCATCATCACCGCTAAATCAAGCGGCGTAAACGCAGGGCGGAAGAAAGGGGCGGTTCGTCGCCGCAATGGCTGGATGCAGTGCACGGACTGTGTAAGCCCAGGGTGAAAAGGAAACCAGCGGCGAAAATTCATCGGTGTCTTTCAGAAATCGGCCGCGATATCAACGGGCCACGCATTGTTCTATGCGACTGTTTCGAACGTAGTGACGCACTGCAAACACCTATCGCGGCGACGCACGCAACCGTGGAGGTCGCGATGCCGCATAAAGTGTCCTGCCTTGCGAAATCAGCTGTAGGTGCGAAGAAACAAGCGTTATTTTATTCCGCTTAAACGAGACAACACCGTATGGCGCGAGCAGAGAACTGCGGGATGTGAAACGTTACAAGACTAAGCATTTCTACTTCACGAGACACGCGAGTGGCAAGACGCTCTACGTCAGTTGGTTGGACTGACAGTATACAGTGTCATGCTTTCAATCCAGGCGACCATTTCCGAGGTGTTTCCCGGCGATGTAATAAAAGATCTGCCGGCGTTTCTTTAGTGTCATATCACCACCCCGCAGTTTACAGTGGAATGATAACGCAGAGAACCCCAACTGACGGTGAAAATTGATAGAAAAACACCCTTAAGCACTAGCAGCCGCCTAAAAAAATTACTGTTGCGAGCTTTTATGGAAAAAAACGAATAGTGACCTACAAATGCATCCGTCCGAAGTTCGTTTCCAAGTTGTGCTACATTCAACTTTCATTGGCTTTACACTGATGTGCAGCAGCCTACCGTGAAGATATTTTTATTGTTGATGAGGCTTTTGAAATAGCATACATAAAGAAAATATTCGGTTCAACATGTAGTTGCTTTGCAGCCATGTCATGTCAAGCTTTTGTGGAAGCATTTTAATTTCTGATAATCTTCCCGAAGCCAATAATCTTCCCCTGTGTACACCAAACAGTGACGTCGAACACTGACTGCCCCATACGAAACCTGAACGAACAGCTATACAAGTGCACTCAATTCTTACTGCACCTATTTAGACAACCACACTCAACAGGCCCAATGATACGAGTATGAACGTGAGATCTAAGTGAATTATTTAAAAATGTGCCGACATCTCCATGTAAGCATTTCCATTTTATCCACTTCTGCAACCAATCAGAGCACCAAACTGGAACAGGGAGAAGAAATATTTAATTCTCACTGCCCCTTGTCAACGTGTCATGGGCTACTGCACAAGTATTTTCTATTCTTACCACACTTTCCAGCCAGCAGCAGCAAAGTGGCACCCTGAAAGCCTGACATTGGATCCATTTTGATTTGCTGCACCAGTGTTTTCAATGCCTAATGCAGCTTTAAAGCCAAAAGCAACAGTGTGTACGTGAAAAGCAGTGACTTCACAGCGTGATGGTGTGGCATGAATTCATTCTAACGTACTACATAAGCATCTTCAACTCTCACCACAACTTCATGGCCAGAAACTACAAGGTGTGCGCGAGAGAAGCAGCGATTTCATAGCCTGAAAGTGTGGCACGAATTTATTCTAACGTACTATGCAAGTGCCTCCAACCCTCACCACAACTTCATGGCTAGAAGCTACAATGTGTGTGTAAAAAGCAGCGACATCACAGCTTGAAGGCCTGGCATAAACACGTTCCAACGTATTTTATTAGAGCTTTCACTTCTTACCATAGCTTTCTAGTCAGAAGGAACAGTTCAACCTTGCAAAGGAGTAACATAGCATCTTGAAGAAGTGTCGTAAAATCGTTGCGACCTGCTGAGTAAGTTTTCCCATTTTTACTGCATCTGAACCAGCTGGAAGCAACAGTGCGCACAGAAAGCAGCGACATGACACTCTGGAGGCCTGAAGTTTAACCATTTTGATATGCCGCATCACTGCTTTCTATTATTCTTGCAGCTGTATAACCAGAATCAACAGTGCATGCTTGAAAAGTATGAACATAGCATTCTGAAGGGGTGACATACCTCATTTCTACCTGACACACAAGTATTAGCAATTATTGCTGCAGCTCTTCAACCTGAACCACCTTCAGTCACTGTTTGAAGGCTCTCCACAGTTGCTGGAACAATAAAAACATCTAAAAGTGGGAAGCGGTGTTGAATCTAAATTAAAGTATGCTCCATGATGAGACGCTCAAACATGTCCTCCACTCTGTATAATAACAGTCTATCATGACAGAGACACTGGAAATCTGAATGTCTGTTAATACACTGTAACCCTTTGTTGAAACTTAAACTGCACAAGCACCAAAATGCGATCATTAAACTACAGCCATCACTATGAAACACAGCTGCAACAGACAAATTTTTATAACTCATAAAGCCCATCACACAAACTGCATGAAAATAAAGGGAAGATAAACTATTGGTAATTCCTACTAAACGCATTCAGCTATTTCAAAACAACTTTAACAGCTCACGACACTTAATGAGAAATTCCACACTGCACACGAAATACGCAGCCTCAGTACATGCATAGTCAGTTTCTCTGATGCCACTTAGTGTAGCGATGGAAGCATACGCACCATAAGCTTAGCAGGCATAATAAAAAGCAGCGCGCGTGTGTATTTTTGGCAATGTATAAAAAACTACGTGGTCATGTTGCGGGGCCACACATTTCCGGCTTCCTTCAACGACGTGGTTCAAATTTCAAAATCCAGCAATCATGCACTTTCGATGTTTATTTAGCCCTCTTATACGTTTCAAAAATGCTACTGATGATTACGACCAACCAATGAGTCAAGAAACGAAACGCAACCACATTTGATTACCTCAACAATACTCGCACTCGTTCATACTTTTGTATGTTCTATAACGTGCCCATTGGCACAAACAACGCCATAGGCACCCGTCTCTCGCAGGAAGGCAGGTTCATACCGATTTTCTGAAAGCTACCCAACCCAGTCTCGGACAATTGTGCACGAACATTTACTTCTTCGCGAGTCCCTGCAATAATGGTTTAATCATACCTGTTTACGCCAGGGGGAAAAAAACGCCACACCGCTGCTCCGTTCGTACCCCGGCAGGCTAAAGCAATGCGCGAATCGGCAAGGAAAGATACCTCACATTGTAAGATTTGGCAATCGTCTTAATAACGTATTCGGCTGTACGAGCGGCCATATCCGGCCAAAAAACACGCCGCACACGTTTGCACGATCCGCGTCGGGCCGGACGGACACCACGTAGGCCTGCGCTCAACATCGGGCGCAGCCTACGCTCACAGCAACAAACGAAAACGCTTGCAACTTGTCACCGCTACTGCCGTAGACGAAAGCAAATCGCATTATTTCTTCACAAAGGTTGCGTTACACCGACACAATTTCCACAATCACACCAGCAACAGATGCAGCTTCGACGCTTTCCCGTTCTCAGATCGAGTTCGTTGACGACGTTCCGAGTACGTAAAGCAGCCCACCAGTGCCGCCACGATTTCCTCACGTACGTACAAACCACGACGCGGCAAGACACACACGGGACAGGTGACGATAAGCGGCTTCCTGATGCACTAATCACATTCGTAACACAAATCGCCTACAGAGCTGTTGGCTCTCGGCAACCTCGTTGTCGCTCGACAGCGCAGCAGCGGTGGGGAAGCGAGCGCGGCCATATTGGAAGTAGTTCTCCTTTCAAACGTACGTCGCAGGCGTCACACAAATGGCGAGATGCCATTGGTTGCGGATGAACACAAAATCCCTTTGATCTTGAAAAGCCGCTGCAGAGTTAAGCTGTCACCAACTATAGTAGTAAATTCGAGTACTGCGCATGTGTGCAGTAGGTAGCTCCAAAAGTTATCATGTATATTTTTTCTGGTGCCGTAAGCACGAGGCACCATATAAACCTAAGGTTGAGCGGGGAAAGGTGCAGGTGATCAGAGTTTGATTATGAGAGTGTACCAAGTATGAATTTTCTTAAATGGACACTGAAGTGAATTTGTCAAGCTCCCGTTTTTGCTTGCACTGCGTAGACTGGCTCAAATTAGCACACTTTTCATCGTTTATCCCGTTCACAAATCGGTAATTATTTTACAAAGTGCGAAAGAAGAAAAACTACCATGCGCGGTTTGCGACGGCCGCACCAACTAAAGGCTGTGACGTTGGGAGGAGGGGGCACCGTGATTGGACGATGCCCAAGGTTAGCAATCAAACAAGTTTCGGTTTCGGTTTTGTAAAACACATCCGATGGCGTCGTTGGATGGGCATTCTCAATATCTCATAATCATCGTACCACGCTTCTGCCATGTTGTCGGCTGTAAAATGCATAAGATAAGCCTTCGAGGACGGCTTGGAATCGTAGCATTCACTAGCCGAGGCCGAGGCAGTGCATGAACGCCCTCTGCGTCCCCGCAGACGCTCAAATGCCATGCGCTTTTCCCCCATATTTGGAGCTTGCCTCACTCATGCCTGTATCGTAAAAAGCGTGTTCGCACCAGGCCAAGATTCTGTTGATTCTGGCCTAGGCCGACTGCCCGCAAGCAGTCGGTGCTTATGGCAACAGCACGCCAACGAGAACTCGCTAGCGCGCCAGTGCTAGCCTGCGCGCGTTCTGGGATCTAGTTCGTGGAGCAACGAACTTTGCGGCCCAAAAAAGGTGAACTCAGTATAGAAAACATCGGCGGAAAACGAAAAAGTTAACATAAAAAAAAGCACGTACCCGCGGGGATTCCAACTCATGACTTGCAAAACACTTGCGATGACATACCTAGCGCTCCGGACCACTAGGCCACGGGCCAGCTTTTTTTTTTCTCTATTGTAGGCCACGGGCCAGCGCTGCCCTACCTTTGAAATATAAGGTATATAATAATGTATAACCAGTTTACACTTTTATTAGATGCGACGCTGAGGGGAGCATCTCTTACTCGCGGCCTGTCCTTCCTGCGTCGCGGCGTCCGCGAAAAGCCTACGTGGGAGCCATGGGTCTCCTACCGGTACGAGAACTACGGCCTTGCTGTCTCTGGGTGCACATAACACGCTCTCAGAGATCAGCGAGGCCCAGAGAACGTCGCAACTACATCGTCTGGGTAGTACCGGGACGGGCAGAAGACTACTGGATCGAGTGGGGATCCTGCCACCAGGGGCCCGATCAAGCTGCGAGCTAGAAGGAAAGCTGGAGGAACAAGCCCTCCTGCGAGACGAATTGGCAAGGAAGATCATCGTTTACCCCCTGCCAAGAAACACCAATCCAGAGAGAGATGTGGGAAGGCGAGCTGCAAGAGCGGCCGCACTAGCCAAGCATCACCAACTAGACGAGGGTGCGGTGTTCGTGGATGTCGCAAGATATCCAAGGACCCGTAACGTCTTCGCAACGGTAGCAATCAAGGCATCCACCGGCGAACTCCTGTCAGCGTGCTCCGTAGGCACGAAAACAGTCGGCCAAGCGGAAGAGGCGGCAATAGCGCTGGCCATGGGACTACCAAACACACGTACAATACTGAGCGACTCGAAGTCAGCAATCCGAAACTTCGCTCGAGGAACGGTCTGGCGTGGTGCGGAGAGGCTAGCGAGACCCCGAGGGGTCGAGCAGGCATCTCAGGGCACCGCAGCGAGATCTCCCAACATCACCATCAAATGGTTCCCGGCCCATATGGGCAACGAACTAGCTACCAACATCAAGAACCGCAACGAAGAAGCGGACGCCACGGCCCGTGTCCTCGTCACGTGCCGGACCGAGGCGACCGCGTCTTTCGACACCAGCGGAGAAGACCAAGAACAAGACTGCGAGCCCCTCACAGAATACAGCGGGATCCTAGCAGCCTACAGGGAAGCCAGGAGAACCTTTCCGCCACCGCACCGTGAACTCACGCGCGCGGAGGCGGTGAGACTACGACAACTACAAACAGAATGTGTGTTGACGCCCACCCTGGCCCGACACATATGCCCGGAAATGTTCCCGGACACCGTGTGTAGTGTGTGCAGACGCGAACCCGCCACCCTCAAGCACATCATGTGGGGGGAGTGTGACAGTGCTGTGAACGCAGGGGATGCGCAGTGCCTGGATGCGACATACCCCGAAGAAGTGGGAGCGTGGTTACGTTCCGAAGATCCAACAACACAACGCAGGGCCATCCAGCGGCTCGAGGAGGCTCTAGCGAAGCAGACGAGAAAGGGAACCTCTGCCCCGGCAAACGGGAGTAGAGGAGCCCGAGTACCTGACGCCTAGCCGGAGCCACAATCCTCGGGGTCTAAGCCCGGAACTATAGGGCGTATTAGCCATAGTTCAAAGACGGATCAACCGCGCCCTGCGTGGCCGGAGACTTCCCACATGCCGGATACCAAATAAATGTTATTTCTTTCTCTCTCTCCGCGATAGCGCGCTCTCCCCGCAACATCTGTGGCGCGCGCTCCCGTCGGTGGCGGCGCTCGCTCCGCGGTTTGCGGATGTGCTGTGCTCTCCCTCTCAGCGGTCTCTCTCTCCTTCGGCGCGGGCATAAAGCGGCGCCGGCTTCCCGCGCTCCGGCCGCTCTTTCGGTCGCTTGCACTCTCCTTCAGCGTCGCATCACACCAGCGTTCCCGTGAGGGGAGATGGGCGTAAGTTTTTTAGTGTTAGCATTCCAAGCAGCTTAGGTGACTATTTGTTGTTTTGCGCTCGTGCAGTAAGCATCCCCCAAGTTTCCACAATATCTCACGTCTAGCAATTGCATTTCTTAGACGGAAAAGTGTTCGTAGATGCGTAATCGCGCTGTTGACCACTGTGCTTGTTCGCCCAGCGCAAAAAATGCTTCCCGCACCGTAGTTTTATCCTGTACGGTAAAAATATCAGTTTTTATTTCCTTAGCACTTATAGTGATTTCGCTGACTCTTCTCCCGCCTTCAAGAGGCCTTATATTTTCCTACTGGCGTACTAGTCAGCGAGGCGTCGCATGTGCGCTTGTGCAGCGTTTGTGTGAAGCGACCTTGACTTGGAGCTAGATACAGTGCACAATATAACCAAGTAAAGAAAGGCACATTCTCCAATTCGCAAACGTGTTCAACGTAGCGAACGAATTGCGACGAGCCGTCGGCGGCCGGCGGACGAAACGTTGGGCCGACTGACTTTGTTTGAAGGCCGGGGAAATCGTGCAGTAGCGCACCCAATTGCGAACTCGGCTCCTCCCGACGTCACACGAAAACGCCACAGAAAATGGGCGAGCGTAAAGAGAGGAGGACAGCATTTTCGAATTATTTTTTCTACGAAATAAAATCGCGTAAACGTGCCCAGAGTGGCTGAAACATGGCCTGGGGACTACGGACTACAATTTGCGCTAGTAATCCTACAATGTTTACATATCACTTCAGTGTCCCTTTAAAGATCTATAAAAAGAGTACTGGGAGGGGTACGATTTAAGGGAAGGGGGTAAGGCATTCCAGATGGTGGCAGGAGAAAAAAAAAATTCCCGCGCCTTCCCGCGAGGGGAACACGAGTAAATGCAGAGCATTGGGGCCTCAGTACTGATTGGAGGCAGTGTTGCTTCCATCACTTCTTCGGTGATGCTGGAGTAGCAGACACGAGTAAACGTGGGCACGAGCGTCAACCAAGGAAGGAAGGAGCAACGCAGTGACTGAAACACGAGCGACCGCTAGCCGCTATATTTGCAGCGCGCGCAGTAGAGGGAGAGCAGTACGGGGGGGAGAGCGCGCATGCGCAAGCAGCGCGCGCCCTTCCACGCCCCACCGCGCTGCTATCACGCACCTGTTACGCCGAGACCGCGATGGAGCGAACGGGCTGACTACGACGCATGCGCGCGCCAGCTGCTGTTAAGAGAGAGGAGGGAAGGAGAGGCGCACCTGCTGCGGACGCGGAGCTGTTGACGCCGTCCGACGCAGGAAGAGGCGAGGCTAAGAAATGCTCTGCATTTAAAACAGTGTTTGTTTTCCGTAGTTGGCATGGATAGTTGGAAGTAATATATTATGTTGCACTGAAAACCTGGTGTTGTTTGTGTTAAGCAAACATGTTCTGTCAAAGGACGGGAGAAATTCAGGATTATCTGGTAAATGGGAAATAAGTACCCACAGCTTAAGATAAAGCTCGAGAGAGAGGGGTAAGCTTCCAGGGTGGTGGAAGATGGGTTTTTCAGCAGATCGGCAATCACTGAATGTAAGCAGACGAACGGCTTGATTTTGAAGACGACGCAGTCTTGCAAGATGGGCATTATGCATGTTGCCCCAAGAAGACAAACAATACGTAAGGTGGCTGTGAATGAACCAGGAATATAACGATCGTAGAAGGGACAATATGAAAAGATAACGGGTTTTAAGGAGGACATGAATGCCGAATGCAATTTTAGATGTATCCGACCTTATGGGTTTGTCAAATTTCATATTTTTGTCTAAGATAACTCTAAGAGACGTAGTAGAAACTTTATGAATAGATGACGTGATTGTCAGAAATGATATGTGGTGTGTTTGCGAGTTTTGTGAGCGGAATGAACGATCATGAAATCGGATTTTGGCCTGTAAATTTGTAACAGGTAATTTTGGCACCAGAAGTTAACCGTTTCAAGATCGGTCGTTAACTTTGCTGTTAGATTAGAGATATCCTTGTAGCAAGAAAATATTTTCGTATCATCAGCATAGAGGATACAGTTAGTGTTGTTGAGGCAGGTAGGGAGGTCATTGATATATATATATATATATATATATATATATATATATATATATATATATATCAATGACGGAATGAACGATCATGAAATCGGATTTTGGCCTGTTAATTTGTAACAGGTAATTTTGGCACCAGAAGTTAACCGTTTCAAGATCGGTCGTTAACTTTGCTGTTAGATTAGAGATATCCTTGTAGCAAGAAAATATTTTCGTATCATCAGCATAGAGGATACAGTTAGTGTTGTTGAGGCAGGTAGGGAGGTCATTGATATATATATATATAAATAGATAGATAGATAGATAGATAGATAGATAGATAGATAGATGAATTGGTAAGCTAATCGAAATGCGTGGGTTCGATCCCCACTCTGGGCGCGTGTTTTCCTTTCTTTCTTTCTTTCTTTCTTTCTTTCTTTCTTTCTTTCTTTCTTTCTTTCTTTCTTTCTTTCTTTCTTCCGTAAATTTAAAAAATTTTAACCTGCCTAACCGTAGTAAAAAAAGAGCCTAACACCACCCCTATGCCTCCTTTGGCATTCTAGACTGCCGACCTATCTTTCTGTATTTCCTCAACGAGCCCCTCATTTACTAACTATATTATTCTGCGAAAGCCTAGCGAGGGTCTCGGATCTGGCAGATTGATGCCTAGGTAGCATAAGAGGGCTTCCCGCCAGTTACCCGCTCATGACATGCTGTAGACGTTCGAGTCACGCCCCGGGGCTTGAAAAGAAGGTCCCCTTCTCCCCGTGTAGTCAGAGTGGCGCTGGCTACCACCCTCAAGCGTCAGATACAGTTGTAGTAAATATAAATACCCCAGAAAGTAAAGGAGAACACAGTCGCCCAGATAGCCGAATTGGTAAGGCGTTCGAGATGTAATCGAAAGGCGTGGGTTCGGTCCCCACTTCGGGCAGGTATTTCTTTCTTTCTTTTCTTTCTTCCGTAAATTAAATTTTTTTTACTTTCCTAACCGTAGTAAAAAAAGAGCCTAAAACCACCCCTATGCCTCCTTTGGCGTTCTAGACTGCCGACCTATATTTGTGTATGTATATATACGGAATAGCACGGGACCTAAAATAGAACCCTGAGGAATACCCTGGTTGACGATTCTTGGGTCAGACATAGCGCTGCCGAATTTCACAGACTGGCTTCGGTTGCTTAGGTAATTTTTATGAGTAAATGGGCCGGGCCACATACACCAAGAGATTATAGTTTTTGCAACAAGATATTACGAAGAAGAAGAAAAAGTCTGTTTTTCAGCAGACATTGTTACAATTCCTGGTGAAGGGGCAGGAGCTAAAGGCATTGAGTACCTGACGAGGGCTCCTGACCTTATGGAGTTCACAACAGAGGAATTCACAGCAGAGGACATGTTCAGATCAAATATGCGTGCTTAGCAATAAGATCCAGCAATACAGAGCGAAAAACGAAGTAAATTAAAAAATATAAAGAAATCGTAAATTTCCAATAATGAGAATCCCAAGGTATACAATATACATAAAACGTTTTTCCGCAATACCTGTTACCAGCAGATACAATAGAACACGACACATTTCTTGACTGATTGTTCGTCATGTCTATTAAAAAATCACGTCTTCACACAATACAGTTTAAATTCCTTAGAATGAGACACGCCTAGTGATTGTCATATCTCACTTTCTTTTCACTTTTTTATCACCTTGGTTTCAGTCTTAAATACGGTTGCACTAGTGGTAAATTTTAAATCATCCGCTAGGATGTTCAATACATGTGATACTTGATAGGTGGCCGACTGTTTGCCGTAATTTGTCCTAGCTTTAGGTGTACGTCTTATGATTGATAGTGTCGAATGCTTTTGTAAGATCAATGAATACGGCTCCCGCGAAAAGGCAAATATCTAGACTCGGTTTGATATAATCCGTAAGCTCAATAAGTGCAAGTTCCGTTGAATTATTAGGCCTAAAGCTAAACTGTTGCGGTGTTAAATGACTAAATTTTGGGAGGTAGTTCATTAATCTCGATACAATCAGCTTTTCAATCAATCAGTTTACTAAAAAACGGCAGTATTGTTATGGGGCGGTAGTTAGATAAGATATTTCGGTCAGCCTTTTTGAACACTGGTACTGTCTCACCTTTCTTTAGTTCTTCGGGAAAGACGCCGCTTTTGAATATTGTGTTGAATGAATGCACAAGAACGGTCGAAATATCGCCAGCTACTGCCTTTACTTTAGCAGGGGAGATGTTGTCAAGCCCCGCTCCGCTGCTCTTTATGGTGATCAGAGTTTGAAATACTTCTTCGTATGACGTAGGCCGTAAATAGAAAGAATGTGAACAACGAGTGAAGCTTTGTTTTGGTTGATTGGCAGCGGAAGATTTGTTGGAAAATTATTGCCACGAAGCCAAAGACGACGCAGTTGTCTTCAAGGAAAACAAGTTTATTGGAGCGAACTTGTGCTCCCCTAACAACTCAAAGAATACAGGCGGCGAAGCAGCAGTCAACAAAGTGACGTGTGAAGGCGAGCGCGACGATTCGAATGCCGCGGCATCTGCTCTACGGGCATTATCACTCGGCGCGAGGGTTTCTAGAGTAGCCGAAGTGTATCCAGAACACTGTAGATCAATTAAGATTATTCTAGGCTGTCCACGTTAGTTCGGAACGCTCCCTCTATCAGAAGAGATAACACATGCGGCTCAGAAAGAAAGAACAGAACACGCGCCTCCCTTGGCACATATACAACAGCGATAACACAGACCGCTGCCGGGCGGCAAAAGCAAAACACAAATAAACAGACCCAATGCATTGTTCGCTTCAATATGAGTTGAAGACATTTGGGATGGCGCTGTCATTAGAATAGACTGCGGTTCCATCAGCGATAAAATTAGGATTAGGTTCCGGGACATCCTGGTTAAGAAATTCTTTGATAAGTTGCCAGTTCTTGCGGGTGTTATTCCTCTTTTTGACAATTTGAGCTTGGTAATAGTTTCTCTTAGCTACATGAAGTAAAACAGGCAATTGTTGGGAATACGTCTTGTAATGTTTTTGCAGAGTCGAGCTAAGTGGTTTGGCCCTTAGGTTTTTATGCAAGCTAATTTTTTTACGGATGGAGCTTACAAGACCCTTTGATATACAAGGATGTCTTGGTGCAGAAACCCACTTTGTTTCAGTTGACGTTGTTGTGCAAATTTTAAACTTTTTAGATATTTCGGACTGAATTTTTTGAAGGCA
Source organism: Haemaphysalis longicornis (assembly GCF_048455015.1). Taxonomy (NCBI): domain Eukaryota; kingdom Metazoa; phylum Arthropoda; class Arachnida; order Ixodida; family Ixodidae; genus Haemaphysalis; species Haemaphysalis longicornis. The sequence goes on along the minus strand of NW_027526385.1, from coordinate 176,615,429 downwards.
CTGTTAGCAGAGCCATCCGAAAAAATGTTAACCCAGTCTGTTTCCTTAATGTTCTGACGGAATTGATGGTAATCGAATGAGCTTTTCTGGATGAGTTTCGGCCCATTTGTGTTTGCGGATTAGAGCAGCAGGAAAATGGGGTAATGATCCGTTATACTAAATTCTACGATTCCAGATCCCAGCGGTTTGTGATGTAGTGACGTTGGATAAAGTATGATCAATCATTGTGCTCGGTCCCTGTGGAATACAACGTGTGGGACATTTTAACAAAGATTCAAGGTCATGACCTAGCACATTAGTAGCGTAATCTAGACACGTGCTACCAGAAGTGTCTAATATGTTTATGTTAATATCTCCCAAAATAGCGATGTTTTCATATCCTTTATAAGTCGAGTCATAACTTCATTAAATTCATGTCAGAACTCTGGATAAGAGGATGACAGAGAGCGATAGATGGACCCGATTATAGTGTTTGTTTTGGAAAGAAAAGACTTATCTAGTTGAATCCAGACCGATTCACATTTGCTGGTTGTGATTGAGATGTCATATCGGCGGGTGTATGATAATGTGTTGGAAACGAAAACAGCAGATCCGCAACAACGACTGTCCACACGGTTAGAAAACTCTGCTCGATAGTTAGGCAAAGAAAACAGGTGGGCATCGGTTGGTGTTAGCCAACTCTCGGAAAGACACACTAGGAAAAAATTGTGACCAATTAGGGTTAAAAAGTTTACCAAGTCATCGTAATGTTTGGGCAAGCTACGAATGTTTAGATGAACAAGGAATTTATGATCTATAGCGCTATTGTGAAGAAGATTTGAAAGCTGATCGATGGAATGATAGACCTTAACTCAGACTGTGGTATGTGTTACATGACCTAAGCAATGACGTGCAGGTTCTGCGCGCCAGAAATGCGAAATACGCGACTGTCCTCCGATATCCGCGCTAGGATCCTGCAGTTTTGCACCCAAAGAAATTGCCATCATTTTTTTAATCGCAGGCCTTAGGCGAATAGGCGCTTGTTTTCAAGGGTCAAGTGGTCGTTGTTCACGGGTTTGTGTTGCTCAAATTGCATGCCGATCGACTCAGTTGTTAAGAGAGCTTTCCTTGCCTTCGCAGCGAATTCCGCCTTTTTTCGTGATAGCAAAACCTAACAATGATGTTAGATTCTTTTTTTGCGGGAACCCGATGAACAACGTCCAATTCATTGCTAATGATGGGTCAGTTCACTTTCTCGCCAATTTTCTTCACAATTTCGGAGCAATCTTCACCCTTTGTGACTGGTACACCTCTAATTTCAGCGTTGTTTAGCCTTGAGTATTGCTCTAAGGCTGCAACTCTTTCCGTTAGCTGTTGGTTCCTTTTGCCCAAATCCTTATTTTCTTTTACAAGTGCTTCTTGGTTTTTTGACTGACTCATACAGCTCATTAACAGGGTGCGACTGGACTTAAGTTCACTTATTCCCGTGCGTAGTGTTTTTATTTCTTTGGTACAACATACCATTTGAAATAAAGTTATGTCCCACATTCTATTCGTTTCGCAAACTCTTTAAAGAGTACCTATTCACAAAACGTGTTGTTTGCTAAACTCTACCATCGTGCCATGCTTCTGATTTATACCATGTTTGTATCTCTTTTAGTTAGTATACCACGTGCTGTTACACAAAGTTTCTTGCCTTGTTGCTGAAATTTTACCCATTCTTTGTTTAATTCGTACAAAGTGTTTTCACTGCTTGCTGCGTTTTTATTGCACTAGACTTATTCTGTAACGGAGGTCCCTCCAACAGTTTTCTAACTTGGGACCTCCTCTGTACTGTAACATTTATTCATGTAAATGTATGCATTCCTGAAATAAAGTTTGATTGATTGATTGATTGATTGATTGATTGATTGAAGTTCCGTGTTAGTTGGCATCGTCACTTAGAAAAGGGAGCGAGAGAACGGAAGGCCCAAACACAAAAATGCGGAGACACATACACACGCAAAATTTGACAGTAGCAGTCTGGAAGCAGTTGGAGCGGCAAAACCTATACAAAATGCGCTAAGCTGTACCTATAACATATGACTAACCTGCATGCAAAGCAGACGGAGATTAGTTGCGCAGGTTAAATAAACACAAGTTTCTGGGTATTTTACCTGACCACAAACTCACATTTATACCGCATATTAAATTACTAAAAATGAAATGGCGGAAAGCGATAAACATTTCAAGGGTACTATCGCATCAGTCACCGGGAACGGACACAAAGTGTCTGCTTTCATTTTTAAATAGACTAGTAAGGTCAAGGATTGACTATGGATGTATTGTATACCAGTCTGCAACCAAAATGGCTCTCAAAATGTTGGACCCAGTATACAACTTGGGGCTTCGCTTGGCCACAGGTGCATATCGAACAAGCCCCATTCCATTCCTTCACGTTGAATCTAATCAGTGGTCCTCAGAGTATACAATGCAATTACACAGCTCTGATGTATGCTGCCAAATTACTTCTCTGGAGGAACACCCTTTGAACACCATTATGAAAAATAACACTGATAATAAACTTTTCGAAAATCGACCATCCATCGACCTACAAGTTCCTCTTGCTGAAGTTTGCGGCACCTTCATTCATGAGTTTGTTGCTCCATGGGACATTTGACCAATTCAGTGTGACATGTCTTTCAGAGAAATACAAAAAATGTGCCAAACTTTGTTATTACTCAGTACTTTCTATCACTTAAGGAGGACAAATACAAGGCAGCTGAATTCTACACGGATGGCTCGAAGACTTCTGCAGCCGTGTCTTGTGTTGAAAATGGCCCCTATTCACTTCGTCCAAAACAATGAACAGGAACACTAGTATATTTACTGCAGAGGCATACGGTATCCTGCTAGCTTCGGACAACATTCTCCAACACTAAATTAAGAGCTCAGTCATACACACAGACTCTCTGAGTGTTGTTTCAAAGCTTTCATCTCTGAAGACTAGTAGAAACTAACCTTTTAATGCTCTTTTAAGAGCCCTGTACTCGGCTTATAGTCTCGAGCTTGCTGTCACAGTGTGCTGGGTTCCGGGCCACTGTGGCATTGCTGGAAATAAAGTCGCTGACCAAAGTTTTGCAGCTGCTGCCCTTCGTGATAGCATATATATTAACCTGGTTCCATCACAAGACCTCAAACCTTATGTGAGGAGGAAGCTGTTAGAGGACTGGCAACAACACTGAGATAAAGAAATAAGTAATAAATTACATGTCATTAAACCTAAAATTGAGAAACCTCCTTCTGAGAAAGATGCTATATCAGTAGAAGTGGCCTTATGCAGACTTAGAATCGGCCACACTCACATCACACATTCGTACCTGTTGAATGACACAAAGAAGTCACGGTGTCGTCGATGTGGGAGGCAGCTATCTCTCTTTCATGTTCTTATTGAATGCAAGATGTGCAACATTGAAAGGAAACGTCACTTTAATGAAGTTTACTCGTATAATATTCCCTTGCACCCTTCATTATTTCTTGCAGACCATCCCATGTTCTCTAACAAAAAGTTTTTAGCTACCTTGCAGATATAGATTTTTTAAAACACATCCTCACCTGTGCTCATGACGTGTTGCAAAACAATAACAGAACCTGAGGCTTTACACCTCAGGTGCCTGCACTCGCTGTGTTTTAATATCACCTTTGTAGGCACCTTTGTCTTAGTATACTCATTACGTTTTAATATGGCCCTATACACCAATTTTCTTACAAAAGTTTTAATCTAGTGCCTTTATTACAACTCTTTCTCATCTCATTCACGATTGTCATGGCGCTCTTTGCCTTTGTCGGCCTTGCGCTATTAAACCTGAAATGATCATCATCAACACTTCAAAGAAGAAAGAAAAATGCAAGCAATTGAAAGGCGTAGCGCCATTAAAAAAGGATCGACAGAAGAAACTTTTGCGCACATCCTTGCAGACAATGGTCGCTGAAGAAACCCCAGCACTGCGGACATTTAAAGATAAGATAGGGACCACAAAAGCAAAAAATGGGCGGTGAGATGGGAAACATTATCACGCAGTGCTTGTCTAAGAGAGAGCGAAAAGAAATTATAGCGGTGAACCGCCCACCAAGAAAGCACTGGGTATAGAAAAAAAGATACGCTGTCTGCAAGTAAATTACAGAAATTGAATATAAAGGCGCAGCTAACGCCCAAAACATAGACATAGGCGTTATTTCTTGAGCATCAAATTACCTTGTTTACACGATTCCCTGTTCAACTTCAATAGTTTGAACGTGAATTTGTCTCTTCTGCGAAAAATAGGTGATGAAACAAAGTTGCTGTTAGGCAACCCCATCCCGGAGGAAAAATTCAAAGAAGTGATTTGAGATAAACCTGAGAAGTTCTCCAGGTCTTCATGGTCCGAGTGCGGCTTTTCATAAGTACCCTAAAGAACAGATATCTCCTGTTTTAACGGCCGTTTCAAAGATGCTTTTGTATTGGTTGGGAGTCAATCACCGTCTTTTTAGTCTGCGGAGAGAGTATAAATCCATAAAACAGAAGACATGGCCAAACTTCATCAGGTCACATCATACGGACCAATAAGCTTTACCAACATCGGCCGCAAACGTTTGGCTGGATAAAAGGTTGCTGACTGTTGTTGGCCTCATAGTACGGCTGCATCAAGCACGCGCAATTTAGGGAAGCTGATTCGTCACAAACATACACAATGCTGGGAGTGTACTCGAGGGCTGCGATGTGATGCAAACTGGCGCAACAATGCTGCAAGTGCCCTTCGATAAAGCATTACATCGCGTGCTACAGGACGGGCTTATGGCAGTATTGAGTCTGTTTTTCTACGTGTTAGCATGGCCTACAACAAATGTGCAACTACAGTAATTGTAAACGAGATGTCGGGAACGTGTATAAAAATTCAGAGGTGGGTGGGTGGGTGCAGAAGGGGTGTGATCTGTCACGTCTCCTGTTCTGCATTTCCATTGAATCCTTGCGCTCAACCATAATACAAAATCAAAATGCCAAAGGATTTCAACTGCATACAGCTGAGGTTCGAGTTTTGTCATACGCTGATGGTATTGCCGTCTTCTGTGTAGATCAACAAAGCGTGGTAAAGTCGCTAACATAGTAAAATAGCATTTTCTATGCAAGTGCATGAGCCGTGTACTGGGACAAATACCTAGGAATCTGGCATAGAGAGTGGAGTGCAGGACCAGTGTTATTTCCAAATATCAAGTGGGTAACGACGCCAGTGAAGTACTTAGGCGTGCCTCTGGAGTACTATTCGGACAGTGACATTTACTGGTGGAGACACAGCGTGAGGCTAGGAGGGAAGGCAAAGCAATGGAACGGCGCGAATTTTTCCACTTTTTGTCGCGCAACGATTTGCAACGTATTCATGAAGAGCAAACTTTTATACGTACTGCAAGTCATGCACTGTTCGCGGGCAGATGGTCAAAAGCTAGACCATGTTTTGCAGAATTCTTTTGAATTTCGGTCTTGGAATGAACGAGTCGTACAAACCTCTTTCGGCGTGTTCGTGAGGGGGTTGCGGTTAGCGCATTTCTTTTCACGACTGTTCGTTAACAAGGTTATTTTCATTTCCGGGCTGTAGAATGCGTATTTTTGCCCCTGTTTGTCAAAATATATTAAACAGGGTTTTCCCATAGTTTAGACTTGCGACATTTGGTTTGCCGGGACATATATACTGCTATCGACCAGAAGTTGTTGAGTCTTTCCGTTTTCTACCGGTAAAGTTTTCGTTGGGTTATGGGAGCGCAGTTTCTATAAAACCAGTGTATACTGTTTTTCTATTCCCAATGGTCAGAATTCTGTACTATAGAGGCTCAGGTCAAGTGGTATTAAAACGGGTTAAGAAAACGCCATTTGCTGCGGTGATCAAAACGTTTTGCTTTCCACTGCACAGTGTTAAACTCGTTGTGAAGACATGGATGCAAGAGAAGGGCCTGTTTATGCCGTGGGGGGAACAGTGTTTGTGGCAGAACAAAGCAGAAAACATAGAGCATGTCTTCATTGACCGTTGGGACGATGTTTTCTTCTGAGATGTGCTGCAACGCAAGTTGAAAAAGATCTGCCAATCAATGCACATGGTATAGAGTATTGGTCGGTCGAACATTACGATGAGGGTGTTCTCTTGATCTCATATTGTTACTAGGCCTGCTCAGCATACGAAAGTGTCTAATGGCAGTCCGTCATTCGGACACTGATGGCGTCTACTGAGAGAGTACTTCCAGGAGGCTATTTTTTTCTTCCTCGAAGTGGAAAAAGCCCAATAATGTGTTCCAGACTGGCTGTCACAAGTGGAAAGGCTAACAAAGATGAAAAACGGTTACAAACCTGCATTGTATCCCAGAGCAGGTAGAGTGATTACATTTTTAGCTTATGTTTGTAATAAAAATGCTTGGTTGGAAATAAAAAAAAGCGCTGATAGCGCAATCCGAGAGACGCGAGAAACACAGGTTCGATGTCGACCTCGGGAAGCGCTTTTTCCCGTGGTTTTTCCTTTGTTTCATGCTTTGGCAACATTTTAACTTTTTTTTTGTTGGGCCTGATTTCGGGCGTTAGGTTGTCCCTTTTTTTGTTTTTATTATCTATTTCCAACCTCACAAGTCCATGTGTGCATTGGCCTTCCGGTCGAGATGGCGAGATGAACTGACTTTGGACGTTATAAGCATCTAAACTCGTTGTTACGATTATGCTTTTTCTGGTTCAACATAAACCCATTTGGCTGTAATGCTTGTGTAAATTCCTATCTGTCCTTTCTCCTTTCAGGTGTTGCTAAGGCATCGTCCACTACGGCGGACTGTCACGTTACGACGAAGAGTGCACTACGGCTGATCGTCGCAGAATGGCGGAGAGTCTCACTACGGTGAAAAGTTCATTACGGCTGCACGTCGCAACACGGTGGAAGGGGGGCAGTTTCGGCCGTTCAGCATTTCAAAGGATCTGCAGCTAGTACAATGCAACAATGTCGCAGCTGTGCGTTACGTGCAAGAGCCTGCATATATATGTTGACGCGTCTTTCCCGAATTTGCATTGCTTCCGGGCACTTGTTTTATTTTTGCATGTAATGATAGCTCTCGAGCTTACATATCTCCAGTTTTTTTGTATTACAATAATAGCCACTATGCCATCAACAATAACCCTGCGAGCAATATCCCTTATTTGTGTTCAGTGTATTTAGATTGCTATTGTCAAATATACACCTTGTGGTAAACAGAACAATATGCGCCAGTTCGGCGCTATTGTGCGGCGCACCTACAACTATCATAGTTTCCTTCACCGGCACGAAAAATGCCTTGAAATCGCAGAATAAGTGGAATCAAAATCAATATAGAGGCAACAATGTCAATAGGAAAGGAGGGGACTTAAGCTTTCTCTAACTTTGTCTTTAACCTTGAACGTAAAACAGTCTCGGGAAGCCCTGTTCTGAGTAGATGTACGCTTTCGACAGCACTAGGAATGCAGGTGCCACTGAGAAACAAAGAAAAGGTCTTCTGAAAAGAATGAAAATGCGGGAAAGACACGTCAACATAATATGCAGGCTTTTACGCGCAACGCACAGCAGCGACATTCCGAATATAACTAGCTGCAGATCGTTTGAACGACTGAATGACTCAAACTGCCCCCCTTCCGCCGTGTTGCGACGCTCAGCGGTAATGCACTTTTTGCCGTAGTGGGACTCTCTGTCGTCTTGCGAAGCTCAGCCCTACCGCATTTTTTGCCGTAGTGAGACTCCCCGCCGTGTTGCAACGCTTACTTGTAATGCACTCTTCGCCGTAACGCGACTGTCCGCCGTAGTGAGATAGAACCGTTGCTTCTGATTGACAACACAACTTTTCTTCGTTCCGAATGCTTGCACAGGCTAGTGTTTTCCGGCGCTGCTAACTCCTACCCCTGGGGCTTTTTGGGTAGCCTGGTGATTAACATGGTATCGTCCCACTACGATGGACAGTCGCATTGCGGCGAAGAGTGCATTACGGCTGAGCGTCGCAACACAGCGGAGAGTCTCACTACAGCGAGAAGTGCGTTACGGCTGAACGTCGCCAGACGGCGGAGAGTCTCACTACGGCGCAAAGTGCAATACGGTTGAACGTCGCAACACGGTGGAAGGGGGACAGTTTCAGCCGTTGAACCGTTCAAATGATCTGCAGCTAGTTTCATGCAAAATTGTCGCAGCTGCGCGTTACGTGCAAGTACCTGCATATATATGTTGACGCGTCCTTCCCGCATTTTCATTGCTTTCGCACACTTGTTTTATTTTTCCGCGTTTTAATTGATAGCTCAAAGCATATATATTCGACATTTTTTTATTAGAGTAATAGCCACCATTCCACCAACCATAACCCCGTCCGCAAGTACCCTTAGTTGTGTTGAGTGTATTTAGATTGCTACTGCGAAATATAAACCTTGTGCCAACGAGAACAATGTGCAGCGAGTCCGGCGGGTGCGGTACACCTAGAAACAGCCCAGTTCTCTACTCCAGCACAAATACGTGTCCTGAATGTCCTGAAGTGGCAGAATACATGAAATCAAAACCGAATTATAGGGAATAAAGTAAAAAAACAGGAGTGGACAATATCTATCTTTAACCTTCTCTTTAGCCTTGTTTTTAAAACAGTCTCTGAAAGCCCTGTTCTGACTAAGTGTACGCTGGCGACAGCACCAAGAATAGAGGTTTCACTGAAAAAAAAACAAGAGGGGGCCTGAGCCAAAAATTGGAAGCTTGGGGGCTAAAACCTGCGACATGGTCAGATGGAAAGAGGCGGAGAAAGATGAGGATAAACCAACCGGCAGTACGGGGACTAACCTTGTAACTCACTTCATTCCATTGTGAGCATAGGGACGTTATTGCCGGACTAATATTATGCCCGAACACAACATCACCATCATCGCCTGCATTGTGGTCACCAAGGGGTAGGTTTCCCGGTTGGTCATATCCGTGCACCCATCGCCATTATCATCTTTAAATGATCATCACCATCCCCTCGCTTCGACTGCGGACGAAGGTCTGGGCTCGGCGTCCGAATAAAGGCCTTCTTGCGAAACGCCGCCTCACAAGTGGTGGAGGGTGCATTCGATCCTGCCATCGCCCTCTCCAGGTGACACCACTGGAGCTTTTATCAGGTCGGCGCTTACTGCTCCCAACGAACCCCATGCAGCGCGAGTGCAGCCATTCGGGCAGCAACGCAGCGGTTCGGGTTCAGCCAACCATTATGATCACCAGCCGCCAACGCGAGCCTCCCTTTTTCGCTGGCCTCCGGAACGAAGACGCGGAGGAATGGCTCGACCAGTATGAGCGAGTGTGCTCGTTCAACGGTTGGGACGACGCGTTCAAGCTGCGGAACGTTTCCTTCTCCCTGAAACAAGTTGCGGAGACGTGGTTCTTCAACCAAGGAGGTTCAATCGGTGATTGGGCGAGCTTTAAGGAAGACTTCTTCAAGATCTTCAGGACGTCCTCTGCTAGATCGGCTGAAGCCAAAAAGAAACTGGATGCTCGAGTGGAACGCCCGGACGAGACCTACGCATCATATATTGAAGACGTTATCGCGCTCTGCCACCGGTTCGACAAGGTAATGTCTGAAACGGAGAAGGTACGGCACATCATAAAGGGAATTGCTTCATTTGCCTTTAATGCAATGGCGATACACAATCCCATTTTCACTGCCGATGTGCGAACGATATGTTAGAGGCTCGACCATATGCAGTCCAGCCGCATTCAACAGGAAACCCTCACTACCTGCCCTTCTGGCTATGCCGAACTGCGTGTGTTTATTAGCGACATCATTCGTGAAGAGCTGCAACAGCAAGGCACGCCCTACCTTCAGAACAACTACGGCCGCGCAACTGGGCTGCGTGACATGGTCAGAGAGGAGCTTATGTCTATGGCACCTCTTCCGCAGCCATGTCATTCCGCCCCTCTTCTAGTGCCGTCTTACGCCGAGGCCGCATCACGGTTACCTGTGCCCGTGGAGCCGACTGTTTCACCGTCACCGTATGGCCACTTGACCGCTCTTTCGACGCCCTCGGCTGTACCGCCTTTCCGTTCAACGTGGCGAGCTCCGCGCCCTACTAGCGACCGGCCCGTATGCTACTACTGTGGCATTCGTTGCCATATTTCCCTCTTTTGCCGACGAAGCCAGCTGGACGAGCGACGTGGCTACGCCCCCTACGAACGGGATAACCGCTTCAGCTACCTCATTCGTCAGCGTATGCGTCACCCCCGCCGGGCTGCTCGTCGTCCCCTCCTGACGCCCCGGACCTGCCCCACGGTACCCGTCTCGCCCGACGTCGCTCTCTTTCGCAATACCGTCGCTCTATGTCACCACTACTGCCCGTCGTGCATGCTCCCACCCAGCAATAGGAAAACTAGACACTGCAGTTTTTGGAGGTAAAACTGCATTGTTGGGATCGACCACAATTCCTCCTGCATTTCCGTCTAACATGTTGTCTGTTTCTGTCGAACGGGTTCAAGTGGAAGCACTCGTAGATACATGAGCAAGTATTTCTGTCATTCATGCTGACCTGTGTTCGCGTATGGGCAAAGTCAAGACTCCGTATGTTGGTCCTTGTTTACGTGACGCCAATGAGCACATCAAGCCAGCTGCCTATTGTACTGTGCGTGTTTTGATTGGAGGAATCCGGCATCATATTCAATGTGCAGTGCTTTCGCCGTGTGCTCATGAGCTAATCCTAGGATGGGACTTCCTATCTTCTGCTTCAGCCGTCATTTCCTGCCGTTACCCTGCCAGCGGAATTGGCGACACTGAACATCTAAGTCAGGACTCACCACAAAAGTCAGGATTCACCACAGCCCTTCCTCAAGTTGAATGCTGACAGTGTCTTGGCAGCGGGTAACGAAGCAATTCTCTCCGTCGTTTCAGAGGAAATTACAGAAGGCGATGTGCTGGCCGTTCCGGCTGCTCGATTTCTTCCACATCGGATTGCCATTGCAACTTGTTTAATTCGATTGGCAAATGGATCAGCAGCACTCGCCGCAGTCAATAATACTAATGAGCCCATTCTACTGCACCGAGGAACCACTATTGCTTCAGTGGTCGACAGTAGCCCTGATTCTGTCGTTTCTGGTGGCACCCAGGCCGCAAAGGAGTCCTTGTTTGCTTCGCCTCCCGATCTCTCAGCTCTTGTTACCACCGTCAGTTCCGAGCTTACGCCTCATCAAACGAAGCTATTACTCGACGTTCTCGCAAAGCACTACACCTCGTTTGACGTGCATGCACCCGGCCTCACACAGACCACAGCGGCAGAGCATAGAATCGAAACGGACGGGTCCACCGTTATTCGCCGCCGACCGTACCGTGTCTCCTCGTCCGAGCGGAAAATAATAGAGGAAAATGTGGCTGATAAGCTCAAGAAAAACGTTATTCGACCATCGACGAGTTCGTGGTCTTCGCCCATTGTTCTGGTACGGAGAAAGGATCGGCCCGTGAGGTTCTGTGTTGATTACCGGGCTCTAAATAGGATCACCCGTAAAGATGGGTATCCTATGCCACGAATAGACGATGCTTTGGATTGCTTGCAGGTCGCAGAATATTTCTCGAGCCTGGAGCTTCGTTCCGGGTATTGGCAAATCCCGATGGCTGAAGCGGACAAAGAGAAAACGACATTTACCACTCCAGATGGCCTTTATGAATTCAATGTAATGCCCTTCGGTCTTTTCAACGCCCCAGCTACTTTCGAACGCATGATGGACACTGTGCTCTGCGGCTTCGAATGGAAAACGTGTTTGTGTTATCTAGACGATGTTGTGATTTTTTCGTCTACGTTTTCCCAACATCTGGAGCGCCTAGATCAAGTATTGACCTGCCTTTCTGAGGCAGGACTTCAATTAAATACCAAGAAATGTCGTTTCGCCAGTAAAAGTATCAAACTGCTGGGACACGTCGTTGCCAAAGATGGGATTCGTCCGGACCCCGACAAAACAGCCGCTGTTGTCAATATTTCTCGGCCACTTACTAAAAAAGATCTGAGAAGCTTCCTTGGACTGGCATCCTATTTCCGCCGTTTTATCCGCAACTTTGCCGCCATAGCGTCTCCTCTGCACCAGCTTTTACGTGCTAACGTCCCTTTCAGCTGGACGGATGAGTGCCAACAAGCTTTTCAAGCCCTCAAAAACGCTCTTACATCTGACCCTGTCCTGCGTCACTTCGACGAACCAGCACCTACCATACTGCATACCGATGCAACCGGGTGCGGCATTGGTTCCGTTCTTCTACAATCTGATGCTCAGCTTCGTGCAAGAGTAATCGCGTACGCTAGTCGTTCGCTGACACCCGCTGAGCAAAATTACACTATCACAGAACAGGAATGTCTGGCTGTTGTCTGGTCTATTCAGAAGTTCCGCCCATACCTGTACGGCCGACATTTCACCATTGTCACCGATCATCACGCCATCTATTGGCTATCAACGCTAAAAAATTTGTCTGGGCGCTGGGACGGTGGGTCTTGCGTTTGCCGCAGTATGACTTTACGATTACCTACAGGTCCGGCAGAAAGCATTTGGATGCTGATGCCCTTTCGCGTTGTCCTTTATCCTCGTCAACGCCGCCTGCCACCTTGGAATCCCGGCACACAAGCTTGCCACTCGCCCCACTCAATTATGCTTCAGTGCTCCAATCCTCGGACCTGCCAACGTTGCAGCGGGAAGATACCTACTGCGGAACTTTGATTGACCGACTCAATGGATCTGTTCAGCCGCCCAACTGCCGGTTGTGACGCCAACTTCGCCTCTTTAAACTTATTGACGGCGTGCTATACCGTGCAAATCATCATCCTACCGGTCATGACTGGGTGCCTGTCGTTCCTCGTAGACTCCGCCTTCTCATACTCTACTCATACTCCAAGCACTTCATGATGACGCCACCGCTGGTCATCTTGGCTATGAAAAAACTTGCGATCGGGTCCGCAGTCGCTTTTTCTGGCCAGGTCTGTCCACTAGCGTCGCCAAGTACGTGGCCTCCTGCCCTTCTTGTCAGCAGAGGAAACGATCTACGTCACCCCCGGACGGTATGCTTCAGCCGCCTCTGTGTCCTTCTGCTCCATTTGAAGCAGTCGGGATTGATTTGTATGGTCCTTTACCGGCAACACCAGATGGCTGCCGTTGGGTTGTAACCGCCGTAGATCATTTGACTAGATATGCGGAGACCGCTGCGCTCCGATCTGGTTGTGCTGAAGAAGGTGCTGACTTCGTGTTGCGCGATATAATCCTGCGGCACGGAGTGCCTGGCGTTCTGTTGAGCGACCGTGGCTGAACATTTCTTTCGCAGATACTCGCCGAAGTTCTTCGATCCGCCAAAACTGTCCACAAGACCGCTGCGCTCCGATCTGGTTGTGCTGAAGAAGTTGCTGACTTCGTGTTGCGCAATATAATCCTGCGGCACGGAGAGCCTCGCGTTCTGTTGAGCGACCACGGCAGAACATTTCTTTCGCAGATACTCGCCGAAGTTGTTCGATCCGCCAAAACTGTCCACAAAACCTGTTCCAGCTACCATCCACAAACAAATGTCATCACCGAACGTTTCTATCGCACTCTGTCCGATATGATCTCCATGTACATCAACCACGACCACAGCAATTGGAACGTTATTCTACCATTCGTCAGTTTCGCATATAACTCTGCAGTCCAGCGCACCTCCGGCTACTCGCCCTTCTTTCTGGTTTTTGTCCGTCAGCCCTCTTTTGCCATAGAGACATTTTTTTTCTGCTCCTGTTCCTGTTACTTCGCCATTTCACGAACAGTTCGCTTTGCGCATAGCGCGCTGCCTATGCATGTCCAGAGACCGCACGTTATCTCGTCACCAAGAACGGAAGGCGCGGTATGATGCAACCCATCGCTCCGTCCAATTCTCCGAAGGAGACGAGGTGCTCCCGTGGACGCCTGTACGCACGCCTGGACTTTGTGTAAAGTTCCTCCACCGTTACATTGGTCCAGACGTTGTCACCCGACAGACTTCTCCAGTCAACTATTGTGTGACCCCAGTTGACACTTCAACCGATCGTAGGCGTCGTGGGACAGAGATTGTTCACGTATCCCGTTTAAAACCCTTTCAACGTCGACAGCCGTAACCATTTCCGGCCAGGAGGCCGCCTTCAACTGAGGGGGAAACGTGTGAGCACAGGGACATTATTGCCGGACTAATATTATGCCCGAACACAACATTACCATCATCGCCTGCTTTGTGGTCACCAAGGGGTACGTTTCCCGGTTGGTCATATCCGTGCACCCATCGCCATTATCATCTTTAAATGATCATCATCATCCCGTCGCTTCGACTGCGGACGAAGGTCAGGGATCGGCGACCGAATAAATGCCTTCTTGCGAAACGCCGCCTCACACTATTTAGTTCCAAATAAGTAAGCCGTTTAGAACAGTAGGGCATGAATTGGTAACCTACCATAAATAATCACTGTGCCGTTAAAGAAGTAGAAATGCAGAAATTAGAGGGGACTTTTACTGACTGTCCAGTTCCATTTTTGACATTTTATACCCCTGTTACACGGGCACTTTCAATTCGGATTGAAGCGAAGCGCGATGAAATTTTCGAGCGCGCTCGACGCACCACCGCTTTTACACGGCACGTTTCGATCCAGACCGGGAAGTTGCACCGGTGGAACTCACGTAAAGCAGATTGCGCTAAAAGTGTACTTCGCTGCCGGTGTCTGGTAATTTTTCGCCGTCGTAGTTATACGGAACTTCAGTGGACCCCCTTTAATACGTTTTTCAACGGACCGGGAAAACAAAACGTAACAGCCGGGAAAACTTAAGAGTGAGGAAACCCACGAAAATGTGCCGGAGTCGAGCTGGCGTCATTCAATCACCCCCTATCGAGAGATTCATTGTTGCCATCACGTCTGTATTAACGCATTAACTCTGTGCTGTCATCGTGCATACATATTTTAGTTGTTCTGTGAAGTGTCCGTGCGGTTTGCTGAGGTGCTCCGCGCCGGGCAGCCGTACGGGGTTGCTTCGGCAGCGGCAAAGTCCGTGCTGCGGCATCTCTTCTAGACACCGTAGGATCCTGATGGAGTGATGGCGTGGGAAAGGGCGATTCCGCGGGAAATCTTTCAAGTTACGTCAGAAACTTACGGCTGTGATATTCATTGCCTGCAACTGTTGTGAACACATCGTGAACGGTCAAACTGCGGATTTCGCGAGGCAGGTGGACATTGAGGGAGACCGCGGTGCCCCGTATTTCCCCTAACATTACTGAGCACCGGTCTAAACAAACACGCCAAAGTCATGCAGAAAACCACCCAAAGGGAGTGTTGCGTGCTATAAAAAAATGGGCCTTTGGGCGACAAAGCTAGCGCACGCGACGGTGTGGGTTGGGTAGAAAGCACCGAGAGTAGCAAGGAAGGAGCAGCAGAGGAGGCACCGAGACCGATCTAAATTACGGACACTAAAATTTCAACGCTACCCGCAGCGCCACCGCCTGATCGGCGGCACCAGCAGCCCATGCCGCGGTACTTGACAACGACGCTCTTTTCCAACTGACCTAGTCTTAAAAACTCCCCCCACTTCCCCGAAGGGGATCGTGTGGAAATGTGAATGCATTGGGTGCACCGATGAGTGCGCTGCGGCAAGCAGTCAGGGAGAGAGGCGCGCGCTCCACTGCATTTATATATATTTTTCCGAGCGCAGCGAGCGGAGAGAGGGTACGGGGAGAGGAGAGAGAGACCCACGCAACACGCCCGCCCCGCGCGGGAGCTCTCTCCGCCGAGCTCCGCGATGCGAGCGCCCTCACACGCCCGAGCGCGCTCCTCCTCTCCACTCACTCTCCGCTACTCCGCGCGAGCTCCGCGATGCGAGCGCCCTCGCACGCCGAGCGCGCTCCTCGTCTCCCCTTGCCCTCCGCTACTCCCGCCCGAGCTACCACCTGCTCCGTTTGCTAGGCGCGCCACAGCTGTTGCTAGGCGCATCACAGCTGTTGCGAGGCGCACGCCGGCCAACGCACTTCAACCCCCGACTAAGAAATGCATTCGCATTTAAAACGCCGCACAGCATCATTACAACAGTGCGGCAGCGCTTACATCCTGCACTTCCGGCGTTCCGAAGTGAAACTACTGTGATGATGGTGATAGCACTTTCGACGGATGGCCATTAGTGATGGCCTCTCCAACTCGCTTGCGGCTTCTTGTAGCCAGTTCAGTTACAAAGGCTGGCCAAGACTCACCCAAAGCCAAAATGTCTGTTCACAAGCGGTTTCGGAGTGTCAGGTCAGATACAGCAGGTTTTGTCCTGTTTTGTTGGGCCATTTATTTTAACGAGAATCAGTTCTTTTACCATACTTCGTAATTCTATTTTTGATAAGCGTAGTCGTTACTCCGAAGTTCTTTTTATTACTTGTAAGCTTCTTGTAGAAAAATAAACTCTGTTATCATTGTTTTCCACATCAAGGATTGTGAAAAAATAAATACCCCCCACCCCCTAAACAAAGAGGAAGCCAAGTGTTTCACGATTCGCACTCGGGTTAGAATTAAGTACCAGCCTAATTGACTACATACTACACTGCACTATGAATTTTGATGAGTATCGACGGGGTAGAAAACTGTAGTCTTACATTGGCGATAGCAATGTATTGTGTTAGGCAGTGAGGGATAACTCTCGTAGCACAATAGTGACGTCCATAAACGGATTGCCCCGTAAATAAAACTTTTGCACGGCTTACCCCATAAATAAAACTTGCGCACTTGTTTCTTCTCGTGAAAATGAGGCGTGCTTTTGAATTTGGGGGCACGTTACATTTGAGTGTAAAAGTGTCGCTGCCTTAATATAGCACTGCCTCGTCCGCTAGTCCAAGCGTTGATTCTCAGTTCAGTGATAGATTCCACGGCAGCCTTTCACGATTATGCTTTATATGATAAAGTGTCTTTTTTCGTTTCTAAACAACCAAACTAAACAACCAGAAAGAAGGGCGAGTAGCCGGAGGTGCGCTGGACTGCAGAGTTTTATGCGAAACTGACGAATGGTAGAATGACGTTCCAATTGCTGTGGTCGGGGTTGATGTACATGTGGATCATATCGGACAGAGTGCGATATGATCTCCATTTGTTTGTGGATGGTAGCTGGAACAGGTTTTGTGGACAGTTTTGGCGGATCGAAGAACTTCGGTGAGTATGTGCGAAAGAAATGTTCTGCCACGGTCGCTCAACAGAACGCGAGGCGCTCCGTGCCGCAGGATTATATTGCGCAACACGAAGTCAGCAACTTCTTCAGCACAACCAGATCGGAGCGCAGCGGTCTCCGCATATCTAGTCAAATGATCTACGGCGGTTACAACCCAACGGCAGCCATGTGGTGTTGCCGGTAAAGGACCATACAAATCAATCCCGACTGCTTCAAATGGAGCAGAAGGACACGGAGGCGGTTGAAGCATACCGGCCGGGGGTGACGTAGATCGTTTTCGCTGCTGACAAGAAGGGCAGGAGGCCACGCACTTCGCGACGCTAGTGGACAGACCTGGCCAGAAAAAGCGACTGCAGACCCGATCGCAAGTTTTTTCATAGCCAAGATGACCAGCGGTGGCGTCATCATGAAGTGCTTGGAGTATGAGTAGAGTATGAGAAGGCGGAGTCTACGAGGAACGACAGGCACCCAGTCATGACCGGCAGGATGATTATTTGCATGGTATAGCACGCCGTCAATAAGTTTAAAGAGGCGAAGTTGGCGTCACAACCGGCTGTTGGGCGGCTGAACAGATCCATTGAGTCGGTCAATCAAAGTCCGGCAGTAGGTATCTTCCCGCTGCAATGTTGGCAGGTCCGAGGATTGGAGCACTGAAGCATAATTGAGTGGGGCTAATGGCAAGCTTGTGTGCCGGGATTCCAAGGTGGCAGGCGGCGTTGACGAGGATAAGGGCAACGCGAAAGGGCATCAGCATCCAAATGCTTTCTGCCGGACCTGTAGGTAATCGTAAAGTCATACAGCTGCAAACGCAAGACCCACCATCCTAGGCACCCAGACAAATTTTTGAGCGTTGATAGCCAACAGAGGGCGTGATGATCGGTGACAATGGTGAAATGTCGGCCGTACAGGTATGGGCGGAACTTCTGAATAGACCAGACAACATGAGTAAATGGAGCCTTCAATAGCTCCCCGGCACCACACGAAGTATAACCGGTTATACCCAATTGCAACAGTACAAAAATAGGGCCAACCGGCAAAGATAATTTTGTCCACACGAAGGTGGAGAGAAATTAACGGGAAAGACTTTCTTGCGACCCACCGCCAGGGGGACGAGCCCGGGGGGACCCCTCCTGTCCCCCCTAGGAAAAAGCCGGATAGGGTGGGTTGCTGGGAACGGGAACTTGGACATCGGGATGGGTTATGGGAAAAAGGGTGGGAATGAGGGAAGCAATTTTGCTCCAATCCTTTTGTCTGACTCTCTTCCAAGACTGATTGCTCAGCGAGGGCATCAGACAGTGCCAATTGGCAAATGTGCGGTCCCTGACACGGGTTACCGCTCACCCATAGGGTCCGATAACTGGGCCCCAACTGTCGGAGACAGGAAGTACCCTATTTAGTAGCGACGGCCAGGTCCCCCCCCGACCCCCAGCTCTGCGGCCGATGCGTACTAACGTCCTCGATCAATTGTCCCGCACAAGGTACTCATGAATCACCAGTGTAGCTTTCCACTATACACGGGTACTTGCAACACCAGCTTTTCCCGGTCTCCGGACACCGGACGTTTGTATGCGAACGTGAACTGAAACCCATGTTGGCAAGCCAACACACGTTTGCAAGGGTCCCACTGGGTCTGCGAGCCCTTTTCTTATGTCCTCCTCTGTACCTACTCTTTCGCTCAATGGAACAAGAGTCTTTTGGCATTGCCGTGGTGTAGCGGCTCTGCAGAGGAGATCGGTCCGGGCCTACTAGCCGTTACTAAGCCAGGAGAGTTTCCCCGGTCGGTGTACTAACCGCACCTTTCCTCGTTTTCCGCGTGCGGAACATCCAGTAGCTCGTGGTAGCACGTCCCGTGGCAGCCAGAGAAGATCAATCTATAGGCCCCTCACAGCAAGGTTACAGAGGGGCGCGACCCCCCCCCCCCCCCCCGGCCTCATACGGATTGTACAACATCTGGCCCCATGACCTTTGGTTACAGGGGTATTTCACTCCCCCCGACTTATAGCGATCAGGTCGCTGGCCCCGCCAAAGCTTGCGGTTACAAGGGTCGCCAGTCCCCCGGCCTGCAACGGTTTCCCGAATTTACTCGGTATTCCCAATGCAACGCTGTACGCTTGCAGCACTTGCTACTTTCGCAACTTGACTCCCCGGCCTCCTCCCACGCTGGATTACAGGGGTTCGCCATTTTCCCCCAGCCAAAGAAAGTCATAGTTGATCGATCTCGATCCGCTTTCCTGCTTCAATCGCATCACCAAGTGCCGGGTTGACACCCGACCGCCCGACCTCCGCGTAGGACCTGATTCCAGTTGTACCAGGAACCTCCGCAGTGGCGGCCGTTTTGCACGCTCCCAGGGCAGGGATTGTGCGGCCCCCCCGATTCCTCGAGGAGGTCTCGTGGAATTACCGTACTTCCACGCTCTGGCCCCTATGACATTAGGTTACAAGGGTATGTCACAACTCCCGGCCTGCAGACCAGTTCGCAAGTTCAACAGAACGAGCCCCAAGCTATGGTTACAGGGGTGTGCACGCCCCCGGCTCGGTAGTGGTCTACCCATTGCTTCAGCAATGGTACGCCAACACTATGTGCGAACTGTACCGCTTGAGCGCAGTGATTACGTTGCAACATTGACCCGCTGGCTTTCTCTCACGCTGGATTACAGGGGCGCGTTACCACCCCCAGCCTTTGCCCTCCTCCCACACTGAATTACAGGGGCTCGCTACTTCCCCTAGCCAAGAGAGTCATAGTTGCTCCACAAATACCATCTTTCGGGATACAAGGGATCCTCTGAGGAACTCCCTGTGGCTCTGCACACTCGCCCCCAAGACTGAAGGTTACAAGGGCTCGTCAAGTTCCCTCAGTCAGCAGACCAGTTCGCATTAAAGGCCCCTTCCATGCTCCGGTTACAGAGGTTCGCTACACCCCCGGCCTCATTGTGTGTACCCATGCTTCAGCATGGCACGATAAAACGAACTGTACCGCATGTACCCCTATGACTTGGGTTACAAGGGCTCGTCACCTCCCTCGGCGAGCAGATCGGTTCGTGTTTATAGGCCCCTTCCTAGCTGCGGTTACAGGGGCTCGCCACTCCCCCGGCCTCATAGCAGCGCTCACATTGCTTCAGCAACCGTGCGCCACTATAACACAAACTGTACCGCTTGGTGCAGTTGCACTTCGCAACATTGACCACCCGGCCTACACCACACCGGATTACAGGGGCGCGTTACCACCCCCGGCCAAAGAGAATCATAGTTGATCCACAGAAATTTGCGACAGCAAATTTTGTTCGAATTACCATTCCAAGCACCAACCTCGGTAGCCACCCAGGCTGTCCGGGCCTGCGTCCGCATCACGCATCGGTGTTCTTGGAAGGCACTTGCCCTCAGAGTGCCTGGGAGTTGCTTAAGCTCTCATGGGCGTTCAATACCCAATACAGCGCGCCTGGCACACCACTGACTCCTGCCATTGCGACGGACCAAAGCAGGACAGCCGAAACCGACCGACACAGCCCAGTCCGCCGGCAGGGGGGCCACGAGCAGGCCGGCAGTAAGTTCCCCCCCCCCAGACCAGACAACAGCCAAAATTTTCTGTTCTGTGATATTGTAATTTTGCTCAGGGGGTGTCAGCGAACGACTAGCGTACGCGATTACTCTTGCACGAAGCTGAGCATCAGATTGTAGAAGAACGGAACCAATGCCGCACCCGCTTGCATCGGTATGCAGTATGGTAGGTGCTGTTTCGTCGAAGTGACGCAGGACAGGGTCAGATGTAAGAACGTTTTTGAGGGCTTGAAAAGCTTGTTGGCACTCATCCGTCCAGCAGAAAGGGACGTTAGCAACGTTAGCACGTAAAAGCTGGTGCAGATGAGACGCTATGGTGGCAAAGTTGCAGATAAAACGGCGGAAATAGGATGCCAGTCCAAGGAAGCTTCTCAGATCTTTTTTAGTAAGTTGCCGAGGAAAGTTGACAACAGCGGCTGTTTTGTCGGGGTCCGGACGAATCCCATCTTTGGCAACGACGTGTCCCAGCAGTTTGATACTTTTACTGGCGAAACGACATTTCTTGGTATTTAATTGAAGTCCTGCCTCAGAAAGGCAGGTCAATACTTGATCTAGGCGCTCCAGATGTTGGGAAAACGTAGACGAAAAAATCACAACATCGTCTAGATAACACAAACACGTTTTCCATTCGAAGCCGCAGAGCACAGTGTCCATCATGCGTTCGAAAGTAGCTGGGGCGTTGAAAAGACCGAAGGGCATTACATTGAATTCATAAAGGCCATCTGGAGTGGTAAATGTCGTTTTCTCTTTGTCCGCTTCAGCCATCGGGATTTGCCAATACCCGGAACGAAGCTCCAGGCTCGAGAAATATTCTGCGACCTGCAAGCAATCCAAAGCATCGTCTATTCGTGGCATAGGATACCCATCTTTACGGGTGATCCTATTTAGAGCCCGGTAATCAACACAGAACCTCACGGGCCGATCCTTTCTCCGTACCAGAACAATGGGCGAAGACCACGAACTCGTCGATGGTCGAATAACGTTTTTCTTGAGCTTATCAGCCACATTTTCCTCTATTATTTTCCGCTCGGACGAGGAGACACGGTACGGTCGGCGGCGAATAACGGTGGACCCGTCCGTTTCGATTCTATGCTCTGCCGCTGTGGTCTGTGTGAGGCCGGGTGCATGCACGTCAAACGAGGTGTAGTGCTTTGCGAGAACGTCGAGTAATAGCTTCGTTTGATGAGGCGTAAGCTCGGAACTGACGGTGGTAACAAGAGCTGATAGATCGGGAGGCGAAGCAAACAAGGACTCCTTTGCGGGCTGGGTGCCACCAGAAACGACACAATCAGTGCTACTGTCGACCACTGAAGCAATAGTGGTTCCTCGGTGCAGTAGAATGGGCTAATTAGTAGTTTTGACTGCGGCGAGTGCTGCTGATCCATTTGCCAATCGAATTAGACTAGTTGCAATGGCAATCCCATGTGGAAGAAATCGAGCAGCCGGAACGGCCACCACATCGCCTTCTGTAATTTCCTCTGAAACGCAGGAGAGGATTGCTTCGCTACCCGCTGCCAAGACACTGTCAGCATTCAGCTTGAGGAAGGGCTGTGGTGAGTCCTGACAACTTAGATGTTCAGTGTGGCCAATTCTGATGGCAGGGTAACGGCAGAAAATGACGGCTGAAGCAGAAGATGGGAAGTCCCATCCTAGGATCAGCTCATGAGCACACGGCGAAAGCACTGCACATTGAATATGATGCCGGATTCCTCCATTCAAAACACGCACAGTACAATAAGCAGCTGGCTTGATGTCGTGCTCATTGGCGCCACGTAAACAAGGACCAACATACGGAGTCTTGACTTTCCCCAGACGCGAACACAGGTCAGCATGAATGCCAGAAATACTTGCTCCGGTATCTACGAGTGCTTCCACTTGAACCCGTTCGACAGAAACAGACAACATGTTAGACGGAAATGCAGGAGGAATTGTGGTCGATCCAAACAATGCAGTTTTACCTCCAAAAACTGCAGTGTCTAGTTCTCCGATTGCTGGGTGGGAGCATGCACGACGGGCCGTAGTGTGGTGACATAGAGCGACGGTATGGCGAAGGAGTGCGACGTCGGGGGATACGGGTACCGCGGGGCAGGTCCGGGGCGTCAGGAGGGGACGACGAGCGGCCGGGCGGAGGTGACGGCATACACTGACGAATGGGGTAGCTGAAGCGGTTATCCCGTTCGTAGGGGGCGTAGCCGCGTCGCTCGTCCAGCTGGCGTCGTCAGCAAAAGCGGGAAATATCGCCTCCAATGCCAAAGTAGTAGCATACGGACCGGTAGCTAGTAGGGTGCGGAGCTCGCCACGTTGAACGGAAAGGCGGTGCAGCTGAGGGCGTCGAAAGAGCGGTCAAGTGGCCATACGGTGGCGGTGAAACAGTCGGCTCCACGGGCACAGGTAACCGTGATGCGGCCTCGGCGAAAGACGCCACTAGAAGAGGGGCGCAATGACATGGCTGCGGAAGGGATGCCATAGACACAAGCTCCTCTCTGACCATGTCACGCAGCCCAGGTGCACGGCCGTAGTTGTTCTGAAGGTAGGGCGTGCCTTGCTGTTGCAGCTCTTCACGAATGATGTCGCGAATCAACACAGTTCGGCACAGCCAGAAGGGCAGGTAGGGCAGGTTTCCTGTTGAATGCGGCTGGATTGCCTATTGTCGAGCCGCTGACATATCGTTCGCACATCGGCAATGCAATTGGGATTGTGTATCGCCATTGCATTAAAGGCAAATGAAGCAATCCCCTTTCTTATGTGCCGTACCTCCTCCGTTTCAGACATTACCTGGACGAACCGGCGGGAGAGCGGGATGACGTCTTCAATATATTATGCGTAGGTCTCGTCCGGGCGTTGCACTCGAGCATCCAGTTTCTTTTTGGCTTCAGCCGAGCTAGCAGAGGACGTCCTTAAGATCTTGAGGAAGTCTTCCTTAAAGCTCGCCCAATCACCGATTGAACCTCCTTAATTGAAGAACCACGTCTCTGCAACTTGTTTCAGGGAGAAGGAAACGTTCCGCAGCTTGAACGCGTCGTCCCAACCGTTGAACGCGCTCACTCGCTCGTACTGGTCGAGCCATTCCTCCGCGTCTTCGTTCCGGAGGCCAGCGAAAAAGGGAGGCTCGCGTTGGCGGCTGGTGATCATAATGGTTGGCTGAACCGGAACCGCAGCGTTGCTGCCCGAATGGCTGCTCTCGCGCTGCATGGGGTTCGTTGGGGGCAGTAAGCGCCGACCTGATCGAAGCTCCAGTGGTGTCACCTGGAGAGGGAGATGGCAGGATCGAATGCACCCTCCACCACTTTTGAGGCGGCGTTTCGCAAGAAGGCCTTCATTCGGTCACCGAGCCCAGACCTTCGTCCGCTGTCGAAGCGATGGGATGATGATGATCCTTTAGAGATGATAATGGCGATGGCTGCACGGATATGACCAACCGGGAAACATACCCCTTGGTCACCACGATGAAGGCGATGATGGCGATGTTGTGTTCGGGCATAATATTAGTCCGGCAATAACGTCCCTCTTCTCACAATAGAATGAAGTGAGTTACAAAGTTAATCCCCGTACTGCAGGTTGGTTCGTTATCATATTTCTCCGCCTCTTTCCATCTGACCATGTCACAGGTTTTAGCCCCCGAGCTTCCAATTTTTGGCTGAGGCAACCACTTCTTTTTTTTTTCAGTGAAACCTCTATTCATGGTGCTGTCGCCAGCGTACGCCTAGTCAGAACAGGGCTTTCAGAGACTGTTTTAAAAACAAGGCTCAAGAGAAGGTTAAAGATAGATATTGTCCACTCCTGTTTTTTAAGTGCTTATGCACTTCTTAAGCGAGCCTGAATCGTCCGCCGCCGTCGTCCGCATAGCAACAGCTGCGGGTGCGCGCGCTCCTCGTCTTCCCTAGCAACGGGGGGAGAGGGGCGCGCGCTACTCTCCTCATCCTCTCTCCGCTCAGTGACTGCGGGTGTTGGGCGCCTCCTCTCCACTTCGGACTGGAGAGCTCTCGCTCGCGTAGCGGGCGCTCCGCATTCCGACGCGTGAGGGCGCTCGTGTAGCCCTCGCCGTAACGGCGGGCGCTACTCTCCTCCTCCTCTCTCCGCTCAGTGACTGCGGGTGTTGGGCGCCTCCTCTCCACTTCGGGCGGGAGAGCTCTCGCTCGCGTAGCGGGCGCTCCGCATTCCGACGCGTGAGGGCGCTCGTGTAGCGGCCGCGTGGCGCGGGAGGGTATTAGTCGAGCGCGCGCCGTCGTCGAGAGCGGTCGCTGGTCCTGCATCTCGATAACGATGATGGCGGACCGGGCAACGGTACCAGCAATAACGAGTGAAATATCTTTCTTTGTAGTTGTGTGCGTGTGTGTAATCTCTCGACTACTCATTAAGATCACGATATCCACCGTAATCGCGCAATCAACAACCGTGCATTCGCACTTACACACTCTCCCCCTCGGGGAAGTGCGAGGGAATTTTTGAACTTATTCCCTATAATTCGGTTTTGATTCCATGTATTCTGCCACTTCAGGACATTCAGGACATGTATTTGTGCTGGAGCAGGGAACTGGGCTGTTTTTAGGTGTACCGCACCCGCCGGACTCGCTGCGCATTGTTCTCGTTGGTACAAGGTTTATATTTCGCAGTAGCAATCTAAATACACTGAACACAACTATGGGGTCTTGCGGACGGGGTTATGGTTGGTGGCATGGTGGCTATTATTGTAATAAAGAAACGTGGAATATATATGCTTTAGAGCTATCAATTAAAACGCGGAAAAATAAAACAAGTGTGCGAAAGCAATGAAATTGCGGGAAAGACGCGTCAACATATATATGCAGGCACTTGCACGTAACGCGCAGCTGCGACAATGTTGCATGAAACTAGCTGCAGATCATTTGAACGGTTCAACGGCTGAAACTGTCCCCCTTCCACCGTGTTGCGACGTTCAGCTGTAATACGCTTTTCGTCGTAGTGAGACTCTCCGCCGTGCGGCGACGTTCAGCCGTAACGCACTTCTCGCCGTAGTGAGCCTCTCCGCCGTTTTGCGACGCTCAGCCGTAATGCACTCTTCGCCGCAATGCGACTGTCCGTCGTAGTGGGACGACACCATGTTAATCACCAGGCTATCCAAACGGACCCAGGGGCAGGCACGTACCCAGAAATTTTTTTCGGGGGGGGGGGGGGCCCAACCCAAGGTACATTTTCTATGCAGATTAGGGGAGAGGGCGAGGGTACCCGCCGTTACTAGTACAAACACGATAAACGGGCAGCGTTTACCATAAATGCGCGTAAACCGGCGTAGAGAAATGAAATTAACTGTATCCGCCCTTGTGATGGAGGCGAAAATAAAAAACACTCGTATGTTCGAGATTTCTGTGCACATTAAAGATCCCTACGTGAAGTTTGCAAAATTAAAAAAAAGAACGGCAGTAATTACAATATTTACGGGAATAAATACGCGTACTGCACAGTAACTATACATTTCCGGAGCATCCCACACGTTATACGCAATCGAAGTCGGCAGAAACGGAAGGGCATAGGCACTCGAGCGTTCAGATTTCCGTGGCAACCCTCTTACGCTTCCATATTTTTCTCCAAACAAAACCTGTGGCTACTAGTTATGAAGGAAGGAAACAAAATGCTAGGTAAATCGGAGATGTCATACGCCTAATTCCGTGTGCTATTATCCTACACAGCCTCCGAGTTCGACGTTTAACAGTCTGCCATTCAAAGCACCAATGATTCGGACTTCGGAAATTGCAGTATCGAGACGCACTGGACTGCAGGAAATGTAGATAAAAAAACGGTGGCGAGCGCCAGCGCGTCAGCGCTTACCTTTGGCAGTTTTGTAAAGAACCTTGTTATATCCAGGGATGCGCCTTGTCGCTTCCACGACGTCGCAGCGTGGCTTGTCCTGCAAGGCGGGAATGAGCTTCTCTGTCCTCTCGTTCGGCCCGTTGGTGAAGTAAACTCGTTGCTCTCTGCTGACACCTTGACGATATTCCGACATCGCGAGACTAAACTATCATATGTACCCGGCGTTTCATAACCTCTCTATTACAAAGACACAGTTCGCAGTCCAATTTTCAAGCCGAAATTTCTCTCGGCCAAAAGTCTGGTGTCCGTCGAGATGTCCGGCCCGGGTTCATTTTCACCGTTCACCCGCTGCACCCCGTCTCTCTCATGTTGACCATTGGCCACTTAGACTCCGTGCCCTTCCCTGCTGAAGCGCGGTGTTCTCGAGGTCTGTTCATAGGAATGCAGCTCGGGGTCCGTAAACCCGCCAGTAATTTTTGGTTCGTTGTTGAGGTGGGTGGTGTCGTCGTGGAGGATGGTGAAGGACCCGATGATGAGACGAGGCAAGTAGATGATGAAGAAAAAGTTTATTTACACTTATTTACAGGAGACGACGAAGCATGAGCATAAGATAACACATGGCAATGAAAACTGGATTACAATTAAAAGGTGCCGCAGCGCAGAAAAAGGGAATCGCGGCATGATCCCTGATGGGGGCCCGGGGGCCAAAACGGGTGCCGAACCGCCGCGCTGTTGGCGAGAAATTCGTGGGGCTCTGGCGCCCAGAAACTGCCACGAGAGCAAGTCTTCATGCGACCGCTCTTGGCCGCAGCTCCGGACATACTCAGCAAAATTGCGCATGCAGTCGCAAGCGAAGCGAAGCAGCCTCCACACAGCAACACACGTACCAATTAGGATTTGGACCCCCGCTCCCCCCTGTCCGCCGCCCCAGAAAGTCGGGGAGAAACGAGTCTTCTCAAAAGCCGCGTAGAAGGTCGCCGGCAAGGCCGTCCCAAAGGGCTGCCACTCCGCCGACGGCTTAGGGGACACGGCAAAGCGGCGAGAAGGGAGGAGGGTCATCGCACCGACGGGGTCCACCGGCGCTGGCATCACTACACCGCCGTTGTGCATAGCAGCCATTAACCACAATGGCTGTCAATTAACAGTGCCGCTGTCACTGCCTTTAGTTGTCCAAAGGAATGCCGCCGGTGTCTCTTGGCGCCGTACAACTGCGATGCGCGCCTTCACTTTGTCACCCTGGCGTCGCCGGGCTTGGTAACGTTGTTGCGCTTCCTTTTTGAGCGATGCTTCTTGTCCAGACGGACGCGCCGACTGTGCAACAAGGCTTTTGTACTACCACGGTAGCTTTCCCTAAGCGGGCGTAATGTTAGAGGCGCCGGACGGTGGGGTCAAGCATCCCCTCGCGCCACTCCGCTCGTCGCCATCCCGTTCCAAGCCCTTGTGTCGCATTGGCTTGTTCGGCAGACGCTGCACACGTGCGCGAGCCGGACGTTGGAAGGCATTGCGTAGAGAAACCCTACAGGGGGTTTCTCTGCGGCAAGAAGACTTCTTACCCTTCTTACGGACAAACACAAAAGCAGCATTTCCACGAAAACTAGGGAAAAACGCGCTGTGAGTTCGGCTCAGGGAAGGAATTCGTTGAGCCTCAAACACCAGGCATGGGCGATAGTATCGGCCGACACCACGGCGCGCTAGGATGGAGGGATTTGTTGAATGTTCAAAGACAAACATTTTCTTCCCCACCAAAAGATATGCGACCCGAGCCGCTGAAACCGCCACCCTGGCGAAACAAGCGATAAGTTACGGCTGTCTTAGAGAACCAAAGCACCAACTGCAGACGAACAGGGTA
Organism: Haemaphysalis longicornis; assembly: GCF_048455015.1. Taxonomy (NCBI): domain Eukaryota; kingdom Metazoa; phylum Arthropoda; class Arachnida; order Ixodida; family Ixodidae; genus Haemaphysalis; species Haemaphysalis longicornis. The sequence continues at coordinate 176,587,097 of NW_027526385.1, read as the reverse complement.
AAGGGGGTGCAGCGAATTGCAACTGGCAGGCAGGCAGCAGAGCACGAAGCCAGTGTACAGCGGTACTGGCTTCCGTGTAAACGAAGCAAACATACCTCGCCTGTTTTTTTTAATCCCACGTTGACCACCAAATGATTCATCTTTTTTTTCGAAATAAACCTAATCCACAAACCAGAACTAAGTCAGATAAAACTGCACTGCCAAGAAAATCCCGGAAACTTTCCCCTAAATAAATGTGGCAAATAAATAGTTGAGACAATTCCCTGCAAACGTGTACGCAGATCTTACTTCGTGTGGAAAATGAGCCAGACCCTGGTGTGGCATGGATCAAAATGAGCCAAATTCATTTGCCCAATGGGATTTCGCGTTGGTGTGACGGTTCGGGCTGTTTTGTGCGTTTTTGCGTCATTTTTGTTTTTTTGCTTTTGAGAGCTGGCTTATCATGAGTTCAGACAGCAATGAGGAGATCGTCAAATGATCTGCCGACACACGACTACGATAACGTGAACGGAAGTGGAAGTGAACGAAATGAAACTCAGAGCTGTGATACCATCATTTTATCTCGTCTCCCTCGTCCTTACGGAGTAAATCTGGTTATTATTATTGTTATTACTCCCATGTTTCCCGTTTACGTACCTAACAAATTAGCTGCCTCTTAAAGCCATGGAAAGCCATGGAAGATGATTTGAGCAGGCTTCTTGTAAAGCGTTTTGGAAATTTATGGCAAGGCAATGAAGAGCTTCATGAGTGTTTTCAGGCGTGTCCAAAAAAGTACCCTACGGAGCCGTTCGAAAAGAGCTGTTTTTTAAGCTCTGTTGCATGTTTATTGCCTTTTTTGCTTAAAACTGTATCGTACCGTTCTTGAAAATCGATTCCAATAAAGTTTTCATAAGAATGCCGCACCAACTTGTCTGTTTCAAATGAGTACGAGCCATATCTGAACTTATCTTAATATTGCTCAAATTCTCCGCATAATTCTTAATTACTTGTCGCAATAAATTTCCCCTAGCTGACATGTGAAACATGTCATTGAATAATTTTGACAGCACTGCATTTAGGTCCGGTTCCAAACTTTCGTTTTTCCCCCTCAACTTCCCCTTAGGTGGATTTGGCTCATTCCGAAAGAAAAAAAAACGCCTCAAATAGCTATCAAGCCCAGGATTTGTATGGCGTCGCTTGAGAATGTGTGCGAGGGACGATGAGTGGTGGCGCGGGAAAGGGGGGTATGGCCCAAAAAATTTCGTGGGGGGGCCCGGGCCCCCCGGCCCCCCCCCCCCCCCCCCACCGCTGAGTACGTCCCTGCCCAGGGGTCGGGGTTAGCAGCGCTGGGAAACACTAGCCTGTGGAAGCATTCGGAACGAAGAAAAGTTGTGTTGTCAACGAGTAGCAACGATTCTATCTCACTACGGCGGACAGTCGCGTTACGGCGAAGAGTGCATTACAAGTAAGCGTCGCAACACGTCGGGGAGCCTCACTACGGCGAAAAGTGCGCTACGGCTGAGCTTCGCCAGACGACAGAGAGTCTCACTACGGCGAAAAGTACATTACGGCTGAGCGTCGCAACACGGCGGAAGGGGGGCAGTTTGAGTCATTCAGTCGTTCAAACGATCGGCAGCTAGTTTCCTTTAGAATGTCGCTGCTGTGCGTTGCGTCCAAGAGCCTGCATATTATGTTGACGAGTCTTTCCCGCATTTTCATTCTTATCAGAAGACCTTTTCTTTTTTTCTCAGTGGCACCTGCATTCATAGTGCTGTCGAAAACCTACATCTAGTCAGAACAGGGCTTCCCTAGACTGTTTTACGTACAAGGTTAAAGACAAGGTTAAAGAAAGCTCAAGTCCCCTCCTTTTCTGTTGACATTGTTGCCTCTATATTGATTTTATTGATTCTATGTTGATCTTACCACCGTATGGTGAGATCCCGAATTAGGCTAGATTTGAGGAGGGACCGCAACAAGCTAGTACGAAAGAAGCCGACAAATGAGCTAACAGTAAGACGTAAAGTACAAGAATTCAGGATCGCGCTGCAGAACCGATATTCCGCTCTTAACGAGGAAGCCGAGCTTACGACACAGGAAGCCAGCGACAACCTTACACGCATTATCACGGAGTGTGCAGTAGAAGTCGGGGGCACTATGGCTAGACAGGATACTGGTAAACGTTCACAGGAGACGAAAGATCTAATCAGGAAACGGCAAACCATGAGAATCTCCACCGCAGCTGACAGAATAGAACAAGCGGAGCTCTCGAAGTTAATCAATAAGCGTAAGACAGCTGACATACTGAAGTATAATATGGAGAGGATCGAATACGCTGTAAAGAACGGAGGTAGCCTGTAAGCAGTGAAGAGACGTCTTGGCGTGGGGAAAAATCAGATGTATGCACTTAACGATAAGCAAGGCAATGTCATCACAAATAGGGATAAAATAGTCACAGTGGCCGAGGAGCTCTATAGGGATCTGCACAGTAGCCAGGACAGACAGGATAATGCCGAACGAGACAGTAGTTCACAGGAGATAGACATCCCACCAGTAACGACCGAAGAAGTAAGGAAGGCTTTGAAAGAAATGAAAGGGGGCAAAGCACCTGGTGAGGATCAGATAACAGCAGACCTCTTGAAGGATGGCGGAGAAATTGTCCTTGAAAAACTGGCAAACCTGTATACGCAATGCCTAATGACCGCAATCGTACCGGAATCTTGGAAGAACGCGAACATCATCCTAATTCATAAGAAAGGCGACATGAAGGACTTGAAAAATTACAGGCCGATCAGCTTACTGTCAGTTCTCTACAAGGTATTTACCAAGGTAATCGCTAACCGAATTTCTGCAACCTTAGATTTCAGTCAACCTAGAGTACAAGCAGGGTTCCGTAAAAGCTATTCATCAATGGACCATATTCATACGATCAATCAGGTGATAGAGAAGTGCGCTGAGTATACTGAACCCCTATATATAGCCTTCATAGATTATGAGAAAGCATTTGGCTCGGTCGAAACCCTAGCAGTCATTCAGGTATTACGGAACCAGGGGGTAGATGAGCATTATGTAAGAATACTAGAAGATATCTACAATGGGTCTACAGCTATCATCATCCTCCATAGGGAGAGCAGTAAAATACCTATAAGGAAGGGTGCCAGACAAGGAGACACAATCTCTCCAATGTTATTCACAGCATGTTTACAAGAAGTATTCAGTAAGTTGGATTGGGAACAGGTGGGAGTAAGGGTTAATGGAGAATACCTCAGTAACCTCAGATTTGCTGATGACGTTGCCTTGCTAAGTAACTCGGGGGACGAATTGCAAAGCATGCTTTCCGCACTGGGCGAACAGAGTAGAACCGTGGGCCTGAAAATTAATATGCAGAAAACTAAAGTAATGATCAATAACCTAGGGACAGCACAGCGGTTTGAGATAGGTGGCGAGGCAGTGGAAGTGGTAAACGAATATATCTACTGAGGCCAAGTTGTGACCCCAGATCCCAACCATGAGGCAGAGATAATTAGAAGGATCAGAATGGGGTGGGGTGCATATGGCAGACATTCTCAGATAATGAATAGCAGCCTACCATTGTCACTGAAGAAGAAAGTGTATGACAGCTGCATCTTACCGGTACTCAGCTACGGGGCAGAAACTTGGAGGCTTACTAAGAGGGTTGAACTTAAATTGAGAACGACTCAGCGGGCAATGGAGTGGAAAATGATAGGTGTAACATTAAGGGACAAGAAGAGAGCGGAGTGGGTCAGGGAGCAAACTGGTGTTAAAGACATATTAGTACAAGTTAAGAAGAAGAAATGGACGTGGGCAGGGCATGTAATGCGAAGGCAAGATAACGGCTGGGCATTAAGGGTTACAGAGTGGATCCCTAGAGAAGGCAAGGGCTGCAGGGGGCGGCAGAAAGTAAGATGGGCAGATGAGATCAAGAAGTTCACGGAGATAAATTGGTCACAGTTGGCACAGGACCGGGGCAATTGGAGAATAATGGGAGAGGCTTTTGCCCTGCAGTGGGCGTAGATAGGCTGGTGATGATGATAATGATGATGATGATGAACGTCCAAATTCAGTTCATCTCGCCATCTCGACCAGAAGGCCAATGTACACATGGACTTGTGAGGTTGGAAATAGATAATAAAAACCAAAAAAGGGACAACCTAACGCCGGAAATCAGGCCCAACAAAAAAAAGTTAAAGGGACACTGAAGTGATATGCAAACATTGCGGGATTACTAGCGCAAATTGTAGTCCGGAGTACCCAGGCCATGTTTCGACCACTCTAGGCGCGTTTACGCGATTTTATTTAGTAGAAAAACTAATTCGAAAATGCTGTCCTCCTCTCTTTACGCTCGCCCATTTTCTGTGGCGTTTTCGTTTGACGTCAGGAGGGGATGAGCTGGCAATTGGCTGCGCCACGGCTGCGCTACTGCACGGCTCCCCGACAGACAGAGTCAGTCGGCCCAGCGTTTCGTCCGTCGGCCGCCGGCGGGTCGTCGCAATCAAGGAGGTTAAAAAAAAATTGCTTGGTCGCAATTCGTTCGCTTAGTTGAAACGAAGCCAGGACACGTTTGTGAATGGAAGAATGTGCCTTTCTTTACTTGGTTTGTTTGTACACTGTCATCATCATCATAATCATCATCACCAGCCTGTCTACGCCCACTGCAGGGCAAAGGCCTCTCCCATTATTCTCCAATTACCTGGGTCCTGTGCCAACTGTGACCAATTTATCCCCGCAAACTTCTTGATCTCATCTGCCCATCTAACTTTCTGCCGCCCCCTGCAGCGCTTGCCTTCTCTAGGGATCCACTCTGTTACCCTTAACGACCAGCGGTTATCTTGCCTTCGCATTACATGCCCTGCCCAAGTCCATTTCTTCTTCTTAATTTCTACTAATATGTCTTTAACACCAGTTTGCTCCCTGACCCACTCCGCTCTCTTCTTGTCCCTTAATGTTACACCTATCATTTTCCGCTCCATTGCCCGCTGAGTCGTTCTTAATTTAAGTTGAACCCTCTTAGTGAGCCTCCAAGTTTCTGCCCCGTAGGTGAGTACCGGTAAGATGCAGCCGTCATACACTTTCTTCTTCAACGACAATGGTAGGCTGCTATTCATTATCTGAGAATGTCTGCCATATGCACCCCACCCCATTCTGATCCTTCTAATTATCTCTGCCTCATGGTTGGGATCTGGGGTCACAACTTGGCCTAAGTATATATATTCGCTTACCACTTCCACTGCCTCGCCATCTATCTCAAACAGCTGTGCTGTCCCGAGGTTATTGATCATTACTTTAGTTTTCTGCATATTAATTTTCAGGCCCACGGTTCTACTCTGTTCGCCCAGTGCGGAAAGCATGCTTTGCAATTCGTCCCCCGAGTTACTTAGCAAGGCAACGTCATCAGCAAATCTGAGGTTACTGAGGTATTCTCCATTAACCCTTACTCCCACGTGTTCCCAATCCAACGTTCTGAATACTTCTTGTAAGCATGCTGTGAATAACATTGGAGAGATTGTGTCTCCTTGTCTGACACCCTTCCTTATAGGTATTTTACTGCTCTCCTTATGGAGGATGATGGTAGCTGTAGACCCATTATAGATATCCTCTAGTATTCTTACATAATGCTCATCTACCCCCTGGTTCCGTAATGCCTGAATGACTGCTAGGGTTTCGACCGAGTCAAATGCTTTCTCATAATCTATGAAGGCTATATATAGGGGTTGAGTATACTCAGCGCACTTCTCTATCACCTTATTGATCGTGTGAATATGGTCCATTGTTGAATAACCTTTACGGAACCCTGCTTGTTCTTTAGGTTGAGTGAAATCTAAGGTTGCAGAAATTCGGTTAGCGATTACCTTGGTAAATACCTTGTAGACGACTGACAGTAAGCTGATCGGCCTGTAGTTTTTCAAGTCCTTCATATCGCCTTTCTTATGGATTAGGATGATGTTTGCGTTCTTCCAAGATTCCGGTACCATTGCGGTCATTAGGCATTGCGTATACAGGTTTGCCAGTTTTTCAAGTACAATTACACTGTATCTAGCTCCAAGTCAAGGTCGCTTCACACAACTGCGCAAGCGCACATGCGACGCTTCGCTGACTGGTACGCCAGTAGGAAAATATAAGGCCTCTTGAAGGCGGGAGAAGAGTCAGCGAAGTCAATATAGGTACTAAGGAAATAAAATCAACTGATATTTTTACCGTACAGCGTAAAACTAGGGCGCGGGAAGCACTTTTTTGCGCTGGGCGAACAAGCACAGTGGTCAGCAGCACGACTACGCATCTGCGAACGCTTTTCCGTCTACGAAATGCAATTGCTAGACGTGAGCTACTGTGGAAACTCGGGCGATGCTTACTGCATGATCGCTGTACAACAAATAGTCACCTAAGCTGCTTGAAATGCCAAAACTAAATAAAAGTGTAAACTGGTTGTACAATATATACCCTTTATTACCATTTCCGGCGGAGCTCACTCCGTGGCCGAGCGGTCTGGGTTGCTAGGTCTGCTACCGCAAGTATTTTGCAAGTCACGAGTTCGAATCCCCGCGGGTGCGTGCTGTTTTTTTTTGTAAGTTAACTTTTTTGTTTTCCGCCGATGTTTTCTATATTGAGTTCACCTTTTTCTGGGCCGCAATGTTCATGGCTACACGAACTAGTTCACAAAACGCGCGCAGGCTGGCACTGGCGCGCTAGCGAGTTCTCGTTGGCGTGCTGTTGCCATAAGCACCGACTGCTTGCAGGCAGTGGGCACAGGCCAGAATGAACAGACCCTTGGCCTGGTGCGAACACGCTTTTTACGATACAGGCATGAGGGAGGCAAGCTCCAAATATGGGGGAAAAGCGCATGACATTTGGGCGTCTGCGGGTACGCGGAGGGCGTTCATGCACTGCGTAGGTCTCGGCTAGTGAATGCTACGACTACAAGCCGTCCTGGGAGGCTTATCTTGTGCATTTTACAGCCGACAACATGGCAGAAGCGCGGTACGATGATTACTGAGATATTGAGAATGCCCATCTAACAACGCCATTGGTTATGTTTTACAGAACCGAAACCGAAACCGAAACTTGTGTGATTGCTAACCTTGGGCATCGTCCAATCACGGCGCCCCTCCTCCCAACGTCACAGCCTTAGTTGGTGCGGCCGCCACAAACCGCGCATGGTAGTTTTTCTTCTTTCGCGCTTTGTAAAATAATTACCGATTTGTCAACCGGATAAACGATGAAAAGTGTGCTAATTTGAGCCAGTCTACGCAGTGCAAGCAAAAACGGGAGCTTGACAAATTCACTTCAGTGTCCGTTTAAAGTGTTGCCACCGCATGAAACAAAGGAAAAACCACGGGAAAAAGCGCTTCCCGAGGTCGACATCGAACCTGGGTTTCTCGCGTCTCTCGGATTGCGCTATCAGCACTTTTTTTTATTTCCAACCAAGCATTTTTATTACAAACTCAAGCTAAAAATGTAATCACTCTACCTACTGTTTGATACAGTGCGGTTTTGTAACCGTTTTTCATCTTTGTTAGCCTTTCCACTTGTGACAGCCAGTCTGGAACACATTATTGGGCTTTTTGCACTTCGAGGAAGAACAAAATAGCCTCCTGGAAGTACTCTCTCAGTAGACGCCATCAGTGTCCGAATGACGGACTGCCATTAGACACTTTCGTATGCTGAGCAGGCCTAGTAACAATATCAGATCAAGTGAACACCCTCATCGTAATGTTCGACCGAGCAATACTCTATACCATGTGCATTGATTGGCAGATCTTTTTCAACTTGCGTTGCAGCACATCTCAGAAGAAAACATCGTCTCAACGGTCAATGAAGACATGCTCTATGGTTTCTGCTTTGTTCTGCCACAAACACTGTTCCCCCCACGGCATAAACAGGCCCTTGTCTTGCATCCATGTCTTCACAACGAGTTTACCAGTGTGCAGTATAAAGCAAAACGTTTTGATCCCCGCAGCAAATGGCATTTTCTTAACCCGTTTTAATGCCACTTGACCTGAGCCTCTTTAGTACAGAATTCTGAACATTGGAAATAGAAAAACAGTATACACTGGTTTTGTAGAAACTGCGCTCACATAACCCAACGAAAACTTTACCGGTAGAAAACGGAAAGACTCAACAACTTCTGGTCGATAGCAGTAGATATGTCCCGGCAAACCAAATGTCGTAAGTCTAAACTATGGGAAAACCCTGTTTAATATATTTTGTCAAACGGGGGCCAAAATACGCATTTTACAGCCCGGAAATGAAATTAACCTTGTTAACCAACAGTCGTGAAAAGAAATGCGTTAACCGAAACCCCCTCACGAACACGCCGAAAGAGGTTTGTACGACTCATTCATTCCAAGGCCCAATTTCAAAAGAATTCTGCAAAACATGGTCTAGGTTTTGAACATTTGCCCGCGAACAGTGCATGACTTGCAGTACGTATAAAAGTTTGCTCTACATGAATACGTTGCAAATCCTTACCCGACAAAAAGTGGAAAAATTCGCGCCGTTCCATCGCTTTGCCTTCCCTCCTAGCTGCACGCTGTGTCTCCACCAGTAAATGTCACTGTCCGAATAGTACTCTAGAGGCACGCCTAAGTACCTCACTGGCGTCGTTACCCACTTGATACTTTGAAATAACACTGATCCTGCACTCCACTCTCTATGCCAGATTCCTAGGTATTTGTCACAGTACACGGCTCATGCACTTGCACATAGGTCGGCGTACTCACTCGTGAGTGCACTCATTTGTACTCATTTGTACTCAAACTCATGAGTGAGTACGATCATGAGTGAGTACACACCCAGAAAAAAAAGTGAGTACGATGACGAGTGAGTACAGGGGTAAGTCCACTGATCGTGATTACAGTACTCATGCTGGTGGACTTACCCCTATACTCACTCGTCATCGTACTCACTATTTTTTTCTGGGTGTGTGATCACTCATCATCGTACTCACTCGTGAGTTTGAGTACAAATGAGTACAAATGAGTGTACTCATGAGTGAGTACGCCGACGTATGGACCAGACGCTAGCGCAGCCTATGAAGCGACCGCCGAAACCACCGCGCTGGGCTGTTAAGTGCTCCATTTTCTCCGTGCGTCTGCTCGGTACCTGTGCATTACCGAGTGAATCGTAGTGGATTGACGTTAAGTTAGCGGTTGCAGTGCTTGTGTGTGGGTGTTCTTTGTTTTCACCATCTGCGGACGGATTCCAGGTCCTAAGTTGCTGCCAGAGCGAAAAATGCCGACCCCGGCATTTGCGCGCAGAAGTAGCACTGGTGGTGGTGGTGCCGGCGGTGCTCCGCAGTTCCGCGATGTAAACATACCGGCATGGCACCGACTGACATAGAAATCGATATCGGGGAGTAAATACGTGTTTTCAATGCCACCGTTCTTGTTATGTTCACCAATTAGTCATGTTTATGGAAGCGCGGATGTCTAATGCGGAGCACGCAGGGCCTATGTGGGTCGTGCTGATCTGCGCTTGCGATGGACTTACGTCGAGGTACGCTGTTGATATTGCAATGCAATATAATCTTTCTTAACTATACTTATGACATAACGGTTACTGACGAAACGAAATTACCTGGGCTGAAAAATAACACAGCCGCACAACCAGTCAAATTACTTGAAGGGTGAGCAGAAGGATGGACATTTGGGGGAGTTATAATTGGTTGATCATGATCGTGATCATGAGTGGCCTAACTCTGCGCAGCGCAGGTTGCCTGTCGCTCGGAGCCCACATTTGTGAAACCGCTGCTTGCACCACAAATGCTTTACGCGGTCAGCAGTAACTGTTTTGTAATTCTAGTGCTTTAGATTCCATGACAACGCAAAAGGATTAGAAGCTTTCCCTTTGACCGCTTTGTGAACAGGTTGAACTATTTTCCAAATGAAGCGTTCACGTATCCCGAGCTGTGTTTCCACATTGGACTGCCTGAAGCTTATCCTGCTATCGACCAGTAGTGTGTGTTGGAGAAAGTTATCCGTTCATATCGTCTGGCAGTGTAATGCGTTGGCCTGAAAAAAAGTAAACAAAACGCCGTGATAATAAAGGTTACATTAGATGAAAAGGGGATTGTTTAATACCAATCGGCTGTAATGACCAGATAATATATGGTATTTTAAATTGACTACAAAGAACCAGAAGTTATTGTAAAGTTGTATTGTATCAGCGCTCGTGTAAGATCCCCAGGCGGTCAAAATTAATCCGGACAGCTCCACTTCGGCGCGCTTCATCACCTATGAAGAGTTGGCGAGTTAAACCCTATAATCAACCAATTAATCAATCAACCAATCAAATAATGCTGTATTGTAAAGGATAAAGTTACTTCTAACATTTCAGGGGGTTCCGTTCCCTGTCGCAGCTTTGCGAGTGATAAATGTATTTTGCTCCGACTGCTTGCCGTCCAAGTGCACCCAATAAACCCTAGAGTTGGTCGTTGGTACAAGGCCGTTGCGATTTATCAACGGCGTCCATTGATATCTCAACTCAATGTCCGTTGGGAAACGATGCAGCAAAAGCACGTCGCAACTGCACTGCATTTTCTCCAGACGGTGTCGTGCAGATGCGTGCTGTCGGCGACTTTTTCTCGCTTTCTCCGGTTGTTCGATAACCCACCACCGCACAGTGCTGACCAAGCGACGTTTGCGCCTTGAACGGCATCGCAGCATTGGCTAAATCAGTTGGACGTTCCGCAAAAACTAAGCACACGGTGCGAAACACTCCTTAACTACGCAGCGGAGCACACCGAGACGAGCGATGTTAGCAGCCCAGCGGGCTCAGGCAACGCTGGTCCGCTGGTGAGAGAACTGGTTTGCGAGTATTTTCCTCCTCTCCCGGCTGCTCATGGAAAATGGTGTATACTTTTCAGCCAAGTGGTAGGCATTTCTAGAGCAATGCTACGATGTCAGAAATGACTCACTCGAGTTCCTCTTGGTGGATGAACTGGTTGGCAGCCTGCAAAGACAGAGGAAGTGATGTTCAGGCACACAAAAACGAACTTCAACGTAGTACCAGAGTCCGTCAATGCGTTGACGACTCTGGTAGTACTATCCAACAAGTGCGTTGTTGATCCCTCAATGCAGTCAAATCCCGATACAAAGAAATTGACGGCACGTGCGAAAAATTTCGTTGACGTGCAAATTCGTTGAGGCGAAATGTGCCCCAACATATAATGAAAGGGAAACAAAAATAGCCCTGTATATTATCCACATCCCTGATTACATAATACAATGTTTAGAAAAAGCAATGACGTGCAATTACGCCATGTTTACTTCATAACAAATGTACCAACGGCTATCTGTTTTTTTTACCTCCACGTGAACAGCGCGTTATCAGCGGAGGGGAGAAAAAGATAAAGTTGCAAAATATATTGCTGTACAACAAGGCTTATCTATTGAACTGATTGCTTGCAGATAACTGTTCGGCCGTCGGAAGCCCCCCTCTCGCGAGTGCCAGCGAGTCCGCAATCTTATCCTCTGACTGGGCACCTGCGGCATCTCACCTTACCAGGCAAGCTGCGAGCTTTGTTTTATCACGACCACGCGCTCACAATTAAGAAAGGATCACACAGGTTTTACACTTAATATGAAAACATTATTTTTGCTTTTGACTTTGAAGAATCGTAGAAGAAAAACAGCAATGACAGCTGGTCGTGGTCCATTACATGATGGCACAGCGCCTTAGCGGCAACAGGGCACACTAGCGCTGCGCGATGTCAACTGGATACGGATTGACTGTAGGTCCGGCTTGACTGTAGGTCCGGGCGTGCGCCTCGTGTAAAGACTGCCAGCCACATCGTTATCACCAGGAAACAATGGTGCCCACCTATGAGTTTGTTTTTGTTTACGGGTAGTGGGGCGGGCCCACGGCATATGTTTTCGGTCAAACTAAACACACTGAATGTATAAAAATTTACAGATGGCTAGCATTATGCTTATTTTATCGCAAACTAAATATTCGACCCCAGCCCCAATGAGCAAACATTTCGTTGAGGCGCAAACAAGCCAGACAAAGGGGTCGTTGTGGCGAGGACTTTGTTGCAATGACTTCTAAGGCTAGCTGACAGGGAATCGGAAATATTTCGTTGAGGCGGAGTTTGTTGTAACGGGGTTCGCCTGCAGCTTTCTAGTAATTACCTAGCTACTAATTTGTTTCTAATACTATCATTTATCCTTTCGCGGATTTTACTGGCCACAAGCACATCCTCTAACTGCTCGTTATGAAAGCTATCGATGACTGCAGGCACACCGGAAATAACTGCCGCCGCCATGCGCCAATAGCGGAGACCTTGCAGTTGCTGAACATACAATCTCGAGGGGACTGTACGACTCAGGTACACGGCTGCGACTGAGAAGTCGCTTCACGGATAATCATGTTGCTATGTTTCCCTTACTGGCCATTCACACCTAATCTACACTTTTCTCTGCTTGTCACAGTCCCGAGAGGAGGCTATGATTGATACAAAGTGGGCAGTAATCCAAATGGCCTGGCGACAACATACACTTTAAAAACAAAGAGTAAAGCTACTCCCTCCACAGCATACGCATAAATATGGAGTATAGTAAGAGCAATAAAAAGAGCAAGACAAAGGGACAAGCCGTATCAACAAGGGCACAACTTCGCTCTCTTTTTCTGTCTGCCTTCGAAAGCAACTGAGATTAGCTGTGAAGGACATTCGGTACGACACTGCATGTCTACACAACGAAGTAAATGTCATGTGATAATGATAACAGCGACGATTAGGGAGCTCACAGAATAGCAGGATAAGGTAAACACGTCTACATGTTTCTCTACCTTTTCGATTTTTAAAACAAAATAATAGTACTCTTGCAATGATAAAGGTGTAGCACTGCTTTAGGTGACTGAACCAAGACAAGCCGAAACAAGTAAGTCCCAAGTACATATCTAGGTAGCACAGCAAACACGGTAGAGCTTTGCAAAGGTATCGTTTACACTTTTTTCCATTAATAAAAAACATGAAAAAAATATATATATTGATTCACCGCTAAGTTCTAGACATAGTGCTCTACAGTTCGTTATTAAACTTCATTATTTAGTGCTGTCAAGGCTACCCATTCAGTTCGGAAGCTAATGCAAATGTGTTTTTCGAACTCGTTCGATCACACAATGCCATTCGTGCAAATGTCGTTCAATACTCTCGTGGCCCAACAGATGGCCTTCACAGCTGAAGCCATTCACCACAAATGTCACGAGACTTGCCGTGAGACAGGGGTACTAGTATCCCTCTATCACCCAGCACCAATGGTAGACAGACACGCTTTAAGGCCTACTGCACTGAAATCTCACCTCGGTGAAATTTACATTAGACGCATAGTGCGCATCACCAAAAAAACTGTTGTCATGACTGGTAGCCCTGTAAGCTTGTTAATCAATTGTAAACATTTAAAACAGCTCCATCTCAGACGATGCTGCACCCGCTATCAGATCGTGCGAACAGCCATGAAGCGGAAGTGACATTGTGGCCGGCGAGGTGCTTGGTTCTCCGGCCAGCCATCGGGGAACCGTTCCGAGCTCTGCTCAGTGCACTTTTCCTAGCACTGCTGTGAGCGCGCAGCAGTAGCACGCAGGTTTGCTCTGGCCGGCTGGCCACTGACTCGCCAGCTGCAACGTCACTTCAGCCTTTCCGTAACGGTGGCGCTCTCTAAAATTGCCGATTTTTATGGGCGTTTGCGCCATGCATACGTGTATTTCAGCTGTCACACTTGGTGCCTTTACACTCTAGTCAGGCAGACTACTGTATTTACTTGAGTAATGAACCGTCCCGCCACTTTTCTTGTTGAGAATTTACTTTTTTGTCACTTTGAATAAAAAATGCAGCGGGAATATGTTTTTATTTCAGCACGGTTGCTGGTGCCGTAGGCGATCGCAGTAACTTGATATTGCGCTATAGTACGCGCAGAAATGCTAAAAATGCATTCCAACAAAATAAATCTCAGCGGTAGCCGGAGGTGTGAGTGCGGATGCCATGGCTTACACAATTTTAAAACTGCACATTTGCGCTGCACCACCTCTTAAATGCAAAACAAATCTTGCGGCATAAAATCATTGCGGCGTGCGAACAAAGCACAACACGTACTCTGCACTCCTTCCCGGCTCTTTGCTGCTTAGGCTGGTTGCGCTGACATGCGAACAAGCATTAAACGTACTCTGCACTCCTCTTCCCTTGCTGTTATGCGACTTCGCCATTACGCCCCGTGGTTGTGTTCTTCAGCTGTGTTTCAACCTTTTTTGTGCTCCTAGTGTGCACCGTTTTAAACTACAGTGGTGGAGCATGCGTTGCACATGGAAATGGCGCAGCTGCGTCGCACTTCAGTATTGACACAGCGCGTGTAGGCTACGCACAAAAACGAGATGTTTTCAAGCGGTGAACAGGGGTCGCCGTGTGTTTCGTGGGCCAAAAGAATGGAAGTTTGCCGGTGCCGGAACAGAAATTTTGGGGTGCCTTGACGGCACGGAAGACGGTGCGCTGTGGGTCAACAACGAATGTGCAGCCGCAAGCGACTTCAGTGAGGAGGGAAGCTCCATGGCGAAGGGGGACGATAGCGAGTTGCGAATAAAATGAAACTTTCATTACATAATTGGCTACGCGTTTTTACGAAGGTGGTAAGGCTCTGACAGTGCTTCTGTTAGCAACTTCATTGTATGAAATTTCCACTTTTTACAATTTTTTTCCTGCCTAATGAACCCTCCCCCGAAATTCATGCCTAATTTTCTGAAAAAAAAGTGGATTCATTATGCGAGTAAATACGGTATATGGAGATAAGGTTTCTAAAAGGTCAAAATGTTAAGTGTAGTTCGCCTTTGACAGTACATGTGGACTAAACAGAGAAATGTCGCTATTTTTCATTCTAAATTAAAAGAGCAAAAGAAAGAAAGACGCAGTCAAAAGTAAATTTGAATTTATGCCGTCAACACCAGCTCCTAATGCGGAGTACAACGCTTCATATTTGACACCACAACCTGTAATCATACTTGTGATAACTTAGCTGCTGCGGGTGTACTGACCGAGTAAGGTATAGTTCCGTTCTCAGCACAGTGTGTGTAACGTGTATGCATACTTGCCTTCAACCCTAATATTAGCAATCTGTTGAAGATTGTTAGGATCCCCCCCGCATTGGTGTTTTGTTTAGGTACGGCAAAATCGCCACTATATGACATATTCACTGCATGGGCCCACCACTAGCAAAGTTCAAATGGGCAAAGCAATGTGCTGCCCCCAAAATGTATTAGGATTCCTTGCATGAAACAACCACAGAGTTGAACTGAATCTTGCCTGAAATTCATCAACTGTGCATGCACATGCAAAGAGGCGTATTTTCATTCAAGCCAGCCACACAAGACATTGCGGTTCAGTGAGCATCTACCAGTTCAGTCAGATACCAGACAGCACACCCAAGAACGAAGAAATGCCCGTTGCATCTGTCCCCGGCCCCACTCACAAGCTTGACGTCCAGCTTCGGCTTCTTGCGCTGCATCTCCTCAAAGACCTTCATCTGTGGGTTTCGCTCCTTGCGGCTGTCCCCAAAGTTGGACTAAAACTGTCAGGGCAGAGGAGAGGGCAAATCGTGTAAACACCCTGAACACTTCAAACAGCCAGGAGGAGTGAAACAAGGAGACAAACACTGACTGCCAGAGCGACCCACAAAAGCAGCACCCCGGAATGTCCACCTCTGTCTGTGCACAAAATGTAGCAGTAACCACTAAGGAGATCCGTCGTGCACGGAAATTTAGCTATGGCCATATTGGGCACGGCTCTGGCAGTCCAGAGCAAAGTACCGCATTTTTGCGTGTATAGCCCACACCAAAAATGTGAAAATTTTAGGGGTGAAGTAGGGGAACAGTCCATGTGCGAGGTATTTCCTTTGGGGCAGCTTCACCACCATGCGCGTTGGGCCGCGATGCCCATACAGCAGTAACAGTGACTAAGCCGCTGTTATCCCATTGACAGTGCTTATTTTGCACACACTGCTCAACAATATGCCAACCTAAAAAAAATGTATGTGGCAAGTCATCTGCTATTTACGTAGTCAGCTAGGTAAGTTCATTGCATAAACAAATGTGTAATGTTGCTTCAGTAGAAGCTTTTTTGGCCCATCCTTTTATGTATACAATATGGGGGCAATACACGGGGATATATTTTTTATTCGTCAGGAGGAAGGTGGGGTGCAGGTTGTATCTAGGGGCAGGTTATAGGCGTCAAAATACGGTACGGGGCCTCTGGTCGTAGGTTATGTGGTATACCATTCGTGAATGCACAACCCACCGAGCTCCAAAGGTTCTAGCATTGGTAAAAATTCAGGAGAAGAAGGTATATTACTTCCTTCAACCGTACAGGACACAGGCACCCCGATATATAGCAGCACGTTCCTCCCTCCTTCTGAAGCCCAACTGACCTTGGCATCTCGCATTTCAGCACTTCTTCCCCTCCTTTTTTTGTACTTCCTCATATGTGTATATCAAGTGTTCCCATTATACATATAGCTTTTGCATGCTTGTGATGCACTGTGGCAAAATCATGAAAAAAAAATACACGCAGAATCAACCTGCCATCTGCGACTGCCACAGAGGTTGCATAAAGGTGTAGTGAAAGATAAAACGCTTGAATTGTACAGTCAGAAATCAAAGCAACCTTGCACTGCTATACAGTTATGCCTCGTTATAGCAGGACCAACTGTAACAAAATTATGAATATAACCATGAAACTGTAATTTCACTTGAAAGTCCCCACAAGAAGCTACATATTCAGCAGCTTGCCTTAACAAGGTGAAATTTGTTCGTCATGGACTACAGCAAGCCATTCCCGCTTTAAAACTAAAACACCCAATTTTATGACAATGCGCAATGTGAATTTGAGGCTGAGTGGAACGTGCAGACTGTATTAATTAGTTCGATACTCCCGCTGTGCCTCCTCTAGTAACGCAAAGCCAGCCATCCTCCCCAGGCTCGATCGCACGGCAACCACCATCGACGCATGCAACAGGTGGCCACCCCCAATTGATAAAAGAACCAAGACGGCAAGAGATTTTGACATTTCAACGACTAGGCTGTCTAAGAGACTATGTAGCAAGACATACCAATGCCGTTGCTTGCAACGTAAAAGAAGAAGCTTGAAAACGACGAGAGGTGCTACCCTTAACACGGTCTTACCCTGAGCTCATCCTCTTTTCTGCGCAGAGCCAATGTTTTGAACAGAGTGCTTGCCTTTCCCCTTCATTTGTTTTATTCTCAAGAACAATGTAACAGAAGCACTGTGATATCACTGGGGCCACCATGTGGCATGCTCTTATTTCACCCTGTTTTGCTTTGGGTAAGTACAGCACACACAATGAGTGGTATTTCCACTACGGCTTTAATAAAGTAACTGCCATAATTAACAATTCGAGGAATCCTGTCGACTTCATTTTAATGAAGTTTAATTGTATCTCTAACTCAACCACACACTTATTTTCCTAGCTCTACAGGGAACAAGACATGTCTTCAACAAATTGTCCCTTGAAGCGTTCCTGCAACAGCAGACAGTGCAAACTCTGCTCTATGGACATCACATTATGCTTTCAGGCAGTGCAGATGAAACTGTTGGCCTTTGCTGCTGGAATGTCTACTTTTCAGGCTGTCACTATTCCAATGGCCGTTGTTACCAACAGCACCACCATACTGTCTACACTGTTGCAGCCACTACAAATCAGATGCCAAACTTTACTGATGTCATGGTGTTGTGCCATAAAGTAGGTAAAAGCGTCCAGTACCCACTCTTCGCTTAAGTGTGTCTGAGTCAACTCACCCAGAAAACTGTAGGCAGGTGCACTTAAGTTGCTAAAAAAAAGGCACCCCCTTTTTTTTTCTCCGGCCACCAAGCCATCAAACGTTCCCCTACACTCCTGCCAACTTGCACACGCAGCTTATTTCAGAGTTTGGGATTCAATTCATTTGAAAGAAGGCGCATTCTACGTAATGCCCCTGTCACACGGGCCCTTTCAATCGCAATTGAGTTGATTCAGGTCGAGCTCAATCCGGATCGGGCGCTGCTACACGGCAGATTCAATCACGATCCAGCCCAATCCCGCTCGAACTCAATCCTGATTCCCCAAGCGCGATCGAGGCTTCCAAGCGCGATCGAACGAAAGCGGCGATACTCTCGTCCCCGCTGAGTAATGGCACAGAACGTGACAACTTCAACTAACGCCATAAATTGTGTCAAACAACTTGACCCAAATAAGGGCGCAATAACATTGATTTGGTTACGTATACCTACGACCGCGGAAAGTTACCAGACGCCGGCTACGAAGTACATTTTAGGCACCACCTGGCGTACGTGAGTGCAACCGGGGCAACTTCTCAATCGGGATTGAAACGTGCAGAGGAGGTAGAGGAGGATATCAGGAAAGGGGAAATCAGGCCTAACAACTGCGAAGCTACGCTGCACATTTCAAACACTTGCAATGCGCTCGACTTGTTGACCAGAATTTTTTTCGCCCCAGATTACAGGACAGTTCACGAGAGTTTTGGATATGAAAGTCGCCGGTGTAGC
This sequence comes from Haemaphysalis longicornis, assembly GCF_048455015.1. Classification (NCBI taxonomy): domain Eukaryota; kingdom Metazoa; phylum Arthropoda; class Arachnida; order Ixodida; family Ixodidae; genus Haemaphysalis; species Haemaphysalis longicornis. The sequence continues at coordinate 176,568,559 of NW_027526385.1, read as the reverse complement.
AAATCGTTTTTTTTTCATCCCTTTCAATCTGCGGCATTTCCCTGGTATTAAGACTGCTGACCAGTCGGCACTCAGGCCATCCACTAATGAACACCAAGCATTTCAAGGTCATCAACCAATCGTACGAACAACATGTCAAAATTGGAGGAGAGGTGAATAAACTGCAACGAAACACAGCAAGGACCTGTAAGAACTGAGGAAATGGGACGGGCAGAAGACGCAGCTTGTCACGTCACCAATCACCTTGCTCATCGCAGCTTCCTCGACATTGTAAATTCTTAAAGGAACAGCTGCACAAATAAGGGCAGTCTGTAGCCAGTAAAGGTGTTATACCCCGGCTACACTAGGGTCCGAATGTCATTTGAACCAAATGCCATTTGACTCAAATGGGGCGCTTCGAATGACGCTCAGAATCCGCCGTGCTACACTACAACATCGGTGTAATTTGAAAGCTTTCACAATTGCTCGTCGTGCTGTAGCGGCGCTGATGTTGCCCCGTTCCGTTTTCGTACAATAATACAACAATCAAATTTAGGAACAGTGTAAGGCGGTAAAATGATATCAAATTAGAAGAGACACCAGTTTTGACTTTAATGTGCGGCTGTATTGCTTATTTTAATTTTTTTGCAACTAACCCACTGGTTTTGAGAGTATGAAAATCACATATGTTCATTTCATATTTTAAGTAAATGAACCGTGAACAAAGTTCCACAAATAAAAATATTTTGTTTGTTTTACATACGGAAGTATTATATTTTTTATTGCCGATCGAAGACGCTGTGTGCGAGAGTGCTAGAAATGGCATTCGAGAGCCCCAAATGTCTCTCTTGGTGCTCATTTGGCTCGAATGTCATTTGAGCCGAATGGCATTTCAAAACCTAGTGTAGCAGCACAACTTGGTGTTTGAGTCAAATGACATTTGGTTCAAATGACGTTTGGATGCTAGTGTAGCAGGGGTATAAGTCACATTGCCCCTCGCCCCTTGGCTCTCTGCCAGGACAACGCTACAGACGAGTCCCATAGTCTGGTTACCCACCCATTTTCTAATCCAGGCCAAGTGGAACGAGCTATCACTAAGCTTATTCCCCTGCCCTTCCCCCTTCCCCCCTTTCCCCGCAAACTTCAATTTTCCCTTCATCGGCTCTAACAATCCCCTTTTCCTATCGGGCGGCTAAGTTGCCCAGATGCCCAGATTGACATGAACAGCCGTGTGTTTCCAATTTGTTCTCAATCAAAAGATGGTTCCAACCTTTCACAAGCCCCACACAGTCAAGTAGTGCGGGCAAGCCATAACTCACCGGTTTCTCCTGGGGTGTCCTTGTGGTTCCTGCAGGCAACTGTACAAGAGGAAGACAAAAGTGATGAGGAAGATGAGAGAGAAGATGAGGAGGAGGCTAGAACTTGAAGATAAACAAACGTGGTACGCCACAGGCAAACCGAAAGCGTGAGCCACGCCAGTTTATTGAAAGGGGGCGTCGAAGCATGGCACCTCACGCTGTGACACGTTGCCCTAACAGCATGCCTGACTTCTCCGACGTGCCACAACCCGCTTCGTAATGCCAGGAGGTGTAGCCAATCCATAGAGGTGTGCGTGAGTTCATATTCCAGACAAAATAGGAAGCTCACTAGACAACCTCAAAGCTCTCTTGATGTTTCGTTCGTCTAGTTTTTTTTCACTCTTTCAAGAACACTAAAAATATGTGCGTACATCGCCATACCCCTTTACCAGGTGAGAGGTGTGCCCTTCACTCTGAGTTTTTAGAGCATCGGTGTAACTGGCCAAATGATCTAATGAAGACATCAGTTCAATAGGCCATTTCAGAAGCAGTAACTGGATAGCCCACTTCGATTGCCATTGTGGTTGCCTTAAGTTTTGGGCTGACTTGAAGCCATATATTATTGGAAAAATAAAATGTAATATCGTCGCAATTAAAAATATCTCAAAAGCTGCGCTCACGATCTGCATTAGAAAGAGGTGTATTTTTTCTGCCCATTCACGAGGCTTTTTTTGTTTTGTTTTTGTCAGGAGGTTTCAAACGTTCTGCCTTGCCATCGCCCTTTCCCAAGCTCACACCGGAAAGTCAATGCAGGTAGCAAACCATTCAACTGATGTGAGTGACACAATTACACATCAATCCTTGCATTCTAAGGCACAAAAATGTAGAAAAGAAAGAAGTGCTTTATGCATATTCTTTGGACAAACAAAAATGAGTAAAACATGCTTCAGACTACTAGGTAGCCACTCGTATGGTGGTGGCCTTAGCAGCCATTCTTACTACTGCGACGACAACATCCTCCTTCTGCTCTGTGGGCAACTGCAAAATAAGAATAAAAGAAGCGTGTAAACGAGGCCATTAATCGGAGAGTACGTTGCAATTTGTCGATAACATTTAGGTGTGACAACACACACGCAAAAAGAATACAGCAAGCACATCCGCACCAATGAAAGAAAATGACACATTCCCACAGCTCCCTACCAATTTTTTAGCACTGAATGATCTGTTGCACAGTAGTCTCAGGCCCAATGTCACCTTCCATATTTCTGGCCTTCAGTTGCCTTATCAAAGCTTTCACAGTGACCTAATGAATAAATCCCTAAATTTAGTGAGATTTAACTTCCCATATATTGCATCCTCCTTTTTGCAACTCAAATTGTACAGGGTCCTTGCAGGCTTTGCAAACTTAATTAGGAAGCCAGGGCATACCATGCCAATTTATGCTTGGGTAACGAGAAGTGGTAAGCATCATTAAATAGCTCATGAGTGCACAAAATGACCCTGTGCTCTACAATTAATATTAATAGAGGTACAAGTGCACTTGAGCTCACAAACACACATGACGAGAGGCAAAACAATGCAAGATGGTGGTCAAATGCAAATTAAATTTATCCTCAAAAGGCCTCCAGACTTTTAGGTACTGTACACCTACAGTAGGAAACCAAAGTGCGAACAAGAAAGTAAATATAGTTGTTTTGTGCCACGTTCTTTTCTTTCGAATTGACACTGCAATTATAACAAGCAATCAACTCGTCATATTCCAGCTTTGCTTACTGTAATGTTTAAAAATTTTATTGAAGTTCCCCTTTGCTGGTAACCATGCCCAACACCTCCACTGGTATATGGCAAAAACCGCAGTGTAGCCAACAGCGTGCTTTTACTGCAAAAAATGTGGTTATACTATTTACAGCAGGGTGCAGCTTATTTTCGCACACAGACCACAAGATCTGCATATTAAACCAGCTAGGTTTGCCGGAATGGCATTAGGGAGATTTGACCGGGGGGAGGGGGGGGGTAGTAGCGACAAGAGAATGGCGAACTTTACACACATTTGTTTATTTACTTGCAACATATTAGGGAATGAACTGTTTCTTCGTCCACACTACCAACACGCTGCACCACGTAAATGTTCAACGTGGCTGACGCCGCCCTTTTCAGACAGTCCTGGAAATAGTACTGCCAAGCGCAATACAAAAGAGCAGGAACCGAACTGTTTTGTTCTTTCGTCTAAGCTAACAACAAGCTACAGCACTGGAGACTTGCTAAATTTTCAGAACGGCCGTGCTCGTGCGTAAATGAAAGCGGCGGCGGCACTGCGTTTCTATAACCGGTAAAATAACAATGGGACTAACACGTCCACTGTCTGCGCATGGCCGACTGCGATTTTTAAGCACTTCAATGACAACGATGCCAATTGGTGACGGGCTAGATTGTCAGGTATACCTCCGGCGCATTGCGGTCACACTGGGAAAAAGATTTGAGCAGACGGATACGTTTCAGGGAGATTTTTGTTTCGCTCGTACAATCGTACAAAACCATGCAAATTCGGGAGTCTCCCGGAAAATTCGGGGAAACCTGGTAAGTATGCATGTTATACAAGCTTAGCAGCTCTTGATTGGGCAGCCCAGTATTTTTATACACATTCTAAAAAAAGACAATCAGGTAAAAACAATGCTTCCAACTTTATCTTTTTTCTTTCCGTCGTAAAAACAAAGATGGTAACTGTCTGTTGACGAAAATGTTTTTGCAAAAACTGCTATTGTTTTATAACTGAAAATTTCATTAACCCTTTGAGGGTCACGGCCGTACATGTACGGCATCAGCAAACACTTTCAAAATGGTCAATGACGTACATGTACGGCATTGGTTGTATCTTAAAAAGCGCACCTTTTTCGCCAACTTCTCTTGCTTGGCAAGTGCTGCCACACTGCGGAAATATGTCAATATTTTTTTCTTGTGCCGATGGCTCTTCTTTTTATTATTTTATGATTTACTTCAGCGGCGCGCCGGCTCTCGTTTGCGCATCCGCTAACGGGAGGGGGCGCTAGGTATCGCCCAACTGGCGTCCGGGCGCCTCTCGCTTCTTGCGCCTGCCACAGACCAAGGTCGCCTGCGAAACTGATGAGGCTCTTCTCTCCCTTCTTTGTATTTTATGAGCGGTGCGCCGTCTATGGCTCCCGTATCCGGCCGCGCGCGCAGCGGCTGGTTTTGGTATCGTCCTTCGGGCGCTTCCCGCTTTTTGCACCCTCGAAACTGATGTCTATCTGATCTTGATGCACTCAAAAGGTGCCGGCTTGTTACTCTCTCGTTTTTATTTGGAATTTTTCTTGTGTTACTCATGAAGAAACCACACATATGTAACAACATAAACTATATTTTTGTCACTTTATGGTCCCCCTAAGAAAATTTCTATACCTTTTTCTCAAAATACGTAGATTCATCCGAATAATTTAAATCAGTAAAAAAAAAATTCCACCCTGGGGGGTCGCATTTGGCGAAAAAATTCGACCCTCAAAGGGTTAACTATCACTTGTGATTTGGGGCCACTTAACCACGAACCACACTGGTTAAGGTATAACCACTTCCATTCAAAGCTTTGAACGTGGAGTGACATCCTGAAACAAGGTTTTCCTCCGCCTGCCAGATGCAGAACACATTTTACAGCACTGCAGGAAAGACTGCTTCTTAGGAGCCTGGACGTGCTCCTGGCCATCCTACCTTGAATAGCTGGTTGATGAGGAGCTGTGTGTCATCTCGGGCGAGATCTTTGAGATACTGCTCCCTAGACTCTGCCCTGCAAACACACAGGAAGGAAAAAGAAAGAACATCTTGAGGAGAACTTAGGATGACTTGGTAAACAGCTCGAGAAGGACAAGGGTTGATGAAATAGCACCTGCCGCTTTTGTTTATGGTTAGGGTTTTCAACCCTTTGGTATTGAGTGGCTCAGACCACTTCATGTTTTTTAGCTGTTTGGAGTCATCCTCTAGGTGACGCCCAACAACAAAATGCTCGACAGCCAACCCACTTTGGTTGGCTATCGAGCACGACTTAACCAAGACACTTAAAATCACTCTAAACATCAGAGCAGGGCAGCACCTTGCAGAGCTTCATGACATGCCTGCAGGGTGCCTGTTGACTTCTGAAAGAAAGCAACCACATATCTACAGTGACAAAACTTAAATAATAAAAAAAGCTAGTTTAATGTCTTGAGTCCAAATAGGAATCGTATCAGATATTAAGCTGATAAGAATCGCCTTATATCTGATACGAGTTACTAAAAACGACGGACTTGCACGGGAGACTGTAGCACAAAAGACTATCCTCTATGAACTCACTGACCTTTTTTGTCTACAATGTCCAACCGCAGGGCACACCACTTTACACTATGACCGTGCCTTTCGCCTTCGTTTTGTGTTTTCCTCTTTTTCCTCGTTGATCCTCTTTCCCATGTGTAACAGCATACTAGGCCGTAGCCTGGTTAACATTCCTGCCTTTCCTTTACCTTTTCTCTCTCTTAATCAAAGATCCACACCTTCTGCCTTGTAAATACTGCTATAAAAATTCATTGTTTTGATAACTCTAAAAGTTGGTCCGTGCGCTGCACAAGAGACAGTAGAAGCAGTTTTGGATGCGTCGCTCAAGAATTCTGCGCACCTGTACTCGTCCTGCGCGAAAAGGAAGTGGTGCAAAATCGCACTCCTGGGTACCCTATTTTTTTCTCCTAGTGTGAATGACAGATCGCATGATATAGATCATACATGCCATGGTTGAATTAAATTAAAGATGGGTGTCTTGTGCGTGTCTGACAGTGGGGCCTTGAGTGCAGAAGCCTCCACCCTAACTCTGAGCGAGAAAGGTAAGGATATAAATGGCCTGTTTAAAAGGAGTTGTAAATTTGATGTATCGTTCATGATATGATTAAAAGGATGGTTGGTGAGAGATACGACCTTAGATGCATACAGCAAGTCAACATACTATCGCTGATGCCCTAGGCACCATTTGTCAGGCTCGACATACAGACTCTCGACAGGGATAGTGCGGAAAGCGCCGCGTGTAAGGTGAAGGCAAGCTGGAGCACTTGGTCGAGCATTTTAAGGGCTGTTTTTGTCGCTGACCCATATACGACACTGCGTAGTGAAGCCTAGACCCTACCAGGGCCGTTTAGAGGCGCAGCAGGAGTTGTTTGCGGCCCCATAGGATTGGTATGAAAGGACCTTAAGAATGTTCATTGTATTTAAGCATTTGCATTTGAGCTGTTTGTTATGAGGAATGAATGTAAGCTTTTCATCGAATAAAATACCCCAAAACTTCTGCTGCTTGTTTAAGGAATCGGCACGTTCTTAAGAGTGATGTCTGGGTCTGGGTGGACTCCCCGCTTCCTGGAGAACACAACACAAGAGCTCTTTCCAGGATTAATTTTAAAACCATTTTTGTCTGCCCACAAGGCAAGTTTCCCGACGCCGAGCTGGACTTGACGTTCGCAGATGGACATATCACATAATTTAAAGGATATCTGTACGTCGTCTACATACATTAAATGAGAGGTTGTAGGTGGCAATGCCTTTCCAAGAAAGTTCATCTTAACTATAAGCAGCGTGCTGCTCAACACTCCACGTTGCGGCACGCCGTTTTCTTCCACGTTAACCTTTGACAGTGCACAACAAACTCTCACTCGAAAAACGTTCTCTCTGAGAAGTAACTAGCAAGGGTGTTTAACGTGTTACCCGAAACAGCATACGACTTGAGGTCACTAAGGATCCCGTAACGCCAAGCGGTGTCGTAGGCCTTCTCGAGGTCGAAAAACACAGTTAAACAATACTGCTTATGCACGAAGGCATCCTTGATGTACGAGTCAAGTGCGACTAGTTGATCGTTCGTCGAACGCCCCACCTTGATGCCTGCCTGGCAGCTGTCAAGAAGACCGTTGTGCTCAACCAAGTGCACGAGTCTGCGATTTATCATCTCGAGAAGCTTGCACAGGCTGCTTGTTAGGGCAATGGATCGATAGCTAGCGGGAGAGGAAGGATCTCTCCCTTCCTTCAGGAAAGCCACAACTATGGCCTCCCTCCAAGAGTGTGGAATGTGCCCCGAAAGCCATATTTTATTATTTAGATGTAGAAGTGTTTCATGTGTGTCGTGGTGTAGGTGTTGTGTCATTGTATATGTGATGTTGTCTGTGCCTGGAGCTGAGGGTTCACACGTGCTGAGAGCAGCCCTCAGCTCATGCAGTGAAAACCTGAGTTATAACAAGATGTTGACCTATTGTTATCTAATATAGGCTTCTTTTTGGCCGATTGTTTGCGTTTTATGAAAGTGTTCGTGTAGTGTGCTAAACTGGACACGTGTTCGAAGTGTTGTGCGAGTGTGTCAGCCTGGTCTTCGAGTGTGCCCCTGTTGTGCTGAGCAGAGGCCGGCTGTGTGTTTGTTGTCCTTTGAGTTTGCGTATTCGTGTCCGTACTTTTCGTGTGTCTGTGTAGGAGTTTATTGATGTTTACGAATGAACGCCAACTGTCTCGTTTGGCCTCATGGCGCACAGGTTTTCCTAACGCCTGCACTGCACTGTGAGCGTTCACTTAGCAAGATATGCACAGGTGAAGTTGTGACGAGGGCACTCTAACTTTATATAAACAATCTTCCCCTCCCCTTTTTCCCGTGTCCCACACCAGGGCCTATTGGCCTCCTCCTGTAATAAAGCCATCCATTCCATTCCTAACGCCTTGGCCCGTTTAAACAAAAGCAGGTTACCCGACGTGGGGTACCGACGGAGGACACCCCGGACCTTGTTCTCGGGCTCTCGCGCTCGCGTATAGTCCTCATTCCACCACGGCCTCCTCTGGTTGCGTGGGGCACCAGAGGCGTCGGGAATGCACTTTTCGGCAGCGTCGAGGATGTGCGCCGTGAGTAGATGAGTAGCTTCTTCTACGTGTAGGTGTCCAATGAATGTGTGGTGTAGTTTCGATGTCTCTGTAAATGTATACCAGTTAGCTCTTGTTTCATTGAACCTGTTCTGGGAAGATGTACTGCATGGTCTTTTGCCTATATGCGTTAGTGAGGTGGGGAAGTGGCCACTACCCTATGGCCACTACCACATGGGCCCGTGCCCACACCCCACTCAAGATATGGAAAGAGAATGGTAGAACCAATAGCCAAGTCAAGATATGAGTATGTGTTGTGTCCTAAGTTATGGTATGTAGGCTCTTTTTGATGAAAACGCATGCTCCCGAGGTTGTTAGGAATTACTCTGACAGGCGATCTCGGGCATTCGTTCTGGAGGAGCCCCAAAAAGAGTTGGGCGCATTGAGGTCGTCTATGAGGATGTATGGTTTGAGCAGCTGGTCGACCAGCGCCTCGAAGTTAGAGCGAAAAAGTGCAATATCAGGAGGAATGTAAATGGAGCACACCATTATCAACCTATTAAATATTATTGTGCGGATGGCTACAGCCTCAAGGACAGTGTTCAAAGTGACAGGGTGGCATGCTAAGGATTTCCGGGTGATTATGGCCACACCACCGGAGGAGTGTGTTCAGACATCCCTGTCCTTTTTTAATACCAGGTAACTATTCAAGAAATTTGTGTTTGGAATTCAAATGTTTTTCTTGGAAACACCATGCACTTGGCTAATTAGCATGCAGAATGTCGTACACGTTATCAAGATTATTCCGAACCTCTCTGCAGTTCTATTGAACAACCTTTCTCTTCCCATTATTAAGGGTTCAGAGCTATTGGAGTGTGACTATTTATGTAAGGTTTTTCGGGGCTTAGACTCTTGGAAGTGTTTTTTAACCTTCTCTGGAGTTTTAAATGGAGGAATCCGCTCCTTCCGCTGCGAAGCAGACAGGAGAGGTTTCCCATTCATCTCATCATCAGAATGGGAAGGGGTACCCGGCGGACCGGACCCCCTAGTCTTGGCACCCTTTCCAGTGCCCTTCGTTTGAGCCGCGACCGCCGAGGCAGTCATGAGCGCCCAGGATGGCACAGGCCGTGCGGCCGGGGTGGGAACTACTGCGGTTTCCTCCGTCTCCATCTCATCCGCGCCCTCATGTGTGCTTCGGGACGGTGGAGAGGAAACAGCGGATGCAGCAGCATCCCCAACGGATGTGGTTGCCACTACAGCCACTGCTGACTGAGAAGGTAGTGTAGTGGCGTGTTGGGCCGCCGGAGGCAAGTCCAACTCTCGGTACTGGGTCGCCGCCGAAACCGGACTCCGCTTCGCCCCCCGTTGAGCCGCGTCGCCCTACCTGCCCAGAGGGAAAGAGGCGAACTTCTTTCGCGCCTCTGGGAAGGTGGTGTTCTTATTGACTTTCAAGGCAATGATTGGTTTATCTAGTTTAAATTTTTCACAGCTCCTGGAAGAGGCACCGTGCAGTCAATCGCAGTTTGCACAGGGAAAGTTCTCGGATTCGCAATGGTCGGTTAGATGATCTTGTGCTGCATACTTTGCGCACGTCCATTTACCACGGCAAGAGGTTTTGCGGTGCCCAAACCGCTGACACTTGAAGCAGCGGCGTGGGTTCGGCACGTATGGTCGGACCGGGGCCTGCATTGACCGACTCAGGGAGTGTTGAGCTGTAAAACGACAAGATTATGTGTTTTGTTGGTATTATCTGTTCGTTTTGGCGTACGGTTATTCGCCTCACTGCCGTCACGCCCTGATCACGAAGGCCCTCGAGCAGATCTGCTTCAGTTTCACTTATAAGATCCCGATCAGAGATCACGCTCTGGCATCTATGGAGACTGCAATGGGGAGTGATCTTGAAGTCAGCATTGACCATGCGCGTTTGTGCGTGGACGTTAGCGGACTGCTTTTTGTTGTCTACCTCAATCAGGAGTTCTCCCGTTTTCAGTTTCTTAGCCTTGTACGACTTACCGACAAGATCTCGGAGATAAGAAACACCGACTGCGAAGTTATTGGCTTTGTCTTATCAAGAGATTCCATTATCAAACAGCGCGAGAAATTACCAGGCTTTGGAAGAGAGATCCAAGGCAAAGAAGGAAAAGAAATTTCGGTGCAGCCCCTTGTCAGGGACCGATCACGTTTTTTTTTGGGGGGGGGGGTGAAAATACCATATGCTATAGTATAAATGCAGAGGACGGGGGTACTTCCTTCGCTCGGGTTACCCTGATACCGAAGGATGTCTCGGAGCTCCCTGCCTGGTAAACAGACAGGGAGCCCATTCGCCGGACCTTGACCTTGGCTCCGACGGCCACCGTTCATGGTTTCTAACCCTCCATCTATAAACACATCCCCACGGTTGGATACAGCTTATGTTTGTGAGCTCGGGGTGCGCGGTGTCGCCAATACAGTCACCAAGCTTACTCAAAGTGCCCCGTGCGGGGCACTTTCGTGTCGGACTGATTCCTATGACAGAGGAATCATCCACAGTATTTTTTAGCAAATCTAGGCCTCTCGAAAGAAGTCCAAAATGTATCCGAGCTCACTACCCCACCGCTTACATGGAACAGATCGTTACAAATCTTTTGCGCAACTAGGCGCTCTCCTACACGATACAAACTGATCAGAGAACTTTTGTTTTGGGTACCGAGCAGAACCTTTCCCAAGTGCTGTTGTTGTGGGGCAATGTAGATGGAGCTCCAAGGTGCATATGTAAAACACCCAGAGTGACGGGTAGCCGTACTCGTGACCGTGAATAGCGTGGCTCTCCCATGCATTCTACACAAGGAAATGCCGTCGAATAACACCCGCTAGCCATTCGTTCACTTTTGTTTGTTTGACGTGTATCTGTGCCTAGTTGGGAAACCGGATGCAGCTGGCTGTTTTTCCGCTTTAATAGAATTGCAGGCAGGAGTGTAAGCCTAATTATTCAAGCAACGGCCGGAGCTGTTTAAGGCCACGTGCTTCCCTCTACTCTTATGTGAGGACAATGACTTACTAAACATTCAAAAAATGATGGTTTAGTCACACTAACTTCCTTTAAAATGCGAATGCACGAGTTCGCTAGGCGCAGTTCCAAAGCTGAAACGGTTTTCTTCACTCTGAACACTTACCAGGCTCTTTCAATCAAATAGTGTAAATGAAGCAATTAGCCAACTCTGTGTTGTCCGCTATCTTATTCTGCTGCATATCCTGCTGTATGACTGCTGGTAAGACACTGCTGCATTTGCTATATTTATTAAATCAAGACATATGGTAAATCAAGACATGGTTTCCGCAAATCTTACTTACAGTCATTACGGTGAAGAATGGGGGTTTATAAACTTTGTAGGCTTACATTTTCTGAGCAGTAAGACCTATAGGCGAGCGGTATTCAATTCGCACAGCCGAATTTGTCTGAGTGTAGCCTGCATCAAGAGTTTGATTGCGATAATTTAGGTTGACATTCCGCATGGGTAGCCATTCATCACATTCCGGTTAGCCGCGGGACTGTGGAAACATGACAATCAAAAGTTTATTTAAAAAAAGGGATGTTCCCGGCATTCTAAACGTATTTTAGACAAAGATAAACGTTAATATATTTTTCAAGTTTTTCATGTAGGCCGAACGAAAGCTGTATTAAATTTTTCACTTTATTTGCAACAGTAAGACGAACCGCTCTTTCTGGAACACAATGCTATGTACTCAATACAGTGGAAAATATTTCTTATAAATTCAGGCCACACGCCGGATAACCATAAACTACGCACACAAGATTTGCTGACATCACTTTCCCAAATACGTAGAAAGACTTCTGGGCTAATTTTGCTTTTTATAACGTTATTGAGAGGGTGACTACAGGATGGTCTCAGTGAGCGTGTGTTCGGGTTTGCGAATTGAGGTGAGCACTGTTGTAGTTCTTGCTCAGTACTTAGTTTCACAACGTGGACGTAAGGGACGCTGGCTGACTGGTAAATAACCACTTGCAATCTTTAACTACATTCTAACTAATGAAGAATTTCGGACTCATAAGCCTGTTTGCCGCCACTCCTATAAATTTTGTCAGCCTGAAATCGGTTAGCCATACAAGGAAGAAAACGTCTACCTGGGGCGAGGTTGGACCTAAAAGGACAACGTACAAGGTGCTCCCATTTTAATTTTGCATTTGTTTTTCTCTTTGTATCCGTCTTCTTCCTCATATCAATAACTTTGGTAATGTGCTTTAAATGTCACGACGACAATCCTTCCTACATAAGTGATTGTTTCGGCAGCGAGGATGTCATTCAGTATTCAATGAGAAACCTGCTTTGAAGCAGATATTTTTTGCTCCATTTTTGTAGCGGAACCGAGGCCAAAGAATGGGCAAGAGCATGGCACTTATACTAGGTGCACACTCCCTTTCAGTGCGGTGCGTTCAAGTGAACGACCAGTGTAGCCAGGCAGGATTTCCGTTGTAGTCCAGATTTGGTCGGCTTGCATTCAATGCATTGGATGTGACCGCCTGTCCGGGTCATTTGAGTGGCCTATAGCAGGAGCGCCTGCACGGAAGCAAATGTTTATAGCTGCAATCTCATAGCTCTGGCATGGCTTAACTAAACCGCTGTTGCCAGAAAGTATGCTCTTGGAACCTGAAGGTAACCGGATATTGACGTCCCATGCGCTTCAGTCGAAGGGTTAGTGTTTAGGAATAAGAAACAGGCCAATTTTAACACAGATTCGCGTAAATAGGTTTAAAAAGAAGTCGACTACGGCAGGGTCAATTTCACAAATTTTGACGAATGTTGCGACGCATCAAAACATTCCATGCGCAACCACTTTTAAAGGAGGTCATAAAGTATTGATGATTGTTGGCTTCACCACACCTGTATTGTGGTTGCTGTTCAAAAACGTTTCTCTATGGATATGGTTAGAAAACAAGGGCTAGACGATAAAAAATAAAAATCCAATTGGGGTATTTCTTAATAAAAGCCTAAGCAGCATTGTCGCAGCCCATACGTCTTCGGAGTTTGCTTCGATACTATACCCACATGCATGATTGGGAAAACAATTTTGGAGAGGCAGCATATGCAGTCTGACACGTATATATGAAGGACCTAGAGCGTTTTATAAAATTGATCTATATGACCGCAGGTATCTCAAGGGAGGGCCTTACACCCAGCATCTTTTAGTCGTTTTCTCTACTGCACGCAAATGCATTGCTTGGAAGACGATTTTCAAAAAAATTACCGCGTTTTGAAGAAAGGTACGGAAGCCCTGCGATATTTTGTAACATACCTCCACACGAAACTCTGTAGTGCTACGCAGACCACCCTTTAGTCGCTCTTTCTGTTATCCACAAATTCATTTCTGAGCAGTCATTTTCTAGAAGCAATGCAAGCAATGTGCTATAAAGTAAATCAAACGAAGGGGATTTAGTTTATACCTCTGTGGGACCACATGCATAGAGCTATACACAACCAACCTTTAAAGTAGGCTGTACAACTAATCACACATGCAATGATGGAAAGACAATCTTTTATGAGAAATACGGCCGGCCGCAAGGACAGTTATCAAGGCCCTAGAGGAACTTTTGTTACACAGTTTTCTCATGCGCTGAAAGCGGGGAAGATCAAACGCTAGAGAGAAACAGGCGGTTTTCCTTCTTGAGCACACATAGAAAAGCTCCTGTATCCGAAATTCTTTGATATAAACAATGATGCCATCAGCACAGAACATCACGCAACATTTGTGGCCGTTTTAACAATTCGCACTTTTTTGAAATGGGCGTACATTATATCACCCATTCATTAAAAGAATGCTAAAATATGGCTGTCTCTCTGCGTGAAACCCCAGGTATCCGGTCGGCCTGTTTCAATTCATTCTTGTCAAAGGTTTACCGAGCTAGGGTTAAATACTCTTATTTAAGAAACACCTCATGAGTGGCGGTTACACCGGTAAAGTGCCCTACTAAAGTTTACAAGTGTAACTGGATACTTTTCCGACTTGGGACTTCTGGTCACTGCTGCTTGGTTTATAACCAGCATAGCAATGGTTCAACCATGGCTATTCAAACACCAATGTCATATTTTAGAAGTAAAAATAGGGCATTTGAAATCTGGTCAATAAAAGTGTTCCTGATTCTTCTCGCCAAAAGCGCGAGCAGCGAGCTATGCCCGTGAACTCGAGCTCGTGCCACCCAGTTCATTTTATTCGCTATCGTCCTCAACACGTACTGCGTATCGAAGATTGTCACAAAAATGGTTTCATCATTCTCATACTTTGAAGCAGATTTCAGCCATGTTAGGGGGGAAGGAAAAAAATGAATCTATAATCGATCTGTCACGTATACATGCTCTGCTTTTGCGGACGCGCCAGCGTTTCTTTTTTGTGTTAATATATATAAGTTCACTAAATGCGTTATCATATTTTAGGTTTGAGTATTTCGATATGTATGTGTGTGCATGGATGATTATATTATGTGTGTACATATTACAGTTCTGAAGATTTCTCTCTTTTGCTCTCGGCATTGAAATATGTCATAGTTGAGTTGCTATTCTGTGAGGTATTTGTTCCATCGGCCCTCTACAAATAGATTTTTCATGGGGCCAGATGATGTGTTGCACTACGAAATGTAATCACGTTTCAGAAAAGAGAGTTGACTTGACTTGACTTGCACATTCAATTGAGCTAGGTGTTATTTCTTCAACACCTTGCATTCGCATCTTGTACGTACCTACATTGGAGCCTTAAGTGCCAAAGCCAATCTGCTAACGTTATTGGCCTGAAAGACGTGCAGTAGCTTCTAAAACTCCTTTAGGTCTTTGCCTTCACTGGCGATGAATACAGTAAATTGCTTAGGCATAAATTGTTTAGGAAATTCGCATGAGTAACGTCTGGTCTCAAATACTAACTCAATAATTTCAGCGGTGTCCCGGTTATTGAAATAGCAGTGATAACACACCGTAGTTACATAATCTTCTTAAACCTCCCTAACATAAATTGATAAAAATCAAGAAATGTATTTGACAAGCGTTTTCAATTACCAAACTCTACACATAGAATCTAATTCACACTTGTAAAGGCAAAAAGTGATGATAAAACGAAGCACGTTTCAGACTTTCGTTATCAAGCATTTACTCCTTGTAAAAAGTAGATATTGGAATATCAAAAGCATTATCGTAAGTAGCTTTTCACCACCCTAAAGTGGACTATTTATGCCTGTATTTCAACGGAGAAATAATAATTTGGAAACACGAAAAGCAGCGCTCGTCTTGTCGTCTTTCTGTGTCCTTGTTTATTTTCGCGCTGTAGCTATTTTTAAAATGAATTTCCAACTCGGCCAACAGTACATCTTGTGAATAATTTGCGACAGGAATTCCGGGCAATTTTAATGCTATTTAGAGAAAGTTTCTAAAAATCCCTCACGATTTACCGCTTCGCCATGGAAGCAAAATAGTGCCAGAATTGCTTACCGGTGAGGGGTTTTGCTGGGGGGTGGACGAGGCAGCAAGTTCAAGTTAGATATTGTGCATTTTCAGTAGCGGCGTTCTAAAACACGATCTTGAAGAACGACTAGTAATGGGCCCATCTGATGACGATATTGCAATCGTCATCACGTTGCCGCGACATGTACCCTCTGTGTTGTTTATTTGTATTTTTTGCCAGCGTCCGGCCACGCCGAACTGTCTCGTTTAAGTTGAAAGTAAGCCGGCTTTTCCGTCTCTTTCTTTGTATGCCTGGCAGGTTATCTCATTTTATAGGAACAGTGCATTGCCTCTAAAACTTTCATCTTTGATAGCTAACGTTCTAGATCTGATTCAATGGTGCTCGAAAAATTAATGCCGAAGGATACATTCTCGCTAGACAAACATCGCGGCATTCGATTCACCGACGCCAGTCAGCCAACGGCACTTCTTTGGCTGCTTCTACGCCAATTGTATGATCTCTGAGGGTTTTCCGAGTACAAGTTCCTTGCAACGAAGTTCGGTTCCTTGAATAAAAACTGCGTCGTCCTTGGCCACGTGACAACATAGTTTAGCTCGTCAGTAAAGCTACTAAGAAAAATTACTGAACCCTGTATTCCCACAAGTAGAGCTGTTAGCATAATATATCTTCCTGCACCGTGTTCTAATCAGCTTTTCTTTTCTCTGCCGACTTGACTTTTTGTAGGACGTTGACGGTGTTTTTACTTAAAAGCCAGTTGTGAAAGTCGTAGAATAAATCTTACAAAGCAACCTAAAAAACTCCATAAAAGAAATTCAATGGGAAAGAGGGTGTATTTTAAGCCTACAATAAAATACAAAAAGAAAGCATTGCCTGCGGAGTGGCAATTATAAACGCAGCGGCAAACGTATTTATCGGAAACCATTTTAGGCCTTTTTGCTTTATTACGGTTCGCATAAAAGTATTCGAATGGTTACGAAAACAATTTCGCGTCTCTCCTTCGCCGAGGAAAAAGAAATATCCGCTTACAGGTAAACCCACTGAGACATGACACAATATATATTATGATGACCTGAAATATGCGATAATGAGAAGATAGGATAAAAGAAAACCCTATTAGTTCCACAACTTTTAATGGGAGTAGTATTACACTCGTTCAAATAGCTAAAGGTTCTGTTGATGCTCTTCTTATTTTCTATTACGTAGGACTCATCTGTCTTCTTGCTTCAGGGTAACACTATGAAGTGTTAGCTATGGATTTGTGTACTTATTTCTTCTGGGCAACAACAAACCTTTTCGCGCAAAAAAGTTCAATCTAATTACCTCGCTCTTACTCAAAACAATAGCCACATTACACTGAGGCTCCAATTCGTAGAGACCCTAGCAATTTATACATCGGGTTGTGTTTTGCGTTCAATGGTGCCGCTAGTATTGTCATCCAAGCTGTAAAAAGCCCCCTCATAAAATTTTCTTTTGCCTTTAATTAGAGCTGCGCTATGGTTGCCCTCCATGCCCGATACATTGAACTTCGAAGTCCCTCGTTATTGTAAATAAATCATATAGTATCGAATATGCTAGAGATTCCTCCCTTCCACATTTCCGCCGTCAGTAAGTGAATAAGTCCGTCGGTAGGTCGGTAAGCCAGTCCGGCAAATAAGCATGATGGTTGGAAATCAATGTGGGTACAGGTGCATGAATGCATGTGCGTTTACACCCACTTCCAGTGTTACTGGAGCGCTTTGTTCCAACAACCACTCTTCTACACAAGACAACTTCTGTAGAACTCAAGACTCTCCCAGCGTGGTTGGAAGCATTCACTAAGGCAGGACTCGCTGTCGTGTACGTGTTATGTGACCGCCCTCGGTCTTATTTCGCTCACAAGTTATGCGCCTCTCTAGCTTAAAACGACTAGTTGGCCGACCGACGTGCTGAAGTAAACACAGACCTCACAAAACACGTAGAGACCGGGCTATTCGTGGCTACAGCGGAAGACATGAATTCTCTTTGCGGAAGGTTGATGGCCAATAGCTGTGAATCCTTAACAAATAAGCAACGTGCAATATCTCTGGCACCTCAACACAAACTATCTCCGCAATACCCCAGCACTGGAGCATGTAGAGGAAGTTGCGACCACCTCTGCGGTACAAGCTCAGTACCAGGGCACGCGTCGCAGGAACCCGTCAGCCAGAGCAGGCAAATACCACTGTTCGGTGGGCAGATATCAATGTGCAGCATCGCCCTTTTCAGCATTCCGTTTTACAAACCTTACCCATAGCCTGTTCCCCACAGGCTTCAAGACGAGCAATGTGGACGTAAGCGGCAGCGATTCATAGCGCCCGAAAGATTGGCACAAAAAATATTTTTTGAGCTGTGAGAGCGCAATAGTTGTAACACGTTTATGAGTAAACACTGATTTGTGTTAAAAATAATGATTCATGATTACTCCCAGCGTCTGTCACAAGGCATGCAAGAGAATTGTTGGTTCCTATCTCGTAACAAAATACAGCGATAGGAAGAAAAGGCCTAAATTGATGAAAGCACTTAGCTCTAGGCTTTAACAATGCCACTGGTGTGATATAGACAAAATCGTTCTTTGCATTGAGCGCCAATATGTGAAATGTTTTGAATGGTGTGGCTAGCACATACCACGGTGTGTTCTTTGGTCTGGTTTGTCATGCATCTCATGCATTTTGCAGAAGGACAATGCATCGAAGCTACAGTCCCGAACATCTTTGGAATCAGACAGGTATTCATTTTGAATCGATAAATCAATCGATGAATCTTATTTGACTACCGCAATTCACACAATTGCCACAGGGCAGACAAAAAGGCTGCCATACGCGGCTTGACAGTGGTCTGTGCCCCTTTACTGCTAGCACATTGCTGCATCATGTAGAGAGATAGAAATTTACAGATAAATTTAGCGATAGAAAGGAGATATATATATATATAGATAGATAGATACAAAAATAGAAAAACAAATACAATGAAAGGAGATGGCAGCAACAATCGTCTCTAAATAGTTCTTATATAATTTTTAGAACATCCGAATAGTTCAACAGGCTACTGGAGCATCGCATAATCGTTCCAACATATTTTGTGCATAATTATAGACAGGTGAATAGAAAAAAATAGTGTTGACCTTATTTCATAGACATCGGTAAGACAGGAAAGTGAAACGTGCCTTCACAGGAGCGTTTAATTACTTATTGTGCATCGATATGAACTTGAACATCGCTATTTATATTTCGCCTGTGTGGCACCGTAAGACGCATCAACATTAGACACTAGATTACACATGCAGCAGCATTGCGTAAATCCGATTGAAACCCCAGGCGCTCGCAAACCATGCGAACGAAAGGCGTGCACGCCAGACGCTTGCGTTGCGACGAGCTCAGCTTGTGGTAGGCGGCGGTGGCGTTCCACAATCTGAGCGGCGTTCCACATAGGCGGCGGTCGGATTAACACATCACCTTCCGCTGCTATAGGCTACCCTATAGAGGGGCCAACTATCGGCGCTGATTAGCGTCATGACGCACTACTTCGCTTCACCTCTCCTAGACGGCAGCACTATCTCAATGGAGCAGTTAGAGAGAAGAAAATAAGGCGCGTTCGTTCCGCTATCCGTGCATGACTTCATGGCTCAGGTAATAATATTAATAAAAAGACTTCATGGCTCAGTTGTGAGAGCGTTTCACACCTCCTTTTGCGGCCATACTGACCGTGGGCTCGAATCCTAGCGCCGCCGTGCCAATGGATGTTTTTTTGGTGATGTCATTTCCGTGACAGATATGACGTCGGTCAGGTTTGTTGTGTAGGCTGGCAAAAAACACTTTCGTGTTTAAAAACTATGCAATCTAACACATCCCAACCTTGCACGATCAGAAATACAAGTGAAGTTCCTACAGGTAATGGTAAGGCTCCTACGTTCGAAGTATAGCGAATGTAGTAACAAAGGTAACGTGTAGCTCAACATCTGCGCGTACCATACGTACGCGCGCGAGGTATGTACCAAGTTTCATTACGGCGTGTCTTATAACGGTGACGGTTTACAGTTAAGGTTGATAGTTTCGACAAGAAAGTGCTATTAGATGTTATTCCAACATGATGTCGTTTGGTAAGTATTTAGTTATTTTAATCTCGAGCAGTGTATAGTTTATGGAGAAGCGGTTCTGAGTGAGCAGCACATTTAGAATTGCAGATAGCGCGTACAGATTCCTTTGCAATAAGTGTAGTTTATTGATATTTGACATGGTATTATTTCCGAAGAGCAGCGCGCAGTATTTTAGATGCGAAAGAAAAAGGAAGCTACAGATAAGTAGCTGTATATTGGTGGGTACTACTGGGTAGTAGGAAGCGCTACTTAGTGAGTGCTCCGATAGTTCATGAAAATGTGTTCGCGAGCGAATTGACGTGTTTATTCCAGAGTAAGTGTTCGTCAAAGACCACTGCAAGACTTCGGAATGTAGTCGCGATCTCTACGGCAGACGTTCCAATCCTACGGCCAATATCATCATACAGATTCAGGTTTCTTGCCTTGAATAGTACTACCTTGGTTTTACTACAGTAGAAGCTCGTTAATTCTAACTCGGTTAATTCGAACTTGCCGGTTATTCGAACTGACGTCATGGACCCGCCACAGCCCAGTATATTTCAATGGGAGAAAGCTCCCGATATCTGAAACTCGGCGGTATCCAGAACGGTTCATTCGAACTTGGATTCCTTGGTTTCCATCGTTCCTGGCAGAAGACGTCGGCCCAGAGTGGTTACGAAGTGTTGCAAATGCAAAACAAATTAAATTTACTAGATATGCAACACAACGAAACCGAAAAACCGCATTGTAGCGCGCTCGCTACGCTGCTGCGATAGATCATTTCGCTGCAATGGCGCATGCCGCTGGTCTGGGCCTGGGATCACGTGGCGTACACAACAAACGTGTAGTTGCGCCTAAGTGGCGATAACGAGTCCAGAGGTGGCTTAGTTGTGTTCTGCTCGCTATGTGTGGCGCGATGTCCATTTACTTTATCTCCGCAGGCTAATTCGAACTCCGCTTAATTCGAACAATTTTATGGTCCCCTTGGAGATCCAATTACCGAGCGTTTACTGTAGCAATATTATTAGGTATTGGAACTCTCTTTGTCTATTTATTACTTCATGAGAATGAACAATTAGACTACTAGAGCCGTTCGAACATACCATTAATGCGTTGTCATCCACATAGATTGCATAATTGGTTCATTGGTCAAATCAAATAGGGTATTTATTACATATTAAGCAAGAGCGGACCAAGATTGCTCCGTGCGGTACACCACATTGCGTACTCGACACGTCAGATATTCGGTCATTATTAATTACATTTTGGTCACGGAATTTCAGATAGCTACCCAATAAATCTGGAAATATCCCCCTGAAACCAGACTTTTGAAGCTTCTTTAAGAGAGGGGTGTGGTTGAGAACGTCAAATGCTTTGCTAAATAATACGAAGACGGCGCGTGTTACCGGTTTATTTTCAAAACCCTGTAGGAACATTTATTTTTGTGTTCATAGCGCAAGTTCCTTGGAAAGACATTTTCTTAGACCGAACTGTGATCCTCTTATTCGGTCGTGCTTCCCACAAAAACATCATTTGGTCATTTATTAGCTTTTCAAGTCCGTTAGAAAAACCGGAAGTATCGAAATTGGGCTAGAGGTTCGCAAACAGTTTAAAACGCCGCTCTTGAAGACGACGCTTATTTTCTCTAGTTGCGCGCTTTTTCGAAATACGCATTTATTTATAACGGGAACAGCAGTTCACCCAACGTTTCCTACCTTAAATTGAAAGCCAAGCACGAACGCCTGTTATTGGTTCCAAACACTGCGTAACATGTATCCCTAAAAACAAAATGTGTTCGGATTTTCTTCTTGACAACAAATACTTTACATACGTACCTAATGTTATACTCAGCATATATGGAATGTGCCATCGGTAGTCCTATTTTCGAATTTCTAATCTTCAAATTCCGTAAATGGTGTCAATGAGGTTCCACAGGTTACGATAAATGAGGTAGCGACGGCACTGCAGGCAATAAAGAAAGGCAAAGCTGCAGGAGCTGATGGCATTACGTCTCATCTATTGTGCCTGGGAGGCCACGCTGTGCTAACGAAGCTTGTAGCCCTATCCTCGCAGTGCTTGAGCTCTTTAATCGTCCCGAAGGAGTGGAAGAATGCGAATTGAGTTCTTCTTCACAAGAAAGGTGATGCCAAAGAGCTTCAAAATTACACGCCCATCTACCTCCTTTTCGTTACCAACAAATTGTTTACAAAGGTTATTCTCAATGGACTTTCGCTTTGGAGTTTCAACAGCCACGAGAAACGGCCGGTTTGAGGAAGGGCTTCTCAACTTTGGACCATATCCAAGCTAATGGAAAAATTCTCCGAGTATAATTCACCACTGTGTATGGCATTCATAGATTATGATGTTATTTGACTCAGTGCCGACTTCAGCAGTAATAAAGGTATTACGTGATAATTTTGTCTTCTAATAACCCGATGTATGCACCGTCGACGCCGTGGCGTCGACGGGGCATACATCGGGTTATTAGAAGACATATATGCGATGGACGTACGCGAACCGTGCGGCTCAATCACAGAACTTGTACATTTTCTATTCAAGAGGGTATCCGGCATGGGTACTCAATATAGACACATTTATTTACACCTTGAATGGAGGATGTGATCGGAAAGCTTAAGTGGGGCAAAACCGGAGTGCGAATGAATGGGGAATTTCTCAGCCACCTAAGGTTTGCGGACGACATTGTCCTGTTTAGTCAACGCAGCCAGGATTTGCAGCGCATGCTTTGCCAATTGTGCTCGGCAAGTATGATAGCAGCGTTAAAAATCAACATGAAAAAATCCAAGGTAATGTCGAATCAGCACGACAAGGCGATAACTTCCAGGTCGCCAATGAAGTCTTGGAAACAGTCAGAGAATACGTATATCTTGGGCAGGTCATACCTGCTTATAGAAACAAGGAACCGGAAATTACACGCAGAATTATCATGGGGTGGTCTGCGTTTGGTAAGAACTCAGATATCCTGACTGATAAGCTTCCTCTGTCACTCGAAAAGCTTGTATTTAATCAATCCGCTTTCCAGTAATTACTTCCGCGGTAGAAACTTTGGGTCTCACCCAACGACTTGAAAACAAACTTCGGGCGGGGCAACGGGCCATGATACACAGAATGCTAGGGGTCACGTTGAGATAAAGACAACCAGCTGCATGGAATAAGGAACAAACCAAGGCGGATGACATTCTAGTTCAAATTAAGCGAAGGAAATGGGCATGGTCTGGGCACATAATGCGAATGGGGTACAACAAGTGGACAATCCGTTTGACAGACTGGCTGCCAATGACCCCAGACGCAATAAGGGTCGACTGCGAACTCTATGGAGAGATGACCTCCGAAAATTTGGGCGGAAACGAGGGCTCAGCTAGCACTCGATACGCGTGAATAAAGATCTTTCGGAGAGGCTTTCGTCGTGAGTGGACGCAATCAGGCTTATGATGATGACGAATCGCCAACTCAGCACCAGCGTGGTACAAATTGACCATAGGGACCGGGTGTCCGTTGTATGGCACCAGCGTCGCTTCAGTGAACAGCGCCGCCCATGGCTAACCGGTCTGCAGTGGAATGCCGGTGGCGGTAAGCGCAGTGTTGTAGTGCATGGCTTTCTGTCGTTCTGCTGCGGTGCGACTTGCAAAGCGTAGATAACCACCAGGACTTTTTTCAGAACGGCAAATCTTGCACGTGGAGGTGATCTTGGCGAGGAATCCCCTGTGTGTGATTTACGCCCATACTGAGTAATTACAAATAGCAGACTACGGTCAAAGCGACAAGCTGAAAGTCAAGCTGGAAGTGAAAGTCCGTTCCTTCGTGCAATTTGTTTATGCGTACATGCAGTTTGGTGTATCGAGGTATATATTGCAGCTAAATGCTCCTACAAAGCCGGTGTGTCCAGACAATCCAGGAATGTTGCGGCGCTGTCCTTTGGCAGACGATGACGAAACGGCGTCGTGCACAAGGGAAATACAAAGTTTGGGGGGGGGGGGGACTTCTAAGAATTACGTCAAAACAGAAATTGTGATGGACGACGCTTCCGTCACTTCATTAACAGCGGTAGAAACGTGTTACATTTCACAGAAATGCGCTTACTACAGTCATCGTAAATTGTTTACAGAAGAAATACTGCATGATAGTAGAACGTTATTGCTTGTCGTGTAGCCTTGCTTTACAAGAATTGCACTGGTTGCTGGCTACTTGGTTAAAGGTTTTTCACAAAACAAATCCTACGTGGCTGAAGGACGAGAGGCAAGGAGGGCGTCGAAAATCTGTACTCAATTTCACAACTGAATACTGCAGTCGTTTTACAAGCTGCGACCTACGCTTAAACACTTATGCACACCTCCGTCTAACGACGATGATGGTTTATCGCAAAGCTTTCTTAAATAGGTTTCTTTGGTTGCCTTCTACATTTAACCTTCGACTAGTTAAAATTTGAATTCGACCAGCACGTAGTTTTGTCTTTTGATCACAGCGTCTTCGTCTTCGACCATTTCCCATTAGATTTCGCACGAAGAAAGCTTCGCGTTCAACCATCGTCCTCGTTAAACGGAGGCATGCACGATATTCCTGTTTAATTTTGCACTTCCCTGCACCCCTCTCAAAATTTAGACTGCATCCAGAGTGTCGGCAATGCGTCTGTGCTGGAGGACTCGGGCTGATGCACCTCTATGTTAGGCAACTAGTCGCGTGTTTTTGGTCTCTTCACAAGAAATTACACCATTTTTTGTGGTACCCGGTACAGAATACTTAAGCATAAAAAAAACAGAGGCTGACTTTAATACTCCCACATTTTTTAACTATCAGTTCCAGCATTTACTCCACGCTGCTGGTAAAATGGGAAGAGGTGGTGGGTGGGTTTGTAGCTTGACCTGTTGGGTGGTTGAATAACTTTGGCTCTTGATAAAATGACCACTACAAACATGGGACTTCCGCTTCGGCTCTCAGGCTCCCATGTCACAGTGTCGCTCACTAAAACCGAAAGCACAAAACTCACGGTTAAATAAAGAATGTGTAAAATGCCGCGACATTCGCACGCCCACGCGGTAATCGATCACGTACGTAAGTGCATTTCTCTTCAAAATACACGCATCGAGGTATCCCATCGTTTAGACTGGCGTGGAAATGGTAGTCATTGAAAGCACTGAAGGTAATTTAAAGTGGTAGATATAAATACTAATAAAAAAGTTTTTTTCCTACTCAGATGGCGCGGAGCCAACCGCAGAGCGCTGGAGAAAGCGCTCGCGAGAATGCAGCCCATTCACGAACTTACAAGCGTCAAAAAAGTTTATGTAGCCGTTAGTGCATTTAGAAATAAATCAATACTAACATTAGTAGTTTATTTGTACTCAGAACGCGTGGAGCCAAGGGTATATTACTGGAAAAAGCAGTCATGTCATTGTAGTCTATGTGCAAATTTAGAAGCGTCCGACAAGTTTACGTAGCCGTTATTCCCTCTAAGAACCCAACACCTCCGTCTAGACTTCATTGTATGGCACATATCCGCTCCCAACACCACCAAAACATTCAAACGCTCACACAAACACGGCAAAAACAACGGGAGGCCGCGTAGACCAATACATCGGCTCATTACACGAACGAGGTGATCGCCGAGGGGTGGCACCACCCCTCCAGCTGCTCTGTCTCTATAGATGCGCTTATGTCGCCCGCACACGACGGTTTTTTCGCATTTTTGTAATGCCGTTAATCTTTGAATTCTTGTACACAAGCTGTTTCATTATGTTTAACTCTTTCTAAAATGGCACCTGTATTTTTGCATAGAAAACGTGCCCTAATTTTGCCCAGCTAAACCAAACACATGAACAATTTTGACCGATGTAAGTGGTTTATTTTCAGTGCAATTAGGCTGCTATGGGCCGGATCACCTAGAAGATCAGCACATCATTATTGGGCATGTGTGTGTACACTAGCCATATCCTCACATATTAGCTTACTGATATGTTTGTTGTGTTCTAGTGCCTCGAAGACAACGTGACAATGTGTCAAAAAAACGAGGTAAGGGCATCTGTTTTAACTTACAGCCATTTGCTACACACCTCAAGTCTGCGGCTCATCAAGCTGTTATAAATGTGCTATTACTTCAAGAGCACCACATACAGCGTCGCTACATCTTTAAGCATTACTGGCAGTGTGAATGGTGCCACGCAGAAAAAATCGGCCTTTATTGCACGAAAAACAACGTCGAAAGATATAACCCGGCCAAATGTTTTTAAAGGGTCCCTAATAGGCTTCTGAAGGTCGCCATTTCAATAGCCCAATCGCTAGAGTACCGCTTCACGACAATGTAAACCAAATATTACACCTCTGCGTAAAGCAGTGGCCGCACAAACACGCCACAAAGATGCTTTCTTTCTTGCATTGAGTCGTTTTATTAACAGCGAATAAACGGTAATGCCGATACAAAGCACGGTAAACGGGGTTCATCTTTCTCACACTCTAAATTGACAGACGATCTCCCGATATGACTGGATCTAGAGCTACAAGCTGTAAGTTGTTGTGCATCCAATATTTTATTTATGGGGGCTTCATGCAATTATCGACGTCGGTACATCAAAAACTGTTGCCCTAGTCGCAGTGCCTAGGGAACTTTCCATTTCATGTCTGAATGGACATCAGAAACGGAAGGCTGGGCATCATGTTGTGCTTATTCTGGGATACGTTTTTTTTTTCAGACGCTGTATTCGGAAAACGCCATATTTGTTACGGTAAGTACAAAACATAAAAGCATAAAGCTTGTTTACAAGTGTTGTGTTAAAGTTTAGAATACTGGGAGGAAAGCAATGTAAGTTTATGGTTGCATCTCGCCGACTAATAACTGAACACTTATGAACGAAAGCAACGCGACTTTGAACTAAACCTGAGGTTGGGCTAGGCAACCAAAGTTATGTTCTCGAGCTCTTTTCGAAATCAAGTATTTATGCGAAAGTTGTGAAATAGATTAGAAAATTTTAGGCGTATGCTTGGAAGGATTGAAAGTTCAAGGAGGCGCTCATTAACAAATTGACCCGTATTAATGAGGAGCTCGTTAATAAATCGACCAGTATTTTCGCCCATGGGATCCTTGATGAACTTCTTGAACATATACATTTCTTTTATGTGCATATCTTAAACTTCGAGATATTTATAATTAAGGGCTTTTTTACTAGCAGCAGATTAAAAGGAGTGGTGCTGCGAGACCCACTTAGACTGAATTGTCGTTTTTAAGAGGAACACCTTTGTGCCATTAATGTATCTGTATTCCAGAACTGAAGCTCTGTCAGAGGCCAGGAACGCCGATAAGCGGACAGTCTGCTTGAGCTCGACGCAATGCAGAACAATGGTATCGCTGCATAGCTTTCCATTATGGCTGCCCCTTGCTCCATCCACCATTGAGGGACATTTGTCGCCTACTCTAAGCAGAACTAACATGTCGTTGGGCGCTACGCCTGATCATAAGACGGTATGCTTGACAATAAGTCGCGGCTGAGCAGAACCACGTGGCCAAACATTGGCCGTTTGCAAAAGAACCGTATCTATAGCATCTGTTATAGTGCTGGTCACATGAACACCCTTCGTGGAAAATGACTTGGGGCTATCGGTCGCCGAAGGACTTGTATCTTTACGGTCACAAAAGTATGTACAATGTCTGCTTGTGATGTTTTGACAACGAAAGAATCTCGCGTGGCGGTTGTTATTTCATCTGTGGATTTTTTCACGACACTTAAAACATCGCCAGCAAAGTTTCAATATATCCTTCTTCGGTTGCAGTGGCGACCTTTGTAGACAAGGCAAGAATTGTAGACAAGGCAAGGTTGTTCATTCATCCTGAAAGCGGTGGCAAAGACGGTTGATGCTGGTAAATGCCGGCGCTGCGCTGTATCGTGAGGCATCTTGTGGTCATTTAACCCGTCCAATGCTATCGCTATTACATCCTTCTTGCTCAAAACTGGTTTCTTCTCTAAGTCCAGACGCGCTGAAGACGTGCCACGTGTTTCAGTTTCTTTAGCCTTCCCATAAAAGTACCGAAGTACAAACTCGTGAGGTAGCCGGTCCTCGACAGGCCACCCTGAGCAAATCATTGTACTGTTCCTACTTCACCCCTAGTACTTCAAGGCAGGTGTTTCTCGAGCAGTTCGTCGTAGAAACGCCGCACCGCCCCGACATTCTGAGCTGAATCAACAGCCCGCACCTGCAAGCGGTGCGTCATATTGCCATTAATCTCAAGTTTTTTTCTTCCAAAGCGTTCCTCCAGTAGATTGACCGTTATTTCATAGTGGCTGTCTGACAGGAAATGGCGGACGCCTTGCGCATTATCAACAAGGTAGCGCATTAGGTATTTGAATTTATCCATTGTGCACAGCTGTGCCTTTCGATGTATGGTTGCCTCCTACTGATCCCAAAAGGCGCGCCAGCCTTCAATCATTCCAAGGAAACTTCCCATTTCAAGTCAATGAGGGTTTACAGGGGCGTCTTATTCACCACGTGGTATGCTCAGTGACCTTACATTCTTCTTGGGGGGTCTTGCCATTTGTGGGCGCTAATTCATTTCAATCCCAGGTGATGGTTTGGATTTGTGTACACATATGGCACCGTAATATGCTGCCGCAGCGTTGCACTCTACCTTTCAATGCCATCATTCACAAGTTCTTCGATCTGTTTGTCGATGTCCCGAAGTGCTGATTCTTTGACTTCAAGAACATTCAGAATATCCTGCAGCAGAATACATTCAGTATACAAGGCGCTGCTGTCGCTGAACTTCTTGGTTGCGCCGGCTGGAAGGGTGGTCGGCTTGCGCTTGCGTCGATACATTCGAGGGAGGGCTTAGACGGGGGAATTACTCAGCGTATGCAGGAATGGCTAGGCACACTTCTGCGTTTAGCTTCGGTCACCGTGAAGCTTCTTGGCAGATAGAAAAGTCGGGTCTGGACTGCAGACATTGTGGAAACGCCGATTGTTGCTTCGATCCCGGGGGCCACCTCTTCGGTGCTCTTTAGGAGTAATGAATGAATGAATGAATGAATGAATGAATGAATGAATGAATGAATGAATGAATGAATGAATGAATGAAATCTTTATTCAGCGACAGGTGCGGCTGTTAGGGCACCCGCGCGGTGGAGGAGATCCTCAGTCCTGGATCCCCTGGCTCTTCCTGGCTGCTAGTTAATCAATGTGCATATGAACAACTTGCTATACCGTAAAGTAACCTCCTGCGACGACTTCACTGGCCTTCAGACACTTGATGAACGGATACAGACCAACGGGAGATCACTGAAGAATCTCGGTGCGGACGTCGCGGCCTACCGAATTATGTTGAGGACTCTACTATTGCACTCTGCCCCGTGAGCTCGTGCTCAGGTTCAACGAACAAACGTTAAAGGAAGTACCAGCCCGAGAACCGGGAGGTCAACGGCCCGATGAACTCTCGATATTGCTTGACCTGTGGCAGCTAGAAGTACGGAGTCGGGAAATTACTTCCATTATTACTGGAGCAAGAATCGACACGCAAGTTCAAACTCAGGCACCCCGTAACGAGGCCAAGGACAACATTCAAGATCCGACCTCCACGCTAACGGTCAAGATATACCACCATTGATGTCTCTTTTGCGAGTCCAATGGCCACACAACAGCTGATTGCCGGGCTGGACTTTCATTAAACGAAAAGAAAGCCAAATTGCGGAAAAAAGGATGTTGCTCTCGCTGCCCCAGGCCCTTCCACCACTCCAAAGATTGCAAGAATGCAAGAAAGCTTTCGTGACGGAATTGCAAAGGGCGTTTTATTACTTCTTTGTATGATCAAACTTGTAAATACCCAACAACAGAAAAACTTTCCACTGTGTCCAGCTCTGCGGCTGAATCAGAGACGCCCCACAAAGCGCTTTTTGGCAGGAGAGTGCAAAAAGACCCGAATTTTACCTCGCCAAACACTGAATCAGAAGCGGTGGCAACCATGCACGTAACAACGGAAGAGTGTCAATCCGTGACGAAAGCCTTTGGGGAGCTCGACCACATTGGACTCCAAGATAAGCGAAAATATCCTGAGGAAGATTACAAGGGCCCAACAGCCTTCATTGCAACCACATTTAAAGGCACTGAACGTAACCTTGCTGAATTTTGTTGGGGCCAGAATCGTCATAAGCCCTGTCACGATGAAGACATCGACAACTTCACCGATTTCGAACACAGCGAACATATCGACAATACACGTTATG
Organism: Haemaphysalis longicornis; assembly: GCF_048455015.1. Taxonomy (NCBI): domain Eukaryota; kingdom Metazoa; phylum Arthropoda; class Arachnida; order Ixodida; family Ixodidae; genus Haemaphysalis; species Haemaphysalis longicornis. The sequence continues at coordinate 176,538,680 of NW_027526385.1, read as the reverse complement.
AAAGTGCGTTTACGTCAACCACTTACAAGACTCAGACATCTGAACGAAGTGTTTACCAACAAACGAAAGAAACACAGAATACCCGAATTGTAATGGGTCCAGCGAACGCCAGTGGACGCGTTTCGAACGACGGTCAGCGGAATGGTTTCGTCGCTGCAAAGTTTCAACGTCTACCTCGACGAGAAAGGAATATTGAGGGTAGAGTGGCTTCTGCAGCTCAAGAAATTCCCTGGAAGCATCGTGCCTGCCGAACTGAAACAGGTTTTTTGCCCCGTACCCAATGGCTTTCCTCGATAGTTTATGTTCAACTTTATCACCTGAAGTTTCGCTAGCAGAAACCATTTGTGCGCGATGGAAACATCGAGAGCATCGATCGAGCAGGTGATGGAACCGATTGCATCAGCGCGGACACCTGCACAAGTTACCCACCACAGATGTAACTCCAACAATATCTTCAGTTCCTCTCGACCTTGTGATACTGCGACCGTTGAGCATAGACACGCCGATCAACAGACGTCGACGGGGGACTCAACTTTTCGGGGAAGAGATGGAAATGTTCGTTCACGTGAAGAGCGTACCACCGTGGGAATCAGTTATAGTCGACCGATTTAGGTATCGCATGGTATTGAGGCTTCATACTTGTACGCAAAAACCTTATTCCAGATTCAAGAATTCAGTGAACCAGATCCGTATTATTTGGTCGGCCCGCAGCTTGTTACAAAACTTGATCTGGTTGAAAAGAAGACGAAGCAGAAGAATTGAGCCCAGCAGCAGCAGCACGGGCAGCGAGGCTCGTGAAATCATCATCCTCAGAATGGGACAGAACCACTCGTAGGAAGGTCGCCAATAAACTGGCGCTCCTTTAACCGCGTCTGCCTCCTGGTCTTCAACAGGCGTTGGGTGGAAGTCTTTTGAAGGTGGTAGCATCATCTCTTTGAGAGTTGCCTTGTGGGAGGGGGAACATTTGGCCTTGGTGTCGGCAGTGCTCCAGAATGCCTGTGAAGCACAGGACAGGTGGTTGATTAAATGCCAGGGGTAGCGATCCTTTTGAGAGGGACACGTCCCGGTGTGTATACGTGCGGTCAGTGGAGTGAGCCGCCTCCTTTCCCTTGAGGGATTTGGGACCAGGAACCCAGACTACGAAGACCTCGGGAGTGTCCAGGGTTATTTAGAGAATATGGAGTGACGTTTTGGCAATGTGGAATCGTTGTTAATTCCGGCAAGCGGTCTGTCAGTCAGCCATTATGGTGCCTGTGTCATGGGCAGTAGATATTGCATGGGCTATTGCGGCCTCCTAGGCAGTGGGAAGTGATGTGGGCTTGATCGTGGTAGACGCTTTTTCCTGTCCCTATCCGTTTACTACACTGGCTACATGTGCAGGATGGGGCGGATAACTAGATGAGTCCACATAAAACGTGTTGCGGTGGTTGCCATATTTTGTGGACATGGCTCGTGCTCGGGCAGTTCTTCGGGCCTAGTTGTAAGTCGGTGTTAAGTTGTAAGTCGTTATTATAACTTGTAAGTAGTATTTCGTGGTATTGTAGTCACACGTATGCACTGGTGTATCTTCAAAAGTATATTTGTTTTTTATCTTTAACCAGTGACATATTAGAACACAATCGTAGAAGAGTCGCACGACCCGCAAGATTTATCTTTATGCGCTCGATTTGAGGGATATTGTGCGCTTTCTGTAGTTTTCCCAACTGTTGTGGACGCCTACATGTAGTACTTTTAATGTGGAAGTCTTGTAAGACAACCCAAGGGCAGTTTTGTAGCCTGGCAGATAATTATATTCAATATTGCTTCTTCATTGGTTTTAAGAGCCAGGTACGGCGTTCAGTACGCGATTCTACTAATCCCTATGGCTTGTATAATTCGAAGAGTTCCCGAAAGTTTTCCATTTTTTTAGGCCGTAGCGACACTGCGTGACTCGCTGAATAATGTGCATAAGCTGGTTAACCGACTTTTGGAAAGCGGCGATTGTGTATATTTCGGAGCCATTTTTAGCGACAAGACCCAAAAATCACAAATGTGGCACAGTTGGTACGAATTGGCCATGTATGAGTAGGGCCGGGTCTGGGATTATGGCATTTTATTTCGCCGCAGCAGCACGAATTGTTAATACCCGCACGCAATGGAATCCTCATGTTCGAAAGTAGTTTTGTGCTTTGTTTATAGCTACTTGAAGTCAATGTTGTTGTTCCCCGGGGATCCTACAGGTGTCTATATTGTACGGTTTTCAGCGTACATTGCTTCTCGAATGCGAGGTATTTCGTGTTATATAGGGGGAAGATCTTTTATGGCAAGAATAAAGAAGATGGGCGAGGTTACTGAACCCTGAGGGTTGCCACGGGAGATCGTCTTCAACTAGGAAGTACGCTGATGGCCAATTCACATGGTTACAGTGCGATTGGTAAGAAAAGATACCACATAATTGTACATTCTCGGCCTGCCGTTCGTCTAATCATACCCTCGTTTCAGCACAAAACGTTTGCGAAAAAAATAGTCTAGAGCACCTTGGGTACACCATCAAACAGAAGATGTTTATTGATACATAGACAAAAGTGAAGATAAAGATAGTACATGCAGTCGGGCTAACTTGTTAGACACCTCCCTGTCCCATCTTGTGCGTAGGTGGGTGGCATGGTATAAGGCTACCAATCGGCGAATCTGTTCTTTTTCCAAGGGAGAGAATATCGCAAAAGATCACGTTGGAGCTGGTCCTGAATCTTCAATGAGACGAATTATTTGTATTGTCTATGTTTTTGCTGCGCTGTGACATCTTACTAGTTTACTTTTGTCGCGCCCCGCGATTTTATCAGCCCTCCAAAATTCACAATCTTGCCCACAACGTTGGGGTGAAAGTTACGTTGCTCACCACCATACACGTGGCGGATGTACCAAGCACGCCAACCCATCTTCCATCCTCATTGTTCTTTCAAGTAGTGCACAATGAATAACTGATAAATTTGGCTGAAAAACAAAGGGCTTATTAGTCCTAACAAAAATTAAGCTATCACCTCAGAAATGCAATTCTCTTATAAATGTAAAGTGTCACTTTTACTAGCCGATGTTTTGGCTCGACTTCGTCTGAACTTTGAGGCAGAAAACATGAAAAACCCAGTTAGGATAGTAAGTGAAGATATCACGCCTTCAGTACAAAAGACATTTCGACACTAGCCAGGACAAAGGTTATGGAGTCGCATGAAATTGTGTAATTACCTTTTATGGCGTAAAATAACTCCTTGGTGGGTTGTGAAAGCACATGTGCGGGTTAATACAAGCAGGCTCCAAAAGATTGACGTCCCAGCCAAGCAGGGATTACCGAATCCGCCATGAGCTTCTCCTGGCAGCTGTGACCGCCAGTGGCCAATTCCCCGGAATGTGTACGGTGTATGGTGTACATTCCGCCTTACCTTAGCTGAAATAGGCTATAAACCCAATGACGTGCCGAGCAACATCCAAATGATTGTACGCCAGTCTTTAGATACCAGCTGACATTTGCATAACGTAACGGCTAATGCATATTTCTGGGGAAGTTTGTATTGCATTTATCACGAGTACAACGCGAGAAATTATAGGAGGGACGAAGAAGGAAAGGCTTGTCTCTATTTTCCTTCTTCGACCCTTGTGTACTTTTTTCAGCTTTACTCGTCAGGTAAGGCTAACTTTGCTTTCACACATCCCAGACAAAAAAAAACGCAGTAGACTGGAAAGTTCAGCTAGTTGGATCTGATGCATGTTTGAACCGCTGACAGGCGATACACAAGAAGAGGACCACACGAGCGCAGTACGCTGCAGACCCAGTTCTCGGAAACATACTTGGTTTCGGAACCACACGACACGCCGAAACAATGCGGTCGAGAAGGCCAGCTGGTAACCCTTCCCAGCCAATGGGAGGTTTACCGGCATATATTCGCTTCCGCTGCAAATTTGAATTTTTGATCCGGGTTTCTGGTGGCATGCAGCCGGCGAAAACTTTGACGACAGGATCTGGCCACATAAATTTCCAGAAGCCAATTTTATCGCACAAGGAAGCAAGTATAGATTTATTGGTACTCCAAAACTCAAAGCTTCTTAAGCCACGTCGAGTTTAGTTCTGGGTTCACATATGGCACTTATTTCTAGAGAACAAAAAACTTTTGCCATGCTTTCCCTTGCCAAAAAAACGACATTTACTTTTCTACTGTAAACACCGAGGTCATCTTATGCCGTCCTTCTTCTCGTCCGCTTACAATAGCCAGGCCTCACTTTCATTTTGAGCACCTTTTTATTCTTTTCAGTGCCTACTGCGCAGTGTGATGGGCCATCTCAGGTTACTATACGGTGTTAAAAGCGTGGACATCATAAAGAACAACTACCGAAGTAGGGTTCCCAAAGTCGGTGAGTAATGTTAGCGCAGATTTGTAGAATTTGCTGTTACTCTCTAGTTAGTTATCGAGCGTCCGTTCTCAGTGCACGGATAATTCGAGCATATTAAGTACTTCTATAAGTACCTTTTGTATATGCCTGTGTATAATGTGTATCTGCTTACTTTGTATACAGGCTTCCTGTGTATACACATATACACGCATCTATACAGAAACGCACAGCGAAAGTCATGGCCCAATCTTGACATTACAACGGACGCACAAAATTTCTCCATAGATTCGCCTACAATAACCATACCAAATCACAAAATATATAACCAATTTTAATCAACTACTAGCAACAACTGATATCTTAAATAACGTACACGGACGGTGAAATTCGCACCAGCCCGAAAGTCGTGTTGCTGTTATTTCCATTCTCAGCTAGTTTTTTATTTTGTTCATCTTACGCTCAATTGTTAATTTTCTGGGAGGGCGCCCACATACGAAGTTCAAAGTGCAAAACAAATTGTGGTGGGGCTATGCCAAAAGTGCTGCATAGATCTTTGCAGTTGAAAACACGCAAAATAAATACCATTCTGACATGTGCGCTTCATTATGACGCAAACGTCCAGCGCTTCGCTTAATAAGACATTTATCCCTGATTATCCCTGACGACCTCCAGAATACGCGTCTGGTACGATGGCCACTACGCAACCACACCAAGAGCAGGAAACACTTACCTTGACCTAAATAGCAGGGAAAGTGGAGGAAAGATTTGATTTGATTGATTGATTGTAGGGTTTAACGCGCCGACGCAACGCAGGCGATGAGGCGCGCCGTAGTGGAGGGCTCCGGATTAATTTTGACCGCCTGGGGATCTTTAACGTGCGCCGAAATCTCGTACACACGGGCGTTTTTGCTTTTTGCCTGCATCAGAAAAGCGGCCGCCGCGGCCGGGAATCGAACCCGCGACCTCGTGCTCAGCAGCACAACGCCTTAGCCACTGAGCCACCGCGGCGGGTAAAGTGGAGGAAAGAACAGCCCCGCCGGTAGCGTAGGGGTCATAGCACCAGACGCGTATTCTGGAGGTAGTGGGTCCAGATCCGACAAGGCGGTCGATTATCTCCACTATATATATATATATATATATATATATATATATATATATATATATATATATATATATATATATATATATATATATATATATATATATATATATATATATATATATATATATATATATATATATATATATACATAAATATATATATATATATATATATAGATTGTGAGAACTTTCTGGGCATCGCGTCCTATTTACAGTGACCGGGCCGGGTAGTACATTGTGGGCAACATCCTGTGCTTCATCTTCTTCCCCTCATAATCATCCTCATCACCATTCGACCACTTCTCCTCTTGGGAAGATCATCGTCATCAGAGTCTAATTCCAAGTCCGCGACGGTAGTAACGCTTTCTAATAAACGTCCTCCTGCCCCTGTCCCTCAAGGCCCTCTCAAGTGGTGGAGGTCGACCTCGATCCTGTCCTCTACACCTTCTAATCGCACCCCTGGAGCTCCGTTCCGGTCGCCGTTTACTGGCACAAGCCATGCAGCGTGAAGTCGGGAGCAACCCCACTGGCGCTTTGGCTGCGCCTCCGGCGTTTGCGGTGACCACCCGCCAGCGTGACCCACCATTTTTCTACGGGCGCCGCGGCGAGGACGTCGATGACTGGCTCGACACCTACGTTCGGGTCAGTCCATTCAACCGCTGGGACGATACAGCCAAGCTCCACAACGTATCTTTTCCCCTAAAAGAAGCGGCAGAAACATGGTATTTCAACAATGAAGCTGACATTGGTGACTGGGCCAGCTTTGCCCAGAAGCTGCGTAAGGCCTTCGGCTCTCCAGCCCATCGTTCGGACGCGGCGAAAAGGAAGCTGCCTGGTCGTATTCAGCACCCTGAGGAGACGTATGCCTCATACATCGATGACGTCGTTTCCCTGTGTCGCCGCGTTGACGAAAGCATGCCAGAGGCCGACAAGGTACGCCACCTTCTCAAAGGCATCTCTGCAATTGCATTCAATGCATTGGTGGTTCAGCATCCTAAAAGCGTCAGCGATGTACGCGAAACGTGTCAACGCCTAGATCAACTACAGTCAATTCGCTTGCCACAGGATGCTCGGGCTACTCAACCCCATGGGGACTTGGAATTCTGGGCTCTAATTTGCGAAATCATCCGCGAAGAGCTGCAGCTACATGACCATGCAGCCTACCCTTCCACGTGATCCCTTTCAGAAGGATGGACCTCAGCTGCGTGACCTTGTCAAGGAGGAGTTGGCATCCATGACGAGTCTGTTGCCAACCTCGTCTCCTCTTCCTACGACTCCCGTTGTGTCGTATTCGGCGATCGCCTCAAAGTCATCCTTGCCCCAAGAAGCTTAACTGGCTCATGAGCATTTGACGGCGATCTCTCCAGCGCCTACGTCCCAGGACTATTACTACACCCACATGCGACCCCACCGCCCGGCTTTCTCGAACGATCGTCCTGTCTTACTACTGCGGGATTAGGGGACACATTGCCCGTTTCTGCCGGCGACGTCAGCAGGATGAGAGCCGAGGGTATGCACCATTTGAACACGACGTAAGCTTTTCTTACGGCACTCAGTACAACGCGCCTGTTTCACCCCCTCGCCGCTCCTCTCTACCTCCAGCCCCTGTTGACACGCCTCAGCGTGACCGTACTTCCCGGCGACGATCGCCCTCTCCATATCGCCGCTCTGTATCACCTCTTTGCCCCGCGTCCAACGCTTTGGGCCACCATCCGGAAAACTAGAGCCTGCAGGTTTTGGAGGGAAACTGCATTCGTCGAAAAGCCAAAAACTCTTCCATCGCAACCGTCGAATACATTGCACGTACATGTTGAAGGATTTGACGTTGCTGCCCTCATAGACACTGGAGCCAGTATATCAGTCACTAGTGAAAATTTGTGTTCGCGGCTCAGGAAAGTGGGAACCCCTTATACTGGATCTACTTTGTGCGGTGCAAACCAAGTTGTGTTCGAACCATCCAGATACTGTACAGTACGTGTATTGATTGAGGGAATTCGGCACCACGTCCAGTGCGCGGTCTTGTCCAGTTGCAGTCACGAACTCATTTTAGGGTGGGACTTTCTCTAATCCGCCAACGCTGTCATTTCCTGCCAGTACCCGGACATAGAAATCACCGATACAGACCGTATAGAAAGTTCGGATGTCCAAGAGCAGTGTTTGGTGGCAAGTGCGGATTACCTTCTGAGCCCTGGATATGAGACGACAATTTTTGTACATGGTGGAAAGTGTTCTGATGATGACGTGCTCATCGTGCCCTGCTCTCGGTTTCTCCCACGAGGTATTGTAATAGCCACCTGTCTTGTGCGCTTTACGCAAGGATCTGCCGCGCTCGTTGCATTTAACACTAGCCCTGAGGCAATTCTCTTACGGTAAGGCACTACTATCGCTACCACTGCTCAATCTGAAGCTGCCTTTATTCTTCCCCTCTGCTGTATTTCGTGTTTCGAATTCGCCCTCTGACCCGCCACGCCCTGCTTTATCCGCCACTATCAGCTCCGACCTCTCTCCGGAAGAAGCCAATTCTTTGCTGGACCTCCTACAAAGGCACAAGTCGATATTCGATTCTCAGAGTACCACACTCGGTCAAACATCCGTAACCACTCATCGAATTGAAACATACGGTTCACAGATTATTCGCCGCCGACCATACCGCGTCTCTTCTTCTGAGCGAAAACTCATTAACGAAAACGTCGCCGACATGCTCCAGCGCAAAATTATTCGTCCATCAAACAGTCCTTGGTCATCTCCTGTTGTCTTAGTGCGGAAAAAAGACGGATCCGTTCGATTTTATATTGATTACCGCGCACTGAATCGAATCACACGAAAGGATGTTTATCCGATGCCTCGCATCGATGATGCCTTGGACTGTTTACAAGGAGCGGAATATTTTTCTAGTATCGACCTTCGATCTGGTTATTGGCAGATTCCAATGCATGAGGCGGATAAAGAAAAGACAGCGTTTGCCACCCGTGATGGACTATATGAGTTTATTGTGATGCCCTTCGGTCTATGTAACGCTCCTGCAACTTTCGAGCGAATGATCGATACTATTCTTCGGGGTCTTAAATGTAAAACGTGCCTGTGTTATCTCGATGATATCGTTATTCTTTCTTCAACCTTTTCTGAACACTTAAAACGGTCGGATCAGGTACTAACATGCCTTGCCAATACTGGCCTTCAGCTCAACACCAAAAAGTGCCGTTTTGCCTCTCGAAGGATAAAAGTTCTCGGACACGTCGTCAGCCACGACGGGATTCGGCCCGACCCAGACAAGATTTCTGCTGTGGTTAACTTCCCACGGCCCCAGCAGCAAAAATCTCTGCGTAGCTTTCTTGGTCTGGCGTCTTACTTTCGGCGCTTTGTCCAGAATTTCGCTTCCATAGATTCGCCCCTGAACGCACTCCTTAACTCTGGAGCTCCCTTCGTCTGGACAGACGATTGTGACGCAGCTTTCCAACATCTGAAGACCGCGCTGACCTCTGGGCCGTTCCTCTGCCATTTTAACGAGTCCAGACCTGTAATTCTCCACACGGAGGCCAGTGGCCACGGCCTTGGCGTTGTTCTACTGCAGTCGGATGGCAAAGATCGAGAGCGTGTTATTTCTTACGCCAGTCGTTCCCTAAGTTCTGCTGAGAAAAACTACACCATCACCGAGCAGGAGTGTCTCGCTGTGGTTTGGGCCGTCCAGAAATTTCGACCATACCTTTACGGACGCCACTTCACAGTAGTGACTCACCACCATGCGTTATGCTGGTTTCAGACACTGAAAAGTTTATCAGGGCGCCTCGGACGCTGGGTTCTCCGACTTCAGGAGTATGATTTTACCGTCGCTTACAAGTCCGCGAAAAAGCATCTCGACGCGGACGCACTTTCTCGGTGCCCTCTTGAGTCGTCTACGACTTCCGCGTCATCGTCGCCCGCTACCGCCCTCCCTATCGCACCCGTCAACGATACATCATTTAATGATGGCTTGTCTCATTTGCCTACTCTTCAACGAGCCGACACATACTGCCGCACGATAATCGACCGGGTTACCGGCACAATACAACCACCGCACAGTCGGGCGCGTCGGCAGCTTCAACACTTTCGGTTTTTTCATGGCATTTTGTACCACTCGAACCACCACTCGAACCGATTCGAACCACAGCGGTCCCCGTTGTACCGCGCGCTATTCGACAGCAGATATTAGGAGCCCGTCATGACGATGCTTCAGCGGGTCACCTCGGCTTCCACAAAACTTACGACCGCATCTGCTCTCCTTTCTTCTGGCCTGGCCTCTCCACCTACGTTGCCCGCTATATCGCTTCATGCCCATCTTGCCAGCAGCGGAAAAAGCCCACATCTCCGCCTGCCGGACTTCTACAGCCGCTCCCTTGCCCTTCGCAGGCCTTCCACACTGTTGGCATTGATCTCTACGGACCTTTGCCTTGCACGGCTGCCGGCTTTCGGTGGATTATAACAGCCGTAGACCATTTAACCCGTTACGCCAAACAGCGCCCATTCGCTCTGGCTGTGCAGCCGAGGTAGCAGACTTCTTCTTGCGTGCCTTAGTGTTGCGCCATGGTGCGCCCTGTGTTCTTTTCAGCGATCGCGGCAAGTCATTTCTGTCCAGCACTGTTGAAGAAGTTCTCCGTGCTGCAAACACAGTTCATCAGACCACTTCCGCTTACCATCCGCAGACGAACGGTCTGACTGAACGTTTGCACCGGACTCTTTCTGAAATGATTTCTATGTACATTCAGCCTGATCACACCAACTGGGACGCGATTCTACCATTCGTTTCTTTTGCATACAACACTGCAGTACAAAAGACTACCGGTTACTCTCCCATCTTGCTCGTCTACGGCCGCGATCCCTCATTCATGCTGGACGCCAGTGTCTTAAGTGCTCCTGTGTCTAGCTCCAGCCCGTTGCACGAGGAGTTCACCGCCCGCCTCAACTACTGCCGTCGGCTTGCTAGTCTCAACACGGAAGCCAGCCAACGCAATCGCAAGGACCGCTACGACGCCAGCCACCGCACCGTCCGCTTCCGTCCTGGTGACGAGGTGCTACTGTGGACGCCCACACGCAAACATGGGTCCTGCGAAAAATTTCTTCACCGCTTCACAGGCCCGTACACCATCTTAGAAGAAACTTCGCCCGTGAACTACCGCGTCGCTCCCGTGGTACAGGAATAGTGCACGTCTCACGACTCAAGCTTTTCGTGCGTCGCTCCTCTTGACGTACCGCGGCCAGGAGGCCGCCTTCACACGGAGGGGGAACTTGTGAGAACGTTCTGACCTTCGCGTTCTATTTACAGTGACCGGGTCGTACATTGTGGGCAACATCCTTTACTTCATCTTCTTCCCCTCTTAATCATCCTCATCACCATTCGGCCAATTCTCCCCTTGGGAAGATCATCGTCATCAGAGGCTAATTCCAAGTCTGCGCTCCTGCCCCTGTCCCTCAAGTCCCTCTCAATATATATATATATATATGTATAGCGAATCGGAATAGGAAATGGGGGGCTCGTTGAAACGAGACAGAAAGAAGAATTGGCAGCCAAGAAAACCTCGGAAAGCAAAGGGGAGGATGAAGTAGGTCACAATAAAAAATTATATATATATATATAGCAGAACAGAAAGATACGGGATTATGTCCTTACAGAGTCCCTCGTCCCGTATCTTTCTGTTCAGCTACATGCATTACGAGGGCTCTGGCTCCAGCAGTTCGGATATGCCAATTGCTAACCCCGACCTCCGACCACGTCTTACGTGGCGGCCGCTGGGAAAAAAGACGTTCTACGTCTCCCGCGGTGGTCGAGGGGCGGCGCTAGTTGGCCGGCCTCAGAGCACTTGTAAATATAAAACCCCCCCTGTAAAGTCGAGAGAGGAGCCGCTGCGGGGTAGCGTAATTGGTTAACGCACCGCACGCGTTATGCGGAGATGTGGGCTCGACTCCCGCTCCCGGAAAAACGGCGGATTTTTTCTCGACTTACATTTTCGCCTATTTATTACTGTATCAAAGAAACATGACAAACACACGTTATTCGGCACTAATAAGTATTTCGGAAACAGCCGAATAGCACTGGCAATGACGACTGCAACCTTGATATATATATATATATATATATATATATATATATATATATATATATATATATATATATATATATATATATATATATATATATATATATATATATATATATACGTGCGTGTACGTGTGCGTGCGTGTGGGAGTGTGGATAAGAGAGCGGAGTGGGTCAGGAAACAAACGCTGGTTGAGGATATATTCGTAGAAAAAAAGAAGAAACGGGCGTGTTCACTGCATGTAATTTGAAGGCAAAATAATTGTTGGTTAATAAGGGTAACAATCTGGACCCCTAGCGAAGTCAAGCATGGCAGTGGGCGGCAGAATTTTCAGGGGCCGGTGTGATCAAGGAGTTTGCGAGGATAAATTGGACGCAGTTAGAACAGGGTCGGAATAATTAGACATCTATGGGAAAGGCCTTTGCCTGCAGTGGGCGTAGATAGGCTGATTATGTGGCTCTAGGAAGCCAACACATTTCCTCATACACATTTCCTCAAGCGAAAGAGCAGGTAACTCCTATCAATCAATTTTTCGGAGGTGGGGGTGCGTTGAACGGCCCAAATCACCCCCCCCCCTTTACTACGCCCCTGAACAACGTTACCCATAAACGTCTCAGGTTTGGTTATCTTACACGCAGCCATTGAAATATTTGACTCTGATAGCGTCAACCTAATTGGCGAATCCGAGCGGATCATCGCACTACGCATGTGCAGCGCAGTCCACAACATGCCAAAGTCTTACGGCGTTTAACAAATACATAGGTGCATTGCAGTGCCATCCCTTTCATCTAATAGTTCTGACTCCCTAGTGGCGTTTATCCCCCTGTGTGGACTATCTCCTAGAAACTGGTGTGCACAGCATCGCGGCGCCCTCTAACTGATTGAGTACAGCAATCCTCTTAGTTCCCCTGCACAACTAATGTTGTGTTCGCTGCGAAGTTACTTGGTCCATAATTTGAAAAAATATTAACGCGATGCAAGCCCTAGTTCCAGACTTTCAGGTCAAGCGCAAACTGAAGAGATCATCCATGTCATCATGCCCGTAAACACAAACGTTTAGCAGTTTATTCCTACTGCGTGATTAGAAGAGCGTAGCAAGCGGGTAGTTTCTCCTTTTTGTTAACAGGAATCCCAAGAGGCGATGATGATGATTCTCTCCCCGAAACCTTTTTCTCCATATTTTTCTTTCTGCGTGAATAACTCCCATCATCCTTTACTGGGATAGTGTAACAAACGCGAAACATCTCCTCGTGTAGGCTAAGAGAATTTGGCGTAATCAGTATTGCTGCCGTTGGGAATAGAAACCACGAAATTTCTGTGCCGGGCGAAGACACTAAAAACTGCAGTACGAGAAGGAAAGAAAATCAGCAGCGCCGAGTCACTCGGAGCACTGCCATATCCAAGCACTAAAGTGTGTCTTACATGAACATGCTTCCGCACTTCGGTAATACCAAAACCGGTGACGAGAGACACTAATCAGATATTGTCTTCTTGTTTCGCCCAGCTAGCAAGCTATCTGCCAATCCGCGGTGGCACACTGTACCGCGCCTGCGGCGGCGGGCAGTGGCTCACCGGAACAAAAGAAGCGATTAGTGTTCTTATATATTTACACTTACTGCTGAATAGCGATCATCTAAAGATCACGCAGGCTGTCTGGTTGACGGCAAGGATCTATTTCCTTGCCCAGGCAGTTTAAGGGTATCGAGAGGTTCAACTCAACACGACAGCAGTCATCTCCAGGCCACCTCAGAGCACTCGCGTTGTCCTCGCTCAGACGCCGATGGCAGCCATTGTCACGTTCTTCTCTTTGCCCCATCCTTGAAGGAAGGAGGCTGCCTGGCGCATCCTGTCGCCGCGCTTCCTCACGCCAAGACCCGCCTATTGCGTCGCGCGCCCTCTTGCTGGCCGCAAGACAAGGATAGGAGGCAGTCCTCCTCACCAACGTCTCGCCAAGCAAGTTCCTGCGAGGTACAAGCAATGTGGCAAAGCTGAACATAAGCGAACATGCAAAAGTCGCGTTCCACCAACACAACCTCGCTACTGCTGTATTACCCCTGTTATTTTCACGACACTAGCATGGTTGTTATCTAGCCCATTCAATGCTGCGCAAGAGTTGCCCTATTTGAATAACAGGACAGTAGAACTTTGAATTAGCTATTGTAGTGCAACAAGAGCTGCGCCGGGCAATAAAAATGTGGAGCCCCTCCGTCCAGCTATGATGATGGTTAAAATGCGGAGCATTCTTGCGTGCCAAATTCAGGTGGCCAAGCGCCAAATACAAAGATGTTGAAATCAAAGTCAACGCGTCGATGATTAAGTGCAAACCGCATGACATTATAAGTCCAAGCGTCAACAATCAATGTTCAAACTGCCTGCGAGTTAAAGTTAAAACTCAGACTACAGCAAACGAGTCACTCGCTAGAAAGGGGAGCGCCCGCCCACTCAGTGTCGTCCTTAGACCACCGTCGTCATCAAAGTTTCAAAGTCCGAAAGTTTAGAGCCAAGCCGACACCCGCGAAACGAAGCCAAAGGAAATGCCAAGCGACCCTCATACGGTGGTGGCACATTGTAATAGACGTTGGCATCACAACGCGATGTACCCAGGTTCGCTTCCGACCACAGGAAGCTTTTTTTCCTAGTTTCATCATCATCATGTGCCCTCCCAATGTGCAAAGTTCGCTTTTGTGTAGTGCGGTTGAATTACGACACCGTAATCAGGGAGACCATGAAAGATCAAACAGGCTGGAACTCCGCGATGCAAGTTCGCAGCACTACCAACCACCGTGATTGTCTGGATCTTTTTGTCATGAAACTAGATCCCCTTTCGTGTTCTAGGCACCCGCAAAATTTGCCAATCCGCAATGAAAATATTTCTCTAGAATTAGCTGCAATTCAGTGTTGTACTGCGAATTAAAAAAAATGTCGGCTTTTCTGTGGAAAACCTTGGTAAAAGTCTGCGCAGTCCGCGTTTGCGCCCGCTTTCCTTTCCAATTCTCGTTTTCATAGCCTATATTTATAACGAGCTACGAGCTCTCATTTCGGTGAATATTCATAAATGAACACGCCTCACCGAAAGATACCCACTGGGATTTCTAAAAATTGGGTCCAAGAGACACTAAATAAATTTTTGTAATATTCTTGCGCACAGGCAAGACTGTTGATAAAACATGCGGAAATGATATAAGCACAGCAAAAGTTGGTAATAATTTTCTCCATCTTACTTTCAGACGAATATAAAAGGGGAACTCTGCCTGATGTCATCTACCAAAACATTTGCTTGGGTGAAACTAGGTCTTTGATTCCAGGCACTTGGGCCGAGGTATGTGTGGTTTCTTGCATGCTAAGCCCTTTGTCAGTGTAACTTATTTTAGATGTTGCGGCATTTACATAAAAACTTTTAATACCCATTTCCGGAGGCCTTGGAAATGACTCGGAAGCACAACACCTGAACATCAAGCTTAATAAATTTATGTACATTAGTATCTTTCTATCCTTTTTCAGAACAAAGATCATGCATAGAAAATGTTGATGACACTATTGCTGTGTGTTTCCAATATACCACAGCCATTTTTATGTCGTTGGCGTTCTCTGGCTAAACACGTTACTTCTCATAGGAATTCATGAGTTTAAGCTAGGCAGCCGTTCACAAGCGCTCCCACGCGCAAATCATTTTTTTCCTGTCAGCGCTGTGAGATTTGGATGTTATTTTATTTCAATTAATACTAGTCACCTCACACTCAGTATTGTTTCACTTCTCGCTTTGTCTTTGCAACCTTCCTAACAGATCATCAGATACAACAGGAGTAATGGGTGTTGGTTGGAAGCCGCACATGCACTATCTCGTGATACCACACTTAGTAGTATTGTCACTGTTTCATTTTGTTTCTGATAACACTGTGTCTCGCAAACCAGCACGTGCCTTTTCCGCGACGGCATCTGTCAGAGTTGAGTATGTTGTTGGTACTCGGTTAATAAATGCGTCTGAGCAACCCGCGTTAAACTTTTCCGAGGAACTGCCTTTATCACACAATTTCGCATCAACACAGAATGGCAATTTTTATCCCTACCCCAATTTATGAATAGCGCACCATTCTTCTACAAGCGTTTGCTCCTGTAAATATCCATCACGTAATTTAACAAATAGTTCAGAGAGAACACAGTACTACTCATGCGGTCTCCAGAAACCTACCCCCCTTCCCTAACCATCTTACTAGGTTTAGCCTTTCTCACGTGCCTGTTCGTCATATTCAGAACTAGACAGCATTCCATGATAACCTTGATATGATATCGCAATTGAAATGGATTGAAGTAGCGTTATTGTTTGCATCTGGTAGTTACTTTACACACAACATGTTACTCAGTTGTTAGGCCGCTAAGCTTATCGGGACTGGAATAACCAAGCAAGGATTGCCATAATAGCAGACACATGTCAATGTGCTTGAATGCAGTGCTTGCCTTTAAGACTTAACTGAACCACGCGGGAATAAAAAGGAACATGGTACAACACACAGGCGGCACATTCGAGTACTGTTATTTTGTATCAAAGCGAACTGGTGAAAACATTACTCGTTTCCCGAACTAACTTTCAACAAAAAGGATAACGAGGAAACAAGGAGTTCGTCATTCATAGCTCTACAAATTCTTTTAAATGCACTTAATTTATTCACACCGCAATTACCTTCACTACTTATATTCAAAACTGCAATACTGTACTTGGGGAAAAGAACATTCCCAAATTCCGCCATTTCATTGCGCCAGAGCGGTATTGTAAGATGGTTCCTGCGCGCGCAATAACCAGCAGCGCCATTACGCAGCGAATTCGGCAACGCCACCATTGACGTTGCATCCAGTATAAAACACTGAAATGTGACGCACTAAAGTGGGTATTTGGGCGTGTTGGTTGAACATAATTAGGGAACCACAGCGCAGCTGGAACACGGACAGAAAGAAAGAGATGTACCTAGACACACCCAGCGCTCGTGAATGCCTATATCTTTTTTTCTGCCCGTGTTCCAGCTGCGCTGTCGTCCCCTAATCAAATGTAACCTTAGGGCGCTAATGAAGCCAGCACTTTCAGCGCTTCCTGCTCTTCTTTTACCATTGAAAAGAACATGTCTTCACCAATTCTTCTACAGCGAGCCGCTTCCAAAAAACACGGTTTGTTGAGTGCAACACCGTTATCCAGCTTAGGCCCTACAATTTATGCTCAGCGATATCGACGATTCTGCACAGCCCATAGACCTATCTTTATCGCATTGCTTCCTGACCAACTGAGTTTTTTGGCATTCATTGCAATACACTGAGTTCTCAGTGTCAGCATTAATTTCCATCAGTTTGCGTCCAATATTCGCCCGTAACCACCGTCAGCTGCTAACTGTAGGTCCTGAACCCGTCACTGAACTGAGCATGTTAGTTGTGTCCGTGACGACCCCGCTACTCTTGAAATAATAATCCGTACGTCCTTGAAAACGGTCTCTACAAATTAGTGCAGCGTTGTGACAGACAGCCTCGGCCCTCGGACTAACCATATCCATCTAGAACCAAGCTGAACCGAGCAAACTGTGCATATTGGTGTCACTGACTGAGTGAGTGAACCGGGCATTTTGTGAATAGGACCCCAAGACTTGAACTGTGCACATTGTATGAATTGTTACTTTCCCCTTGCTCTTCCCTCTCCCCCATCCTCCCTTCCCAACTGGGCCTCATGGCCTCTCGTCTTTATTAAAGTGTTTCACTCACTGGTACACGGAAAGTACTGGCTGTTAAGTTTAAACAAACACAAATGAAGCTTCGCAGTTAACAACTCAATAAATTTGCATAATTACTGGCTCCATTTTTCTTAGAACTCATTTTTCTCGGCCACCTCAATAAAGTATAACACAACATTTTACACCAAATTTTTACATGGCGGCTATCTAGCAGAACGCGTCGATGATGTCAACAACAATTTTCACCGCGCAATATATACCGGTTTGCTTGTAATGTCCCTTACCCATGTATCAAATGGTCTGTGAATTGGCCATGTGTACACTCGTTTTGTATTTTTGGTTTAAAGTCGTGCTCAGAAATTAAAAAAGCAACGTTTAACGAACTATCCCAGACAGCAAACGTTTGTTCCAGACTATAGAAGCACAGGCGGCTTAAATTATACCCCAGAGGTCATCCTTTCACCTTCCACGCTCCGCCTGATTACCCGTACGTGGTTACTACTAAACACCAATTTGAACTTTATTGCACTCCGCCTCTATGCTAACGTTCAGAGGAAATATATAACTGGGGATCAATACGAGTACAAAAATACTGATGTCTAACTAATACTTCTTTCTTCTCAGTCCCACTATAAGGTTTTTTGGCACTTCAAAGACATGATTCATATAAAATAAATAGTCCACTGCCCTATTCTATCCTCACGAATACATTCGGTATCTCCACTGCAGTGCCTGAAGCAGACGATGATGACTTGCAAGGATGGAATTCCAGAGAGTGTAAGTGAAATTTCGCCTCAGTTTTAACAGCGAAGCTGTTTAGTAAATGGTAATTTTTTGTTTCCGTAGTTCAAAATACCAAGAAATTGCCGAGCGCGGACCTCGCGGCGACCGCCCAGCGTCCCCTGCGCACGTTCCTCAAGTCAAGCATACCTACTCAGTGAGACTGGCCAAGAAGGTGGCGATCGCCCGCCAGTTAACCCAATCACGAAAATTCCGAGCGCTCGCGTGTGCGTGCATCGCGGTGACCAGCCAGCGTCCCCGGCACGCGTTTGTCAAGCCAAGCATACTAACTTACGGAGACTGGCCAAGACTGGCAAAAAAAAAAAAAACACTCCAGCGTTCCCCGTAACCGTGGCAACTCTTGCTCGGAACAAGGAAGGCACGTCATAGCGTACGCCCCTTCAAGAGCTGTCGAATGATTACCACTTCCAGAAAATGAACGAAGCTCACACTTACAGCAACATTGATCGAGTAAAGGTTGTTGCGGAACCGAAGAATGAGCAAATCGGCTGCAATCGTGGACTGATAAACCTTCGTGATGGTCGTGAAAGTTTCGTACAGCTTCGCTATCTTCAAGTCTTACGCGTTGCTGTGAGCCTTTTCCAGAAGCGCTCAAAGTTCTTTCAGCGTACAAACATTTTTTACAAGTGGGAATAATGTATCGTCAATATTTTGTGCAACGCGAATTCGCACACCTTTTTTCAAAGGAGATTTCAGACCCACAGAACGCGTGTCTGGCACGGGAAGCTACGTCTGTGCTTCCTTCCAATCAAAAATCCATTTATTCCAGGATACTATTCCCCCGTGAGTCGTTACACGGTTTGGTCACAGAAAGGATTCTAAGTAACAATGCCAGTCATTCATACAGCAGTCACAAGCAGCAAGACATCAGGTTTCACATAGAAATACGAAAAAGAAAATGAACGCTAACAGTGCGTGCTAAAGTCAAACAATGCAACCGCAAGTTTTAAAAAGAAACAATGAAAATGGTCAAGAGTAAATTTGTTTGATTATGTTACCAAATTCCCTGGGCTTTGATCCAAATTTTCTGAGTGAATCACGATGAAGGAGTGATAACGGAGACAAACAGTATTGCCAAATTATTTGAGAGGAAAATGAATCTAAATATGCACTAGCACGTAGATGAGGTGCATCGTAGGCATGTTTTTTATTACTTCTGAGGTATACCCGCCGTGGTGGCTCAGTGGCTAAGACATTGTGCTGTTGAGCCCAAGGACACGGGTTCGATTCCCGACCGCGGAGGCAGCTTTTCTGATGGAAGCTAAAAGCGAGAACGCCCGTGTGTTCACGATTTCGGTGCGCGTTGAAGATCCATCCCCAGGAGATCAAAATTAATCCGGAGCCGTCATCTGAGGCGTGACTTATCGCCTGTTTAGCGTCGCCGCCTTAAAACTCCCATACTCCATCAATCACAGCATCTGCGGCGTTTTGCTTGTGGATGCGCTAAGTATTTTATTATGGTTAGTGTATTCCTACAACAAACAAACTTCATTCTGGCGACGTGTACCGTCGGATAAGGTAGGCCATTCAAGCAAACGTAAATTTTCGGTTATTGGCAAGGTGTATGCGGTGGAGAAGAATGCTGTGCTGGGTGATTTTTCAGCATTTATAGTTCCGTGATGTTTATTCTGTGTCAGATGTGGTTCTGCATAAATATTGGCGTGAATCTCCGCCATTTGGTACATTTGTTGGTGCTAAGCAGCTCAAACATGTCCAGAAAACGTAGGAAAAATAGCACTACAGCGGGACATGCTCGAGCCGAGAGCACTTCTAGCGTACAAGAGACAAAAACAGATTCAACGAACCAACTAGCCAAACGTCAAGCCTTAGAGTACTGCCGTGTATTTGGTTTTTCTTCTCTTCCGTTTTTGTGTTAATACCAGCATAAATAAATTAGCATAGCAAAACCACATTTTTTTCAGCTTACCATAGAGGTCGACATTCTTCTTAGCGGGAAAGTTATCATACGCAAAATATCGCTACCAACGCGTAGGCGCAATAAAAAATAGTTAGTTCAATTGCACAAGGCTGCAAAGTAACCAATGTCAAAGGACGGCAAATATTTTCGTTTAACCCAGGTTTCGCGCAGCCTTCTCCCTCACAATTTTCATGGTCTTGCTTCATCTCTGAGTTGTCCAGCACATACACCAAACATAAAGCAAGGGACACAGAAAATTGAACGAGACTTGGCAGCGCAGCTTTTGGAATGCCTAAGCAAGACGCAGGGTTATCTTTCTTGCTGGCTCGCTATTCTTTCACTGCAGAGTGGATGACCTGCGCATGCGCAACGAATGACGCGGCGAAGCGCAGCGCCACGAAATTTTGTGCAGCAATAAAGATACGCCCTAGTATTTCTTGCGGGTCCGTCATTCCTGCGTTAAAGTTAGATTCAAATATCAGACGATTTTTCCCAAAGTGGGACTGCTGGCGCTCTCGCCTGATAATATTGTTACAAGAAGTCAAGCAGCCTGTTTAAATGTTTGTGCGCTAGGAAATCTGTTTGCATGTTTTTCACAGAAAATGAGCAGGGAATCGTCGCTCACGGTATAGGTAGTTCGCGCGCTAGCTGACATCGGCACAATCTGTTTCACCGACGCCTGGCTGGTCCCCCTTTCACATTGGGTTCTTTCTTGGTCGTTTGATGGTCTAAAATCGTCAACACCGGAGACACGGAACTTCATTCACGGTCCATTTTTCAAATGGACCGCGGCCAAGGCAAAGCCACCTCTTGCAAAGCAAGCACTATCTCTATATTTGTTTCGGCTACCGCGTCAGAACTGAGCTTAGTGGCTGTACGGTTTTATGCAGATGACGTGAGTGACTTCACAGAGCAAGGACTTGGGGCGCGGTTTAAGTAACGCAGGCCGAGCACAAAATGAAAACGGAGTGAAGAAGCCAATGAGCTTGTAGAAATGAAGAATAAACGTTTATTATAATCAACACAGAGCGGTGGGAAGCTCAGTCTAGGCTTAAAATTTGCCCGCTGCGTTGGCTCTCCTTACCATCCGAACCTCGTCTCCGAGGTCGAAGCGCGACAGCATTCTCCCCCAATGCTCGCAGGAAGAAGTGTGTCCCGGCTCCAGTTTCCGGTTTCCCCTGCATGCCGATGTTTACGAGGTAGAGTGTATCCGTCTTCTCGCATAAGTGACGGAGCAGGGAGTATTGATTAAAGGCTATGAGGTGGAATTTTGTCGGGTGTGGGAACAGATTCGTCTGTAATAGGGGGATGAATCTTTCTTGCTCTTTCGCGAGCTCTTTATGCGTGGCTGGGCAATTCCTACATTCAAGCCTATAGTTTTGTCTAATCTGCTGGTAAGTCACTATCGGTTGTGCAGACTCAGGCCCGCATTCTTGTGTTGCGCGGCGAGTCAATTCTCAGGCTAAGTGAGGGCCAGCTGCGTTGCAAGGGGTCCCTCATGGGCACGTGTTCACACTGTCTTGATGTTTCTTCCTAGAGGATATTGTCGTTTTATATTCATGGGCTGGGTTTAGATTCTTTATCTCATGTATCTACGACAGCCCTGCTTTGATTCAGTGATGATGGTGTCCACGTCTGTTTGAGTGATGGCTAATACAATAGCCGTTTCGTCCGTTTTTATGGTGCTGGTCCACGGGTGTGTCGCGCTTGTGATGTATCTTCTTCCCGTGGCAAGTACGGCAATTATTGCTTGCGCAAATTGCAGTGTCAGCGTATACCATGCCTGTGTATACCGTGCCTTCACGCTTTCTGTATTTCTAGTTTAGCTACTGTGATCTTCGTTCTCTTCGGTCTGCATGGTGGGTTGGATAATTATTGCGTATTACTGAGGCAGACATTTTATTTTGGTTTGGTGGTTTTACGGAACATCTTCAAGCCGACGATTGCTTCAAACATCCGTTGAGTACACTCGCAGACGCGCGAGGAGGTTTCGTCCTGCAGCCGTGGTGCAACGCTAAAGGCGACAATTGTCTTACTTAGTAGCGCACGAGATGACCGCTGTATTTTACAGCGAAGTTGTTCTAGTTTAGGCGCTAACAAAATTGTGTGCGTTGAATGAGTTAACGAAAAAAGGCGCGTTGGCGACATTACACATTGCAGAAAGCCAACGTTCCGGTAAATACTCTGAAGCTATCAAGCTAGTGTAGGTGTGTTGAACAAACATTCATACTGAAGTTGGCCGCTAGCGCAACTCTGTCATTACGGCGACTTTAATTTACTGGTCATAACTAGTTCTACGTGAAGTTGTCAAGGTTACAAAATTGCTGCTGCCAATTCATGGCCGAATACGAGGGAGTATGGTTGCAGAAAACAGGTGTAAGTCTTGTTTTATCGAAGCTATCCCCAAAGGCATTATACGACAATTACTACTAAGATAACTATATTATGCTGAGTTCTATCTTTTTTTCGTATTTACGTAGGTCACAATGAGTTGTAATGATGGTCTTATTCCGTTGTGTAGTGAAGACATGGTCTTCTACCTGAGTGAAACGGGTAGTCCCAGTTTGTCCGCAAAAGTAAAACTGTGGGCAGTCCAAATTTCCTTAACCTATTTAGTTACGAAGTATGCTCACTCCAAAAGCATAATCAACGTGTGTGTTCCGTGCACATCTTGAACTGCGTCCGGAGGAGGTCAGTAAGAGCAATATAGTTGCGAAATTTAGGGTGGAGCGGCGAACATAACAGCACAGGCGGGCGAAAATTCTGACCACATCCTTGGATTAGAGGGACTGAAGAGCTTTTTCATGTGTCCAATTTTGGGATTGTATGACCAACCTCCCGTTGTAGCAACTGGGTTGCCGCGAATTCTGAATCGGTGGTGTATTGAGCAGCATTTCAAGCACTCGAGGTTGAGGCCCTACCTCCGGGGACAAATTTTTGAGAGGAAATTAATATGGCAGTCGAATGTGGGCGGAGGAGAAACAGTATCTTCCAAATACTGAATGTAAACGAACGACTTTAAGTCACGGGAAAATAAGTAAATCATTATCTAGAATGTCTCTCCCGCATTGAGAGGCCGAAAAATATTCAAGCGTGCAAACCGGTCTTTCCTCGGTCCATTTTGTCCACAGGAGTTTCGCAGAAGCCCATGCGAAGGTCTCCTGGGGAAAAATACTTGGCACCATGCACGTAAACACGGGTGTCGCTAATCTTTGCGAGAAGGCATACGTCTGTCTTCGTTACCCGGTCATCGACACAAAAAATCCAGGGGCAATATTAAAGCAAACCTTTCTAGTTTTACCACCCAACGGTTCTTTCGTGTCTTGCGGGCCAGAGAAGGGGGGGCGGAGGGTTTAACTCACGAAGCACACTACAGATGGCGGAGCGAATATTTATCCATCTTTCCCCACGCTGAAGTACCTGCTCGCCGGCGGCGCAGTCGGCGGTGCAGCTTCGTCGTCTGCTTTAGTGACGGTTGTTTCGGCCCTGTATTGGTGCAGCTTCGTGTCCATTGCGTGTTGCCTTCTCACGGCTGTTCGACAGCGCCTCCAGGGTAACCCGCACCCGAAGGAATTAAGTGGTCGTACGATAGACATACGTTAAGGATTGGTTTGCAGGGCGGAAAAACAAAATGTGCAAACCACATGCAGATCTTTTGCGCTCTGCTTGCCACGAATGGGACTCCATTTTCTAAATTGGTGATTACCAATTTCGTTATGTTTTAACAGCTATTACAAAAGGCGAAAATAATAACTGGTTCTGATAAATAGCGATTATAAAAGTTCCCTCAGCTTTCTCGCAATTCCAGAACTTGCTAAACTACCTAGAATTAATCGGTATAAATGGGAATCACTCAGCTCTCATGCCAGATTGTTTCGCTGTCTGCGCTTTTGCCGCGCGGTGGTCTAGCCCCAAGCTAACACATCAGGATGGCTAGGTTCCGCTGTCTCACCCTTCGAAAGAGGTTCCTCTCCGTGTTCTTTCTGCCGGCTTACGGCCCAGGTAGAGCGGCGGCGTCTGCCGCTCTAGCCCGGCCGTGGCTGACGCTGCTGCTGCGGTCGGTACTCCTCCCTGCGAATTACAGGTAACGGCGGACAGAATCTCTGGCTTCACTCTTCGTAGAGCCAGATGTGTGAATTGAAGTGACGTCGCATGGGTTTTTGCGGGCGTCGTTTAAAGATTTGCTTTACAACCCACCTACACAACCTGGATTGGAGCCAATTTTTTCTGTATTATTACAAGGAATGTTCATACACCACATCTTGTATACTTTTTGCTGTATGGCAAGCCGTTCACTAAGCGACACAACGTATGCCTGTTCAAGCACGCAATATTCATTGCCGATGTTTAGACGCTGCTTGACAGAGTAAGCGGGACCCAAGGCGTGGTTTTTCAGGTTACATCGTCTCTCTAAAACTCCAAAACCCCATATATCTCTCGAGCTTAAACTGAAGAAAGTTTCGCGGCCACCACTTTTACAAGCGCATTGTCTGGCAGAGATCTGTAGAGCCAGCATGCGACACACACTAATAAATCACTGCTGCAGAAAAACAGATAGGATTGGCTTGGAGACGTGACGAAGTGTGGCAGAAATTTAGAGTTGCCAGAAACTGGCATTTTTAAACGCGGCCTGCGACGGCTGCTCCAAAGATAGACGTTGTGTAGCCCCTCTATCCTAGATGTTACGTAGCCGGCATGCTCGCTTATTTACAAGTGTTGTGCATAAGCTTATCTACTTAGAGGGCCGTAACGGGGAATCGTAGCTTGGGTGTCCACGTAGTTTGCGCGATAGGTGGCAGGGGCGCACCTTCTTTATCGGCTGCTCCATTTTGGGATCTCTTCCTGTCCATTTGTTTCCACGGGGTAGACAGCGCCATAGACGCTGTGCGATCTTCATTTTTGTAATGAAAAGTCTCCCGTTGCAACCATTTTAGTATTCAGTGTGTTTCATCAACCTCGTGCGATTCACTCTGCTCGCTACAAGGGTGCATCGTAGCTGACGGATTTGAAAAGCGTTGTGAACATAACTTTACTAAACCATCACATCTGCGAAGCACACTGAACAAAATATTTTTAAAGGGGTCCTGAAATACCTCCCGCCGATGCATGGATATACCCGTAACCAAATAAAGCAATGTATTAGCAATCTCTTCCCGCAAGAATTTTGTTAAAGCGATGAGTATTAGCTGAGAAATCGTAAATCAAAAACCGCGCATTATCGTCGCGCCGCGTTTCCTCCTCCTTTCAACTTACTCTCCGCTGTTGACGGCGCGTCAGCCTTCCCTCCCGTGATGCTGCGCTCCTCGGCGGTGACGTACTTCCGCTATTGCGCTGCTCATACTGCCGTCTGCTACGGGCAAGCTTTGTTGACACCGTGAATCCCACACTCCGCTCAAGGCTGGAAAAGCGAACGAAAAACCTGGCCGCATGAGTGCGGTGGCCTGGCCTTGCCCTTTCGCGGTGTACGTTGCTGCAGTATCGGCGGCACGCGACTTTTTATCGGCGGCGAACTCGCAGCCGCACGGGGGGGATCGTGCGCTCGTTCTCTTTGATGCACCGCGCACTGTTTATCCAAAAAGTGCCGTATCAGATGTGGGCCCGCTGGTGCCGGCTCTTATTTTACGGCGGTGGTAATTTCTGCTGGCGGCATGTGAAAAAGACATGTTAAACCGATACAGAACCCGTGCACAAAACGCTTCAATCATGTGGCCAGTTCCGCTTGGGGCGACGCGTGGTGGAGAGCGGCAACGTTGGCAAAACATGCTCCGCCGCCGCTATGAGCTTTCTAGCGCTGGAGCGAGCGCCATTTCTTTGACAATCTCAAACATCGGTTGCCTTGGTAACAAGGCACAAACCACTCTAGAGGTCAGTTACGGTTCCGTGATCCCGGTTAAGTTCGGGGCCCCTACTCGGAGCATGTTGGCACTGCAGGCGTACCACTCACTCCCATTGGGAAGTGCGAGATGCGTTTGGCATTACAGGAGGCGATGGTGTGTGTGTTGTGGACGGCTTTGCAGGCCTTTCTTTCGCGATGAAATGCGACGTTGTGCTTCTGCGGGTGGATAGTGCTTCCCATGGTCTGGATTATCTTTCTCGGGCGACGTGTGACTCAACCTCGCATGGTGTATGTGCAGTGTGCATGGCTAAAAGCCATCGGCTTGTGCGCCAGAGTTAAGTGACTTGCTGTTCGTCCCCGCAAAGCGCGCGCGAGGTGAGTACCGAATTTACGACGGGCAGGAGGCAACCCATCGTCGATCAATCGCGGTTCAGACTTGCAACGCATGTTGTGACGTTGTGTTCGTTCGAAACGCATCTCTGAATTGTTTTGAAGTTTAATAAAATGTGTGCGTCAAACCCGGGCATTCGGCTCAGGGCGTTCTCTGCGACTGCACGAAAGAAGTGCCACGGGGATTCAACGCTTTCTTTATGGAACGTACTCAGGTAAGAGAATATCCATGCCGTTTTATGGCCGTGTTGCATTCAATACAAACGGTTAAGCGTTTGTTTATTGTTTCGTTTGTCGTAAAATGTCCAAGCACTCCGGCACTACGCTGGCAGAGCAGCCGGCGAGCCGACGGTGAGCAGACGACTCATTTCTTTGCCGGAAGTGCGTGAGAAAGTCGCCCAATAGCAGGATGTCTAGCTCATGACGAACATCTGGGAATCGATGACGTAGACATGTGAAGATGGCGGCGTCCAAAAACACGAAGGGAAGGGTGAGAAAAAAGTGACAAACTTTGCAACAAAAGTGTGAGCTTTCCGCTGCGCGTAAAAGAGTAATACTTGGCTCAGATGACGTTGACGACCCAATCTAACGATTGCGCTGGTTCGTTTAGTGTGCTCAAAACGCCTTTCAGGGCCCCTTTAAAATAAATAAGTCCTTTAAATTATTCATACTTACAGCAAACGGGCACTGGCACGCTGGCTACACTAACAAAGGTATGTGCACACTTTCGCAAGGATATCCCGATAGTTGTCCGGCGTAATTTTGAATGTTTTTGCAAACATTTTCTTCAAAACAAGGCAGCAATATTTCGAAAATAATTTGTGTAAGGAAGGTAGATTAGCTTGATCTGGTAAGTTTATTAAGACTCTGTGTATAATCCTTTTTGCCTTTCAAAGGTTTTTGGAATTTATCTAAACTTAGAGCTTGAGATGTCAAAGTTAAGATAACAAAAAAAGAAAAGTTGTGTATTCTTCGTAGATGACACTGTTCAGTATTAAATTGGGGAAAAATTTATACGCATGGCCATTGTTTGCAATCTTGTAACAGAAAAATACTCTCTGGGTGCCCTAAACAGGCAATGTAGCTTAAGTTTATTTCACCTTGATCGTATATGTCCGTTGACGGAAATACTTCAAGCTCTGGGCATATTACTGTGCTAAAACCCCAATATCCCGATTGCTGCTGTTAAATATCTATGAGTCTTATATATTTCGCTAAGTCAAAGTGTAACTCGCCCCTAAGGAAAATTTCAACATGCTAGCCTAAGCTTGTAGTAAATAAAACAGCATGCGTGTTTCTCCACAATAAGATTTTGTGGTATATACCTTTGCCAGCGTGAGTCGGTGTGTTTTGTTCTTTCGAATTGTAGTGCGTCCGTGATGAGCTTCTAAGGACTGCTTCAACAGACACCATAAAGGCGATCTTTTGTGACTCTGTTGCTGCTGAAGCCGTCCGTCAACTGATACCGGAGGGCTTTGTAATCATCGCAATATTGTTTCCAAAGCTTTGTAAGTAATAGCACAATATTTTTTTTATTTTTTCGCCAAGTCCCATGTCAACCTCCCCAACTCTAAAAACAATGCATCTGGAGCTGCTAATATCCGAATTGCGCTTACGTATCATTCATTTGCTGGGCTGTTTACATTGAGAAGTGCTAAACGGAAACTGAAAAGCTGAAAAGCGTGCACGCAACGAAAATAGAGACACATAGCTTTTAAAAACTAAGTGTAGAGCCCAATTTTTCCAGCACCAGAGCTTCGAAAAAACAGGTGGGGATGACTCGGGTGAATTTAGGAGATTGTAGCAGCAGCGAGTACTACAAACAAAACTTCAAGTGAAGCTTCAATAAGAGCGGATTAAAGAAGACATAACAAAAATACTGCACAGAGGAAGCTGAAACAAAATATGAAGTAAATATGAAAAACAAAATGTGAAGCAAATAGGAAAACTATAGTAAAGAATGACAGCCTTACCATACAAAAGTATCAGAACGGCAACGCGACCGAGCATACATAGAACGCCATTTGCATACGTTTATGACCAAAAAGAAGCTTGTTAAGCCCAAAGAACTCCAGGAAGTTAGAAAATTACTCCCTAAACGTGAAACACAACAGTTCCCCACGGATCTGAGGACGTGCCACAGTTCAAGGGTGCCTTAAAGTTGTAGACGAGACATGGAGCTAGCTGCGGTAGCTCGTAAAGCTGCGAAAGAAATATCGATAGGCAGCAAGTACTCTGGCCTGCGCTGAGCTTCTACACCCTGTTTTAAAATTTAGACTTCTGGTGTACGCCCCTTAACGGTATTGACAGTGCAGTAGGCATTCTTCGAGTCGACTCCTTTAAACCACGCAAAACTGCGAAGGAAAGTTTGACATCCATCTGAATGCAGCCATACGGCTACAAAGGAAAGCTAAACAGCTTCTCGTTGATGAACACGCAACAAAATGAATTTAAAATTAGCTATAATGGCATGAATAAGTGCATATCTGCTGTAAGGGTTCAGTCAACCGGTTATTTCACAGTTTTTTTACATACAGAGACGAATACATTACTGTAATCTCCAGGGAAAGAAAGCGTGTTGGTGTTCTATACAAGATGATACGCGCAAGCGGCTGTACCGGGTGTCATATTGCCTGGTGTCCTTGGCTCACGTGGCCCCCATTGAAGGACAGTATTATGTCCCATGCGGCCGCTGTATCGTATTGATGAACTTAGCACTGATGCTTGTTAGAGAGTTTTTGAAGAGCTTGTAACAACCCCACGCATGTGAAAAGATAATCCCCGTCATGCATAATAGCCCGAATAAAATGAACCACATAACTGGAGACCGCCTGACCGAAGTGGTACAAGATGTTAAGTGGATGACGTTTACTTTGAGCATTGCCCTGCGGAGGAAATACACACTACAATAGCAAGGGAGTCCGCGGTATCTAACCATACGCGAAACGCATGCGTTGTCTCAATAGGCGGTAAAAAGGTATTAGCGAGTGAAAACTTCAGCTCAAATACGGGTATCAACGATGGGTTGCTGAACTGCGATGATTTTGCGAATTTATGAGGAACTTTGGTTATCATACACCCCTTGCCATTAACCACTGTGTCAAAGTTCACTAAAAGGGCGGACAGGGTATGGCGGAAGCAAGTTCGGTACATATATGAAGGTGGCTGGCAAATCATGCTTCTAACTGCGGGATAAATAGAGCAGAGATGGTAGGAGCCACTCGTGATGTTGGCTCATTGTGGAAAAAAAGCAGCAAAATTTCCATGGAGTCCCAACATGTAGAAGCACCTTTGGCGAACCCTAGGCACACACGCAGAGCTCTTGCGAATGCGCGAACATGTATGTCTTCCTTTGTCTGCGTGCATTTCTATTGGGGAAACCATTCATCAACGATTTTGGCAAGTTGTCATCTGTGAACGCTCTAAAGAGTACAAACACCGAAATGAACTTACCTGCGGTCTTCCAAAGGAAGCGGAACCAGGAGTAGGACATTGTTCTCCAATGCGGTTAAACTGCGCTTTCTCCATCTCCGCTACTAGTTCCCCTCCTCCTCCACGAGACGTGAGATTCAGTTTCTATGTGGTTAGAAGGCCTCCATTTCCTGCATGCACCCTGGCACCACCTACGGGCTTGCTTTCAAACTCTTGTATTGTGTTCAACAACTGTTATAGACTCGCCGGTTTTGGCGCGAACAATTTGGGTTTGCGGCCGAGCAGTGCCTAGAGTGGGGCAAGTTCCGTAATTTGTCACTAAAAAATTTTGTTTTGGCTGAGTTCTGCGCGTTCGTTTCGTTAATAAGGGTGCACTAGAACCATTTAAATCGGGGTAGGGGTGAGGTGCGTCTTACCAACACGTTTAGTTTACTTTATGCATCGCAACGGAGGTGCATTGTAGCTATACGGGAAGCTATACGGGAATTGTAGCTATACGGGAATTGTAGCTATACGGGAATTGTAGCTATACGGGAACGGTTTTCTCCTACGAGAAAACCGTTCCATGGCTCCAACTAATTTCACATATCGGCGTAATCACCTCTGAAACGCAGCCAACCACACAGTGCACACCAATGGTCGTAGTGCTGAAGATACCGGGGGCGTTCAGCGTTTCTGTAGACTGCTCGGATACGTAGGGAAACGTATGAAAAAGGATAGGACAATCACAAAGAACAATGTGCGCTCTGTGGTGCTTTCGTTCTGTTTGGCCCATTTTTTTCTCACATTTACTCCCGCCTTGAATGCTCCCTTCGGTCGTTTCTGCTCCAAACTACCATCCGGCATCAGTTCTGCCTCAGAACAATCCCAAGGACGCATTGGAGGCTAGCGTGAACTGATGGGCTAGTAGGTAATATGACGTTCTTCACGCACCAAACAAAATAACATCACTTGCCATCGAAAGAAACGCACGATGAAAGAATTTTACTGCTTTCGGACCGTAACGAAGATGGCCTTGTTGTGACTGCGGCGCACTCCTTTTCGCTGGGTAACAACCGAGCACACGTTCCTCGCGGGCGCTAAATCAACACGGGTTCTGTTTCGTGGTAGTGACAGGAAATTATAATTTGGCATGTTGATAAATTCTCTTTCTTGCACCCATGTCTCCGTTGTCGCTATTGTATTGCATTAAAACGTAAGACAGGATACTAGCGTTACGTTACTAAATAATCGAAATTTTTATTGAGCCTTCTAGCATTATAATGATCAAGGTTTAAAGGGATACAGCAAGTGTCCGCCATAGCTGCTGTCGGTTAGCTGTTAACGCCACATAGGTGTTCACACTAGCGCAATCGGCCCGAGTGGCGATGCGTACGCCAGAGTTTTCCTTCATCTTAGCAAGTATCTTTGATTCAGCTGCCCATACGAAGTTCCATTTTTTATTTCTTTTTTTTTTTTGCAAAGACCATGCCGAGCAGAGCGTTGTGTGTTGGACACAGGTGCTCGTTGACGTATACCGGACATGTTTCGGAAACGAAATATCGCTTTTCCTCGGTCTTTTCTTCCTAGCGGCCTTCAGTAGCTTATCTCTCACTGACCATGGCACAAATCTAACAGCTAGGTTATTCTTCGTGGGCTCTTTCATGGGCACACGGTGAAGTTAGTCTATATCCGACGGTCCGTCCTTTGTATCATCTTTATCACCTATTCCCTGGACGATTTCTGCTAGCTATTCCTTTGGCTCCTTTATAATTCCCTTTATCTCAATGCTGTGCTTCCTAGTAAATTGCTTTAGTTGCGTCATTTCTCTCTCCATGTCCATGACGCGTTGGTCATCTTCTTCCTTTTCTGCATTGAGCGCGGCGTGCTATTTTTTCAGCGAATCAAGTTCCTGTTTTGATTTCCGTAGTTCCTCAAAAGTCCTGTTCATGTTGTCCATACCCCGCACTAGGTTTTCAAGTTCTTTTTTAACAGAAGCGTTCTTGTCTTTCATTTCCGTCCTTAAAGCCGCATCTACGTCGGTAACAAATTTCAACGGCTCTTTTATCGACGAGGGTGCTTCCTCCCCCACTACAACAATGAGCAATCCAAACTTGTCTTGTTAATGCATAAAACGGGCTTCACAAGCCTGCAAGTGCCCACCAGTGTAATTAGCGCTCTCCGAAGCGGTACTTCGTAGCTTGAATCCGGCTCCCGGAATCGGCAGTTCATTTTAAGTGCAGAGCATTTTGGGGGGTCGCCTTGTCGTCGTAGCTTGCCCCACTGCGTAACATCGTCACGCCGTCCAACACAAGCTTCGAAAACAAGCAGCTTATATAGTCATAACAACCGCTGGAAACTCGCGAGCCACTTCTGCTTGTCTCACATCTCCCCGTTGTTAAGCGCAAAGAAAACTACAGGCCCAACTGAGGCAACATACGTGCAATATAGGGGCAGCTCACGCGTTCATGTAGTTAGGAACGCTCGTTGGTGTGGTTTTTACAATCAGACCGGTGCCCACCTCTCAATATCGGCACGTGTGTATTGTGGTGGCGTTCTTCTCCCAGGCCACTATTCCTGAGGCCGTGCGTCTGCAAAAGCGTAGCAGTGTAATTTGATCTGTCCGCAGCGGTGCTTCCTATCTTGTATCTTGGATCGCTCGTTGTAGTTGCCTGTAGATTATAGTGGCTGTGGTCTGAGGACTGACAACTATATATCAGTCATCAGCAATGGTACCTTTTTTTATGTTATTCAAAGCTGCCTCCACATTATTCTACAAAGGTGCTGTGGGGTGTAAAAGGTAGGAATGCTCTTCCAATGACAGGTATTAGCACGTGGCAACCAAACCTTTCCAACATTTCCGAAAGAACTCGCACATTAAGGTTCGAATTGACATTTTGAATTGGATAGTCGAGTTTCTGTCGTCACCTTACGGACGTAAAATACTATGAGAACGCCCTTCCCACCCAGCTGCTTCGCCACGCAATGACGACTGTTCAATACTCTGTGCAACGATACTCGCCTGGTTAAGGGGCGAATTACAGTCGCGAAAAATGGTAAGTGCATGGACCTAAGCGTGTGCTGAACAGCTATAAACTCACAGAAAAATACGTGGAATAGAAAAAGGCGAAAGTCTGCACTCGTCGCGCCAAGAACGAAACGACAAAGACCACAAGTTACTACTTCTTAGTGCCTGAATGTGGGCTAGTTAGTTGTAGATTAGATTGAAACAGGGTTGTAGATTGAAACAGGGTAAAACAGCGCAGTGCAGACAAGAGGACAAGGAAGAGAATACACAAGACTGGTGCTGGTTATAAGACAGAGAATACACAGGACTAGTCCTGCATGTGTTTCGGGTCTATAAGTCGCACCTTTGTATAAGTCGCACCCCCCTCAAAATGACAGTTTTTCCGAAAAAAGACGTGTATAAGTCGCACCGGTGTATAAGACGCACCGGTATATAAGATGCACTTGTTAAATAGGTAAACTCATAGTGAATCAGATCGTTAGAAAGTGCGGCAAAAGTACATGGTTGCGGCATGAGAGTACATGAGAAACGCCGTAGCGGTGGGCTTCGGTATCATTTACACCATAGAGCCGTGTCTCAAAGTGCGCTGCCCACGCGCGGCCGCCGCGAACTGGATTTATTCCATACATAAGTCGCACCGGTGGATAAGATGCACCAACGAAAATTTCAGAAAAAAACTGCGACTTATACACCGGAAAATACGGTATTCTCTTTCTTGTCGTCCTGTCCTTACTGCGCTGTTTTACGAGGTTTCATAAAAACTTCCTTTTTTTACTGCATCCAGCTTTCGGAGAGTTATAAATGAACAAGGTTTTTAACATAACACTTTCATACTGACGAAACCATTTCACACAATAGTTTAGGAAAAATATTACGGTCGGCCAACGTTCGAGCTCGTCCGGAAGATTTTCCGAAAAAGGATGCACTTAAGAATGTTCCCACAATGCATGCTCTTAGAAGTGCGACTCGCCTAGACACAAGCACGAGATTTGGTTGCACAATATTTCAGTATGAAAAAATATAGTGAGGACCATTCTGGTTGTTCCAAGCTGCCCTCAATGTTGCGCCTGCTAACTTACGCGTGCCAAAAGTAGCGTGCTTATACCCAAAGCAAATTGTTTGCTTTCCTTTTTTCCCCTCCAGGTGACTAAACAACTCGAACCAAGTATGGACCGATCATGTCTTTGGAACAAACACTGACTTCGTGTTGAAGTACCTATTTGAAAACACTCCAATATTTCCATCAAGCTTGTGTACGCATGTTTCCTCTTATTGCTTTTAAATTGAAATAAAGTGAACTACGGTGAACAAAATCAATTTATTTTCAGTATACTGCAAAAATCTGCTCAGAAAATAATTTGGAGAAGATATGTCAAGACATGTCAATGTTATAAATTCAAAACGCTAACTTTTCGAAATAACTAGTCCTTTCCTGTTGCTCCAAATATGTTGGAGATTCGTACATTGGACCTGTAGCTCGTGATACCAAATTCAAACTCTGACATGCCCCAGTCAGCGAGATCTTCAGTCTCCGTTGTGGTTGTCCGCGTTCGCGATTAAGCAACTCCTCCTTGATTGCTCGGTCCCACGACGCGGATTGGCTTCTTACCAGAACATCAGCTTCAGAAGTTAAAATGAAGGTTTCCTGAGAAGCAGTTCACGGCAGATTTATTCTCATTGTAAAGGGATTTAGTACATGTGGCGGGCTTATCTTTCCTGCTGACAGCGATGTTAGCAGAAACAAAATTCACGCTTTCTACGTCCGCCTCTATGCTCCCGAGGAGCGGCTAGTATTTATGGCACCCATAGCGAAGACAGGTTTTAATTTTTTCGATGAAGTCGCAAAAGCGCAAAACATAATAGTAGGAAGCTCGATAACCGTCACTCCCTCAAGCGATATTAGCATTGAACTGAATGTGCGATAAAAAATATTCGACCTTTGTTCGTGTTGTTGAGAACGAACATATTTAGAAAATGGCCGAAATGCACTACACGCAAACGGCCTGTCTGCACAAATAAGCTATTTTTTCTCAACTCTCATTATTGCTCCGAAAGGCGCGGCCTTGCGGTTTGGGAACTTTGTATGAGTAAGCAGGATGGCGCAAGGTAAAGAGATAAGTATAAGAAAGCAGGCTTTCACAAGCTGTTCTTTTTTATTCGGATGTAGTTTATGACCCTCGGGACATCGCATATTCATGTATATATATATATATATATATATATATATATATATATATATATATATATATATATATATATATATATATATATATATATATATATATATATATATATATATATATATATATATATATATATATATATATATATATATATATATATTATACAGAAAGATAGGTCGGCAGTCTACAACGCAAAAGGAGGCATAGGGGTGTTGTTAGGCTCTTTTTTTACTATGGTTAATGAACTTAATATTTTTCAAATATAAGAAAGAAACAGAGAACGAAAGAAAGAAAGAAAAACACGCGCCCAGAGTGGGGACGGTCCCTATTCTGGGCGCGTGTTTTTCTTCCTTTCTTTCACTCTTTCTTTCTTTCTTTCTTTCTTTCTTTCTTTCTTTCTTTCTTCCTTGTAATTCAAAAATATCAACTTGAGTAACCGTAGTAAAAAAGAGCCTAACAACTCCCCTATCCCTCGTTTGGCGTTGTAGACTGCCGACCTATCTTTCTGTATTTCCTAAACGAGCCCCTCATTTTCCTAACTATATATATATAAAGGAAATCGTCCAGGGAAATCATTCCCATGCGGCCGTTCCTCACAAGAACGTCTGGAACAGCTGGTGCTTGGAGAGCCGGCGTCTCCAGCTGTGGTGGAGCATCAGCACTAGCAGCGTCAACAGGAGTCGAATACGTTCCTGTCTGTACCAGGCGCAACATTCACTGGGCCACTTCGCCACGGCCCCATCCTCAAAACAGACGTGGGCTGACAAATGAGCGGCGACCATAACTCTGGAGGCACTCACGGTGCACCTTTGCGGACGTTACGCGTGTTGTCACCTGCTCAAGTGATGGAGCCTGCCGGGATCCTCTGTCGGTGTACAATTTTCGTTCGAGTTGTTATAGAAGCAACGATACATGCAAGTTTGGCCTCAGGATTTCCAGCAATGCCTTCAAAATTCCAGCCGTCAACAGCTCACAAGGTGGCCGTCCGATTATTGTGCGGAGTGGTTCTGTATTGAAACAAAAACCTGGCGATTTGAGCATAGAAATTCCCAGAACCAAGCTCCTGGAGTTTGTTCTTCACGGTTTGGACAACCCGCTTTGCTGCACCATTTATGCAAGGCTGAGTGATGTGGTAGCACAAGAGCACGGTGGATCCCGTTTCATGTTAAGAACACCAGGTACTGTGCCGTATGAAGGCAGGACCATTGTCAGAAACGATCAACACTGGGGGGCGATGTTAAACAAATGTACTACTCAGGGCAGAAATTGTCGCTTCTGCAGATGTCGAGGAGACTAGGAAATCTTCTATCCACTTTGAAGAAGCAACCACTAAGCCCAAGAAGGTGTGTACCAGAAATCGTCCTCCCAGGTCAATGAGTAGCCTTGACCAGGGCCGCCGTGGAAAAAGTCACGGCGGGTGCTGGACTGCTGGTGTAGCTCGGTGCTTGGTCTAGCACGTATTTCAGCTATTTACATTGTTGGCAATGTAATTGTCAATGACTAGGAACCAGACACGGCTCCTGGCAATCATCTTGGTCTTCTCAATACCAGGGTGGCTGGTATGAAGAATGGCAAGTACTTCGCACTGCAGCGATTTTGGAATCACGAATTTCGAAACCTATAGTGGGCAAGCTTCATTGAGACTGGCTTCTGCGCTTCTGGTGGTGAAGGGGTTCCACTCTGCGTCTGCATTGGAAGCTTTCTCCTTTCAGACCGCAAACATCAACGTGACCCAGTACTGGCTTATTCTTTGTGGCTCGGGTCACAACAGCAGGTGCAGGAAGTCGTGGATTGCCCTCCTCCAACATGAAGATCTCAGCAGGAGGAAAATATTCTGTTCTATCATTGGGCAGTGGCAGTTTACTAAGGGCATCGGGGTGGCCGAGCTTTTTGCCAGGCTTGTATACAAGTTGGTACTTGTAAGTAGAAAGCTGCAGAGCCCACCGAACCACGCAATGCAAAGCTTGCACCAAAACAGGCTTGTTGTCGCCCAGGACTACAAAAAGTGGCGTGTAGTCCGTGTGCGCTTGAAATGGTATGCCCATAAGTACTGGTTGTAAACGAGCCACACCAAACTGCAAAGCCAGTGCATTCTTGTAGAGTTGACTGTAGAGTTCTTCTGCCTTTGACAGGCTCCTTAAAGCAAAAGTAATAGGTTGCTCACGTCCCTCAGCGTACGTGTGCGCCAGGACGGCACCTATAGCCTAAGGCGACGCGAACAAGCCCAAATAGACTGGCCTGTGAGAGTTGAAATTCACGAGGACTGGAGTTGAAGTAACCAGATGCTTGCCGGCTGTGAATGCACCTTGGGGGTCCTGCCTTCACTCCCACTTCTTCCGTCACAGAGAAGCAAGTACAGCGGGCGGAGCAGCGACGAAATATTTGAAAGAAAGCGCCTGTAGAAGTTGAGAAGTCCTGTGAAAGTCTGAAGTTCCTTGACGTCTTGTGGCATAGGAGCATGCAGAATGGCTATGACCTTGTCATCATTAGGAGAATGGTTTTCTTTCCTGATGATGTCCCCCAGATACTGCACCTGTGTGACAAGGGAATGGCCTTTGTCAAGTTTCAGCTTGAGGTCACAGTCTTGAAGCTTTCCAACGACGGCTCGCAGGTTGCAAAGGTTATCAGCATCAAGTACACTGGTTACAAGAATGTCGTCAAAATAAATTGCTACAGGAAGCACTTTTCTGAGCAAATTTTCATCTCGCGCTGAACTATGGCAGGAGCACATGAGACACCGAAAGGCAACCGGTTGTACCGAAACAACCACATGTGTTTCGAAATGGTGACGTACTCCCTAGAGGTCTGTCAAGGACACCTAGCTGGTATGGGTCACGCAAGTACAATTTGGTGAATTTTTCACCTCCGGCAAGCATCTGTCACAGATCCTCGATACTTGGGATGGTGTACTGCACCACTGTTGGCCCAGGGTTTATGGTGACACAAAAGCCTCCACACATTCTGATGCGTCCGTCATTCTTGGCCACAGGAACAGTAGATGAAGCCCACTTTGCTGTCTTGACTGGAAAAAGAATGACACTGTATGAAGTCTATGGATTTCTTGAGTCGCCGTGCTAGAGCGTCTGACGGAATATGCATTTAAGCTTTAGTGCCCTTGAATGTACACAGGCGTTCATGAAACACTTCGGTAGTGTCTTAGACCAAGTGCTTGATGTCAGACAGTGCGTGGATGTTCACCTGAACCTTAGAGGCATCGATTCCCAGCTTGTGCATCCAGTTGCGCACTAGGAAAGTGGCTGATCCGTCCCGGTAAGGAAAATTTGTAGTGAAGTCTATGCGCCTCGACACTTCAAACGGACATCAGCTTTACCTTGACCCTTCTTCAGTTTCCCGGAATAGCTTCGCAGAAGCCCTCTTGAAGGCTGCAGAGGAATCGAACTCAGAAGCTGCTGAAGACGTGACTTCGCCATGAACAAAACATTTGTCCCCCCGTGTTCCCCTCCATGCGGACTGGCTTGCCGTAAATGCCAAGAGTGACTGTGAAAAGGCGGTGGCGGCGCCGCGTCGTGCACTTTCCACATGCCGAATACTTCACAATAAGAAGCTGTATCGCCGTTTTCGTGGCGCCTAATGTTCACACAAACGATGGTTGCTCGACGACGGCGGACTGCGCGCCGAGAACGGACGTGGCTTTGGAGGTCTGTTGCAGTGGGCTTGGCTGCTCCTTCGTTTAGACTTAAAAACGTTGGCCACGTGTTCTCGCTTCCGGCAGCAGGTGCAAACAGTTTTCACATGCATGCATTTGGTTGCAAGGTGCCCCGCTCCGCAGGTGACGACTGAGGGAGGGACACCTTTGCGTGAGACGCCCTCGCCATTGGTGGTTTGACACCTTGTAGCAGGTGACACCCCCCCCTCCCCGATGACGAGACAGGGTGAGTAGAGATCACGCTATCGGTGTTTGCTTGCGTTATCTCCACTGCGTTGTTTGGTTTCTTCCTTCGCTGGCGCAGTCTCGACGGCGTCATCAAAAGTAAGATCTGCTTTTTACAGCAGCCTTGTTTGTATCTCCGCGTTGTTGATGCCGCACACAATACGGTCGCGGAGCATGTTTCTGAGTTTAGCACGGAAGTTGGAGTGCTTGGAGAGGCTTTTTAGAGATGCGATGAGTTTGCTGACAGATTCTCCTTCCGCGAGAACGCGCTAGTTGAAACGGAAACGTTGCACGAGGGCAGACGGCTTCGAGCAGAGCTCATTTCCAAGAACATGAATAATTTTGGGCCAGCGTCTTGTCACTGGGCTTTCTTGGCTTGGCCAAGTTGCGGAGGAACACCTACGTTTTTGGCCGCAGCAGCTAAAGAATACTGCTGTTCGCTTGTCTGGGGCGACATCATCCGTCAACTGCAAGTGAGAGCAACGTGGACTCCCGTGTGGGCCGTACACGCGAGCCCGGAGCTCTACGAAACCGATGTGTGTGCGGTGTGCGGGGCCGCGAGGGCCACGCTAGCCCACATGATGTGGAACTGCGACGTGAACCCTGACTCATCCGAGGCGCTCCCGCCTCACTTCGCCCGTGCGGTGGGCGAAAGAGATCTGGACTCTCAACGGTCCGCCGCGCAGTTTGCGCTGTGGGCGGTCCAACGCCAGCAAGCGCGGGTAGTTGCCCCCTCCTAAGAGGGGGATAGCTCCTGTAGCCGAAAAGCATGCAAATAAAGATGTTACACCCCCCCCCCCCCCCATTAGTTAGGAGAATGCTTTGTACCGGTCTACTTAACAAGGCCAGTTCTCTTTCCACCCTCGAAGGTCTCCAGGTCACCGATATTTGGCATGGATACACAAGGGTTGGGAGGAACCGCTCACTTGAGTAACTTGAGCACTTCATTCACCTCATCGCTGGTCCTCAAAAGCCGGAATCGCCGGCCGCTAACTTCTGGATTGCTGAGCGGTGTTAGGACAGTCGAGCAAAGTCAGGATGGCTGAGCGCGAGGTTACAGCGTATAGAAGACCATTAGGCATACGAAGAAGGCCAGTAGACCTACGAAGAAAGAAGGAGGAAGCACATACTGTCCGAACTCGATAAGTCGGGATGGCCTGGATTTCATGCTGGCTAACATTGTAACAGTCTGCTTATTGGTGAGTGCTGTCCAAACATGAACTAAGACATGTTTCAAAAGGAACATGTTTAAAAAGGGGGTTCTTCGGGCTGCTCTTCACTTAAGCTTTAGCTCCCGCTTACGTTGAGTCAACACGACTGGCACAGCGGACCATCCTAGAGACTGGAATTTGTGCATAAAACCATCCCTAGTGTCTGATTGTATCCGAGGACGTTACAGTTTACGCAAGCAGAAACGCAAACATTTATTTTCGAGCGTACCACCGCAACGTTTAAAACCTGAGCTTTGCCTAATTGTTGTGGAATCCGACAGCACCTTTTCGAGTCAGCCCTCAAAAGTATTTTTGTGGTAGT
This sequence comes from Haemaphysalis longicornis, assembly GCF_048455015.1. Lineage (NCBI taxonomy): Eukaryota > Metazoa > Arthropoda > Arachnida > Ixodida > Ixodidae > Haemaphysalis > Haemaphysalis longicornis. The sequence continues at coordinate 176,498,446 of NW_027526385.1, read as the reverse complement.
GGGGTTTCGGAGTGGGTCGGGGGTAAAATATGGCAGGAGAAATTCTGGAGAAATTCGGAGAACTGTGTACTAATGCGTGGCGTTCTTATAGTGGTTGTATATAGTGTGCGTTCTTTGGAGCCAAAAAATGACTACGAGTAGCGAAAGTAAGTTTCCTTTTGTAAATGTATTCCATTATAGCGATGAAGTGCCTTTACTTCGCTGATTATTTTTTGTTATTCCGAAGATACAAAGTGTATAGTACAGGGTTGGACTGTTTTCGGTATTTTTATCTTTATTTTAAACGTTCTTTGGGAGACTTTTCTTGTTTGGCCATGCTTCGCAACTTAATAGCGTGGCCGAAAAATAAGCTGTTCGAAATGCTTGTCCTTTAGTTACAGTTTGGAAACTAGATACCGGTGTCTGCGAATATCAAGTGAAAACATATTTTATTCATTGCTTATACATTTACCACGGTTCCACGGTATTTTGGGCAGATGATGGTGCTTTGAAAGGAATACCTACGGCAGGCCTGATGAAAATTTTAACATCCAGATAATATATTTGATTGCCATTTGAATTCCTAAAAAGAGGATGATTTTGTATACGCAATGTGTGAATATTCCATTGATTTCAAAACAAGTAAAAAACAGTTCAAAATTTTCGCACCAACTGGTATCTTTGTAAAGTGGCAATCTGTTTTGGCAACGTTTGATATTTAATAACTATATCCAATCCCTCTCAGTACAGTCTTGGAGAAAGCTTGGCATAAAACTTCTTCGGTTCATTGAACGTCAGATTAGCCCACGCAAGACAAACATCGTGCGTCCTAGAGTTTTCCCGGCAGCTGAACCTGCGGCAGCGAACGGCCAGCCACGTGGACGCCGAATCGAAGGAAAACGTGCCTCATCCACCAGAAGAGCACAGTTCGACCTGACTCTTTTATTTTTGTTTTGCCTAATTTTGTATAAGATTTTTGTTTGATATGCATTTCCTTCGCTGCTTTTTTTTCGTTATACTTTCTGAATCTGAATATGAATCTTTCTTTATTCGACATCAGACCTATTGCAGATGTCCAGAGCACAGACAAAAAGACTCAAAGGACTGGGCTTGACGAGGGTCTGTGCCCCTTCGTCGGATGTTTGTTTAGAGTCGAACAAACAAGGGTGCTTAGCAGCCAGCGGGAGTAGCACAGAACTTATAAATTATTATACAGAACATAAAACGAGAGCAAGGTTTACATCAAAGGAAAAAACAAAAAAAAAGTACAACAAGAATTTTTTTTCCGAATCATAACATAGTGTATGCAATGTGCAGTGTACGTGCGACAAAGACCAAAGAATTGAACAAAGCACTGGCGGTCACAAGGTAACAAAGAATTCACATAACATTTACAAGTGCAAAAATAAAGCAAGGATGCCAGAAACCAGGGTAACACAAACTAAAAAATAAAAAAAGAAGAAACACCCGAGCGTGATGGGCAATGTCCAATCTCTACTATTTCAAAGGCATGCACGATTATTCATTTGTGTGATTATTGTGCAACTGTGTTTAGAAGAGTTGGTAGCGTATACTGTAGCATCTGAAAACCATAGTGCGTGCACGTGGAACTTGCCATTTTTCAGAACGTCTTTTGTTGTAGTGGTTCGTATTTAACGTTAAGTTGGAGAGTTGTTCGTAAGGGTTTCTATGCTGTCTAACTGCTGCCCTGTAGCGTTTTAGTAAAATGGTGTTGTGATACACTGCACTGTTGCAATGTTCAGCTGCTTGAAAAGTGGGCTGGTGTGGGAATCATATGTAGAATTAGTAATCGCGCGTACGGCCTTTTTCTGAAGTAAGAATAGTTTGTTCAAGTTTGATGTAGTGGTAAGTCCCAAAACTAGGTGGCAGTACTGTAAATGCGACAAAAACAGGGAATTATAGATCAGCAACTTAATGTGAGTAGGCAAGACGGAACTGAGCTTTGTAAGAATGCCAGCAACGGGAGACATTTTGCTTGAAACTGAGTTAACATGGTTATACCAACACAAAGTTTCATCAAAAAGTGCTCCCAGGTTTTTGACGGTAGGAACTATTTCAATAGGAGTGCTACCAATTATTAATCTATCATTTATATCAATTATCTTGTTTCTAGCTCTGAAAAGATTGCTTTTCTTTTGTTACGTTAATGGCTAAAGAATTGGCAAGGCTTTAGGTATGAAGTTCACTTAGAACATCATTGGCTCTGGATAATAAATTGAAAGTATTAGCTGCAGTAAAAAATACACTTGTATCATCCGCGTAAATTATGAATTCGGCTGAATCGGTAGCATTGACAAAGTCATTTATATAGAGGTTAAAAAGCAGGGGCCCAAGAATGCTACCTTGGGGTACACCACATTTTATTTGTTGAGTGCAGAATTCCTTATTATAAATAGTAACATACTGTTTTCGATGCTCCAAGTAGCTTGTGATTAAGTCCAAAAATATTTCGCGGAAACCATAAATTTCGAGCTTTTTATTAAGGTGTCATGATTAATGCGATCAAATACCTTAGAAATGTCTATAAAGATGCCAAGTGTGAGTAATTTTCTTTCCATTGCATCCAAAATGAATTCTTTCTGTGTTAGCAATACCAATTCTGCTGATCGACCTTTTCTGAAACCGAATTGACTTGCCGATATGATGTCGTTCTTGTCACAAAAACTGGTCATCCTTTCGTTTATAAGCTTTTCGGAGCATTTTGAGAAGACTGGTATAATTGAAAGGGGTCTGTAGTTAGAAAAATTATTTTTATCTCTGCCTTTGAAAAGGACGCAGACTTTAGCTAGTTGCATGCGCGCGGGGAATATGGCCTGCGTAAGAATTACGTTATACACATGTGCAAGAACCGGAGCGACGATATCAAGAACATATTTAACTGGTACAATTTGCAAGTCATCTGCGCCGGCGCATTTGCTATTGCGCAGAGAAACGAAAGCCAAGTGAATTTCTTGCGCATCTGTTGGCCTTAAAAATGTGCTTTCGTTGTTCCGTGGATGCAGGTAATCTAAGCTGCGCGAACAGGACGTGCTGCTTGTCAGAGATGAATGCCAGACTTATGAATGTAACCACTCCCCTCTGTAATGCCATTGGCCCTGAGGGTATTAGTAATAAATAAATAATAAATAAGTAAATAGGAAGACCTAACGTTCCCACTGATCAAAACTATTTATTTTGCTTTTGAACACAAACTGCTTGCCAAGTCATCGTATCGATGAATAATCTCGAAACTAATCGTGTGTTTCGGGCTTACATAAAGACGTGGGGGCATGTGTTGTAAGCGTTCACTGTGGGCGTTTTTCTGGCAGGTGTGCGGAAACCAACATGTGCTCGCGTTTTTTTCGAGCTGGCTTCAACCAAGTGTATCGATATTAAAAACACGTTTGTTGTACTGTGGCGAAGCCTAATAAACATTTTGGTGACACAATTAGAAAAACAAATTTTACAGGCTTTTCGGCGAAGGAATGTGTTGTAAATTTTGTACTTGTTTTTTCGTCAGCATCACTGAAAGTGTAATGGAATATGCAGAATGTTTTATAATCAGGATATGTTGGCTCATAGGTTGGGAGTGGTAGGGTGTCTATATTTATCATATTCTAGCAATGGCGGCCTGCTATCCTTTTCAATGAGAACCTGACGTGCGCAAGCAGTAACCTCCTCTGGAGGGCCAGGGTCCGAGGGCGGGAAAAGTCGTACAGGCTCGTGGGGTTTCGAAAGGCCAAGGACTTCGCCAGAAAAGGAGAGGGCGCACCCTCGATCAAAACTTTTTCTCTTGCCGACGTAGATCACCTGTTGTAAGGCTCAAGACTCACTATGAAGAAATTCACTGTTTTGAAGTCTTTCGTTGAGAATTGTAAACCCGTAAAATGGGATATTCACGATTTTAGGCGTGAATATTAGAAGCCGCAGAAAGTACTCGGATCAATTCAGGGTAATCACCAGTACACTGAAACATGTTGTAGACATATTTGCATTTGCATATTTGCACACAATAAAATCGCAAAGTTGAGGAATCGGTGTTTACTTTAAGGATTCTTTGTGAGCTTCTAGAGTGAACGTAAACTTCAATGCAGCGGAAGTTGTAGGTTTTGACAAAAGTGTCATTAATCCTAGTATTAACATACCGCCCCGCTACCGAAAATGCAACAAATTTGTTGAAGAGCTCCACTATGCGTGCAAAAGCCAATTTAGCAGTGGCAGCTTATGTACTCATGGTGATATAAATATTGAAAGCGAAGCAATATAAAACGTCACGCTATCTTAACATGCTTGCTGACCACGGTGTTGAGGCGCTTATATCTGAAGCTACCCAAGAAACAGATGCATTGAGCATGCCAATGCCCGCGCAAGCGACCTGTCATCCGTCGCGGCGACTGTCATTACGCCGAAGTTGGCAGGCCGCAATCTTATATGGTACCTCGCAAAAGACACTCCCCCTGCATAATTAAGAACTAATCAACATGCCATATAAATTTTGGACAGTTAGTAATTTGAAAGAACGGTCGCCTCGTTTGAATGGAGTGCTTTTATTATGAATAATAACTGAAACTGGCTACAACTGCGTTATGATAATAACGAAATTGAAAGAAAAATGTAAATTTACTGGATACGTTGGAAAGCGAAAGCCCGAATGTCAATGCTAACATCTAAAATTCTGGCAGAGAATAAAGAAAAGGATTTACTTTCATGGAGATGCCGCCAAGTCCCCAACAAGAACATTGTTCACTCTGAATTTCGCACAGCTAGTAACACAGTAACCGCACTCATGCCTGCGTCAAAGAGGCAGTTCTACGGTAAATAATTAAGCGATTCCCATCATAAATATGCTATAACTCGGTCTGTAGTTATTGAGCTACGAGGAAAGCAAAGGAGTCTTATTATATACATTATAGAATGCAACATTGCTGGCTTATATTTGTTCTTGGCAGATGAGTTCAACCGTGCTTTTGCGTTAGCTATTCTGCTGTTACACCTATCTGTGGAATACTGTGTCATGCATTTTCCGCTTTTCTACTTTCTATAACAGTGCCAGAGCTAGTTTTCATTGTCACCAGCCTCCAATATAACAAAACTGCAGGATTAGATAACATTTACATTGAAGACATCTCAAGGGACATGGCCTCGTTTCAACGTGTACTGTTATTTATGCTGAATGGCATTATTAAGTCTGGGGTGCTACTACGGGCTTTAAAACGGGCTCTCATCGTTCCACTCTTTAAAGGGGGGACCAAAAGTAACACTTCCAACTACGATCCAATTTTTATCATTTTCTCCCTATAACAGATGTTAGAAAAACATCTACATTCGGTGATAAATTCGTCCTCACTGAAGCACAATATATGAAATACGCGTGAGTAAGATTTTGTTTCGGTCTCGGGTACGCAAGTACTTCTTGAAAACCTTTCTTGAAAACGGTATGTTTGAAAAAAAAAACATGAAGTAGCATTTCGTCTCTTCCTTGATGTAGAAAGAGTTGAGTACTGTGAATCATAAGATTACAGGTAATAAGTTGTATAGTTATGGTTCTTCAGGGACGATTTTTATCTCTCCTTCGTAACTACATGCATACACATTCTCAAATAGGAAGTCATGGGTGTGAGCAGAGTGCAGAGCTTTTTTTTGCGGAATGGAGTCGCTGGAGGGCTCTATTTTATCACCGCTTTTACTTGACATTTATTTTAATGAAATTCTTGACGTGACCGCATCCTGTCTAATTTTTTTAATACGCAGACGATACTTGGCTTTTGTTTATATGTAGACGATTATATAGACGATTATATCTGGCTTATGTCTAACAACAATTACTACACTGCACTTTCACACCTTCAGAAAGATGCAGTTAAGCTGAGTGATAGGTTCGACATAAACTTATTTAGAGTTAACCTTCCAAGAGCTAAACTGATATGTTTTCGAAACCCCATCAAGCTAGTACCAAATCATGACTATTTTTTATCTCCACAACGTCCGAATGCAGAACTTGCGCTTGCTGCCTTGTAACAAGAGTACCTTTGGTAAAATATATCGGTGTGTTCGTTTACGGTGACCTGTCCTTGAACACACACATGCGGTATATCTATAAGAAATTACGAAGCGTTGCGTGGTTACAGTACAATACGAAGGTATTTCTGCCCTTTTCAATTGGGACATTATTGGCCCGAGCTCTATTTTAAAGTATTGTCTGCTAGGGACATGTTCTGTTTTTCCAAATTTTCTTCAACACTAAAAAACAGGGTAAATCAATTTTGAAAAATATGGCAAAACGTGTTACTCGAGATGAATCACTGTCTATAAATCCGCAGGAACGCTTAGTTTCGATGATGTATTTAAACAATGTGAGCTTTAAAATATTTTTCACAACGCGATTACAAGGTTTGTAACACGACATATTTATCTCTACATGTGCATCATTATGTGACAACAGGAATTCAAACACACTACGGGAAGGCCACACGATAGTGGTATGTGCCAGCATATTTAAATGAGCGTTCAGATAACCTGTTCTTTATAACTTCGCGCGGTGATTTGAGCGCGGCCACATTTTTTTGATGACGGCTGAGCTGAATTGCTCAGCAATGTTGGATTTTCTTGCAGCTTTGTTTATTGTTTTTCCTGGGTGTTGTATTTGTGTTTCCTCTAAACCTTCATCATGTGTGCTTGGTTTTGTTTCTGTGTTGTGATCTAAAGCTATGCTCAGTCTACCGACGCAAAAGCCATATCGTGATCAATGCTCGTAAAAAAACACCATGTCACGCAGTTCAGTTAGCTGAGACGTGAAATGACGTAACTCTGTTAAGTTATCACGACAGTTGCAGCAACAGCCTGAATCCGGCCTAACTGAACGTTGTAAGCTATCAGTCTGTGAAGTATCGCTGCTTCAGGGCGTCGCCACGCAAGCCTGGTGAAGGCTTAGGATTGTTATCGATCATATTCCTGCACATTGATTAGAGGACTAAATATCTTATGTCATCTCCCGTCCAGTGTTTCCTGGCGTAAGGTTAACAAAACATAAACGCTGTTAACAAAACATAAACAAAACAAACCCCAATGCACAGTTCGCAACAAAAAGTATACTGCTTTTGAATATAGACGTGCATGTCAGCAGTTGAGAACAGACATGTTGCGAATCGGCATTAATTAATGAAAGGGGACCTTCTGGATTAGCGAGTGCGCGATACTAAATATACACCAGACTTCGGACAAGGAATTATTTGACAATACACCAGACTTCCGACAATGAAATATTATTTGACCGTTTTAAGTTGCTAGATTGCCATAAAGTGATCGAAAGAATGAGATGTATTGGACCCGTGGTGTTACCCCGTGCGTTTATTCAGTGAAAATGCTTGCCCAGTAGGCATCCATTGCGCCCTTTGTCTGCATTTCGTGTGTTGGTTCTGTTGTTAAGCACCGTCTACTACAATGGAACTCTTGCTAAATGAATTTATTGTAACAAACTATCGAAAGCAAATTCCACCAGCAGGTGTATTTTGTTTCACCTTAGTGTGGACACCGGGACGCCTGCGGTTGGGGGAATGTTGGGGATTGGGAAAACAGACAAGCAGGAAAGGGAGAATAGTGAGAGGGAACACACACACACAAACACACACACGCACGCACACGCACGCACGCACGCAAGCACACACACGCACACACACACGCACACGCACACACGCACGCACTCGCACACGCACACATACGCACGCGCACGCACACACACGCAAACCCGCACGCACGCGCGCACACACACACACGCACGCAAGCACGCACGTGCACACGCCCGCACATCTCTTTATGTATTGTTACGCACCTCAAGCGCCGTATATTCGCCTATGCGTTTATGATTCACGCCCCAGGGGTTAACAAGATGGTCCCCTTCACTCCGAGTATTTCGAGTGGTGCTGGCTACCACCCCCAAGTGCAGGAAACAAAAATACCTTAACATAAATGCCCTAGAAAGTACCGGGGACACAGCCCCGCCGGTAGCGTAATGGTCAACGCACCAGACGGGTATTCAGGAGGTGGTGGGTTCGGATCCCACCCGGCAGGATTTTTTTTTTTCAGTTTCTTTCTGTGTTTCAAATTTCTTCATCTGTTTCAATGACCTACTGCATTCTCTCCTTTGTTTTCCGACGCATTCATGACTGCCAACGCTTCTTTCTGTCTTAGTTCAACGAGCCCCTACTCAACGCGAAACAGCTAAAAGAACTTTAGTGCGACTGCTACGCGGAAACTTTTTAGAGCTGCATCACTTTCTTGGTCCATCGCCAAATCACGCTGACGTGGCGCGAGAGACAAACGCTCTCTTAACTTCTCTGTCTGACACGGGATTAACCGAGGTTCTTATATTTTAGGATCCTCAGATTTTTTTGTCCTAGTGCTGCAAATTTTTTCTACGATCCGAAGTGATTTTATTTTCCTCTGCTTCTTATTAATCGTCGCTGCGCGCGCCTTCCCCTTTTCTTTTCTTTTTTCACCTCACTATGTTCACCCCCATCTGAAGTAGCAAGCCCCGCCGTTTGTGGGGCTAGCCTCTTCAGTATTCATTAATTTTCTCTCTCTCTCTCTCTCCCTCTCTCTCTCTCTCTCTCTCTCTCTCTCTCTCTCTCTTATTTCCCATTCCGATTCGCCACATGCACAGCCCTCTGTTCTGGCAGTCTTGCTGCCATAGGTAGCTTAAGAGGGTTCAACGCTGGTCAACCACTCTCGACATGTCGTAGACACTTGAGTCATGGCCAAGGAGTTAAAAAGAAGGTCCCCTTCACCAAGAGTAGTCCGAGTGGCGCTGGCTACCACTCCCAAGCGCATGAAACAAAAATACCTTGAAACAGCCCCGCCGGTAGCGTAGTGGTCATCACACCAGACGAGTATTCCAGAGGTCGTGAGTTCGGACCCCACCCGGCGGGGCATTTTTTCTCCAGTTTCTTTCTGTCTCAAATTCATCTGTTTCAATGACATTCTGCATTCTTCCATTTGCTGTCCGAGGCATTATTAACCCAACCCTTATTTCTGCCTTAAAATTTAACGAGCCCCTCAGTTGCAAGGGGGTTTAGCAGAGTCCGCTGGAGAGGGATCAAGAGGCAAAACCGCCCCAGGTGAACCAGCCAGAGGATTCTACTCGTGCAACGGAATCACGCACCGGTGATGACAGCCGTCGATCCGTGCTTCATGCTCATTCGGGGATTGACCTGTCGGTGAGGAGGGATTGGACGGTCACAGCACTTCAATCAATCTTCATTACAATTGCCCCCGGTGAAGCAGGAGCCATCCTGGCGACTTACCGCGACTAAACGACAGCGGGATCATAGTAGGGTTTCAAGCGACTGCGTGGACGGTTTCGCTGCCACGACAGTGAAGGTCTGTAGAAAGCGTCAGTGGTTCTACTGTGTAGTTCATGGGAGTACACTTGAAGACGCGGTAGGGGGCCATGATATTTCGCAAGCAGTGTGGAGGATAGACCCAGTAGCGCGGACCCACAGCCACACAAGATCGGCAGCACGAAAGGAAGAGGAGGCGTGGTCGTTGTCGTGAAGATGCTTCTGGCAACCCTGGTCATTTCTTGTCAGTGAGCGGGAGAGCTGCCGGCACTCTTCGGCTTGTCGGGTTATGTCAGAAATAGGGTGGCACTAAGAAGAATCAGGGCTGTAGGGCAGTATTGTGTCCATCGTGCAAGACGGCTCGCGTCCATAGGGGAGGAAAAAAAAGGTGAAAAGCTAGTAGTGGTCTTTGCGGTGGTGTTGTAAGCAAACGTTACAAAAGGTAGCACCATATCCCAATTTGGATGATCACGAGTGACGTATATTGTGAACATGTCTCCGAGTGTGTGGTTTAATCTCTCGGTCAGGCCATTCGTCTGTTGGTGGTATGCGGACACAGTGCGATGAAAAACCGCCATTGAGCGAGAAGGGATTCAACAACCTGAGAGAGGAATACACGCCCTCCGTCGCTGAGTAATTCGCGTGGTGCACCATGCCGCAAGACGAGGGAGCGCAAGACGAACCCAGCAACATCACGCGCCGTAGCTGCTGGCAGCGCAGCGGTTTCGGCGTAGCGTGTTACGTAGTCGACAGCAACCATAATCCAAGGTTGCCGGAAGGAGTGCATGGCAAGGGGCCGTACAGATCGATGCTTACGCGATCGTAAGGACGAAGAGGACATGACAAAGGCTGGAGAGGGCCGGCTGGTTGCGGTGCAGGCGACTTGCGGCGCTGACACTCAGTGCAGGCACGAATGTGTTTGCGTACGAAGCCGTACATTCCGCGCCAATAGTATCGTTGGCGGAAGCAAGTGTACGTTTTTAGAAGTCCAGCGTGAGTGGCTTGGGGATCTATACCTCGGCAAAGTTGGCGCGGCTCACTCAAACTCACTCACAAGTTTTTTTTTGGAATCACCACTCACTTAAACTCAGACTCAATGCTGAGCAGCACATCTGCGCTCACTCAAACTCATAACCACATTTAGCGCAAAACTCAGAACTCACTCGGACTCAAAACTCAAAATGTACTCAAACTCAAAATGGACTCAAAACTCAATATGCACTCAAACTCAAAATGTACTCAGAACTCAATATGGACTCAAACTCAAAATGTACTCAGAACTCAGAATGTACTCAAAACGCAATATGTACTCAAACTCAAAATGTACTCAGAACTCAAAATGAACTCAAACTCAAAATGTACTCATAACTCAAAATGCACTCAAACTCAAAATGTGCTCAGAACTCAGAATAGACTCAAACTCAAAATGTACTCAGAATTCGAAATGGACTAAACTGAAAATGTACTCGGAACTCAAAATGGACTCAAACTCAAAATGTACTCAAAGTGAAAATGTACTCAAACTCAAAATGGACTCAAAACTGAAGATGTACTCAAAACTCAAAATGAACTCAGAACTCGAAATGGGCTGAGAACTCAAAATGAATTCAGAACTCAAATGGCCTCACAACTCTATCGTGCTAGGAATTTACTGTGGCTCAGATGGACTGTGATTTCATTAGCATTCAGTGTTGTCAAATTCACGCGTGGTAAAAATATTACGGGTGCAAATTTGTGAACTCAAACTCTTGCATTCGGCACGACATGACACCGTAGCTCCTGTGAGATCGGAAACAATTTTTGTTGCAGATTTAATACAGCTATACCTGCTGCCCATGATGACTAGCGCTGGTTGCAAGCAATCGTACATATATATTGGATACCAAACTCTTGATGTAGGCCACGTGTTCGTGTTTATGACAGAGGTGGTCCAGACTCGACGGTGTGCTGGGTCCCTAGGTCGAAACAAGCAAGATTGGGCGAGGGAATGTGCGCTCACTGCTCCGTTCATTTATGTCGAAGCAGTTTGGATTACGGTTCCGTGAATTCTTGCTCTGCATCCTGAAAAAATGCCTTGCGTCAAAGCGAACTGTCCCCGCGAATCTCTGAAGCGCGAGGCGTTCATGGATATGGCTTTCATTTTTTAATGCGTAGCATTCTTTGCGGAGCACCCCCTTCTCGCTACCCCCACCAGGATCGTGTAACGCCCTGCATTTACACAAAAATGCAGATATCAAGGAAATTCAACCTGTAATCAAGGAAATTTACCTGTAAAGCGCAAATATAGACAATTGATCAAACTAACTATTAAAAAACTAACAAAAGAATAAGAAGAAAAAATATCGAAAATGGCGAACCGTGTAACACGGGAGTCGTGGTTGGTCTCAGGTTGGGTTGAAATTCAGAGAGATGTGGCGCCAAGGAATGTGGGGTATGAAATTGAGGGTCTCGAGGAGGGAAATCACGTGGGACAAACAGAAGAGTGCCTCGTTGTTTTCTGAGGCACTTGTATTAGTTTTTATTAGCATTTCCTAGGTGGGATGAGCTCTCGCAGCTCGGCTCAGCACGACGCTATCGTTGTAAGCAATTACCGCCACCGTACCCAGCTGTTAATTCCTAGCATGCACGCGTGTGCGTGTGCGTGTGCGAGTGCGAGTGCGCGTGAGTTTGCGTGTGCGCGTGTGCGTGTGTGCGTGTGTGCGTGTGCGCGTGCGTGCGTGCGTGTGCGTGTGCGTTTGCCTGCGCGTGTGCGTGTGTGTGTGTTTGTGTGTATGTGTGTGTGTGCGTGTGCGTGTGCGAGCGTGTGCACGTGTGCGTGTGTGTGCGTGTGTGTGTGTGCGCGTGCGTGCGTGCGTGCGTGCGTGCGTGTGTGTGTGTTTGTGTGTTGCGTCAGTTATCTGTTCTTTCATTGTGTTTGAGATGTATTCGTTGGAGAACTGGAGAACCCGAGTAAATTCTTTTCCTTTACATTGTCATCATGTGTTAGTTTTGATATCTTGATCTGATTTCTCATTGTAATAAAATCAGTTCGAACGCACACACAAACTGCGCTTGCCTATTTTTCTGAACTGTTTTCCTTCTGTCGCGATGTCTGTTTATGTCTTGGTGGCTCTGTTGCCTCTCTATCTCCTACACTCTAGCAAGGAATTATTATCTCATATGTAATTGGCCAATTCTGGATTTGAGTGCACGTTCGTACACTGCGGGAAGGAAATTGCGGACACGAAACGCGGTCACAAGGCTTATTCATAAACAAATGTGAAATTCGCCTTTCTGATGAGCTCTGATGCCCCCTGTTACCTTTGGTCGTCCACAAGTTCCACAACACCATATGTGTCGAAGGATTTGCTTGTTTGTTGGGACACGGGAAAATTGAGGAAGTAACGTTTAAATGGCAGCTATTAGCAGAGAGTCTTTGAGTCTGGTGATTTACGTTCGAGAGCTTGGCATGGCTTTTTTTCTTACCCCATGCCATCCTGCCTCGATGATTCAGCAATTAGACGCCAATATTTTTATTACTTTATACCACATTGATGGACATCTCTGGACAAGCCCTCGCATGTATATAGCACAACTGCCTTATGGGTTGGCAGGGAATTTTGGTTAAACCCTACCCAGCAAATAAAGAAAGATACCATTTGCTATATCCTCATAACTATAATCAGAAAGCATTTTTATATTTGTTCCACGTGATCCCCCTCGACGAGACCTTTAATTTAATACCGCACACACCCTAGCAGGATCATATGAAATTCGTACCAGTCAAACTAACCATGACTCTCATGACTGTAACCAGGACGCATTATTTGAATGTACGACGTGATTCCCCTAACTGAAACCTTCAATTTGACACCCCCCATGCTTTAGCGGCCTCACCCTGAGTTTAGCCCAATGTCTATCTCATGATTAAAACCACAAAGCCTTTTTTATTTGTACCACGTTATGTCCCTCGTCAAGACCGTAAATTCGATACCCTACACGCCCTAGGGGTCACTTCGAATTTTAAATCAATATAAGACACGCTATGACTATCTCATGGTTATAACCAGCAAGCATTTTTGTATTTCTCCCCCGTGATTCCGCTCATCAAGACCATTAATTTGATACCCATCACATCCTAGTGGAATCAATTTGTTAAACCAATCAATGACTAACCATGACTATCTCATGATATAGCCACATCGCATTTTTGTCCCACGTGATTTCCCTCATCGCAACCTTCAATTTGATGCCCCGCACACCCAGTGGTGTCATTTTGAATTGTAACCTAATTGATGACCCACCTTGAGTATGTCATGATAATAATCAGGAAGCACGTGATTACCCTCATCGAGACCTTTAATTTGATACGCCACATTCCCTAGGGCAATGAACTTATTTTAACCGAATCTATGACTAACCATGACTACGTCACTATATAACCATAACTCATCTTGTCCCGAATGATTCCCCACATCGAGACGTTGAATTTGATTCCCCAGATGCCCTCGCAGGGTCATTTTGAATTTTAACCCAATCTTACACTCATTATGACTGCCTGATGACTACAATCACGAAGCATTTTTTTTACCCCGCGTGATTTCGTTAATTGGGACCTTTCATTTGATACCTTACATGCCTTAGCTTCATCACTTTGACATTTCACCCAATCTAATGCGGTCATTATTCTGTCTAAAGGGGCGTTGCCCAGTCAATTCATCTAATTCATTTGAAACAGCAGAAGAGACAGCCCCCGCCGGCTTTTCGCCCCCGGCTCTCACCTCTTCCTTTGTGACCCGTAGTATATCAAGCCGTTAACAGTAGCAGCCGAACAAGAAAGTAAGCGCCGCAGAGTGCTTTCCCACCACCCTTTCCCACCCTCTTAGTGGATCCATCAGGAGGAAAAGTTAAGACAACCTTTTTTATGACCTCACCAGTCAATTATCACTCACGAGCCAGCCGCGAAAACTTGGTATACAGCAAGTGCTTAGGGTCATGAAAATTCAACAAGAAAGTAATAAAAACCAGACACCCCCCCTCCCAACTGATTACGCGGAACGCGAATGGTGATGTACCCGCAGGTAACCTGAATTCCGAGCCCACAGCGACGCATGAAACTTAACAGCCAACCATAGCTGCCTGCTGGGCTACTCATATGTACTCAAACTCAAAATGGACTCAAAACTCATATGTATACTCAGAGCTCAAAATGTACGCAAAACTCAATTGCACTCAAACTCAAAATGAACTCAAACTGAAAATGTACTCAGAACTCAAAATGGACTCAAACTCAAAATGTACTCAGAACTCAAAATGGACTCATATTCAAAATGTACTCAAACTCAAAATGGACTCACAACTTAAAATGGACTCAAACTCAAAATGTACTGAGAACTCAAAATGGACTCAAACTCAAAATGTACTCAGAACTCAAAGTGGACTCAGAATTCACTAGGCCTCCGGCGTACACATACTCAATCGGACTCAAACTCAGTCGGGCTCACTCGGCTCAAACTCACTCAAGCTCAAATTCACCATGCCACACTACCCTCGCGCTCACTCAAACTCAAACTCACGCGTGAGTTTGAGTCCAAATGAGTCTGAGTGAGTGGACTCATGAGGGAGTTCGCCGACCTCTGTGGGGATCAGCGTGGTTAGCAGCGTAAACTGCGCGTAATCGCAAGGAGCCACTTCCGACCATTGGGCATATAATGAAGCGATAGAGAAGGTGATCATCCCGTATGGCGAAGTGGGGGGCTTTGCGTGGAAGAGCCCTGGGCCGTGTAGGAGTCGGTGTACTGGATAGAACTTCGATGATCGTCGCAATCCATGAATCATCTCGCTGCCAGGAAGCTATGCTGGTGAAGGTCAATGACGCTACGAGTGTATCGGTTCTCCCAAGACCTTCCGGGTTACCAGGCTGCGGAGAACGAGACAGTGCATCCACATCAGAGTGCTTTAGGCCGGATCTATAAACAACTCGAATATCAGGCGGAGCGCCCAACGAGCAAGACGTCCCCTAGCGTCTTTGAGGGACGACAGCCAGCACAGCGGGTGATGGTCGGTAACTACGCCAAAAGGGTGACCGTAGAGATAGAGTCGAAATTGGGAAAGAGGCCAGAAGATGGCAAGACATTATTTGTCGGTAAGTGAATAGGTTTGTTCAGCTTTTGTAACAGCCCGTCTAGCGTTCGCGGCGACGTACTCTTCGTAGTTAAGCTTGAGCTGAGCGAGCACCGCAACGAGGAATGCACCGCTGGCATCAGTTTGGACTTCAGTAGGAACGTTCGGATCGTAGTGCCGCAGTATGGGTGGTGAAATCAACAGACGCCGCAAGGTAGTAAATGCTAGATTGCACTCCTTGGAGCAGGAGGACAGGCCGTTGTCACCACCGAGGAGCTTGGCCAGTGGCGCAATGATAGACGCGAAATTTCGTACGAAGCGCCGAAAGTACCAAAACAGCCCAATGAAGCTGCGGAGGGCTTTCATTGACGTCGGTTTGCAAAAGTCGGCGACAGCACGGGCACGGAGCTTTTCGTTATCGGGTAGTATTACATCCTTTGACACGACATGGCTGAGAATGGCCAACGTGCGAGCACGAAAGCGACACTTTTTAGGGTTCAGTTGAAGCCCTGCAGCAGTTAGGCATGTTAATATTTGGTGCAGACGAGTCAGGTGAGTCTGGAAGTCCGAAGAAAACACGACGACACCGTCTAGGTGACAGATATGTCCGCCATTTGAGAACACGCTAGATGTTATTCATCATTCTTTCGAACGTGGCGGGCCCGTTGCATAGGCCAAACGACATCACAATAAACTCATATAGACCATCTGGCGTGACAAAAGCCGTTTTTGGTCGATCAGACTCAGCAACCGGGACCTCCTAGTAACCGGAGCGCAAATCAAGGCTGGAGAAGTATTCAGCACTGTGCAAACAAACAATCGAGGGCGTCATCTATTTGAGGCAGGGGATAAACGTCTTTCCGGGTGATCTTGTTAAGGCGGCGATAGTCAACACAGAATCGGAGGGACCCATCTTTTGTTTTGTGACTAGCACCACAGGCGACGACCAGGGGCCTTGAGAAGATCGAATGACGCCGCGTCGGAGCGTGTCATCGACATGCTCACTAATAACGCCACGTTCCGGTGCCGACACCCTGTAGGGTAGCTGTTGCAACGGCATGTGGGTACCTGTGTCAATGTGATGGGCGACGTTCTGCCCATACATAACAATACTGTAAAACATGGCTGATATGTTTCCCATGAAAATGCACAAAAGAAACACTATCTTAGAAAGCATTATCGGAACATGCGCGACTCTAACAGGTATGGTAGGCCAAACATTCACAACTTCTGCAGAAATATATTATCTAGCATCACGCTGAATTTTTAGCTGCTCACCCTAGGAACCACCCTGGCACTGCCCAACCAGAATTTTCTTCGCTATTTCACTATTTGGTTTTCAGGCCCTCCCATTCCTGTGTAGTCTCCTCCCAACAGCTTTATGGTTGCCTCCCGTGTGTTAATAAGGCCCCACCTCTTTGCCATTGGGTGTAATATATTAAGCTCTACCACCCCAACGTCACCCCTGTTAGTAGTGGCAGGCTTGAGGAAATCGGAAGTAAGGTACGTAATAATTAGTCCAACTAGCCGATGATGCCGCTAGGGCTCATGGGCTCCTGGCCGCCATCTGACGGGGAAGGACCAACGAACGCTCCCTTTCGTCCGTTTCCCTCCCGCAGTTTGGGCAAAATAAAGTTTTCTCATCATCATCAACAAAAAGGATTCAACACATAAATCTTTCATTGATTTTATATAATCTCTGATTGGATCGTTCTTCGTGGAGTCCTCGCTCCCATTTCATTCGCAACAACTCATCCGCACGTAACGTGGGTATTACTGATGCCCTGAATATTGTACCATTAGGTCGGCTCTTGGTTGTTTTAACGCTCCCTCTTTTTCATGATGGGTCTCTAAGCAGACTCAGTGCTGAAAAGTTCGACGAAGAATTGCATGATCATCTGTTTTGTTGATTTTTTATACTCTTTAATTGCATTGCATATGTTTGTCCACTTATGTTGTCTCCGGACGTGGAACCGCAGGAATTGTAAATAAATATAATAATATCTCTGCGATATATAATAATTAGAAACATTTACGGTGCCCATATCAAGGTAACGAGTAGTGAAGTAGATGGGCGTTAGGCTTAGCAGGGCAGATAAGGGGCGGGGTGTGGCGATAGAAAGCGATAGTTACAACCCTACTGCCTGCTTTGTTCCGTCGAGCCCGATTTTTTGGTGTACAATCACAGCTCCTTCGAAAGCCCCTCAAAACATTTGCGTAGGATTCCCCGTGCGACTTTCGTTTGCAACGTAGTTTTGTTGACTTTGCTTCAAGATGGCCGCTGTTTTGGTTCAAAATGTTCGCGCCCGCACCGCGTTTTAAAGAACGATTCCAGCTGCTTTGGCTTTGTTTTATTCCGTCCTGTTTTATTGGTGGTTCAGTTAAAACGATAATCAAGCCTCCCTTTTTTCTGTTGCACGTGTACAACGCATAACTAAAAACAAAAACATCAAACCCCAGGGCTCTAATTTCTAGCTGCTAAGCCGATTATATGATTGCCTTTTATTACCGCACGTTTTTGCTAATCTTGTTTAAAAGGTATATGCCACGGGAGCACTTACAGCAGAGAATTGTTCAAAAAGTTGATTTAGGCTTTAAATTACGGCGTAACATTGTCGCGACAGACGGGAATCACCGGCTTCTAAGACGCGGTTTCCCGAGGGGGCTCCCGAAAGTTGCACAGGAGTTGTCAGCTTTGCGCAGAGGCAGTGTCGCACCCAATGAGGCCTGGCCGAGGGGCGACTATTGCTAGTTGAAAACTTTTCCCAATACCCCGCCTGGACGACGTGAAATACCGTCGGCCGTGGCAATTTTTGGACGGCCCTACGGGGCCCCATAACGAAATCCAAAATCAGATATAAAAAAAATGCACAGCGCTGCCGGTAGTGCTGTGTACACAGCCAGTCATTGGAGGGAGCACGCTACTGCGCACGTCAAATGCCGCACCTGGTCCAGTCCGCAGTTCTTTGCTTGGGGGTAAATGTTCTAGGGTTCCATGTTAAAACCCCTAACGCGTCCCATTCTGCGAAAAAGCGTCGTCGCTGTTGTACGAGTTGCCCGGTCGAGAAAAAATTCCAGGCCATCTCCACTAACGTCAAACCTGGAGAGGAGTATTCTTGGCGCCTTGGCGTTTTTGCCCATGGAAATGGAATCGTTAGCGCGTTGAGGTATACAGCTTTTCCGTAAAAGTCTCGTGTCCTCGAAGCACAAAGCGTTCTTGCGCGAGGCATTGGTAAACGAGTGCCGGCCGGTGTTTGAGTACCGTGACTACATGAGGCGACATGAGACGTCGACAGCCCAAGCCCTTAAGGTACTTCCCTCCTACAATTAAGTGAAGCGTGCACTACCGCGCAAGACATAATTTAAATGGCGAAGCTGTTGTACGTGAGTGTTGCCGGAGGCAGCGGGGGCGGAAATCTGCAAGTCGTCTTTGGAATGATTGGCACACTCGTAGCCATGTGTCCAATTGTCCATAATGGCTTCTTGAGAATGCTGCGGCCCCGGTGACCTCTCCCAGAAGGGTGTCTTTTACTTAGCGCGGGCGGGAGTTTTTTTTTTTTTTCACTTAACATGCTAGGTATAGCGCTTGACGACAGCGCTGTTTTTTTTTTTTGCTAAAGCCACTGCGTAAGCCGAGAGCTCGTTGGTCGCCGTGAGGCACGTGGTCACGAGCGCTCGGCACTTTCTTGGTATTTCTTCCTGCAGAAGTGACCTTGCGGCCACTAACAACAGCTCCACTGTTAAAAAATGGCCGCCGCTGGAAACAGTAAATAAAGCTTTCTAGGGGCACTTCGAGACAAAATACAAGTTTGGTTCATACAAAATACTGCCTCGTTAGAATCATACTGACACCACTTTTAACGTAAACTTTGCTCACATGTGCTAATTAGGAAAAAAAATTCCCTCGCACTTCCCCGAGGGGGGGAGTGTGTAAGTGCGAATGCACGGTTGTTGATTGCGCGATTACGGTGGATATCGTGATCTTAATGAGTAGTCGAGAGATTACACACACGCACACAACTACAAAGAAAGATATTTCACTCGTTATTGCTGGTACCGTTGCCCGGTCCGCCATCATCGTTATCGAGATGCAGGACCAGCGACCGCTCTCGACGACGGCGCGCGCTCGACTAATACCCTCCCGCGCCACGCGGCCGCTACACGAGCGCCCTCACGCGTCGGAATGCGGAGCGCCCGCTACGCGAGCGAGAGCTCTCCCGCCCGAAGTGGAGAGGAGGCGCCCAACACCCGCAGACACTGAGCGGAGAGAGGAGGAGGAGAGTAGCGCCCGCCGTTACGGCGAGGGCTACACGAGCGCCCTCACGCGTCGGAATGCGGAGCGCCCGCTACGCGAGCGAGAGCTCTCTCGCCCGAAGGGGAGAGGAGGCGCCCAACACCCGCAGTCACTGAGCGGAGAGAGGAGGAGGAGAGTAGCGCGCGCCCATCTCCGCCCGTTGCTAGGGAAGACGAGGAGCGCGCGCACCCCTCTATAAACTCGCTTGGACTTGGTGTGCGTACCTACTCTTACATCTGCTTTCTTCGGGACCGCACGGCCACTCTACGATTCGGACCCCTCCAAACCTCGAACTTCCCATTCCCCGCAATAGGCACACCTCAGGGTTCGGTCATATCTCCTCTTCTATTCAATCTGGCGATGATCCCCATGGCCACTGCCTGGTCCTCCATCACAAATCTCCACACCTCTATCTATGCAGACGATATTACGTTATGGGTTAAATCAGGTAGCGATGCTCTAATCGAACACACACTCCAGCAAGGCGCAGACATTGTCCAAGCAACTGCGTCTCAGTTAGGCCTCCAGTGCTCCTCGCACAAATCCGAGCTATTTCTTTTGCACCCCCCTTGCAAGCAACCCACCACGGAACCCCCCATCACAGTTTACGTCGACAACCATATCGTCCCTCATGTCTCCTCCCTCCGCGTGCTAGGTCTCACCATTAAGGCCAACCGGGGCAACGCGACCACCTTAACTAAACTCCGATCGCACGTACTTCAAACACTCAACCTTCTAAGAAGAATCACCACACGGCGTCACGGCATTTCCGAACCTGAACGCTTGCAACTTCTTCATTCCTTCGTACTCTCTCGCTTTACGTTGTACCTCCCGTACTGCAAACTCAATGCCTCTGACAAAACAAAACTAGATTGCCTACTACGACGCATATACCGAGTTGCTCTTCTAATACCTCCCAGCGCCCCCACCAGCCGTCTATTAGCCCTGGGCATTCACAACACCGTCGATGAAATCATCGAAGCCCACCGCACAACCCAGATAGCCAGACTATCGCGCACGCATCCCGGCCGCGCCCTTGTCGCAGCGGCCCACCTGACCTCCCCTTTCCCCTCACCTATGGCCTCCCTTATCCAACTCTTGCATGTACGCCCACTGCCTCGCAATATGCACCCCCACCACCACGCCGACCGCCGACTGGCCAGGGCTAGACATCTGCAGCGCACATTCCCTCCCTCCCAGCATCATTTATACGTCGACGCAGCTAGCTACTACGATAAGCCGGCTTTCGCCACAACCGTCATTTCATCGCTCGACAGCCCTCCCTTGGACGCACTCACGATACATACAACATCAGCTACCGCTGCGGAGGAGGCGGCTATCTCCCTCGCCCTAGTACAGTCTCCCACACCCAGAGTTGTCCTTTCGGATTCTCAGTCGGCAATTCGCAACTTCTCTGCAGGGCTAATCTCCCCACTCGCCCTCAAAATCCTCTCCCGCAGAACACCATCCCACTCCGTGGCTCTGCTGTGGACCCCGGCCCACACGGGAACAGACGCCAATGAAGCGGCCCACCGTACAGCTCGAGCTCTTGTCACCCGAGCAGGCCCTTCTATTGGCTCTACCCACGGCACCCCCAGCTTCCGGAACGCTCTAGTCTCGTACCGGGACATTACCCAGCACTTCCGCCTCCTCCGCAGGATATATCCTCCCCCACACCCCTCCCTCACCCACGAAGCCGCTCGCCACTGGCGGCTACTACAAACCCACACAACCCCCTACCGAACTCTCCTACACCGCATCAACCCCAACCTCTACCCTTCGCCTCTTTGCCCTCAATGTCTCCAGCCGGATACCCACTACCATTCCCTTTGCGAGTGTCCCTACGACCCATTTCCCCCTTTTCCTTCCCCCTTACACTGGGAGCAGGCTCTGGAGAGCTCCGACCCGGAAGTGCAGTTGGCACTAACCAACCGGGCCGCCCAGGTCGCGGAGAACAACGCATCCTCCGCCACCCCTCTCCCCTAGACCCAGTTTGCAAATAAAGTGTTTCTCCTCCTCCTCCTCCTTCCGCAGCTGTTGCTATGCGGACGACGGCGGCGGACGATTCAGGCTCGCTTAAGAAGTGCATTCGCACTTAAAAAAAGGGAATGGCCATGCGACCCACAGCTCATTTCCAACAACACCCGCCGCGGTGGCTCAGTGGCTAAGGCGTTGCGCTGCTGAGCACGACGTCGCGGGTTAGATTCCCGGCCGCGGCGGCCGCTTTTCTGATGGAGGCGAAAAGCAAAAACGCCCGTGTGTGCGAGATTTCTGCGCACGTTAAAGATCCCCAGGTGGTCAAAATTAATCCGGAGCCCTCCACTACGGCGCGCCTCATCGCCTGCGTTGCGTCGGCGCGTTAAACCCCCACAATCAATCATCAATCATTTCCAACAACAGAACCTATGATGTCATACCAGCCAGCTCTGCGATTGGCGGAGGCCAAAAAAGCAAACGCAAATTAGGCAGAGCTTGTAAGCTTGCCGAACGAGCTATTTGCGCTTAAATTTAGGGAACATTCTTTTTTAAAGCAGTAAGAATGGTGGGACCAACAGTCGATACCAAATCACACGTAAACATAGAGGTACCGATGCGTACTGCTGTTGGCACTGCGCGCACTATGCTTGGTTTCGCTTCACAGAACTGTGGGGATTTGGGGTTGCCTCAGACGACACTGGTCGATTGACCCAAGCAACGGTGTCTTACGTGACCATATTTGTCGAGCGAGCACTATGTTTCACGAAACGATCATTTTCTCCCTGAACAAAACCAAGTCAGGCGTAAATACGGTCAAAAACAAACCAAAGGCAAAAAATGGCTCGCCGCGGTATGCTGGTGCCATCTCGGTTCAGTAATGGTAAACAAGCCATCGCAATCGGCTGCAGAGTGGTCGGTTCCTGTGATGTCATCACAGACCACGAGAACACACGTTAGCGAGAAAATCAAAATTTTAACTTAAATTGAATAATGTCTCAGTGAATAAAACATCGTTTGTATCCGGACAAGCGCTGGGGGCACTGTAAAACACGAAATCTCTCGAATAAAACAAACTTGCATTTTGTCTGCATGGCCTGTTTAAGCGGGCATTGGAGGCGAAATGCCGGTGATACATCGTAGTTGCGTCCCTTTGCTTTCGTTTCTTCGCCTCTGCGTAAATTACCTCAACATATGCTTCCTTACTGCTACATAGTTGCACCTGTTCGACCCACATGCACGCGTAAAATCGGCGTACTCGCGCAACAACGTACGCCTGCGGCGACATACGCCGCTGCCTTTACGCCGACCGACGGCGTCGGAGAGGGCGAGAAACCTCATATCGCCGCAACGCGCGCGTAAACCAATGCGCCGCGCAGTGTGGCTTGACTACTCTGCACTCAGCTTTGTGGCAACCAGTTCAATGAACTCAAATGAAACAAATAATGCCTATTCTTACAAAATTACGTATACTTGTTGCAGAAACAACTAAAACAGTTCTTGGGACATTAAAAAACGTTAGGAATTAGTATGCATACTTGACAGGCACAAAACCCTTCGCTACATTTGGCGTAATCTGCCTTGCTCCCATAGTTGCTCGTTGCTTCGCGTGTTTTGTCCGGTTGTTTGGTCTCCGTATTTTACAAATTACCTCGTTTTATTGCATAATTAATAGAGAAGTTAGCTTATTTATCAATTCGCTGACTTGTTATGCGACCTGACCGCCGATAACATCACCGCCAGAGCTCTACGTCAACACCGTGAGCCCGAAAGTTAGCGTCGATGTATGGCGGGCTCTGACTTTGGCGTAACAAGCCCGTGGCAATGCATTCGGCGCACGCCGGAGCACGCCAGTTCCTTACGCGCTTACTCCGGTTTACGTCGTTGCGCGAGTACGTCGGTTTTACGCGTGCATGTGGTTGGGCCTTAACGCGGCCCGCACTATCCTAGAACCTTCACGTTTGAAATTCATAGCTTTGTTAATTCTGAGAAGCTGCCAGTTGATGTTCCGCTGGCAATGTGCAAATAGCTTTTTAACAGCAGAGCTTGAACTTGGTCCGCTGACGTGGGCAAAACAAATTAGCAGTGGCTTAGCTCGGCTATGCCAAGATATACGTAGCGTGAGTTAAGGTTCACCTGGTTAATCTTAGCTTTCCTGGTTGCCTAGGATAAGCTTGATTATCATGCTTACTGCTGCTGCAATGACACACCCACAGTATAGGCACTATGTGACACATATATATTATCAAGCGGCTCTGGCGCAGCGTCAACAATCGCCCCACATCTAAGCTGGTTCCACAGGCGCACGCCGGTGTTGCTGCGTCGCACGAGCCATCGGTTCCTCACCCGGCCACCCCTCGAATGATCATCAAGTAGACCTGGCCGCCACGTGCCATGCTTGTTTAGCGCGCCTCTCCAGGAGCCACGCGAAACTGCTCAGCCTCGGCCAGTGTAGCTCACGCTACAAAAAAATACCAAGGAAAAACATTCACACGGTGCAACAATTGATCAAGGGCAGTAGGACAGCGGAAAAGAAGATATATTTCGAGAAACTTGTGCCTGATGCATGGTAGCAGTCACACCAAGAAAACGCGCTCACGAAGGGGCACGCACTCGTCTTCTTCACGGCTTAGGCGGTGATGATCATGCTTGCGATGTCTATGATGATGATGAAGATAATGGAGCCGGCCATTGGGGGCAAAAAGTTTCGTTTGTATAGCACGCCGCTGCGACGGCAGAATGTTGGCAGACCTCTAATAAAATACTTGGGTGGGCCAGTGCCGTTGCCTTGCAAAACGTCGATTAGTGGTAGCAGTTCTTGGTCTTTCTGCTGCTGTTCCGAAATGGTGGCCGCACTGACGACTCCAATCAATGGTCCATCGTCGGTGTCATCGTCATCAGCGGGCGAGTTATCGACTCTGAGACTCCAGCGTGCCAAGCGGCCAGACGGGTTTCTCTGGTTCGTAAGCCAACACAGGGAGCGATGGTCGCTTACAACTTTGAACACACGGCCATAAAAGTACGGTCGAAATTTTAGGACGACCCACACCGCCGCCAAGCACTCCTTTTCGGTGGCCGAGTAATTGCTTTCGTCCCGTGACAGCGTTCGGCTTTCGTAGGCAATGGCTCGTTCGGCACCATCTTGCCATTGGACGAGAATAGTGCCTAGCCCCACATTGCTGGCATAAGTGTGCACCATAGTGGCTGCTTCCTCGTCGAAGTGGCCTAAAACAGGAAGGGGGGGGGGGGGTCTACAGGCAACGCCGTAGCTGCTCGAAAGTTTCTTGCTATTCAGCGGACCAGACAAAAGTGACGTCATTACTTGTAAGGCGTGTGAGATGGGCTGTAATGTGGGCCGAATCGGCAATGAATCGCCGATAGTATGAGCAGAGGCCCAAATAACGCCGAACGGACTTCTTGTCAGTAGGTGTTTCGAAACGAGAAATAGGGGAAAGCTTGTCAGGGTCGGCGCGAATGCCAGTGCTGCTAACGACGTGGCCGAGAAAAAGCAGCTCCGCGTAGCCGAAGTGACACTTTTCTGGCTTGAGTGTGAGCGAAGCGGTTCGTATGGCCTGGAGGACACGTGGCAGTCGCTCTAGGTATTCCTCGAATGTATTTGAGAACACGAGGCACGTTTGCCACTTCAGGCCAGATGGAACAGTGTCCATCATACGTGTAAAAGGTGCGGGAGCGGAGCACAAGCCAAAAGGAAGAAACTTAAACTTGTACAGTCCATTGAGGGTTACGAAGGCGGTCTTCTCACGATCACGCTCGTCGACCTCTATTTTTCAATAACCGCTCTTCAAATCCGTGGACGAAAAGTAATGAGCGTGCCACAGGCGTTCAAGGCAGTCATCTATCCGAGGCAACGGATATACGTCCTTTTTCGTCACATGATTGAGTTTGCGATACTCGACGCAGAATCGCAAGGTGCCATCTTTTTTCTTTCTCACCAGAACGACTGGCGACGCCCAGGGGCTTTTCGAAGACTGAATGACGTCATCAGCGAGCATCTCCTGCATCTGCCGCCGTATCACGTCGCGCTCTTTTGGTGACACGCGGTAGTTATGTTGGTAAACGGGTCGCTCAGATTCGTCCGTGATGATGCGGTGTTTTGGGAGCGGAGTTTGTCGGACGCGTTACGTTGACGAGAAGCAGTCGGTGAAGCTGTGCAACGGTTCCAAGAGCTTTTCTCGCTTCGTTTGCGGCAAGCGCGGGTTAACGTCAAGTGAAAGCTTGCTCGTCCCCTTGGGAGTCGGGTCGCTCTGAAGCAGAAAGAAATCCACCTTGTCGGGGACGTCCTCAAAGACTGCCACGGTAGTTTTGCGGCGCTGATTATGCAATCATTTTTCCCTCGAATTTGTTGGCGAGTTCCTGTCTTCAGAACACCTGTTTTTTAGCCTTGGTGTGCAGTTTATGCTTGCATGGGAATGCTGTACGGTTTAAAAGGATCGATGGTTATACAGGGTTTTGCAATAACGAATTGGCGTCTTAAACAATAATTGTTTACAAACCGCCGGCTCATTGACACTGATAATTTGCGGCAAGGTCACAGTTTATGATCTCTTTCCCGACCGCTGGAAAATTGACAGATTTTTAGGGGTCCAAGAAAACATTTTTGATCTGCTAAAAAATGGTTAGGCACTAATTAGAACAGCACAAAATGCAGATGATTTAATGGCCTTTCAAACAACCCCAGTTTTTAAAATGTTCTCATATATCATAGTTGCAAAAAAATAAAAAAATAAAATTGTTTGTGAAGCTGTCGAAAAAAAAATGATAAAAAAGGAGTTGTGTATAACAAATCAAAACTAGTAAAAAAATGAGAATATACTTTTTGTAGGGAAACATGTCAAAAACACGCCCTAGAAAAAATGCCGACTTGCGCGGAACAGCTTGTCCAATATGAAAAAAAAAAATGTTAGCACGGGTGGGGCTCGTGCCATGTGGCGAAGCCCAATCTCCATTATAAAATGTGCGATTTCGGGTGGTTCCCTGGAATAAATGTGGCGATTTGACATTATCAGAGGCACCAATTTGCCCCCACGTAACGTGAATGACTGACTTTGTCAATGACTGACTTTGCATTTACAGCCAGCACAACATTTGGGACAAGCACGCGATGCAGAAAAGCATGCATGAAATTGAAAACGGAACTCCGTGGTTGATGCTTGTTGACAATCACGGTCAGGTATCTCTCTAAACAGAAAGTTGAGCTTTATTATCATCTTCTGACTGGCAATTGGTGCCTTGCTTGCAGGAATGAGGTGCGATGCGCTAGAATAGTGCCCTGCAAACTTTGGCCGAGTAGCTGTTGGGCGATAAAAAGATCAGCACAACGAGCCTCCTCTATTGCAGTGCCATCTAACAGTTTAGAAATCAAACAGTACAAAAACTTATCGGAGACTCCGTCCGAGTAGACTGTTCAACTGAGCACCAACAATAGACCCGCCGGAGATACCCTCGTATGGAAACGAAACTGTCAAGCGAACAGCTGGCAGTGGGCCTCTTCGATTTTCCACTTCTGGCTCCCCGCGGGCTGCCCGCGGGTAGTCCGAGGATTCCCCAAAGCCATAGGGATACACGGGAAAATCGAATGTTGGACTGCTTCTCGGTGAGTCCGCGGTGAGCCCGAGACTGTAAATCGAAGAGGCCCAGTGTGTAACGCCGGTTTGAAGCGCTCTACCCTTAGGAACAGATATCTGGCGACTGGGTGTTATCTTTTGACTTGTATCTGATGTTCATATCGCAGAAATCGGGTTAGTGTTGGGTGAAATCAGGAGCGGCATGCTTTGTTGGAGGATCAGTCACGGGCGATCAAGGCACTCTGGCATGTAGCCTTGAATTTTGCGGTGCGGAAATGAAACCGAAACTTGTAAACTGTTCGCAAATGGTCCTGTGGTAAGCAGACCTACTACACAACGTAGAACAACGTGCACAAAGGCAATAAAACCGACTAAAATCATACAGTGGCTTTGCAAACAGGAACTTCTTGTTGTTGGATCCCACGCCCTGCTTCCCCGTACACAAAGGCGTACACCGCAGACCACAGACGACCGCCTCAACGTTCCATTCTCGATGCAAGAGCTGGATGCCGCTCTTTCAGCCTCCTGCCGTTCATCTGCTCCAGGACCTGATGGTGTACGGTACTGCGTACTGCGAAACCTTGGCAGCGAAGGTCGGAAAGCTCTTTTATCATGGTTCAATGCAACGTGGATCTCCAGCTCTGTCCCCAACCACTGGAAATGCAGTCGTGTGGTTGCTCTACTGAAGCCAGGAAAATCCCCCTTGGAGCTGTCCTCATACAGACCCATCGCATTGGCAAGCTGCATCGGAAAGGTTATGGAGAGAATGGTGCTGGCCCGTCTCGAATGGTTTCTTGAGAAAAACAACATTTACCCGGATGTCATGACAGGATTCCGAAGAGGACGATCCTCTATAGACAGTGTCATCGATCTGGTGTCTTCAGTGGAGCAAGAAAGAAACCGTCGCCGAATCGCGGGCGCATTGTTTTTCGACATCAAAGGCGCCTATGACAACGTGCTCCACAGTGCGATTATGGATGCTCTAGAGATTGTGGGAGTAGGCGGCCGACTCTATGAGTGGATTTCCAGTTACCTTACTGGTCGGACAATCTTCATGTCCACGTCTTCCGGTGACACAGGACTCCACCAGGTTAATCGTGGTGTTCCACAAGGAGGAGTACTGAGCCCCACCCTCTTTAATATTGCCCTAATCGGTCTCGTGGACGAAATGCCTGAAGTCGTCAGAGTCACTATGTACGCTGACGATATCTGCATCTGGACTTCTGGTATAACTCGACCGCAGCTGCGAGCCCGTTTACAGCGAGCCGCAACAACGACGTCTCGGTACTTGTGCCGTCAAGGCCTGAGTTTAGCGCCAGAAAAATGCGCCGTTCTTGCATTCACCAGAAAGTCGATGCTCCGGTATCCTATCATTATTGAGGGGACACTGATACCTTACGTCACGCACCACAGATTTTTGGGAGTGACTGTAGACCGCGGTCTGTCGTGGACGAAACACATAGCCTCGTTGAAGACTAAACTTGCAAGCCTAGTACATGTTCTTCGCTTCGTGGCGGGGATGAGATGGGGTCCATCTGAGAGCGTTCTTCTCCAGTTGTACCGGAGCCTGTTTTTGGGGCATCTTCGTTACAGCCTGCCAGCCATTTCAAACCTGCGAACTTCTTCCCGGCGCACATTGGAGGGTTTGCAAGCACAAGCCCTCAGAATATGCTTGGGGCTACCACGATGTACCTCTACTGTGGGCACAATTGCCGAGGCACGTGTTTTTCCAATGGATGCACTTCTTTTGGGCGAACCCCTTCGAGTCTACCTTAGATGCTTCACAAGGCATGAACACCATCCATTATCGGCTCTTCCTACTACGTGTTCGAGAAGTAGTTTTGCGGCAGCCATTTTGCAACACCAACATAAGATCCCATCAGGTTTCGCCCCAATGGTGGTTTCCCAGAATCCTCTGTGGGTACTATCAAAACCATCAATTTACCTTTCCATCCCGGGAATTGGGAAGAAGTCCTCTTTGCCATCAATAGCCCTCAAACAGTTGACTCTAGCGTTCTTGACAGACAAGTACGCCGGAACTGTACATGTATATACTGATGGCTCTGTGACTGCATCCCGGTCCACCGTGGCTGTGGTAATTCCAAGCTTATGCGTTACCCGAGGATTCACACTAGACCACAAGACAACTTCTACTGCCACTGAGTTGGTTGCCATACGGGAGGCGATTCGTTTAGTCTCCCGTGAATCACCTCAAGCTTGGACCCTGTTTTGTGATTCCAAGCCAGCACTCCAGGTCCTCAACGGAGTTATGAGGCAAGGACCCTATTATGCCCTTGCTGCGGAAGTACT
The DNA here is from genome assembly GCF_048455015.1 of Haemaphysalis longicornis. Classification (NCBI taxonomy): domain Eukaryota; kingdom Metazoa; phylum Arthropoda; class Arachnida; order Ixodida; family Ixodidae; genus Haemaphysalis; species Haemaphysalis longicornis. The sequence goes on along the minus strand of NW_027526385.1, from coordinate 176,468,867 downwards.
CGAATTATGCTCATTGGCACTGCAACAAGGACATGTCCTCACCATTCAGTGGGTACCAGGCCATTGCGGGCTAGCTGGTAACGACTGGGCTGACCAGGAGGCAAAGAAGGTTTCTGCAAATGCAGATGTTGTACGTCTGCCCTTCGCAAGGACGGACACGACCGCCCTTCTGTTTACCACTCTCCGCCACGCCTCGGCGAATCACTGGTCCCACCCTGACAATCGTCATAGAAGATTACACCGCCTGGACCCCGACTGCAAGTTTCGGTTACCTCCTGGTATTCAGCGAAACTACGCCACGCTGTTTCACCGACTACGGCTTGGCGTAGCCTTTACCCGTCGCTACAAGCACCTCATTGGCTTTACGAGTGACCCCGACTGTGAGACATGCCATGTACCAGAGACTATTTCGCATGTTCTCTGCCACTGTCCACGCTATGCGCAACCTCGAGAACAATTAGTGCGAACATTGGCCCGTTTGGACTGTCGTGTGGTGTCGGAGGAAGTGCTGCTGGGACCTTGGCCAGACTCAAAGCGTTCCTACAGTGCATTTAAAGCTGTGCTGACATTTCTGCGCAGCAGCGGCCTCTCAGAGATATTGTAGTTGAGGCCCGTCCGGCTTAACTTTAACGCATACACCGTATCGGTACAGGCATCTTCTATACATAGCCCTTCATTTATTTCTCCGCCATCTTCATCTCTCTCGTCCTCTATCCACACTCTTTCCTCCACTTTCCCTTCCCACACACAGAATAGCTGGCCAGATATACTACCGTCAGGCCGACCTTTCTGTGTTTATTTCATTTCAATAAAATTCCTCTCCTCTTCTTGACATTTTCAGCCGATTTCTGGGATTATTACTGTGAGAGCGCAAACCTGACAATTGAAAAACGTTTCTGGGGCCCTATTCTCGACTGCACAAATTGCCGTCAATTCAGGCAATTTTCCGGAAGTCTTTTCTGATTGGCTCTCAGTTTTGGTCACGTGCTTCTGGTTGACAAAGCGGTTGTGTGTGCTGCCGTCATTTTGACGTTTTATGGCGTTTACGGGCACCAGTGCTAAAGTTTGCCTTATTTCTCGTTACTAAAGGCGCATAATTCTTAGCCGGCAATGAAAAACCAGACTAAATGCAGCGGACATGACAACGTAAGCCTGTCTTTGCTATTCAACAACAATACTGCTTGTAATACACACCCCTCCTGTGATTGGCTGAGAAGGCGTGACGTAATGTAAACAGTTGGCGGGAACGATTACGTCATGCATTGGCAACTTCAGCCTGCGTAAAAGTGACGTAATGCTACGGAACAGCTTGAAAATGGCGGCTGTTTTTGTCGCAAAATAGGGCAAAAAATTGCCCCGACTTACGGCGCCGCGAAATGTGCGGCAATTTGCAGCAGGCGCAGTTTCGCATGCGCGCTGTTTAAAGCATGTTTCCTACGGAAACAAATTATAGTTTAAACTGCTTCCAAGTCAGCGATCATGGAGCATACAAATAACGTGCAGTATTTTGCTTTTATGTTTGGCAATAAAATAAAATTATTTGTTTGGCGTAACAGCAACATAAGAGGGCAGTACAATCCTTTCCAGGACAAAGAAAACCCAATGCATGGCATTTGTCCATACTCGTCCTAGTAAGCTGTTGGGTCGCATGATCGAACTCAAGAGAAAAATAAAGAAAAGTGACTATTTGGTTCATTACAGCGCTGATTGAAGTCGAGCTTGACGAATGAGTGCATCGGCGACATCGGTGCGCTCCGCGGTTGTCTGGCGCAGCGCTTCGGTGCTCTTATGTGTCATAGAAGCGATGGTCGCGGCCGCCTTTTGCTGTGATCACGCCATAAACTTGTAACATAGCAGCAGACGATGGCGTGGCGGCGGTTGCGGCAGGGAAGGTGATAAGGCAACAAAGCTTGCATTGAAGCAGTGAGCCCAGCTATGTTACTAAAAGCGATTGAAAGAAATAAATAGATACGGTAAAAAAACTCCCCTCACCTCCCCGAAGGGGATCGTGCGGAAATGCGAATGCATTGGGTGCACCGGTGAGTGCGCTGCGGCAAGCAGTAACGGAGAGAGGCGTGCGCTCCACTGCATTTATATACATTTTCCGAGCGCAGCGAGCGGAGAGAGGGTAGGCGGAGAGGAGAGAGAGGCCCGCGCAACACGCCCGCCCCGCGCGCGAGCTCTCTCTTCCGCGGAGCTCCGCGATGCGAGCGCCCTCACACGCCCGAGCGCGCTCCTCCTCTCCACTCACTCTCCGCTACTCCGCCCGACATCCGCGATGCGAGCGCCCTCACACGCCCGAGCGCGCTCCTCCTCTCCCCTTGCCCTCCGCTACTCCCGCCCGAGCTACCACCTGCTCCGGTTGCTAGGCGTGCCACAGCTGTTGCTAGGGGCGAGAAGGAGCGCGGAGAGATAACACCTGCGGGCGCACGCCGACGGAGCACGACAACCCCCGACTAAGAAATGCATTCACATTTAAAAAATTGTGTGATGTTCTTTAGCTCGACATCCCCCTTTCGCTCACTTTTGGATCAACGTTACTCGATCGCCTTGTGGTGTTGACGCCAAATTTGACCTCCAGAAATGTGTTTTTCTTGTCAGCCTCAGCTACCGTCTTAATTTTTATAGTACATGCCAAGTGTTTTTATATCTTTCTTGCACAATATTTGATACCTTGGTAGCGATCTTTATGAGTGACTCGTCAAATTACACTGCATGTCGTCATAGCTATAGCTGCAGCACGTCACTGATTGCTTACGTCGTGCTTACGCAAAAAAACATGGGCGAAATGCCGGCAATTTGTGCAATCGAGAATAGGGCCCCTGGTTCACTATTCTTGCCCTGATAACAAAAACCAAAAGTCGACGCAGAGTAATTACGAGTGGCACGCATTCTTCTTTGGTAGCAGCGACGCTCGATGCCCACTCCTTTTTCCCACACATAGGTGATACAAAGTCGTGCCAGAAATCACGTTTTTGTAGCAAAGAGGAAACCAAAACCGATTTTAAAGGTCATTTGCTTATCTAACTTGAAACAGCTTTAAATTGTTCTAGCAACGCCTGGAACGCTATGAAAAGGCGCCCCCAAAATTGTTCAAATTGAACAATTTTGAATAGGCGTGGTCACGAAAGAGTTATGATCAATTTTACTAAAAATAACAGGTACGACAGCAGTGCACTTTGTTTTTTTAGCAATCTATTAAAAATAATTTTTCGCACGTGGCAGAAAACCTAGCCTCAATAATTTCCCGTTATTCGGATACACGATGGCATACCAAATCTCCTCCACTTAACATGGCTTTGTTCCGCACCAGCCCGCAACCGCCATCAGCTTGTAAATGTGGGTCCTGCATCCGCGCCCGACCTCGAGCATATTAGTCGTGTCCGTGACGATCCTGGTACTCCAAGAGAAGCAATCCCCAGTACGCCCTTGAAAACGGCCTTTAAAGCAGTCTGACCGATTATCCGGGAGTGACCATATCGATGCACGTTTAAGGTCTACAGTGTGGACTGTGCACTTTTGGTGCCACTGACTGGCTAAAGTGTACGCCTCTTGTGAATAGGACCCCAAGACTGAAACTGTGTCCTCAGTGTGACATGGGACCTTACTCCCCCCCTCCCCATCGTTACTGCTGCACAAGGCCCTCATTTCACTCACTAACTGTTTCACTCATTAACTCTCGTTCACGCAGTTCGGCCTTGCTGCAAACGACAACTAACGCACACTGAAGCAGTGGTTCAACAAGACAGCGCTTTATTCGCTGCTCAGTACGGATGAGAGCGGACGATCTTCCAAGACCGGGTGGTCCTTGCAGAAGTATCGCTGGCGGCGCATTCATGGCCGGCGCTCTCGTCAGCGGAAGTGACTGCGAAAAGGCACTCACAGGTCACTAAGCAGTTGGACGAAGGATAGACCAAGGCCACAGACGATCATCTAAGATCCGAAGGTCCTCCTAGAAAAGCTAGGAGTGTTAAGGGCGCCGTCCCCTGCTCAAGCTCAGTGGAAGTGGTGACCGGTCCGGTCCTGAGCAGCAGACTTTCGAAACAAATCATGAGCCATTGAACTCTATAAAGGCGTGTAAGAAGTAAACGTTTTAGTGCACATCACTTAAGGGACCGGTGCTGTGATTTTACGGCGCTGTCGTCCCTCTTAGCCGAGCGAACGGAGGGAAGACCGAAGACAGAAGGAAAGGGAGGGGAAAGTGTGGCGAAGTGTGAGGGGAAGGGCGGTATGCTAATGTGGCGCGAGACGCTCTCCAGCGGCGACGCGCTACGAGATAACCGAGAGAACGAAGAGGCCACGGAAGGTGCGCCTGCAGGAAAGCGGAGGGTGAAAGAATGGCGAAAGTGTGAGGGGGAGGACAGTATGTCGAGTCCGCGTGAGACACGTGTGCGAAAACCGCGCCTCGGCGTCTGAAAGGAGGCACAAAACTAGGCATTCATGAAAGCAAGCGCCTTGTTCTTTCAAGTTCACAAAAAGCACAGAGGACCAGCACAAAATGGGTCACTTCCTGCAACACGTCCATCGGTGCTTCGTCGTCCTCCTCGTTACGTGGCTCATCCTAACCACGTGACATTTGCCAACAGGCTCCGCGCGGCAGCGCACGTAGTAACATGTTCCATGAAGGCAGGCTCGGCCGCAAAGCACAGAAGCACTACACAACAGTTGCAGCACGCGGGAATTTACTTTAGGCTGTCGAGGCGACGAAAATACGATCAGAATGCTGGTGGACGAAAAGCAGAGAGGGAGGGTAATATTGCCCAGGACAGTTACTACCTGTAACAGAAAAAAAAACATTTTGTGCCTAAGAAGTTTTTAAATGCGGAGCATTTCTTTGGCTCGCCTGGTCCTCCGTCGTCGATGGCGGCGCCGTCCACACGCTCACTGCGCATGCGCAACTCTCCTTCTTACACCCACAGCTCCGCGATACTACACTATATAAAAAAATAAATAGTTAGTGGCGCCCGGTTTCGATCCCACGACTCTCTGGCCGCAACGGGAGGTACGCGGTGCTCTTCCCTCTACACTACAAATGTAGCAAGTGCTGCAAACGCGCCTTATGTCCTTGACTCATTCAAACTACGTCAAGAAGCTACTGATACAACGAAGGCACGCGAAGCTGGACGTCAACGGAAACGAACAACTGAAAACTTTAGAGGAGGATGTTGAATTTCCGGTGGGAAAGTTGTGGCGGGAAGCGCCACGCGCCTTGCAGCTCAACCAGCCCCGTCTGCAGCGCCTCTGATTCTGACTGTGGCACGATGCCCCTAGGGATTGGCCAACCACAGAATCCATCACGAGATAGGTTCGCGTTCAACCACCGTCGTCATCTTCCCGTAAGGGAACCGCCGAAGAAGAAGAAGAACGAGAAGACAAAGCTGCGAAGAGGAGGGCGTGTACATTGCTCTCAGCGGGTGCACCAATGTCAACAACCTTTACCTCACCAAAGCTGACGGAGACTACCGATTCTACCACAGAGACAACATCGACAAGAACATGATGCACGAGTTTCGGCGCCTCGAGAACCACCGCCTACTCACCGTAACACAACAGCACTTGCGTGCCTTTGGCACCGGTGTGGACCCGGACACGGAATTCCCTCTGGCGCTAGTAAAAACCAGATCACTCAACATAACGGCAACACAATGGAACTACACGGAACCGCCACGATGCTTCGCATCCTCATCAGGGTTCCCCACGGGAAGATGGTGTAATTTTTTTTGTGCCTGCCCTAAGCAGCGCTAGTATTGAACCAAGAGTGGAAAACATAGGTATAGAGTTCCTTTTTGGTTTGGTGACTCGTCATCACCCCGCTACAAAGGGGAAACCAATAGCAACCACAATCATCATCATTATCAGGGTAGCGGCCCGCTGAATCGTAACAGCTCCTACCGGAGGCGTGTGGTAAAGGGAAACGCCTGGAACTCGTGTTTTATAGGAGCCCTCCCTAAACCGATTGTACAAGGATGGTGTGCTCAAGCGACTACTTACCAATGGAGTATGAACGATATTCATCAGTCATAGTATTCAGATAAATAACACGGGCTCCTGCGAAAGTGCGTGGTTGCAGAACGTCCCAACAGCACTATGAGAGAGAGAGAAAAACTTTATTTATAGATCCGGCAAGATGTAGTCAGCGGCCACGCAGGGCTCGCACTACGACTCCAGTGTGATTCGAATAAAGTCTCTTGTCACACCGGGCCTTGGACTCGAGGGAGGGGGGTGCCTTGACAGGGGTATTTGGGTCCCGCTGCCGGTGAGTCCGGCGTGGGGTCTCCCGTTCTTCTCTGTTTTGCCAGAGCCTCCTCGAGTTGCTGGATCGCCCACTTTTGCTGGTGGTAATTGTCCGAGCGAATGCACCGCTCTAGTCCCTCCGGGAGCCGGTCTCCTGGCACCCCGGCTCCCGCCACGCAGTCTTCGGCTTCCTCGCCCCGGGCGGGATCGCCCGTGTTAGCAGTTCTTCCACACCTAGTGATGTGGCACAGAGTCGCGAGTTCACTGTCACATACACTGCACTCAGCACTCACGAAAAGTTCGGGACACGCGTGCCTGGCCCACGCGGGAGTCAAAGCACACTTCACTTGCAGGTGTCTTAGGAGCACCGTCTCCGTTCGAGAGAGGTCTCGATGCGGGTTCGGGTACTCCCTCCTCGCCTCCCGATGTCTTCTGAGGATATCCCCGTAGTCCGTCAGGACGGCGCTCGTTGCTTCTTCGTCAGGATCCGCGGTGACTTGCGTTTCGCCGGCCCGGCACATGGTGAGCTCGCGGGCTGCAGCGTCTGCGTCGTCGTTGCGGTTTTCGACGTTTTCCAGCCGGCCCATGTGAGCCGGAAACCACTTGATGGTCGTTACGGGGCTGCGGGCTCGCGGATCCCGCGAGGCCCGTCCGAGTCTCACGATTCGTTCCGCTCCTTCCCATACCGTACTCCTTGCAAAATTCCTGATCGCCGTCTTTGAATCGCTCAGGATCGTCTTGACGCCGGGTGTCGCCAGCGCCAGGCCGATCGCCGCTTCCTCGGCTTGGCCCGGGGTCTTCGCCCTCACCGACGCGGCGTTGATCAGCTCGCCCGTGGACGATCTGACCAGCGCTACGGTGAAAGCGTTCGCTGTAGTCGGGTACTTCGCCACGTCCACGTGGGCCGCGGCGTCGTCGTGTCTGTAGATCCTGGCCAGGGCTGTCGCCCTTGCTAGGCGCCTTTCCCTGTCCCTCTCCGGGTCTACGTTCTTCGGCATAGGGAACACGATGATTCCCCTCGCCTCCTCGTCTCCGAGCGGTATTCTGTCGCTCGTGTCGCTGTTCTCCCCTCCTTTGGGCGGGTTGATGCCAGCCATGTCGAGGATGCTCCTGCCCGTTCTCGTGCAGCTCAGCCGCACCAGTTGGGACATGCGTTGGGCCTCGCTGATCTCCGAGAGGTTATTGTGCACTCCCAGATCCAGCAAGGCCGACGTCTTCGTCCCCGGGAGAAGTCCCAGGGCGCTCCTGTACGCTTTGCGTATGGCTGCGTCGATCTTGCCCTCCTCCGATCTCGTCCATCGGTGGAAGGCTCCTGCGTATGCGACCTGGCTAACGACGAAGGTCTGCAGAAGGCGCAAGAGCCCTCGCTCGTTCATGCCGTTGTATGTCGACGACACTCGCTTAACCAAGCGGGTCGTTATTCCGATTTTCGTGATCATGTTTCTCAGCGCCGTGGTGTTGGTTTGGACACCGTCCACGTGCATGCCGAGAATCTTGATGCCGGGGACGTGCGGGATGAGTTCGCCGTCTTCCGTTCGTAAGGCGATGTTCTTGGCCGCCTCTTGCGCCGCCGTCTTCCTATGCGAACACGGGTGAATTGAACTGATTCCCTCGTCCAGAGGAGGATAATTTTAAAAATTCCGCTGGCCTCTTTGTACGCGCGTTAGGAGACAAATTTGAAACTAGTTTTTGGACAACTGTATGGGCAGCATTCGCAAGCAAAATCGAGTTGGATATATAACAGGCTGTACAGTTATTGAGGAATGTGTAAAACACGCGGTTTTCCCGAAATCATCATTGTCGCTATTAGGCGGGTGTTAAAGAAAAATGTTGTAGGACGGTGTTTAGATACCTGAGTAGTTACCTATATTAACAAAAGCCTGTTCACTATCTCAAGTGGCCTGCGATAAAAAAGTAAATATCTGATAAATTATTTCACCACTTTTCACTCTCTCCGTGGTGTAATTTTTAAAAATATCAGCAACATCGAGCTCCTGCACCATTATCCCAATGTGCTAATGAAATTTTAAGCCGTTGGAACCAGCAGTTCGGTTAGTCGTGGACATCATCTGTTAGGCCTTTTCAGCTCGTCAGGCGTGTCATCTCGAAAAATCCTTGCCGCCATTTCACCGGGGTTGCATTGCGAAATCCTTAAAACTGGTTTTGTGTGTTTGTATGAGTAACATTTCTTAGCAAAAACCAATTGGATAATTGAGTCATCGAAACATTTACCCGATAACTTTTAAGAACCCTATTTTGTACCCAAATGCTAATCGCCCCGACAGTGCTGCTTAGAGAGAAACCCTAAATGTACCATTTAATAATTCTTAAGGGCTACGCATATAAGCAAAAAATGTGGTTAATGCCTCTTTTATCGAAATCGGTAAAACACGAAAGTGAAATTTGCCTTCACAGGAGCATATAAATGTTTATTGTGCATCCATATAAACTTGCACATCGCTATTTGTATTACGTCGGTACCAACGTTTATAGATACAAAAAAGTATCTATAAACGTTGGTCGGTGTGGCACCGTTAGACGCACTTAGGCACTGGATTGCACGCCGCGGTTCTCAGTGGCTAAGGCGTTGCGCTGCTGAGCACGAGGTCGCGGGTTCGATTCCCGGCCGCGGTGGCCGCTTTTCTGATGGATGCAAAAAACAAAAACACCCGTGTGTACGAGATTTCTGCGCACGTTAAAGACCCCCAGGTGGTCGAAATTAATTCAGAGCCCTCCACTACGGCGCGCCTCACCGCCTGCGTTGCGTCAGCGCGTTAATTGATTGATTGATTGAGGGGTTTAACGCGCCGTCGCAACGCAGGCGATGAGGCGCGCCTAGTGGAGGCCTCCGGATTAATTTTGACCACCTGGGGATCTTTATCGTGCGCAGAAATCTCGTACACACGGGCGTTTTTGCTTTTCGCCTCCATCAGAAAAGCGGCCGCCGCGGCCGGGAATCAGCGCGTTAAACCCTACAATCAATCAATTGGATTGCACGCGCCGGAACATTGCGTAAATCCGACTGTAACCACATCCATTTGAAAATCGTGTAAAAAAAACGTAACCGAAACCGAAACCGAAACCGAATGCAGTGGGTGGCGGAGGGTGTCTCAATTCATCCGCGTCCCGCGCACACGTAGGCCGGGCGCTCATTAGTGCCATGATGAACTACTTCGCTTCACTTCTCCTACACGGCATCTGAATAAAGAAAGTAGTGGGAAACACATAAGACGTATTCGTACAACTGCTTGCGCGGGAATTCGTAGCGCAGTGGGCAGAGCGCTGTGTACCTCCCGCTGCGACAAGTGAGTTCACGGCTCGAATCTGGGCGCAGCCGCGTCAACGAAACTTTTTTTGGCGACGCCATTTCCGTGACGGATATGACGCCGGCGAGATCTTTGTGTACCCGGGTACACGGAGTGCGCGGGTATAAAACACGTTAGTGTTAAAAGCATTTCGATGTGTTAAAGGGTAAGTCAGATAACCCCAATTCACGAAAACACAATTCCCCCGTTTTCTTCGCTTAGGAGTATAATTTCGGAACATCCAGCCTTAGTGAGCCCCTACGCCTTGACACAAATGTACTCTCGAAATTTTCGCGATCTAAGCAGTTTTGGCTGGGCGCTGATGAGCCAGTGAGGGAGTGAGTCGGCCGGTCACTTCTGCTTATAGGTGTAGATGAATTCTCGCTGCCTGTGCGATACCGTTACAGCGAGGTTCCGCGATGGGAGCATAGTTGGCGAGCTTTATTTTCGCCTTTATCGGGCAACTTTAGCTCCAAATTCGTGTGGGAAAGCCACCCGTCACGAGTTCAGGCCCACGCGCGCGCGTGGGTCCCTAGCATCTACGCCAGCGGCGTAGCCGAGCGTGCTGTGCGCGAAAGCCACTCACCATGCGTGCAGGAGCAGCGCCCCCGCCACCTTGTGTTGGTACGGTTAAAATTGATATATATGCGCATTGCTGAGATAGATAAAGTTTATTCAGGAGGGGCTGGCGCCGAGGCCTATAGGGATACATTGATACATTGCTTAATGTTTGACGCATTCGCATTTTTTACGGGTAACGTATTCCTCATGCGGCATTTGGTTCTGCTTTTTTTATAACGCCAAGCTTGAAAACAGCGCTAATTTTACTCTCGTTTGCACCAGAAGGCGTTGTTACGTCAGAAATTTCGCTCCGCACTAAAGAGCATCACTATAAAACAATGACCGTTCGTTTTTTTTTTTTTTTTCACTAGTATTGTGAAGATTGGCCACATGACAAGATTGGCCATCACAAGTATTCAAAGAACTCAATACTTGGTTAAATTGGCCAAGTACGTTTTTTCGCCCGACTAGCTGCGAGAAAGGCAGCATATATGATGTCCTTCTCCAGTGACTTTTAACACGAACGAGCCTCCATTTACGCAGCACTTTAAGCGTTCGCTTCGGCTACGCCACACAGATTTTCGCGATCGAACCACACGTACTTGATCATGTGGATCGACAACCACTGCGAGTTTATAGGTGCAGATAACTAGCGTTGCTCGTCGTCAAACTGCTGCGCACGAGGTCGCGCTTCGATTCCCTGCCGCGGCGGCCGCTTTTCTGATTCAGACGAAAAGGAAAAACGCCCGTGTATAGGAGATTTCGGCGCACGTTAAAGATTCCCCGGGGGTCAAAATTAATCTTGAGCCCTCCACTACGGCGCGCCGCATCGCTTGTGTTGCGTCGGTGCGTTAAGCACTACAATAAATCACTCAATTCGATAAATGCAAAGCAAGTCTAGGCTGCACGCCACCCAGAAAAGTCTCTTCTGCGTACCCGAAAACGCCAGCGCCAATTCCTACAAATGAGAAAATCCCCAACAGGTAGGGCAACGCGGTTCACCAATTCATCCACCAATTTAGATGCTTAGTTTTATTACGAACGAAAAGCGCCTTTGAGTAGAATGTTGTATGTAGCGTTACGACTACAGCGTTCACCCACAGGGAGAAATTAGAGGCAGTATTGATTTCCGCCCCAAACAACCGCTTCTCCACAACCCCTGTAAATCCCCATAATCGTGATGTGACGTCCGGCCACTTCATTTTGTAGATTTTCACCGTCAATGTGTGACTTAGAGTTGTGCGGGTCGATCGCTCGAAAAAGAAGCGGCTCCGGCTCTTTGCCTTGCAGTAGTTATAAAATGTTCTGCCGGCTGTTATGGCCTATATTAAACAACTACCTCCTGTTGCAGTCATATCTATTAACATTTCTCGGCACTATTGAGTCTGTGTCGCGGTTTCTGCTGGGAGGAAGAGGAAGAACTACCATTTTTTTTCTAATTTTCTTTGAATCACATTCGAATTAACCACTGATGTTTGGCCGATCCCCTGATTGGGTATGCGCCAATATACAAAGGAACAACAACAACAACAACAATTTGTGCCATCCTTGTTATGGCTCCAAACAACCAACCACATTTCTGAACGGCCCACAGTGCGGCCCAGGGGAGTGGTTCCTTCTTCACTGTAGCCCATATTCAGTCCGCGCCGCCTGTGTTCTGTCCACCAGCTGAAGCTGGGTAGGCAGAGATGGACCGTACAGCAGCATCTCCCATTGCTCTTGTTGGGCAGTTGAGGGAGGAGAGGACTGCTCAGGGCTAAAGTGGCACACCCTGATTATGTGGCGGAGTGTTCCTACTTCTGAGCAACATTTACATCCATTGTCGTAACGATCGGGTGCGTTAAGTGAAGACGGGTCGGGTGTGGGAATGAGTCAGATTGTATGAGCCGTAGGGTAGTGTGTTGTTTCCTGGAAAGGTCAGGGTTGATTGATTGATTGTGGGGTTTAATGCGCCGACGCAACGCAGGCGATGAGGCGCGCCGTAGTGGAGGGCTCCGGATTAATTTTGACCACCTGGGGATCTTTATCCTGCGCCGAAATCTCGTACACACGGGCGTTTTTGCTTTTCGCCTCCATCAGAAAAGCGGCCGCCGCGGCCGGGAATCGAACCCCGACCTCGTGCTCAGCAGCGCAACGCCTTAGCCACTGAGCCACCGCGGCGGGTGAAAGGTCAGGGTGGTGCGGTAAATAGGTCGTCAGCTCTGCCGAGAAAAACAAACCCATCGACTGCACAGATCACCAGTGACCAGCAGAGTTACTTGATATAGTAGTTGCGAAACTCCCCATAGGCCCCATGTATCAAAAAGTGGCCCTAAGATTGGTCCACTGCTTTGGATCGTGTTTGACAGTGGCGCCATCTTTTGGTGACAAAATAAACTATACAACTTGCTTCACCGCTCGACAACCTGGGCGAAAAATGGTATTTCAGTGCTTACGTAAATTCTTTACGCCAAGGGAGCCCAATGTGTTGAACTATGCAAGTGTTGTATATACATACGGAGCAAAAGTAGTAAAAATAAATGCGACCATGGGGCAACCGTCGCTTACGCATTGTAATCTGCTGCGCGTCCTCTTCGGTCTTCTGGCGGCAAAAAAATAAATAAGTCGCTTTGACGGCTTTATGCCAGCTGAAACTGATTATTTAGAGCCGCTTGATCGGCTGCTAGATTAGTTTTGGCATACAATTAGCTGTAGGCCAAACCATTACTGCAAATTTAGTACTTCAGCTCGGACCTACGTTGTGCCCAGTGTCCGCACAAGCGCGAATTGGTCGAGGCAGATGCGCGGACGCAGAAACAATCGCCACCTAAAAACTGGACTTAAGATAGCAATGAATAACTTACGAAAACACAGAAATGAAGAAATATGCATTTTAAAACAAAATATAACGTTAAATTGCCAGTTCAGATAATTAGTTTGTTTTTTTTGGATAGTGCATGCGGCGGCCGCTGTGGCGCCACGGTACGCACGATCCAAAGCAGGGGGGTCCAGATGCGGGCCGTTTTTTGAGGCGGAGTTTCGCAACTGCCTACATCGAAGAGCTCTGGTGACCAGGGGGTGGTCGTCTGATGCGTGGCTTTCACCGGCAGCGGCGGAGATGACTATTCGGAAATTTGAGCCCAAAACAAACATGGAGATATTTGTTTTTCTAAAGGCAAGGCACGTACGTACAGGCACGAGAACATGAACATGTAGGAAAGGTAAAACAAAACAGGACAAATACGAGAAAATCGAACGTTACAGAAAAATAACAAACGAGGAGAATTAATAAACCGATATTTCAAATGAGAAAAGTTTACTGGAACAGAAACAGTTCGATGAATACATTTAAGACGCGAAAGTCCCACGATATTCACCGCTTCCTCGGGGCGAAATTGGCTACCTGCGATTGAGGAACCCGGGATCAGGTGGACGCGAACTGTCAATGACGATGCACGTACAAACAAAAACCATGGTGACATCACGACATTCCAGCGCGATTGTTGGGGACTGGACTGGAAAGGACTTTATTCACATCGATCCTGCAGTGGGCGGGAGTTTGTTATGACCCCCGTCCCGACGTGGCCGGTCGTCGCATCCTCGCCGCTACCCTTAGTGGCGCAGACCCCTTTACGGAGTCCGTGGTTTTCGAGTGCAGTGAAGACCTGCTGGATGGCCAACTCTTGCTTCGTCTTGTCGCTCGATTTGATGGCTTCCTCTAGTTGTGCCGGGTACTCTTCGAAGCTGGCGCCTTCTGGGTCGGTGGCGCAGTCTCACATGGTGTCCCACCGGTTGGCCGGCCCCTTTTCGCATACCTCGCATAGACTGCTTGTGTACTCCTCTGGGTACATACGGTGTAGTGCCGCCGGCGACGTGACCGACGCCGTCTGTAGCTGTCTGAGAATCGTCGCCTCTTCGCGGCTCAGGGCCCGATGGGGCGGGGGGTATTCTCTTCTGGACAGTCGCGCCTTTTTTAATGCTTCACCGTAACCTCGGGCCCGATCTTTGGTCTGTGTCCACCATTCCCACTCAGGGCGGCTTTCCAGTCTGGCGGCGCGGTGTGTTAGTGCACGTGCTTCCCTGTGGGCCGTCTCGTGGTGGTTCGGTGCGTGCGACGAGCATTCGCCCGCGTGCCCCGGAATCCACCTGACTTCCACTCTCCTGTCTTCTCGGGTACCCGACTTCTTGATGATCTTGATTGCTTTGTTGCTTACGCGTCCGTTCGCCAGGTTTCGGACGGCTTCTTGGGAGTCGCTCAATATTGTGTCGCAGTCGGCTTCGGTCATTGCCAGGGCTATGGCGATTTCCTCGGCCTCCGTGGCGTTCCCGCGCCTTGCGCTCGCTGCCGTGGCTATTCTTCCCGTTCTTGCGTTGATTGTGACCGCGAGGTATATGCCTTTGCTGTAGTACGCCGCGTCGACGTATCTCGTTCTCGGGTCGTCGCCGTGTTGCTCGACTATGTACTTGGCTCTCGCCCTTCTCCTTTCTCGGTTGTATTCTGGGTGTACATGCTTCGGTATGGGGCTCACGCGTATTCGGTGTCCTTGATCCAGTGTCTCAAGAATGTTTCTGCCTGTCTTGGTTGACGATAGCCGCTCTCGCTGCGCCTTCCGCTGCGCCTCGATGAGCTCATCTACCGTGTTGTGGGTGCCTAGTTGCAGCAGTCTTCTTGTACTCGTTGACTCGCTCAAGCCCAGCGCCCGCTTGTGCATCCTGCGCATCATGATAGACGATTAGACGCTGCAATAGGCGCGAGTGTTTGCGACAGTCTTGCTGCTTACGTGCTTTGAAGTCGAAAGCCTGGCGTATGCTCTTGTTACGGGTTCTTTTTATGTACACGTCGACCAGTCGACGCCGTAGCCCGGCTATTCTATTGTCCTTAATTCAATTTAAACAACCTTAATTCTCTTTATTCCACGCTTACTAATTGTTACCATCAATCACTAATCAATTTTAATTATCTTAATCTATAACAACCTACTGTAATACCACATAAGTAATAATTGATATCAATCACTAAGCAATCATTAAATTTGGTGACGAGCGATCAACGTGTGGGATAGCTGATCAACAGCGTCATGCTATCATGCGTTTCCACTGAGCAGTTCCCGCCGCTGAGGTCACACGACTTTTGGTACCATCCGTGATGACGCCGTTGGCGACGACCGTCACTTTCACGTTGTATGAGGACGGGCTGCCCTCGAAAGACGGAGGACCAGTTGGGGACTTGAAAAAGTGCGTAGACGTCGGCGCCAAGACCATCGCATCGCTTTCGAAATGACGGTGGCTGAGAATTCAGATCCTAAGCCGCCCGGCCAATTGCTGGCGGACTAATGCTTTGCCTACCGTGCACTCTCCGGTTTTGCCATCGCCAGGGACGTCGTTGAGCGCCGGGAGCAAAACCGGCATTGGCGCGCCACGATTGTCCAGAAGCCTGTCACACAAACGGACACGGGCAGTGGCGCTAACACTGGCGGTATTCAAACACCGAGATCGCCATTTTCGGAGCACCAAGTACCGGCGGCATTGTCGTTCACACCACCACCTACAGTGAAGCACTGCGTCTGTAACTGAGTGGTAAAACCTATAGTGCCACTAGATAAGGTTACAGAATATCGGTACATTTTTCTCGTATTCTTCCATGCCGCAGCAGTGATCTTTGGTCAGTCCGCATTACGTGATATTGTTTACACTGCGACGGTTCATGGGCACTGCCATTTTGTGGTTTATGCGTTTTCTGTCGGTCAACTGTGGTTACCTAAGCTCGTCCTCCTCCATGCTCTGCGGCTGCGCGCGACTAGCGTGACTGCGAACGTGAATCAACGATAACATGCTTCGCAGCGTTTCAGCTGCAGAAGTGTGTCCGAAGATACCGTGTTGCCGCTTCTTCTGCAGTGTTGTTTACAAATAACCTCGTCAAAGTTGGCGGTGAGGCCGCGCCATCTGGAAACACTGATTAGCACCAGAATGGCCACCGTGTACCCTGCATCTTACCTAGTGACACTATACTCGGTTACAACTCAAGAACGGCACCACCTCATGTAGTGTATCACTGCGGCAAAGCGCCGGACCCGTGACGTCAGTGCGCGCGCGTTTTGAAAGGGGTTTGCTATGAATGCGTGATATCGTCTGCCTTGTCTCACGCAGCTTGTTTGTCGTCACTGAAGTCGTTTATAAGCATATTAAGTCCAAAAAATCACGGGAACAGCTCACGCCATGTTCATAATATTCCCAGTAACGCCCTACTTGCACCGCGCAGAGAAACATCCGGCTACGGTGATAAGGCACAGCGGCAACTTCTGGTGCCGTTCTTAAGTTGTCACCGAGTATAGTAAAACCAAGCATTTCCCACCACGCGTGATCGCGTTCCACTCACTGTGCAAGCCCGGCACATCCTGTATAACCTGGCGCCATCTACTGGTTCGCTTTGAAGATTCCCGCTGTTCTCTCGAGCTACTGATACACGGCGCCCGCTATTCGGCCCCTCTGGCCTCGAAGTATAGTTCTGGGTTGTCACGCTGGTGGCTTGAGTACTAGTCCCACAAGGTCTATAAATATTTTGCATCGTTTTCTTTCGCAGTTAGTACGCTGTTAACGTAAATAAGGGTGACTTGGTATATTTTAGGTGGGCTAACGTACATTAATGGACAAATGAAATGGCAGCACGAAAATGGGAAGCAGAACACACAAAACTGAAAAATACCATTCCTGGAAGTCCAGTAATGGCGCGCAATTGGCATATTTGGAAAGCCAGATTTCCGAACGCGACGATTTTTTCATGGAAATAAACCGCGCTATTTATGTGTTCTGATTCATATTTTTGTGATCGCGTTTCCTTTGTTCATGACTGTAGGGAACACAGTCTACGACCCAGTTTAGTCAACGTTCTGCATTGCGCCTAAAGTTCCGGGCCGGCACCTATACACGCTAACGGAATGTCGCACCCACCTCCTTGTGCTTCTCAGGCCTCAGTGAGCTACCTACTCGGCACTGGATGCCATGGGTTCATTCCCCTGAGGAAGGGATTGGGCCAACGATTCGGCATCGAATGACTTAAACCTCGCTGTAGGCTTTTTTTTGTGTAACGGGCTCGCATGTGGGACATTATTAATGTCCCCTACCCCAATGCGGCCATGTGCCATCAAAATAGTAATGTTTATTCGATTAGATTCGCTGTCGGCTACCCAGCTGCCCAGTCATAGTAGCAAGAGAAGCCGTCGTCGGGCATGCTGTATGGAATTGAAAAGAGGTGGGTAATCCTTTCCTACAGAAATGGATGGTCATCGGGGCTGTAGGGTTTACCAAAGAAAATGAACGATAGGATAAACTAAGTGAATTCTCATGGCCGCGCGCGCGCACGCACGCACGCACACCCGAACACACACGCACACACACACACACACATACGCCGACGCACACGCACGCACACCCGCGTACACACACACACACACACACACACACAAACACACACACACACACACACACACACACACACACACACACACACACACACACACACACACACACACACACACACACACACACACACACACACACACACACACACACACACACACACACACACACACACACACACACACTGTAAAAATTTTCTAGGCCATGCCAAAAGTGCATAGGACACAGATATGCGGAACCATGTTTAACTCCCAGTTGACCCTGAAACGTTTTATGCCACAAAACTGGGGAAAACACACGTCTTGCTTACTGTCGCAAAAATAGCTAAAATAGGTCATAGCTAAACCTTGAGCCTTTGATTTCAATTTGTGGCCCAGGAACCTTTGGCATGGTCGAGAAAAAGTTGACAAGACTGTGCGTACACCGGCACGCGCAAATGCACCTTCCAAAAGTTTTATTATTTGTCGGAGCCGTAACAACCCTTGTGGGTGGTACACTTCAGGGGGATCGGCGTTAACACGCCCCAGATTTTTAGCAAACACGAAATTTATAGCGATTTATTTTTTCGGCCGTGGTTTATATATTTGGATCATTATAACCTCCACATCAGAGGCATTCCGCGGGAAACATCAGGAACGGCGAATTAGGCTGGCTTAGGCATCTCTATTAAAACCGTGAACAATGATGACGGTGTATTCACTTTTTGTTGAACCCAGCCTCTTTTCGACTAGCAGGCCTGAATTTATCATGTTAGTCATTATGGTATTCATTATATTGCTAATCGTATATTCGATTTTAGTTTATGTTCATTTCGTTTCATGGTTTTGTGTATTTTAATTCCTTTACGGTTTGTACTTTGCCCTATATTTCGTCATTGTAATTTATTACGTACTTATTATTTTATTACTTGCACTTAGGTCAATGTTGTTTCAGCATTGTTGTTTTATTTGTTTACGTTTCCCAACCGTATTTATTGTTTGTTACTTATTTATTATTATATAGGCGTATTCATCTTCACTTCTTAGTCTCCGCTCCACCAGAATCAGCGTTCTCCGTGGCTCGGGGCGCAGCAGTAGTGTCACGTGCTGTCGGGTGTTGGTCTCACACTCTCCTCCGTGACGCTTTTTTTTTTCTTTGTTGCGCGCGGACATCAGCGAAATTACGACCAACAAGGGCCCAACATGCAGCGTCTCCGCAAAGAACAATTTTACGCCACCCGATTGGCTGTGCAGCCAGTTGGACTGCACTCAGTAGTTTTGAAGTTGCCGCCCTTTTTGCGGCGCCGAGCTGAAAGAACCGAACGAAAATACCATGCACCACTGCGGCAGCGACATAACCGCTACACGACGCGAAGGTGCAAAGATGTTGACCGGCGAACCGACCTCTCCGCCGCTTACAATAAGGTCTTGTGCTCAGTGCTCAATGCGGACTTTCTTTCCAAAGCTAAGAACTGCCGTGCGTCGGCAGTGGCAGTCAGACGCGCTATGTACTCCCGCCAAATCATAATGGAGTATTTATAATCTCTCCGCCCGTTAGCCAAGACACAGAACAGGGAGAATTTGTGACGGCCAGGACACACAGATACCGCACTTACCCGATTCTAACGCGCACTTTTTTTCCGGAAAAATAGGTCGAAAAATCGCGTGGGCGTTACAATCTGATACGAAACCGAAACTGCCGAAAGAGCGAAAATTTTGTCCCACCCATCGCCATTTCAAGACGGCGCCAAAGCTTTTCGCAACGATTTTTCGAACGGAGGAAGCTTAGGCGCCTAGGCTTTTCTATCGGCGTTCACACAAATCCTCAAATCGTTCCACTTGCGCGCTTAATAACATCAATGGCGGTAGCGGCTCTCACGCGTTCAAAACGAGCGGTCGGCTGAAGCGTGCGCCTCTGGAGAAGCTCACGGGATGGGCGTGCGAGGCGTGGGCCACGATCACATCGACCATGGTTAAACGTTCATTCAGAAGTGTTGCATCGCGAACGCGCTTGACTGCACCGAGGACGAGCGGAGAGCGACGAGGAGTGAGATGAGTGAGATTACTTCGGGAAATAAATCGCCCGTTTCTCTCGCATTCGTTTTTCTTGCTCACAAAGTTCCGTGCACGTTACAATCGGAGGTGCAAGAGTTTTTTCTTTTTTGCCAGGAAAATCGGGTACGCGTTAGAATCGGGGGCGCGTTAGAATCGAGTAATTACGGCGGTTGAGCGGAACGAACGAGAGTGAGAAAGAGACAATTTTCGAGCTTCGCGTCTCTCCAACCCGTGGCCCAATCATTTACGTCGGCCTTAACCACGTGACTTGAAACTCCGCACCGGCGTGAGGGCAAGCGAGGGTTTGCAGAGTTGGTTGCTCCGCGTCGCTTGTCGCGTCTTGACCTTGGATTATTATGGTGCTTGCTGCCTTGCGCTGGAAGAGCCCATGTGAGGATTGTGGATATGCACGTTAGCAGCAGTAGCATTAGCAGCATTAGCAGCAGCAGTAATCGCGACTCAGCGGATGAGTTTACGACGCGCCTGAAGTTCACGATGCAGTCGCCGTATTCGTCCCGGGTAAGGCGCACTTTTTTGCTGTCGTTCATTCGCGAGTTTTGCCGCGCTTTACGAGACGCGGCCTCCTGCGGTAGCAGCGCAGTGCGTCTTCCTGCCAATTCGCGTGTTAGCCCTGTGAACATATTCACGGGACCAACGCGATGACTTAAAACCACGAAACGACACTTTGCCGCAACTGTTTTTTGCGGTTTCTTCCCTGGTGTCGAATGCTTGGGTCGCACGGTTGGCTCGATCGCTGCCCGACGCCGTGTCGACCGGGGATGGGTGGTTTCGCGTTCTCGGTGCCAGTGACCTCCCGGCTTGGGGGTTTGTGTGCAAGGTTTGCTTTCCGTTTTTACCCCTGTGCATGCTGTTCGCAGTTAACATGAACGGTGAGTTTCGACGTTAAACGAGGACGCAGGAGGTGTTGGCTTGAGTGTGATGCCTCAAATCGTTCGTGCCGTCGAAAAGTGCGTCGCCTAGTCCGTTCTTGTGGGGCTCTGTTTCGCGAACGCCGTGTACGGATGTAGTTATTGGACGCAGGTCATTGAAAATATTGGGCCCCCTCGATTTACCAGTCCTGGACGGTCCGCGGGCAGTCCGAGGACTGCATTCGGACTGGGAGCCCCTTAGGAATACATGGGAAAATCGAGCGCCGGATCGCGGCTCGGGCAGTCCGCGGACGATCCGGGACTGATAATCGAGGAGGCCCATTGTTGGCGTTCGCTTCCTGCAAGGCCCCCGCTTTGGACGCGGTTTTCGCGTGAACGCGTCTCTAGCAATCGACGCAGCGACGCGTCGCTGGCATAGGACGCTGCAAACGCCGAACCAGAAATCACGATGAAAAGCTTAGGGTGAGTTCACAGCTAATTACACTCGGCACCTTAGAGTGAGTGAGCGAGAGAGAGAGAGAGAGAGAGAGAGAGAGAGAGAGAGAGAGAGAGAGAGAGAGAGAGAGAGAGAGAGAGAGAGAGAGAGAGAGAGAGAAAGAAAGAAAGTACGTGTCGTGAATGTTTCGCTGGGCGCTTTGTAAAATTCATGAGGGCTGGGTCTGCAAGTTCGCGTTCTTGACCACAAACGGCTTCGCTGCCGCGTCGGCGGCTGTTCGGAGGCCTGTCAAAGAAATTTTTCTTGCGTTCAATTTACGAGTCGTTTTCTCAACGAACCATAACTAAATCTTGTGTATCTGTAAACAATTGCGGCTTACTTGGCGCGTCGAACATATTGGTGTTTTTTCAGCTTTCTTGCCTGTATTAAAAATCGGCACTTTTACTGGTTTTAACAGACTCATGAAAGAGGGTGCGCAATTTAGTCGTTGTTTATAGCGTTTTCCATTGGGCGAACAGGTGCACTTCTAACTGCACCCAAAGTGCTCTCGCGAGTTCGGGCGTCTTCCAGTGGTCGGGCAGGAGCAGGGGCGTTGTGTTTCATTGGTCGATGAGGAGCACTTTTTTGGCGCCTAGAGCAGCCGAGAGCAGTTCTCGGTGCTCCGTCGCCAGCGGAGGAGTAACAGGGAACGCCGCGGAAGTCACATGTCCTCTTTTGCGTCACTTCTGGTTTTATCCCCGGGTGGCGGAGGGAAAATGGCGGAATCCAGCTGCCGCGGTAGTTGCTCAGTGCGTACGGCAGCAGCTAAGCGCGGCCGTCTGGACAAGGAATTGCTGCTATTTTTTAGATGATGAAAGCACCACGGATTCAAGCGCAAGCTCATCATCGGACAGCAGCAGCAGCGACGATGACGACGATTTGACATTGCATGAGTTTATGTTCGAGCACCTGTTCACCCCGCCGGAGCAGCGACCGAAGGTAGAGTCGTATCTGGAAAAGACGGTGGACGCTGTTATCGCTCGCAGCTAATTTTTGGGAGACACGATGGTGACCCCTTTATCATGAACATGAACATCCGCTCGGCTTATTCATTCGTCGCCATGCGGAAGGCAGACACAAAACCACCGGCACATATCTGGCAAAACTGGCGAGGAATAACTGCGTGCGGACATCACGAGCGCGCGAAATGCTCCGGGAAGCGAGCGCGGGAAACGTTTGGTCACATGACTCTTGACATCTCGCCCTCCCCCTCTTTTCACTGCTCCGGGAGCAGCGCGAATGTTTCAGTCGCGGAACGAAAGCACACGTCCCCGTTACTCCCGTGTGCTGCTCTGGCTGCTCGCTCCATTTGCTCCTGTTCGCCCAATGGAATTCACCATTATTGGGCTGTCGTATTATTTCCGGTTCCCTTTTACGCCCAATCTGTGTTTGTAAATACGTGTTTTAGCAGCAGAGCTAAGCGTTTAGTTCCGCCATTAGCGTTACCATAAAAAAAAAGAAGAAAAAAGAAAGACCGAGGGCACCTGAGAGAGAGAGAGAGAGAAATAACATTTATTGAAAGAGCTCCCCCTTATGGGGCGGTGGCGGCTGCCCACAGGGCCGCAGCGACCGGGAGGCCTCGGGAGGTGACTAGCACCTGGTCCGAAACCTCGGAGCTCCGCATGGCCTGCTCCCAGGCCTGGGGGGTGGGGAGGGGTGGGTAGGGATTCTTGGGGCACTGGCAGAGGGAATGAAAGTGCGTGTCCAGTGCACCACAGTGCGGGCAGCGAGGTGAGGGAAACAGGTGGGGGTGGGAGTGTTGTAGGATCGTGCGGTGAGGGAACGCGTGCGCTTGGATGATGCGCCACATGCGGGCCTCCTCTGGTGATAGGGAGCTGTGGGGGGGGGTGGGAGGGTTGGACGGGTCAGTCTGTGGTGCAGTGTATTGTCGGTGTATGTGTACAGGGGGATGGGAATGCTGTGGTTAGGAGCAAAAGAAGCAGGAGCCCGGGTAACGAGTTCTCGAGCATGTGAATGTACTGCCTCATTCCCTCCTAAGCCAGTGTGGGCCGGAGTTCACAGTAGCTCCACAGGATTCTGGGGAGGGTGTCGGAGGATGATACGGAGAGCTTGTGACGAGATACGTCCCTTAAGGTAGTTGGAGAGGGCATGCTTGGAGTCGGAGAGGATGGTGGTGGGTTGGGGCTGTTGAACTATGGCGAGAGCAATGGCAACTTCCTCTGCCACCGTAGCAGAGGGGGTGAGGACAGACATGGTTGTGGGGTGGGGAGGACCGTGCATAGAAGTGGCGTAAGCCTGATTGTTTGGGTATTGAGCCGCGTCCACATAGATGGTAGTGGGGGAGGGTGCGTGGGAGATGGCGTGGCGCTTGGCACGTGCCATGCGGCGGCCTGCATGGTGGAGAGGGTCCATGTTGCGAGGAAGGGGTTTGATGAGGAGTAGGCGTCGTATGTGTGGGGGTATAAGCAGTGGGGGGGGGGAGGGAGTTTCAATTGGGTTGATATTGAGGGAGGCTAGGATGTGGTGTCCAGTGGAGGAGCGGGAGAGACGAAGGATTTGGGATGAGCGCTGTGCTTCGATCAGTTCCTGTGTAGTGTTGTAGAGTCCCATAGCTGTAAGGCACGTAGTAGAGGCATGGGGAGGTAAAAGCAACGCGTGGCGGTAGGCTTTGCGTATAAGGCAGTTGAGGTGTGCGTGCTGGGTTTGTGTGAGAGGGGTGAAAGGAAGGTGGTAGCTTAATCGGCTGATTAGAAAGCTTTGGAGAAGACGTATGCGGTGGGACTCGCCCATGCCGTGTTGGCGGTTTGCCACCCGGCGGATAAGGTGAGACGTTTGGGCTACGTATTGTTTTATGTTAGCGAGTGCTTTGTGAGAGGAGCGAGTGGAGGTGATGTGCAGCCCTAGAATACGGATATGGGTGGTTTGGGGATAGGTGTGTTGTGTGCAAATAAGCAGAATTTATGTGTGGGGGCAGTTTTGTGTGGTGGAAGGACGAGTAGGTCTGACTTGGTGGGGGAGCAGTTGAGCGTGAGGGGTTGGATGCATTGCAGGGTGGTAGTGAGACCTGCCTGTAAGGTTTCCTCGATGTGTGCGTCGCTGCCCGAAGGAACCCAGAGAGTTATGTCGTCTGCATAGAGAGTGCTGCGGAGGTGTGGGATAGTGTGGAGGGCTATAGCTAGGGGGATAAGAGCTATGTTAAAAAGAAGAGGGGATAGGACAGCCCCTTGGGGTGTGCCGCGGGCTGGCATAGGGAAAGGGGGGGGGACTGCAGGCTGCCCAGGCGTATCGTTGCCGTACGGGGGGAGAGAAAGTTCCGGATATAGGCGTAGGTGTTGGGGCCGAGGCCGAGTGAAGTGAGCTGACGTAATATGGCGGTGTGGGAAATGTTATCAAATGCTTTGTGCAGATCTAAAGAGAAAATGGCCGCATTGTCACGTGTAGGGCGGTGATGTAGAATGTCGTGGTGGACCTGTATAAGAGCGTCCTGGGTTGAAAGATGCGGTCTAAATCCTAGCATATTTGGGGGGAAAATGTTGTATTCAAGGTAGTGGGTGATTCTTGCGTGTATAACATGGTCCAATAATTTGCCGAGACAAGAAGTCAGAGAGATTGGACGGAGGTGCAGGATGCCCAGAGGTTTATTAGGTTTGGGGATAAGTGTTATATCGGAGTGGGTCCAGCTACTGGGGAGAGTGTGGTTGTGCCAGTGTGTGTTGAGTACGGTAGTGAGGTGGTCAATGGTGAGGTCGTCAAGATGTCGGAGGAGTGTATTTGTGATCCCATCCGCTCCGGGGGCAGTAATGCAACGGAGTGTGAGTAACGCGGCTTTCACTTCGAAAGTGATGGAGGCAGCGAGTTCGTCATTGGTTGGGCCATTGTATTCAGGCTGCTCAGGTACGTCGGGAGCAGGGGGATATAGAGTTGTTTAGGTGTGCTAAGAAGTGCATCGGGGTCCTGATTGAGGAAGTGCATCAGTTGTTGTACCCGGCCGTTGGTGTGGTGTTAGGAGTTTTCCGGATTGAGGAGGTGACGTAGATTGGCCCAAGTGCGTTTAGTAGAAAGCGTTCCGTTAAGGGAGTCACACAGCTGGTTCCAGTTGGTGCGGGCGAGGGTTTGTGCGTGTTGCTGCATGTCCAGTTGGAGACGAGCTACTTTACTTTTGAGGGTACGATTGTGTTTCTGCTGCCTCCAGCGTCTTTCTATGCCGCAGCAAGCTTCCCATACGTGTTGCATGCGGGAGTCAACATAAGGTGATGGGGTAGCGGGGTCTACAGGGTGTTCATGTTTGGTGCGGGCGGTAAGTAGTGCTCCAAGCCATTCTTCCAGGGCATCGGGATCCGCGGAAGAGGGGGCTGGGATTTCGCGGCTGTCTTGGCGGAACGCAACCCAGTTCGTAATTGAGGGTTGTTTAGATTTAGGGGGCCGGTAGGTTAGAGAGGGAAGGGCGAGTTCAATAATGTAGTGGTCGCTGCTTCGTGTATGTGGTAGTATTTGCCAGTCTGCTGAGTGCATGTTATATGAAAAGGTGAGGTCTGGGTGGGTGTCTTTTTGTATGCTATTGCCTATGCGGGTAGGGGTAGAATGGTCAGAGTATGTGGTGAGTTGTAGTTGCGCGAGTTCCCATAGAAGTCGACCTTTGCGAGTGGTGCTCAGGTATCCCCAAGCAAGGTGGGGGGCCTTAAAATCTCCGCATATTAAAATCGGGTCCTTCCCAGCAAACGTTAGTGCCTGTTTGAAAAGGGAGGCAAAGCTAGTGTGCGGGTCTTTAGGGGGGCTGTATATGTTGAGGATGTGTATTTTGGCTTGGGGTGGTTTTGGCGGTAGGATGGTGACGAGGAGGTGCGGGATTGGTGAGGTAAAGGTATGAGGGGCTGCTACGAGATTGCGGTGGGTAAAGATGGCGACAGAGGGGTGCAATAGGGATTTATGGGCAGTGTAATTGAGCAGTTTAGGGAGGGTATTTACCTCTTTTAGTGCAATAAGTGATGGAGGGGAGGTGAGGGATTGAAGAAGTGCTTGGAAATTCATAAGCTTTTGTTTGAAGCTGTGGCAGTTCCACAGCCATATAACATGCTGTTTTTTATAGATCTGCGTCATGATCGATATTAGCTGCTAAGGGCATGCTTTCCGGTGAGACAGGTGGCGATGTTGGAGTGAGGGTCATTAAATGCCTGGCCCATTTCAGGAGCTCACTGTGTAAGTCCTGTACTGTCTTTTTTAAAGCGACTACTATTTCGTCATGTGTTTGCTGTTTGAGTGTAGTGAAAGCATTTTCAAAATCCGTGCGGAGGGACTGCATTTCGGGCGCTGGTGGGATATTAGTAGTTTGGATTAGGGCCTTACGTTTAAGAGGCGGCTCCGCTTGTGGTGCATCAGGTAGGGAGGTTGGGGTGGTGGCTTCGGCTTTAAGAAGGGCATTTTCTCGGGCGAGTCGCTCATTCTCATGTTTGGTTTGGAGGAGTTGGGAGCGGAGGTCTTGTATCTCTTTAAGCATGTTTTGCATTTGAATTTGCCATGAAGGAGGTGGTTGGGAGGTATTATGAGGAAGTGTGGATGGGGGAGGAGTAGGGAGCAGGCCTGCGGAGCTTACCTGCCCTCGGACGGCGTGACTGTAGGTGCCGGGTCCCCTTGGTGGTCGATGGGGGACTTGGAGGGTGGCATTCCGCGGATCTTGGCCATTGGAGACCAGCTGGGCAGATGTGGGCGGCCGCTTGCGAGGCTGGAACCGTCGGGGGCAGTCCGCAGAGTTCGTTCAGTGTGGGCCTTCCCACACGATGCACAGGGGTTGCACGGATGCTCATCTGGGGGGTTCAAAGTGCCGCAGCGGGAGCACCTTGGGGATGGTTGTGCACTGGGACAGACATCTTTTCGGTGTCCGGATTTCCAGTAAAGTGCGCTCTCTTCGGTCTTGCGCCGTAGGGGTTTGCATCTGTACGTGGTAGATCGATAACGAATCCAGAAGGGCACCTTTGTACCATCAAATAGGATTTGCGCCATATTCGATGTGTTTAGGCGTTTGGCTTCTAGGATGCGAAGGTCTGAATTGAAGTTGCAGATGCTGTCCCGCACCTGCTCTGGCGTGTCTTTTTCCGGGATGTTAAAAATCACCCCGCAATGGTGTTGTAGGGTGCCGACACATGCGCAGCCACTTCGTAGCACTGCCCCCGAATCGTGAGGGAGCTTACCGCCGCATACTTATTCGCGTGTTTCTCGGATGGGGTGCTGATGAGCATGTAGTTGGCTGTCTGCTGGATGTGGACTTGATCGGCGGGGTTTAAGGGTATGCCGGCTTGGTGCACGACGGCATCCGCGAGAGAAGCTTTTGCCACTGACCTCAGGTCCAGTCCACCGCGCGGGCGCAGAACGATTTTGATGTCGGTGGCCGGTAGCGGCGAAGTGGGAGGTTGGCGGGGTGGCGGTTGAGAGCCGAATCTTTTTTGGGGCGAGGCAGGGGCCGAGTGAGGGGGAGTTCTTGTTGGGGCATTTGCAGCGTCGTGGAAGGCTCGCTGTCTGTGACGAATTTCCTCCCATCTGTGGGAGGAAATTCTCCCATCCTCCCATTCTGAGTTCCGTGGGGTCAATTTCTTCTCCGGCCACAGTAACCTCCATAGTCGAAGGGTGTTCAAACGGCGCGCCGCAGCTTTTGCGTGCACGTGCTTTCCTACGCCGGCGACGGGGCCCGGCCCGGTGTGCTAGGCCTGAGTAGGCATAGCTCGCCGTGCGGAATGGCTGGAACTTCAAAAGGCTCTAACTGACCGTTGAATGGCCCGATGTTCCTGACGTTGGTGTCTGGGCGATCCGTAGAGCTTTACGGACGCGGCGGTGCAGGGCTGGTGAGCAGTGGGGCACCTTAAGCGATGAAACTGGCGTTCAAATGCAGAGCCGCCGTGAAGGCGTGTTCATCGCTCAGCCCCCTGGCGGGCTTTTTGGGTTTTTCGAAGTAATTCTCTCCGCGGGCAAACGAGACGCGTTGCTCTCGCAAGGCCAGGAGACGTTCCCATTGTCTCTTGTGGTAGTGGGGCTCACCACGCTGCTCGTCTCTCATGGCGTCGCATACGTGGCCAGCACGGCTGTTCAGGCGCCAGCTCCAAGTACTGTCCTCAGTTTTGCTTCGGTCGGGGTCCGTAGCGCGGTCGGCGACGCTTTCGTCCGCGCCGCGAAACAGCTACGGCTGCTCGCTTGGCTTTCCTGAGCTTAAAGGCCAGAGGCACGCTACCAGCCCTTTCCTGAGTTTGCATCTGTAATAAGCTTCGCTTAAAATATTATGTGCCTGACTTGCTTTGGATGTGATAGTTTTCTGAATAGTCAACGTTTCAAGGAAACTACATTGAAACAAACGTCATGTTTAGCTGTTACAGAAATCAATTTGAAAATAGCAAGAAAATATTAACCTTTACTATTTATATGAAGGGACTACATACCGGAACGCTGTATCTGTGGCAGTTAATGAATGCTACCGAAGTAAAGAGTTTAGGAAATCAGGAACTTGTCAATAAGGTTGTCGGTCTGGATGGAGCCAGGCTTCAAAAAATATTCACAGGGTCACTTATGTTGTCCTAAGACGACTTGGAGGCGGAAACGTGAGTGTCGATGCATTAAAACATTAATAAATGAAGTTAAAATGGAGCGAAAGGACGCATTCGAGTGAGCGAAAAGACAGGCATCTAAATCTACCATCGTCGCCAATTCTCCGAATAGGCGGCGGTAGGAACGGGATACGGCGCAACACGCAGGAGACAGACCGAATCCTTTCGAAAGCGTTGAGGGGGAAGCGGACTCCGTAGAAAATTATCTGATGCGGCAAGAAGCCAATGACGCTGGGCGGAAGCAAAACGTCACAGGCGCTCAATTGGACAAAGATGTTTTTGCATGTATACTCCGTAGAAACTTCCCAGATATCCTCGGACTTTCTCACAGTATAATCCAAAATATTTTGATGTTTTCTTGTTATTAAGCATGTTTTATTTCTTTTATTCTTTGGAAGTACGAAAAGAGTTGTTGGTATTTGTTGGCAGTTATCTGACGAAAAATGGTCAAGCTTGCTAGTCACGCCAGCAGAGATGATAGTGAAATGCTAATGGAGGAAAGCTGGCGTTTGTTCAATCGAATGTGTGGCCTGTCCTGTGAGCAGGTACAAACGCAAAAGATGAATATTATGCTCCATTTGGGTGGTCGTTTTAGAGCGCTGTGTAGAGCTCCGCAAAGTACCTCCGTGTGAAGGAAAGTTTGACATCCACCTTAATGCAGCCATACGGCTACACAGGAAATTCGTCCTGGACCAGGACGAATTTTTCTTCAACTGCGAAGTTTCTGAGAAAGCTGTATAGCTTTCCTGTGTAGCCGTATGGCTGCATTTAGGTGGATGTCAAACTTTCCTTCACTGAAACTTACTCCACCTTGGGGATTTCCCCTAAATCTGGTCGATTAAAGTGACTCCGTGTTCGGGTGGTCGAAATCGAGCGCTCGAGGTATGTTCGGTTGGTCGTCTCAGAGCGCCGTGCTCCACTCCGAGCGGCTCCGACTGCTCTGACGCCGAAGTGGGAGCGCCGCCGAAATGTGGAGGTGATCGGGTCACGTGACCCGGGCCACCGCGGTTCGCCCCGCTCGCCTGCCTAGTCGGTGGCGTTCGCTGAGGCCTGGCCAGCGGTTGTTGTGGGAGTATGTCGACGTTTTTGCTTCTCGTGGTATACTGAAAGCATCTCCGCATAATGCTGAAACGGAGACTCCTATTCAGTGTAGGGGAACCGTCTCCGCTGCCTGTGCAGCTCCAAATCGACGCCGAGGAGGACAGCAGCTCAGACGACGACGACTCGCACGTTTACCCGACAAAGTTCGGCGAACTGTTCGCCGCTCCGCTTCCTGTGTTAAAAGTGCAGGAATACGTTCGAAACTTTGGCTTGGAGCTAGCGCGTCCAATCTGGAGGTCGCCACTTGTTGAAACACCTTGGCCGGTCTGGCTGTTTGCAGCTGCCGTGTTGGCCGCGCCGCGGCGCCACGGTCGCGTGCTGCTCCAAGATTGTGTTCACACTTAATCACAGCGCGAAGGACGGGACAGACAAGACTAACCACTGGACAGGTGCTGTCCAGTGGTTAGTCTTCTGTCTGTCCCGTCCTTCGCTCTGTGATTAAGTATGAATACGTATCAACTCGCCCAACTTGCAACTGCGTTACATTCCAAGATTGTGTACGCGTTCGTTTGGGGAGCGGTGACTGTTGCTCAGATTGGGGGGAAGCGCCGCATAGGCATACTCCGAGGCAGAGTATGGAGCGACCACCGGAATACCGCATGTAGAGGTAATGTCCGACTGACGAAACGAAGTTGCCGCGTATAGACCGCATATTTTTGCGATATTGGCTGTAAAGTAAAACCATTTTATGGATCTTGTTTTCCTATGCATTGCACTCATCTGTATGTAAAATAGCACGGGAATTTTCGTTTTAAATTATTTATTCAGAAAGTTATCAAACTTTGCGTAACATCTCGTTTGAAGAAAAATATAGTTTGCAACCGCAGCCTCGTAAACCACGGGAAAAACAACACATACAGGCCCAAAATGCACCAAGAAAATGGCTCGGGCCTTTGTGAGAATAAAAAAAAATTGTGACCCATTTCACTCTGTCACGGAGCTGCAGGCGACAGAATTTTGAACAAAGGTGCAAACTCGGGGCGACTACTACCTACTACTACTACTACTACTACTACTACTACGATTACTACTATTACTACTACTACTACTACTGTTAGAAAGGAAGCAAAGTGCAGTAGAGATATTATTGAGCTCAGCGGGGAGTTCACCTGCATACAAGTGTAGGGGGGAGGCGGAAGAGGGGGGTGAAAGACGAAGGAGGAGAAAAGGAGTTGGACAGAAAACGTTGTGAGAAAAAAAGTCTAGGCTAGGTTAGGCATCGCATCAACGACAGCAATGGCGCGAAAGTCTGTTCTCCACTTTTCGCCATGGCTAGAGCCGCGGTAGAAGTCCGGTGGCCTCCACTGTATCCGAGGCGGTGCCTGAAGGTTTCCGAGGGGTGCTGCCGGACCTGTCGGGAAAACTTGGGGCGAGGTCAATTTTTTTCTCTGTTAGTGGTGTTGCAGTCGTGTTAGGACCCCGGCCCTTACCGTCGCACCACAGGGGCCGAACTGCTGTAAAAATTATGAAGCAGCGACAATTTCAGCAGTGCGGCGCCGTTGTCGCTTGCTCGGCTGGCACAGTTTCTGCCCTGGCGGACGCCTCCTTCAAACGCAGTCGCCCATGCAAGCAAGGAAGGAAGCAAGCAAGCAGATAAGAAGTTCGGACTTGTAAGAACTAAAAAGTTCAAGTAAGAAGTTCGGAATTGTGTGGTGAGCAGGATAGCCCGCGCCTCGTGATGTAGCCACAGCATCAGCGGCCAGCTGGAGACGGTCCTGCATTTCGCCTACACAGCCCTTGCCTGTCCACACTGTAATATCATCGGCATATAAGCAGTGGGGCAGATCCGGGATGGCCCCCAGGATGGTAGGTAAGCTACAAGGGCCATGTTAAAAGTAGGGGAGGTGAAACTGCTCCTTGTGGTGGGCTTCTGCCACCGGCGTCAATGGTACCGCAGGACAAGTTACCAAGTTTGAGTATGTCCTTTCTGTTTGATGAAAAACCTCGGACGTAATTGCAAGTCCGTGTCCCGCAGTCAAGGATAATGGAAGTTCACGTTGGTCAGAATCGCTTATTGGGTCACGTTATCGAAAGCCCTTTTTCAGGTCTAAGGCCAGGATGGCTTTCGGAGTGTGACGATAGGCTTAGCCCATTACATCGCTTATCTGCAGGAGAATGTCCTGGGTTGAAAGATGACGGCAGAAACCAAACATAGGTGGCGATAACTTGTTTGCTTCTTCCAGGCAGGATTGAAGTCTGTTGAAGTCTGTCCAGGATGATATGCTCGAGTAGCTTCCCCACGTGAGGGAGATCTGGCGGAGGTTTTGGATGTCTGGCTTTTTCCCCGTTCTCGCAGTTCAGCGTACCTCGTCCGTCTTCCACTCTGCGGGGAGCGCACCGGTCCTCCAACAAGTATTCATAAATGAGGTTAGCGCATTCGCCGATGACGTATCAAGATTCGCCAATGCCTTGTTATTTTATCTGGGCCAGAGCTAGTGTTCCTGCGAATTTTTGCAAGTGCTGCCTTGACTTCGAAGATTTGGATGTTGCTGTACAATTTGGGGTTGGGCTGTCCTGTGTAGTTCGGGAAGGGTGGAGTGGAAGAGGTTGGTATGTATCTTGTTTGATGTTCTTGGAGGAGGTCGTCCTTCGTACGGAGGAGCGAGTGCTAAGAGTGGCCATTAATCTTGCGGACTCACCCTTGCTTTTTGTCGGATCTATAAGGTACCTCAACAACCTCTGTGCCTTGGAAGCACTGAAGGTCCGCCTTAACTCGCACAGAGCGCGACCTGGCGCGACCCACTTTTCTCTGAACTGCGCTGCGCACCATGCCGCTTCTTCGGTACACGAGGCAATGCGTTCCTTAATTTCCGGTTATGTCGCTGTCGCTTCCAACGACGAGAGAGACTCCTGTGGGCCTCCCACATGTGGAGTCGTCTGGGGTCGACTTTCGCTATTTGCGTCGTGAGGTGAACCTTTGTCGTTGCTTTAATTTCCGCCCTGACTTCGCTGGCCCATTCCTCTACGCTTTCAATTTCTTTCGGGGACTGAGTCTCCGGACGGTCTCGAAATTTGCTCCAGTCTGTGAGTTTGGCTTCCTCGACCTAAGCACTGTAATCGTCCGTGAGGATTACGGTGGACATCATGCCGTGGTGACTGCCCAGGTTCTCTCCAGTGTCAGATCATCGAACCTAGTTAAAGGGACACTGAAGTGAATTTGTCAAGCTCCCGTTTTTGCTTGCACTGCGTAGACTGGCTCAAATTAGCACACTTTTCATCGTTTCTCCGGTTGACAAATCGGTAATTATTTTACACAGCGCGAAAGAAGAAAAACTACTATGCGCGGTTTGCGGCGGCCGCACCAACTAACGCTGTGACGTCGGGAGGAGGGAGCACCGTGATTGGACGATGCCCAAGGTTAGCAATCAAACAAGTTTCGGTTTCGGTTTCGGTTCTGTAAAACACAACCGATGGCGTTGTTGGATGGGCATTCTCAATATCTCAGTAATCATCGTACCGCGCTTCTGCCATGTTGTCGGCTGTAAAATGCGTAAGATAAGCCTCCCAGGACGGCTTGGAATCATAGCATTCACTAGCCGAGGCCTACGCAGTGCATGAACGCCCTCCGCGTCCCCTCAGACGCTCAAATGCCATGCGCTTTTCCCCCATATTTGTAGCTTGCCTTACTCATGCCTGTATCGTAAAAAGCGTGTTTGCACCAGGCCAAGGATCTGTTGATTCAGGCCTGTGCCCACTGCCCGCAATCAGTCGGTGCTTATGGCAACAGCACGCCAACGAGAACTCGCTAGCGCGCCAGTGCCAGCCTGCGCGCGTTCTGCGAACTCACTCGTGGAGCAGTGAACGTTGCGGCCCAAAAAAAGGTGAACTCAGTATAGAAAACATCGGCGGAAAACGAAAAAGTTAACTTATAAAAAAAGAAAGCACGTACCCGCGGGAATTCTAACTCGCGACTTGCAAAACACTTCCGATGACATACCTAGCGCTCTAGCCCACTCAGCCACGGGGCGGGCTCTCCTGACCTTGGTAATATAGGGTATATATTGTATAACCTGTTTACACTTTTATTTAGTTTCGGCATTTCAAGCAGCTTAGGTGACTATTTGTTGTTTTGCGCTCGTGCAGTAAGCATCCCCCAAGTTTCCACAATATATCACGTCTAGCAATTGCATTTCTTAGACGGAAAAGCGTTCGCAGATGCGTAGTCGTGCAGCTGACCACTGTGCTTGTTCGCCCAGCGCAAAAAAAGTGCTTCCCGCACCCTAGTTTTACGCTGTACGGTAAAAATATCAGTTGATTTTATTTCCTTAGTACCTATACTGACTTCGCAGACTCTTCCACCTTCAGGAGGCCATATATTTTCCTACTGGCGTACCAGTCAGCGAAGCGTCGCATGTGCGCTTGTGCAGCGCTTGTGTGAAGCGACCTTGACTTGGAGCTAGATACAGTGTACAAACTAACCAAGTAAAGAAAGGCACATTCTTCCATTCACAAACGTGTCCTGACTTCGTTTCAACTGCACGAACGAATTGCGACGACCCGTCGGCGGCCGGCGGACGAAACGCTGGGCCGACTGACTCTGTCTGAAGGCCGGGGCGGGGGAGCCGTGCAGTAGCGCAGCCAATTGCGAGCTCGGCTCCTCCCGACGTCACACGAAAACGCCACAGAAAATGGGCGAGCGTAAAGAGAGGAGGACCGCATTTTCGAATAATTTTTCTATTAAATAAAATCGCGTAAACGCGTCCAGAGTGGTCGAAACATAGCCTGGGGACTCCGGGCTACAATTTGCGCTAGTAATCCCGCAATGTTTACATATCACTTCAGTGTCCCTTTAATGTTTCGAACGAGTGTCAGGTCGGGACACGTATCTCAGTTCACACTCTTACGCGTTCTCGTAGGTACCGACGGGTCAGTCACTATTTGGAGATCCGCCTCATTGATGGCGATATTGAGTTCTGTGCCCCTGCCATTTGCGTAGGCATAACACCGCAGGGGGTGCGCGGGATTAAAGTCCCCGACCACAGTTAGCGGGTTACCGGCCTATTTGATGACCACCTGTTTAATAATAGAATGGATTTCAGACTGTGCTTTTGTCTGCGGTACATGTCTAGTATGAAGAGATTGTTGGCCTTTCCTGCTTTTCTCGGTATCAGTTTGACAAGATTCTTACTTGCGCTTGCTGAATTAGGGAGTGTTGAATCTCAGTTATGCTTCTCCCATATGAGGGTGCTTGAATGATGTCTTTTGGTGTCCCTATGTGTAACATAGCCAGGAAGCTTTGCTGGCGCGTTTGTCTTCTGATGTGCAATACCATCAGGCGTTCCGCAGCCGCACCCAATGTACTGGATTATAGATGCAATTTTGGTATTTATGGTCCTGCAGTTCCACTGCAATATGTTAGCTTCTGCCTCCTCTTGCGTTCATTTGCCATAGTTGGTAATGTCGGAGTTGTCCTGAGTTTCTTGCAGGGATGGTCGCGCGTAGGGTTTATCTCGACGCGAATGCCTGGTCAGGCTTAACACCTGGGCTTTCTAAGGCTTCTACACGATCGGTTATAGCGGTTTGACTGTTGAAGCTGGGCTGCGGTAGCGGCTAGGGCGGCCACCTGTGGTGCCAGTGCCCTTATCTGCGCCGGAACCTCCAGTGTAAGGGTAGCTTGGTTGGATAAAAGATCAAAGTCACCGAGAACATCAGCTTTCCAGATGGGCGGAAGAGGTTCGCCTCTTTACCCCGAGAGAAGCATGCCGACGCAGCTCGCCCGCACGGCCACTCTTGGTTATGGTGAGTGGCGACACCACATCCCCGAGCATCCGTACTTCCGCGGTTATCTACCGTGGCGAGAAGTTGAAAGGTTACAAGCCGCAAGCGGTCGCCGTCGCAGTCTTGGGCAAGCTCCGGCAGACGGGATGTTTTTCCGTTTATCAGGCGGGGGGCTCCCGGGCGCGTGAAATAAATTGCCCGGACGCTCAGACGCGAAAGGGAGAAAAGGAGGAGTGCGAGTGGGAAAGGCGAAGGGCGCTTGGCTTTTCCGCCGTTGTGCACACTCCCTGCGCTCTGGGACCTGCCGGAGCCGCCGGAGCTGTGCCCTCTGCGCTAGCCTGTGCTCATGTTACGTGAAGTGTTTCAATCGGCATGTTGTATTTCTGCGATGGCCGCGCTGTGCGACGGCCGCGCTGTGGATTGAACGCCTAATCATATTCTAACGAAGTTACGAGTGCTTCAACCGTGCCTGTGTTGGATTTCGCGTTCTCAACAGGTGTTTCCCGCCGCTTATGCACTTACGTGAAGCGGCAAGTGTTTGGATCAAGCCGGTCGTGGTTTGGATACACAGTGTGCGCTACCGCATCCGCTCCTCATGCTCTTACGTGAAGTGCTTCAAACGTGCCTCTGTGCGTGATTACGCGTTCTCAGGCGTTGCCCGCTGCTGTAGATTTCGAAGTGCCTCAACCGTTCGCCAATCGCCGTGGATATGAACCGGTTGTTTCTCGAGCGTGTATCTAGATCTACACCATTCACCCTGTGGTGATCGACCGCCGCTGTAAAAGTTATGGACGATGCTATATGTACTACGTAGTGAAGTCCCACCGGAAATTGCTATACGCACTACCCATATAGCGCCATCTATGGGTGCTGTCAGAAACACTTTTTTTATGTTTTTTACCGTACGTGGTCTCAAGCGTTCGGACGGTCGACATGGCTGCTCTTCGTCGCTTTTGACCGATCCATGGATGGATCGGTGCCACCAATCTTGTTGCGGCAAATCACGGTAATAAAGCGCAAGTATTGAGTCGTGGGCCGGGCGGGCCGGGCTGATGCACATGATTCGCGCAAGGGCCGTCAAGCTGGCGTGGCAACTTCCCGATCGCGCCGTCAACACACCGCGGTGGTTCGAAGACGGCTTGGCCAATCTGAAGGTAGGTATTTCTGGCCTCGTTGGTTTGTCCCGTAACGCTTGCTTTACTGATGTTGAAGTAGGAGACCCGCATCGACCACCGAGCTTACGTTTCCTTCACCAGCCTTTCCAGCCGATGCGTGAGCATGCATGCACGCCGCGTGGGTCCTTCAGCCTGCCCGCCCGTGCAACCGAACGGTGCGAACGCGTATTGTATGCCTTCAGCGCGTTTCCCCTCGCCTCGTTAAATGTCGTTGCATGCATTGTTACAAGTGGGATGAGGCATAAGGGCAAGCACTTTTTTAATCAACAAGTGTCAAGCTATAGTAATGATAGGAGATGGGGGGAGTCAGTGCTGATGCTTGGATCCGCTTCCTAGTGCCGAATAGGCATGGAGGCGTATATCTTTCTCAGGGCCAAAATATCGTTCCAAGTTGTAGTGAAAGTTGTGGGACAGACCATGAAGGCACCCGTGCCCTTTTTTATTATCGTTTCTCTTTGAATCAGCCTCGTATTTATGCATTGAGAACCAATTCGGCCAGCGGCACACTTTATTGGTTCCTTATGTATAAGCATGGGCGTCAGCAGGATTTTATCAATTTTATCTTGAGGGGGCCGGCAAATCCAGTTTCACGAAGGAAGAGGCAGAGGGCATGGGGGAGGGTGCAAGTGCTGGGGTAGCTTGGGGGGGGGGGCAACATGTATACGTTCCCATTCTGCAGTGTGATTCTAATCTTGTACATTGCTATTTTGAATCAGAAGTGGTTTTCTTTGGGTGGCAATTCCTTTTTCCTAAAAAAATGTGGTTCTTACTGTAAACAGCACCAAGCAGCAAAAAAAGGATATCAGTTCTAACTGAGGGATAAAGGTTCACGTCAATTTATAAGGTTATGTCAAAGACTACTACAGCTTCTGTAGGTGGTGTGGTTCCAGTTGGGCTAACAAGTGATTCGCAAAAAAATTGGACACCACTTCACACTGTGTGGTACGTCGCATACAGTTCTGCACCATCTGCCCCGATTTTCTGTGACTGTCAGTAAAAACTGGCTGCTTCAAAATAATAATGAAGAAATTTCTTAGCCACATTTACATTCAGGCAAAAAGTATTGTGCAGCCATTTCATGTAATAAGAGTTGGTATGGAAAATCATGCTCAATAGGTTTTTCACGAAAGTTGGTTTCAAGAATTGAAATTGGGCCAGTAGGACAAAAAATAACACAAAATGAAGAAACAACGCAACAAAGGTCCTGGGTTTTGCCATGTATGTTTTTTTTTGCTCTATTTCTATCATGTATATAAGGAGCACAGCCGTATTGCTAATTATATTGCACCTTTGGTTTTACAGGTCACCCAGAAAGGACAACACCACCTGAAGCTGAGGATATGGTGTAATAAAAATTTACTTTATATTGTAAAACAATGGCAGTGTTGATGTGTTCTTGAAAGTGTAAGAAACAACAGTAACAACAGTCTTTCTTGGACCTTCTGCATGGAGACTTATTTTTGGATAACCTGAAAACAATGTAAAATAGTTAACTCGTTTCTTCTTGTCTTCTTTTTCGTTTAGGGTGGAGGGTGCTTCTTTTTTTTCAGGTTGTTTTGAGTTGACTGTTTTTCACGATTGATTCAGTTATTTAAGCATTCTGGAGTAGACATATTCTCGTTACAACTGAGCAGACGTCGCCTGACGTTTACCATGCTAAGCGTCACACGTGCACCCTGCGTGCTCACCATGAGCACGGACTAGTTGCAGTGTATGAATGAAGATAGCACAGAATTCTTTTATCAGCATGTGACCACCTAAGAGTCACATACTGGAGCAAAATCGTGGACATCTTATGTGCACAGAAATAACAGCAGTTGCCCTGCCAGTTGGAAAACACAATTCAAACAACGCAGATGCTAATCAATATAATTCCTTCTGCTTAGAAATGGCCTCTTTCCTGTATTTTCTAGTGTAGAAATGTAACATGACGCTTGGCTGCAGCAGCTCTGATAAACTACAAAGGGTCAACAATGAAGAGATGGGCATTGCTTCCACATAATTTACAGAGATAATTTTTTTTTACCATTCGTGAAGTGAAATTTTTTTAGCGAGTCTTTGGATCTTGGTAAGAAACTGCTACAATGCACAAAGTAAAACGTGGTGGACAAATGGCACTGCTAGCATGTAACATTATGTACGTGAAAGAAAAAAGTTCTATACATCTTCCTGTTTCCTTTTCCTGTGTCTGCATGTTGAAACCGCCTTTATTTACCAAAAGAAGGCCGAGTGGGAGGAGGGGTGTGAAACTTTTAAAGGTAACACTGCTAAAGAATGTGTCTTAAGCGTTTCTTAAAGACTATGGATGAGCTGCTTTACATCAGAAGCGCTTCTTACTATCACATTTAGCCCCGGTGACTTTCTTGCACAGCTTAACCGCCATGCGGAAAAGCCAACTTTAACAGCTCGAGACAGGGTGCGGTGGTCGTGGTTTGCGACGGGGAAAAAAAAAGGAAATTCACTTGGGATATTTTGAGCGCGACAGAGAGCTCACCTGCATACAACCCAGTGCAGGGGAAGGGAAGTAAAGGGGGAGTGATAGGATAACGTAGAAAGAGAGAGAGAGAGAAAGTTATAAAGAGAGCTGTCAGTCCTACAAACACATATGAGCACAGGTGCACGTTCTCCCGTTTGTACTGAGGAGTTCCTGTAGAACATGCTTTAGTTGACTGCTGCGTAGTCAATTAAAACGGATTTTTGTGCGCCGCCGAAATCACAACGCGCTAAGATGGCACGGGGCAGCGTTGTAGACATTTTACTCGGGGATCTTTAGTGTTGATCGAAACATCGGGTACGCACAGTAATTTTTCGCCTTCATCGTAAATTCAACGCAGCCTTGGCTGCCGGGAATCGAACCCGAGACATTGTACCCCCTGCAGCCATGAGAGACCATGCGAGATCTGAGCTATCTGGCGCCTGAGAAATCTTAATAAGGCGATATAAAGCCGCCGTGGGTTATTATTTAGAGAGTTGGCAATACCCAGGAATGAACAGCTTCGGGCTGCACATACTTGCTTATACAAAACTCAAAAATAAAATAAACAAAAAATGACTCGGCCGGCCCGACCCAACATACGATATCTTGATCAACACGTTGTGCACCAGCTGCCCGCGTAATTTCTGTCCCTGCCTCGATGAAAAGCTCAAACGCGTCGTAAACGACCCTGTGGGCAGCCATAATCTATTTCACGCCCATGACTACAGCGCAAACTTTGCCGTGACCGAAAAGGTACGTTGCCGTTCGTACGGAGGTTGCGGGCAGCGGAGGTCGCGTCAGCCCGCCACCAAGCAAGCTCGGGAGCGTTTCTGACAACGCCTCATAGATGGCGCTATATGGGTAGTGCGTATAGCAATTTCCGGTGGGACTTCACTACGTAGTACATATAGCATCGTCCAAAAGTTATAAAGTCAACCTTTGTCAGGTGTTGCCCGCCGCTGTGGATTTCGAAGTGCCTCCTCAGCCGTTCGCAAATCGCCGCGTGGTTGGAACGGCTGTTTGTCAAACGTGGATCTGCACTGTTTACCCTACATGGAATCAGCTTAACCTTTGGCCCGAAAATTGCATTTTGTGCCCTGATTGGTTCTGCGATAGTGCAGACCACGGGTGCAGACAACCGTGTTGCTTCAGATATATTTTTTTTCTAGCGTTCCGTGCTGACGAGACGGCAATTGGAACTCCCTAAAGTTTCGTCAGGCGGAATGATAACTGGCCAGAGTCCTTCAGTGATTTACTATTGCTCTATTTCAAGCCCTCGGCCGTTCGCAAATCGCCGCGTGGTTGGAACGGCTGTTTGTCAAACGTGGATCTGCACCGTTTACCCTACATCCCTACATGGAATCAGCTTAACCTTTGGCCCGAAAATTGCCCTGATTGTTTCTGCGATAGTGCAGACAACCGTGTTGCTTCAGATATATTTTTTTCTAGCGTTCCGTGCTGACGAGACGGCAATTGGAACTCCCTAAAGTTTCGTCAGGCGGAATGATAACTGGCCAGAGTCCTTCAGTGATTTACTATTGCTCACATGCGTTGCCTCCATCAGGCAGGATGACCTTTAATTGTGTTATTCAGTAAAGCTTGGGTGTTGGGCTAGTTGGTATGAAGACATGAGGAAAAGCAGAGCGCTGAAGTTTAAAAGGCGACCACAGAATAAAGGAGCAAACGAATCACACCAAGCGTTTCGTTTGTCCCTTTATTCTGTGGTCGTCTTGTAAACTTCAGCGCTCTACATTTCCTCATGTCTTCATTGTGGCCTTTGGTGTGTGCTTCCGTTGCTAAATGTGTTGTCCGGTGCTTAATCAAATTTCGCCCCCCATTTTCTTTGGCTACAGCCACGGTAGCCATTGTTTTCACCTGTCGTGCAGTTCACATGGTGAGAGCAGAATTGCTTAAAAATGCTCACTTCTGGAAGCATATTTGGGAAACTGGTCATTATAATGCAATAGTCATCACATCAAAGGCTATGTGACAAACTTGCTAACACCCACGCTTTGCAATCGGTCTGCTGTACGCTCGCTGAATTTGCGCACGAGACACTCTTTTAAGAGTGAAGTGTACATGCATGTGTTGCTGCAGGCCAGCTAACAGTGCTGAACTGGCTGTAAAAGTTGGTCTGCCAGAAAAACCACAATTTTTCAAAGCCTTTTCTTTTATTCATCGAACTGGCTTTTTCTCTTTCGCTTTTTGGAAACATATCAGGGCACGTCACAAAGCGCCCAGAGCAAGCCAAGCCCGACTATTCAGTTGTTACCGCCTTCTTAAAAACTTTTCTGATTGCCCTTCACTTTTCAAAGTTACGTTCTGTCATTCTGTTACATTTTACCTAATGCTACCTTGGTGTGGCGGCGTACAGCAAAATAGGCCACCCAGCCCCATCTCGTTGCTGGCAGGGCATTATGACATGGGCAAAGCTTCCCTAGGAACGCCCGCAGTGGCACCACCTAGGAAAAGCTGCTACGCGAACATGCCTGCGCCATTGATCAAAGCATTTCACAGCCGCCTTGTTTCCTGCTGATTGTGCTCATAATCCCCTGCTGTCACTAGCTGCTTTATCTGTATGCGCTAAGTCACTAGCTAGGTACAGTACTACAGTCTCTAGTGCACCCACATGCATGCATTTTTGTGGCTATGCTTGTAGGCAAGGCAAAACATTCTGATGAAATCGACACTGCAACAAAGCGTGGGATGAGGCATCATATTTTATGTTTGCTAGATGAGGTGTTTGTCTTTTAAGAAGCACAAGACCAGGAAAAGTTCTTGCACACATTCATATCCCTGCATCAGTGTTTGCTTCAGAAGAACGCTTCGACTAGTTCCACCAGTCATGTCTTGACATCCGCAATTAGTAATGTCACAAGTTGTCGTGCAGAACAATATATGGGGCAGCCGTGCCTGTTTTCACGCCACTTTGGGAATTTTCATGCACTAATAAAGTACTGCTGCTGCAAGTGGCATATTATTTGTATTCACAACACTGTAATTACTGATGCTGGCCAACTTGCTTTTGCACTTCAGTGTCTCTTTAGGCGTCTGTATTGTACCGTAAATCCATTAGGTCCCTCCTGGGCAGATGTGCTGAACTATGCTCCTGTGCTATGTCGCTTTTGCATGCCAATATATTTACTTCCTCTTTCTCTCTTTTTAAGCATAGCAGCAAACTTTGAGGTGCAAAAAGTGTCGAAACATGAAAAAGTTCAGTGTAATT
Source organism: Haemaphysalis longicornis (assembly GCF_048455015.1). Lineage (NCBI taxonomy): Eukaryota > Metazoa > Arthropoda > Arachnida > Ixodida > Ixodidae > Haemaphysalis > Haemaphysalis longicornis. Next base: position 176,426,731 of record NW_027526385.1, on the reverse strand, counting down.
CTTCGTGCTTGAAATGAGTGAGCTACATTCTGCGCATATTACACCTTGTGGCATTTCTGCTGCCAACAGGCCTGAAAGAAGGACACGACAAGTGCTTGACTTGCAACAAAGTTTATTTGTTTGCACCACAAAGATATGCAAGTACAAAACATCAAAAGCAAGAATCACAAGCAGGAGCCTGCGTCCTAGCCTTAAAAAGGTGGCATTATGCGAACCATAAAAACACAACTTCAGTCATATGCATACTCCTATCACTCAGTACATTCACATTAACAACTTCAGCAATTGTAGCAGCACCCACACAAACAAAGCACAGCAACATCTCTCACTAAGTGCATTGGCAAAAAAATTCACCTACACAGTCCGTACAGATGATTAACAAGCAAAGCTGTGACATGCAGTTGCTGTTTTATGTGTGATGCGTGGCCTACCCATTGAGCTGTGCTTCACAGAGTAGCTTGCTGCATGTGCGCTCTGCTGCGAGAGACGCCTTAATGTTCCCTTTGATGTGGCATTCCCAAGTAGCACTGTCGGTAGGTGTGAGAGTGTAGCTGCGTCATCTATAAACCTATAAGCCAATCTCTGTCTTTGTCGAGAGTTCGACGGAATGCCATCTGGTCAGGTAAAGGCATTTGTATAAATGTTGCAACAAAATTGACGTTTCGGGATCCGTATGGATCCCTTGTTCATAATGGATTGATGGCTTAGCAGCAGGCTCTTACGTAGCGTTGAGCGCATGACGTAATGTACGGGAGTACACATGGTTTAGAGTGCCAGATGATCTGTTGATTGTGTTGCTTGTTGTCTGAATTATTAGCGATTCAAGATTGAGCCTCCTTGCGAAATTCTTTCCCGGCGACCACTACATAATTCAGTCACAAATCTCCCATCAAAGAGCGAGCAGCCAAAAAATTGGCACTGCGTGCATAACAAATTGGAAGAACTTCCGAGAAACCACCCCCGCTGATCGGATAACAGTCTCGAGGAATGGACTACCAAGCTCATTCACGAGGCAAGAAAACACGCCAAGGAACTTTCCCTTACGCAGGATAACCCAGCCATCGATGCCCATCTCCTCCACCTCTGGGACGCTCGTAGAGGGCTAATCAGGTGGTGGAAAAAGAACAAGACGAACCGCAAGCTGAAGATCCGCATTGCGGAAATTACGGCAGAAGCTGAAGTGTACGCCCGTGAGCTGAGCCAGCACAACTGGACGCAGTTCTGCAACAAGCTGCAAGGAACGCTGGGAACCCGCCGCACATGGTACCTGCTCCGTTCCCTTATGGGCCCCGGTGAATATAAGGCGGTCGCAGCAGACCAGCTTCGCCGATTAATCCACAATTACCCGGGTACAGAAGAAGACTTGTTGGACGAACTTATTAAGCAAGCCTTGGCGCCCCCACCTCACGTCCAACCCACCCAGGCACCTGACTACACAGGCGATCCGAATCCCAAAATGGACGAGCCGTTCTCCATTGCTGAAATCGAGGCGGCAGCGTACAACCTCACCCGAAACACCACTCCGGGTCGAGACAAAATCCCTAACAAATTATTGCGAAACCTCGACCATGCCGTCCTAGAAAATCTTCTAGTCTACATCAATGAGTGCTGGCTGGCGGGTTCCTTGCCCCCACAGTGGAAACACACAGACGTCACTTTCATGCCCAAGCCCGGCAAACCCTTGAACTCCAAGAATCTGAGGCCTATTTCTCTGACCTCATGTGTCGGCAAATTGTTTGAACACCTGGTTTACAACCGGCTCTCGCCCCACGTTGAAGACAACGGCTACTTCCCTGACACGATGTAGGGCTTCCGCCCACATCTGTCAACCCAAGACATACTACTTCAGCTTAAGGAGGAAGTGCTGGACGACTTTAATAGCCACAGCAAGCGGTCCATCTTGGCCCTCGAATTAAGGGGGCATTCGACAACGTTTCTCACCAAGCCATCCTTCAAGGCCTCGCATCTACAAACTGTGGCGAGCGCACATTCCAATACTTTGTCTCCTTTCTAACCCAGCACACAGCAACAGTGGGCATCGGGCACCGTCGATCCGACGCATTTAAAACCCTGCCAAAGGGCACTCCGCAGGGGTTGGTAGTATCCCAAATACTATTCAACCTCATAATGAAAGACTTGCCACCCCTACTAAAAGCCATCCCGAATCTTCGCCACGCAATATACGCGGACGACCTAACGCTCTGGGTCCCCACTGGATCTCCGGGCGACCAGCAAGATGCACTTCAAGCAGCCATTCAGGTCACCCAACAATACCTGAAAGCCCGAGGACTCAATTGTGCCCCCGAAACATCTGCCCTTCTAACCCTGTGCAAAAGGACATATAAGAAGCGTCCAGATCCCATACCAGATCCAGAACTTACCATTAATGAGCAACGCGTCCCCAATGTCCCACTCCTACGCATATTAGGCCTCACCATACCAAAAGATGGCTCAGGCGCTCAGACAATCCTTCCCTTGCAACGGACTCTTGACCAGCTCATTCACCTCATCCGCAGGATCTCCCATCAGCGACTTGGGCTACAAGAAGCTGACACCCTGCGCATCATTCACGCCCTCCTTATTAGCCAGGTTGCGCCACCGTATTTGGCCCTGAAACCCGCAGAGAAAGAAAAGCTAAACATCGCCATACGCCAGGCCTACGAGGCCGCCCTTGGACTGCCTCCAAAAATAGCAACAAGAAAACTTCTACAGCTCGGCGTCCATAATACATGGGAGGAACTGGAAGAAGCTCATCGCATCTCCCAATTCACGCGACTTAAGCTCATGCCAACCGGCAGGGCTACACTTACCCGGCTCGGCTACAGGCCTCCCCCAAAATGCGAACAGAGGCAACGCATCCCTCTAACCATCCGACAGTACATCACAATCGCACCCATTCCCAGAAATATGCACCCCATCTATAACAAGGCACGCCGAGAAGCCCGGATACGAGCCCTTAGAAAACGCTTCCCCAACTCTCCCTGTACTCGTTACATGGATGCCTCTCCATACCACCAACAACCGGAACATGCCGTGAGTGTCACCGGAGCCAACAGTGCAGAACTGACGGCCGCTACACTACACACGACATCTATTGAGGCAGCAGAAGGACTTGCCATCGCTCTAGCCGCCACCACTGGAAACGACTACTTCACTATAATCCGCCTGCCGCAACTTCCTGCTAGGTCGAATAACACCCACGGCCTTAAAAATTCTGCAAAGTGTGCACCAGCTCCCGGAAATGCACATCATCTGACCCCCGGACATGAGTCCTTCGAGGGGAACGAGGCGGCACACGCCGCTGCCCGCGTTCATACACACCGGGCTATTTCTCAAGAAGGCGAAGTCACGCAGCCCCTTCGCTCTCCCAAGCCCGCTACTCTGAATTCATACGCAGACATCCGCGCCCATTACCGCCACGAACGACGACGCTTCCCGCCACCACATCCCCATTTATACAGAGCACAGGCGACTGCCTTTCCTCCATGCCATGTACCCCTCCCTCTACTACTCAACGTGTAATTTGTGTCCCCAACCAGGCACCCTGTACCACATGGTATGGGAGTATGTCCCCAAATCCTCACCCAACGTACGAGCAGTGGGCGGACCAGCTGGCCAGCTCCGACCTCTCAGTCCAGCGTATCCTGGTGTAGAGGGCTAGGGCAGCCAGCGCGGACCAGGGCTTCCCAGACTACAGGAGGCCCCCCACCTGGCGGGCACCTGAAGCTCGTCTTAATAAAGTTTATCCACTCCACTCCGTGGCTATGATGCGCGCGTGGTCCCACTCTATCTTGTGGCCCATCTTCTCGGCATGCTCTGCAAGTGCATTCGTCACGGTGTGGCCCTTGGTGACGTCATTTTTGTGCTGTTTAAGACGCCGGCAGAAATTTCCGCTTTCACCAATGTATACCGATTCGCAGTCGGCGCATGGGATTTTGTAGACCACACCAGGGAAACGTTGCCGAGGGAGGATCCTTTATGTTAAGCAAGTCACCCGTGAGCTTGCTTGCTTGCACATGCGCGATCTGCACACCACGTTTTCTGAAGACACGAGCAAGGGCTCCACTTCCAGGCAGTTCCTCCACAAGGACATGACATTAGTGTATCGCACGCCGTTCGATGTCACTGAGCTCTGCACCTTGCTACGGTTTTGCCTGTCTAACACTTGCTTCTCGCACAAAAGCGAATTATACAGGCAAGTTTTCGGTACCGCTATGGGGGCATCTATTTCAGTCACGACTGCAAATATTACAATGGAAGCAATTTAAAACAAGGCATTGGAATTATTTTAGCCGATACCCAAGGTGTTCCTGACATACTTCGATGACTGCTTCTGCGGTAAGGTGTACATCAGACAAACCAGCCGATGCGTAAATGACCGCCTCAGGGAACATGATCTTTCCATGAAGAATGGCACCGGGTCGCATTTGCCTCATCACTGCCGCGAGTGTGGCAAAGGATGCCTTCCGAGACTGACAGAGACAATCATTATCGGAAAGAGTCGTGACACCGTGGCGCAAGAACGGCGCGAAGCGTATTTTATCCCCAAAAAAAACAGCGCAGGCTGTATCAGTGAAGCATCGCTATCCCTGTTTTCGAAGGAGTACCGGATCCTAGACAACATGCGATAAAAAGGTGTGATTGTTGTCTTCAGCTGTGGCTATTTTGTTTTCATAGTATCTTTTTCAGATCTATTATCCTTTGTGTATGTTTGTGCGCTTGTAGACAAGCTACTTATATCGCTGTCTTTCCTTGGAATAAATCAGTTGTTAGTAGCGCATCTGTCTCGTCGTTCTTCGTTTTTTCTGTCCTCGTTTGTAGCGCTCGATTTTCCTTAAGCAATGAACCAACTAGCCCAACAGCATATTTTACTAAAACAGCGGACCCTGATTTACAACGCTACTTGCCCGTACGATTTCGAAAAGGAGCTTTTGTTATAGCCGATGCTTCAGCTATCACGTCTCTCTCTTTGAAGGGAACAAACAGCACGCGGGCTGCGATCGATCACTATTTTTACCATACATTATGTGCAAACAGCCTCGTGGATATCAACCCAGTATTTTTTGCCTTGCTGCCCATCGGGAAACGAATTATAAAACGGATCTAAAACGATAAGCCAGCTTCCACAGCTAAATGATGCACTAAAGCACGAAAACATTTCCTATCTGCCACTGTTTTCTACTTTAACCAGAGACAGGTGCTGCTGAAAACATTTTACTTTCAAATAAACTAAATCTAACGCTCAAAGTAAATACTTCACTTGGGAATTGAACTTTTAAAAATCTAGTCTATTATTTAGGAGAGGAGAAGTTTCCTTAGTTTTCGCACTTGACGAAGACGACGGCCGATATTTGTGCTGATGTATTTGTTACTTAGAGAAAGGCTGATTTTGGCTCACTTAGCGAGTGAGGCAAAAGTCACACAAGCGTTTATAGCCGCGTGTACAACAACTCTATTTAGGTCGTCAAACTTTTGAAAAGGTCTAAAGGATGGAGGTGGCGTTGGGCCAGCCCAAATATGGCCCATATTGGACGCGGGATGCAAGCGGCCAAAAAGTTATAAAATATCTTTTTTTTTCTGTGGTAAATGCAATAGGAATGAGAAATGTAAGGCATGTGCTCATTTCGCGCTATTTTTATCTTTGAGTAAAAATTTTATTTTTAAGTAAAAAGGTTTGCTAACACCAAGACATTCGCAAGGGCGTGAATAGTTTGTAGGCTTCTCATCTTTCTTTTTTTTTTACATTGAAAAAAAAAATGGCGGATACGCCTGCCTATGCGGTTAGTTTAAACATGTGATGGCGACGGCGGTACAGCGCGCTGGTGTAGCAGAGAAACCCCGGGCGAGCACATCCCTGCACCTGGCGGAGCGCCCTGCAAGTCGCCGGAGAAATGCGAGCTTCACGGGACAGGTTCCCCAACCTCCGTCACAGGCTGCTCGGAACTTGTTTCGGCAACTCTCCGCCAGGTGCAAACGTCGTCTGCATGGAGCTACTTTGAACGATGGTACCTAGTGTGCAGTGTGCTTGCGAAGCTCAGGATTTCGCCAAGGTGATTTTAAGAGCTTAGACTGCTTATTTGGACAAAGAAAAATTTGAGTGCAGTTGGCCTTTAATGCTGAGACATGTGCATTTCAAAATATTGGATTTGATTTCCCGTGAGTTTTCACTATTCATTTACGACTTGTAGTGCCATTCACACACCTCCGGAGAAAACATAACCCTAAATGAAGAGGCCCACACAAGGGGCACCGTATTAGGTGCCTTCTGTCCCTTCTGTAGTCCGAGAGCTTTGGCGTGCGGCACCCCATCTCTGACGCTGAGGTTCAGGGCGTGAGGACCGCTTGACCTTCTTGCTAGCCGAGCTCTTGGCCAGCAGGCACTCTACCTGGTCCCCGGTTGACCCCAGGGCGACGCCTGGCAATGCTTGTGGGCTGGACCTTGACGGTACAGCCGCACCTCCGGGCGCTGGTGAAGCCTGCCTTCATGGGCAGGCTCCTTCCTGGGGCTCCTTTCTGATCTTGTACATCTGCCGCAGCAGCTGCTGAAGGGCAGTGGCATAATATGGGTTGCCAGCAGCTAGGGAAGGCTGGCGCCACCACTCCTCGTAGATCTTCTGCAGCTCCGCAGTGTCCTACGTAAAATTTGTTCAGGATATACCACAGATTTACTCAAAATTTGTTGCATCTCCTATCTTTACTATTGTCTTCTTTGCACTGCTGAAGTAATAAGGGTGTTCCGTAGGTATTCAACTATGGGCCTACCGGGAAACCCATTAGGACAGAAAAATGTTCACAGAACTCACCTTCCCCTGCCAAGCTTAGATAACCAGTTTGGACCAGAGAATACTACGCAGGTATTTACAGATTAGTTTCACAAACATTAAAGGGACAGACAACCGATTTTTGTCAAGTATATATTCTCTATCCCAAATGAGAGGGCATCACTTAAAGCACCTTGACGAGAAACGGTTTTGCTGATAATGCCCTAGAACTTTTTAAATCGAATTTTTTTATCTACGAGCCGTATGTGTCCCTCCAAAACTAATGCTGGCAACCATGACATAGAGTAGCTGGGCAACATACTTTTATTTGTATGCGAAATAAAGAACGATATTTAAAAACTTGTTCCCAGCTAATAAAGTTTGAATGGCAGGCTTTCCTGCTCCTTTATGTGTTTTTTTTAATGCAACGGTCTATTTTGTACGAACGCGCCATCTGTTGGGATAGACGATAGGTAGAATCTGGCTTCACGTTGTGAAGGCGGGAAGTTCAATTCTCCCCGGGCGCGACATTTCTTTTTTTTTTTTGAGCTGCCGTTGGCATATTTGGAAACTGAAATCATATTTTGACAGAACAAACGCCCCTGAGTCAGGCAGAATCGTCAAAGCTCCTTCGCTGGGTCTGTTTACTGAACGCTGCCGTTGATTCTGGGCATGGAGGCTCAGTTAGCCACACTAGAGGCATGCTGAGAGGCACCCAGCGACGGCGGGCGGCGTGTCTTTAAAAATTTCAGAATAATGTTTAGAAATACATATGCAATTTAACCATGTACAAATATATGTTTTAAAAGGTTTTCAATACGCAAATAAACGCTTCAGCAGTTACAGTAGCTGCTAGGTTTGCAGGTCACGTGACAGGGACACATATTGTAGTGTCAAGTTTCGACACTACGAACCGCCACCCTTCCGATTTCAGGAAGTTTGCTGCCTAATTAAAATTATTTCCGCCAGTTTGTTTAGAGATTGCTTGTGGTTATCGGGCTATATAAAACGCTGGCTTTCATATGAGCTAGAGAACATATACGCGACAAAAATCGGTTGTCCGTCCCTTTAATGCATTCATTGAACTAAAATAAAACACAAGAAAAAGCTTTGTTTAGTGCCATGTTCAGTTACATAATAATGACTGATTGATTGATTGACTGCGAGGTTTAAAGTACCGAAACTACACCTTGCTTATGAGGCGCGCTGTAGTGGAGACAGCTGGGGTTTAATTTTGGTCACCTAGGAACAGCTAGGAAGAGTTAACGTGCGCCGAAATCTCGACACACAGACGCTTTCGCTTTTCACTTCTGTCAGGAAAATTGCTACCGCAGCCGGTATCGAACCCATGTCCTTGGGCTCAGCAGCACGACACCATAGCCACTTTAGTCTCACAGAACCCAAGCAACGCCTCTTCAAAATTCCAGGGTTCCTCAAAGCCTTACTTGAGAGCCCCTGACCTAGCGCTTTCGCAAGGCACCTTTTTATTCACAGGGCCTTAGTGGCATACAAGGACTATTCAGGGAAACACACAGAAAAAACATTAAGACCAGAATGTAAAATTTTACATCTCAAAAACTTGCACTGTGCAACTGACTATGTATCTAATGGTATGAGATTGGATCCTGGCAGAGTCTGTTTAACACTTCTTCTTTTAAGCTGGGCTGAAGACTGTCCCACCTGGTGGGGGCCCCTAACACCAGCACAGTGCTGTTTAATGAAAGTTTATTCCTCCTCCTCTTAGCACCCTCCCTATGTCAGAAAGGTCCTCGGAAGACATACGACAGCCAGCATACAAAATTTCACACTAGCTGTGACATATGAATACTACTTCATTCTTGCTCCCCTTTACATGCATTGTAAAAACTTGTTCGTCTTGCTTCTGCTATGATGCTACGCAGTCATGTTGGATTGCCTTAATTTTTGGAGTGTCTTTTTTGGCATCCTGTAGCCTTCTTCTACTTAGCTCCTGCAATTGTACCTTCGTAAAAATAAATTTTACTACAAGAGACCCCTGAAAAAATGCATGCACGTGGTTATAAAATAGGTAGCTCTTTCCAAAAGTGGAGTGTGTTGCTGAGAAACAGATCTTGTTCAGGTGTCTAGTTGCTACCAAGGTGTCCAGTAACTGGAGTAATGGTCACAATTATAAGGCTTTGCTAAAATAAATGCACGAGCACAAGCCACACCTCAACACCTCACGTTGGTGACTGCTTCCAGTTGAGCCCTGGGCCTCCAGCTGTGGCTCGGTATCCATAGGCAGCTGCTGCTGTTCAGGCTCTGCTGCCACCGGTTGGCCTTGCCCTGTGGGTGTGCTGGTGCTGGCTTCTTGGGAGTTGTCCTGTGTTTGCTTTCCCAGTCAAGCTTCCTGAATGCCCCCTCCAGACATGCTGTGAACAGTTAGGAATAGTGAAAACTGACTGTGAATCAGATCGAATATTCTCAAATACGAATAGTAGAAACCAACCGCGAAGTACATATATTCGAATGTAAATGGCAAAAGATTACTGCAAATGAATTATTTTCAAATGTGAATAGTGAAAATTCACTTCACATTGAATTTGATTCAAATTGCGCATTGCTCCCACGCCAGGCTGCTGTTAGCTGTGCCACGTATAAAGATGTATTATGAGCTGCACTGTTGTGGCGAATACCACACGCCCATTTATTCCTTCTAAGTGGAACAAAAATAGTAGAGCGAAGGTATGTACTGAGACATATGAACGTCTGGGCCATAATTTAAAAGTAGTTTTACAAGCACAGGCTTTCACAGTCAGGCTGTGCCATCTTCATTAGGACAGGTGCATCAGACAAGTCTAGTTAAGTGCGCCGTGGCTGTGCATGTGCTCATCGCTGCCTTTCTCCCGAATTAGAGAATTCAACACTGCAGAACAGAGTTTCTGCGATACCTTTCCGTCTACACTGCATGATAGCTTGCTTGAAGCTGAAAATTAAACTGAGAGAGATACCATGTTTGCATAAACGTTGGCACAGGTCACATAAAAGTAGCAATATATGGAGTGTGCTGGGGTACATAGCTACTTACAAGGTTCAACGTGATTTGGTGCTCTTCTGTCCAGCTTAGTGAGGGGGCTCACTCCTTCGTCGCCATACTGCCCTCTCCGCCACCCGCAGAACCAGTGGTAGACGGTGCTGACTGGGGGATTTACAGTGGTGCTAGCGAGCAGGCCCTCACCGTCCTCCTGCCTTGCCAGCTTCGTTTTATGAGGAGCTAGTGCGGCTGCTGGGGTCGTATCATCTTGAAAGTAGCGGAAGAATGCGGCACTTTTGTCCGATGTGGGTTTTAGAAGGCGAAGCCCATCGGCGCAGTCGAGCTCGTGGTTGAGCACCTCATGCAGCTTGATGACAGCAGTCGGCGAGACTGGCCAGTTGAGGAATGGGTCGTTCTGCTGAGTTGCTTTTGTGACTTCCTAATTTTGACATCTACAAATGCTTAGCAGTAGTAGAATGCTTTCCGGCAGTTTCGTTCAAGCTTCTGTGCTGACACCTTCACTCCTTGTGGAACACAAACCTGTAAAAAGAGAATATCACAAATTATCTCAATTCTCAAAATATTATTTAAAGCTTGATATACATAACCTGCAATATATTTTTTTACTTAAATTACAATTTTATGAAACACAAACGTGTTAAACGGTAATATTATGAATTATTTTAGTTGTGAGAATATTATTGAGAACCAGATATGCAATCTGTAACCTGCAAATGTTTTTTTTACTTCAATTACCCACTTCATCTGACAAGTTTCACAATCAGACAACTAAGAAATGCTGAAGTTCCAAGGTGATGCGCATACTGTATTAAAGATGTGCCTCCAAGTCATGTTCTGATCTACTTCGCGGAATAAGAAATTGTACAGGTTTAGCACTCGCCTTTCACTTAATTTTCCCATGTATGAAAAATGGCGTTTTAGGAAAATTTGTGTTGGTACCAAGCAAAAAAAACAAAAAACTTGCTCAATCGCTCACGAAATCGAAGCGGAACAGTTGCATGTTATGCTCTTGCATATAACACAATTCTCTCCAAAATAGGACAGTTATATGTTTCCCACATTTCGGTTACGTTTAAATCCACTGAACACGTAATAACACGACACGTTTAAAGCCTCTTTTAAAGCATTTTCAGTTGGTCTTTTTTTCCTCCTCAGCAAGGGGTGCCCCTTTATAGACCGAAGGGGGCAGGAAATAATTGCCTAAAAATCATTCATATGTGAAAATGTTAAAAGCATGACACACATGCTTGACTCTTTTTGCTCGGACCATACTATGAAGCGTTATTTGTTTGTGAATTAGAATTACATTACCCATTATTCTGATATTGTTTAATCTTACGTAAGGAAAAATAAATAAATTTGAACATGAAGTGAAATGCGGATTGTTTTTGCACGGGTGCTTCAAATCGTGGTCAAAAAATCCCAGCCCAACTCAATGTAATGTAATTTAAGCTATATGTTCTTTCACCTCGGCCAAGAGAACATACAACGACGAAGTTCAGCTGTTCTTCCCTTTGAAATTGAGCGTGAAAGACGGCGGCATCGATGATTGACCCGTGGCGTTGTTCAGCGTGACGGAAGCAAGTGTGATCAGTAGTAACCAGATTTTTAAGCCACCGCTACTGTAATAAATGCGTAGCAAAAAAAAAAAAAAAAAAAACTCGCTGGTGTAGCTTCGCAACTGCAACTGATCAGTTTGTCTTGATTTTACCAGGTCGGGTAGGGGGGTGATTTGGCAACGCCTCCCAGGACCTTGCCACAATAAATAAAGACACTGCCGAAGAGCATCTATGGTACCTCGTTGGGTTGGGGGCTCCCAGTCGACGATCCACGACGCACGGCACGGTTGCCTCGCCGTAGTAGTCAGCCATGCGTACGCATCCCCGCACGAAGCACGTCCACGTTATCGACGCTGGCTTTGCAGTCTAAAGGCACATTCCCACTGGCGATTTGTCTCGTCGCGCGACGGCGCGCGTCGCGCGATAAGGCCTTGAGGTGGTGTTCCCACTTGCGATGCGCGATGATGCGACTACGTTCAGCGCAGCTGCTTCCCGACTTGTACGACCTCGTTGGTGCGTCAACCATTCGCAGTCAAAGAAAATGATGTTACGCGACAAAAGCAGGTAGAAATCAAACTAAAAGACATGCTACTAACCTGGAGCAATGCCGAAAACATTTGCGGGTTGCGGGAGGAGCAGAAAATAACAAACTCAAGAACGCTCTTTTCAACATATTATTGCACGAAGAAATGCCCACGCTTGCTTTCACGCCACAACACCCGCATCACGGCCCACAAATGTCGCTTCTTTTCACAGGCGCAAAGTTCTGACGCCACCGAACTCTACGCGTGTTTACCAGTCGCCGATAGAACGATGAGGCTGCAAGTCAACCTACCGTCTCGCTGTCCACCTAGCTCTATACGATGATTACTTGCTTTTACAATCCATACACGCTTCTCCACACTGATGAGTTCCACGCTATTCGTTGATTAGTGCACGCGTACGCTGATGCCACTGACCAAAGAACCGATGCACACGGGAAGTTGCTTGCCGGCCCGACCCGGCGGGTACAGCGATAGCGGGCCAAGAGCCTGAACGAGCGAGCCAGCGGCGGTGGAGGCGGCGGCTCGTCCTCCCCCGCCCGCCCGTAGCGTTTGCATACCGGATGTAAAGAAACGTTTCGTTTCCGGCTACGTCAGCCTACGCCGCGGCCATGATTGGCTTACCGGTTTTGCAGGGCCGTCGCGCGACGAGGGAATTCGGACCGAGAGCGACCGGCTCCGCCGTCGCAAAACGCCGAAAAGCGACGGCCGGCTCGTCGCTTTGCGACGTCGCTTTTCGTCGCGCGACGAGGCGCATCGCCAGTGGGAATGTGCCTTAAGTCTAACTCGAAAGGTTGGTCGCGCCCGCACATGTCACAACGGCTGAAGAAATTAACTGCTACTTCGTCATCGAACTAGATAAAAACCGTAAAATTGCAGCAAACTCTACGCCACTGATGCTGCTGGTGCCGTGAACGTCGTGAACGAGCCCTAAACAAGAGCAGAGGAGTGCGGAGTACGTTTACTGCTTTGTTCGCACGCCGGCAGAACCAGCCTAAACATCAAATAGCAGGGAAGCAGTGCGGAGTACGTTTGGTGCTTTGTTCGAACTTCGCACACCGCAACGTTTTTATGGCGCAAGGTTTGTTTTGCATTCAACAGGTGGCGCACCGCAAACGCGCAATTTTTAAATTGTAAGCCGCGGCATTCGCGCTCACGTCTCCGGCTGCGGATGAGATTTCTTTTTCTTGGAATGCATTTTTAGCATTTCTGCGCGTACTGTAGCACGATATCACGTTACTGTGATCGCCTACAGCATCATCAACCATGCTTAAAATAAGACATATTCCCGCTGCATTTTTTATTCAGTGACAAAAAAGTAAATTCTCAACAAGAAAAGTGGGGGGAGGGTTCATTATGAGAGTAAATACAGTAGCTCTCATTTTAAGCACAAAAAACTACACTGAACTTTTTCATGTTTCGACACTTTTTGCACCTCAAAAATTGCTGCTATGCTTAAAAAGAGAATGAGGAAGTAAATCTACTGGGATGCACAAGTGACATAGCACAGGAGCATAGTTCAGTACATCTGCCCAGGAGGGACCTAATGGTTTTACGGTACACTATAGACGCCTAAAGAGACACTAAAGTGCAAAAGCAAGTTGGCCAGCATCGGTAATTGCAGTGTTGTGAATACAAATAATATGCGACTTGCAGCAGCAGTACTTTATTAGTGCATGAAAATTCGCAAAGCGTCGTGAAAACAGGCACGGCTGCCCTGTACATTGTTCTGCAGACAACTTGTGGCATCACTGATTGCGAATGGCAAGACAAGACTGGTGGAACTAGTCGAAGTGTTCTTCTGAAGCAAACAGTGATGCAGGGTTATGAAAGTTTAAAATGAGTGTGTGCAAGAACTTTTCCTGGTTATGAGCATTTTAAAAGACACAAACATCAGCTAGTAAATATAAAATATGATGCCTCATCCCAGGCTTTCTTGCAATGTCGATTTCGTGGGAATGTTTTGCCTCGCCTAGAAACACAGCCACAAAAATACATGCATGTGGGTGCACTAGAGACTGTAGTACTGTACCTAGCTAGTGACATACAGATAAAGCAGCCAGTGGAAACAGGAAAATTAGCACAATCAACACGAAGCAGGACGGCTTTCAAATGCTTTGATCAATGGCGCATGCATATTCAGCAGCTTTTCCTAGGTGAGTAGCGCAGTAAAGACGGGACAAAAGTAGAGACCACACAGGACTAGCGCTAGACATCAACTGAAATTTTTACTACACACATCAAAAGATATACAGGAAGGGCGCATGCGTGAACATGCTCAAAGCACAAAGAAAAAAGACAAGGTCAAGTGGTGCATTTTGTTACGCACGTGGCAAGTTCGCATCCAGATAATCTATTTCTTTTTTTGATGAACTAATAGATGCCGTGCTTACACACTTTTCACCGGCTTTCATGATGCACCACGCTTCAAACAATTCACGGCTGGCTTGGTCCTTAAAACAGCACAATGTTACTGTCTTCTCGTAAATTGGAACACAGTGTGGAACGCAGCGGCGGCAATGGTCAGCTAAATGGCCCCCCGCAGCGAGCGCTTGAACAGCTGTACGGTGCTCCCAGAGCCTGTCATTTATGCACCTAGCAGTCTGCCCAATATAGCATTTTCCACCAGATAGAGGCACTTCGTATACAACACCTTGTTTGCAACCAACAAACAGAGTGGCATGCCTCTTCTTCGGTTACCCTTCTTCTTGCCATTCACAGCAGAGCACATTCGTGCTAGTTTTTCTGGGGCGGAGAACACAACGTCGACACCACATTTCCCCGCCACCTTTTTAAGGCGGTTGGAGAAATTGTGCACGTAAGGGACGACTACAGGCCTCCTTTCTTTGCGAGGTTCATCTCGCCCTTGACGCCATGCCCCTGACTTGACGTCACGCAATAGGCTTTCAACCACTGCTGCTATTACTTCCTGAGGGAAGCCGGCATCTTTCAAACGTGCAACTTGGTGCTGAACACTATCGGCGACTTGGTGCTGACAAGACTTCTCGAGGGCACCGCGAAGACAGCTAACGCCAATACCCCTTTTCACTATCTTCGAATGCGCTGAACGATAATCCAAAATTGCCTTTTTTGACCGGGGCTACTACGCCCAACACACGCGTGTTCCACAGAAATTAAAACACGCATCAAGGAACTGCAAGGACCCATCATTTGGTAATTCATGAGTGAATTCCAAGCCGTCAGAGCACTCCAGAAATGTTTTCTTAACTGTCTTGACTAAAAGGTTTACTTCTTCTGGCTTCACCGACCTAGTAACAATCATGTAATCATCGACATATCTAAATATCTTTGCTGTCTTAGCCGTGTCAATATATGCCTCAATGCTGCAGCGCCAGACAAACGTCTTCAAATTTTCCTTCTTCCCACACACCATATCCGACTGGAATAATCTGCCTGTATCTGTTGTCTGCAGCATTGATGGGATTGAACATATTGAAAATTGAGACAGTATGTTTTTACAAGTTACTGTATTTTACCCTGTGTTGTCGGTTTGTTTATATTTGACTGATTCCTGCTTGGGTCCTGTGTGGGGCCTGCAGTATGTCATAAATAAATAAATAAATAAGCTGGTCCGCAGCAACACATGCAATGTACACTTAACTCTTAAGCCAAATACAGCCACCATAGCACATTGTTTTCACCTGTTTTGCAATTCACACAGTGAGAGCAGAACTGCTTAAATATGCTCCTTCTGGAAGCGTCTTTTGGGAAACTGGTCATTAGGAATGCAATAGTCATCACTTCAAAGGCTCTGTGACAAGCTTAATAACACCCACGCTTTGCAATTGGTCAGCTGTACACTGAATTTGCACACCAGACACTTTCCTAAGCGGTCGCCAGCGACAAAGAAAAAGGGGGGTGGGGGGTCACAAGAGATTTGAACCCTGGAACAACACATTTAGCAACAGAAGCGCACACCAAAGGGTCATCCTGTCTGACTGAGGAAATCGTCCGAGCAGTAGTAAATCACTGAAAGACTCAGGCCAGTTATCATTGCGCCTGCCGAAACTTTAGCGAGTTACACCTGCCGTTTCGTCAGCACGGAACGCTAGTGAAGAAAAAAAAAGAACGAAAGCAACATGGTCGTTTGCGCTATCACAGAAAAACATCGGGGCACAAAATGCAATTTCTGGGCCAAAGGTTGAGCCGATCACATGTAGGGTGAACGGTAGATCTACGTTTGAGAAACAGCCGCTCCAACTACGCGGCGACTGGCGAACGGTTGAGGCACTTCGAAATCTACAGCGCCGGCCAACACCCGAGAACGCGAAATCACGCACAGAGGCACGGTTGAAGCACTTCACGTAAGAGCATGAGGAGAGGATACAGTAGAGCGCACACTGCGTATCCAAACAGTTGCCGCTTCACGTAAGAGAACGCGAAATATCCAACACAGGCATGGTTGAAGCACTCGTAACTTCGCTACAATACGAAGGATTAAGCGTTAAATCCAAAGCGCGGCCGTCTCAGAGAGCGAAATAAAACACGCCGATTGATACACTTGTCGCTTCACGAAAGTGCCCGAGCAGAGGCTAGCGCAGAGCGCACACTTCTCCGGCGATATTCAACGCCGGCAGGGCGGTCCCACAGCGCGGGGAGTGTGCACAACGGCGGAAAAGCCAAGCGCCCTTCGCCTTTCCCACTCGCACTCCTCCTTTTCTCCCTTTCGCGTCTGAGCGTCCGGGCAATTTATTTCACGCCTCCCGGGCCTTGCTGAGCATGAAAGTAATCTCAGTGGACTTAGTACCCGCTCCTGTACTGCGCTGCTCGGGTTCGTTATTTGCCTCCGAATTTCCTTTCATCTTTCCATCCTGTTGTTGGCCTTGCCCTTCTTGTAGACCCACCTTTTGGTATCCACTGTGGTACCCTAATTGTCCGCCGGTTGTCATTTCCAGACAAAATCCATTTCTTCTTATTCTACGATATCCTCTATCCGAGTTTGTTCTCGTACCGAAGAAATTCGTTTCCTCGATCTATCTTAGCGTTACTCCCATCATTCGTCTTTCTATTGCCCGTTGAGCCGACTTAAAGGGACAGACAACCGATTTCTGTCGCGTATATGTTCTCTAGCTCATATGAAAGCCAGCGTTTTATATAGCCCGGTAACCACAAGCAATTTCTAAACAAACTGGCGGAAATAATTTTAATTTGGCAGCAAACTTCCTGAAATCGGAAGGGTGGCGGTTCGTAGTGTCGAAACTTGACACTACAATATGTGTCCCTGTCACGTGACCTGCAAAGCTAGCAGCTACTGTAACTGCTGAAACGTTTATTTACGTATTGAAACCTTTTAACACAAGTATTTGTACAAGGTTAAATAGTATATGTATTTCTAAACATTACTTTGAAAATTCTAAAGACACGCCACCCGCCGCCGCTGGGTTGCTCTCAGCGTGGCTAACTGAGCCACCGTGCCCAGAATCAACGGCAGCGTTCAGTAAACAGACCCAGCGAAGGAGCTTTGACGATTCTGTCCGAGTCAGGGGCGTTTGTTCTGCCAAAATATTTGATTCCAGTTTCCAAATACGCCAACGGCAGCTTAAAAAAAAAAAAACATCGCGCCTGGGGAGAATCGAACTTCCCGCGCCTCCACAACGTGAAGCCAGATTCTACCTATCGTCTATCCCAACAGATGGCGCATTCGTGCAAAATAGACCGTTGCATTAAAAACCCACATAAAGGAACAGGAAAGCCTGTGATTCAAACTTTTTTAGCTGAGAACCAGTTTTTAAATATCGTTTTTTATTTCGCATACAGACAAAAGTATGTTGCCGAGCTACTCTATGTCATGGTTACCAGCATTAGTTTTTGGAGGGACACATACGGTCCGTAGATCAAAAAATTCGATTTAAAAAGTTCTAGAGCGTTATCAGCAAAACCGTTTCTCGTCAAGGTGCTTTAAGTGATGCCCTTTCATTTGGGATAGAGAATATATACTCGACAAAAATCGGTTGTCTTTCCCTTTAAGTTTACTTTAATATGGCGCCAAGTTTCCGCTCCATATGTCATCGCCGGCAGGACGCATTGTCTGTATATTCTTTTCAGTAAAAAACGGTGGTGACTGTTCGTTATTTGAAAGTGTTTACAGAGTGCACACGAGCCCACACCTATTCTGCGCCGGATTTCTTTTTCGTGGTTGGTATCAGCATAGACAACATGTCGGAGGTATATATAATTTGTGTTCTAGTGTTTCGTTACATATGCTGAGCATGGTGCTTTTAGCATGTATATTTATTATTACTTGGTATTTATTGATATTCAGTTTGAGCCTCACCGCCACGTTTTATGATTATAGTTGCTGAAGCATATTTTTGCAGGCGTTCTCCACTCAATTTGCTAGAATATGTCGTCTGCAAACATCGAGTTCCTCTAGTACTGTCCGATTATCCGTGATTCTGTGTTTCCCAGTCATGCTTTCGAAATACCCCCTCCATACATGCTGTGAACAATTTTGGCGAGTTTGTATCTCCCTGTCGCACGCGCTTTCGGACCGGGAATTTGTCGCTTTGCTTGTGAAGGATTATCTTGCCCTACAGCCTTCATATATGTCATCTAGGAGTTTTATGCATTCTCCTAATATGCCTGGTCTTCCAATGCCTCCAGCACTCTTGCGTGTGCTTGTTGAATCACACGGTTGTTATATTCTATGAATGCCTTGTAAAAACGATTGTTGTTATACTCTGCGGATTTTTCTGGTTGACGACATAGATGTGATCCATTGCTGAGTATCCTTTCCAAAACTGAGGATGCCATCTGGGTGGATAATCTAGGCTGTCACTTGTGTGGTTAGCTGTTAGTTTAGTGAACAGCTTATATGCAGCTGAGAGTAGGCTGAAGGGTGTGTAGTTCTTAAGGTCTTTGGTGTCTCCCTCCTTGTGAATCAGGATTAAGCGGGGAACACATGGGCGGGGAGGGACGCGTCTGTGCACGCGATTCCCCGTTCCGGTAGCCGGAACGGCCCCCGCCTGGCACCCAACACCGGGTCTCCGCATGCGTCAAACCTGCTAGATATTTTCCGCCGCTGCAGGGGGCGGCAGCCAATAACAGCACGAGGCGCGTAAGCGTCATTTATGACGTTTCGCGCGGGTTTCAAAGTGGAGTCTCCGCTCCTGGATTTCGCGAGGTGGCTTTCTCCTGCGCCGCAGCCATGAGCAGCTCAAGGGCGGCCCGCATAGCCGAAAACGATCTGCTGATATCTCTGGTACGAGCAGAACCAAATATATGGGATCAAAAAACAACTCCGTATCGCTTTCGCTTGCCTTGTAACTGCAAAAGACCACGCTGCATAAAGTAAAATTAAGAGCAACATCTCTGAGAAGTGTCGGCATTGCAGTGTTTTTTTCTCCGTGTAGTCAGCGAAGGCTTCCTTTATCGTGGCTGATTCATGTGAAAAGAACAACTTCATGTGAAAAGAACAACCATCGAAACCATATTCTTGCCACATTGAATGAGAAAAGCATTTGCAGAAATCCACATAATTGTCGATAATGCGTAGCATTCTTACGCCGCTAATATTCATTGAGTTTTTTAGAGACAGATTTGGCTATGAGTAGCCTAATACGTTGGGGTATTTTATTTTGATTTTTTATTTTGTTTCCTTTCGCCAATGATCTAAATTACACCATTATATTGATTAAGCACTTGACCAATAGTGTGTTTTTCCGCAGATGACAGGCGTAGTGCTGGTTTCGTCCGTTTGCGCGATTATTTATTCGTGTTGTCGTTCTTTTCCGGGCCTTTTTAGTTGAGTCTTCGTTTTTGAGAGGACATGCATAAGATGCATTTTTTTAAATTTCGTCTTCATTTTTGCGAAATGGTTATATTGTGTATTTGGGGGGGGGGGATATTGTGTTTTGCCATTTACCTTCATTACGCTATCACAACGATTAAATGCGTTACTTCCGCCAGTTATGCATTGTTGTGGAACTGCAGGGCGTTACATGACTGGCTCGTCTCCGCAATTTTTTTTCGTAATTTCAACGTTCTTTTGTCGGCTTTTTTCAGTTACGTCTTCGTTTTCGAGCAGATGTAAGACATATTTTTTTGGTAAGTTCACTGTTGTGATTATTTATTTTTTCTATTTTTGTAGTACATTTTAGTTTCTCAAAACTCCGCTTGGCCAATTATATCCATTTACGCTATTAATGAATATAATTGGCCCTAATTACTTAAAGCAACAATCTCCTACGAGAGGAAATCACGAGCATCGCGGGGCACCCAGGAGAACTCCGTCAGGCGTCAATGCGGCCCTTGCGCGGGCTGCCAAAGGCTGCATGCACGCACGACGGAACGGGGCGGAGCTGAGCGGCCCGACGCGTCGACGGCACCCGTGCACCATGTGTCTCCAATTCCACCAAACGGCGGCGGGGAGCGGTTTCCGGAACGTTTACCGGCGCCGAAAACCGGCTGCAAAGACGGACATGTGTCCGGCCCTTTATGTATGCGTTTTTCCCGGGTAGGGGCACGCTTACAGTCTTTGCTCATTTTAAAAATAGTGCAGCAAGTGTTTCCAGTACAATATTTCCTCCCTCTAAAATATCTACGGTTATACTGCCGTCACCTGGAGCTTCTCCTCTTTTCATGGCCTTGAAAGCGTTTTCTATTCGTCTTTGATTACTAGTGGGACATCACGAGCTAAGGTCGTACGCTCAGTATAGTTTCCTTTGGTCTAATGTCGCTGCTGTGTAGCCTGGTGTAAAATGGTTCAGCTACTTTTATTATCTCGTCCATCTTGTGTGTAATGTCACCCTGCTCGTCTGTGAGTGCTTACGTTCTGTCTTTGACAATGGATTGCTTCTTTTTAGTTGCTCTTAAGCTTCCTCCTATATCCAGCGTTTACTTCATTACGGCCGAGTTGCACATACGAATGTAGTTTCGTTTTATTTCTGTTAATTTCGAAAGCTCTGCAAATTCAACTTGATCTGCCGTACTCGAACCTTTCATGTTCTTACGTTTTGCAATCAGTTCCTTCGTTTTCTGAGTTGTCAGTTTGTTTTCTCCAGGCTACTTCTCCCACAGATGCTGCTGATTCTTTTATTGCCGTTGTTAGGTTGTCATTTGACATGTCTACACTACCCTCGTTCTCCCCGGTTAAAAGCGCGAAGTAGTTTTGAAGTTTTCTTTTAAAGTCCCGTATTGTGGCTCTGACTCCATTCTTTGTTTTTACTTTTCACAAGTTTGCTTCTTTTTCTTTGATACTGTGCCTTTTTTGCATCTTACCGTCCTATGATTGGTGCCCCGAATTTTGCCGAGCACTTTCACTTCCTGCACAATACATAGGTTGTCACTTAAAAGGAATGGAATATTTTTTTACCGTTTGGACCTTTCCTTGTCAATTTCCGATTTTTTCGTTTTCAGAAGAACGTGTTCATTAACTGCAAGTTATTTCTTTCCGCAAGTGTCTCCCCGACTGTTGCGACTGCCTATTCCAAAGTTTCTGAGTGCCCTTTCTCCTATTTGCTTACCTACCTTTGCGTCTCATTACAACCGTGAATGGTGTTCCCTTGTTTATAGATGATTAGACGTTCTCGTAGAAACTTTACGGCCTGATAATTGTATTGAGCTGCTGGCGCATAGGATTTTACTATTTTTAGCGTGTGTCGCTTCCTTAGCTTGATCACAACCACTGGGACCCTTTCATTAGTTCTAAAGACTTCCTTTCTTTCCTCTGTGCATTAAGAATCCCGCCCTGTGCTTTTGCTTTTGTAATGTCCTCGGTAGCACAGAATATGCCCGCTAGTGAGCTCCATGAAGCCTTCTCCTGTTCTTCTGACGTCGCTTAACGCTATAATATCCCACTTAATGTCCTGGAGCTTCTCAGTGCTACAGCCAAGCCTCCCTCGCTAGACAAAGTGCGCGCGTTGAACGTTTCCCGGGTCAAATTCTAATGGTGGCCTGTCCGGGCCCAGAGATTCTTAGCACCCTCTGCTGTATCCCTAGCCTAGCCGCCGATATGGTCAGGTGCTCTACAGCTGCTGGCGACTGAGGGGCTAGCCTTCATTGTTTAGTCATAGGAAGTGGAATCCAACTACTGCACCAGGGTGGTCAGGCCTTTGGTGAGGCAGTGTTGTTTGTGTTCCTGAGAGCATTTCTAGCGTTATTGACCTATATTCTTTAGCCTCAGGTATCCGCAATGATGGTTACTTCCAAAGTAGGCAGCACTCCATACCTGTAAGGGGTATGCTAAAAAGCGTTGTGCATTGTTATGTAGGTTGTCCTTAATTTGAATAGGCAGCTACTTCCCCTGTCTGCAGGTGCTAACCCTCTGTTACTGGAAATGGGCTACCACAACAAGATGATTTTGAAAGCGAGAGAATTACTTCACTTCGCCTGAGAAAGAAAGACACAGAAAGAGAACATGAAAATCGCCAAGGGAGAAAATTCAGTCACATGAAGCTTCACGTGGCGGTCATTTTTGTACCCTGAAATTTTTGTGTGGCGTCAAGCTCGCACAGCACACAAGCGTTAGCCCACTGCCGGGATGAAATGTCGGGGACCATGTGGCCCCACCTTGGTTTGTCCCGTCGCGACCAACGCGTGCACTCTGTGCGCTATAGCCGCAGTGATCAGACCCTCCTTACATGTACGCCAAAGGAGGCAAGCACTTTGCTGTCGTGTGGCTACCTCTACGGCTGTAACTTCACATATGTATGGCAACAGAGTATTCCCTTGTTTGGCTCGCTCCACCCCCCTTACAGGTACTCCAGCCACGTATTCCGTACCTGGGCTCTCAACCTTTCTTCGTTTTTCTGGAAGAACACCATTTGCTTCAAAGGCGTATGCGAAGCAATCTAGCTCATATTTGAAGTTGCCATGCAAGTTTATGAGGCCGTTGTGTCTGCACAGCCGTTGTGTCTGCACAGGGGATCGTAGACGGTGGGATGTATAGCTCGTAATGTGTGGGTACGTATTGGTCTGGAGTTGACGAAGAGGAGTATCTTGGGGCCTCGAAAGTTGCTCAGAGACTGGAGGTATCGCATTTGGCCTAGCCTGTAATGCTCTGTGATGACCTTGTACGTGAGAAGGATGTAACCTGTCCTTTCCGCTTCTTGTAGCGGTGCTCCACTGACCAAATCTCGAGCTAAGGCGTGCGGTGCCTTGTTTCCGCAGAGAGGCTAAGGCCGAGACGGTCGTTATGCTTCTCCGAGGTGGGCGTTGAAGGATGCTGGAAATTCTTTCTGTACACGGCTTGGTAGTCCGTGATGATAGTGGATGCTGGGGTTTGGGCAACTGCCAGGGCGATTGCAGTGTTGTCGGCTTGTAGCACCATGGCGTTCCGCAATGTTAAGCTGATGCGGAGAGATTAAAGTGTGGTAGTTAATATACCCTGCACGTTTAACATTCAGAACTCACCCCCTCCATTCACTATAGCTTTTTTTTAATGTTAAACGTCAAATTTACTAGAGTAGGTCCCGCAATCACCTCGATTTTTGGCTTCGGTGTTGAGACAGCTTGTTGGTTTTGAAACAGTCCGGGAGTTGTGCATAACAAGCTAGAGCTCCCTTTTTAATCATTTTGCATTCAACTGCCCAGTATATTTCCCAATCACTGGTTCAGTGGGAACTGAACATGTGAATGAGAACTGAATTGGCAAGAAAAACAGTCAACGTGGAAACGGGGAAACTAGCCTGTTAGGCTTAAGCGTCGCGCCTGGAGGCCAGTGACATAGAGTGGCCTAAGTAGAGCGTAAGAGCGCTTACACGTTCGCCTGCTGAAATTGAATTTATTGAAAATACTTTCAAGGCAGGTAGCGCATAACAGAAAAGAGTGGTAAGATACATACATAAGCAGCAGTTGTTTTACAAAAACAGCATACATACACAAATCACGAAGAAATTACAAAAGAGCGATTCAACAAGGAGCGTTGTGAAGGGCTGCTTTGAAGAGAGTGGCATCAACGATGGCAGTGATGGCTGGAAAGAGGTGGTTCATACTACACTGGTTTTTGGGATAAGTGATTTATGATACACATCAGTAGCACCAGCGCTCGTGGAATAAACATTTATTCCTCCTCCTCCATCAGTACGACCATATGGTAGACCAACTTTGCTGAAATTGTCAATTCGAGACGACACGTAACGGGGGGGGGGGGGGAGTGATAAGTTGATCCTTTAAAGTAGGGTTGTGATGATAAATTTTTTGAAACAATCAATTTACAATGCGCGGTGGTTTGAGTTTGTGACACTCCATGCGTGCGACATTCCCAGTTACAGGAAATAATAGGCAAGCGCTTCAAAAACCCTCATTGAATGCTATTTCTTCTTCGCAGGGTCGGCGTCATTCAAGTGACTCTGCAGCGGCTGCTCCAGACCAATCCTTGAGGCGGACACCCGAATGGGCCTTGGGTGGCGATGGGGCCAGTAATTTCCAGAGAAGCTCATTCGCTGGGGCCTGTGAAGACGACGGGCTGCGAAGAGATTACGGCGGTGGTTTTGGCCGTGGAAGTGGAAATGAACGCTGCAAGAGGTTTTGCTGGCGTCCACGTGGTCCCCGTCGCGGGGGGCCGCCTTTCACGGGCTCGGATGACTTCCGATTCTCAGCGAGATTTCCCGACAGTCCGCGGTTTCGCTTCCACCGAGAACCAGCGCTTCTGCCCACACCGCCTCGGGCACTCTTTCGCGGTGGTCGGCATGCTGGGGCAAATCTTGAAGGACCTTGTCGGCGGCCGTGCTTTTACCCCCCTTATGAACGAAGCGATCGTGGCTTTGGCTCCCTCGGTAGCCCGTCATTGCCAGGCAACGCACGGTGTTGTCCTGAATGGGACTCCCCTTGTGATGATCGGGAAACTACAAATGATGCGTGCGAATCGGCATACCACGGTTTTTACGGGGTCCCACTTGGGAAAGACCGGCAACAGTCTGCTGAAGATTGCTATGCGCCTGCGAGGGCGAAAGTCGCGAAAAAGCCGAATGCTCGTGAAACGTCACCTTCCAGACCTGTTCTGGATTCCCCTAGTGATGCTACGGCATTCGCAACATCGCAGAATGCGTTGCCGCGCAGGGAAGAGGAAATAAGCAATTTCCCGCGGTTTGTACCTGTGGCGAAACTTCCCGTGCAGGAGAGAAATAATCCTGTTCCAGACGGCAAAGTTGCGCCGAAGCCGCGGCCGTGCACCAGCGAGGAAAAGCTGAAGAACCTAGCACCCGTTAGGTCGGAAAACGCTACCTTTAGATTCGGTGCCGAAGCGAAGATTCCAAGGACCAATGTTGTATGCGGTTCTGGTATGGACTCTTCTACTGAGAAACAGAACTCCGCATCGGCTGAGACACATAACTCCCACAAGGAGCTCAGGTCTTCGATAAAACAAAACGAAGGAGCAGTACCCTTGAGGGGGAGTGTTACTGATGCCAAGGCAGCGCTGCATTCTGAGGTTCGCCGCAGGACGGTGACTGTGGCTGCGCGACCTGCCAATCTAGAAGAAGCAGGTGGAAGAGCGTCTAGCAGCGAATCTGGACAGAAGAAAACTATTCGGCTACAAACGCCTGAATGCGCTGCGTCAACGGTTACCACGACAGCGCCTTTAGAAGATTTAGGGATAAGACAAAGCCGCGCGAAAGAAATGCCGGCAAATTTGAGCTCCGCTAACGATTCCTATCCTAAACAAGCACACCCAATGTGCGAATTATTGGCAAAACGTACTACCGTAATCAGGAGCCCTGACTCTTCTACCGTGGTGGCTGAAGGCGGTATGTGTTCACTGAAAACGTTAGGAATAGCTCGTGGGGATGGCAGCCCCACCGACAATGGAATCCAACAGACGGGTAGTGTTCGCGCCCAGAAAGGCGGACGGCTATCTAATTCAGGATGTAATCAAGAAAAGCGGGGTGTTCCTGCATCCGCAACACTATCACGGCCTGCCCAACCACAAATGACGACTCGCGGCGTCTCGACAACAAGCTACGCACCTACGTACAATATGCAAGACGACCGAGACATATTTGCCGAACCTTTTTTTTCGGAGGAATATTTTTGCGAAGTGGAAGACGACGAAATCCGACCCGACGTCGATAAGGTGCCTTCGTCATCTCGTCCGAACCCTGCCCACTCCAAATGTCGACAACGGAAGGTGGTGGAAACGAGACAGGCAGGCGTCAGTGACGCATCACGTCGACCATCCGAGTACCCTCTTCGATCAGATGTCACAACTTGTCCACCCAACGATACGGTGCCTGCAGGTGCCATCCAGGAGATACGCTCCCGCATAGAAGACTGGTTGAATTCATGTTTCTCAACCGCAGTTGGCGAAAGTGTCCCTCCAGAAACAGCACAACAGCGTGTCGACCAACAGGAGACAGCTCGTTCTGCTTCAGATCTCACATTCCCGGAAGGCCTTCTCGACCCCGCTCCCGAAGTGATCGTCATCGACGACGATAGCGCAAGTATTCCTGACAATGTTCCGCCCGAACCGCGTGGCCGCTTCGATGAGGAGCCCTACAGAGCAGAGACGGCAAGCCGACATCCAACGAGCGTGCGACCTGAGGGCACGCCATCGCAGTTGGCTGCCAATGTCTCGGCGGTTGCTCCCCCAAGCCTTCAGGAGGAAAGGTTCGAATTCCAGTCATACAGCGCGCTCAGTCTGCTAGACTTATGTGGAGACCCGGAACGACGGCAGCGCGCACACGAGCTGTACACTTGGGGCAAGGCCCTGGATGCGACAGAACGCGCCGCTGATGAGATTCGCCGCTTGTCTGGCGAAGCCGTGGAACGCCGGCGCGTGAAATTCAAGGGCGTGACGCCGGCGCTCAGGAAGCTGGCAAGACTGCACTGGGAATTGTCGCCGACTGGTTGCCCTGGAATAAAGCAGCTACGCGACCTGGTCGCTGCGAACCGGCGCGGCGCTGAAGGCGGCTGTTAGGAGCTCAAGCCTTGAGGTCCCGGGAGCATCGGACATCCCGCGTTTTGGGAGGGTTTAAAAACTTGTATTCGGCGCCCATTGCTAACTGGGCCTGTGCTTCACTCCCTTTTTGTAGAAATTTGTTGCGCCAACATTTTCAGTAAGGCGTTAGTTCCGCTGTATGCTATAGTTCAGTTCTTACACAATCTCACTGCTTACCTGCTACAGTTTTGTTCGCGCTGCGAAGAAGGCTGGGAGGCTACGCGAGGGTGGCTATCTGTGTTCCTTTACGGGGTTCGAAGTGAGATTGTGATCGTTACGGCTTTAAATGATTTCTTGTTAAAATATGTTCCAGTGGAACTATATATGGCGGCCTTCGCACACTTTGCTGCGCGAAAAACGAGATTGCCGCGTTTAGTTTTCGTTGCAGTGATTTCACGCCCACTGTGGAACGGGATTGAGAAGTGCTGTCCGGCGGGGCGAGGATCGCTCACGTGCCAAATGCGCATGTAGCTGTGTAACTGACGCGAAGGGCTGTTATTGCCTGGCCGCATTGCTTGGCCATTTGGTTATCACGTTCATTTTGTGCTCCCCAGCATATTATGTAAGGGACCTCTTCGGAACCGTTGACGTTACCGTCCGCGACGGGCTTCAAAATATAAATGCGTTTGTGTTTTGGGTGGACGTGGAGCAATTACTTTAGTGAGTGCACCTCTTTTTTTCCACATTTCCCAGAGGCTTGATGTCATAAATCGTTAATTGGAACCAGATATTAAGTTCTACTGTGTTCTACCCCCGAAGCACAGGTGAATTTTGAAGAAAGACAAGGTTGTATTTTTTATACTTGTGATGGAGGCGCCTGCAATGTGTTGTGTGAGACGGTTTTTGCCGGTTCCCCATCAGCGTTAAGCGGAGTCCCCGTTACCGCAGTTGGAACAGTCGGATTGAAAACACGTGATCTTCAATTGGGACCCCGCACTGTTTCTATCAAAACTATGGTTCTGTTACAGCTATCTTGTTTCGTGTTTACCTTACGTTACAAGGATTTAACGATTAACGTGATAATGTTAGTCAAATTAACGTGACTGTTAGTCTATTGTCTGACGTGGCGGAAAGTTACTCTATTGTCTGACGTGGCGCTATCCTTATTACTCTATGAAATTCTTCTGCTGACAAAAGTGAAAGCACTGCCTGTAAATTGACGGCGCAAGGGCGGCCAAAGCGTCTTGTTTTTGAATAAACAAATTTTCATTAACGTTTTTCATGTCTTCCCTTGTGGCGTCTCTGCTGCACCTTCGATACCAAATAACGTCTCCCAGTCGCCAACGAATGCGGGAGGTGCTGGCTAGTGGCATATTGAGATCGAGTAACCAAATTGGTTGTTGTAGCCGAAGGTACCAGTAATATTCGTTTTTTTACTCCAAAGAAGTATATGTGTAACCCCCCCCCCCCCCCCCCCCAGTTTTAATTTCTGTGTCATCGATTTACTCGGCGCCACCGGTGCTCCTCCTCACCACCGCTCGCACTCTTTCACAACTATTTTCCCCCTCGCCTGCACCGATGCCCCTTTGGCGACTTGCGCAGTCGGCAGCTAACGGTGGTAGTGCGATTTGATGATGGCGGAAAATAAAGGGAAGCACGAATGCGCGCAAAAATGCACTATAGAATTTTGTGCGGAGCGCGAGCTACAGTCTTCTCGGTCACGGCGCATTTCTGGTGCGTCTCAAGAAGTGTTCGCGTGATCAGCGAACGCCCGGCCGCGTGCGTTACGCTGCTGCTAGCTCGCAGCGCGTGGCTGCCGCCGGCCAGCATGCTGCAAATCGTGTTTCAACCTCGCGCGCAAACGTCACGCGGTTCGAATTAGCCCCGCACAAAGGAGCATCGAGCACGTTGTTGCAAATCGTGTTTGGACCTCCCGCGCAAATGTCACGCGGTCTGGATTAGCGTAGAATGGATCAGCGTCTGGGGGAGGGCGCTCCTTGGTGGGGACGCATGAGACGTGCGAGGGAAGATGACGCAGTAGCCGCAAGTGTCGTATTACACCTCACCCTTCTTTAGAGGCTCCTCTCAGTTTTCTTACGTCGCCGCTGCATTCGCTCACTCCATTAAGCGGCCCTAAGCCGCTCGCGCGAAGCCCAGGTAACGGCTGCCAAAGGCCTGCCCCCTAAAACTACCGAAAGCCGCCGTCACCGTTTGCGGTGAAATTCCATTTCGCCAAGTAGCTGCGAACCCCTCCCGATTGAAAATAAACGCCCAGTTGGAACGACGGCGTGAGCCGATATTTTGTTTTCGGCTTAAAAGGCCTTCCGAGTGATATTTTCGCCCGTGTCTTTCATACCTAAGTATGCGCCATTAACGGTTAGCGGTTTATTTGTGCACGGTTTGTGGGTGGAGAAAGGAGGGCGTGCACGCGCAGCGAGGCTTCATGCCTCTACCGATGAAATACCGGTTGTGCTGGTGGGAGATTTAGATGTAGAAATTACATGGCTCAATGCGCTTAGTCGGCTGTCGCGGGTGT
Organism: Haemaphysalis longicornis; assembly: GCF_048455015.1. Taxonomy (NCBI): domain Eukaryota; kingdom Metazoa; phylum Arthropoda; class Arachnida; order Ixodida; family Ixodidae; genus Haemaphysalis; species Haemaphysalis longicornis. Next base: position 176,397,484 of record NW_027526385.1, on the reverse strand, counting down.
GGGTTGATGTGTTACACAGACACCTTACACAGACATTAAGATGCCTACGAGGGGGAAGGGAAACGGGCCTGCACATGTTTGTACGCTAGAATAGAGCTCAAGAGCTTTCAGATTTTAAATCATTGTGTAACGGATGCATGCCGTTCATATGGAGGAAAACGAGCAAGTATTGAAGCGTTGACCTGAACACAAGCGCGAACGGGCGCAAAAACAACGGAAAGCTGCTGGAGCCGCCGTTACTGCCTCAAGTTCAGCTCGTGGAGCAGCGGAGAATCTCTCCCGGATGAACAGCAACTGACCCGCTTGGAACGCAGCGTGAGCTATGACTTTTTCAGAGGGCTTTCAGTGGATACTTTCGACCGCGTCTGTCACTTCTAAGCACGCGCGCATGACCGGTTGCCGGTTTATGCGTGCGCAGGTTTGTAGGAGGGAGAAGGAGGGGGTCGTGCACGAGCAGCAATAGGTTTCATTCCCCTAATTATGAATGGCACGTCTGGTGTGCTGGTGCGAGGTTTAGACGCGGACGTTAAACGGCGCGAAGGGACCTGTCCAGAGTTCGTAGTGGTAGAGCGGCGGATTGGGTTTTCGTGTTACAGAAACAGTAAGATGATTATTACCAGGCAGGGACACAGGCAGCTCCATGTATGTCTGCAAGAACAAAGCTTGGATCCTTCAGAGGTTCATTCAGCTAATTGGCTAGCATGTATGCTCTATCGCAAATTACTGCAAACGTGTTTTGTTTGGTGCAGTCCGTGGACTGTGTCCAGCTTTGCAGGTCACCCTTCTTCACAGAGTGGAAGGGCACTAATTATTTTTGGTGTCGCGCCTATATATACTGACAAGCATTGTTTCTTTTTTGTGTGTCTTTGTGTAGATTGTAAACTGCGACACTTTGCCTAATGGTAAGCCTGACCGCTTCTAATAACGTTTGCGAACGTGCATAGTTTTGAAATTCAAAAGGGCAAGTTTGGTGCTTTTACAAGCCACAGAAGCTACAGCTTGGCTTTGAGGCGTTCCGCAGTGGATGGCTGTGGATCGATTTCGATTATCTGGGGATGTCTAGAGTTCGGTGAAATCTCGATAAACAAGTGTTTTCGCTCTTGGCTTTCACAAGACATTTAGTTTTTTATTCGCTACGTATTTCCCTTCACATGCAAGCTCACCTTGCACTTATACCTGTACTGTGTTCGTGCATAGTTATAACGAGAGACCGGAACTTTAGGCAAAATGCCAGTTTTTTCCTTCAGTCCGTATCAAGCCTATATACATATAAGAGCGAACTAAGGGAAGGGGAGCATTTTAAGCAATAGTTTATTGTGCCTATAGTGCCTATTTTGACTATATGAGCTTTTTCGTGCCTATTTTGACTGTATGGGATTTTTGGCGCCCAAAAATGCCTTTTTTGTGTTGTAAATGCCTCTTTTAGATATTTCTGAGTCGATGTTGTGCCGGCACTGTTATCGCTTCAGAAGCCCGCAATGGTCGTTTGTTTCACGCCGATTGCGTGAAAAATCCGCGCGTCGTGCCAAACACGTCCAGAAGCCCAAACCATGCCCAACCCGCCACCACCTCAAACTCGCAACCTCGGCCGAGCCGCCAGAAACCCGTGCGCAGCGACACAGTAGCTAAGCTCATCGACGTCACCCCGGTCCGCGCAAACCCTTTCGTTCTATGTCCTGCTGACGTGCTGTGTCCACGGACTAATAGGGAAAACTTCTGCCCACGTGCCATGTCTACTGCTAACGGGATAAAAAGACAGCAAACAAAAAATTAACGCGGCACCGCCGCGTACATGCCTCTCAAGCTCAAAGACGCCTTCTTCGGGAAACCCCGTGCAGATCTCAGACATCAAAGTTTTAAGGTGATGCCACTAACACGTGCACTGTCAGCCGCCAATAACACGTACACCGCCGGCTAGCATGATGCAGTACGCGTAGCACGAAGAAGGAACAAGAAACAGAGCTTAGGAATGGGGTTCTCACCACTTTACAAGGTAGACTTGTCGTGACACCCGTCATCTGCCGCGGCCGGGGCAATCTCTAATGGCATCTGGGAACCTCGCATTAAGGGAATTAGTTCCAAAGAATCTTGCGTGCTGTCGAATGTTGATAATAGGAATATAGCGTATAATTAGTGAATAATGTTATTCCTGCAGCTTCACAAGTCATCCCCTTCTGCAGAACAGAATAGCTCAGTAATTTCCACAGAAGTATTTCACTTCCCTGTACTATCCATGGGATTCATCTGTGTTGTGAAGAGCTGAGGAGCTCGTTCTTCTCCGTCAACGAATCCTTCTGACCTAAGCCAGTCTTGGTCAGAACGTGCACCTCATAAATCAGACGGAACGAAGAAAAGTCCGGCTAAGGCCCCTGGCAGCCTCCGGGCGCCCAAATGAGCTCGCGTTCAACAGCCGCGCGGAATCCTTCTTTGAAGCGCAGTTGTGTCTTCAGGCAGCAGGTAGGTACCTGCACCTCTTCAACCAGAGCCCGTCGTTACCCCTTAAACAACTCGGCTAAGGGCGGAAAACTATACCATAAACTCTCCGGTTTTATCAACACCTTTGCTATAGACAAGTGCATCGCAGCCAAAAGTATTTGCCCCCACGCTACACTTCAACGTGACAGGGCGCATTCGTGTGCTTATTTAGGATTCTTAGCAGAAAGCATTTCACCAGCTGAGAGATTTGGCGCCCCTCTGTTTAAGAATGCTGAGTTCATTTGGGAGGTCCAGGACAAATCCCCCACCATCCCCGAAGGGCCGGTTGATTAAATCTGCCGGACATGCGATTTCTGGATTCCTTCAACTCTCAGCCGTCAAACAAGTCCTAACGGCTTTCGAATGGCAGCGCCGGAGAGAAAGCTGTGGGCTGACGCCCTACCATCGGAGACAAGGGTGTCCACCCCCGCAGTGAGTAGCGAAAATATTGCTTACTAGAATGCCAACACGATCGATGAGTGGCTACGTCCGGGCGCAGTGGAGATATTACGTCTGTTGCCGGCGATCAATAAAGTCTCTTTCAGTTCACTTCACTTGATCCCACGTACTAAAATAACTGCAGGACGTTCTAAGTAGCAAACATTGTGATATTCTAAATGAAATTATATCACGGAGCGTCGCCAAGTACAAGTACGTTCCCCCAACTTGAGTGGACGTCGAGCGTTGTTTTTCCCTCACAATCATCGACTGAAAGGGGGTACAACTTCAGGCAGCAAATCATTGAGATTCGTGTGGCTTTCCGTGGCTTTCAACTTTGTCTTTTGGTGTTGAATCGCCGTCAATTTAGCGTGAATTTTAAAATAACCCTTCTGCTTCTTATTTTACGGAAGAAAATAAAATTACTTTTTCGCAGCACATTATGTGTCCATGGTTTCACTGCAAGTCAAAGATTGGTGCTAAAATATGCTTCTGAAGCGAAAAGGAATTGAGCCTATATATGCCTAAACGGGAGTATTAGGGGCCTATATATGCCTAAATGGCACAACTCAGTGCCTATCATAGGCGCCTAAAACCTGGATTTTTCTTGCCTAAAGTTCCGGTCTGTAGTTATAACGCTGTGAGTTGTGTGGACGCCGCTGTAAAACCTCAGTACAAGAGATACTGTTGCAAGAGGCATTTGTTTAAAAGAGACATTTGAAAATGTTGGTTGATTTCCCTATGTTCGTCATGTTTGCAACACTGCATATAATAGACATGGTTATAAAAGACACCCCTGTAACTAAGTACAACTTGTTTAGCTCCCTATAGCAATTGTTCACTATTTAGAAGAGGCATGATGCGAGAGGGGCCTTATGTGGAAGATCTTCTGGAATATGGCCTTGAGCATGAAGGTTGCTTTCGCATTTAAAAAGTAGCAGAGCTTTTCAACCTTTTGAGGAATTTGTGCTTTCAGATGTTTGATTTCCTGCACTCTGAAGACCTTACAGATCATGTGATCCTGACGCAAGTAAATAGTGCCCTAGAGGATGAACCAGGGGAGGACAACGAGGATATTTTCAGGGCAGAAAGTGTCGGCAGTTGAGGCTTACAATTATAACTGACCACTTTACAGTATTGTGAGCAACAGCCAGGCTTGCAAAGTGCAGTGCTTTACCTTTAGAAGTTGGGAAGGAGGCTAATGCAATCAAGTCATTAAACTACTTTTAATGAATTCTTTGGGCTATCAAGAGCAATTTTCTTGTGCAGTGTTTAAAGAAACTTTGATATTCATTCATAATAACTGATACGGACCGGCTGCTCAGTGCTTTTACAGTTTTTTGTTACAAGATGCCATGGCTAAAAAGACATCTGCCTGGTCCGTCTAGTGTGTCTTGTAACAATGCTTGATTGTCCCCTGGTAGTATATATACATGCGGAATTTTCAACATTTTGTTCTTACTTGTGTAAAGGGAACACGATAACTTCATCTTAAGCATTACCCTGTGTTAATTTTAAAAGTTTTTTTTCTGAATAGCATGCAACTCATGTTTTATTTCTCAGTCCATATGACCCATGTTCAAAAATGTAATTATGCGACAAGCATGGAATCCTTTCTACGTGTCCTGCAAATAAGCTCGGTAGCATATTCATTACCAGCACAGTTCTAGCCTCAGCATAGACAACCCTAGTCACGTTTCTGTTCTGAAAGATGACTTGCTTGCGGGTACGGTTCCTGTTTCGGTACCCAAGAATCCATCCGCTCCGGTCGGATTCGAACGGGTTGAAACGGGTTCGGAGGAAAAGAAGTTTCATTTCATTTCATTTATTATACCCTTAAGGGCCCGGAGGCATTACAGAAAGGGGGGGGGGGGTAACAGGGTTTGCAGGAGTACAATTGAACAAACAAAAAAAAAACAAAAAGGTGAACAAGAAGGCAGGAAAATACAAACAAAGAATACCTTAAGTAAAAATTAAAAAAAAATGTACCAAAGTAACAGTGAAGTCAGCAAACAGAATTCAAAAAGAAAAAAAGCAGCTGAGGCATCAATAGGACCATCAAGACAGAACAGTAGAATTACATCGTTAATGCATTATGCGAACGTGTTGTTAAAGACGATAGTCTTCCATGGGCTACTTAAACCCAGAAAGTCTGGTCTGTCTGTCTGTCTGTCTCTCTGTCTGTCTGTCTGACTGCCTGTCTTTCTGTGACTCGATTGAGCCTCCCGGCCAATGCAAAGTAGATATTGCGCGATAGTCTTATAGACTCACAGCCAAAGGTAAACGTCTAAGCCCGGTTTATATGTTCATACTTGTCAACTTTCTTGAACAAGAACAAGACATTACGCAATTATAAGACAGGAAGTTAGTACACAAGGTATATTTACAGTATTCCTTTATTAAAAAATTCATGGATGCTTGGTTTTTCGATACCAAATGATATTCTACACCTACTGCAGAAAACCACCGTCTGCTGTTCCCCGCGCCACTTCCAGGCGGCATTCGAAAAATCACGCGACAACAGCAACGAAAGATGGTGGTGATGTCCTCAAAGATTTTGGCACGCACCCATAAGAGGAATTGGGCAGGGCTCAACCGGTTTTTCCACTAGCTAGGTTCCACGTTCTGCTTGGAATGCACGTGGAGCACGGCCACGCGGTTCTATAAACCTTGAAGCCGGCCGCCTCGATTCACGCGCGTCACCGCCATACTGCAGCGCTGGCATCGAGGAACCCGGCCTGTAGCAGTGGAACGCGGTAAATTCAAATTGCCTTGAGCAAATCCTGGATGTGTTTACCTTGGGATGAGGGCGACGGTACAGGAACATCATGAGAGTTGAGCGGTAAAGCAAAAGGGGGCATTTCCTTGTCAAGTGTCTACAAAGACTATCATCTTTTGACGACATTAGCAATGAAAGGAGCAGATACACGGCCAATTTTTTTTTCGTTTTACTTCTTGAGTGCTACGTTGTCGTTTCTGTCGGTATGAAAACAAATTCATCATGCAGGTATTTTTATACAGATGTTGACTCGGCCAGCTTGACTACAATAAAGTGCAAAATGTTTTCGATGGGGGCCAATGATTACAACATTAACTGACGGGAAATAAAAGGCTATAAGGGACAATGAATGCTGCCTACATGTGTGGGTGCGAGAGAATTACTCTTTATGGCCACAAGTTTAGATTTATTAATTTATTTTAGTTCAATAATGCACTAAAGTTTATTTTATTCCTCGCTCATAAAACCGTAGTTTCACCACAAACGACAACAATGGGTCTACGTAGCCGCGGCTGCGCCGCCTTGTGCTCCACTCCTATCGCTACCAGTGAAGGGCTGCGCCTCGTTTGCAAATAATGCATCATTGGGGAGCCTCCTTGGCGGGCAGGCTATTTTTCTGAGCAGCACAGAACCAGCCCGTCCGCTATCTCTGTTGGTACCATTAAATGTCGTTGCACACACGCGCACACGCCCACGCGCACACGCCCACGCGCACACACCCACATACGCACACATAGACACTGCATACACGCACGTACACACATACCGGTGTTGCGGAGTGGGGAGCCCCATTTCAATTTCTACTCAAGCAAAATCAATTTGCTGTAATATTCGAAGCGGTCACCTAGCTCAAACCACGCGGACTCGCACATAGCGAACGTAAGCAACGCACCTTCTCTTGTAAAAGCGACTTCCATTCCTTGCCATATCAGCCCACCAGCCCCACTGGTAATCGGGTGCAACTCCACTTCTGGGTGTACCTGGGACAAGTTTCTTAAACATCTGCCTCAAGTTGGATGGCAACACACTCACTCCATCTCAGCATATACAGATTCTCGGAATGACCTCTCAAGCAAACAAGACCAACTCACTACTCATTAGCAAACTTATCACGACAATGACCAATCAGGATACGCACATGATACGCCGGATTGCCACAAAAACCCGTGGCATGGGAGAGGTGCACCTTGTTAGGCTCCTCCAGGCCTTTGTCTTGTCGAGGAATATATACGTTTTAACATACGCTCTGCTCAGCATCACCCAGGCACAGAAGGTCAACACGATGATCCGCAATGCATATAGGGAGGCGAAGCTAAATTTTGCCGGGCGAGCGCAGCGCTGCACTCTCCCCTCCGCGGGAGTCCGCGGTGGCTGCCGCCGCTTTGGCACGTGCTTTATTCGCTGCGCGCGTGCTGCAGTTTTTCGCGCTAGCAAGAGGGCTGGGTAAAATTTTCTTTTGACTTATGAAACCATACGCGTCAGCACGTGTCCAGCAAGTTCGGTTTAAACGTAGAGTCGTTATGAGTTCGCTTTTGTCGACGCTTGTCTTGTCGTCTGCTACAGACCCTCCGATTGACCGGCAGACTGCCCCGACGATTTAAGAGGGGAAACGCGTTGTTCGGCGGTCGCCGGCTGCTCTCTTTTCGTCTTCAAGGCGACAGCGGTTCAGCTTGTCACAGAGTACTTTTCTCTCGTTTGTTACTCCCTTCACGTGCTCGCGCTTCGGACATCCGGATTTTCTGGACTGCAGCAACACTGAGGCTTGCAAGAAATGTAAGATAAACGAGATTGATTATGGTAGTGGGTTATTTCTTACTCTTGAAACAATCAGCTGCATCTTATGAAAACGCATTAGAAAGGCACACGCTAATTAAGGGGTGCACTGACAGCGCCGCATTTCCGTTTTACTTGTCCTTGGAGGAAGTTTTGTTCGCAATGTTTGTCACCCGCTTGGTGTACAAGTATGGATTAGAGTGACAGTTCGCGGAAACAACAGAACAGCTTGTGGCGTATAACTTTTAATTAGTATTAATATACAGAATTTGGCGTATACCTCTTTTACTTACCAGTATTTGTAAATGTGGGAAAAAAAACGAACAGCGCAGCAATAACGTCCAGAGCACAAGTCACAATGTCAAGACGGACCAGAGCTACTACAGCCAGGTAAATCGCCAGAAACTATTTTTTTTTAACCCATGCAAAATGTCAACCAATTGTGTATATATGGACGATATCGAACGGCACCAGCTAAACAACTGAAGTTCATTTATTATAGCGGAAAACAATCATTGGCAGCATGCGTTAAAAAAAGTGTGGAGGGGAGGACCCCCCAACCCCTATCTATTTCCAGGCAGCCCGAGCAACAGAGAACTAGTGTTCTCTTCTGCAAAATCCCTTTTTTCTCATTTACCTTTCCCCCTCTGATTGGCACCAAAAGCAGCGGAGGCAGACTTGGGAGCCAAGCTGTTCTGGACGCGCCACAGCTGTTCTCTACTCTTTGGTCGATGCCGTGCACGACTGAAGGGCCACATGTTTTCCTTTATGCACGCGGCAACACTGCACAGGCGCAAATGCATCGCCCTCGTACCAGCTGCACCTTCTGCCTTTCTTTTTTGGGCAGACGGCGAGAACAACAAAAGGGCAAAAATATATCTGAATCCGTCCCAGCTTATCGCAGTCCCGCTTACTGCACACAAGGCAACCATGCTTTGTCGCAGCAGTGTCTACATGGTCATAAAACACGGGAACATAACAGAAAACAGGCGTGGAACGTTGGCGGAGTCCCGAGTCCTGACAAGGTGTTCTGTTGTTCCCGCCGAAGTATCACCCTCACTCCCAGCGGGTCAATCTGTGGGACGAACGTTGCGAACAAAATTCCTTCAAAGATGAGCAAAATAGAAATGCGGTGTTGTCAGCGCGCCCCTTTAACAACATGTGCCTTTTTAATGCGTCTTTCATAGGAGGCAGCCGATCATTTCAAGGATTAATAACAATGAATTAACGGGAATTCTTGTAAGCTTCAATGTTTCTGTCGTCCATAAAAACCGGATGTTCAAAGTAGGAGCACGTGAAGAAACTTGCAAACAAGAGAAAAATGCGCTCTGACAAGTTGCACAGCTGTCGCCTGGACGGCAAAAAAAAAAAGCACGCCATATCCACGGAATGAATGATGATAAGTGGGGCGAAGCTCGAGAGGGGGAGATCATCGGTAACCGTAACTCTCCCTTGAAAGTTCGCCCATTACATCATTAAGAAAGACGTACGACTGTGTGCGTACATTGTACAAATCAACTTTTATTTTCGGAGTCAATGCTCCCAGGCCCAGACCTGGTGAAAGACCCCGCGCCATCGAGGACTACCCCGCACCTCCAGTACAATTTGTCACGTAGGATGGGACACAACGGTAAAGAAAAAACTTTTATTTAGGGCGAACTTGTGCCCGAACAAGACTAGAGGAAACGAGCAAAGGTCCTTGCGTCTCGTTCGATCTCCGAGAACGACTGCCTGCGTTCGTGGCGTGATCTCTTGCGTGATCTCCCCCTCGCAGTGCACGTGCGCTCGCGCCTCCGTTGGCGAACACAGACAAGCTCGCGCTCCCGGTGCCGAGTTTGCGCTGCCGGTTGCAGCTGGTTCTTGCGCGTGCAACGCGGACCACTTTGCGACATCTTCGAAAGCATGCGGCGGTCACGTACCACGAGACACAAGGGATGGACAGACCCATGACTTAAGGAGCTTGGCCCCTAAAAACGGCAGCTGACGACCACCCAAGAGCAAGCTTTATCCCGTGAAACCGCCGGGGCGCTCGGCCGTTCGAGCGGCGCGTAGCAGACGACGCGTCTCTAGCAGACGACAAGACAAGCACCGGCAAAAATGGACCCAGTAACTACACTACGTGTAAACCGAACTAGCTCGACACGTGCTAACGTGTATGCTTTCATAAGTCGAAAGAAAATTTTACCCGGACCTCACCGTAGCGCGATAAATGCAGCTCGCGCACAGCGAAAAAAGCACGTGCCGAAGCGGCGGCAGCCACCGCGTACTTCCGCGGAGGGGAGAGTGCAGCGCCACCCGGCGATCGTTCCGGAGCCTATAAACAAGCACTCGGACTTCCGGTCTCCACTTCCACCGAAGACTTCTTCGGCTCAGCCACGGCCGCTGGATGAAAGGCGCTGTGCGCTCTCATCCAGCTGCCGTGGCTCAGCATTCGTAACACTGGCTGGGGGTAACACAAACGGGAAGGGCGATCCTCTCACGCCTGGGACTCTCGGCTCCACTCTACCACCCGCCTGCACTCACGGGAAACATATCGCACAAAGTCCGTAAAAACATCACGGTACCCGTGATGCACCCCGTGCACCACGTCGACAGGGGGGAAGCCAGAGCAAAAGCCATATACAAGGTATACGGCAATCATTTAATTTCATTTCGTTTATTGTATCCTTTAGGGCCCGAGGGTATTACATAAGGGGGGGGGGGCAACAAATACTCTGTGAGGGTGTACAATTCAATGTGAACAAGTTATATGAATTACAATAATAAACGCGCATGTGGTAGTTTGGTCAGCAATGGCAACAAAACAAACGAACAGCAAAAAAACAAAAAAACGCTTGAACTGGGAATTAGAGGTTTAAGGGCACTAACAACTTGGAAAAAAAAATATGCGCACAGAATGCTGGTATAACATATCTACAGTCACTGTTATTTGAAGTGTGATTCCAGCTTCACGCGGAACGATGTACGGTCAGGTGTGGCAACAATGGTGTCGGGGAGGTGGTTCCAAAGGTTAATTGCATGGGGGAAAAGGGAATCATTCATTGCGGATGTACGGTCGTTGATTCGTGCAATGGGGTTGGAATGGTTAATGCGGGAAGACGTTCTGTTTGGGGGCTTTAATAGTTCGTGTCTTAATTGTGGGCGGAAAAAGAAACTGTGCAGGAGGTATAGGCGTGAAATGAGGCGGCGTGACGCGAGAGATGGCAGTTCAATTGATTGTTTTTGGGCGGTGACGTGATTTCTCTAGAGAAGTGTGAGGTTATAAAGCGAGCTGCGCGGTTTTGGACTGACTCTAGTTCGTTGATGAGATATGCCTGCGATGGATTCCAAAGGGACGATGCGTATTCGAGCTTTCGACGTGCCTAGGGCCCCTGCGCTGGAGTTTTGGCGACATGCAGCGCCCCTCTGGCCGTAGTGGCCGACACCTCTGGGTAGTACAAAAGCAGACGACCCTCGCCGCCCTCCATGTGTTTTCAATTACAAGCCAGAGTGAACGTTGGTTGTACTTTGTTTAATCGCTTTTGGGCACGTTTAAATGGCTGCCTACTGTATGAAATCGCTCTTAAAGTAGTTGCAGAGGCTAAACAAAATAATATCCGCTAAAACAAGCCGATTTATCAGCTTTCTTTTGAGCGCGCTGTCGCGGTCGTCGCGGCTAGGGACAGTATCCCCAGGTCGGGTGGTCTAACTTCATGACGACAATTACCGTTCTTTCTTGTTGCGTGCGGTGGACAAAAGAAAGTTCACGAGTAGCATAAACGCGGGACGCTGCTCGTCCTATAGCCTGAGGTAACTGCAAAAGGTTGCTTCAGCGGGAGAATGCAAGCGAACGAAAGAACCGCGCAGCCGACTCAGCTGACACTGCTGGCCTGGAACCGCCTTGAAAACGAGTGGAAATTTTGTTTTGTATTTTCACAAACTAAATGATTCTTGCGTAACGTTTCACGCTGCATTATTTACGAACAGCCGGGTTTATGTGTACTAGCGAGTAGGTGAGGCAATAGCGTCAAATAAACAAATGAACCGCCATTACAGGACGCAAAACAAGCACCAAATCGCACACCCGGTGCCTGCAAAGGTGTGTACTTCTATATTTGCATAATATAACACAGCCGCGTACAGGGCGCGCGGCCCCGAATATTTACATACTATCATCACTGACTCTGTTGGGTATCTTCTAATGCAGGGGTCGTCGCTAACAATCTGAACGCCGACACACCATGGAGTTAGACAGCGAGACACAAACAGAGAATTGGTCGCTTCCAGTTGAATTGTCCCCCATCTTGACACTTCGCCAGATTATTGTCAAATATTATTGTCAATTCGCGGTATTTTTTCTCTTTGTATTCAAAGCCCCCCTCCCCCTCCCACCCGATAAAAAGCCAGCGGTCCGTTGGACTCGCTGGCTTTTTAAAGCGCTATCATCGCCGATTGCGTCACTCTTCTTTCTTGATCGGGTCTTGTTTAAAAATCCTTGTCCCCTAGAGGATTAGTTTAAACAAGAAGTTCCACGGAAAATTTCACTTCATACGACCATCGATCTGTGAACCTGGGAGTTGACGAGCGCCGTCACCGTCCCGGCACTTTCGTCGGCGTTGTAAACGTATTTAGCGCTGGAAAGCTTATTTCCCTAATGCCAAGTTGATCGCCGGAAGAGATCGGACGTGTCGGAGATGGGCTGGTGACCTTGTCGCAAAACAATCGGGAGCATCGAGCTTATTTTGCTTCTGTCAACACGGGATCCAATGGGACCCGCGCAGCTTTGTACTACCCGGAAGTACTGCCCGGAAGCCGCTTGCGCAGCGCCCCCTGGGCAGCACAGGAGGCCTATATATTAGGTGCTAGTCTTTTAACTTCAGGCGACGCAGATTTTAGATTACGGTGCAGGAATCCAAGTGTGCACAGAGCGTCTGAGCAGATGGACTGCACTTGCGGCGCAAATGAAAGAGATGGGTACATGGGCACTCCGAGATACCTATATGACGTAGCCGTGTCGAGAGGAAGTGAATTGATGAAGTAGGTATTATGAACAGTAGCGCGCTTACGGGAGAATGACATGGATTTGCATTTGATTAAGTTTAATGGCATTGATGAGTTTTGCCACCATACCGCAACTCTGGCGAGGTCTTCTGCAGTTTAGCACTGTTTTCAATGTTTTGAATGACGGAGTATACGACACAGTCATCTGCAAACAGTCTAAGTTTTGTTTGTATGTTTGTTGGCAGGTCGTTAATGAATATTAAAAATAAAAGAGGTGATACGCCTGCGCCCTGAGGAACGCCTGATGATACGTTAGTTAAAGAGGAGTCATGATTTTAGCAGTGATGAATTGCTTATGGTTAGTTAGGAAATGTTCAAGCCAGGAGACAATATTCGGTGCAATGCCAAGTGAACGAAGGTTTCAAAGTAATATATTATGAAGTACGCTATCGAAAGCTTTCGAAAAGTCTAAGAATATGGCATGAATCTGAAGGTTATCATCGAAGCCTTGTGGTAGGTCGTGGGTAAATTCGGCTAATCGGTTCTCGCGTGAAAAGTGCTTTCGGAAACCGTGCTGGTGAGTGTAGAAGAAATTTATTGACTCAAGGTGAGTCGCGATACGAGAAGAAATAATATGTTCGAGTAATTTAGCGGGGATGCTAGCCAGGGAAATTGGGCGGTAGTTTGCTGAATTGGCTCGTTGTCCTGTTTGAAAATAGCAACTATTCGGGCTATCTTCCAGTCCTCTGGAAGTTCACCGGTTTCAATGGACTGTATGAAGATTAGGCAAAGAATCTGACTAACTACTGCGACGGTGTTTACTAGAAGTTTAGTGGTTATTTGGTCACATCCTGGCGCTAAAGATAATTTAAGAGCATTGATTAGTTTAGCGATTCCGTCAGGGTTAAATGCTATTTCGGAGGCTACACCAGCGGCGGGGGGGGACGGGTAGGTAGTCGTGTTGACTGGGTAATGTTAGAGGTAGAGAAGACAGAAGAAAAGTAGTCATTTAAGGCGGCTGCAACGTGTTTTGTGTCTATTGGTTCGCCGTCTGTCTAGATGTTCTATGCTGTTACTTCGATTTTTGTAAGGACCGAATTTAGTCGCATTTCAGCGGAGGATAGACAGTAGGTCACATGAAAAATATTTATCTTTAGCGTTTTGTAGTTCCTTAATGTATTTCTTGGCGCATAGATGATATTTTTTCCCATTTTACAAGGCTATTGCTTTGTCTGGCGCTCCTAAAGGCGTTTTTTTCGATTAACGAGACTGTTTACTTGTTTGTTGAACCAATGGTTATTGGAATCCGATTTCACGTGAATTGTTGGAATACACTGTTTTTCTAAGTTCACTATTGTGTTTTTGAATATCTGCCAGTTGGCATCTACTGCACGGGTTTGATATGATGCACGAAAACTGTCAAGAAAACCACCAAGTTTGTTATGAATAGTGTCAAAATTACCTCGTTTGTAATCAGTTATGAATTTTTCAGTTGGTGGCCTTCTAATCAGAAGTACAGAATGCAGTTGTGGATAAGGTTGTGGTCGCTGAATCCGGGAACTACTTTCGTGCACTTTATGTCATCGGGCGTTCATGTTAGAAGAAGATCTGAAGTGTTATTGCCTGTTGTGGGGTACGATATGGCTTGGTGTAGGTTGAAATGTAGCGTCAGATCGATCGATTTGATTGATTTGAGGGTTTTACGCGCCGACGCAACGCAGGCGATGAGGCGCGCCGTAGTGGAGGGCTCTGGATTAATTTAAACCACCTGGGTATCTTTAACGTGCGCCGAAATCTCGTACAAACTGGCGTTTTTGCTTTTCGCATCAACCAGAAAAGCTGCCGCCACGGCCGGGAATCGAACCGGCGACCTCGTGCTCAGCAGCGCAACGCCTTAGCCACTGAGCCACCGCGGCGGGTCTAGCGTCAGATTGAGGAATTCCTTGGATTCATTGGACGGGGATGCACTAGGGGCTGACAGTACAGGCCAGTTTATTTGAGGGAAATTAAAGTCACCGAAAAGGAAAATAGGGGCTTCCGAGAACTTCTCTTTAATCCGTGTGAGTAAATTGGAAAGGAGGTTGCAAAAGTCAGGTTCACAGTCAGCCGGCTGGTAACAGATGCCGAAAATTGCCTTTAGGCCAACATTTGAGACTCGCAGCCAGGTTAGTTCTAATTTGTCGGCATGAATGATAAGCGAGGATGATAGGGTGTTTTTAATGGGGATGATAACACCTCCACCCCGACGATTAGTGCGATCATGGAGGTATAAAGTGAAGTTCAAGTTGGACGGAAAGATTTCGTGGTCGAGTATGCCTTCGTGTAACCATGTTTCTGTTAGTAATACAATGTCTGCTTCTACATCTTCGAAAAAGCTATGCTGCTTGGCGCGTTTAGGCAGTATGCTTCGTATGTTCGTGAAGGCAACATTTATATTTAGCGCTGATGAAGGGATACAATGGACAGCGGGGCGTCATTCGCCGGGTTTGCTGGTCACACCAGATGATTCACCAACTATCGCGTGCATAGCCTGTTTTTTGTTGATTTCTACAATTTTGTCGCAAGTCTGATCGTACATGTAGCACTTTTTATCCACGTGAAGGTTGTCAAGACTTAGTTTGGGTGCGCATTTTTGGGGTCGGGTAAACTGCAACAGTTTTGTCCTCGCAATGCGGGTTGCAGCTGCAAAGTCCTCTCTAATTGCAAAATATGTGTCCTTTAGCAGCGTCCGCATCCCAGAATGCGTTCTTTCGTTTTGTAATGGGCGAGTTTAACAATGATAGGCTGACAACCAACAACCAACCAATCAACAACGGCGTATACGGATGCGGCGTCTTATCCGGGCAGGTCCGCAATGGTATCCACCGTAGTCGTCAAAAACAAGCACCGTTTCAGCCTTTCTTGTCGGCGACAATACTGCACAACCGGAGGAACTGTTCATCGTTCTCACCGTTGTACAAACTAATGCAGCGGTCATTGTCTATGAATCGCAGCAGGCTTGTCTGAATTTCGGTAGGGAACGCCTGCACACAACAACACTAAGCATCACCTAGCAGCAGCCCCCGAGGAGGCTAATCAGGATTGTATGGGCTCCGGCACATCACGGTTTCGTTGGAAACGAGGCGGCTTACGCCATCGCTCGAAAATTGACCCACCGAGCGGGTGCCGAGAGCAGCGTTGCCGAGCCCGAGCGAATGCAGCCCTTGCCCTCTTACGTGGAGATCACGCAGCACTACAGGCTGTCACGTCAGACACTCGCTCCACCCCCGAGAAATGTCTACCCCGAGAACACGAACATTTACGTGCTCTTCGCACGAATGCATTTCCCCATCCGATCCGGCTCCACGTCTTTAACCGCCATAACTCCTCGCTTTGCCGATTTTGCGGAGAACCCGGAACGCTAGGGTCGGCGGGTGTGACCAATTACCACTGATTCCCCCCAGCCTGCAACTTTCTTACCGCCGAGCTTCGGGAGACCGGCTTGGCGAGCCACAGCCTGGAAGACCAGCTTCGGCTGGCTCAAAGGCCTGTCGATGCTGCCCGCGCTCAAGGAATCTTGGAGTGAGGACGCCTCCTTCAAGCTGCAGTGCTATTAGGCCCTGTTGATTTAAATAAACATTTTTTCCCCTCTCTCTCCAGTTCTGGGCGGTTTTTGTGCACACAGTAAACGATCCCATCTTTCAAGGACTTCTCGCGGCCGCCTTCGTAGCGTGTGCTCGCATCACACAGCGCAAGACGAAATGGCGGTATATATTTGAGGTGCCCACAGTGTTTTTGTGACCTGTTTCCGTGATCTTTTTAAAAACATCAGCATGCAATGTTGTGCAGTCCTGTGCAGCACTTTTGGTTAAAAAATATAAAACTGTAGGTGGATGAAGCCGCGCTTTTCCTGCACTAGTAAAAAAATGAACACTATGCTGCACCGCTTGCACTAACTTGAACCAGCGCAGCCAGTTCAGGTAGAAAAAGGCCTCGAGTACAGCAAGGTCACAAGGCGAACAGTTTAGAGTCCGTGGCTCTACGGGCCTGCTTTGGCACAGACAAACAACCTTTAATGACATAACGGAGCGCCACCGCCTCTGACGTCGACCATTCACTCGAGCTCATCCATCCATTACAGTACGCAAGGCGCGTATTATGCGGCTGCTGCAAACGTTCGCTTTCACAAGCAGAGCCCGCCGCCACCACATCCATCTATCATAAGTCCTATCATCAGCATGCCGCATTTGTGGGGAGCATACGAGAATGAACTCATCGCTCTTTTCACCAGCAGCGAACAGTGGAGGGCGGCGTTGGGTAGCTCAGACCGGACTGTACAAGAATCTGTGGTCAAAAGAGCACGTAAATCGGCTACAGCCTTCGGCCGGCGGCCACCATGCCTCTTTGACCAGTGACTCGAATAAAGTTTTGCTCTCTTTCTGTTTAGCTTACAAAGGTGGGCCTTATGAATTCGGGGTGGATTTCGACTTCGAGACGTCTGTTAGAGACGTATTGTTTCCCACAGGAGCAATTTGAGCATGCTCATTACTGTAGTAGCAGAGTCCGTTTGTGGTTATTGGGAACATGTAGGGCATACACCAGCAAAGAAGAATGAAACAAAAATGAAGAAGCAAACAATCACCATTCGTGGGTACTGGCGAGTACTCGAAAATGAAGAAACCGAAGATAAAGCGCGAAGGGAAACGGACCTTGATGATGGTGGTGAGAGGACACTGTTCCACCTCGTGAGGCCCACACGGGTAATTTGGTCGTACTAATTACGAAAGCGGCAAAGCACGTGTGCTCTTATATATTATATGTTGTTGATCTTTTGTAGTTATTTTTTTAATTACAAGCGCACAGATAACTTGTTTGTGGCATACTCTTGTTGCAAATGAGCTAAAACTTTGCTGAACGCATCGTCAACAGTGAAAAGGCCACGCATGTAGGAGCCTAAAACAGAAGATGCTTCGACGTTGGGTTTTGTTTGACTTTCCGGCAGGGCATGTTGGCTGGAGTATAGACGTCATCAGTGAGAGGCTGATAGTTCCGCTTTAAAAAATTTCTACACTGCTGGCTTGCTGTAGTACTAACTGATTTCCTCTAGAGCACGGAATAGACCCATGTTTACACATTTTGGGCTGCTTGGCCTGCTTCGGGGTGTCTGGGGGCCTTGCAGCTCAACCTCAAAGAACGTCGCATAGCTTTTGTTTATGGATGCTTATGTTGGATGAAAAAGAACGCCTTTCATGAGCCGCACGAGAACCTGTGGAAAGGTAAGGCTTAGTAACAACCTGACAAACATTTGCGCGCTTTTCGATGTTTAATTCATATAGCCCTGTGCATTGTTTGATCGAAATGTATTATCTGTGCAAATAACACGACCTTTTACACGTTGCAAGGAAGTGGACTGCCACAATCGAAGGGCCAGACTGGTACCTTGGATCGGTGCTACTTTTATCTAAGGGTAATTCGTGAAAGCAGGTCGCGTAACGTAAGTTACCGCATCCGTAAGCCAGTGTTGCACAAGTGCAGTTAATTTCTGGAGCTTGTTACCTAAAAGCATCGTACATACATATTGTCTGCACACGCTGCTTATGAGAGTTCCTTGAGCGTGTGAATTGTCAGTCCGGGTGTCATTATTTGACACTCCAGTTTAAGCTATTTAACAACCTGACCCTTGGGAATAATGAACGCTTGAACTTTGGCGGTAGAATTTCGCGCAAGGGAAACTGAGCTCTGCGAACTGAACTCCGATACGCTTCGGAACGAAACACTTTGTTGACCAATTTTGTAGCCTTTATATGTTTGCTTGGTTCAAACGAAGCATAATCATTTTTCTTGGAGTGAAACCAATGTATGTCGAATGAGCCCTGTTACTCCACCTAAGCACATCGCCAATATTTACCGGATCTGCCCTGTTGCGACACTATCTAACGGCACCAGGGCTGACTTTCAAACCTTGAAAAAGTGCATGGCAGCCGGCAGCTTTCTTCACAATGATTCTACATGTCTATGGAACTGAGAACTTTCTCTCCCTACCCGCATCTCTCTCACAGACTGCATATGTGCACAGTGTTTTCCAGCGTCTTTCCAATGCTCATCAGCCGTTGCACGCAAGCACACAGACATTGTTTTTTGCTGCCAGTTTTCCTTATAACGCACGTGGTTGGTGAAAACGATGTCACTGAGTACAGGCGTATATATTTGAACGCTTAGAAAGAGTAAAGACACCCGTCATGTCGTATCCGGTTTCCCAACCTGCCGGCGACAGCGACGCAGCGGCGCGACAGGCGCAGCGGCCCGCCAAGTCTCTGCCTGGCAGATGCAGCAGGTTCTTTGTTTTTGTGACGCGTGGCTACCGTATTTGTTCAGATGCAATCTACACAAGAATAGGATGAACTGGAAAATCACTAAGTTAGTGCCCACTCGTAGGAGCACAAAAAGAATATTACGTGGAATGTCTGCGCCCACCGGTAGGTACGGATGGACAGATGAAATATGTTTAACCAGAAGATGTGTACAATATAAAAGGACTGGAGTTCGCAGTTTATACAATAGTCAAGCTGTCAACGTCTTGGTTTCCACGTGTCGTGTAGGCAAGAAAAATCGTGTAGTACGGAAGTGTTTAGTCTCCAGAGCTAGTGTTGTGTGCGGCCTCCTTGAATGGCTTCTGGAGTTTTGGCCGTTGCTTTTCCACTCTAAGCGCGCGCACATCACAGGGCGCCCCTTTGTGCGTGCACTGGTAGAGGCATTCACTCTTAGCTCGGCTTTACACACCCTCCGATGACCTGTCCGTTGTGCTGATGGGAGATTTCAAAATGGACGTCTCAGAGACCGATTCGGACTGAATGCTGTCCTGTGTTGTCGAGCGCTTTGGGTTGGTGTGTTACAGAAACTGTAAAACCCTTAGGGAGCATGCGGGTGGCGAAAAGCCCCACGCTTTTTTCCGCTAGAATAAAACTCTAGTCGAGTCATAGCAAGTTTCATTCAGCTAATGAACTAGGAGGTATGCTCAATCGCACATTAAAAAAAGCGTGCTTAGTTAACGCATTTGACTGCACTCAGCTTCGCTAGTAATTCTTTTTCACACAGACACGGGCTTGTTTACTTAACAGCAGTGAACAGCCCTATCACCAAGTGGGATAGGATATTT
Source organism: Haemaphysalis longicornis (assembly GCF_048455015.1). Classification (NCBI taxonomy): domain Eukaryota; kingdom Metazoa; phylum Arthropoda; class Arachnida; order Ixodida; family Ixodidae; genus Haemaphysalis; species Haemaphysalis longicornis. The sequence continues at coordinate 176,377,904 of NW_027526385.1, read as the reverse complement.
ATCATAGCACTAAGCTGGTGAGAAATAACTCTTCAGGCTACGTTGCTGTTTACCGCTGTTTTTTCTAACAATCGCAGTCGTGACATGTGGATTAACATCGCCCTGGCATAGATTTATATATATATGTGTCCCGCGGTAAAATATTAAAATTGTAATCTTTCACAGCTGGTAGATTTACATCCGATTAATTTCAGAGCAAATAGCAACGTATTTAAAGGAAACAACTTTGCATTCGTAATGAATAAAAATGGGAAAATGTATCTCAGTAATTTTATTCAAATAAACTCTCGTTTGAGTTTTTTGCGCTAAACGTTCAGATAAATTATGCTAACTGTGACGCACAACACACCAGCTGTAGAATATGTTGCTGCTGTTCTAGAAGTACACCTCAGTTTGTTCGAACAGACAGGGAACGCTTGTCGCTTTCATCTCTCCTATAGGGAGTCGTGCGGGGTTCCTTCTTATGATACATATTGCTTTAGTAATGCGTGAATTTCATTGATACTGTTTCGTAAAAATTGTAGAGTTTAAACTAAAGTATTCTTGCGCTTACATTCCCCAAAACAGCCTTTGTTACCCAGTTTCTGAAAACGATTTGAGCGGTGCAATAAATTGGACATGAAAATAATTTCACCAAAGCTACATCGATTGATGGCCGTAATGAACTCAAATCTCACGCCATAAATAGCAGTCCAAGTCAACATTCCAATAAGCGTAAGCATCTAGGCCTAACATTAACAAGCCGTTTGATAGTAGAACTATATTGGAAATCATTGGATGGTCGTCTCCAGCGCCAGCTTGGTATTCAGGGACAAAAGCTTTAAGGTGCCACATTAAACATATAACTACGATCTTACGCAGATAAGTCCGCAGACATCTAAACACTTCTTACGTCCTGTGAATCCGAAAGCGTTAATGTCGAAACGAATGCCTCAGAGGCCCTGCTTCCTAGCGTTTACGAAGGGATTCCTAATCTTGCGTTTAAGGCGATTTGCTTTTCGATTTGCTCTAACACTTTCGAATGGCTTCCATCTGTCTCCTACGCTTCGCACCGCTGTTCGCTCCGGCCGGCGTGAAACGGTAGAGTGGACGACGATGGTAAATTTAGGTGTGTTGGTTCGTTTGGCGGCGCTCTGTTACTCCATTCCTTCATTTGATTGATTGATTCATTTGATTGATTGATTGACGCGCCGACGCAACGCAGGCGACGAGGCGCTGTAGTGGAGGACTCTGGATTAATTTTGACCACCTGCGGATCTTTAACGTGCGCCGAAATCTCGTACACACAAGCGTTTTTGCTTTTCGCCTCCATCAGAAAAGGGGCCGCCGCGGCCGGGAATCGAACCCGCGACCTCGTGCCCAGAAACACAAATTCCTTCATTTGCAGTGTAGTTGCATGGAAGATCACCTCGCGCGTTTGCCATGTTTGAATTCGTGCTATGGAACGTCTCGCGCAATAGCACCCTTCTGAAGAAGCCGTTTCGTGGCTTCCGATGCCAACACCTACGCCAACGTCGGCTTTTTCGCTGAACGTCTGATTTAATGTTTTCGCACTAAAATTATTTCAACCGTACCCAAGTATAGTCAGGGATTCTCAACAGGCGAATGTGATACGTAAGTGTGGGCATGATCAATCACTAACGCAAAGATTTAACTTCGCATCTTACGAAGGAATGCCCTTGCCTGTGGCCGCTGTAAATGTTTTGTGGTTTGTAGCAGCGTGTGGTTGTTGCCGTGTGCAGGGCGCATGCGTGTCCAGCAGCTGCTCCTAGGCTGAGCTGCGTGGCGTCATGGTCATCGAAACGCGGCCTCTGCTACACAAATGTTCTTGGGGAGAGAAGTTCAAACCACGACAAAAAAAAGAAGTACGACGAGACAGATGCGCACCTGTCTCATCGTTCTTCGTTTTTTCAGGCGTGGTTTGTAGTGCTCTTTTTCTTGAAGGAATATGCACCAACTAGCCCAAGAGCATATTTTACTGGAGAGAAGTTGAGGCGGTTAGATTCGCTGAACGCGGCTTTACACGCGACCACGGGCCAATAACAGTTGGGCATGGCCAGTGATTTGACGATTCATCCCTCGCATAGAAAGAGGTAACACTTCTATGATCAGACGCGTAAAGTTTATAGTAGCCTGTTGACGGGAAAGCTGGTAATGGAAACTTTCGCAGCCGTTCTTCGTGTCCATGTTTTCGTTACTTCTTCGCTAATGATGTCTGTGCAGCTGCAGTTGAGCAAAGTAGTAGTTCGTATGTATGTATTGTATCTTGAAAGAAAATGATACAACTGAAACAAGCGATGAAATACCGTACAGACACCGCCACGGGAATCGCGAGAAGGCGCAGCGACTGAACACCCTCATCGATAGGGAGGGAGATGCAGTCAGGGTTGCGAGGACAGGCAACGCATCAGGCCTGCTCGATTTATTCTGGAAGAGGTCAGGGGAGGCGATTTCAGCGGCGAGATGAGGTCCGGGGCGGGGGATGCGATCGGTTTACGCACATGAATAAAATATTGCGAAAGCAGCTAACGGGAAATTGAGCAACGAGCTGACGTCAGTGTCGGAAGACGTGTGACAGGGTTCCTTAGTAAGTGTTCTATAGCGCGAGGCATTCCATAGCGCGTGCTTTTAAACACGGCAGTAGCGAGAGGTGGCCGTCCATGCAGGTAGACTGAAGATGATGTCAAAAGTCGGAGGAACGCTACCAAACAGGCGAATATGCAGGCGGCGAAACTCACTATCGTACACTGTCCATTTACACGGGGGAAAAATGGGCCGTCGCGTAACGTGTAGGACACGACACAGATCTAAGCCTTTCAAAAGCACCACAGGCGTTCAATTGGGCGTTCATTATTTGGATCTACCGCACGTAAAAAGCGCTTTGGTTTCTCAGACATTGTAAGCCCAACATTAGGAAATTTCTTGTTTACTCTTTAGTGTCTGTGACGTCGCAAGATCGCTACGTGCAAACAAATTACACCATCTTCCCGTAGGGGAACCCTGAGGGGAGCCCCAAGTTTCCATTAGTTTTCGCCTCGTCGTTTCCGTTGATGTTCAGCTTCGCGTGCCTTCGTTGTATCAGTAGCTTCTTGACGTAGTTTGAATGAGTGAAGGACACAAGGCGCGTTCGTAGCACATGCTCCCGTCTCGGTTAGTAACGCAGGGGGAAGAGCGCCACGTACCTCCCGTTGCTGCCAGAGAGTCGTGGGATCGAAACCGGGCGCCGCCTAACTATTTCTTTTTATAGTGGACTGCGCTGACGTCAGGCCAAACGCTGACGGGGCTGAAGAGACGCGCATGCGCAGTAGAGTGCGGATGGCGGACAACAACAAGGGAGGGAGGGACACAGCCCCGAGCATGAGATGCTTGGCATCTAATAAGCTTCAATACGATGATAGTGATGCCATATATTTCCCGGCAACGACAAAAATCTTGGCAATTTATCTAATGAAATGATTTCACAATAAAAGAAGCTGATCGTTGTACTTGAATTAGTGCACTGGGTTGAATTATTTCTGGTATGTTTTTGTTACACCCACTTTCTCTTGAGCCATATATCGGAAGCTTATAAACAAAGTCGGCAACACGTATTGTAGGCCAATTTTAAAATCTTACCTCTGGCCACCAGAACGATTAATTATTTTTGTTGTGTCAGTTACCTATACTCATTAACCGGCCCAGTTTCATAATGTGAACGTGCATTAAGAAGTTATTAAAATTTCTGTAAATATTTTTGCTTGTTACTCAGCTTATTTGCAATTTGCATGCAATTTCCGCCCAGTGTAAGCTGCCGACAAAACTGCATTCGTGTTTCCCTCGTAATTTCGCCAGAATGTCCTCAAAAACGTTAAGTCCAAACTAACTTATCGATAGCAGATAGCCAAAGCGCACGTTATATATAGCGCACATCATCTAATTAGCGATTTGTGAGCAGAGGAGGAAATCGTACAGAAAAGGCAAGGGAGGCAGAGTTTTTAAGGAGTTAACAAAGCAACAGGCACGAGAAAGTTTTAAAAAACGGCAATGAGTTGTACACAAATGAGGTCAACCGGGCGTCATCGGTCAACGACCGATCTGACGGCCATTTATTCATTATGTTGTAATTAGGTTTAACTTAGCGACTCCTTATTTACAGAGGAGCTGTTATAAGTTTACATATATTCTTTGATTTCCAAATTCTAAACTCGCGGGGCTCTACTTTACCTGGAAGTGCGAGGATTTTTAATGGGCATTATACACCAGGGATACCCGGCACAGTGGAAGAGAACGAGCGGCAGCACAACGTACAGGATACTGATCAAAGCTATTCGAAAGCATTTGGGGAATCTTATTGCGAAGCAACTAGTCTTCAGGGTCACGAGGAGAAAATCATGTCAAAGCAAATCGTGTCAGGCGTTCGAGAACGCTGGCGGAATGGCAGCTTCTCAGGAATGCAATTTGACATTGATTCTTTCGCATTAAGAACACTTAAAAGGAGCTTAAGTGTCCTCGGAGTATGCTCAGACCGTTGGTTAGTTGCGACGACGCTACCCATGCGGTCGTGGTCAGTGATTTAAATATTGACGTGTCGAGACTGAAAAGGCAGTTGCTTACGCGTTTCTTGCTGGTGATAGTTGGCTTGCGATGCCACACCAATCCGGCTCAACCGACCACCGAGCGGCGTTGTGCACCGATTGGGCGTTATCCAATGATGGGTCGGCCACTGCGAGTATGAAGATCAGTGTACATCATCATCTTCATCATAATCATCAGCATTATCAAAACGGCCTGGCAGTGTTCACTGCAAAACGAAGGCCTCTCCCAAACATGGCCAACTACCTCTATCGTGCGCCAGCTGAGTACACTGTTTGCCCCGAACTTTTGTAGTTCATCCCTCCATCGAGGCTTGGCCGACCTTTATCGCATATACGGTCTTTTGGCAGCGTTTTAAAACCCGTCTTAGATATTTCTAGGGTCGAGCACCAAAGCTTGCCGTCGGCCGCGTGCCTTCCCTTATAACGTTCTACGGCCCCGTGTGTTCATGATGGCGTCGCGGTGAACTCTGCTGCCACTGGAAAATACCCCTTTCAGTGACCTCGCGACCCCTAAAACGCCAACTGGCCAGCGGCGTAGCTGACAATAGCATCGCTTGGCGCCCCGCACGGCAAGCTTCGGCGGCGTGCTGCGCATCATTGCTATGTCATTTTGTGGTGCGTCCGAGGACGCTAGAGATGTGTTCAACCAGCTACCCGACAGACGTCATCCCGGAGCTTCGACATCGAAAGGACAAAGAGGTCTCGTGCCTCACGCGGATTGCCCCAGCGGAGGCAACCTTAAAATCCCCTGTGCAAGAGAGAGGGGGGGGGGGGGGCGAGGGGGGGCGCTACTATCAGCGTCATGAATGTTGTAATTGGTGCGCCCTGACGTCAGCCGAGAAAAAGGGCGAAAGGGAACGTACCCAACGTGCCTATTTAATCTCGCGCGCAGGAGCGCACTGCCTGCTCTCTGAGATGGAGATGTAACTACTTGTACAGTGCGTGTCAGGCTTGTCTAGGGCAAACGAGCGCACGGCTCCGGAGCGTGCTGGCGACATCTGCTGATAGCCGCCGGGTTAGAGATAGCTTGCCATTGCGCGTGCGTGGATGTCGAGCAGGGTCGGGCTGGTCGTTGCTTCGCATAGGCCACTCTAATCTGCAGAAGCCACCACCCACGAGGGGCGCTGATCTTCCACAGTGCCGGCTGTGAGCGGTGACAGGCCGATGGAAGTGTCGTTTGACGGGGTGCTAGTATGTCACCGCGGGCAGTTACGTATCTGCTGAATCACACGCGCACCAAAAGAAAATCACGCAACAAGAATGCACTGCAGTGCTTTCGGTAAAACCTTTTCTGCGATTACGCGACTTCCTGGTGTGATAATGCACAGCGTCAAGTTACGCGCTTATTCCCGGTGCCACCGCTTACGCCTGGCACTGCAGCACAGAAGCGCACCTCGCGAGTGAGGGCGTCTGCAAATTTGAGAGGCCCAAGCTAAACGATGACCGGCCTGAGCCTGTCCAGAATCCACGCACGCGCAAAGGCAAGCTATCTCTAACCCAGCGGGTATCAGCAGACGTCGCCAGCATGCTCCAAAGCCGCGCGCTCGCTTGCCCTAGACAAGCCTGACGCGCAGTGTACATAAAGTTTTCTTCTCCTTCGACTTCGTCATCATGACTGCCCCGGCACGACACCAACCACGGTTCACTTCGACCAGGCTACCCTGGTTCGCAACAGCGGTTACTCCGTTAGATGGATAGTCCACCTGTTGACACTATGCGCATGAGGTGTGCCTATTTTATTCTCTTAATTTCACCTAGAATTACTTCCACACCAGTCTACTTTCTAATTCATGCAGCTAGTTTCTTATCCCTAGCATTATCCTTATATGGCCCGTTGGGCCGACATAAGTTTCCTTCTATAGTGTATGTCATAGCAACAACAAAACCATTGTGAACGTCATTACTAAGTGGCAATGATGTTAGAGCTTGGCCCCCACATTCGCGGGGCGGAATGTCAGAGAAGTTTTCTGTTAATAGAATAAGGTGACACTAGGAGGTACTGCACGGCATTCAAATACGGCAGATAACGTTGTTTTCGAGTGGCTTCCGATTGCGCGCTTTTTTTTTATTGCGTTGTGAATAGTGCTACAACAAATGTGTAGTAGTTCAGTCAGTCCCGGTATTCCGGCTGAAATGCGGGATGCCTATATCCACTGCTAAATTGAGCTTTTCGCGCGAAGTATAGGCTACCCTGTTATAATATGCACCTTTCCATAAAAAGGTCTCATTATGCGCGTGTAGAAGAAGCTTTGTTTGCCCCTTGTATAAGTCTTGTGTGGCTGCGTACGGCTATAAAACGCACAGCGGCAACCCCGACATCCAAGCTAACGAAGGAAGCCACAATGCCAGTTAACTTCCGACCCAACCGACTAACACCGGCCGTCTGTAGTTGGGACAAAGGCTACGACAAGATTTCCGGGGAGCATAGGCGTCTGACTTTCCACCCATGAAGGAGTCAGGCCCAACTTTGAATCCCATGGCGTGTACCTGCTCTGGCGCCTATGTACTTTGACGTCCGCAAGGCCTTTCATGGCGTCTTTCGTGTGACCGCGCTGGAGGCAGTCCCGGATGCCTACAACAGGGAGAGACTGGCGAATCTTGTGCGGAGGTCCTTGAAGGACAGAACGCTGTAGGGGCTCCAGGTCACGCATAACTTGAATAGGTACCCCGACCAAATGCCTTAATGTTTCTAATTCTTTTCACTCGTTGTGTAACTAAACTTGTCAGGGTTTCGCTGCTGTTGCAAATGTTGCTGCCAAGCCCTGCGGTAAAGACGTGGCGATTTAGAGTTTCCAGTGATCATAAAAACTTAGGCATGCCGCTTCAGCTCTTGTGGCAGACTTTCATCCGTTTCTGGTGCGGTCGGTACAGAGGTACTGGCAAAGTTTTACTACCTATTCAGTGTAAAGAACGCCTACCCTTCGCGCCCGTGTAGAGTGGTCGAACAGCCAGAAGGCGCGTAGGACCGCCATCTGGCTGTCATGGAACAGCCAGATGGTGCGCACTGCAAGCGTGGAATTATGATTTGGTATTGGTGGGATATATTGTTCCAACCTGCCGCAGGACTCAGTGAGCTATGGCGTTGTGCTGCTGAACCCAAGGACGCGGGTTCGATCCCGGCCGCGGTGGCTGCTTTTCTGATGGAAGCGAAAATCAGAAACGCTCGTGTTTTGAGATGTCTGCGCACGTAAAGATCCCCATGTGGTCGAAACTAATCCGGAGCCCTCCACTACGGCACGCTTCGTAGCCCAGGTGCAGCTTGAGCGCGTTGAATGCCACAGTAAATTTTTTTATTCCGAAATAGGTACAAGGCAGGTACTCCCACCGTGATGCAGACGGAACATTAAACGTATTGATATGCCGTGATCCGCTCCTTCACCGACCGAAAAGATATTAAAAAAAACTTTAATTCGCCAACAGAATGCGTGCGTATAATTGAGCTAAACGAATAATTTACGACAAAAAATCACACGCCTTCCAAACATTTGGACACTGCTGCGACTGGATCCTAGGTCTTTCGCACCAAAATCCGCGGTTCAACTTGTTCGCTAATGAGGCAAAACGGAAGTAGTTTTAGCAGTTGTTCAAAAGAATACAAAGTGCATGAAGCAAACCTGTAGGTGGTGCTGGGTGCGTAAAGGAAATGGCGGGCTTTTATACCCACAAGGGAACAGAATCACGCGGCAGTTTTAATAAATCCAAATTTTGGGGGTTAACCCGTCGGAGCTACACCCGGGCTATGTGGCGCGCCGTAGTGGAGAGCCGTAATCGAACCCGCGTCCTTGGGCTCAGCCGCAAAGCCTCTTAACCACTGAAACACCGCGGTGGGGATTTCTCGGTAGGGATAGCTTTGAAGGTACTTTTGAGAGGGAAGACTTGTCCCATCCACCCATCCACTTTGGATTCGCCACGGCCCACTGGTGCCTCCATGCTCATGGACCTTATCCCGGCCCGCACGGAAACTGTCGCAAACTTTCGACATCTGCCAATTCAGGGCCATCGCGGGGTGGAGCGTACGGGTGATCCACAGAGTCGGCTGGCCCCGCTCCCGGAGGACATGGGCTCGTCTCGGAAGAATTAGCAGTTCTACGAAACACTGCTTCGCCTAGTTTTGCTCATACTGCAACTGCTTTCGGACGTGCAGCAAGCGAAAATACGCCCTTACCTCTGCAATGTCCGTCGTCAGAGGATGTTGCATAAAGGGGCATTACCAATCCCTGGTCTCCGGCCATTTTTCTATGTACTCCTCATATTCCTTCTCCATCACTTCTGAATCAACGTTCTTATCCTCTGTCCGTAATACAGAGCGGAATCATGGGCTGTTCATACTAGAAATGACGTTATTGAGGAGCCCTTATCATCATTCTCTTGCTGTACTACAGAAAATTGCGGGAAACAACGATATGTTTGCTGTATAACATAAGTTCAATAGCAATGGGTCTACACGTTGGTCTGCTAGAGGAATGGAAAAAGAGGTGGCAGGAGGAGGAATAAACGTGTTTCTAAAGCAGTCAGGCCTGGAGAAGAGTCCTTATTACAGGACACCTTGAGTCCGTCCGGCTTATGATCTCTGCACCAGCCAAAGCTGGTCGCCAGGGTCCCAGCTGGACAGTGCTCTCTACCAGTGCTCAGGGGAGGGTAAGGGCAGGGTGGGTAGAGGGGGTGTTCTTATCACAGCCCCTCATGATATGGTAGAGGGTGCCCGGAGCCTTGTAGAAGCGGCATTGCGAGGAGTACAGAGTGGGGGCCAGAAAGTGGGTGCTAGTGGGGTGGGAAAATGTGTTTGTTTGGATGCATCGGAGGTGGCGCTCTTGTTCTTTAGTGAGGCTTTTGTGCGCAGGGGGATATAGGGTTCGTTTCGTGTGGTAATGCTGGGTGATTTCGTGGAACGACAAGAGGGGGCAGACCTGCCACTGCTCGCCGAACTTCTGGCTTGCTCGGTTGGTCAACTCTCGGGCATGCTGATGGGCCGATTCGTTGCCAGACACAGTGGAGTGAGCTGGAGCCCAAATAATCCTGACGAGATGTCGAGGAGGATTCTGGAAAAGATTGGCCTGGCAGGTCGTGATATGCAACCGCTGGAGAAGCTTCTACATGCTTGTTAAGTGTCTGTGATGATTATTTCTGAAGAGGTTTGTGCAATGGCACGGGAGATGACCCCTTCCCGCGCCTTGAGTGAGTGGATGGTGGAAATCGATGCACATGTAATGAGGTCTCCGGTAGTAGAAACCACAGCGGTCATAGCTCTTCCCCCGGGATATGAAGCGGCGTCTGTATAGACTGTGGCAGGCAGAGTGTCGGCTGTATTGATTAAGCACCGCTTTCGCTCGAGCGTCCCTAGGAGCCTTGTGATGTGTTGGATGCATGTTGCGCGGCAGTGGGGCCACATAAATGACAAGCGAATCTCATGGGGAAGCTGAGAGTGTCATTGTCCTGCAGGTGCTGCAGAGGAGAGCGCAGGTGCAGTTGAGACAGAATAGCTATTCCGGTAGGGGTAGAGCTGAGACGTAAGAGTTGGATCAAATGGTGGGCTTCGAATAGTTCATCTAAGGTATTGTGGACCCCCAACCGCATGCGTTTCTGCGTTGAGGTCGTAACAGCTAGTCCTAATGCTACTTTGTACACCTTGCGTATCAGGGCTTCCACCTTGTCCTTTTTGATCTTGGAGAGTGGGGCGTAGGGGAGGGAGTAAGTTATTCTAGATACGATGAAGGCATGAACCAGCCGGAGTACATCCTCCTCTCGCATACCCCTCGTCTTGGTACTAACCCTCCGGATCAGGTGGGAGACCTGCTTTGTGGTGTTCTTAAGTCTGTTGAGCAGTTGGATGTTCGAGCGATCCGCTTATGATTTACACTGGACGGTTAACGTCTCTGGTGCACGCGAAGTTCCACATAGAGAGTAGAGCAGTGCCGGCCATATACCGGTACTTGCATTGGAGTTACTAATCACGAAGTCGCTGAACTCCATGCGGAACTTTGCACGTTCCTCTCGAAGACCCGCGCACTTTGAGATCACGTGATGTACCGACGCTGTGGCCCCAGTGGAGCAGGAGGTCCACGTGACGACCGTCACAGTCTGTTGATCCTGGCCACCACTAGAGCCCGCACTCTGGCCCCTGCACTCAACTCTTCGAAGTGCTGCGTCTGCGAGGCCCCCGGTACCCTCTACCATGTCATGTGGGGCTGTGATCAAAACCCCTTTCCCCTGACGTCCCCTGCCCTTCCGCTCCCCTGAGCACTGGGAGAGAGACTGTACAACTCTGACTCTGACGACCAGCTTTAGCTTCTGAAGACAGCCCAAGAAGCCGGACGGTGTCAAGGAGTCCGGTAATAAGGACTGTTTCCCAGGCCTGACTGCTATACAAAGACGTTTATTCCTCCTCCTACTCCTGGCCAGCATCTTGGCAGCGCTTCTGCATGTAAGCGAGCCGCTTGGTCAGCACTTAATCGGTAAACGCGGCACCATCCCGTGCCTTGTACGGAAGCTCTTGAGGGCCATGTGGTGATCCGAAAGTTAGTGGAGCGGAATCTTGCAGTACAAAATTCAGCAGCGATATCTTGGACGTGCGCGTGGCTTTTACCTTGGCATTGTAGGGTGGGCCGGGGAATGCATGGTTGTAGCGCAACTCCACATTTTTAATGAGGAAATCGCGCTATCTATGAGTATAATATATGCCTCGTTAAATGATTTAAAGAAAAGAGACGAGCATGACAAAATTTCGCTGCTGCGCATCCGTACGTAGATGACTTCACTTCACTCTCCGTTCAAGTGAGTGTGAAAGAAGTCTAAATCTCACTGGCTATACATACTGGAGATAAGGGCCCTCATTCTGCCCGCGTTTTCTTTTTCACATGAGTGAAGTAGCTGCCGCCATGCCAGAATTACGACCAATGTCAGTAGGCGGCTCCGAATTTCGCTCGTTACTTTAGAGAGGTGGGGGTGAAAGGTTAGTTACGATTTCGAGGTATGACGTCACAATTTCGCTCTCTTTTGCGCTCTTCATATTAGTGAATTCGTGGACGCTGCTCCGGTGTATCCCCCCCTCTGCCCAAGAATAAACATTTATTGAGCAAGAAGGTATTAGTTCGGGGATAGGGTCAGCCTCCTATGTCCAGGGGGTCGCAAGCCTGCGCTGAAGTCATGGCTCTTTGCACCAGGGCTTCTTGAAGCTCCGGTGCCGATCTGGTCAGCGCAGACTCCCACTGGTTAAGGGATGGATTGTTAATGGGATTTAGGTTATGTGGGCAGAAGAATGCGAGATGATACGTCGTAAGGAGTGAGTTGCAGTTTGGGCAGTCCGGTGAGAAGAGGGATGGTGAATTCTTCGAGAGGATTATGCCATTGTAAAAAATGTTTCTCTTTGCAGCCTTCGTGGTATGTACGCTTGGTAGTTCGATAGTCAGGGGTATGAGGGAAGGTATGTTCTTCTCATGTGTGTGTAATGTGAGAGTATTGAGTTATAAGCGGGCTGGGGTGTTTGTCCAGAAGTTGGGATATGAAGGCCGTGGATGGCAGCATGTGCTGCCTCGTTCCCTACAAGGCCTGAGTGGCCTGGAGTTCAGACGATGGTTACTTCCATGTCGCTGGATGGTGCTCTTGCCGCTTGATACACGCGACCGGCGTGTTGAGAGTCCGTTGTTATTGTGCAGTATGGCTCGTTGCAATGCGTTTCGGTGGTATGAGAACGTGCATTGCGTCTGTGCCGCCATTAAATAGGTGAATATACGGGGCCGCCATGGCGTTTCCCCCTTTTGGTGTGAACACCGCAAGAGTTGTTCTCGGCCTTTTATGGGTCTGTGAGGTGTGTGTGTGTGCCTTGTGTGTTGGTCATCTCCGTATTTCGGGATGAGCTGTCGAAGCCTCGCGCCGCGTCGTCTCTCATTGAAGAGTGGATGTGTATGCTTCGGAACAGACGCTCCTCTGGGTTTCCTGCGTATTCTTGGTGGTAGTGGCTCGTGATTTGGGTGGGGTAATTGTAATGTCCCGAAGTACCCTACTGCCAGCGGGAGTTCGAATGTGTTTGGATAGTTGAGATACTTCGTGGTATTCTAGGAACTCCCATAGAGTGTGGTGCTGCAGGACGTTTTTGTTTGATGTGTACGCTAGGAGCCCAGGGGCTGAATTTTCAGCGACAAAATATAATTGCATTGTTTACGGAACGCGCCTGCAATGGTCCAATAATTGCTAAAATTTACGCCTGAGAGAAATGCAAAGACCTGTCCGTTATATGTTTTGTTTCTGGCAGGGGCATTTTGAACACGGGGTATGTAACAAAGGTGTGTACATCTTATATGGTTCATGTAAATGACCAGAGTGCATAAGTGACTGTAAAACACGCAGACCTGCAATAGGGCTTAGTACCTTGTGAAAAACATTTGTAGTACATGTGCAGCTTGAATATTCTCGTTAATGAAAAAAGGAAATAAACACGCATGTCTGTTCGGGTATATGTTTTAGAACATTTAAGAAATGGTAGATTGCTGAATGAACAAATGCGACTGGTAGGCGTATACGCTATGAGCGACATTCATGTTTATGTGCGGTTAAGCGTACGTACTGTGCAATATAATTCCGTCGCGTTTGATCAGTGAGCCTTTTTGGCTTTAAGAAACCTTACTGCGCAACCGTTATTCAAAAGCATTTCAGTTTAACTGGTATGGATATTGAAGTCAGCAGGGTTCAAGCGTTACTAAACAGATGGCTAGATGCGAACGTAACATAACTGATACGGCGAAAATTCGGGCCGGTAAAAGATGCCGGACGTGATTCAATAAGGTGTCGCGCTTTTCGGGAGCTGCCCCCAATCCTCGTTGGCTCCGTTTGGATACTTGCTAGGTTACGTCTCTTGTATGCAGTACCTGATTTCAACGAAGGAAACTTATAGCGTGCGTGTAGTAGACGTTACCATACAAAGGAAAATTTGACATCCACCTGAATCGCAGCCGTACGGCAACAAAGAAAAGCTATAGAGCTTTGTCAAAACTTTTCAGTTGAAGAGAAATTGCTCCTGGTCCAAGCTTCTGAACTATGTAAGAGCAGCTCGGCCTTCGTAATGTTTATCCTGAACGCAGCGTTTCGCACTACTAGAATTCTCTTGCCTTGGCATTAGCTAATTGAGATACAAACTCTGTGTTAACCCGCAGTCCCATTCGCGTTTCACACTCGGCGCACAAAATATCTGTATAACCTGTTGGATACGCGAGGAAATGAACGATCCGACATCCAAACCGGTTTCGGGAGCCCGAGGCACAGGAGTAGCCTCGCCGTCACGTGTTTCGCCGTTTTAGTCGTAAACGCCACCATTAGTAGAGACAGCTTGCGTCTGCATTTTGGAAATATCGTCCGCCAAGGTGGAATACGTGCTGCATTTGGCTAGTTTGACGGGCAAGTACTTCATTACTGTAGCCTCCATGTGAGCTATCACAAATTACCACGTACTAAAAGACCACTCGCCCGTACGGGCTCAACAGAACTCGTCCCCTACCATATCAACAGCACGCAAAGTCAGAAAAAAGTTTGATGCAGCCTGCACTAGTGGTGCAAGGCTGGAGAAACAACAGAGCGGGGGGTCACCCTAGCTTCCCCGCACGCTGACAGCAGATCCAAGGAGAAAGGTAGCAGCCGGAACCCAGCAGTGAAAAGCCATTTCGGACGGCGCTATAAAGCATGAGCCATTAAAGTATGTACAGTGTTTTATTCAGTAGCAACAATCGCCTTCCGAAGGCACAGCCGCGTCCGGAAAGTCATTTTTTAGCTCGTTCTCGCTTCGGTAGACCTCCGCTCCTTCGCCAGCTGGTCCGGTGGCCGTCTCCACGTGTGGATTGTGAAGAGATGGCTTGACAGGTTTGTCATCATCTTTGGCGCGGCGGACCCGTGGTGCGCCGGTAGCTGCACGACGACGACGAGGAAGGCGGGATCTGGTCATGTGGCGCAAGCCCACGCGCAAGCCTGGACGACGCCGGGCGGTAGCCGCGAGGCACGCACGCACGGGCGCTGGATATTTATTTTGCTATAGCCAAAGGTCGTGCCCGCCGTCTCGCGCTGGGGACGCCGGGCGTTGTTGTTGTTCCTATTCTGGTGGCACATACCCACGTGGGGGATTGGCCAAGAAACGGGGTGGCTTTTCCGGGCTAAAACGCCCACCTCACAGCCCTATATAATCAGCCTGTAGGAATTGGGGAAACGGTTACCGAAATATATAACAGATCTAGAGAAGAGTCAGTGATTGATGCCATTTTTGGGAGAAAAGGCTAAAAAAGTTTGACCTTGTTAGCAGGACATGCGTCTGGTCTCTGATATGTACGCGTGAATGGCCGCAATAATCCCTCTATGACAAAACCCCAGTGATGTGGCCCCAAACGAAAGGAGCACAGGCATCGACAGAGGAAGGCCAATGCGTTGAATTCGTGCGGGTAGATACCGTGCCCGAATGAAAGAAAAACCGCTGCAGTACAGGAAAAAGTGTTCAATTGTTTCAATTTATTCGCAGGCAGCACAAAGACCACAGGAGGTGAGACCAGCGCGATGCAATAAAAAATTAGGCTGTGTTATTCTGCATCTGATGCTGGTTAAAGTGACCTCACGCTGGCAGGACTCGCAAAATCTCACATTCCAAGTGTGAGCAAGATGGGCATAGTCATCCAAGCCTGTGATAGTACCTTCCTGTGTCATCCCTAGTCGTAGATATCTGCGGAACCTTGCTCGCGCCAGGAGAAATGAGGTAGGGCTGAGGTCCACCATAGGGCCATCTAAAGCTGAACCGGCCAAAGAGTCAGCCGTTTCATTGAGCCATAGGACCCTGTGACCTGGGACCCATATGAGCCGTATGTCGCGTAAATAAGGAGGCAGAAGACAGTTGAAGGCACGAATAACTAATGAATTTTTTGGAGTTGGTAGCGCGGTACAAACCGACAGGGAATCAGAAATAATAGCAACATTTAAATATCGTGGAGGTAAATTTTTAAGGCCATAACTGTTGCAAAAAGCTCACCTTCGAATATAGGAGTAAAACCAGGTAAACGATAAGAAAATGACCAATTAAGTTGTGGGCTGAAAATTCCCACATCCGCCCTCTCCGCACGTTGCGATGTATCCGTTGCCACTACCACTTGTGAGCGCAAGTTCCCCAGATGCTCGTCCAGGAAACCTATTAGTATCCGTGTGGATACCAGTTTGGCGTTATGGGGGAATACGTTATCGAGGGACATAGGAGCAGGTTTGACTTCAGGTAACATCGGAAGAATTTCCGGAAGACTAATGTTGAGCGGTGAAAGCAAGCTTTGGGCATACACACAGTGAGGACGATTGTATCGAGGCCATGGAGAGTAAAAAACAATAATGGCTGAGCCACCATCAATGACAAAGATTTGCTCAGAGGAGACGCAAGGATTTTTATCATAGTCTGGACTGTTAAAAGTTTATATCGAGACTCTAGGCACGGCGAACGGACCTTTAAATAAAGAATGTTATTTGCCACATATCGCGTTAGGCCGAGGCACAATCTCAGTGCTCGTTGCTCCAAACGAATAAGAGGATGGAGTTTGTGCGCTGCTGCACGCGAAAAGAGGGCACACCCAAATTCTAAAATGGGTCTTACATAACCACCGTAAATAAAGAGTAGGGTGTCCCTCCGCATGCCAATCTTTCTGTTGCTAACTCTACGCAACAATGCTAGGGCTTTTTCACCGTTTCTCGAAATATTTTCATTGCGACGCACGCGCTCACGTGTGCCCAGGGTTTTATGTCTCCACCGAATGGATTTGTGTCGGCCTAAACAGCTTTGCTGTTCAAAAATAATCAATGTTCGACTGATGAATCTTGAAGAGAGCGTCATCACCTCGTTCCTCCCCCCTCGCGAACTTGAGGTTTGGGCCGATGCGCACGCTTTTCTCCGGCTTCAAAAGCCCGCAAGGAGGCGTCCTCGCTGGTCGCTCGTACCCAGTACCCACTGTGCTTTGCGCTGAAGCCGTCTCAGTGTTTACGTTTGCTCGCTTTAGCAGGAGAATTCGCTGCCAGTCACTCCTGGTTTCCGGTACAATCGCATTTCGTAGCCTTCATTCTTATTACCTCATCTTTTGCCACCGACACTGGCTTCAGACTCGATTTTATAACGTGTAAAAGCGGTGGCGGGAGTCGCAGGACCCGTCGAGACGACGTGCGACCGAACCGGCACGTCGGCAAAGGTCAGTTGTGAGCCGGGCGTCGACTTGTCGTTTCCCTGGCAAGGTTGCCATCGTTGCGAAGGGAGCTGGATGCAATCGCGAAGGCGGCTCTTCCCAATCCGTTGTTCTGTGCTCTTCTGTCGCTGGCTCTGTTCACGGACCGACGCGTATCGCTCACTTTCTTGGCAGCGAAGATCTGGCGCACATGCCGCAGCTATGGCTCATGCAGTAAAACAGCCGTCACAACTCGAGTGCGACCCGATCTACACTCAATGGGAATGCATCTCCTGCTCCCCTACCACTTGAAGCCGAATGTGCATACTGCGCACAACCGAAGAAACTCAGATCAATCAATCAATCAATCAATCAATCAATCAATCAATCAATCAATCAATCAATCAATCAATCAATCAATCAATCAATCAATCAATCAATCAATCAATCAATCAATCCATCGATCAATCAATCAATCAATCAATCAATCAATCAATCAACATTGTCCAAGGGTGCGATCAAAGCCCAAGTCTACGGCCTACTCCCCAAGTCTTAGGCGAAGTCTAGGGCAGTGGGTGTCGGCTGTACAGCGCCCGACAACCAGACCAGCTCCTGTTCCCTTAGACAGTTGTCTTAGTAAAGACGATGATGGATGCCCATGAAGAGAATACCGATGCGCAAGAACATCATCCCTTGCAATAAAGACGTTGCTCTCCCGATTTCGCCATGAAGGAGCCGGGACAGAAACTGTTTAAAGTTGTTTTGCTCGTCGTGAAAGGGGCTCGATTAGCATGATCTTGTTTATACTCGGAATAGGTTTACAAAATAAACTTTTTTCAGATAAGCATTTACAGCACTTTGGCCAACAGCTAAAGCCGTATATAGCGAATAAACCACTACAGTGTTGACTAATTGTGCAGTTCGCAAAACTAATCAATACCACCAGTTCACACCATTTTTTTCCAAATGAATTCGGTACAGTGACTATTAAAAAATGTTTTGCCTACATGAACATTTCACTAGGGATTTAGGCAACTGGTCTCCTTGACCAGAGTTGTGTATGTTGCAGCGAAAACGACTTTCAGACCCGCC
The DNA here is from genome assembly GCF_048455015.1 of Haemaphysalis longicornis. Lineage (NCBI taxonomy): Eukaryota > Metazoa > Arthropoda > Arachnida > Ixodida > Ixodidae > Haemaphysalis > Haemaphysalis longicornis. Next base: position 176,360,080 of record NW_027526385.1, on the reverse strand, counting down.
GTGGTTGCGCAGTGGCTAGGGCGTTGTGCTGCTGAGCCGAAAGATACAGGCCGCGGTTGCTGCTTTTCAGATGGTGACGCAAAAGAAGAGGACACGCCCGTGTGTGGATATATCAGCGCACGTTAAAGGAGCCATGAAAAGAAAACAAAAGTTTGTTTTATTCGAAAGATTAGGTGTTTCATAGTACCCCAAGCGCTTTCCCGGAAGCAAATGATGCTTTATTCACTGAGAAATAAGGCAATTTAAGCCAAAATTTTAAATCTCCCGCTAAAATTGCATATTTAGTCACGTGAACAAGGGCGTCATACGAGCCGGTCCATGAAACAGATACTTAGTATGCCGACTCCATATAGCACCCACACGCGGGAGTCGACCGAGACGGCGGCCATTTTAAAAATACTAGTAAAACATAGTGCACCCGCAGCCCTAGTCATGGAATCGCCTGATCCGGAGAACAAAACTCTCGCCGAGGAGCTCGGGCTTGCATTTAACAACCTCACACCACTTGAACGCTCAATGCTTCTAAGTGCACGAGCGGCAAGAGTTGTGCGATACGCGGTGGACGGGAAAGCGAACATTCCGCGTTAGCCACAACAGACGAACGCCCAGCCCTCGGCACCGCTGCCTCGTCAGCCCCGTCGCGACGGACGAATGCAGACTGGTACGTATGTGCCGTATTTTCAATTTCAGTAGCAGTATCGCTTATGCCAGTTGGCCGGTGTCGTGTATGGAAAGCCGTTCGCTCGAGCTCTCTGCTCCGACCAGAAAGATTCGAGCGTCAATGCGCGGTGTGTACGGCAATTTTTTTCCCCAAGGTCAGAGCGCTTCGCCGAGGTTCGTCGTTGGGCAGCACATGAAAGGAGATCTCACCGGCGGGGATGTCGCACTCTCTCGACGATTTGCCCGTACTACACGGGCATTTCAAAACACAGCAACGAAATTTCATTGTAAAGTACTCGAACAAACTGAAGTTTTCAGTGGTTGTAAGCTGTTAACGAGCTCGTAAAGACAGCAGCAAGCAAACACGACCTCCATACCGAAACCTGTGCGACGAGTGGCACTATCTCGTTGCTGCTCTGTCTTCCTTACTCCCCTTGTTTCTATTTTTACCTTTGCTGGTTGGCGATATGACTGCCAACCTCCTGTGAAGGGATTACGATACCAAGCAAGGTCGCGGCTGTGCGTGCTGGAACGGTTCGTTGGCCCCGAAGAGCCTTGTACCCGAAAATTCGTCTGCGCGTCGGTGGCGACGGCGAGATGTCGAGTTCGGCCGGCGGTAGTTTCGTACGCATTGGCATACACGCTTGCGTGTTCGTTCGGAACTTCAACCGTTTACTCCACCGTTCTTTGTCATAAAAAGAATGTGCAGTATATTTCACGGGCATTTAGCTCGCTATGCAAACTGTAAGCCCTGCCTAACATGCGTTTGCTTTTGCCGGCCTCCGCCAATCGCGGAGCATTCTCGAGTGACATCATAGGTTCTGTTGCGGATAATGCGCTGGTGGGTCGCATGGTCATTTCCTTTTTTCCTAATTATGTAGCTCATTTGAGCGAAGTTTGCGTTATAAGTGGTGTCGTTATGGTTCTAACGAGGCAATCTTTCGAATGAACCAAACTTGTGTTTTCTCTTCATGGCTCCTTTAAGGAAGCACAGGCGGTAAAAATTAATCCGGAGCCCGCCCTCCACCACGGCGCGCTTCATAGCCCATGTGTAGCCTCGGCGCGGTAAACTAAGATTTGATCGGAGAAAAACTTTCAGGCCTTCGCTTCCCTCAAACCATCTCAATCCGGTAATTTTGCCAAATATGACCATCCCAAAGTGCGTCCAATTACTGGAACTACCTTAACAATCCTAGTTTCTTCGCAGGAAGCCTGAGAGTGTACCCTGAATAAACGGAGTGCACCGTCGACGTTTATTACATGGGGCATGTTTCGGCAGTGGTGCGTACGTACGACACGCGAGCCATGAGTGATGATTAGAACACGCAGGTGGTGTATCGCTGGCGGGGTTCTCTTGCGCAACATGGTCGTTCTATCTGAACGGGAAAAAACGTGTGTGAAATAGCTCCGTCTGCCTCACGGATAAGATTGCATGTCCTCGCTGCAATGGCTAACTACGCAAGCCACTAACGGGGAACCGTACGTTTGCGTCGGAGGCAGGGTTCTGGCGAATGATCGGAGAGGCCTGAATGAGCCAATAAAAAGCTCTCGTGGATGCACAGTAAGAGGCATTCAGACGCTAGGCACTCTGAAGGCGCGCACGCTTAACGATGTTCGGCTCAATAGGCTGGAGGGAAATTTTGTTGGCCACATTTCTAACCATCGCCTGTTTTTCCGGTATATGTTTTGCATCTGCAACGGATGGTAAGGTTTTTAAAACAAAATTATGTGTTTTTTATTCACGGTTTGATCGGAGAGTGGTCGCAGATTCGCGTTCTGCCTTAAACATCGAAGTCATATTACAAAGGTGCATGAACGCGCGGGGGGGCGGGGGGGGGGGGAGGCTTAGCGGGTACATAGGATATAATCCAAGGTTAGGACGTGGTCTTACTTAATTTATATGTAAAATGTGTGTCTGTGTTTGGCTCATTCAGTCGCACATAGAAATGTAACCGGGAAGACGGTTCTATCTATTCTGTTCCCTTTCGAGGTGATATAAGAGGGTGAGCACGTAACGCGGAAATGGCGTTGTAATTATTCTTTGTCTTGAGTGTTCACTGTAAGCATCTACCTACGTAGATTAAGTGCCTGCGAGGACTCATTTAAGTGAAAAAACGGCGTTCAAAGCCATCTGTTGGTTAACTCGTACGGTGTTTTGATTTTTTGGAGTGTCACTTTTCGCCTGGTATCGACAACTCGGGGGGGGGGGGGGGCATTATGTGATTACGTTTCACCTAGACAATTGCCTCTTCTCTTTCATTCTGATATGCTTTCATTTAACTATGTATGTGTGGTTATTACAATAGACGTAGGCGAAACACGCATATCTTAAAAGTAATGTACGTCAAAGTCGATTTGCCATAGCGCGGGTGTCTTCGGCCAATGACACAACTTCTGCACTAACAAACCAATTAAACTTTACCAACACGTCCGGTTGTACAGTTAAACCTGTATGTGACGAACCTCTATGTAACGAATTCCTGGATTTAACGAAGTGTTTCAATTACCCATTGCCACCCCCCCACCTGAAGCGCACGTGTTTGCGACCTCTATTTAAGGAAACATTGCAGCAGTTAACCTCGATGTAACGAACATTCTGAATAAAAAATCGGCCGGAGAAATAGGCTAATTTGGCGAGTGCTATCACTACTGTAAGGAGCCTGTAGCAACGAAAGCGCCGAGAATGGCTTAAAAACGAAATTCGTCCAGATCATGACGAGGAATGAAGCGGCTATTGCCGTACCGTGGCTAACGTACTGTCCACCACTGGTTTTGCTTGTGTAGCGTGACACCACACCAGGTAGCAAGATTAACTAAACTTCAGTTCTTTTTGGCCCGCACCGCCATCTTCCGTGCGTCTTCACGTGTAAGTGCGATTTCGTTTCGAGACTTACGTTTTCAGATGGCAGGCCATCCGGTCGGCAAGTAGTCTCACGTCTCCACTGTTATCTGTGGTATCGACTCAATTTGCTTCCAGAAAACGAAAAGTTGTACCCTATCAAAACAATAGCAATTTTAAATGCCGTATCCTCCAACGGGAACGAAAAATGTCGCCGCCTGGTACAGTAACCCAGCTAGTCCCGTTCCAACAATCTTGAGTGCAGCAAAGATAATCAAGTTCGCAAAAAAAGGCGCCCTTTCAGCTCCCATTTGGCTCTTGGAACGCCTTGAGGAACCGAAAGGGTCAAAAGGCAAAAATTACGTTTGTTATTGCGTAGGTAAGTGACCTTGCTTTTTTGGAGAGCCTTGCAGGGCCAAAGCTTGTGCAAAAGCTGCAGGCGCAAATCACGCCGTTTTTCACTGTGAAATAAATCCATGTAGGGTGAGTTCCCTTTCACAGATAACTAGCATTTTGGCTTCATTGCTGCTTCATTCCCGCGGGCCTTAAAACTCGAAACCTGCACGTAACGAAAACCTGTATGTAACGAAAAATTGCCACCTTTTGTCAACTTCGTTACATGCAGGTTTAACTGTATACAGAAACTCAAATAAAGGTATCATACTCATTATTCGTCAGTGGATCTTACTAAATGTTTTTGATCAGCGCCTCAAAATCTCTAGAATATCACACAACTCGGTTCTGTTCTGTGATAGTTGACTGCTTCTCATCGCTGTGCGACATAATGAGTTACGTAAGCAGCGTTCGGTCGGCGGCCGAGGTCTTGACTTGGTGGGTACGACTTTGTGGATTTTAATTACTGCTGAACCAGCGGTTTTTGAGTTAGAAACAAATGACAGCAAAAAAGGAGTTACAGTATGCCTCACCCAATGTGCAGCTTTGGATCGCCGTATTTTTATGTGAATGCGACCTTAGTCCGAGTAAAGGTTTTCATATCGGGGCAATACATTTTCTCTTCAATTGCATAGGGTGTTCTCTAACTTGCGCTGCAGCAGATATTATAAGGATCGGAACATACCGTATAGGTATTAAGCCAGTGCAGAAGAGCCTATAGGGGCACAAACACGGCGCTTCGTTCGCGGATATCCTCACAAATTAAAGGCGCCATGAAAATGAAATACAACTCCATCAACTGAAGAACTATCTATAGCCTTTGGTAACTCACTAAGCTACATTTCAGCCACAAAATATGGTTTTAAGCGAGGAAACGCAAAACGTTTAGGAAGTTTTCAAATTTTCCGCCACAGTGACGTTTAATAGGCAGCAGTGACGTAATATGGGTCATCACTACGGACAGTTTTGGGTGTGTAGACTGCACATTAGCGTTCGAGTGGTACAGTGAAACGGAACTGGAGGCCCCACTACAATGGCCCAGTCGTGTGTCTGTGCGCTGGGTTTGTTCGGCGGCCGCCAACCGTGCAAGCAACATTCTTTGACGTCATTTGCGAGTCATTCTTTGATGACGTCATTCTTTGACAACCTGCGAGTCGCTAGAAAGTGGCTGTGGTGTCGCCACTGCTTGATATGATTTCATTAATATCTCGAGTGTTTGTTAGAACTGTGCGATAAAATTGGTATCAGTGTTATCGGAACAAGGCAGTCTTTTACCGAAACAAACTTGCATTTTACCCTCATGGCCCCTTTAACTGCTGGCATTTTTTCTGAAAATGGCATACCGATCAGACCACCTATCTATCATACTGAAATTTGCGTTGCACTTGCCGCACTCATCTCCTTTACTGTTCCTACGGCTCGTTTTGAGCACCTCCTTTAAGAGGCCCACACAGTGACTGTTCTAATTTTATTGATCTGCGGAATTTTATACTATAGAATGATGATTTCTACTATAAAGTTCTAATTTAAGTCTCATCATGCTTCGCCAGAAGGACATCACGCGCGGTTCGCAATAAATATTTCACACATGCATTTCATTGTTTATTAGGCCTAACGCGTAATTTCAACTGCATTTGGTTTTGGTATTCAGACTACTCCGCATTATAGCGGAAGGCCTTGTCTGGACAGGTCAGAAGGCAGACATGCTAAAACATTAATTAATGGCTGTTTGTTTTATAGCCCTCGACGCTTAGAATAACTACCTAAAGGTTTCATTACGACCCCAAAAGGTACACGACGCGTACAACGGCCGTTCGCATTTTACTGCCGTCAAAACAGTGTCAAACACGTGGCAATAGCACTTGTCAGAACAAGCTTTCATAACATATTGTAACCGGATTGCAGTGGTAGGTGGGCTCCGTAATTATTCCGACTGCTTTCAACTATTCAAAATGCGCATAGAGTTGTTACCAACGATGCTTTTGCCTAGCTTTTGTAATAAAAATATCCCGCCTAATTTTGAACTATACTCAGTTAGAAGTTGAGAACGCTAGCAGCCCATGGAGTGTATCACTCCACCAAAGCGACGGACCCGGATGTCAACGCATGCTCACGTTTTGAAAAGAGATTTCGCCTAATACGCGACGTCATCTGTTTTTTTCTCACCTAGTTTGTTTGTTGCCGCCACAGTAGTAGTTTAAAAGCATGTTACGTGAAAACAAAATCAGGGAAACGACTCGTGTCACACTTGAATACCCGCACTAGCGCACTTTCTGAGCCGCGCGGAGGAACAAACCGGGTGCGGTTTGGAGGCGCCGGGGCAACTTCCGTTTTCGTCCTGGCCGGAGTTGTACGCAAGTACAGCAACTAAATATGTAGACAAACGTCTTTGAAAGTGGACATCCCTGGCGCGACTTCCATTGCGGAAAACGTTTAATTCGCCTCTCTGGTAGCTTTGCAAGTCAAAATGGGCAGATAATGTAGCATTATTTATAAGCATATATTCTGCAAAGAAACATCACGAAATGATAGGCTAGGGTAAAAGTCACAGGAATCGTTTCAGCGAGCTTGGAGTAGCGACGATTTCTTAGAATAACTACACATTACTGTTCTCCTCACTAAAATCAACAACTTTTTTGTACTTTCGTGTAAAATTGAAAATTTCACAAAAACCCCTTTTGTTCATCTATTTCTAACATTCACCTATCGTTGTTTGACGCAGTTGGCAACTCTTAAAATGTTTTCTTGAAAAGCCAAATTTCCGTAAGAATGTCAATCTGTTCTCCATTTATTTGCAACGTAGCTTGCTTAGCGGCTTCCAGTTAAACGAGGTTTTCCGCAGCCTAATTCTCCCACAATTAGCCTTTTCTCACGACAAGTGGCTAACATAGATTATAATAAAGTATCTACACAGTGAACATATTTGAAGTTTAAGTTGGTGTGATAATATTACTCATTAATAGCACAAAAAAAAAGAAAATGAAGGGATGAGAAATCGTCTGCCTTCAAGGCAAGCGTTATACGTTTGTAACCACCCCGTCTTTGACCGCCTCTTCTAAAAAAATGCTGCTTTGGCGGGTCGTATGTTACCTGCATGTGTAGTTTTTTCTGCTTGCATATTATGTGGTGGGTGTATTCTCTCCAGCGAAAAAGCAGTGGAAGGCATAGTGTTCGTCAGGTCGGCTTATTCTCATACACAGTGTCTCTTTTCCCGTTAATATATTTGTACATAATTACTTTATATTCTAACTATTCTTCGCTGTTATTACTATTCTTTTTTGTTGTTTTATTTTACAAATTATATTTACTTGTTCCGCCAACTGTGATAGCCATGTTTAAATTGTATATATTGGCAGGTGTAATGGGATATATGTCGCTGGAAAATTGTTACTGACGGCAAAATGCTACGTACACAGTGTGTAGGGTGCTGAGGACCTCGGTCAGGCCTTCTGTGCCTTCCGTACCAGTGCCTTCTGACTAGTTTTTTTCAAATTATGTACAACTAGCTGAACTTTAATTGGTTAGGGTTTACTATTCTTCGGATTACGGTGAGTGGGACATCAGCTCGAAAGGCTCATCAGCAGAAAATCGACAGCCGGACAATGAAGCAAATTTATGTAGATTATAACGTGAATCGTTCAAAAGATAATGCCAAACTGTCACTTCTCGTGAATTTTTAGGTCCTGCAGACGGAAATGTGAGCAGCTTGACAGACCTTACCAGTCTCGCTGATGTGACGACCCCTTCGCTTCCTGCGGCGGCAAACACGTCAATGGGCAATGATTGCATCGAAATAACCCTTCCAGATATTCTTGGCATTGGCCAGGTATGACGAGTATGTTCTGGCTTGCCAATCTGACATAATCGTCTGTGAAGGTTTGTAGTGCTTTTAACACTACGCTGGCTAAACAAGATGAAGTTCAGAATCTCAGCTCAGACGACAATATTACTTACGCTCCTGCAGAATACTTGGTATAACATATGTGAAATTACCGCACCCGGTCCGTCTTAAATGGAGTATTCACCAAAATGTGATTTTTCTATCTTTTAGGTGGGAAATTATAATGGCGCTCAATTAGAACGCTGAAATATAAAGTGTTATGATCAATTTCATCGCCTTGATTAAAGTAAGTAATTAACAGTATCAGTTTAATAGCGAAAGATAAGACACCGTGTCTACCGCAGCCGTCGTGGCAACCTACGGTGTTTGTGTTATTTGCGTTGGATTCAGTAGTAATATTAGCTTACTAAAACCATCTGCAACATTTTTGTCTGTTACAATAAAGAGGGCATTTACGGGAGGGGTCATTGGGCCGGTTAACGCAGGAAAATTATAAATGCGAGCTCAAACAGCAATGGTGATTTCGTGCGCCTTAACCTGCGCGGCTATAACGACGACGGGTGCTCTGGTCGTATCGGGCTACCGCACTTGCATCGCTATTGAACAAGTTTGTTGAGGTGTGGTAGGCTCCTTGTTTCTTTCATGGCGTCTCAAAGAAATAGGCGTTACGCACATGATACGAGTCTCGCTGAAACGTTAACTGGATATTACAATGCAGTTACAAAATTGAAGGGTGCTTCAATCACTTATGGGTATATTGCAGTAATGGTGGTGAACTGATTTTAGTCTAGCCTCATAGATAGAAGGAAGGTTATTGAAGAGGGATTGCTACATCGGATTATGATTTCGGCAGGCTTGTGATATGCATCCACTATTTATTAGGTTAAGGAGAGTGCTGCTGCGCTTGTAAATGTAAGCAGAAAAAGGGCAGTGGCGTGTTAAAGATCTCTCGTTTATAATCTTTTTTTCTTTTGCAGTGCCTGCGAGGTAATCTTGATTTGTGCAGAGAAAACAAGGTAAGCTGGGTGCCACTGGCCACAGTTTTGTAGTTATCATTTTACTTTTTATTTTGGCGGAATTTCGAAGGGTGGGTACATTACATTAGTAGAAAAAATTCTATCATTTTATGTGTTTTACGTATTGTGTTTCTGAAGAGTTCTTTTTTATTTTTTTCTAAAATTTTAACAGATGCTAATTTGAAGCATGAAAGCTTATAAAAAGTACCGTCGCTTTGCTGTGACATTCACATTACATGTTGTTTCATGTGAATACATTCGAAAATTCTGATGGCTGGATTGACTCGTGACTACATTTTTCTCCCTTTTATTTAGACGCTGGTGCCCGGATTACTGTCGCTCGTGAACGTAAGATAACGGCGCTGATGCAGTCTCTGTTTTTTTTCACCTATACAAGATTCTTTAAAAATGCCAGGAAATGCTAAGTCGTGATTAACAAGTTATACATAACATCAATGGATCCACTCATTAGCCTAGATAAGCAAAAAAGAGGCAGACACGTGTGCGAAACGTCTATCGGAACTACAGTTTCTCCTATTAATAGGTTCTTCTATTAACAATATCCTGCACGTCCGGTGGTGGCGCTTATAACAGTCCAGCGGCACAGCATTAATTTACTAATCTAGTAAACGGGTTGGTCAAATAGAAAGAATAAAATGTCACGAAAGAATGCGTGCCACTTTGTTCCCGCAATTACACAGCTTTCCTTCAAGTATGGGCTTATGCTATACCGTTTAATGTAAACAAACTACTTCACACTTGCGCCTCCACTTACACACAGACGCACGCACACACACACACGCACGCATGAATTCACGGACACACGCAAGCACAGGAAACGTGAGAAATAATGGCAATTTTATAAAAACGGGAGGCACTGCTTGTGTAATGACTCCGGCTGCTGGGCGCATATAATCAACACTGCCTGGAAAGAAAGGAAGCCTGGGTGATTTGTTTTCTGCGAACCACAAACATCAAGCTAGTAGGAGCATTTTACTATTCTGTTTGATCGCTACCTCGCATTGCTGGTGCTATCGAAGACAGCGACCAACGAAACTAGGAAATCTGACTGCTTGCATGCCCTTTATTAAGCTGGGCGACGACGTTTTTATCAAGTTGGAGTTGATCTAACACTGCAGTCCTCACCTGGCCAAGTGGCTGGAATGTGGCTGGAAGTGGCTGGAAGTGGCTGGAAAGTGGCTGCAGTCCTCACCTGGCTGGAATGGAAGGGGTGGCAATATCAGTGCAATGTTTTCTATGAGCCTCTGTCACCTTCCTCACAGATATTGCGATCGTGGACACGTAAGAGAAACGCATGTGTCAAGATTTGTCCTTCTGACGAAAACAGTAGCAATGTCTGAAGCAACGCTTTCACAGGCTTCCAAACAACAAAGTCTTGAAATCAGGGAAAAGTGTACGAGTGCTTTTAGCTGTTTGATCCATGGCGCGTGTTGCTTGAGAGCAATCCTAGCATCTTTAAACGGGAATATCCTACAGAAACACCAAAGTACCTACGACCCCTAACCCACACACAAACTAGGTGAGAGAATTACATAACAGTTGACCACGAGGATGATAGTAGTGAAATTGGAAGTGACCACTTGTTACTTGTTTTGAGCTCTCGCCCCCGTACGTTACAGATATACAGATGTACGAAGCATGCACGGCATTCTTCTGTACCAGGTTTATAAAATAATTAACTCCCCTTTTTTTCCAGTGCACTATTACTGGAGTCTTTAAAAACTTGTCGGTATTGAACGCCCTGCAAGCTCTACGAGACATCATCGTTGCTCTAGGGCATAAAGTTCATGACACAAGTAAGTTGATGAGAAAAGTTCGGAGAACCATTGTTGGCGGTCGCTGAAAATACTTGCAACAAGGGTTTGCCTGAATAGTTGTGATTTAACACTAAAACTTCCTATATTGTTTAACACGGATTCCGACATGGTCTTTTCCACGGAGGCAGCCGATTTAATTACCATATAAAGGCATTTCTCCAACCAATATTGTTTCACGAAACGACACGCTGTCATGCAGCTGTCGCGTAACGTCGGTTTCAGTTCTTTAGCGATAATCTCAACTCAACAAAACTTGTTGCTTAGCTAGTTGGTACATACTTATAAAAGAAAAAAAAAAAAAAACGTGGCGCAAATTAGACGTGGACGAAAAAGACAAGGTAGGTTGGTTGGTTGGTTGCATAGAGTTTCTCCGAAAATCAATGGCGCGTACGCACTCTGGGGGATTGGCCAAATCAGATTGGGTAAACTGGTTAAGTGTTTAAAGTAAGGGTAAAATAGAGCTGTGGAGAATGTGAGCGAAGTGATGTTGACAATTTTGAGAATCCAAGAAAAAAAACTATAACATACTGAAGTAAAACGTAAGCGAGATTGAGGTGCCTGTATCTGTCGTGCCTTGTTTTCTTCGTCCACGGCTAGTTTGCGCCACGTTTCCTTCTTTTATCTCAACTCAGCTTGTTTCCAAGATCCTGACAGCTGTTACCATTCGATTATTGATTCTGAATACTGCTTCGGCAGATGGGCAGAGCAGTGAAGGTGCACAGTTGGTCTTTTTCGTACTTTACTTCAAAAATTTGTAAACTGCTATGATGGTTGGTAAGTCTCTACATGTTAGGTGCTTAATATCTAAGAGCGGTGTTGGAGAGCAAGGTCGCTGGCTCTTCAGTTAACGTTGCAAAACACCAGCTGATGATCCGCCCTGGTTTGTCATGAAATGTCAATGAAACGCACGTTTATCCAACCAAGTTACCAGAGGTGTTTGGGTGACCACTAAGTTGATTCAAGGAACCTGCCGAATTGAAGTAGTTGTTTGACATAATGTCTGACATCTGCTCGGTGAATACAGTTTTCGGCGTTACGGTCTGTTTTAAGCTCTGTCGCAGCAACGGCCATTTGATGCAGCTCTTTCTGCGGCAGCTTTTAAATCAAAAGCCTAAGTGCCCAATTCTGCGAAAAACTCGTTGTTGTAGTAGTCGTTCTTTCCAGGTAAGAATGGCCCCCCACTGTCAACACTGAATATAAATTAAAGCAGTTCCCCCAACGTCAAAGCTGTCGGAAGTGGGGAGCCATGGCGCGAAAGACTGTCTGTTCGCAGGTTGCATTTATACGCCTATCCTACCGATTCCGCATGTATAACATTGCCTGATACAGGCAGCGTTGCTCCTACTGTCCCACCAAGAAGGGCTGTGGTGCCCTCTCTTGAGTAGTTTCGGTATCAGCCTGGCGTTGATAGCGAAAGTAGTCAAGAGAGGGCGGTGCCGCAGACCCTGAAAACACCTATAAAGAGGTACTCGATTCAGTTTTCATTATTTTGGGGTAAGTAATATTCTGTACTTATTCGCGGTCTCTCAACGGCAGCATCCGTGGCATCCGCACAGCCAAAATCACCACCAACACTTTGCACATGAGTAACGTGTGCCTCTGAGGAGCAGTGGGATATACATTAGAGAGTTTCAGCTGACGGTTTCTGACGGTCCGCTCCGCTCCGATAGCTAGCGGGAGCGCCATTGCGCATGCGTGGCGCGCAAGGGCGCTAGCGGCGATACCGGAGCGGGGCCCCGCTCCGCTAAAGCGGGATTCACGACACGGAGGCGGACGGATATGTGACGTCAACAGCACGTGACCGCCGGCCTGGTGGTGCATCCACACGCGCGGAGCTAAGGTGGCTAGAGCGGAGCTACGCGGAGTGACTAGCAGACGACAGCGCCGAGGAACAGGTTCCATTCCCCGCCGAGGGCCACCGCCGTCGAGCGAAAACATGCGGAGGCATTTTCTTTCCCGGAGCACAGCCTCCGCGATCGGCCGGCAGCCGATCGCGGAGGCCGTGCCCGGAGCCTCCGCGGGCTATCCCCACCGAGGGGCGGCGCCTAAAACCAGTCACGTGAACGGGTCCCGCGGGCCAGAAAGAGAGGGTTTCTCCGTCGTGTGAATCCCGCTTAACCGGGGCCTCTTAGCGGACTGTCGCGGCAGCATACGTTACCGTGCGGAATAACAACATGGCTGCCCCGCGATGCGAGCGCGCTCCCGCGAACTCCGTTTCTTTAGTTGAAACACGAGCGACGAAATCGGGAAAGCTCTGCCAAATAGGCAGAGGTGCCACACCCCTCAACGAAAGCGAGTACGGAGTACGGAAGTACGTAAGCGAAAAACGTCGACCGAAGAGCGGGTCTGCTTCTAAGCAGCGCGGAGAAAGTGAGCCTTGTCTTGGCTATTCCAAAGTTTATCGGCTTCTTTAAAATAATTTAGAACCATTATACCGTGTAAGCGCCTGCATTGTATAAAAAGGGGAAATGAGGCACTAAACACGGTACTTTACATTACTTGGGCGACCAAATTCCAATTCGTATCTTTACTTTGCGATGACGTTTGCACACCAGTGACGCGAATGATTCCCCGTCGAGGGAGATACAGTTACCGCTTATCTAAAAGCCTTTCTGCGCCCACGGTGCTGTTGTGCTTAGCGGTCTGTCCGGAGCATAGCAGAACGTCAAAAACGGTTAGTTAAAACTCTCTATTAGCTTTGTAACGCGAGGGACCCAGCTTTGATCCATACCAGGGGGAACGGTTTTTGTTTTCGAAGCCCCGGCTTGGGAGCGTGACGCCGTTACTCCGGACGAGCTAACGACGAGCCGTGCCCTAAAGCTGAGGACGAAGTCCTTCTACTCCGTCCCCGCGCCGCGTAATACGCGACCGTACGTCACGCTTGCTAGGCGTCGGTAGCGGCGCCGCTGGGATCGGGGACGGGTTGTCCGAGCTGTTCAGACGATCCCCGGCTCATCGGGGAATCCTTCGCCGTTGGCGCAATGCTTCTCGCCCGTCTGCAATCTCTGCTTCCTTTCTTTTTGGTGCCTCGCTCTTATCAGAGTTGCTGCTAATTACGAATGCGGGGAGTTCGGCGGGCCTATGTTTCTGGCTGGCATGTGGTGGCTGCTCCCGTAGCGCCGAGTCGTTACACCGCCGATCACCGGCAGTGGGAAACGCAATAAATGTGTTAACAGCGCACTCAAAGAGCGATGTTTGTGCACGAAGCTAAAGCATTTCTCTAACGGCCCAGAAATCTCCGCCGAGGCCACCCCTGATCACAGCGATCACAGCGGCGGCGCTCCACAGGGCTGGCCGCCTGCTTCTCCCGCGAATCTGCTGGCTGCGCCCCCCTCCCTTTGTTAATTCCCAGAGGCGTGACGTATGGTCACGTGATACGCGGCGCAGGGAGGGTGTGGATAGATTTCACCGTCGTGTGAATCGTCCTTGAAGTGCTCCGCACTTGAAAACACATGAGTGATCTGATTAGAGTAGCAGCCCATCGCGGTACCACATCGCTTTCTATGCACGTTTCTAGCGGTACAACAAGCGTGGTCGCTGTTCTTTTCTTCGTTGCACTTGCCAAATTAAGAGTCGGCGAGTGATTGGGAGCTTTGGGGGGCTATTCTGCCGCCTTCGAAACATTCAGAAAACTAAAAATTGCAAACTTAAAAGAAGTGGACCGGTGCCTGCCGCGTGACACCTCAACTAGATAGCACATAGACCACACTTCGGAGAACCCTGATTCTAGGGTGGCTGTGAATTGCTCTAGTCTGCTTGCTGACGTAATTCGCACTGTATGACGAAGAAATGAAAGCGAAGAAACGCAAACAGGGTGTAGCAGAAAAAGGAACCCAGTTGAAGCAATCCACACCGAAAGACGAAAGACGAAGACAGGAAAGCGTAGAAAGAGACGCGAATAAGATGCAGCAGCATGGTTGCTGATAAGTATCGCCTCGCCTTCGCCTATACAGCACGCAAGCAGGCTTTTAAGTGCCTCGAAGAATTTTTGTTGTGGAAATAAATTTTTCGTATTCCTTAGTTTGAGGCGGAATAAATTACATTGCACGTACTCTTAATATCTGATGAGAAGATTGCATGAACCTTTCGTTTCAGTTGGAAGCCTCCTCAGCAGGCTGTTGTCGTTTATCCCAGGCAACAATGCGGAATCTCTCGGCGACAGTACTTGTCAAGGTGAATTAAGAATTGGCTTTCCCAACAGTCTAGGAAAGGTAAGCATGCTCTTAAACGTTTGCTAATACTCATACCTGTTTTTAAATTCGGGTTACGAAGATGAAGGCACGTTTGCAGGTTCTAGTGATGGATTGACATTTTTGTTAAGAAATGAATGGCCATCCTGTCCTACGGAAACGGACCAACGTGAAGCTGTTGGGAATATCCTTATTTTGCAACTATGCAATATGTAGAGATTAACAAAGTCTTTGAACTAGCTCTTGTTGGTACAGTCGTCCACCGTCTTAGCTGGAGCAACTGTTTATCCACTTATCGTTTCCTCCGGAATTTGCGTAAGGTAATTTCTTCAGAACTTCTGGATTTCGCATAAGGGAATTAACGGGGAACTTAAGTCATCTACGTTCGTTTGAGCCGTTCTTCAGCAAAATGGTTGAGATATTCAACACTAAAGGGGAAAATGATGCTCCCGCTATACCTGTGGACGACCCTACCCACCGCAGCGCCTTAGTGTCTTAGCGGTTTTGCTGCTGCATCCAAGCACGCGAGTTCAGGTCCCGGCGCGGAGACCGCTCTTCAGATAAAGGTGCAAAGCGAAGACGTCCGTGTGTCCAGGTTTCGACGGACTGGCAATATTAATCCGGAGTTCCCGACTGCAGTTCACCTCATAGCCAGGGTGTAGCTGCGGCGCGTCTAGCCCACCCCCCCCCTTCCCTCCCCCTCGAAATTGTTTGAACTCCTTAGTGGCAGTTTGTAAACGTCTCTTCAAGTTACCCGCACGACAGATGATTGATTCTGAGTTTTGGGGTTTAACTTGGCGAAGCTACACGGAGTTGTCAATGTCGGCGTAGTGGAAGGCTGTGGAATAATTTTGGCCCCCTAGGGGTCTTGAACGTGTGCCGAAATATCTGTTAAGCGTCGGCAAGATCAGGCGGAAGGTTTGTGAAGGAGTGTATTGCTCTGCTTAGAACTGACTGCCACCAATTACTGCGGCTGGGTGGTTGAAGCGTGGCGCTAGCAAATACGTGGTCCCGGGTTCGAACCGAGGACGAGGTTGTCCTTTCTCTTGCGGTAGACGTGCAGATATACGCGCATCAAACCCATCTTTCAACCCCAGACTGTCGCCCATTTTTGGCGCCATGCCAGCGGATCGAACGGTAAGAAGTTGCTAGGTAACTAATCCAGCTACTAAAAAGTATTAGAACTCAACTGCCGAGCCTTCTTGTTCAGTTTGCGGCGTACAACGGTCGTTCGGAAATAAAACAAGATGAAGTTGACGTGTAGTACTTTGCCTCGTTCAAGTAGCGAGCGCGATTAGATGTTACGGCCCTTTACGATGAGATCATAGTGCCACTGCGTGTGCCAGTGTCAATTAATGTTAGTAGTGTGGTTATGACCTCACTTTATCTTCCCGTCCGCTTGTCACAGTACTAGGATAAAACGCCGGTGCCCTCAAAGGAAGATGGAAAGGGAAACCGCTTTTAAAGTTCCGTATTTTATCGCGGGAAAAGCGGGATCACGATCCAACCTCCGGTCTGGCTTCCAACAATGAAACTCCTCCGTCGCAAAAAAATTTGGAATGGTCACACGGGAGTGGTGTGAATTTGTGTTTCAACTGATGGTGTTATGGATCTAAATTATTGACTTGTTTTATTTAAAATTTATTGTGCGATTTTATTCGCTGGTAGGTATGTTGAACGGTTGAATGTTGGGCTAGTTGGTAGGTGTTCATATCTAATCACAGCGCGACAGGCGAGACAGACAGGACAATAACCACAGGACGAGCGCTGCGGAATAAGCAAAGCGTTCGTCCTGTGGTTATTCTCCTGTCTGTCTCGTCATTCGCGCTGGGATTAGATATGGACAGGTATGTTATGGACTAATTTACGTTATTTGTTCACTTGGATGTTGTGTGTTGTCCTTGGCCAACCCTATGATGGTTATGTGGTACTCCATTTATTTTTGAACACTGGGCATACCCAACTGTGCACGCACACGACTTGTGTGCGAATGCGCTACAACTAGAACTCAGCAATGGAAGATGTCGCAGCGGACGTTTTCGCACTCGTTTATATTATACTGGGATATATTCCTCTGCAGTTGTTCTAACCTTGTGGAATAGAAGATCTGTCTAATTTTTGCTGGGCGTGATAGTCTGCTTTGACCGGCCTTGGTGTAAGCCAAAATCTTGGTGGTATGACATGATAACCACTAAAAAGAACCTGAAGCGGAATTTCCAGTTCTGTTTATTTTATGTCGCTTCCAAAGTGTCCATTCTCACCGACCCCTGATTGGCTGAAAGCAGGCGGCTGGATGTGACGTAGCGCAAGCAAGGCTGGCCATCAATATGTGTACATATCATTGGTCGGAGGCCTCGCAATGCAACTGCGCCACGCAGCAAAAAAAAAACAGTTTCAAAACTACTTTAGAATTCCACTCCTGGCCCCAGCGCTTAATCCTGGAATGCCTTATCTACAACTAACCTCAGAGCAAAAAAACTTTTTCGTTTTGTGCATTTTCAAGAACTATTTTGTTTTAAAGTAATATCTTTGTATGACCGATCAACTGTCACATGCCGTAAGGCTATGGCTGTTGTGTGGCGCAATGTCATGTTAATTCAGGTTGCGTGTCGTAACTGTTATTGAAAATTGATTCTGTGGTGATATGACTTCCATACTTTATTTCAGTGCCTCAAAAATACACTAAAGCTCTGCAGTAACGGAGAGAAGGTTGACGTAAGTACAAGCATTTCTCGGGAAGGGTGAATTCCGAGCAGAGCAATTATTTCACGTTGCGATTGTTATTTCTTCATTATTCACGCAGGAACATAAACACCATTGCAACTTTAATTCAAAAACTTCCAGGAATATCAAATAAACGATTTTAAGCTATTGTTACGCCGATTTCAGAAGGGCTAAGATTTTGGCGCCTAAACAGCAATTAGCCTTGACTAAAAATAAAAGCACAAATTGCAAAACTGTAAAATAAGTATGAAACAGCTAGCAGTTTGAGGCCTCCTGGGCGATAAGGAATTTATTTTGTTGTTAGAGCACTCCCATGTTAAAAAAAACTTCTATGAAAACGCTGCCGTACGCCACTGTCAGAATGCTTTCAGGTTTGCGTAAGAATTCTGACTCAGTATATCATAACACTGCGTGTTGAATGCGTATAGGCTAACATGAATAATGTGACTTCTTCTGGCTGTGAGTATCAGTGGTGCGGCAAAAATGACGCTTGCATTTTTAACTGGTATTTTCCCGCGCCTACTTCTCTGCCGACGAACAGAGACGTGAGAGCCTCGAGTGTCGTGTGTAAATTCATAAAGTAGCTCTCCTTATTAAAAACAGTCATGATCTTCCCGGCCAAGAAAATGGTCTTTATTTTTCTGGAGTAGTTTCATAGGGCGTGGAATTACGATCTGAATCTATTCACACTCGTTTGATGAACTTTTTGGTTGTGCTTGCTTGTCAGAGAAGGTGCAAATTTTATTCCTTTCGTCACTGTTAACTACAATTTTGACATACTGAAGATGAATTAACGATATTTAAAATTCGCCCGAACTATGCGCATGCGGGACTGTAAGTTTATGATGTCATCGTTAACACACGCAGTATATTAAACAAATAGAACTGTTTGCGCTCTAACACTATATCTTATTCAATGTACAGCTACAGGAATTTGAGTTGGTGGGTCGAAGTTTCGTCGCGACTGTTTCGTCGCGACTCTTCCGTACCTGTGAAGTTGCAGCGCCAGCCAGTTTGTACCTTCGCCAATGTATTTAGCTGAAAATAAAGTAACAACAAACATTTACAACAGCTCAAACACTGAGCGAATATGTTTAATTGATTTCAGATGCCGGTCCTGGAATCACTGATCAGAGCCTTGTCTGTAAGTTTGTATACTTGACGTTGGGATGAACATGATTTGTTAGCGTCTGTTATGTGTATTATAGTGCCAGAGTATACGGCATACAGTTACACGGGAACGTTAATTTATTTCGGACACCTCGCTAACACGTACACCTTGATTACACCCCGCTGCCAGTTTTTTGACTGAGAGTGCGCATTTTGTGCCACTAGCCTGCAGAAACATGTTCCAATTTAACCGTCTGCTCGTGAATAAGAAACATGAAAGGGGCGTGGGCTAGCCGCATACATGGCTTCAAACACAGTTTCTTCCATGCTTGTTGAAATACACAAAGGTCAAAGTGCCATAATTCGTGTTCGTTTGAATTGCACGTAAAAACCGGAGAAATAAATAATGAAGCCCGATTATATTGAATAAGCGTTTGCAACAAGTGTGTGTTTAGAAAGTGAATCGCATTCATATGTACATAACAGGAATAATGGGTCAGGAAGGTATTGGATCAAAAGAATTGGGAATACAGAACGTGAAATAAAAACCAGTGAAATTATAACTGCATTAGACTGAAAAAAGGGCATTAGACTACACCGTTTCTTGAACTTTAAAGCAATTTCTTGAAATTCACAGAAAGCAATAATATCGTCATAAACGCTGTTTTTCTAACTTTAAAGTTGTATTAAAGCGTACAAAGAACTTTTTGTGCTTCCGTAAGTGGAGGATGATTTGAGGTTTTAGGCATTTGTTAATGTATTGATCATAAGAACTTTGTGCCGCCGCCCAATCGTTGTTTTCTCCGTCGTGAAGTTGCGGTGTGCAGTCGCATCAACGTATGAATTTCCGCAGGTATGCACTCTTGGAGCTGCTTAAGGACTCGAATGATGAGTGCGGTAAAGTAGCAGTACAAATGAAACAAGGCTTAATCACAGCGTCTACTGGTTTTGGGAGCTGCTACTTGTAGTATAGTTATATCTTGGAGTTATTATCGCCACAGACACGCGCACACACAAGAAGTGCGCACAGGAATAGGGAGAAGGGAAGTAATGACGTCACTATATTATCGGCTAGGTGATTGTATCGGTTTTATCTTCACGTGTGCTTGGAGGACGATACATTCGTAAGTTTTTGAACACCAAAGTTAACTTCTTTATTGCCAAATAGTAACGTATTCCAGTAATGCACACCATACATCTTCGCATGCTTTTAATGGGGTAAAGTACACCAACAGAATTACTGCAGCAAACAGAGGCTCTTGAACGTGCATCCTCTATTAGAATTATCCTAGTGTTGTTCTGGTATCAGAGGACATTCGTTACAAGATCTCAGTGGTGCGCGTGCAACGAAATTTGATGCAAGATTATATGTTGTTGGGCAAGTCAGCACTGAGCACCAGAACACATAACAACTTGAAAAGTGAATGAAGACTTAGACACCAACGAGAGGACAAGCGCTCACTTTCGACTGTTAATTTCACTGAAAATACACATCTCTATATCCTTCCGTTACCTGCAAGCGCGAAAGTGCACTTGTCTATCCTCTGTGTCTTCTAGTCTTCGTCCACCTTCTCGATGTTGTGTGTTCTCCGTCTGAGAGAGAATTACGTTTAGTTTTTATAGCTTTACACACCCATACCGTTGAATCAATTTTTAAAGCGTGGAACCAGCAAGCAGTCTATCACCAAAGAGACCCTTTTCATTTCAAATTATGAGCGCCTACAATGTTTGTCGGTCTGGTCGTGAAGGCACAATATTTAGTATATTCTTTTCGTGCAGTGCATTCTCACCGACCTTGTCACCAAGGAGCCGATCGAAACATTCAAGCAGCTATTTTGTGATCTTTCAATGGCTGCAACTGCCATACTAGGTGCAATACCAGTACTTGAAGACATGGTAAACCAGACACTTGGACAGTTTTGTAAGTGTGCACCCACTTACTTTCTCATGCGTGAAGAACTGGGGGATTTTTCCCTCCCAAAGGTGTAAAAAATTTCGCTCCTGTTTCTTGGTCTAGAATGCTGAGTCACTTTGGTGTTGAGCCTTTTTGGGTATCTGTGATTTTCCCTACGCTGACTCAGAGTGAAAAAGTTTGAGTTAGCCATGTATTTCCGTTGTAACGGTGTATTGAACATTTGTATTGAACTTTTGTGCAAGGACAACTGAAATTAAACTCGCGCAAACAATACAGATATTTATTTTTGTTTCTTTTACTAATGTGAAACACCCCTTGAGAACTTTTCAGGCAGTATATCTATTTCAGGAATGAGAAGCTTTTTTGTCTCAAATGAAAATAGCGGTAATAATGCGAGTGAAATTATTGGTGTACGAATCAAAATACGGATATGATAATATGCAGGATGCGTAGATTAACAAGTAAATATATCCTCTGTTAAACCTTCCCTCGAAGGTACGGGAAAGTATTTTCATTGTTGGCTGACCTTTCTTTGTCCCACTTTTCAGGTCGTTCATGAGGAAGAATACGCTTATAGGTGGTTACAGCCTGGTCGCGAAGTAACTTGGGCTGGCTCCTGCTGCAACTTCCAATAAAAACGTGTGACTACTGTGAACATGGTCATTTTTAGGTATTCATAACTTCAATATGGCTATAGGGTACTCATACCAATACGCGAATCGGCTGCAGACATACGGATGAAAACGTGCTTAGTTCTTGCTATTAAGCAAACATGAACAGACGGTAAAATCCCATAAATAAATTAAGGGATACAAGCCGAATAGGGCCTTAGCGCAAAAAATACGAGGACGGTGGCAGACGAGACTGGCGCTACCAAACCTTTCTTAATGGAAAACGTCATGAGTCTGGCACGGCAGTGTGCCCAGGCGATGTGGCTTAGGATGACCCAGGCTTGAGGAGAAGACACGGAAACAAAAGGGCCCACTGTACAAGTAAGGTACTTCAATAAAACCTTCAATTAGGAATGGGTTGGTAGCGCCTGTATCGTCTGCCACTGTTCTTTTTTTTCGCTAAGCCCCTCATTCAGTATGTACCAACTGGCCCAAAAGCATGTTTTATTGAAGGGGATACAATCCATATATTTGAAAACAAAGGCGCACTTCCAGTACCGCCGTAATATGAAGTGTAATTGTCCCAGAAGATTATTATGACAGGTTCGGATAACACCACTCGCGTGTTATACCGCTATCAGCTTTCCGACTTTTTACAGCAGAATATTATGTAACCGGAACAGATCCGGATTTAGAGCGGTAGTTTGGACAAAGACGGACTAGTGCTGTGGACACCAGGTGGCGTGTTGGGGAAGGGAGAAAGGGAAGGCGCGTTTTGTATACCTAATAACAGGTATCTTTTATTTGCCTGCGCACAGCACGTCTGCGCAGCTGTAAGCAGCTCCGTATTTTGATTGCCCATCAAGCTTCTACGGTGGGAGCAGTTTTGTGCTGCCCGAAACTGCTCAAAGCTGCTCTGGGCAGGCAAATAAAAGAGCCTAAATGCTACTTTGATGGACGTTTTAGGGATGAATGGTCACGCCATCGGCTTCTCTCACCCTGCTTTGTCACTGAATTGCAAGAGCCATTCCGACTTTAGTCATGGCACTCTATTGACCCGGCATGAAGGTGAATAAGTTGCAAACCAGCCCGGAGTGGAGGCCGCCTGCAAGCGATAAACATGCTGCAACGCCCGGCGCTTTAGCAGTGGGGGGTGGGTTTAGCCCACACATGCCTCCTAGTAAACTTTTAGGGTGGCTTAACCTCGCCACGTAAAAACTGCAACACAATATTTTTTCAGAAAACTCACCACTGGACGGTTTGCAGTAGACGCAGTATTCTTTCACTTGTAATGTCTTGTAAAATGGTTGAGAGATTTAACGGCAGGTTTTGCGACCTAGAGGTAAAAGGTAGGTAGGTATACGCGTTCCTGTACGTAACATTCGCAGTGTCTGCGCAACCTACTCAAACAAGGCCTTTAATGGAGTTATTTATTGGCAATTTATAGGCGATGTCGTGGTTCTGTGGCATTCTCAAGTTTTTTCGCGAGCATCGGAGCAGACAACAGAGCGATGACGTTCTGATAGAGCCACGTAACCACTAGTTCGAAGACGCAGTCTGCGGATTGAACAGAGAGCTGCAGCGATGAATGCGGGCTTGTTTATGCTGAGACACATTACACTGCGCTAAAATAAGCGTGCACGGAGTATTCGTTGAACGCGAAGAAATGGGAGCCTCGAGAAATGCGGCTTCAGTGTGATTGCTGAAGACAACCCTGTCGTGAGTACTGATGGTTTCTGTGAACATCTTTTCTGCACCGCCGACGATTAGTGGAAGACTGTTGGAAGGCGTCTGAAGCAATCGGTGGGCATTGTCTACACTATGGAAAGCGTACGGGATGTCGTGCACGCCTGCTACGCATTGGTATGTCGGGTTCCGTAAACGTATCGGTCAAAATATGCAGGCGAGATGAACGGCCAGTATGGTGTTGCCCAAAGGTTTGTTGAGTTTCGCGCATTGAGGATTTATCATGTGGCGATTCATTCAGTACGTGAGCCCGTCATCACGGGCATGGTAATCGACGGTGTCTGTGCATGAGTTCTGAAAATAGGACGAGGTCAAATGGCGCAGAAGTGACTGATATAGGATAGGAGTCCTTACTGAGGGATAATATTGTGATGAATCCCTGTTCGAGCCAAACATGCGGTGGGCGCTGGGCCACTGATGGAAGACGACGAGAACGACGATGCTTGGACCCGGGCTCACGCTGCTGCTTAACCCAGTGCTTCCCAGCCTATATACGTGTATTTGCCACGTAACAATATAAATTGAGATGCCGAAAACAGGCATCCCCGTTGAAACATTGGTTCAGAGGGCATGCCTAATGGGCGTGGCTTCAAGCCGTCGAGCGACACCGTTCAGTGTAACCATGGTGGAAAGAGTACTCAGGAAAGGCCCCTAGCATCCCAATGCATTGCTAAAAGTGTGGAGGACGTGACGTCATTTTTAATGAGCCCATCGACAACGTTGTCGTGCCTTTCACGGCTGCGGCGGATAAATCCTGCCAAATGCCACGGATAATTTTTTACGGCGCTTTGACTGTTGCTGCCTCGCCACGTTGGCAATACAGCGCAGTCGCTACGGCGTCGTCGTCGTCGGCAATCTGCGCACTGCAGCTGATTTTGCAGCGTTTCTTCTACTGTCGCTTCCTTTGTGGTGTAATGTTCCTTCGAAGGGAACATCCGATCATTATTAATTGGCGTTGTCAGTGAGCATAGTTGCCGTTCTCTTGCGGCGACTTGTTGTCGATTCTGCGCAGTGGTTTCCCTCCCTAATGGTCTGCCGGTGAGAAGGTGCCCGGTGGCAGCTTCGGCAAGTTTTGGAAACCCGGCAACCCGGCAGCCACCGGTGACGCATCTTGCAAACAACTGCAGCCACTTATCCACGTGAAGTGGAATTCATCGCATCTGAGACGTAGCGCACAAAGACCGCCGTGCAGCACGGACGCAAAAACTGCTTACGTCGTCGGCTTTCATGAGCCGCCCGTACTGCCCGTACCGCGAAGCTGTTACCAAACCAGACACAGCAGAGGAGAATGGGAAAAAGAGCTGGGCTCAGTGGGCTCGTTGACATGGCGGATGCGGCTTCACAAACGTGACGTCAGGGCCACGGAGTAAGATCAGGGCCTTTCCAGACCTTTTCTTTCCTCCGTGACTGTGAGAACGGATAGCGCTTAGACAAAGGCACACGTCAGACGCCTGCGTGAATTGAAACAGTGAGAAATAAACAAATCCAGTCTGAATGCTGGTCCTGGCATTCTCTTGGTAACTGCTTTACTAAGAGGCAACCCATGAACAGGCCGTAGGACGTAAGCTGCAGTTTTTGCCAGGCCTAACAAAACCATTTGCGATCGAACGTTGGAGGCACGTATCTCTGGATGCGAAAGTAGATGTAGGTTTTTGAAAATGGGCCGTCGATGTGACAGCTTAAGGTAGGGGTGCCAGGGGTGCATGTGTCCATTGAGGGTGTCTATATGCCAGACCAGAGCCTTCTTCTATTGAAGGCTTCGTGCCAGATGACCGGAACTACTCGGACTGATTTCAGTAGGAGACGGATGTCCAACAAAAGGCGTGCCAGCTCCACGTATAGTTGTTTGTTGTCTGAGGGTCTGCATACTTCCTCTAGGAAGCATAAAATGGCAAACACCTGACTGAGACTGTCCCAAATGGTGTCGCAACTTCTCTGGCATGTTGAAAATTGGTTTAAAGTTTAATAAAAAAAAACTGAGTGATGCGCCTCCTTAGAAATGGGGGAACCCCAAAGCTTGGTTTATTATAAAGACAGCTATGAGCTTATTAAAATTATGCTAATTTTATCGCACACGAAACAAATCATGGAGATGAGGAAAACAGACGAAGCAGTGGCGACTCCTCAGCCACTGTTCGGGGATTTCTCTGTGACGCCACACAATCTTGGTCGTGCAATTTTCGGCCATTGGCCAAAGCCATCACAGAGTAGCGTGAGTGAGCGATTGTAGCAAGTCCT
Source organism: Haemaphysalis longicornis (assembly GCF_048455015.1). Lineage (NCBI taxonomy): Eukaryota > Metazoa > Arthropoda > Arachnida > Ixodida > Ixodidae > Haemaphysalis > Haemaphysalis longicornis. The sequence continues at coordinate 176,334,959 of NW_027526385.1, read as the reverse complement.
CCAGTTCCATTTTATCGTCCCGCTTGAATGCTATCGTGCAGTCAGCAGATTGAGAACTACGTTTTTACTGCGGGTCCACATTACGTCACTCCTGCTCATATTACGCCACTGTAGCGGGAATATTAATTTTGTAAATACTTCTTCCGTTTTTTTTTTGTTAGAAAACGTCTTCTGTGGCTGGAACGCAGCTGAATGACGTACAAAGGTTATTTCTTTTAAATTGAGCCAAATTGTATATTTTCTGCATGGCCCCTGTTGCGGAATTATGGAAGAAGAGGAAGACGACCGGGTACTATTATCACGATGAGGGCCGAGAAGGAAGCGAATAAACCTCGGTCCGGCTCAGCCATGGCCTCGCGTCTGCGTCCCGTTCCATAACATTTCTGTTGCCGAGAAACCCGGGAACGACGGACCAGCGAACTTCACGGCGCACCGCCTTCAAGGTAGTGCGTGGTCTCAGGTACGTCGGATCTTCTCATTTCGGAGGCCTCACCCTTGAACGGTGCCTGCCATGGCTGCGTGCTGGACACAGACCCCCCACCTAGAGCCCAGAGATGAACCCCACCCATCGGACAGTCCCGACCCTTGCTTCTCTCCGCTCTCTGGTTTAGAGGACAGGCAGGTCGTGGACCAACTTATCAGTTCGCGGGTCATCCTCCGGGCGGACATAACGGAACTAGCCAACACCACTATTCTGGTTTTGGAATCGTCACCATCGAATATAAGTATGCTCATCGATTTGCACCGTATGGCAGAACAGAAACAAGACGAACTTCGAAAGCTGGACGGTCATATCCAGAGCCTTCTCGACTTTGAGAATTTTGTGGCAGACTTAGAAGAAGGCGAAGAGTATTCTAACGTGATAAGTCGCATGAAGGTTTCGTTAAAGGAACGAATTTCTCAGGCAACGTTGAGAACGTCGTTCACCGCGACGAAGAATTTGCCGCCAACTCAACCGACGCGTGGATCCTTTCAGAGGGGGCACCTACCTGAAAAGGGACGCGGCCATTGTAGCACTCCCATTCGCAACAAGGGCTGCTTGCAAAACCGCGAGTTCGTCGTGTTCAGCGGAAGAGAACATGGAGCAGCAAAGCGCCCCTACATTTGCAACGTCGTCGGTTAACCAGGCCGCGGGATATAGCAGCAAGACCAAGTTCGACCAAGCAGCCGGCGCCCTGGCATTTCGCCGAAGCCATGACGATACCATTTCAGACTCGGGTGCGCCCGTGGCCAGACCCAAGAAGCCAACCCGTATGGGCAACACTCAGATAAAGACAACAGATGAACAACCTAGAAGTGATCCCCCGTGCAAAGGCAGCAAGGCACTCATTCGTGCATCTCAGTTACAAAACGAGTGGCTCTCAAACAAATCTCGTAACACGCAAATTCAAGCACGTGAAGGGGAAGCGTCGGTCCGACTACAAGCAAGAAACTCCAGTTCCATGACAACGGTTCCGACGCGAGTGGGAAATACTCAGCCCGTACCCAGAATGAAACTTCGAAAGGAAACAGGAAGAGAAAGGGAAACTACTGACCAGAAGATTCAGGCTCGATTTTGAATACGATTCATCCACGCTCGCTCGTGGAGCAACTTCACTGCCTCATTCAAAAGAGAGTCTCATTCAAGAAAAACTTCTCGCCCCGTCTTAGCCAAGAAAGTGTCAAGAAGGCATCGTGCTTCAAAGCATCGATGAAGGATAAAGCAGAAAGGCATCTACCACCTCCAGACTCCGCAGGAATGACATTGGACTAATCTACGGCAAGCCTAGACTAATCTGCTCTGCACTTCCCCACCACTAGCACCACCGTCGGGGGTGGGAGTATGTTGCGGAATTATGGAAGAAGAGAAAGACGACCGGGTACTATCATCACGATGAGGGCCGAGAAGGAAGCGAATAAACCTCGGTCCGGCTCAGCCATGGCCTCGCGTCTGCGTCCCGTTCCATAACAGCCCCTTCTAAAGGCGTGAACTCATTATGGAGTGTCTAGTGGCCGGCGTTCAGGACGTAAGATCCCTCCTCTATGAAGGTGCGAAATGTACGCCGAGAAGACCGCGTGACCAAAGGCGCTATAAAAATGCTCACTGGTTAAAAATTTATTTAGGAGGAACCCAACAACGTCATTCCTTATCCGAAAAAGGCTTGTGTGCCGAAATTTCGGCGCACGATAAAAATCCCGGGGTATGTAAATGTATACGCAGTCCCCCTTCGGCGCGTGAAAGCCAAAAATCTGAGAACTTGAATTTCTGTGTCAGATTTTGGCAGCCATCGGCTGGACTGCGTATCGTAATGCAGATATAATTTTTCAAAGCGTGAATTAACAACAGTGAACAAGACACTGCCCACATTCTCGCGTTCATTAACCGAGCTGGTTCCAGTTTTTCTGCAACCGATAACTTTTTTTGCTATGCTGCAAACGAATACATTGTAGCTTGTAGGTGTCGAGAGTAAGAATTTTTTGATGGTAGAAATGCAAGCGGCATTCCTACCCCGATAAAAAGTTTGGAGCCATTTCATTGGTTAAAGGTGTGAAGCTGTAAAAAGTACACATCACACACAGTTTTACAACGTACACTTATTTGTTGTTCTCCTTTGTTGGTAAAAGTAGTGCCTATGGATTTGAAAATATTCAATGAAAATGGGAAAAACTAGAATTTTATCCTGGCAGACAAACATGCAATTCTTTGTTTTCCCCGTAGAAGCCCATGTATTAAGAGCACACGGGATTTACGCAACGTTTAAAACTTCACGGTAAACTGTGCGGGGCAAGTAAATGAAGCAGGCGTAAGGATTGAGTATTAGCGGCTAATTACCATATAGTCGATTTTTGTAAATATTTTCATACGACAAGAGTTACGACCGTTTCCAGGACAGTGTTCACGGTAAATTTGGCTTTTCTGGAAGGCGTTTCGGCGCACGCACTGAAAAACCTGCACACCATTTCAATCGTATAAAGCTCCGCCTTAAAACAAGCGATGTTTACTGAAGAAGAAAATGTTTTTGTCCGGTGGCCTAGCAGCGCGAGTGTTTTTGGGTGGGTACTAGGGAATTGCTCTTCCGGGTTACCCACTTTCTTATACTTTTATCACGATGGCATCGCGTTGTGCGAGTGGAGTAGGGAACCAGTAAGACGAAAAAGGGGCTGGTGGCCATACGAGAGATTACGGAGGTCAACATTATTGAGCAAGAAGACCTTGCCTAGACCAGGCCCCCGCAAAAAAAGTCAATGTTGATTAGTTAATAATAATAATAATAATACACTTGATTTCACTGCACCAAATACATATTCGGGCCAGTCCAAGCCAAATAAAGCTTGCGGGGCCGTGCCCCGCAGTTGCTGGCCTGTACGGACACAGCGATACAAATAATCTCGTCTGTAAAGGACACAAAAAACGCAAAAAATAAAAATGAAGGAGAAAAGCGAAAAGAATGTACGAAGAAGAGTCGAGGAATAAAGCAAGCACCAGAAAATACATTCAACAGTCAACCACGCAGTACAAAAACAGTGTCTCTAACTGGAGCACAGGAGCTAAAAGAAAACAGTTCAGAGGGAAGGGAGTTGAGGATAGAAGGGACACAGAAAGTACGCCGCCGTTCACCATACTTAGTGCGAACCCTCGGCACAGCAAAGTGGTCTCGTAGGCTGAGGTCACGTTGCGGCGTGTACAGTATAAGGTGTTTATGGCACCAAATATATTTTAACACCACTGTTTGCTTAAACAACACAATGAAATCTGGCATTCTTGTCAACTGAAAAACGTCTACATGCGACTCAAGCGATGCAGCGTACATTACTGACCTAAGAAAGAATTTCAATAGACAGTTAATTTTGTTTTTCCAGAAGGCGGTACAGAAGTAAAAACTGCAAATGCTATACCGCAAGACGCTGTAAGCAAGTGAGTAACGATCGTTTCTCCGAAGTCCGGTGTCGATCAGGAACCCAATCGCCCGGGCTCCAGTTTATTTGGCAGGAGGCTGGCTGGGCGATGGTGTTGAAGTTCTTGGAGGCGGCGGTCGAATTGACGAACTCAAGGCGTTGGGGTTGATTAAATGAAACGAGGGGTTTATATGCAGCTATTTACAGTGGGAAAACTGGGTACATGAATAATAAAGGAAAAACTGCAAACTTCAGCTAGACGCTAGCTCCGAGTGCGCACAAATCACTCGAGCTCCTCAACTTCGTCTAACTCTCGTATTCTCGGAGCGTACACAAACCGCTCGAGAAACCACGGCCGAGACTCTGTCTCGCCGCAAGATCCGCCTAGTTGCCCGGTGCGGCGCTGCACCCTAAACCTCCGACGCGATCTTAACTCCGACTAGGGGGCTCACAAATCCCAACCTAGCTTTAACGGTCGAGACTCCTTGTCCCGCCGGGAACTGCCAGCTCAGCGCTCAGACAAGAACGATTTCCAACGGCCAAGTTCGGCCTTATATAACCTCGAGATCACCCTCTCTCGGGAACGCCCCTGTAGCGTTCGTACACGCGTATGGGAGTTCCCGAATTCACGTAGACAGCTGTCACTCAGCGTGCCACGGAATATTCATTGAGGCGCCGCCACATTCGGGTCAACGGCACGCCCACAGACGAGCAGTTTCGTGCGACCCCGCGGGGTGAGAGCGAAAGACGGCGACCGTGCGTCATGCTGACCAGGGCGCGACAACAATAGAGACACGCCGGTAATCCCACCACCTCCGCGGGTCGGGCAGGCGTTCCTGGAATCCGGCGGCGGTGTCTGCTTTCTCAATGGGGGATTATCCTTGAGGAATGCGGTGGGCCAGACAATCCGTCTCCCGTGCGCGCCGCGACGAATTAGCGGCAGTTGCAGCGCAGTGTCGGCAGTGCTACGTCGCTAGACAGATTCGGCGGGTTCTCACACGCAGCCCGGGCGCCCGGCTGCTAATCTCATAAGTGGACCTTACAACACCGCCCTTTAAGAGGGTTACTGGACCTCTTGGTTCAGTCAATCTAAAGAGAATTTAAAAGGGCCACTCGTTTCAACTCTCCTTCCGCAATAACAGCGGAACAAACAAACAACAGAAAAAAAAACACGTGGAAGGAGCTAGGTATGACCACAAATGAGCCCCCTTCTATTTCTGCAGCTGATCCAAACTCTCTCTCGCCTAAACTATAAACACAACCTATTCAATAGCCGTCAACAGGGACGGAATACTCTAGCAAACCGGAAACACACACAAAAAAATGCTAACAACACGAAGTGCGAGTAAAAAGAAATTGGGTCGTGTCTCCGGAGCGCGTAAACGGCACGAACAACGAGACAACTCAACCTATAACACTGATGCGCGCTATACTTGCACACACGCACAAACATTCTGGCACTCGACAACAAGAACAAAAGGGATAAGGACTGGCAAACACGGGCAATGTTGCCGTCAACAAAAATAAAACGTTAAGAAAGTTTGCATTGTGACTTTGCGCACGCACGCGAATGTCATCCTTGACGGCGTAGCCTGATAACGTTCCTTCAAGAATGTTCGGCTGTGCTTTCGCTCACTTGCGGTGTACAGAAAGTTCCGTTCGGTGCGCGGATCGATCAATTCGGTGCACGGATCGAGCACCCAAGGCATCTCGTCGCGCACAACCACGGTACACACACACACACACACACACACACACACACACACACACACACACACACACACACACACACACACACACACACACACACACACACACACACACACACACACACACACACACACACACACACACACACACCACACACACACACACACACACACACACACACACACACACACACACACACACACACACACACACACACACACACACACACACACACACACACACACACACACACACACACACACACACACACACACACACACACACACACACACACACACACACACACACACACACACACACACACACACACACACACACACACACACACACACACACACACACACACACACACACACACACACACACACACACACACACACACACACACACACACACACACACACACACACACACACACACACACACACACACACACACACACACACACACACACACACACACACACACACACACACACACACACACACACACACACACACACACACACACACACACACACACACACACACACACACACACACACACACACACACACACACACACACACACACACACACACACACACACACACACACACACACACACACACACACACACACACACACACACACACACACACACACACACACACACACACACACACACACACACACACACACACACACACACACACACACACACACACACACACACACACACACACACACACACACACACACACACACACACACACACACACACACACACACACACACACACACACACACACACACACACACACACACACACACACACACACACACACACACACACACACACACACACACACACACACACACACACACACACACACACACACACACACACACACACACACACACACACACACACACACACACACACACACACACCACACACACACACACACACACACACACACACACACACACACACACACACACACACACACACACACACACACACACACACACACACACACACACACACACACACACACACACACACACACACACACACACACACACACACACACACACACACACACACACACACACACACACACACACACACACACACACACACACACACACACACACACACACACACACACACACACACACACACACACACACACACACACACACACACACACACACACACACACACACACACACACACACACACACACACACACACACACACACACACACACACACACACACACACACACACACACACACACACACACACACACACACACACACCACACACACACACACACACACACACACACACACACACACACACACACACACACACACACACACACACACACACACACACACACACACACACACACACACACACACACACACACACACACACACACACACACACACACACACACACACACACACACACACACACACACACACACACACACACACACACACACACACACACACACACACACACACACACACACACACACACACACACACACACACACACACACACACACACACACACACACACACACACACACACACACACACACACACACACACACACACACACACACACACACACACACACACACACACACACACACACACACACACACACACACACACACACACACACACACACACACACACACACACACACACACACACACACACACACACACACACACACACACACACACACACACACACACACACACACACACACACACACACACACACACACACACACACACACACACACACACACACACACACACACACACACACACACACACACACACACACACACACACACACACACACACACACACACACACACACACACACACACACACACACACACACACACACACACACACACACACACACACACACACACACACACACACACACACACACACACACACACACACACACACACACACACACACACACACACACACACACACACACACACACACACACACACACACACACACACACACACACACACACACACACACACACACACACACACACACACACACACACACACACACACACACACACACACACACACACACACACACACACACACACACACACACACACACACACACACACACACACACACACACACACACACACACACACACACACACACACACACACACACACACACACACACACACACACACACACACACACACACACACACACACACACACACACACACACACACACACACACACACACACACACACACACACACACACACACACACACACACACACACACACACACACACACACACACACACACACACACACACACACACACACACACACACACACACACACACACACACACACACACACACACACACACACACACACACACACACACACACACACACACACACACACACACACACACACACACACACACACACACACACACACACACACACACACACACACACACACACACACACACACACACACACACACACACACACACACACACACACACACACACACACACACACACACACACACACACACACACACACACACACACACACACACACACACACACACACACACACACACACACACACACACACACACACACACACACACACACACACACACACACACACACACACACACACACACACACACACACACACACACACACACACACACACACACACACACACACACACACACACACACACACACACACACACACACACACACACACACACACACACACACACACACACACACACACACACACACACACACACACACACACACACACACACACACACACACACACACACACACACACACACACACACACACACACACACACACACACACACACACACACACACACACACACACACACACACACACACACACACACACACACCACCAACGAAAAAGGACGGGTGAACGGGAACGTTCACGTCCGTCGTGGCGGTGTTAAGGCTCGGAGGCAATTCAATACTAGCCTCCCCAAGCAACAATCTGAAAGCAGGGGAGTGCATTCGCGTACTTCCAGCCCCCTGTGCAGATGATCCAGACCGCGCGGCGTTGCAATGTCAACGCAAGTCTCGACAATTTAGCCCCATGAGGCGAACACAACTTCGGGGAAGACAGAGTGGTATCACAAAGTGCGACCCCGTTTCCTGCCCCATAGGCCAAGCGGCCATGCCTATCCAATGCCCCAACGTAAGGCAATGCTGCGCGCTGGCCGCGTGAGCGCAGGGCTGATGCTGAAGCGTAATGGCGGCCCGCGAACGCGACGACCTTCTCGGGATCATTCTTTCCCTTACGTACAGACTTCCCCACAACAACAACCTCACAAGCACCTGTCACTACCAAAAACCGCTCGTGCACGCTAGGTGCATTCTGAGCAGCGGCCTGACAAAGACAGTTTTTCGGCTGTCCCAGGACGCACTCATCCTGGCACAACTCAGAACTAGGGGCTGTGACACACTGCCAGGTCGCAGAACTTAGTGCGTCAACCCATCCAGCGTGGCTCCCGACTAAATCTCGGTAATGGCCACAACCAACACTAATACCTGTGACACACGGCAACGCTAGATCTCCTTTAAACTAAACCCCTTTCGCCACGCCAAAAGGCATTTTGTGGAAAGGAGTGGCGCTCCTGACACACAGCAACCCCCGATCTCCTTTACATACTTGCTGCAACTGACACACCAATACAGTGGCGCTAGCAGTTCTGTGGAAAAAGCATGCACGATAACAAAAATAAAGTGCGGCTAATAGACCTTCTCTATTATTTTAGATAGAAACTGTGCGTTTTATTGTTGTTTAGAAAGAATAAATGGGTAATTTAACATATTTGTATTAAACAGCAACGATGGAGTGCTTTTTGTAGCCTATGTTCTGTGCCTAATCTGGCAACAGTAGGCAGATGTTTACAGAAATAATTTACGATTGGGCTTGTTTCGTGCAATTTATTTCATTGCAGTTTTAACAATTTATTAAAGTATTATGAAATCGCATTTGGTCTCACTAAGTTCTGGGAAGCTTATGATTTGCAAGCGCCTGCTTACGAGGCTGCGACGCTAGCTGCTCCTTTTCGTGCGGGAAAGGAGATAGGCGAACACCCCTTACGGGAAATGCCCGTTTCGGTGAAGGAGATTCTCCTTTGTCGTGTGTCACCGAGGCGAACGCCGTTTCGGTAGCAGTCCTTCTCTGCAAAGGCCTTTTAGGCGCCCGTGTGTCAGGGGTATAAAGCTACGAAACTCAGACACCGGTTTCGCGAGATCGCCGATTCCGTCTCGTTCCTCGCTTTCAACTGTAGCTGCCTCCTCACACGGTTTTTCCCTCTCCTTCGCAACCTCCTCGGGAGCTCTCACTCCTTCGCAACCTCCTCGGGAGCTCTCATTCTTGCTTTCGCAGTCTCCACGCATGCGTTTTGGTGTTCTCTATCAACCTCCTCGGTTACACTCTCACCATCAAGACTACCAAACTCACGCGACATCTCCGTATCGTTCCTACCCTCTTCAAACGTTATGAGCTCCTCATCCTCCGTCTTTTCGCGTTCTCTCTCACTTCCTGTTCCATTTTCGACATGTTCAACCCAGTCTACCTTCTCAGCTCCCTTATCCACCTTGAACTCCTGCGTTTCCTCAGCCTGATCGTCAACTCCGCCTCTTTTTCGCTCCGTTTCGTCACATGCTTTCACGTCTTCTATCTCCTTTCTCTTCTGGGCGAGCTCGTAAACGCCCGACACGGAGTTCGCTTTCTCGTGCAACTTTCGAGCGTAATTGGGCGCGCGGCGAGCCCCAAGACTTTCCTGTGCGACTCCAGTCTCCTCCGCTCCGCCGATTAGAATTTGGGTACTGCCCGTGCCAGCAAGTTCAGCGCAGCGTCCGGTGCAAAAGCAGCTGGCGGCTCTACACCCGCAACAACGGGGCTACCCTTGACACCGCGCTCGCTGGAACACTTTTCACTCTCGCTTCCCTTTCCATGCAGCTGTTTCCGGCTGAGCTTCTCGCCACCTGTGCGCAGCCGCGACCGCTTATCTCGTTGTCGCGCGGCTTCAAGTTGAAAAACGGGCTGCCCCCATTCAACTTTGCTGTCAGTGCGTAACTGGGCCTGCTCGACGGGTTCTGCCCTATGCACTGCAGCTCCATCCCCAAACTTTGCCTGCGTGGCTGCTCGTCATGTTCGAGCATCACTTCGTTACACCGCTCTACGGTATCACCGGCCACGCCTACCTCGTCGCTCCTCATCCCAATGTCCATCTCCGCGCGTTCGACATCGGCGGAAATGCTAGCCTCGTGTAGGAAGTCACGGCTACTTACTTTGTCATCGCAATGTTCAACTTCCCCACATTGGCCGGAACCATTCGACTTCGCTGTCGCCATACAACTGTCTGGGTCCGTGCCCCCTTGTCTCTTCTCAACTGTGTCCGACCACGCGGTGCCCTGCCTTCTCCGCTCCAGCTCCAACTCATGCTTTCGCAACTGCTCTTGACATTCGAGCTTCAGTCTTTGTACACCATCCTTCCATTCCCGCACTTCTCGGCTCTCGGGCTCCGCCGCATCGCGCGCTTCTGTTCTCTCCTGCTCCTTCGCTAGGAGCTTCAGTATTTTAGATTCTAGTTCCCTTAGTCTAAGAATGAAGGCCTCGGATGTCGCTTGGGCAACCCCCTCTGCCGTCGTACCTCCTCGAGGCGGCGCCTCGCGTGTCTGACGATTTCCGTCTCCTTCCGCCATGTTCGCCAGCATGCTCCGCGTGACAACCATGCACCCTAATACTCAGGCTACACCGCCACAACGAAGCGCAAGAAATCCCACTCACCCGTACCTCCGGTGGTCGGCTGCCGCGTCGTTGGCCCCGTGTGCTGGCTTGGCTCTGCCTTGATGAATTCATAGCGCAAAAAAGGACGAGGACATAGAGAGAACACACAACACAGCGCTAACTTCCAACTAATTTTATTTCACACAAACGTACAAATATGTATCCCCAGCCTACCCTCAATCACTTCCCATCGTCACCGCCAATGCTGACGTGTTGCAGCCATGCGCAGAAACGTTGCCTCCTTATCCGACAAATTCAGTGACGGCACACTCACACAGGACAACCCCGCTTTACTAATCAAATCTGCCTCTACTCTGGCTCTGCCGCTCCACTCCGCGCGGAGCTCGGCTGCCGCCGATGAAGGCGGGCTTGCGTCTGCTTGCTGCCCCTGGTTGTGGCCTGGTGATTTCTTCTGCCAAATCCTGTCGACTGCGCCAGTAAGGATCGTTTAAGTCCGGTGTCGATCAGGAACCCAATCGCCCGGGCTTCGGTTGATTTGGCAGGAGGCTGGCTGGGCGATGGTGTTGAAGTTTTTGGAGGCGGCGGTCGAATTGACGAACTCAAGGCGTTGGGGTTGAATAAATGAAACGAGGGGTTTATATGCAGCTATTTACAGTGGGAAAACTGGGTACATGAATAATAAAGGAAAAACTGCAAACTTCAGCTAGACGCTAGCTCCGAGTGCGGACAAATCACTCGAGCTCCTCAACTTCGTCTAACTCTCGTATTCTCGGAGCGTACACAAACCGCTCGAGAAACCACGGCCGAGACTCTGTCTCGCCGCAAGATCCGTCTAGTTTCCCGGTGCGGCGCTGCACCCTAAACCTCCGACGCGATCTTAACCTCGACTAGGGGGCTCACAAATCCCAACCTAGCTTTAACGGTCGAGACTCCTTGTCCCGCCGGGAACTGCCAGCTCACCGCTCAGACAAGAACGATTTCCAACGGCTAATTTCGGCCTTATATAACCTCGAGATCACCCTCTCTCGGGAACGCCCCTGTAGCGTTCGTACACGCGTATGGGAGTTCCCGAATTCACGTAGACAGCTGTCACTCAGCGTGCCACGGAATATTCATTGAGGTGCCGCCACATTCGGGTCAACGGCACGCCCACAGATGAGCAGTTTCGTGCGACCCCGCGGGATGAAAGCGAAAGACGGCGACCGTGCGTCATGCTGACCAGGGCGCGACAATAGAGACACGCCTGTAATCCCACCACCTCCGTGGGTCGGGCAGGCGTTCCTGGAATCCGGCGGTGGTGTCTGCTTTCTCAATGGGGGATTATCCTTGAGGAATGCGGTGGGCCAGACAATCCGTCTCCCGTGCGCGCCGCGACGAATTAGCGGCAGTTGCAGCGCAGTGTCGGCAGTGCTACGTCGCTAGACAGAGCGGCGGGTTCTCGCGCGCAGCCCGGGCGCCCGGCTGCTAATCTCATAAGTGGACCTTACACAAGTGCATGTGATATTTGTTTGCGTATGTATACGGGACATAAGGATTTATTAGAAAACAGGAGGCAAGCAACCTTTCTGAGTTTGGTACGTACATAGTCTGCATGGCTATTCCAGGACATACCAAAATCAGACAATAAAGCTTAGTATTTGACAGTAGATAGTTGGGCAACAGTTCCACATGTACATGGGACACAATTACTATTTTGCAAAGAAATTGGAACGCGGTGAGGAATAATCTTAGCTGGATTATGGAAGCAGACTAATTGTGAGTCATTGTTATTTATTTGTAATTAGATTATCGCTGTACCATCGCATTACTTGCATACAGTCATATTGCAGGTATTCTGTTGCTAGTTCAGCGTTATGTCTGGATCTGGATACAAGTACGATGCCGTGCGCATACTGGAACACTCTGCAATGAGGGCAAGAATACCTGAGGTGGTTAACGTATATATTAAATAAAATAGTAGCAAGAATAGACCCCTGAAGAACGTCTTAGGTTAAATGCTGTGAATTCCTTTTGATAGAACTCAACATAACCATTTGAGAATGGTCGGATAGGTAATGGTTAATTAAAGATAGAAACTGGCCTCTGAATATATACTGGAACAGTGTATCAGATAAAATGGAGTGAATAATAGAATCGAATGCCTTGGAGGCATCCAAAAACATGGCACAGGCTACTTCATTATGTTCTAAAGTATTGTTTAGAAGATCAGAAAGATCTAAAGCTTTTTCTGTTCCACGCCCTCTGACAAAACCGAATTGGTTGGGTGAGAGCAAATCATGTGCATCAAGGAAACTCAGCATCACCGTTGCAGTGTGTTTTTTTCTAAAATAAGCGCAATGGTAGGAAGAATGAAAATCCTCCGATAGTTTGTAACGGAATTTTTCGGGCCATTTTTGTACAATGGGGCGACAACAGCTTTTTTTAAGCCCAAAGGTACAATTTGTGTATCAATGATATTGTTGAATATAGTGAGTAATTCATGATTAAGACGCTCAAAATGCCTACAGAGAATGCAACAGAAATGCCATCAATTCCTGCAGCTTTATTTCTTTTGAAACCCGCCGCGGTGGCTCAGTGGCTGAGGCGTTGCGCTACTGAGCACGAGGTCGCGGGTTCGATTCCCGGCTGTGGCGACCGCTTTTCTGATAGAGGCGAAAAGCAAAAACACCCGTGTGTTCGAGATTTCGGCGCACGATAAAGATCCCCAGGTGGTCTAAATTAATCCGGAGCCCTCCACTACGGCGCGCCTGATCGCCTGCGTTGCGTCGGCGTGTTAAACCCCACAATCAATCAAATCAATTTCTTTTGAAGCTGAATAGGATGTAACTCAGATCATCTGCGGTACAGAACGTTAAAAAAGCTGATTCAGATATCGACTGCAGCCTCTTAGCGGGGAGGCAATGCGCATGCGTTGCTTGGCCAGCGGAGAAAAAAATAACTGAATTGGTCAGCCAGCGTGATTTACGCAGCACCGAAGTTTCGGGCGACTGTAGCGCATGCGTCTGTCGATTTTCTACCGCGCAGTTCATTAATGGTGGCCCGAATTTTAATCGTGTTTGTCCTAGAAAGCCTGAACTTTATGTTGAAATGCTTGCGCTTTTCAGCTCGTATCAGGGCATTTGCTCTATTGCTGGCGGTTCTGTTTAGCCATCTTAAATAAGCATTCTTTGGAGCATGCCTAAATCGAGCCCAAGCCAATTCCCGCTCGGCAATGGCAGTTAGCACAGCAGCAGTAACCCAAGGATATCCAACTTGTCTTTGTCTAATATGAATTAATTTTTTCGACGAATTCTGAATAGACTGAAATGCCTCTAAAACCCGGTTGTACAGTTAATCAACTCGGTATGTAGTCACAAGGGAATTCCAATCGTGATGGTCCACTGCCAAGTCCAATTTCTTTCTGGCAATTATTTTCACTCTGTCGGAGGGCAAAAGGGATTGCCACATAGCCTCCGAAGGAGAGAAAACACGACAGCCAGTAAAAAAATGATCCGACATTTTTTGTTCGACAATAAATGCTGTGTAGTCACTCTGATCCAGACGGACGTTAACGTGATCAAGACAGGCAGAAACAAGTTTGTCGTGCAAAAGTTCAATGCGAGTAGGAAGCTTAATCGCAGCTTCGACACCGACGTCCGCCAGAGTATTCAGATAATCTACCACAATATGTTTTTCGTTCTTTAAAAGGTTGATGCTCAGGTCACCAGTCATGCGAATACGTCCAGCAGGCCAATGGAATTCATTCAAATCTTCGATGAATTAGCAAGCATTTTGATTAGGCGGACGATAGAATGCGAGTAGGGAAATATCGAAGAGTGGGCTCTGCAGCGCAACAGCTAAAAATTCTGCACTGGAAAAGGAAGTCGTTACGGCAGAAGATAGCCATTTCTGCTTGACAAAAAGTGCAGTGCCCCCGCCCAACTTGTTAGCACGAGTAAAATAATAGGTGTCGTAGCCTGCGATTGAAAATTGTTGGGTTAAGCAATCAGGAATATTTATTTCAGTCAAAACAATGGCGTCTAAGGATTCTTTTATTGTATCAGTAATACAGCATAGTTCGTTCCAATGTTTCTGAATGCTGCGAATGTTCACATGAATGAAGGTGGAAGAGCCACCTGTGATTGCAAAAGCGAGTCTTGAGGTGCATCAAAATCTCTTCATACAAGTGTGTCAGGTGCAATGACAGCGCGAAGCGATGAAGGAAGCGGACCGACTAATTCAGCCGTTCGAGATCTGAGAGCTGATGAACTTAAATGGCCGGTTCACCTTTTTTCTTCCGGAGGTAGATACGGCCGTTCTTTACCCACACAAATTGGATGTTGTGTTCGTTAGCCACTGCACGCGAAGCAAAGAAAAACTCCCTGTTTGATCTGGTAAGGTTCTCCGAGAAATAGAGAGGGGGGTGATCGTTGCTGTGGGTCAGAGCACGCAGCTTAGAGCGGGCAGCCAACCAATGGTCATGAACGTCTTTAGATGTGAACCTCACCAGTACTGTCGCAGGTCCGCTCTTACACTTGGGAAGCCTATCAATAGCGGACACCTGATTGGTGAAAATGAAGGAATCTGGAGTTTTTTGCTCAAGTCTGACAAGAATACGCTGAGGTTTCGTGAAGCGGGGAGGCCGTGTATTTTAAGATTTGATGACCCGCTGTACTGCTCTTTGTCATTGAGGTCCGATTGCAGCCTTAGTATGATTGAAGCGTGTGCTTATACACAGCCTTCAAGTGAAACAATATGCTCCGTCAGTGCATCAACAGCGGTGTCAAGCGCCTTCGCGTCGGACACTAAAGAGTCTTACATTTTGGATAATGCGACCAGGGACAACTGAAACCCACCGACGACTCCTTTCAGTTTCTCTACTTATGGCTTCAACGTGAGAAGCTCGTACAGCTTCTGTTCGAGGGATGAGATAGATTGAACTTGAGTTTTAATGGTTTCGAGCATACACAGCTCCTCAGGAATGTCAGACAGAAGGGCTGCAGCGTTCTCTGAACCATGCTGGGACGAAGGAGCAGTACGACAAAGCTTACAGCGCCCCTTTTCTCGTCTAACGCCCATAGAAGCAAAATGGGATTCTGCCACTCCTGCACATCTCTGGCCTAAATGGTACTTGCAATAACAATTGGAACATCTTAGAAACCGAGTGTCACCAGAAATTAAATCCGCTCAGAACAAACATTGCACTCGTCATCCATGGTGATACAGCGCAGCGGGTAGTATGCAGTTCACGGCAATATCAATACATCCTACAACTTAATGCGTGGCCGCTCACCTGCAGTGCCAGAAAGGACGAGTTCAGCGCAGGTCCGAAATGCGCCGCCAAATGCGCCGCCAACCGCCTCCTCCCAGACCAAATTTGTGGTCTGGGAGTTTTGGAAGGCCCATTGTTTAGTAACCTATACTTCCATTTGAAGGCTAGCACTCAAATTTTTGAGTTTCTAAAATAGCGTTCATTCAAACTAAAAAAAAATGTTATGTTGTCTTTGGAATGGAGTAGAATAAGACAAGATGTTCTAATACGTCTGGCAGCCCTGCAGGGGTAGTTGCTTTTCAAGGCATCACGAAATTGCAAGCACTTCTTTGTGGGACGTTAGTTAACAAAGTTAAAAAAAAAAAAAACAGGCAGCTTTCTGCAACTGACTTGCACGAGGCTGGGTTGTCAAGAGTGCTGGGAGCAACATGAATTTTCTCAGAATTACCGTTGTTAACACAAAGTATTTATATGCAGGGATCCATGAAGATCTGACTGGCATGACGTCACGGAAATGACATCGCCAGAAAAACGCGGCTGCGAGCCGGGCACTCCGTCGGCGGAACGGGGCGTGCCACGGACTTTGCCGACTCCGCTACGAGCTGAAGGCAGACAGCCGTATGAACGCGCCATCTATCATTCCTATGACCTCCTCTATTTCGATGGTATACGTTGTAGTGCATCACGAAGCTAATGAGCGCCGACAGTTGGCGCCAGCTGAGCTCGTCGCAACGCAACCGTCTGCCGCACACTCCACGGAGAAGGGACGCAGTGGTCGCACATTGGCGAAAGCGACGCGCCAGCAGGTTGTCGCTCGTCAAGCACACCCACAATACAGCCTCGCAAATCGTGCTCTTTCGCTGCAGCGGATCGTGAGTGCCCCAAACGGTTCGCTGGCAACCCGTTCGGTTTCGTTCGCATGGTTTGCAAGTGCGTGTGGTTTCATTCGGGGTTACGCAGTGCTCCGGTGCGTGCAATCTAGTGCCTAATGTTGATAAGTCTGACGGTGCCATACCAACGAAATATAAACAGCAATGTGCAAGTTCATATCGATGAAGAATAAACATTCAACTCACCCTGTGAAGGCACATTTCACTTTCGTCTTTTACCGATTCCTATGAAAGAGGGATCAACCACATTTTTTCTTTATTCTTCAAAGCCAGTAGTAGAAAAGGGGTTGCTACAAACCGGTGCATACGTAGAAGGTCCTGCTTAGTGTGGCGACCGTTCTGTTGTTCTTGAGGATTAGCCCTTGTTCAGCGTGGTATACACACTTATTACTACTGCTACTATGCGGTGAATTAAACACCGAGAAACCGATCAGTGCGTACCCCTCTCACCTACGCCTTTAAGGCGTACGTTAATAACATGCGAAATACACACGGCGTTTCTCTACGGCGTAGATTCTCGCGAGACCCTGAGCGAAACGTTCAGCCAGCAGCGCGACACTGTCGCCACGTATACGCAGATATTCCGGTGAACACGGCCCCTGTGAGCCAGAAATTCTCGTCTATGCCACGGTACCTCTACGAATGGCGCAGTTTTTATTTTATTGCTCACGCAAAACAATGGGTGTTTTTCTGGGATTTCGAAGGACTCAGCCGAGATGAAAAAAATAACATTACAACCCTCCGTACTTGTTTGGTGGTCGCACATAAAATGCATTGCTTCCGGCTTGTTCCGTATTATTTTGTATAAAGTTTCCGTGGATATTTTTAGTGAAACGTCCTTCTCTCTCTCTCTTGTATCCGCTACTTGGAAAGAGGCTGTTAAGGTGGGACAGTACAAGGTGTCTTCATGGAGGAGGAGGTTGCAAGGGAAAGGGGCATCGCCGTGCTCCCTGCCGTCACATCTGACATCGTTTTCAGTGCATATGCAGCTGCACAGGAAGCTGCTGCCAACATCAGCACGTCGTTTGCTAGCCACTATAGAGAGATCCGGCTCTGCTTTTGGATATCGCGTTAGGAGTGTTTTTTGCGCGGAGCACAGGGCCTGTGGAGCCGTAGTGCTTGCAACACCAGGAAATCGGTACCCATGTGAATGAAATTTTCACTGACGTTATCAACATTTGCACCCTTGCTCTGAGGAGTACTCCTCAAGGGGACAACGTTCGTCAGTGTCACTGATCCATGCCCGAAGACTTCGATACGTGAGTTTTCACAGAGCCAGTCGGTGGGCATATTTCTGTGCCTGTTTACGCGGTCGAGATTATCCCGTAGTTTGTTTTTGAATAGAGCCGGGTGGCCGACGGATACCGGCATACGCATGCATCTTATCGACTTGTTACCTTTTCGATAATTTCTATTTGCCGAACCACCATTTTCTAAGGAATTAGAGGGCTCCCTTTTTGTGATGTTTATTGTCCGAATAACCTATTTTGGAAGCCCGTGCGGTCCAAGCAGGAGGCAGAACGGGATTCACTGATATGTTAATCACAACTGGCACGATTGACGGCACACATCAATTGAATATATTTGGAAAGATAGTTTGAAGACTTAGCGGGTGCTTTGCTTTCGCTTTTATTAGGCCCAAATCTTTCTGGTGGGTTTATGAGGAACAGAACCGCTCTGGGCTCACTTCTTTGTAGGTACCAGAAATGACAAAGAACAGGAACCGTAGCGACAAGATTAGACACGCACGAAGTAGGTGCCATTTGCCGATAGCTTGGTCGGGGGATGTACGGGTAGATTTCTATAAAGTTGGAAAGAAACAGCGGGTAACATCGGACACAGTAAAGAAAGGTGTGTACGAGCGAGCGCTGACTAACAACTGTTTATATGTTTAGAAAGAATAAAATATTTGGGCAAAAATATTCTCGAAGAGTAGCCGTGCGCATGATCGGCGAACAAAATACAGTAGATCGATATAATTCAAACCTGGGGGCCTCAGGCTTTTGTTTAAATTAGAATATATTTGAATTATCAGAAGTTCTTAAAAATATGATTCGGGGCAACATGCGAACTCGTGTTGTGATACACAAATTCACATTTATTTATTAATAAAACATTCACACACAATACGGAAGGGCTGTCCACGCTTTAAAAACAATCACGAATTGATGTCTGCTTTGTCACTGCATGAGAGTTCCAAACAAAGTTTTTTTTTGCCAGCATGGGCAGACAGTTTAAAGGAATTGTTTTTTTTCACTGGTCAAGAACTTTCGGATTCCAGCAATATGCTGAAAGGATGCAAGTGTGCAGCTTTAGAAGCCGCAAATGCAGCCGATATTTTCAGGCTTTATGGATCAAACAAAAAGTACGATGTAACGGAATTGACGCAATTAAGCAGTTTGAAATAAGCGGCTTCAAAATACATCCAAAGTATAGCTGACCAATCAAAATGTTTGAGTCTGTTTCAATTAACCGGAAACTTTAAATATCCGTGTTTTAATTATCAAGAGTCTCCTGTAAGTTTTTTGCACACAGAGGGGATGTTAGGATCAACGAAAGACGCTCTCTGAGAAGTATGCTACTTCTTTTTTCCAAGAATGCTACTGACGGGGTTTATACGCGAGGTTCCTTTATTGTGTATATTAAATGCTTTACAGATCTCGGGTGTAGCTGGCGTTTGTATCTTCTCGAGATTTTGCATTCTCCGAGCTGCGGTGCGCTCCGCAAGCCTGGGCATGTTGAGAAAGCATGCTGCCCGTTGCAGTATTCAGTGTGTTGCTGTGCTCCTTTAAAGGTACCCTGCAACAGATTTTCCAACATTTTTTAGAAACAATAACTTCTATCAGTATGTAGTAAACCAACACACCCAGAACTTATATCAGGGGTCGCAAAGTACCTGAGCCAAAAATTCTGCTATATGCCCAGTAGATAACTTAGAATCTTGCAAAAAAAATCACAGGCGAAATCTGTGAAGCGTGTGCTGTACACAATAGACGAACCTCGCGTCTCAGTGCCCCGTCAGTAGCACTTTCGGGAAAAAGTGGTCGCCATCCCGCTGTGCGAAAGTGGATGTCCAGTGAAGCTGTTGTAAACCACTGCAAATGCTGATGACGGAGGGTATGATATGTTTGTCGCCGTCTCGGTGGGCGTTTCGCTTGCGCTCGGCTTTTCCAGCAGCAAATGCTCGGTCCCGCCTAGCTTGACTCATGCTTCTTGGGCAAGAATTGCTCTATTTAGTGACGCTAGTCTAGCCTAGCCTGGAAACATAATCTGCAATCATATTATTTGTTAGGAACACACGGGGAGGGGGGGGACCCATTGTTCACAGGTGCCTTATCACCCATAATACGGTTTCGATGCTTGTTTTGCGGTTTGCTCCAACGAATTCTGAAGTCTACAAACCTTTTCATGCGTTAATTTTTCATAAGATCAGGACATGTCCTGGGCTGTGTTGCGCATGTCCAGTTACATATTCCTGTCAACTGCGCCAATTATAGGGCCGCTAGCGCAGCCCACTGATAAAATGGCAGCTTTCAGGACGAAGAAGTTGAAAAGGTCTATACTTTGAGCCTGATTAGCCTGACGCATGCGCTCGGTGTCTTAGGCGAAAACTGCTGGGTCCTGCTGGCGGTTTTTGTTTACAGCGCAAAATTCTTCGACCAACTAGCGGCTAACAGCTTCGCTGTAAAAGAAATAGCAGGTTTGTCTGGATAGCGGTTTTCATGGGGACGGACATTCGCTCTGTGTGCGAATAAGTTATTTTGTTCACTGCTCATGTGGACGGCTACTCTTCGAGAAAATGTGCGTGATGCAGTCAAGCGAGTGTTTCTCTTCTGACGGCGTGTATGTGTTGCTTTACTCGATCTACTGCTTATGCTCTCAGGTGATGATGTTGAGACTAACCCGGTGCCTGATGTGGCCGCAAGCATCGCCTCCTGTATTTTTACAATGCCAAACGCATCGGCCCGGACCAGCCAACCAAGCCCTCTCCTTCTACTCCGGCCACTCTCCCCCGATCGGTAGCCTTACCAGCGCTTCAGTCATGTGACCAGTTCAGCTTGGGACGACGCGTGATGGAGAGTGGCAACGTTGGCAAAACATGCTCCGCCGCGTCTCTGAATTTTCTAGTGCTGGCGCGAGCGCCATTACTCTGCTAACCTAAAACATCGGTTGCCTTGGCAACCAGGCTCAAGCCACTCTCGAATTCAGATAAGGTTGCGTGATACCGGTTCAGCTCGCGGCCCCAACTTGCCACATGTGGGCAATGCAGGTGTACCACTCACTCGCATTGGGAAGAGCGCGATGCATTTGGCATTGTAAAAATACAGGAGGCGATGACGTATGTACTGCCACGCTTCATTCTCTTTTAAACACTGTCCGCCGCATTGAAGCAGGGCAAGAAACAATGCTGATAGAACTAAAAGGTGTGAACGAAAAGCAAAAAAAAAAAAACCGATACCCAAATAACAGAACTAACTGACAGGGTAGCTACCCTTAAATCAAGCCTCACTCCGTTGAACCCTACCGCACCCAGCTCTTCTGACAATGCTTTTTCTACATAACAAACTAACTTCATAGTATAACATCTATAGGTGCAAAGATGCTGCAAGTAGGCTAAGACAATCTAGTCGGTTGTTTTTTGGTGTTGAAGACGAAGACGAAGAGGACTGGAACAGCTCTGGGGCAAAAATTATTAAATTCTGCTCAGATAAACTAAACATTACAATCACTCCTGCTCAATTCAAACGTGTCCACAGGCTGGGTAAATTTTCTCCCGAAAGACAGAAGCCCATAATGGCTAAGCTAACTTGCTTCGAAGATAAACAACGTATTCTAGGTTTTGCGCACCAGCTGAAAGGATCAACATTTGCCATTGGTGAAGATTTTTCATTAGCTACGCGGCAAGCAGGGAAAAGGCTGGTCGAGTTCGCCAAATCGCAAAAAAAAAAAAGCCTTTCACGTTGGCAGTCTATAAACTACGCATGGATAAGGAAACCTTTGTATTTGACCCTCCTTCAAACGCCGGGGTGCAATCGCCAATATAGATAAAGAAAAGTGCATCCCCACGTGCTCGAAATCAGCCGCAGAGATCTGACGTAACACCGTAACTAACGCTGTCCTACACTAATATTCGAAGCCTAATGGCGAAACGTGACCAAATTCTCTCGCTAATAGATGATAGTGACACAGATGTTCTCGCGTTTACTGAAACATAGTTAGAACCTGAAATAAATACCAGTGAAATTTTTTATACTGACACTTACAATGTCCATCGACACGACCGCGCAGACAAAAGAGGGGGCGGAGGGCTATTGGCGATTAGAAAAACAATACCTTCATTCAGCATCGATACTAACAGTGGACTCAAAATCACCTGGGCTGCATGCTTAACCCCATCCCCCTGTCAAATACTGGTGCGTGTGTGCTACCGTCGACCGGACTTTTCCAATTCGTTCATAGAACCTCGCAACAGTATCACTATTGCTACTCAGCGGTGTTAGTTTTCCAATATTTTCCTTTTAGGCAACTTCAATTACCCCCTAATTGACTGGCCTAATCTCTCATCGTCTTGCCGTACGTCACTTGAATTTATTAGCCTTACGCTAGACTTTAATTTGTCCCAAGATATTTTGGAACCTACTAGGTGTTTTAATACTTTAGACCTTCTTTTAACTAGCTCCCCAGAAAACGCTGAAAACATTTTATTCATTAACGACTTTAGCGACTACACAGTACTCCAACTACCCATTTATGCCCCATAAGCCTTCAATGGTTGCACAACAAAAAAAAAATCGAGATTACAATAAAGCTAACTGTCTGTATATGAACACTGAACTGAATCTGTTTTTTAACGGACCTTTTTTTGCCTTTGTTCTCTAGCCGATGTGTCGATGAAAACTGGATGCTGTTCAGAAATAAAATGTCAGCGCTGATTGATAAATATATTCCTCTAATCTCAATAAGTAATGATAAAACTAACCCGTGGTTTAATAAGCATCCTAAACGTTTGAGGAAGGAAAAGAAACGCTTGTACTCGAACGAAAAGCTTGCTTCTAGCCCAAGGTCTTGGGCGAAATATAAAGAATGTCTGAATAACTACGCGTCTGGTATTACCGCTGCTAAGCACAGATATTTCCATTGCTACTTGCCTTCACTTCTCAAATCTAATCCGAGGAAGTTTTGGGACGGAATTGGACCTCGTAAAGTCGATAATAACACTTTGCTAGTGGACAATCAGATGCCTCTTAGAATTGATGAGTGTACGTCAGCATTTAATACGTATTTCGCATTTGTTTTCACGCGGGAAGGTCATTCTAACAACCCCATACTCCAACATTTTGACTGGCCATTCATGGAACCCATCAACATCACAGTTCAGGGAATCGCATCACTAATTACTAACCTCCAAACTTCAAATTCCGCTGGCATAGATGGTATTAATTCTAAGGTGTTAAAACATACGATATCCATTTCAAGTCAGATTCTTTTTCACAGCTTCCGCAAATCTTTATCATCCGGACAGCTACCCAGCAAATGTGGTTCCGGTCTTTCAAAGTGGCGATAAAACTTCCCCTGATGACTATCGCCCCATTTCACTGACTTGTATTTGTTGCAAGCTTCTCGAGCATATCATCGCCTCCCACATTTACAATCGCCTCGAGTCTAACAATTTCTTTTTCACTAATAAACACGGGTTTAGAAAAGGCTGCTCATGTGACGCTCAACTTTCGGAATTCACGACTGACTTGCACCAAGACATGGATAACAATCTACAAACCAATGGCATTTTTTTAGACTACCCTAGTCTACCCGCGTCGCCCACTGCCGCGTCGCCCACTACCCGCGTCGCCCACTGCCGCCTCATCTCTAAATTGATTGATTGATTGTATGGTTTAACGCGCCGACGCAACGCAGGCGATAAGGCGCGCCGTAGTGGAGGGCTCCGGATTACTTTGACCACCTGGGTATCTTTAACGTGCACCGAAATCTCGTACACACCGGCGTTCTTGCTTTTCGCCTCCATCAGAAAAGCGGCCGCCGAGGCCAGGAATCGAACTCGCGACCTCGAGCTCAGCAGCGCAACGCCTTAGCCACTGAACTACCGCGGCGGGTTCAACTCTAAATTATCGTTCCTTCAATTAGATTTCGTTACACTCTCGTGGCTCCATAACTTGTTATCCTTACGCCCGCAATTTACAATAGTCAATAGCTTAAGCTCCTCCTTCACTGACGTCACATCGGGAGTCCCTCAAGGTAGTGTTCTTGGCCCTTTACTCTTTCTAATTTACATTAATGACTTACCTACTAATGTCTCGTCTACCATGCGACTTTTTGCAGATGATTCCATTATATATCGTCCCATAAGCACTCCTTACGATCATATAGCCCTTCAAAATGACCTAACATAATTTATAATTGGTGCAACACCTTGAAGATGACCCTTAACTTATCTATGTGCAAAATAATTTCTTTCTCTCGCAAGCGAAACGATTCTAACCGCACGTATTCTATCAATACCACTGACTTGACAAGGGCGACGTCATACAAATACCTAGAAGTACACTTAACACGTAACTTGTCATGGTCGTCTCATATAGCCGCAGTATCTGGAACGGCATCGAAATAATTGGGTTACCTACGCCGAAACGTGCGCAACGCACCTACTGACATCCGTAAATTAGCCTATTTAACTCTCGTTCGTCCACAATTAGAGTTTACTTCATCTGTATGGTGGCCACATCAAGCTTATTTATAGCGAACAGTGGAAAATTAATTCAAAATAGAACTCCACGCTTCATTTCTCGGAAATATGGCCGCCACGCTAGTATTACTCAAATTAAAATAGGTATATCAATTCATCTGCTAGAAACACGGTGTTCAATCTTTCTTCTCTGTCTTCTGCACAAATACATAAGTTCAGCTACGTCATCGCCATTGCTTCTGGAAGCAGCTGTAAGGCATGTTAGCACGGCTTCATAACAAATTCAGTTGCAAGCGAATATTTGGTAAAACACGTTTTTTCAACTTATCTGCCCTTCCACGCGCCATTTCATTGTGGAATGATCTTCCAAACGCCATCGCCTGCTTATTGAACCGTGATGCATTTCATGAGTGGCTCACTAGCCATTTTTCTTAAAGCTTAATCGCACATCTTAATCTTGTAGTCATATTGTCAAACTTTCTTTTTTTCTTTTCTTTGCTTAAAATTGATATTGTAGTCCACTTTAACTGTAACAACACTTGCCCGAAATTGTATAATGATGTCATATAATAATGTTTTAGGACATTTCGCAATGCTTCTGTTTTACTTTACTACCCAACCTGCTACCAAGCTGTTCTTAATAGCCTGCATTACCAAATTCATTGTGCTTCGTTGAGGTTTTCATTATTTACACCATAGAATTCCAATGTACTGCGCTGTGCGCATTTTTGTTTTCTTTTCTCCCCCCCTCGCGCAATGCTCTTCGGAGTCTGTCAGGTAGTGTGAAATAAATAAATAAATAAATAAATAAATAAATAAATAAATAAATAAATAAATAAATAAATGAATGAATGAATGAATGAAACTTTATTGGCACAAGGATGGCGACTCGGCCTATGTGGGGGCGGGTGGGGAGGGTGGTGTCAGTTCGGGAAAACTACATTCTCAGATGAACGCCAGTAGCGAGAGCGAAGTCCCACAAGGAGGCAAACACCTGCTTGGCTGTGGCTGCGGGTGGGTAGAGCCAGTCCGTCAAACACGTAATGCTGCTGTGTTTGCAAGACATGCGCTCTGCGTGCAGACCCGGACACGTCCAAAGGAGATGTTCGGTACAATAAGAAGAGGTATCAACTTGGGTGTGAGGTATGTCCTTCCTGATGAATATGGCGGCCTGTGCTTCTGTTTTGAATTGTCCCCCGCGTTGTTTGTGATGTATGGACGGCACAAAGTAGCCCTGATAACCTGCTATTTCTGGGGTCGTACCTCTCGTTTCCTGAAGCAGGAGTGCGAGGGGCTGACCTGTTGTCCGGAAAAGTTCCCCAAGCTCTGCGGCACTGTACTTCAGAGAACGGCAGTTCCATTGAAGAACGTCAGGGTGGGAATAAGGCTTAGACGAATCCATGAGCTGTGGTTTCAGGGTTGTGACCAGTAGTCACGTCTAACTGCATGGCAATACGTTGTAGAGTCTTCTGAGTCTCAGTTAGCTGTTGCGCTATGTGTTGCATGCATTGCTGAAATGACTGCATGTCCTGGTGGCATTCGACTGGGAATGTTGCTGCCTCTTTTGTGTGTTTTTCTACCATGGGGAGAAATTTGTGATGACTAGGTAAATTAACTTGAAACTGTGGTTCGTCCGGCGAGGTATCATCCTGGCGACGAGAAGTGGCAGGGGAGGTGGTTTGTTGCTTTTCGAGAGTGTTGTTTGCTTGAGGCTTGCTTGATGCCTGCTTGAAGGAGAGATTCTGTCTGTGTGTCATAATGTGCTTCTTTATGTCATTCATTCGCTGCTCATGGTTGCGTTTGAGTAATAAAATTTGTTTCTGTAGAGCTGCCATCTCCTCAGCGAATTGTATCTCGGCTTTTTGACGTGCTTGTTGTAGTTCAGCAATTATGGGATCATCCTCGTACCTGACGGCAGATTCGAGCGGCGTGAAGTCTTGACTAAGATAGTTTATCTCTGAAGCTTTCGATGCAACGGGTAAGGGCGAGTCGCCGGGGTCTGTAAGTCGCCGTTGACGGTTGCCATTTTGGTAACGGTTTTTAAAGCGGTTTTGTTGTTGGCGTATTTTAAGCGTTTCGATGAAGTGAGTGCGAGCTGGACAGTGTGGGCTAGTTAGTGGCGAGGTGTCCGTCTTTTTTACAATGCACACAGTGCTGCGCCTGTTCCTTATAAGGACACAGACCTGGAGAGTCCTTCAACTCGTGGTATCTACTACATTCGTTACAGATAATAGTTGGGGAAGGACAGCTGCACGCCTTATGTCCTGGTTTGTGACAACGTGTGCAAATTAGTGACTTCGCCTGGTAAATTTGCACACGGCGTAAGAAACCGTGGTAAGTTACAAACCGTGGAACGATGTCAGAAGCGAAGTGGATAAGCACAGTTCCATTACGACCCATGGGGCGTGCAGCGAGTATAGCGACGCCATCAGCTTTAAGAGCGCGCATGAGCGTATTGTTATCGGCTCCTAATAAATAAATAAATAAATAAATAAATAAATAAATAAATAAATAAATAAATAAATAAATAAATAAATAAATAAATAAATAAATAAATAAATAAATAAATAAATAAATAAATAAATAAATAAATAAATAAATAAATAAATAAATAAATAAATAAATATTATTTCCTTCTTTCTAATCAAATAATTAGTTGTTGCTCAGTGCTTGTGTACATACGTCTTTCTTTGCTCTGTCCTGTGTTTAGCGCTGTTTCGTTCGAAGATGTACGAACTTCCCAACTACAAACCCTGTTGCAGTTTCTTTCTCTAAACTGGTGACCAGGCACGGCCGGCTGTATAGAATTGCCCATAGAAGCCGGCGACAATGGGAGCCAGCGAGTCAAACAATTGCGGGGTATGGGGACGGCGCGTTCTGTCAGGCCGTGCTACATTTAACCCCAATCTCGCCAGCTTCGCTTAGCTCGCAATGCTACCTGCGTCTGCTCGCATAAAATTTAGCGGCCATTCTAACCAATACCAATTGTACTAATCAGCGCCTATGACACATGCCAGCGTGGAGAATTTACGGTTCAGTCCTTCAAGCTATGCAAACTACAAGGTACACAACGGAACCACACTGCTACCACATCTGCCTGCTGAACTCGCATTCTTTATTTGCGAGCATTGCCGTTCATTTACGCTTCAGAAAACTTTATCGGCTTTAGCTTTACGCTGCCAAAGTTGCTTTTTGCGTGCAGCTCGTCTATGCTCGAGCAAAAGTTCAGCGCTCGTGTGTATCCGGTCTTCTTTTTGCCGGTGCAACAGCTGCGCTGTTTTCCCCCTCATCATACCTTTTTTAGGATCACCACCCATGCTGCAGTGGCACTGTCTCCACAGAGGCTGAAGGCCAACCAAGCTGCAGGCGAAATTTTTGATCCACTGTAACTTTTGTGGTTTTTGTGTTCCACGCAGCATTTGAAACCGTGCGCGCCGTGGATTACTTTCAGTGTTTATTTTTTTAGTATCCATCCTGTAGTGGAGAACACGCTGAATATCTTTTTGTATTTTATTCTTTGTGATGTACGGGCGCTATGTAGCGCGTTAACAGAGGGGTTACTGCTGTGGATACTTCTTGCGGGTGATATCCTGCGTTTGAGCGTTCGGTGGACGCCAGCCGGGTGAGTTCTTTTTGCCAATTTAGCAAGTTACACTTGCGCGTTAAAAACAAAGAACTCTTATTTGCGCACACCTTGATGATGATGATGATGATTCCTATTTGTTTCCCCTTGCAGGGGTGAGACAGCTGCGCATATTGCGCCTTTTTGATACAATTCCATTTTCCTGCGCCAAGCTGCTCCAAAAGCATGAAAATTGCGAAAATTGCGCCAAACTGCTCCAAAAGAGCCTGAAAGGCACGGATTTTGATGCTCATGTCAGTTCCGACGGGGACGAAAGCCTCCCGCATCGCAGTGACCGCTTTTATTGGCGGTCAGTTGCAAACACAGAAATGACAAAAATAGAAAGACTGAAGAAATGAAGCAAACGATAGCTTCTAAAACACGATTGGCTTTCTGTCCGGGTTCGCTGAAACGGCCTTCCCGATTAGGCATCGCTGTGGCTACAAACATGGCCGCCGCCTGATCTGCCATACTGCCTATTTCACGCGCTCACTGCGCATCGCCGATATTTTCCCTGGTTTATTTTACGCTATCAGCTGGGTTCCAGTCTATTCATTCTATCAATTGTGGCTCTGAACAGTGACGTTAACGCGGGGATATGGTTTGATATTGGTGCGAGATTACGAGAAGTTGCGCGGCTCGTACAAAAAGTTTTGAAATGTGGGGCCTACGACTTCGGCGTGGTTTGTCCTTGAGTGCGAAACTCGGTGCGTGCGTCTATAATCGGGTTCGTGAATTGAACTTTTTGGCTCGTTGTGGTGTTATAAAATGCTGAGGTGTTGCTATGCTTCGAAGCGCGGTCGCGAGCCTCGGCCCGGGAGGAAACGGTCGGCACGAAAGTTGCGGGCGGCGCTGCGGCGCCGCGACCTGTCCAGGCAGCGCCCAATAGGTGCAGGACTGCATGGTACGCGACTAATAACACTAATAACAACAGCACGCGACTAATAACACTTGATGTATGCGAAGTGAAATTTAATTCCCAAAACTAGGTGGAGTAACGCTACTCAAATGATCACCGGGTGGACGTGCGCCCCACGGACTGCAACGGGTAGGCATGCGACCGTTAGCTCGAAGTTGCTCAACTGTTGCCGTGACTACACTCGTTCGTACAACGCAGCCTGGGATTACAAAAATAATAATTTTAGCATTGAAACGGTAAAAAAAAAAAAAAAAAACGCCACAATTGCAGAGCCCTTAAATTTGATAATGTTAACGGCAGTTTTGTTGTCAGTGTTGCGCACAGCCACAACACAATCTCACCAGTTAGGAAAAAGGTAATGCAGTTAGAACTTTGTGATACTCTTTACAAATTCTTTCACGTAAGGCTGTTTCAGTGTACGTGTATTCAAAACTGATTGAAATGGGTACTTGATCCTTCAAATTGCTGAAATTGTGATTTTTTAAGCTCACAAGACGATGTATGAAATGTCCCTACCTGCTCCAAATCAAGCTTCTTCTGCTCCAAAATCGAAATTTTGCTGCTCCGAAAACTGCTCCCAAATCTCTTTGGGCTGTCTCACCCCTGCCCTTGGAAGCGGGGTGATGACATGTCATCTTACCAAAAAGGACTAATATAACCATGTTTTACACCCTTGGTTTAATACTAGTGCTGCTTAGGGCAGGCACTAAAGCTTATTAGCCCCGAAATACTTTCTTTTCCCTGTTAGAGGTGGTAACTGTCCTGAGCAATATTCCCCTCTCTGCTTTTCGTCCACCAGCATTCTAATCTTCTTTTCGTCCCCTCGACAGCCTTGAAGTTAACTTCATCTCTAACTTCCACCTTATCCGTGCACGCAAACTGTTAAAACTGTTACTTGCGCACACAAAGACGAAATAACAATGACGGCAGGCAGAGCAAACCCGAATATAGCGGATAAATGGCGATGAAATGCAGCCGAATCCAGTACAGTGGTGTCGGAAAGAACTAAAAAAAGTCGGACAAGCAATAAATTCGGCACGCGAAATCGCCGAGCATGGGCAGGTCGCTATGTATGGAGCCGGTCGTGCACCGGGGTTGCCGTCAGCGGCTAAGCAAGAACTGGCGCAGCTTCCACTAATGGTGAAGGCTGGAGAAACAGCAGAGCTGACGGCCCCTTTCCCTTCGGCGGAGACCCGGCTGTTGCACATCGCATTTATTTCCGAATTTGCCGCTGAAACTTCTTCATTAGTGGCAGGCCTGGGTCGTTTCGTCCGCAGGCTTTCGCAACCCTCCCAAAATGGACCGTGTTAGCACGCGCTAGAATCCGCGGCCAAGTCCAAAGCCAACGGCCGCGCTGCGAACTCTAAGGAAATGCTGTGTGCCCGCAACGCGATGATAGCTCAATCAGGTAGACGTCGGCTGCATAACCCGAGGAAGCCAGTTTTGATTCCGACCACGGGAAGCATTTTTAACGCGATAGCGTTATTAGGCTCATTTTTCGATTTCCCCGTGGCTCCTAGCCGTCGGTTATCAGCCGTGCTCATCAGGCGTCCACGGAAATACGTCACCCCTGCCACCCGGAAGCTACGCCTGAGGTAGCAAGATTAAAGGGCTCCTCTGAACTTGTAATGTGGCGCAACGGCAACAGAAGATTGCAGAGGAGGACAATGATACGTCGGATACGAAAAAGAGAACGCGCGTTTTCACCAGGTGCCGCGCCGGCTCGGTGAAGTTTGTTCTATGCCCTGGCGGTGGTAGCATGCCCGGCATACAAGGTCTCCAGCCGCGCCCGCAACTTCCGTCATCACACCAAAGCGTGTTTCCATCAGAAGGTCAAAAATATGAATTTCTGATAATTCCTGTACTGAAGCTACACGAGGGGTACGAGCCACGCCGATGAGGATGTCTGCGGAAGAATTTAGACCACTTCAGGATTTAAAAATACTTTCAAAATACTTTTAAATATTCCCACGGTTCTGTATCCGCTGCAAGCTCGGTTCGGTAAACGACAGATGGCGCCACGCGGCCAAGTTAAAAATCACCATAAAACAAGTACGAATATTCTCCCAGAGGACAGCCACTTAAGAATTCTCGGCGGGGCTCGAAAGACAAGCGGTAGTTCCAACTCGTGCATTCGCACTTTCACATTCTTCCCCTCGGGGAAATGCGGGGAATTTTTCAAAAAAGGGCGCACCAACAGTGTAACCGGCTGGACATGCCTAGACGGGTCCAGACGGACGGCCATTTACTGGATGGAGGGATGAAATAATATTCGGAGCAAAGAATAAACTCGGGAAGCGCAGGACAACAGCGGGTGAAGGTCAATAGGAGTGCCTTCACGCTGCAGTCGTCCTAAATGGGATGTTGGTGAAAATGACAATGGATAGGTCCTCAACGTGTGCCTTCCTAACGCATTTAAAAAAATCGACGAAACCACTCTTTTCGCACCAAGAAAGAAAATTTAAAAACAAAATCGAGAGGGGCCATCACACCCCTTCTGAAAAGAAACAGGCCACCCAAACAGACACCCCCAGCAGAAAAGAAAAAAACAGCCGCCCCCCCCCCCCCTTTGAAAGGAAAGCACAGCGCGCCATGATAGACATGGCACCTATGCAGTGACCCCACATAAAACTCTTCGCTACAAAGATTCGGATCCAATCCTATACAAGCAGAGGCGATATGTCAGGATCAAGCTCATTCGGGGAAAATTCCAATATCATGATACCACAGTATGCACCGAATAAGGGATGTACGAAAGCACGAGGCCTCAATTGTCGTAGTTGACTACTCTGGCAACCTTTGTGACTGCATGAACCTCTAAAATACAGGACCAAAGAAGTGGAAGTTGGAGACATCCTCTTGCGAATCCGAGTAGCTTAAGTATCAAACTGAAGCGTAACATCATTACAAACGCTAAAATGACATTATCCAAGCTTCTGGAGGCAAAATTCCTCTCCAGTCGCTGATCATGTTACTTTGCCCTACATATGCTGAATTGCCCGTTCCCCTTGGGCCTTCGGGGCGGCGCCGTGGTTACGTTGCCGGTTTCACGGCGTAAAGTTCCCGGGTTCGATTCCGGGGCCTCCCTAAACACATTTTGTGCTTGAGGCTTCGAGATTATTTGGTGTGATGGACGGACAAAGCTTGGAGTAAATGGCTGAGAAGAAGGTAACTTTAAATGATTTCCGCCACTCAGTAGCGCTGGTAATGATGTATTCCGTTTTGTTTACTAATTTTTTTGTTGCCTGCGTCTGGCCTGTTTTCGAAGCGAAGTACGGGTTTCCTTCTTCTTTTGTAGGCCGCACACGCTGCCTTATTTGATAGAAACAGTGCTTCGATCTGCCTACAATGTTCTTCGTTGATTAATTTTGTCCTAATTCGACTGAAGAACTATGCTCGCAGAGTAAAAAAAAAAAGAAACAAGAAACCGCTCGCAGAGCAAACGCCGCGGCATTCGTTTCACGGACGATCATCTGCGCA
Organism: Haemaphysalis longicornis; assembly: GCF_048455015.1. Taxonomy (NCBI): domain Eukaryota; kingdom Metazoa; phylum Arthropoda; class Arachnida; order Ixodida; family Ixodidae; genus Haemaphysalis; species Haemaphysalis longicornis. The sequence goes on along the minus strand of NW_027526385.1, from coordinate 176,301,628 downwards.
CGTCACTCTCTTGGCTGCTTCATCGACGCTTGTGTATGTCCTAAGTTCTTTGCGGAGCACATTTTCGCTCCAATTAACGTTATTTATTGAAAAAAGCCTGCATCGTCCTTGTCTATGGGACATGTGGTAGAGGTGCTGGGTGCATGAGTCATAAGCCTAAAGCAAGCCGCCAAGCAAGTCTGACTCGGCTTTTCAGGCTTTTATGCAAGATCTTTCCCCGAATACGGTCTTCTTCAGGACAGTTTGATAAAAGCAGAAACAGGGATATTGACCATCCCTGCGAGGTCGTCCTGCATGGTTCTGAAACAGCATTGTGTATCGCCATCGCTGCGGGAATGCACCGCTGAAAACCCGTAAGAGGGATTGGAGAAGCTGGCGCGCGTCCGGATGTTCAGCAGGGGCACGAGGAACCAAATTTCTCTCCTGCGTTCTTTTATTTAGAAGAGGCAATCCTAGTGCATTACTCGAAGAAATGCAGGGCGCAATCGACGCAGTCGCTGTCGTCGGCTTTCTATACGTGTCCAACGACGCCCGAAGACCTGTTGCCTCATTCGACATGAGCTGGGTGCTACCTCAAGAAAAACTGGAAAAGTTAAGAACTTTGCCACGCCGCTGCAGCGAGTGTTTTTCTTCGACTTCCAAGTTACGACAGACGCCCCTGACAAAGCACCGAATTATAACCGAAAATGAAGCCCGCCTAACGCGACACTGCGTCTCCACGCCAGCGCGAAGCTATCCGTTCGCAAGTTGAAGGCATGATCGACGACGACATCATACAAACCTCGAATAGCACATTGGTGGCCCCGGTTGTTCTCGCTCAGAAAAACGACGGTACTATAACTTTATCGGTTAACTCTTCCTAAGAAGTTTAGATTTAAAGCAACGCTTTCAAGTTCTCACTTGGCAACCGTCTGGGCACCAAAACTCTGTGAACCTCTACAACCTGAACGAGAGCGAACGAATCCCCCGCGAGAAAGCAGATCCTTTCAAGCATTGTCGTCGTTAGACAAATGGGCGCTAGCTTTTTAAAGCAAACATTTACTACTTTCGTCCAGCGACTTCGCGGAGGGTGCGCAAGGTGACCTTTTGAGCGGAGACACCCCCCCCCCCCCCCCGACACACCTCTCGAAGCGCATCGCGTGATTCGCCGGGCCCGCTGTCGGCGCTGCCACAAGGCCACGTTTTCAGTGGTTCTGCGCCGAACGAGCAGCGGTCGCCGACCAACCCCGCAGCTTCCCATGCCGGCGGCGCTGGGTTGTCTCGGGCAAGGTCACTCGTCTCGCGCCCGGCGACGGTACGTTCGCCGTGAATGAACGCCGCATTCGCCCCGGCAAACGCGGCGTTAATTCGCCCGGCCTCCTTCTGTGAGCGTTGCACGGGTCTGAACGGCTTTGAGACGTGGTCGGCAATACAGATAAATCAAAGGTTAACCAAGCGAAACCATGACTCAACCAGACTAAGCCAAGCTTTTGCTTTGCAATCCAAGCTTAGCTGAGCTAAGCCGCAGCCACTGTTTATTTATTTTCTACATAAGCATCGAATACCTTTGTTGTCCATGGCGTCAAACAAAATAGACCACAAAATGAGACCTTCATGTAAAGTTTTTGCGCTACCGGAGGAACGCTTCGCCCGAGAGAAGTTTTAAAGACGCTTAATATCAAAGTAACACCATGTAAATATGTGTCTGTTCATTTCAGTTGGTGGGGCTGTACTTATACTATCTCCCGCTTGTTAGATGTGTACTGATATTTTATCAACAAATTCTGGTACGCTATGTCATTAAACCATCTTTTAAATGCAGAGCATTTCTTTAACTCACATGTAGCGTCCGCCGTCCGTCCGCAACAGCTTAGCGCGCAGGTGCTCCCTCTCCCCCACTCCTCCTCTCCCGCATCACGCTACCCTCCTCGCTCTCAATAACAGGTCCGAACCGCTCCCCCTACATTATATAAAAAAATATTACTTACCGGCGCCTGGTTTCGACCCCACGACCCTGCTGGCGGAACGCAAGGTACATGGTGCTCTTCCCACTGCGCCACAAAGCCGACACAGAATCAAAGGCTACGAACGCGCATTATATCCTTGACTCATTCAAACTACGTCAAGAAGCTGCTGATACAACGCATTCACTACCACCAACTCCCCAAACACTAAACGTTAACGCAATACACCCACCCCCTATGCGACGCATTTACTCGAGTCCCCCTCGCGGGGAGATGGGTCCAATTTTTTTCGTTGGCTGAATAAAGATTTACCACTGGCTTGACGAAGGCTCGCCGAGGTGAGTGTCGTTGAATGCAGTGGAATGTCATCCGGTTTAATCGTATAGGGTGGCAGTAAAACTTCGGGCATAGAGCATGTGCTTCCTTTCTAGGGGCATTGCATCTCTTGTCATGTGCTTGTTGGAACGCGGCTGAGCTGCTGCGGCCCCAATTGCCCTTCTCTCTCAGAACCATGAGCTTGCAATCGTTTTGTTAGCTTAACTGCACGTGTCGTACATGACCCGGTTGGAGTCGGTGCAACGGCACTTCATGGTTTTAAGACGAAAGTGTTTTATGCCGGGGTCCACCAAGATACAACTGACGTCATATTTGTCACGGAAATGGCATCGCCAGGAAAACTTCAATAGACGCTGCGGCGCCGAAATTCGAGCCACGTACGCTTGCGCCGCAACGGGAGGTACGAAATGCGCTCCTGACTGCGCTATATGAACCATATAGTTTCTCAATGCCACCTAGAGTGGAAAGTGTCGTTGCGATCGCACGCTGCCATGGGAATTGTGGGTACTGTGGGAATCGGATTGGCAGCAAGTGGCTATAGTGCATAGGGCTATGGATTAGGCTTCTTGCCTGCGAAGTGTTTGTTAGTTCTGTTTTCGGTATGCTGTTCCGTTTTCGGGATGCCACTTTCTGGCATTCAATGGCTATCACAGATATGTTTACACAACACCGTCATTAGCACTTAACGCGTCTGCTCGCATTAGCAGGGAGTTTCTTGAGAAGGGGTGACCACATGCAGCGACGGCGACAAACGACGCGGAAAACATAACTAAAAAGTTACACCAACAGAGTGTACTGGGCGACAGCGACAAGCGAAAAAAATTAATACACTGCCGCCAATGTTCTCTGTGGTCGTCGCTCGTCGCTACAGTTCACTGTATCGTCTCTGCCGCTCGCTTGTGGGCTGCTTCTGGCCGGCAAAAAGCGAACGAGGGCCCCGGAGGCCGGTGTATAAATTTATGCCGCTTGCCGCTGTCGCCCACACGATTGCCACTAAATAAGCCACGATAGCCCACACTATCCGTTTTCTGTACCCATTCAGTTACGATTCTCGCGTCGCTCGTCGCCATCGCTGCGTGTACCTACCTCTTGAAGCATGCACTGACTTGGACAGGCGCAATGAGGCAACATACATAGCGACTCGACAAGCCAGTATTTATTTGCCATTTAAAGAATTCATGTAATTTAATTATGCTTTGCGTGCGTGCTTGAAGACTTACTTGCGGCAATAGGCTCCGCCTTTAGGTTTATGTATATCTGCTTGGACAAAACAAATAAATACGACGGGATTGCATCATCCTTGCATCTCTATGGTCATCTGACTCGGCTGCCAAAGCGCGTCGCGTACGATAATATTGCTGCATTGAGAGGAAGCAAGAACATAGTTTAAGACAATCTAACAATTTTTCTCAGCTAATTATTAAAATACTCAAAGAAAACCTCAACCAGTTTGGAGTATGTAACATTTTAAAAACATATCCGGGACGGCCCGCTGTATCTCGCGGCGTGAGCCAAAGGCAGTACTTCTGTTTTTTTTCTTCTTTGTGCCCCCCAGGTTTGTTTTGCAACATAATCCTTGTAACACAGTGTCTTATAGTGAAATTTGTTAACGGCGGCACAATGAGCAGCAATTTTCGAAAAAAAAAAAAAAAACTCAATTTGCGATAGCCACAAAGTCGTTGCCGGCCATGCGACGCCTAACTTCCGGCCGAACTACACGGTATGGCGGCACCCATGCAGACATGGAGCGCTTTCGCAGAATCACGTTGACGCTAGCGCCAGATTCCACTTTAGGTAAGCTAGTGAGAAACTCTATGCTATGAACAGAGGCCTAAACCGGACGACAAACGCGCCTGTAGCCTTTCCTTCAGATGGAGCTACCATCTTGGAAAGACGCAGGAGGTAGTACACCATGACGCTAATGAGCGCCTAAAGTTGGCGCCTGATGCCAACGCCTACGTGTACGGGGGACTTGTAGCGTAAGCTGCGGAGAAGCCGCATTGCGGATGTCGCGCTCGTGGCACGGTCCGCTGGTCACACGGTCCGCTCCTCCTTTAGCTGCAGCGGACCGTGTGTTCACCAAACGATTCGCTGACAGCAATTTGGTTTCGTTTCCACGGACGGTTTGCGAGCGCGTGTGGTTTGAGTCGGATGTCGATTTACGCAATGCTCCGACGCGTACAATCCAGTGTCTACCGTTGATGCGTCTGACGGCGTCATACCGACGAAATATAAATTTCGACGTTGAAGTTCATATCGGTGCAGAATAACCATTCAACTGCTTTGTGAAGGCCCACTTCACTTCCGTGTTTTACCGGTTCCTATGGAAGAGGGAACAACCACATTTTTTGTTGGTTGTCGGTATCCTATTCAGAGTGTACACTGATATCGAGATAATAACTATTTGCGAAATTTTGTGCCTGTGGTTTGTGGTGTGAGTGTTTAAGTACTTTATTGGTGAAATAAAAGCTATAGGCGTACGCGCGCGCATGCGCGCACACACACACACACGCACGCGCACGCGCACGCTAACACACACACACACACGCATGCACGCACGCACGCACGCGCGCACGCACGCATTCACACACGCATGCGCGCACGCGCGCACACACATAGTTCAGAAAAACGTTGTCTGGCTTAATGGTAACTATACGATTGAGTAGTCACAGCGAAAATAATAAGACGCATATTAACGTTTCGACAGGGGTCGGTTCCATCTCATGAATATGTTGTGGCTATACCTGTTGTAGTACAGCGGCTCTACATTTTGAGTGTCAAGAAAGTTTGATTCGAGGCATTCTAAGAAAATATTGGCCTAGCTAGGTCTAATGGAACGTCAATGGAAACTCGAATTGGACATAACTATGCGAATATCTTTATGGCTAGCCTGAAATCATTGACACTCAGAATTTTAGGCCACTGTGCTACAAAATGTATGTTGACGGCATATTCATGATGTGGCAGCAGTGTGAATCGGAGGTCTTAACCTTCACTGAGGCATTTAACCCAGGACATCGTAGTATTTCCCTTTATTATTACTACTCCAAACACAGTGTAAAGTTTCTGGAGGTTACCGTTACTTCTTACCAGGGCCGGGTTCAAACTAAACTCTATAGAAAACCGAAAGATATGCGGCAGTGTTTGCATTCCCAGAGTACTTACCTCAGGCACTGCAAGACAGCAATACCTTCTTGTCAAGTCTACCGTTTTAGGAGAATTTTCACAAAGCAAGCCGCTTTTGACTGCAACTGTCGAGAACATAAGACCACCCTATTGAATAAAGAAATGCTCGGAACAGGTTATCGACGGGGATATTATCCGGGCGAACAAATTAGACCATGATGAAGTTCCTAGGAAAAATACCCCGAAGGTTATTCCGTAAACTAACCTAATTTAAACCCACTCAGCCTCCACTCTAAGAGTGGCAACCGTTATAAGAAAACATCACAATGTCCTTATTCAAAGTCAACTCATAACAAGTATATTTCCCGAACCACCACATGTTGTCTACCAAAGCGTTAGGTATCTAGGAGACTGTCTCACTAACTCTCGCATCAGCCGTCCGCAAACCCATGGTTGCATGCCCTGTAATAAACCTCGATGCCCACAAATGACCACGAATGACCACGAAAGTATGACCACAAAATCATGCCCACAAATGACCACGACGCAGCGTGCCACCAGCAGGGCTTAAAACTAGTACGGGAATAGAAAAGGTAATTGTATCTGTGACTCCACTCACGTAGTGTTCCTTATCGAGTGCACTATTTGTTTGCAACAATATATCGGCCAAACTGAAACGCCCTTTCGAATGCGGTTCAATAATGACCGCGCCCATACAAAAACGTTGTCCTTATTTGCCTTCGTCAAGACATGTGAATGGTCCCGATTTTCTATTTGAACAGCTTAAAGCCACAATTTTGGAATTCGCTTTTAAAATTTACCATGACAACGAGGTTCATGAATCTTATCTCATTTTGGTTCAGGAAACTTCATCCGACGCCGTTTCATAGAATGCCGTTTTGCAGAAGCCGTTTCATCGAAAGCTATTTCACCGAATATTTTCTCATCGAACGCTGTTTCGTCGAAGGGGTTTTGAGACACGATACGAAAGGTGATTGCGAGAAGGAGATAATCAATTTTTCCTCGAAAGTACACCGATCTAAGCACTTTACTTTTGGCGATTGGGTTATAAATGTTCGGGGACAAGTTCCTTTAATTCTACGGAACGTCACCTGCGAAACATGAATTTGGATCTTCGCTAGGGCGCGAAGCTCAAAGGGCTACTGACACCAATTTCCAGGGTTATTATTATCATGTAGTTCGATTCCCTAATTCAACAGAATACCCTGGCTAATGTTTGAACTGCCGGCGACGCGTGGGGAATTTTAATATCAGATAATTTATTGCGCCGACGGAACAGGCCGGTGACTGGCGCGCGGCAAATCGACCTCGACCCGTGGTACCAAAAACATGGAAAATGTGGTAGGGAAAAAATGGCACTCGTGACCTCATATCCCATGCACGGCTTTGAGAGCGGCCTACGCGGCGCGGGCAGCGTTCACGAGCTGATACACGCCGCCCATACTAAATGTGTCACCAATTACCGAAATGGTACTCTTGACAAAGAAAAAGTTCCACGCGCGGAAAAAGAGCGAATGATATAGCGGAGAATCGTGGTTTTCCGAACTGCCATGATTTCCTCCGCAGTTGTGGTGTGCCCAGCCACTGATAGCTGCACGGCAGAAACGGGGAGCAATGCCGTAGACAGCTGGCACAGTCGCTTTTTGAATATTCTCTGCCCGTCGGATAATAGTTTCAGCCGATTCCTAAGCCGCCAGCAGCAAGAGCACGAACCTACTGAAAATAGTAGTTGCTGCGAAACCGGAAGCCACAGATGTGTGAAGGAATGCCGGGGATATCGGAGGTTTTTTTTAGTACTGGAAGTGTGTTTCAATTAATTTTATTATGTATAACACACAGTCTGAAAGCAGCCACAAGATGGTAAAAAAAATTGTCAACAATTTTGATGCACCCCTCATCCATGTCAATGTTCGATTAAAAGGGGGCCTGCCTATTCGATAAAAGGGCTTTGATGAAATGGGCATTCTTTCGGCGAAACAGCGTTCGATAAAAAGGCCTTCGATGAACTGTCGTGGACGTTCATAAGTTTAGTTCAGCTTCACTTTGTATCAATGTAAGATACTTTAAACTAACTTGCTTCTACCTCGGTTAAAATTGGCGACCTCGTTATACTGAGGTTTTTTTTTCACCTTTCTTCATTAATACCACAGGGACATTTACCATCAGAATTAAGAAAAACTCTATTACGCCGCAAAACGTGTTCTGTCTTTCATTGTCCAGTAGCTCATTCAGCCGCTGTCGCCAAGTACAGTGGCTTCATTAGCCTATGCTGACTGGACAATGTAATTCCCCTTTGGAAGAAGCCTGAGTTCCAACTACTACTTTGCAATTTTTTAACCCTCCACGGACCATCTGTTTGGGTGTGTGGTTGTGGGCTTTTCTTCTGTGCCGTGGTGACTTTTTCATCTTCTCGGCATGGACAAACGTACTGACAGGTGTTCTGCGGCTTTTCTTCTGTTGGATTGCATTGCACCCCCTCCTTGCTCTAATGTCAGCGCTGATACTTGCATTTTGTAGTTCGTTCTTTTGTGCACAGTATATATTTTTCACATACGCCCAGGAGGGGCACTCACGCGTTAAAATCTCACTTTATTTCCTGTATGTAGCCGGGCAGACCTGTTTGCCGTTCCCCTGATTACCTTTGTGTGTACATTTCTCTTCGTTTCGAAACTACATCGTTCGAAGCTGGACGCGCACTTCTGCGGTGCCTGGATGTGCCGCCATAATGCATTGGCCTCTACACCGCGGTCAGTTGCCATGTTATGGTGCAATAAGGACACCTGCATTTTCAAGGCAACTTTTCCTCTTCACTCTCTGCTTGCGCTCTTGCCCGCGTGCAATACCCAACTATACATACCTGCAGGTTCCGAAACATCTTTCTCTCCTTCTCACAATTTTTCACAAAGCTACATAAAAAAATTGGTTCCAAATCTTTGTGGCAGCAATATATATAACTGTGTTCCGATGAAGGCAATTCTCATTGCCGCTACGTGAGTTAAACTTCTTTGTTATCATTCTTGCCGTTTTTAAAATTGTTTACATACACTATTTTTACGCACGCTTTGTGAGCTCGTGTGTGTGGGTGCAAAAACGTGGGTGCCAATACTCGAATGGACGAACAAAGCTTGTATTTTTAAGGGTTTCTATAGGGCTCTGAACTTCAAGGAGAATTCCTTCAGTGGTTCCTGAGAAAGTTGAGAACTAATCGAAACTCTCGGATAGATACAATATTTGTAAATAATAAAATGAGTATAAAGCAACAAATGTTGTGGGTTTTCTCTGTACGGCACGCCAAAGAATTGAGGCGCACTGCATTTTTGCAATGAACTGCTTTGCTCGCATCATGTCAGTCATCAGCCAACAGCAACGACCTATTCTGCCGTCGGATATCTGGGTGCACACTTAAAGACCACTGCATGTCAACTCACGTCAGTCATTTTCGTGTCCGAGCGCCAGAACACTGGTCACGCAACATTTCCCATTCATCCATCTGTTTTGCAAACCCTCCCGCTCCCGCACACCCTATCACTTCCTGTGACATCTCTCGGGGGACTCCTGGTGATGTCTCCGCGGATGTGGCATTGCCGTGGGCAGGAGGTCGTCAGCAGTTGAAATCTGGGGTAGAGCTCTCCGCGGGGGACGCAGTGGTGATCCCCGCAAGGTGTAAAGGTAACGTATCGGACGTACTAAATATAAGTATAAAGACAATCTACCACACCTAATAATAGAACATAAATAAAAACAAACTAGGAACAAAAATTGTGTATGATGCACAAACATAAAGACCATCTACCAGACCTTTCAATAGAAAAAAACTAGCAACAAAAATTGTCTAGCAGTTGTCTAGCGGGCATATTGTGTGCTACAGAGCACTCCATGAGACGAAAGAACACGGGGTGGGATTTTTAATCTATTAAGAATTAGCAGGCAACGTAGAAGAACTATTCAGCATTAGCGAAGGAGTTGCAGCTGTTCTGATCAAGCAAAATAAGCGTTGATAATAAAGACAGTGGAGGCCCCTATGCGCCAATAACCAGCTATGATGATGAAGCTGTAAATACCTTTTACGAGGAGGCGGATTTAGCAATACCGAAGGGATTAGCAATGCGCATTGTTGATCTTCCTTCCTCTGTACGTCCGGTTAGCGCAAATTACGTGATTAATAATGCACCAACAAGCCCAGCAACACATTTTACTGATTTTACGGAATAACACAGTTCACGATTGGGATGTGGGACTTTAACCCAGAAGTCGGTACGATGCAAATCGGAGAAAGGTCAGAGGGAAAATCTGGAATCGGCACTCGCAACAGGGGGAGGTTCACTGGTATGATTTGCGGAGAGAAATAATCTGTGGCTGATTCACACATTTTTCTGCAAACGAAAGAATACGAAATGAGCATGGTTAAGTTTCGGTGGTACAACAAAAAACGAAATTAGCTTCATTTCAAGTGAAGACCATTGTATTGTGGACGATGTAGAGGTGGTAAGTAAGATTCTGGGCAGCGATCACAGGATGATTAGGTGTAACGGAAGCCCGAATCTCTAAGAAGAAAGAAGGAAACTCGTGAAAAGTAATAAATCCAGCACGCAGTAAGTCAGAGCCAAGACGACGACGTTTAAAATAACTCCCTGAAACAAATTTGAGGTTATAAATAAAGAAAACGAAGATAGTGTAGACAGGCTACACGACTGCCTAGCAACGGCAATCACAGAACCTGCAGCAACGGTGGCAGATGCAACATATAGGAAAGAAACGGGAAACTGGCTCAGAAAACGAAGGATGGAATCCCCAAATGTAAGAACATGACGCGCATAGTGCTGTGGATCAAACTGAGTTACCTTAACTGTTTAATTTAATTAACAGGAGTAAAACTAATGACATTCGTGCTTCCAACATGGCATTGATTGAAGAAACGCTGGGAATAGGAAGAAGTTTCAAAACAACTAAGAGGAAGCTTGCCATCGGGAAAGACAGAATGTACGCACTCAAAGACGAGGGAGGCAACATTACGCACAACAGGTACGAAATAATAAAGGGTAGCAGAACGATTCTGCAGCAGACTGCATGCCAGCGACTTTAGATCAGGGGAAACTACTGAGAGTACAAGATAATTTGCGATGTCCCACTAGTTATACAGAGGAATTAAGATATGCTCTTGAGGGCATGAAAAGAGGAAAAGCTGCAGGCGACGACGGCATAACCGTGGATCTTTTGATGGTGGGAGGAGATATAGTACTGGAAAGACTTGCTGCCCTATTTTCAGAATGCTTAAGCACCCCAAACTTGTCCATAGTCTAGAAAAACGCCAACAAATTCTGTGTCATAAAAAGAGAGATATCAAGGACCTCAGGATTACAGACCCGCCAGCCTACTCTCAGTTGTTCACAAGCTGTTTACAAAAGTTATAGTTAACCGCATTGGAGACAGCCTGGATTCCAAACAACCGAGACAGCAGGCGGGGTTTGGAAAGGGGTACTCAACCATGAATCATATCAATGTTGTGAATCAAGTGATGAAAAAATCTGCTAAATACAGTAAACACTTTTCCATGGCAGTTATAGACTATGAGAAAGCGTTTGATCAATGCAAACCGCAGCCGTGCTAAAAGCATTAAAGGGCCGGAAAATATAACAGACCTACATAAGCTTTTTAGACGACCTATATACGGTATGTACGGGCAGGATAAAACTTCACAAGCGAAGCGATAAATTCCCCATCCACACGCGAGCAAGACAGGGAGACACGATCTCGCGAAAACAGTTCACAGCACTTCTGAAGGGATATTCAGAAAGCTTGACGGGAAAAAAGAGAAGCTTAAGGATAAATGGAGATTTGGAGATTACTCAAGTCATTTGAGATTTGCAGACAATATAGTATGGCTGAGTTAGACTGGAGAGCAGCTGCAAAAAATGTTTGAGGAACTAAAAACAAAAAGCATGGCTGTTGGTCTAAAACTATTTATGAATAAATTTAAAGTAATGAGGAATAAGCATGTGGTAAGCGCACTATTCAGTTTAGGTAACGAGGGCTAGAAGTAAAAGAATTACTACCTCGGGAAGATTGTTAGTGGTGTCCCCAAGCAAGAGAGAGAAATTCGGCGCAGACTGGGTATGGGTTGGGGGAACTGCGGCCTGGGCAAGCGCTCCAAAATAATGAAACGTAAGCTACTTCTGTCACTGAAAAGAAAAATCTACAACCAGGCAATGATGACATGCGACGCTGAAACTTGGCGCCTTACTAAACAACTAGAAAGCAAATTCAGATCGGCTCAACGGACCATGGAATAAACAATGACAGGAGTGATACGTAGGGACAGAAAACGATCTTCCTGCATCAGGGAACAAACTCGACTAGATAATATTGTAGTTTAAGAAAAAAATGAACTTGGGCTGTCTATGTAGGGAGACGAACCGACGACCGGTGGAATATTAGTGTAACAGAGTTGATACATAGAGATGGGCGTAACAGACCGGACTATCTGCTATCGGCATTCGCGCTGGGTGATATCACCTCGTTCTCCTCTCCCCCCTTCCGTTTGCTTTACTTTCCGTCCTTGTTTTCTTTCCCCCTTCCCCGCGGTGATCACAGCTACTTAAGCGCAGCAAATAAACGGCCGGGGGTCTTTCGTCTTGGCAAGGCTCAGCCAAATGTTGATCTCCGTCTTGTCTGAATACCAAACGTTAACATGGGTTTTGAAGAACGGGAAGACCAATAACACGATAGAGGGATGAAATACGGGAGTGCGGTGGCCAGCAGTGAACTCGAGCAGCGCTGGACAGAAACTGATGGAAGTTAATGTGAGGGCAATTTGCCCTGCAATGGGCCTAACTAGGCTGTTGATGTTGGTGATTATGATGATACACAAAGATACCACCGGCCCGATATATCAACAGTAAACGTTTTGCTTTAAAGGAACACCCCTCAGGCAACGTTATTCTTCAATCGCTGCTATCTATACCATTTGTAAAGAAAGTAATGGTTTAGCGCGCACGTATGCTTATAAACGCCGTCATTCGTAGCGAGGCCTACGTCAACACTGAAGGCGACGAAAATAGCCTGCCGAGATTTCTGTCTTTCAAAGGTAGTTATAAAAGTACACAGCTTCGTTCTTCGAATCAAAATGAATTTGGTGTCAATTACGTCGCATCTGTGTTGAAACTGTTCAAAGCTTGTGTTACCCAGTTTAGTAGGAAAGGGGATAATATTTTATTTTGGATGCCTCATCAGTTTTCCAGCCTTATATCCGTAGTGCCGCTGGGAAGTGACACAAAGAACGCTCTTCTTAGGCTCTGCTGTCTTTATCCATTTGTGTTGCTGTTAAAAGTAGCTACTAGAGCGCTCTCCCTTCTAATGCTTTTGCTCCTGGAAGACAATAGTCTAAACCATTGGTCAAGTGGGAGTGCGCAGAACTCTTACGCAACATCAGTTGTAGGCCTTAAACTTCAGTGTATCCATATTCATAAACTGGACAGTGAATGTATAGATCAACGCGGGACCATTCTTGATGGAAACATGCATTCGCAGTCATGTGAATGCCTACTTTTACGCAATGTTAGTTGCTCTTAAGCTTAACCGAATTGTATTCGCAGAAAACCAGGGGGATTTCTAAGATAAATGCTGGTTTGGTTCTTCACCGATCAACGAAGAACCATAGTGGTGAAAGGAAAATATAATTAAGGGAATATAAGCAATTTGCTATCAGTTTACGAAGTCGTTAACAGCGCAAGGCAGTTTCCATGTCTGCGGCAACATTCAGAGATACAACATGAATGCGTGCAAGTAAAGAAAAGAGAGATCAAGAAAGCATGAATGAGCACTCTTTCTGGGAGTTTGGAAAAGAGTTTCATTACGCTGCATGACATTTAAGTATTTAGATGATTGCACTGGGATGCGTAAATATATCGAATTCAGGGTTATTCGAAGTGTTGCACATTCAGAATGCTAAATTTTCAGTGGCGTTAAATTTCCAACGTGTCTCAGTGAAGTATATGGCCTAGCACTTCTTTGGACTGATAAAACACTTGTGGATTTTTTGCAGGCCCTATACGGTTTGGCATCATGATGGATTCAAAGCTGCCTCTGTGCCTGCTTTGCGTTTTCTCGTTGGCGGTGTTGGGCTACCTGGTGCTCAGCAAGCTGACCTGTGTCAGCCTTGACGGAAGCTACCGTCTGATATCGAAGCAAAAATCCTATCCTGCCCGGAGTAAGGATACCGGTGGTGGAAAAGCGCCAGGTCATAATTTAGAAAGGTATGCTGAATGCCCATATTTTGTTTCAGGTCACTCTCCGGATTCATATACAACTTGATATGTTTAAATGAGTATTTTTCATATTTGAAGTTTTGCGTCTTGGATTTGTTTATTCAAACAAGAATCTTTTTTCGCGGATATTCAGGCTTCATAATAGCTAGCTTATAAACAGTGACGTATGAGGTCGTATTCTCATTTTGTGTTACTATAGCGCTACAGCCGAAACCACAATCCCGAAGCATTAAAACCACCCTTCTTGTTCACGGTACTTCAGAACTTTTTTCAATATTCTGAGAATGCTCAAAATACTATCTTCTTGCTTTGATATCATGGAGACCCACAAAATATCAGAGATTGGCGCGTTTAGGAACTAAGAACAGCTGATCAAAAAGTTTAAACGCGCCATGGTTGCCACTTATGTGAACAATGCTGCCTCGTGAATGGTTTACCTCACAGATTGAGAGGTTTTTATAAAATATGAGAAGGGAAAAGGTTTGCGCGTGTTGGTTCATCGTCACACGGAAAACAAGCGCTAAACAAAAACACGGGACGAGGAGTAGACGGGACAAGCGCTGACTTTCAACAAAAAGTTAATTGCCGCTCCAGCGCTTATAAACAAGTCTGGGAGCACGAAGAGAGGGGAAAAAAGAAAGGGAAACATCAAAAACGGAAGCCAAAAAAAGGAAGAACAGTGATGTGCCGCCTACGATAAGAAATCCAATTTGTGTTTCGATAAAGCCACAGACGGCCTGCTGACGCATTGATCCCCCGACCTCGCTATCTCGGCCGCTTCCACAATTTCCCTTGTGAGGGCCGAGCGGTGAAAATACAAGATGGTAGTCTGGTCGTACAGGGGATGACACTGGTTACCCGAGTCACATTTGTTACAGTGGGCAGCCAGCTGGCCGTCGGTGGCTACGCTCCTGACCTTGTTCTTGTGTTCTTGTAGGCGAACGTTCAAGCATCTGCCGGTCTGGCCGATATAGTGTCTGCCACACGACAAAGGAATTTTGTAGACAACGCTACGTCGGCATTTCACAAACGCGTCCCTGTGCTTGATAGCGCAGATCGGTTTCCGCGCACGCGTGGGACAGCTCAACTTGCACAAAGCTAAAAGCTTGTTGGGCACCGTGAACAAGACCTTGACCTCTGAACGTTGCCCAACTTTCTTGAGGTTATGGGATATTTTATGTATGTACGGGATGACAGCTATTTTTTCTTTAGCTATTTTTTCTTTAGCTCTTCTTTCTTTGTCCTTTCTCTGATTTTCTGCATGAGGTCAGGAGCGTAGCCAGGAGCGTAGCCACCGACAAGGTCAGGAGCGTAGCCACCGACGGCCAGCTGGCTACCCACTGTAAAAAATGTGACTCGGGTAACCAGTGTCATCCCCTGTACGACCAGAACAATCTTGTATTTTCACCGCTCGGCCCTCACAAGGGAAATTGTGGAAGCGGCCGAGATAGCGAGGTCGGGGGATCAATGCGTCAGCAGGCCGTCTGTGGCTTTATCGAAACATGAATTGGATTTCTTATCGTAGGCGGCACATCACATCACTGTTCTTCCTTTTTTTTGGCTTCCGTTTTTGATGTTTCCCTTTCTTTTTTCCCCTCTCTTCGTGCTCCCAGACTTGTTTATAAGCGCTGGAGCGGCAATAAACTTTTTGTTGAAAGTCAGCGCTTGTCCCGTCTACTCCTCGTCCCGTGTTTTTGTTTAGCGCTTGTTTTCCGTGTGTTTATAAAATATGGTCCCCGAAACCTGGTTTATACAAACATATTTGCCCCGAAGGCCGTGAGGTCAATACTAAATTTTGTGGTTACGTATAGTTCCCAAAATTATTTAACTCTTCTCTCTTGGTCCAGCGCTTGAGATGTTGTTAGCATTACTTCTTTTTATTACTGGGTGCATTTTAGCCATCGAAGTCGAATGAAAGTATTAATTCCGAGATTTTTTCGTGTGTAGTTCCAAATAGAACGCGTAAAAATGCACCATTTTCATTTTTACTTCACTCTACTTCTCCTAGAAGCAGCATGACATTGGTTTTCGTAATATGCCAGAACCACTTTGACCTTGGTATGGTTGCAATCAAGTCAGCTGTCGCATATTCCACCTCTCCACTGCACCTCATCATCATCGCGGACAAGGCGAACATGGCGAAAATTAAAAATGAGGTGAGGCTGGTGTTTGATTTTCACATAATCGTGGGCGTTTCAAGTGTGAGCACTACCCAAAAACTATGCGCAGTTGTTGAACTGCGTTGAAAGGGGGCTGGAGAAGGCTCTTTACCCTTGGTATTTGTACGCGGAGTTTTTCTCTTCGATTGACTCAGCGTTGAGTTTTGCAGGTGTACAGTGCGGTTCACTGTTAAAATCAACACGGGAATTCATTTAAAACGCCCGAAAAACGCACCCTATAAGCATTGTGCCTGCGCATTGAGTGCCTCCGGTCGTACCGAGGACCACATTTGGGAGGTAGCTCCTGCTGCTTGCTGTAGAAGTGCGCGTCAGCTTAAGCAGACGTAATGAAACACACGTTCATGTTTCCTTGAACAGTGAACCGCACTGTACACTCCAAAATTATTCACACCCTTAATGGTAATTTTTGTCTATAACGAACTCCCTTACACACCACTTAAGCACAAGAGAAACAATCTCTTTAAGGGCGTAATGAGGGACAAAACTCCCTCTAAAAAGGTGTTTTCTTGTATCTTTGTTGAGGTTTAAGGGTGTCAATTACTTTATCGGTGTTTTCTAGGCATACTTTATGCATACGTTATCTTTATACTTTGTACTTTATGCATACTTATGCATACTTTATCTATGCGAGGTGTTTTCTTGTATCTTTGTTGAGGTTTAAGGGTGTCAATTACTTTATCGGTGTTTTCTATGCATTCTTTATGCATACGTTATCTTTATACTTTATCTTTGTACTTTGTACTCTATGTATACTTATGCATTTGTGTATACTTTGTCTATGCATACTCTATCGGTGTTTTCTTGTGTTTTTTGATAGGGTGTAATGGTGTTAGTTATACACATTGAATCTTCCCTTTAAGGCTGTAAATCAGTTTACAGTGTAGCAGATTTTTAGAACAGTGGTGGTTTATCCGCATAGTGTAAGTAAATCAAGCGCTTGTGGTGTTCCGAAAAACCAAAAAACCGAAACCTACCAAACACTCAGGTGCATTTGTTCAGCTTGCACTTAAGACTATTACTGCTGATATGTCTTGAAGCTGCTTTTCGAGGGCAATGCAGCTGCAACTATCTTTCGCACGGTGCTCGCCTGTGTGGCCCGGGCGTTGTATAGCGCCTGCCCCTGACTTGCGGCAAACTGTTTCTTGGGCAATCTTACATGTGTAAACGCGCGCCTACCGGAGCGACAGAATAACTTCAAAATTTAACATTTACCCCGCCGATGAGTGCACGGTGGAGGTCGTGGCTGCTCGCGGTGTTTTGTTAATAGCGACGTTTTTACGCCCACAAGGACCACATGACACGCAAAGTTTTGGAATCCTATTATATAAACCATAATTTGGCCATGTCAAAGCAAGCCTTCTCTGACACCGTATGAAGAGAAAAAGGCGTTTCTATACACATGTTAGCCATGCGCGTGGTGTGATGCGGTTCATTGGGATGCGTATCATTGTGGACTGCAAGGAAAACCCCGACCTGGCACACTTTCCAAATGCCCTGTCCCCTGAGCAGTGGGAGATACATCTGTCTAGCGGTCGCCTGGAGGACCAAGCACTCCTTGTAATCCGGGCTACGACACCATGGTCAACGCATGGCGTCCTGAACTAAGGATCCACCCCTACATTTGCTGCGCCATAAACGTTTCATATCTCTCTCTCCCTCTCTCTCTCTCTCCCTCCCTCTCTCTCTCTCTCTCTCTCTCTCCCTCCCTCTCTCTCTCTCTCTCTCCCGACTTCTAGGCGCCGGAAACATGCCGCGACCCTCTGCCGTTCGCCGTCCTGAACCTTTTGGCACTCAACGCCAAGAGTACACTTTTATTGACACCCACTCCCACCCCCTAAACCACCTGCAGTGCAGTCCGCAGTGTAAGGAAGACCGACATGTGACTGTCATGTGGTAAGAACCCATACCCGAAGGGGGATTGGCCCGAGAAGAAAATGACGAAAGAAAAGAAGAGGAAGAAGAATCAGCGCACGGGATGGCAAGGAGGATTCGGAAGGAACCAATAAAGAAGGTACACAGGGTGACCGAAGAGGAGGAGAAGGTTATCTACGACAGCAAATTGGAGCCTCACACGATATAATGCGAGGTGAAGACGGGGAGAACGAAGTTGGAGCAAAGAGTGTGGAGCGGGTTCTTCGGAGGAACGGTGGCAAGTTCGGGCCGTGCCTGCACATCGCACCAGCGGCATCGCACCGTTTGGCAGCGGGCTGCCCGGAACCACCGATTACCAGCAGCTGCGCTCTGCTGGCCTCCTGCTGACCGGCGGCATCGCACCGCCGGCGACCCGTCGAGCAGTGCCCCACGACGCACCAGCGGCACCGCACCGTCTGGCAGCGGGCAGCTCAAGACCACCGATTACCAGCAGCTTCGCTCTGCTGGCCCCTTGCTGAGCCGCGCTGCTCAGCGAAGCCGTGGCATCTCACCACGGTCATCCCGACCACTGAAGAACACCACCCGCCATCAAGACGAGCTGCTACGTTCGGAAACATGTAAGCCAACCGTTCCACTGGGCCACGTCATCGGCATCGCACCGTGTTCCTAGTAGTACCGGAGGTGGGATTTGTTTGAGTTGGGCATTAACAGTTAACGTGTTATAGTGACGTTTTGGGCTAGATTTTTGGTAGGGTGAGGTCGACCTTGTTTTTTTATGTATTGTGTGATATGCTTGTGGGTTTGCTATGATTCTGTTCGTTTGAGTAGTTTTGTTTTGTAAATATATTGTGTTGCCATCAAATGAACCAACTTGAGCCTCATTTCTCGGCCGCGTGAGACGCGTGACAAACATTTGGCGAGCCTGCCAGGATCTATCCTTGGCCCAACCACACGTCTCACCCGGTGGAGAGATGAATCTCGAGAAGATTTTAACCTTGGCTAGTACGTTAGGTTTGACCAAGGAGGAGGTGTTCAGTCTGTACGAACGGGAGAGTACAAGGTTACGAGAGAGAGCTCAAGAAGATGAGAGGAAAGCCGTGCAGGAAATAGAGATGTTGGAACTTAAGATACGCCAGGCAGAGTTAACGCGGCGCCTCGAGCAAGGGGAACGCATAAAGAACCGTGAACGCGCCACACGTGAGCCTGAAGGCACGCGGGTCGCCGACCTCTCTGAGGCACGAGAGAAAGAAAGAACGCAGATAGGTGACCGCGAAGAAGCACGTGCTGTTGAGAGAACGCGGTTTGCACAGTGCTGTGATGGGAATGAAAAAATAAAAGAAGAAAGGTTCTCGCGAACGACCACTGTGGCGAAAGGCGCGTTTGATCGGCCAGGCGGTGAACTAGCCGGATGGGGCAGAATCGCACACCAGGCGCCTGAAGATGAGTGCACTGAGAAATCGCCAAGCGAGGACAGCGCATTGCCGCCTAGTATCTCTGTTGAGCCAGTTGGTTTTATGGTCTCTGAAAGATTAATAACTGAGACGGAGGTACCTGCCACTCCGTGCACTGGCAGTAATGGTATCTGGACAGAAAGCTCTACTGCTGGTCGGGTAAAAATGCCTATGACTATTGAGAGTACACTACTCCCGAAAAAGGCCAGTGCAAATTCTCTGGACGGCTCATCGGACAGCTCAGCGTCTAAGATGGTAAACGGGCTCAACAGTGCGCTGTCAAGTCAGCGGAGTTCAGAACAGCTAGGACAGCTCCCCCAGACTCAGCTCCTTGTGGTCGACGGAGAGTCCCGACTCGAGGAATTCAGGTTAGGCACTGGACAGGGGCTGGTCTCAGGTAAAAGGCAGTTGCCAGCATCCGGTAAGGGGGCTGAGAAGCAAGGGGGCGGGAGAAAGTACCCGCGTTTTCGTAAGCGTGCGAAGCAGAGGAGGAAAAAGAGTTTGGTTCTTAGGAAGGTTCGAGTGCATGAACGGAGCTGTGCGAAAAGTGACAGGGTAGCTGGGAAGTTCGCAGAGTTAGAGCACGCTACGAAGATGGCGCGCAGACGACGAGCCAAGGCCTGTAAGGCGAACGGATGGCTCTGTAATCAGCACCCAGGCCAAGGTGGCATCGGCCAAAAGATATGCAGTGAGTTCTCTTCCGGGAGTAGCCGAAGTAACATCAGAGGCAAGCGAAAGCGCAGACGCGCAAAGAAGGAAAAAACGAAGAAATCGTGCGAGTCGAGCACAATCGAGAGAAAGCTTGTAGTAGAGAAGGACTGGAGACAGGGCACGGGTCATAGGGCAGTGAGACAAGTGAACATTGATGGTGGTGCCAACCGAGATGACAGTGTTGTGAAAGGGGCTGAATGGACGAAGCGCAAGAAGGTGAAGATGAAGGCAAGTGTCACCTAACCTGATGGAATACACGGAGATGACCTGGACAGAAAGAGGACTCATAAAGGTGACAAATAGGTTGGGTACTAAGATAAAGCATAAATGTTGTGGTATGGTGCAGACAAGGTGTTGTAGGAGTATGAAGTGTACACAGAAAGGAGGTAGTTGAGTAGTGTAGATTAATTGTGGTTGCAAGCCTGAGATTTTTTGATGTGTTTGATTTTGGTGATATTAGAGTACTTTGCGTGAGTGGATTAGTGCAAGAGAATGAGGAAGAGTTGTCTTTTAGTAATACGTGTTGTGATTGACTGTGGGATTTCAAGTTAGTTTTCGTGAACAGTGAACTGGGTGTGTGATGAATATTAGTAGTTGAGTAGGACTGATGAAGTAGCTTAATAGGACTGATGTTGTTGTGACGTGCGGACCGCGGACTTTGTTTTCATGAACCGGCGTGGTGTATAGCAGTTTTTTTTTAGGAAAAAAAAAACTCTTTAATTTCGGGGGGTAATGTCATGTGGTAAGAACCCATACCCGAAGGGGGATTGGCACGAGAAGAAAATGACGAAAGAAAAGAAGAGGAAGAAGAATCAGCGCACGGGATGGCAAGGAGGATTCGGAAGGAACCAATAAAGAAGGTACACAGGGTGACCGAAGAGGAGGAGAAGGTTATCTACGACAGCAAATTGGAGCCTCACACGATATAATGCGAGGTGAAGACGGGGAGAACGAAGTTGGAGCAAAGAGTGTGGAGCGGGTTCTTCGGAGGAACGGTGGCAAGTTCGGGCCGTGCCTGCACATCGCACCAGCGGCATCGCACCGTTTGGCAGCGGGCTGCCCGGAACCACCGATTACCAGCAGCTGCGCTCTGCTGGCCTCCTGCTGACCGGCGGCATCGCACCGCCGGCGACCCGTCGAGCAGTGCCCCACGACGCACCAGCGGCACCGCACCGTCTGGCAGCGGGCAGCTCAAGACCACCGATTACCAGCAGCTTCGCTCTGCTGGCCCCTTGCTGAGCCGCGCTGCTCAGCGAAGCCGTGGCATCTCACCACGGTCATCCCGACCACTGAAGAACACCACCCGCCATCAAGACGAGCTGCTACGTTCGGAAACATGTAAGCCAACCGTTCCACTGGGCCACGTCATCGGCATCGCACCGTGTTCCTAGTAGTACCGGAGGTGGGATTTGTTTGAGTTGGGCATTAACAGTTAACGTGTTATAGTGACGTTTTGGGCTAGATTTTTGGTAGGGTGAGGTCGACCTTGTTTTTTTATGTATTGTGTGATATGCTTGTGGGTTTGCTATGATTCTGTTCGTTTGAGTAGTTTTGTTTTGTAAATATATTGTGTTGCCATCAAATGAACCAACTTGAGCCTCATTTCTCGGCCGCGTGAGACGCGTGACAGTGACAAACTCTCTATTATTGTTAATTCGCCCACGTCTGTCGTCGCTGCCTTTGCAAGCGACTCTGTCTGTTAGGCAACGAGTTCAGCGACGACTTACGCCCCTCTGCTGAACAGTAGTGCCCGAGTGAGATTTACAAGTTCTAGCCGTCACTGAAGTGCTCATTCGTACGTTGGGTTGAACAACATCAACGTATTTGGTAGAAAAATAAATGCCATTGATTAGAGATATCATCCCAATGAGAAATTGAAGATATTTACTCCCAGTATCATTGTTTCATCACAGCATTTTGAGCCACTTTTTTTCTCTGTGTGACATGCTAATTCGGCGGTGAACAAACTGTAATAACTGCATAATAAACTTTTTATTATTTTCGGCATCCCTGCTCCTCTGAGGGTGTATGATGCTACAAATAATGACATGGTATTCTTTTTTGCTTAATTGTTGCTTCATTTAACCAATCTTTAAACACCTCAGATAGGGGTACCTTAGTTGATTACTTTGGAGCGAAGCGAGTTTCTAGCCTGGTGGTTCTGTGCCCTTTTTCGAACGTCTTTTCATGGTACTCGTATTTTATGGATGGCATCTTTATTATTTTTGCAAGGTGATTTCATGGCCCAAGCATATAAGAAGGCGTGTTCGATGCGACGTCCAGCCAGTTTGGTACCCCGAGGAGACGTACTCCGACTGGTGGGGCATGTTCAGACCTTGTGCCACACAAAGACTATTCCTTCCGGTACGTACACGGCGCATAGTTCGCTTAGCTTAATTTTATTAAGCGAGAATTAGTGCACACTATCTGCTTAGCTTAATTTCATAAAATTACAATCCGTCAGTAACTTACAGCTGCTAGGAAAAGCAGTTAAGCTGTGCGATCCGTCCTCCACATAAAACACAACTCATGTATTCTGGATTTGCTTGAGTTTATTGCTTAGGCGCTGAAACTGTTTCATATTGCGTCCCGAAGGGATAAAGATGTTCGGTAAGGTATTCAGATTGCTTTTTTCTTAGATAACAAATTTGCGAAACCTAACTGTTTAGACATTGACACGGATATCGCGGGATGGCTGAAAGCGATTTCATAGCAGCCATAAACCATATGAGAGTTCTACGGACGCACGTTTCAAGAAGTGCAGCAACAAATATTGTACAGCGCAAAAAGACGCAGTGTGTTGAAAAAATGAATGGCAGAAATCTCGAAAATGAGCCACGTACGCTTTACTCGTGCTACAGGAAAAATAAAAGAGAGTTCTTCTGAAACGATTTGAGGGCATTTTTAGCTCTTGTCAGAAATGAAATTCCAATAAATGGACATTTCCTATGACAAGCGTTTTGTCCAGGCAGTTCGAGTCTGCTCACGAATTGGTAATAGGGGTACAGCTCTGCTGTGGAAGTTTTAAGCGTTTGCACTACAAGAACCATTCACTTTGCTGAAATCGCTGAAAAAACACAAACTTTCATTGCAGTTTTAAGACTACAAAAATAATCTTAAAACCAGTTCAAGGGGCTACACCAGCCGGATCTTTGTGAAGCCGTGCTTTGGTGGTTGTAGTGTCAATAGTTTTTCGTAACTTTTGAGGTTCTTTTGAAGCCCGCACAAAAGTTCGTGCGTTGTCGCTGTAGATGGTTGTGCGCAATCCACGCCAGGAAACGAACCTCCGGAAAGGCTTACGAAGTTTTTTGTTGTTTGGTATTCGACGGGCTCCACATAAACAGTTCATGTGCCAGCACAAGTGAACAGCACAGCTAACGCCCGTCCTCGACCTCTGTTACCTATGTAGAACTGTCCAGCAGGATCAACTGCGCTTACAGGTAAGGGGAAAGCATGATTTCCCCTCGGGATAGTCTATTTTACTAGTTGTCCTGCACGCGGAATCCAAAATTTTTGCGAACTTGGCTAAGGTAGTCCCGTACTTGTCGTAGAATGACCTGTGCTACATGGCCGCGTTCCATCGCGAGAGATGTGAACTAAGTGCCATTCGTTGTAAGTTTGTGACGTGTGCTCCGCAGGTGTTGTTGGTGAGTACCCTTTCGCAAGCGCGCAACGACTCGCCGCCGTTGGCGAAGAGTCGTCACTCTTTAGGACTGTGCGCGAGATGTTTTTTGCTGCACATCACTCGGTATTTACGATATGGTGGTGGTAGATATGGTCCTGGTGCAAATTTGGGTCCCCAGATGGACTCTGGTTTTATTTGGAAGGTGCCTATTCTTGTTTCCTCTTATTTAGGAATAATTTACTAAGCAATAAAGAATATTACTCTTGCGCATCGAGACTTCAGAATCATTTGTGTATCTGGCACCGGAAGATTAGTTTTTTATTGTGAAAGAAGTTCTGGATGGGAATTGAGAATAATTTGAACACCAGGGTGGTGGCGGTGTATTCCCCTGTAATGGCTGCTGTGGTCGACTTTTTACCGCAACACTTAGCGCGTATCCGCAAGCATGCATCAAGGAACAATCTGAAGTTGTTTTGCGTATTATGAAAGTCGTGTTATGCCATGAACATTTGCGAAGTGTTTATTTCCGTTTATTTCATTGCTTAGGGTTTTCTGGTCTCATTAGCTTTTTAGTCCATCTGGAGGCAGGAGCGTTTCATTTCAGGCATTCCTCCTGGCTTTACCGCATTTCACCAAGACCCAGCCGGGCATCAGGACTTCAGCGATGTCATGCCACTTCCATTGACGCCATTTTTGTGTCTGCTTTTCTCTTCCGATCTTTTAGTTCCGCGTTTCTCCCCACCACACTACCGCCGCTGCGTGCCTCTTTACCAGAAATATTTCATGACTATGTAATTAAGAGGCAGTTGCGATTTCTGATTCCCTTCTTAAGACCTTAATTTATGTCTCTCAATGTCCAAGAAAAGCGAAAGACCTGGCAGGTCACGTTTATGCGAGTACGTCGGGTGGCGTACAAATGGACTAGCTTCACACAATGGAATGAAGCCATCACAGAAGAATACAGAAAGGATGAAACAAAAAGTCCTAATTGTGAGACTTCCAGAGGAAGAACCAGTGAATTTATAGTAATTTCGAAGCGTATAAATCTGACCTGTGGCCATTCGTGGTTTGGAAATTGGCAAAAAACCTCCTAGATGGATTTTCGAGGAACCAGAATCGTCAGTTGGGGACTACTTTCCCTGTTTGTACTTTCTGTTTGGAAAAGAAAGCCTTGGTATTGTGCAGCAAGAACAAGTTGTGTGTTAAAAACCTCCAAGAAATAACAACCTCTGTGGTCGACTCCTGGACCATGTATGATACCAGAAATCCTCGTCCTGAAATGGTGACTTTACGCATTCTTATCAATGAAGTGTACAGATTGAGTAAGTATTTACTTTCCGGAACTTATCAGGCCGGGGTTGCCAACTGCAGAACTTAATACTTGGCCAAAGCATCTTTCTTTCCATAGCTTGCACGCAAGCACGTAGAAAAAATTGGTAGTGATTTGGGTACCTCTCAATTATTCATTTCCAAAAGGAAGACCAAATTTTGATAAAGCCATAAAAATAGGTTATGCCAATAAGGCTAGAATCCCGCTGGAGTCCGACAACCGCACTTCGGCCGCACACTGGTGGCTTTCGAATGGCCGAAGCCCTACGGCGAAAATCTGTCCGTATGGCCGTAAGCCGGTCGACTGGCCGACGGAGACTGGTTGTTGGATAGCCATGAGAGTATGGCCGTATAGGGCCAAAATGTCCGCACATGGACATGGGCCGAACGTGCCTGCCGGAAAAAGGCCGGATAGAAAATCACTGGCCAAAGTACATCAGCTTGAGTTGGGACCAATGGTCCTGTGCAGCCTAGGATTGTGCTGCTTCCTCTTGAATATATTTTTGCCTTTTGGCAAACTGGAAAAAAAGACAATACAATAAAGGCATTAACGAAATGCTTTAGAAAAAAGGGGTACACACGCTGACTTTAAATTTATTTCTCTGTGCTCTTCAGATCGGTTTCAAATATTTCGCCTGCTATCGCTTGGATGTTACGAAAAAATGAAACTTCAAGTATTGCAGAGCCTAAAAAGTAAATTTTTGCAGAGCATGCTCCCGAAGGAGGACGCGGTGATATACGTGGACACCGATGTTGTGTTTCTACACCCCGTGGAGGATTTCTGGAGGATGTTCGCTGCTATGAACAGTTGGCAGATGGCAGCGATGGCGCCAGAGACTGAGAGCTTCACAAACAATTGGTATCTCACCAAAGCGCAGCACCCATTCGTCCGTCCTTTCGGTAAGGCGTACAAAATCAATCAATCAATCAATCAATCAATCAATCAATCAATCAATCAATCAATCAATCAATCAACCAATCAATCAATCAATCAATCAATCAATCAATCAACCAATCAATCAATCAATCAATCAATCAATCAATCAATCAATCAATCGATCGATCGATCGATCGATCAATCAATCAATCAATCAATCAATCAATCAATCAATCAATCAATCAATCAATCAATCAATCAATCAATCACTCAATCGATCGATCGATCGATCGATCAATCAATCAATCAATCAATCAATCAATCAATCAATCAATCAATCAATCAATCAATCAATCAATCAATCAATCAATCACTCGCTCACTCACTCACTCACTCACTCACTCAATCAATCAATCAATCAATCAATCAATCAATCAATCAATCAATCAATCAATCAATCAATCAACAAGCATTTATTCGAGCAGTCAGGTATTTAACCAGTCAGTCAGTCAGTCAGTCAGTCAGTCTGTCAGTTTAACTATGCAAGCAAGCTAATTCAATACCGGAAATCTCAGCTATGAACTGTTCATTTCTGTTGCACGATGTACAAGATTAGGCTAAAATTTTCCGGATATTTCAGGATGATGGTTTGTTTTCAAGAAGAGCTGGATCTTAGTTAAGAGATATACATTAGGAGCGAAAGCTTGACTTTTCCACCACCGTTTCGGTCAACGTGCGAAAAGGGATCTGATGTTTAAATGAGAGGTGGCAGCTAATGTGTACAACCAAGTCCGAATGAGAATGGTTTTAAAGAACTCTGGTTGGCCTAAAATAACCCGTACCTTTGTACTACGGTGCTTCTCATTGCTCATGGGCGGCTTCGGAAAGTGACATGGCGATTTTTGAGCAAATTGAACAAACTGGCCAGAAATCTGCGAAATTGAAAACTGAAGCGTAGTTTATAGTTAAGAGACTAGGTGTTACGCGTCAATAACACAGGTGTCAGAAGGTAGCTAGTCAATATTACCACTAGAGGCCGGATTTGTATGTGTTCAAACAGCCCGTTTTAGGAGCCAAAAACAGGCAGGTAAAACACCGATGTAGGCCCCCAAAGTCATAATAAATATGTGCACCGTAAGTTTTTGCATAAATACACAATTTCGAACGAAGACAGGGCGACTTGTATCTACGACAGGAAGGGCAGAAATGTTATTGTTTATAATGACACAAAGGCGCCAACAGTTAAGCATGGCCGTTAAATCGTCCCTTACAACCGGAGTGATGCGATTCATTGGGTTAATTCCAAGGCGCACTGCTCACATTTATGTTCAGTGGCCACTGTCGCTTGATGGAGCGTCGCATATAGCGAAGCAGGCATGAAAAAGAATACTTGAGAACTGGAAATAATGAAAATAGAGCTACTTTTGCCTGCCTGATGCAATTTAATTCGACACAACGAAAACACACTGCAGACAAATAATAAACGCAAGAAAGACAACGATTTATCTGGCGAATTACATGCTCTCACAAGCGGACTGTTGGGTACAACTCTAGCAATTTCCTAATGTACGCCTCGAGCGCGGCCTGTACGGGTGCCACTGAAATCAGGGTGTCGAACCGAAATTTTTTCGGGTTCGGTTCGGGTTCGGGTTCAAGGCTTTCGGGTTCGGTTCGGGTTCAGTTCCGGCGCACCATTCCGTTCCGGTTCGAACCGGTTCGAACCGGTTCAAACGGGTTCGAACGGGTTCGGTGAAAAAAGAGCAGACGTGTTTTTTCCTGTTAATTTTTTTGTGTTCGATTTTCGTTTCCTTGTCAGGTTTCTTTGTCAAAAACGAAGCCATAATGTAGGTTTTTTAGATGCGACGCTCAGAGCATCTCTTGTCGGCGGCCCTGCCCTTCCTGCGTGCATCCGTTGTCCGCGTGCGTCCGTTGTTGCCCGCAGCCACTCTCCCCCTCTCCTCTCCGATAGCGAACACACTCTCGCGAAGGGCATTGGATTGGATTCGATTGGATTGGCTTGGCTTGGCTAGCTTGGATTGGATTGGATTGAATTTGGATTGGATTTAATTAAAGTGGATTGTGTTGCGTCATAGCCGCGGCACTCTCTCCGCGGTCTGCTCTCCTTCGGGCGCGCTGCGCATATAACCGGTGTGCCGCTCTCCGGCGGCCTTTCGGTCGACGGTGACTCTCCGCTTGCGCTTGAACCCCCCCTCAGCGTCGCATCACACCAGGGTTCCCGCGAGGGGAGGTGGGCGTAATTTTTTTTGTGAAAATGTTTTGTTTTGGCCAAAAATAAGCAACCCTGCAACCCTTTTTTCAACTTTGTTCGAAATCTTGAATGCTTGCAGAAAGTAGTCAACCAACACATGCAGTACTTAGATCAGGGAGTCGGAAAGTCCCTCAGACAAAAAGTACTGCTCTGTCCCCATCAGATAACGTAAAAACTTGCTTCAAATATTTTTCTCTCTTCCCCAGTCATGGCGTTCTTCTACCGCTGGAATGGCGTCATTACAGCGATGTAGCGGCTATTTGCCGGCTTTCCTTAAGTTGCGACATTCAAATGAAACCACAAAAGCGAAGCAGAAACGGAAGGCGTATCTGCTGGGACGACCAAATCCCGCACTGCTCCTCTGTGCTGGAAATAGCTATAATTTTTGCAGTGCTTCCAGATGCGAAGATAAGAGTGAGAGCGTTGATCTAAAGTGTTGAAGAGTTCCTTTAACTGTAAAATGTACTGCAAAATGTTTTCTATGGTAGGTCCACGATTACAACATTAACTGAAGCGAAATGAAAAATTCGCTCGGACACATAAGACCCCGTATTTGTATGAATTTGAAAGCCCTGCTTTTTGTGGCCGCAAGTTTATTTTTTATTGATTTAGTTTCTTTCATTTTTATAATTTATTTTAATTTATTCTTGGATCATAACACTGCAGTTTTATACCCCGCAGTTGTTTTCTTGAGGAAGAAAATGACGGACGATTACGACACTCGTTAGTGCGAAATTTGAGTGCAGCGCGAACTGTAGTCTTCTCGGCGACGGCGCGTAGATGCTGTGCCTCAGGAAGTGATCGCTTCATCAATTAATGCACGACGGCGCGCGGCATACTCTGTCGTTATCTCGTAAGGGATGGCCACTGTGAAGCACGTCTCGCACGGTCACGGAATTACGCCCTCCCCCTTACACTTTCGCCATACTTGCAACCTCCGTTTTCCTGTTAGCTCTATCTTCGGTGGCGTCTTCGTTCTCTCGGTTACAATGAGTCCAACGCTGAGGGACTACGCGAAACCACAGGAGCGGGTTGTTAAGGATTGTGTTCTAACGCATGGCTCTACGTAGCCGCTGTGCAGCCATGTGATCCACTCCCTTCGCCGACAAGTGACGGGCCGCACATCGTCTCCAAATAATGCGTTCTCGCCACAGCTTTCTGGAAGGCAAAAAGGTAGCCTCCTGAACAGTGGGCAGCACACGGGTGCCTCCGACGCCTCCCCCTCGGTGCATCTTAACCAGAATCTTCTGGTAATGGGCAGCCTCCCAGCAGACTGCCTATTGCCCCGTCCTACTAAGCAGACGACCCATCCGTCCACAATCGTTTTAATCTGTACCATTCTTTGCCCACAGCAAGGACCGTGCAACCCCCTTAATTTCCACAAAAATACCAATCTCGTGGGAGTTCCACCTGCAATCGCTATAATAGCGTAAATGGAGATAACTGGTGGCACAAAATTTCTGAAAAAATAAAAAATAAAAAAAGTAATCACCGAAACTGGCAAACCGTGTGGCACAAAATTTCTGAAAAAATAAAAAATAAAAAAAAAAGTAATCACTGAAACTGGCAAACCGTGTGACACCCTGCATTTCCACAATAATGAGGATTTCGGAAAATTTCCACCTGTAATCGTTATGTAGGGTAAATGGAGATAATTAGTCGAACAAAATTTATAAATGTAAAAAAAAAGTAAAATAATTGCGGAAACTGGCGAACCGTGTAACACCCTGCATTTCCACAATAAGGCAGATTTCGCGAGTTACAATTGTAATCGTTATAATAGCGCCAATGAAAATAATTGGTTGAACGAAATTTAAAAAAAACTATAAAATAAGAAAAATATTTAGCAATTAAGGAAAATGGGAAACCCTATAACTGCCCGCATTTCCACAATAATGGAGATTTCGCGAATATTCCATTTGTAATTCTAGCAGCGTCAATTGAGATAATTGGTCGGACAGGATTTATAAAAACCCCCAAAAATTGGCTGTAGAAACTCACACAGGACAAGCGGCATAGGAATGCTACGCATTAGTAGATAATTGTTTGAATTTCTGCAGAAATTTTTTAGTACCCTGGAGTGTCGCCATGGACAGCATTTTGCGTCTCCGCCGCCTCCCCCCTCCGCCCGGGCGTCTCGTGGAGGGCCGCCCCTCGTCCCGAAATCACGCATCCTCGCAGGAATCGCCTGCCTGGCAGGCAACCAGGCAGGCGTTTACTGGCGAGCGGGCAGTCTTTTTTGGCGGGCAGGAGAGCCTGAGCGCCCAACATCTTTTTTGGTTCCACCAATTGTCTAGGCACGCACGCGCGCATGCACCCCTGTTTTCGCACAATGAGGCAAATAATTTTGCATTTAAATAAATTGACTGGTTTGCTACGCTTTTCATGTACCCTTGTTTCAACGGCGCTTTAGCTTTTACACGAAATCATTAGCACTGCTAGAAGTCGAAAACAGTCCCGCGTCGGCGTCAACCTCCGACTGTCAAGCGTGGCTGGTGGCGTTTAAAGCGATTTCCTTCTGCTCATCTTTCATATGCTAACGTACCAGTTAGAAAGAAAGAACGGCTTTAATGACTCATTGGACGCCGTGTACAGGACGGCATTGCATAGGGAACCACCGGAGATATGAACTTGCTAAATGGCACTTCAGCGACAGGTGAGAGCGCTTGGGATCTACGAAAGATAATAGCTGAGTGAAGTCACAAGCAGCAGTAATTATCCCTCGTAGAGAGAGGGAAAATGAACTTTAAATAAATCGAGGAAAAGTTTCAGATAGGCGTCCTCATTCAAGGGGTAGAGTCGACAGTCGTTTCCATCAAGAGAAACTGACCTTCCAGGCCGGAGCTGGCCAAGGCTTTCTCCCAAATCTCTATGGAAACGTGTAGGTTGGGTGGATCTAGGGTGGACTTGTCGTTGTCGCAGACGCCTACTGTGTGTATGAGGTTTCCAGGCTCCCCACAGAAGCGACGAAATGGAGAGAATTGTGTCCCGTCAAAGAGGTGAAGACTGGTGATGTGTGGGAAGGTGTTAATCCGCAGTGCACAGAATAATCTTTCCTGGTTATTCGCTAGTGATTTGTGCGGGAAGGAATACGTTCTACGGGAGAGCCTATAGTGCTAATTAATTTCCTGGTAGTATACAGGATGCATGCGCTCAGGCTCGGCTTCATCATCGCTGGCTAAGTGGGTCAAATGTCCAGCCACGAGGTTGGTTATCTTGTCTGCCGGCGATGCCAGTATGAGCTGGTGCCCATACAATCCTGGCTGGTCTCGTTGGTGGTCTCTGCTTGTTCATTCGAAGTGTTGTAACATGCAATAGACTGTTGGCAAATTAAGTTGCGCCACGCCTGATAAGAGTCTGTTATGAGACTTTTGGCGGCCCTTTGGCTAAGCGCACGTGCTATCGCCTCTTCCTCAGCTTGGAAGGGGCTGTGTTCGGGGGTTGAGATGCTACACCTGTGGAAGGCGGCAGAACGGTAGCACGAAGAGAAGGTATCGGAGAATGCTATCAGGTGTCTTTCGCATCAAACCTGTTGATCGTTCCTTTTTTTTTCTTTCAGTTTAGTCGCTTCCTAGTCTTACCTCATATATATACACATTTTGAGAACCTTTTCGTGAATATAAGACATGCATTAGGCAATTATTTTTTAACTTCAGTGTGAGATGTAAATCTTACGCGAGAAATAACATAAGAGCGTAATACGTGCATAAAAAAGGCCTTTTATAGCATTCAGGTGGTCGACACATAACTTTCCGGCTATTTTGTGCGTAACTAAATTTCCTGATTGGTCGAGAAAGAGAACGCTGCAAAATTTACAAATGCCAAGGACCCCAAATCTATCATGCTTGGTACAACCCTCTAATCCGCTTTAACTGACCCGCTAATTCCTCTAATCCATATTAATCAACACCGCAGTCCCACTGATTCACATTAGTTCATTCACTCATCTCACTAAACCACCCTAGTCTACCCGCTAATCCGCGTTAATCGACTTAAATCCATGCATCGAAATGCTATCGCATTTACTTTAAAAGTGAAATATAGAAGGCCCCATTTTTTTTTTCAATTCTCATGTTCTCCTAGGGCAGTAACCAAAGGACACAACGGCACTGTACAAGAAAAAGTGATGGTGACGTAGAGAACTGTGAGTGTTTGTGTCTCAGTGCTGTTTTTTATATAAGTGCCCACTCAAACTAAAATAAGTGGAAGATACGGATTTATTGTTGATGGTGTCCCTGAAGGCCTTCACAAGCGGACAAGGATGCATTCGAATTAACAACATGAAAACTTCACACGATTTTAAATACGCTGCAGATAGAAACCATACAGAATACCCCATGATATGTTGCCACGGAATATGCGTTCTAACTCATGTTATTGTGAATGCAAGAAGATAATTTGGGGAGATGGGCAATACCTAAAGCAAACTAGTAGTGTATACGGACTTTACATTAAATTTAGGGCAATAATAAAAAGAGAACCTTATGGGCCTTGGTAACTGCAGACTATGCAAAATATTGCGTGGTGGCGTCTGGCGAATGGTAAAAATATCTTCGGATGCAAGGTAGGGTGCCGGGATGGAAAACTAGAAATCACAGTTTTGAGGCCCCGGAACCGGTTCGGAACGGTTCCTTCAATTCGTTCCGGTTCGGGTTCAGTTCCAAAATGGCAGAAAAAATACGGTTCCGGTTCAGTTCCGGTTCCGGGCAAAAATTCGGGTTCGGTTCCGGTTTTCGGTTCGGTTCCGGTTCCGGTTCGACACTCTGACTGAAATCCCCCTAGCGGTCCGTTTCGAAAGCAGGCGCGGGAGTCTCCGTCCCGGTCCCCACTGTCGCCGCTGCTTTTGCGGCATGTCCACGACTGAGATTTAGCGTTTGCGGGCGTTGGAAATCCCTATTTATGTAGAGCAGTCACTCTGTTCGTAAATGGGGTGTGTTTACGAGAGTGTAAATGTTTCTGACGCGATCGTAGTGTATAAGTATATTCGGTCTGTATAAGCGCCAGAGGCCTATGCGTGGACCTCATTGTAGTTACACTGTCCTGAATTTACTAGCAGTGTCTCCGTAACCACCGTTCCTCAGATGTTCATGCTACCGGTATACACTACGATGTAAATCGGTTTTGTACGCTTACATATTCAGCAGAATACTAATACTTGACAGCACGCCAGTTACTTTTGCCAATAATATACCTCATATATTTACCACCACTATTTAAAAGCCAGTGTGTGTTAATTTCGGGAACATTCAACGTAAGTACGGCGGATAATGCAGAATTATACTCGGGGATCAGCACACGACAGAGTCGCCTTGACGTGAGGTGAGCGCCCGCAAACATTCATCTGCTGCGACCGCAAACATTCATCCTCTGCGAGCAGCGCGCCGACGGGCTTAGAATATAATCGGCGTCCGCGACTAAACGCTTCTTTGAAATATCGTCACATGGAACAGGGAGCCTTCAGAATAAAGGAGAAACTGAAATCAGAGTGCCTTAACACATACCCCACTCTTCCAACGACACCTTCCATCGCTTGTGAACTGCCTACCCTGTATACGTCCAAAAATACGTCCGCCGAACGATCAGCTGTTCGTCGAAGTCGAAAAACAAAACGACAGTGAACGCGAGATTTGTTTCGCGAAATAGCAGTGCATTTCGCGTATAGTTGGTCCAGTGAGCCCTACCTGGCTTAAGTTTCGACGACCGTCTTTAGCTTGTCAGAAGCTGCACTGTATTTTTTTTTCCATTTTCGTTAGAGCTATTATGCTTCTTCCGCACTTGCACAGCATGTATTTTCCGTGGTTTCATATTGATTGCCTTGGTTCTTGCTATAAGGCGTGTGTGGGCACATATTTAATGACGTACAGGCTTGGAATATACTTAACATTTTTGCATTGTTTATATTCTTATAAAAGGCATAAGTTGTTGTCCGGGATTGGGTAATCACATCCCCGAAACATATTTTTCTGCGGCGTATATACGCGAAACGAAGCCGCATTCGTTGTCCATGCTGCAAAATGAAGCCAACCGCTCACTGTGCCAGTATCAGGTCTAAACGAGTCGACAGTAGAATTTATTTGTGCCTGACGTATTTGGAGGTGACAGGGGTGATATACTGCTACCGTCGCCGACGCCCGGAAGAGCGGCGACGTTGCGCGCAGAACCACGTCCCCGGGTAGCTCTTGCAGGCGATCGCGTGCTCTACGAAGACGCAGCTGCTTTTTAAGTGATCTAAACGTACTCTTTGCTTATAGACGTCAACGTAACAAGTTTTTTCTAGGGCGCGGAAAGGCGAAAAGAAGCGAAACAGAACCAAAACACTGCACGAGCCCCTATCAACCACGTAGCGCACATCCCGTCAACGCCGCGGAGAAGCGGCGGCAGGCTGCGCACCGATCGCGAAGCTCGAGGCTTATACAGTGCTGTTATCCGAATCGTTCAGGAAAGACGTGTAAACACTGCTAAATACACTTTCACAAATTGGAAGAGCATTTTTGAAAAAGATATTTAGCAGCTGAACACACTTTTGATAGAAAAACGTGTGTTAGAGCCCGTGGGCAGTGTGAATTCTAAAGCGTAAAGAAATTCAGTTGCGCAGTGATGTGTTACCATGGGTATTTATTATAGGTGTGACAGGTTAACAAAGGAGTGTTCGATGCTCAACCGTTGCGTTGAAAATAGTGTTGGATTTGAGTATGCTTCTGAAAACGAGAATGCGATTGCACATGCTGAAAAAAAGTCTGCTTGGAGAGCACGCGGAAGTCAGTCTAAGGAACACTGTGAAAATTATGGAAAGAATAGGAAACTACAGCGACCTTCAGATTTTTGGATTTAAGGTTGTGCCTATTGTCACTGAGAATGATACTTACCTTCTACTGCTGCTAGCGGTTCTTTTCTGGGAGTAGGTTGAACTAGAGAACCAGGTTGAACCCCATAGAGTTCCAAACAGTTAGTCCTGCCCGGTGAGATGAATAACTACCTCCGACTGCACTGTAAAGCTAAAATTGTCTCTAAATAGTGTTAATATAGGCACCGATTTGTAAAATAGGCGTTTATAGGCATTTAGGTAAGAACGCCAAAATGGGCAATTACAGGCACAGCGAAAACGCCAGAAAAGGCTTTGCTAACCTCCAATTCGTGCTGATATATCAAAGTGGGGTGATAGGAGCGCATTGAACAAAATAGAAATTTGCTTAAAATCTTGTCTAAAAATTTGCCTAAAACAGTATGATTATTTGTGTGGGAAACTGGAATTAACTACATTCTATGCGAGAATGGCGTGTGGCCACAGAAGTTATTGTAACAAGGCTTTTCTGGTAGTTTAGGCCTATGATACACCAAAAGCTCAACCTGAGTAACAACAGGAGCAGCAACTGTATATTTTTTCTGCTTTTTAGGATGCGGACTCATTTGTCAGTGGAAGCCTCCTTTTGCTCGTACATTTCGTGGCGATATTGACCTTAAATGCGAACACTGTCTATGTTTGTGTCACTTCGCTAGATAACATTTGTGGGCCCACAGCGGAGGCTTTGTGGCGCGTGCAACGTCAGTCTTGTGCGCAAAAGCGCTAAATAGGAAGCCACGAAACCACTTTCAGACTCACTGGCATAGCCCATTTATGACGACATGAACACCGCCTCCTTAGCTTGGCTTTGCGGCCTCAGTAGTTGTGTACGCACGTGAACGAAGTGGAAAGTTTCTTGCGTGTAATTTGAGGCTTTATTGCGAACAAGAAAAACACAAATATTGGTAAATGTTTTGGGTTCTTGTCACGGCGTATTAGCAGTAGTAATAAACAATTCATTTTTCAGCTCGACCTGACTTAGATATCTTGTTTGTTCCCTTAATCGACAATTTTTCCCTTTCTTAAAAAGTTTGCGCAGCTTTTACTTGTTCGCATCCCCTTTTTCTTCACAGGGAAAGCTTTGT
This sequence comes from Haemaphysalis longicornis, assembly GCF_048455015.1. Taxonomy (NCBI): domain Eukaryota; kingdom Metazoa; phylum Arthropoda; class Arachnida; order Ixodida; family Ixodidae; genus Haemaphysalis; species Haemaphysalis longicornis. The sequence continues at coordinate 176,265,698 of NW_027526385.1, read as the reverse complement.
TCATGTAAAGCATGTTTCCTCTATGTCGTGTCATGCGGAGACAAACCTGTATTCTGAGTCATTGTTCATTGTTCATTTGACTCAGCCGTCCTGTTACAGTGCTTCAACTCACTGTATACGAAGGTTTCGAGTGCTTTTCTCCGTTTTGCATTTTGTTTGTGAGCGCAGCGAAGTTAATCAGCAAAAAATAGGAAAATCAGAAATGATGCCGCACAAAAAATTGAAAAATTTGTAACCAACAATATTCCATATATATGCCTTAACGTTTAGAGGACCGTGCGGAAAAGAACTCAATTTTCATTATTCTGGCGCTCCTAATTCAAATTTAGGGGTGCGTATGTTGCGACGAATTGAAGTTTTACGCACTTTTATACTAAACCATAGGCGAAGAAAATGTTGCGAAATTTTCTTGTTTGAGGTTTTCAATGGCTGTGATTTGGGATTAGAAGCCAATAGGTGTTCGCCCCAACACTCATAGCTTGTACAAATAATGGGCTGAGCTGTGCTGATATTATTTACGTACAAGTCTGGGTAATGACAACAGGACATAATCTGAGATTTTTCGTGAGCTCAGTTTTTAAATTTTCTCTCCCAGTTTTCAACGAAATCTGACATATTTTTTAGAAAAAGTAGAGGACTTCGTCGATGGGTCTCACAGAACTGAATAATTTTGTTTCTCGACAGCTTTGAACGCAGGTCTGCTGATGATGAACCTGACACGCATGCGGGAATTCGGCCTCGAGCGCCGAGTGGTGCAACTGAAGAAAGAGTTCGAAGGCCGAATACCTTGGGCTGACCAGGACTTGCTCAACATTCTCTTTAGCCGCCACCCGGAACGAATATTCACCTTTACTTGCCGTTGGAATTACCGCCAAGAACACTGCGGTGGTAATGCTCTGTGTACGGATGGACCCGCCGCTGTCGTGCATGGCTCGCGCAAGATGTTCATTGATCCGATGGAGCCAGCATTTACAACATTACACGCAGCTATGAAAAAGGTGAGTATAATAAGAGAGGCATAATGAATCCTATGACAAGTATGTGACAGCTAGCTGTGCAGAGACATTTTACATCAACAGATTTTTAACCTAGGCTACAGTCACGACCACGCTACTTCGTGAAGTTGTGTTTAATACTTTGCGAAGGAAATACAAAAAAGATGGACATCAGTTGTGAAGATGTTGACCATAGTCACAAAGTTCATATCCCGCACCAAAACACTGTCACCTAATCCCATTATTTTTTGCCGAAAACGTGCCGTGAGTGGAACCACCTGCCTGCTTCATTAGCTTGCATTACTAACCCTGACCATTTCCGGGAAGCATTGTCGAATTCGAAATTGTTGTAAGTTTTTTTTTGTCTTATGCTTTCTAGTAAGGAGTGCTTTTTCGTGTTGCGTCGTGTTTATTGTTTCTTTTTTAGTGTATTGTATGCTTGTCTCTATCCGCCGTTTCTGTGTTCTTTTGAGGCGAATGATGTGCGTCTACAGTTTGCTTTCCTTTTGTTCCTAGTGTGATTGTGTTTACGGCTGCGTTTAGTGCATTTGCTTTACCGCGTTTTTTAACATTATTGAATATTTTTGTTTTGCAATTGTTAAACACTTGTTGCGTGCTTTTGACATCTGTTTTGCTCTTCTCTCTGAGCCTCTCCACTCTACAATGCTTGCATGCCCTGATGGTAAAATAAATAAATAAATAAATAAATAAATAACAAAGAAGTAAAGAAGTAAAAATGAATCATCAATAAATTAACAAATAAATAAAGAAGTAAAAATAAATAAATAAATAAATAAATAAATAAATAACTCAGTTCCTCCTACGCCTTCCACACAAGGAAGGCTTAGTTCTGTAGCACGAAATTTCATATTCGTGCTGAGCAGCAGCAGTGAAAGACAGAATTCTTTGCGGTCAATAAATGTTTGTCATGTACTTTGTAGCAATTTTAATTCATACAGAAATAGCACAGAATTCAACTGAAGAAGTGTACCACCGATATTTTTAGTTACGTCTTTCTAGACTTAAAAAGAGGCGATACGTCGAATTTTTTTAGGTTTCACTGAACTGAGTTTTGAACACTATTTATAGTGCACGAATGATGTAGAGAGTGCGTACACCATGATTTTAGCTAGCGCGCTGGTGTACACACATTTTATTGGGAAAATTGCTCTGCAAATTTCTTGTTTTGTCGATCCTTGCGGATCCAAAGATGTTGCCTATGGTGATATACTGGCGAGGTCGCAGGGCTACATGTAACCGATGATTTGCACATTTAACATGTGCAACCTGTGCGGCAGAAAACTAAAAAGGGATATGAACATAAAAGGAACGAAAATGACAGCGTTGAAATCTAAAGTAGCTTGAAAACACTTTACAGAATAGCAAGCAGTTGTGACAACAATATTGCGGTAAGTGCGAAAGGTCAGAACGATGCATAACAATTACGGTTTTCCCGCCTGATACACAAAAGCCAGCTCTCTCGACTTTCTCTTGCTAGTGCAGGAATTGGCGTCACGGGTCACAAATAATACGTCACCCGCCGCGGTGGCTCCGTGGCTAAGGCGTTGCGCTGCTGAGCACGAGGTCGCGGGTTCGATTCCCAGCCGCGGCGGCCGCTTTTCTGATGGAGGCGAAAAGCAAAAACGCCCATGTGTACGAGATTTCGACGCACGTTAAAGATCCCCAGGTGGTCAAAATTAATCCGGAGCCCTCCACCACGGCGCGCCTCATCGCCTGCGTTGCGTCGGCGCGTTAAACCCTACAATCAAATCAAATAATACGTCAGGAAACTTGTTTAGTGTGCAGTTAAAATTCTTTGGACAGAGAGTGTATTGCGGCAGTCGAAACTGATAAACATGGGCTAGTGCGGAAAATGGGGCGTATGAATACACCGATGGCGACTCGCAGCTTCGTGTCGCTGACCGCGACTGGGGAAAGGACACTGGTACGTGGGATCGTGGAGGGATAGGTTAGTAATCGGAATTTCGCCCTCCGAAGGTTTTCGCTTTAACTTTGAATTCACTGGCTTATTTTCGACGGTATCCCAATTTGTGATTGCGATAAGAATTTGGTTAGAAGTGAAACATTGTATTTAGCCAATACTGAACTTTAAGTGCTGCAAACTATAATAAGGTGCACTGGGAACTAAATAAAAGATGTCTTGCGCTATAAGGCCAAGGGAGGCATAGGGGAAGTGCTAAACTTTTTTGTTGCTTGGATTAGGGAAGTTTCCATATTACGTTTTTTTATCTACGCCAGAAAGCGAAGAAAAATACACGTCCGGAGTGGGGCCCGGCGGTTCGAAAGAAGGTTCCCTTCACCTCGCGTTGTCAGAGTAGCGCTGGCGACCAATTTCAAGCGTCAGATATGTAGTTGTGTTAAATATAAATACCCCACAAAATAACAGCGAACACAGTCACCCAGACAGCCGGATTGGTACACATTGTTCGGTCCCCACTCTGGACGCGTATTTTCCTTCACTTTCTTCCCCATATAAAAATTAAAATGTTCACTTCACTAACCGTAGTAAGACAAAGTTTAACGCGGTCTTCCTTTGGGGCCATAGACTTCCGGCCTTTCCTTCTGTATTTACTGAACAAGTCCCTCATTCCTACCCCCTCCCCACACCCACGTGCACGCACGCACGGAGACTCATACGCGCGCGCACGCACGCCCGCACGCACGCACGGACGCGCACGCACACATATGCATACTTACATACATACATACATACATACAAATATGCATACATACATACATACATACATACATACATACATACATACATACATACATACATACATACATACATTCATGCATACATACATACAAATATGCATACATACATACATACATACATACATACATACATACATACATACATTACGAATGGATTGAATGGATCCCTTAGAATTGAAGAAACTATACAGAGTGGATCTTTTATGCAAAAAACAAAAACAAAAGAGAAATAGGCTGTCTAGCATAGAATAAATTGAGAGGTTGTAAGTAAAGAGATTACAAGATTGGGCGGACAAAAGAAAGGGCGGCACTAATTTGCAAAATAATATGTTTAACAGAATCGAAGTCAGCCTCTGGAGAATTTCAAAAACAAAGGAATCTGACTGCATGGAAGCCAAGGAGCAGCGCTCAAAATACTTCGCAACAGATCGACTCTTGCTAGACATATGTGAAATTGCAGAAAAAAAAACCAAGGTGCCGGTGTGCTGTCGTGCATTGGAATTGTCATGACTTAACTTTTTGTTGTAGTTTCGCTTGTGCAGCTGGCACGTGCGGGTTTTGCTCATTAGTAAATGTTTTTCCTAGTCGGTATATAAAAGAGCAGCCTAGAGGAGACCTAAAATGATAGCCGGCGTTTTAGTATCCTCTTTTCCTGGCCTCGTCCTTGTTTACTTGCACCAAAAAATGCGTACGTGCGTCAGGATGGAAAAAAAGAGAATACCAGCTGCCCCAAATACTAAGCCTTGCAAGCTGCAGATAGATAAATGCTTTCCAAAACAGTAGAAATATAAATGCTTCAGTCACATCGACCTTGTTTCCAACCAACACACGGGCTTGTACAAGGAAAAGTTCTAGGCTAACCTATTTTCCGTTGAACGAAGTTTTTCAAACGAAGCAGTGCGATACGGGACATTACGTCGTGCACAGCGCATGTTTACGTCGTCTCCATACAATGTCCCATCTTTTGCATTGTTTTGATCTTAGATGTACCAGCTTGAACACTTACAAAAATTGCTGAAGTTGTCCTGTCATGTCAATATCACAACATAGGCAAACGTAAACCGCCCGTTTATAGGAAGAGTTGAATTCAGTTACTTAGCAAGTTTACGGGGCATTAAGTAGACTTTATTGAAAGAGATTTCAGCCGTGACGTTTTACGCTTCGAAATTTTGTGTAGGTAAAATGCTGCCTCAAAATGCTGCCTCAGTAGGTGTTCTACGTTGCACATTTTTTAAAGATAAATTCCTTTATTATCTAATACAGTTAACCTCGTTATAGCGAACACGGATATCGCAAATTATCGGGTATAGCGAACTATATACAAACTTTGGTTGGTCATGAATTATTCAAATCACGCTTATTATTCTTATACCGAAACTGAAACCGTGAGAGCCGTGCGCGATATCGTATACACAGTGAAATCTCGATATAACGAACTTCAGGGGACCGTGGAAAATTGCTCGTTATTCTGAAAGGTCGTTGTAGTGAAAATCGCAAAATTTAGGAAAACAAATAGTATTTCAATGCCTAAAACGACCTACGTGTACAGCAGTGCATCCTTGGAGTCATTTTTCACAAAACAAATGCACTAGTGATTATAAAACAATGCACGTTTATTTAAAGTGGTTGGCGATTTTCATCTAACGCGAGTAGCACAAGCTTCCTAGCACGAAGGACTCAAACTCTTACACATTCCTGGGGAGTGAATCAGTGGCCGTGCGGTTTTTCCCCGGACATGTGCGGAGTTTTTGTATGCTGTCCACCACATCCGCAGTCGTCGAGAGCTCGTCGTAGTCTTCGAGTGCTGCTGCGGCACCCTCAGAGGCATCGTTGTTCATGCCATCCTCGCTGCCATCTTCACTTTTTCATCCTGAACGCTCACGGTCTGGGCAATGTCTTCTGTTGTCAGCTCCGCTGATGTCCGTGAAGATCCAGCAAGCCACGTGAGCAGCGGCGGAACGTAGAAAAAGTTGGGGTGAGCGCGAATAGCGCGGCCGCGGCTTTCGGGACGGAGAAGGCTACCCATGCTTCATTTTTTCTCTTCTCCTCACCTTTTTTCTCCCTCTTGCATCGGCTGCCGCATTCAGCGGAGCAAGTTGCAAGACGTCCTCTTCTTCGCTGCGCTTTGTCGTGTCGTCTACTAGCACACTGTCCCGGTTGCCGCGATTGTTTAACGGACTTCTAAGAGTATCCGGCCTTGAAAATATGAGTTCGTAGTACTGAGGTGTTGTTAACATGGCACGGAACTAAATAAAACGATCGTTATTTTGAAACGTTCGCTATTCTTAAGAACGTTGAAGTGAAATAATTTTACATTAAAACTATAAGCAGTCTTCGTGGGATTTCTTAAACGCTCGGTAATCTGAAAAGTTGGTTAATGTGGTGTTCGTTGTACCGAGGTTTGACTGTATAAGGAAGGCATATTTGAGCAGGAGTCGGAAAAGCTACAAGGAAAAAAGCCGTCGTTTGAAACTGCAGTAGTATAAAGGTCCTTTTGTTCGTGGACACTGTGGAAAAGTTCATCCTACTCAATGCTGTGAGTCGCCACCAGACGAAGATCACATCCGTCATCAAATAAATGAGGAGGCAGGCCTGCTTTGCCAAGTGAACTTTGTTCTGTTGTAATTTGACGAACTCATGTCCAGTTCATTGATGTTAAAATGCAACAAGGAGAGAGCTAAGGGCTATCTTGTTTATTTTGGATTCGAAGCTTAAAGAAATGCATGTTTGCGTCAAGTATTTTTGTGCGAGCCAGATTTTCGATTTGTTAGAGCCGATTTTTACCGCTACTGTTACAACGAATATCGGATTTAACGAACTAATTTCTGTCTCGATACTACTTTGTTATAACGAGGTTCGACTTTACGTCATTTTCTTTACACAGGCTACCCTGATAACGTTGATATAAGTTTTGTGCTGTATAATTTGTCCCTGCGATAGTCTAGTTCAAGCTGGCGCAAACTGGCTTTTCGGTTTGACGAATGAGAACGGTTTTAACCTACCGGCAAAGAAGTGACGTTATTTTACTCCCCTAGGCGAAATTTGTGCACTGCGTGAACTGCAGCCTTCTCGGTCACGGCGCATAGCTGATGCGTCTCTGGAAGTGATCGCGTGATCAGTGAACGCACAGCTGCGCACTCTACTTTCTACATTGCCGTTACCTCGGTCGGCTTCACCGCCGCTGAGCATGTTGTGAATCTTTTTTGAACCTCCTACGCAAGTGTCGCGTGGTTCTGATGAACCACGCAACGCGGAGAATGCCGAAGGACCAATGTACGTGCAGCATGCAGCCCGTGCTGGGCTCACCATATTGCCCTCCCCTCACACTTTCGCCATACTTTCATTCTCCTCTGTCCTGCGGGCTCATATTCGATGGTGTCTTCGTGCTCTCGTTTATCGCATAGCGCGTCGCCGCGGGTGAGTGTCTCACACCTGCTAGCATACCGCCCTCCCCCTCACACTTTCTCCATTCTTTTCTCCTTCGTTTTCCTCCTGTCTTGGGTGTACCCTTCGTTCGTTTGGTTATGGGGCTGGCGACGCTGCCTATAACCACAGTAGCGGACGCTTAAGGGCTGTGCACTAAAAAGCAATATTGTTTTTACCAAGCAACTAGGCATCCGACCAAATGCGCCTTTTTCTCCCAAAGGGGCCATGAATACAAAATATGTTTGTTTTATTTGAAAGATTTTGTGTTTCATAGTGTCCAAACGCTTGTCCGGATGCAAACGATGTTTTATTCGCCGAGAAATTCATCAATTTATGTAAAAGTATGCTTTTCCCCGTAAATCGCGTGTTTTCGTGGTCTGCAAGGAACCGACCGCTCTGGAACCGACCGCTCTGCAGCCGATTGGAAAGCTTTGTTTACCGTTAGTAAACCTGGATGGCGCCATCATACCGTGGCAAGCAGTTTTCTGCCTCTGGTTTGTTTTTGACCGTATGTGAACTGGCTTGTTTTTGTTCAGGGAGAAAATAATCGTTTCGTGGAACAGAGTGCTCGCTCGACAATTATGGTCACGTAATACGCCGTTGCTTGCGTCAATCGGCAAGTGTCGTCTAAAACTTCCGCAAAGCCCCGCAGTCGTGTGCAGCTAAACCAAGCATAGGTCGAGCAGTACCAAGAGCAGTACGCATCAGTACTTCAATATTTATGTGTCCTTTCGTAACTTTCACAGTCGTTCCCACCAGTCTTACTGCTTTAAAAAGAATGTGGCCTAAATTTAAGCGCAAATAGCCTGTTCGGCAAGCTTATAAGCACTGCCTAATTTGCGTTTGCTTTTGCTGGCCTCCGCCAGTCGCAGAGCTGGCTGGTATGACATCATAGGTTCTGTTGCGGGAAATGAGCGAGTGGGTCGAATGGCCTTTCCCTTTTTTCTAAATATACAGCTTATTTGAACGAAGTTCACAATAAAGGTGGTGTCAGTATGATTCTAACGAGGCAATCTGAATGAACCAAACTTGTGTTTTGTCTTCATGGCTCCTCTAACAAAAAAGATATCCGAGTAAAAAAAGAACAATAATATATGTGTGTGATACTTGGAGAATACTTAACTTATATACCAAACACAAAAGACTAAAAGAAAGATTCAGCAAAACTTTGAACATGAGCACAATTCTTCCCGGCCAATGATATAGTACTGATAATTCTTGAGTGTTAAAACATTTTATTACGTGAGTAGATCACGGCTCGAGTAAAGTAATGTCGTCTCTCAATCGGCACGAAAATCAACTTTCAAAATGTTAGACCCCCTGTACTACTTTGGACACCGGGATAGGATACTGGCGCTTTCAAAACCAGTCGAGTGCAACGTCTGTACGTCCAGTTCTGTACACGGTGTTGTCTAAGCCAGCACACTTACACAGAGCTCTGTTGTATGAAGTGAAACAAGATCACTGGGAGGTTGTCCCTAAAACATATAAAATGGCTCCGCAACTACCGGCTTGGTCTCTAAACGACACTAACGTAGTCAGCAGAACCCAATAGCCACGATTGCTCTTGAATATCTCATTCGCATTTTTATGATTATGTACAAATTTTGTTTCACGGATCACGGAAACTTAGACAACATTTTGTGACTTCAAGTTTGAGAAAACTGACGGATAGCGAGCACCCACCTATTAGAATGGCAACACTGTTTTAGCATTAAACACAAACATATAAAACAGAATTTACGAAGAGGGTTATAATACCTTCTACGCTATCGAGTGCTTCTCGCAGGCTGAACTTTGGAATTACGAAACACTGAGTTCTAGTGCAAGCACATTCACAGTGGAAACGCTTGGAATCGGCCAGGTCGTTAACATACATTAGAAATTAAAAGACTGAAGGCGTTCATATAGGCAGATTCTTCGAGCGGTGTAACATATCTCTTTTTTAACAAGCCATACAGGAATCAAGATCTTAATTCTCTAAGCAAATGCGTTACGTCTGCATATGTTGTCGGTTTAAACCTTACCGCACTCTGGAATCCGGATAAGTCATAGCGGTTTCACAGTAACTGAAGCAGCAGACAGAAAAAACGGCGCAGGTGACCTGCAAACTCCCCAGGCCTAGCTTATGCATCGTATTGTTATCTCAGACCGCTTATAAACTCAGGATTGAAAAAAAGAGCGGGATACAGAACGTCGTAAGAACCTAGAAAAGGCCAACTACACATCAAAAAACGAAATAGAAGCTCATAGAAGTTGTATGTTGTAGAATCAGAAGCAGACACACCCACACAACACGCTCACGCATCTTGGAGAGCACATATGCTCCAATCTACGGAAGATGGCAAACAGGGCGTTTCGTCCTCCGCGGTCGGTTTGAGTTGAGAAAAGATGACTCAGAAAGAAACATTTTCCCAAACTCTACACTTCACATTCCAATTTATCTAGCGCACTTCTTGGCAGACAAATCTGTTTTAAGGTAAACGCTTTTTTGTGCCTTTTAATTTTGTTGATACATCGCGTTACTTGACCGCGGACAGAACACGATCACATAGAACAGGTTCTGAGTCTTCTTTGCCCTCTATCAGTAACTTTGTGTTTCGGCAAAATGAATACTTGTCGTGTGTTGGATATTTACGGAACGTTTCCAATCTCAGATAATGGGGGCGCACACACTCCTTGACCGTCACCATTATCAGGAGGCATCATCAAATTTAGTTTTTTTATTAGCCTTATATAAATACAATAGAATTTTGGTTTTTTAGTTCTAACCCACCTTTACTAGTCACAAAACTTACAATTCTAATTAAACTAATCACATAATTGTCGCTCTTTGGCACATGTGGCCTTTGGGCCCGAGGACACAATAGCGCACTCATTTACGCACTGAGGCATTGCACAGTCACACACCCACACACACACACTCACACACACTCACACACACACACACACGCACCCCCCACACATGCATAGACGCACGCACGCACACACATGAACACGCATGCACACATGCACGTACAGAGACGCGGACGCACGCGCACGCTTGCTACATGTAGCCCTGCGATTGGCCAATGTGGAGCCCTTTTATACTCATTTTCCCGCAAAAGTAATTGGATACACTCCGGAAAAGTCCCAGCAACGTTCATCTGTTCTACACTTAAGTCTGATGAGGTAACTGACGAGGATGGCGAAATCGACATGAAGTTGTTTAGAAGCACTTACACCATACATGTTGTCAGTAATGTCAAAGGCGACATAACAGCTTATGAAGCAACGCTGTTGGATGCGTCGGGAAAGCGACTGGATTCATTGCGTAAAACTTGCGTTTCAACCGGTGTTGTCGATTCATATGAGCCCATAAAGGGCTCCAATTGCTGATGTGTCAGTTTCAACGGAGAACACAACGCAGAAAGAAGACTAAAGAAAAGAATTACCAGCCTAGCGGGAATTCTCAGCACATCTTTTCTATTGGGTCGTTTAACCAAAGTCCAACAATACGGTTGAAAAGAAGTGTTACTGTCGAAATGATAAGATGTGTACAATATTAGCGAAGGAGCTTTATAGAAGGACCGTAAATTTGTTGAAACATCATTGCACTTTTTTTGTATTTGCATGACACTGCAAGGTTACACTCATCGCAATAATTCAGTTGCATTACTGGTGCGTTAGTCGAAAATTTCTATATAAACGAATAATATATCCCCAAGCACACTTGACCGCTCAATTATTAGAATAAACAACGAAGCGGAGAGCTAGTTCGGAATCTAATAAATTTCTCTACGCATGCGGTACTCAAACCGTGTTTTGTCTACCATGTATTTCCTAGAAAAAACACATTCTAAAAAAACCGGCCTCATTGCACTGTTTAAAAACGAATGATGGCGATTTTATATTCCTATTTAAATGGGTACATGATATGTTTCATATATTTTACTTCGACAGCTTGATATCACCATTAAAATTACAAATGCTTTATAGTTCACCTAGCGAATTCCTTCTGTTCGGAGTAAACAGCTTTTTCATGTTCAATGACTGCGGAATCTCTATAACTACAAGGTGTGCAATTTCACCGAGTAGAAATAGAGATATGGGCAAACACGGGTTGCAAGCAAACTATGCTTTACACTGCGAAAGTTTTATTTGCGGTATTTAAAGATGATGGTCATTGTTGGGCCACTTAAACCCGCAAAATTTGAGTTGTCGGTAGGTATGTTTGTATCTCTGTCGTTCTGTTATATTCGTATGTCGGTCGTTCTGTCTGTCTGTTCGTTTGTCTGTCTTTCCTTCTGCCTCTCCTTTCTTTGATTGAGCTGTCCGGCCAAATGTTGATGCTTGGACGAGACGCTTGAATCAGAAAAACATGTCCAAACTACTAAATCTGGTGGCAGTGTTTATACTTGTCAACAGCGTTGAGCAAAACGAACATATTAGGCATATTTGAGGAAGTACAAGAATGCTCAACTGGTACTCGCAGTGTTGTTTTAATTGAAAATAAATGTATGCTCAATATCAGCGACAGCAAGTAACAAATACGTGCTGAAAATGATATTTGAGTAAAAAAAAAGAAAACGATCTCGCGCGAGCCTGGACCTCGGGACAGTGTTTCAAGTTCAACAGTAACAACAGGTTCCACTAGATGGTGTGCGTGCTGTGGAACGAGAAGAAATTGAGTTGACTTTACCAATCATCCTTCGGGTTTACCTTGGGAAGATCAAAAAGGAGGGAAGAACATTAGATGCAGGAGGCGGAAAGAAGAGATGTTTACGTAACAGAGGCGGCAGACGATTGCCATCTTTCGACGATATTTGCAATAAAGTAAGCATTACACGGCCAATTTTTGCACTGTGCTTCAGCAGAAAGTTCAAAAACGTAGTACACGCGCCTCAAAATGTTCTTCAAGTAACTGTTCAAGAATACCGCCAAATATTACTTCTAATTACCCTTTTTGTAGCCCTTACAAGACTAGAGGTTATCTTTGAAATACAAATAGCCATATACCGTTAAGTATACATGCATGGGCCAAACTCTTGTTGAACTTTTAAGCTCCTGTTTTGAATACTTTGAACGCGGCACTTGAACATCGTACCCGTTAACATCTTTTCATATATTGTGTTTCTACTTAAGATATTATACTGTGGGTTACGACTTCGACCAATTATACTTTTCATGTGATAACACGGTGCTCGTTTTAAATAGTTACTGGTTTCTATGGATACAATTCATTTAGGCAGCTACGTGCGTCGTTGACAATTGATCTGCTGCGCAAATAAAGAGCATGACCGCGAAATTAGCTGTTCGAAAAGTTTGTTCATTAGTTAGAGTTGGTAAACTGGATTCTAGTGTCGGCGGATCTCAAGATGAAGCATTTTTGATTCATATGTCTATACATTTAGCACGACTAAAGTATTTCATGCAGAAAAATGTGATTTGAAAGGAATAGCATGGACTGGAACGATGAACATATTACTAACTAGGTAATATACTTGATTACGATTTCACCTCTCAAAAAAGAGGAAGGTTAGGCATACACAATGTGTATAATATTCTATTCATTTCGAAGCAAATAAAAAACAGTCCAAAATTATTGTGCAAACTGGTATATTTCTTGTAGTGTGACCATTTGATTTGGCAACACCTGATACTTACTAAAAATATTCAATCCATTTCAGTACAACCTCGGAGAAAGCGTGGTACAAAACTTCATCGGACAATTGAACGCCAGTTTAACACTCGCAGTACAAACACCATGCGTCCTAGAGTTTTCTCGGCAGCTGAACCTGTGGCGCCGAACGGCTAGCCACGTGGATGCCGAATCGAAGAAAAATCTTGATCACCCCCCAGGATTGCATACTTCCACCTGACAGAACAAGACAACGTAAGGTGCCCTTTGATCAAAATATTTGTAGTTTGCTTTCGAACACGAAGCGCTTGCCAGGTCATCGTATCGATGAACAATCTCGATACTAATCTTGTCTTTTGGATTTACATAAATACGTTGTGCCACGTATTGTAAGTGTTCAAGTTGTCCATTCTTGTGGCAGGTGGGTGGAATCCACCACCTGCTCGCGTTTATTTTGAGCTGGCTTCACCCAGTTTTACTGATAACAGAAGCACGTTTATTGCCCTGCCGGAGAGCGTAACAAAATGTTTTGGTGACACAATAAAAATAAACTTTACAGGCTCCTCGAAACTGAATATACACCGGTGTACAGTCGAGCCCACTTATATAGGTCGCAGTTATAACGAACGCTCGGCTACAACGTGCGCACATGGCATGACCGTCACAGGATGCATTGAAACAATGGCATTTTGTTGCAGATATAACGGGCTGATGCGAGGGTGCAACTCGGATACAGCGAACGATCGACCATCACCGACGGCGCCTGGCGTTCGTAGTCGCCCCTTGATCGGTTTTCTAGGAACAAAAAATGTCAAATGAATTGCGTGTGGTTCACCCTTTTTGAACAAAACTGATTGCAGCCAGCAAAAGAAAACCAGAGGGAAAGAAAATGTGAACAAAAAAGGACGTTGTCGCAGATTCTTTGGTGCATCCCCTCCGCACCCCCCCTTCTCCAACTTCGTCTGCAGGTGGACGGAGGGAGCACACTACGGAAGAGGGTGAACCGAGGTGGAGAATAGGATAGGGGACACGTTGGCGAACTGTAAGCCTGGTAGTTCTGTCACTAATGTTACGCATTGAAATGGTTTCCCAACATTGCAGTCAAGACGCAGATTCTTGCGCCTAAACTTTTTGTACCTTTTAAACCGCAAGCTTGCTCTGAACCCTGACCCCTACCTCACACCACCAAGAACACGTCAGACACGGCATTCACATGCACTTTCTTTAACACCGTATTTTGCTCGTACTAACTTGTTGGAATTTTCTTTTTTTACTCGTACCACGGAGAACTGGAGCGGTTCGCCTGCAAGCAGTTTACTCTCTCCTGAGCTTATTTACGCCGATATTTGAAATTGTTTTTCTAACTATTGCAACTGTTCCGCGTTTTTCTCCCCACTCTTTCCTTTCGTTTCTTTTGTATAAAAAATTGCTACGCTGTCCGCCTTTCTTGTTCGTCGTTCTTTTGTTGATGTATTTAAATGTTGCGTGTGATAACTGCATTATCTTGCCCCTCCTGCTCTGAAGTCTGTCCAGCGGTATTTGTAAATAAATAAATTTGATTGATAAATTTCTATTTGCGAGCATGAGGCGCAGATGGTAGGGCGCCCGCCCCGTGGAGGGCATCTTTAGTCCAGGATACCCTGGCTGCGGCTGCCTTTCCGGGCCCTCGTCACCTGGTCTTGCTGGATCCTGAGGCCCGAGCTATTCAGGCAAGCCATCCACTGCTCATAGGATGGGGTGGGGTTGGGAGGGAGGTGCGATGTTTTTTTACACTCCCATACCTGATTACATAGGTACCAGGAGAAGGACAGAAATTACAGGTGGCGGGGTATTGAGTTGGGTAAATGGCGTGAAGAAGGGTGCTGTGGGGGTATGTATTTGTCCGCAGTCTTCTCAGGGTGGAGGGTTTATCTCTGGATAGTCCTGGGTGGGGTTCCCGGTATTTTCTTCGGTCGAGCCTGTAGTGGGCTAATATTTCGGCGTAATTCGTGAGCGGGTCCATTTTGGGGGCAACAAGCAAAGTTGTTCCCTCTTCGGTAGTCCTCTTCAGACGTGCGGATTGTGAGAGCGGTCATTTCATGCCCTGCTGCATTTGTTACACACACAGCATGGGCTGGCCTGTGCGGATACGGGGACGCGTCCCTGTATCGTGCAATTGTGCTATTATCGTATTTAGCGCACATAGATCTCACTCTAGCGATGCGCCGAGCCTTATTGTGAACCGGATCCATGTTTCTCGGCATCCGGGCTACACGAATGGCTTCTCGTAGGTGCAGTGGTATTCGTTCTTTGTGCTCTTGTAAGGGGGGTGTCGAATAGCCTAACCTTCTCAGCGTGGCCCGTCCAGTCGGTGTTAAGTTTAGGCGTTCTAACTGGGAGATGTGATGCGTCTCTTGTATCTTTTCCCATGTGTTATGGATTCCTAGACGCAACAAATTCTTGTTTGATGTTTTTTTAGGGGATGACGGCCACCAGGGGGCCAAGCATGGCGGCCGCGTTTCACATGTGCTCCCGCGAATTTTTCGCATAACACGATGAAATCAGGCTAAATAGTGCTGATTGCCCACCCCGGGGCTGCGGTATCGAAAGCGATGACCCGGGGCGACTCGCGCTTGAACTCTCCCGAGCGCGTGAGCATCACGGAGACCGGCGACGGGGGCCCCGGCACACCGGCGAGCATGGAGTCTGGCGACGAGCGACAGCGGGCCGGTGCGGTGCCGACGCTGGCCGAGATCGAGGGCTTTCCTGACGACACCGAGGTGAGCCTGAGCCCCACAACTCCCCGAGGGAACTCCCTGAGCCCCCCAACGGACGTGGAGCGCGCAGCGGGGGACGCCGAGCGGCAGCTTGCCTACGCCGCAGTGAGGGCGACGCTGGATATGCTTCACCGGTAGCTCGAGCACCTGCGGAATCTGGACGGGCGTCCGACAGCACAGGGCGAGCGGGTACAGCGGGCCATCCCGCTTGCCGCCGTCGTCATGGGCGAATTGGACACCCTCCACATCGAGCGGGAGCGAGGCAGTCGGCGAGACAGCGAGGCGACCAGCGGCGCCATGTTTGATGGAACGGGAGAGGATGCCGCAGTAGCGGCGGCCATTCGGTCCCTCCTCACGGCTGCAGCAGCGGTGGAGCCCAGCCCGGTGGTGACAATTGGTGCGCGGCCTGGGGACGTTCCGGGAAGCAAGCGAGCTGCCGGCAGCTACGCGGACGCCCTGCGGGGAGAGCCACGGAGGCAGCCGCGGGGAAAGAGACGGCCACGACAAGGGAGAAGCGAGAAGGTGGCCAGAGCCCGTCGAGACCCTCCCGCTACGGTCAGAGGTGAAAGCAGGCAGACGGGAACCGTAGGAGCGAGTGAGGATTCCGCAGGTGGCGCTGCGAGCCCTAAGAGCTGCCCACGCGAGGACGCAAGCACAGCGCGGCCTCCTGCCGATGCGGCCAACGGCGGACGCCGTAACCAAACCGCCCAGGACGTCTGGCGGGAGGTCGTGTCGTAAGAGAGTGGCACGAAGGCTTCGAAACGAAGGGAAAAAAGCTTCCCCCACGCCCCACAGACCTCGGGACAGTCCTTTTTCGTCCGAAGGATCCGAGGGCAACGTTCACGAAGCTGGAGCGCGACGCAATCGCTTGGCAGCTCACGGCGCAGCCTGGCGTGTTGGACGTGCGTGTGAATGCGCACCGTAACGTCGTCGCGGAGGACGCGGGCACCGAGGACGCCATGGAGGTGCTCCTGGCCATTACCACCATATGTGGCATCGACGTGAGCCCACGAGCGCCGTCGTCGAGCAGCACAGGCGTCATCTTGGTCGACGACATGGCGACCACGGCCGAGGCAATTGCCACGAGCCTCGAAACGCCCGTGCCGGTGCAGTCAACTGTTCGCAGGGAAACCGCAGTATACCTGCGCTTTTCGGCGACCATCCCCCCTGCGGAGGTTGCGCTGCACAAGCTCCGACGGCCGGTGAGAATGTGCCGACCGCGACCACTGCAGTGCAGCAGGTGTAGCAGGCTGGACCTCGGCACCGCGAGCTGCAATCGCGAGAGGAGGTGCTGGCGATGCGGGGGTTCCCACCTGAAGGCAGCGTGCAAGGCCGCGAAGCCTTATTGCACCAACTGCGGGGGCCCCCACGTCGTGATCGACCACTTCTGGCCGCGCTGGCAGGAGGAGCGCCATGTGTGTGCAGAACTAGCACGAGCCCCGGCGCCTGCCTCTCGCTTTGACGTCCGTGCGGCCCTGCGCGCGGCCACCCAGCCCCAGCCGACGCCTGTCGCTCCCGCTACGATGCGCCAGCAGCCAGGCAGCAGCAGCAATGCCGCCGGGACGCAGCAGACAGCCCAGCGACAGCTCAGCAACCAGGCAATCCCAGCGCGGTCGAAGCGAGGTCGGAAGAGCGGGTGCAAGCAGCCGCCCCCGCGGGGACAGCCACACACCGAGCCCCCCCCCATGGCTAAGAGCCGCCGCACACAGCCCGTGGTACCTACAGTGCTGCAGTGGAACGTCAATTCTCTGCGACCGCATCGTGCGGAGTTGAGTGCGTTTCTGCTGCAGCACGAGCCCCATGTCGTGGCTCTACAGGAGAGCTATCTGCGAGGCGGAAGGTACGGCTCGGGGGGATTCGCCTGCCGGGCTACATCGGCTATCACAGCCCCACGGCGTGTGACAGTGCCCAGTGCTCGGAGGTGGTGTGTGGCGACCCGTCCCACCCCCCAGGAACCTCGCGTGCCTCACTGTTTGTGAGGAACGATGTGCAGCACGCAGAGCTGGATACCAGTGCGGTGACGATAGTGGTGCAGGAGTGCGCGGCAGTGACGTTAAGACTGAGTGCGGGTGGTGCAGACATTACAGTGTGCAGTGTGTACGTGCGCCCTGGTCAGCGCTGGGACGCGTGCCTCCTGGATCGGCTGGTGTCCCTGTGCGCAGCGCGCCATCTCCTCTGTGGTGACTTTAACGCACACCACACTGCGTGGGGAGATGGCCGGATGGACGCTCGCGGTGAGCATCCATGGGACGCCATGTTGCGCCTCAACCTGTCTGCACTGAACACTGGTGAGAGCACCTTCCGGCGTGGCAATTGCGCAGCCACCGCCATTGATCTCACCCTAGTGTCAGCCGGGGTTGACGCCACCTGGAGGAGGGAGCCCAGCACGTGGCGCTCCAACCACTACCCACTGCACATCGCACCACCCGACAGGACAGCCAAGCGAGCCGCACCGCACCACGTCACCCACTGGGACCGGTTCCGGCGCTTCCTCGCCGAGCAGGACCTGGGGGAAGGAGCCGAGCTGTTCCGGGGCCTGGTTTGCTGTGCCAGGCAAGGCACACAGAGCTGGAAAGTAGCCGAGGGGGCCACCACGCCGGACGTGAAGCTGCTGCAGCTGCGGGCGGTGCGCAACCGCGCGGAGAGGAAGGCTCAGCGCTCGGGGGAGCGGACAGACTGGACGGCGTACGGGCTAGTGGATGCGTTGTGCCGTCGTCACGCCAACCGCCTGAGCCGGCAGCGCTGGGCCGAGCTATGCGTCAGCTCGGAGGCCGACCCACGCTGCCGCCGCCTCTGGGGCATCTTAAACTCCATCCTGAAGCCCCAGAGAAACCGCAACCCCCTGGCTGCCATGGCCATCCGCAGGCAGGCCAGCTTTGCGGAGTTGGCCGACCTCTTCGCTGCACACTTCCTGCTGCCACACCAGGCGGAATCAGGGCCCGCTGCTGCTGTTGCTGGGACCGGGGATGTGCACTACCCCCTCAACAACGCCCCCATCACAGAGACTGAGCTCCGTAGTACCCTCCGCAGCTGCAAGCGTAAGTCGGCGCCACGAGCAGACGGCATCACCTACCAGATGATGCGCAATCTGGATGAGGAGGGGTTCGGCCGACTCCTGGCCGCCTACAACGTCATATGGGACACGGGCCAAGTGCCACCTGAGTGTCTGCTGGCCATCTTGCGGCCCATACCACAGCCAGGCAAGGGCCTTGCGGCAGTCACGGCGTACCGGCCTGTGGCCCTCACATCATACGGCTGCAAGCTGCTCGAACGGGTGGCACTGCGGAGGATGGAGGCCATCGCTGCGGAGGAAGAGGCCATCCCCGAGCAGCTGACGGGCTTCCGGAGGCACCGAGCAGCCACCGGCTTCATCGCCGACGTTGTGGCGGCCCTTGAACACGCCAGGGCCACCAAGCAGGTGGCCGCCCTGGTGCTGCTGGACGTGAAGGGCGCCTTCGACAACCTGCAGCGATGCCATCTCCCTGGCCATGGAGGAGGCTGCAATTGCGGGCAAGCTGCGGGGCTTCGTCGAGGCGTTCCTGCCGGGCCGCACTGCGCAGGTGCAGGTGGGGGACGCCCTGTGGGCCCCCCGGCCGGTGGACGTGGGCACCCCACAGGGCCCCGTCATCAGCCCCTCCCTCTTCAACTTGGTGATGGCAGCCCTGCCAAGCTGCCTGCCCAGAGGAGGGGGCCACCGAGTGTACATTTCGGTGTACGCCGACGACATCGCCCTGTGTGTGCTGGGGCCCAAGGGTCAGGGCAGAGCCATTGTATGGAACTGCAGGCGGCCATGGATGCAGTCCGTGCCAAGCTGGCGGGCGTCGGCCTACAGCTGTCGGCGACAAAGACAGACGCCATGCTGGTGCATCCGGACGCCGCCGCCCGTGAATAGACCCGGCGCCTCGCCATCGATGGCGAGGAGCTCCACTGGAGGACCAGGGTGCGGTACCTGGGGCTCACCCTGGACCACCGGCTGAACTTCCGGCAGGCGGCCAAGGAGCTCCGAGCCAGGGCGCAGCTGGCCACCACGGCAGTGCACAAGATGGTGGCCCGGGACAGCGGCTGCTCGCACCGGACAGCCCTTTGGCTGTACAGTGCCTCGGCGGTGGGTCTCCTTATGTACGTGCTCCCACACGTGACCCTGCGGAAACCCACCTGGCGGCAGCTGGAGGGAGACCACCGCAAGGGGGTCCGCGCTTGCCTCGGTCTGCCCCAGAGCTCGCCTTGCGAGAAGACGTTGGCCGAGGCGGGGGCGTCAGCCTAGAGATGACAGCTGACTTGCGGGCACCTGGCCAGACTGACCGGCTGCGAAGCGCCGAGGGGGGCGGTCCGCTGCTGCGGCAGCTGAAGAGCCACCACCACTCGCGTATGGGGCGCATGCTGATGCTCTAAGAGGAGGTGGTGGCCCCGTGGACGCGGGACCTGGTGGCCCCGCTCCTGTTCTGGCAGCTGACGTGCGGCTGGACATCGCGGGGCTGCACAGCAAGCGGCGGACGCCCCACTGCGGGCAACTGCAGCTGGCTCGGGGTGTCGTCTGGGGCGACCTAAACGGCCACGCCCTAGTTTACACAGATGGCTCGGTGCGGCAGCAGCACGGGTCAGCCGCAGCGGCCGCCGTGCCGGGAGAGGCCACTCGACAGGCGCGGCTGTCCTATGCCTCTTCTTCCGTCACGGCTGAGCTGGTGGGGGTCGGACTGGGCCTGGACCTGCTGCTGGAGATGGATCCCTTGCCCGAGCGTTGCGCCCTGCTGTGCGACTCCCGAGTGGCCCTGGTGCGTCTTCAGGACGGAGACTCGCACTCCCTATTGGTGCGGGGCATCCGGGAGAAGGCGGCACAGCTGGCGGACCGGGGCACTCAACAGTGCCTGCAGTGAGTCCCCGCCCACATTGGTCTGTATGGCAACGAGCGGGCGGACGAGCTGGCCGCCGGGGCACACGCGCTGCCTCCGTCGGACATGGTGGCTCAGGCGGCAGCGGACGACGCCCGCCTGCTCATCCAGCGACACATCCGGACCAGGCATCCGGACCCGCGGCTGCGTGTAGGAGGTGGCCTGCCACCTGTGCGGGCCTCACGTCTGCCTCGACTACTGCGCTGGGCCATCCTGCGTCTCCGCGTGGGGGACGTGTGGACGGCGGAGCGGAAGCACCATCTGGGGCGGGCGGCCAGCCCCGCCTGCACTCACTGCCAAGCGCCCGGGCAGTCCCTGCCGCACGTACTATACCAGTGCCCCAAGTTTGCGGCAGGGCGGGCAGAGCTGCTGGTCGTGCTTCACGGAGTGCGGCCACTTAGGAGCTGCTTTGGCCCCCGGGCAGTACTAGATGGCGAGACAGAGTGCTCGAGGCCCTGGGTACATACCTGCGGGCCTCGGGGATGCAGAGCGCACTCCACTACAACTCTGCCGCACTGCCCAGATTGTGGTGGAGTGCTGCTGCTGAAGCAGCTTCTGTACTTGTGTGTGCGTGTGTGTGTGTGACCCCTTTTACATGTGTGCTAAACATTGTCCTTTATAGATTCATGTGTTGTCTATATCTGTAGTGTTTCTGTGTAATGTTAATTTTGTCAATGTGTAACTCCTTTTTTTTCTTATTCCTCTTTTTTTCTCTTTTGCGTTTTATATTTACCCTTGTGTGTGTTATATACATTGTAATGCCAACCATCTCCCCTATCCTCCTATTCCTATGTACTCTTTTCTCGCTATCCTCCCCCCCCCCTACACCAACAGGCGTTCCAGTGTCCACCCCCTGGCGAGACAATTTACGCCTGTTGGTGGATCTTCCTTTATTAAGAACAATCAATACATACATACATTGGAGGTAGGCCTAAGGCAGTCTTGTACGTCTGGCGGAGCAAAATGTTAAGCCTTGCTCTTTCACTCCTTTTGAGGGCCAAATATGGTGTGTCATAGGCGACCCGACTAATGAGTACGGCTTGTACAATACGTAATGTATCAGACTCTTGCATTGATTGATTGTAGGGTTTAACGCGCCGACGCAACGCAGGCGATGAGGCGCGCCGTAGTGGAGCGCTCAGGATTAATTTTGGCCACCTGGGGATATTTAACGTGCGCTGAAATCTCGTACACACGGGCATTTTTGCTTTTCACCTCCATCAGAAAAGCGACCGCCGCGGCGGGGAATCGAACCCGCGACCTCGTGCTCAGCAGCGGAACGTCTTAACCACTGATCCACCGCGGCGGGTCCACTCTTGCATTCCGAATCTTCGATTGGATACACGGTGTATTAGGTGAATGAGTTGGGAGAGCGTTCGTTGCAGCGGTGCGATCGTATGGAGACCTGATCCGTTTTTCAGAATCGTGAGACCCATGATGCGGAGATGGGCAACGTTGGGCACTGGTTTTCCTGCAATTGTGAGCGCCAGATCCGGGACGCTTTGTTTACGATGGTGCGCTGTCTTGGTGCAGAGAGTAAGGAGGGCCGATTTTTCCGAAGCACACACAAGGCCCCGGGCGCTTAGATACTGCTGTGCTTCTTCGATAGCGCTTTGCATGGTGTCTTTTTGCTCGCCCATGGACCCCGTAGGGGTCCATAAGGTGAGGTCATCCGCGTAAAGCGCGTGCCTCAAACGTGGGATATTTTCCAATAGGGGGGGGGGGGGGTAGGAGGTCCTTCATAGCGATGTTAAACAGAAGCGGTGATATGATGGATCCTTGAGGCGTGCGTTTAGAAATGGTCTTGAATGTTAGGAATGGTCTTGAATAAATAAATAATAAAATAAATAAACAACTTGCAGAAAGTTGGCGTTCGCACTTTGCCAACACCGGCGAGGCACATGCGTTGATCCTATCCAGCCTGTCTGCAGGCAGACAAATTGGCGGAACGGAATTCGTAGGGGCCACAAAATTAGCTACGAATAAATTTTGTCCGTCCACGTTCATGCTCACAGAAGCTTCCTCTCCAGTTCGGCCAAGAGAAAAGTGAAGAGAAAACAGGAAGCAACGTGAAACATGTGCCATGAACCTAAAAGTGTCGAGTGCCACCCACGTGTCATAGGTTCTTTTCTAAGGACATGGTGGTGAACGATCTTATGCAGGGGGGCAGAAAACTGCAATCTAGTCAGAAGTACGATCTGTTCAACTCGACAATCTCTACAATTCTTAAAGACAGGGAAAAGATCCTGAGCCCCAAGACCAAGCGGACGCTGCACGCCACGTCCGCTTGGACAGCGCCCTCAGGTGCCGTCAGAAGTAATTGGAACACGGGAGCTGTGGCCGAGCCGTAAGGGGCGCCATGTAGCAGCCCCGGGGGTAAACGAAAGGAGCAGAACACGCATGCGCGCCTGCCCTGCCGACAGTGATTGCTTATCTTTACCTCTCAAAGCACTTCCTTCATTCTTGACGGCTCATACTGGTCTCAGCGATGGTGGTGGTAGCAGACTCGCAAGAAAAATATTTGAAAAAAAAATGGCACTTCAGATCCATGTGACAGTGTTGCTTCTCCAGCACCTCGCATGCGCCGGAAGGGTGCGAGAGACGTCAGATGTGCCTCCCCTATCTGCATCGTTGATGAAACCTGAATGCTGAGAATTCTCTTGGCCACGTTAGAAGTCGCTTGAAGAATATAGATGGGTCATCACTGTTGGCAGGCGCGCTTGCGTGTTCTTCTACATCGTTTACCGCTGGTGCTGCTCCGCAGCGATCCTACGCGGTTCGGCCACAGCTCCTGTGTTCCAGTTACTTCTGACGGCACCTGTACATTTCTGAAAAAAGGCTGCTTTGGTGCTGCGACTACTGCGTGTTCTCTGCCACTTTCTCCGATCAACGGCTCGAATTGGGTTACCGTAGAAATGAAAGAAAAACAAGAAGAAATTTACATCTTTATAAATTGACAATGTACTCTTTCATATTTTATGAAACAATTAGGAAATATCAAATGTAGGAAATATTGATACAGTACCACCAAAAAATACGGGGTGCAGTGGGAGCACTTGAAACAACAAACAAAAAACATGCATGATGATGATTGATGATGATGATTGCTATTAATTTCCCCTTTGTAGCGGGGTCAAGACGTGCCATCTTAGCAAAAAGGACTAATATACCTATGTTTTCTACTCTTGGCTTAATACTAGCGCTGCTTAGGGCAGGCACAAAAGCGTTTTAGTCACAAAGTACTTTTTTTTCCTGTTACAGGTGGTAACTGCCCTAGGCAATATTCGTCTCTTTGTTTTCGTCCACCAGCATTATTATCTTCTTTTCGTCCCCTCGACAGCTTTGAAATTCACTTCCTCTGTGCTACCCTTAAATTCTAGGGTTTCTTGAAGCCGAATATTTCCCTCATGTAGATTTGGATGGATACCATCACATTCTAAGACTATTTGCCGCATAGGTTGTGCATCGTATCCGCAGACCACGCATACCCCATCATTTTGTGCATACTTCCCCACAATGCTCTTAGTTCGCAAGTAACCTGCTCTAGCCTCAAAAAGCAAAGCACTGCTCTGAGAGTTATCGTCGAAATTTTCCTTTCAGCTGCTTAATTTCTCACACCTGTACATGTCTAACGACGTTTTAGCTTCAATTTTCTCTCCAGTTATTCGTTTTATTCTGCCTTGTCTCTTTTTTGGTTACCTCGGCTGTTTTGGATTCTCCACCGTTCTTTCCGTATTTCATCGTTAGCCTTCTAGTCTTTACCACTGCGTGTCCATGCTTTTCAAATATAGTTACCAAAAAACCTTAGCTGCCCACCTTCGTTGATCCATTGCTCTCAACATCATCTGAAAACATATTTTACTCTGTGCTTCTGGAACTTCAAACGGCGCCCAGCCCTTATCTCCCTGTACTGCTTCGTTAGTTGTTTTTCCATGCGCGCGTAAGAACGTCCTACCGATCTCTTGTTTACTTCCAGGCCAGTTAGAATGTCTGAGTTTAAGCAGAGTACAGCATTTACAACTGTGAGAGCTTGAAACATTACTCCTTTTCACATTCCTCTCACTAGTTCATATTTGTTATACCCCCCCCCCCCCCCAGAGCTCTATGCATCAGTATTTGTTGCATTTCGCTTTCCCTTACCCTTAAGTTGCTCCGCGTGAGTTCTTATGTAGTTATCCCATTCGTTTATCCACGATCCCAAATATTTATATTCCTTCACTGTGGGTAATTGGCCTTGCTGGATAGACACTTCATCAGTGGTAGCGTCATTGAAAACCATTATACCTGATTTTTATGCACTAAAATGTAACATGAGGTCGGTGGCTTCCTGGCCGCTGATATGTATTAGCCGTTGCATATCGGTCTGGTCATCAGCTAAAAGAACAATGTCGTCTGCGTATAACATTCGCGGAATACGCTGTTGTACCACTTCGCCTTGCAGTATATGGGTTAGGCTAAACCCTACTTAACTTTCTTACAGTTTCTTTCTAACCCTGCCATGTAAAGCATGAACAGTATTGGGCTCAAAGGACATGCCTGTTTTAGTTCCCGATGGATGTTGACCTGCTGGGCGCATTTCTGTTTTTCCCATATAAGGTCTACTCTATTGTCTTTATATATTGCTATAAGGTACTGTATTAACTCCTCATTTAATCCCTGGACTTTCAGCATTATCCACAGCAGTTCTCTGTTTACAATGTCATATGGCCCTTTAATGTCCAAGAACGTAATCCATAATATCACGAACAAATTACCATCCAATCGCATGGCTTGTCTAAATCCATTCTGCAGTTCCCAAAGTATTTCATTTTTTGCCATCTATATTTGAATTTCTGATTTTATCGCCTGCATTACCGATCTATACTCCACTGACGTTACTGTGAGTGGTCTTTATGAATCAATACTGGCTTTGTCGCCTCTGCCTTTATATATTGAATTCATCGTACTATTCATCTAGTATTTCATCTAGAATTTGTTTGGTTTGTATCACCTTATCTATTGCCCTCATAAACGATTCCTTACTTAGGTCTAAGCAGGTTTATCAGTTGCATTGGTATTCCGTCCGGGCCCACTTCTGTGTGTGGGGAAACCTTTTGGTCTGCTTTTTTTCAAATCTAGGTTGCTCAAACTTATTTCTCTCTCCGCAATCTTCTGTGGCATTGATGTTATCGGTGTATACTTCCCTGCCACTATTGCCCTAAACTTCTCACTAATTACTCGGTGAATATGCGCCAACGCGTGCTCTCCTTCTAAATGTTTGCCTTCCTCATCAATCAAGAATTTTTGCTGGATGTCGTTTTTTGAGCTTAGTATTTTTACATGGTTCCAAAACTTCTTAGATGCGGTTTTGTCCTTCCGTATTTCTTCCATTCAATGCTCGGCTTCTGATTGATCATTGCTTTGACCATTTTCTGCACTTCTAGTTCTTCCCCGATAGATATCTCATTTCTCCTTTAGTGCCTCCTGTTCCGTACCAGTTCTTTTTGCTTTTCTATGTTCTCTCGACGCCTTTATTTGCTGGTCAATAGCCTCTTTTATTTTCTTATTCCATTAGCTTCTCAGCTTGCTCTTCTTTTCCATCGGTTTCTTTTTTTAAAGCGTTGCTCCGCTGTGCTTTAAGCTTCGTGCAGCGCTCTGCTGCTCTGTGGTGGAGCCTCCACTACGTGTGCTTTTCGAGTGGGCGTCTCTGTATCGGTAACTCAGGCTTGCAGCGACAACCAACAGATCCCAACAAGCCGCTACACGCCTCGGAAAGGCCGGATCGCTGGCGCCTCGCTGTCGGCGTGATTAAAACTTCGGTGGCTGTGAACGCGACTTGTAGAGACACGTCCGAGCGACCCAGAAGCCACAGCGGAGAAACCCTCTCTCCTCCTCTCTCGGACTCAGTGTGCGCCACTACTACCGACCCTTCACGAACTCTTGAAAGTGCGTTGTGTGTGTCTGCACCATGTCACACCGTGTGGAAAAACCAGGGGGAACGCTTGTTTCACCGTTGGCGCTTTGGATATAAATAAGAGCCCTGAAGCGCTGAAATTTATTCCTGTCGGAGCAGTAAATCAATGCTTCACTCTACTCGAGTCCTGCACTGTTACCTCACCCTGAAGGGCATTGTTTTCTTTCTTGCTTCGGCTCATCTCTCGCCATGGAGTAAAGTTAAGTTTTCCTTCCGCTTCTTGCCGTCATCTTTACGGCAGCATAATTTTCTGGCCGCTTGCTTGACCACGCTACCACACGCATGACGGAGATGACGGAGCTCGGCTCGGGTACGCCTGCCCGAATGCAACACAGGCTCTACGCCCTCCAAGAAAGCACTGGGTATAGAAAAAGAATACGCTCGGGGCAATTAAATTACAGAAAGTTACTGCAAAATGTTGGAAAGTTCGGCAAGTTGGTGATAATGCATCTCCAAAAACAAACTGCGTGCAAATTAGTGGGGACAGGAACACATGAAGACAGCACAAGCGCAGGCTCTCCACTATCTCGGTGGGAGAAGTGAAAGGGGAGATTGAAAACAAACCTGGGAGAATCACCAGGTCCTCATGGCCTGAGTGCGACTTTGTACTAGTACCTTAAACTTCAGAAGTCACATGTGTTGACTGTGGTATACAAAGAAACTGTTATGTTTGGGGTGGTCCGTCGTGTTTTTCGGCTGTGCACTCTATATGAGTTCCTAAAACACAAGACATTGCCAATTTCCGTCAGGTCATGTCACACCGCCCAGTAAGCTTAGCCAACGTCGACTACAAGACTACAAAATAATAACGAAAATACTGGCTAAAAGGTCGCATACTGTTATTGGCATCATTGTTTGGCCGCATCAAACATGCCGTTTTCAGGGAAGATGATTTGTCACGAACATACACGAGGCTCAGAGAGTACTCAAGAACTGCGATGTGATGAAAAGCGGCACAGAAAGATGCTACAATTGCACCTCGCTAAAGCATTCGATCGCGTGCTGCATGATGGGCCTATGGAAGTCTACAGCATATTACATCGAGTCTGTTATTCTAAAAGGTGTTCGCATGACCTACACGGAATGCACAACTACAACAATTGTAAACAATCGAGGTGTTGGGGAGGCGTATAGAAGGGCAGTAGTCAATGAGGCAGGGGCGTCCTCTGTCACCTCTCCTGTTCTGTATTTACATTGAATCCTTGAGCTTTAACTGCAATAAGAAATAAAACTGTCAAAGGATTTCCACTGCAGCTGAGGTTCGAGTTTTGGCATGCGCTGATTGGATTACCGCCTTCTGCGTAGGTCAACAAAGCGCGGCTTAAGTCGTTACCACAGTGAAATGGTTTTGTTATGTGAGAGGATTTGCGATGCACTGTGACAAATGCCTAGGACTCTGGCATGAAGAGTGGAGTATAGTACCAGTGTTACTTCAACATATCGAGTGGGTACCGACGCCTGGAAAGTACTTCGGCGTTCCCCTACAGTACGTTTCAGACAGTAACCCTTGCTGGCGCAGAAAACCCGGGCAGCTACAAAAGAAGACAGAGAAACGGCAGTTGTTGTGGCAGAGCGCCCGGCCCAAATTCGTTGCACGGGGCGACGCGCCAACAGGGGGTGATTCACGCCTCGTCCGAACCAGACAAAACCGCCCATGGCCGTCAGACCCAAACTTGCACCGCTGCAGAGTCGCCTCTGCCTTTTGCGTCGCGGCGGCTCGGCCGTATCATGCATCGCGTGAACGACCGACCACCGATAGGCTGCTACTTGCCTGGGAGGTGGCTTCGCTGAGATGGCGATGGCGTTGCCTTCCCTTTCCCCGTCGGGGCGGCTCGGCTGACGCATGAGCTTCACCTCCATTCGTCGGATTTCAAACTTAGGCCAGGGAGAGTCCTGATTGGAGCCGTTCATACCACTCGCGGCTACAACGGGCTTCTGTGGGTATAAAAACACGCCCAGAGGGTTTGAACCATTTTACCTGCGAAAAACGGACAGGGACCTAGAAAGAAGTAGACGGGACACTCGCTACTTCTTTTTAGGTTCCTGTACGTTTTTCGCTGGTAAAATGGTTCTACGTCAACGCTAACAAGCCCAACTTTCAGCCTTAACCGCCCGGAGGCACATAATTATCGTCGGGATTTTTCGAAGGCACTTTTCGGGGGCACCGAGTAGGGAGGTGCTGTCGCCTTTGGGCGAGCCATGTAACACGGTTGTTACCCTTGTACATACTGTATATAAATCTTGCTTCAACGCTTCGTCGGCTCGAGAACTTCATCTCTCAGCTCTGCGCCACGTCGATACCGGACGGAGCAAGGCAGTGCCGCTACACCGGTGAGTGCGCTCGGATGGCTAGTCCCAACAGTGGTGACGGCGTCGGTATGGCTGATTCCCAGCATTGGTGACTGTGGTGGGATGCCGAGTCCTAACAAAGGGCACGAATGTCGAGGCTGCGCAGTGCAGGGTACCCAAATGCGGTCCTCGTGTCGATCTGCGAGCCACTGCTTAAAAACAAAAAAGGAAAAGTCCCCGAAAGTCTGAGAGAGGCCATCGAAAGGACCAAGTTTGCGGTTGTGCCCTATCTGCATGGAGTAACACACAACATTAAGAAGATAGCGGCCAGAGGAGGGGTGATGGTTGTGTGCTCAGCCCCAAACAAAGGGTATGCCATGTGCTGCCGCGTCAACCAGCCATTGATAGCGAGCCAATGCGCAACCAACCACCGTACCAATTACGTAGAATGTGTGCAGGGTGTTGTGTACAGGATACCGTTATCGTGCGGGAAAAGCTACATTGGCCAGACCGGCCTTTGTGTCAACGACCGAGTTCGAGAAGAGGACAAGGCGTCAAAAAAAGTGTCCCGTCAGGAGATTTGGCCACGCACCTCCGAGATTGCCCCAAGTGTGAAGCTGACTTCAATGGTGTCATTACCATCCATAAAAACAACGATAGGCCGGCGCGTGAGATCATCGAAGCTGTGGAAATTGAAGAGGGCGCCGACGATTGTATCAGTACTGCGTCGGTTTCGCTAACCGATAAAGAAAAACTTTTTCTGCGCAGTGTTGGTCCGGGACCACGTGGCTAGAGGGTATAAATGTACAAGGGAAGGCGTAATAAAATTCAGCTGGTAGTGTCAACGCCTGTGCTTCGTTTCATGCCATTGTGTGCGTACCCAGTTAAAGTCAGGCTGGCCAGTATTAATTAAACTACGGCGTAGATTCACGCGAGACCCTGAGCGAAACGTTCAGCTAGCAGCGCGACACTGTTGCCACGTATACGCAGATATTCCGGTGAACACGGCTCCTGTGAGCCAGAAATTCTCGTGTAGGCCACGGTACCTTTACGAATGGGGAAGTTTTTGTTTTATTGCTCGCGCGAAACAATTGGTGTTTTGTTGGGATTTTGAAGGACTCAGGGGAGCTGAAAAAAATAACATTACAATCATCCGTATTTGTTTAATGGTGGCACATAAAATGCATTGCTTCCGGCTTGTTCTGTATTATTTTATATACAGTTTCCGTGGATATATTTGGTGAAACATCCTTCTCTCGCTTGTATCCGGTACTCGGAAAGAGGCAGTTGAGGTTGGACAGTACAAGGTGTCTTCATGGAGGAGGAGGTTGAAAGGGAAAGGTGCATCGCCGTGCTCCCTGCTGTCGCATCTGACATGGCGTTTTCAGTGTATATGCAGCTGCACACGAAGCTGCGGCCAACATCAGCACGTCGTCTGGTAGCCACCATAGAGGGATCCGCCTCTGCTTTTGGCTATCGCGTCAGGGGTGTTTTTTTGCACGGGGCACAGGGCCTGTGGAGCCGTAATGCTTGCAACACCCGGAAATCGGTACCCATGGGGAAGAAATTTTCACTGACGTTCTCAACATTTGCACCCTTGCTCTGAGGGGTACGCCTGAAGGGAATTACCTTCGTCAGTATCACGGATTCCTACCCGAAGACTTCGATAGGTGAGTTTTCACAGCAACAGTCGTTGGGCATATTTTTGTTCCTGTTTACGCGCTGGAGATTATTCCGTAGTTTGTTTTTGAATAGAGTCGGGTGGCCGACAGCATGCACATGCATTTTATTGGCTTGTTACCTTTTGAGAATTTCTATTAGCGGAACCACCATTTCGTAAGGAATTAGAGAGACCCTTTTTTGTCGTGTTTATTGTCCGAATAACTTATTTCGGAAGCCCTGGTAATCGAAACAGGAGGCGAATGGGATTCACTGATAAGTTCATCACAACTGGCTTGATGGCACACATCAATTCAATATTGTTAGATATATGAGACCTGTTTGGAAATGCGGCTTGAAGACTTAGCGGGTGCTTTGGTTTCGCGTTTACTAGGCCAAACGTTTTCTGGCGGGTTTATAAAAAATCGAACCGCTCTGGGCTCACTTCTTTGTAGGTACCAGAAATGACAAAGAACAGGAACCGTAGCGACATAAATTAGACACGCACGAAGTAGGTGCCATTTGCCGATAGCTTGGTCGGGGGATGTACGGGTAGATTTCTATAAAATTCTAAAAAAAAAACAGCGGGTAACATGGGACACAGAAAAGAAAGGTGTGTACAAGCGAGCGCTGACTAACGACTGTTTATATGTTTAGAAAGAATGAAATATTTAGGCAGAAATGGTCTCGAGGAGTTGCCGTGCGCATGATAAGGTAGCAAAATGCAGTAGACAGATATAATCCAAACCTGGGGGCCTCAGGCTTTTGTTTGAATTAGAATAAATTTTAATTATCAGAAGTTCTTAAAAATATGATTCGGGGCAACATACGAACTGGTGTTGGGATACACAAATTCGCATTTATTTATTAATGCAACATTCACACACAACACGGAAGGGCTGTCCACGCTTTAAAAACAAATCACGAATCGATGTCCGCTTTCTCACTGCATGAGACTTCCAAACAAAGTTTTTTTTTTCCAGCAAGGGCAGGCAGTTTAAAGGTAGTTTTTTTTCACTGGTCAATAACCTTCGGATCCCAGCTATTTATGCTAAAAGGATGCAAGTGTGCAGCTTTAAAAGCCGCAAATGCAGCCGATATTTTCAGGCAAGATCAAACAAAAAGTACGATGTAACAGTATTGACGCAATTAAGCAGTATGAAATAAGCGGCTTCAAAATACATTCAAAATAGTGCTGACCAATTAAAATGTTTCAGTCTGTTTCAATTAACCGGAAGGTTGAAATATCCGTGTTTTCATTATCAAGAGTCTCCTGTAAGTTTTTTGCACAGAGAGGGGATGTTGGGATCAACAAAAGGCGCTCGCTGAGAAGTATGCTACTTCTCTTTTTTCTAAGAGTGCTACTGACGGGGTTTATACCCGAGGTTCCTTTATTGTGCTAAGTAAATGCTTCACAGATCTCGAGTGTAGCTGGCGTTTGTATCTTCTCGAGATTTTGCATCTTTCGAGCTGCGGTGCGCACAGCAAGCCTGGACACGTTGAGAAAGCATGTTGCCCGTGACAGTATTCAGTGTGTTGCCGTGCTCCTTCAAAGGAACCCTGCAACACATTTTCCAACATTTTTTCGAAATATTAACTGCCAGCAGAATGTAGTTAACCAACACGCCCAGAACCTAAATCACGATCGCAAAGTACCTGAGCCAAAATCACTGCTATATGCCCAGCAGAAAACTTAGAATCTTGCTAAAACTCACACGCGAAATCTGTGGAGCATGTTCATTCATTCATTCATTTTTATTTCTTCAAACATGGGTTTACAGAAGACTGAAGAGATCATCTGGGCCCTTAGCAGTAATGCTAGTGCCGGGCCCATGCAGTTGATAAATTTATAACATTTCAAGCACTCAGTTACACTACATGTAGAAACGAAATAATACAAAAAAAGCAAACTATAGCATATGCAAAATATACGGTTTATAGGATGACACAAAGAAAATATCTCGTAAACACAATGAAACAATACTCGCGTACAGAGTTCATTAGATATTAAACACAGAAATTATACCAGAAAACATATAATTGAAAAAACGTTCCGAAAAATAAATGATTTCTTGCGTACACAGCTGATTATAAAGTAAAGTTTCGGTGATTAAATAAGCGATGTAAGCTCCTTACATTGCACGTACTTTTTGAGTGTACTGGAAAAATTCTGACTTTGTTTAACACGAACTGGAATGGTATTCCAAAATTTAGTTCCGACATATTGCAGTGTACGTTTCCCATAACAGTTATGTACCGGGGGAATGTTGAAATTGTGATCCGATTGAGTTCTAGTATTTCTGCCTGGTGTTACAAATATTGATGATGGTAGGGGGTTATTGTTTGATATGATATTCCGGGTAACACAAGCTATTTTGAAATCACGTGCAAGTAAAAAAGGCAATTTTTCAAGCTGTTTGAAGAGTGGTGCCGAATGAGCCGTGCATGTGGAAAACGTCATAATTCGTAGCGCACGTTTTTGCAATATGACAACCGGTTCAAGATACGAGTGAAAAGTATTGCCCCATGTTTCCACGCAGTAGGTCAAGTGGCAGTGAAAAGTACCGAAATAAATGGCTTTTAACGTCGATAGAGGAAAATGATAGCGTGCCTGATAGTGGGTGAAACAAGCACAGCTCAATTTGCTGCAAACTATTTTTATGTGTTCCTTATAGTGCAAAGATGCATCTAGGGGGACGCCGAGATATTTACAAGTTTGTACTTTCGTAATTTCTTTTCCGCCTATCTTAAGTGTTATGATTTTGCTGATTCGTTTAGCTGAGGACGAAAACACGACGTAGTTAGTTTTGTTTACATTAAGCGTTAATCTGTTGTGGGAAAACCATTGTTCAATGTTTACAAGTTGTCTATTGGCGGTTTGTTCTAATTTCTGAATATCCGACCCAGGTAGTAGGACCGCAGTGTCGTCAGCGTAAATTATGGTTTGCCCTTCATCTAAGGAGTTAGGTAGATCGTTGGCGTATAATGCGAATAAAATTGGCCCCAAAACGGATCCCTGGGGTATTCCGTGCGTAAACGGTAGAAATTCACTCATTCTATTTTCTATATGCACTCCCTGCGTACGCTCGTGCAGATAGCTTTGGAAAAAGGTAATTGAAGGACCTCGAAAACCATAAGAATTTAGCTTTTGAAGAAGTATACTGTGGTCAACCCTATCGAAGGCTTTTTTTACGTCCAGAAATAACCCGATGACATGGTTACCGTTATTCAAAGAGGTGTTTATTATATTTGTAACCATTGCTACAGCCGTGGTAGTGGATTTACTGGGACGGAAGGCATGCTGGTGAGGTGCTATGATGTCGTATTTCATTAGGAATGCTAAGACTCGTTTAGCTATAAGTTTTTCGTACAACGTGTTAATAACAGAGTAGTTTTCTAAAACGTTGTAGTCGCCACTTTTATGTACAGGGGTCACTTTAGCTTTTTTTAACCGGTGAGGGTATACCCCAGCATAAAAGGCTGCGTTAAATATTTTCTCTAGGTATGTACTAAGCACCTCAGCATTTGATTTTAACATTTTCACCGTTACCTTATCATATCCCGCTGCTTTGCCCGTACAAAATGAATACATTGTTGAGCTTATCTCGGCCGCAGTGATGTCAATGAAAGCAAACGAGTTAGCAGTTGGAGCTGGCAGTGTAAGATTGGTTAGAGGAGGTAGTCGCAAGGCCAGATTGCAGCCAATGTTCCTAAAATATTCGTTGAAGCAGTTGGCAAGGTTTATCGGGGATGAACCTTGAAGAGCAATATCAGGAAGGTTACGCGTGTTTGATTTTTGCTTGATGACCGAGTTAATTACCTCCCAAAGCTTTCTTGGATTTTTTTGATTGCATAAAATCATGCGGGTATAATACTGCTTTTTACTGCGGCGTAAGGCAGCTACTACTTTGTTTCTGTGGATTTTATACTGATTTCGGTAATAGATGTTGCCTTTATTCTCTCTATGTTTTCGATACCAGTAGTCTTTTGTGCGTAAAAGTGCGAGTGCACTGGCTGATACCCAAGGATGCATCGGTTGTTCATAGTTTTTTCTTTGGCGGAAATGCGTTGTTTTCATGCATTTGGTTACTGCATTTAAGAGGCATTCATACATATGGTTAACGTCAGTTCCATTTATAATATCACTGCTTGTTGCGCACAAGCTATCGCGCAGGGACTGATCATCGACTCTTGTCATCGGCAGATAAGGTGACTTTGCTCGCTCGTGGTCCGAAGGGGCAAATATGAAGATGGGGTAATGGTCGGTCATATCGGTCTCGATAACGCCTGAAAAGCTACTTGATGTGTCGACGTTGCACAAAATGTGGTCTATAAGTGTGCTAGATTTGTCACTCACACGAGTTGCAAGTTTAATGGTGTTAGTGAAACCGTAGGATTCGAACATTGTTTTATACGCTATGCTACATTTTCCAAATAGGTCGATGTTCATGCCCCACACAGCACTGCCTTTCTTTTGCTCGTTGAAATATTATGTAGAACATTCTGGAGTTTGTCAACAAAAGAATTGATTTTAGAGCTTGGTGAACGGTAGACAACACCCACAGTCGTTCCATTACTAAGTTCAACAAAAAAGCATGTCATGTTCTGATGGTAGCAAGCTATTTAGGGACGCACATAATTTGAAATTGGAATTATCCCTTATGAATAGCAGCACCCCTCCTCCTGTAGTTTTCGTCGGACGACTGCGACAAACGACTTTATATCCAGGCATGTTGACAGATTCACCAGGCTTGAGCCATGTTTCTGTTAAAGCTATGACGTCGTATTTGAAAATTAGAGCGCCTAGCATTAACTGAAGGCTGTTTATGTTCTTATTAATACTGCGTATGTTGCAATGTAAAAGACTGAAATTGTAGGTCGAATCGTAACAACTGTTCAGACGGCTGACTGACAGCATGTTGGGTGGTATGAGTGGTGCTTCTGACTTAAACTATTTTTGCGAGATCGGTTTCTCGGGCGATGTGAATTACTGGGGAATTCTCAGTCTTGCGCACAAGTATTTTTCCTTCTTTGACCCATGAAAATTTCCACCCGCGTTCTTTGCGCAAGTGTATGGCTTTCCCGAGCAGCACTTTTTTTCCACACAGAGATGTTCGTTAACGTATATGGGTGTGTCTTCGGTGAAACCAAATTGATCGCTGTGAGCCTTTTCTTCCTGGCAGCCTCTAGCACCTTGCTGCGCGAAGATCGGGAGACGAACCGGACAATAATGTTCGGCTTCTCTTTGTCTTTCGACGGCCCCCTATGAACGACGTCAATCTCAGAATTGTGGAGCTCAATGTTCAGTTTGGTGCCAAGCGTCTGAACTGTGTCCTCCAGCCCCTCTTTAGGATCAAATGGCATCCCTTTAATTTCTACATTATTTTGTCTACTGTACTGCATGAGCTCAATGATGTCTGCTTTCGCAGCCGCCAGCTCTTTCTTGAGTTCGTTATTTTCCGTTTTGAGGGATTCATGATCTTTACGGAGACTTTGGACGTCAGTGCAGACGCTCTCCAAAGTTGTCTTGAATGTGTCAAAGCTGTCACTAACAAACGTGATCGACTTCTTAACCTCCTGCACATCCGTGTCAAGTTTTCCAAATTTAGTAGTCAGATCTTGTAGCATTTTTGCAAGTTCTTTAACTGTAGAGGGTGCTTTATCGGTCATGGCGACACCTTATAGCGGCGAGTGACTCAGAAATATTTTAATGAATGGATTATAGCCGTACCTGCAAAATTCACATGGAATGCTCAGTGGCGGGTTCTGCCTCAGCGTGCCTGAGTCGCTCGCTGCTATGACGAGCGATCCCCGATGCCAGTCCTTTTATATCCGCTGTGGTAGACTGCGCTGGCTGCAGGCCTCCACTCCACGCAGGCGCAGAGGTAGCCGGGCAGAATCCAGCGATAGCAGTGCTTCTTTTCGGCGCAGCGACTGTTCCGGGGATCGTCTTCCTGCAAAATTCACATGGAATGCTCAATGGCGGGTTGTGCCTGAGCGTGCCTGAGTCGCTCGCTGCTATTGTGCTCGCTGCTATTGTGCTGTACACAATAGGCGAACCTCGCGTCTAAGCGCCCCATCAGTAGCACTTTCGGAAAAAAGTGCTCGCCATCCCGCTCGGCGAAAGTGGATGTCCAGCGAAGCTTTTGTAAATCACTGCAAATGCTGATGACGGAGGGTATGATACGTTTGTCGCCGTCTCGGTGGGCTTGTCGCTTGCGCTCGGCTTCTCCAGCGGCAAATGCAGGGTTCCGCCTAGCTTGACTTACGCGTTGGGCGTGTTGGGAAAGAATTGCTCTATTTAGTGACGCTAGCCTGGCCTAGCCTGCAAACATATTATTTGCCAGAAACGAATGGGAGGGAAGGGGGGCACCCATTGTTCACAGGCGCCTTATCATCCATAAAACGGTTTCGGTGCTTGTTTTGCGGTTTCTTTGAACGATTTCTGAACTCTATACTGTGAGCCTGATTAGCCTGACGCGTGCGCTCGGCGTCTTAGGTGGAAACTGCTGGGCCGTGCGTGGGTTTTGTTTTTGTTTACAACGCAAAATTTTCGATGCAAGGCATCTCTTCCACTCGGCCTGTCCCGCGTTGACCGGCGTAGTCCGCAATCCTCATTACGCATGCGTAAACTCTCCTCTGTTCTTCTCTCCGGCAGCTGTGCGTTATGCGTTCTCTCCGGCTCATTATCATAACAACAGCTGGCGCGCTTCGCCTACGTTCGCATATGCTCCGGTGCGCTTGTGCGCGCATGTGTGCGCATGCGCAACTTTCCTCCGCTGTCTCCTCTTCTTCAAGCGCGCATATAAAGCGGTGAGTGCTCGGCGCCCGTTTAGTTAAGCGCGCGCTTTCGCTTGACACAGTTGCTCGACTCCGCTTGACTTTGCTCGTGCTCCGCTTGACGACGACGACTCCGTTGAATCTTCAGATAAAGACGGTCTTTACGTACTTAGAACTCTACGTGTGATTGAGCATCATTCAAGGTTCACTACACTTCAACCACATTTGGGTAACCAACATAACGGAGACGAGAATGGAACCCCGTGAGATGCATTGCATCACCCCAGGGTTCCCCTCGTGGGAAGGTGGCGGAATTTTTTCGACCAAATAGAGGCTAACAGCTTCGCTGTAAAACAAATATCATGTTTGTCTGGATAGCGTTTTTCATGAGGACGGACATTCGCTCTGTGTGCAAATAACTTATTTTGTTCACTGCTCATGTGGACGGCTACTCTTCGAGAAAATGTGCGTGATGCAGTCAAGCGAGTGTTTCTCTTCTGACGGCGTGTATGTGTTGCTTTACTCGATCTACTGCTTATGCTCTCAGGTGATGATGTTGAGACTAACCCGGTGCCTGATGTGGCCGCAAGCATCGCCTCCTGTATTTTTACAATGCCAAACGCATCAGCCCGGACCAGCCATCCAAGCCCTCTCCTTCTACTCCGGCCACTCTCCCCCGATCGGTAGCCTTACCAGCGCTTCAGTCATGTGGCCAGTTCAGCTTGGGACGACGCGTGATGGAGAGTGGCAACGTTGGCAAAACATGCTCCGCCGCGTCTCTGAATTTTCTAGTGCTGGCGCGAGCGCCATTACTTTGCTAACCTAAAACATCGGTTGCCTTGGCAACCAGGCTCAAGCCACTCTCAAATTCAGTTAAGGTTTCGTGATACCGGTTCAGCTCGCGGCCCCAACTTGCCACATGTGGGCAATGCAGGTGTACCACTCACTCGCATTGGGAAGAGCGCGATGCATTTGGCATTGTAAAAATACAGGAGGCGATGCCGTATGTACTGCCACGCTTCATTCTCTTTTAAACACAGTTCGCCGCATTGAAGCAGGGAAAGAAACAATGCTGATAGAACTAAAAGGTGTGAACGAAAAGCAAAAAAAAACCGATACCCAAATAACAGAACTAACTGATAGGGTAGCTACCCTTAAATCAAGCCTCACTTCGTTGAACCCTACCGCACCCAGCTCTTCTGACAATGCTTTTTCTACATAACAAACTAACTTCATATTATAACATCTATAGGTGCAAAGATGCTGCAAGTAGGCTAGGACAATCTAGTCGGTTGTTTTTTGGTGTTGAAGACGAAGACGAAGAGGACTGGAACAGCTCTGGGGCAAAGATTATTAAATTCTGCTCAGATAAACTAAACATTACAATCACTCCTGCTCAATTCAAACGTGTTCACAGAGTGGGTAAATTTTCTCCCGAGTGACAGAAGCCCATAATGGCTAAGCTAACTTGCTCCAAAGATAAACAACGTATTCTAGGATTTGCGCACCAGCCATTGGTGAAGATTTTTCATTAGCTACGCGGCAAGCGAGGAAAAGGCTGGTCGAGTTCGCCAAATCGCAAAAAAAAAATCCTTTCCCGTTGGCAGTCGACAAACTGCGCATGGATAAGAAAACCTTTGTATTGGACCCTGCTTCCAACGCCGGGGCGCAATCGCCAATATAACTAAAGAAATGTGCATACCCACTTGCTCGAAATCAGCCGCAGAGATCTGAAGTAGCACTATAACTAACGCAATCCTACACTAATATTCGACGCCTAATGGCGAAACGCCACAAATTCTCTCGCTAATAGGTAATAGTGACAGTTGTTCTCGCGCTTACTGAAACATAGTTAGAACCTGAAATAAATTCATGTGAAATTTTCGATACCGACACTTAGAATGTCCATTGACACGACCGCCCAGACACAAGAGAGGGCGGATGGCTATTGGCGTTTAGAAAAACAATACCTTCATTCCGTATCGATAATAACAGTGGACTCGAAATCACCTGGGCTGCATGCTTAACCCCCCCTGGTGAAATACTGATGGGTGTGTGCTACCGTCCTTCGGACTTTTCCAAATCGTTCATAAAACAACTTCGCAACAGTATCGCTATTGCTACCCTGCGGTGTTAGTTTTCCAATATTTTCCTGTTAAGCAACTTCAATTAGCCCCTAATTGACTGGCCTAATCTATCGTTGTCTTGCCATACGTCACTTGAATTTATCAGCCTTATGTTAGAATTTAATTTGTTCCATGATATTTTTGAACTTACTAGGGGTTTTAATACTTTACACGATCTTTTAACTAGCTCCCCAGAAAACCTTGAAAACATTTCATCTATTAACGGCTTTAGCGGCTACAAAGTACTACAACTACCCATTTATGTCCCATCAACATTCAATGGTTGCACAACAAAAAAATTCAAGATTACAATAAAGCTAACTGTTTGAATATGAACACTGAAGTAAATGTGTTCTTTAACAAAACTTTTTGACCTTTGTTCTCTAGCCGATGTGTCGATAAAAACTGGATTCTGGTCAGGAATGAAATGTCAGCGCCGATTGATATATATGTTCCTCTAATCGCAATAAGTAACGATTAAAATAACCTGTGGTTTAATAATCATCTTAAACGTTTGAGGAACAAAAAGAAACGCTTCTTTTGAACGCAAAGCCTGCTTTTATCCGAGCTCATGGGCGAAATATAAAGAGTGTCTGAATAACTACACGTCTGGTATTACCGCTTCTAAGCTCAAAAATTTTCATTGCGACTTGCCTTCACTTCTCACATCTAATCCGAGAAAGTTTTGGGACACAATTACACCTCGTAAAGTCGATAATGACACTTCGTTACTTGGGGTAAATCAGATGCCTCTTAGAATGGATGTGTGTACGTCAGCATTTAATACGTATTTTGCATTTTTCAAGCGGGAAGGCCATTATAACATCCAGAAACTCGAAGATTTTGACTGGTTATTTATGGAACCCATCGACATCACAGTTCAGGGAATCGCATCACTATTTACTAGCCTCAAAACTTCAACTTCCGCTGGCATAGATGGTATTGATTCTAATGTGTTAAAAAATATGATATCTATTTCAAGTCAGATTCTTTTTCTCACCTTTCGCCAATCTTTATCATCCGGACAGCTACCCAGCGACTGGAAAACTGCAAATGTGGTTCCCGTGTTGAAAAGTTGCGATAAAACTTCCCCTGATAAATATTGCCCCGTTTCACTGACTTGTATTTGTTGCAAGTTTTACAATCGCCTATATTCTAACAATTTCTTTTTCACTAATCAACATGGGTTTAGAAAAGGCTTGTTATGCCACGCTCAACTTTTGGAATATACGACTGACTTGCACCAAAACATGGATAACAATCTACAAACCAACTGCAGGCTTTTGACCGCGTCGCCCACTGCCGCCTCACCTCTAAACTTTCGCTGCTTCAATTAGATTCCGTTACACTGTTGTGGCTCCGTAACTTCTTATTCTTAGGCCAGTAATTTACAGTAGTCAATTGCTTGAGCTCCCCCTTCACTGACGTCACATTGCGGGTTCCTCAAGGTAGTGTTCTTGGCCCTTTACTCTTTCTAATTTACATTATTGACTTACCTACTAATACCTTGTCTTCCATGCGTCTTTTTGCAGATGATTCCCTTATATGTTGTCCCATAAGCACTCCTCATGATCATATCACCTTAGAAATGACCTAAACATAATTTATAATTGGTGAAACATTCGGCAGATGACCCTTAACTTATCTATGTGTAAAATAATTTCTTTCTCTCGGAAGCGAAATGATTTTAACCACACATTTTCTATCAATACCACTGACTTGACAAAGGCAACGTCATACAAATACCTAGGAGTACACTTAACGCTTAATGGCCAACTGCAACGAACATTTACCTGCCCTAAATTCTACTTCAATGTGTGGTATGCACCTCTAAAGTCCCTTGTGACCGAATTTTAAACTCCACAAACGCGGAGTTTTTTTTATTAAAACCGTTCGAAAGCACGCCACTTCAGCCGACGCAGCACCTAGTGGAGTGTCGCCGCAACTTGTCGCCACTGCGGCGGACTTCCGGATGTGACGTGCCAGTCAAGACTCGTGCGGCCGTCGCCTCTCCTCAGTAGCCCTTTTTCGTGCGGCCTCACGCGAGTGAGCAGCGTAATTCGTGCCTCTTGCATGAATAATTGCTTTCACGCGTTTCTGTAATGTGAGAAGCTGAAGAAACTCTGCGTTGCGGATACATAAAGAGCAAATTCGAAAAGTGCCGGTGCCGGTCTGGAGCGAATACGGCAGTAGCACAGCGGCCGATTTCGTGGTCGCGACGGCGGCAGCAGGCTCTCGGTCGACTCGACGAGCACGCGAAACGCGTGTACGGCCTGCGTGAGGCGATACGCTGTTGGCGTGGCTGGTCGGTGCGGCGGCGCGCCAACGTCTACGGCAGCCGTGCGGCGCACTGCAAGTTCGCGGCCGGGCGTCTCTACGAATGCGCATACGTAGAACGGCCGACGCGCTGTTGTCGCGGCCGCTCCGTGCGGCGGCGCGCGAACGACTATGGCGGCTGTGCGACCACAGAACAGGGAGGATTTGTGCGGCGCACTGCAAGCTCGCGGCCGGGCGCCTCTACGAGTGCGCAATACATAGAACGGCCGACGCGAGACCACACTGTTGTCGCGGCCGCTCGGTGCGTCGGCGCGCGAACTACTACGGCGGCGGCGCGGCGCGCTGCAAGTTCGCGACCGGGCGTCTCTACGAGCAGAACGGCCGGCGCGAGACGATACGCTGTTGTCGCTGCCGGTCGGGGCGTGAACGAGTACGGCAGCTAGCTGTGCGGCCCACTGCACGATCGGCCGGTCGACTTTTCGAGAGCACGAGTACGCCGACACCATCGAAGAGCTCTGCGCCGACGCGAGGTGATACGCTGCTGTCACTGTTATCGCGCCGGTCGGGGCGCGGACGAGTACAGCACGCGGCGCACTACACGGAATCGATTCAGTTCAAGAAAATTCGTCAAAAAACAAATAAATACTAGCCGCTGTGGGCAACATTTCTCTCGCCAGTTAGGAAAAAAAAAACATGAAAAACGAGGACATATATTTCGCAGCACTGTGCCTCGGGGAAGGTCACTGCTTCACGAGTGAAGACACTGCAGTGCTTTCGTCGCTGCATGGCATCATCATCTACAGATTTGGCGCGGGCACCCTGCTAACAGGAACGAAACTGACCGTGTAAACAAAAATAATAAAATTCTGGATTTGAACTTTCACAACATGCACTGAAACCCAATTCTTACACCCTAGCTGGCATGTTTCGACACTTTCCTCCCACGGTACCTATTTTTTTTATTTTTTTTCACTAACACAGAACGGTTCGATCGGCACAGGGCTTATTAGCTGTGCCGGCGCCCATCTAGCGCTCATCACTGCCTTTTGTGCACCCAGCTTCGCCACGACGTCTCGCGATGCCTGTGTTTTCGTTTTACCGGACGACTATAGGAGCGTCTCAGCAGCTCACAACGAAGTAATAATAAAGGTACAATATTTGTAAAAAATAAAAAGAGAGTAAACCAACAAGTGTTGTGGGTTTACTCTGTTCGGGACGCCAAAGAAGTGATGCGCACTGCATTTTTGCAACGAACAGCTTTACTCGCATCATGGCAGTCATCAGCCAACAGCAACGACCTACTCTGCCGTCGGATAACTCGGTGCAGACATAAACACCACTGCATTTCAACTCACGTCAGTCATTTTCGTGTCCGAGCGCCAGAACACTGGCCATGCAACATTCCCCATTTCACCCATCTGTTTTGCAAACCCTCACGCTCCCGCACATCCTCGCACTTCCTTCAACATCTCTGGGGAACGCCTGGGAATATCTTCGCGGATGTGGCATTGACGTGGGCAGGCGGTCGTCAGCAGTTGAAATCTGGGGTAGAGCTCTCCGCGGTAGACGCAGTGGTGATCCCCACAAGGTATAAAGGTAACGTACGCACGTACTAGAAATACGTATAAAGACAATCTACCACACCTATTATAGAACATAATTAAAAACGAACTAGCAATAAAAATTGTGAATGATGCACAAAATAAAGACCATCTAGCAGACCTATCAATAGAAAATACTAGCAACAAAAATTTTCTAGAAGTGGTCTAGTGGGCATATTGTGTGTTACAGAGCACTCCATGAGACGAAAGAACACGGGGTGGGATTTTTAATCTATTACAAAATAGCAGGCAGCGTAGAAGAATTATTCAGCATTAGCGGAGGAGTCGCAGTCATTGTGATCAAGTTAAGTAAGCGTTACAAGTTAAAAATAGTGGAGGCCTCTGTGCCAACCAGCTATGACGATGAAGCTGTAGATAGCTTCTACGA
The DNA here is from genome assembly GCF_048455015.1 of Haemaphysalis longicornis. NCBI lineage: Eukaryota > Metazoa > Arthropoda > Arachnida > Ixodida > Ixodidae > Haemaphysalis > Haemaphysalis longicornis. The sequence goes on along the minus strand of NW_027526385.1, from coordinate 176,222,200 downwards.
GGATATGGATTTAGCATTTTAGAAGGGATTAGCAATGCGTATTCTTTTTCTTCCGTCCTTTGTATGTCCGGTTAGTGCAAAATTTGTGATTAATAATGCACCAACTAGCCGAACAATACATTTTACTGATTTTACAAAACAACACAGTTCCCGATTGGGATGAGGGACTTTAACCCAGCAGTCGGTACGATGGAAATCGGAGAAATTTCAGTGGGAAAATTTGGAATAGGCAGTCGCAACAGGGGGAGAGATACACTGGTCGGATTTGCGGGGAGAAATATTCTGCGGCTGATTCCCACATTTTGCTGCAAACGAAAGAACACGAAATGGACATGGCGAAGTTTCGAAGGTACAACAAAAAACGAAATGAGCTTCATTTCAAGTGAAGACCCTTGTATTGTGGACGATTCAGAGGTGGTAAGTAAGATTCTGGGCAGCGATCACAGGATGGTTAGGTGTAACGGAAGCCTGAATCCCAAAGAAAAAAGGAGGAAACTCGTGAAAAGTATAAACCCAGCACGGAGTCAGTCAGGGCCAGGACGAAGACGTTTAAAACAACTCCCTGAAACAAATGCGAGCTTATAAATGAAGAAAACGAAGATAGTGTAGACACGCTACACGACTACCTAGCAACAGCATTCGCAGAACCTGCAGCAACTGTGGCAGAAGCAGCATGTAAGAAATAGACTGGAAACTGGCTCATAAAACGAAGGATGGAATCGCCAAATGTAAGAACATGACGCGTATAGTGCTGTGGATCAAACTGAGTTAGCTTAACTGTCCAAATTGATTAACAGGAGTAAAAAAATGGCATTCGTGCCTCCAACATGGCGTTGATTGAGGAAACGTTGGGGACAGGAAGAAGTTTAAGAGCAACTAAGAGGAAGCTTGCCATCGGGAAAGACAGAATGTACAGACTCAAAGACGAGGAAGGCAACGTTACGCACAACACGTACGAAATAATAAAGGGTAGCAGAACGATTCTATAGCAGACGGTACGTCAGCGACTTTAGATCAGGGGAAACAACTGACACTACGAGCTTAATTTGCGATGTACCACTAGTTACTATAGAGGAATTAGGATATGCTCTTAAGGGCATGAGCAGAAGAAAAGCTACAGGCGACGAAGGCATAAACGTGGATAGTTTGAAGGTGGGAGGAGATATAGTTACGAAAAGACTTGCTGCCCTATTTTCAGAATGCTTAAGCACCCCAAACGTGCCCACAGCCTAGAAAAATGCCAACAAATTTTGACTCATAAAAATGGAGATATCAAGCACCTTAAGATTACAAACCCCCCAGCCTACTCTCCGTTGGTCACAAGCGGTTTACAATAGTTATAGTCAACCGCATTGGAGACAGCCTGGATTACCAACAACCACGAGAGCAGGCTAGGTTTGGGAAGGGGTATTTAACCATGAATGGATCACCTCAACATTGTAAATCAAGTGATGGAAAAATCTGCTGAATACAGTAAACCCTTTGCTATTGCATTTATAGACTATGAGAAGGCGTTAGATCAGTGCAAACAGCATCCGTGCTAATAGTATTACAGGGCCGGGGAATATAAGAGACGTATACAAGCCTTGTAGACGACCTACATAAGAGATGTACGGGCAGGATAACACTTCACAAGCGAAGCGATAAATTCCCCATCCATAATGATGATGGTTGCATTTTAATTGCGCAAGACCAACTGGGGCAAAGAGCGCCAAAAAAAGATGGTTAGCTACCACAGATTAAGGTCGATACTAAAAGTGAATAGCACCAGAAGTAAAAACAAATAAAGACAATGAGGATGGCTGGTGTAGAGGGCCAGGTTGTGATTATGCATGATACGATATGAGATTCAGAAATTTAACTTCTGATAGATAATTAAAAACACGTTTGATAGTAAACATTGGTTCATCGCCTAAGAAGTGCGATGGGTGGAGTGGGATTTGTTGTCTGTAGATTTCTGGAAAGTGTTTGCGTCGTGTGGTGTGAAGTGCCTTGCATGTGATTAGTATGTGCACTACGGATAGGGCCTCTCCGCACCTGCTACACTGGGGTCTACAAGATCCCGTCAGCAGATACGAGTGCGTCGCATGGGTGTGCCCTATCCGCAGCCTACCCAAGGCGACTTCTGTGTGTCTGTTGCGTGTGTCAGTGGTGTATGGTCCCAAGCGTGGTTTTATAACGTGTAACTTGTTATCTGTCTGTTCACTCCAGTGAGTTTGCCACGTTCTACGCAACTGTTGTCTTATGTGTGGCTTGAGGTCTGTATATGGTACGGTTGTTATGTCTGCAGTGTTCCTGAGTGAAGCAGCAGCTGCCCTCTCATCTGCCAACTCGTTTCCAGCGATCCCAGCGTGTCCTGGGACCCAGCAGAGGAGCAGCTGATGCTTCTGCGCATACACAGACATGATAGTGTTAAATACAAGATTAACAATGTGGTTTTTGGGGGGTGTATGCGATGACAGTGCGCGAACAACACTCAAGGAATCTGTGTAGGTGATAGACTTCGGAATTTGATTTTCAAGTATGTGTCGTACAATCAATAAAATTCCATAAGCTTCTGCTGAGAAAATTATTGTATGGACGCTCATCGTTCTGGCTGCACTGAAATTCGGACCATGAGCAGCGCAGGAGACCATAGTGGAGGTTTTAGAAGCGTCACTGCAAAATTCTGCACGTGGGTATTTAAACTGCAGAGACAGAAAGTGCTGCAGTATTGCAGCTCGCGGTACCCGATTTTTGTCAAGTTTCATAAAGGAAAGGTCGGAGGACACAGGACGAACTTTCCAAGGAGGTAAAATGTCTGAAAAGGATGATCTGTACACGTCTAAAAACGAAGCGCTCAGATCCGAGGCTCGCTCTCTCACTCGAAGTGAAAAGGGCCGAGGAACAGATGGGCGATTTACAAAAAGCACAGATGTGGATGTGTCGTTAAAGACAGGATAAAAAGGATGGTTATTCAGCGATGAAATTTTAAAAGCATAAAGTAAGTCCATGTACGTCCGTTGGTTCTCAAGGCTCCACTTATTACACTCGGCATACAGACTCTCGACAGGGTTAGTGCGAAAAGCACCCGACGCAAGCCGCAGCCCCAAGTGTAGCACTGGGTCAAGCATTCGCAACGCTGTTTTAGTCGCCGACCCATATACCACACTGCCATAGTCTAAACGAGACCCAACCAAAGCAGTATAGAGCCATAGTTGGAGTTCTTTGTCGGAACCATACGATTGATGGGAGAGAACCTTAAGTATATTGATTGTTTTCAGACATTTATGTTTAAGTTTCTTGATGTGTGGAATGAATATGAGTTTCTCGTCAAACACAACACCTAAGAACTTGTGCTTCTTGTTCACAGGAAGCGATACGCCATTCAGAGTAATGTCTGGGTCCGGATGGACCCCGCGCTTCCTGGAGAACACAACGCAGGAGCTTTTTGCAGGATTTAATTTAAACCCATTCTTGTCTGCTCAGCCGGCAAGCTTCTTGACACCAAGCTGGACTTGACGTTCGCACATTGACATATTACATGATTTTAAAGATATTTGCATGTCGTCTACGTACATAGAATAAGAGATTGTTGGTGGCAGTGCCTTTCCAAGAGAGTTCATCTTTACGATAAAGAGAGTGCAACTCAACACGCCACCTTGCGGCACGCCATTTTCTTGGACGTGAACCTTTGAAAGTGCACAACCAACTCTTACTCTGAACGTTCTCTCCGACAAATAACCTACAAGGGTGTTCAACATATTACCCGAAACACCGAATGACCTGAGGTCACTAAGGATCCCATAACGCCAAGCGGTGTCGTAGGCCTTCTCGAGGTCGAAAAAGACAGTTAAGCAGTACTGCTTATGGATGAAGGCATCCTTGATGTATGAGTCAAGTGCAACCAGTTGATCGTTTGTCGATCGCCCCACCCTAAAGCCTGCCTGGCAGCTCTAAAGAAGAAGACCATTGTACTCGAGTAAGTCCACGTGCCTGCGGTTGATCATCTGCTCGAAGAGCTTGCACAGGCAGCTCGTCAGGGCTATTGGACGGTAACTTGAGGAGGAATACGGGTCCTTTCGCTCCTTAAAGAAAGCCACTACAATGGTCTCCCTCCAAGAGTGTGGAATGTGCCCCGAAAGCCATATTTTATTATATAGATGTATGAGTGCTTCAAGTGTGTCTGCGTGTAGGTGTTGTATCATTGTGTATGTAATGTTGTCTGGGCCTGGAGCTGAGGGTTTACACGTGCTCAGAGCAGCCCTCAGCTCATGTAGTGAAAACAGGGAGTTGTAAGAAGTCTGTGATTTGGTTTTGTCGTATAGGGACTTTTTTTCACAAGAGGCTTTATGTTTCAAGAAAGTGTTCGTGTAGTGTGCTGAACTGGACACGTGTTGGAAGTGTTGTGCGAGTGTGTCAGCCTGGTCTTCCAGTGTGTTCCCTGTTGTACTGACCAGGGGCAGGCTGTGTGTCTGTTGTCCTTTGAGTTTGCGTATATGTGTCCATACTTTCCGTGTGTCTGTGTAGGAGTTTATTGATGTTATGAATGTACGCCAACTCTCTCGTTTTGCCTCACGGCGCACACGTTTTCCTAATGCCTTGGCCCGTTTGAACAAGAGGAGGTTTCCCCACGTGGGGTACCGACGAAGGATACCCCACGCCTTGATCTGGGCCTCTCGCGTCCGCCTACAGTCGTCACTCCACCACGGCCTCCGCTGGTTGCGCGGGGCGCCAGAGGCGTGGGGAATGGACTTTTCGGCGGCGTCGAGGATGTGCGCCGCGAGGAGTTGGGTAGCTTCTTCTACGTGTAGGTGTCCTATGGATGTGTGGTGTAGTTTGGATGTCTCTGTAAATGTATTCCAGTTAGCTCGTGCTTCATTGAACCTATTATGGGAAGATGGACTGCATGGGCCTTTACCTATGTATGTGAGTGAGGTGGGGAAGTGGTCACTACCGTATGGGTCAGTGCCCACACCCCACTCGAGGAGAGGAAAGAGAACTGGGGAGCCAATCGCCAAGTCAAGACATGAGTATGTGTTGTGTCCTATGTTATGGTATGTAGGCTGTTTATTGTTGAAAAGGCATGCTCCTAAAGATGTAAGGAATTTCTCTATAAGGCGACCTCGGGCATCCGTGCGAGAAGAGCCCCAAAGAGTGTTGTGAGCATTAAGGTCGCCTGTCAGGATGTATGGTTCGGGCAGCTGGTCAACCAGCGCCTCGAAGTCCTAGCTTAAAAGTGAAACATCAGGAGGAATGTATATGGAGCATACCGTTATCAACCTATTAAATATTATTGTTGGAATTGCTACAGCCTCAACGACAGTGTTTAGGGTGACAGGCTTGCATGCTAAAGATTTCCGGGCAATTATGGCCACACCCCCAGAAGAGTGCGTGCAGCCATCCCTGTCCTTTCTGTATATCAAGTAACTGTTCAAGAAATTTGTGTTCTTGGAATTCAGGTGTGTTTCCTGAACACACATTACACTTGGCAGATTGGCATGCAGAATCTCATACACGTCGTCAAGATTATTCAGAAGGCCTCTGCAGTTCCATTGGACAATATTTTCTCTTCCCATTATGATGTGTTCGGAGCTACTGGAGTGTGACTATGTAGGGTCTTTCGGGGCTTGGACTCTTGGAAGGGGTTTTCTGGCCTTCTCTACTGACCTGGACGTCGCAGCACGTTCCTTCCGCTGCGATGAAAGCCGGAAGGGCTCGACGTCCATGTCGTCATCTGAAGGCAAAGGGGTGCCCAGCGGACTGGGCCCCCTTGACGTGGTACCCTTTCGGGTGTTCTTCGCCTGCGCTGCCAGCGCCGAGGCGTGGGGAGCACCACAGATGGTGCAGGCAGGGAGGCAGGGGAGGGGGTCGCTGCGACTGCCTGCGTCTCTATCTCCGTGCCCTTGCGTGTGCTTTGGGCCGGTGGAGAGGAAGCAGTGGATGCAGCTGCTGGGTGAGCGAGCGGTGCGGAGGCAGATTGGGCTGCCATAGGCAACCCAGGGGGGGGGTGGGCGGGACCAAGTCTGATTCGCGGTACTGGGTCCCCGCCGAAACCAGACGCCGCTCCGCCCCCCGGCGAGCTGCTTCGGCGTACCTGACCAGAGGGAAGGAGGCGATCCTCTTCCATGCCTCTGGGAAGGTGATGTTTTCGTTGACTTTCAAGGCAATGATCTGTTTCTCTTGTTTGAACTTTTCACAGCTCCTAGAATAGGCAGCGTGTGGTCCCTGGCAGTTGGCACAGGTAAAGTTCTCGGATTTACAATTTTTAGTTTGATGATCATGTGCTGCACATTTTGCGCACGTCAATTTACCACGACAAGACGTTGTGCCGTGCCCAAACCGCTGACACTTGAAACAGCGGCGTGGGTTTGGCACGTAGGGTCGGATTGGACATCTCAAGAAACCTGCAGTGACCGACTCAGGAAGGTTAGAGCGGTCAAGTGTCAAGATTATGTGCTTGGTTGGAATTATTTCATCATTTCGGCGTATGGTGATTCGCCTCACTGCTGTCACGCCCTGATCTCGGAGGCCCTCGAGCAGATCTGCTTCAGTCTTATTCATTAGATCCCGATCAGAGATCACGCCCTGGCAGCTATTGAGGCCGCGATGGGGAGTTATCTTGACGTCAACATCTACCATGCGCGTTTGCTTGAGGAGGTTAGAGGATTGTTGTTTGTTTTCTACTTCTATCAGAACTTCTCCCGTTGTGAGTTTCTTAGCCTTGTACGACTTTCCGATAAGGCTTTCAAGAAACTTGGAGATTAGAAACACAGACTGGGAAGTGATGGGCTTTGCCTTGTCAACAGATTCCATGATCAAAAACCGCGAGAAATTATCAGGCTTTGGGGGAGAGATCGATTGCAAAGGAGGAAAAGAAACTTCGGTGCGGCCCCGTTTCGGGGGCCGATCACGTCTAGGGGGGGGGTTTGTAAAATGCCATATGATACATTGGAAAGCAGGGAGACGGGGGTACTTTCTCCTTTGACCTTACCCTGGTAGTCAAAGAGGTCCCGGAGCTCCCTGCCTGGTAGACAGGCAGGGAACCCATCGGCCGGAGCTTGACCAAGGCTCCGACGGCCACCGTTCACGGCTTCTAACCCTCCACCTTTCAACTTCTAGCCAAGGTAGGTGACATCTTAAGTATGGGGGGCTCGGAGTACGCGGTGTCGCACTCAGCATCACCATGATTACTCAAGGTGCCCCGTGCGGGGAAATTCCCCATCGAAAGGCGAGCAAGACAGGGAGACACGATCTCGCGAAAACTGTTCACAGCACGTCTGGAGGAATATTCAGAAATCTTGACTGGAAAAAACACAAGCTTAAGGATAAACGGAGATTACTTGAGTCATTTGAGATTTGCAGACAATATAGTATTGCTGAGTGAGACTGGAGAACACCTGCAAAAAAAGCTTGAGGAACAACAAACAAAAAGCCATGGGACTAAAGCTATCTATGAATAAATGTAATGAGGAATAAGCATGTGGTAAGCGCGCTGTTCAGTTTAGGAAACGAAGCGCTAGAAGAAGTACAAGAATATAACTACCACGGGCAGATCATTAGTGGTGTCCCCAAGCAAGAGAGAGAAATTCGGCGCAGACTGAGTATGGGTTGGGGGGCACTGCGGCCTGGGCAAGCACTCCCAAATAATGAAACGTAAGCTACTTCTGTCACTCAAAAGAAAAATCTACAACCAGTACATACTGGCGGTGATGACATGCGGTGCTGTAACTAGGCGCCTTACTAAGCAACTAGAAAGCAAACTTAGATCGGCTCAACGGACCATGGAATAAATAATGACAGGAGTGATACTTAGGGACAGAAAACGATCTTCCTGGATCAGGGAACAAACTCGACTAGATGATATTGTAGTTTAAGAAAAAAAATGAACTTGTGCTGTCTTTGTAGTGAGACGAACCGACCAGCGGTAGAATATTAGTGTAACAGAGTCGATACCAAGAGATGGGTGTAACAGACCGGACTATCTTCTATCGGCATTCGCGCTGGGTGATATCACCTCGTTCTCCTCCCCCCCCCTTCCGTTTGCTTTACTTTCCGTCCTTGCTTTCTTTCCCCCTTCCCCGCTTTGATCACTGCTACTTAAGCGCAGCAAATAAACGGCCGGGGGTCTTTTGTCTTGGCAAGGCCCAGCCAAATGTTGATCTCCGTATTGTCTGAATACCAAAGGTTACACTGGGTTTCGAAGAATGGGAATACCAATAACACGATGGAGGGATGAAATACGGGAGTGCGGTGGCCAGCAGTGAACTCGAGCGGCGCAGGAAGGAAACTGATGGAAGTTAATGTGAGGGGAATTTGCCCTGCAATGAGCCTAACTAGGCTGTTGATGTTGGTGATTATGATGGTACCCAAAGATACAACCGGCCCGATATATCAACAGTAAACGTTTCGCTTTAAAGGAACACGCCACAATGAAACCTATTCTTCAATCGCTGCTATCTATACCATTTGTAAACACAGTAACGGTTTAGCGAGCACGTATGCTTATAAACGCCGTCATTTGTAGCGAGGCCACCGGCAACACTGAAGGCGACGAAAATAGCCTGCCGGGATTTCTGTCTTTAAAAGGTAGCGATGAAAGTACACAGCTTCGTTCTTTGAATCAAAATTGAATTTGGTGTCAATTACGCAGCATCTGTGTTGAAACTGTTCAAAGGTTGTGTTACCCAGTTTAGTAGGAAAGGGGATAATATTTTATTTTGGATGCCTCATCAGTTTTTCAGCCTTACATCCCTAGTGCCGCTGGGAAGTGACACAAAGAACGCTCTTCTTAGGCTCTGCTGTCTTTATCCATTTGTGTTGCTGTTAAGAGTAGCTGCTACAGCGCTCTCCCTCCTAATGCTTTTGCTTCTGGAAGACAATAGTCGAAAAAATTGGTCAAGTGGGAGTGCGCAGAACTCTTACGCAACATCAGTTGTAGGCCTTAAACTCCAGTGTGTCCCCATTTATAAACTGGACAGTGAATGCTTAGATCAATGCGGGATCATTCTTGATGGAAACATGGATTCGCAATCATGTGAATGCCTACTTTTACGCAATGTTAGTTGCACTTAAGCTTAACCGAATGGTATTCGCAGAAAACCAGGGGGATTTCTAAGATAAAGGCTGGTTTGGTTCTTGACCGATCAACGAAGAACTATAGCGGTGAAAGGAAAATATAATTAAGGGAATATAAGCAATTTGCTATCAGTTTACGAAGTCATTAACAGCGCAAGGCAGTTTCCATATCTGCGGCAACATTCAGAGATACAACATGAATGCGTGCAAGAAAAGAGAGATCAAGAAAACATGAATGAGCACTCTTTCTGGGAGTTTGGAAAAGAGTTTCATTACGCTGCATGGCATTTAAGTATCTGGATGATTGCACTGGGATGCTTGCATATATCGAATTCAGGGTTATTCGAAGAGTGTTGCACATTCAGAATGCTAAATTATCAGTGGCGTTAAATTTCCAACGTGTCTCATTGAAGTATATGGCCTAGCACTTCTTTGGACTGATAAAACACTTGTGAATTTTTTGCAGGCCCTATACGGTTTGGCATCATGATGAATTCAAAGCTGCCGCTGTGCCTGCTTTGCGTTTTCTCGTTGGCGGTGTTGGGCTGTTTGGTGCTCAGCAAGCTGACATGTGTCAGCCTAGACGGAAGCTACCGTCTGATATCGAAGCAAAAATCCTATCCTGTCCGGAGTATGGATACCGGTGGTGGAAAAGCGCCAGATCATAATTTAGAAAGGTATGCTGAATGCCCATATTTTGTTTCAGGTCACTCTCCGGATTCATGTACACCTTGATATGTTTAAATGAGTATTTTTCATATTGGAAGTTTTGCGTCTTGGATTTGTTTATTCAAACAAGAATGTTTTTTCGCGGATACTCAGGCTTCATATTAGCTAGCTTATAAACAGTGACGTATGAGGTCGTATTACATTTTGTGTTACTATGGCGCTACAGCTGAAACCACAATCCCGAAGCATTAAAACCACCATTCTTGTTCACGGTACTTAAGAACTTTTTTCAATATTCTGAGAATGCTCAAAATACTATCTTGTTGTTTTGATATTATGGAGACCCACAAACGATCAGTGATTGGCACGTTTAGGGACTAAGAACAAATTATGGAAAAATTTAAACGCGACATGGGTGCCAGTGATGTGAACAATACTGCTTATTGAATGGTTTACCTCACAGATTGAGATGTTTTTATAAACCATGGTCCCGAAACCTGGTTTATACCAACATATTTGCCCCGAAGGCCGTGAGGTCAATACTAAATTTTCTTGTTACATATATTTCCCAAAATTATTTACCTCTTTTTTCTTGGTTCAGCGCTTGAGATACTGTTAGCCTGACAGCTTTTTATTGCTGGGTGCATTATTTTAGCCGTTGAAGTCGAATGAAAGTAATAATTGTGAGATTTTTTCGTGTGCAGTTTTAAATAAAGCGCGTAAAAATGCACCATTCTCATTTTCACTTCACTTTACTTGTCCTAGCAGCAGCATGACATTGGTTTTCGTAATATGCCAGAAACACTTTGACCTTGGTATGGTTGCAATCAAGTCAGCTGTCGCGTATTCCACCTCTCCACTGCACCTTATCATCATCTCGGACAAAGCGAACATGGCCAAAATTAAAAATGAGGTGAGGCTGGTGTTTGATTTTCACATAATCATTGGCGTATCAAGTGTGAGCACTACCTAAAAAGTATGCAGAGTTGTGGAACTGCGTTTGAAAGGCGCCTTGAAAAGGCTCCTTACCCTAGGCACTTTTACGCGGAGTTTTTCTCTTGGGTTGACTCAGCGTTAAGGTCTCGACATGTACCTGTGCAGTCCTCTGTTAAAGTGAACACGAGAATTTAATTAAAACGCACGTAAAACGCACCCTATAAGCATTGCGCCTGCCCATTGAGTGCCTCCGGTTGTGCCGAGGACCAAATTTTGGAGGTCGATCTTGCTGCTTGCTGTAGAAGTGCGGGTCAGCGTAAGCAGTCGTAATGAAACACACGTTCTTGTTTCCTTGAACAGTGAACCGCACTGTACACTCTAAAATTATTCACACCCTTAATGGTAATTTTTGTCTCTAACGAACTCCCTTACACCCCACTAAAGCACAAGAGAAACAATCTCTTTAAGGGCGGAATGAGGGACAAAACTCCCTCTAAAGGGGAGTTTGTTGAGCTTTAAGGGTGTCAATTACACTATGCATACTTATCGGTGTTTTTTTGTGCTGTTTTGATAGGGTGTAATGGCGTTTGTTAAAAACATTGAATCTTCCCTCTAAGGCTGTAAATCAATTTACAGTGTAGCGGATCTTTTAAAACAGTGGTGGTTTTTCCGCATAGTGTAAGTAAAGCAAGCGCTTCTGCTGTTCCGAAAAACCAAACCCTAACTAACATAACGGTGCACTTGTTCAGCTAGCACGTAAGGGTATTACTGCTGATACGCCTTTAAGCTGCTTTTCGAGAGCAATGCAGCTACAATTATCTTTCCTACGGTGATCGTATGTGTGGCCCGGGCGTTGTATAGCGCCTGCCCCTGACTTGCGGTAAACTGTATCTTGGGCAATCGGGTACATGTGTGAACGCGCGCCTACGGGAGCGGCAGAATAACTTTAAAATTTAATAATTACCCCGCCGATGAGTGGCCGGTGGAGGACGTGGCTGCTGGCGGGTTTTGGTTGATAGCGACGTTTTTACGCCCACAAGGACCAGATGACACGCAAAGTTGTGGAATCCTATTATATAAGCCATAATTTGGTCATGTCAAAGGAAGTCTTCTCTGACGCCATATGAAGAGAAAATGGCGTTCGGATACACTTGTTACCCATGTGCATGGTTGTGAGGCGGTTCATTGTGATGCGTATCATTGTGGACTGCAAGTAAAACCCCGAACTGCCACCCTTTACAAATGCCCTGTCCCCTGAGCAGTGGGAGATACAGCTGTCTAGCGGTCGCCTGGAGGACCAAGCACTCCTTGTAACCCGGGCTACGACACCACGGTCAACGCATGGCGTCCTGAACGAAGGATCCACCCGTACATTTGCAGCGCAATAAACGTTTCATCTTTCTCTCCCTTTCCCGACCATCTACGGAGATGGGCAACACTCGGCGAATCGAATGGTTGTTATAGAGAGGGGGGACGTACCAGGGGTTCATGTTTTCGTTATGCAGTTAATATTGTTGCCCTGTCCTTTTTTACTTGAGCGCTACCTTTAAAAATGCATCCTTCAAAGCAAAATATTAGGGTCATCAGCTTCGAATAATCCTTTATTTACAACTCCGTTTGAAATATTTACTGAGAACTTAGAGCCACCCCCCCCCCCTTCACGAATACCATGATAAAATAAAAAAAAATGAGCACAAGGCTATCCGCTTCATTTATGTGCGCAATGCAGAAAACACGAACACGCAGATACTCATTTATTTTGCCTTTAACTTACAGGAGAATGAACTAAAAAACGTAGATTTACCTGATTAACAGTTAGATAAATACAATAAGTGACTACATAACTGTTGCATAATTTCGTGCATAATTTCTTGGACAAGCTACTCATCCGTTGTTTTCTAGCTTAATTGCATGGGGCTTGCATAAGATACGGCGCTTTCATATATCGCCATCTGCGCGCCATCGCCATTCACTGACTGCGTTGCTGGGCACAATGAACGAAAGTCAGCGACTTAAAATTACGAGCTATCAACAACCGATTCCAGATCCTTCGTGATTGCTTCGATCGAAAATTGGTTGGTTAGTGTAACCATTCAAGGACTCTGGTGCAATCAAGGGACATCGCGACGGCTTAACTGTCTCACCTATTGCAGGACACCTGAGCTGCTCCCCTTCCCCTTGCGCCCCCGTCCCAACACAGACACAATCTGTATAGTAAGCCCCTCCTCTCCAACTTTTATTTCATGTTTCACACTTACTTTCATTTTATTTCATTCTTACGCCCCACTTCCTCTAGATTCAATCTTCCCCACATTTTGTTTTTCAAGTCATTTTTACCTTGGTTGCCATCTCAAAATATGACAAGCGGATCGGGGTACACGGTCTCCGACGCGTCACCGCAAACACACCAGAGAAGGCCATGAAGACTTCATTTACCATGAAGTCTCCATGAAGTCTTCAAGTGTTACTTCATTTGCCATGAAGTAACAAAGAAAGCTGGGCGAGTAGGTAAGGGTTCATGGTGAAACAAAGCGAGAAGGAACAACGACAACCAGGAGGAACAATAACCAATACAGAGGAAGAATTCAGCGCTTCGTTCCGTTGTAGTTGTTCCTCCCGGTGTTGTCGTTGTTTCTTCGCGCTTTTTTTCACCATTTACCACGCGCCCGTACACATCATCTCATATGCGCGAAAAAACAAAAACAAACAAAAAAGCCACGTGGAAAGCCGCCGAGGATGTATGACCATGAGTCTCGTTGGCCCTGATGCCTCCCCCCGTACTTTTCTCGTCTGCCGCCCTAACAGTTGTCCTGGACGTGATGAAGGGGTTCGGTTAGCCCCATTGTCGCTCCATTAAAAACAAGCTCGCTCACTACACCCCTCCGAGCGTCGCAGTCATACTGATGGCACGCCCTCTGGAGGAGTCGTTCTTTGTTCGCCTCGGCTTACATCCTGGACGCCCGCGACATTCCTGCATGCCAAAATTCTCCTCGGTTTCTTCCATTATACCAGGAAGGTAATCTGAATAGGCTGGTGGGGATGTAAATTGAACAGGCCAAAGCTGTGGTTTTGTTACAGTCGTGTTCCAGTTTTAGACGTCCGCATTACACATTAGAGGGGCACATGTGACACCCCGCTTCCTTTACCAAGGGTCCGGTAGTCGGGGCCCTGGCCCCCCTTTAGCGATGCCACAGTGTTCACAGCAGGACGAACGTCACTTCTGTGAACTTCCAGGAGCTCCAAGCTAGCGCTTTTCAATCAATTGTTTACCCCCAAATTTTCTTATCTGATTTACCGATAGGTTGTTTGTAATCTCTAATTTCAGTTGCATGCTTCGGTGGCCACTCTGATACCCTGGTTGTCCGCAGGTTGCAGGTCTCAGCTTCGCATGTGTGACCTGTCTTCTTATTCTTGAATTCAGAGCGCAACAAACAAAGGCCACGGGGAAGACGAGACAAACAGGTGCTGACAAACCAGCGCCTGTGTATCGCATCTTCTCGCTCGTCCTTGTTTGCTGCGTGGTCAATTCGACTATGACAAACCAAATTGCCCAAAGATCAACGTTGACCTAATCGCACTTCTTCCTTTTAAACTTAGCTAGGATGACTCTCATCCGTGCTTGCTCCCAAATTCAATGTTCACTTTCTGTTGGAATAGCGTTACCTTTACAGTCGGCAATGCATAGCTCGTTGAGCTATCTTAAGTTTCTTTTCGAGGTGCTTAGCAAGGCCACAGATTTGTTCCCCATAAGTCAACATATGAAAAGCACATTGGTAGTGTTCTCACGTGAGTCCCATTGCGTACTAATTACATGCGTAATTTTTCTTCTTGGTTTTAATCAGGATTCAGAACTTGTCGAATGTGGGACAAAGCATGCTTTAAAAATTGTGCTGTCGATGTTTAGTTGTAGCGGGTGGTCCGCAAGTATGTTTTATTCCGCCCTAAAATGGGCCAACCGTTGGTTCCGTCTGGCATTAGACCATGCCTGGTTAAGCTCGTTTGAGAGCGAACCAGGGTAATTCGTTCTTTACTCACCTATACTCTTCTTATTTGATCATCTGTTCTCTCGACCTAATTGGATGTTTGTGGAAAAGACTGCGTTCCTAATAAATGCGTGAGTACCAAGCGCTGTGGCAGTGCATGCAGACTGTGCGCGTTACTTTGTTCAACTGCCTTTTAAACCTCTGCACTGTTGTTACAGCGTTAGCGGAGCACAAGTTCGCTCTACTAAAATTTCATTTCTACAAGCGACTTGCGCCGTTCGAGATCGCGTGATGTCCGGCGGAAATACTTGGTAGGCAACCTTTATGGGCCTTTTGCACCTGGAAGCCGCAGATACAGTCCACAACGAACCGGCCTAATAAAGAAAGGCATTCTAACAGTTAAGCCCCTGCCGTAAACAATACGACAAAAATGGCGGCGTAGCTGGTTACTTCGCCGCAAATGTCGCCGAAAGACAACGGGTTTGTGCCGCCACTGCCATATCAGAGCCTCTTTTTCCTCCCCCGGTCACGCTCACTCCTGTACCTTCCTGCCTCGGTCCTTCCATAATAAACACGCTGGAGGTTTGCCCCAGTCAAGTTAAGTTTAGCGCATTCCAATGCTTCGGCGCCATATACTATAACCATATGTTGCTGCGTAAATTCTCGGACTGCCGTTACGAGGCTCGTGACACGAGACGAGATTGCAGGGTTAGCTTGACAACAGCTAACCCTGCAAATGACTCGAGAGGAGGGAGTTGCGGATTCTGGAGGGTGGCGAGGCGCTTTCGCTGGACTCTTCCTCAACGCTCTAAAAATTGTCATTTATTCTGAAAGCCAAGCTGCATTGATGGAAATGACCACCGACACGTGCTCAAGGCAGTACGACCATCATGCTAAATGGTCCGCACCGAACCCCGTTGCTGCTAACATACCCCGTC
Organism: Haemaphysalis longicornis; assembly: GCF_048455015.1. Taxonomy (NCBI): domain Eukaryota; kingdom Metazoa; phylum Arthropoda; class Arachnida; order Ixodida; family Ixodidae; genus Haemaphysalis; species Haemaphysalis longicornis. The sequence goes on along the minus strand of NW_027526385.1, from coordinate 176,206,617 downwards.
GAGCACCAATATACTCTTTGCGCGAAGAAATGCACGCCGTAGGTGAAGACAAACACTGGAAACTACTAAACTACAGTTTTCCCCTCCCGAAGTCGCAACAGTAATCCCAGAGGGAGGGGGACTTCTAGGCGCCGGAAAAATGCCGCGACCCTCTGCGACTGCCGTTCGCGGTCTTGAACCTTTTGTACTCGACCCCAAGAGTACACTTTTACTGATACCCACTCCAAACCGCTCAACCACCTGCAGTGCAATCCGCAGTGTAAGGAAGACCGACATGTGGCAAGCTCTCCATCATCGTTAATTCGGCCACGTCTGTCGTCGCTGCCCTTGCAAGCGACTCTGTCTGTTAGGCAACGAGTTCAGCGACGACTTACGCCCCTCTGCTTAACAGTAGTGCCCTAGTGAAATTTACAAGTTCTAGCCGTCACCGAAGTGCTCATGCGTGCGTTGGGTTGAACAACATTAACGTATTTAATAGAAGCATAAATGCCATTGATTAGGGATATCATCCCAATGAGAAATTGAAGATATTTACTCCCAGTATTCTTATTTCATCACAGCATAATGAGCCACCTTTTTTCGCTGTGTACCAAGCTAATTCGGTGGTGAACAAACTGTAAAAACCGCATAATAAACTTTTTATTATTTTGGACATCCCTGCTCCTGTGGAGGTGTTAGATGTTACAAATAATGACATGATGTTCTTTTTTGCCTAATCATTAGTGAAAATGAAACCTCGGGACATCGCTTTACTTAACCAATCTTTAAACAGTTTAAGTTGTGGGCTTTCGAGCGAAGCGAGTTTCTAGCATGGCGGTTCGTTGCCCTGTTTCGAACGTATTTTAATGGTACTCATATTTTATGAATGTCATCTTTATTCTTTCTGCAAGGTAATTTCATGGCCCAAGCATATAAGAAGGCGTGTTCGATGCGACGTCCAGCCAGTTTGGTACCCCGAGGAGACGTACTCCGACTGGTGGGGCATGTTCAGACCTTGTGCAACGCAAAGACTCTTCCTTTCGGTAGGTACACGGCACATAGTTCGCTTAGCTTAATTTTATTAAGCGACAATTAGTGCACACGATTTACATAGCTTAATTTAATAAAATTACAATCCGCCGGTAACTTAAAGCTGCTAGGAAAAGCAGTTAAGCTGTGCGATGCGTCCTCCACATAAAACACTACTCATGTATTCTGGATTTGCTTGAGATTTATTGCTTGACGGGGTGAAACTGTTTTATATTGCGTCCCGAAGGGATAAAGATGTTCGGTAACATATTCACATTTCGTTTTTTCTGAGAACAAATTTGTGAAACCTAACTGTTTAGACATTGACACGGATATCGCTGGATGGCTAAAAGCGACTTCATAGCAGCCATAAACCATATGAGAGTTTTACGGACGCACGTTTCAAGAAGCACAGCAACGAATATTGTACGGCGCAAAAAGACGCAGTGTGTTGTAAAAAATGAATGGCAGAAATCTCGAAAATACGACACGTACGCTTCACTCGCGCTGCAGGAAACATAAACGAGAGTTCTCCTGAAACGATTTGCGAGCCTTTTTAGCCCTTGTCAGAAATGAAATTCCAATAAATGGACATTTCCTATGACAAGCGTTTTGTCCAGGCAGTTCCAGTCTACTCACGTATTGGTGATAGGGATACAGCTCCACCGTGGAAGTTTTAAGAGTGTGCCACTACCATAAGCATTCGCTTGGGTTAAATCGCTGCAACAACATGAACTTTCATTGCAGTTTCAAGATTACAAAAATAATCTTAAAACCAGTTCAAGGTGCTACACCAGCCAGATCTTTGTGAAGCCGTGCTTTAGCTGTTTGGCGGACCGTAATGTTCCCCGGCTGCCGAGCCGTCGTGAAAAAGCAGGAAGCGAATGTCCGAGTAGAGTAAGGGTTTAATGGAACTGGCGCGTATGCAGTCAGAGCGCATTCCACCGCTTGGTAGGTGCTGGTAATACTGATGATGATGCGCGTCGTCTGCTACGCGTGAAAAGAAAGAAGCTTCAATATTCTGCTCACCGACAGGCGACGCTAGTTGGCTTGTAAGGGATACTGCAGTAGAACGGGCCGATCGACTGTTCTGCCGCAAGGGAGTTGTAGGGAACAGGAGCGAACTTCGCCATGCCATCCGTGATGGAGGTATTGATTCCTTCCGGGAGTTTACGTCTGTTTTTGTCGCTCTTCTCCGAGGAGAACCATATTTCCCTTCTTAAATGAATCGACCCCCAGTCACCATTGACCTGGTTGACAGAAAACGTTTGAGCTCAATCAAGTGATGCTTAGACCAGCGAATCAAAAACGTCAAATCACCTTCTTTCTTCCTGCTAAGGATTCACAGCTGGTCCGCGGATTTCGTGGGGTCATCCATGGCTTCGTACGGCGGCAATAGCGTAAACCTTCTGTCGACAAGAAGGCTTGCAAGATACAGCAGAGAAGGTTCAGTTACGTCATTCGAGACGTAATGCAGGGGTGGAGAGTTTAAAACAGCATCGACTCGAATAAAAGCGTAATCAACTTTGTGTAAATTACTAAGCACCTGCCTTTTTCCTTCAGCGCATCTTGATAGATTGGATGTGTCTTTCGTAGAGGCCGCACACCTACAAAAACTTGGTCAGATGAACTTCCCCCCTTTTCCTAACGTTGTAAAAACTGTGTACGTTAGGTTGTAAATAGATTTTCGCAACGTTTGAGGTTCTTTCGAAGCCAGCACAAAAGTTCGTGCGTTGTCGCTGCAGATGGTTGTGAAGTTTACGAAAGACTTACGAAGTTTTTGTTGTTAGGTATTCGACGGGCTGCACATAAACAGTTCTTGGGCTAGCACAAGTGAACAGCACAGCTAATGGCCGTCCTCGACCTCTGTTATTCAGACAGAACAGTCCAGCAGTATCAACTGCGCTTACAGTGATTTGTTCGATCATTGGGTAGTGGAAGTGTATCTTCCCTACTGTCTTTGAGGGCAGTTTTGTCGGACAAGATATTGTGGGATAGTCCATTTTACTTGCTGTCCTACACGTGGAATCCAAAATGTTTGCGAACTTGGCTAAGGGGGTCCCGTACTCGTCCTGGAATGACCTGTGCTACATAGCCGCATTCTATCGCGATGGACGTGAACTAAGTGCCATTTGGTGTAAGTTTGCGATGTGTGCTCCGCAGGTGTTGGAGGTGAGCACCCTTCCACAAGCGCGCAATGACTCGCCGCCGTTGACGAAGAGTCGTACCTCTTTGGGACTGTGCGCGAGATGTTTTTTGGTGCACATCACTCGGTATATAGGATATGGTGGTGGTCGATATGGTCCTGATACAAATTTGGGTCCCCAGATATACTCTGGTTTTGTTTGGAAGCAGCCTATCTTTGTTGTCTCTTATTTAAGAATAATTTTACCAGCAATGACGAATTAGTCTTGCGCATCGAGACTTCAGAATTATTTATTGTGCATCCCTCACCGGAAGATTAGTTTTTTATTGTGAAAGAAGTTCTGAATGGGGGGTGTGAATAATTTAAACACCAGTGCGGTTGCGGTGTATTCCCGTGTAATGGCTGCTGTGGTCGACTTTTTAACGCGACTCTTAGCGCAGATGCGCAAGCATGCATCAAGGAAAAATCTGAGCTTGGTTTGCGTAGCATGAAAGTCGTTTTATGCTGTGAACATTTGTGAAGTGTTTGCTTTAAAAGGCAGCGCATCCGTTTATTTTATTGCTTAGGGTTTTCTGGTCTCATTAGCTTTTTATTCCGTCTGGAGGCACGAACGTTTCATTTCAGGCTTTCCTCCGGGCTTTACCACATTTCACCAAGAAGCAGCCGGGCATCATGACTTCAGCGATGTCATGCCGCTTCCATTGACGCCATTTTTGTGTCTGCTTTTCTCTGCCGTTCCTCTAGTTCCGCATTTTTTCCCACCACACTATCCCCGCTGCGTGCCTTTCGCCACAAATATTTCATGACTTTGCAGTTAGGAGGCAGTAGCGATTTCTGATTCCTTTTTTTAGCCTTAAATTATGTATCTCTCTCTGTCCAAGGAGAGCAAGAGACCTGGCAGGTGACGTTTATGCGAGTACGTCGGGTGTTGTACAAGCGGACTAGCTTCACACAATATAATGAAAGCCTTCCTTCCTTCCTTCACAGAAGAATATAGAAAGGACGAAACAAAAAGTCCGCATTCTGACACTCCCAGAAGAAGGACCAGTCAATTTCTAGTAAATTCCAAGCGTATAAATGTGACCTGTGGCCATGCGTGGTTTGGAAATTGGCAAACCTCCTAGATGAATTTTCAAGGAACTAGATCGGCAGTTGGGGACTACTTTCACTGTTTGTAGTTTCTGTTTTGAAAAGAAAGGCTTGGTATTGTGCAGAGACAACAAGTTGTGTGTTAAAAACCTCCAAGAAATAACAACCTCTGTGGTCCACTCCTGGACCATGTATGATACCAAAAATCTTCCTCCGCAAATTGCGGCCTTACGCATTCTTATCAATGATGTGTACAGGTTGAGTAAGTATTTACTTTCCGGAACTTATCAGGCCGGGGTTCCAACTGCAGAACCTAATACTTGGCCAAAGCATCTTTCTTTGCATATCTTTCACGGAAGCACGTAGAAAAAGTTGCTAGTAATTTGGGTTTTTCTTAATTATTTATTTCCAAAAGCAAGATCAAATTCTGATAAAGCCATAAAAATAGGTTCTTCCAATTAGCCTAGATTCCGGCTGGAGTCCGACGACCGCATCTCGGCTGACCTCCGGTGGCCGCACTTCGGCCGCGCACGGGTGGCTTTCGAATGGCCTGAGCCCTAGCTGCGGCAAAAATCTGGCCGTATGGCCGTAATCCGGTCGACTGGCCGACAGATATTAGCCGTTGGATAGCCATGAGAGTACGGCCGTATACGGCCAAAAGGTCCACATTTGGACACGGGCCGAACACGTCTGCCCGAAAAAGCCGGATAGAAAAGCTCTGGCCAAAGTACATCGGCTTGAGTTAGGACAAGTGGTCCTGTGCTGCCTGGGATTGTGCTGCTTCCTCTTGAACCCATTTTTGCCTTTTGACAAACTGAAAAAAAAAACGGCAGGATAATGAAGGCATTCACAAAATGCTTCAGGAAAAAGGAGTACACACGCTGACTTTCAATTTATTTTTCTGTGCGCTTCAGATGGGTTTCAAATATTTCACCTTGTATCAGTTAGATGTTAGGAACAAAATGAAACTTCTAGTACTCCAGAGCTTAAAAATTGAATTCTTGCAGAGCATGCTCCCGAAAGAAGACGCGGTGATATACGTGGACACCGATGTTGTGTTTCTACACCCCGTGGAGGACTTCTGGAGGATGTTCGCTGCTATGAACAGTTGGCAGATGGCAGCGATGGCGCCAGATACTGAGAGCTTCACAAACAGTTGGTATCTCACCAAAGCGCAGCACCCATTCGTCCGTCCTTTCGGTAAGGAGTACACAATCAATCAATCAATCATTCAATCAATCAATCAATCAATCAATCAATCAATCAATCAATCAATCAATCAATCAATCAATCAATCAATCAATCAATCAATCAATCAATCAATCAATCAATCAATCAAGAAGAATTTATTCAAGCAGTCAGTCAGTCAGTCAGTCAGTCACTTTAACTATGCAAGCAAGCTAATTCAATACCGGAAATCTAAGCTATGAACTGTTCATTTCTATTGCACGATGTATAAGATTAGGCTAATGTATTCCGGATATTTCAGGAAGGTGGTTTGTTTTCACGAACAGTTAGCTCAGTTAAGAGATGTACATTAGGAGAGAAAGCATGACTTCTCCACCACTGTTTCGGCCAACGTGCGAAGAGGGATCTGATGTGTATATGGGAGGTGGCAGCTAATTTGTACCACGAAGTCCGAATGAGAATGTTTTTTAAAGAACTGTGGTTGGCATAAAATAAGCCGTACCTTTGTACTACGGTGCTTGTCTATGCTCATGTGCGGCTTCGGAGAGTGATACGGCGATTTTTGAGCAAATTGAGCAAACTGCCGAGAAATATGCGAAAATTAAGAACCTAAGCGTAGTTTATAGTTAAGAGACTCGGTGTTACGCGCCAATAACACAGGTGTCAGAAGATAGCGAGTCGAATATTATCACTAGAGGCCGGATGTTTATGTGTTCAAACAGCGCGTTTTAGATGACAAAAACAGGCACGCAAAACACCGATGTAGGCCACCAACGGCATAAATATGGCACCATAAGTTGTTGCATAATACACATAATTTCAAATGAAGATAGGGCGACTTGTATCTACCACAGGAAGGTCAGAAATGTTATTGTTTATGATGACACAAAGGCGCCAACAGTTCAGCATGGTCGTTAAATTGTCCCTTACAACTGGAGTAATGGCGATTCATTGGCTTAATTGGAAGGCGCACTGTTCCCATTCATGCTCAGTGGCCACTGTCGCTTGCTCGAGCATCGCATATAGCCAAGCAGGCATGAAAAAAATACTTGAGAACTGGAAATACTCATCAAAAAAGAGCTACTTTTGCCTGCCTGACGCAATTTATTTCGACACAACAAAAACACAGACAAATATTATACGCAAGAAAGACAACTATTTATCAGGCGATTAGCATGCTGTCACATACAACTCTGTTAGGTACAACTCTAGTACTTTTCTCATATACAATGATATTATCCAAATCGTGCCGGGAAGAATTGTCAACACCACAAATACACTTTCACAAATTGGAAAAAGCATTTTTGGAAAAGTTGTTTAGCAGCTGAACAGAATTTTGATAGGATAACGTGTGTTAGAGCCCGTCGGCAGTGTGAATTCTAAAGCGTAAAGAAATTCACCTGCGCATTGATGTATCGCCGTTGCGTTTTAATATAGGTATGATATAGGTTAACAAAGGGGTGTTCGATGCTCAACCGTTGTGTTGAAAATAGTGTTGGATTTGAGTATGCTTCTGGGAACGAGGATGCGAATGCACATGGTGGAATAAATCTGTTTGGAGAGCACGCGGAAGTTAGTCTAAGGAACCCTGTGAAAATTATGGAAAGAATAGCAAACTACAGCCATCTTCAGATTTTTGGATTTAAGGTTGTGTCTATTGTCACTGAGAATGATAGTTGCCTTCTACTGCTGCTAGTGGCTCTGTTCTGGGAGTAAATTGAACTAGAGAACCGCGTTGAACCCTATAGAGTTCCAAACAGTTAGTACTGCCCGGTAGGATGAATAACTACCTCCGACGGCACTGTAAAGCTAAAATTGAGTCTAAATAGTGTTAATATAGGCACCGATTTGTAAAATAGGCGTTTATAAGCATTTAGGTACGAACGCCAAAATGGGCAATTACAGGCACCGCAAAAACGCCAGAAAAGCCTTTGCTAACCTCCAATTCGTGCTTATATATCAAAGTGGGGGAATAGGAGCGCATTGAACAAAATAGGAATTTGCTTAAAATCTGGTCTAAAATTTGCTTAAAACAGTATGATTATTTGTGTGGAAAACTGGAATTAACTACATTCTATGCGAATGATGTGTGGCCACAGAAGTTATTGTAACAAGGCTTTTCTGGTAGTTTAGGCCTATGATACACCAAAAGCTCAACCTGAGGAACAACAGGAGCAGCAACTGTATATTTTTTCTGCTTTTTAGGATGCGGACTCATTTGTCAGTGGAAGCCTCCTTTTGCTCGTACATTTCGTGGCGATATTGACCTTAAATGCGAACACTGTCTGTGTTTGTGTCACTTCGCTAGATAAGCTTTTTCGGGCCCACAGCGGAGGCTTTCTGGTGCGAACAACGTCAGTAGTGGACGCAAAACCACTACATAGGAAGCCATGAAACCACCTTCAGACTCACAGGCATAGCGCATTCATGGCGACATGAACACCGCCTCCTTAACATGGCTTTGCGTCCTTAGTAGTTGTGTACGCACGTAAACGAAGTTACTTTGTGACAGTAAGTGGAAAGTTTCTTGCGTGTAATTTCTGGCTTTATTGCGAAAAGGAAAAACACAAATATTGGTAAATGTTTTGTGTTCTTGTCACGCCGTATTAGCAGTAGTAATAAACAATTCATTTTTCAGCTCGACCTGACTTAGATATCTTGTTTGTTCCCTTAATCCACCATTTTTCCCTTTCTTAAAAAGTTTGCGCAGCTTTTACTTGTTCGCATGCCCTTTTTCTTCACAGGGAAAGCTTTGTTCGTGTAAAACATGTTTCCTCCATGTCGTGTCATGCGGAGACAAACCTTTATTCTGAGTCATTGTTCATTGTTCATTTGACTCAGCCGTCCTGTTACAGTGCTTCAACTCACTGTATACGAAGGTTTCCAGTGCTTTTCTCCGTTTTGCATTTTGTTTGTGAGCGCAGCGAAGTTAATCAGCAAAAATAAGAAAATCAGAAATGATGCCGCACATAAAATTGTAAATTTTGGAACCAACAATATTCCATATATATGCCTTAACGTGTAAAGGACTGTGCGGAAAACAACTGAATTTTCATTATTCTGGCGCTCCTAATTCACATTTAGGAGTGCGTATGTTGCGACGAATTCGAGTTTTACGTACTTTTATACGAAACCTTAGGCGAAGAAAATGTTGCGAAATTTCCTTGTTTGAGGTTTTCAATGGCTGTTATTTCGGATTAGAAGCGAATAGGTGTTCGCCCCAACACTCATAGCTTGTACAAATAATGGGCTGAGCTGTGCTGATATTATTTACGTGCATGTCTGGGTAATGACAACAGGACATAATCTGAGATTTTTCGTGAGCTCAGTTTTTAAATTTTCTCGCTCAGTTTTCAACGAAATCTGACATATTTTTTAGAAAAAGTAGAGGACTTCGTCGATGGGTCTCACAGAACTGAATAATTTTGTTTCTCGACAGCTTTGAACGCAGGTCTGCTGATGATGAACCTGACACGCATGCGGGAATTCGGCCTCGAGCGCCGAGTGGTGCAACTGAAGAAAGAGTTCGAAGGCCGAATACCTTGGGCTGACCAGGACTTGCTCAACATTCTCTTTAGCCGCCACCCGGAACGAATATTCACCTTTACTTGCCGTTGGAATTACCGCGAAGAACACTGCTCTGGTAATGCTCTGTGTGCGGATGGACCAGCCGCTGCCGTGCATGGCTGGCGCAAGATGTTCATTGAACCGATGGAGCCAGCATTTACAACATTACACGCAGCTATGAAAAAGGTGAGCATAATAAAGAGAGGCATAAGGATTACAAGGAAGGTGTATCCTATGACAAGTATGTGACAGCTATCTTTGCAGAGACCTTTTACATTAACAGATTTTTAACCTAGGCTACAGTCACGACCACGCTACTTCGTGAAGTTGTGTTTAATACTTTGCGAAGGAAATACAAAAAAGGTGGACATCAGTTGTGAAGATGTTGACCATAGTCACAAAGTTCATATCCCGCACCAAAACACTGTCACCTAATCCCATTCTTTTTTGCCGAAAACGTGCCGTGAGTGGAACCACCTGCCTGCTTCATTAGCTTGCATTACTAACCCTCACCATTTCCGGGAAGCATTGTCCAATTCAAAATTGTTGTAAGTTTTTTTGTCTTATGCTTTCTAGTAAGGAGTGCTTTTTCGTATTGCGTCGTGTTTATTGTTTCTTTCTTAGTGTATTGTATGCTTGTCTCTATCCGCCGTTTCTGTATTCTTTTGCGGCGAATGATGTGCGTCTATAGTTTGCTTTCCTTTTGTTCCTAGTGTGATTGTGTTTACGGCTGCGTTTAGTGCATTTGCTTTACCACGTTTTTTAACATTATTGAATATTTTTGTTTTTGCAATTGTTAAACACTTGTTGCGTGGTTTTGACATCTGTTTTGCTCTTTTCTCTGAGCCTCTCCCCTCTACACTGCTTGCATGCCCTGATGGTAAAATAAATAAATAAATAAATAAATAAATAAATAAATAAATAAATAAATAAATAAATAAATAAATAAATAAACAAATAAACAAAGAAATAAAGAAGTAAAAATAACAATAATAAAAAAATTAACATAGAAATAAAGAAGTAAAAATAAATTATTAATTAAATTAACAAATAAATAAAGAAGTAAAAATAAATAAATAAATAAATAAATAAATAAATAAATAAATAACTCAGTTACTCCTACGCCTGCCACGCAAGGAAGGCTTAGTTCTGTAGCACGAAATTTCATATTCGTGGTGAGAAGCAGCAGTGAAAGACAGAATTCTTTGCGGTCAATAAATGTTTGTCATGTACTTTGCAGCAATTTTAATTCATACAGAAATAGCGCAGAATTCAACTGAAGAAGTGTACCACTGATAGTTTTGGTTACGTCGTTCTAGACTTAAAAAGGGGCGATATGTCGAATTTTTTTATGTTCCACTGAGCTGAGTTTTAAACACTATACACAATGCACAAATGATGTAGGGAGCGCGTACACCATGATTTTAGCTAGCCCGCTGGTGTACACGCATTTTATTGGGAAAATTGCTATGGAAATTTCTTGTTTCTCGATTCTTGCGGATCCTAAGATGTTGCCTATGGTGATATACTGGCGAGGTCGCATGGCTACATGTAACCGATGATTTGCACGTTTAACATATGCAGTCTGTGCGGCAGAAAACTAAAAGGCGATATGAACATGAAAGGAACGAAAATGACAGCGTTGAAATCTAAAGTAGTTTGAACACTTTACAGAATAGCAAGCAGTTGTGACATCACTATTGCGGTAAGTGCGAAAGGTCAGAATGATGCATAACAATTAAGGTTTTCCCGCCTGATACAGATAAGCCAGCTCTCTAGACTTTATCTTGCTAGTGCAAGGAATTGGCGTCACGGGTCACAAATAATACGTCAGGGAACTTGTTTAGTGTGCAGTTAAAGCTTCTTTGGGCAGAGAGTGTATTGCGGCAGTCGAAACTGATAAACATGGGCTAGTGCGGAAAATGGGGTGTATGAATACACCGATGGCGACTCGCGGCTTCGTGTAGTTGTCCGCGACTGGGGAAAGGACACTTGAACGTGGGATGGTGGAGGGATAGGTTAGTAATCTGAATTTCGCCCTCCGAAGGTTTTCGCTTTAACTCTGATTTCACTGGCTTATTTTCTGCGGTATTCCGATTTGTGATTGCTATAACAATTTGGTTAGGAGTGATACATTGTATTTAGCCAATACTGAACCTAAATGCTGCAAACGATAATAAGGTGCACTGGGAGCTAAATAAATGATATCTTGCGTTATAGGGCCCCGGGAGGCATAGGGGAGTGCTAAACGTTTTTGTTTGTTGGATTAGTGAATTTTCCATAAGTTTTTTTATCTAGGCCAGAAAGCGAAGAAAAACAAATGCCCGGAGTGGGGCCCGGTAGTTCGAAAGAAGGTTCCCTTCACCTCGCGTTGTCAGATTAGCATTGGCTACCAATTTCAAGCGTCAGATATGTAGTTGTGTTAAATATAAATACCCTACAAAATAACAGAGAACACAGCCGCAAAGACAGCCGGATTGGTAGGCATTGTTTGGTACCCACTGTGGACACGTATTTTTCTTCACTTTCTTCCCTATACGTATAAAAAATTAAAATGTTCACTTCACTAACCGTATCAAGACAAAGTTTAATGCTATGTTCCGTTGGCGTCATAGACTTCCGGCATTTCCTTCTCTATTTACTAAATAATTCCCTAATTCCTACCCTCTCCCCACACCCACGCGCACGCAGGCACACACCGCACGCATGCACGGACGCGCATGCACGTATATGCATACATACATACATACATACATACATACATACATACATACATACATACATACATACATACATGCATATATTACGAATGGAAAATATGCTAGCACTGTGGCCCGTCTTCCCCTACTGAAATCATTCTACTTCGCACGTGAAGTTTTGGTTACGAATAAGCGCTGACGGCACTAGAAATAAAAGTACAAAAATCCCAGAATTACAACGTGGTCTTTTCTGGCGCTTGAAGTTAAGACAGATTATTGAAATAAATGCAACGGACCAACCGACACAAATATGGGAGAGCAAAATAGTGAAACCTGCAGGGGAAAGCAGGCGGTAAGAATGGCAGTTGGCGGTGCTATTGAGAGGCACGTGTTATTCCAATGTCCCACATTTCTAAGTTTATGTCATATATTTTATTTTATCTGCATATTGCTTGCCTTTACGGAAACTCTAGGCGTGCTAGGACCTTGATCCTGCATCTTTCTTTTCTATGTTTTCTTTCGAGTAGCATCTGTTTTGGTTACACTAACGTTGATGCATGGTGGGCAGAACGTATGGAGCAATTGAACGCTCATGAATAATTGAAGTTCACTTTGATAATGAAGGCATGATCGGCATTGGTTACATGTCTCAAACATCAAGACGTCATTTCTGCGATGAAATACACGATACAGGCTTTAAACAGGGTGAGAGAAAATAATTTTTCTTCATTATCCAGGACACCCAGAGGTAATAAAAAGGGAGATTGCAAAAGCGATGCCAGGCAGGCGACAAGTCTTGCTTTACAATGCAAAAACCTGTACAACAAAACAAGTAGAAGATCTCACAAGCATTAGTTTTCCTACCCGCGATTACCAATCTTAACTGAACTGATGCAACCCACCGAAAAGAAACACAAAAAAGTTGAAAACACACACTTGGAAGACCGCACTATCATAATGTTTTAATAGATTGAAGCAAACGGACGGTATTTGAAGCGTAGGCACCCCGGTTTGTGTGCCGTTAGACTGAAGAAACTATACAAAATGAAGCTTTTATGCTAAAACAAAAACAATATCAAAACAAAACAGAAATTGGATGTCAAGCATAGAATAAATTGAGAGGTAAGTAAAGAGATTGCAAGATTGTACGGACAAAAGAAAGGGCTGCAGTAGGTTGCGGAATCATATGTTTACCAGAATCGAAATCAGCCTCTCGAGCATTTCGAAAACCAAGGAATCTGACTTCATAGAACCAAATGAGAAGCACCCAAAATACTTGGCAACAATTCGACTTTTCCTAGACGCACGCGAAATTGCAGAAAGAAAGGTGCCGGTGTGCTGTCGGGCATTGGCATTCTCATCCTTTAGCTTTTTGTTGTAGTTTCGCTTGTTCAGCTGGAACGTGCGTGTTTTGCTCATAAGGTAATGCTTTTCCTAGTCGGTGTATAAAAGAGGAGCCTAAAGAAGGCCTAAAATGATAGCCGGCGTTTTAGTATCCTCTTTTCCTGGCCTCGCTCTTGTTTACTTGCACCAAAAAAGGGTACGTGCGTCAGGATGGAAAAAAGAGAATACCAGCTGCCCCAAATACTAAGCCTTGCAAGCTGCACATGAATAAATGCTTTCCAAAACTATAGAAATATAAATGCTTCACTCACGTGCACCTTGTTTTCCAACTAACACACGGGCTTGTACAAGGAAAATTTCTAGGCTAACCTACATTCTGTTGAACGAAGTTTTTCAAACGGAGCAGTGCAATAGGGGACATAACGTCGTGCAGAGCGCGTGTTTACGTCGTCTCCATACTTTGTCTCGTGTTTTGCGTTGTTTGGATCTTAGATGTACCAGCTTGACCACTTACGAAAATTGCTGAAGTAGTTGTCCTGTCATGTCAATATCACAACATAGGCAAACCTAAACCACCTATTTATAGGAAGAGTTGAATTCGGATACTTAGTAAGTACACGTGCCATGAAATATACTTTATTCAAAATGATTTCAGCCGTGCAATTTTACGCTTGGAAATTTTTGTGTAGGTATCATGTCATTGTGAACATACAATAAAATGGTGCCTCGGTAGGTGTTCTACGTTGCACATTTGTTAAAGATGAATTTCTGTATTATATAATACAGTTGAACCTCGTTGTAGATAACATGGATATAGCGAATTATCGGCTATAGCGGACGAAATACAAACTTTGGTTGGTCATGACTAATTTCAATCACGCTTATTATTTTTATAACGAAACTGTAACCGTGAGAGCCGCGCGCGATATCATATATAAGGAAGGCATATTTGACCAGGAGTCTGAAAAGCTACAAGGAAAAAAGCCGTCGTTTGAAACTGCAGTGGTATAAAGGCCCTTTTGTTCGTGGACACTGTCGAAACGTTCATCCTACTCAATGCTGTGAGTCGCCACCAGGCGATGATCACGTCCTTCATCAAATAAATGAGGAGGCAGGCCTGCTTTGCCAAGTGAACTTTGTTTAGTTGTAATTTGTCGTACTCATGTCCAGTCCATTGATGCTAAAATACAACAAGGAGAGATGTAAAGCTAGCTTGTTTATGGTGAATTCGAAGCTTAAAAAATGCATGTTTGCGTCAAGTGTTTTTGTGCGAGCCAGATTTTCGATTTGTTAGAGCCGATTTTTACCGCTTCTGTTTTTCTGTTTTTAGAGCCGATTTTTACCGCTTCTGTTTTACCGCTTCTGTTTTACCGCTTCTGATTTTTACCGCTTCTTTACACAGTCTACCCTGATAACGCTCATATAAGGTTTGTGTTGTATAATTTGTCCATGCGATAGTCTAGTTCAAGCTTTCGCAAACCGGCTTTTCGGTTTGGCGAATGAGAACAGTTTCAACCTAACGGCAAAAAAGTGACGTTACTTTAGTCCCTAAGGCGAAATTTGTGCACAGCGCGAACTGCAGCCTTCTCGATCACGGCGCATAGCTTATGCGTCTCAGGAAGTGATGGCGTGATCAGTGAACGCACAGCTGCGCACTCTACTTTCTACATTGCCGTTACCTCGCCGCGCGTTGCCGCCGCCGAGCATGTTGCAAATCGTGTTTGAACCTCCAGCGCAATTGTCCCGTGGTTCTAATGAACCACGCAACGCGGAGGACGCCGAAGGACCAATACACGTGCAGCACCCAGCACGTGCTTGGCTTCTGTGGCGCGGCCTCACCATATTGCCCCCCTATCATACTTTCGCCATTCTTTCATCCTTCGCTGTTCTGCGGGCTCATATTCTGTGGTGTCTTTGTTCTCTGGGTTGTAGCCCGTCGCAGTGGGTTAGCCTCACGCCTACTAGCATACCGCCCCCACCCCCTCTCCATACTTTCCTCCTTCGTTTTCCTTCTGTCTTCGCTATACCCTTCGTTTGCTTAGTTACGAGGCTGGCGACGCCGCCTATAACCACAGTAGCGGACGCTTAAGTGCTGTGCACTAAAAAACAATATTGTTTTCAGCGATCAATGAGGAATCCAACTAAATGAGCCTTTGTTCGTTAAAGGAGCCATGAAGACAAAATACAAGTATGTTTTATTCAAACGATTTCGTGTTTTATACTGCCCCAACGCTTGTCCGGATGCAAACGATGTTTTATTCACTGAGAAATAATCAATTTAGGTTAAAAGTTCGATTTTCTCGCTAAATCGCGTGTTTTCGTGGTCTGCAATGGCATCACAGGAACCGACCGCTCTGCAGCCGATTGGAAAGCCCTGTTTACCGTTAGCGAACCTAGAGGGCGCCACCATACCGTAGCAAGCAGTTTATGCCTCTGGTTTGTTTTCGACTGTATTTGAACCTGGCTTGTTTTTGTTCAGGGAAAAAATAATCGTTTTGTAAAACAGAGTGCTCGCTTGACAAATATGGTCACGCAATACACCGTTGCTTGCGTCAAGCGGCAAGTGTCGTCTAAAACTACCCCAAAGCCCCGCAGTCCTGTGCAGCTAAACTAAGCATAGTTCGCGCAATACCAACAGCAGTACGTATCGGCACTTCAATGTTTACGTGTGCTTTCGTAACTTCCACTGTCGGTACCACCATTCTTACTGCATTAAAAAGAATGTGGCCTAAATTTGGGCGCAAATAGCCCGTTCGCCAAGCTTATAAGCTCTGCTTAATTTCCGTTTGCTTTTGCCGGCCTCCGCCAATCGCAGAGCTGGCTGGATTGACATCATAGTTTCTGTTGCGGGGAATAAGCGAGTGGGTCGTACGGCCTTTCCTTTTTTTCTAATTATACAGGTTATTTCAGTGAAGTTTACGTTAAAGGTGTTGTCGGTATGATTCTAACGAGGCAATATTTGAATGATCCAAACTTGTGTTTTGTCTTCATGGCTCCTCTAATGAAAAAGATATCCGAGTAACAAAAGAACAAAAATATGTGTGTGGGTTACTTGGAGAATAATTAACTTATGTACCAAACACAAAAGACTAAAAGAAGGATTCAGCAAAACTTTGAACACGAACACAATTATTCCCGGCCAATGATACAGTACTGATAATTATTGAGTGTTAAAACATTCATTACGTCGGTAGATCACGGCTCGAGTAAACTACTGTCATCTCTCAATAAGCACCAAAACGAACTTCCAGAATGTTAGATCCCCTATACTAATTTGGCCACTGGGATAGGATACTGGTGCTTTCAAAACCAATCAAATGCAACGTCTGTACGCCAAGTCCTGGATGTGGTGTCGTCTTAGCCAGTGCACTTGCATAGATATCTGCTGTATGAAGGGAAACTGGATCACTGGGACGTTGCTCCTAAAACATCTAAAATGGCTCCACAACTACCGGCTTGGTCTCTAAACGACACTTCCGTAGTCAGCAGTACCCAATAGCCACAAATACTCTTGAATATCTGATTCGCATTTTTTATGAATATGTACAAATTTTGTTTCACGGATCACGGAAACTTAGGCAACATTTTGTGACCTCAAGTTTGAGAAAACTGACGGATAGCGAGAACCCACCTACTTAGCACGGCCACACTGTTTTAGCATTAAACAAAAACATATAAAACAGAATTTACGAAGAGGGTTATAATACCTTCTACGCCATCGAGCGCTTCTCGCTGGCTGAACTTTGGAATTACAGAACACTGAGCTCTAGCGCAAGCACATTCACAGTGGAAACGCTTGGAATCGGCCAGGTCGTTACACACATTAGAAATTAAAAGACTGAGGGCGTTCATATAGACAGATTCTTCGAGCGGTGTAAGAGATCTATTTTTAAACAAGCTATACAGGAATCAAGATTTTAATTCTCTAAGCAAATGCGTTACGTCTACATCTGTTGTCGGTTTACACCTTACCGTAGTCGGGAATCCGGACGGGTCGTAGCGGTTTCGCAGAAACTGAAGTAGCAGACCGAAAAAGCGGTGCGGGTGACCTGCAAACTCCCCAGCCCTAGCTTATGCATCGTATTGTTATCTCAGACCGCTTATTAAGTGAGGATTGATAAAAAGAGTGGGATACAGAACGTCGGAAGAACCTATAAAAAAGGCCAACTACCATCAAAAAACGAAAGAGAAGCTCATAGAAGTTGTATGTTGTAGATTCAGAAGCAGACACACCCACACAACACACTCACGCGTATTGGAGAGCACATATGCTCCAATCTACGGAAGATGGCAAACAGGGCGTTTGGTCCTCCGCGTTTTGTTTGAGTGGAGAAAAGATGACTCAGAAAGAAACATTTTGTAAAACTCTACACTTCATATTCAAATTTATCTAGCGCACGTCTTGGCAGACAAATCTGTTTTAAGGTAAACGCTTTCTTGTGCCTTTAATTTTGTTGATACATAGCATCGCGTTACTTGACCGCGGACCGAACAGGATCACATAGGACAGGATCTGAGTCGTCTTGACCCCTTATCAGTAACGTTGTGTTTCGGCAAAATGAATACTTGTCGTGTGTTGGATGTTTACGGAACGTTTCCAATCTCAGATAATGGGGGCGGACACATTCCTTGACCATCACCATTATCAGGGGGCATCACCAAATTTTGTTTTATTTATTAGCCTCATAGAAATACAATAAAATTTTGTTTTTTTAATTCTAACCGACCTTTGCTAGTCACAAAACTTACAATACTAATTGACCTAATCACATATTTGGAGCTCTTTCGCACATGTGGCCTTTGGGCCCGAGGACACAATAGCACACTCATGTACGCACTGAGGCATGCACAGACACACACCCACCCACACACACCCACACACTCACACACACACACACACGCACCCCCCACACATGCATAGACGCACACACGCACACACATGCACACGCACGCACACATGCACGTACACAGACGCGGACGCACGCGCACGCTTGCTACATGTAGCCCTGCGATTGGCCAATGGGGAGTCATTATAAACAGCCCTTTTATACTCATTTCCCCGCAAAAATAATTGGATACACTCCGGAAAAGCCCCAGCAACGCTCATCTGTTCTACACTTAAGTTTGATGAGGTAACTGACAAGGATGGCGAAATCGACATGAAGTTGTTTTGAAGCACTTACACCATACATGTTGTATGTAATCTCAAAGGCGACATAACAGCTTATGAAGCAACGCTGTTGGATGCGTCGGGAAAGCGCCTATATTCATTGCGTAAAACTTGCGTTTGAACCGGTGTTGTCGATCCACATGAGCCCATAAAGGGCTCCAATTGCTGATGTGTCAATTTCAACCGAGAACACAACGCAGAAAGAAGACTAAAGAAAATTTATAATTTGTCTCCCTAAGAATCACCAGCCTAGCGGGAATTCTCAGAACATTTATTTCATTGGGTAGTTCATTCAAAGTTCAACAATACGGTTGAAAAGTAGTGTTACTGTCGAAATGATAAGATTTGCACAATAATAGCGAATGTGCTTTATGGAAGAACTGTAAATTTGTTGAAACTTCAGTGCACTTTTTTGTATTTGCGTGACACTACAGGGTTACTCTCATCGCCATTATTCAGTGGCATTACTGGTGCGT
This sequence comes from Haemaphysalis longicornis, assembly GCF_048455015.1. Lineage (NCBI taxonomy): Eukaryota > Metazoa > Arthropoda > Arachnida > Ixodida > Ixodidae > Haemaphysalis > Haemaphysalis longicornis. The sequence continues at coordinate 176,187,930 of NW_027526385.1, read as the reverse complement.
TAGTCCAAAACCTATATATAAACGAATAGTATATCCTCAAGCACACTTGACCGCTCAAATATTAGAAGAAACAACGAAGCAGAGAGCTAGTTGGGAATATAATAAATTTCCCTACGCATGCAGTACTTAAACCGTGTTTTGCCTACAATGTATATCCTAGAAAGAACACATTATGAAAAAAAACCAGCCTCATTTCACTGTTTAAAAAGTAATGATGGCGATTTTCTATTGCTATTTAAATGGATGCGTGTTATGTTCCATATATTCTACTTCGACAGATTGACGTCGTCATTATAATTACAAATGCTTTATAGGTCACCTAGCGAATTCATTCTGTTCGGAGCAAAGAGCTTTTTTATGTTCAATGACTGCGAAATCTCTAAACAACAAGTTTTGCAATGAGGTTGGTATGTCATACAATAATCTTCATTTAAGCTGTGTCTGGCTATGATGACAATTTCTCACGCAGTTGAAGTCATATTTTCTCTGCTTTTTATTTTGCAATGAATGAAGCAATTTCACCAGGTACAAACAGAGATATAGGGAAACACGGGCTGCAAGCAAACTGTGCTTCACACTGCGAAAGTTTTGTTCGCGGTATTTAAAGATGATGGTCATTGTTGGGCCACTTAAACCCGCAAAATTTGAGTTGTCGGTAGGTATGTTTGTATCTCTGCCGTTCTGTTATATTCGTATGCCGGTCGTTCTGTCTGTCTGTTCGTTCGTCTGTCTGTCCTTCTGCCTCTCCTTTCTTTGATTGAGCTGTCCGGCCAAATGTTGAATGCTTGGACGAGACGCTTGTATCAGAAAAAACATGCCCATACTACTAAATCTGGTGGCAGTGTGCATACTTGCAACAGTTTTGAGAAAAAAGAACAAATTAGGCATATTTGAGGCAGAACCTTAATGCTCAACTGGTACTAACCGTGCTGTTTTAATTGAAAATAAATGTATGCTCGACATCAGCGACAGCAAGTAACAAATACGTGCTGAAAATGATATTTGACTAAAAAAAGAAAACGAGCTCGCGCGAGCCTGGACCTCGGGGCAGTGTTTCAAGTTCAACAGTAACAAAAGGTTCCACTAGATGGTGTGCGTGCTGTGGAACGAGAAAAAATTGAGTTGACTTTATCAATCATCCTTCGGGTTTACCGTGGGAACATCAAAAGGGAGGGAAGAGCATTGGATGTAGGAGGTGGAAAGAACCGAAATTTACGTAACAGAGGCGGCAGACGATTACCGTCTTTCGACGATATTTGAAACAAAGTAACGAGATAAGCAACCAATTTTTGCGCTGTGCTCCAGCAGAAAGTTCGAAAACGTAGTACACGCACCTTAAAACGTTCTTCCAGTAACTGTTCAAGAATACCGCCAAATATTACTTCAAATTACCCTTTCTGTATCCCTTACAAGACTACAGGTTATCTTTCAATTAAAAATCGCCATATACCCAAAGTATACATGCATGGGCAAAACTCTAGTTGAAGTTTTAAGGTCCTGTTTTGAATACTTCGAACACGGCACTTGAACATCGTACCCGTTAACATCTTTTTATATATTGAGTTTCTACTTAAGATATTATACCGTGGTTTACGACTTCGACCAATTGTACTTTTCGTGTGATAATATGGTGCTCGTTATAAATAGTTACTGGTTTCTATGGACCCAATTCATTTAAGCAGCTACATGCGTCGTTGACAATCGATCTCCTGCGTAAATAAACAGCATGACCGCGAAACAAGCTGTTCGAAATGTTTGTTCATTAGTTAGAGTTGGGAAACTGGATTTTAGTGTCGGCGGATCTCAAGATGAAGCGTATTTGATTCATTATGTCTATACATTTGACACGGCTAAAGTATTTCATGCAGAGAAATGTGCTTTGAAAGGTAATAACATGGACTAGAACGATGAACATTTTACCAGCTAGGTAATATACTTGATTGCACTTTGACCTCTCAAAATAGTAGACGGTTAGGCATACACAATATGTATAGTATTCTATTCATTTCGAAACAAATAAAAAACAGTTGGAAATTTTTGCGCAAACTGGTATGTTTGTTGTAGCGGGACCATTTAATTTGCAACACCTGATACTTACTATCATTATTCAACCTATTTCAGTACAACCTTGGAGAAAGCGTGGTAAAAAACTTCATCGGCCCATTGAACGTCAGTTTAACACACGCAATACAAACACCATGCGTCCTAGAGTTTTCTCGGCAGCTCAACCTGTGGCGCCGTACGGCTAGCCACGTGGATGCCGAAACGAAGAAAAACCTACCTCACCCCCCAGGTTTGTACACTTCCACTTGACAGAACAGGACTACGAAAGGTGCCCTGTGATCAAAATATTTTTAGTTCGCTTTCGAACACGAAGCGCTTGCCAGGTCATCGTATCTATGAACAATCTCGATACTAATCTTGTCTTTCGGATTTACATAAATACGTTGTGCCATGTATTGTAAGTGTTCAAGTTGTTCATTCTTGTGGCAGGTGGGTGGAATCCACCACCTGCTTGCGTTTATTTTGAGCTGGCTTCACCCAGTTTTACTGATAACATAAGCACGTTTATTGCCCTGCCGGAGAGCTTAATAAAATGTTTTGGTCACAGAATAAAAATAAACTTTACAGGCTCCTCGAAACTGAATATACACCGGTGTACAGTCGAGCCCACTTATATAGGTCTCGGTTATAACGAACGCTCGGTTACAACGTACGAACATGGCATGACCGTCACAGGATGCATTGGAACAATTGCATTTTGTTGCAGATATAACGGGCTGATGCGAGGGTGCAACTTGTGTACAGCGAACGATCGACCATCACCGACGGCGCCTGGCGTTCGTAGTCGCCCCTTGATCGGTTTTATAGGAACAAAAAATGTCAAATGAACTGCGTGTGGTTCACCGTTTTCGAACAAAACTGATTGCAGCCTGCAAAAGAAAACCAGAGGGAAAGAAAATGTGAACAAAAAAGGACGTTGTCGCAGATTCCTTGGTGCACCCCTTCCTCCCGCCCCCCTTTCTCCAACTTCGTCTGCAGGTGGACGGAGGGAGCACACTACGGAAGAGGTGGAGAATAGGATAGGGGAGACGTTGGCGAACTGTAAGCCTGGTAGTTCTGTCACTAATGTTATGAATTCAAATGGTTTCCCAACATTGCAGTCAAGACGCAGATTCTTTTGCCTAAAATTTTTGTGCCTTCTTTTAAACAGAAAGCTTGCTCTGAACCCTGACCCCTACCTCACACCACTAAGAACACGTCAGGCCCGGCATTCACATGCACTTTCTTTAACACCGTATTTTGCTCGTACTAACTTGTTGGAATTTTCTTTTTTTACTCGTACCACTGAGGACTGGAGCGGTTCACCTGCAAGCAATTTACTCGCTTCTGAGCTTATTTACGCGGATATTTGAAATTGTTTTTCTAACTATTGCAATTGTTCCGCGTTTTTCTCCCCACTCTTCCCTTTCGTTTCTTTTGTATAAAAATTGTTATGCTTTCCGCCTTTCATGTTCTTCCTTCTTTTGTTGATGTATTGAAATGTTGCGTATGATAACTGTATTACCTTTCCCTCTCCTGCTTTGAACTCTGTCGGGCAGTATTTGTAAATAAATAAATAATAAAATTAATAAACAACTTGCAGAACGTTGGCGTTCGCACTGTGCCAACACCGGCGAGGCACATGCGCTAATCCTGTCATGCCTGTTGGCGGGCAGACAAATTGGCCGAACGGGATTCGTAGGGGCCACAAAATTAGCTAGAAATAAATTTCTTCAGTCCCCGTTCATGCTCACAGGAGCTTCATCTCCAGTTCGGCCAAGAGAAAAGTGAAGAGAAAACAGGAAGCAACGTGAAACAGGTGCCATGAACGTAAAAGTGGCGAGTGCCACCCACGTGTCATCGGTTCTTCTCTAAGGATATGGTGGTGAACGATCTTGTGCAGGGGAGCGAAAAACTGCAATCTAGTTGGAAGGACGATCTGTTCAAGTCGACAATCTCTACAATTTTTGAAGACAGAGAGAAGATCCTGAGCTCCAAAACCAAGCGGACGCGGCAAGCCACGTCCGCTTGGACAGGGCGCTCAGGTGTCGTCAGAAGTAATTGGAAGACGGTAGCTGTGGCCGAGCCGTACATGGGCGGCGCTATTCCGTTTCGTCTACTTTCCCACGGGGGCGTGGCCTTCGGGGCCTCTGACATCTCTGACGTCGACGGCGCGCTGCCGTCACATCTGCTGCACGCTTCAGTGGCACTGGCAGCAACGAAGCTGCCCCAAATAAATTTAACGATTTACCTGTAAAATTTCTAAACTGTAAACGGAACATATGCGCTTTTGAGACGATTATGTTAGACGCCAAAAAATTTTCGAATGCACGCCCGCATCCATTGCGCAGTCACGCTCTAGCCTAGCCGATCCGCTGAGCGGAGACAAATGTGTATCGTGCCCGATTCACGAACTGTGCCACACTAGCTACTCCGCCGTAAAGCTTCGCTGAGTTGTGCTACCACATAACCCCTCGCTGGGGTGGGTGGGCGGTGGTGACTGTGATGCAAGTGCACTGTGTGCTTCATAAGCCGTTCTATTGTGAGGTGCTGAGAAACCATGGGAGATTTCCAGCTCAACTTTCCGAACCCGCGATCTTCCATTTCATCGTCAGAGGATTTACTGCGTGAGTCGATGGGTTCATTTCTCTTTTGCTTTTGGTTTACGCCTTACGGTGTGCTCGACGCTTGAGCGAACATGCGTCGTATGCCCAAACGCATCGCCGCTTACCGTTTGGTTTTTGTACCGACCAAGGCGAAGTGGCACTGTGTTCCTGTATCCACTCTGCAAGCATCAAACAAGGCTTATCATCTCAGGCTAATCAAGCGTACAAATTTCCCACTGGTTGAATACGGTCAATAATGCCTTTAACAATGCCTTTAAGGTGAAAAATATCGTGTAGTACTACCTAAATTAAAAAAAAATGCCGGCGCCAGCGCCGCGCTTTTTCGTATTCTAGCAAGCACACTTGCTTTTAGTTTTGAATATGCCTTTGTTTCCATTTTAAATTGCGTAAAGTTTTGAATCACAATATATTAGTAGCTTTTTGCGATACTGCGACTTGCGTTAACATGTGTGCTACGAAGTTTTCGGCTGCCGTGACATGCCTGCGCTGGGAGCCGTTGCGTCGTTCCGGCTTGTGTTCCTTTAGGCGTGTAATTTGACTGCTTGGTAAGCTGTCTGCTTTCTGACCGTGAATTGGAATGTAGTGTGCCAGTTCTGCCAAGCAACTGTTGGTGGGTGAGCATCTATTATCTTACCGGCAGTTGAGGAAAGCCAAATATCGTGCTGTGCTTCGTGACTCCTGAAAAAGTGGTGCGCAGAATTGCTATTTTGTATAGACGCTTTTTTTTGTGATAAAGAGGTATTCAGTGGGCAGGTGCCGTGCGTGACGTTGAGTGTTCTAGGCGACGAGCAGCTGTATTGCTTTCATTGCCGATGTGCTTCAAGGTGTATCCAAAAGGTCGGCCTGTCAACAGTGGACCTGTATTCTCTAATATTATTTGGCGCTTCCTGTATCTAGGTCAACCCCATTAAGTTTCTCTGTATTTTTCTCATGGGTTAGCAAACACATCCCAGTGGAGCGATTTAAATCCAGCCCTGTAAAACCGGCTTCACCAAGCACAAGCGCATTGCTAGAAAGACATCTAATAAGGGGAAATATAAGCAGTGTGACAACAAAATGTAGGGTTCCAAAGCCTTTTTTAAATACCCAATTAGTCCATTACGTCAACTTTTTTATTCTTATCGAGTATGGAGGTACAAGTGTATCATAATTATGAATGTTATTTGTCTAATTATGTGCTTACTTAGCATGTATTAGGTATGGCACTTATTTTTGTTAAGGGCAGACTTTGCGGGCAGACTTGCCAAAGAATGCTGACACATTAATATGGTTACACTTCCCGTCATTAAATTTTTGTGAATATAACTACTGAAATGGCCCCTTAAATGCTGCTTGTCCGTTGCCATTTTCACAATTTTCACAACAGCTCTTACAGTGTTAACCATGTGCCCTTAGCAGACAGCCGAAGACTTGTGGAGGCATGCACAAAAAATTTTGACGCATATCAAATAATTAGGTACCACTGCGTAGTTAATGTTTTCTCAGCATGACTAGACTGGAGCTATCTATTACAAATTACTGCTTTGGTGCATAAGGGTGTGTATTTTGTGAGGCAACCAGTTTCGCAAAAATAACTTTGTTCCCTGTTAGCTGAAAGTGATTAGCTTTGTTCCTGATATCACTTAGACTGCAGTTCTCTGAATACTTAAAATCTATCCAATTGTACAGAGGGCAACACGCTTGTCTATAACACAGGTTTCGTACTTATAACCTTATCTTGCCTCGGCTGAAAAGCATTTGAAGAACACTATTGTGTCATTGTGAGGTATTAACCATGTATTTTGGCCTCAACGTTTTTTGTGAAATGTTGAGTCCACAGTTTTGAGAGGTAACTAGTAGAAGTTCAACACAGTGTTACAGACAAGGGTGTTGCGCACTGTACATTTTTGGCAGCTGTTTGTCTTGTGTTACTCTCCAATGGTACATTTCAGGCACGTGTTTGTTTTGTGTCACTCATTGATTTTGTTTGTTTAGCTGGGCTTGTCCTGCCACCAACGATTTCTAATATTTTAAGACATTCAATCTTCATTTTTAATGTTTCTTTGCACTGCCTCTGATGTGTAAGGTGGCAAATGTGGCGCTATTAAACACAGATTTTCTGCTCACATTATTCGCAGCATATTCTATATAGCTTGTTCTTAGCTTATAGACCTATGGTTCCAAGCTAGTACCTTTAAACCTACCTTAAAAACATCAGATTTTAAAACTAATGTTATTCCGGGATGTCAGCTCAGACCAAGTTGTGAATGTATGTGGTACTGAGGGTTCTTTTAGGCATGCTTGTTGTTGCATTTTAAAGGAGTCATGAATACAGAATACAAGTTTGTTTTATTCGAAAGATTTCGCATTTTATAGTGCCCACAGCGCATGTTCGGCAGCAAATGCTGCCGTGTTTACTGAGAAATTGATCAATTTTGGTTAAAATTTTTATTCTCGCGCCAAATCATGGGTTTTCGTAATCTCAGCAATGACGTCAGAAGCGCGTGTATTCAAGCGAACTTCCACTGCGTCATTCGGGTTTGCGGCCTTGCTGTCCGTCAGCCCTCCCAGATGGCGCTGTTGTAGTCATCCACAAACCATTGTCTGTCGTTGCTTTGTTTTTGAGCGTATTTGCACCTGGCTTGTTTTCGTTACTTTAAAAAGTGATCCTCTCGGGGAGCCTGGGGTATCCTTGACAAACAGGGTCACGTAAGACAACGCCGCTTACGCCAATCGGCCAGTGTCCTGTAAAACAACTTCGAAGCGGCGGAGTGCTGTGCAGCAAAAGCAAGCATAGTGCGCCCAGTACCAACAGCAGTGCGCATCGGTACTTCTATGTTTACGCTCGTTTTCGTAACTTTCATTGTTTACCGCACCGTTCTTACTGCTGAAAAAGAAATATGCATTACACTTAAGCGCGAATAGGTCGTTCGGAAAACCTATAAGCCATGCCTAATTTGCGTTGGCTTTTCCCGTCCTCAGCCAATCGCACATCTGGGCTCATATGACATCATAGGTTCTGTTGCGGGAAATGAGGTAGTGGGTCGCACTGCCATTCCGTTTTTTCCTAGTTATGTAGCTTATTTAAGCGAAGTGCGCGTTAACAGTGGTGTCAGTATGATTCTATCGGGGCAATCTCTCGAATGAACCAAACTTGTGTTTTGCCCTCATGGCTCCTTTAAGTTGTCGGGTACATAGAGATAACCCAGATGAGGAGAAGGGCGGACCAAGGGGCAGCATTGGTCTGCACAAGGAATACGAGAAGCCATGGACATTCTTAGCTATCTATTGTAAATACTGCTATCCTTTCTTATTAGTAGACTTGGCCATTTTTCAACATCTTATGGTGCCTGGAAAGCCGAGAAAGAAAAAGTCGCTACTAAGCTGGTGTATCGTGTCCAATCGGTAAGAGTGACGTTGGTGACCAGAGTCATTGTTAAATCCGGAAAGAATGCACTAGTTGAAAGTAAAGAACAGCTCTTCAGCAACAAAACACAAGGCTTGTAACAGAAGCGAAGATGGTGTTGGATACTTCTGATGTGGAAACTTAAGGCTCACTCATAGAGCAGCTGCAGTCCAACAATGATGAGTTGAGCAAGCTGAATGCCGAGGTTAAAAATGTTTACCCGACGACGAGTTCGACACAATTATGAGGTACGATTGCACCGCAAATGGCATGCTGGGCAAGCTAAAGGCTAAAGAAAGAGATCGCTACGGAAGGGTCAACGCCTGCCGGGATCGACAGCCCCAGCACCTTGTGTAGTGGATTCTCGGAGTGACGAGTGTCATCTCCATGAAAGCTTCATCGAGCTCCCAAAGCTGCAGCACCAAACATTCAATGGCGAGTTGTGCCAGTGGCTCAGCTTTTGGACGCAGTTTAAAGGAGCCATGAAGACAAAATACAAGTTTATTTTAGTTTATTTTATTCGAAAGATTTTGTGTTTATAGTGCCCTAGCACTTGTCGGATGCAAACGGTGCTTTATTCACTGAGAAATTAATTTGAGTTTGAATTTTCATTTTCCTTCTAAATCGTGCGTTTTCGTGGTCTGCAATGACATCACAGGCGGCGACCTCTCTCCAGCCGATTGGGAAGCCTTGTTTACCGTTAGTGAACCTAGATGGAGCCACCATACCGTGACAAGCCGTTTTGTGCCTTTAGTTTGTTTTTGACCGCATTTAAACCTGGCTTGTTTTTGTTCAGGGAGAAAAGAATCGTTTCGTGAAACGTAGTGCTCGCTCGACAGATATGATCACGTAAGACACCGTTGCGTCAATCGGCCAGTGTCTACAAGCCCAAAGCCTCGCAGTCCTGTGCAGATAAACCAAGCATACTGCACACAGTACCAACAGCAGTACGCATCGGAAGTTCTATGGGTTACGTGTGCTTTCGTAACTTCCACTGTTTGTTGGCCCTTTCTTACTGCTTTAAAAAGAATGTTACCTAAATTTCAGAGGAAATATCTCGTTCAGCAAGCTTATAAGCTCTGCTTAATTTGCGTTTGCTTTTGCCGGCCTCTTCCAATTGCAGAGCTGACTGGTATGACATCATTGGTTCTGTAGTGAAAAGTGAGCTACTGGGTCGCATGGCCATTCCATTTTTTCCTAATTATACAGCTTATTTGAGCAAAGTTTACGTTAAAAGTGGTGTCAGTATAATTCTAACGAGCCAATCTTTTAACTGAACCAAACTTTTGTTTTCTCTTCATGGCTCGTTTACGCCGTCCATAAAAATCCCAGCCTGAACAATGGACAGAAGTTTCATTGCCTTTGGTCACTGCTGGATGGGTCGATCAGCTGCTGCATCCATTGCCAGGCTGCAACCGACGTTACCCAGACGCCGTGGAAATTCTACGGCGATGCTTTGGTGACACGCCGGATTGTGCAGGAACATCTGGTGCAGCTTTGATTGCTCCCGTCAGGGGTGTAATCGAATAATGTTGGTAGGCTCCAGCGACTGCTGGACCACGTGCAGTGTCACATGCGCGGTCTGGCAGCCCTCAAGGTTTCTTCACACACGTACTTCACGATGATGTCAAGTGTGCTTCTAACATTTTAAGCAAACAGTAGGTCGCAGTGTGTGGCTGAGGCGTTGTGCAGCTTAGCCCAAAGACGTGGGTTCGATTCCTGGCTGCGGCGGCCACTTTTCTGATGGAGGCAAGAAGCAAAAATGCTCGTGTGTTCGAGATTTCAGCGTATGTTATAGATCAGCAGATGGTCAAAATTAATCCCGAGCCTTCCACTGCGGTGCGCCTCATCGCCTGTGTAGCGTTGGCTCATTAAACCCCATAATCAGGTCACAGTGGATCTGTTATATGCAGCAACAGTGTTGTTTTCGAAAAAAGTTGCATAGATTACATAAAGCGTCACAGTAATTTGGTTCCGTCAGAGGAACATTTTTTACTTGACCTTTCATTGAACATAACTCCCATTTACATTTACTTATTCATATATTTGTTTACAACACTGCTAGCGCTTGCACTTTGCAGCAGCAGTAAAAGGTGAACAATACACAATGTCCACATAAACAACTAATCTAGCTGTTCTTCAAAGTTTTCGGAGGATTTGCATCTTGTGACCACCTCGAAAGAGATAATTTCAATCCACCATTGTACAAGAAACAAAATTTGATAATACGCGGTGCATATTATTGAAGAACAAATGGTCTCAATTTCGGGTTCTGTCAGATGAGAATAATTCTTTTCTGTGAATTACACCGCACATCACTTTAACGTAAATGTCAGGTTACATCAGACGTAATTTGAAGCATATGGTTAAGGGTACATCGAACATAATTTTAACTTTTCACGTTGGGTTACGTCAAATACATCCGGCTAAATTTTTTTACAGAGCATGTGTTTTAAAGTCAGCTTCTTCTGCAACAAACCAGCCATACAAAAAAACCCGATATACTAAAGGGCATGTATATTTATGAGTAACTTTAGCAATAAAATAATGTTTATCAATATGGCACCGGTCTACATATTTAATCTGGTTGGTAAGTGCATAGAAAATATATAGCTGTCATTCAGCAATATTCTGGTTTACCTTGACAGGATGCACTGCCGATGATCAAAAACCAAGGCTACATTCTAGTGATGTGACACTCAGTTCTTAGCTAGGATGGACAGCATTTCTAGTTTACTTAACGACGGGTTACTTTAAGAACCAGAAAGAAAACTAACGTTGGCTCAATATGCCATGAAATGAAGGATGTTGGGAGTAACGCTTAGGGTAAGGAAAAGAGCTGCTTTGGATTGGGAAACAAGCTCGTGTGTAGGATAGTATAGTTAAAGTTACCTAAAAAAAAGTAGACTTGGGTTGGCCATGTAATAAGATGAAATGACAACCAGTATTGCCAAGGTAACTCGATGGAGAGACGAAGGAAAAAATCTGGGGGCAAGGAATGGACTCGCGTTGCTCAGGACAGGATCTGTTGGAGGTTAATGGGAGAGGCCTTCCCCCAGCAGTGGACTTAAATAGGCTTTTGCTGATTGACGCTGAGTATGTATGCAATTGTGTGTTTTCCCAGATGGGATGTACTAGAAAAGCAGCGTCAAGAACTGGCCACAGTCACAAATACAGAGCCAAACATGACATAAAAATATCGAGACATGTGCAACCTTCCCGTCGCAAGGCAAAAAGTAGTTTTTATGCTGCAAAAAAAATGCAACCAATGCATTTAAACAGTGAAAATGAACCTGAACTACACTCTTTCAATGGCATTACTTTTACACAGATGCTGCTAATTTGACATGACTAAATGTAAAATTAGCTTGGTTGGGCCTATTAAAGGCTCGCTTTCTATTTTTAGTGCCCATTGTTACACTTAAATTATCTTTTGAGTTCTGAAAAATTTTCTTGGCAAGTGTCAAATGTTTGATCTCGCCCAGAGCTTTTCATTTGAATTTTTGCAAACAAAGCAACATTTGAGTTCTGAAAAGTTTGCTTGGCAAGTGTCAAATGTTTGATTTTGCCCAGACCTTTTCATTTTCATGTTTGCAAACAAAGCAACATCACTGATAAAAAAATTTACCGCAAGGCTAAATTTTGCCCGTCAACTTTCTTTAGAGGGTCATTAAAGGCTAAATATTTTACTTGAACCGTTTAAACTAAAGTTTTAATTCTGCTTTGTGACCGATGACACTTTGTTTGCAGGGAATAAAAAATAATGTAGCACTTTCTTCATTTCCCTCCCATCTTGCATGATGTAGCAGAATGTGTACAAACTGTCACGTAGTTCTTGGTAAAACGTAAGCAGGTTTGCTCCCTTTTACAGAAACCGTGTGAACGACCACAGTTAAGGGCGACGCTGATATATGACTAACTTAGTTGCCTATTTGCTAGTTGTAGTACACTACAGTAATGACTAAAAGATGTTTCATGTACTATACTTGGTCGTTATAATATAAGGCACCCATAAAGCCACGGTGCTTGTATACAGCCGTTGTAAGTGCATCTCCACTTACACAAAAATGGTACGTTCCAATCAGTTATTCCACCGATGCATGGCAATAAGCATTACTAGTCTTTTATTGTGGTGATATATAGCACGGGAAATACAGTAAGTATTTCACACCCTGCAATTTCTTCTACCAAGAAAATAGAGCGAAGGCAAACATCTGTATCCAGCAGGTAAGAAATGCTGGACATAATGCATGGCTTTGATGATTCTCATCATTAAGAGAGGGAGAGAGAGAGAGAAACAACTTTTACTGAGCCCATTTCAGGTGACGCTCGCAGGCGTCAGACGGGGTGGAACCCTATTCACGAGTCCCATATGAGTCCAATAGCTCCTGGCCCCTGGACGCGAGCTCTTGCTGCGTCGACAGGTCGGGGCTGGACATCAAGATCTCCCATCGCTCGGGTAGGGGGGGGGAGGGGAAGGGGGAGGGAAGGTAGGGGATTCTTGAGCTCAGTACACTCCGCCAGTACGTGCGGCAGGGTGCCTTCTGTCTTTTTGCAGAACGGGCAGATGGGGTCGTGTTCTGCCGGGAACATCTTGTTCAATAAAGCTGGGTGCGCCAGTGACCCCGCTTGTGCGCGGCGCACTATTGTTTGTTGCTTGCGGTGGAGTTGCTGGTGCGGCACGGGAAGCCTGCACCTGGCGCTCCTGTACAGCGTGGTAATCTCGCGGTAGCTCGTAACTCGGTGCGGTAGCTCCGACTCGTCCTCGGCCCGATCTGCTAGTTCGCGGGCGTAGTGGTCGGCGAGGGCGTTGCCTTCCACTGTTCAGTGTGCCGGAACCCACACGAGCTCTACGTCTCGTCCCGGTGGGCAGCGCTTTGCGAGAATTGCTAGGGCCGCGTGGGAGACGATCCCCTTGCGGTAGTTGCCGTAAGCCGTCTTGGAATCTCTGACGATCGTATCCGTGCGTGAGGGCGAGAGCGATGGCCACCTCTTCTGCTTGGCTGGCATCTGTCGTCCGTAGCGACGCGCTGGTCACCAGCTTGTCGATGGTCGTGACGGCGGCCACTGCTTTGCTGCTGTGCTGGGGAAGTGAGGCGTCCACGTAGAGGACCCGGGGGTCTGCTTCCAGCTTTCGGGCGAGTGCCTGTGCCCGCGCGGCACGCCTCTCGTCGTTCCTGCCGGCCTGCATATTGCGCGGCAGGGGCTTGGTCTTGAGCGCTTCCCTCCACGGCGGAGGTAGAGGGTGGTTGGGTATCTGTGGTTCGATGGGCCAACCAATCTTCCGAACGACTGCTCGGCCGTGCTCAGTCTGGCTCAGTCGCACTCTCTGGTTGGAATGATGAGCCTCTATGAGCTCGTCTACCGTACTATGTGCCCCCATGTCCAGCAGCTTCTGCGTAGACGAGTACTGGGGAATGCCCATAGCCGTCTTGGTGGCTTTCCTTATGATCGTGTCTAGCGTGTTCCTGTTCGCCTTCGTTAGCTGGAGGTACGGGGCCGAGTAGGTGATGCGAGACACGATGAACGCTCTGACCAGGCGGAAGGCGTCGTCTTCTTTAAGTCCTCTGTTCCGGTTCGCAACGCGTCGGATCATTCCGGTGACCTGTTCGGAGGCCATCTTGATCTTAGCAATGGCCGCTGTCACCTTTCCGTCTCGAAGAGACCGAGGATGCGCAGCTGCTGCGTGGGCTTGACGTGTACGCCGTCGATGGTAACGACCAAATTCGGCTCGGCATCGTTCTTGCGTCTTCTGGGCTGCACGATGAGGAGCTCCGACTTCTGGGGTGCGCAGCACAACCCGCAGGTCTTGGCGTATTCGTGGACCTTCGTTGCCGCCCTCTGCAGGACCTCCTCCGCCCAGGCTTCGGATCCCGCGCGACTCGTCCACACCGTTATGTCGTAATGAAGAGAGGGAATGGGAGATAAAATTTAGACCAATAAGTTACATTTTGTTGCAACTGCAGTTTGGAATATCGCTGCTTCATATTTATGGGACGTGAAAAAATTCTTGTAAACTGTGTGCTTAAAAAGCACCTTAATTGTATTTGCAGAAAGGGGGACGTTAACAGCATGTCCCGTTTGTAAACTCCATTGGAATTACATTTCACCCAGCACAAAAGAAGAAAAGCACTGCACTTTCGTTGCATAAACATACAGATACACTAAAAACAATGTTGCAAACAATATTTGGTCACCCAAGCAAAAACCCCACTGCACTAGCTTTGTGATCATTAAGCGTTGCACAACTACAAGCTACGAGAGAGAACCGTATGAAACCCATCGAAGAGGATTGGAGCACACAAGTTTTCGTGCTAGCAGGAGCCAGTGCGGCCATGAATTTTGTGGAGAGCTCTAGAGCTGGAGCATTGTATTGCTGCCTGAAACGCAGTGCCAGACAATTATTGTGTCCTAGTAACTCTTGTCCACGCTCATAAGGCCTAGAAATCGAAAATAAATGAAGAGGACCCCACGCAAAAAAATTGCGCGCATTCAAGCGCATTCTTTGGATATTACAGAACAATGTAACAGTGCTGGTTACTAAAACCAGTGGGGTTAAAAATTTACATGCAACGTAAAAACAGGAGAAAATTTGGCTACAAACTAAGCAATAGTACAAATTTGCCCAAAGGTGCACTCGCCTTTCTTGTATTACTTGAAAGATTTCATAGGGCAGCACTTGAATGCATTTTTTTTACTACTCGCGCTAACGAACTGCGGTTACACATTCAACCCGTGGGGCCCGTGCAATTGTAATCGCTAGTAGTGCGGAAGAAGAGTGAGTACAGAAGGCATAAACAAATTCACAATAACATAACGGGGAAACTGCAGACTTTGTTAATCTCGACATGACATTGTTCAACCAGTGGAAATCTAGTACGCTTGATTAGCCTGAGATGAAAATCCTGGTTTCATTCTTTCAGCGCGCATACAAGAACATAAAGTGCCGCTCCATCTCGATCCCTACAAAATCCAAGATAAACAGCGATGCGTTTCGACATACCAAACATGTTCATTCATCTTAATGCGTACATAAAAAGAAAAAAACAAACGGACACATCACGTCACGTAGAAAATTTCCTGGCGACAATACGGGCAATCGCGGGCTTCAAAAAGTTTGGTTGGGGATCTCGCACCGTCCTTCAGCATCAAAAAATGGCAAGTCTTCTGAAGCACAACGCGCAATTTTTTGAAGTCACCACCACCCACTCAACCCAGCGGGCGGTTCTGGCGTTGCACACACAGAAGCGGAAGGATTTGTTGCACAGCTGGCACACACCACGGCAGCAACGTTGACGGCAGCTGTCCCCAGCTGGCACAGAGCTAACACAGAATTTCGGATCGGCTAGAGCGTGACTGCGCAATGGATGCCGGCGTGGATACAAAAAATTTTTCGGCGCCTAACAAAATCATCGGAACAGCGCATCTATTCCCGGTGAGCAGTTTAGAAGCTCCACAGGCGAATTATAAAATGTATTTGTGACAGCTCCGTTGCTGCTACTGCCTCTAAAAAGCGTGTAGCGGATGTGACGGCTGAGCGGTCTCGACGTCAGAAACTTCAGAGGCCCCGAAGGCCACGCCCCCGTTGGAAAGTAGACGAAACGGAATAGCGCACAGGGGCGCCGTGTAGCAGCACCAGGGCTAAACAAAAGGTGCATAAAACGCATGTGCGCCTGTCGACAGTGATAGCTTATCTTTACCTCTCAAAGCACTTCCTTTAACTTGACAGCTCATACTGGTCTCAGCGATGGTGCTGATAGAAGAATCACAAGAAAAATATTTGGTTAAAATGCACTTCATATACCTGCGACAGTGCTGCTTCTCCAGCACCTCGTATGCGCTGGAAGGGTGCGAGAGACGTCAGATGTGTCTCCCCCATCTGCGGAATTGACGAAACCTGAATGCTGAGAATTCTCTGGGCCACGTTAGGAATATAGATGGGTTATCACTGTTGGCAGGTGCGCATGCGTGTTCTGCTCCTTTCGTTTACCGCCGGTGGAGCTACGCAGCGCTCCTACGCGGTTCGGCGACGGCTCTCGTGTTCCAATTCCTTCTGACGGCACATGTACATTTCACGGAAAAGGCTGCTTTGGTGCTGCGACTATTGCGTCTTCTCTGCCTCTTTCTCCGACAAACGCATAGTACTGTTTTGCCGTGAAAATGAAAAAAATGAGAAATTTACATCTTCAGAAATTTACAATATTCTCTTTTATATCTTATGGAACAATTCGGAAATATCAATTGTAGAAAATATTGCTACCAGTACCAGCGGTAACTACGGGGTGCAGTGGGAGCACCTCAAACAAGAAACAAATATGCAAGCATTATGATGATTGATGATGATAATTGCTACCGATTTCCCTTTTGTAGTGGGGTAAAGACGTGTCATCTTACGAAAAAGGACTAATATACTCATGTTTTATACTCTTGTTTAATACTAGCGCTGCTTAGGGCGGGCACAAAAAACCTATAAGCACAAAATACTTTTTTTTCCTTTTACACGTGGTAACTGTCCTAGGCAATATTCGTCTTTCTGCTTTTCGTCCACCAGCATTCTAATCTTCTTTTCGTCGCCTCGACAGCCTTGAAGTTACCTTACTCTGTGCTACCCTTAAATCTTAGGACTTCTGGAACCGAATATTTCCCTCATGTAGACTTGGATGGATACCCTCGCATTCTAACAGTAGGTGCCGCATTGTTTTTTTTTACCGCAGAACACTCATGCCCCGTCATTTTCTGAATACTTTCCCACAAAGCTGTTAGGTCACAGGCAACCTGCTCTATCATCAAAAAGCAAATCACTGACATGGGAATTATCGCAGAAATTTTCCTTCCTGACGTCAAATTTCTCAGCCCTGTACATCTCTAACGACGTTTTAACTTCCATTTTTTCTTCTCAATTTATTAGTCTCTCTCCGCCTTACCTCTTTTTTGGTTACCTTGGCTGTTTTGGATTCTCTATTGTTCTTTCCGTATTTCATCGTTAGCCTTCTAGTCTTCCTTAACCACTGCGTGTCCACGCTTATCAAGTATAGGTACCTAAAAACCGTAGCTGCCCACCTAGCAAATGAAAGAGGAAGCGCCAATAAAAAGAATGGATACAAGCAAGAAAGCTTTGTGCGCACTTTCTTGCAGGCAATGGTCGCTGAAGAAAACCGAGCGTCGGGGATGTTTGAAGATGGGATACGGGCCACAAAGGTACAACTTGGGCAGCTAGACGCGGAACATCAGCACGCAGCGCTTGTCAGAGCGGTAAAAATGAAAGCGGGTGTTACGAAGCAGTGCGGCGCTGTGCTTCAAGCTTCGTGCAGCGCTCTGATGCTCTTTGGGGGAGCCTGCACTACGTGCGCTTTTCGAGTGGGCTTATCTCGGTCGGTAACTCAGGCTTCCAGCGACAGCCAACGGATCCCAACAAGCCGCTACATGCCTCGGAAAGGCCGGATCGCTGGGGCCTCGCTGTCGGCGTGATTCAAACTTCGGCGGCGGTGAACGCGACGTGTAGAAACACGTCCGAAGGACGCGGAAGCCGCAGCGGAGAAACCATCTCTCCCACTCTCTGGGACTCAGCATGCGCCACTACTACCGACCCCTCACTAATTCTGGAAGCAACGTTGTGTGTGTCTGTACCATGCCGCACCGTGTGCAAAAACCAGGGCGAACGCTTGTTTGACAGTTGGCGTTTTGGGTATAAATAAGAGCCCCCAAGAGCTGAAGTTCACTCTTGTTGGAGCAGTGAATCAATGCTGTCACTCTGCTCGAGTCCTGCACTGTAATCTCGCCCTGAAGGGCATTGTTTTCGTTCTTGCTTCGGCTCATCTCTCGCCATGGAGTAAACAAGTTAAGTTTGCCTTCGGTTTCTTGTTGTCATCTTCATGGCAGGAACATTTGCTGGCTGCTCGCTTCACCACGCTACCACACGCATGACGGAGGTGACGGAGCTTGGCTCGGGTACGCCTGCCGGAATGCAACACAAGCGATACGCCCTCCAAGAGAGCACTGGGTATAAAAAAAATACGCTCGGCGCAATATAATTACACAAATTAACTAAAAAAGGGTTGAAAGTTGGGCGAGTTGGTAATGATGCATCTCAAAAAACAAACTTCGGGCAAATTAATGGGGACAGGAACACATGAAGACAGCACGAGCGCAGGCTCTCCACTATCTCGGTGGGAGAAGTGAAAGAGGAGACTGAAAACAAACCTGGGAGAATCACCAGGTCCTGATACAAGTACCTTAAACTTGAGAAGTCACATGAGTTGACTGCCGTATACAAAGAAAGGGTTATGTTGGGGGTGGTCCGCCGTGTTTTTTGGCTGTGCACTCTATAATAATTCCTAAAACAGAAGACCTTGTCAAACTCCGGCAGGTCACGTCATACCACCCAGTAAGCTTAGCCAAAGTCGACTACACAATATTAGCGAAAATGCTGGCTTAAAGGTTGCATACTGTTATTGGCATCATATTTTGGCCGCATCAAACATGCCGTATAAATGGAAGATGATTTCTCACGAACATACACGAGGCTCAGAGTGTACTCGAGAACTGCGATGTGATGAAAAGTGGCACAGAACGATGCTACAAGTGCACCTCCATAAAAGCATTCCATCGCGTGCTGCACGATGAGCCTATGGCAGCCTTACAGCATATTGTCACGGAGCCAAGGACGACGCAGTTGTCTTGCAGGAGAAACAAGTTTATTGGAGCGAACTTGTGCTTCCCCAACAACTCAAAAGAATACAGAGGCGGCGAAGCAGCGGTCACCAAAGTGACTTGCGTCAGCGAGCGTCGCAGAATCGAATGCCCCGGCGTCTGCTCTGCAGGTTTTTTATCTTTCGGCACGCGTGATTCTGGAACCGTCGATTCGCATCGAGAACATTGTAGATGCAAGAAGATTATTCCGGGATGTTCACGTTAGATCGAAATGCTCTCCCTATCAGAACAGATAACACATGCGGCCCAGAAAGAAAGAATGGAACACGCGCTTCCCTTGGCACGGAGATAACACAGATCGGCGCAGCCGGGCGGTAAAAGCAAAACACAAATAAACAAACCCAATGCATGGTTCGCGGCATTACCCCCCCCCCCCTCTAAGAGTGCATCGACCCGATGCTAACATAAGCGACAGTCCGAAAATGAAAATAAAAGTTCGTCATCGTTCGTAGAAAGGTTTTAAGCGAACCACGTGGACGACTTCGGGCCGCGTACGTCGTCGTGATGTGCCGGAGTCACCATCGGGGATCACTTCGTAGGTAAGTTGTCCAACACGTCGCAAAATCTGGTAGGGTCCGAAATACCGTCGCAAAAGTTTCTCGCTCAGTCCGTGTCGTCGGATGGGAGTCCAAACCCACACACGATCCCCTGGTTGGTACTCGGCGTCTCGGCGTCGGAGGTTGTAGCGGCCGGCATCCACCAGCTGCTGGTCCCTTATACGAACTCGAGCGAGCTGGCGGGCCTCCTCGGCACGTTGAAGGTATCCTTGGACGTCGGCGTTGAGGTCGTCGTCTTCTACATGCGGAAGCATGGCGTCGAGCATCGTAGTCGGTCGTCTTCCGTAGACAAGCTCGAACGGTGTCATCTGCGTAGTTTCCTGCGTCGCTGTATTGTACGCAAACGTGACATACGGGAGGACTTCGTCCCAAGTCTTATGTTCAACGTCGACGTACATGGACAGCATATCCGCAATTGTCTTGTTCAGACGTTCTGTTAGTCCGTTCGTTTGGGGGTGGTACGCCGTCGTTCTTCGGTGATCCGTGTTGCTGTAGCGTAAGATTCCTTGCATCAGCTCCGCGGTAAAGGCCGTTCCGCGGTCCGTGATTAGGACTTCAGGGGCTCCATGTCGCAGCACCACTTGGTTTATAAAGAACTTGGCGACTTCTTGTGCAGTCCCCCGCGGAAGAGCGGTGGTCTCTGCGTAGCCCGTCATGTAGTCTGTCGCTACGACAATCCACTTGTTCTCCGATCGTGACGTCGGGAACGGGCCTAGAAGGTCCATTCCAGTCTGTTGAAAGGGCCTCGACGGGACGGTGATCGGTTGTAGAAGTCCGGCGGGTCTTGTCGGCGGCGTTTTCCGTCGCTGGCAGTCCCGGCAACTCCGAACGTAGTGGGTGACGTCGGATGTAAGGCGGGGCCAGAAGTACTTCGCCTTAATTTTTGCAATAGTGCGAGCTGTGCCGAGATGTCCGGAAGACGGGTCGTCGTGGGACGCTTCCAAAATTTCGTCACGAAGGTCTGCGGGGACGACAAGTAGATAATTCCTTCTTGTTCCGGGGCTGAAATTCTTCTTCACGAGGACGGAGTTTTTGAGGCTGAATGCTGGTAAGTTACGCTTGAACGCTCTAGGCACGGCGCCGTTTCGTCCTTCGAGGTAGTCGATCATTACTCGCAAGTCGGGGTCGGCACGCTGCTGGGCGGCTAGGTCGCTCTCCGTAACAACCCCGAAGAACGCACTGTCTTCATCGTAGTCTTGTGGTGGTGGGTCGATAGGGGCGCGGGACAGGCAGTCGGTGTCGGAGTGTTTCCTGCCGGATTTGTAGACGATTGTAACGTCGAACTCTTGCAGGCGCAAACTCCACCGCCCAAGACGGCCAGAGGGGTCCTTCAAATTGGCGAGCCAACACAGCGCATGGTGGTCTGTTACAACCTTGAACGGTCTGCCATACACGTATGGGCGAAATTTTGAAATGGCCCGTATAATAGCCAGGCACTCTTTTTCGGAGGCAAAGTAGTTTTTCTCCTCCTTCGACAGACCACGGCTGGCATAGGCGATTACGTTTTCGCACCCGCTTTGTTTTTGGACAAGGACGGCACCCAAGCCTATATCACTGGCGTCCGTGTGTATTTCCGTTTCGGCGTTTTCGTCGAAATGAGCGAGCACGGGCGGGCTTTGCAGGTGTTTTTGCAGCTCGCAGAACGCCTTTTCTTGGTCTTCTTCCCAGCTGAAAGCGGTGCTATCTTTCGTCAAGCGCGTGAGTGGCTCTGCAATGCGTGCGAAGTTTGCGACGAAGCGCCGGTAGTATGCGCACAGCCCGAGAAATCTTCGCACGCCCTTCTTGTCTTTCGGCCTTGGGAAGTTCGCAATGGCAGAAGTTTTTGCCGGGTCAGGCAGGACTCCCGCGGCGTTGACGACATGGCACAAAAACTTCAGTTCCTCGTACGCGAAGCGGCACTTTTCAGGCTTCAACCTTAACCCCGACGTACGGATGGCCTCGAGTACAGACTGCAACCTTGCGAGGTGTTCGTCGAAAGTCCGGGAGAATACCACAACGTCGTCGAGGTATACGAGACAGGTGTGCCACTTCAGGCCAGCTAGCACAGTGTCCATGACTCTTTGGAACGTTGCTGGTGCCGTGCATAGCCCAACGGCATTACCTTGAACTCGTATAGGCCGTCCGGGGTTATGAATGCAGTCTTCTCTCGATCTCTCTCGTCCACTTCAATTTGCCAGTAGCCGGTCTTCAGGTCCATCGACGAGAAGTACCTCGCATGGCAGAGGTGGTCGAGGGCGTCGTCGATTCGTGGCAGGGGGTACACGTCCTTTTTGGTGATCTTGTTCAATCGCCGGTAGTCAACGCAGAACCTAAGTGTGCTGTCTTTTTTCTTCACGAGTACGACCGGCGCAGCCCACGGACTTTTCGATGGCTGTATAATGTCGTCGTTGAGCATGTCGTCGACTTGAGTCCGGATGGCTTCGCGCACGTGGGAAGAGACGCGGTACGGTGACTGTCGGGTAGGTCGGGCTCCATCCTCGGTTATTATCCGGTGCTTCGCCAGAGGTGTTTGACGTAACTTTGAGTTCGACGAAAAACACTCGCTGTAGCGACGCAGCAAAGCCAATAACTTGTTCCTTTCTTCTTGCGGTAGCACCGGATTCACGTCGAAGGGGTGCGGAAGCTTGAAGGTATCGTCGGGTGCGCGTTCAAAGTCGGCGACTGCTATCACGTCACTTGCATGTTGCATTTATTCGACGAACGCAATTGCAGCGCCCTTGTTTAAATGCTGGTACTCCTCGGTGAAATTGGTGACCAAAACGTGGGATTTGCGCTGCTTAAACCGCGCAATGCCTCTTGCGACAGACACACCGCGGTCAAGAAGCAACCTTTGGTCACTCTCCACGATAGCGTCGACGTCGGGAGCAGCACCTTCACAGTAGACGGCGATCATCAAGCTTGCGTGGGGTGGCGGGGTGACGTGATCATGGGCGATCCTTACAGCTGCACGGATTTCGGGGTTCGATTCCGGCGTCATGGAGTGGTCGGAGAAAAAAGTTATCGACTTCGTCTGCAGATCGATTATTGCGCCGTTGTCCGTCAAAAAGTCCATTCCGAGAATTACGTCGCGGGAGCAGTTGGGCAAAACGACGAACACCGCAGGGTACGTCGTGCCGTCTATGGTGACGCGCGATGTGCACGTTCCACTTGGCGTCACGAGGCGGCCTCCTGCTGTGCGTATGAGCGGACCGTCCCATCTGGTCATAACTTTCTTCAGCTTAGACGCAAATGGTCTGCTCAACACGGAGTAGTCGGCTCCCGTGTCTACGAGGGCGACTACATCAAAGCCGTCGATGGACACCTTGACGTCGGATGCCGCCTTCCTCGAGTTCCGGGTGCGTCGGGGCGTCGCATCTCGGCTTGTGCGTGTTGACGGTCGGGCACTGTGCGTCGTCGTTGTCATCGTCTTCTCAGCGGACGTCTCGATCCGGTCGGGTGCGCGTCGCGGCGTATAGCTGTCGTCGTGTACGGGAGTCTCGTCAGGTCTGGGTCGGATCGTCGGGATGAGGGCATGTTGTGAGTCACTGTCTTCCGCGAGTCGTTGCGTCGTTGGAGGGTTTTCATTTTTCCGCGATTGTGCAACTTTACCTCCAGAAGTTGCTGCTTTTAGTTTCCCCCGCGTGGGCTGGGGGACCTTCCACGTGAGAACTCAGCATTGCTACGGCGGTTCGGCGACTGGTATGGGTAGGGTGACGGCGAACGGTTGAAACGGGCTGGGCGACGGCTGGTGTTGGACAGGTACTCTTCGATCTCCGATGGGCGCTGGCCAGTTCGGGGGCGGGGTGCGTCGACCGAGAACCCTCGCAAACCAAGCCTCCTGTAGGGGCAGCGACGGTAGACGTGGTCGGCCTCTCCGCAGTGGTAGCACAGAGGACGATTGTCGGACGTTCGCCACACGTCGGTCTTCCTTGGGGCAGGGGGTTGCGCCGCAGGTGGTCGGGCCGGCGAGAGAGGACGACGGTACGGAGCCTCGTGACGATAGGGTGCAGGTGGGCGAGGGCGATGTACAGCAGCCGCGTAGGTCATGGCTTGCGGCTCGCGAGGTGCTACTGGCGTCGTTGAAGTTCCCAGCGCTTGCTGCACTTCTTCTCTAATGATGTCGGTAAGAGAAGCGACTTGTGGTTGCGGCGGCGTCGGGAGCAGTTTCCGCAGCTCCTCCCTCACTATTTCGCGGATATTGTCGCGTAGTGAGTCGGAGTTGATAGCGCTGGCACCAAGGGTCCACGAAACCAGCGCATTGATTGGGCGGTGGTACTGCCTCATTCGGATTTCGAGCGTCTTCTCCATCGCGGCGGCCTCAGACGCGAATTCGGACACGGTCTTGGGGGGGGGGGTTGCGAACAAGGCACGCGAAGAGCTCTTGCTTCACACCTCGCATCAGAAACCGTATTTTCTTTTCTTCCGTCATTCCTGGGCCCGCACGGTGGAAAAGTCGCTTCATTTCCTCGACGAAGATTACGATTCCTTCGTTCGGGTGTTGCGTTCGAGTTTCCAGTAAAATCGCAGCTCGTTCTTTTCTCACAACGGTCGTGAAGGTCTTAAGGAACTCGCTTTTGAATTGCGTCCAGTCGGTCAAGGCGCTCTCGTGGTTTTCAAACCAAGTTCGGGCTGCATCCTCCAAGTAAAATTAAACATCCCGGAAGGTTTCTTCATCGTCCCACCTGTTGAAGATCCGCACGCGCTCCAGCTCCTCCAACCATTCCTCTGGATCTTCAGCGGGGGCTCCCCGGAACGATGGCGGTTCCCGGGACTGCTGCAGCATGATTGGCGACGTTGTTTCTTGTACCATGGTGTTGGTTGCAGCGTTCCTTCTCTTGGGCCCTTCTGGCATCAAACCGAACTCGGGTGGTAAATCTTGCATGCGGAGGCTGGCTCTTGTTGGACTGGCTTGGCGGCTTCCCGAGGTTGCAGTGGGCGTGAAGGGTGCGTACCCAGCACCTCCACCAGATGTCACGAAGCCAAGGACGACGCAGTTGTTTTGCAGGAGAAACAAGTTTATTGGAGCGAACTTGAGCTTCCCTAACAACTCAAAAGAATACAGAGGCGGCGAAGCAGCGGTTAACAAAGTGACTTGCGTCAGCGAGCGTCGCAGAATCGAATGCCCCGGCGTCTGCTCTGCAGGCTTTTTATCTTTCGGCGCGCGTGATTCTGGAACCGTCGATTCGCATCGAGAACATTGTAGATGCAAGAAGATTATTCCGGGATGTTCACGTTAGATCGGAATGCTCTCCCTATCAGAACAGATAACACATGCGGCACAGAAAGAAAGAATGGAACACGCGCTTCCCTTGGCACGGAGATAACACAGACCGGCGCAGCCGGGCGGTAAAAGCAAAACACAAATAAACAAACCCAATGCATGGTTCGCGGCAATATAAACATCAAGTCTGTTATTCTAAAAGGTGTTCGCATGACTTACAAGGAATGCACAACTAGAACGATTGTAAACAATCGAGGTGTTGGGGAGGCGTATGGAAGTGCAGTAGTCGGTGAGGCAGGGGCGTCCTCTGTCACCTCTCCTGTTTTGTATTTACATTGAATCTTTGAGCTTTAACTACAATAAGAAATGAAACTGTCAAAGGATTTTTACTGCATTCAGCTGAGGTTCACGTTTTGGCATACGCTAATGGTATTGCCGCCTTCTGCGTATGTCAACAAAGCGTGGCTAAAGTCGTTAACACAGTGAAATGGTTCTGTTATGTCAGTGGGTTTGCGATGCACTGTGACAAATTCCTAGGACTGTGGAATGAAGAGTGGAGTATAGCAACAGTGTTACTTCAAAATATCAAGTGGGTACCGGTGCCGGCAAAGTACTTCGGCGTTCCCCTAGAGTACTATTCGGACAGTGATCCTTGCTGAGGCAGAAAACCCGTGCATCTACCACAGAAGACAGAGAAACGGCAGCTGTTGTGCCAGAGCGCCCGGCTCAAATTTATTGCACGGGGTGACCTGCCAACAGGGGGGCGATTCACGCCTCGTCCAAACCAGACCAAACCGCCCGTAGCCGTCAGGCCCAAACTTGCACCGTTGCAGAGTCGCCTCTCCATTTTGCTTAGCCGTGGCTCGACCGTATCATGCATCGCGTGAACGACCGACAACCGACAGGCGGCTACTTGTTTGGAGGTGGCTTCGCTGAGACGGCGTCGCCCTCCCTTTCCGCGTCGGGGCGGCTCGGCTGACGCAACCGCTTCGCCTCCAGTCGTCGGATATCAAACTGCGGCCAATGAGAGTCCTGATTGGAGCCAATCATACCGTTTGCGGCTACAACGGTCTTCTGGGAGTATAACGCCCCCCCCCCCTTCCCGGAGCCAGTTATCGTCGGCATTTTTCGGCGGCACTTTTTGGAGGCACCGAGTGGAGAGGTGCTGTCGCCTTTGTGCGAGCCATGTAACGCTGTTGTTACCCTTGTACATACTATATATAAATGTTGCTTCAACTTTTCGTCGGCTGGAAAACTTCATCGCTCAGCTCTGCGCCACGTCGATAGCGGACGGATAGCGCTCGGATGGCCAGTCGCAACAGTTGTGATGGTGTCAGAATAGCTGATTCCCAACATCGGTGACAAGCTGGAATGCGAGTCACAACATAGGTGACTGCGGTGGGATGCTGAGTCCTAAGAAAGGGAACAAATTTTTCCATCTTTGCTTGTGAAACGGCTTGCAACCTATTCATGGTGAGCAAAATTTGGTACGTTTTACAAGTTCTACAGTGTTCCCGGGCTAGTGTCAAAAAGCTACACCACGTTTTTGCAGTATTTCTTTGGGGTTCGCCCTAGGAACGAACGAGTGGTAGAAACCTTTTTCGACGCGTTAGTGATGGGTTGTTAGTGCTAAGCCATTTCTCTTTACCACAGTTGGTTAACCTGTTTCTTTTTGCGCGATGTAAGCGACCTGTGTTTGCGCACCGCTTGTCAAATTATATTACGCATGGTTTTTCCTGGGTTTACTGTTTACGACATTCTGTTGTCCGGGATGTATCCGCAGAGATCGAAAAGAAGTTGTTGAGTCATTTCGTTTTCTAGCGGTACGGATTCGGATTATTAGAGCGCAGTTTCTAGAAGTCCACTGTATGGGGATCTTTGTGATACCGTTCCTGCAATTCAAATGTTCACAATACTGTTTTAAGCAGTCTCCGGTCGAGTGGTATTAAAACGGGTTAAGGAAATGCGAGTTGTACCGGGGATTAAAACGCTTTTCTATAAACTGGACTGGTACACTCGTTGTGAAGACATGGATGCAAGAAAAGGTCCTGTTTATGCGGGGGGATGGAGGGGTTATTGTGGAAGAAATCGGAAAACATAGAGCATGTCTTCATTGACTGTTGGGACGATGTTTTCTTCTGGGGTGTGCTGCAATGCGCGTTGGAAAAGATCTGCCAATCAGTGCCCATGATACACGGTATTTGTCGGTTGAACATGATGATGAGGGTGTTCTCTTGGACTAATAATGTTACTAGACCTGCTCAGCATACGGAGGTGTCGGATGGCAGTCCGTCACTCGGACATTGATGCGCGTTTAGTCAGGGAGTATTTCCAGGAGGCTCTTCGTCCTTCCTAGAAGTGGAAAACGCCCAACAATGTGTTCCAGACTGGCTGTCACAAGCGGAAAGGCTAACAAAAATGAACGTGTTTAGCAACCAGCACTGTATCCCAGAGTGGGTACAGTGATTAGATGTTTTGCTTACGTTTGGAAATAAAAAAAGCGATGATAGCGCAAACAATAAAAAAAACGTCGATAGAGCAATCTAATAGCACAATCGATAGATGCGAGGACGTCAGGTTTAATTCCGATCACGGGTAGTGTTTTTTTCTGTAATTTTTGTATTTTGTTTCATCGGTGGCGGTATTTTAACTGTTTTCTGTCGTGCCTGATTAAGGCTGCCAGGTTATTGTTTTTTTACATTTTTTTATTATCTATTTTGAACGCGTCACAAACACATGTGTGCGCCGGCCTTCCCGTCTCGTTATGAAGAGGTATGGGAAGGCAAGACGTACTGGATTTTGTTTTGCACTGTATGGTTGTGCAGTTTCTTTGTTACGTTTATTAATTTTTTCCTCTTCAAAATTAACCCGTTTGTAATAATTGATTGATTGTAGGGTTTAACGTGCCGACGCAACGCAGGCGATGAGGCGCGCGTTGTAGTGGAGCACTCTGGAATAATTTTGACCACCTGGGAATTTTTAACGTGCGCCGAAATCTCGTACACAAGGGTGTTTTTGCTTTTCGCCTCCACTAGAAAAGCGGCCGCCGCGGCCGGGAATCAAACCCGTGGCCTCGTGCTCAGCAGCGCAACGCTTTAGCCACTGAGCCACCACGGCAGGTCCCGTTTGCATGTAATCCTTGTTTAAATTCTTATATGGCCTTTCTACTTGCAGCTCTTACGACTGCGTGACAACACTACTGTTTTTCATTCCAATTGGCTGCACAAGCTATTCCTCCCCGACGCTGCTAACAACCACCCCTCTGTACCTTTTGGGTGGGCCAGTGGTTAAATTGCTGGTTTCATGGTGAACAGGTCCCGGGTTCGATTCCCGGGACCTCCCGAACCACATTTTTTGAGGAGCGCACTCCCAAACCTGCTCGTGCGCACCTTACCTCCTCGCCACTTTCTCTCGCAGTTCTTGTCCTAGCTTTTATCCTCCCCATTTCGCCGATGACGATTGTTTCTGGGAATGATCCGCATGAACAGAGCTCACGCTGAAGCAGCTCTGCTGCTCAAAGTGAAGAGGCCGTCATAACACCGCTTTATCACGATTCAATGGGCACAAAATTGGAATCCGCGGCGGCTTCCACGCTCCCTACTAACGTTTTTCCTACCTTGCGTTTCAAAAGGAAGGTCAAAGTCCCGCTACACAGAATATATAAGGATAGCCCGCTCTACACTGACATGAGGAATGGAGAGAGGAGGAAAGAATTACTTTGCTGGGAGCATTGGTGATGGCTCGGAAAGGTCAACTCATCACGTGTAATAATTTTGTTCACCGTGCAGATAAATGAGGTATAAACTGCGCGTGAGAAGCCAACAACCTTTTCTAGTTTTTGAGGGCGACTGTCATCGGCATATTCTAATATGGCTATTGGCGTGCGCGCATTGCGGAGGGTTATACTTATGGGGAACATTACCAACTTCATGATCTATATAATTTAGGCGACCGTGATCTAGCTCCACAATGAGTGCTCTGAGCAGAGACATCATTGAAGAACCAGTACAATCAGGTGGTACGCGTAAGGATATCTATACGGACCATACCTCCAGTCGTATAACACGATGTGCAGAAGCTATTGAAGATTTAGAGGTCTATTTGTAGAAGCGATTTCGTACAGAAAAACGGGTAAAATTTATGTTGCAAACAAGCAAAGTTGGAAATATATGAAATAATCAAATGACCGGCTGTGATTAAACGTTCCATGTAAAAATTCATCGCCTTCACTACAAAACTACTTCACTCGAAACGCTAAAAATGAACTGACATTAAACACGTGAAGTAAGACCTAATAACAAATGTCGCAACATTTTCTAACAGGTCATTTCCATGGAGTCAGTGTGTACATCATCACTGTTCTCAATTAAAGAAGGGGTCCGTAATACTAGGCACCAAAACCCATTAAAATGAAAACAAACAATGCGTTCTTGCGTTGGTAAAACTTGTTAGCGCAGGCGCATGTCTTTTGATAGGCAAGATCTAAGGCTAGGCTACAAGCACAATACTGGCCACTGTAGAAGTGTATATTAAAATACCGTACAAGCAAATCTGCTTCCACAGGCTAGAGGAGTCACATTTAGAAGGTGTGGTATTGTAGGACACTGAAATGTTTTATGTTTGCTTGAGGTATCTAGGGAAAGAGGTGAAAATTGTGAAACCGTAACCCTGTCCTAAGAAACGATGTAAAACGTTTCGATCGAAGGAAATTTATTTTGAGGAGGCTTGTTCAATACCAATTTTCAAGAGCTGCATCCATCACAAAAAGAAATGAGGTTGCGTTTGTTCGTGGCTCTGCCGTCCGTTACTTGGCATGCTGCATAACTTTGTCTTCTTAATGCGGAGTCTTCTGCCGTATCCTAATTTAAAACCATGAAATATTGTATTTATAGTTTCATTTTATTGCCTTACTGTTTTCCGCAAATAAATAAAGCCTAGCAACTGCGGGCTGCTCATGCTTCACATGTACAAAATCAAGCCATTTTGGGCGTCTAAGCAGCCGGTTTAGAGTCGTGGGCTCCCAGTAAGGCCTGCGCATAAAGAAAAAAAGAGTAAGAACAACCTACTAGAAAATTTAATTGTCAATTATGAACCACAATCCGCCACATTCTCACAAAACATCTTCTGAACTTTCTGTATTATTTTTAGACACGCATTGATGATCTCTAAGTGATTGTATACCACCATGGCATCTCTGCTCTGTATACTGCGGCCTATATTTTACGCGAATCGACAGAGACAGAGAACCCAGAAGCATAATTTCACAGCACTTGCTTTTTCGCAAAAAATATTAGTGTGTACCATTTAGTGCAGCGAACATAAACGTAGTGTGGCAAACGTAAAGTATGTGAACGTAAATATACACCTGCATGTTCACTACAGGAGAATACCAAATTAGTGCTTTCCGTAGTTTTCAACTACACTTCTAGTCAATAGTTTCAACGAAAACTTAGGTTTCTTGGTGTGAATTTGAAGGATTAAGTTTATGGGAGGTTAATGACATTGGGAGTCTCTGTATAGGGGCGCATTACAGCTTTCTGCTTGCCGGTTTCTGCTTGCTTTCAGATATTTCATTCACAGCTTCTGTGGACATTCGCAGTGAAATCTTCCTCTCTCGTCAATCCGGGTTCTGGGAAAGCGAGAATAAATGCGAAAAC
Organism: Haemaphysalis longicornis; assembly: GCF_048455015.1. Classification (NCBI taxonomy): domain Eukaryota; kingdom Metazoa; phylum Arthropoda; class Arachnida; order Ixodida; family Ixodidae; genus Haemaphysalis; species Haemaphysalis longicornis. Next base: position 176,157,751 of record NW_027526385.1, on the reverse strand, counting down.
AAGCCGGCCGTGTTCAAGGGTAAGGAGGATGGCCCCGCTCTCGATTCTGAGTTGGCTGTTTCCATGAGTGTGCAGCTGTTCACGAAGTTGCTGTCAACCTCAGCACGTCCTCTACTGGCGGCCAGACGGATATTCTGCCCCGCTACTTTTGGAGATCGTGTCACAGGTGTTTCGTTCCCGCAGCGCGGGTAGTGTACTGATCTAGTGCGAGCAGCAGCCGGAAAATAGTAGCTATGAGAAGGAGAGCAATTGCGTATGCGTGTACGCACTAGCACAAGCGTCTCGCATTTGTGTCCCTGCTGTTGTGCGGGCCACACACCTAAAGAAAATACGCCGCTATCAGCTATCTTTACCCGAAGTCATCGTAACGTGAGTTTACAAATGCGCCAGTCGTCATAAATATTTGTCTATTTGTAGTAACATGCATGACAGTATTGCCCAGTTTGGTGTCGAATGGACTGGTGTGGCTGATAGATACCGGAATGCACACACACTGTATAGGCTTGTTGCCAAAAGAGAACTTGTTATCAATCCGGTACACATTCACGTTGTAGTGAAACCGATCGAGAAAAAGTATAAAAAATAAAAACAGGACAGTATGGAGTCTCATATATTGTGGCAGAGCTTCCGATATTGTCTGACGTTATCGAGGTATCGTTCTCGGGCCTTTACTTTTTCTCGTCTATGGACTTTTTTGATCTGTGACATCCTCCATTACGTTATTTGCACGGCTGTCATTGATAATGTAATACCATCAAAGTCTGAAACTATAACATTGCAGTTGGATCTTGATTCGACTTTTGTTCTTTATTCTCCTGCTTTTGATGAAGATTCCTGCATTTATATTTTATATTAATTACACTCCCTTCAGTAAATGTAATACCATCAAAGTCTGAAACTATAACATTGCAGTTGGATCTTGATTCGACTTTTGTTCTTTATTCTCCTGCTTTTGATGAAGTTTCCTGCAGTTATATTTTATATTAATTACACTCCCTTAAGTAATGCATTCGGCCCTTGACACCACAAATAATGAAATGAAAGAAGCACTCCATACGGACAACAGATAATTTCAATATGGCACCTCGTGCAAGTTTTACTGAGAAAAAGTGTACGATCTCGCGCAATCAGTTCTTCATCTCAAACCAATACCTTTTAGGGTGGTTGTACTATATTTAAGAGTAAAGCGGATAAGGCCGAGTTTTGTTCGTTCGTCGCACCAAAAACCCAAAAGCTTTAAGAGAGTATTGTGATTAGAGAAATTTTGGGAACCGAACAGGGGACTTTTACGCCGTGATACCGGCAGCCTGTCTAGTGGTACGCAAAGACCCATAGGTACGGCGTTAGCAGCGGTTGGGAACCTAAACATGTGCAGCCTACTGCAAATAAAAAACAACGCTTCCATGATCGCAATCGAACCCGGGTTCTGTGCGTTATGAAACTGGTGTCTATGAGATTCCCCTGTCATCGTATTCTGACCGCACAACATTTCCTGTTGGTTTGTAGCGCGGGCGTTGGGTGTGGACTTGGCGGCGTGTTTTAGAGGGGACTAACACGTTCGCTTTGGGAGAGATGTGAAAACTTGCGGACGAAACTATCTGGGCCTGCCAGTCACGGAGAACTTTCGGCGGCAAATTGGGAAATAAATGTCGGTGCAACAGCCGGGGCTACTACGAAGGGAGGGGGGCCGCCAGCTCTGCTGTTTCTCCAGCATTGCATTAGTACTTCAAGCTGCGCCATTTGTTTACTGTTACTGCCGCTGTCCATGCGTTGGTCTATGTACCTTTATAAATCTTAAACATGCTACTCGTGGGGCATCTCAAGTGTTTGCAGGAGCCAAATACTGAAAGTTCGTATATGATACGGTCCCTACAGGGCACCAGAATACTTTTGTTCGTTCTCACTGGAGAGCAATCACGAAATTTACAACTTCACAGCGTGATTGAAAAAGTCATTTTTCGCATTATTGGTCCTACCTATCGTAGTCGAAGCCGTCAGTCTAAGAAAATAAACCACTACTTGTCGTCAAGTCAGTGAAGAGTCTCTCCTGAGGGGAAGGGTGGTCATTTATGTCCTTAAGTTATTAGGACGACTGAACTCCAGGGGAGCCAGAAACAGCAGCGATTTTTACGCCTTTCAAGTGCAATACTCCCCTATCCACTACAATTCCTGACTGCTGTGGGTGGTACGACAATTGTTCTTTAAAGAGGAGAGTGGTGGCTTCCCATCCCAATAGGACGATCGGAATAATGCTAGGGAGGATTGGCATTGAGTACGCTAGGACTAGCCGATTGAAGTGTTGCCGTTCAACGATTAAAACCTGTTGGCATCGCCCTACCATCAGCTGCTGAAAAAGCAACGTTTTTCTGGTCGGTTTTTAGTAAGTCTGGTGCGATGGATGAAAAGCACAAAAAATTAGCACTGGCTTAGCTCGGCTATGCCGGGATATACGTAGCGTGAGCTAAGGTTCACCTGGTTATTCTTAGCTTTCCTGAATACCTAGGATTAGCTTGATTATCATGCTTACTGCTGCTTCAATGACATGCACACGGTATACGCATTATGTGGCACATTTATATTTATTTTTGCTCTACGACTGCTTGCTTCTCTAATGCCACAAAGACGGCTGGGTGGTTCGGAGGAGTGTCAGACTTGGCGTTTGCGCAACGGAGGCGCACGGCTGGGCACGCGCCGGCGCCAGTGCGTCTGCCGCGGCTATGACGTCAGTCCTCTGGAATGCGCAGATCGGCGAGGCACGCGGCGGCGGCGGTTCCGGCGCGCCGACTGTGGGCCGTGTGATGTAATTGTTACTTGCGCTTGTGCAGCACGGCTCTCCAGGAGCCACGCCAAACTGTTCAACCTCGGCCAGTGTAGCTCACGCTACGTAAAAATTCACTTGATTTCTACGAACAGCCGGCTGGATCCAAACGCGTGAGATTTAATGCGCTTTGACACAATAACTGGCTTTTCACAGGTACTTTAAGGAAGTACTGGGTTCCTACGTTCCCCTTTGACGAAATCAGAGCTACATTTCCCCCTATATTTTTGCCGAAACGGCGGGCTTTAGACTGAACGCTCTATATAAAAACACGAAATGAAAATAAAAAAAGCAGATTTTGACATGATTCACATCTAAAAAGAAGGTATTGTTTATCAAAATCGGGGCCCGGGTGCATACGAATTATTTCCCTCGGTTGGCTGCCGAGGATATTGTCAGCTCTTTTGGGGTAAATATAGAACGCCACTAAAATTCCTGCCCCAAATATACGTGCATATATTGGTACCACAAACAAATGTGTTCTTTGAGCTTCTTATAAAGATAAGGAATTCCTTGTAATTTTGTCGTGCAAGCCGATCCTTTATTAAAAAATTATATCACAAGTTTTGGTCCAGTTTTCATTCTAGTTATTATTGTTAAACCTGGATGAGACCAACTTAAAAAAAGTCAGAAATTTTTAGTTTCATGCAGGATTTTGTTCCATGGAAGTGTGGAGTGAAGGTTTGTGGGAATAAAGAAGAAACGAATCCAAAATCCTAGACATCAATAAAGGTGAACATAGCCTTCAAGGATATTTTTCGAAGTAAAAACTGCGTGAGGTGCTTGCTGCTTTTGCACAAGCTTGCACTACATAGCGTTTCAAAGAAGCAAAGTAGCATTCACAAACATATTAACAAACGTAATTTACGTATCACGTTTGCATTTTTACACTTTTCGGCGCATTACTGTGTTTCCAGAACCAAATGTGTGTTGATGGGGTGCCTTTTTGCAAACTTGGTGCTCTTTTTCGCATTCGAAATTGTTGGGAGGGTGCTAGCTGGGATGCTGTACAGGGCGACGACGTTCTTCATTCTCGCCGGTGGAGACGACATTTAAAATTGTGAGCTCGTCGTGAAAAGATAAACCTTTTCGTCTTCTGGTATCCGATCACGGACGAACCGATACTACAGAAATCAATGGCGTCACGTGACTACACGCCGACACGCACGCGTAGCACCGGGAAACTTCAATGGACAGACAACCGATTTGGTCGAGTATATACATGTTTTAAATGGAAGGGCTTCACTTAACAAATCTGTACCCGAAATCATTTGGCTGATAGCGCCCTAGAACTTTTGAAATCGCAATTTTTAGATCTACCAGCTATAAGTGTCCCACCAAATGAATTCTGGGGCCAAATTCTCTAAAACGACGGGGCGTCGCTTTGAAGCGGCGGGGTAGCACCATGCACATGCATGTGTTCTGGGTTCGGGGCCGTCGCTTTGAGCTGTTTCTGGACGGAGAAGCCCTGCAGAAAAGCACTGTGGCAAGGGCACGAAGCGACAGGCGAAGCGAGGGGGGGCAGTGAGTGTCGCTTCGTGCCCTTGTCACAGAGCTTTTCTGCAGGGCTTCTCTGTCCCGAAACAGCTCAAAGCGACGGCCCCGACCCCAGAACACATGCATGTGCATGGCGCTACCCCGTGACTTCAAAGCGACGCCCCGTCGTTTTAGAGAATTCGGCCCCTGGAAACAATGACAGCGAGCCGTGCAGGAACATACTTTTAGCTGCTCGCGAGAATAAAAGTGGTGCTTAAAAACTGTTCCCGCCTAAAACTACAATAATGTGCAACCTTTCCTGTTCCTCTGTGCGGTTTCTTAGTGACGCGTTGAAATGGACGCAATTGTTTGGACACGTATACGGTAGTGTCACGTTGAGGCAGTGCATGTCGCCACCTTTTAGATTTCAGAAATTTGGTAAAAATTTAAATGATTCCCTCCTGTTTGCTTATCAATCTCTTGCGGTTACTCTAATATATAAAATGTTGGGTTTCATAAGAGCTAAACGGCATGCACTCGACAAAAAACATTTGTCTGCCCCTTTAACACTTTGGTGGACGCAAGGAAACAAACGCTGTCGTGTTGAAAGATGTTGTTATCTATTGTTAGCTTTTATTGCATTGTTAGCTATTTATTACTTCTCGATAATAACAAAGAAATATAAAAGCTAAGGAGTAAGTCATTGCTGAGAAAAAAAGTGGCACCCGTATGTCCCACTGTCCAGCTGGCATACTTTGCTCAAGTGGGGCCCATTTGTCCCGCTGCCTGCTTGGCGCAGCGTCCGGAGACCTGGAAGCCTCATCTGATTGCTGGGGCAGCTCGCTGCGACGTGTTTAAGCCACAGCCATTTAAACGCAGCCACAGAAACACCTCGCACAGAGCTGGTGAACCGGCAGGAGGGCGTGCGTGAGCCTGCTAGAGCAGTGACTTCGTTGTCCATTCCCGCAGAAGAAGTGAAGATGCTTAGCTGTACTACTGCTAGATTCGGCATCCTTAGCCGAGAATACTTGCTACGTTTCCCTCTTTGCCCTTGTCCTGACTTGCGAGATCGCGGGCTTCCAGGTAGCAGTCAGCAGCTGCCTCTGCTATTCGAGTGACTACAGCCTCTCGCTATTAGAAATATTGCAAGCGTTCTCGTCATACCACTTAGATACTGTAATGGGACTATCTGGTTCGGCAATTGGGGGTTAGTGTTGCAGTCCTCGCCACCTTACGGCCATAATTCAATGTTATTTAGCAGCCTTACCCCCCTCATTAAGTGCCGTGTAATTTCTAAATTCCAGACCTTGCTTGTGCGAACTTCATTCGGCATCCCGCTTAAGTGTAATGGAAATACTGACGCATTGCTTGTTTTACTTTGTATTGTCTGTGGCTTCTGTCGCCAACAAACATATGACTATTGGCACACCTTCGCCTGATAAGCAGACACCGAGGTAAGGCGCAGTCCGTTCACCAGGAAAAATTGGCTTAAGGCTACTCGTAACGAATCTGCTAAAGTGGTCGTCGAGCCCAGAACGTCCCTCTTTGAGTGGCGGAATCGATGCATGTGGGCTCCGCGTACTCTGAGTGGCTCCTGTTTCACCTGACAGCTCTACAACTGCAGCATCGGGGGTTCTCTGTAGGCATTGTCGCAACATTTAAAGTGGCAGTATCTCCCGCTTAGCGGCTAGACAGCCGCAGTCATGGTGAGGCACCTCGCGACATGCATCTCACTCACCTGTATTATGGGCTCTGTTTGCGGATAAGCGTTCGTGTGCCTTCTGAGAGGCTGGAGAGCGAGCGGCTGAGAAACCCAGCCGCTACCTCTGCAAGGAGAGTACCTATGGTTAGAGCGCTCCTGTTTTAGCCATTGCTGAAGTGCCTTGCCCAAAAACCCTTTTAATTTTGCAGGGTGAATAACATTTTTAGTCCGCCCTGTGTTGTCACTGACAACCAAGGTAAAGCTACGTCGATCGCGCTTTTCCTTTTGTGGATGCAAATGGGATCGCAGTAATGGTAAAACGTTAGCTGCTCCCATCGCTAATTTCCATTATGTAAAGTAACCGACGAGGCGGTTTATGGATGTATATTCGCAGAGGCAAACGGTGAATTCAGAACTATGTAGCAAAACCAGAGAGCAACAGATGTTTCAGCGTCGATTAAAGTAAACAAAACAGCAGTTTGATCAATCACGCATTACCCTTCGCGATTCCTCGGTTCCGTTAATGGGGCGTGTAGATCGCATAGTGGTGCAATACACGTCTGGTCCTTAACCTCTGCGGCGGACTCGTATACAGGCAGGCGCCAGCTAGGCTGCCGGAGCACCGCCTCCGGCCCATTGCGAACGCTTGGCACCCGCCTGGGTCGCCAGCGCGCAATGAGTCACGAAAATGTTTCGCTCGATCCGTCTTCTTGGCGGTGGCCATCAAACGCGGCGTCATGCTCACGCAGGCTCCCGCCATCTATGCTGGTACTCGCGCAGCGCACAAAAAGGGCGACAGGACAGCCGACAGGACAAGGGCGACAGGACAGTTCGAACCTACGGGTCCATAGTTTTCCTTGACATCGTTTCCTGAATTTTTTCAAGGCCAATTGCATCACCCGATTAACAATGGGAGTGACGGGGGCGCCTGTTTCGGCACATGTCATTAGGTGGGGGCCTCAATCTTAGCCGGTACATCCGGTTGTGTCCCCAACCATATCTGAATGCAAGAGTGGTGTGTGCCTGGTTTCCAAGGCAACCGATTCTCGCCACCGCCGATGTAGCGGGGCTCTGGCCAGTGATGGAAAACTGGGCGCCGCGCGTGAGCGCGTTTGAGGGGCGAAAAACCGGAGGAGCTCGGGCTGTCGGCGTCTTCCGCCATCGTCTCCTGCAGTCACAGCACTAAAAGATCAGGACACTCGTTTTCCAACGCTTCGGGCAAGAATGTTTCATCTCCTTGGGCAAAAAAGCATACTAAAAGAGCGCAACTTGACCCTCGTGGTCCAACGCCTCGCGCTAGACGGCCTCGTGCTTCAAAGACACGAGACTTCTACCGCAAAGTAGTATACCTCTACCCCTTAACAGTTTCATATCCGTGGGCAAAAACGCTGAGGCGCCAAGGCCTAAGACACCGAGCGCTCAGCATCGAAACCGCATTATGAATGGTAAGGCACGTGTGAACAATGAGACCCCTCCCATGTGTTCTGGGTAAAGAATATGTTTTCAGATTATGTTTGAAGGCTATACAGGATCTAATTGATTGATTTGATGGAATATGGAGTTTAACGCGCCGACGCTACACAGGTGACGAGGCGCTCCGTAGTGGAGGGCTGTGGATTAATTTTGACCACCTGGAGATCTTTAACGCGCGCCGAACTCTCAAACACACGGGCGTTTTTGCTTTTCGCCTCCGTCAGACAGACAGACAGAACTTTGGCCACAGCTGGGGCGATTAGGCCGGCGACGTCTTCTCCGTCGTCCGTCGGGCAGCAGGGCCCCTTTTCGATCAGAAAAGCGGCCGCCGTAGCCGGGTACCTAACCCGCGTCCTTGTGTTCAACAGCACGCCTTAGCCACTGCGCCACCACGGCGGGTCCACGCAGGATCTAGTAACTCCAGCCGGCGTTTCTCTGCGCCCAGTCAGCGCGCACCGTTTGGCAAGAGAGAGATTTGAGATCTTTGAATACACTTATTCACAATTTTCTTTTCTAGAGGCGGCGGCGCCATTTTGGTTTTTTGACCAGACGGTAGCGCCGTCTATTGAGCCAAAGACGCAACCGCCATGCTGGGCTGCTAAGTGTTCCGTTCTTCCCGTGTGTGTGTTGGGTATCCGTGCGTTACTTAACGAACCGTAGTGGTTTGGCGTTAGGTTAGCGGTTTCAGTGCTTGTGTGTGTGTTCTGTTTTGTTTTATTACCTGCGCAAAAACCCAGCAGTGGATTTCAGGGCCTAATTCGCTGCTAGCGTGGGAGATGTAGCGGGCTGCGGTAGCACGGTGGTGCCATTGTCACTCCGCAATTCATCGATGTTAACGCTACAGCTATATTGCCCACTGGCATAAAACCCCTTTCGGGTAGTAAATACTTTCAAGGCCGCCTTGCTTGTGATGTTCGCCGATTAGGCTTGTCTACCGAAGCGGAGACGACAAATGTGGAGGAAGCGCTGCGTGTATGCTTCACCTACCCGCGCTCGCGATGGGCTCTCGACGAAGCGATTACCGCGTTGTTGACATTGCAGTAGAGTGTCATTCCACGGAACTAGAGTTAATAGGATTGCTGATGAGTATGAATTAACTGCCAATAAAATCGACGCAACCGAACAACGAGTCAAACTACAATTTAAAAAACATGATCATGCTTGTGCACTCCCGCTCCGAGCCGATCTTTGTCGACCCTCTGCATGTATGCGCGGTAATGCTTTACGCGGTAAGCAGCGGCTGTTCCGCAATAAAACCCTACGTTGCGTGACAACGGATAAGGATGAGAAACTTTTCTTCTTTTCTGCGTGGCGTACAGGTTGATCTATCTTTCGAATAGAACGTGCGCATATTTCGAGCGACATTTCCGCATTGTGCTTCCTGCTTATCCTACTATCAATGAGCAGTGCGCGATAAAAAATAGTGATGCTTTCATATTGTTTCGCAGTGTAATGCGTTCGCTTAGCAAAATACGTAAACCGCCGTAATCTTCAAACGTTTTAGGTTGGATGACATAGAAACTGTTTATAACGCCAATTGGTTCCATTGATCGAACAATGTACGTCATTTTAAATTCATTACAAAGAAACAGAAATCATTAAAATGCTATATTGTTAGGGATCTTGTTATTTACTTGTAAATTTTAAGCAGGCCCCATTTTGTGGCCCTAAGTGTCACAGCCATGTGTGTGAAAGTTGATTTAGTTCCGTTCGCTGCCGTCCAAGTGCAACCATCTGGCACGGCAGTGTGGCGTAGGTACGAAGTTTTCGCGATTTATTCACGACGTACATCGGGGCCTCAACTCGGTGTTATGGGTAGGCGAGGCAGCATACACATGCAACCACACAGCAGTTTCGCCCCTCCACGTCGTGCGCATGTGCTGTGGGCATTTCCTTTTTTTCTGGTTGTTCCCCGCGACCGCACATGGCTGGCAAAACGAAGTAACAGCCTTGAAAGGCATCGCAGAATGCGCTATAACAGCTGGAGGTTCCGCAAGGACGAAGGGTAAGGTAACATACGCTCGTGCACTACGCAGCGGAGCACACCGCGCCGAACGATTAGAGACTTTTAGTACAGCGTTAGCTAGCGTTTAGCGCGTGCTATTCCTTGCGCGCGCCCTAGTGCGCATACACAGTCCGCAAAACAAGGGTTTGCGTTTTGCGGGCGCACGCATTTTTCGAGTGGTTGCGGGCGGTACTTTGCGGCGTTGCGGGCCGCGCGCGGCTGGCGCTGCTCTCACGATACCAGTTTGCTCGATACGGCCTGCCCCCGCTGGCCGCTGCCGCCGGGAATGGTTCTGTGTGCGCGCGCCTCGCCTTCACCGACGATCTCGCGTTGCTGACAGTGACAGGTACCTGCGGTCGCACAGAATACTAGATTGTACTTCAGTGTATTTAGCTGAAAAGCCGTACCGAACCCAACCGGTGTGGGCGATAACGCCATTTACCTTAGGTCGCGTTTGTATGGGCTGGTTGGCTTGGGAAATTATAGTTATTTGTTGATGTCCTAGATGGCGCTAGCGACGACTCTGAGCAGCACCACGCTATTAGCGGAGCGTTGCTGGCGCACTACTAAAGAAGGGGCGCAGTACTAAAAGCCCTGATGAGGTGCCAGTCGCAATTTTGAGTATTTTGTAAGACGCAGCTCTTAATAGCATAGAGTTCCATACTAATATATACTAGAGGGAAATCTGGTGCCACAGCCTAGGGGAGCCGCGCTTCGGCGAGCGTTCCGTCATGTACCGAGCAGGCACGTTCCACTTGTCCTTTGCATGGCACATGAACAGGCTCAAAAGTGGCTCTGGCTCCAAAAAAGCAAATATTACTATAGAAGTTTCATCAAATTTGTTTTGTAATTACAAAATTGAACCACCAGAATGAGTAATTTCTCAGTGATTATGTAGAAGCCTCATGCACGATGAACAAGACAAAAATGTTTACCCTTTTTGGTTGATTCTGGCTTCGAAACAAAAAAGAATCCATATGGCTGGCCACGCCAAGTAGGCGAGGAACGTCACCAGCGGCAATGGCGCCGCCTACGGCGGCCTGCGGGCCGCGACTGCAGCGACAGATTTCACTCGAGTATGTCATCAGCACCACCCTATCTACGCCCACTGCAGGGCAAAGTTCTCTCCCATTAATCTCCAGCTACGCCAGTCCTGCTCTAAGTGCGACCAATTTATCCCTGAAAACTTCTTGATCTCTTTTGCCCATTTAACTTTCTGCTGCCCCCTGCTACGCTTGCCTTCTCTAGGGATCCACTCTGTTGCCCTTAATGCGCAACGGTTATCTTGCCTTCGCATTACATGCCCTGCCCACGTCCATTTCTTCTTCTTAACCTCTACTATTATGTCCTTAACACGCGCTTCTTCCCTCACCCACTCCGCTCTCTTCTTATCTCAAAAAGTTACACCTATCATCTTTCGTTCCATTGCTCGCTGAATCGTTCTTAATTTAAGTTGAACCCTCTTAGTGAGCCCCGTAGGTGAGTACCGGTAACATGCAGCTGTCATACACTTTCTTCTTCAGGGACAGTGGTGGGCTGCCATTGATTATCTGAGAATGCTTGCCGCATGTCATCCACCCGATTCTTATCCTTCTAATTACCTCTGCCTCATGGTTGGGATCCGGGGTCACAACTTGGCCTAAGTAGATATGTTCGCTTACCACTTCTGCTGCCTCGCCACCTATCTCAAATCGCTGTGCTGTCCGGAGGTTATTGATCATCACTTTAGTTTTCTGCATAATAATTTTCAGGCCCACGGTTCTACTCTGTTTGTCCAGTTCGGAAAGCATGCTTTGCAATTCGCCCCCCTAGTTACTTAGCAAGGCAACGTCATCAGCAAATCTGAGGTTACTGAGGTATTCTCCATTAACCGTTACTCCCGCCTGTTCCAAATGCAATGTTCTGAATACTTCTTGCAAACATGCTTTGAATAACCATGGAGAGATTGTGTCTCCTTGTCTGATGCCTTTCCTTATAGGTATTTTACTGCCCTCCTTATGGAGGATAATGGTAGCTGTGGACCCATTGTAGATATCCTCTATTATTCTTACATAATTCTCATCTACACCCTGGATCCGTAATGCCTGAATGACTGCTGAGGTTTTGACTAAGTCAAATGCTTTCTCATAATCTATGAAAGCTATATATAGGGGTTCAGTATACTCAGCACACTTCTCTATCACCTGATTGATCGTGTGAATATGGTGTATTGTTGAATAGCACTTAAGGAACCCTGCTTGTTTCTTAGGTTGACTGAAATTTAAGGTTGCAGATACTCTGTTAGCGATTGCCTTGGTAATTGGTTTGCAGACAACTGACAGTAAGCTGATCGGCCTGTAATTTTTAAGTGCTTCATGTCACCTTTCTTATGGATAAGGATGATGTTCGCATTCTTCCAAGATTCCGGTACACTTGCGGTCATTAGGCATTGCGTATACAGGTGTGCCAGTTTTTCAAGTACAATTTCTCCACCATCCTTCAAGAGGTCTGCTTTTATCTGATCCTCAACAGGGGCTTTATTCCCTTTCATTTGTCTCAAAGCCTTCCTTACTTCTTCTGTCGTTACTGGTAGAATGTCGATCTCCTGTGAACTATTTTCTCGTACGGCATTATCCTGGATGTCCCGGCTATTGTACAGATCTCTTTAGAACTCCTCGGCTACTGTGACTATTTTATCGCTATTTGTGATGACATTGCCTTGCTTGTCTTTAGGTGCATACATCTGATTTTTCCCTACACCAAGGCGCCGCTTCACTGCTTTCATGCTACCCCCGTTCTTTACAGCGTATTCAACCCTGTCCATATTATACTTCCGTATGTCGGCTGTCTTGCGTTTATTGATTGACTTCGAACTCTATAGTATATATTAGTATGGAACTCTATGCTGTGGAGAGCTGCGCCCCACAAAATACTCGGAATTGCCACTGGCGCCTCCTCGGGGCTTTGAAAGACACTTTGGCCTCTCGTTAGTTCTGGCCGCACGACGACCGTAACGATGGCACCACTGCATCTGGCTTGCCAGTCGAACGTGGTGAGCCTCCACCGACCGGCGAACGACGCCAAAACCGGTCCTAACAATCAGTCGTAATGATCAGTCGCATGCGAATTGCATGCACGAGTTGTCCATGTGTCTCGCGCTTTACTCTCGTAACCCCGTTATCCCGTGTCGCTCGTACACACATTGTTGTTTTGCAGCGCAGAAAGCGTGCGTAGACAGCTAAAGAGCGTTCGAAAAGCGCGTAGGAATACACCTATTTACTGCCTGCGAGTGTTGCCACCGAATGCGAAAAAACTGAATCCATGGACGGAAGGGAACGGGTTTTTTAAACCCGTCGGAAATAGAACTAGGCGGTGGAGGTCTTCAAAAGTTTGGCCTCCTTAAGAACGCGGCGTTGTAAGTGATGGAGGGCTTTTCTGTTAGCCAGGCGATGTTTCTATCATGTAGTCAACGTTATCAAAAGTATCTGAAGCGTCTGGATGAAGCTTATCCAGACGCTCTGGGCTTGAGCACGATGCCCTGCAGTAAGCTTTATTGGGCTTAAGCTCAACGCGAACAAGTACTACTTTGCAAGCATAATCATTGGGATGAGGCAATTTAGGCAAAAAGAAAATACTGCCGGAATATGGCAAGGCCACCGTTGTTATCAAAGTCCACTTAATAGTCCTGTCAAAATATCTGCAGGACTTTATCCGCTTGGCCACTAACTTAAGTCATTTCGCATGTAATTTCGCACCAAATGTATCTCTTCCGCACAAGCGTTTGCGCTCTGGCACACCTTACATCTGTTCGAGGGAATTTGAAGCAGCTTTTCAAGTTCTTAAATGCGCTGTCATGTTTATGCCGGGTCTGGCCCCATCGAAAATACTAGGCCCACCAAACCTCACATGGATGCCAACAACCCTGGCATTGGTGCGGTCGTTGTCCAGCGTGAGGCAGATATTCAGGAAAGAGTATTTGCCTACGTCAGCCGCGGTCACAGAACTGCTGAACTGAACTACACCATTATCTTGCAGCAATGCCAGTCATTTGTTCGGCTAAGAAAATTAGGTTCACACCTTAAAGGCCGTCAGTTCACTGTCGTGGCCGGCCCGTGCGCTCTCTGCTGGCTGTCGTCCCAGAAGAATTGGTCTGGATGCCTAGGCCTCAAGATCCTTCGCCTCACAGTATAATTTTACAGTTATATGAAAATGCGGGAGAATACACCTTGACGCAGCCCCCCGCTCTCGGTACCCGTTCTCCTCGACACCATCCCCTGCTGTGCTGAATCTCCCAAAAACCGTTGTTCCACTAACATTCGTAACGTTTCCTAGCCAAAATTTTATAGATGTGTCGCTCCAGAAAGCGCACGATTACTGTAGAACCATCATACACCACTTCACTGACCCGTATCACCTCCCACCAACCGTGCTGGTAAACCTGACAGATTTTATCTCCTGCAAAGTGCACCTCACACTTACAATCACCACCCTCCTGCCCACAAGTGGGCCCCTGTCGTGCCCCGTCCGTATCGTTGTTCTATTCGTAAGGCCTATATGATGATGTAGCTGCTGGGCATCTTGGGTTGGAATGAAATACGAAAGAATCCACTGGAATTACTTTTCTCCTGCTCTCCACAAGCGTCGCGAAATACGTTGCCTCTCGTAGATATCTCCAGCCGGTTTGCTTTAGTCCAATCCTAGACCGCTTTTGCGGTTACAGACTGCCTGAAAAGAGTTTCCTGAGCCATTCCCTCTTTCGCGTTTCACGTGTTCTGGATGTAGTTGAAAAATTTTGACAGCGCGAACATAAGGGGGCGGATGATTAGGAAACACTTAGGACATAGACGAAAACACAGAAAACACGTAGGACAAGTGTTTCCTAATCCTCCGTTCCGTTTTGTTCGCGCTGTTACGATTTTTCAAGGCCTTAAATCAACAAACTTGCCCCAGAGTCCTGCTCTGTATGAAGCCCTTCAGAGGCCGGACCCGAGAGTACCCTTGCGGCCAGGAGGCCACCTCCGCCACAGAACGCCAGAGATGAGAACACAGTTGGTGACTTCACCGGTGGCGGATGACGCAACCAGTCATATATCGTCGGAATTGCGGACTGTTTTACTGGGAAGCAGTATGCCTCCAACCAGCCAAGGAAATTTTCCCGTCCCCGTCTGCAGAAAACTCCCTGGCTACTACTGGTTATATAAAAAAAAACATCCAAGACAACTGCTGGCTACTGGCTATACCCATGCTACAAAAACTACAGGCACCTCTAGGGATCGAACCTGGCCCTTAATAGAGAACCTGAGCGAGAGCCCGCCGTCTTTACGCCCACTTTTTTAATTGCCTGTCGTTGGTATACACATCAGAAACAAAAAATGATAACAAATCGCGAAGAGACACCAGCACGTCACTTGCTGGTGCGTCATTATTAAAAAGGCCGAAGTCACGGCACACTTTCCAACACATTCAACCACTCAAGTTGAGAAGGTTGGGCTCTATGTACTTCCAATGTGCCCCGTACACTCTGGCAGAACAGCTCTCTGCTCAGCCTCACATCAACGTCAATTTGGCGAACTGTCATCATTCGAGAATGCAGGGTCATACTCGAATTCCCTGCCATAGCCCTGCCATACCCTGCCATAGTATGCAGGGCCAGCAACATAAAAAAATGACCCCACCTTCCCGCGAGGGAACCCTGATTTGATGCGAAGCATCTCGGAGGTTCCGAAACGTTCACGAGATTGGGTATCCAAATAACGGAAAATGACGGAACTCCGGACCGCGCAGCGTGACTCAACCGAAGCAGCAACTCAGGGAGCGGCGCGCGGACCGGGTTTATCATATAGAGCAGATGGAGTGGATAGAAGGAGATGAGAGAGAAGATGCGCATGCGCGCTGATCGCGCAGCTGGGGTGATGACTAGCGCGCGCGCTATCGCACAGATGGCGTGGAGAGGGGAGGAGAGGAGGAGCGCGCGCGCGCTATAGCACAGCTGGCGTGGAGAGAGGGAGAGGATGAGAAGCGCGCTTGCTATCGCGCAGCTGGTGGGGAGAGGGAGAGAGGTGTGGACGGACGACGGACGGACGACGGACGACAGAGCCGAGAGCAAGAGATGCTTTGTATCTAAAGATCTTACAGGACGCCGCCGCAGTTTTCAACGGCCAAGAACATAATTCCGTGGCTATCCAACGGAAAATCCTTTTTTAGCATTATCTACAGAACGTCCCACAGGAACACCCCGTCCCAACAGTCTATGAATACGTGCTCTACTGTCTCTGGCTTCTTACAAAGCAAGCAGTCAGGGCCCCAGGGAACAAACTTGTGTGAATATTCCAAGTTTTAACGGGTAATGCTCCCGCGTGTAATTTAAAGAAAAGGGATTTGACATAAAACGATACGATCATTTTTTCACAAGCTAACATACATCTTGTCCTGGCCCTGCACTGTATAGAGATTTGTACAAAGGAGTCGGCGAAGTCGTGTCAATGAAGTCTCTATAGAGCTTCTTTCTGTGCACGCTAGTCAAATAATCGAAAGAAAACCGTGAAAACGAAAATATTGCTGCAAGGACAACCTTCCGTAGATACCAACGAATGCCACCATCACGAACACAAACGGTAACAACGAATTGGGGCAAAAGGGTACCCAGGAGCACTTGATACACGGTGCGCAAAAAAGGGTATTGCACATCAGCCAGGAAAAGAAAGCAGTTAACTACCTAAAGCAGAAAAAGATGCGCCAGAGAAAGTCCCCCACAGCGCGCTCGTATAAACAGGTTGGTTTGACTTGCGCACCGTGGAACACAAAATAAAAACACAAATTGAGAACACAAAATAAAAACAGCAAACAGCCTGTGCAATCTTAGCACACTGGAACGCGAGCAATGCAAACGCTGCATCACGTACAAAAGTTTTGACACAAAGAACACACAGCCTCTCGCACGAGCTGCTTACCTCCCCATTTATCCGCAATATTATGGATTTCGGTGGCTTGCCTGCAGCAGAAAGGTTCATCATGACGATAGGTTTCGAGGGAGACGCCTAAATACTTAACTGGCGTATCCACCCAGCTGATACCTGTGATTGTACGCGACTTTTAAGTGCGAATGCACTTCTTAAGCGACCCTGAATCACGCGTCCACCGCCGTCCGTCCGTCCGCACCACATACCCACTTAGGGCGATTGGCCAAGAAGAGTTCCTAATTTCTTTAGCACATACCCACTTAGGGCGATTGGCCACGTAATCTGAATCACGCGTCCACCGCCGTCCGTCCGTCCGCACCACATACCCACTTAGGGCGATTGGCCAAGAAGAGTTCCTAATTTCTTCAGCACATACCCACTTAGGGCGATTGGCCAAGAATCGGGCGTGAGAAGGGCTAATGCACCCGCTTAAAGGAGTACTGACACGAAATTTCAAAGCTGAGATCCGCTCTAGCAATCAAGTACAACGACAACACAAATAGGTGTCTGTGAATAAATGCATCTTTCTTTCTTTGTAGTTTCGTGTGTGTGTGATCTCTCTTTCGCGAACATTACCGAACCGCGCAAATTAAACTCCTGCATTCGCACTTTCACATTCTTCCCCTCGGGGAAATGCGGGGATTTTTACAAGCAGCTTCCGTGCCAGAGACCGATACACTTATCCGAATTGACGGAACTACCAGTGTAGAGGTTGAACCTTTTAAGAACACCTATACTTTCTTGGATGCTACTCGTGTCGTGAAGAAACAAAGCAATGTCGTCCGCATAAGCGAGCACACAAACTTCGCAGGACTGGCTCTGTGGAACTATCACCCCATTCCCTCTGGAAACTAGAGTCTACTGTTAGAACCTGGGTTGCTGTTCCTCGTCGCTGACTGTAGTGAGAATGGGCCTCTGCCGCTGCTTAGTGGACGAACTTCGCTATCTGCTGCATCCCTGCGCGTGGTAGCCTGCCAGGCTGAGCGCTGATTTCCATTTGTTGCGTCATCGGCACATTCGACCACTGAGCGTCGCTGGCTTAGTATAACTTCGTCTATATAAGAAAGCCGGACAACTGCGAGACTCCACTGGCGGCGGCGGCGCCAACGCAGCCCATTACTCACACTACTCCTCCTTGTGCATCTAGGTTACTCCTTAAGCCCCCCCCATTTGGCCATAGCACCGTGTTATTGCTTTTGCTCCTATTTCTGCTTTTCGCCATAACAGTGTTGTCGGGCGCTTCGACACACGAACTGGCGCGGGCCCTGGGGCGAGCGGCGCGGAAATGGAAAGCACGTGCTGCGCGGGGCTTTCGAACGCCGCGCATTCCGACAAAGTCCGCGCCTGCTCGCACCGGATGTCCTAACCGCCACCACATGGGATGACCACGGACGAAGACGACTGGCTTTTCCTTCTTCCCCGGCCCTTAGCGGCAGGAAGAAGGGAAGATGAGACAGAAAGACGCGGTCCGGGCGCAGGAGAGCTCGGCCCGTCGTCTTCGGGCTCCGCGCGAGTAGTGTTTTTTAGCCGCCCGCCGGGCTGTAAATAAATGTACAGTTTTTGTATCGGACGCTGAGTTCGCTGAGTTCGCTGAGGTCAGTCATGTTCGCTGAGCAGAAGGCGCTATTGCTGGCGAAATTGAGAATCGCTGAGGCAGAGTTAGCAGCGGAACGTTCCAAGAGTGAACGCTTTAAGAGAGCTAACAATGTTTCTGCCTCACCGATTGCTCAACGAGTAATGTTCAGCACAGAGGGAGAGAGTGGACTGGGGTGCGCCAGTACGCCGAAAGATGTGCTGGGTGGAACCCATTCACTGGGCGTGCGTGAGCGTCCTGTTTCGCGGGATTTGGTACGATCAGAATCTCGCGGGAAAGGTGAAGAGAGGATAGTGGCGCACGTTCCTTCGTGGGCGCTCAGATTTCCAGCAACCGGGGAGCAGGATAGTGAAGCATCCCGCGTAGAAGGCTTCACCGAAATGAAGATGGAGGTGAACGAAGGTTTTACGCGCGAGGCTGCATTTGGAAGTGACAGGCAGTCAAGGGTGAGTGAGAGTGTGCGCATGCCCGAGAAAAAGCTGATAGCAAAAGAAACAGCCTCAACTTCGTCGCATGTTCGCATTCATGTGGCCGATGTGCCCTTCTCTACCCCTTGCGTCACACAACGGTGTGTGGTAGAGAAGGTCGCTTTGCACGCACGCGGTGATTCAGTGGCGGCCGAACGCCAGGGTTCGCACAGAAAGGAGCGGAAGAACTATGCGGTTCTCAGATCGGCCGTTCTGAAGGGGCTGGAGCTGGCTTCAGGTGAGCGTGAGCCCGTCGTCGCAGCGTGCGGAGACGCAGAACATTCCGGGAGCATGGCCGAGCGGCAGGATGCAGCAGCACGGGAATCGCACGAAGAACCAGATGCAGTTGGTGTCGCGCACACTGCATCCTGTGTTTCTGGAGGTCCCCAAATTTCGAGTCCCGAAAATGTGGTTGCCATGGGGAGCTCCAGCGAATTGAGCAAGGAAAGTGCAAATCAGCGTACAAATCAGGTGCAAATCAGGAAAGTGCAAATCAGGTTGGAAGTTCTCTCTTGTGTGTTCTCTCTCTGTTCTCGTCCTTTTTGCGCTATGAATTCATCAAGATCGCCACACCAACTTGCCCAAGAATCCGTACCAGCGTACGGCCGCTCATGTAATGCCACCCAAGGCAGTTGCAGGGAGGGCTGCAAGAGTGGCTGAAAACAGCCTCACCAGCATTGCATGTCCGCGTTGATGCGGCCGCTAAGCAGCCGTCTGCTGATTACGCTGACGAACAGCGCGTAGTGGAGCATGGCGCTCCGAGCTCAGGATTGGCTGAACTGGGGTGTTCGGACAAAAAGGGGAGGAAGGGTCAGCCAGCTTCACCGCAGTGCAGCGTGGCTGCAACGCAGGCCGACGAGGCAGCAGCGGTCCCTTCACGAGCGAGAACGCGGGGAGGAGAGGGGCCCCTGTTACTGTTGTGCGACGGGGTACGCCGCATGGCAAGGGAGTTTTCGGACGTGCGTACCACCTTCTAAAGGACGCTCGCTCTGAATGAGCTAGATGAGGACTGTGGCTATACTGTGTCATGGTGACCTGCGGCCAGGGTCACGAGGCACTGGCCATGCTGATTGTTGTGTGGTCAACTGAAGGAACGATGGTGCACGTGCCAAAAGTGTGTGTGGTGTGTGTTTCGTGTGTGAACCATTCCTGAAGTTATGTTTAACAGTGGTGGTGGAGGTATCGGGCGCTTCGATACACGAACTGGCGCGGGCCCTGGGGCGAGCGGTGCGGAAATGGAAAGCACGTGTTGCACGGAGCTTTTGAACGCCGCGCATTCCGACAAAGTCCGCGCCTGCTCGCACCGGATGTCCTAACCACCACCACATGGGATGGCCACCGACGAAGACGACTGGCTTTTCCTTCTTCACCGGCCCTCAGCGGCAGGAGGAAGGGAAGATGAGACAAGAGAGACGCGGTCCGGGCGCAGGAGAGCTCGGCCCGTTGTCTTCGGGCTCCGCCCGAGCATTGTGTCTTAGCCGCCCACTGGGCTGTAAATAAATGTACAGTTTTGTATTGGAGGCTGAGTTTGTCGGTTGAGGTTACCCGGGGTCAGATCCTCAGCGCTACTGCGGCTTGGAGGAGAAGCCCCGGAGAAAAGAACATCGTGAAGATAACTAGTGTGTTTATTGATTTATTGATTGTACGGTTTAACTAGCCGACGCTACGCAGGCGACGAGGCGCGCCGTAGTGGAGGGCTCTGGAGTAATTTTGACCACCTGGGTATCTTTAACGTGCGCCGAAATGTCGTAACACGAACATTTTTGCTTTTCGCCTCCATCACAAAAGCGGCCGCCGCGGCCGGGAATCGAACCCGAGACCTCGTGCTCAGCAGCGCAATGCCTTAGCCACTGAGGCACCGCGGCGGGTCATAACAGTGGGTTGTTGCTTTGCCGTGGTTTCTGTGCTTTGGATTGCTGCATACCATTCTACGCTCTTGAATTATCCCTCGCAACGCCGAACTCGCTAAAAAAATTCAAGATCTAGAATCAAGGCTTGATGCTCAACCTCAGCACTCGCCGGAGGCCATTATGGGTAGGCTGTTGCTGCATTTCCAAAACACAGGTGTTGATGTGCTGGAAACTAAAATTCATGAGTTAGAGGCAAGCGTGGAGGTACTGAACAGCCCTCTGGAGGAGCGGCGTACTTAAAACGCAGCTCATAAAGCGGCCAATAAGGATCTGAACTCTGAAAACCGAGCCCTTTTTCGAAAAGTATCTGAGCTAGGACAATACTCGTGGATGAACAACGCCGAGATCAAGTATGTCCCATGCACTCAAGGTGAGGATTCACTAGCCATATTAAAAAGATTGGCGGAAAGATCGAATGCCCCATTTCCCCCACTGATCTCGACGTGTTCCAGCGTGTCCAAACAAATAATGACTCTACAAAAAACATCTTTGCTCGCTTCTGCTCAGGTCCGAGAAATTTGATTTCGTGAGCAGGGCACGCAATGCAAAGCTCAACCTTAACAATGTCACAAACTCAACCGCTCCTGACGTCCCTCTTTATGTAAACGACCATCTGATTCCGCCCAACAAGGCTTTGTATTCCAAAGCACTAGCGTCGAAGAAAGAGCATGGCCGTAAATGGCTGTAAATTTCTGTGGACGTACAGATTTCAAATTAAAGCTGTCAAAATATTCGACAGCAAGGTCATAAGAATTCGTGACGGGTTTGACTTGACAAAAATAAAGTGATGTCCTTTCTTTAAATAACAGGTCCCAGCATGCATCATGCATTATCCCTCACCCCTCACTACAATAGCTGAATTGAATGACATTATTTATGTATTTATGGTGATTCTTTCTCCATGAATCATTTTAATGCAAAAAGCTTACATAAACATTATGGTGACATTATGTTTACCATTATGTTTACCACAACTTTCTTTCCCCTCTTAAAAGTTTTCTAATTAATTTAACTTACCGAAACTTAGTCAATTGACCACGATAAATATTTGTAATGTTTTCCTACATTTAAGGCTGAGTACTGCAATAGACAAACGAATACTCATAGAGGCACTGCGATATACATATCCACTAACTTTCCTTATAGTCGCAGAGTTGATCTTGACTTTACTACATGGAACTGCGAGTCAGTTTGAATCGAACTTATCTATTCTTTTCTTAAACTAGATTGCAGAAATTTCATTGTGGGATGCATTTATCGCTCACCATCCTCAACCATCCAGCCGTTTTGCAATGAACTTGGTCATGTTTTAAACGTCATATCACAAGAAAAAAAGAGCGCCGTAATAACGGGTGACTTGAACATCAACCTCCTCGATCAAAGTGTCCTAGCAGCTTGCACTAGTCTAGAATATTTCAGAGTTTCGCTCTTGAATGTCTACTTAGCGCTCCTACTCGTTACAGCTATACTGGTAACGGCTCACTCATTGACCACATTCTATCCAATATTTTGCGTTCAGTTGAGGCTTCTGGGGTCTTAGATAGTGATAAAACCGATCATTGTCCCGTGTACCTATGTCTGAATTCCATCCCCCCAAAAGCTCTACAGCCATCTTCAAGCACACATTGGATAAAGATGCCTTTTTAATGCTGTTGGCAACGTAGACTGGTCAAGGATCAAGCTAATTAATAATCCTGAGGAAGTCCTTTCTTCATTCATATCTGACTTCATACGTTGTGTTCAATCACATACCCGGAAGCAGAAGTTTGAGAAGAACGTAGCGTTTTCTCATAATGCTTGGTTAACCGAGAAGCTATTAACAATGAGAAAACAGGAAACCTGTGTAAGAAAACCAGAAAACAACCTTTTAATCTTGGGTTACTCGCCCCGTACGAACAAATGGCCAACCAACTTGCTGGTCAGTTAAATCTAGCAAAACACAATTATTACGAACAAAAAATTTAGTTCATTCGTAAATAGAGCTAATAATGCCGATTCTCTTACATGAATCGAGCAGAATTGCAGTACAACAACCCTATTGACATTGCAAAAGACTTCAACAGTTTCTTTTCCTATAACGAGTTTCACCACGCTGAGCCGCATGAATCCGCATTCCATCGATTGCCTCATTCCTTCTTTTTATTTCCAACAACCCCAGCAGAAATCCTAAGTGTCATACAGAACGTAAAAGTTACGAGCGCTGGACTTGATAGTATTCACCCCAACCATATCAAAATGATTTTTCAGCTTATCTCTGACATGTTTTGTCACATTGTTAATGTCTTGTTTGAACACAGCGTGTTTCCGATAGAACACGCTGTGTTTATAACACGCTGTTAGAACACGCTGTTAGGGACAGTAATATCAGTGCATAAAAAAGGCAATCGATAATTGACGTCTAGCTACAGGCCTATATGTATGTTGCTATTTTTTTTACTAAAATCGCTGAAAAACTAGTTCTGCGACTTACCATGTTACTGAGATAAATTTCATAATCTCTCTGCTTGCAAGTACGCTTTCGACAAGGCTATTCAACCGACCTCACACTAGTTTCGTTTACTGATCAACCTAAAACAATAATTTACACTGGATGTTACGCCGGTTCTATTTTTATTGATCTAACAAAGGCTTTTGACACCATCAACCACATCATTCTTGTAAAAATATTAGAAGCCATTGGTATAGCTGGACCACCTTTGCAATTACTGAAAAGCTACTTGTCTGATAAGGCACAGGGCACTTCCATTTCTGGAGTTTTCTCTAACGCCACCACCACAAACAGAAGTGTTCCTCAAGGCTCTATACTAGGACCACTATTATTTTTAATTTACAGAAATGATTTACCTAATTGCCTTTCTCCGTTCAAGTACCTCTTGTACGCTGACGACAGGACTATTTTCACTTTGGACAAACGTGTTACGACTTTATAGACAAAATTAAACACTTAACTGAATAATTTAGTTATTTGATGTCATAACAACCTGCTATAAATAAATCCATCAAAACTAAATTTGTTGTGTTTAACTGTAATCAACGAAACACAACTTCAATTCCGTCAATTTGCATTGCACAGTACCGTGTAACAGCAACCAAACTTCATTATTCCGAGGTGTTCAGTTACATGCTAACTTGAAGCATGCTCTTCATACTGCTTACAATAAAAATGGCATATGACATACGCATAATCATGAAAGCCCGGCCATATTTGAGTCGTCAGACACTCACCACGCATTATTCGTTTGTTCACTTTCATATTACCTACTGTATCAGTTCTTGGGGCAGCACATACAATAGTTGCCACGTCGGTTCAAACAAACCAGAATCAAGGGCTTAGAATCGTAACATCCAACCCGTATTTTGCTCAGGCCAAGGGTCTCCTAGAACATTACTGCATTTTGGCAGTCGCGAATCTCCTCAGGTATAGTCTTTGTATGTTCCTCTATCGAGCTAATAATAACCTACTTCCCCCAGTCATTTTTCCCACCTCATCCCTTTCCAACAGGAACCTCACAAGCTTTTTCGGCCAATAGTAATTTAATCCTGCCTAAATATAGAACTTATTACGGTAAGCAAACGACCAATTATTTTGCATTGACCGTTTGGAATACACTTACCAAGAAAACTAAGGCACTGAATACACTGAATTCTTTCCAAAGTTCTTTGAAATTCTATCTCTTCAAACAGAATTCATACCTTTTGTTATATCTATGTATTAACAAGGATACGAATAGCACTGAGTGTAAGAAAAGTTACTCAAATAATGCACTCCGCTCTCTGCCGATCATCACTGTGAAATTAATACTATTACAATTATTTATTAAAGCGTTTCTACTCTTTCTCTGTTTTACATATGTAGTAATTGCTTTTTTTGTTTCATTCTATTATTTTTCTAGACATTTATACTTGAGTGTTCTTTTGTATTTCTGTTTATGTTCACTGGCATTTTATGAAACATAACATCTACAGTCTTGCTAATATTGACGTACTGTCAAGATATTTAGGCCAAAAACACCCTTTTCATCGAATCTCCTGTTTCCTGCACTTTGTAAAATCACGTATGTCAATCTTTATAGAAGGTTCGTTTGCAGTCTATGACTTAGGGACCTCCTTCTGTATATCCTAACCATTTACTGAACATTTTATTTATATTAAAATCTTATGACTTGACTTGACTTGAAAACCCGTTGATATTCCCATTTTTAAGGATGCTTACACAAAAGGTTTCAATCAATACACAAAACAGCAGCGAGGGCCGCTAACACGCCTGGCGCAGAGAACGTCGGACCTGAATTGCAGCACCTTCCACCTTGTTGACCATCACACTTGTCCTAAAGTCTCTGTACGCCATGCGTACACCATCCGTACTCATTTTTGCTACGTTTGTGTGCTCAAGAATCATCAATAGAAGTTCGTCGTAGACCTTGACTAAGCTACGCCCGCAGTTGGAGACGGGGAGACGGACGGTGGTTCGGATTCAGCGTCTCGGAACGGGGACGGCGTTTTTTGGAGGCGACATATAAAACAAGAGTGAGGTGAGGCAGTGAGAGAGATGACACCATAGCCGAGCTGGCAGCCCTCCTCGTCCCACTTCGAAAGTCACTCCTTTCAGTTTTCTTTCTGCAGCTGCAGTTGCGTTCGGGACGCCGCCCCGAGAATCCCAGGTAATGGCCGGCAGTCTCTGGTTTCACTCTGCTAGAGCCACGTGTGGGAATTCAAGTTAGGCCGCATGGGTAATCGTTGTGGCTGTCGGTTACAGCTTCGCTGTATGCCCGCCTTCACAGCCTGGATTGGAGACTATTTTTAGTGCTTCCTCTTCGTCGGTACATTATCATTGTCATTATATAACGGGCCTGCACTTATTTCGTCTTGCAAAAACTCAACATCATGGTATGCGTGCCCACTTTTACGTCGGTCGATCGTCCCAATAATATGGCTCTCTGAATATCGGGCTCTCGACTGACACACACACACCCACCCCCCCTCCCACCCACCCACCCACCCACCCACACACACACACACACACACACACACACACACACACACACACACACACACACACACACACACACACACACACACACACACACACACACACACACACACACACACACACACACACACGCACACAAGCACACACGCACGCACGCACGAACGCAGTGGTCCACACCACTAGCCAGCAATGGGTCCACAGCTACCATCGTCCATCATAAGGAGATCAGTAAAATGTATATAAGGAAGGGCGTCAGACAAGCAGACACAATCTCTCCAATGTTATTAACAGCATGTTTATAAGAGGTGTTCAGAACATTGGATTGGGAACCGGTGGGTGCAAGGGTTAATGCAGAATATCTCAGTAACCTCAGATATACTGATTACGTTGGCTTGTTAAGTAATTCGGGTTGCCAATTGCAAACCATGATTACCTCACTGGACGAGCAGAGTAGGATAGGGGGCATAAAAATTAGTATGCAGAAAACTGAACTATTGCTCAATAGCTTCGGGAAAGCACAGCGGTTTGAGGTGGCGAGGCAGTGGAAGTGGTAAGCGGATATTTCTACTTAGGCCAAGTAGTGACCCTGGATCCCAGCCATGAAGCAAATTAGACGGATAAGAATGGGGTGGAGCGTATTCGGAAGACATTCCCAGATAATGAATGGCAGCCTACCATCGTCCCTGCAGAAGAAAGTGTGTGACAGCTGCATTTTGCCGGTACTCAACCGCAGGGCATAACCTGGAGGCTCAAATAAAGGGGTCAACTTAAATTGCGGACGACTCAGCGGGCAATGCAACGGAAGTTTATAAATGTTCATTAAAGGAAAAGAGAGCGGAGTGGGTCAGGGAACAAACGTGTGTTAATGGCATATTAGTAGAAATTAAGAATAAACGGGTTAAGAAGACAAGAAATAACGAACACAAGGTAACCGTTGGTCACTAATGGTGACAGAGTGAGTCCCTAGAGAAGGAAAGCATGGCAGGGGGTGGCAGAAAGTTATGTGGGCAAATGAGATCAAGAAGTTTGGAGGGATAACATGGTTGCAGTCAGCACAGAACCAATGGTATTCGAGACCTATGGGAGGTGCCTTAGACCTGCAGTGGACCAGCCTTAGACCTGCAAATGCTAGCAGAATTGTTGCCCTAAAATTCCGGGCAAAGGGCAAGGCTCAATGCTGCAGAATATGGTAATGACTACTATTCATGAGGGGAGAGTCGGTGAGACAAGGTGCACTTTCTGTTTATGAGCATTGCACCTGATGCTGTCCGTTTTGTGCACTTGCTGGAGCTTTAGTGGAAACATTTCTGCGCTTTTTTCAACTGTTCCATGCGCACTCACGGTCTGGTTTGTGCAGCTGCATCAGCCCGTCGCAGTCGATGTATCATCCAGAATTGATGCCGGCGAGGAGCAAACGTTGGTACAACGGATGTGCCTTCTCTCCTGTGGCACGTCATCTAATTGCACCTGCTTCGGTGACACGTTGCGAAGGCAATGTGGCACTATTTCTCTCTGCCAGTGCTACAGCCGCCCCAACCACCTGATTTGCGTAGCTACACTTACCACCCGGAGCTGGTCTCGGTCTAACAGCTTGTGGTTCCTCCGTTGCCTGTCGGTATTGCATTCGGGGTTTATGTTCGTAGTTATACAAAACACGTTCCCTGTCAACAATAAAGCCATGAATATAAAATTTGATCCTTTGCATAGAACAGGAATCAGCAAGCGTTGTTTCCTAAAAGCCACTATGAGTCTCTGAATATGATGTGCAGAAAAGAAAGAATACTTTGGAGAAGCTACACTCTCAGCCAAAATGGGAGAAAATAAGACGAACTGCAGCATTTACGCCTCGCGAAGACATTTAGTCCCCTAAAGACCAAACGCGCCAAGATTACGGCCCTGTGCAAAATGAAGGGACCAAACGTTGGACCCTCGACGTGAATGGGACCAACGGAAAGAATAACAGCAGCCTTTGCTCCCGCAACGTTGCTGTTGCTCCCCGTGGCGGCGGCCTCCGTCTTGTTTCTACTGGTTCGGCGGCCAGCGGAGGCGTACGTGCGAAACGTGAGCTGTGGCGGCTGCGGCTTTTCCCCATTAGCCGTGTTTTTGAAGTTCGTCAGAGCGTCAGAGTGTCAGTGTTTTTTAAAAACTAACGCCAGTCGATTCGCTGTGCTTCACTTCCAACGACGAACTAATTTTTATTTGTTTCGGTCAATATTTACCTAATTTTTTACTTAACCCTAAAATAGTAAAAACGCAGTTTTCTTCAAAAGAGCAGCCCAACCGCACAAATAACCGCCCCAGCAGGAGGGGCGTACAAAAAGGAACCTAAGCACTAACTTTGTTCTTCTTTTGAAATTGCAGTTTTAATAAATTTATAGCCAGAAATGTCATAAAGCGTGGCACGTGGTCGAGGCTCTTCAAGGGCTCTAACATTTTTGGAAAACATATGAACACTAAAATAACAACATGGTGCTGTTAGGATACAAGAATTACTCGCAGACATATTAAAGTTTAAATGAAAACCTAAATGAAAACCCGTCACCCGTGCCTTTCACATGAATTTCACTGTAGCAGGCGCACGCTCGCGTGACTAATCTGCAGTGGCCGGAAGCTTACTTCACTAGTTTTCATTTCCGTTGCTCCCTCACTGGTAGCCACGCACTCGCAACGTGGCCAGCCTCAAACATTTTTGCCCCTTTCCTCTGAAAGCCTTTTTTGCGCGCATGTGCGAACTCACTTTATCTAATGCCCCTTTTCCAATACCGGTCCTCCTTGTGGCCGCTACGGCAAACCTAACTGGCAGTAAGGCGCCCCCTCACCCCACCCCCCCCCCTTACCCAAATTTAGAAAATTTAGAAAAAGTCTGGCAAAACGCGTACACTCTGAGGCTGGGTAGGGCAAAAATAGTTGCACTATCGTAATCGCAACTACGTCCAGAATAAAACTAGACAGTAACGATTAAAACCCGATGTAAATTTGGCGAATACGGCCTTTTTCGACATATGTTGCGGAACCCAAACTTGTAATCTGCCGGACCACAACAGACCAGCAAAACGAAATTTTCCTCGAAGGCGTGGTCTGACCGCCGTAATAAAAGCCCTCTAACAGAACCGTAGTATCTTTCTGTACCTCTCGGCGAGCTTTTTGAGAATACAGTTTTATCTAATGGCCCCTTTTCGAATACCGGTTCTCCTTGTGGCCGCTAGGGCGCACCTAAACTGGCAGTAAGGCGCCCCCCCCCCCCCCCCAAAAAAAAATTGTTTGGCTTTCGGGGAACTCGTGCACGAATCATTCTTGTCCTGCAGTCTTTCCCACACTCATCCGTCACCCGTGCCTTTCACATGAATTTCACTGTAGCAGGCGCACGCTCGCGTGACTTATCTGGAGTGGCCGGAAGCTTACTTCACTAGTTTTCATTTCCGTTGCTCCCTCACTGGTAGCCACGCGCTCGCAACGTGGCCAGCCTCAAACATTTTTGCCCCTTTCCTTTGAAAGCCTTTTTTGCGCGCATGTGCGAACTCACTGTGAACTGTCCGCAAAGAGGAAATAAAAACGTGCAGTCACAGCCACTCCCCATGCAGCAAGCTGAGGGGAAGCCCTTTTAGTTGTTTCGCCCGATGCTATTTGTTAAACATTGTTAAATTTGTTAAACATTGAGAAAATTTCGCTCTTATTACATATTTGAAACAAAAACGCATTCTTCGACACCGACACCACAGCCAGAAATCAATAATGATCTTGTTCTACAAAACCACACCATAAGCGCAGGAAAGGAGGTTTTCTTTCAATAATTGCATATTGCTTGTTTTTTCTAATTTTTGATTGCGGTCAAACCATTTTGATTTAGAGCTGGTGCTGACCGGAAGCGTCTCTTTCCTTACGTGCCTCGTGAAAGGGAGGGAAGAGGGCCTTGTTTCGTGCTACGTAAACCTCTGAGCATGATAGCGATACTGCATGCGAAAAATGAGCTATCTTTATATTTTCTGTTGCCCTGATACAGTGGTTCAATGCGTTCAGTTAGGAAGCATGAGTCCCCAGGTTCTGTTGCTGGTTTGAGGGGCGTCTTTGCCTTAATTGATCCGCAGCCTTGTTCTGAGTGCACTTTACAGGCCAAAATTGGATAGACTACATAAAGCGTTGATTTTGCTTCTATCTTTTTGCTTTTTGGGGTATATTTACGGATGCTTGTTACGGCTGCTGGAAACTGCTGTTTTCTTATTTTTGCGTCCTACCACGAATGTATCCTACCGCAAAGAACACTTGTTTTGTTGCCCTATTTCTTTCTTGTAGAAGCGTGACGACATGCGCCCCTTGCCGACAGCGGCACGGAGGATAGTTGTCTTCTCTCAACGGACAAGTACCTCGTGCAAGTGAAGCACACTTGCGCCAATGACAGTAGCCATGTATACCCGGAAGAGCCCAATACTGGGCGCCCCGCCTTGACGAGGTGTGCCAAACAGGCCTTCGAAACAGAGACTCCGACACTGAGAGTGGAGTACGGTTTACTTGTGTTGCGTAGTTTGCTTACACAGTGTTGCAATAAAAGCTTGAAAGTGACAATTTCTTTGTCCTGAATATTTTAAGTGGCCAAGAAATACTGTTTCTGGTATCTTGTGTTTACTCCTGCTTTCTGAATTGTCCGTCTAATGGAAGGACAGTCAAACCCAATGGAGTATTGGCACGAGCCAACACATCGTCATTTAGTATGCACGTTTAATCCAGAGGACAGCAATTGCAGGGATGAACATTTAGTCTTGAAAGCATCGATTGGTCTAGGGGGAGTAATGGGAAAGATTAACGATTGATACTCAGAGGACCAATGGTTGGTCTACAGTCGACTAACAGGGGTGACTAACAGTTGATCTGCAAGGGACCAACAGTTAGTCTTTATGGTGGACCAACTGTTGAACCGTCAAGGGACTAAGTGTAGACGGACAAACGTTAACAGTTGGTACCCTCGCCGTTAGTCCCAAAAAGGACTTATGCTAGTGGCAACACATTTAGCCCCCAAAAAGACTAACGCTGATGTCCCGTTAGTCCTTTTTGGCTAAGGCTGTAGTGGCTGCAGACCAGTGTTTCAGCAAGCAAAGTTGGCTTTGTCATGGAATCAGGGATCCTCCATGGGACAATCTATATAATGGCAGGGCAGAATTTGGGGAAGGGGAAGCAGAGTTTGAGATCAATGGTCTGTTTAAAAGGAATGACTTGGTGAGAGAGAAATGGGGATGTACTTTGTGAGAACTACCTGCTGCTGGTGTGAGTTGAGGGTGTGGACGAGATTCTTTGAAAGTCGTTGGTTGGAAGGGGGGAGAGGATAGGAAGCGTATCACATGGTGTCCGGTAGTGACACCGTGGGACCTCAAGCAAGGCTCTGGGGATGCCCGAGGTGGGGGATTCTGGCGGTGCGGGGTAGTCTTGCGCGATCATTAGGGTGCGCCTGAACAACCGAGTAATACAATGCGAAAAACAGTAAACACTCGCACATATCAGAGGGAGAAGAATTCCTGATGGGGAGAGTCATTTTCTCAAAGAGAAATGATGAGGTGATCGGTAGGTACGGTGTGCAAGAAGGAGTATTTGCAATGAGTTGGAAGGGGTTTCACTTAGCGCGAACACTAATGAAGATAATAAAGTCAATTCGTAGTAACAGCGCAAACAATACGAGACGAAAAGAAGAGGTCACAAACACAGCGCTGACTAATAACTGGGGTAATTGCTTACGCCAGTGATTTTTATACAGTGGTTTTTAGCACACAAACCCTTCTAAAAACCGCAAGAGGAATTTGCAAAAGAAAATTGATTAACAAGGCCGGATACTCTGCGGCAAGAATGGACTCTGCTTGTCTGAGAATAGAAGGGGTGCTTACGCATTGGTCGCCTAACTTTTTTATTTCCGCGGCCTCCGAGATTTTTCGCACGATTTGATTTCTGTGCTCCCCTATGAGAACGCTCTGGTCCAGGAGCGGCTGGTATTTGCTAACACAACCGCGGCAATGCAGTGCGAGATGACCCTGGGCGTTTTTGAAACGTTGCAGTAGTGCTCCCTCAGTCTGTCATTCAAACATCGGCCAGTTTGGCCGACGTAATGCTTGCCCACGAAAGAGGCACGCAACAAACAATTTTTTCGGTGCAGGCAACGAACTTGTTTTCATGCTTCATGATACACTTCTTAGGCGTTGTTATATCCGAGTTTACTTTTTGGCACATTTGCGACGGTTTCAGGGACGCTCAAAACCGAACCTTTACATTTCGGCCGCGTCCTACTTGCTTCAGCACATGGGCAGCTCTATGCATGTATTGCAGCACTGTTGTGCTCTTTACTTTGGGAAGTGGAAGCGCACGTAGGCCTACCTGAAAAAAGTTGGTAAAAGAGTGGAAAAAAGTCTTTCAGGGTAACATATTTAAATGCAGGAAGGCGATATTAGTGAAACGCGCTTTGAATTTCGGCCCATGGAATACCGAGATAACTCGAACCTGCCTTAGAAGCGATGACCCCACCAAGCTGAAGGCAATAGTATTTCTGGATTAAATATGAATTTCGGTATTTTCTGTTCCTTGGGCACTTTGAGATTGACTGATATATATATATATATATATATATATATATATATATATATATATATATATATATATATATATATTTACGGTCTCAAGTTGTATATATCCATATCTCTCTCTCTCTCTCTCTCTCTCTCTATATATATATATATATATATATATATATATATTAAGAGGGTTCAACGCTGGTCGACCACTCTCGACATGTCGTAGACACGCGAGTCACGGCCCGGGGGTTAAAAAGAAGGTCCCCTTCACCCAGAGTAGTCCGAGTGGCGCTGGCTACCACCCCCAAGCACAGGAAACAAAAATACTTAAATATAAATACCCCAGAATGTGGAGGGGAAAATTGCCCCGCCGGTAGCGTAGTGGTTATCGCACCAGACCGGTATTCTGGAGGTCGTGGGTTCAGATCCGACCTAGCGGGCATTTTTTCTCCCCTTTCTTTCTTTCCAAATTGTTTATCTGTTTCAATGACCTCCTCCCCTTTGCTTTCCGGGGTTTTCTTGACTGCCAACTCTTATTTCTGTATATATATGTATATATATATATATATATATATATATATATATATATATATATATATATATATATATATATATATATATATATATATATATATATATATATATATATATATATATATATATTTATATATATAGAGAGAGAGATATATAAATATAGAGAGATATAGATATATACAACTTGAGATCGTAAAAGTTTAGGTTTGGCTGGTTAAAGTGTTGCCCGACGGGTATGGAGGCCTTATAATGTGTATCCGCGCAAATTCCATTAAGGTGTAAGCTTACTCGTTTCTCCGATACACTGCTTGTGAGAGAATGAGCATTCTAGAATACACACAAGCTTAAAGTGTTGTACGCGAAACTTAATTTTGTGAACCTATTTGCTGCCACCGCTATCCAAATGCAGGGGCTTGCGTCTGGTTGCTTGAAAGGACCAATTTGGGCGTGCAGAAAAATATTTTGTAAGTTCTTAATTCTTCGGTAGCTAACCTCTGGTGCTTCCGGGAGCGTGCTTCCGAAGGATCCTTGCAACGCTTATCTTTCAAGTTCTTTTCGAGCCTTACATCTGTTCTTTGTGTAATGTAGATATACACGCAAAAATAATGATCAATATATATATTTTTTTTAAATAGTTAATAAATGTTTATTTTAAAAATACATGGAAATTGAACGTTTGTCTCTCATCGAAAACCATGGGACTGCTGCTCGCTTTTCAATTGCCTTGATGGCGTTTCATCGCGGGACCACGGAATTAACAAAAAATTCCGCGTTCCGGAAGTATTAACCCCATGGTTGTCTGACCTGGAAAGCTCCTTTCTGCAATTCTCTACGGCTTCATTCGGGGGCACAGCGCCAACCATGACCTGACGTTCAGTGACATTAAGTACAAGGCGGAGACCGCCGAAGTCACCTGCCCGTTGCCGCGTTTATATGTGTTGCTAAAGTTATGTTTATGTACCATACCGTACTCTTCAAGCTACTTTTGGATAACAGGGCGGTTGTTCATAACAACACCAGCTTTGAAGGTGTGACCCGAGTGTTTCAAACTGTGAAGTGTGGGCCCTGCGTTGGTTCTGAGGCTTGACGTGGACCCATCTTTTCGGTTCACAGAAATGGGATAAACAGTCGTATATCCTGCTCAATAAAACAACGCGTGAGATGCTCGCACCAAGAAAAAAAAAAGAAAAACAGAGAAGCCGCCGCGGGGCGAAATTGTCGACCTTTGAAAGAAGAGGCTGGTGCGTTAACCCCTCTGCCATTCAAGCAAGTAGGCGAGGGGCAACGATTCGACATACAATGCCTGGGCGTTAGCGAATACCTGAGTGGGTAGTTTTCGTCGTTTTTCCGGAATTCTGACATTGATTATGTTTGTTTATCAAGAAGCAATCTTGCAGATCATCCCAATCGCGCTAATGCTACCTGCAGTTTAGCCAGCTCTCACTGGTGAAAAGCTATTCCATAGTCGCGGACGCAGGCCAAGGTAGCCATAAAGGGAAAGCGCCACTAGAATTACTGTTGTTTTTATTGACAGCTTTCCAAAAAAATGGCTAGGTTGAATATGTATCACGGTAATGAAAAAAAATGTGGTTGATGCCTCTTTCATAGGAGTCGGTAAAACACGAAAGTGAAATGTGCCTTCACAGGAACATTTATTGGGGATCCAAATGAACTTGCACATCGCTATTTATATTACGCCGGTATGGAACTGTTAGACGAACCAACGTTATGCACTGGATTGCACGGGTCGGAACATCGCGTAAATCCGACTGAAACCACAGCCCCTTTAAAACCGTGCGAACGAAGCGAAACCGAAACCGAAAGCAGTACGTGGTGGAAGGTGCCTCAGTTCGCCCGAGTCTTGCGTACACAAAGACGCTGGCATCGAGGCACCACCTGTCGGCGCTCATTAGTGTCATGATGAACTACTTCGCTTCACTTCTCCTAGACGGCATCTGATTGAAAAAAAGTAGTGGGAAAGATATAAGGCGCCTTCGTAGACCTAATTGCACTCGAATTCGTAGCGCAGTGGGATCTCTTTCATCACCCCTTGTCTCTTTTATTCCCTCGTCCTCCTTCCCCTGCACTGGGTTGTATGCCAGGTGAGCCCCCAGCTGGGCTCGATAATATCCCCACTGCACTTCCTCTCCTTTTCACCCGAATCACCTAGTAGTAGTAGTAGTGGGCAGAGCGCTGTGTACCTCCCGTTGCGGCGAGAGGGTTCGTGGCTCGCATCCGAGTGCAGCAGCGTCACTAGAACTTTGTCTGGCGACGTAATTTCCGTGACGGTATGATCAGGTCTTTGTGTACCCGGGCATAAAACACTCTCCTCTTAAAAGGTGTGATTATTTTTCGGTGACCGGGACGGCGCTTCCCAGTGCGAAAGCACGTTCCCAAACGTCGAGACGATCTAGGCGGACCGGACTGAAAACCCCGACGCATTCCACTCGCTTTGCGAAGCTCGCAGACTACATCACTCCTGGTGTCAGCGCTGATGTCTTCCGAGGATAGACATCGTCATATGGCACGCAGACGGACGATTTGGCATGCATTTTAGCGAAGCGCGCGGACGGCAGAATATGCTGAGATCGGTTCATTGTAAACTACTTGAAAGGGCACACAAGCGCTCGAAGCGGGTAGTAGTGTCGTCTTTGTGTTAGTATGTGCTTTTAAGTTTTTATGCTGTCTTTAAGGAAAAATAAAGAATTACCTAAAGCATCATTTTGGCTCGTTTGGTCGGTACAAGAAAATATACAAAATATTGCTAGCTCAACCAATCGTAGGATGCGTATGATCCCAGCGTTGCGTCGTCATTTCCGGAGGTTTCGGATGTGACGTAGGCGGTGCCGCATTTCCTTGTATTCGTAGACGAAAAAATTGAATAACTTTTTTTATTTCCGCACCAATCTTGGCTATTGTTTCCCTCTATATCTTTGCAATACGCAGAACAGACGTAGGGCCCGAAAAGCACCCGTAATAAAAGAGCTGCAGGGGTCCTTTAAGTTGGTCATTAGTGGCTTAAATTGGGTAGTACTTTCGCAGGATATTTGTTGTGTTAAGAAGCGTGTTTGAGTATTTGGTTATTAGGTTCGGCGGTCGGGAGCTTTCGTTTCGACTCTATTGCTTGAGCACTTCGTCCCTTGTTAGGTTGGATGCGCGTTCGTAAGCCATATCCAGAGAGATGACCGTGTGATTTGTGTCTGCTAAGGAGGACTCCAGTTTGTTGAGATCTTTTGCATAGTCCCCGTCATCGCTCCATACTTTTGTTAGCCTGGCAGCCTGTACTACAAGATGTCTTGCTTGTAGTGTCGTGGGTGATGACTAGTGTATTCTAGGTACTGCTGAGCGTTTGTCGATTTTCTATGAAGTTTTTTTTTAGGTTCAACTTTGTCTACAGTGACAGGAGAGTCCAGGAGTTTACTTGTATATCCGAATACTGGAATAAGAATTTAATAGTCGGAGGCAAATA
The DNA here is from genome assembly GCF_048455015.1 of Haemaphysalis longicornis. Taxonomy (NCBI): domain Eukaryota; kingdom Metazoa; phylum Arthropoda; class Arachnida; order Ixodida; family Ixodidae; genus Haemaphysalis; species Haemaphysalis longicornis. The sequence continues at coordinate 176,121,830 of NW_027526385.1, read as the reverse complement.
TTTGGATGGAAACAAAACTGTCTATAGTTGTGCGTTCATTCGCCCAAATAATAGAGATATTATCATTCTAGCAATATTAGCATTTTAGCGGAGAATAGCTTGAGTGGAAATAGTTTAAGAGTACAGCTTCCAGTTGTCCAGTTGTCCCAGTTGTTATTGTAGGTCGGCTCGAAGAAGTGTCAACGCTGGTTCAGAAAACATGAAAGCAGTAGGATAACTCAAACTCATAATAGTTGGGAGTTAGAACTAATTTTAGTTAAGATGTACAGGTACCGTCTTAAGTAGTTTGTACAACGATTTATGAGTATCAAAAAATTTTGTATTACTGTCTTTGTGAGAGCCAATACCGGTTTCCAGGCAGCTTTTTCTATTAGGGAGGACTCTTTTAAACGCACCCTAATGCAGCCAGGCCGTTTCCAGAAGAAGAAACTTCCGTAAATTAGCGAGACCGCATTCCAATGAGTTTTGACGGCACCTGTATACCTCTGGCCCATGGTGATGCCGCCTTTCTGCTGAAGTCATTGATATAGCTTCGATTCCTTCGCTAAATCTGATGTTCGTATAGAGGGCGGAAACGTCGCGAGGGACCAGGAGGGCGTCATTGGGGATTTTTCCGCCTTTGCTATCGCTTGTATTTTGCGGAGGAAGTGAGGGGTGTCCTGAACAAATGAAGTAAGAAGAGCCAAAAGGCCTGACGAATAATGAAGCAGAAATACAGACAATGGTTTAGTAGAGGTGTTGTTAGAAACTACGTGTCTACCAGAAATGGATTCTGTAAACAGAGTTTCGGCGGGGACTCAAAAAGTTTTAGGGGGAAGGTACAAACGTCCTTATTGCTGGTTTGTCGGTGTCATAACGTTTCATGTAGTATAAAAAGTCTCCGTGATTAATTTTCCAGACAGGAGATCTGTGAGGGTGTGAAGTATCACTCTACTGTATTCCTGGTTGGGATCATCATTGATAGGCGTTAGTGGCATTGGTTCTTACGCAGCCTATAGGCCCCATCTTTACACGTTCCCATTGGTTAGACGACATCGCTATCCCACTTTCCTGCACCTTTAATAATTATGTCAGTTCAGCTTCAGGGTGACGTCTTCTGGGGGCTCAGGTTTTTGCACCTGTGGGATTTTTTTTTCTTGGCAATATTTCTTTTCTTATTGGTTTTATATGGTAATACTGTTCTGGAGATTCGTGGGCACCTGGCGTACTGGGTTCTCCTTGAGGTCGTTATGGGCTTACTTTTGGGAGAAAAATATTCTTTAAACTCATTCTGAGAGACACTTCACTTAGTTGTGTAGCTCCCACTCATTCACGCGCTATTGGTTGAACGCAAGGTTGTTGTAGCATATCTTTTGGGTCTTGATAATATTATGGGAAAATCTATAACGTTGCTGTTACTCCTAACGGGTGAGCTGGATTCTACATTTTGTTCCGGAATAAGTATAACGTTGCACTTTCCCCCAGTGTAGCAGTTTTCCACCATTTAATTCGTAGCTGGATAAGGGCTAGCTTCTGAGGTGTCTGTTGGGGTGTAAAGGAAGGTTCATTGTGCTTCTTCCATGTTTCTATACTGCGCTGATGTCGTGGAGAGAGGCAGAAGCCTTCTTGATGATTACCTGCGTTGGTGCCTGATGGTGCGGCACTGTTGACACGACGACGATAGTTGGTGAGGGTATTTCAAAGTGTATGTTAAATCAGAAGACATATACACAATATGTACAGACTGAAGATAGAGTTAACAAAGTAAGAAATAAAGTGAGAGTCTTAAGACAGCTAAAACTTTGTGCACGCGGCAGCCCCGCCAGCGACGGACCCTGGCCTAAGACAACCCAGGTCATGAGATCCTCCCTAGCCAAACCTGGCTATCCCGGCAATACACCGCCCCTGCATAGCACATTAAACCTTGAGGATTCGACCCCGACACCTCGTGTCTCGTGGTTTTGATGGGTTACTTAGGCTCCACCCCCGATACACAGGCCAATCAGTATCTCCTGGCGACCTGACTGGATGGATTACCAAACCCAGGCATAAACAGTGGTGGGCAACGTCCCCCGTAACCCTGAAACGCTGGCAACTCTCTCTCACCAGAAAAAGAGGAAAAGGTGAAAAGCAAACAAAACAAATACAGAAAACACTCAGAAACCCGCGGAGACATGTGCGAGCGGCCGGGAAAGCTTCTATGAACGCGGCCTGCGTCGCCAGTTACCACGCGTCGTCCAAGAACGAACAGCCACTCCGAACCAGCTGGAACCCATAAGCGTCCGTCTTAACGAAATCCGGCGCACCCCCAAGATTCTCCGCCGCTGACAGACGATGTTCTGATAATTAAACCCAGCGCAACAATCAACTCATAGAGAACATAGGATATGGCGGCCGCCGCAGGCGTCGCATCTGCCGCATCCACCCGGGCCGCTACACGAACACCCCCGCACGCCCTCACTGCGTGCGTTGATGGGCCAACAAAGGGAGAACTATCACCATAAATGGGCCTCGGTCCAACCACAGCTGACAGCTCCAAGGTCCCCCGTATCCAGCAGTGCGACGGGCCGAATGGTTTTACAACCGGCCATTCCGCTAAACGCATACGCAGTGGGCCACAGGACCAGTTGCCGCCAAGCTCCCGGAATGCCCTGCGAGCCGCCGGGCTACCAACGTTTTCCCACATTCGCACCACGCGCGCCGATCACAACAGCGCAACGACGCAGTTGAGGCCCGAGACAATGTGTGCTCACGCCAGCCGCTTGACCGAGAGGCCGTTCGCTTTTAACAAGCTGGCTGCAATAAAGTCATTAATTCCTCATTCCAGGGACCGCCGCTTTTTCCGCGTTCGAAACATCCTGCGTCGCTGGCGCCTGGAGCCCATACATGGTACATTACACGGCTTAATACTCCGTCGTCGGGCTTATTTAACAGAGGATGTTCTAGAGTGCAGGCTGTCTGTATCAGGCAAGGGGAGCGGTTCACGTTGAGAATTAAGTCGTTGTTTATGGCCAGTTCGCGTTCTTCACAGTTTAGATGAGAATTTAGATAAATTTTCTCCGGATAAGGTAGTGGGATGATTTTAGTCTGCTTATTGAAAAGGCTGGTTTGTTTGTCCCAGTAGTCCCCGAGGAATTCCAAGAGAAAAAGCGCAGCATGATTCTGCCATCTCGCTTGTGATTTCTTATTCGTTATTTCGCAAAATTTGCAATTTGCGTGAGTTCGATGAGTTTGTGATTTTTCGCGTTCGCGATTATTTCACGCGCCTGTTGACATACGTGGCTTTTCTGCTATATGTATCACGTAAAAATATTCACGAATAAGTTTTTCGGTTTTTCTGTAACATAGCCGTACGATGCTGATCTGCCGTTTGAAATATCTTGCCTATTTTCCCAGATTCCCAAACTAATGTGTGACTGATTGATATATTAAATTTGTTTTTCTCTGATATATGTTACTCATACAAACACACAAGAAAAATTTTAAGGGTTAGGCATTAGGACGCAGCTAAAGCGCCGAAACAATTCTTTTTTTTAATTTACACCCCTAAGGTACTGTAACTATATTCCGGGTCGTAGAGGCTTCAAATTTTTGCGAGCACATTCCTGTCATGATGTACATACTGTATTAAACACGTTTTAAGGAATTACACACCTGAAACAGTAAAAAAGGTAGAAATATTTTTTTAATGAATTCTCCTGTGATATTACATTCCGGGGCAGACTTTGAACTTAATTTTATTAGTATACAGGTAACCCATTCGAATGTCTGCAAACTGCTTAAAGGGGTTTTCCCCTAACCAACGCTATTAGAACTTATTTTTATTTAGCGTAAAAAACGTGTTTTTAAGGATTTATCAATACTGGCTCTACCGCGTTGATATAGCCAGATTGTTTTTCTTTACAGCTGCTACACACACTCAAGCGCAAAAAGTATTTCGTGATCTTATCACAACAAACGTCTAAAAATGAACAAAAAATTTGAAATTTCATCCCTACGAATTGAAAAATTGCTGAGAGGTAGAACCAAAACCCAGCGCCAAATACTAAACCAAAAGACTTGAAAATTCGGGGTACGATCCTAGAAGAACAAAGCAGCTCAACTGAGCTCGTTTTGAAACTCCCGCTGTTACAGATTGGAAGCGACGGGCCGCGTATGTGGTTGCTTTGCTGAAAATATCGGGCCAAGATGAGGCTTCAGCTGCAGCCCTCTTACAACTCCCGCCCTCCTCTCTCTCTCACTATTTTCCTCCTTTCCCTCTCCTGCCAACTCATCCCGCCATTCTTACAAAACATGTGCTAGAAAACACTGTAGCGTATACTTTGCGATTTATCGTTCCGCAAATTGCCTATTACTTCCATTTTCTCCCCTTTCCGCACCTCGCGCTCTTCTCCAGTTTCACAACTCAGATGATAGATACAGTGGAGGGTTCTTCACTTTAATTCCCCGCACGGGGCACCTTGAGCAATCTTGGTGGCGGTGTTGGCGACACCGCGGACCCCGAGCCCCAATACTCACGCTGTAACCGACCGTGGTAATGAGTTTTAAGGTGAAGGGTAGAAACCTCAAACGGTGGCCGTCGGAGCCCAAGTCAAGCTCCGGCGATTGGACTCCCTGTCTGTTTACCATTCCCTGCTTTTATACATGCTGTATGGTTTTTTTCTAAATTTCCCCAACCCAATGATCGGCCCCCTAAAAGGGGTCGCACCGAAGTATCGTACCCACCCCTTCCGACGACGAACCTGATAACTACCCCCATTTCTTGATAATTGAATCTCTTGAACAAGCCAGGCCTATTGCATCGCAGTCAGTGTTCTTGATTTCGAAGTTTCTGGAAAGTGTTATAGGTGAATCCTATAAAGCTAAGAAACAAAGAACCGGTGAAATCTTGGTCGAGGTACATAGTGAGCAGCAGGCCACAAAACTCTTGAAGCAGACCCGTATTGCCGATCTTGACATGAAGGTCACGCCCCACCGCAGCCTCAACAGCTCTCAGGGCGTGATCTCGGAGCCAGATCTTGCAAATGAGACAGATGCCGATCTTGAGGCCTGAGAAGTCAAGGTGTGACGGCAGTCAAGCGCATCACCATTAGAAGAGACGATAAGATAGTACCAACTAAACATATCATCTTGACTTTTGACCGTTCCACTCTTCCTGACCACATCAATGCCGGTTTTATCCGGTGCTTTGTCCGAGTGTACATCCCGAATGCGCGGCGCTGTTTCAAGTGCCAGCGATTCGGGCATGATACTAACTCGTGTCGGGGCCAAATAACATGTGCCAAGTGCGCCCAACATGACCATCCCACGGATAATTGCAGTTCACAACAACTCCTGTGCATTAACTGTCAGGGCCCACACGCGGCGTACTCCAGAAAATGCGAGAAGTTTCAACTTGAGAAGAAAATCATAAACATCAAGGTCACACAAAACATAACCTTCCCAGAGGCGCGAAAGAGGTTCGCCTCTTTCCCCCTGGGGAGGTACGCCGACGCAGCTCGCCGGGGGGCGGAGCGGCGTCTGGTTTCGGCGGGGACCCAGTACCGCGAGTCGGACTTGGTCCCGCCACCGCCCCCCCCCCCCCCCCCTGGGTTGCCCGGGCAGCCCAACCAGCCTCTGCACCGCTCGCTCACCCAGCAGCGGCTGTGGTGGCAACAACGTCTGTTGGGGATGCCGCTGCACCCTCTGCTTCCACTCCACCGGCCCAAATCACACGCAAGGGCACGGAGGAGATGGAGGCAGTCGCAGCGACCCCCTGCCCCGCCTCACTGCCTGTGCCATCTGTGTTCCTCCCCACGCCTTCGGCACTGGCAGCGCAGGCAAAGAACACCCGAAAGGGTACCACGTCAAGGGGGAAAAGTCCGCTGGGCACCCCCTTGCCTTCAGATGACGACATGGACGTCAAGCCCTTCCGGCTTTCATCGCAACGAAAGGAACGGGCGGCGACATCAAGGTCAGTAGACAAGGTAAAAAAAACCCTTCCAAGAGTCCAAGCCCCGAAAGACCCTACATAAATAGTCACCCTTCAGTAGCTCTGAACACATAATAATGGGAAGAGAGAATATTGTTCAATGGAACTGCAGAGGCCTTCTGAATAATCTTGACGACGTGCATGAGATTTTTCATGCCAATCAGCCAAGTGTAATGTGTGCCCAGGAAACACATCTGAATTCCAAACACACAAATTTCTTGAATAGCTACCTGGTATACAGAAAGGACAGGGATGGCTGCACACACTCTTCTGGCGGTGTGGCCATAATCATCCGGAAATCCTTAGCATGCCATCCTGTCACCTTAAACACCGTCCTTAAAGCTGTAGGAATACGCTTAATAATATTTATTAGGTTGATAACGGTATGCTCCATATACATTCCTCCTGATGTAGCACTTACGAGCTCCGACTTCAAGGCGCTGGTTGACCAGCTGCCCGAAACATACATCCTTACAGGCGACCATAATGCTCACAACTCTCTTTGGGGCTCTTCTCGCACGGATGCCCGAGGTCGCCTGATAGAGAAGTTTTTAACATCCTCTGGAGCATGCCTTTTCAACAAGAAACAGCCTACATACCATAACACAGGTCACAACACATACTCACATCTTGACTTGGCTATTGGTTCTGCAATTCTCTTTCCATGTCTTGAATGGGGTGTAGGCGCGGACCCATATGGCAGTGACCATTTCTCCACTTCATTAACGCATATAGGTACAGGCCCGAGCAGTCTATCTTCCCATAAAAGGTTTAATGAAGCAAGAGCTAACTGGAATACCTTTACAGAGACATCCAAACTACACTACACGTCCATAACACACCTACACGTTGAAGAAGCTACCCAACTGCTCACGGCGCACATCCTCGACGCCGTCGAAAAGTCCATTCCCGAAGCCTCTGTTGCCCCGCGCAACCAGCGGAGGCCGTGGTGGAATGAGGAGTCTAGGCGGGCGCGAGAGGCCCAGAACAAGGCGTGGGGTACCCTTCGTTGGTACCCCACGTCGAGTAACCTCCTCTTGTTTAAACGGGCCAAGGTGTTTGGGAAACGTGTGCGCCGGGAGGCAAAACGCGATAGTTGGCATACATTCATAACATCAATTAATTCCTACACAGACACACGGAAAGTATGGACACTAATACGCAAACTCAAGGGACATCAAACACACAGCCTGCCTCTGGTCAGTACAACAGGGGACAAACTTGAAGAACAGGCTGACACCCTCGCACAACACTTCCAACACGTTTCCAGTTCAGCACACTACACAAACACTTTCATGAAACACAAACTCGTGGCCTAAAAGAAGCCTTTACATGACAATGACAGGTCAGCCACTTCTTATAACTCCGAGTTCACGATTCATGAGCTGAGGGGTGCTCTGAGCACATGTAAACCCTCTGCTCAAGGCCCAGACAACATTACATATACAATGATACAGAACTTACACACAGACACTCTAGTAACACTTCTTCACCTTTTCAACAAGATATGGCTTTCGCGGCGCATTCCGAAGTCTTGGAGGGATGCCATAGTAGTAGCATTCTTGAAAGAAGGGAAGGACCCTTCTTTTCCCGCTAGCTATCGACCCATTGCCCTGACCAGCTGCCTGTGCAAGCTTCTCGAGAAGATGATAAACCGGAGGCTCGTGTACTTTTTGGAGTACAATTGCCTTCTCGAGAGCTGCCATTCCGGCTTCAGGGCGGGGTGATCCACGAATTATCAACTCGTAGCTCTTGAATCGTATATTAAATGTGCCTTCGTGCATAAACAGTATTGCGTAACTGCGTTTTTCGACCTCAAAAAGGCTTATGACACCGCTTGGCGTTATGGAATCCTTACTGACCTCAAGTCATTCTGTGTTTCTGGTAATATGTTTAACACCCTTGATAGTTATTTGTCGGAGAGAACCTTCCGCGTCAGAGTTGGTTCTGCACTGTCAAAGGTACATGTGCAAGAAAATGGCGTGCCGCAAGGTGGAATGTTGAGCTGCACGCTCGCTCTTCATAGTTAAGATGAACTCTCTTGGAAAGGCATTGCCACCAACAATCTCTTATTATATGTATGTAGACGACGTCCAGATATCTTTTAAATCATGTAACATGTCGATCTGCGAACGTCAAGTGCAGCTCGGCGTAAAGAAGCTTGCCGGCTGGGCAGACAAGAATTGTTTCAAAATTAATCCCGGAAAGAGCTCTTGTGTTGTATTCTCCAGGAAGCGTGGGGTCCATCGGGACACAGACGTCACTCTTGCGAATGTGCCAATTCCTGTGAACAAGGAGCACAAGTTTTTAGGCATTTTAGTCGATGAAAAACTTACATTCATTCCTCATATCAAACAGCTCAAAAGCAAATGCTTAAAAACAATGAATATTCTTAAGGTTCTCTCACATCAATCTTATGGGGCCGACAAACAACTCCTCCTGCGCCTGTACACAGCGTTGGTGTGGTCTCGGCTCGACTACGGTAGTGTCGTGTATGGGTCGGCGACAAAGGCCGCACTGAGAATTCTCGACCCAGTGCTGCATCTTGGCCTTCGCCTCTCATGCGGCGCTTTTCGCACTAGCCTTGTCGAAAGTCTCTATGTCGAGTGCGACAAGTGGTGTCTAGGGCATCAGCGGGAGTGTGTTGACCTGCTTTATGCATCTAAGATTGTGCCCCTTACCAACCATCCTTTTAATCCCATCATGAACAATACATCAAACCTGCAACTCTTTTTAAACAGGCCATCTATTTCCTTACCTTTCTGTCTCAGAGTTAGGGAGGAGGCTTCTGCACTCCCGGTCCCTCTTCCCGACACGCACAAGACACCCATCCATAATTCAATTCCACCATGGCATCTACATCTTATATCATGCGACCTATCATTCACATTAGTAGAAAAACATAGGGTACCCAGGAGTGCAATTCTGCAGCACTTCCTGTTGATTGATTGTAGGGTTTAACGCGCCGACGCAACGCAGGCGATGAGGCACGCCGTAGTGGAGGGCTCCGGATTAATTTTGACCACCTGGGGATCTTTACGTGCGCCGAAATCTCGTACACACGGGCGTTTTTGCTTTTCGCCTCCATCAGAAAAGCGGCCGCCGCGGCCGGGAATCGAACCCGCGACCTCGTGCTCAGCAGCACTTCCTGTTTCTGCAGGACAAGTACAGGTGCGCAGAATTCTATAGCGACGCGTCGAAAACTGGTTTTACAGTCTCTTGTGCAGCGCACGGACCAAATTTTATCGTTACTAAAACAATGAATTTTCATAGGAGTATTTACACGGCAGAAGCGTATGGCATTTTACTCGTTTCAAACCACATCCTCGAACATAAAATTCCAAAGTCCATCCTCTACACAGATTCTCTAAGCGTTGTACAGGCACTGTCATCAGGAAAGTCATCTAAAAACTACGTGATCAATGCTCTTTTTAAGGTACTTATGACTGCATCTGCCTCAAATCTTGAAATAACTATATGCTGGGTACCAGGTCACTGTGGGATCCCTGGCAATGAGACTGCTGGTCAAATGGCTGGTGCTGCTGCTCTCATGACCACAGTTGACATAACAGCACTACCTTACACCGACCTAAAGACACACATCAGACGACAGCTTCGTAACACATGGCCATTACGCTGGAGTCAACAAACAGACAACAAACTACACGTAATAAAACCACAACTGGGACGCTACATAACTGACTCAAACAACAGATACACTGAAGTCGCCCTGGCTAGGCTGAGGATAGGCCACACACATGTCACGCACTCCCATCTGCTCACTGGAACTTCGGGACCCACGTGTAGCAGGTGTGGAAAGGGCCTATCCGTAGTCCACATACTCATACAATGCAATGCACTTCACACAACACGACACAAACACTTCAGAGAACTCTACAGACGACATATTCCCCGACATCCATCGTTTTTTTCTGGGTGACGATGCCATAGTTTCCGTTAAACGTGTGTTTGAGTATTTTTCAGACGTCAAGTTTTTAAACCTCATTTCCTATCACGCATAATGAAATCTGGCCCTATACACCAGCCATGCTCATTGTCGTTTTGTGATTTTACTTTTGTTTTTGCTGACTTTACTTAGTGTTTAAGGTTTCACCCCTCATATATGACTATTGTTTTGGCGCTCTTTGCCCCAGTTGGCCTTGCGCCATAAACATCCAACCATCATCATCATTCTTCACTTTAATTTCTTCGCATTCTCAAAGCTCGCACGTCATCTGTTGGGTCAGCACGCGCTGTTTTCTCCAACCACCCACGTCCCGTAGCAGCCAATGTTATTTGTTATAAAACTGTGACGTGTACGAATGTATGCCCTTGCTGAGAGAGAACTTGCAATTGATATGCTGTCGTCTGCGCGCACTGGCAAAATGCAAGTTCTTTCAATATAGTTCTTATACAACGCCAGCTCCAGCTGTTTTCGATAACCACATGCCTCCGGTAGGCACCGATGCAGTGACAACAAGCGGGAATTCGTCATTGAGTAGCACTCTGCGGTCAACCGTATAAGGTAGAAAGCATTGCAGATCAACCCAGATCATCGCAGATGTGTAAAGATTGGGTCACTTGCAGGGTCTCAAAAATGACTGGCATGTCGCATGCGCAGAGTAGCAGCAAACAATCAACAAATGCTCTCCTTGAAACAAGGGCAACACAACCAGGCGGGGTCCGTCGCTTGCAAAAAAAAACACAAAGAAACAAATGCATCCCGAATCGGTTTACTGCACTGCACTGCACTTCGCGCACGTACCCGCACGCATACACGCGCGTACACACGTATAGTGTAAACAAGTTTATTAGTAGGTTATTTCCACGTTTGCAGCGATGCCTAACGGTTAGAAAGGCCGAGCGTGCCAAAGCGAACTCTGAAATGTACCCTCATGTCTCACAAATAAGCACTGCCTACAGGGCTGACATGTTGGGCGTTAGACACATGCCCGCTTGCGAAAAAGAAGGCTGGCAGTAAAGTGTTTACGGTCTGAGAACTCCTTTTTAAGGGTCTGCGTTACCATGTGTGCCATGCAGCAAGAAACTCGTGACCCGTTAAGTATTTTTTGCAAGCATACATCATTTTTATGTATCATTTTAAGAAATACAAACTGATTGAGATACGCCTGCAATCAAGCAGTGTTAAAGTTGCCTACCACACGGGTATAAAAAATCCATCGCAAGGTATTGAATTGGGGGCCACTAACTAAAGAAAAAGCTTGCTATTTTATGCATATAATGCAGATAGCTCAGATACGTCTTACTCTTCTTTTAAGTTGTAGAAAGTTTTCTTTATTCATTCTAACAGCGGTAGCGTAATTGGACCCTCAAAGAACTGCCAACATAAAAAATGACGAGATGAGATATGTGCAACGTGTTAGCCATTACCTTTAGCTAACATTTATTGCCTTACACAAGTGAGCGTACGCATGCGTTTTTTCGTTTGCAGGCAAAGGCGACCAGTCCGATGTGAAGAATTTTTTGAGGGATTCCGATGCATCGAAGCTTGCCGAACAGGTTTGTTTGATTAGGTTCTTTGTAGTAAAAACAACTACAGAGTATTGCGAGTTGTTTAATTCAGATTGGGTCACTTTGTTGAGCAGGTTGATATTGTGACAGGCAAGGACGACGCAGGGTACTCGAAGCGTAATATTGAACATATTAAATACCCTTAGTGTATGTGAACTCTCGGCGACCATCATTCTGATGCTCCCGGTTGTCATAATCATACAAGACATGCAGCCTTGACAAAAACACGTTTAAGCGGCGTATTTCTTCGAGCAAAACTCCGTGCTACGACAGTTAAGAGCCGGTAAAAATCCTTAAGAGATTTTTTGAAGTTAGTGCTGGCCCTACTTGATTCCAACACCGACACAGTTTCTGGGTTTTTGATTGTTCGGGGATATTTGCAGTAATTATTACTATAATTTTGTATTACGAAGATACAGAACTCGCTGTAGTAGTTACAGACTACCCACGAAGCTCTCTGTGAAAGTGTGCACCGGATCTGTAGGTATATTCTTGGGTACTTCGTGGACTCGGTGAACTAAAGACTGGAATGAGCACCAGTGCCTAGGTTCTGTGTACAATAAATTTTGTTCTGTCCCTATCTCCGAGAAAAGTGTTCCTGCCGAGATCAAAGTTAGCTTATCTAAAAACGTTGCGGTAAAGCCACGCTGGAATAAGGCCGGAAAATGCAAAACAACTGCACTGCGGTTGTCATCTTGAAGCGCACAATGGCTTCAAAAGAGCCACAAAGACAAACATTACGTGTGGTTTATTAAAAGACAGCTTCGTTACCATAGCAATGATAACAGTTTTATCGCAAACTTCAAAAAATAGGGGAGATATTGAAGAAAACATACGAAGCAGTGACGAGTTCCAAGCCACGTTCCTTGGATTCCTCTATGACGTCATGGAATATAGTTTGTGCGATTGGCGGGCGCCGATCTAAGACACCGCTAAAAAACGTGCTTGATCGATTTTAAGGCCGACCTCCATGCAGCAAAATTTCTGGGCGAACTTCGCGCGGCTGCCGCCGCTGTTCGACGCACCGCTCAGTTTTCGCCCATGCCAACCTCCGTGCAACGTGATGCGGTGAACGCCGACTACGAGCGAGCTGCTTGCATCGAGGTTGCCACATTGTGCAATCCAAAACAACATGTGCGTACATATAACCTTGCCCACACTTTGTCTTCAACAAAATCTTACTAGGAAGTAATAAAAGAGGATGTAAACACATGGAATAATGCTTGTGTACTTGTTTATTGTACAAGCTTTTTTTGGAGACTGGCTTCATAGTTAGCGCATAAAGATTTCCAAATGTCAACAATGTGTGCAGCTGCTCGGGGGTTTCGCTTTGCTCTGCTTTTGCTTTGCAGACACTTGCAGTTCCACCCGCTGAACTTCTCTATATCGACTACACTTTTACACACCGCAGTACACTCCAAAGGGCAACTACCCGCCGCCACTGTCTTCTTCTCTTAAAGAGTCTCTCTCCATGCCTGATGTCCAATCGATACAACTGTAGCCAGAAAAGGCGCGAAAAGAGCGTCTGCTCGTTGGCATTGATTCCGCAGGCGTTCTGCGCAGACAGGAAGTACAAAGCTGTGATTGGCTGCGGCATTTTGATTGGCTGCGGCTTCAAAATACAGTTTGCCGCTTCCGGTTGCGTTCGCCGCCACGCGTTCGACATCTAGCTCGCGTACGTCACCGGCGAACAGCCGTATGTACGATGCCGGCGGCGGAGCGGCCGCCGGCGGGCGTCGTTCGCCGCTTTTTCGCCGACATTTCGCTGCATGGAGGTCGGCCTTTAGTGGGACCTTTAGTTCCGTTGGATCATGCGACTTCTGGACGGGGAGTAACAAGAGAAGGCGGAGGGCTTGTGAGCGTGTGCCTAGAGGCGACCGCCGAGCGTCCCCGGCACGCGCAGTGGCTTTAGCAAACAAAACAAAAACTCCAACGCTGTAATCAAGCGCTGCCGCGAATGTTATGCTTTGCATAAGGAAAATGACGACATCGATGCATATGACGATGGCTACTACTATCACGGCGAAAAGCAAAGTCAGAACGTTGAAATAAACAATATCAAACTTGTACAAACGCATGGTGCTGAGTTGTTCAGTGCTCACGTAGAAAGAACGCCTGCAGCTTTGCTATATACGGGTCAAGCCATCCGTGACTTAGTTCAAGCTTCGTCAGTAGAACTGGTAGAAGTGTACAATGCTGAGGATGACTTTGCATCCACAACTCGACGCGAAGAAGGCGACGACCTCTTAGAGGCACATGAAGACGATTACTAGCTCCGAAAATGTGCAAATAAAATATATATGTACGGCAATCCTCAGCTACAATAGCTTCGTCATTCAAGTCTTGCGCTGAAACCTCTGTTGCGACCGAGTGGGGGCCCCCGATCCGAGCTCCGTGGCCTCCGACATACGAGTGGTAGCCTGTATGATGCGAGCGGCCAGCCGCTGTTGCAGCCGTGAAGACGTCCAGAAGCCGTAGGCTAACGTAACTGCTTACTTCATAGCGAGAGGTGAGCCGAAGCCAAAGAACAATGCCCTGACGGGCGAAGTTACAATACAGGACTCGAGCAGAGCGACAGCATCGATTCGCTGCTCTAACAGGAATGGTTTACAACGCTTGCGGGGGTCTATTTATACCCAAAAGTGGTAACGGTCAAAACGCAAAAAGCGGCAACACGCCACGAACGTCACAGACACACACAACGCTCTTTCCAGAGTTCGTAAGCCGTTCATAGCCTCGGCGCACGTTGAGTCCGGGAGAGGGGAGAGAGGAGGACTCCGCTGAGTTTGCGGGGCCTCTGTGTCCTTGAAGAGCGTAGAGACGAGCCTCGCCGGCAGCCGCCGAAGTTTTGAAATGCACCCAAAGCGAAGCGTCTGACGCGGCTTTTCGCAACTTGTCACCGACATGGTGGCTCCTGACGGCAGAAAGGCGTACGAGGTGGCTTCGCCGCACAGCCGTGGAGTGCTGCGGGAAAGTACGGCGGCGCTGGCCGATTCGTAACAGCTTCTCCGCCGGGGGTCCGAGATCCCAATGGATAAGGGTCTTCAACCGTTGTCCGGAAGGATGCTGTCGAAGTGAAGCGTTCGGCAGACGCTCGACTCCAGGCCTGGGCTGTACGACACCGTGCTGGAGCTTCACCGGCCGGGTCACGGGACGAGTAGTGGCTCCCCAAGAACATCTCTGGCTTGTTCAGGCAAGCAACACAACTACACAGGAAGACACAACCGCATCGCCGGCAAGTGCGAAGACAAATCCACACTGAAGATCTACCAGGCTTTTAGTTGCAATAAAATACGCTAATAACTAACTACACTAGTTATATTTTAGCCCAGCAGTACTTAAGATAAGTATACAAACCTGAAAGGTGACATTTCGCGTGATTGGAAATGTCCCACGCACAAGCAAATGTAATCGTAAAGGGCGAAACCTGCTTCAGAAAAAACAATGAACTTAGGAAAGTCAGGCGTCTACAGGCCACTTCTCGCGCTGAGAGCCGCGATTTGAGCTCTCGTCATTGCTCCGAACTTTCCTTAATTTGTACCGCACTTTAGGTGCGCCCGTTCTCTGAAAGCGACTGCTGCGACCGTGTGAAAGGACACCGGCAGTTGTTTTCGACAAAGGTCGAGCGCGCGAAGGAGCGAGAGGGATTTCCCATCGTTCAAATGAGGGGCGCGCTCTCCTTCTTGGAGGCAACGTTCCCTTGGCGCGCAGCGAGCTCACGGCTTTGCCTCTCGGCGTGCCCGCATTGAAACATGTGCCACAAGTACGCGCGGAAGTTTTCCCTGTACCCTTCTTGCTCGCCTTTTCAGCAATGCGTTCGGCAAGCAAACGTCGGAACGCGTTTACGTTCTCTCCTCTAGGCTGATCGGTTCCCGACTTCGGCTCAGCCACAGGCGCCACCGAAATCTCAACTAGCTTAGCCCATATTGGCCTATCGTCGGGAGCATAAGCTGGGAGTGACAAGGGAACGACGTGCTCATAAGACAACTGGTAGCTGCGAACAGTCACTACCTCGTTGCCCCTCGCGCTTCCGGCGACAGCCTCAGCACGCGAAGCCCGAAGCGTGTTCCCGTTCTCCTTCCTCACTGCCAGAACTTCACTACAACCAGGCTGCCCTGTCTCAAAAGACGGCTCAGCCGCCCCAGACACCTGAATCTCTACGAGCTTGGCTGGCCGTTGCTCGAGGTCAGCTACCTGAGCTGGTGGCAGGACGGAATCGGCTTGCTCAGTGGCGAGATCGTCATGACTCCCAACTGAACCATGCAAGCCGTTGCTGCCTCGACTGCAGGCTTTCCCACCACGTCGGTCGTTTCTGCACTACCGTCCGAAGGAACAACCTCCGTTTCAGCGGACTCGTGCGGCCTTTCTGTAACCTCATCGTTTACGCATTCCTGCGAAACGTCGCTATCTCGCGAAATATCCACGTTCAAGTTGGTAGCCGTTCCCAAGGCCTCCCGCGAATTTGAACCGTCCGAACACTCCGCCGATATCTCGAAAACAAACGCCGACACATTATCGCACTCAGTTGACACGCACTGCCCTCTGCCGCCTCTGCCGAAAGTCTGTGCTAATGCGCCTTCGTTGCCTTCGTTATCTCTCTCAGCAACCTTGTCGCGCTGCTGGGCCGCAACCGTCGCCTCCGACTCGCGCTCCCGAGCGTCTCTTACTGGCAGCGCTGGCACGGTGCTTTCCTCGACAACGAGGTCTTTTTCGAGCAACAATTCTAACTCGGGAATCACTTCATCCTGATCGAGTTGAATTTCATGCTCTAGGTGCTTGTTCTCCCGTTGGAGTCTCTCTCTTTCGAGCTTCTTTCTTTCCCTTCGGATTCGCTCGATATCGAGGGCGTACCATCGCATCTTTTCCTCGTGTTTGAGTTCCAGATCACGTATTCTTTCCTTGCGTTCCTCTTTGCGCTTTTTTCCTCACGTTCCTGTTCTTGTTTCTGCCTTTCGAGCTCCTGTTCTCGCTTTTTCTCCTCGCGTTCCTCACGCTGGCGCTCAGCCTCTGCCTCTGCAGCCTGACGTTTAGCGGTGTCCCTGCTATTGCTCGTCTCAATGCACTCAGAAAGCTCATCATCGTCAGCCCCAACAGCGAGTATAGCCTGTATCAGCTGTGGCTTTCTCAGCGCGTCCGTAACATCCAAGCGAACCTCTTTTGCAAGCTCCAACTGCGGTTTTTTCAACGCTATCAAATTCATGGCCGGTCTGGAGTACTGCTTTCCCACTGCTCCCAAAAATGTTTTGTGTGAATAACCCACGCGACAAAAACACACGCCCTACCAGCTATCCTCAGAAGCCTGGTAAAACTCAGTAAAGGAAAGTCCCGCACTCACCCTTGACCGCCGTGAATTCTGCGAAGTCTGAAGCCGCCTCGACGTCCGTGGTGTTGGATCTCGCACCGCTGGCTCCAGGTGTTACGAAGTTGCCACCGGACCGCTGCCAACCAGTTGTTGCAACCGGGCGGGCCGAGCCGCAGCCGGGAAGAAGTCCGAGAGCTGATAGGCCAACGTAAATGTTTACTTCATAGCGAGAGGTGAGCCGAAGCCAAAGAACAATGCCCGGACGGGCGAGGTTACAATACAGGACTCGAGCAGAGCGACAGCATCGATTCGCTGCTCTAACAGGAATGGTTTACAACGCTTGCGGGGGTCTATTTATACCCAAAAGGGGTAACGGTCAAAACGCAACAAGCGGCAACACGCCACGAACGTCACAGACACACACAACACTCTTTCCAGAGTTCGTAAGCCGTTCATAGCCTCGGCGCACGTTGAGTCCGGGAGGCCCCGCTGAGTTCGCGGGGCCTCTGTGTCCTTGAAGAGCGTGGAGACGAGCCTCACCGGCAGCCACCGAAGTTTTGAAATGCGCCGAAAGCGAAGCGTCTGACGCGGCTTGTCGCAACTTGTCACCGACATGGTGGCGCCTGACGGCAGAAATGCGTACGATGTGGCTTCGCCGCACAGCCGTGGAGTGCTGCGGGAAAGTACGGCGGCGCTAGCCGATTCGTCACACCTGGCTATGTGTGCGGCAATGCTCACATACAATAGCTTCGCCATGGAAGTCTTGCGCGTGCATACAAGCCTCCCGGAATTTTTTGTGGTGGCCCATACGATGTCACTCCTGCCGACATTACGTGGCTGCAGCGTGAAACATAAAAGATTTTAAAGATTTCTTCCGTTTTCTATGTTAAGGAAACGTTTTTCGCGGCCGGAATGAAACTGAGCGAATTACCAAAGACTGAACAGGGTTGTATTTTGTCTTGGCAAACCCTTTAACAATGATTTCCGGAAATCTCGGTACATGTTGGATAACTTTCTGAGGCTGATTGTTGCTTCCCTAACCGCAGAATCCTACGTGCCCTTTGCTCTTTTTTTCTGTAAATATGGGGACTTCATCGCGGCTGTGTTGGTTGAAGAGCTCAGTGGCTAAAGCGTAGTGCTGTTGAGCCCAAGGACGCGAGTTTGATTCCCGGCCGCGGCAGCCGCTTTTCTGATGGTGGCCAAAAGAAAAAACGCCCGCGTGTTCGAGATTTCGGCGCACGTTAAAGATTCCCCAGGAGGTCAACATTATTCCGGAGCCCTCCTCTACGGCGCGCCTTATCGCCTGCATTGCATCGGTGCGTTAAACCCCACAATCAATCTAATCAATAAATGTTAGTTTCAAGAAAAGGAAAAGAGGGGTGAGTGTTTAACCCCAGCGACGTCCGCGAGAGCTTTTTCTTTGTGTTTGTAATTCTGTGTGTCGTTCTCGCACGCGCAGTGAGATACGGCGTACAGTGGGGGCACGGAGGAAAGGAAAAAAAAAAGATCTTTGCATCATTAGCAGAGCAGGGGATGAGAACTATGAACGTTTGTCGCAGTCACACAGGCCTTACTGATCTCATACACCGTGATGGGTATTAGCGACGGTTATCTTTTCAATGCGGCAGTACTTTACGGTGATAAACGTGCTTGAAATGTGTAGGGAGGCTACACTTAGACACAACCCGCACTTTAATCATATGCCCTACCATGATCAATCTGACCATAATCATCATCAGCATCAGCATCATCACCATCATCATCATCATTATCATCAGTTCTTTACCCTTACGGGCCTCTGTCGGGGCATTACTAAGGGCGAACAATCAAAGCAGGCAATAAAAATTCAGTTCAGGCTTACAGTTTTTAAATACCAGAACACAAGTAGAAAAAAATAGCAAAAAGAACAAGGATTATGTGAAACTAAATGTTTAAGTCAATTCGAAATAAAAAAATACAGGCGGCGGCAATCAAACAACGAAAAAATAAAAACAGCGATTAAGAGTGAAGGGAGGCTAGCAATAAAACACTACATTTAAAAGCACTGACAATGACATTCGTCAATCTCTTGTTTCTAAAGAAAATAATAAAGTTGTACATCCATTTTTCAGGATTTGCGGGGGGCTGTACGTGATGGCGGATTCAAGGCTCATGCTGTGCCTACTTTGTGTATGCTCATGGGCTGCGTTTGGATGTCTGCTAATAAGCAAGCTAAACTGTTTCTCGGAAGATGTAAGCTACTCTGCACTGCTGAAGCAAGGATCTGGCCCAGTATGGAGCACGGCTGGCGGTTTTGGTGGAGCGCCTACTTATAAATTAGGAAGGTATGCGGAAGTGCAAATATTTTTTTTTCCGGTTTGCACGGAATATGCATGTTCGCTCGGAAGTGTTAGTATGATTTAACGAGTTTTCGTATTCGAAGTTTGGCATTTCGTATCCCTGCAAAAGAAAGGTTAGTTAGCTAGTATAGTGTAGCATCCCCATAACTTGGTGAAATATGAATATGCGGGCTTCAGTGTAGTCCCCCATAAAACCAAACCATATGAAGTCGTACTCACTTACAACAGTTGTTACTGCAGAACTGCAAACGCACTTAATTGATTCAATATGCTATGGAACACACTCAAAATTACTCCTTTTCCCTTTTTTTTGTCACCTAGAGCGATGAACAAATGGAGCTTTACACGTTCACGAACTAACAACGAAAGTTTCACCGTACAATGGCTCAGGAAGGCTGTAAAACTTTCTTGCGCTTGCACTTGTGTTGTTCGTTTAGCAATTTGTCATTCAAACCAGGTCTAGGAAATGGGAGAGATATTAACAGGCTGGAGATTGTAAGCGAAGCGGATTACTTCAATCGGTTCAGATTTGACTGTTTGTTAAGTATTTATTCCTGTTCCTTCACTACTGAGGTCAGCGCTTGAAATATGATTTTCATCATTTCGTTTTAAAATTATCGGCGTTATGGTAGCCGAGGAAACGCCAAGAAAGGGACAGTTTGTAGTATGAGTCAAGTTTTTTTGTGTAAACAATTTCTCAAAATTTATGCTCATGAAATACAGTGTTTCACCTTTACGGCACGTTGCATATTTTTGTAGGGGCATGACCTTGGTGTTCGTAATATGCGAGAGGCACTTCGACCTTGGAATGGTTGCAATCAAGTCAGCTGTCGCATATTCCACCTCTCTGCTGAACCTCATCATCATCGCAGACAAGGCGAATACTGTCAAAGTCATAACAGAGGTGAGGTAGCAGTTTTGTTTTGGCATTTCGTTACGTACCAAACATCAGAACAAACAACTAATTAGAACACCCGTCAAACTGCTCCTCACAGGCCGCCCTTGCAAAAACTAGGTACGTTTAGCTTTCTAAGTAGTGTTTTCCTGTTCTGTTACTTGGTTTGAAAGGTGACAAATATAGCTGTTAGGAAAAATGTGGTGAGCCTTTCAGAAACACTACACAAAACAACCACTTGCCGTTTTGAAGAAAATGACCCGTCGTCATTGTGCACTTGCCTAGCTGGCGTTTATTCTTATTACTCGTGCTTTCAACTTGCTTGTCAATAGTCGTCAAGCGGCATGTACGCTTTGTCCGCTGCTCTTCTGGGAATCTTGTGCGGGAGTTCCTCGTGGTGAAGAGAAAAAGTTCCGACAAATATTTGTTTTGGTTCACAGTTCGCGGCTCTGCATTGAATACACGGGACAGAACTTTGCGATAGTTTCCTTAAGTGGAGCTCCTCCACAATTGCTGTTTGTGGGGAGGCATTCGGCTGTGCGTAGAATACCATATAAACAAATCGAGGTAGCGTACGTGAACGTAAAAAGTGAAAGCTAAGAGATTTTGTGTTCAGCCCAGCTAGAGCAGAGATTTAAATAAATCTTGCGAAACATACACGCATAAAAAAGCAAGCCGGAAGCTTGTTGGAACAGAAACATTTGCCAAAATACACGCAGCAGATTTTTGCAATTCTTGTCTCAGCTGCCTTTGTTGTGTACATCATCCACAAATCAAAAGCGCACACGAAAACATGCACAAGAACACTGAAATCGACGAATTTTGTTCGTGGAGATGACATAATGACGCGGTTGTGGTATATTCGGAAAGTCACGTTCACAAGCTTTGCTGCTATTGTGGAGCTATGCGATAATTTGACATGCATATAAACAAACTGCACTCTTTGTGTGTGTCCGTTCCTACCAACTGAATTTGACTGCTCGGAATAACACAGATATCCCTTTTTCTGAAGCGAATGAATCATGGCAGTTATTTTCAGTACCTGATTAGAGCTGCCCTGTTTTCACATGACGGCAGTCATGCACGAAGATTTATCGTGGACTTGCTGCAACGCCAACCTTGTTTAGAAACTGTAAGATGCCAGTAAACGAGCTCCTAGCGCACATGGTGTCTCGAAAGCAAGAACGCCAATGTGCATAGATTCATGCGCACGTTAAAGATACCAAAGTGGTCAAACTTATTCCGGAGCCATCCACTACGGCGTCTCAGTTTTTAGGGTTCCTATTCTTGACTTCGTGAACTCGTGAATCCTCAGTGAATTCGTGAATTTCCCAGAAACTTTGTTTGAGTGGCTTTCAGTTTCACAACGTTTACTGCCACCAGTTTAAAAGTATTTCTTCTCTCCACTCAAAGAGGTTAATTCTTCGCCGGAATTAAAAACTAGACGAAGTGCAGCAGACATGGCAACGTAGGCCTGTCTTTCCTCTTCAACAACCATATGACTTGTAGGTCACGCCCTCTCTATACGCCACACATTGGCCACTTCAGCCTGAGGAACAGCGACGTGATGTTACTTAACAGCTTGCAGATGGCGACGGCCATCGCTGTGAAATATGGCAAAACATCTCACCGACCTTCAGGGCCGTGAAATCTTCCTTAAATGGCAACAGAAGCAGTTTCGCACGACTCGCGGTTTAAAAATGTTTTCTAGCGAAAAAAATAATAGTTTCCCAAGTTAAGTCAAGTTTTGAAGTCAAGTCAGCAATAAGAGAATATAAAAAAACGTTCAGCAATAACATAACAGATTTGTTTGGTGTAAGGGCAACACAATGGGGCGGTACAAGCATCTCCTTTATAAAGAACCAAAAGCATCGAATTTTCATACATTCCTCCTAGTAAGCAAATGGGTCACATGATCGAACTGGAAAGAAATGTAATGAATTCATTCAATACTGTGCTGATTGAATTCTAGCTTGACGAATGCGTAAATCGGCGGCATCAGTACGCTCTGCCGTTATCAGGCGTAGGGTTTCGCTGTCCTTACCGCGTCAGACAGCCCATGTTCACGGCCATCTTTTTCGTAGTCTGTGACATAGCAGCAGACGATGGCGTGGCGGCGGTAGTGGTCGGAAAGGAGATAACGCAATAAAGCTAGCGTTCAGGCAGAGAGATCAACTATATAACGCAAAGAGATTGACATAAATAAATAAATATGGCAGGAAAGATTGTGTGATGGGCACACGCTTTTCGCTCGCTTTAGGACCGGCGTTACTTGATCGCCTTGTGGTGTGTACGCCAATTTTAACCTTGAGAAATGTGTTTGTTTTGCCAGCCTACGTTGCCGTCGTACTTTTTATAGTACATTCGAAGTGTTTTTATATATTTTATGCGCAATACCTGATAGCTTGGTAGGGATCTTTGTAAGGTAAGCGTCATACTACGCTGCATGTCGTCAGAGCTATACGTGCACAGGTTACTTATTGGGTGCATTTTGTTTACGCAAAAAACATGGTGACCTCACGGGTAACTGTCAAAGTCGGGAATAGGGTCCCTGAACACGAATTCGTACACGTTATCGGCACCCGTCACGGTTTACTGGCCGCTGCCAAGAATCGTGCCACTCGCTGGGCGGGCTCCGCATATGCGCCGCCCGTTGCCTCACTCAACAGACCCAATGCGCTGCCACCTAATTTAAGAAAATTGATATGCATTGAGTACTGATGGATACGTAGGTTCACTCAGCTATGTCGAAAGCGGGTGCATGGTCCAAAAAAAGATTGGTCCGTTTTGTTTTGTGCCGCCTGTACGTTGAAAACACGGTAGGCCGAGAAGACCAGAAAGACAGATAAAACTGCTTAAGCGTAGGAAAATGAAGGCATGAGATTTTATTTCAAGCTGTGCTTTTCGCTATATCTAATGTTGCGGCAATGTATTCGTTCCCGGAGTGATATGTGTATGGCTCGTAGTCCTCGCGTCATAACCATACCATCAGATTGGGGTGGTGTCAGCTGCCTGCCTCTTTGATCGTCATGCCTAATGCTTGATTTAAATTGCATTTTTTTCTGAGGCAGTCCTCCGGTAAGTCGCCTTTTACTGCTGGCGCCGAGGTAAACATTTCGGAGGTAATTGCAGCACAGTAAGCAAGCCCAACAGAAACGTGTCCTTTGCCGGTGTTGCGTCGTCCTATTATCATCATGATGATGTCCTTGAAGTGCTTGGCACGCACCCACACTGAAGATTTGTCATGTTTGTTGACTTCGTCGCTTTTTTTGCTGTTATTATGTCTGAGAGGCCTGACGAATCCCTTTTGCTAGAATTACTATACGTTGTTAGCTTAAAGCGGCTTGCCTGGTATTGTAATTACCACGCTCAAATTTCTCGTTTTATTCTCATTTACTGAGATTGAATCAACTCATTACAATCGCAATGATGATTTTTCATGTGCCTCGTTTCACCTCTTTTCTTTTTGTTCCCCTCTGTCTGTTCTGTAGGTTATTGACGTGTGCCCACAGAGAGAGATTGTCTTCCTTTTTGCTTTTTCTACGCCACCATTATGAGTACATACACGCTATTGGCGTACACATGCTTTGCTACTTTTGTAATAATGATGCGCAGATTACGCCTATTGACGTCGATATATTCTGTAACACACGAGTGGAAGTTGATTTCCACAATGCATCTGTTGAATCCCCTCCGTGGGGTATGTGCTACCAGCATCCCTATCATCATCATCGTGTACATAATCCTGTCATTAAAGGTCAGAACCCCGTTTTCGGTCAGCCATGGCACCGAACCCTGCTGCCCGTCTTCTCTTGCCTTAACATTTTGGTGCCTACAAACCCTGGAAGAAGACCAGGGACCGAAGTGGAGAGCAGCAGGGATGCCAGTGGCTGCAGGCATGTGAGACCCAGAACTGTTTACCGTCGACTCACCCTGAGCTAACTGTAACCATGGCTGACAGCGACCGCATTTGACCACCGACTCCCTCGAAGGCACCGACGCCAACACTGGCGTTCCTACCGCCGGCCTCGAGGGAGCTGTGACCAACCAGACTCGACCGACACCGGGCGCGGCCATTCCCGGTGCACCGACGAAAACCGACCGCAACTCTCCTACCGATGCAGACACGCCCCATCCCGTTCAGTTCACCATGCTTGGCCCCACGAGCACCGCTACCGAAGAGCAAGCTGGTGAGCTGGATGCTCTGCGTTCGTTGCGGAACCATATCCGTACTGACTTTAAGGGTATTTTGACCAGTAGCGACCGGCTCTTGATTTCAGAATCTTGCGACGTTACGAAGCTGAAGGCTAACTTGGAGAACCTGCAACAAATCAGAAGTGATCTAATCGAATTGGATTCTGATATATTTAACCTAGTTGAAGAGGAAATTGAGCAGGAGGTAGACGAGGTGGATAGATACACCCTCTGCTTCTTCAGAGCAAATGCTTACCTCCAACATTGGTTACAGTGCCTAAAAGACAAGCAGCCTTTAGACATCAAATCTACATCGTTTTCCAAAATGACCATCTTCCTCAACACCCCGAGAGAGTTCTTATACTCGTTCGTCGAAAACATGCCCAGTCGCCACAACGGGGATGGCGACAACTTGCCATCAAGCATGGAGCTTGGGGAAACAGAAACGCCTCCTATCGAACCGAACGTAGCACAAGCTCCTGGAGAAACACGCATTGAGCAGCCTTCTCTGGACTTTGAGTACATCTGTGTTCCAGACTTCATGAAGGGCGAATCCTTCCCGCAACTTCCCGAAACCTCGCTAGATGCAATCGACGAAGTGTGGGAGGTCACACCAGTGCGTCAGCATGAGTATTTGCATCAAATTAGAGTTGAAAAGCCTGAGCAACCACAGCTCATCGCTGCTGATAAACATGAGGCAATAGCGACGCCTGATCGAGAAAAGGCAGCATCGCTTTTTCCGTTGACGTTCATCGTGGAAATAACGTCGTCCGAATCGGAGACAACCGACAAGAAAACAGGGTCAGCTATTGGCATGCGTGAGACCGATGGGCGAGCGTCATCCAACTCAGGCCACAAGAAATATTCCCAAACCGCCAACCCATTGAAAGTGGTCCGCTGCCGCATCTGGAATTCGTTCACGACAGACACTGGACACGCGGTGTGGTTCTGCGGCACATCACGTTGGCGACGGTCGGCGCTTCTGAGATTGAGACGCCGGCTTCAGCACCGCTGGAAGCGGAAGAGGTGCCCCGACTTGACGACGGCATGAAAGGATCTACATTACGGACTGAAAACCACAAGCTAGGACTAAGGATTCATTACTTGTCTATTGGTGATCTCGCGGGCGGGAGAAAAAGAAGCCGTTGTGAGCCGTTTCGACCTGAGGAAGAATTTAGCTACCTCTCCTCTACAACGCAGAGTATCAGCAGAGCCACGCGTGCTGGATTACCAACACCAGTCCCATTCGTTGCTTGCAAGGGGTTTGATCGAGCCGCGGGGCACCTGAGAAAAGTGCGAACTAGTGGCATGGCATCGTGTGGTCGGTGCCTGAACTCTCCAGCGGCAGATGTGTGAACTGCGGCGGCGGGGGGATGTTGAATCCCCTCCGTGTGGTATGTGCTGCCAGCATCCCTATCATCATCATCGTGTACATAATCCTGTCATTAAAGGTCAGAACCCCGTTTTCGGTCAGCCATGACACCGAACCCTGCTGCCCGTCTTCTCTTGCCTTAACAGCATCCACTAGGTTTGCCATCTATTACCTAAATAAAGGTGTCAGCGATGGTGCACGAGGGCGGCATTTGGAATGCATTCCGTAGGAGCAGGGTTAAAATTGCAGACCGATAATCCAATTTTCTTTATTTTATTCTGTTCTAGCTGTCCGCTATTTCTCGACCATAATTATGTCCCACTGAAGCCAGATGCCGTATTATTTGGTAAAGGGCATTTTAATGCTTCCGCACTAATACCTTGCACAGCGAGGCTTATATGGCTACGGTACATTGGAATTTTCCTGTTCGTGGGCAAAAACTCCCAGCGCTGTACTCGTAAAGGCAGGCCATTCAGAACACCACAATGGCGTCGGGACCACCATAGTCACTTCAACCATGCACATTACTAGTATCACCTTGCCCCTCACAATCTCTACGCAGGCCGAGGAAGCGGCTATTGCTGAGGTCATCCCTTAGAAAAGTGTGGATAAGATAACGAACGTGCAACAGTCTTGTCAAACATTCTTTGTTGTAGAATTTCCAAGAATGGAATGGATGACTTTCTTAGAAGGAGGAGGCTAAGAGGCTCTGCGGTGTGATATGCGAATGAGGGTAGGAGCAGATGGTTCATTCAAATCTTTTTCGTGGCACTTCGAGCGTTCACTTAAGCCGTTATGCCTGATTATGTCTTTAGGGATACCATACGCACGGTTATAGTTTGAGACGATGGTCATCCGGGTATATATAAGGAGCTGTTCGAGAGCCACAAAGGGTGCGCTTCAGGGGTAATCTAAAAAGTGGGTGACGATCTGCCGCCATACTACTTCATAGAGACCTATTCTTAGACCGAATTCTGTTTTTTGTTGTAACATTTGATGTTGTTTCTGACATGCTGAATGTATCCTGCAGAAGTTATTAGGCATACTTGCGTCGCGAAAAAGTGGTCGCAGTCAGTGGTGTAAGCTGAAAATGCTCAGATGAGGAGGAAAAGGTTGTGTGGGCTGCCACAGTATGGGCACTGAGGACTAGAAGGGTGCCTGGTCGTTGTTCATTTGAAGATAACGTAGGGGGCGCTAGCCGAGTCAGGGCAGCCTCTATTGGCGCAAATTTCTCCTGTTCTTGGCCGGGCCTGCAGAGGAGCAAGAAAATCAGGTGGTGAGGTGTCGGGAAGCCATTGCCGGCTGAGGCTTTTATTTCGACGGTATTTGTGCTGCCAGTATACTTCGCATGCGTGTTGTGGGTCAGGTTGTTCCTAGACATAACTGGGAACCATGGGAGGATTGTGTAAGCACCTTTGGGCAGCATTATGCGGCGATTGGTTTTTGTCCGCATCATGTGTGCGAGCAGGAGTCCAGGTCAGGCGGATCTTGAACCCATCGTGAGTGAGTTCTTTCATTTTGTAAAGAATGCTGGTGGCTATAGAAGTGGGCGAGCAGATTTCATTCAGTTCCTGTAGAGTGACATGGTAGTCAGTGATGATGCTGAAATTGGTGGTGGTGGTAAATGAAGACACTTTTTGTAGGGTCTGAATAGCGCCGAGGATTTCGAAAAGCTCAACTTCATCAGTGAGGTCGCGTGTGTTTGTGGTGTTGCGAGAGCCATTAGGCTGCGGGTTGTCAGGGCTGGTCCAAGCAACCGCTCCTCTTCTGCTGTTGATTGGTGCGTCGCAGGAAAATGTTGATTTCATTCGACACCTCGTCGTTGGCGAGAGTGCGAACATATTGTTCCCGCACGGTGCGGTTACGGCGAAGAATCGGGCGGGGTTTGTGGTGTTCCAGGACAGGTCCCTCCCAGGGTTGAATAGCAGGTGAAAAAGTGCCTGCATTAAATGTACTGTTTAATGTGTGCTTTAATGTGCTCAATGTGCTTCCTAAAGGGAAGCGTCGTCTCCTCTACCAATTCTGTCCCCGCCATCTCAGCGAGAATTGCCAAGAAGGCTGTGCGCATCTTGCTCAATAAGCCACCCGAAATTTAGTTTATGATTTTTGGCACACGAGCTGAGTTTTTCTTGCTGTTCCGTTTCGTCTCTGTGCTGTTGTGAGGTTTTCTGCTGTTGTCTCTGTTGTCTCTGTTGTTGTCTGTGTTGTTGCTTGCTGTACCACAAGTTGCTCTTTTGGTGCAACCCCATTTCTTGGTATTTGTTTCAAATTTTCTATTTTCGTATTTTCTGGATTGCATATTTTCCCTCTCTTAGGTCACCACTTGGCCTGAGAGCATAAAACGGCGTGTGCAAGTTGACGTCCAGCCAGTTTGGTACCCCAACAACGAATGGTGGGGTATGTTTGAGCCGTGTGCCACGCAAAGGCTCTTTCTTCCGGTACGTAGAACTGTAGTAAAAACTTGGCGCTTTGGTTTAGGTACACGTGACTGGCACTGGATCTCGGCTACATTTGTTTTAATAGGAAGAACAAGCTGAAAGCGTACGCTGTCAGAATTTGTTTGACCCAATTTATAGCCGAATTCCCAGCAAGTAATAAAAAGACAAAAGGTGATTTATTTTTGTAATTTTGTGACGTTCACATGAAGGTGCTTCGAGATTAATGTTCGCAGTTTTGTCACCAGGGGCTCGGAACTTCACTGTAGCACCTTCTATCCGCTAGAAAAATGCCCTAAAATTGTTCCTTAGTAACTAGTAAAAATATCCTATGTTGAATTAATTTTAAATATTTGGAGGATGCAATTAGAAACGGATTGATAGACACACGATGAACCATTTTTAATTGTTAGGCTTTAATGTTTTAAGAATGTAGTGTTATTAAATACTTTAGCGCGGGTGCTCAGTATAGGTACTATTTACTAGGCCTAGACTGGCGCGGTGATTGCTCAAACTCAAGCATTCCTCATTTTTTTGCTTTTACATGCAGATGCAGCATAAACTCCCATTACTTAGAGATGAAAAATTTAGAATAGATGATTACACTTGTTTCACCTTGTGGAAGATATATTAAAAATGTTGTCATTTGGGCGTCTGAATGAATAGCCTATGCATTGCTTGCTTTTTTGTGTCTTTATTTCAGTCGTCTTTGATGCAGTTTATTATTTCTCTTTCCTAAGCATGAAATGTGCATATTTCAATTTCTCCAGAAGCATAATGTGACACCAAATTTAGAATACACTGGAGGTTAATTCTTGTTTTATTTTAACCCAAATATTATTTCTGTATATATCCCCAGAAATCAATAAAATTGTGAGTTAATCAGGGCGCAGGATGGGGGTTGATAGGGAGAACTATCTTGAGCTCTCCTGTTGTGAAAAAGAAGGGGTTGAGCCTCCCCTCCGGGTCTTGTAATGGTTAGGCTTTAAACATGGCCCTAAAACAAACAAACGAAAAATCCCCTAGAGTGGTCCAAACAGTGCGGCTGTATACGTCTTTGTCATTTTGCTTGGCGAAACGTAAGACCTCCCAACTTGCGTTGTTTCTTTTGCCTGCCTTTCCTTTACTTTTTCTCTCTCTCTATCTCCCTTTGTTGTTGTAACTTGTCATATGGCACATTACTATCACTAGGGTTTGGCTGTTCCTGTGAAAAGCAGTAAACAATTTCCTTTCCGTAATTTCATTCATGGTGATGATGTATTACGTGTGAAGGGGTTTGTGAGTGAAGTTCCAGTTCCATGGAGAGGGTAGAATTGCTCATCCCCAAACAAAGAAATCATAACCCCAATTATTACATTATGCGGGATGTTTGAACTGGATAAAAAGGTGTTTAAAAATTCAGGAAAATCTCAGCTGCATGGTGCAGCGAATGGGAAAATAGCATTGTGTTCAGAGTCCATCGCCATATACACCTCAAAAAGGAGGATTGTAGAACTAGTGTCACTCAGAAGGCAACGCTTGTGGTGTCTGTTCACAAAGGCGCTTGTCGAGTGGTACGCTTCTGTACTATCACTAGTAACATCACCCTTCGCCCTTTGTGCCGTTTTGTCCCCATTTCAGTTACAATGACAGAGAGATTGATTGCTTGAAGCGTTTACGCGCCGACGCAACCAAGGTGATGAGGTGCGTCGTAGTGGAGGGCTCCGGATTAATTTTGACCACCTGGGGAGCAATAACGTGCCCCGAAATATCGTACACATGGGCGTTTTTGTTCTTTGCCTCCACCAGAAAAGCGGCCGCCGCGGCCGCGAAACGTGCCCGCGTCCTTGTACTCAGCACAACAACGCCTTAGCCACTGAGCCACCGCGGCGGGTACAAAGAAAAAGAGAATGATAAAATCACCCTGGTTTGCACAAATACGCGCTGTTTGATACTCACCGGATTGCTACTTCTGCATTTTACTATTCTCCTACTTATCCAGTAGTTACATACTCTGGTATACGATTTTACGCAAAGTTCCACAACCCATTCCGATGCTTAAGATACATATTTGAAAAAAGGTGTCTAGAATTTCGTGTTTGTCTAATTTACCAGAGTTCGAAACGAAAGGAGCGCAGGATATACCAGAATTTCTTTTAAACGCAATTAGTAACTTTGTTTATAGGAGCTTTCCTGATAGATATAGTGTCGTTTGAAGAATTCATTTATTGGGTTTTTGCCCGCTCAACAGTCGCCATTTTGCGTGCCGCTTAAAGTTCGTACTGGCAGTCGAAGCCGGTATTGTTTGGAATTCGTGGTTATTTTTTGTTCTACCCTGGATTCAAATATTCACTGTTATCTGACTGGTTGTAATGAGGAAATAATGTGGAGTAAGATATTGATGTCGGTCATGAATTCGAAGGAATGAATATCCACACAGCCCAACTTCAACTACTTTTTCTGCACTTGAGATCAGTTTGGAATAGTGCAGTTGCTCTCGAGTGGACATTGTTGTGACGATACCGAGCTTCTTGCAGCAGGTCATAACTAGTAAACGTTTGCAGAGCATGCTACCAAATGAGGATGCTGTGATATACGTGGACACCGATGTGGTGTTTCTACATCCTGTGGAGGACTTTTGGAGGATGTTTGCTGCTATGAACGGTTGGCAGATGGCGGCCATGGCACCGGAGACTGAGAGCTACACGAGGAATTGGTACCTGGTGAACGCAACGCACCCTTTTGTTCGTCCTTTCGGTGAGCCGCATACAAACAGAGAGCAATTGATCAATTTCCGTCACGCAACCCCTTAATCCGACAGTCAATAATCACCCGCTCAATTTTTCAGTCACTGGATCATTCATGCAAAGAAGCTGAAACAATTTAAAAATCATAAACACGCTTATTTGCTACTCACAACATTAGCTATGAATTATAATTCAGTGAACGCAATACGTGCAGTTTGGCAAAAATAAAATTATTTCTATAAGAACGTTCGTGGAGAAACGTAAAACTGACTGGAATCGTTGGAGATTCATTTTATGAAAAAAAACGTCACGCCCGAGCGGCTCGTTTGGCTTAATTTTACAGAATACATCCGACAAGCCACATGCGGACACCATATAATGTGTACTACAAAACTAATTTAGCGTGCTTCGTTTAAGATCATCCGTTGGTGCAATCAGTAGCTCTTTTGCTAGGGCATCTCACTGACCATGAGCAGCTTCGGCATGTGAAATGTTCGTTTTTAAATCTGGAGTTTAGTACGGCGTAGAATCACGGAAGTTACAAAGAACGAAACTTGCTGAAAAGGTAAAGTAAACAGAATTTGTGGCGAGCCTGGTATGATTTCCTCAAGCGTAATTTATTTAATGCCATTTGAAGCTCTCAAACACAATAGACCAAACGAAAACTGCGCAAGTTTTATGATTTTTTGGCCACCCAAAAATTTGCTCTGCGCATTTCATGGCATTACGGGTTCCAAATTATAACGACATTCCCATTCGTGTAAGTCTGGTAGCTTCATTTTTTATCAACAGCGAATGATTCGCGAGGGGAATAACATCAGCTTCGTTGTGTACACATCACATAAAAAGACGCCGTGGGAATAAGTTGAGTGCAACAAGAACAGGACAGTTATTACGCATCCTGTCTCCTTAATGGTTCTCTGTGTTCTTTGCCTCTCGGCATGTAAACGCAGCGTGTTTTAATTGTTAAAACTGTGTGTTCATTTTGCTTGCATGCACACACAAAATTGAAATGACTGCATATCTCCTATGGTCTAGTCGGGCTGATTTATACACAGTTAAATCACAATTAGGTTGTTAGCGCAAATGGCTCATGAAAGGTTTGCTTAGGTTTTTTTGCAATATTAACTATTGCGGCAATTCTGTCTTACATTCTGACAAAACGTAAGGTTTTTCTCGTTTATATTTGTTTTATGACTGCAAGAATTACGTTTGCGTGTATTGCGCCTTCAGCTGACTGTAAGGGTTGCGAAAAAAAAAAACTACCTTAGGCATTCACTCTTTTACTTGACTCTGGGAGCATATTGCGAAGTTACTAATTGTATACACAGTTTCGCCACAATTCTACTGCCCATGTTTCCTTTCTGAGTATACGCGCACAATCAACAAACAACAAAAACAAGTTTCTCCAGTATTATTCACATAAATAATCGAATGGGTTTAGGCAGCCTTAACCAGGAAGCAGAAAAGCGTTCTATTGTGATGAATGCGAAAAGGCTTGCGCGCCACACGAACCATTTTCCTTTTTACTCTCTTCTTTCAGAGCCCATATTAAGTAATTCGGTAATTAGAATACAATCTCATCGCCATCCTACATCCACATTTTTTGGTCACACACTACAGCAAGCCAGGCCACGTATATGGCTAGGTGTTCGGGAACTTGAAGATGTTGAACCAAAGATAATGGCGAGAAAGGAAGTTGTTTTGCCAAGAACTTTTTAAAAAATTGATATCCCTATGCTTTCAAGTCATCGGTACGTTTACGTAAGCTTGGGGAATTTCGCCGGATGTAATTTCAATATTACAAACATTCGCAATTAAAACTAAAACAAAACTTAATTTGTAAAAAAACGGCTGGTATTCTGGCTTGATTTCAGTAGTAGAAACTATGTCAAAAGGAGCCATTGCGCCAAATGTAAATAGGCCGTTTTCTGGACCAACCAAAGGTCCCTTCCCTACATTCTTGAAAATTTAGGGTTTGTGGGAGCACCATTAGAGTAATCAATGAGCAGGTGTTAGTAGTTCATTACCGGTAGGGTGGATGACGTGATGAATATAAAATTGACCGAGATTTCCTTAACCGCCAGAACAGTACGCGCGGCCGTATTCACTGCCCAAAAGTTTTATGTCCCGGTCGTTCAGTTCGAAAAGAAACAGCTCGTCGCCTAGGCCCTAATACTTTCAACAAAGTTCGCTTGAGCTTTCTCAACGTCTCTCCGGTGAGGTTTTAGTTAGTATAATGGGACGAAGTCTGACGTTATTGTGTGATCAATTCTTTTTTTCCCAACGCGTAGTTTTAAATAAGACATCCTTCTTGTTCTTCTTTGTCAGTTATATGGCCCTCCTTCTGTCAATGTATTTTTCGTCCTTAGGAGAAGAAATTGTGTAAATGTTTGAAACAACTGAATTTATATGCTCTTCTTTTCAGCCCTGAACGCTGGCCTTCTGATGATGAACCTGACACGCATGCGTGCCTTTGGCTTGGAACGCCGGGTGGTGCAGCTGAAAAGAGAGTTCGAGGGACAAATACCCTGGGCTGACCAGGACTTGCTCAACATTCTCTTCACCCGCCATCCGGAACGAATATTCACCTTCACCTGCCGTTGGAATTACCGTGCCGAACACTGTGACGGGAGTGCTCTTTGCACTGATGGACCCGTGGCTGCGGTGCATGGCTCGCGAAGAATGTTCCTTAGACCGTCGAACCCAGCATTCACTGTGTTACACGAAGCTATAAAAAAGGTAAGGAGACAATTGGACCCACAAGACTTAAAGGGGCGGTAGGCACAATGCGGAATGCCTGAAAGCTTTCTTAAATTATTTGTTATTACAGGGTTATATCCCAAGGCTTTTAGGTTAACCAAGACCTGTTATTTTTTGAACTTTTAGTATTTGCACTGAGCAAACAAAAGTAACGAACAATGGCAGGCAGTCCTATGTAGGACACGTAGATAATGTTTCACTTTGGTAGTGCGAGCTTCCATTTGTACTGCACAGCAGCAGCAAAAAAATTAACACTATTGGGTTTAGCGCGTCAAAGCTGCATCCTCGTTATGAGGCGTGACGCTGTGAAGGGCTTAGGATTAAATTTTACTGCCTCGAGATCCTTAACGTCAGCCGAAATGTTTGTCTTTTTTTCTCGTCACAAAAAAGTGTGCGTTGAGGAAAGAATAAAATTTGAGGTAACTCGAATTGAGGCACGCCTACATTAATATATATTTGCCCCGCAGTGCAACAGTGAAGATTTTACCCGTATAAGCATTTATTTCTAATAGAGACACATAATTGTATGAACAAACATACAAGACTAACCTCTTATACTTTGAAGGAAGCCTTGGTATAGTGTAAAATATTAACACTGCCTAAATTAAGCGGCGTATTCATGGTAATTGCCGTAACATGTATCAAAGTTTAACGAGCTAAAATTTATTGAATGGATGTATTTGCCGGCGGGAGCATAAAAAACTGTTGTGTGCAGTTGAAACAGAAAATATAGGGTTTGTTGTGCAATGTGGTACAAGTTTTGGTGAACTGTTATAAAAAACACTGCCCCGTGGTCTCGTGTAATCGGACTTTATTCCTAGGGTGTACATGCAGTTTCTTACAGTAAAGGTGTCTATGTTTTATCTTGTTTTATCTACGAGGTCAGATGAAGCCATCGATTTTATTTGTAGATGTGTAGTGCACTTGACCTGCGGTATTCGATTATGCGACCATATATTGGTGGCCTAGAGCGTTGCTTTATCGCATAATCGAAATTGAACCATAAACTACAAACACCGACGTAAAGGACAGAGCACCAGTGCTGGTGCTATTCTGGCGCACGGGCTGTTCTCTTACTTATCAGTGTCAGTAATAAATGCCTAATGGGACACTACATTGCGCTTTACGCTTCGTAAATCCCCCCAAAGTTAGATTCGGATGCGTAGGTCATATTGTGGAATCTTTTTCCAATCCGCAGGAATTTTAACAATAAAACTGTGTTGTAAACTGCTATTTTTCTCTCAAAATTCTCAAAACCGATTTGTCGGCGTCAACTATGGCGCCATAGAAGGAGCTCTGCTGGGCTATATTTAGCAGATTTCTAGAAAGTGTTCTTTCTAAAGCGCCTGCAGGAATAAACGAAAATCCGATAGTTGGGGTGAACAGGGGAAGACTATTATTTTGAATTCCGACATATCCTAAGAATTCATCACACACTAGTGTGAGCTCTTTGGAGGAGTTGGCACACGCCAGCGACTCGCGTATTTTGAATTTTATTTTGTCACTCATTACAACTGAAGTAAGGCTTCAGAGTTCCACTAAATGATTAACCAAGGCAGCGCCTGCCTTAATATGCTGTATGCAGCCACGAAAAATGGGTCAACAAATTTATTTCCATGTACCTCTGTTTGAACAATATACGTTCATTGAATAGCTCTTCTTTTTGTACTGCTTAGGTCTAAATTTGGCGTCATCAAGCTGTTTCCAGGTGCAAAAAAAAAAACTTTAGTAATTGCTTCGTAGGGTTTTGCAAAGTTTTGTGCGACATTTTAGAGTTCCAGAGTTGGACTTCCATATTTTTAGCGGTAATACCGACTCAAGGTTTCTTCACCCGAAGTTTGTGCAGTTTAATCGTGCTAGGATTACTCTAAATGTCGCCCTTACGACTTGCGAATGTGTCTTTATGGCCAGCCTCAGCAAAGCGGCGTGGAAGACAGTGCCAGCTAAATAGCAATTTTTAGCACCATGTCTCAAGAAATATATGACTCATACGTGGAAACACAGAGGATGACGCATGGTTGATAGATAGCGCACCGGTGTTCACTGCTTCTTTCAGCCAGACACCACTTAAATCTTTACCCGTGAATGCCTGACCATCCTTCCTGCGTAAACGTTTGCGTATGTTAACAGGTTTAACTTGGAAGCCAGTAGAAGTAGTTTGATATACGTCTGTGCATTGACTTGACATAACTGTAGAGCGAAAGTTATGTTAATTTGTTGTTGACAAGCCCCGGCACCATACAAGTGAGCAGTGATGTCAGAAGTGCTAGAAAAGGTTCAGAATCGAAGCCATGGGGAGCATTAGCAAAGCGTGAAAACAAAATCTGTACTTGTGCCCTTCCTATTCCCTGCAAATGTTTTAATGAGCCATCATTTGTTGCAATTATTTATGTGTCACAGGAAGACCAATTAAAAAATCCTGGAAAAACATATTTTACTTTGCAAGTGCTAGAAAAAGTGCTCTAATTTTTTGGGGAACTTATTTTGTCCGCGAGTCTATGCAAATTTGAAATTGACTGCAAAATTAAGCCATGCTGTCGGAATGACCTGGGTTCTGCAGCAATTACGAGTCCATTTTGCGCAACCTTTTATAGAGACCGAACATTCACCACCGCTGACGCCACTACCACCAACAACAAAAGATCTTCATCACTATCACTTTCATACGTGACACCAACTGCTCACGGTGTAAGGTGTGGTGCACGGTAACTTGTGTGTGTAAATCATCATTTGCTTCTGTCTATATGTGCAATCCTCACAATAAGCCAAATGAATTTTACTGCGTTAGCCAGATATTCCCTTTTAAATTTAGGAGATATCTACCATGTATGCCTTATTGCTAAAATAATAAAAGAAAAAGAAAGGCCTTCAGCCGGATGGAAGCGAAACAAGTTCTCTCGCAGTAGTGCGGAGGAAGGAATTTCACCAGACACGCAAAAAGAATGAATTGGAAAAAAGTTTGTCTTGCAGTGCAATAAGAGTTTTTCCAGGTTTTTTTCAGCACTTTGCAAATGATATAAAGATCAGAAAGTAGAAGAAACGTTGAAAAATGCACACGAATTTTGTTCCTTGATAGGTTCCAGCAGCACTTAAAGCTTAAAGCATATTCATAAGTTAAGTCGCCTACACCCATGAACCGATACACCCGGCCTTCGATGGTCAACTAATCTAGTAATTTCCTAAGCCCCTGTGGGTAATGCTTTGGACTAGTTGCCTGTGCGTTTTATTTGCGGAAATCGTTCTTCTGTGTGTTTTTACTCGAATTACCATCCCGTACTTGAGAACTAGACAAATTATAGTATTGTGGTATATGATAGTTCTAGTTCAAGGATTCAAGGATTTGTTCACCGTGTTTTTTACATGGCAAGGCAGATGATAAAAGCTGCATAGAAGAAGGTTGACCCACTCCTCAGCTCAATTCTAGCTCTCAGGAGCAGATGGCAATATGCATGCTACAGCGTTTCTACAGCATTAAACAAAACCCAGGAAAGGGCCCGGAAAAGTAAACGTTATGTAAGTTAGCTGGAATCTATGGCACCAAATAAATCAGGCAGCTGTAGCGCAATAACAAGCAAGCTGATATGAATCGCAGCTAAGCAGTATGATCGCTGAAAAAACTGTTCTGACGTTTTGTTTTTGGTGATAGTTGATGGCACTGCTCCACCTGCATGACATTTCTTTTCCATTTTGTTGAATGATCTCTCGCGGTGCAGTAATTTCGTTCCGATAAAGAAACTACAAAATAATAGAACTGCCAGGGGACTTTCTCGAAAGTATATAGTTGGGAATGAAGTAAAAGAAATATTCTGCTTATATTAAAACAACCAAGAACAATTTCACTATTTTTCTTGGAAACTGTTGCGGTTTATATTATGCGAATCTGATTTGGCAACTCGTGATGTTTTATAGCCAAATTATATGTTTTTCAGTACAACCTCGGCGAAAGCCTGGTACACAACTTCATCGATCCATTGAACGTCAGCTTAGCAAAGTCAACACAAAAGGGATGCGTGCGAGAATTTACCCAGCAGCTGCACCTCTGGCGCCGAACAGCCAGCCATGTGGACACAGAATCGAAGGAAACCAGACTGGTACCTCACTTGGCCGAGGACTATACTTCGACCGGAGGGGTCAGGAGATAAATTGTTACCGAAAATATTAGGTTGTTTTAGAATGTCGAGTGCTTGCCATGCCATCGTGTCGAGGAACAATTATGGTACCTTGTATTTCACCTGCGACATGTGAACCTCGAATGACGATGCGACATGTCAACGTCGAATGTTTCCGATCATTTGTCCGGTGCAATGATCTTACGTTTACTTCGACTTCTTTAAGCCAATGGTAATGATATTAGCGGGATAGGAGTGGTTGGAGTTATGCTAGTAAGGTTTCCGTCCTGGAGTGGACCTAAATGGACTGTTGGTGATTTTGGGGATTTTGAATAGCAGAAAACCTTTTGTTCGACTCCTGCAGAACGTTAAAAGTCTTATAACAAAGGCTCCTTTAAAACAAACGAGCACATTTTTAAACGCCTTTCACAACAATTCATACCCTGATGTGTGGTGAATATTTATAAATTAATGTAGCTGTGATATTATGTGATGTCTTAACAAAATGCGTTCTCGTTCTCACTCTGCTTGACTGATTTGAAATTGTCATGTATATGCGGTGCATTTGGTACTTCCTGTTAGGGATGCAAAACCACTTACATTTTGTACGCCGTCGTCCTTCTAGCCGTCATGCAATGTTACGTTATGAAAGTGTGCTGTGTTTGCTTCATTGCTACGCTATTGCTGCTCATGAACGTGCGTAATTTCTAATATGTTGCAGTATTTTTGAATGATGCATTGGTAGAATAAATATAAATAAATGCTTTTTGCTTGTTTATAAAAGTATAAATCATCGCAGAAAACGCATTCGTCCCAAAAGGTTGCCTAGCGAAAATGTTTTGAAAAGCACTCGTTCTCTAGGCACATCGTCGTGATAACTGAGATTGAGACATATTGGCTGCCCTGTAGTTTGTCATACTTAAGCAGGCGACACTGGAATGTTTGTGCATAATGTTGGCCACCGCTTTAAATCTATTAGCCGGCATGCAACCAGGTAAGTGCAGGAACTAGTGCGGCGTTGGAAGTCAGTGGTCTCCTGAAGTGCACAGGCGAAAACGGCTTCAAAAGGAAGGTTAGCCACCATGGTGGAAGATAGTGGACAGTGTTGTTCATACTGTTTGAGGTAGATTTTTGCAGTGTTTGACGAGCATGCTCTATTTATACTGATGTTCAAAATAAAAAATGGGAGTGTGACGAAAATGTCGGTACTTGATAAAGGACGCAGGCTGGTGACACTGTTTATTCAGTACCCCGGTACAATGGCGGACCTGATATCCTGGATGTAGGTGAAGTGGGGCACACGGCACAATCAATGTTCAGGAAGAACTAAAAGTTGAAGCTTATGCTTGAATCGTTTTAATACTGCGGGTGAAAAGTTCATAGATTTCGCTTAGGGTAATAGATGCATTCGACTTAATTCCCAAATTAGAAAAATTTCAGCACGTACCCGTGAGTTGTCTACGCACGCAGAATGCAGAGGCGGAGTGGCTGCTTTTATGTGACACTGCCTGCGTATATAATGGGCATTTCACCGATTGCGAATGCAAGTGCTTCCGATCTTCATCAAAAAGGTTAGGGGGTCTTCTTTCGGCAATATTTTACCTTAAGAGCCTCTTTAAAAGCGCTCACCGACGAAAGGCACAAAAGATGCTTTGTAAGATTATTCTACCGTTTCACTTAGGTGAAAGGCGATACAATAATTAAAACACTGAGATATACAAACAACCAAAGTTTTCATGGGCATCTCTACGCCATTTTTACGATAAGTAAAGGCTAGTTGCTGAATTTCTCACAAATACGTCTTATTAAATAACACTGACGTTACTGCTAACAACGGTATACCACATTGCCACGCTTTTGGGGTTGCCTTTAGGTGCTCTTTGAAATCCATATTGATTTTTGATAAAGCTTTGCGCTCTCGGCCCATTTTCGGCTCGGCAGAGCACGTGAGATATTCATTGCTTTTGTGATATCATGTACGAACGGTCATAATAAGCGTGTATACATTAAATAAAAAACAAATGCCAAGATGTGCATCAGCGAACCGACACGAACGGCCTGCCCTGTCGGTTTATCTTCACGGTTGATTTGAAACGTTGTTTTACTGCTATTGCCATGAACCAAATTACCCGACAGAAATACTCGAACGACAATGTATAATCGAACTTTGTTCTGGTGAAAGCAGCTATTTGTAAGTCGCGCTTGTGCATGCGCCATCTGCACGTAGTGTTCATTCCAAAAAGGTAGAAACATCGTGAGTTGTAGCGGATCAGTTGTCTAAATTGATCAACTCAAGAGAGTACGAAGGGCACGTTATCCAATATATGGCGATTTAATTTTGGGCGAACACGCCTACTGAACTGATCCTCCCTGAACTAGGAGTGTCAAAGCGTTGGCAAAGGATTCCGTCATTCCTGCTGGAAGCGTTTCGAGACGTGCGCCGCGGCCTCACTGGGTTTTAGTAATTACCGGGGGTGTGTTGGTAATGGCGTGACTGAACACCGTGGAAGACAAGCATTCAAAGTAAAGAAAATGTTGGGCCCTTACACAATGTAGAAATGGTGGACCTGCGAACCTTAAAATGTGTTGCTATTGTCTTTATTATAAGGTTTAAAAATATCAAGTGTTTTTGAACTGTGTTACGTAATGTTTAACTTAACACGCAACTGTATGCTGAGAAATGAAGACATGGACCCGTGTGGCTTGGGCTCATAACAATCTTTGTTTATATGCCCCGTGCACGGTTTCTCGAGACCACCGTCACCGAACAGGACGCAGGGTCAGCCCGGCGGTGCGTCTTGTTCTCCGCC
This sequence comes from Haemaphysalis longicornis, assembly GCF_048455015.1. Lineage (NCBI taxonomy): Eukaryota > Metazoa > Arthropoda > Arachnida > Ixodida > Ixodidae > Haemaphysalis > Haemaphysalis longicornis. The sequence continues at coordinate 176,081,403 of NW_027526385.1, read as the reverse complement.
CCGCGGGCCCGACTTTCAGCGACGTTGCCAGCATGGCGATGGGGAACGGACTCCTGGGGCGGTTCACGGAGTCGCTCTTCGTACGCTACGTTCCACATCACCTTGCTCTCTCACTCTTAGGGCGTGGCATTCCCCGCAGGCTGCGGCACGTTACACCCACTCCGCAAAGAACTACACCACTCATTCTCACTTGCTCCCTCTGTCTTGGCCCTTACACTGCCGTGTTGCTCCCCCACACTTGGTTCATTGCCTGCGCTGCGAGAGTGTACTTAGGTTCCCAATACGTGTTACTCCGAAGTGAACGACCCAGGCATGCCCTCTCCTGCTACTACAAGCTGCACTCCGACTGAGTTTTTTTTGCACGTGGGCCGTGGTTCCGGCGTTGGGCCCTCGTGGGCACGAAGGAACGTTCCGCCTAGGTATATGGAGCGTCGTTTCAGAAGGTGACGCGGTAGCAAACCAAACCCCGGGTGAAAAGCAAGCAATAGTTAAGAGGGAAGCCACATTGAAAAGGAGCGCTGCGTCACTTTACACCTTCCGACACGCGAAGACAGGGAGGGGAGGTTCCAGGGGCAAGTGTGTGGACTACTCGCTGAGTCTGGCGCTGATTCCTGAAAAACCGGGAACGACGTCAGGCCGGAGAAATAAATCACAAGGCAAACAAGAGTCACGCCCAGATCATGCGAGTAGGGAGCTGCTGTCCACTTGAACGCCAACGAATTCGGTCTAAGTCGCAGCATGTGCATCTTGAAGAAGGATGTGAAGAGTAACGGTAGAAAAGTGAAAGACACGGCTGCCTCGGCTGTGTTGTTAGACGTCTGTTCAACGGTTCGGGAAAAGGCTGAACTTCAAGCACGGATTTATTGAATCCGCTCATCGCCCCGCAACACCCGCCAACATAACTCCGCGGTGGTACATATGGACACTCAAATGTCCTAGAACGCCGCTTTTATTGGATGTATACAGCCAAAACTCGATCCAACGAACCCGATCTAACGAAGGCTCAAATGCTGTATGAACTCGAACTAACGAAGAAGATTCAGCGCCATTCTCGATCTAACAAAGAATTTTCAGTTCTCCAAGCGCTCAACACGCGCAAGAAAAAGAAATCCCGTCCAGTTTCTGGGAACAGCTTGGTCGGCTAAACGAGGTGGCACCACATCTGAGTTCCTTGACTACCCCTGCGCCGACGAAGACGCCGATACGACGGAGTTCTTGAGCGATGAAGAAAGGGTACAAGTATTTTGCGGCACACGAGAGGTGTCAGATAATATTGACGATCCACAAAGAGCTGAAGCTTCTGTGCCGGCTCCATATTAAGTGGTGGACGTTACTGACTTGCTCAAGCCCTCAGCTGGGGCTCACAACAGAACCGAGAGCGCGTTGACGGCGCGTGCGTGCCACGAAAAGTCTGTCCGCCCAATGCTACACTCTTAGGCAAAAAGGACTAAAATAGGGACTAAAATACAGCCGTTAGTCTTCGCGGGCGACCGCTCATCTTCAAGGGGAGTATCTGCGGCAGAGTACGTGCCGTGGGCATAAATGCGGACTAACTGTTCGTCCCCGCCGATCTATAAGGAGTAACGGGAAGACGAAACGCATGCAGTTAGTCTCTTTGCTGCGTCGTTAATCCCCTAATGGCGTCATCGTTGCCCTTTCGCGCATATGTCTGCCAACAGTTTTATATTTCCAAAACACAAGCCATTGCAGTCATTGGGTGCTTTAGATGGTGCCACGGGAGAAACTATTGATGCTAGTTATACGAAAATCGCCTAGGGTTAGTAGAGCGGCGGGTAATGGCAAGGAGCGGCGAAGCGCGATTGCCATACGCTTCTCGGCGAGGTTATGTTGATACGCTGTGTTGCATACGACGCGTGCGAGGTAATAACGGCCAATGGAAGCTTTCAAGCGCCTTAACAGTAACGCAAAAATTAGTGACAATAGCAAAAGTGGATTCCTGAGCGTAATGAATATGTATATGTTTAACAGACGAGAAAAAACGCATGTTGCTAATGACAACTGCGAAACAAAAATGCTCGCTACAGGTAAGCGTCTCGAAGTTATCTTTTACACTCGGTACATAATTGCCTTGGGCACCAAAGCTATGACAATGCTGCAACTGCTGTAAAACCCGCTTGCATTTCCCAGTCGCAATCGTCTAGCGACGCGAATTTGAAGACTTCAGGCTAAGCAACACCGAATTCGCTTTCGCCGATGCAGGAAAATATGGCATGTTTCCTTATCCTGACACTCACACAGACGACACCTTTCACATACCTTGCATAGAGCACTTAACATCTGTATCGAACACTAAGAAAGCACTTAGCTTGCGCTAATTTGTGCGGAAACAAATGAGTCGTCCGGTCGCCCTGCTACCTATCTCAACTAGGCGACGACGAGTTGATTGTTATTTACGAGAAAAACTATGGTTTGGAGGCTCTACTTCGAATCGAACTGAGCAATAGTCCCAAAACCTAGCAAAGCGCTAAGCGCAAGGCGCGAAACGCGGTCACGTTCGCTTGCACAGATAGATATTCGGGCACCAGTTGCATTATATCTGTTACGTTAGGCACAAAACTACACACTGTACACTTGAATATTATCTACTGCGGGTACCCCCCTGCTGCGTGGTTCAGCGGAGCGCGTCGGGTTCCTCGTCCATATTTCCCGGCGTCAGGGGTTCGATCCCTGGCGGTGCCTTTTCTTCTTTTTTCTGCACTCTATTCAGTTCGTCCTTGGGGAGTATCGGAACAGACCATCCGGGTGGGGGACTAACCGTTCGTCCCCTCGCAGTTTGTCCCCAAAGGGACTAATGATTGTGGCAGAGGCCGTTAGTCCCGGAAAGGACGAACTGTTAGTCCTTTTTGCCTAAGAGTGTAGGGAGGCGCAAGCAGGCGAAAATCACAGGCTGTTGTTCTCAGGAAATGAATTCGTTTCACTCAGAACCACAAGCGTTTTAGTGCTATTCTTTTCACCGCAGAATTTTAGCGCATTGCTACATTACCGGCAGCCGAGCGCCGCGGCCACCGCAATAACGATGTCAAACAGATAGTGGGATGCGCCTCCCGTTAGACACCGAATTTAGGGAATCATTTCCTTTGTAAGATTACAGTCCCCGATTTACGAACAAAATAATTCGCGGGTCTGGCTGACTTTCTTAGGTCGGGTTTAGCTGTAGTGAAAGTTCACGCGAGCTCCGTCACGCAAGGTCACCTCCCGTGCCGGATAATATTAAGACATTTGTAGCGCTGCCCTAAAGGCCCGTTTGAAAAACCTCCGCTTGCGTATTTTGTTTTTGCAAAAAGCGAATGCTTATTAACGCGATAGTGTTATTAGGCTAATTTTTCGATTACCCCGTGGCTCCTAGTCATCCGATATCAGCCGGGCTCAATAGGCGTCCACGGAAATACGTCACCGCTGCCACCCGGAAGCTACAAATCAGGCAGCAAGATTAAAGGGCTCCACTGAACCTGTAATGTGGCGCAATGGCAACAGAAGTTAGGAAAGGAGGACAATGATACAACGTCGGATATGAAAGAGAGGACACGCGTTTCACTGCAGGTGCCGCGCCTGCGCGGTGAAGTTTAGTTCTGTGCCCAGTGGGTGGTATACTGTGCTCGGCAGACACGGTCTCCAGCCGTGCCCGCAGCTTACGCCATCCCACCAAAGCGCGTTTCCACTAGAAGAACAAAAATATATATTTCGGGTAATTCATGCCCGCAGCTACTTGTGGGGTACGATGCATGTCGCAGTAGAAGTCTCCGGAACAATTTTGACGACTTTAGGGTGTTTAAGGTGCTCCATAATCTGGACACATTGGTATTTTTGTTTTAAGCTTCCGTCGAAAAACGGGCGCCGCAGCCGGGAATTGAAACAGCATCCTTAGGCTCAGAGGCGCAACGCCTTACCCTCTGAGCCATCGCGCTGTTTTCCACAGGGACGTATGCCGGCACCAACAGTGGTTGACCTAAGACAGGAGAAAAACGATTAACGCCGGTTTCTGAGAAATCTGGGGAAGCACATATCACAGGCCAAAAATAGCTAAAATAACGGCCACTATACAGCGCTAACCATATGTTTTCAAAATACTGTTCAATATTCCCACGGTAATGTCTCCGCTGCAAGCTCAGTTTGGAAAACGACAGATGTCTCCACGCGGCCAAATTAAAAATCACCATAAACATAGGAACGAATACCCTCCTAGAGGAAAGTCATGCAAGAATGCTTGGCGGGGTTCTAGACAAGCGGGAATTTACCAAGTCACAATCGCCAAAAAGACAAAATCTCTAACCAATTATTGCCCACAAGCAAAACGTACCACCAAGGGAAGAGCAAAAATAAGAGAAAAGGAACGATAAGACTCATGCAACCACTGATCATTAGCAGAATATTGCAGAGATTGCCGTACCACAAATTTACCCGCTCCAAAGAAAGTGAAAGAAACACCATCACTAGGACACCATAAAACGCTGTTCTCGACCTCGCAATTTTGACCGTGAGAGGAACTAACACAGGCTCGACCACCAGGGTAACAGAGTGCACGCCCATAGACAGCTCTGGACGATTTGCTCGATGGAGTGATGAAATAACAATATTTGGAGCGAAGAATGAATGGGGAAGCGCAGGACAACAGTGGGTGAAGGTAACTGGGAGAGGCCTTTGCGCTGCAGTCGCCCTAAATGGGATGTTGGTGAAAATGACGATGCATAGGTGCTCAGATGCTGTCGTCCTAAAGCATTTTAAGGAATCAGAGAAACCAGACTCCTAGCACTAACAAAGCTGATGTAAAAGCAAAATCGGCAGGGGCCATCATACCCTGTTTGAAGAGAAACGGGCAAATCCAAACAGGCACCTCCAAACAGAACTTAAAAGACAGGCACCACCCTTCCCCCCTCCTGAAAAGAAACCAGTGCACGCTATGTAGACATCGCACCGATCCCTCAACCCCGCATAAAAACTCTCCTCTAAAAAAATATGGATACAATCCTACACAAGAAGGGGCGGCATGGCAGGCTCAAGTTCTTTCGGGGAAAGTTTCAATATAATCAGACCTCAGTATACGCCGACTCCGGTGTGTACGAAAGCACGAGTCCCCAATTGTCGTAGTTGACTACTCTGGCGATCTTTTTGACTGCATGACGCTCCGTCATACAGAAACAAAGTGGAAGTTAGAGCCATCCTCTTTTCAATCCGAAAAGCGGATGTATCAAATTCAAGCGCAACATCATTATAGTGTCAAAGGACATTATACAGTTTTCTGGAGGCAGAATACGAAGTGCATCGGTAAGATATTCCCTTCCATAATGCAGAAAGTTTGCAACGTCACCTGGACAGCCGGATCCGGTGATCTGGAACCGAGCGACGCGCTATGCAAGAGGCCCACGAACTCGCATACCGTGCTCCTCGTAACCATGAGTACGTCAACTACAAGTCAAATACGACAATTGGGGCCTGGTGCTGTTGCACACACCGGAGTCGACGTATACAGTAGTATCATGATATTGAAACTTTCACTGAATGAATTTGAGCCTGCCATGCCGCCCCTTCTTGTGTGTGATTGTATGCATATTTTTGGTAAAGGTTAGTTTTTATGCGGGGTCGCGGGATCGGTGCGATGTCTATCATGGCATGCACTGGTTTCTTTTCAGGAGGGGGGGCTGTTGGGGGTGCCTGTTGGGGGTGCCTGTTTGGATTTGCCCGTTTCTCTTCAAACAGGGTATGATGACCCCTCCTGATTTTGCGCTTGCGTCAGCTTTCTTGTTGATAGAAGAGTGGTTTGTCTGATTTCTTAAAAGGCTTCAGGAATAAACAAGCTGAAGACCTATGCATCGTCCTTTCCACCAACATTTTCTTTAGGACGACTGCAGCGTGAAGGTCTCTCCCACTGACCTATACCCGCTGTTGTCCTGCCCTTCCAGAGTCCATTCGTCGCTTCAAATATTCAAATATTGTTATTTGATACCTCCATCGAGTAATCTTCTTTCCCCTTCTCCTAGACCAACCTACACATGTTCATTCTGTTACCCTGGTGGTCCAGCTTTTGTTAGTTCGTCTCACACTCAATATTGCGAGGTTGAGAACTGCATTTTAGGCTGCTGTGATGATGGTGTTTTTTTAACTTTCTTTGCTGCGGGCAAATTTGTGGTACGGCAGGCTCTGCAATATTCTGCTCATGATCAGCGGTTGCACAAGTCTTATCGTTTCTTTTCTCTTTTTCTTGCTCTTGTCTTAGTTGGACGTTTTGCTTGTGGGTTAAAGATTGGCTAAAGATTTTGTGTTTTGTGGCGATTGTGGTTTGGGAAATACCCGCTTGTCTAGACCCCTGACGAGCATCCTTGTATGGCTGTACTCTAGGAAGATAGTCGCACCTATGTTTAGGGTGATTTTTAATTTGGCCGCGTGGAGACATCTGTCGTTTTCCAAACCGAGCTTGCAGCGTAGACATTACCGTGGCAATATTGAAAAGTATTATGAAAACATGTGATTAGCCCTGCAGAGTGGGCGTTATTTTAGCTATTTTTGGCCTATAATATATGTCTGGCCTATGTTTGGCCTATACTATAATATAATATGAGGCGTTGCGCTGCTGAGCTCAAGGATGCTAGTTCAATACCCGGCGGTTGCGGCGGCCGTTATTCTGATGGAAGTGGAAAACAAAAACGCCAGTGTGTCGAGATTTCGGAGTGCCTTGGAGCCACGGGATAATCGAAAAATGAGCCTAATAACGCTATCGCGTTATTAACCATTCAGTTTTTGTACAAACAAAACACACAAGCGCAGGGCAACATTCTTTCCAAGGGGCCTTTAGGGCAGCGCTGCAGAGAACGAATTGGCTTTTGCATCCTTGTGTGCATATTTTGATACCAGTGTAAGATAGGACCCTTCTGGTAATTCTGCTGTTGAAGCTGAGTATGCAAAAACAAAATTTGATATTGCTATGAACTATCAAAATCAAAAGCCCCTTTATTATACAAAAGTGCTTAACAATTCCAAACTGTCTGCCATAAACCTGAGTCAAACTAAAAGTCCCTAATCGTAACTGACCCGCCGCGGTGGCTCAGTGGCTAAGGCGTTGCGCTGCTGAGCACGAGGTCGCGGGTTCGATTCCCGGCCGCGGCGGCCGCTTTTCTGATGGAGGCGAAAAGCAAAAACGCCCGTGTGTGCGAGATTTCGGCGCACGTTAAAGATCCCCAGGTGGTCAAAATTAATCCGGAGCCCTCCACTACGGCGCGCCTCATCGCCTGCGTTGCGTCGGCGCGTTACACCCCCACAATCAATCAATCAACCTAATCGTAACTGATTTTACCATGTCGGAATGGCGGTTTTAACGGTGCTGTTGTGCGTGTTACAGATCCTTCATTGTTTGAGCGTTCACGGTTAGAGAATACGCCGTGTGCTTGCGGTTTTTTATGGTCATTGGTGTGGGAGCGCTCTAGTAGATCTGTTTCGAGGTCTGCTGGAGGGCGTTGACGGCCTTTATTGGGTTTGGATCCGAGAGCTTCTCCGCCGGTTTTTGTTTTTACTTGAGTAGCAAAAATATTTTCTACGAACATTTATGGAAAAAGCACTAGCCAGTGCATTGCCCACGTTCATTATTTCCTCTGCGGAGAAAAAACGTGGTATTGTGAAATGCTCTTGGAAGAAATTAGTGGGTCGTTTATATTTCTTTCTGCGCGGTTTTCGCTTGAGTACCTAACAACCGTACCAAGGAAGGCTCTAACCAAGAATTTTAAGGGAGTGTTGTTCTCCGTCCGCCTACATCCATCATTATATAGCTTCGTTCCTGTTCAGGATGCTTTATCTCGTGTAAAATAAATGGCTGCCACAGCGCACGCGAAAACTTTTTAAACTTACACACCAACAACCTGCTTGTTCAAACAGGGATGGAAAAAAAGGCTTGTTGTTGCCTGCTCAACAAAGGGCACAATATGTGGAAAACCAGGAACAGTTGGACATGTGTTCACGGAGTGATGGGACGCCATTTGTTTGTTGAATGTATTGACAAGGAATAAAAAAAAGGGACCTGCTCGTTTGACTATGGCATACAATTTCTATCTGTACAATGTAATAGCAGTGTGCCGTACGCCTTCACGCCCTTCGGAGGTCGGTGATGGCAGTATGTTATGGCGATTCTGAAGCGTTCACTGGGAGCAAGTACTTTGCAGAAAGCATAAAAAGGCTGTATGAGATTCACAAACTACGAGAACAAGACCCTGACGACGTATGGGTATGAGTATTGGAAGAGCTGTGCACTTGTGTTGTTTATTTTTTTTCTTCAGCCAATGCATGACATACGGTTTTTAATCTATTCTTGACTTGACGTGTGGTTTTAGAAAAATGGCAATAAAATTGTCAGAATGAGGCAATCTCGTAGATATTGGCTTCATAACGCGAAGAAGCCAGGGTCTCTTCCGATTCAGCTAAGAATTTTTTTGCTGCGCTTGATGGGCCTTTGTTGATAATCATCGTTTTGTAAAACCAACTGTGTAGAATGTTTTTTCTGTTGTGCCTTTTTCGTGGTCAAACGACATCATCAGTGAGGTTTAGAAAGTTCCGCTTTAATACATCGTACCTTAAACAAATACTGTAATCACCCAGGCGTACTAATCGGGATCTAATAGACAGCAGTGTAATCACATGTATGATAGTGATTAGGAGACATAAAAGTATATGGTGAAAAGTAGGACACCGCTTATCTAAGGCATCTCTTTCAAGCTGGATGGAACACATGAGGCGTATTTTCTACTTTTGTAAATGTCGTCGGCAAAGATGTGGTCCGTTCTGATCATCACGAAATGAACTGAAGCGCATTATATGGGCATCGTTAGCTCAGCGTAAGCGCAGCGTCGTCGTCATTGCACTGCTGCGCAAAACCACAGCACGTAGTATCTTTATCATACGCAATGTGAAGAGGAGCCTAGGCTACATGGTTTTTGCAGAAACACTTTGCAGCAATCCAGACGAACGGCAAGGGAGCGCGCCTGAAGCTTTTGGGCCAGTGACTTCGCTGCGCCCTTGGAGGTAATACCGCCGTTCATAGGAAGTCGACGCATCACAAACTGGGTTCTTTGCGCTGCCACTGTCAGATGCCCGTAGCGGCGCAACATGGAACAAGCGCGCATGCGCCAACCTTCAGATACGAGATTAGCAACTTCGGCTGCGCATTGCTTCATCAGAGTGATGGCACGTCGTCTGCTACGTTTTTGTTGTCTATGATGGCAAAGGTCATGTCAGGTCTCAATAGCTGCTAAGGGCTAGAGCGAAATGTTTGCAGCCACCTCCCAGTTCAGATTTAATGCTTCACAGAGTAGCAAATGAATTTTAGAGCGAAGGTCTCAAGTGAGCGCTCTTGTGGTTTCGCGTCGCTGTCAGCCGCGCTGTAACCGAGTGAATGAAGAGGAAATCGAAGACAGAGCGAGCAGGAAAGCGGAGGATGAAGGCGTGGCGAAAGTGTGAGAGGGAGCATAGTTCGCGGAGGCCGCCTTGCGACACGTACTCCGCGGCGGCGGCGCGCTACGAGACAGCACAGTAGCCCGCACCCTGGTGCGTTCGCTGATGACACAATCACTTCGTGTGCCGCTGCAGCTAAACGAGCCGACAGAGCAGTTGCTCAGCGTCGTTGATGCCAGAATACAGAGGTGCTCGCCGCTGTAGCAGCAGCTATGCGCCGTCGTCAAGAAGACTGCTGTTCGCGCTGAGCTTATATTTCGGGTTAGGGAGTACCGTAAACGTGAGCCAATTGTTTTCCTTGGGGTACTATGATGGAGCTATTTACAAAGAAGTGGTTTGCCTCTAGGTTGTTTGTATATTTTCTGTTGTGAGGGGACAAAAGAAGCCCCAACAGTGTGCTTTTGAATCACACATGCAATGTACGGCAGAGTGTTCGTTTTAATAAAGAACAAGATAGAAACGAGCATTGAACTTGCGTAATTGATGACAAGGCGCTCCTGGAACGGCTGGTAACCATGCCAAGCATGTAGTGCTTTCTGCATGCGTTTCGAAGTAAAGACTACTGGTGCTCAAGCTGCCGAGGTGAAGGTCGCCTGCAAAGGGGAGAGTGACGTCACTAGCTTTGATAAAAATGCAAAGCAGGGTGCGCAACTAACGCTTTTACCTTAAAAATTGCGCTTGGATAAGCTACCATGACATTGCTTCGTACGACGTATTTCGCACATAAGAATTTGTCATTCCTTTTCAAAGAAAGTTTTGAAAAGCGCGGAAGCTTTTTAACATAAAAAATTAAGTGATCTTCCACTCTGTGAAGAAGGATGACCTGCGAAGCTGGACGCAGTAAACGAAAGTTAGGAAACAAAACACGTCTGTTGGTGATTTGCAATCGAGCAATTAGCAGTTATCACAATAAAACTGTGAAGCACTCTAGATTTATTCTAGTGGACAACCATGTGGCTGGCCGTTTCCGTCCCGCGTCGTAGGCATCTCACTTACTGTGTAACACAGAAACCCAAACCCAAACAGCTCAACCATTGAAGACAGCTTACAGGTCGCATTGAGCCACGAGATTTCCACATTTAAATTTCCCGCCAGTAAAACGCCCAAGTCATCGGAAGCGGCATGAAGACCAGCTGTGCATGCATACCCCCTGATTCCACCTCCATCCAGTGCATGCAAAACCGGCAACTGGTGATGGGCGCGTGCGTAGTCGCGAAATACACCGGCGAAAATGTCGCGCTGACAGCCTTTCATGCTGAAAAAGAATTATGGGCTCACGTGGGCGTTCCAAGCTAGCAAGTTGCTCTTGTAGCGCCTGATAAGGTAGCTATTGCCGTTACCAATTAATTGGGCATCTTGTGACAGAGGTCGCCTTTTTCTGATACATATAATCAGGTAACAGAAAGAAACGCCTCTCCTTGTCAGGGCCATAGCCAAAAGATCGTGCGAAACGAAGTACTCCGCTAACGGTTTCACGGGATTACGCTTCTGAAGCCTTCCGGAAGACAGAGCAAGAGCTTCTACGCAGTCAATTCCACACCTACTTCGTTCTGCCTCCGGTGCACGTCTACGAATTCCTCTGGCCAGGACAGCCTTGCTGACGGGCTGGAGCTTAGGTTTAAACATGTCCCACCGTCTCCCCAAGCGGAATTCTTACAATTCTCCCGAGCTCTGGAGGCGCGCCCTGTCCAGCTCATGCCTGTCCGACCAGCTTCGGCTGATGGAGCGGGCTGTAGCGGCTGGTGAAGCATATGGGGTCCTGGACTGAGGGCTTCACCTCCTGAAGAGTCCTCGCAACTTTCTCCCACATAAAGATGTTTATCCTCCTGCTCCTCCGAGGTCCAAAACGGAACTTGGGGCCCAACTCCAGCAGACGGCGATGCAGCTCGGGTGGCTACACATCGCCGAGTGTGAGTACACGGCCTTGCGTCGACTGTGCTTTTTCCTTCCTCGGTTGGCTTTGACGTGCCACTTGCCACGGGAACTTGGTTGTCTGGCCTATCCTCCTGCATCAACCCCTGTACACTCTGTCACGGGAAGGGCCGCCAAAGTACGTCCTGAGGCAATCCCCGAAAAACCCGGTTCGCCTACGCCGCCCTTCTGAGAACATCCGGCAGTAGCGCTGGGGACGTAGCCGGGGTGGTTACAGACCACCCCAAATCGTTGTAAACATTTATGGTTTATAGGGGAGAATGCAGAGCTCGCAAATCGATTCAGTTACACTTTGTGAATGAACGTGCCTTAGTAATGCATGTTTTTAGGTTAGTTCCTTCATCATACTTATACGGACAACTGCGCATACGAACGGGACAAGAGAGAGAAAAAGAACGTTCCTGTGTTTTTGCAGCCGCTCCTTTCCATAGGAGTGATTTCCCGTGGAAATCGGGTGAACTTCCCAAGCGTTGTAGTCCCACACAAGGGCTGAGCGACAGGCCGGGGAGTTGCTTGTAGCTATGTTATCGGTGGGTGCCCTGCGCCACCAAGGCACACAAATGCACATGGTGCCTTCCACAGTCATGGTGGATGCCGAACTCGCCACTGCCTCTTGCAGGACATGCCGCCAGACTCTTTCACCCCCCGGCAATAGCGCAACGCGGCATGATGGCCGGGGTTCCCGCCAGATGGACAAGGGTCAGGGGCCCCTCGCAAAGGTAAAGGCAGCTTTCCAGGCGTCGATTCCCATTTCGGGTCCGCACTCTACCAGGGATGCCTGTAAATATTAAAGACACCGGTGGGTGCCCGATGGTACGCGGATTCGAACCCGGCACCTCCCGGTACTGGGTTCGAATCCTAGTAAGTCATTGTTTTTACAGAAGGTAAAGTACGTGTCCGTAGGCAGCTCCGGGGGTTACTTGAATAAATAAGCTTACATAAGGAACTCCTCCTCAGCAATTTTATTCAATCCGTAGAACACTCAGCTGCATCCTGTTTCCCAACAATGCAGAGTTACACGGCAAACAAAGAAAACTGAACGAATGGCTAGCCGAACGGCTTGCCAAGGGGTATGGCAGATGCGAGGGGACGAGCGATATGGGCCTTACAATTGTTTCTCTTTGTATTTACATCGCATTGGACTGAGATGGCTAATACTGACGAAGCGAGACGCTTGAAGCATACAAAGACGCAAGCAGTACGTGTTGTTGGATGAATCGACTACGCAGTTTACGCAAGTTTTTTTGTGTGTTTTGGGCCTCCCAGAATTTTCCAAACTTAACGCAAATGCGTGATGTTGCGCTGAGTATACTTCTTCAACTTTAACTTTTAAATGTCACTGCGCCAAGCCTTAGGGGCGTCATGATGAAAAGAGCTGTGCATTCTAAGGTTCACCGAGCACATGCCCCTTAATAATGCGAATTACTATAGGCCACGTGCTTGCACAAGAAGTTTACAAAACGCGCGCTGTGAAAAACCGAAGAAATAATCCACCTTGCAGCTAGTGCTGTTATAAATTTTGCTTACTATTTAGATCTAATGTACGCTGGAACACATTGCGATTGCACAGTAAACAAACCGTGCATACGTTCCATAAGCTGATAGGAAAGGCATGCACCCCCCCTCCTCCCCCACCCCCCCCCCCCCCCATAATCGTTTTGCTACGGGGTGGGAGGATTGTCCAGGTTATATAGCTGGGATCGAGGTTGCTGAGGCTGCCTATGATGGCTATAACTTTCTTTGGAGCTTTGCACTATAAAATTGATTTTTAAGTAATTATTACATTAGCTTTCTTTAAGTTTTCAAATTTCTGTCAACGCCCTCTTCTCCCGGAAACCCGCAAATACCGTCGCTATATGCCACTGGCACATACTCATAACATAGATGTTCGCTGATATGCTCTCGACGCACAACTCCATGATCGAATGCTATCTCGATAAAAGTGGTGCGACAATAATATTTGGCTCCATTCGATCAAAATAACCAGCTTGTGATAAAGGTGATGTTCACGAAAACAGTACGTGCAATTTTGAGCGCTCGAGAAACCAAAAGCGCGGCACTCGCAGCTTCAGAAGTTCTGGTGACTTTACGGCTCACGGGAAAGCGTGTTAGTTGCCCTTGGTGTTTATATCGTTACTGGGCATAAAAATACATATTTGTAGCCTGTTTATTGTTTGATTCGAAAATTCCACATAATTCTCGAATAACACCATTAAACGGGCTAAGTCGCCAGCTGTAGAAAAGTTCTCACACGCGCAAGCGGCGATTCCCATGCGAAGCACATGATGTGCCCGCAGTGCTGGACCGAAGTTGGCAGCACCCCAAGGTTCCCCGGGCGGGACTTTCTAAGAAGCCCCAGTGCGTACTGCGCGCACTATGCCGGCTACAGCTGCACAGCCGTCCGGCACGTCGGGCTTACACTGAGCAGCTGGCATAAGCGAGATTTTCTTCTTTGACTGTGTTTCTACAGCATACTGAATGTTTCGCGGAATGATTACTAGAAGCCGCAACAAAAATTTGCCGAATACAATTAGGTCAGAAATAAGGCGAGTGCGGAGAGTCTTTCTCAGCAGTACTGTGCCGCCATTTAGGGGGACTGAGGGTAAAGGAGGCGTTTTGGCATTCGCTGCAGCCTTAGTCAGCGTATCGACGGTCGCGTAAGTACCTCCCTGGATACATCTTCGCAGACGTAACGGAACACATGATTCAGCAGGTCCAGTAGAAGGAACAAACGTTGATTTTACAGATTCAGCGGGAGAATCAAAATTTTGCCTTAAAATGCGCAATTTCTCAGTTAACAAAGCCTCGTGTGCTGCCGGACAATCGCTGGGGGCGCTATAAAAGAAAATCTTTTCAATAAAGGAAACTTGTATTTCGTTTTCATGGCCCCATTAAAGTCACGCGCTACCGCACTACGTAGGCGAGGCATCCCGCTGCAAAGGTTTCTGACAAGCACATTTCAATAGAATTTGAATTCGTTATTATTTCCAACGGTGTTAAAATAAATTCAAGTTAGTATACAGACAAGGGTCCATTGTCAACAGACTGCAACGGGACCCGTGAATAATTAATGTAAAATAAAGATTACACAGAACGCAGCAAAACCAAACAAGCATTAACTAAAAACAAGTAATTAAAAGGAATGAACACAGCTTAGGAAGCGCTAAGGTACAATAGCAAAAAGCAAAAAAACCCGGTAAACAAAATGCAGAGGAAAAGTAAGTGTTGCACATTATTACAACAATACTAATTCAAACAAGGGAAAAAAGGTCGGGAGCAAAGACAGCAACATAATCTGGGAACTTGCATTATACATACAATCTAGCTGTACCAGAAAACGTAGGCAATGAAATGAACAGTAACATAGAAATACATTTTATAAAAAAAATACATTCATCGTTTCAACAAAAACGTTTGTAGCATGTGTTTGAAGGAAAGGAATGATGATGGAGATTTTAGTTCTGCCCAAAGACTATTCCAGAATGAGGTAGCTGAAAAAGCCGATAATATTTGACCATATAGTTAGTATGAAGTATGGGTAATAAGTAATTTTTGTTGGCTGCGAATGTGGAGGGGTTGTTATTTTCTAGTAGTCGTCCGTCAATAAAGTGGTACGATAAAGTATTAACACGCAGTTAAAGCAAAAAACGTGGCTATGTTGTAATAGAAAAACTTTTTAACCGATGGGACATCACTCTGTTGAAGCAAAACACCGGTGTTAGCACGGAATAAGCTGTTAGTAATAATACGAAGAGCCTGATTTTGAATATGTTGTAACGGTGCGAGGTAACAATCTCGAGTGTTACGCCTTGGAAGAATACCATATGTGACACGACTGTGAAAGAAAGCAAAATAAAGAGACAGAAGGGCTTGGCGGTAATAAAATGGGCTAGATTTTATGAGAGCTCGAATGCCAAAAGCCGTCCTATTTCTAAGGGCACTCGATGTGTTTATGAAACTTCAGATGCTAGTTCATGAACACTCCAAGATAAACGACACTGTCAAATGGGGTTATGGTGTTCGAACACCGTAAAATGGTTGGAATATATGATACACTCTTCTGGGATGGTCTCAAAATAATAAATTTAGTTTTTGACGGATTGAGTATTAGGTAGTTGATGAGGTACCATTTTGTTACTTTATTCAAAACAGTATTTAGGTTAGACGTAAGAATGGACCAAGATTTATCAGCCGAAGATAGTGTGGTGTCGTCAGCATTTGGAACACAGTGTGAAGATATAATAGCCAGCAGGGTCATTAATATACATAATAAACAGTTGAGGACCTAAAATTGAGCCTTGTGGCACACTTTCATTAATTATTTTAGTTTTATAATACACATTTTAACACAAACACTACCTTCCCTGTTTATCAGAAACTTCTTTAGGAAGTTTAAAGGTTGCACGTTAAAAACATAAGATTCAAGTTTGTAGGACAGAATATCATGATTGATATATCAAAAGCTTTAGTAAAATCTCAAAAAACGGATCCCACAAACATACCTACGTGAAATGATTTTTATTAAAATCGGTTAAAGACAAAGAACGAGATTAGCGGAACTGCCGGACCGAAAACGAATTTTACAGCACCCAGGACTGTTGAATTTATTTAGATAGTTATTTAGCCGACCAGAAAATACCTTTTCGATTACTTTACTAAGCGATGAAAGGATAGAAATAGTGCTGTGGTTAGATATTAGGTACTTTTCTCTTTTTTTAAAAAGAGGAATAATGTTAGCACGCTTCAGAAAGCTTGGGAAAATGCCGAGTTCGAAAATGTTATTTATAATGATGGGGAGCGGAACATGAACGCAATGAGCAACAAGCTTTAGGTGATTTGCACACACGTTATCTAAACCAGCAGGCGTATCCTGAAGGGTAACTTGCGTGGCACGAACTTCATCGGGAGTAACAGGGAAAAGATGGAAATTTTGTGATGACCGAAACATATTAACATTTGCTACTGAATGGTCTGCTGTAGGAAGATTTGAGAAATAGTCACAGAAAGCATTAGCAATATTTATTTATTTATTTATTTATTTATTTATTTATTTATTTATTTTCAATACTGCCAGTCTCGGGCGAGACCATAGCAGGTGGGCATTCATACAATTTTCAGCAGGAACAACAGCGATGGGCCTAACATTGGCCAACAAGCAAAAACAACAATAAACTGTACAATAAAAGGGTACCACACACTTTCACTTTACGTGCAGAACCGCTGAGTTGTGCAGCATCGTCAATGTTGAGGTTACCCTCAGGGTGCCCTTATGGGGTGTTACATAAGGGGAAGGTCAAAACAATGATATAGACACAACAATGGTATAGACACAAGAATACAGACAACAATACGGACGTACATACATGTAAACAATGTAAAGACATAGATATACATAGTCTTTGCGCACTGTAGACCAGCGAAGTTTAGTTACGAAAAGCATCAAATTCCCTCCACCCCGACATCCAGTTCACGCTTCAAAGCGAACGCTACAGCTCCCTTCCCCCCCTTCCCTCTTTTTTGATGTCCAAGTGACGAGTAGAAGCAGGAGTTCTCCGCTCACAGGAAGGCGACGCACACCGGTCGTCACCCTAAGTTTAGTTCGGCTCGACCGAAAGGCCTCAGGTGTGTCCTCCCTATTCCCAGAGCGGCGACTGTTTGTTTCCCGTATTATGCCCGCAAAGAGAGCAGAATCGGGTAATTTCGGACCCAACAACAAGAAGAAGAAAAAGAGAACCACTCTAAAGGTTTATCTTTTCTGTGTCCGCCGCCGTAAGCAAGAGAGGGCGGCTAACTGCGAGACGGCATCGACCGTCGGAGCCCTGAAACGCCGAAGCCGGTTCCCGGCGTGCCATGAGCAAGCGAGGCGCCAGACGGCTTATTCAGAAAAGAGGGGTGCAAATCGTCCACAACCATCAACGGCGACGGGCTACCCGATCCCCGCCCCAAAGAGAGCACCCGGAAGGCAGAAGCGAAGTCGGCGGACAGAAGAAAGGACGCAGCGCCGTCGACGAACAATGCGTGACGGGATACGAGGAAGTTGACCTTGCCGGAACGGCCGTCCTCGAAAGGGGAACGAACTGGGGGAAGCAGCCCCTCCCTTCGTTGCCCCACCGGGACTGAATCATTCGGCTTAGCCCTGCCGACAGGTGCCAGTCCGTGTAGGAAAAAGGGCTGCGTTTCTCAGCAAAGATCCCCGAGAGAGGTCAACCGCGCTGAAAGAATGCAAGACGGCGCTAGAGTGGGGGCGCCGCATCCACGAAGCCTCAAGGCCGTGCCGGCCTCGGAACGTCGGGTTTCTATTCCCTGCGCTATTGGTTGCGCTGGGGTGCAACCATATCCAAAGGACATGTAGAGAAAACCGCAAAGTGAGTTTATTGCGTGGATAGCAGATGTGCTTTACAAAAAGAAAAACAAAACCAAACAAAGGTGGCATTGACCGGAATGTCACTTTGAAACGAGGGCACTTTGTACTTAAAGCAGGTGGCTATGGGAATGAGTACAGAGAGTGGTCTTAACATGTTTAAAGTTCGCCATTGTGATCGGTTGGGTCGTTATCCAGTAATTTGCAGAAAGTTGAAAAGCATACTGTATTTGATATAGTTGGGTCCAGTTCGTTCCATTCTTTCATTGCAAGCGGAAAAAGCGAGTATTGAAATGTACCATTATAGAAAGAGTACTTTTTTAGTGTGTACGAGTGTTTGCGGCGTGAGAGGCGTGAAGTCGAGAGTGATATATATTTGGGGGCATCTATTTTCAGCCGATGGTGCAGTACCTGGTGTAGGAATTTCAAGCGCGCTACTCCTGCTCTGTCTGATAGTGTTGAAAGACCCGCAAGAAGTAGCAAGTTTGTGGGCGAGTCGTTACGGGTGTACCTGTTGTAGATGAACCTGATGGCTTTTCTCTGTACCCTTTCTATTTTATTTCTGCTGGAAATTGTGTGCGGAAACCAAACAACGTTGGCATACTCGAGAATTGGGCGTACGAACGTGGTGTAGGCCAGCAGCTTGGTACGCCATGGTGCTAGTCGCAAGCGGCGTCTAAGAAAAAATAACTTGCGCAGAGCAGTTGAAGTGATGATGTCGATGTGTGAATACCACTGAAGGGTTGATGTTAGAGTGACACCTAAATATTTGTGCTGGTTGAATTTGGTGAGGACGGTTCCTTCAAGAACGTAGGAGAAGTTAGAGGGATTTTTTTTCGCTGTATGGGTCATACACACTTATTTTTGTTTTTGTTAATGGACCTTTGCCACGTGTTACACCATTCGGCAATTTTTTGGAGTGAACTATTCAGAGTGCAGTGGTCTTTCGGGCCCTTAATTTCTTTGTATATGATGCAGTCGTCTGCAAAAAGTTTAATGTGACAGTCTAAGTTGCAGGTGATGTCGTTAATGAAAATGAGGAACAACAGAGGTCCTAGCACTGATCCCTGGGGGACGCCTGAGGTGACGGGAACTGTATCGGATGGTGCTTGGTCGCAAACAGTGTATTGCAATCGCTCGGACAGAAAACTTGTGATCCATGCTGTAATAGGTCCTTCCCCGATAATGGCCCTCAGTTTCGAGATTAACTTGGTGTGGGATACGCAGTCGAATGCTTTTGTGAAGTCTAAAAGAATTATGTCTGTTTGACCGCGGTTGTTGATCGTTAGCGCGAGATCATGTACTACCTCGGCTAACGGGGTGATGGATGATTGGTTCCTTCGGAAGCCGTGCTGGTGAGGCGTAAGAATGTAATTGTTTTCTAGAAAGGTGGTTAACTGTTTCAGTATGATGTGTTCCATTATTTTGCAACATGTGCGAATGAGGGAAATTGGTCGGTAATTACACGGTGTGTTATCGCCGGATTTGTGAAGTGGTACAACTTTGGCTTTTCCAGTCATCTGGTAACTGCGCAGTCTCAAGAGATTTTCTGAACACAATTCCAAGGTAATGGCTACACAACTCCGCGTATCGTTTTAGAAATTCGTTCGGGATATTTTCGGGGCCATTTGCTTTTTTGTGGTCAAGGTTGAGTAGAAGATTAAAGATACCAGCGTCCGCTATGTTTAGGGGATCGATAGGTGGATCCGCGGTAGAACTTAGTGCCGGGAGCGCGCCGTTATCGGATATAAACACGGAGTGAAAGTAGTCGTTGAACTGGTTAGCCTTTGCTGTTTTTTCTTCCGACGATACCACTGGAGCTGTGGTTGGGGGTGTGTGGAAATAGTTCCAAAACCTCTGCGGGTTGTTTGTAATGAATTGTGG
This sequence comes from Haemaphysalis longicornis, assembly GCF_048455015.1. Classification (NCBI taxonomy): domain Eukaryota; kingdom Metazoa; phylum Arthropoda; class Arachnida; order Ixodida; family Ixodidae; genus Haemaphysalis; species Haemaphysalis longicornis. The sequence goes on along the minus strand of NW_027526385.1, from coordinate 176,061,776 downwards.
CAGTGTTTCGTTAAAGTAGTGTTGTTTTGCGTTAGTCACTTGCGTTTTGAAGTCTTTTGTGGCACTTTTTAGTCTACTATTTACCAAAGGGCTGCCACCCTTTGTTTTGAGGGTACGCCGTAGTCTTTTTACTTTACGCTTAGCGTGAATTACATCTCGGGTAATCCACGGGTTGTGTTTTCGCGTTTTTAGAGTTTTCAGGGGTATGTAATTTTCTATGCTGTTTACAATGATGGATTTAAACCGAAGCCAAAGATCGTTTACATTAATTAATGGATCGGAAGCCATTTGAGAGAAGCTTTGGAATTCGTGGGCCAGGTAGGTTGTCACGCTGGCGTCGTCCGCCCTATTGAAATTGACGACTTCTCGTTGAGTATGTATTTTTTGAACAGCAGTGCCAAGTGGTAATGTACATTTGGGTATATCATGGTCGGAGAAACCATCGATTGCGACTGTGTGGCTTTCCTGCAGAGGAAACTGATCACTTAAAAGTATTAGGTCGAGAATGTTGTGCGCGGTACCCTGAGTGCGTGTGGGATGACGTACCACTTGATGAAGATAAAAGTTTAACATTAGGTCTGTCAGTGCGCTTGAACCAGGGGATGTGTAACGCACGGACAATTAATCAAAATCCGGTAGGTTGAAGTCGTCGAGCAGAATAAGTCGTGAGTTCTGGACGTAGTTTTCCATGAAGCTCTGCAGTGCTATTATGGGTTCGGGTCCAGACTGAGGGCTTCGGTAAAAGCAGCCGATGAATATGGGGAAGTCGTTGCAAATAATTCGGGTGAAGACGGCCTCGGTGTCTGCGATGGCAGGAAGAGGAGTGAATGGTATTGTGTTTTTATTCAGCAGGGCTACGCCCCCGCCCCGGCTGGGTCTGTATTTGCGGATAACAGAATAACTGGGCGGCGCGAATTCGTGGTTGAAAATATCGGAGGTAAGCCATGTTTCGGTGATGCCGACGATGTCGGGAGAATGCTCAAGAAGCAGGCTTTCAAAATCTTCTGATTTGTTGAGTATGCTTCTGGCGTTCACGTTTAGTATTGTTGCTGCATTTCTTTTGTTCGGCTGCGGGTTCGTGGGCGGCCTCTTTCTGACATCGACTTTTTTTGCAAGGACACTCTTTCGTTCTTATCTTCGTCCCAAATGAACGCGCAGTCATTGACGAACAGCCTATCGAAGGAGAGAGAGACCTTGTCGTTGTTTTCTCGGTTTGGTTCAGCACTGTCCCATAACTTCTTCCTAACATCTCGGATTCTTCGGCTGAAGTCTTCCCCGATTGAAATGTTTGTTCCTTTAAGTTTTTTGCAGCTTCTCAGTATGGGCATTTTCTTACTTGAATCCAAAAGTTTGAGGATTACCGGTCGTGTTTTGTCTGTCCCCGGTTGTCCTATACGGTGGATGCGCTCGATGGTTACCGGTTCTAGTTCGAGTTTACCTTTAATTATGTTGTCGTTAACGGCTGACTCGAGATCTTTGCTGGTCTCTCCTTCTCTTTCTGTTAAGCCGTACACAATGAGGTTCGACCTTCGGCTACGATTCTCAAGGTCATCCACGCGTTTTTCCAGTCTCTTTATGACCTCGTTTGTCGCCGCGATTTCATGCACGCATCGCTCGAGCTTTTGCTCGAGATTGGCAATCGCGTCCAGTTTTCTGTCGATGTCTGCTAGTCTTGTTTCTTTTATGTCGTTAATACCTTGTGCTATGGCTTTAAGTTGATCAGGGATTAGTTTCATTTCAGGGCCTGGGTTGGTCTCGACGTCCCCGCATAATAAGAGCAGCTTTCTGATTAACATGCCAACACCCGCACTCGAGAAAAGCCGTGGGCACGGCAGCACCAACAGAAATGGGTCACTAGATCGGTAGCACAGGCCGTAAAGCCGCCTTACCTGCGAAATGAGAGTGAACGGGTAAGCGACCGTCATCGCTGCGGTGCGACCGTGCCCAGTGGTCTCGGGGAGGGGCGGAAGGCCTTTTGTACTCTCGTAGGAGAGCGGCGCTGTCGACGTCGAGTGACACGGCCAGGCTTCCCAGGGGGCTCTGTTGAACCGGTCCTGGGCGTCGAAGGTGGCAGTCTCGAGCCGATGCAGCGGTTGGGTCAGCGCAGGGGATCCCGCGCGCACGCTCTCCGTGTTTTGAAGCAGATGGCTCCGGCTGCCTGCTCCGGCTGGTGAAAGGTATGACCGGCTGCTGATCCGGCTGCTGAAAGGTACGACCATTATGAATAATTTTGGACATTGGGTTATTATGTGATGTATTATTTAGCAATTTATATAGATGATTCCATTAGATTTTTGGATTGTTGTTGAATCTCCTGAATTCGTTTTCCTGGTAGCACCTTTTTGCGTCTTTTGAAACAAAATTTACGATTTTACAATAGTTTTTGTAGCGATTAGCAAGAGGTAAATGAACGGCTATTTTTAGTTTTCTTATACACATGTTTCTTTTTTCGCACGCATTCTAAAAACTTTTGCGTTACCCACAGGTTACTTGGGTATTTGTGCCTTTTGTAGGTTTTATTTTTTGTGTTTAAGAAAACAACACCTAGAAATAGGCCACAAAACTTCTGCAGCGCTTCATCTAGGTCATGCAAGAAATAAATTATCTAGAAATGAGTTTTGTGTGTAGATCAATGAATTATTTATTATTAAGTACGCTTGTGAAAAAAGAAGGAACAAAGTTGTGTACCTTAGTGGCAAACGTAAGAAATATTGGGTAATGATCTGAAATGTCATAACTTACTACACCATACTACAACTTAGTGCATCGCGGCGGGGGTCTTACAACGTAAAAGGGGTGAAATTGGTTTGATGTCGTGTACCCGCGGTCGATATGACCATGCAGTTAGCTTAAACTGAAAAACAAAACGTCCCCGCAACAAAATACACTTTAAACGCAGTCACGATAGCCCTGCGTTCTGCATATATCGTCTGTGTTTCTCGCCCATTATTTTCAACATGCTCTTACTTTTTATTTCATAAACAAACTGGCAAAACAGCGTGTGTTGTATGTCCTCCAGCTTGCGGCGTCCTGCATTAATAAAACTATTTACTCGCTCTAGAGCTGGCCGTGCTCTGGCCTGTTATCTTTGGGAAGAGGAGGGGGCCCTTGATGATGAAGAGCAGTCTTGGGTTGATACTCCAAATGAAGAAGAGAGGGGCGAAAATGAAAGAAAGCGGTGACACAAAACCTGATACAAACAGTAACAAACGCAAATAAGCACACAGAAACTGACAGACGCAGGAACGCGCCCACATCACAGTCACAGTAGTAAAGTTGAGACAAACGTTCACAGGGTTTTGTTCAGGCCGGAGTCAAGCAGAAATGACACAGAGAAAAGGTCCCTGTACACCGTGTTGCCGCGACAGTGGAGGTCCGTGGACCAATGACGTCGCAAAGTTTCAGTGGTGTATCAGCATGCAGTCCCAATGTTCCCTTCAAGGTTAGCCATGGGGTGTCATAACGGGGACACACATTAAGTACATGTTTCATGTTCTCACGAACACTGCAAGCGTGACAGTGAGGGGAGGCAACTCGGCGCGTCTTGTGCAAGTAGTGGCCGGTAGAAGCGACGTTGAGGCAAAGGCAGTGTACAATTGCTTCATTGCCCTGTGACGGGCCACACGGCCTTCGGGAAGTGCAGGCGGTATCAATTCTGTACAATGGCTGATAATTTTGTGATCCGTCCGTCTATATTGGGAGTTATAACTGCGGTGTTACAGAGTACGCAAGCGTGCCGGCGTCGGGATGATGACGCTAGATCGGTTGTGGGCCGCGCAAGCTGTTTCGTCGGACAGCATATTCTCACTCACCCCACAATGTCCCGGTAGACACTTTAGCCCAACGTTGCGAAGCAGGCTGGCAGCCTGTGCATGCAGGGTGCGTATTTTGTGGGCAGTTGTTCCAGTGGAAATGTACTAGTTTTTGAAGGGGTACCGGTTATCCTGTAAAAACCAATGACACACAAGCTTCTTACCCAAGAATGCACTGCAAAACACAGCGCAAAGCAGAGCTCAAAGCAGCAAGTTCTGTGATTGTCGGCCTTGTTTTGTAGCTTAATCTGGCCGCAATCGTAATCTTCATTATGAAGCCCAGATTCCGACCGTAGATGAGGTGGCCGTCACCCTTCTATCTGTGTAAATATGCTTGTAGTTAGGGTAGCAATTACAAATATGGTCTAGAGTAAAGAACTTAAGGGCTGGAATCGGCAGCCTAGATTTACTCCTTATGCTGGGTGTTGGGATGACGATTCCTCGGGGGAATACATCCAGGGCGGGAAATGAAGCGGCGTTGGGTACTTCTGACGCAGTGGTAGTAGAGTATCTTGTACCTCTAACGCGGAGCTAGAACTCAGCTGGTGACAAGGAGCCCCAGTCTTGAGCCGCAGATGTGTGCGAAGCTGGTCCTCTTTGGCCAGTAAAAGGGTGAAAAGCGCCTAGACTCCCATATGGTCCCCAGCGTAGGCGTTGTCTTCGGAAGCCCAATATAAAACAGCAGAGGTCAGGCCTGCATACTTTCTAACAGCCTAGTGTTGGTCACGGAAAGTGGGTCGAGTGCTGGGAGGCAGCATCGGAGCCCCACTTTGCAGACAGCTGTGTAGAGACGCTGGAGGGGTCCAACTTGTCAGGTTCCTCAGACCCTTGTCAGCATGCGTAACACGTCAGAAAAAGCGCCGAACTTCTCCTCATCCACGTCATCCACCTGTGAACAGTTACGCCCAGAAATCGGTGTGTGTTCACATAGGGTATGGGGACCCCTGCCGCTTAAAAATGATTGCCAGAGACATCACGCCTAGTGAAGGCTATTGCCGCACATTTCCTAGCCGATATTTGGAGGCCGCGGCTTTGCAAAAGTTCGTGTTTGTGTTTGAGTTTTCTAAGGCGAGCTTGTCAAACACCCTTATTGCGGCCAGAGCTCCAGGTGCAGATATAGTGGCATATGGCGATATTTCAACAGCGTGTGTCACGCACTTCTTAATTCTAATTAGGCTAGTATTAAATAAGGTAGGGCTTAAAATAGCACTCAGTGGCACGACTGACGTGACATTGTGAGAAGCTATTTCGCCATCTTTCGTGGACACAAAGACATATCTATCGTAGAGGTAATAGGGTACCCATGTATACATGCGACCTCCGATGTCTACCGATTCCATTGTAGATCATGCCGCCTCATGGGCCACACAGTCAAAGGTTGCTATAATGTCTATGAACGCTGCTAGAGTGATGACAAGCTGGGCTTTTGCACTCTTTACGTCGTTGACAAGGGCAAGTGCATGTATTTTCGAGGCTGCTGCGAGACTATTTTAATCAAGTCACCTGTGGGACATACACGTTGCAGTTTTGCAAGCCCAAGTTAAGGTGAACAAGGACCATTTTCTCCATCAGCTTCCACACGCAGCTCAAAAGTTCAATGCGGCAATAAGGCTCAATTTCCGTAGGGATTTGGCCAGGGTTCTATGCTTTGACCCCTGTCGGAGGCGGCGCCTTTCCCAGTGGCAGTTGTATGTGCCGAGAAGCAAGCTCCTAGCTTTGTCTCGAAGGTACCGCAAAGCTGCATAGCTGATCATATCTGGACCAGGTGCAGAAGCCTTGTTTACGGAAGACACAGCAGCAAGTATTTCTGCCATTGTGAATGGCTTGTCAGTGACGGCCACATTTGCAGAGGGCAGACAGCTATCAGGCTGGCAGGTAAGACTAGAGGCGTCAAGGCGGTGACATTGGTGCATGCATCTTCAGCCACGTCTAGGTCACGGCCCTTCTGCCACCGAGCAATAGAGTAGAAAGGGTGCATTACAGTAAGCGGGGCCCGTAGGCTACGCACTACGCTCGAAATCCTCGTGAGCACAGAGAGTTTTTTATCCGTGAGTTGTAACCGGCTGCGTTTTTATCTGGTCGGTGGCCTTCAAAGGCGCGCAATAGCTGATTAAGGGTGCTTTCATCTGTATCAATCAAAGGAAAATGAGTCGGCTCGACATCTTCCACGAATTCGCGAGGTACTTGTGAGCACGCATGCAGCCAAGGTTTTTGCTGTTGTCTACTTGTCCTGAAGCTGCCGCAGCTCTGTGGCGCCGGCCACCAGGTTAGGGAGATGGGATATATTTTAAGGCAGACTTACCTAGCCTGCACGACTGTCAAGTATTTTCTCGACACCTGACACGACATTGGCATCGTCGAAACTCCGTCGACCGCGATTGAATGGATACTGATGTTTTAAACAGGATTAGGTTTATGTCAGGATCAGTTGAGGCAGCTCGCAAAATGCAACAATCCAGTGTTAGACTTTTCCAGAAAATGCTTGGGAAAAATGAAACGGAATCGTGTTTGTGCGAAAACACCATTGCCACTTTTCTATACGGATGCGGAGGTTAATATTTGTCAAATATGCGATTCAATCCTGTCCATGGAAGGTAGCGGGAAGTCAGCTTTACAGAAAGGCAACCTCACGTAGCCAATAAATAAATGTTTTCACTCGGCATGTCCTGTTCATGTTTGAAAATGTTAAAGAAAAAATCCGGCATATAACAAAGGGGGATACTGTGCACGGTCATACACAGGAATGAATTAAAAAGCGCTGTGTAAAGTTTTAGTAATTAAGCATTCGCAATCCCTTACTGACAACTAATTTGTTTTAGAGGCTAGGAAAGGGGAGCAAAATACCTGTTTAATAAATAACTACTCGGCTGTTTTAGCGGGTGGTGAGTATCCATTTGTGTTTTCAAATATAAACAATGCGCCTATTCACCATTTTTGCATATAGTTTATTCGAACAGTAAGCAGACAATGTAACACCCTTTATGGCTGTGGGTTATTTTTGCGTATCCACGAGCCCTTCTTCCTAGAAATTTTTTATTGGCCCGATGGGACACATTTCGCCACCTTAAAGCAGCTTCGAGCAAGAACGACTCCAATTTGGAGGCATGTGGATTTTATGGACAACATTTCGTCCATCGAAAGCATGTGGACGTATTTCATTACACACCCGCCGCGGTGGCTCAGTGGCTAAGGCGTTGCGCTGCTGAGCACGAGGTCGCGGGTTCAATTCCCGGCCGCGGCGGGTGCTTTTCTGATGGAGGCGAAAAGCAAAAACGCCCGTGTGTACGAGATTTCGGCGCACGTTAAAGATCCCCAGGTGGTCGAAATTAATCCGGAGCCCTCCACTACGGCGCGCCTCATCGCCTGCGTTGCGTCGGCGCGTTAAACCCTACAATCAATCAATCTATTCCATTACACCTGCGGAAGTTAAATTGTTTCATTAAAAATCGCAGCCGGAAGAGTACATTCTTGTTTTACAGCGAAGTTGTTAGCCTCTCGTTGGTCGATAAATTTCGTGTCGTAAACAAAAAACCAGGTAGCACCGGGCCGTTCCCGCGCAAGACGCCGAGTGCATGTGCCAGGTGATCAGGCGTGCAGCATAAAGCTCAGTATTCAATGGAAATAACAATGGAAACCGCATCATGGATGATCAGGCGCCAGTAAACGATGGGCACCCTTGCGTTTGAAGTTTGAAGTTGAAGTTTATTTTATTTTCACGTTTTAAAAGAGCGTACAAGGAGTAATAACGAGGAGGTCCCGTAGTTAACAAAACGGTCGGGGGGACCTCCTGTGAAAAAGTGCACAACAAAACTGCGTAGAGTTGGCAACAAGTAAAAAACACATCAAACGAAAATGAGCAAAAACATGCAGAAAGCAATGGATATATATATGTATATACATACATACGTACAAATATATACATTCATTTGTAGCAATACAAACATATGCCAAAAAATTGCAGTAAAAACGATTCGACGGAAGAACAGAAACACAGAACAAAAAAATGGGGCTACAACAAAAACACGTTCATACATTAGCCCTAGGTAGATAATAGAAAACTTTTTAATTGGTTTCGGAAAAAATTGGGAGAGTGAATTGATTTGAGGGGGGTCGGTAGTTTATTCCATATTGAAATGGCGGCGAATACGGCAGTTTGTTTGCCGTAGTTAGAGCGAATTTTTGGTAGAATTAGGTTATTGTTTTCTGAAAAGCGGGTGTTGTTGGCGTTAAAAAGTAACGACTGGTCGATGTAGGTGTGCATGGATTCATTATTTCTAGTGCGAAGGAGGAAAATGCACATTTTTATTTTGTATTCAAATAGAAGGGGAAGGATTCGAAGGTCAAATTATAAATTCGGAGCACTGTCTCTCGGATGGCTGTAATTAATGATTCGGATGGCTCGGTTTCGCAAAGAAACAAGCGGTGGTAGATGAACATCATAGATGCTTCCCCACGAACCTAACCAATACGTTAAATGACTGTGTACAAAACAGTTGTAAAGAGAACGGAGAACAGGCAGAGGAAAATATGCGCGAGTTCTAATTACTACATGAATACCAAACGCAACTTTACTAATAAGTGACTTGATGTGCAAGTGAAATTTTAAATGTTTATCGAGGACCACTCCCAGGAATGTGGTGTAATCTGAAGGGTAGATAAAATGCGTGTCAAGGCGGAGATGCGGGATTGGGGTAATTTGCTTATGATGGGAGTGAAAAATTATGAAACTGGTTTTGCTAGGTTTTATATTTAACCTATTGTTTCGGCACCAATCGGATAACCTTATTAAATCGTTTTTTAATTTTTTAGTTAGGTTCGAGAGGTCAGAATCAGCCAAATAAACCGTGGTGTCATCTGCGTAAAGCATGCATTTTGAAAAATTTAAAGAAGATGGGAGATCATTTATAAATAACAAGAACAACAGTGGTCCCAAAATGGACCCCTGGGGGACGCCTGTATTTACTGTCTTGTATTCAGAACGTATGCCACTGCATTCCACAGCCTGAAGCCTGTCAGCCAGATATGACTGTAGTAAGGCTAATGTTGGTCCACAGACACCCAATGATTCTAATTTGGAAAAAAGAATATCTTGAGTAATGGAATCAAATGCCTTTGTGAGGTCGACAAATATAGCTGCTGCAAATAGGCCGCAATCAATTGATTGTTTCATGAAATCAGTTATCTCGATAAGAGCAGCCTCAGTAGAAAAATTAGGCCGAAAACCAAACTGACAGGGGTTCAGTTATTGAAATTTGGAGATATATTTCCACAGCCTAGTTACAATAAGTTTTTCTATTAACTTGCTAAAAAAGGGCAGTGTGGTTATGGGGCGATAGTTATTTAACATACCACGATCACCTTTTTTATGAACGGGTACTACTTTTCCTTTCTTAAGTTCAAACGGAAAAACGCCAGACCTAAAAATATTGTTAATGACGCGGGCGATTACAATGGAAAGTTCGTTGGCGACAAGTTTTACCCTAGCAGCATGGACACAATCCAATCCAGCCCCACAACTTTTTAGGGCTTTGATCACTTGCACTATTTCCTGGGGTGATGTGGGCTGCAAGTAGAATGAATGGGGACAGCGAGTGAAAGGTGCAAAATTTGATGTTGTGGTGGAACTGTAATTACAGAAATGGTCATTAAAAACATTAGCTATTTCAGTAGGGTTACTAAAAACATTTGTGCCATCACTAACCTCTTTTATTTCAGGTGTGTGGTGCGACTGATTTAAAAATTCTTTTATGACTTTCCAGTTCTTATAGGTATTGTTGCCATTTTTATTTATTTGGTCTAGGTAGTACTTTTTCTTTGCTACTTTTAATAGCATGGTCAGCTTATTTGAATAAAGCTTGAACCTATTCAAGAGAGGCATATTAAATGGTTGGCGCCGAACTTTCTTTCGTAGGTTATACCGCTTGCGTATGGAGCGTAAAAGCCCGTCGGTTAACCAGGGATTTCTAGGAACATAAATGCTTTTTCGTAGCAGCTAAATGTCGTACATGCAGTAATCGCATCAATTATTTTCTCAGACAGGCTGTTATAGGTAGCATTGGGATCATTGTTACTTAAAACATCACCCCAGTCAGCACAACTGATTAATCGACAAAAGTTACTTTTATCAAAGGATTGCTTGTGAAAAGTTTTTGGCGTAATTTCCATCGGGCTTTCAATTAACATAAAAACGGCACAATGATCTGTTATGTCACAGTCTACGACCCCAGCGCTCTGAGAGAAGGAAACATTGGAGAGAATATGATCAATTACAGTGCCCAGGCCATGAACGGAAGAACGAGTCGGCAAGTTGATTAACGACTGCAAACCATGACCGAGAATGCAGTTAATATATTCCGAGCATGAACTGTCAGTGAGGTCTATTATGTTTATGTTAACATCGCCAGTAATAATTATGTTTTTTTTTGGTACGTAAGACAGTTTAAAATGTTTTCAAGTTCATTGCAGAAGTCAGAATAAGATGAGGCGGGGGAGCGATAGATTGAACCAACAACCGTTTGCCTATTTGGCAGGAAAGACTGGTCAAACTCAAGCCAGACAGATTCACACTTATCAGTAGAAAATGTTAAGTCATAGCGGCGAGAGTACCTCAGTGAGTTAGAAACATACATGGCACATCCGCCATGAGGGCTGTCTGGGCGATGGGAAAATTCCGATACATAACCAGCTAAGCCGAACAGTTGTTCATTAGTAGGTGATAGCCAAGTTTCGGAAAGGCAGATAAGAGAGAAGTTTTTCTCCGCGAGGGTTAGGAAATTAACTAATTCGTCATAATGCTTAGAAAGGCTTCGTATGTTGAAATGAATGAGCGACTTATGTGTTAAACAGGTGCTTTGGAGGAGCAGCTTTAGTTGGTCAGCCGAGTAATAATCCATATCTAGCATGAAAAGCTAGGAATTTAAAACGATTTACGAGAAAATGGCCAGGTCACCGACTTTCGAGATGCCGTGTATGCGATCGCCCTGCGCTTTCTGGCCTTTATGCGGCAGTTTTCAACCCAAAGAAATTGCCAGTTCATCTCGTTCTTTTTGGCCAAAGCTTGAGCGAACAAGCGTTTGTTTTCCGGTGTCACGTGATCATTCACGTACACAGGCTTCTAACATAGATTCAGTTTGCAGCTGCTCTCGAAAGAGAAGGGTGTTTGACGTCCTTCCAAGGCTAGCGCATGCATCAGGCTTGCCAGGACCCAGCAGTTCTCGTCCAAGATGACGAGCGCATGCCTCGGGACAAAGCATTTGCACCCGAAAAGTTGAGCGCACGCGACAAGCCCGCCGAGACAACCAGAAACATTCGATACCCCCTCCCATGAGCATTTCTATTGGGTCGCAACAATTGTGCTGGACATCCGCTTTCGCAGGGAGTGATGGCGTCCATTTCTAAATGTTTGTTTCATTCGTTGTTTCCACCTTTGCGGCCTACTTCACAAGGCAAAGATGAAAAGCGTATTCACAGGATGGCAGCCACGCGAGAAGATTAGTAAGAATAAATCGTCCATCACCTAACATGTGATCACAATTCATTGGGAATACCATTCGATCTACTGATGACCACCCCGTTCTTGCTAACTTTCCTATTCCTCGCCACTTCAGTAGCAGCTTTAGAACCCATCTAAGCGAAGGGTACAAGGCGTGTGACCGGCTGGGTCCTGACCTATTAAACGGAGTGAGGGAGAGTAAATTCCTCCTCTATGAACAAACATCGATAAAGGTCAGTGAAGATTCACCCGTCGTCAGTATTAACTTAACGGCATCACGAAGATTAATCGAGCAGGAACTGCTTCGCAAAGGCTGTTAACTTCAACTTCTGACGGAAAGCGATATCCCCATTGAGAAATATCTTGGAGGGGCCATTCTCGGAGCAAGGAATATTGCTGAGACGAAAGCCAGCAGCGACGACAATGACAAAAAGGCCCAAGAATTCTACACAAAAGTACTCGTTGCAGATAGGTTAGGCACATCACAAAGAAAGCAAATTCGTGAGGTATATAAAGGACAAATAGCCATTGAAGAGACAAGTTTTATTTTTTTTTACCCTTTCAAGCTATTCACGATTTGTGTATAATAGAAACGACAATTTTGTACATGCGCAAAAATATTTTGAGGTTAGAAAGTTAACATTCAAAAATAAACATTCAAATCTTGGAATAATCACACTAATGACGCCTGTGGGTTTATTTTGCAGAAAATTTAATGACCCTTTATTATCTTTAGAATGAGATCACCCTATTCGAAACATGCCGAAAGATATGATCACAAATATTTTACTGTTTTAAAATGGGCCATTTTTCAGAGGTCATTGCTCGCATCAATGAGGTGCCCGGTCGAGGAAGTGATCTGTTCTTAGTCACCTGAGGCCGAAAAAAAAGACAGCAAAGAATTTGTTGTTCAATGATCGAAACGTGGTAAATCGCCCATACATTATTTCAGACACTCAAAGTTCAATACAGCAGGCCGGAATCACAACAGGTCGCACGATAACATTTTCTACAGAAATAGAGCAGACGAAAATCTCACGCTAGTGTCTAGTCAAGTGGCATTTTAACCACCGTGTTAAAATGATATCTATGGGATTCGTTGGACCATGGCTAGCTTGGCTCGAGAACTGTTTTTAAAATACCCAGGCTGTTATCTTCTTCAGACCATAGTAGTTAAAGTTGTTCGATCAATATGAAACGGTAATGTTCAAGACCAGTGTTCATTGGGAATTTCTCGAAAGCTCAATTCTACAAAGATGAAATATGTTGCCTGCGAAGTACTGACTTTTGCCGTCTGTTATTGGTATGCTGTATAATTTTAGAATTTACAATTCTACTTTCTCTAGGGAATTATTTTCAGAACGATTGCCGACCACTGCTCTAGCCATGTCCTTTATGTCCTTGCGGTTTTAGGAGGATAGTTTTATTCTGGGAAACTAGGTTATATTGTCGCTTTTGTAAGTAAATAGGTCTTCTTTTGCGTCGAAGCCGCTTTTACCTTCTGGTGTACCTTCTGAAAGCCGGGTGCACAGGGAATACGAAAACTCAAGATATTCTCTACAAAATAAGAATTCTTAATCCACTTCCGTCAACCATTGGCTAGAATAGGCCTAGTCAGAAAACCCTTTTTCCCTGGCACCTGGGGTGGAACCCGACACCAGCAACCGATTTAACTCTATTTCATAGTATCACTTCAAGCAGCCTGCAACATCATTGTCATCGCCAGCACGACCAAAAATGAATACACTATACTTCTTGCGTCCGCTCATGAGCACGATTTCTGTATGCATTACTTAGGTATCAGGCCGGTAATGTTTTACTGATAACAATTTTGCGGTCATTCGTATTAGCAGATATGACGTTACAATCACCCTAGGTGGCAAAAACATACACTACTAGATGCCCACTTCGGGATCCTACCGACTACAACGAATATGTCTCCATTACCCGCGGTAATAACACGTGAGCGCGTAACAGATTACCGATCCTGCTTGAACACAAGGCAGTTAGAGTCATGTATACGACGGGAATACACAATAAGAAAGTTAATCAAACAGTAGCTACTAAGGGATGCTGGTTTAGTTTTACTGAAGCAGTTGTTCCGGTTTTCTTCTTTTATTGGGCGATGAGCCAGTAGAAGTTCAACAAGGCGCCGACCAGCTCACCTTATTTTATCATTGTTGAAGTTGTTTTGTGTTATGGGGGCGCTTTTTTATGCAAAGAATTCTTCTTCAGCTCGCTAATCTCAACCGATAACTCAGTGCGAAGAACTTTGTGGGGCTCTAGGGATTGTTTGACTAAAGTCAGCATTCTGTGTAGGCATGATAAACTGAATCGCCTCAAATGACGAAGATGAACCACGCGCGAGAAAGTGAAAGATGCGTGAAAGAATCTTGGTTTACCAGGGGCACGGAGCACGTAATATTTATTTTATGTTACTCATTTAATGTTGAATTACAGATTCTCACGCTCGAGAGACACAAATAAAAAACATAGAATGTCAGCACGCAAGACATGGCTTCCCTAAAAAAATTTCTAGTGCCCACAACTCAATGCTTTTGTTTTAAAGCAATCAGTATAAAATTACAGAATACAGCAAAGCTCCAGTATAGTGCGCGTTATTCTTAAAAAATATTTGAGGACATTTTAAACTTTGAACTCGTAAAAAAAAGATATATTCAAATCTCTTTAGTTTTCCTAAAGTGCACGTTTCAGGTAAAGGAATTTCTGTCCACCGTTGCTGAATGAGGAAAGCTGCAAGGTGATGTCACTGGAGCTCGAATGAGAATTTTTAAATCGTCTCATGTGTACACACTTCGCAGAATTTGTGTGTTTGACATGTGGGGAGCATTTTGTTGCTCGTTACGGACAGTAAAAATTACCGGTAATGTTACTCACAAAGATTTCCAAGAAGTAATTTGTAGAGTCGTTTTCCAACTGGCATCAGGGAAGCGTAAACTTCAGCAGCGTCAACAAAGTCACAGAACATCGCCTCCATTGCGTCCATTGGGGCTGTCGTTAGGATCTTGTTGAGAATGCACTAGGATTTGGAAAAACAAAAACGCAGTTATGTGCGAAATAAACTTAACAGACTACGAGGCGACCACAAAACCCCGGCACCGACTTCGTTATTATGAATACTCTAGACAAAGTGGCCACAACGGTGCGTAATAGCCAGACTCAACTACTTGCATAAGACTGTTAAGATATATAAAGCTATCAATTACCGTTCATAATCATGAATTCGGTGTTAAACGCTAATTATGCAGAACAGCTCGAACTATTTCCACATCCTGGTAATTTCCGATAAGTTGTCAAATCCACTTAGGCAACACAGTGTTTTTGGGGCAGGCCACGCGTATTTTTGCAAAATTCCCGCACACCACGACCCTTTGTATTATCGCTCTCTCCCCATTAATTACTGTACACTGTGCTCGCTCATCTGTGGATCAGCTTTCTTTGAAGATTAGTTAAAATGCATCACATTTACCAGCATCCCTATGTAAAGAAAGTAATCCTCCTCAAGTACATAGAAGTTTGTAGACTGGGCTTCAATAACCTGGTATCACATCCCGAGTTTTCCCTGCCGCGGTAAATTTAATTATAACTACAAAGATACCGTGCTTTGGAAGACAAAGAACAGCTATTGAAAATTCACAAATATTTTCCTAAAATGTTGGGCATAATTTCCTAAACTGTATCATACCTGGTTTGCTCCAATCAGTGACCTGACCACCGGTGCCTGTAAGTGTAAAGTAAATTTTCCGAACAATTATTTCAGCAGCAGCATTTTTATCACAAGCGTTTCACGCACTAAAACAATTTGTACGCATACTTTCTCTGATACGATGTGTGTAGTATAGTTTTGCTGGCGACACATTCCAGATGTCGCAACTACAAACTACGAATAAACTAAGCAGTGAAGCTCAGTAAAACTTACGAAGCATGCGAAACCAATTAAAGTTTTAAAGATGTCATTGCAACAGAGGCAGCTGTTGAATTGGCGAAAAAAATCTGCGCAAATCCACCCTGTGATGGTGGTTGGACAGTGAAGCTGTAAGCAACACCTGCAACGATTGCCCATGCGACGCCACTTGTATTCGCACACATGGCTCTGAAAAGAGTGAAACCCGAGACAAGTGAAGTGCGCTTAAAGGTGAACTGCATTCAAACTTTTTTCACCAAATTTGATCCAAATAAGTAGTCTATGCTCTTAAAGTCACCATGGAGAAATTCTAAGCTTTGTAATCACAGAGCACTCCAGGTATCGTAGTTCAAAGTGTCTCTGAGCAGACGACGGTCGCACACGGCGGTTAGTCGCCAAAACAAGTTCCACGCGCCTTGTGACGGAGGAAGGGGAACCTGTCCCGTGGAGCTCGCGCTTCTCCGGTGACTTGCACGGCGCTCCGCCAGGCGCAGGATGCGTTCGCCCGGGGTTTCTCTACTACACCAGCGCGCTGACTGCCGTCGCCATCACATGTTTACAACTAACTGCATAGGTAGCAATGACCGCAATTTTTCTTTTCAATTCAATAAAATAGATTAGAAGCCTACAAACTATTTCCGCGCTTGCGAACGTTTCGGTGTTAGCAAAAGTTTGTTGCTTGAAAATAATATTTTTACTAAAAAATAGCGCGAAACGAGCACTTGCCCTAAATTTGCCATTCTATTGCATTTAAACCACACAAAAAAGCGATATTTTATAAATTCATCACCACTTGCACTATAAGCATTTGTGCGACTTTTGCCCTACTCGCTAAGTGAACCAATATGAACCTTTCTCGTAGTAACAAATACATCCGGAGAAACATCGGCCATCGTCTTCGCGAAGTGCGAGAACGAACGAAACTTCTCTCCTAAATAATAGGCGAGATTTTTGTTCAATTCCCAAGTGAAGTATTTATTGGAGCGTTAGATTTAGTTATTATGAAAGTAAAATGTTTTCAACAGCACCTGTCTCTGGTTAAACTGGTTGAAGTACAAAAAAGAGGTAGATAGGTAACTTTTTCGTGTTTTGGGCCATCGTGACATCATGAAGCTGTGGAAGCTGGCTTAAAGTTTCATACCACTTTTATAATTCGATTCTCGATGTGCAGCAGGGCGAAAAATACTAAGCGGATATTCGTGAAGATGTTTGCACGTAATGTATAGTAAAAATAGTTATTGATCACTGCCCGCAGGCGGTTTGTTCCCTTCAGAGAGAGCGATGTGATAGCCGAGGCGTCGGCTAACGAAAGGTGCTTTTCGGTATCGTACGAGCAAGTAGCTTTGAAAAGCAGGGCCGGCTATTTCACTCACAATTACAAGGATTGCTTATCCGGTATTTATTCTGATGAAAAATAATTACTGTCGGACGGTCTACCTCATCTCGATTGATAGCAACGTGATGCCGGAATTACGTCTAACTCCATTATACTGGGCAAACGCTAGTGAAAGTTCTCATGTGGAAATAACTGTGCGAAATGCGACACTACCATGCGCATTTGAAGGGGGCTCCGAGCGGCCGCTGGGTCTAGCGCGGCCGTTTCCGTTCCATAACGTACGTCTGCCCGGCCGCCGGTAAAGGTCGCGTTTTCTATTCAGTTTCGGTTCCAGAAACGCCAATGTCGCGAGCCGTTTGTGTCGCGCGCGTTGACGTTTTAAACGCAGCATTTTGCATTTCGCACCCTTTTTATGTGTACTATTAGGTGGCATTATTTTTACGTTGTCGAAAATTTGAGTGCAGTTGGCCTTAACTACACCCTTTATTACTTCAAAAATATTCTTTGTAAGGTTCAAGCAATGCATAATTCATGAACAGTGGTTGGTTGTATTGTATTGCTGAAGAACATGAGTGGAAACTCTGTTTATAAAATTAAAGGAAGCTCAAAGGTGGTGTTAGACGATCTCACTTCTCGGTCTCTGCCGCGGCTGACGGAGGTGACGAGATCGATGACAGAGACGAAAAACTGAGATGCCATGCGTTGGTGTGAGCTTCTTTTAATTTTTAGAACTCTTAGCGCATGAGAAAGGCGCGCACACGGCCGCTACACGTGCCGCGGGCGGAGCGTACACCAGCCCGAAAGGTTGCGTAACGCTATCACGTGTCATTCAGAGAGAACACAGATGGTAAGCCCGCATATGTGCTTGGTGAGTGCACAGTCTGGCTCCCATGTCTCGCATGGGCACGTAGCTTAATCGGTAAGACAACGGGCACTCGCTCCGTTTCTTTATTCGTTTCCGGTTCGAGTCACGGTGGTGCCAGTAACTTCATTTAGTTGTCCGCGGTAGTTTGCTGTTTACACCAACGGTGGCGACAGAACCATTGGGAGGTAGGATTATCAAGCTTCGATTTGAAACCAGTTCTCCATGGAAAACCACCCCCACCATGAGAATGCAGTGACAAAAGGAAGTACGTGGTTTCAGTTGCTGAGCAACGCATGCGGATTCTCCACTCCCTGGGCTCGTTGACCGATGAATGGTAATACTACAGAAAGGACCATCTGTCCTGCTTCCCGGCATGCTCCTGATATAGAGCGTTTTCAGTGCCTGCCCTTTGTGTTTTCCTAATAAAACTGGAATCGCGTGGCCTGAGCTTTGACACGAAAATGAATGCGTGTAGCCACAATGTTATCACGTTCTCCAAGTATTGTTAAGAGGTATTTTTTGGGAAGTGCTTAGGCTACAGTGTTTTGGAAGATCGCAGCAAGAGGTGGAAAAAACAGTAATGAACAGAACCCCGAAAAGAACTTTGTGGCATGTAACCAGATGACCTGGTAGCTATAGCTTATTGCGTTAAATCACATAGCATTCGTCATTTTTTGCAGAATGCTAGGCTTCGGTCCAGTGTCATACATGTGGTACTTCTGCTATTAGATGATAAGACATGGGTACACAGAGTGAATGACTGTGGCATGATATCTTGCCATAAATGGAAGCTCGAAGGCCGCAACTAAACGTTCCGAGGGGATGAAAAGATGCACTTTTTTATCTCTTGAAATTTACAGCCGAAGCTGCAAATTTATAAACATAAGACAATGACTCATTATATTTTCACCTCAAGGACGGCAGTACAATTGTCTATCGCTATTTGATGTAACTATCGCAAGGGGTCCCGCAGGCACTCTTCTTGACCCCGTCGCAGACAGTAGTTTCATGGTTCAGTGGTTGGATTTTTTCTGTTATTGAAGCTTCGAAATGTCGTTTACCACTATTTCTTACGCACTTTTTATGAGCATTGGAACCATATAATGGGCAGCTAGGTTGTCTCTTATTAAAAGCTTAATTCCCTAGTACCCTAAAGCTGCTTTTGTACAAATGTCTAGTTCGTTCAAAATGAGAATATGTGGCTTCTGTATAGAATCACGGTCAAGAATACCGCATTGTAGAAATAGAAAAAGTCCAAAATCGTGCGTCAGGCTTCATTCTTTCCAATTGTCATCGCACACCAAGCGTTACAGCCATTAAGTTAACCCTGCACCATAGGATGAATTTATTTTGGTTGTGTCTTTTTCCCAAAATATTCCAGAAAAATCCCATTCTAACAACAGTTACTGCATTCGCCATCTTACATTTGAGCACGCATTGATCATTACTACAAATGTAATGTTCTATCCTGCACAGAAAACATTTCCATGAGTCTTTTATCCCCAGCACTTGTGTTAGTTGGAACCGCCTTCCTCGTGTGTTGCTGCGATAATAGCTTAGCCTGCTTTTCGATCCGCTCAAACTGTTGTGGTGAATGCTTATGTTTACGTCGTTATTATCATCTTGTATTTGCGGTGCTACGTTTCTTTTTCTGTTGCACAGGATGCAACCCACTCACCTCTGTACTGCCCTTTCAGCCCTGAGAGTAGCTAGCTGACTAACTAATTAACTAAATAACCTACTTGCTTACTAACTAACTAACTAACTAACTAACCAACAAACTAACTAACCAACTAACTAACTATAACCAATTAACTAACTAACTAAATAAATAAAATTCTGCTATCTCATGCATTTCAGAAACTTCCCCGAGGCACCACGTGTGTTTGGCGATGCCGTTAACGTTTTCAGCATTGTTGAACCGCGTGAAGCGTACAGTTGGCTTCATTTCTGCAGCTCATGTGTGCAGTAAACACGACACCTGCGCTCCAGGAAGTGTGAGTCTATCCACGTGTTACGAAAAATTGCCGATACACCTTTTCCCGTAGACAAGAACTTCGGGCAATTATAGTACAAAATAAAGGCCCAATTCCACTTACAGTCACTGGCTTTCCATTCTGGCACGCCATAAAAGTCTGGTTGATGCACTAGAGAAGAGATAACACAAAGATTAACAACCATGAAATAAGCCAACAAAGAAACTAGGTTAATATGAGGCGTTTTTTGTCGCTGCCGGAAAGTTTGACAGCGGGACCCAAAAGAAGGGGGAACTTGTTAGCAGTCCTTAACTCCGTCACCCCACTGTATGTATGTCCAATTATAAGGGGCCTGTGCTAACTTGACAGCAGCGACAACTGGAAGCCGCGTAACGAGCAACCTACGTAGGATATGCAGCACCAGTACGTTATTAGTACTCTAAAGATGTCTTTTTGGGGCAGACTCTCAGAAACACACACAAAAAAATATTGGTATTTGTAAATCTATCTCTGTGTCTGCCCATGAATTCAGTCTACGGCCACAAGGTAAGTGTATACCTGGCAGAACCGTTCAGAACCACTGTAAATTCTGACATCAGTCACACATGTATCTATCATTTAGGTCATTGAATATCTAAGGCACATTTGATGCAAAACGTAAGTACTTTAACAGTGGGATCTGCGTTGTTTAGTTCGGAACACACGTTGGGTTGGTGTCTACGCTATCAAGCGGGAGAAACGACGCCTTGAAAATGGTGCAGAACGGCTTCAGCACGTGCTAGGTGAAAGCAGGCGCCAAATAAACAGAACTAGCGATGGTGCTTTTTTATGCAGAACAAGAAACAAAAAACGGAGAAAGTTATGTGCGCTGTCCCGAAAGGTGGTGCGCGGGCAGTACGACGGCGGACAAAATTGACCGGCATTGAACAAACCTTCATACAGTTCATTCCGAGGGTGGCGAGAGCAGCATGAGGTTACGGGGTTGCGAACAGCGGGAATGGGGTTAGGGAGCAGGGCGGAAACGACTATCGTTTTCTGAGGACAGTTGCAGTAAAAAAAGTACATACACTGAATGTTTTTCACATAAGTGCTGCCGTATTCAAAAATCCTCATGCTACCGGAAGGCTTGGCCAAACAAGAAGCGAGAACACATACCTCAGCCCAGCTGTTTGGAAACGACAAATCGATTTCTCCCTTGCAAATAACATTTCTGTAGGCCGCGTCACTAGGAGTGGCTGTTGAACTGCCGAAAACCAAATCCAGGATACGTGTAGCTGAAAGAAAGATGACAAAAAATTGCTACAGGCGTTCGCAGAGTCAGTAAATTGGAAAAATTGGTCTCTAGTGAATGGGTAGAGGCACTCAACATTACAGATCGAGGGGGCGGATGTCATATAACGCCCAAGTGCATCTCTCTCCACAGAGTAAAGCTTGCATGTACGCAAGCTTAATAATTGTGTGACCGGTTTTAAAGACGATAGTCTTTCTGGTCTACTTAAACGCCAAAAGTTTGGTCTGTATGTCTGTCTGTCCCTAGATACCGCCGCCCGGGCTAATTTAAGAGTTGTTGAACGACACTCAAAAAAGCCAAAGCATTTTTAAACCTCTGAATCTGGTGGCAGTGACCTGAGAAAAATGTTGAGCAGAAAGAAAACATGAGGTATATCCGATCAAAACAACAACACCTAAGTAATATTTTGGGTGTTCTTTTGTTTAGAAATGCTTGGCTGCCTAAATTAATCAAATGACACGCCCTGGAAAAAAGGAGAGTGGTCGCTCGCGGCACTACAAATCCTGGCGGAATTCCAAGAAATGACGAGATGTTCCAGTAGATGGCGGGTGGAACGTGCGTTGAGCTGTTGAACGCGGTAAATTTTAATCGACTTTATTAGAAATAACTCTAGTGGTATTTATCGCGAGAGGAGCGAGAATGCAGAGGAAGGGCATGGGAGGAGAGCGGTAAAGAGAAGGGAGGCTTATACTTGGCAGGGACGCAGACGACCATCCTTTTTCGACACGCCATCATTTTTTAGATGTGCCTATAAAATTATTAGTGTTTTCTATGTCCATTTCTAAAAATATTTTTTTCTTTCATTTTCTTGCCTATTCGCAGTGCCTTTCTGCGAGTGTTGTACACGTTCCTCCAAAATAGGAACGAAAGCTCGTTCCTCGTTCCTTGCCAATTTTGAAACGAGTTCCCGTTACAAGTTCCTTTATTGCGAAAGAAACGCGTTCCAGTTCCACTTCGAAAATTGGAACGTATCCTTACATGAACGTTACAATTAGGTTTTTAAATTAAAATATAGTGTAGAATAATCCTGGGTCTAAATTAAGTGAGACATTTAAAACTCACATCGAACTACGTATATTATACGAATATTAACACCACCGGCAGCAGATTATCTGGAGATAAAGATAATAGAAAGAAACTCTTCTAGGCGAATTTTTTCAGGGAGCACCGGACAAACTCCAGACGGCTCGAGGACATTTCGGTGCAGAATATTTCGGTGCGGAAAGTTCGGTGTACGGACATATCGGTGCTCGCACATATCGGTGTACGGGCGTTTCGGTGCACGCACATTTCGGTGTACGTACATTACGCTGTACGGACATTTCCGCGACCAAATTATCCGGTGCTTGCCTGTTTGCGACATCGGTTATATTTTTATTTCCGCTTAACGTGGGTTATGGACAACAATCTGGGGCCATCAATTTTTTTTTTGATTGATGCCATGTTCGATCTTTGCTAATTATTCTTAGAAATTCTACATTTATATATATTTTTCATACCTCTACCTGGGGACACCTGTTATGCAGCCGATTGAATTCTTTAGCACACGTTTTTTTTTTCATTTATGACAGGTTGTTAATTTATATTTGCTCTTTTTTAGCTAAGACAATTACCCGTGTTTACGATCGCCTGTTTTGGATTTTTTTTAAATTACACACCCTCAAATTACATAAATTACATGCACACTCTCAATATCCAAAAAGTAACAAACATTAGTTAGCCCCCCAGAATGAAGAAAATCTTATAAAGAGTGTTAGAAGGGCTGGGCTGCCTTGCGAAAATGAATTCGCGAACACTGGTCTAAGATATTGTCGGGGAGGAAAAACGGGCCTTTTGGAAAAGAGCAGCAGGTTCTAATGTCCTAAATGCTGATTAAGCGCGTACCGGTTGTGCATACAAATTCCATCCATTGTGTTCGGGACAACCAACCTTCGTTTAATGTTTACAAGCCTACATTTACCACATTTCAATTCTTTGTTCTAGCGCTCCCCCCTCCCTCTCACCTCGCGCCTGTACTCTCGAATCTCGACCAAATTTCTTTCTCAGCCATATTATTTTCGGTTTCCCCTGAAAATCCTACTGGCGGGGTGGAGTTCACGGTATCCGAAGCGTACCGCAGTGATTTTTTACTTTTTTTTTAGAACATACTGCTAGCCTTTTAGTGGAGGCTTTTGCAGGAATTGGGTGATACATTCAGAACAATGACATAGAACACTTCACGTTTAAAACAGAGAAAAAGCTTTACATTCACCATGGGCGCACGAAACCTCTATAATTTGACACAAAAAGCCACCCAAAAAGCCACTGAGAACACAATGGCCCCTATCCTTTGCTGACTACGCCCTTCCGCGCGTCGTGGTCATATCGACGGCGCCCCCACTCCAGGAATCGCTCTTTCTACACCTTCAGTCGCCCCATTGGGAATTGACTCATCAAGTCGCGCATATTATGGACACCCCAGGTATACATCGCTTCCTCCCATTATTAGGAGCAAATAAAATGAATAGGCTAGTGTGACGAGAGCGGCAACAGTCGTCTCCAAGTTTTCGAAGTCCAGTGGACGCAATGGTGAAGCACAAGTGACACCCGTCTCTCTTTACTTAGGGGGATGATTGCCGGCGGTGCTCAGCTTTGCCCTCCCCTAAGTAACGCCACCGTAATTGCCATCGGTGGTTTGTTAGTTTTAAGTAGAAGTGACACCGAATGCAACGAAGGCGAGATTGATTGAGGGAATAATTAAAACGAAATGCACACGCGCCTAATCGACCTCGTTTTTCTGTTGTTTTTTCGCGGAAGTTTTGCTGGGTGGGGGGGGGGGTGGCGAGAGGAATAGACTAAAAGCAGCAGCGTCTTGCACCGTTCGGTAAGTGAAAGGAAAGTGCTTTGGTAACACTTAAAGTATTAGGGTTGTTCACATGAATGTTAAAATAACAAAAAATGGTTCAATGGATCCAAATTAACAACGTTAATTTTTACCATCTGCTACAGAAATTGGGTTTCACGTGGCAATGCTCCGCCAGGGTTTAGCGTTCGTTTCCACGAATGGCGGCGCAAGCACAAGTCTCGAGTGTAAAATCATATCGAGCCACGAAATTACAATATTAATGCTAAAATGTTCAAAGAATGCCTGGAACATCCCCTCACTCAAAATGTCTGGGCCAAGACGTCGTGCACCAAAATGTCCGTGCACAGAAATGTCCACACCGAAACGTCCTGGACTGAAATGTCCGACACCAAAATGTCCGGATACCGTTTAGCAGTCCGTACGTTTCGTTGGCTACGTTGTTATTGGGTTGACAGGAACCGGTCTGCTCCTGAGCGCGGGGAAGGGCGAGTAGGAAGGGTGCGGAGGCACGGACATGGCGAAGGCAGGCCCGCGGAACTAATCCCCCTACCTCGACGAATGCCCAAGTGCCCAGTCTGGTCCCGGTCAGCCCAGTAACAATGCATACGACAGAACGGATGGACTGCTAAAACTCTCTATTCTTTCCCCGCCAGGGAACAATTCTATCGGCCAGACGCGCATTCTGGCCTCCCCAGACAAACGATGAAGGGTGAAAAGCATTCTCGCGACTACGCTATTCATCCGTCGAACCCCGCGTAAGCAACCAGCATGAAAACAAGCACAAGCTGTGGCCTGCTGCGTGGTTATTCTTTTGCATGTCACTTTTGAGGAAGCACGTACGGCTGAAGGGCGGGCAAACTGACCATTTTATAGGAAGAGAAACGCAGTAGCGCTTTGTGGATTTTAAAGTGCGAATGCACTTCTTAAGCGAGCCTGAATCTTCCGCCGCCGTCGTCCGCATAGCAACAGCTGCGGGTGCGCGCGCTCCTCGTCTTCCCTAGCAACGGGGGGAGATGGGCGCGCGCTACTCTCCTCCTCCTCTCTCCGCTCAGTGACTGCGGGTGTTGGGCGCCTCCTCTCCACTTCGGGCGGGAGAGCTCTCGTTCGCGTAGCGGGCGCTCCGCATTCCGACGCATGAGGGCGCTCGTGTAGCGGCCGCGTGGCACGGGAGGGTATTAGTCGAGCGCGCGCCGTCGTCGAGAGCGGTCGCTGGTCCTGCATCTCGATAACGATGATGGCGGACCGGGCAACGGTACCAGCAATAACGAGTGAAATATCTTTCTTTGTAGTTGTGTGCGTGTGTGTAATCTCTCGACTACTCATTAGGACCACGATATCCACCGTAATCGCGCAATTAACAACCATGCATTCGCACTTACACACTCTCCCCCTCGGGGAAGTGCGAGGGAATTTGTTGTACTCGAGCCTTGGCATCAAAAACAGCCAAATCCTAGCGATGTAACGGTAGGAACGCCGTTCCTGCCGTTCCTTCAGAAACGTAACGAATTACCGTTACAGTTCCACCGACCCTTTATGGAACGGTGGCGTTCCTCGGTTCCTCTGAAAAGGAACTACTTCCAGGAACGCCGTTCCTTGTAACGCTGTTCCGTACAACACTGCTTTCTGCCTTGTCGTCCTTCTGTTTTTTTATTTTTATGTATGCGTTTAGGGCTTTTCCACCTTCCTTCCTGGTATGTAAAGGTTAGTTGATTGACAGGCAGCCGTGTTTGCGTGTTTTTCACTGTGCCTCCGTTTCTTTCACGCCGGCTCAACTACAAAAATGCAAGGAAGCTCACAGTACTGCGTAAGACTTGAAGGTAGTGAAGCTGTATGCCACCTTCACGACCATCACGAAAGTTTAAGTCCACGATTGCAGCGGATTTGTGTCCTGTTCACTGCCTCAACGACTTTACGCCATCATTGTTGCTTTAAGTGTGAGCTTCGTTTATTTTTCGGAAGTGAAAATTTTTGAACATAACCTTGGGGCGGCGCACGCCATGACGTGTCTTTCAGGTTCCGAGCAAGTGTGGCCACGATTACGGCGACGCTGGGGTTTTGTATTTGGTCAATCTTGGCCAATCTCCTTAAGTGGGTATTCTTAGCTTGACAAACGTGCGACGGTGACGCCGGGCTGTCTCCGGGAGGCACGCACATGTCATCGCTCGGCATTTCCTTAGTTTTTAACTTCCGAGTGGTAGCCGCAATCTTGGCCGATCTCCCAAAGTCGGTCTGCTTGGGTTTACAAACGTGCTCCGGGGATGCTGCGCAGACGTCGCGGGGCGCCCGCTCACGTGCGGGTGCTGGGAATTCTTTTGGTATTTTTAACTGCAGAAAGGAACAATTAGATTTACTAAAAAGCTTCCCTGTTAAAATATCATTCCAATTCACTGGGGTTGCAAAAGGTTTCTAAATGCCGAAGATATATATATTTTTTCAGCCACCCGTACCCGGGATTCCATTTCGTTGATTTCAATTGCTGCTCTCCATTCAGGGTTTAGTTGCTCTTTCTTCAGATACGAGAGCTTTTTTGTGTGACGCCTTTATCTTACGTCGTATTGATTACTGAACTTATGAACGTGCGTGTTCACATTGGTAAGCTTGTAAATTCCTGCACTAGCTGCAACACTGAAAGAACATTTCGCTTCCCTTGGCTGGTTTCCGCACATTGACCTATTGATTGTCAAGCAAGCACGTTATCCGTTGTATCACGGAAGCAGGAAGGTTTCTGTGTGCAATGAGGTGCCGACGTAGGTTGTGTGTTTCATGTCGCTGTGGACGCCACGTTTGTTAGGACATATTATATCCTGCTGACTGGGTTACAGCGCACAGCAAAGCATTGAATCAGATTGCAGTAGCTCACGTATTTTCTACTTTGTTGGTGTGAAAATCATGTCACACGATTTCTTAGGCCAAGATTTCTGCGGATCAGGAGGACGCCCACCAGTGGGCGGAGCAAATCGTACGTCCTCCACATGAGCTCCGTGGATTTTCCATTCCTGTGGCCGACATTCCACACGTGGACCCACGGAAGGTATTCCACCGTATTCCTGAATGACAACGCACCCATAGTTCACGAGGATGGCTTGGTGGGCTAGTTGGTGTAGCATCATAAATGGGTTCACAGCGCACAAAGACGACGACACACAAGGAAGAGATGAAAGGACACGCGCTTGTCGTGTTTTCTCTTCCTTGTTTTTAGTCGTATTTGTGCGCTGTGAACCCATTTTTGATGCTGCACCCAGAGGACACCAAATCCTCGGCGGACGGGCCATCGCCCGAAATTCTTCGGCCTTTGTTGGCAGCCGGCCGGGCAAGGCCTGCTAACCTCAACGAGGCCTACAACGGCCACGGCTCCCACGCTAAGGCCAACGCTCTGTTCTGGCACGCTCTGGCACGTGCCATGACCCGCCATTCTTGCATGCTCGGGTGCACTGGCGTGCATTCTGGATGCGCGCTGGCACGAGCCGCAGGAGACTTTTCCAGCCCGCAAGTGCAGTCTCAGCCGCCGCCTAATCGAAACTCAGCGAGGCATTATGAAAGTCGTGCAAGTGGTTGGGGATCTAATCTCATCCAAAGACTACGAAAACGATGGGGCTGGATTACCAGCCACCAGCAACGAAGCAGCCGAGCCAAGGCTAGGCTCACTGATCGAGACTCCCTAAACCAGGAAGGCGCGCACCGAGAGCAGGCGCACGAAATCCAAACCCAGCTGGGCGTGCGCAGGACTGCCTTTTCCAAGAGAAGATATCAAGATAGTTATTCGACCGCCCGACGGCTCGAGCACGTCGCGTGTGAGTTACGCACTGCTCCGTGACAGTGTGTTACGCGGCGCCGCAGTGTCGACGAAGAGGGTGAGTGACGACATCTTCTGCCCTCACCCAGGACAGAATATCATGGTCGTGAGTATGCCAGCCATGTAAAATGCTAAGAAGCATGCAGAATCAGAGAAATTCAAGTCGGGAACCAGACCTACGCTACGACGGCGTATGTGACGCCACCCTACGACACATTCAAAGGCGTGATTCGCAACATACCCAACTATAACACGCAAGAAGACGTCACAAAGAGTCTGGTCAACACGAAGAACCCCGCGATCCTCCAGGTGAGATGAATGGGCATTACGAGCTCGGTCATTATCGTCTTCGAAGGTACCAAAGTTCCGTACTGCGTGTACAACCGTGCTGCGGAATATCGATGCTTCTTGCACAAGAAGGTGAAAGTCTGCAACACCTGCGGTCGTCTCGGGCATCGCACGGAAGTCTGCGCTAGCCCAAACGAAACATACGAAACAAAGTGGAAAAAAATGCCCGCCGGGGGGCGGGCATTTTTTCTACACTTTCTTTTTTTTTTCGAAATTCTTTATCTGCTTCAATGAACTACCACATCCTCCTCTTTGCTTTCCGAGGTTTTCATCCCTGCCAACTGTTATTTCTGTGTTATTTTCAACGAGCACCTCATTTCCCATTCTGATTCGCTACATGCATAAGCGGGCCTCTGTTCTGGCAGTCTTGGTGCATTAGGAAGCTTAAGAGGGTTCAACGCTGGTCGACCACTCTTGAAATGTCGTAGACAGTCGAGTCACGGCCCGGGGGTTAAAAAGAAGGTCCTCTTAACTCCGAGTAGTCCTAGTGGCACTGGCTACTACCCCCAAGCACAGGAAACAAAAATATCTTAACATAAATACCCTAGAAAGTGGAGGGGAAAATCGCCACGCTGGTGACGTAGTGGTTATTGCACCAGACCGGTATTCTGGAGGTCGTGGGTTCGGATCCCACCTGGCGGGCATTTTTTCTCCACTTTCTTTCTTTCTTTCCAAATTCTTTATCTCTTTCAATCCTCCCCTTTGCTTTCCGAGGTTGTCTTGACTGCCAACTCTTACTTCTGTCTTATATATATATATATATATATATATATATATATATAGGGAGTAGTAGAACTTTGAAGATGGTAGAGAACACAAAAGAAGAAAAACTTCGAACAAGGTAAAAGCACGATTGTGGCCTACGTTTTAGCAAAGAGAACTTGCATTCCTCAGGGAAGCAAGCCCTGAGGAAAGCAAGTTCTCTTTGCTGAAACGTAGGCCACAATCGTGCTTTTACCTTGTTCGAAGTTTTTCTTCTCTTATATATATATTTATATATATATATATATATATATATATATATATATATATATATATATATATGGCTGGCTACCACCCCCAAGCACAGGAAACAAACATACCTAACATAAATACCCCAGAAAGTGAATGGGAAAATCGCCCCGCCGGTAGCGTAGTGGTTATCGCACCAGACCGGTATTCTGGAGGTCGTGGGTTCGGATCCCACCTGGCGGGAATTTTTTCTTCACTTTCTTTCTTTCTTTCCAAATTCTTAATCTGTTTCAATGATCTACCACATCCTCCCCTTTGCTTTCCGAGGTTTTCTCGACTGCCAACCCTTATTTCTGTGTTATTTTCAACGAGCCCCTCATTTTCCTATTCTGATTCGCTACATGCATAGCGAGGGCCTCTGTTCTGGCAGTCTTGTTGCCAAAGGGAGCTTAAGAGGGTTCAAAGCTGGTCGACCACTCTGGACATGTCGTAGACACTCGAGTCACGACCCGGGGGTTAAAAAGAAGGTCCCCTTCACCCCGATTAGTCCGAATGGCGCTGGCTACCACCCCCAAGCACAGGAAACAAACATACCTAACATAAATACCCCAGAAAGTGAATGGGAAAATCGCCCCGCCGGTAGCGTAGTGGTTATCGCACCAGACCGGTATTCTGGAGGTCGTGGGTTCGGATCCCACCTGGCGGGCATTTTTTCTTCACTTTCTTTCTTTCTTTCCAAATTCTTAATCTGTTTCAATGATCTACCACATCCTCCCCTTTGCTTTCCGAGGTTTTCTCGACTACCAACCCTTATTTCTGTGTTATTTTCAACGAGCCCCTCATTTTCCTATTCTGATTCGCTACATGCATAGCGAGGGCCTCTGTTCTGGCAGTCTTGTTGCCAAAGGGAGCTTAAGAGGGTTCAAAGCTGGTCGACCACTCTGGACATGTCGTAGACACTCGAGTCACGACCCGGGGGTTAAAAAGAAGGTCCCCTTCACCCCGATTAGTCCGAATGGCGCTGGCTACCACCCGCAAGCACAGGAAACAAACATACCTAACATAAATACCCCAGAAAGTGAATGGGAAAATCGCCCCGCCGGTAGCGTAGTGGTTATCGCACCAGACCGGTATTCTGGAGGTCGTGGGTTCGGATCCCACCTGGCGGGCATTTTTTCTTCACTTTCTTTCTTTCTTTCCAAATTCTTAATCTGTTTCAATGATCTACCACATCCTCCCCTTTGCTTTCCGAGGTTTTCTCGACTGCCAACCCTTATTTCTGTGTTATATATATATATATATATATTTAATAGCAGGGGTGGCTCGGTGGGATTCGTATTCAGATACGGAAAGTGAGTCGGAGAGACTGATAGAAGCCAGGTTTTGTCGTGGGAAAGAAGCCAAGAGGAGCAGCGAGCCTAGGAGAAGGATGCAAAACGAGCCGCATGTCTCTAGAGCGTCGTAACCCTACAGGGAACCAAGCAAACAATAACAATAAGCGCACCTCTCGCTGCGAACACCCAGGCATGACCGAGTTAAGCCAAAGCCAATTTCTGTCTCTGTCGGTATCTTCCGCTTTTAAAGCGACCGGTATATCTCAAACGGCTGTAACCATTTCTCCCCGACCTTACTGTCGATCTTTTCTGGCATGCCATCTGTTTCCCTTTTGTTATTGGTGTTCACCTCTCCCTGCATGTGCTTCCCATCTCGCTGTGCTATTTTTTGTGCCTAACCATTATTCGCTCTAAAAATAAACAGAGCACGTGAAAGAAGGCTGCGTTTGTGCGCTGCAGTACTCACCGGAGGGCGCAATCTTGCTCACGAAGGTGACAAATATCGTACGGATGGTTGCAAGACTGTCTCGTAAATTCAGATTGTCGGTCACACCGCGCACAGTGCACTGTAAAGAAAATGTCCGGTTGGTGACTCGGAGAAGCGGTTCAAGTACTCTTACGCATAGAAGATTTTTTCTGATGGAGGCAAAAAGCAAAAACGGGCGTGTGTTCGAAATTTCGGCACGCGTTAAAAATCCCCCGGTTGTCAATGTTAATCTCGACCCGACCACTAGCGCGGTTCGTCGCCTGTGTGGCGTCGGCGTGTTAAACCGATAATCAATCACTGAAATCAGAAGACAACTCAGAATGTATGTGGCATTCACTTTCTGTTTTGCGCCTTCTTCGATAGCGAGAGTGGGTGTTTATTATGAAATTCCTCTTACACTTCGTATGATTGCGTGATTTAAAGAATATAGCAAGCGATAATCACAGATTTCTCCGCAGCTACATCGTGCTTGTGTCCTTTTCTTCCATTTCACTTCCCCACCTTTTGACGCGAAGTGATCCTGAATTGAATTGAAACTCGGTAAATTAACGCGGCAGCTCTCGGCCGCGTCCACCTGTTCTACGCACGTGCCGTCGCGTTCAACAGTCCTGAAGCACGCACCGGGGTAATTCTTGTTCCATTCTGCTGCAAGGTATGGACTGTGGTTAGCGCACTGGCCTGCTGCTGCGAGACCTGTATTCAAATCCCACGGGAACGCAAATGTGTTTTTATTCGTCTATTTTTATGTAGCGAGGATGTTGAGCGTATGAAATTGCAGGGGATGTGCATCTGCCGCAGCGGGCCAATCCCGATATGACTGTGCAGCGAATGCGCAGCGGGTTATCAGTGGTGGGGAACAACAGCACGTGCAGCCAATTACAAAGAGAAAAAACGCTTCCCGTGGTCGGAATCAAACCTGAGTCCCTCGCACTATGAAGCCAACGTATATCTGATTCAGTTATCATCGAATTCAGGGCGCACAGCATTTCCTTCGGGTTCGTGGCGCAGGCGTTGATTTCGCTTCGCGGCGGGTTATCGAGCGTGCTAACACGGTCCACATTGAGAGAGATGTGAAATCCAGAGGACGAAATGATCCGTGCCTGCCAGTCATGCAGAAAGTTCAGCGGCAAGTTCAGAAATAAAGGTGAGGTGATTAAATATGGATTACACATGGATTTGAGGAGGGACCGTAACAAGCTAGTACGAAAGAAGCCGAAAAATGACCTAGCCGTAAGGCGTTAAGTTGAAGAATTCAGGATCGCAGTGCAGAACCGGTATTCATCTTTTACCGAGGAAGCAGAGTTTACAATACAGAGAGCCAGCGACAATCTTACAGGCATTATCGCGGAGTGTGCAGTAGCAGTCGGGAGCATGATGGCTAGACAGGATACTGGTAAACTTTGCCAGGAGACCAAAGATCTAATTAGGAAACGGCAAACCATGACAATCTCTACCGCGGCTGACAGAATAAAACTAGCGGAGCTTTCGAAGTTAATCAATAAGCGTAAGACAGCTGACATACAGAAGTATAATATGGAGAGGATCGAATATGCTGTAAAGAACGGAGGCAGCCTGAAGCCAGTGAAGAGGTGTATCCACTTAAAAACAACCAAGGGAATGTCATCTCAAATAGGGATAAAATAGTCATAGCAGCCGAGGAGTTCTATGGAGATCTGTACAGTAGCCGGGACATCGAGGGTAATGCCGAAAGAGAAAGTAGTTCAGAGGAGATAGACATCCCACCAGTAACGACAAAATAAGTAAGGAAGGCTTTGAAAGAAATGAAAGGGGGCAAAACAGCTGGTGAAGATCAGATAACAGCAGACCTCTTGAAGGATGGCAGGCCAGTTGTAAAAGTAAAACTGGCAAACCTGTACACGCAATGCCTAATGACCGCGAGTGTACCAGAATCTTGAAAGAACGCGAACATCATCCTAACCCGTAAGAAAGGTGACATGAAGGACTTTAAAAATTACAGGCCGATCAGCTTACTGTCAGTCGTCCACAAGGTACTTACTTACCAAGGTAATCGCTAACAGAATTTCTGCCAGCTTATATTTCAGTCTACCTAAAGAACAAGTAGGGTTTCGTAAAGGCTATTCAACAATGGACCATATTCACACGATCAATCAGGTGATAGAGAAGTGCGCGGAGTAACTAAACCCCTATATATAACCTTGATAGAATATGAGAAAGCATTTGACTCGGTCGAAACCTCCGCAGTCATTCAGGCATTGCGGAACCAGGGTGTAGACGAGCATTATGTAAGAATACTAGAGGACATTTACAGTGGGTCCATAGCTACCATCATCTCTATAAGGAGAGCAGTAAAATGCCTATCAGGAAGGGTAACGAGAATTCCACTTTTGCAGCGTGCGATCCCCACGAAAAACTACCGTCACCGTTCCTCACGGCTTGTGCAAGAACTTAGCATCAAAGATTTCAATGTGCGGTTTAAATGGATTCCATGCCATGTTGGCGTCAAGAGCAATGAGACCGCTGGTCAGATGGCACGGAGTTCACTGCAATTTGCACCAACAGTTAAAGTTTCCCCCAATCACTGGAACGACTTCAGGCGAACAGTGGCCGAACATTTCAAGTCTCTGGGAAATTCCTATCACCAGCCTTGCGTCACAAAGGGGCTTACAAGATCGGAGGCAACATTGTTGTACCGCATCCGAACGGGCTCAGCGAAGACCACAGCATGGCTATTCAAGGTGGGCCTCGTGCGATCGCCTCTGTGTTCGTCATGTGCAGTGATAGGGGATGTACACCACTACGTATTGTGTTACCCAGAGCATGATGTCGAGTGGACTGCAATGCTCTCAGCGATTCGAAACCTGGCAGCCCCACACAGCACTCTGGATCACATCGTCTTTCCAAGGGGACATTGGATGCTGCGAAGAGACGTGTCACGCCTTCTCCTAAGCTTCCTTGAGGAGACGGAGCTGGCAAACTTGTGGTAAAAGGACACTATCTTTGGCTAATTAGGAGGAGCTTGGGCGGAGCAATTGCCGGCATATCCCGCCAGGCTAACGCTGCCTGATCCCACAACAACCACCACCACCACCACCACCACCACAGGTGGGAACAATGGTTAATGCATAATACCTCAGTGACCTCAGATTTGCTGATGACGTTGCCTTGTTAAGTAACTCGGGGGACGAATTGCAAAGCATGCTTACCACCCTGGACAAACAGAGTAGAACCGTGGGCCTGAAATTATTATGAGCAAAAATAAAGTAATGATCAATAGCTTCTGGACAGCACAG
This sequence comes from Haemaphysalis longicornis, assembly GCF_048455015.1. Classification (NCBI taxonomy): domain Eukaryota; kingdom Metazoa; phylum Arthropoda; class Arachnida; order Ixodida; family Ixodidae; genus Haemaphysalis; species Haemaphysalis longicornis. The sequence goes on along the minus strand of NW_027526385.1, from coordinate 176,028,049 downwards.
CGGTTTGAGATAGGTGGTGAGGCAGTGGAAGTTGTAAGCGAATATATCTACTTAAGCCAAGTTTTGACCCGTGATCCCAACCATGAGGCAGAGATAATTCGAAGGATAAGAATGGGGTGGAGTGCATTTGGCAGGCATTCTCAGATAATCAATGACAGTTTACCATTTCCCCTAAAGAATAAAGTGTATGACCGCTGCATCTTACCGGTTCTCACCTACGAGCCAGAAACTTGGATGCTGAGTAAGAGGGTTCAACATAAATTGAGGACGACTCAGCAGGCAATGGAACGCAAGATGATACGTGTAACATTAAGGGACAAGAAGAGAGCGAGTGGGTAAGAGAACAAACGCGGGTTAAGGACATATCAGTAGAAATTAAGATGAAATGACGTGGACATGGTATATAATGCGAAGGGAAGATAAGCGTTGGTCATTAAGGGTAACATAGCGGATTCCCAGAGAACGCAAGCGTGGCAGGTTGCGGCAGAAAGTTAGATGGGGAGATCAGATCAAGAAATTTGCAGGGATAAATTGGTCGTAGGTAGCCCAGGACCGAATTGATTGAAGAATAATGGGTGAGGCCTTATACCCTGCAGTGGGCGTAAATAGGCTGTTTCTGTGTTCTTCTGCGTTCTGTGTTCTGTATTTCTTTGTTCTTTTCTACGTCCTATTGGAAAGAACCACCAAAGTACAAGATGAGTTGGCGTGGAAAATAAACAGCTACCGCCACATCGTTCTACACTGGTCCGCGTTGGAGAACATGAACATTTCTAAAAATACCAATATCTCCTCGAAGGGACCATGCAACAATATCTATAAGCGCTTTCACTATTTGTTTCGCCCCTGAAACCACTGAAAAAGCATATAGTTGTTGCCAGCACGGAGCGGCACTGCATGATTTGCTCTTTGCACCAGATACGCCTTCCGTTCCTGCTTTGTTTTTGTGGCTTTTTTATAGAGTTGCTATCGAAAAGTGTTGATTGCTGCAACTGAAGGAAAACCGGCCAACAGCCGCTACATGCCCTTAGTGACGTAATTCCAGTTGTCGAAGAACGTCAATACCGGGAAACAGAGAAAAATCTTTTGAGTGAGTTTACTAGTTATCAGATAGCGTAATGTTTGGCTGAGGTACTTTTCGACCCCCTAAACTAAGTACTGGGTGTGTTAGGTGACTACGTTCGGCAAGCATTAAGATTCCAGTAAAAGTTTAAAAAATTGTGGCGGCCCCTTGAAGTCGCTGTTGAATTACATGGTAAACACTGGTGGATAACAGTTCCGTGAGTTGGGAGTAAGACAAAGAAACACCGACTTTTTGAAGTACACGAGGGCGAAGCTTGGGGTACAGGCAGATGACGTGGCTCGTGAGCAGGCTGCGCGAATGACAAGGACGGTCATCTATATGCACCACCCATTAGCGATGTCAACTGGTTCGCTTTGGAACACTCCTTCAATTCGGTTAAGCCACTTACACAAGGGATTTGCGGTTCGGTGCCAGTGGCGTAGGGAATAAAGGATTAAAATGGGTTTATGACACAAGGCTAGAGTGTTGGGTTTTCACGCAAGCGGCCTGGGTTCGAGCACGTGATTCTGTTTTTTTTTGCTGGCATCTTTCTGTGCAACAGGTTCTCTCAGGTGAATTCCAAAATTAAGTGCGAAAGTAAGAATAGTTGCGTATCTCTTGGTCGGTTTAGCTTACCAGCACGTTAATTGGTTGTGTCTAATATCACGCGAAAAAGAGCAGCACGTGAGTCTGCCTAGGCGACCAGGTTTGTCAAATGCGGAGGGAGGCTTGACTCGATCCTGACGTGCGCGCACTGCAATGCCGCGGGCGCATAATCGCTTTTACTGCGATGTGCAGGCATCGCATGGACGAGTTTTCAATATTTTATGAATCATTACAAGGAAACTGTTACCCTCTAGTTGGTTGGAAAATTTTGTGTCGTAAACACTAAACCCAGGCAGGACCAAGCAGCTCTCGCCTGAGACAGCGGAGCATGCGTCCGGGTAATCAGGCATACGGCATTGAGCTCAGGGTGGGTAAAAAACCCGCGAAATAAGCATCGAAACGACTTTATGGCTGATAAGGTGCCTGTGAACAACGCTACGCCCCCTCCTCCCCCCAACACCGACACACACAGACACATCATGTGTTCCTGCTAAAGATTATATTTGCAGACTATGTTCGAAGGATAGGCAGGATTAGTCTCACTAAATAGAGCGATTCCACCCATGATGCCGAGAGCATGTGTCAGGCTACGGAGGGCCCAACTTTTCCCGTTAGAGAAGCCGAGCGAAAGCCACTACCTAATTTTTCGCAACAGAACCTATGATGTCATAAAAGCACCTCTGCGACTGGCGGAGGCCGGAAAAAGCAAACGCAAATAAGGCAGAACTGATAAGCTTGCAGAACGAGCTATTTACGCTTAAATTTGGGGCACAGTTTTTTTCTATCAGTAAGAATGGTGGGACGAACAGTGGAAGTTACGAAAGCACACGTAAACACACAAGTACCGATGCATACTGCTGTTGGTACTGCGCGCACTATGCTTCGTTTAGATGCACAGCACTGTGGGGCTTTGGGGTTGTCTCAGACTACACTAACCGATTCACGCAAGCGACGGTGTCTAACGTGACCATATTTCTCGTGAGAGCACCATGTTTCATTATTTTCTCAGTGAACAAAAACAAGCCAGGCTTAAATGCGGTCACAAACAATCCAAAGGCAGAAAACAGCGTGCCGCGGTGTAGTAGCGCCATCTAGGTTGACTAACAGTAAGCAAGTCTCCGCTCCACACCAAGTTTAGCTGAAAGACCTGTTCTTATTATGTCATTGGAAACGTCGTTCAAACACACGTTTTGGCGCGAAAATCAAAATTTTAGCTTAAATTGAATAATTTCGCTGTGAATAAAGCATCTTTTGCTTCCGGACAAGTGCTGGGTGCACTATAGAACACGAAATCTTTGGAATGAAACAAACTTGTATTTTGTCTTCATGGCCCCTTAAGGGGGCATGAATAGCCTCCAGTAAAGAAGGCCATCTCAACTGGCACCGTGGTCAAGTTGCGGCAGCCTAGCTACATGCATTACGTGGGCTGCCGTCCCCAAATTACGGTAACTACTAACTTGCTGAGTTATGTGGAGGAAAATGTTGGACCTATCGCCAATGTATCATTGTGTTGCCGCTTGTCAGTATAAAAGAAGGCGTCACGTCTTCGAATGATTACTTTGCTGGCACATTCGACCTTTTTTGCGCCAATGCAAAAAGTGCGCCGTGAAGCATTCGGTCAATTTAGATAAGTTAAGTACTAGAACAGCAGGTAGATTTATTCATCCCCATGTACCCAGGAGAAAAAGTAAAAGGCAGCGATTTGGGCAGCTGCTAGAAGAGGCTCCGTACGCGAGGTGGTGGCGCCCTGTACGCAAGGGTGTACAGCGTGCAAGTGGTTAATCCGAACTGCGGTTAGAGCTGCCCTGGCCGTTTCAAAACCGCTACCGCAATTTATTACTGGCTGTTCTTGAAGCTCTGTTGAAGAGTTTTCTAGACAAGTACAGGCGTGGTTTTGTAAACAATAACAGCGTGGTTTTGTAAACTTTATGCTGCCAAAAAAGATGTATATCGCAAACTCTACATTGAGAGTTCCAGGGCTCCCAGGATTATTACTTATGGTGAAAAGACATGATCGTGCAACAATTATTGGGACTAACCGCGATCACTACAACGAGGCTTGCAAAATGGCCCTGTAATATTACGGTGGTAGTACGAAGCGTACGATTAAAGTTTACGTCCGTGCCGAAGGGTACAGTGCGACTAAATAGTAGTGTGGTACGTTACCACGGTTGCGTATTTTTTTGCATATTGTTACAGTGCAGAGGGAGTGTATTTAGAGAAGGAGATAGGAACTAGTGAGTTGAAGTAGGCGGGACACTGAACGTTCTGAAAGCACGAGCGAGCACCGACTTCTGTCTCGTCGCCCAGTTATCCCGCACCACTTAACACATACGCCTTCAAGGGGATGGATTCGCATAACTGTGGAATAGTCTCTGCTACTGCGTTCCATTAGTTTTCGACCATCGATTTACAGTTTGATGCGTGACAATATTAGTGTTTTTCATGTGCTGTCAAGCAATACTGAAGTTCGAATGAAGAATGATAAGAAGTTAAGCAGCAATCAACAAAAAGAATGAACAAATTCGCAGATGGTTTTCTGAAAGCATAGAACCTGAAAAAATGAACAGCTCTGTCTAGAGTGGTTTCCTTCATATACTTTAAAATCCTCCCGGAAGATTAGTCAATGTTATCGAGATAAGGGAAGCTAAATATTCACGTCAAATAATATAAACCTTTTTTATCCTTGCGTAATAGTTAGTGGAGTTAAACGATGTATTTTATCGATGTGCTCAGTGATTATTCTGCGATATGCAAACACTTATTGTCACTTCATGCAACAGCGATTGCGAAGCTCTAATAATTAGGCTTTTTGACTGTAACGTTTGGGCTTACCATAGTCAAAGCAGCACTTCCTGCGAACAGCGTCTGCGAAAAGTGTTATCCCAGAATTAGCACAGTATAAGATTGCGGTGTCTACAAACATATCATTGAAGATAAGCTTAGATGTGGGAACGACAGAAACCGCTATGGACGTACGGCCGAACAGCTATGATCTCTTGATTGTACAGACACTACATTGTATGCACTATGTCTTACAGATGAAGGTAGAGATTAAATCACATAAAACGGATCCCATGTGAATTTTTCTGTATATAATTAAATAGGTGAAATGAGACTGGAAGTTTAATACGCTTATCATTGATTGATTTCTGCGATTGCACGGAGAGCCGTGTAATTTGTGTAGCTGTACCGCGTGCGATTCATGACAGAAGAGTCACAAACAATTCACAATATTACGTTTTTTAAGGTGTTGCGGTTTGTGAATACACACAAGCGTCTCTTCAGAAGTACCTCAGAGTTATCGGCAGGAAACTACGGCACATTTACGGAACTACTCACAGGTGTACCGATAGATATGTATATATATATACATACACACACACACACACACACACACACATATATATATATATATATATATATATTTATATATATATATATATATATATATATATATATATATATATATATATATATATATATATATATATATATATATATATATATATATATATATATATATATATATATATATATATATATATATTCAGTGGGAGCGAATATGCTCCGGCCGTGGGAGTATACTCGGGCTTAAGGTAGAGAAGCGTCAGTTACTATAGGAGTCGCAGTATACCTTACTGAAGTAGCGCACTAAAACGAATAGGAGTAAGTGGCTTAGTGTTCCCCTCCTGGCCACACGGGATCATGGTGAAAATCTACAGAGAGAATTCTGATGATGCGTTTTTTGCGGCGTTGGTAGAGTATCGGAAGTGTTAGCCATGACCCAACTAGGGTACATATGGTGGAGGGGAAGGGGGCGGTGTCGACGAACCACTCCCTCCACATAACCTTTTGAGCTGGAATAAGGGAGCACTCGAGGAAATAACCCTGACTATCGATACATAACGACCACAGACATATGTGTTCTTGTTGAAAGGTAGAATGTAACATGCCAGGACATAAATTCCCGCTATGACCACGACCATCATCGTTTTGTAAGCTCCTTGAAAAACACAAACAAAATGAACAAATTATTGTAGGAAGCTCACGTAGACCATCCCATAAAGTACCCATGGTTACTTTTAATTTTGATGTCATTTTTTCTGATGGTCTGGATTTTCGTATATCTTTTTGTTGTCATTTTGCTCTTCCGCACTCGCTCTCTCCCACTTTGGCAGTTAGGACTCCGCCGAAATGAAAAGCTCTGCTCATCGCTTACGAACGTGGTCAGAAAATGCTCCTAGATGTAGCTGAGGAATGCGGTGATCCCCGGTAATGCTTTTTTTAAGTGTATAATGTTCCTTTCATATGGGCATTTTAAGTTCGTACTGAAGCGAAGCGCGATTAATTTTTCGAGCTCAGTCGAAGCCTCGCTGCTGCTACATGACACGTTTCCATCCCGATTGAGAAATTGCACTCACGTACGTCACACGTCGCCAAAGGGTATTTTTTTGTTGTAGCCGGTATCAGCCGATCTTGGAGCCTTGCCAAGGCCATTGGTTGTGGGGTGGTTGATAAAGCCGCGTTAGCAGCGGCTGCGACGCTTTCAAATAGCGGAGCTGTTTAACCCGGCCGTACGTTGTCCGACGCTAACAAAATAAGTCCAATTGTAATGAAAAGAAAACGATTACATTGGTGGGAATGGAACCTGAGTACGTCGCGTTATCGAACCAGCGTCTATCCGATTGAGCTATCATCGCTCGTTTTTTGTTTTCTACATGGTATTTATTGCTCTGCATGCCAATGTAGGAAATGATATTTACAACACACGATCGCATTCCGCGCGCACAGCATTATTTCCTTTGGGTTATTCGTAGCGTTGGCTTTGAACAGCCGGGCTTCCGGCGAAGAGAGAGGGGTCACCGGCTCTACTGTTTCTCCAGCCTTGCACCCCTACTCCCTACTGCAAGCTGTGCCAATTTTTGTGTGGTCCGCGAGTACTTCTCTTGCGGCGGCGGAGGGTTTCCACTCTGTTTTTGTTCACATTCGTCCACATAGCGACAATACTTGAAGAACAAGCATAAAAAATTGCTGCATTCGATACAGCCGCCGGAAACCATGGCGACGCCATTTTTGTTTTTAGGCAGGACTGACCCATTGTGTTAAACTATGCTCCAAAGCAATTTTTTGAAATTAAGTATACTTACTACCTAATATTATTGCACGCTTGCTTGAGTGAGGTTATTTGATGCAATTTATGGCGTTTTTTTAAAGTTGCTACCCTCTAGGGCCTTGCTCAGCGGGTGCGAGAGTATCACCGCTCCCTTCCTATCACGTTTGGAGATCTCAATCGGGCTTGAGGAACCACGAGTGAGCTCAAGCGGGATCGCGCTCGATTGCGATCGAAACTAGACTCATAGCAGCACGCGATCCGGATTGGGCTCCATACGGATCTACTCAATAGCGATTGCAAGTGGTGGTCTTACAGGGATATAAATACAATGGCGCATGTTTCTTCTAGCTTGTACAGTCACCATACCGAAACGGGCAAAATAAACCAGGCTAAGCCCCGTAGTCTTACCATATTCTCTTCACACATATCCATCTTGTCCTTCAGGCACTGCAATTTGAGAAAAGGAGCCACTCAGCCAACCTTTGACACAGAAAGAATTAACGGAACGTTTCCGTGCAAAAACACTACTATCCTAGAAAGTTGGACATCGCTTCTTGACCTCTTCTGAGCTAATGAAGACAGAAAAGGCGCTCTATTACTAAGAAATAACAGTAATCCGTCTCGGTTGCGATTCCCATAACTTGTCTCGTTTTGTGGTTGTTATTGTAGGTCAAAGCGTTGTACGTGATTCACACCAAGTGTTTCTAGCTACCGACGCTGCCAAGTCACGCTGTGTGCAACGACTCCCGCTTTCTCACGTGTACAATATTTATGAAAAGTTAGCGCGTATCGTCGTCGTATGATATGCCTGCAGATATGATTTTTAAACGTCCAAATTATCACCTTCCAGTGCCAGTTTCACAATTCCAGATTTGTAAACAGCGCAAGCAGTAAGTTACGCCTCAGAAAAACGGCGCTTTTAAACCTATTTGAGGCATCGAGAAAATTTCATGGGAACTCTTCTGTAGACGAAAATCTAAACAGTGTTTGCAAAGGAGAGTTTGAAGTCCACCTGAATGAATCCGTAAGGCTACAAAGGAAAGCCAACCAGGACCAGGAATCCAGGACCAAGAAGAATTTTTCTTCAACTGCGAAGTTTCTGAGGAAGCTGTTAGCTTTCCTTTGTAGACTTACAGCTGCATTCAGGTGGATGTCAAACTTTCTTTTGCACAAACGTACTCCACCTTGGGGATTTTCCCTAAATCTGGACGATTAAAACGGTGTCTGTAACAACATGTATGCGTCTGTATCGTTTCCAATTTAAGTACGAATCGCGTGGCAAATTCTACTTTCGATAAATGAGAAAACAGTACTTCTCCGATTCCGAAGATGTCAGGGAATGTGGCTCGGATACATTGTCCCTCTGAAAATACGTGAAGTGAACATGAGACAAACGCAATGAAACATTACAATGTGTGCTGTGCACATCATCCCGAAAAATGGTCGTGCCCTAGATAAATAAAACCATGTGTTTAAAAATTTGTAGCTCGTAGTTGAGTGCTTTATTCTGTAGAGCAAGGTGGTTTGAACTCTAAAGAAAGTTGCATTCTATTGCGATGCTCCAAGGCGAGGCAGCTACCTGAAATCTCTATCTACGTCTTGGTATGGATACTGGAGGGAATTAGGAGCCTTCAGAAAACAAAAACGTCCGCTTATGTTTGTAAGCATGACCTGTGCATTACGGTTACCATTGCGTGCCTTCTCCGAAAATAGTCACTCGCTCAGCCGCTGGTCCAAGCTATCGTATCCGCTGACTTACAAGTAGCACCATTGACATGCTGTTCAGAGCTGGCAGATAGGCACTGCGTGTAAATCGTCATCGTGCATATTTCGCTTCAGGCTGCATCTTAGGAGGCCGTCTAACAGGGCTAGTATAATCCTGCCTCTTATCACACGGCCTCGCCAGGTGTCCACTGCTCCCGCAGGCAGAACGTTTATAGACATAGCATCTGCTCTTTCTAGGCTGCTTCAGGGATGCGGTATAGCGAAAATATTTTGGTAAGTCACCGAAGACATCAAACTTCTGTCTAGTTTCGTAGGTTTAATCGGTTATTCTATTGTTAATTCAATGAATCAATCAATGAAAATATTTGCCGTAAAGTGGCGGCTAGGACTTTACTCCGAGTCTCCCGTTGTAGGCACGCATACCGCGGTAACCATATGGTTGCGAGGGCTATCTCCTATACCACGTTTGTGTCGTATAACCCGCTGCTTAGGCATAAGAGCGCGTGAGCTAGGAAGCGTGAGAGGTCAGGCGCAAGCACATTCCACGTGCCGGGACTAAGGGTACTTGTTACATCGCATGCAGCTAGACGTTCTGTGCTGCTCTAGGAAATCGTTCGCGCGCGAGGTGTGGCACAGCTGACAATTGGTGTTTACCTGGTGTAGGACTGGCGCTTTGTTTTATTTGCCTAAATTTTTACAATGTGTTATGCACAATGTTGAGCAAAATTTGAAGCTGGCTATTTAAAACACAGTGAAACTTTTTCAAACTATGAATTCGGCGGAGAAATTAAATGTTTATTGTGCGCCAAACGACTTCTCGTGGGTGTGAGTGCGAAAGCGTGAACGGGCAATCGACACGCTCAAGGAGGTTGCTGACAGGCCTATTTGAATGAGTTAACGCTTTTATTGGTTGGTATAACTCAAATGGGGATCATTGGTACAACGCGATTTCAAAAAAAAAATTGTATGTCCCCAAAAATACATTATTGGCTAACTTAAGCCAATTAATTGCTGTATTGATTTAAATGTTGCCTTTCGGGTAAAATAAACAACGTAAAAACAAAGTAACAAAAGCCAGTGTATAGCTTCAATCATAGCCAACGATGCCTGTGATCAACTGGGAATAAATCAACTCGCCCGTCCCGTTGTCCTAGCGCTTCAATTCTTTTGCAATAAAGACAACCGGCGCAAGAGTGTTTATGCATTAGCAGACAATTGTAAGTAAGATCTGCGTATTTTCTGGGCACGGAAATTTTTAATTTGACTAGTCTTACTTGTAAACTACCAGTTTACGTCTTGTGCCTCTATCAACCATATTTTTTGTGATGCTCTAATTCAGTTTTAGTGCCATGAAACATTCGTGAGGTAATAGTGATTTTTCATTCACAAATTCTTCAGTAAGAGGCTAAAAGAGACTGATGGACTGTTTTTGCTTGTAACACAAGTATGCACAAACTACATACGGCAACGAAAACCTAGCTAACACGCAAGCAAGTCTAGATGTTTAGTTACGGATGAGACATCATTGTAGAACAAAGAAAGCAGTTCAGTGCACACAGCAGTTTGAAACCTTTGAAGGAGGAGAAACGGAAATGGCCAGCGGAATTGGGAATAGAGTACTTCACATACTGTTCCGAATAGTATCACATGGTTAACACAAAACCTGCCCAGCACTGGCTGAAGAGGCAGAACAAAAATAGATCACAAGAAAAACCGCAGTAGAATCTGATCTCCGAGACGTTTGGCGGTACCACTCGTTAGAATTGAAAGCGGGAATAGGCGCGGGGATAGGAACCCAGTAGTTTTCGCGTCATGAGTTATTGGAGAGAGATGTGGTGTCGTTAAAGAACTCGTCTTTACCTGAAGTAGAAGTGCCGTTTGACGCCCCGGAAGGAGCGCCTGAAACTGTGGTATATGCCGGGGCACTGGTCGTACTTCCTGAAGAAGTTGTCGTGAGTTGAACAGTGGCTGTTTGGAAAAGTACACAATATTTAACACTGAAAGTGGGTGCACACATACCGTTGTACTCATTCATATGAACGTACAAATATTTTCCGTATCATCATCTTTATTTATTGTCCCCTAAAGGTCCCTTGCAGGATATTACGTAACGACATAGCAAGTACATATTTCAACGATGGGTGCTGGTCCATCGTACGGGCAAGAAAGTCTCACAGCTTCCCAATTAAATAAGAGCACCTGAGCCAAACATACATGAAACGGCCTGTAACAATCATGAAACTAAGAACTGGAACGATCGGCGATTTATCCATTAAATGGCAATAAGTTCCGTTTGCTGACTGATTTCGGGAAGGTTATTCCAATCTTAAATAGCTGAAGCTAAAATGATTTGTTGAAAGCATTCTTTGGGCCGTGAAAGCGCTGTAAACTTAATGAGTTAAATAGGGGACGCAACGAACGGGCTGTGCCGAGTAGAACAGTGCTGTGTTGTGACGGGAAATTTTACTGCGTAATTTGTGTAAAAGGCAGGGTCCAGAAACCTTTCCGCGGATTTCGAGGGATGGATGTTGAGAGATAATTTAAAAGTACTAACTGAGCGCTAGTTGTATTGTGAAGATGTAAATCCAGTGGCACGATCCTGGCTATGAATGGGTATTTCACTTCTAAAGGGATAGTCCTACCTTTACAGCGACACTCCGGCATCTTGTGTCATCGTACCAAAACTTTTCGACTATGAATCCGCGCTCACCACAACAGCTAACTTTTTCGAGCTAAGCAAATATGAACCTGGTGAATGTACTGTGGCGTTCTACTAAAAAACGTGGGCTATTATCATGTAGTGAGGCTTACTGGAGTAGTTTCAGCATGTTACTGACCCAAGTAAATATCAGGGGAATAGGAAACTACCTGTTCAGCCAATGTTGTCTTTGCTGGGAGAAGTAAACGCCGGTACATGTCTGCCATACATTAAGGCCAACGTCACGCTTTGAGTGGTAAGGCAATGTAATCATACCAGCAGCTTTGCGCTCAATCAATTACACACAGCTTCGCACATCCAACGAGTCCACGATAAGTTTAATAATGGTACACCTACATTTTGGCCAAGAAAAGTGAAAGACCGAGGCTTTTATTCATACTAGCCGAAGGATAAAGGAAAAACAGGGAAAGGAAAATTATGACGACGATTCTAAGAGCAACAGTGATTTATTCTTGCGGCTCCCATAACTTCGCACTCAGGCACCTGCCTCATGGATCTGTACGGCAGTCATCAGAGATCTTAAGGGCTAAGGCGGCGACCACAATACGGGAATTTTACAATGGATGTTATATAAAAAGATTTTTATTTGGCTGTTTACTAACGAGGGCTTCGGTGTATTTGTAACTTTTGGTCCTCGAGGATAGCTAGGAGAGAAAACGTGTTCGCCCTATGACGTAGGGCAGCTACTGCCTAATACAGAAAAGAGCTGTCCGCAAAATCGTTTCGCTCCTGATATTATATTTTCCAATGGCCAGGCGCTGCTTCACCTTTTTCGTGTTTTTTTGCTGGCCTTCCACCTTGACCACTGCAGTTTGTTTTATTTGCTCAACTTTTTATAATATGTTATGCGCAATGTTGAGCAAACTTTGAAGCTTCCTGTTAAAAAACACAGTGAAGCTTTTTCAAAATATGAACTGGCGGGAAACTAAATATTTAAAGGGCGCAAAACGACTTCTTATGGGTGTGAGTGCGAAAGCGTGAACGCGCAGGTCACACACTCAAGCAGGTTACTGATATGTTTATTTGGCTGATTTGTAATGTATTAGTTGTTTTAACGCAAATGGGGATCATTGGTGCAATGCAATTTTTGAAAAAACTTGTATCTGCAGAGAAATACATAATTGTTTCGGGCAAGCCAATTATCGCTATAATGATTAAAATTTACACTTTCGGAAAAATAAACAACGAGAAAATACAAAACAATTACAAAACCCCGTGTATAGCGTTAGTCATAGCCAAGTCTGGCTATGATCAGCTGACAATAAAAACCAGTGGCGTAAGAGTGTTTGCGCATTTGGAGACAATTGCCTGAAGTTCTGAGTATTTTGTGGGGAAGGGAAGTTTAAATTTGAATGTTCTGCTTTGTAAAATATCAGTTGACGTCTTACGCTTCTCCCATCAACATTTTTTTGTTGTGCTGTACTTTACTTTTTGCGCAACGAAAGACCGTGTGAGGTAGCACTTATTTTTCATTTAGAAATTCCTTACAGGTGCTTGTCTGGGGCCTTCAGTCAGAGGCTAAAACAGACATGAGTGAGCGTTTTTGCTTGTAACACGAGTATGCAGAAACGACATATAAAAATACAAAACCTAGCTGACGCGGAACCAAATCTATATATTGCCATCATCAAAATTACGGCGGTTAAAGTGTTGCGCTTACTCATTTCGCGGGTAACACGGCAAGTTACGCCAGGAGAGCCGTTTTGCTTCAACATCTTTGTCAGTGTACGGCTTTTGAAGCGGATCGAGAAAACTTTCGATACCAATTATTTTGGTGCATGGTTGCAAATCTCTCGCCGAGGGGGCCGCACTAGCATGCGCTACAGAGGACTGTAAGTAGGGCCGGGAGCCCTTCACCGTAAACTGGGTGCTAGGAATACCATGTTATCGGCGCTTGACGCGGGAGTCCTGTGTTCCAGTACGGCAGTGAAAGCATATCATGCAAGAAACGCAGGCAGATTTTTCCAGACAGTACAACGACACCGAGCGTACTAAAGCCAGCATACTTAAATATTTTTTTTTCACAGATCGCGTGCGGGAGACGAAATCGTTGAGAGCCACACAGAGTTTCACGGAAAATTGAAGTGGCAGCCGGGAAGCGCGTTCGCAGAAAGGAAAATCGCACCCACCGTAGAAGGGTTCTGAGAAAAGGCATTGGAGCCAGGGATGCTCTCGACGGGCTTTATAGAAGTCACCACGTGTGCTCAGAGATTCATTCCACACCCCTGGAACTGACCACGCACCAGTCCTTTTCCCGGGGCGAGGTAAACCCGGAGAGTACGACACGGCAGAACAGGCTACAGCAGCTCGAAATGCCTCTCATTGAAAGCCCGTCGGTAGGGAATGGATTGGGATGACGCTTTGGGAGATGCCTGACTACAGAGATATGAGTCCAACCGAAAGTTGAACGTGAGGTCAAGAAATTGTCCCCCTAGGCTTTTGCTTTCGCATTCTTAGAAAGTTCAAAACATCCCATGCATTTGTTCTTGTTTCCCTTGTTCGGGCACAAGTTGAATCGCAAATGAGATTTATTCCTTTTTGCAGCAGAAATTCTGCTTCCGCATTGAGCATGTGCCATTAGTTCCAGGGAAAATGGTTTTGCCGCCATTTGGCACGTGAAGTCCCGAATGTAACATAGCCGCGATTCGGCATGACGATCATTATAAAGGACAAACTCACGCTAATTATTTTTTAAAAAAGGATTTTTAGAAAGTAGTAACTTATCTAAGTCTTAGCAGCGATGCTGTTCATGACTAGGCTTCTGTAGATTTTTTATGTTTATCAGCAAATCATAGAAAAGCAGAACGCTTTGCGGTAAAGCCAATCTGCGAAAAATGTTCACAAGAAAACGCCCGTGGCTCTTATGTTTTTAGATTATTCAGAAAAATGTAGGAAAATGGACCCCTTAATTACTATCCTTGCTTCGTGTTTCATTTATATGAAATAAATGTCTTCAAGAGAAGACAAAATAGCAAAAATATCGCACAGTCCTGTATTCATCTACCATGGACGATTACGGAAGTGTGTGGAGAATGCAACCTAGCTGGGAGCTGTCATGGCCCCCTGCAACTAGATTCATCGGCGATATCTTGTAAATACATCGTTTCACAATCCTCGAGTGTTCGCTTGACCTTTCTGCTGCCTGCCCGTAAAAATATATATTTCACAGCGAGGCTTTAAACTTACAGATTTCCTGTTGAATGTCAATATATATACATCTACTGGAGTAGTTACGTTAGTAAAGACCGCGGTAATGTTTGCTTATTGCAAAATACGCAACAAAAATGAGCTTTTACGAGCCCCTAGGATGATGGTATTATTAAACCTTTTTTTATCACTTTCTTACGGCAAGCCGTTTACGCCGAAACTGTGAACACAAAGGTGCTTCCTCGTCTTCTGCCAATGCTTGAGTTTATACGGGTGAGAAATGGGGTTCTCCTGTTTGTCTTCTAGGATAAAACTCTCGTCCATCCAAGTTTTCAAGTCATTCCAAAGCCACAATGATTCCAACGCCAAACTACGAGGAAAATAAATACGTGATGTTGTCTAACCATGTGTGTATGAGTATTTTATACCGTCGTTGGTCATCCACCTCCACAGAGTCTAAAGCTCCTAGTTTCTTTCACTATGAAGCTTGCATTGACCAGCTATATTAACATCCCCGCTAAATAACTAGGCCAAACTAGGATATACGCCACCTATGTCCTTAACAAAGCGTTTCTTGCAAGGGAGACGCATGTTCAATGCGCAGTAAAAACTGAATAGTACTTGGATGCTTGTAGAAACGATTCTGCAGACATTGTAGGCCCACTGTGTATAACGAACCCGCAATCTTTTGCGGAACGCCTGCAAGTTCAGCTTTGCTGAAATTACGCACATTGAATCTCGATTTCATTGCAATACAAGTTCACGAGTGTCTTACCATCAGTCATACAGCAGAGTACATAGCAGAACCAGATGGCTGAAAACGTGGCTCTTACAGAATGCATCATTTACAATTCTTGAATGAACGTGCCTTAGTAAAGGTTGGTGCAAAATCGCACTGTTCAAGTTGAGTACGGCTTTTTAGACTTATATATGCATTTCAGACTATCTGGATTAAAATAAGCCAAAGGTTTTCCGGACATTGTACTGGGACATCGCGGGCAGGGATGAGGAAAAAAAAAGCACGTGACGTGAAGCAGCTGCCGTCATTTCTTGAATAATTATTCGCATATGACGAACTTCTGTTCTAAAGTTTATTTAACCTAAATCTGTCAATGTGCATCCTGTTTTTCAAATACTAAAACATCTGCCCCCGTGCTCGAAAGAATGAAAAGTTGATACTGCTGCTAAAAATTATTCATCCCGATTATTCATTATTCGGGAATTATCCATGAAATTCTACAGCGTTAGGCTGCTGCTAAAAATTATACGTCGGCTGAAAAAGAGAGTCCTTGTCTTATTTTACTTTACTATTAACTCGTTAGAGTTCAAGAAACAGGGGGCTTTATTCACACGTGCAAGGTCGGGGTGCCGTGAACCCGGGTTGTATGCATATGCGGCCTGTGTTTGCACCTGCTGTGGCTGACTGTTGTGCCCGAACGCGGGGGATGTTCTTAGTGCTACTAAGAGAAAAAAGGTCCCTGTCACTTTGTGTAGGAAAACAGGCGTATTGAAGAGATATGACAGACCATCATCCCAAAAAGAGCCCTTAAGGGTAGTCCTAGATTTACCGGTCCTGGACGGTCCGCGGGACCTCCGAGGACTGCGTTCGGACCGGGTGCTTGTAGGAGCAAATGGGAAATCGAGCGCGGTATCGAGCTTCAGGAAGTCTGTGGACGATCCGTGACTGATAATCGACAGATAAATGCTGCTGATAAAGTGTTTTCTATTCTGGTACGGCACTCGGGGTATGGAGTGTTACACTTGGGTTCGTTGAAGAACACGCACGCGAAATTTCGAGTTCAGGAACACATTTCTGATGGTCCATCATCCGTGTGCATGCTTTGCATGCGTTGTATGATGATATAAGTTGTTACATGATTCAGCGACTTCTTGGTGCATGCGCCAGGATGCGCTTCACTTGTCAACGTCTTGCGCACTTCGCGCGGTAGCAGCATTCGTTCCTGCTATAAACAGGTGTTTAATACTCCACAAGGGGTCTATGTAAGCTGTATAGAGTTGCTGTCAATGTACTATACGGCTTCTTAACATAATTAGACTATATTTACAATATCTTTTTTATTACTATAAAACTTACTCTACTATAATACTACCTATAGTACTACCTACACTATACCTTACTAAACTATTACTATACCTTACTATAGTACTACTTCTTTTATGTTAATAATTTTAGCCTTTGTGATGTATTTTAGTTTTTATTTTTAATACAGGCACATTGATATCGTTTTTTTACATTCTGTACAAAGGTAGGCGAAGTGGTTGGGATAACCTCACCTTTATCATTCTAGGCAGGTGCTCTCTTAAAACAGGTGTGTGCAACTTCGTTGATATACACAGCTTTGCGTAAACAGCAGAAACTCTGGAGTATGGGTTCTATCTGAGGAGTGACATTCACTTTGAGGTCCTACAATATGAACCCGTATCCGCAGCTTGACGTATCAACAAAATGCGTTCGTTTTCAAAGCGCTGTGTCTCAAGAGCCGTCCGACGGCGCTCTCGCTCGGTGTTTCAGCCCGCCTAGAGCGTCCTCCAACGACATTTAGGTATTCAAGACTTGACTCGCACACTGCAAAGCGCCTGCCATTGCGGTGTAAAGGTTCTTTCTCAGCTTCTTGATGCGAAGGGCGTTGGTTTACCTACGGCTTCTATACTTTTTGAATCTTTAGTTCCAATTACACTTTTATGGGCAGGTTCGATTTCGGCATTTTAAATATTTGTTTGGTGTTTGTTAGGTTTTTGCAGATTAGGCTAAGTTACATTACCTCATTTGAAGATTAGGCTAGTTACATTACCCAAGAGAAAGCAAAGTTGGGACAGACACTTCATTTTTTAGAAACACCGGTGGATGTCGATTTAGTGGAGTGCTTATAGTACCGTCGAACGTAGTCTAGACACAGCGTTTTTTAAATGCGGCAGACAGAGGTCGCTGTGAGAGCAGCACCTTTCCTTACAAAGTGGCCTGTATCGTACACCAGAGAATCGACAGAGTCGTGATTCACCCACCCATTATCACTAACCGCCTACCACGTAACGCGACAATGGTCTACGACTCTACGGCGGCGACACTAAGAACAGACGTAAAGAAATTCATCGTGATGAATGCAGCGATTTCTCTGTGCCTTTTTCATTACCCAGAACCTGTTTGGTCCGATACAATATAAGTGACTGACGTCTTATCACTTGCGTCGCTAAAACTGTTTGTTTGTGTTGGATTTTGTCATACCTTTACCAAGAGCCTACTGTGTATGGGCTCCCATGACTTCAACCCAGTTTATCATGACTCTTGGTATCTCCGTCACAGCGGCGCTTACGTAAGAACAGTGTTATTAACAGAGGTCATGATAAGAGTGCTTTTCTCAGAATAGCAAGAACGCCTTGAACCGCTAGGGTATGGAAAGTGGGGTTGCTTCTTGGTCGGCAAACATCAGCGCAAGGCGCCCCTACCTCATAGCGTTACCTGAGGGCCAAAGTGATTTTCCTATGTTTAACCTACATTAATGTATTTTCCAAGTTCAGCGTCATACGCACTGTACGTTTTGTACCTGTAGCACTTTGACGACGACGGACCTAAAAAGCTGTAGATCCGGATGTGGTCGAGACCATGCATCCTGCGTCTACTCTCGGTATGCTGCAGATCAACGTTTCCGCAAAGATTTCTAAACGCAAAAATGGCGAAGGCTTGACTTATGTGGATTCATAAATTAAACTTTACGAATAAGTGCTCAACCCGTTCACTCGAAATCGGCCAAGGTTAGCAAATATTGCTTTCATTTCAAAAGTTTGTGGTCATGGTGTGTAGAACCAGTGAGTGTGCACAAGCCTGGATTCGTTTGTTTGTGGCGCTCTGGTGATGCACCTGTTTTCTTACCATCCTTTCTGTTCTGCTGATGCACATTCCTTTATGTTTATGCTTCTCTTGAGGCGCAGTCTTTTGCTTTTTGTTCATATCCCTTATTGCTCCTATACAAGGAGTAGAGCTTGCCTGATCACCATTTAGGCATCCGAGGCGCTCCCACGCCGATCCGTCCGGCCTTCTTTCCGCCGCTGACATCACGCTTCCCCACTGCGCATGCGAGGCTGTCGGCTCTGAAAGGTTCGCCCATTACGACGAACACATTGGTCCTGGTTGAGCAGTATCAGCTCGCAAATCACGACGTGTACAGAAATTAGCGATTTCCTGCACTGTATTTCTTGTTTCTTTCTAACTCAATGTAAGAACTATGCAGCAGCATGGCAGTGTAGGTATAGCTGCCGTTAACCAAGAAGTGGTTTGTTGAATTTCTGCCAGAGGCCTTCAGTTTTATTTAAACAGCGAAGTAGCTGTTGTTGGCCGGAATGTGTGCGATGTGTGCAGCGTCACCAAACATAAGCCCAGAGTTACTCCCGCCGTTTACTATGCACGTTAACATGCGCTTTACGATGAGCGCCCGCCGTTGTGTAGGCTTGCTCGTAGCGCTCGCAAAAAATACCAAGGAAACAGTTCAGGTGGGTTGGCACCCCAATGGGGGAGCACAAGTCATCTCGCGCTACAAACGGCCAGTTCGCGAAGCCGCTTGCCGCTGCTTGATTGATTATGGGGTTTTACGCGCCGACGCTACACAGACGGGTAGGCGCGCCGTAGTAGAGGGCTCTGTAGTAATTTTGACCATGTGGGGATCTTTAACGTGCGCGGAAATGACGAACGCACGGGAGTTTCCATGAGGAAGCCAAAGGTATAGATGGATATGACGATGACTAGTACTTCCACAGAGAAATGTGACTACGGAACGTGTAAATAAACAATTTCAAACCTAAAGCAATGAGTGGTGGTATGTCCTTCAGTGCTTACATGGAAAAAAATCCTCCAAATTGGCTATGGTTTACGCCTTGCGTTACTTAGGGTAAGCTTCGCCTTTTTTATGACACAAGGGTCCAGATCATACTGCGTGCCGGAACGGCGTCGGAACGGCGCCAGAAAGGTGCCGGAAAGGATGCCGCGGTGTTGATTTCCTGTGGAGCGGGGTGTCTCACGCGATTGGCTCAGTGTGAAAAAGTAACCCCACCCTCATAACGCGCCTAAATGTCCCCTCTAATTAGGTGACGTCTCGGAGCCACCCGCTAGGCGGTTAGAAAAATCGTCTGGAGTGAAGGTTCCCTACACGAGCCCACGCGGAAGTGGGAAGCCGGCGAAACTGGTTGGCGGGCATCTTGCTCCAGGCGAGATTGACCGCAGCTTGAGCGCTAGCAACGGAACCAGCGAGCTTTCGCTGAGGTGTTTGAGCAGTCAACAAGACAGCTGATGTAGTTGACTTTGCCGAGATGTTTCGTTTACATTATATACACGACATATACAACAGGCATTTGTTTGCTCCATAATTTATGAGCCGAAGTTGTTCGCCCATGTTAAGCGTATTTGCTCGAAACATTCCCAATGTGGGAAACACTCTAGAACAAATAAAGTGGTCAAAAATATTTATTTTCCACAGCCTTTATACAATAGCGCCAAAAAATATATGCCTAAAACACAACACGTCATAATACAGTTCATCAACCAACTAAGTATATGAAACGCGCGCACTTAAAAATTAAACAGTGCATAAAAAACTAAATACAAAGACAGCCCAGTTTGCGAACTTCCTGCTTCTGTGATTGCTATCTCTCGCTGACAGGGTTATAAAAATTAGTCATTGTAATGTCTGTTCGCACCTCGCTAAGCGAGTTTTCCCCGTTGATTTCTTTGAAAATTGCTGAGCCGGCCTTTACGTACAGGTTAGCAATCTTCTTTGACAAAGTGTAATTTCGTTATTTCGTGTATGGCGATCCAAGGATAAGGCTCCAACTGAGCACATAATGCTTGTTCAAAGGGCACTCTCAACACCTGTGCCAATAGGTGCGCTCACTATTTCCATGCAACGACTTTAAGTCGTTGCAGTGTGCCTTTAAAGAAAACAATAATGTTGACGATGATAAGAACATGTTTTCAAGAGCTGGCGATACGGCCGCTAGGGGGCCGGAGCATGCACACGCATTCCAAACCGGCTCACTGTACTTTTGCCCATAAAACTGGATTATCAATATCCACGACATCGTGGGTTGCATCCATCAAACTAGTAAGTCTTCCGGTTCATCTGGGTTCCAGATGAACCGGAAGATCAACTTCCGGTGGAATCAAATAATCAACTTATTCGGGCAAGAAAATGGTGCACTTAAACATGAGTACCTTCTACTAAAGCAACAGACAACCTCCCCTCAGATACATGCATCTGAGAACTCCATGCTACCGCTGCCAAAACGAAGAGCAACATAATACGCTCCTGTCACCCCAAAAGAATCTTATAACATGGAGGAACGCCTTGCCTCCTTCGAAAGTACGTGTATACAGGCTCTCTCCGAGCAAAAAGAAAGGTACATTAACCTCCATCAAACCCTCATGAGCAATCAGGTTGCCATGCAGGGTACAATCGAATCTTCACGAACCGCAATGCAAAATTACTTTCAGGGAATGGCAACCACTTTCAACGCCCCTGTAGCTACTCAAGTAATCCCGCAACCAATGTAGGATCACGCAAATGGCCAAGAACAGTGAAACTTTTAAAGTCAGGCACTGGAATTGCCGGGGTTTTCGAAGAAAACGTTCAACCTACAAATGATGCTAACGACGGAAACGGAAGCTCCCTCGGTAATCGCACTCCAGGAGGCAGGCCCTAGCGTTAAACTTCTCGGATATCAATCGTTCCAATCTTCGAATAACCCATACATGACTGGCCTAGTCGAAAAAAACATCCCTCAAAGAGGTTGCAGTACGAAAGCGTTGACATACCACATGATCTCGTGGTTGTCTGCACCAAAAAGCGCACTGCCTCTCGCCTAAACGTCCTCAACGTTTATAGGGGACCCCGAGCTCACACCAACCCCTTTAAAGGGGTACTGAGACATAATTTGGAAGGCGATATAGATAACTTCGGAGATATATTGGTGTGAACACACATACATCATCTGCAAAATATCAGCGGTGAATACAGCCTAGAACATATTTAAAATCAATTTTAAAGTGTGCGAAACGCAACCGAACAGCCAGCGTAGGACATTGCGCCATCGACATCACCTGGATATTTTGTAAATAAACAACATACAAACACGTCACGACTTTGTTTTGGCCACTTCCGTACTGCCGGCGTTTTCCGTGGGCTCGCCGCTCCAACCGGAGGGCGGAGCTTGTGCTCTCACGAACAAACAACCCGATCCTTCGCGGCGGAGGCGCCGTGATTTCGTCGGCTCATCGGGGAGCTGGCCGCGACCAGACTTGTACAGCGATTCCAGGCAGTCTATTTTTACTACTTTTTATTTACACTGGACGGGAAAACGCGCGGGAGACACTGAAAGCTCACTGAGCGATCCGCACGGTCGCTTTGCAGCCGGCGGCCACGGCCGCGAAGTGACGCAGGCCGTCGCAGGTATCTCGAGCGATAGCTTGTTACTGCTGCACAAAATTGGACTTAGGTCCCAACCATGGCAGCTTATATGCGAAAGGAGTTAGTGATGCGATGGCGGGTTGCATTAAAAATTGTCATCTGCACCGCTTTCGAGAGCGGCAATCGAATATCCGCCGCAGTGCAAAGCCGAACACATCCGTAGACGGACCTGTAGGCATACCGGCCGGCTGCTCCCAGCCCGTGTCTTCCCAACCACTGTCTCGAGCGTCGGGTGTCGTTCTCTAGCCGCGGCAGCAATTGCACTCGCAGCGCCTGCGTCACGTCCACGGTCGTGTTTAATTATGCGGCTCACTAGATCAGTACCTGGGGGAATTCGCAGAAACTGCCGGCGACACGGATTAGACAGTGCTACGGCCTCTGCTCTGTGATATCCCTCTGACGGTCACGTGGTCAGCTTTGCTCATACCAAATTCATCGTTTCGCGGCGCCCGCTGCAACCAAAACTGCGACTGGCCGCATTAAAAATGCCTCTAAAAAACAACCGTCTATACCCAGTCGAATTGGTAACAGCGTGCAGAAAGATACTGCACCAGACCTAACGCTCACTGGCAAGGTAGAAAAGACACAGTGGAGCTGCACGGACCACTTGTTGGGAAGCGACCGCTACATCAACCAACCCAGTATCTCTCTTTCCTGAAACCTCAAACCGGGCTTGAGAGGGCAGCATCTAACAAAGTGGGATGAATTTAGGGAAACCCGCACTCAACGAGACCCTCCGGACATTAACGCGAATACACTACACGGCTGGGTGGATCAATTATTAGAGGATAAACGTAAGCACTACCAACCACTAGAATCCGAGATACCCGCAGAAATAGTAGACACCCGCCTGCACCATGTGTGGGTTGCATATAAGAGTATTCAGCGCGGATGGAATTGCAAGAAACGTAACCGCCGCCTGCGACGAAATCTTGCAGAACTTGAACAAGCCATCGAAACACACGCCGCCGAGCTTGCTCATGCTCAATGGGGACAGCTCTGCGACCCAATGAAAGAGAACCTGAATATGCGTCCATCATGGTCCATACTAAGACGCTTGCTGGACCCCGTACAATCCAAAACATTGCGAAAAAAATCGTCTGACACAAATATTTCAGAGATACCCGGGAACGAACCAACAGCTCCTAGAGCGTACCGAGACGCTTTATATAGCGATTGGTACCAGAGTCAGTAAACCTTCTTATCAGGCAAAATAAAACACAGAATTAGACAAAGATGTAACAAAAGCGGAGAGTCGAGCAGCCCTTCACATCCGCCCATGTTTGGAACCCGGCATGGATGGCATAACTAACAAAATGCTTCGCAATCTAGATGACCTATGTACTTACACCCTCACTCAGTATTTCAACTAATATTGGACCAATAGTATTTAACCCGCATCGTGGAAGCACGCGAAAATTTCTCTTACTCGAAAACCGGGCAAGCCTCTTACTCTCGACCATCTCCGTCCAATTTACCTTACCTCGTGTATGGGCAAAATATTGGAGCATGTCATTCATGCACGATTGGTTAAATACTTGGCCCAGATGGGCACCGTCCCCCATAACATGGTAGGCTTCCGGACGGGACTGTCCACACAAGATGTGAAACGGCAGTTATATCATGACATTGTTACGCCACCCTCAAAGGTGGACGCGGCAGCCATTCTCACAATAGACCTTACCAAGGCATTCTACAGAGTGTCCCATACGGCCATACTAAATTGCTTTAAATCCACAGCTCCCGGCCAACGTACATATAACTACGTTAGAAGTTTCTTAGGCTTCTCGTACGGCCATACTTCAAGTAGGATACATCGCGTCGGACGACACGGAATTACCATCAATAGGCACAGCCCACGGAGCAGTCCTCTCCCCGCTGCTATGTAATCTCGCTATGCTTAATATCCCACGCAAACTGGATCAGGTCCCAAACCTGCGATACAGCCTCTACGCCGACGATATAGCCCTTTGGACGTCGAAAGACCGTGACGCTCATATAGAAAGTACCCTGCAGGGAGGAGTCTGAACTGTACTCGATAAGGCAAGAATGGGAGGTTTAGACCACTCCCCAGCTAAATCAGAACTCCTCGTGCTCTCAGCCAAGCGAATCTCCCAGCCACCCTCAAACAACGATCCGTATTGGCCACACAGATGTACCGACTGCACCCACCATAAAAATATTCGGGTTAACTATCGAGAACAATCGTGCCAACACTCGCTTTATGGCGCAACCCACGACTCAAGTGAACCAAACAACTGGACTAATACGGCATGTAGCAGCCCGGAATAAAGGACTCAAAGAAGCTGAAAGAATCTGACTAATGCAAGCATTTGTAATTCGCCGTATTGCATGCTCGCTGCCCTACTTTCATCCATCCCCGATCCAGCTTAACAAGGTTAATTGTCTTATTCGTAAAGTCTACAAGACAGCCCCACTAATACACCACAGCACTCCCACTGCCAGGTTCGAACTGTTGGGCGTCTACAAAACAGCCGAGGAGCTAATAGAATTCCTCAGAAAATGACTGAGCCGCACCTTTTTTTGTCGAAGAGATAAGCGCGAAAGAGAATAAAATTTAGTATGCCCTTCCATTCTGCGAATAGGGATAACCTGCGATGCTTTGCGCAGTCCACGGAATGCACGAAACGAAACACGTTTGTTTGTAATTTGCGACTGAGCATACTTCCTAGCCAATCAGGGGTATAAAATTTGGAACGACTGGAGATTTATTCTAGCGGACAAGAGACAGCTGTCCGTTTTACTCCCGCTTTATAGGCATTTGCCGACAACGTGGGAATGAAGCGAACACACGAACTCAATCAGCGCGACCACTCAGGAGAAAAGACCGCTAGAATTGGGCCGTGTGACGTCCACATTAGTAACTCCCGCCAGCAGAATGGACATGTCACCAGTGAGGGCATCAAGCCTATAGGTGCGCGTGCACGCTCCCGCTTCCATCAGCTCCGACCCCGTGCACGCATAAACAGGTATCTGGGTTTGTGCGCGTGCTTAGAAGGGAAAGACACCACCGGAAAGGTCGCTGTGAAAGCCCTTGAAACTGGAAAAAACTTTGATGGAACGACGGCGTTTCAAGCGGGCAAGTTGCTATTCATCGGCGAGGGATTCGTATCTACTCAACGAGCCAGAACATCTGGCGGCAACGACGGCTGCAGCGGCTTTCCGATATTTCGATCCCAATCGCGCTCCTGTTCCGCCTGAATCTCCTACAAATCCCCGCTCTTCTTCCGAGCGAACGACATGCATCCTTCGTGTAGCGAGTTTAATCTGTAAGCACTCACGCGTTATTCTAGCGGACAGTCATGTGGCTGTGCGTTTCCCTCCGCGTCGTAGGCATCTTACTTTCTGTGTAACACATCGACCCAAACCGAACTCCTCGACTACGGTGGACACCTCATACGTAGCTTGGGCGGTAAGACTTCTACCTCGTTTAAATCTCCCACCACCACGATGGGCATATCACCGGTAAAGATATAAAACCTAGCTGTCCGTGCACACCCCCGTCCTTCCAACCTCAATCCATGCAGGCATAAACCGGTACCCGTGATGGTGTGTGCTTGGGCGTAAAATATCCGGAAGAAAACGTTCCGCAGAAAGCCTTTTATGTTGCAAAAGAATTAGCGCCTCACGTTTGCGTTCAAAGCGGGCGAGTTGCCCTCCATACGGGAGGAATTATCAGGTACTGGCGTAGGCGAAACTTGAGGCCGCAAGGGCTGCAGCAGCTTTCCCTCATTTTTATGGACCGTCGCGCTTCTGCTGATTTTCCGAAATGATCTGATAACGACGCTACCGCCTTGATCGGCCGATTGCGGTAATTTTATAGCGAGGGGAACTATTGTGGAAGAGGGGTCGGTGGTGGCGGGCGACAACGAGCCCCGGAGCGGTGCCGGGTGAAGTGGCTTCAAAGGAATGAAAATAGCCGGAGGGTTAGACATATGCTGCTTCACAGTCATAAATTAGTGGAGCTTGTACTGATTGTGCAAGCAGGAAGAAACAGCGGAGCTGAGGGTTGGCCTAAGTTTTACCGGCTGAGCGAAACTTTGGTAGGTTTTGCGATGTTGCCGCTGGGCTGGGCTAAGTGTTGAGGAATGTGGCCGAGTTTGGCAGGATTTTAAGAGGTGGATCACGTCAGTACCTTACACTCTCAGCGGGTCCCAGGGGAAAATAAGCTAGGTCGGCCCAGAGATCCACTGTTTCTCCACTCTTGCACCATCAGTGCAAGCTGCGCAAAATTTTTTTCGCTTTCTTCGCTCAAGAAAGGCCGTCACATTTAAAATGGTATAGTAGGAGTGGGCAAACGCATATGCCGCCTGTGCTCACGCTCATGCAGACGCAAAAGCCGGCTTCATTCTTTACAATACCACTTCTTTGGAGGTGCACCCCGTACACGCGGGGCATTTTTTGTTCTTTTCTAGCGCCACTGAAGCAAGCTCAAGGTTAAACAGCTCTGCTGTTAAAAGTCACCCGCAAATGTGCGTGTTTTGAACACTGTTGCGTGGTGGCTTGCATCTCCGTCTTTAAATGTTTGCACTGCACGGGGTGGATCAAAAGGTGTGTGTGCAACTTAGCAAGTGTTCGTGTGACACTCTGGTGTGTGATAGCATAAGTGAGGTATTATCGAAATCGTATGCCATTAAATTAATTTGACATTAAAATTTGCAAAAGTATCCAAAGTTGGTGGTGCATGTTTGAAGAAAGAAATAAGTACATATATTTATGGGCTTATTAAGCAGGCTTATTAATATACATTAAGCAGGTGGCATCAAGGCGGTGCCGGGTTTAAAAGGGATTTCAAGGCGAACGCTATAATGTATGTTCAGCATTCTCCCAACTCAGCAACTCCCACGCTCTTGTTTGATTGCGTTAGCACATTGCCACTTTGCGTGACATATTTTTTCTCCTTGACAAGTAGTAAAACATTGGCGAGATGTCCAGTTTATCGGTGGTTCGGAGTGTGTATCAATTAGTAAATGACGAGGGAGGGAATGTTTTCTACGTACTGTATGATATACATGAGTGGGCGTGCCATTTGTATTAGACAGGTGTAATTCCCCCAGTCACCTCTCTGGTCCCTCAAGCTCTCATTCCACTACTGCACGAAACAACCAAGACGAAAGAATGGGCACATACAATACGGTGAGCTTGTTCGTCGTTCCATGCAGTATTGGTGTGAACCAGTTCCAACTAGCCCAGTTCACTGTATTGTTGCTCTTGTTTATTAGGTGTTTTTTCTTGAATGGGCGCTTGGTGAATTCTTGAATACATGGTCTCGTTGTTCACCGCAGGCCGCACTTTTGTCGGCGTGTTGGACCTCGCAACTTGTGAGACCATGGCTACCCGCTCGAGCCATGAATCATGACACCCATTTCTCGTCATCCAGGACCACAGACACCCAAAGGAAAATACAACGCCGCACGTGCTTCAATGTGGTCTGTCGTGAAGGGGTGCGTTGGAGTTCTGAAGTGCTGTTTCTTTACTGCAATTGCACAAAACGTTTTCTAAAGGCCTCTTCCGGCAGCCATCATCGCCTTATTGTGTTGTGCGGTGCCAATTTCTACCTTCTCCAACCACTGACGTCTATAGCTGCAGCATCAGGAGTTGACTAGGCCAGTGATACAGACAACGCGGCAGAGGAGGGTGTTGCTCCAGAACCGTTGACTCTTGGTACCAAAGGAAAGGCAGGGGCAGGGTAGGGCAACCGATGCCTCTTCAGATTGCTTGGTGTAACTGAGCAGTTTCTTTGAAAGCGAAAGCTTTCTTACTTGGGCCGATGGCGTTCTGTTAGGAACAAAAAACTAGTACGTTTCTGCATAGACTTGTTTGTCGACCGAAGAGCTCTGACAAGACCTCTGGACGCACTGAACGTGCGTTAAACCAAAGTTCTATTCTGTCAAAACGACTACTTGAAGAAAATCTGAAAAAAGGGAACATTCTAGATAAGAGAATACACGCATTGATCGTGAAGAAGGAGTGCAATAGTATGCCGTTATATCATAAGCCACCCATATGCGCACGTTTGGATCGCTAGTAGATGCCTTTACGTAGTGCAGGAAAAATTGTCGCATGTGATATCGCCCTTTAAAGGTTTGAAAATCGATAGTAGGCGCCCTTCAGCGAAGGTTTGGAACCACTTTATCAATGGTTCTCACGCTCTTTTGACGTAGTTGCGATGTCAGAAAGCTTTCCCGCATTTCTCAACTTTCTTTAGGAAAAGATGGTAAAGTTTTTAACTTTCGTTTCCGGTTGGGAGGTATGTTGCATTCGTTGGGTCGCAAGAAAGGTGCGTTGTCATCGCTTTAAGCAGTATATACTGCTCCATGCTGCTACGTTGTTTTCTGCAGAGAAGCTTTTATGTTGGTTTGTGTTTGACACCGTTTGCTGGCTGTCATGTGGTAAGAAGAGCCCATACCCGAGGGGGGATTGGCCCCAGACGAAGATGTTGTCAGAAAAGATGAAGAAAAAGAAAAATCAGCATACGGGATGGTGAGAAGGATTTTGGAGTGACCAATAGAGAAGAAACACAGGGTAATCGAAGAGGAGGAGGAGGTGGCTTGTTCAGCGAATGGGAGCCGCACACGATAGAATACGAGGTGAAGAGGAAGAGAACAAAGTTGGAGTACACAGAGTGGAACGAGGTCTTGGAGGAACGGTGGCAAGTTGGGGCCGTGCCCCACAACGCACCAGCGGCATCGCACCGTTTGGCAGCGGGCAGCTCGGAACCACCAATTACCAGCGGCTTCGTTCTGCTGGCCTCCTGCTGACCGGCGGCATCGCACCGCCGGCGACCCGTCGAGCCGTGCCCCACGACGCACCAGCGGCATCGCACCGTCTGGCAGCGGGCAGCTCCGGACCACCTATGACCAGCAGCTTTTCCCTGCTGGCCTCCTGCTGAGCCGCGCTGCTCAGCGAAGCCGAGTCATCGCACAGCGGGCAACTCTGGACCACGACGTACCAGCACGGGCCATCGCGACGTTCGGCGATTTTGGGTGACGCGTAAGCCAACCGACCCACTGGGCCACGTCATCGGCATCGCACCGTGGTACCGGCGGTAGGATTTGTTTGAATCTGACAGAGGCAGTTAAGGTATTATAGTGAGTTTAGGAGTAGAGTGTTGGTAGTGTGAGGTCGTGCTTGTTTTTGCTGTTTAGTGTGGTATATGTGTGTTCAGTCGCTATGATATCGTTGGTTTGAGTGGTTTTATTCTGTAAATATATTGTGTGGAAATCCAATGAATCAACTTGAGCCTCATTTCTCGGCCGCGTGAGACGCGTGACACTGACTATAACAGAAAAAGTGGTTGGTTTGTTTTGGTTTCGAGCAGTATGTACTATGCCCTTACGCTGCATTGCTCCATCCGATATAGTCACCGACTGGTCTTCTCATGGGTGTAGATTCTTAGTCTGTTTATTACGTCCAAAACTTCATTTGGCTGTGAATTTCACCGCATAATAAATATTTTCCCTAAAGAGTTGACCGTAAGCACTGATCATGCCTGTGTCGTGGAAAATTAAAAGGAGCATGCAGCCGACTGTTCTGGACACATGTAGCTCACCAGTTAACAGATCACAATCAACACACGCAAAAGGTGGGAGATTTTTCTCATTAAAACCAATTTCGCTGTTATGGCGAAATAATTTACTCTGAGAGCATCACATCAATGGCAATATGGCAGCAAAGGTAGGGCAAGTGGTTATCCGGTGGTCGTGGTTAATGAAAATGGTGGCGTTTCACCGCCGGACCTCACGAACGACGGATTAGACGGGTTCAAGTAGCGACGTCGAGCAACGGCGTCATGTGGAACTTCCAATTGTCCAAGGTAAAGGCTTTACCCCGAAAGCTAATTTTCGAACCTTTCTTAGTCTACGGTTGATCCTGGAACGTCCATTCAAGGACTCAGTGACTTGTTAAAACCTGTACCGGACGAAAAACCAGTGCAATCAATGAAGCTGTGAACGAAGTACGACTCTTACGACTCGTTTCACAATTCTGGTGCTGATGAGATAATTACCGCTCTAAACTCTCCCGATGTTTGGCCTGCGGGCTCCATTTTCCACGAAGTTTTCTGTAAACGTGACGAGCCAAAGTGCCAGCCATGGACACTATATCAGTCACTTGTGTCTATTTTTAAAATATCAGAGGCTTGTGCATCAAGGCCAATGAATTTTTTTAATATTCTGGCTTCCTATTTAGACATAATCTGCCTAAAGGAGACATGGCTTTGCCAAGATCTATGGAACTAGGAATATTTCAGAGACTGCTATACTGTTTTTTGTCGTGGCCGCAATTACGAAGCCATATGACAGTTGTTTGGAGGAGGGGTCCTTGTAGCCTTCTCAGGTGCGGTAAGGTCTACTCGAAGGTATGATTTTGAGATGTATGATGAGTGTGTTTGGGTTGAGGGTCAGGCTAATTAGCGCAGTTACTTTATATGCAACTATTATTTCCCACCCAAATTTTCCATCTCATTGTTTATTACACATTTTAGTCACTCTCTTATAACGTTTCTTGTAGTAAACATCGTGTGCAACTGTATGGTGAAGTCAACCTTCCCAAGGTTGCTTGCTTTCTTGGTATAACAGATGACAGCGATTGCGTGACGGCTAGCTAGGCTTCTTGGTTCTTGCCTTTCATCAATTTTAGTGGCCTGGTTCAATGTATTAACATAAAAAATATGGCTGGTAACTCCCTTCACCTGATGCTATCAAATGTTTGCTTCGACAGTTTGGACTATCCTACGGAATGTCTTGTAAATATCGGCACTTTCCACCCGGCTTTCGTGGTCACCTTTAATGCAACATTCTGTCAAGGTGTACTAACCTCCATGCTGGTCCATTGCTAATCAAAAGTCGATTATTTGAAAATGTACAAGCACATTGAGTCGTATGCATGGTCTGAAGTTTACATGGTATAAGTGACGCAGAAAGAAGCAGCGAAGAAATTCTCGACGGTTCTTAAAAAAGAAATCGATCAGAGTATCCTGAAGAGGCAATTTATTTTCGGCTATTTTCCCACATAGTTCTCTAAATTATTAAAAACGCCTTTGCGAAAGAAAGAAAGGTTTCATCGCCGTTTTAGGGAAAACTAGGTTGCCTGTTCGGTACACAAAATTCCAGGCGTTTCGGTCTCTGGTTAAAAAGCTGACGCTACCTGAAAAACCTATCAATGAGAAACGAGCAGAGCGTAGCTTGCGCTCCGACCCCAACTCTTTTTCGAAATACGTGCGCGACCACACGCAACAGTCATCCCACAACATCTTACTCAGCGCGTTCACTGAATCAGAATCCGTCATCGGTCCTCATCGAAGAAGGTTGCGGACAGGTTCTCCTGTTTTTGAGGAAATGTTAGTAACCACTCACTGAAATAGGAGGCCCTGATTTGAGTGCACAAGTTGAAGATCAAAACGCCAGCACTGTGACCCGCTCCCTTTTCAATATTATCGCCTCTGACGCCATAGCGGCCTGCGGGCGCTGATTAAATTATTCTCTTCATCATGAAGAAATGTTGCCCGCTTATTGCCCCTGCCCTGTCCTGTGTTTTTAATCTTTCACTCATCACGGGTATCTTTCCAGAACTTTGGAAAAAATGTATAGTTGTCCTCCTTTTTAATACAGGTGATGCTTGTAAACGATCCAACTGCCGCTCAATTTCTTTGCGATGTGGGTTTTTTCAAAGATATTTGAAAGAATTGTGTGCAAGGGCTTCTCTGGTCATCGGTCTACGTTTTTCAGAACGGAGCAATACGGCTTTGCGAGAGGGCACTCCGTAGAAACTAACCACTGCTCTTTCCTGACCCACGTGGCCCCTGTGGTTGAAACATAGGTTAGGTGGATTGTATTTACTTCGATCTATCAAGTGCAATAAATAGATTCCATCGTAAATTACTCATGAAAGTTAAAATACTATGGCTTCTGTTCCAAACTATGCAAAGGTATGCTGAGTTATTTATCAATCTTCCGAAATTATGTTCGTATTGTGATATACTTCTGTCCTATCCCTTTATTCTGACCTCCCTGCAGGGGGCACCTTTAGTAATCTTGGTGAGAGTATTGGCGACACCGCTGGACCCGAGCCCCGTACATAAGTTGATGCCAACCGTGAAGATGTGTCTAAGGTTAAGGGTAAAAACCTCAAACGGGGGCCGTCGGAGCCGAAGTCAAGCTCCGGTGGATGGGCTCCCTGTCTGTTTACCAGGCAGGGAGCTCCGGGACCTCTTTAGCTAACAGGGTAAGGCTTGAGAAAGAAGTTCCACCATTTCCTGCTGTGTGCTATAGCGTATGATGTATTCTAAAACCCCCCAACTAAACGATCGAGGCCTGAAGAGGGTTCGCACCGAAATAATTGCTTTCCCACCACTTTCTGCTCAATTGTTTACAAGACCTGACAACTTACCTCGTTTTTTGATAATACAGTCCATTGAGAAAGGTGCACCCATATCCAGTATATAAGTCTTTTTGTGGTAGCTCAGTTCATACAGAGTTTAGTTGGCGCAAACTAGAAGGGGAAGAAGCTAACATCAGGCGACATTCTCGTTGAAGTGCAAATCAACGAACAATCCAGTAAACTCTTGAGTCAGACAGACATGCATGATATCAAAGTATCTGTTATTCCACACCGAAGCCTAAACAGCTCGCTAGGTGTAATTTCTGAACCTCACCTCTTGAACGAGAGCGATTCTGACATCCTAGATGACATGCGCAAGCAAGGGGTTACTGCAGTCCGGAGAATAATGATAAGGCTTGATGGAAATGAAATACCCACGAAGCATGGGATTCTAACTTTTGATCAGAGAAATCTTCCCCAGTCAGTCACTGCAGGATTCTTGCATTGCAAAGTTCGACCATACATCCCCAACACACGTCGATGCTACAAGTGCCAATGGTATGGGCCAGCACAACCTCCTGCCGCGCACGTCTGACATCCCCCAAATGTGCAGCGCACGAACAGCCGTCCGTAAACTGTACATCTGATGAGCTGAAATGTCCCAACTGTGAACAACCGCGCGCAGCCTATTCCAGAAAATGTTAAAAGTTCAACGCAGAAAAACAAATATTCAAGCTCCAAGTAACACAAAACATCTCCTACCAGGAAACACGGAGAGAACACGCTAAGGTTTCTCCTAGGTGTGCTTACGCGGCTCGCCAGGGGGCGGAGCCACGTCTGGTGTCGGTGGCGACCCAGTACAGCAGTGCTGACTTGGTCCCATCCTCGGCCCCCGCTCTGCTGCCCGCGGCAGCCGAAAACGTCGTCACACTGCCTGTGACTGCAGCAGCAGTGCCGACGTAGAATTCTGGAGATTGTGAGGTCACGCCGCTGTCTGATGCACCCACCCTCAGTGTTCCTGAGAGGTAAGGGAGCATGCACCTGGGGGGGGGGGGGGCTGGCTGCACCCTATAAGCTTGCCGTGCCGCGTTCTCCGCCTCCAGCGTGCGCCGCCGACAAAGACACCAACCCTCTCGGAGCACGCCCGAAAGAGCCTGACCCATCAGCGCCTCATGGGGTCCCGTTGAGGACATGGACGTAACGCCTCCCCCAGTGGCCCCAGAGCTGTCGAGGGAGCGGCGCCCCTCAGTTGGGCGTAGAAAGCAGAAAACAAGAGTAACAGGTCAACCACGTAACAAATAAAACTGAAGTAAACAAACAAGCACAATCTTCCCTAAAACGAAATCTATGCTGCAAAACAATGTACAGTGGAATTGCGTGGCCTGTTGAAAAATCTTCACGACAGTTACGAAATACTGTTAGAACACAAGCCAGATGTATTGTGTCTTCAGGAACGCTAATCACATCTGAACGGAAATCACACACACTTTTCTAACACAGTACAGAGTCTTTAGAAAGGATAGAGATGGCTGCACTCACTCTTCTGGAGGTGTTGCCCTAGTCGTTCAGAAGTCGATTGCTCGTCCCCAAATCAGACTGCAAACTAACCTTGAAGCGGTTGCCATTTTTCATTTTTGAAAAGTTCTTGATTTTTGATGTTAACAACAGTTTGTTCTTTCTATATGCTCCCTGACTACCAATTCCGAGCTAATGAATTTGAAAGTGTAGTTGACCAGCGCCCACACACTTTCATACTGATGGGTGATTTTAATGCTCACCATGAGCTCCGGGGCTGTCCACGCGCCGATGCCCGAGGGAAAGTTATCAAAAATTTTTTGCTCTCATCTGGTACCTGCTTGTTTAACAAAAAAACACCAAACTTGTTAGGTATAACACAGAATACATACTCTGCGATCGACCTGGCAATGGGCTCCCTCACTGTCTTTCCTTTAGTAAAGTGGAGTGTAGGTTCCAATCCGGATGGTAGTGACCACTTTCCTGTCACGTTAAGTGCTATAAGCAGCCCCACAATCCCAACACGTGCACAGGGATTTTGTGATGAGTGTGCGGATTGGAAAAAATTCAATGAAATGTTTCAACTGTCTTATGCACAATTAGAACACCTTGACATTGACCACACTACAGATATCATCACCGCACACATAATGAATGCCGCTCATTTCTATATCCCTGAGGCATTCTGCTAGAAGCAACAACAAACCGAGGCCTTTTGGAAAAGGAGTGCAGAGAAACTCGAAAGGAACAAAACAAAGCCTGTGGTGTCTTTAGAAGGCATCCTACGACTCAGAACTTCATTTCTTTAAGCGTGCAAAAGCAATGGGCAGGCGAATAAGACGAGCGGCCAAAACTAAGAGATGGAAAGCATATATCTCATCTATCAACTCATACACTGATAGACACAAAGTTTCGAAATGGATTCGTGTATTACAAGGGCGGAACACAAAAACCTTCCCACTTGTTAGCACGACTGGAGACACGCTTGAAAATCAAGTTAATGGTCTTGGCCGACACTTTGACGGTGTTTCCAGCTCTGCTCACTACAAGGCACCGTTTTTAAGACACAAAAATCTAATGGAACAACAGCCCCTGAGAAAGATGAAATCAGAAAAAATGGAAAAAGATGAAATCAGAAAAACTGTCTGCCCCATGGGCGGACAGTATCACATACACAATGATAAAACATGCACACCCCGATACCGAAACTGCAATTCTTCATTATTCAATAAAATATGGCGAACAAGACGTCCCCCAAAATCATGGAAAGAGGCCATTGTTATTCCAATCTTAAAAGACGGAAAGGAAATTTTTTTACCGAGCAGCTATAGGCCGATTGCTTTGACGAGCTGCTTGTGCAAGCTGTTTTAAAAAATGATTAACAAACGTTTACTGCACTTTTTAGAATATCATGAAATTTTAGACAACGCCCAGGCCGGCTTTCGGTAACAAAGGTGCACAACTGACAGTCTTTTGGCCTTTGAGTCTTAAGCAAGGGATGCATTTTTACAAAAGCAACACTGCATGACTGTCTTTTTTGACATAAAAAAAAGCGTCATGGCATCTCACTGGATCTTGGCTCGTTTGGAATTTGTGGCAATATGTTAAATATTGTACAGAACTATCTATCGCACAGGACATATCGCTTGCGGCTGGGCAATGTTTTATCTGGAGTGTATAGTCAAGAAAATGGGGTACCGCAAGGAGGTGTTTTGAGTTGTTCATTCTTTATTGTCAAAATAAACTCTTTAGGAAAAGTTTTGCGCCGCTCTCTGTTTTACTCTGTCTATGTGGACGACATTCAAGTAAGTTTTAAATAATGCAATTTGGCAATCTGTGAGAGGCAAATTCAGCTAGGAGTGAACAGCCTCCCGAGATGGGCAAATGACACTGGTTTTATGTTTAACGGAGACAAGAGCACCTGTTTGCTTGCTGTTTTCTAAAGTGCGAGGCGTGCGGCCGGCCCCATGTGTGAGTCTCGATGACAGAGTCATCCCAGTAAAGAAAGAGCATACATTTTTGGGTGTGCTGCTGGGTGAGAAATTCTTTCATACCGCACATAAAAAACTACGATTAAAATGTATAAAAGCACTGAACATTCTTAAGATTCTCTCTCGTCAATCGTATGGCGCGGATAGGTCATGCGTATTGAAAATTTTCAACAGCCTTACAAGATCAAGACTTGGTTATATTAGTGTGGTATATCAGTCAGCCGCAAAGGCTTCGCTGAAACTGCTTGATCCTGTCTATCATCCAGGCCTGCGATTAGCAACAGGTGCTTTCTGTACCAGCCAA
Organism: Haemaphysalis longicornis; assembly: GCF_048455015.1. Lineage (NCBI taxonomy): Eukaryota > Metazoa > Arthropoda > Arachnida > Ixodida > Ixodidae > Haemaphysalis > Haemaphysalis longicornis. The sequence continues at coordinate 175,992,053 of NW_027526385.1, read as the reverse complement.
TAGAAAGTTCATATGTTAAATCAGATATGTGGTCACTGGAAAATCAACGTGCCTACACAGCCCTGCTATACGCAGTAAAACAACCTCAATTGTAAAGCATCAATCGAACGTTTTAATACTTGACACATCTACTGTATCTTTATTCCATAAAATGCCCTCACTTCTGCAGCCTTATACGATCACCGTAAACACTGTAGCATCCAACATGGAGGTTTCTTTCAAAGACACCCAAAAAACCACTTTGTCTGATGTTATAGCCCCTTGAAAGCTCGCGCCAGTGGTATGTGACATGTCCTTTACAAAAATAGACAAGAACAAAGCACCTTCTGCCTTGATCCATCAACATTTCCTAATCGTTCAACATCAATATCAATGTACAGAGCTCTACACAGATGCCTCCAAAACAAAGTCTGCAGTATCATGTGCTGTGCATGGACTGAACCTCTCCGTTTCAGAAACGCAAAACCCTAACACTAGCATTTTTACAGGTGAAGCCCCAGGTATCGCGCTAGCTATAGAACACATAATACAAAACAAAATAGTTTGCTTAGTCATATACACTGATCCGCTGAGTGTAGTGACAGCCCTATCGTTAGCGAAGCCCCATAAGAATGCAATGCTCAACTCGCTCATAAACGCTTTTACATCAGCATACTCGATGGTGCTCACAATTATAAACTGCTGGGTTCCTGGCTATTGTGGAATAGCGGGAAACGAAGCTGCTGGTAGGGAGGCAGCTGCTGCTGCTTTTCGTAAAAATGTGGGCATTGTGTCAGTGCCTTACTGTTACCTGAAATCGATCATCAAAAGAAAACTCCGGGAACGCTGGTTGAAACACTGGGACACGATGACGGAAAACAAACTTCATGCAATTAAACCACAAATAGGTCGACACAAAACAGAAAAACTACACAGGTCAATAGAAGTCGCTCTTTGTCGTTTAAGAATAGGGCACACACATGGCACACATGTATACCTTTTGAACGGAACCCCGCGGACAAGATGTGATAAATATGGAAGATTTCTCTCTGTGCTCCATATCCTAGTTGAATGTAGTGCACTCGAAAGACAAAGACACAGACACTTCGCTAATCTATACACACAACACATACAACTACACCCGGCCCACTTTCTCTCGGATGAAGGAATAATGAGTTACAAAAAAGTTTTAGACTACTTGACCGAGGTTGATTTCTTGAGAAAAATTTCTTATCGCACATGACCGCAGCTTGTCCGTCAATAATGAGGACAGTGCTGAGGTACTTTTACGTGACACTCAGGGGCCTCATCCTTTTTTGTGCTCTGCAAAAAGTCTCCCCGAGGCACCCTGATTTTAGCCCAAGTCTTTTTCTACTCTCTCAACTAGTTTTATTCACTTTTTACTGACAATCATTGGCCCTATACACCAATTTTATATAACCATCTTTTGACGGAAAGCATGCAGCATATAACTCACCTGCGACGTTAACACACCCTTGTTTTGGAGCTCTGTGGCCAAGAAGCCCTTGCGTCATTAAACAAAATCATCATCTTTATTCCGACCTCCGGGGTGCCGCAAGGGTCGGTAGTGCGCCCAGTGTTGTTTGTTGTTTTCATTATTGTATCGTTAACTGTGTAAACTTTGGAAAAGTGCTCTTATTCGCAGATAATATAAAGCTGTTTTCAAAAATTCGATCTACAGAGGACTGAAAATCTTCAGAGCGATGTTTTTAGCATTTCTTTATACTTCGATTTGTCCGCGCACGCTTTATTCCGAAAAGGGGTCATATACAGCCTGGATGTGAGCTGAAATAAGCGCCCATCGGCCCATTTCGCTGGAAATGTCCTCGAAAGGCGGTAGCCATCTGCGTCCCCTGCCAGGTAGCTGTCTCTACTCTCTTTCGCGTCCGAATCTGAATGTGCTCCGCCTCTATGCTCGTTTCTGCCACGAAAAATCTAGTAGTGGTTTGGTTAACTGAGTTCAATTTTCCTTCGTTAGCAGTGTTGGTGCGTAATCTGTAGGGAGCGTTTCGTACTATTTTCCGGGGAAGTTAAGCCACGAGCTTCAAGCTTGAGTGCGAGCTCTGATGTATTTTTCCTAAATTTTTAAAGCCATGCTTCAGTGTTCTCACTGATCGCATCTGTAATGCGAAACAGCCCTGCAGAAAAGCCAACCTTCTTTTACGAGGATGATGAATGAGCGTGGGTGAAGTGAAAGAAAAAAAAACGCTTCAGCGGCCGCAGTCAAACCTGGGTCCTTCGCGTTATGAAGCCGGGGTCTATCCGATTGCTCCATTTCGACATGGTCGAAAAACAGTCCAAACAAACAATCCGCCAAGAGAAAGCTCAGCGTGCAACCATCGTCGTCGTTAGCCGGAGGGGTGTATGATCTTGTTTCTAACGCGCTTTTTGCGTTTATAAGGCAAAAAATACGCTCACTTTATTTCAATTTGAAAAAGCAGTTTTAGTATGCGTTATGTACTTATGGCTTTTTCTGTACTTCTTGTTTTGTGGACAAGTGTGAAGGGTGGTAACTCATTAAGTAGTTTGGAAAGATTGTGCCCGTATAGACGTCTCGTCAAGAATAGTTTCGACTGTTGTCAGGGCGGCCGCATCGAGGGACAGACGCACAAACCAAACGTATGGCGTTTAAGTAGCCCAAGAAGGCCTATCGTCTTTCAAAATCACGCTATGCTCTTGAGGAGAAGCAGCCAGAGCAAAGTTCAAGTAGTTGAAACACTTGAGGAAGAAAAGTTCATATTTGCCCTGTTTTTGGACTGTGTATGAGGAGAAAAAAGCCGCGTTCATTTACCCGAAACTTAACACTAGGAGCGAAGAATCGAGAACTTAAAAGACCTACCATGCTGGATACATTCCTTGTGGTAAGTCCGCAAGACAGTGAAGGAAATGTATTGTAATTACTTAAGAGCACTTCATTACAATCGGTAAAGATAAAATTACTTGAAGATCCCGAAGGGGAAGTTGACAACCGTGGTTGTGTTTTCAAACAAGTCATTTTTCATGAAATGAAGCATGTATCCACAAGCTGCTCTCTCCAAGCAAAGCTGCCACCGGTTTAGTCACATTTAGTCACATAGGGGATAGAACTGCAGCCACCAGAAGCAGGGCGTCATTCGCTACGCGTCTGCAATTTTTTTAACGAAGTACGACATTAGAGAAAACTTAGCTTCTGTTGGAATTTTAACAAAGAGTGGTCTTGCCGTAACTCTAGAAAAGAACATGAAATAAGGATTGAAACTGAAAGTACTTGTTCGATCTCTTCTAGGATCAGCCCTGGGAAAGATCGTCAGCGAAGTTGATCGAGTAGAAAATTTCGTTGCAAGAAAAATTGTGAAAAACTGGACATACTTTATGCGTGAAGGAAATTATATGGAATGTTCCTGAGAATTTTGTGGAGTACCAACACGCTTCAGAAAGGCATTTCCGCCGGTTTTATATACAACTAAACTAGTCAAGCAACTGTTGTAAAAATAGCTGATTTAGTCAGAGCATGAAAGCGTTCAGGAAGATTTTCCTAAAAGAAATTGGCTAGAAGCGGCACTTTCATATTTGTGAAATTCAACCCACTAAAGTATGTGCCTTTCGGCCCAACCTTCCCCGTTTATTGCAGGTAAGCCGCCCCACAGAAGATATCAGGACCTGGACAATACAACGGTTCCAGCTCTGCAAAGAAACGAATATTTTCTGCATCCCACAGTAAATGAAGCACCACAATTATAAGAACGACAAGTTGTGAGCAGTGTTTAATTACGGAATTTTACAGTCAACTGACGCTGATAAATGAGGCTAAGCTGAAGGCTGGACGGCTGTCGGTGGAGCGCGGTGTCAGATTGATGTCGGTGCAGTGGACCCGAAATAGTGGGTTTGTGCTGCTGCACAGCGCGACTTAGTCATCAGCTTGCGGTGCTCACGCAGTGGTCGTCCACCGGCCTCCGTACATTTAACCTACTGTGGATTAACTCCAATGCCCGTAGCATGGCCGAACTTCCGAAAGCTTTAGTCTGCCTAGAGTCTGACGACCGTACCTCGGCTGTCCTCCGGTGGCCATACTTCGGCCGCACACGGGTGGCCTTCGAATGGCCGCAGCCCAACAGCTGAAATCGAAGTATAAGCAAATGATAAAAATACCGCTCTGAAGATTTCAGTCCTCTGTTGCTTGAATTTTTGAAAACGCCTTCATATTATCTGCGAATAAGAGCACTTTTCCAAAGTTTACACAAATAACGATATCATAATTAAAAACAACAAACAACACTGGGCGCAATACCAACCCTTGTGACACCGCGGAGGTCGGAATAAAGGGATAGGACAGTAGTATATCACGAATACGAATATACGTTCGGCAGATTGATAAATAACTCAGCATACATTTAGAGAGCCCGGAACAGAAGACAGTATTTTAAAATTCGTGTGAGTAATTCATAATAGAATCTGTCGAATGCCTTTGGTCGATCGAAGTAAATACAATCCTCCTAACATCTGTTTGAACCACAGGGGACACGTGGGCGAGGAAAAAGCAGAGGTTAGATTCTACGGAGCGCCCTCTCACAAAGCCGTACTGTTCCGTTGTAAAAAACAGATGACCAGAGAAGTATTTGCACACAATTCTTTCAAACATCTCTGAAAACCCACATCGCAAAAACATTTAGCGGCAGTTGGATGCGTTACAAGCATCATATGTTTTAAAAACGGGGACAACTAAGCAGTTTTTTGAAACTTGTGGAAAAATACCCGTGATGCCTGACAGATTAAAAACACAGGTGAGGGGAGGGGCGATAAGCGAGCAACATCCTTTTATGATGAAAAGAATAATTTTTTCAGCGCCCGCAGGCCGCTCAGGCGTCAGAGGCGGTGATATTGAAAAGGGAGCGGGTATGAATGCTGGCGTTTCGATCTTCAACTTCTGCAGTCAAATTAGGGCATCCTCGTTCGCTGAGTGGTAAATAACATTTGCAAAAAAAGAGGAGAACTGGTCTGCAACCTCTATCGGTGAGGACAGATGACGGATTCCTCATTCAGTGCATGCGCTCAACAAGATGTTGAGGGAAGACTGTTGCGTGTGGTCGCGCGCGTATTTCCCAAAAGAGTTGGGGTCGGAGCGCAAGCTACGCTCTGCTTGTTTTTCATTGATAGGTTTTTCAAGTAGCGTCAGCTTTTTAACGAGAGAGCAACACGCCTTGACTTTTCTGTACCGAACAGGCAACCTAGTTTTCTTTTAGAGGACGATAGAACCTTTCTTTCTTTCACAAAGGCGTTTTTATATTGTTACAAAACCATGTGGGAAAACGGCCGGAAAATAATTGCCTTTTCAGGATACGCTGATCGATTTGCTTCCCAAGAAGCGTCGAGAATTTCGTCGCTGCTTCTTTCTGCGTCGCTTATGCCAGTAAACTTCAGACCATGGATACGACTCAATGTTGTTGTACATTTTCAAACAATTGACTATTGATTAGCAATAGACCAGTATGGAGAATGTTGACAGAATGTTGCAATAAAGATGACAACAAAAATCGGATGGAAGGTGTCGACACTATCAGTAGCAGAGTCAAAATTGTCGAAGCAAAAATTTGATAACACGAGGTTAAGGGAGTTACCAGCCACAGTTGTTATGTTATTACATTGAACCAGGCCACTAAAATTCATACAATTCAAGAACCAAGAAGCCTTGCTAGCCGTCATGCAATCACAGTCATCTGTTATACCAAGAAACCAGTTAACCTTGGGAAGGTTGACTTCACCATACAGTTGCACACGATGTTTACTAAACAAAACTTTATAATATAGTGTGCTAAAATGCGTATAAATGATGAGCTTTCAAATTTGGCTGGGAAATATTAGTTGCATATAAAGTAACTCCGCTGGTTAGCCTGAATCGCGACCCAAACTCAATGATCGTACGTCTCAAAGTCATACCTTCGAGTAGACCATACCGCACCTGACAAGGCTATGAGGACCCATCCTCCAAATAACTGTCATGTGGCTTCGTAATTGCGGTCACTACAAAGAAGAGTATAGCGGTCTGTGAAATATTCGTAGTTCCATAGATATTAGCAAAGCCATGTCTCCGTTAGGCTGATTATGTCAAAATAGGAAGCCAGAACATTAAAAACAATTCATTGCTCTTGGTGCGTAAACCTCTAATATTTTGAAAATATACAGAAGTGACGTATATAGTGTCCATGGCTGGCATTTTGGCTTTTGCCAACACGGGACTCGTCACGTTTACCGGAAAATTGGTGTAAAATGGAGCCCGCAGACCAAAAATCGGGAGAGTTTAGAGCAGTAAATACGTCCTCACCACCAGAACTTTGAAACGAGGCGTAACAGTCGTACTTCGTTCACAGCTTCATTGATTGCACTGTTTTGTCGCCCAGTACAGGTTTTAACAAGTCACTAACTTCTTGAATAGACTTTCCAGGATCAAGCCTAGAGACGAAGAGAGCTTTGAAAATGGGCTTTCGGGGTACAGCCTTTACCTTGGACAACTTGGAAGTTCCACATGACGCCGTTGCTCTACGCCGCTACTTCAATCCATGCTTCGTGAGGTCCAGCGGCGAAACGCCACTACCATAACCACAATCACCAGCAGAACCGCTGGCCCAACCTTAGCTGCCATATTGCCATTGATGTGATGCTGTCGGAGTAAATTATTTCGCCATAGTAGCGAACTCTCTATTAATGAGAAAAATCTGCCACCCCTTTACGTGTGTTGATTGTGCTCTGTCAACTGGCGCGCTGCATGTGTGCAGAACAGTCGGCTGCATGCTCCTTCTTATTTTCCGCGATACATGCATGATCATTGATTAAGTTCAGCTCTTTTACGAAAATATATTTTATGCAGCGAAATTCACAGCAAAAGGACACAATAAACAGAGTAAGAATCAACACCCTTGAGCAGACCAGTCGATGACTATATCGAATGTAGCAATGCAGCGTAAGGGCATAGTACATAAGGCTGGAAACCAAAACAACACAGTAACTTTCTTTGTTATGGTCAGCAAACCGTGACAAACACAAACCAACATAAAAGCTTCTCTGCAGCAAACAACATAACAGCAGGACGCAGTATCTACTGCTTAAAACAATGACAACGCACCTTTATCGCGACCAACCTCACAACCAGAAACGGAAGTTAAAAACTTTACCATCCCTTCCCAAAGATAGTAGAGAAATTCGGGAAAGCTTTCTGACATCACAATTGCGTCAAAAGAGCGTCAGAACCATTGATAAAGTTGTTCCACACCTTCGCTGAAAGGCGCCAACTATCGATCTTCAAACATTTAAAGGGTGATATCGCATGCTACGTTTTTCCCTGCACTAAGAAAAGGCAGCTACTAGCACCCTAAACGTGTGCATATACGTGGCTTATGATATCAAGCCATACTATCGTACTTCTTCATGATCATGCGTGTATTGTCTTATCTAGAACGTTCCCTTTTCACGACTTTCTTCAAGCGATCTAAACGTGTGCATATACGTGGCCTATGATATAACGGCATACTATCGTACTCCTTCATGATCATGCGTGTGTTGTCTTATCTAGAACGTTCCCTTTTCAGGATTATCTTCAAGTAGTCGTTTTGACAAAATGTAGCCTTGGTTTAACGCACGCGCAGTGTGTAAAGAGGTCTTGTCAGAGCTCTTCGGTCGACCAACCGGTCTATAGAGAAATGTACTATTTTTTTTTAGTTTTTTTACTGGGCGCCACCGGCCCAAGTATGAAAGCTTCAACTTTGAAAGAAACTGTTCAGTGCCACCAAGCTGTCTGAAGAGGCGCCGGTTGCCCTACCTCTGCCCCTGCCTTTCCTTCGGCACAAAGAGTCAATGAGTCTGGAAGAAGATCCTCGGCTTCCGCGTCGTTTGTATCAAGTGACCTCTTCAACTCGCTGATGCTGGAGCTATAGACGTCAGTGTTTGCAGAAGGTAGAAGTCGCCACCACATACCACGCCAATGCGATTATGGCTTCCGGAAGAGGACTGTAGAATACGTTTTGTGCAATTGCAGTAAAAAAAACAGCACTTCAGAACTCCATTGCAGCCCTTCACGACAGACCACATTGAAGCATGTGCTGCGTTGTATTTTCCTCCGGGTGTCTGTGGTCCGGGATGACGAGAAATGGGTGTCATGATTCATGGGTCGAGCGAGTAGCCATCGTCTCACAAGTCGCGAGGCGCACTTCGCCGACAAAAATGCGGCCTGCGGTGCACTGTGATTGTAGCCCCGCCAAGGCTGCAATCGGGTGTCACTGTCGGAACCTTTATGTTGACATCGCACAGCCTAAAAAAATAACTACAAGAACATGTATTGCAGTATTCATCAAGCGCACTTTAAAAAAAGAGCTATAAACAAGAGCAAACATACAGTTAACTATGCTAGTTGGAATTAGTTAACACCAATACTGCATGTAACCTTAATAAGCTCACCGTATTGTATGTGCCCTTTATTTGGTCTTGGTTGCTTCGCGCAGCAGTGGAATGAGAGCTTGAACGACCAGAGAGGTGACTGGGGGAATTACAGCTGTCTATAACAAATGACACTCCTACCCATCTATGTCATACAGTACGTAGAAAACATTCCTTCCCCCATCATTTATAAATTGATACACACTATAAACCACCAATAAATTGGACATCTCGCAAATATTTCACTACTTGTCAAGCAGAGAAAATATATGTCACCCCAAGTGGCAAGGCGCTAGATCATTAAAACGAGAGGGTTGGAGTTATATGCTGAATATACAATTTAGCGTTCGCGTTGGAATCAGTTTTAAACACGGTACAGCCCTGATGAGGCCTGCTTAGTGTTATTTATGGGCTTATTTCTTCCTTGAACATGTACCACCAACTCCGGATACTTGTGCGAACTTGTATGTCAAATTTATGTACTGGCATTCGATTTCGATATTATCATATACGATCATATACCAGAGTGTTACACGTACAATGGTTGAGTTACACACACACCTTTTGATCCAACGCGTGCAGTGATAACATTTGAAGACGTAGATGCAAGCCACCATGCCACAGTGTTCAAAACACGCGCATTTGCGGGTGACTTTTAACAGCAAAGCAGTTTAACCTTGAGCTTGCTTCAGTTGCGCTAGAAAAGAAACAAAAAAAAGTGCTCCGCGTGTACGGGGTGCACCTACAAAGAAGTGGTATTGTAAAGAATGAAGCCGGCTTTTGTTTCTGCATGAGCGTGAGCACCGGCGGCATATGCGTATGCCCCCTCCCTACTATACCATTTTAAATGTGACGGTTTTTCTTGAGCGAAGAAAGCGCAAAAAAATTTGCGCAGCTTGCACTATTGGTGCAAGAGTGGAGAAACAGTGGATCTGTGGGTCGACCTAGCTTATTTTCCCCTGGGATCCGCTGAGAGTGCGGACCCAGCAAGTAAGATGCCTACGACGCGGGAGGAATACGGTCAGCCACATTACTGTCCACTAGAATAACGCGCTAGTCCTTACTGGTTTAACTCGCTAAACGAAAGACGCATGTTGTTCGCTCGAAAGAAGAGCGGGGATTTGAAGGAGCGTCAGCCGGAACAGGAGCGCGATTGGGATCGAAAACAACGGAAAGCCACTGCGGACGCCATTGCCGCCGGTTGTTGTAGACCGTCGAGTAGCTGCGAATCCCTCGTGGATGAAGAGCAACTTGCCCGCTTGAAACGCCGTCTTTCAACCAAAGTTTTTTTCAGCTTCAAGGGCTTTCACGGCAACCTTTTCGGCAGTGTTTTTTTCTTCTAAGCACGCGCACAAACTCAGATACCGGTTTATGCGTGCACGGGGTCAGAGCTGAGGGAAGTGGGAGCGTGCACGCGCACCTATAAGCTTGATGCCCTCACTGATGACATCTTCATTCTGCTGGCGGGAGCTACTAATGTGGACGTCAAACGGCCCAATTCTACCCATCTCTTCTCCTGAGTGGTCGCGCCGATTGCGTTCGTGTGTTCGCTTCACTCCCGCGTTGTCGGAAAATGACTATAAAGCGGGGGTAAAACGGACAGCTGTCCGCTTGTCCGCTAAAATAAAGCTCCAGTCCTCCGAAATCTTATACACCTCATTGGCTAGGAAGTATGCTCAGTCGCAAATTACAAACAAACGTGTTTCGGTTTGTGCATTCTATGGACTGCGGAGAGCATCGTAGGTTATCTTTAGTCGAACAATGGTAGGGCACAACTAAATTTTATTCTCTTTTGCGCTAATCTCTTCAACGAAAAAAGGTGCGGCTCAGTCATTTTCGGTGGGCTTCTATTAGTTCCTCGGCTGTGTTGTAGACGCCAAACTGTTGCAACCTGGCAGTGGAAGTGCTTTTGGGTATTTGTGGGGCTGTCTGGTAGAGTTTACGAATATGACAATTTACCTTGTTCAGTTCAACCGAGAATGGGTGAAGCTATGGTAGCGAGTATGCAATACGGATAATTACAAATGTTTGGATTAGTCGGATTCTTTCAGTTTCCTTGAGTGCTTTATTCAGGGCTGCTGCACGCCGTATTAGTTCAATTGTTTGGTTCACTTGAGTTGTGAGGTCGCGATGAAGCGAGTGTTGGCACGATTGTTCCGGATAGTTGACCCCAATATTTTTATGGTGGGTGCAGCGCGGTACATCCGCGTCGCCAATACGGATCGTTATTTGAGGGTGGCTGGGAGACTCGCTTGGCTGGGAGCACGAGAAGTTCTGGTTTAGCGGGGGAGCGGTCTAAACCTGCCATTCTTGCCTTATCGAGTACAGTTCAGACTCCTCCCTGCAGGGTACTTTCTATTTGAGCGTCATTGCCTCTCGACGTCCGAAGGGTTATATCGTCGGCGTAGAGGCTATATCGCAGGTTTGGGACCTGATCCAGTTTGCGTGGGATATTAAGCATAGCGAGATTGAATAGCAGCGGGGAGAGGACTGCTCCCTGGGGTGATCCAATTGAAGGTAATTCAGTGGCGTCCGACATGATGTCACCTATTGGAAGTATGACCGTACGGGATGTTAAGAAATGTCTAACGTATTTACATGTACGTTGGGCGGGAGCTATGGATTCGAAGCAATTTAGTATAGACGTATGGGACACTCTGTCGAATACCTTGGTAAGGTCTAGGGTTAGAATGGCTGCCGCGTCCACCTTTGAGGGTGGCGTAGTAATGTCATAAAATAAGAGCAGGTGCACATCTTAAGTAGACAGTCCCACCAGGAAGCCTATCATGGTATGAGAGAGGGCACCCATCTGAGCCAGGTACTTGACCAATCATGCATGAATGACATGCTCCAATACTTTTCCCATAAACGAGGTAAGAGTAATTGCACGGAGATGGTCGAGGGTAAGAGGCTTGCCCGGTTTTGGAATAAGAGAAATTTTCCCGTGCTTCCACTACGCTGGTAAAATACTATTGTTCCAATAGTAGTTGAAATACTGAGTGAGGGTTTAAATAGATAGGTCTTCTAGATAGCGAAGCATTTTGTAAGTTATGCTATCCATGCCGGGTGCCGACGCTGGGCGGAGGAGAAGGGCCGCTTGAACCTCCGCTTCTGTTACGTCTTTGTCGACTTCTGTGTTGTCTTTTTTCTGATAAGGAGGTAGAGTGACTCTGGTACCATTCGCTATGTAAAGCGTTTCGGTTCGCTCTAGGAGTATTTGGTTCGTTTCCGGGTATCTCTGAAATATTTGAGTCAGACGATTTTTTTGCGCACTTTTGGATTGTACGGTGTCCAGCAAGTGTCTTAGTAAGGTCATGCTCGGCGCATACTCAGGTTCCCTTTCATTACGCCACAGAGTTGTCCCTACTGGGCTTGAGGAAGCTCTACGGCATGTGTTTCGATAGCTTGTTCAAGTTCTGCTAGTTTTTGTCGCAGGCGGCGGTTACGTTCATTGCAATTCCATTTGTGCTGTATACTCTTGTATGCAGACCGCATATGGTGCAGGCGGGTGTGTACTATTTCTGCGGGTATCTTAGGTTTTAATGGTTGGCCATGCTTACATTTATCCTCTAATATTTGGTCCACCAAGCTCTGTAATATATTCGCGTTAATGTCCGGAGGGTCTCTTTGAGTGCTGGTTTGCCTAAATATATCCCAGTTTTTCAGATGCTTCTGTCTCAAATACGGTTTGAGGTTTGAGGAAAGATAGATATTGAGTTTAATGATATAGTGGTCGCTTCCTAATGAGTGGTCCGAGCATCTCCACTGTGCCTTTCGTACCCTGCTAGTGAGAGGAAGGTCTGGTGCAGTATCTTTCAGCACGCTGTTACCAAGTCGAGTGGGTATCGAGGGGTCCGATTCAACCGTCAACCGGAGGAACTGCACGTGCTCCCAGAGAAGACGGCCTTTTGCGTGCTCCTGTTATAGTCCCATGCATTTTGGGGTGTGGCGCATAAAAGTCACCTACTATTATTGGTGGGGATTATTGTGCTGTTTGTACGGCCAATACAATTAGATGTTTAAAGGTGTGAATGTGAGCCCGGGGTCCGCTATAAACATTGAGGATGTGTAGTTGAGAGGCAGTGCACTTTTTGGGGTAGAGAATCACCACATCATGTGGTATGTCAACGCTGTCGAACTGCAACCTGTCTGCCGGGATGCTTCTTTGGGTTATTCCAAGATTGGAACGATTCATATCTGAGAAGTGTACGTTAAGGCTTGCCTCCTGGAGTGCCATTAGCGAGTGAGTTTCTGTTTCCGTCGTTAGTAGCGTTTAGAGGTTGGGACGTTTCCAGCCAAAACCCCGGCAATTCCACTGCCAGAGTTTGAGGGTTTCACTGTGCTTAGCCATTCGCGTGATCATACATTGTTTGCGGGATTACTTGAGTAGCTACAGAGGCGTTGAAAGTGCTTGCCATTCCCTGAAAGTAATTTTGCCTTGCGGTTCTCAGAGCTTAGATTGTAGCCTGCTTAGCAGACTGATTGCTGATGATGGTATGATAGAGGTTAATGTACCCCTCTTTTGGTTGGAGAGAGCCTGTCTACACGTACTTTCGAAGAGAGGCAAGGCGTTCCTCCATGGGGCGACAGGAGCGTCAGATATTGCCCTCCGTTTTGGCGGCGGTGGCGTGGAGTTCTCAGATGCATCTACCTGAGGTGAGGTTGCCTGTTGCTTTAGTAGAAGGTTCTCACGTTTAACTGCAGCATTTTATTGCCGCAATAAGTTGATTAATTTGATTTACCGGAATATGATCTTCCAGTTCATCTGGTACCCAGATAACCGGAAGAATTACAGGTTTGCTAGGTGCAATACCATGTCGTGGTATTGATAACCCAGTTTTAGGACCAAAAGTACAGGAAGCCGTTGTGGAATGCGTGTGCATGGTCCGGTCCCCTAGCGGCGGTCTCACCAGCACTTGAAAGGATGTTCTGATCATCGGCAAAATCATGGAGAGTGGGCTTTGTTTTCTTTATAGGTACAATGGAACGACCTAAAGTCATTGCATTCAAATAGGGAGCGCACCTAATGGCATAGGTGTTGAGAGTGCCCTTTGAACCAGCATTATTTGCTAAGTTAGAGACTTATCGCTGGATCGCCATACACTCCATAGCAAATTTACGCTTTGTCAAAGAAGATCGCTTACCGGTATGTAGTGGTCGGCTCGGCAATTTCAAAGGAATCAACTTGGAAAACTCGCTTAGCGAGGGGCGAACAAGGATTACAATGACTCATTTTTGTAACTGCCAATGAGAGGCAGTTACAACAGTAGCAAAAACTTCGCGAACTGGGCTGTCTGGTATTTTGTATTCTTTTGTTCTGTTTAGTTTTCAAGGGCGCTTTTTTATATACTTAGTTCCCTGATGAACTGTATTGGGACGTTGTTTTTTAGGCATATACTTGTCGCTATTGTATAAAGCCTCTGTTAAAATAAATATTTATTGATCACTTTTTCTTGTTCTACAGTGTTCCCCTCGTTGGGAATGGTTCGAGCAAATCTGAAGAACCCCACATGGTCAAAATTACTCCGGAGCCGTCAACTACGGCACGCCTCACCGTCTGTGTAGCGTCGGCGCGTAAAACTCCAGAATCTATCAATCACTGTTCCTCATACATGACTGGGAGGTCCGGATGGTTTTGTCCGCAGGCTTTCACACGTCTCCCAAAGTGGAAAGCGTCAGCACGCGCCAGTAGCGGCGGCAAGCGGCTTTGCGAACTGGCTGTTTGTAGCGCGAGATGTCTTATGCTCCTTCATTGGGGCGCGAACACACCTAACTCTTTCCTTGGTATTTTTGGCGAGCGCTACGAGCACGCCTGCACAACCGCGGGCGCTCATGGTAAAACGCATGTTAACGTGCATAGTAAATGTCGGGAGTAACTCTGGCCTTATGTTTGGGGACGCTGCACACACCGCACACATTTTGGCCCAGAACAGCTACTTCGCTGTTTAAATAAAACTGAGGGCCTCTGGCAGAAATTCAACAAACCACTTCTGGTTGAGCGGCGACTATACCTACACTGTCATGTTGCTGCATAGTTCTTACATTGAGTTAGAAGAAAGCAAGAAATACAGTGCAGGAAATCGCTAATTTCTGTACACGCCTTTATTCGCAAACTGATGAGGCTCAACCAGGACCAATCTGTTCGTCGTAATGGGCGAACTTTTCAGAGCCGACAGCCGCGCAAGCGCAGTAAAGAAGCGTGATGTCAGCGGCAGATAGAAGGCGGGACGGCATCGGCGTGGAAGCGCCTCGGGTGCCTAAATGGTCATCAAGCCAGTGCTAGTTCCAGCGTAGGAGCAATAAGGGATATGAACAAAAAGCAAAAGACCGCGCCTCAAGAGAAGCATTAAACATAAAGAAATGTGCATCAGCAGAACAGAAAGCATCCTAAAAAAACAGGTGCATCGCCCGAGCGCCATAAACAAACGAATCCGGGCTTGTGAACACTCACTGATTCTACACACCATGAACGCAAACTTTTGAAATGAAAGCAATATTTGCTAACATTGGCCGATTTTGACTGAACGGGTTGAGGACTTATTCGTAAAGTTTAATTTATGAATCCACATAAGTCAAGCCTTCGCGATTTTCGCGTTTAGAAGTACTTTGCGGAAACGCTTATCTGCAGCATACTGGGAGTCGACGCAGAATGCATCGTCCCGACCACATCCGGATCTTCAGCCTTTTAGGTCCGTCGTCGTCAAAGTTCTACAGGTACAAAACATACAATGCGCGTGACGCTGAACTTGAAGGATACAATATTCCAGGTTAAACCTAAGAAAATACGTTGGGCCTCACGTAACGCTATGAGGTAGGGGCGCTTTGCGCTGATGTTTGCCGCCCAGCAGCAGCACCACTTTTCATACCCTAGTGGTTCAAGGCGTAATTTCTATTGTGAGAAAAGCATCCTGATCACGACCTGCGTTAGTAACACCTTACGTAAGCGCCGCTGCCCTGCCGGAGGTAACAACAGCCATGATTATCACGGTTGAAATCACGGAAGCCCATACACAGTAGGCTCTTGGTAAAGGCATGACAAAATCCAACACAAACGAACAGTTTTAGGGACGCAAGTGATAAGACGTCAGTAACTGATATTGTATCGGACCAAACAGGTTCTAGGTAATGAAAAAGGCAAAGAGAAATCGATACATTCATCACGATCAATTTCTTTACGCCTGTTCTTAGTGTCGCCGCCGTAGAGTCGTAGACCATTGTCGCAACACGTGGTAGGCAGTTAGTGATAATGGGTGGGTGAATCACGACGGCATCGATTCTCTGGCGTGCGATACCGGCCACTTTGTAATGAAAAGTGGTGCTCTCATAGCGGCCTCTGTCTGCTGCAGGGGGCAGATAAGATCTTAAACCGCGACCAATTAAAAAACGCTGTGTCAAGACTACGTTCAACGGTACTATAAACACTCCAATAAATCGAAATCCACCGGTGTTTCTCAAAAATGAAGCGTCTGTCCCAACTTCGCTTTCCCTTACGCAATGTAACTTAGCCTAATCTACAAAAACCTAACAAACACCAAACAATTATTTAAAATGCTGAAATCTAACTTAGCCATAAAAGTGTAATTGAAACTAAAGACTAAAAAGTATAGGAGCCATAGTTAAATCAACGCCCTTTGTATCAAGACGCTGAAATGAACCTCTACACCACAATGGCAGGCACTTTGCAGTGTCCGAGCCAAGTCTTGAATGTTCAAATGTCGTTGGAGGGCACTCTACGTGCGGCTGCAACACCGAGCGAGAGCGCCGTCGGACAGCGGTTTGAAAACGCACTCATTTTGTTGATACGTCAAGCTGAGAGTATGGGTTCACATTGTAGGACCTAAAGTGAATGTCACTCCTCAGATAGAACCCATACTCCAGCGTTTCTGCTGTTTAAGCAAAGTATGGTATATTGCACACACCTATTTTGAGAGAGCACCTGCCTAGAATAATAAAGGCGAAGTTATCCGAACCAGTTCGCCTACCCTTGTACACCATGTAAAAAACGATATGTGTCTGTATTAAAAATCAACACTAAAATACAATAAAAAGGCTAAATATATATAATAAAATAAAAGATATATTACTATACTAAGGTGTAGTAATAGTTTAGTAAGGTATAGTATGGTATTGTATAGCATAGGTAGTACTGTAGTATAGTAAGGTATAGTAATAAAGATATAGTAGATATAGTGTAATTATGTTAAGAAGCCGTATAGTACATCGACGGGAACTCGATATAGCTTACATAGACCCCTTGTGGAGACTCAGACACCTCTTTACAGAAGGAACGAATGCTGCTACCGCGCCAAGTGCTCAAGACGCTGTCAAGCGAAGCGCATCCTGGCGAATGCACCAAGAAGTCGCTGAGTCATATAACAAATTGTACAATTATACAAGGCATGCAAAGCATGCATACGGATGATGGATCATAAGAAACGTGTTCCTGATTTCGAAATTTCGCGTGCGTGTACTTCAACGAACCTAAGTGTAACACACTAACAGACTACTCCATACCCAGAGTGGCGTACTAGAATAGAAAACGCTTTATCAGTAGCAGTTATCAGTGGATTATCTGTCACGGATCGTCCATGAACTTCCGGACGCTCGACACGGCACTGGATTTCCCATGTGTTACTACGAACACTCTGTCGGAACGCCGTCCTCAGAGCGCCCGCGGACCATCCAGCACAGGTAAATGGAGGGCGACCTGTAAGGGCTCCGTTCGGATGACGGTCTGTCATATCTCTTCAATACGCATGTTTTCCTACGTGAAGTGACAGGGAACTTCTTTCTCTTAATAGCACTGAGAACATCCCCCGAGTTCGGGCATAACAGTCCGCCAGAGCAGGTGCAACCACAGGCCTCATGTGCATACAACCCGGGTTCACGGCACCGCGACCTTGCACGTGTGAATGAAGCCCCCTGTTTCTTGCATTCTAACGGGTTAATAGTAAAGTAAAATAATGCAAGGACTCTCCTCCTTTTCAGCAGACGTATAATTCAGCAGACGTATAAAACTCTACAGCAGACGCTGGAGAGTTTTCATGGATAATTCCTGAATAATGAATAATTGGGATGAATAATTTTTAGCAGCAGTATCCGCTTGTCGTTCTTTCGAGCATAGGGGCATATCTTGTACTGTTTGGAAAACAGGATGCACATTGACAGCTTTCCGTTAAATAAAGTTTCGAACAGAAGTTCGTCATATGCGAATAAATAATCAAGAAATGACGGGAGCTGCTTCCCGCCACGTGCTTTTTTGCCTCTTCACTGCACTGGACGTCGCAGTACAATATCCGAAAAACCTTAGGCTTATTATAAACAATATGGTCTGGTGGTGGTGGTGGTGATGTTTATTGACGGCTGGACCTAGCCTTGCGTGGTATGCCGGCAATTGCTCAGCCGATCAGCACCTTTATGCCGTATGCGCGGGAATTCACCATGAATCGCTGAGGCTTGTGACCCGTAAAAATTGCAGGATCAAACAAAAGATGTCCCTCCCTGTGATCCAAAGGCCTTCCGGGAAAATGTATGGCTCAAAGAGGCATGCGGAGCGTCTATCATTCGAAGTTCTTTAAACAAAGCTAACCGCTCCTCCGCATGCTCTCGGCAGTACATAATAAAATGACCGATGTCGCCTGTAGTACCACACGTTCCACACTGAGGTAAAGAGATAATGTTCAGCTTATGGAGCCACGCCGGTGTCCGCGCTGAGTTGGTCCGAAGGCGGAATAGTAAGGTTTCCTCTGTCCTCTTCATTTCTTTGGTGCCACAAGGTTGATGTTGTGGTCGGCAAAGAGAGCGGAAATGATCTCGTGTGATTGTTTTTAAAATGCGCCGTTCATCTGGGGCCACCTTCAGAAGATGAGTGCACGATGTCGGTGCACGAGCCAACTGCTCCGCAGCCTCGTTTCCAAGCACTCCTACGTGGGAAAGGACCCACTGGAAGTGAACGCTAAATCCGTTTTCCTTTATCTGCTGAAGAAGACGCAGGTAGCATTGGCGAATTTCATCTGCGGGAAATCCAAGCTGCAAGAGTTGTAGGGCCGACTTAGAATCCGTTAAAATTACCGCATGCTGCACCCGGAGCGATTTGATATTTTTCAACGCCGCCTCGATCGCTATGCACTCTGCCGTTGTTGATGACGTCAACTGGTCAATGCGAGCCGCCCAGGAAACGCTCATGCCGGGAATCACAGAGGCCGCTTCGGTGGTATCTACTTCTCTGTCGACAGATCCGTCCGGAAACACATGAACACAATCTCTGTACGACTGGTCCAAGTGCTCAAGTGCTAACATTCTCGCCTCCGCCACTGGTGCCCGCGATGGTGAGCGAGATAGTGAGATGGTGAGCTGACACTCCAAACTCTTGAAAAACCACGGTGGCTCTAAGGGATGTTAGTTCTTCCGCCGTTACGGGTAGAGAATGCTGAGCGTGTGGAGCGCCGCGTATATGCGAGATTCCACCCTTAGGCGGAGACGCCTGAGCAAGGACTTTCAGCCTGCGGACTCCCCCCAGCCGGACAAGCTGCAAGAGCAACCGCTCAGACGCCATCAAGCGAAGAGGTGGAAAATAGGACTCTTCCAGGACTTTTTTGTTTGCCGCCGCCTGGGGAACTCCTAGGGTTATCTTAACGCCCTGTCGGTGCAGCGGTTCCAGACGAGCATACTGGAACTCTGAGGGAGACAAAACAGGTGGCTGGTAAAGAACCCGATTCAAGATGAGCGCCGAGTGGAGCCTAATCATAGAAGATGGGTGACTCCCCCAGTTAGATCCAGCAATTCGTCGAAGCACATTTAAGCGGGGAACCATGGACGTAACAAGAGAATCCACGGCCTGCCTCCAGAATAATTTATAGTCGATGGTGACACCCAGAAACTTGACACGAGTAGCTTGCCGGATTGGCAAGCCACCTAAAGTTAACTTGAGGCGAGTCGCTTTCCGTTTCTTTCCGGGAAACAAAGTAAAGTAAGGCTTTTCCATGGAGACTGTTAGTCCCACCGACGAGAGATATGCTTGTACCGTACGAATCACTCCTTGAGCAATCATAGCCAACCGCTTGTGTTGATAACCTGAGATCCAGATGCACATGTCGTCGGCATATATTGATAAGTTCACGGACTTGCTGTACTTTTTCACGGCTTGAGGGAGGCCCGCCATAGCCACATTGAAAAGTGTAGGAGACAGAACACTTCCCTGTGGCACACCTCGCGATACACTTCTAGTGCTACTTAAAACGTCCCCTAATCGCACCTGCATAGAGCGACCTGTGATGAAAGCGTGCACGAAGCGGAGGAGATTTCCTGTCACGCCCATTAGTGACAACTTTCTGATGATGCCGCTTTGTACGACATTGTCGTAGGATTTCGACGCGTCAAAAAATAGCGCCAGGGTTGATAGTCTATAGGATCGCTGGTGTTCCACATGGCTAACAAGACTGAGGACGCTGTCTTGTGCGCATAATCGTTGCATAATTGGTGCGCATATTCGTTGCCTTTCTCTTACTGTCAAGCCACCACATCAGCCTAGCATTCACCAGCTTTTCCATAAGTTTAGCGACACACGACGTGAGTGAAACGGGCCGATAAGAGGCGATGTCTACCTGGTCTTTGCTGGGCTTTAAAAGCGGTGCTACCCATGCAAGCTTCTACAAAGCGGGAATATTTTCTGTATCCCATACCTCGTTAAAGTGTAGCCGCAAGACTTTTTTGCGCTCTAAAGGCAAATTGACAAGCATTTGATTGCTTATCCCATCAGGACCCGCTGCGCATCGTCGACGCAAACTGCATGGCGGTCAGTAGCTCCCGGAAGGTGAAGGGAACATCCATGACAGACGAACGCAGAGAAGGCAATGGGCACGGCGGGCTCTTTGAATCCCCAGAAAAGCTGTCCGCAAAATCCTCAGCCAAGACTTCAAGAGTCGTGTTATTCTGTAGGGCTAAAGCGATGAACAGCTTGTGCGACAGCTGGTTTCTGGAAAGCCCATTGACAACGCTCTAAATGCGTGTTGCTGGGGTGAAGACGCTTGGAGATTCGCAAAATGCAGCCCATTGCGATCTCCATAACTGCTTGGTGTACCGCCTAATGGCCGAATTTAACCTATTGAAACATGTCTTAAGGGAAGCGTCATTTTTGTGTCGTGTTAGCTGACGGTCAGCCCTCGGCCGTGCGGCACACAAGTTCCTCAGCTTGAGGCCTGGTGCTGGGAAGTGGGCCGGTAGCTTGAGCGTAGTAGTTGCTGCTGCCTTTCCAGCGGGCATGGACTGGAGGATATCGCCGCCCGAAGTTCTCACTTTCTCTCTATAGCAGTCCCAGTTTGTCTCTATAGCAGTCCCAGTTGACGACACTGCCGACCCTGCGCTCGTTCGGTTGAAACCCGGCCGCCCCAATAAAAACGGGGAAATGATGGCTGCCCATTCGGTCTGGAGCGGTGTTCCAGGTGGTATGTATATCACTAGAATGTAGTGATTAATCTATAGCGCTGGTAGAAGAGGGAGGCCGGAAGAAGGTGAGTGACTCATCGTTTGCGATGCACAACTCCAGTCGGTCGACAGCTTCAACGATGTGCTTCCCACGAATATCTATTTTCTTGTTACCCCACAGCGGATGGTGCGCATTAAAGTCCCCACAGATGATCCGCGGAGCTGGGCAACGGGCACACAACTTTTCCAAGAAATACCTCAAATTCACGTGTGATCGTGGGGACACGTACACAGAGGCGATGTTTACTTTCCGGGTGCCCAGCTGGAGTCTAACAGCCACAACTTCGGTGGATTCAGTGCACAGGGCGCTCACAGACAAAGATACGTGGGGGATTCCACGCCGAACGTATAAAGCAGCACTCCCGTCTGGAAAAGTTGGAATGCTAACGTTCTTATGACCAACGTATCCGGGTAGAGACCTTTTCATGGGTAATCCTGCTTCTGACAAAGCCAATACCGGTATATGGGATTCCTTCAAAAACAACTTTAGCTCCGATAGACGGCAATATAAACCGGCGCAGTTCCACTGTAAAATCAAGGGCACTTTTGAGGAGCGAGTTTTGTTCTCAGAAGTCATTTGACTGCATCGATGGATGCTCTGGGCTACTTAACACAACAAATTCTAGGGCGAGTATCGCTTCAAGCCCAGTCTTGCTTACGCTTGGGGGCGTAGTTGCAACGTGGGACCGCAGGTCAGCAAAAAAGACTCGAAGGATCTCCTTGCAGTCATCCACCTTGTCCTGCCGGACATCATTGGGTTCCTTGTTTCGTGTGCTTTGGGCCTTCACTGCACCGGCGTAGGGTTTTCGCTGACGTTGCAAGGGTGGCGATGGAAGCTGTTCAGCCGAAGAACAATTGCCCTTGAAGACACGTCGTTGGTATGGTATCCGAGGACTCTTGGTAGTTTGTGCGTCGTCTGCCTCATTAACAGGCGCCTGGTCATTTAATGGTGGAAAGTGGTTGTTACAAGGGGGCGATGTAGGGCACTGATCCGGAAGAGACAGCAACTGAAGCTTGCAGGGTGGTCACCACGGCAATTATCGCAAAAGATGTCTCCTTTGCACCCATTAAAGTCATGGGGACCTGCACATCGCTTGCAACGCTGTTCACCTTTGCAAACCCTTGCGACGTGGCCGAAACGTTGGCACTTGAAGCAGCGACAAGGCGATTCCGTATATTCAACAACTTCATGCCTCGTAAACCCAAGATTTATCTTGTCGGGTCGTTCACAGTTTGGGGCAAATGACAAAACCACGCGGTCTGGGGGCTTTGTTTTCCACTCTTTAGACTCCCGGTCGATACGACAGAGGACTCTTCTTACATGAGGAACCCCTTGCGGCTTCAAGTATGCAAGTAGCTCCTCCCCGGTATGCCAAGTCGGGACTCCTTTGATTATGCAAGTGTTCTGCAGGTACGAGTGAGGCAAATGGGCAACCACAGCAATGCCTCCTATTCGATTGCATTTTAATAGTATTCACCTCTTATTCGGTTCCCACGTCGAGAAGTAAAGCTCCCTCTGCTGTGAAACGGCTGCGTAGTGGCGCCTTGCCCAGTGAAGTCTCGAGTGCCGAAAAAGAAGCAATGGGGTTTGCTTTCCTCAAGTCCTGATCGCCGTCAACAGCAGGGATAATGACAGGAATGCCAACAGTTCGCTTTTTGCGGTGACTCACCACCTCGAAGCCCTGGTCTTCAAGATCAGTCATCTCTGCCACAACTTCGCCGTCTCCAAAAAAGGCAGATTCTCCGTCCTCAGACGTAACCCCGTCCGATGTACGCTCGTCCTTAACTGCTTGTCGCCCTGGGGAGTCCTCCAGGTGAGAGCCACCCGTTTTTGAAATGCATATATAGGTCTAAAAATCAGTACTCAACTTGAACAGTGCGTATTTGCACCGACCTTAACGGAGGCACGTTCATTAAAGAATTGTAAATGATGCCTTCTGTAAGAGCCATGTTTTCAGCCATTTTGTTCTGCTATGTGCTCTGCGGTACGACTGCTGGTAACAAACTACTGAACTTCTGTTGCTGTGAAATCAAGATTCGTTGTGCGTAATTTCAGCAAACCTAAACTTCCAGGCGTTCCGCAAAATATTGCGGGTTCATTACACCCAATGGGCCTACAATATCTCCAAAATGGTTCCTACAAGCTTCCATGCACTGTTCAGTTTTTACTGCGCACTGAACATGCGTGTCCCTTGCCCGAAAATATTTGTTAGTGACATAGGTGTCGTATATCCTAGTTTGGCCTAGTTATTGAGTGGGGATGTTAATTTAGCTGGTCAATGCAAGCTCAGTGTGAAAGAAACTAGGAGCGTTAGACACTGTGGAGGTGGATGACCAAAGACGGTATCCATTACACATACGCACAAGTTTGACAATGCACACGTATTTATTTTCCTTGTAGTCTGGAATTGGTATCATTGTGGCTTTGGAATGATTTATGAAAACTTGGATGGACGAGAGTTCTATTCTAGTAGACAAAGAGGAGTGTCCCGTTTCTCACCCGTATTAACTCATGCCTTGCCACGAGACGAGGAAGCGCCTTAGTGTTCACAGTTTAAGCGTAAACTGCTTGCCACAAGTAAAGGAAAAAAACGTTTATAACACAGTTGTCCGTGGGGCTCGTGAAAGGTCATTTTTGTTGCGGAAATCGCAATAAGCAAGAATTACCGTCGTCTTTACTAACGTACGTGCTCCAGTGTATGTACGTATATTGACAGTCAACAGGAACTCTGTAAGTTTACAGCCTAGCTGTGAAAGAAATATTTCTACGGGCAGGCAGAAGTAATGTCAAGCGAACCCTGGAGGATTGTGTAACGAAGTATTTGCAAGATATCACCGATGAATCTAGTTACAGGGGCCAAGACAGCTCCCAGCTAGGTTGCATTCTCCACACACTTTCTTCATCGTCCATGGTAGATGAATACAGGACTATGCGATATTTTTGCTTTTTTTTTCTTCTCTTGAAGACATTTATTTCATATAAAAGGAACACGAAGCAATGATAGTAATTAAGGGGTCCATTTTCCTATATTTTTCTGAATAATCTAAAACCATAAGAGCAACGGGCGTTTTCTTGTGAACAGTTTTCGCAGATTGGCTTTACCGCAAAACGTTGTGCTTTTCTATGATTTGCTCATAAACATAAAAAATCTACAGAAGCCTAGTTATGGAAAGCATCGCTGCTAAGACTTAGTTAGGTCCCTATTTTTTTAAAATCGGTTTTTAAACAATGATCAGCGTGAGTTTGTTCTTTTTAATGATCGTCATGCCGAACCGTGGCTATTTTACATTCGGGAGTTCACGTGCCAAAAGGCGGCAAAACCATTTTTTTCGGAAACTAATCGCATATGCTCATTGCGGAAGCCGATTTTCTGTTAAAAAACAAATAAAATTCATTTATGGTTCAACTTGTGACCGAACAAGCGAAACAAGAACAAATGCACGGGATGTTTTGAACTGTCTAATAAAGCGAAAGCAAGGAAATAGCGGGAGCGTCACTTAAACTGGTGTTGAACTTTTTGTTGGTCTCTCATATCGGTGTAGTAGGGCATCTCGCACAGCGTGATCTCAATCCGTTTCCTACCGACGGGCTTTGAACGAGCGGCATTTCGAGCTGCTGTAGCCCCCTCCGCCGTGTCGTAGTCTCCGGGTTTACCTCGCCCCGGAAAAAGTAATGGTGCCTGGTCACTTTCAGGGGTGTGGCATGAATCTCTGAGCCCACGTGGTGACGTATAAAGCCCGTCGAGAGCGTCCCAGGCTCCAATGCCTTTTCTCAGAACCCTCCTACGGTGGGTGCGATTTCCCTTTCGCCGCACCCGCTTCCCGGCTGGCACTTCAATCTTTCGTAAAACTCTGTGGTGCTCTCAGCGATTTTGTCTCCCGCACGTGATCGGCTTTCGCTCCCTATGTGCCTTTCGACTTTCGGGAAAAATTTGCCTCCGCTTCTTGCGTGATATGCTTTCCCTCGCCTACTAGAACACAGGAGTCCAGCGGCAAGCGCAGTTTATATCGATTTCCTCGCACCGAGTTTACGGTGAAGGGTTCCCACTCCTACTTGCAGCCAGCTGTAGCGCATGCTAGTGCGGCCGTCTCTGCAAGAGATTTGAAATCATGCCCCAAAATAATTCGTATCGAAAGTTTTCTTGATGCATTTCAAAAGCCAACACTGACAAAGATGTCGAAGCAAAACGACTCTTCTGGCATAATTTGCAGTGTTACCCGTGAAATGCGTAAGCGCAACACTTTAACCGGCGTAGTTTTGATGATACACAACATGGGTAGAAGCAAACTCTCATCTTTGAGAGCAGTGGTGGTGATAGATTGGAAGAACGTATTTTGTAGTCAGCCATCGTTGAGAGAGCCGCTGCAAACGCGAACATAATTTTTTGTCTAATCGAACAGTTGTGCTGTAGGACACAAGTTTACATGTTTTTACTACGCCGTAGCGAATGTGACTTCTGGTTCCTGACTGAATTTCTCAACCGTTTGCCTTCATAGTAAGCTTCAGGCCTATCCTTTATTGCGCCGCTGGTAATTTATGGAAGCTGCATAAACATAATTACTTGTCAGATGAAAACAAAGTTTTAGAGTAGATGACAGTTTACTAATAAAACTTCTGGCATGTTTCCTAAAATCCCTGCGTGATGAAAGCAAACGCGGCATCGCCGAATGTATCTTTAAGGCTAAAGAAAAAACGCAAGAGTAGTCGGTATTTTGGGCTAGGAATGTCATTCTTCGAAAAGTTGCTAATCAGATTGTTTGGTGGTGCGGGTAAAAGATTATTGTATTCCTGTTACAAAATAATTTCCAACGCAGTGATCACGTTGGCGGCTATGTTTAGACCAAACTAGTTAAACGTGCTGGACTAAAATGATAATAATAAAGTTCCTCTTATAATTTATTGCCTGTTAGTTTAATTCTACGTGGTGCAATTTTAGACTGGGAGAAAATCTAGCACTGAAGCCAGATCATACTAATTATCGCCATAGCGTGTGCTAGGTCACTTTACCAAACGTTTCCCACTAAAGTCACGCATACCACGTTTGACACTTGGTGTGTGACCTACAACGTGTTACACATAAACGACAGGTAAATAAAGATGACTGCAGAAACCAGCACAAAGCTACGTTAGGCAGTAATAACAAAACTATTCTTCAAGAATCTGGATGAGTGCGGTGCGAGTAATTATTATTAATGGCGTACTTAATGAAGAGAGACGAGAGTGTGAGTCCTCCAACCGATGATGACGTTGAAGCAACTGCAGTGACGTCACCGCCAGCGGGAGGTGTAATGCTCAGGTTGCATTGTGTTACACTTCGTGCTTGCGGTATCGTTGCCGTGAGGGATTCGACTTCACCAACTTCCATCGCTATCAAGGCGCCAGGCGCGCGCTCCACTGCATTATATAGATTCCGAGCGCAGCGAGCGGAGAGAGGGTACGCGGAGAGGAGAGAGAGCCCGCCGATCTCCGCGATGCGAGCGCCCTCACACGCCCGAGCGCGCTCCTCCTCTCCGCTCACTCTCCGCTACTCCGCCCGAGCTCCGCGATGCGAGCGCCCTCACACGCCCGAGTGCGCTCCTCCTCTCCCCTTGCCCTCCGCTAGTCCCGCCCGAGCTACCCCCTGCTCCGGTTGCTAGGCACACCACGCGCCCCGCCGGTTGCTACGCGCACGCCGACGGAGCACGACAACCCCCGACTAAGAAATGCATTCGCATTTAAAAAATATATATTATCTGCCAGAGACATTGAGCCATCACTGTGATTCTTGTGACAATGGTTCTTCCCATATTTTCGTAATGGTCCGTCCATTTCGAAATGGTCTATACATTCTACAATAGTTCAGGCATAATGTCAGTCATCGTTGCGAAGGCAGCTCTACTACGGTTTCCTGTGCAGTTTGAGACGCTAACTACCGGGCTCGGCATTCATATTTTCTTCTCGCCTCAAAACCTTCTGATCCGAAGCTTCATTCATTGAATCATAAAAATATCAAAACACGATTGACCATTATGCAGACAAATAGCTTTACTATGATGTACTAAATTTTTTCAGAGATATTCCGCTGGCCGATTCTTCTTTCTTGCCGATATGAATAGAGTTATCTTAGCGACAACTTTTTTTGTCTATTTCTTCAGCAACGTCATAATAGGAAGATCAGCACACACAATTTCAAATCCATTTTATAAGTTTCGAATTCTTGAGTTACGGCAGCATCATTTAAATTACTATGATTCTAAAAATCGGCGGTTGAGGCGCAGCTGTACATAGAAATGGGTCGCTCCACGATACCAATAATTGTATGAAACACCACTACGTGGAATGGCTCGCGTCGCAAATAGATGTCTCCAAACACAAGTTTGGCAGAGAAAGTGATCTATCAGGCTAATTTGAACACGTTTTCATTGGTGCTGGTCTAAATGTGGCACATTTATCAGGCACGCCATGGGCCGAACGCCTATTCGCATTGTCAATTCTACCCAGTGGTACCGTCAGACATCTTGGAGATCATATTTACTGCGGTTTTTCTGGTGATTTATTTTTGTTTTGCCTCGCCAGCCCGAGCTGTTCAGATTTTGTGTAAAGCATGTGATGACACCCTCAGTATACTATTCCGAATTCATGCTGCCCAATTTTGTTCCTTCTCCGGTACAGTTTTCAAACTTCTGTGTGCACTGAACTGTGGTTTAATTCTGTAATGATGTAGGATGCGGATTTATATATCTAGATTCGCTTCCATGTTAGCGAAGTTTTTCGTCCTCATGTGTACCTTTCGGCATACTTGTGTTACAAGCAAGAGCTGTCACTCAGGTCTCTTTTCCCGTCTCACTGAATGCCCCAGACAAGCGTCTGGAAAGAATTTGTCAATGAAAAAATAACTGCTACCTCACGCGTGCTTCCGTTGCACTAAAATTGAAGTAGACCACCACAAAAAATTGTAGATGCGAGAGGCGCAAGATGTCAACTGATAATTAACAAAGCTTAACAATCACATTTAAACTGCCCCTGCCCTCAAAGTACGCAGAAATGCAGACAATTGTCTCCTAATGCTTAAACACTCTTACGCCACTTGTCTTTATTGTCAGTTGATCATAGCCAGACTTGGCTATCAATAACGCTGTACATGGGGTTTTGTTATTGTTTTATTTTTTCTCGTTTATTTTATCCAGAAGTGCACATTTAAATCATAAAAGGGAATAATTGCCTTCCCTTACCCAATTAGTATTTCTCTGCAGATACCTTTTTTATATCGCGTGGTACCGATGATCCTCATTTGCGTTAAAACAGCCAATAAAAGTGTCAACTCAGCCAAACAAGCATATCAATAACCTGCTTGAGTGTGTCAACTGCAC
The DNA here is from genome assembly GCF_048455015.1 of Haemaphysalis longicornis. Lineage (NCBI taxonomy): Eukaryota > Metazoa > Arthropoda > Arachnida > Ixodida > Ixodidae > Haemaphysalis > Haemaphysalis longicornis. The sequence continues at coordinate 175,963,817 of NW_027526385.1, read as the reverse complement.
GTTCACGCTTTCGCACTCACACCCATAAGAAGTCGTTTGGCACCCTTTAAATATTTAGTTTCCCGCCCAGTTCATATTTTGAAAAAGCTTCACTCTGTTTTTTAACAGCCAGCTTCAAAGTTTGCTCAATACCGCACATAACACAGTATAAGAATTGTGGCAAATAAAACGAAACAACACTGGTCAAGGTGGAAGGCCTGCAAAGAAACACGAAAAAGATGAAGCAGCGCCTGGCCATTGGGAAATATAAGATCAGAAGCGAAACAATTTTGCGCACACCTATTTTTTTACTCTGTTTTAGGGCGCAGGTGCGGTACGTCATAGGGCGAACACGTTTTCTCTCCTAGCTATTCTCGTGGACTAAAAGTTACAAATACACCGAAGCCCTCGTTAGTATAAAGTAAAAAAAACATTTTTATATCACAGCCATTGTAATATTCACGTATTGTGGTCGTTGCCATAGCCCTTGAGATCTCTGATGACTGCCGTACCGATCCATGAGGCAGGTGATTGATTGCAAAGTTGTATGTGGCACAAGAATAAATCGCGGTTCCTCTTATAATCATCGTCATAATTTTCCTTTCCCTGTTTTCTCTCCACCATCAAGCTGGTATGACTACAAGCCTCGGCCTTTCGCATTTCTTTGCCAAAATGTAGGTATACCGTTACCTAAATATTGCCGCGAACCAGGCATTGGGTTTGTTTGTTTATGTTTTGTTTTTAGTTCCAGGCTGCGCCGGGCTGCGTTATATGTGTCGCAAGCGAAGCGCGTGTTCCATTCTGTATTTTTATGCCGCACGGGTTATCTCATTCTGATGCGGAAAGCGTTTCGTCCTAACTTCACTAGCCTCGAATAATCTTTTTTGATCTACAATGCTCTAGATGTAAATCGACGGTTCGAGAAACACTCGCGCCGAAAGATAAAAGCCTGCAGAGCAGACGCCGCGGTATTCCGATCGCTGACGCTCGCTTGCGTACGTCACTTTGCTGACTGATGCTTCGCCGCCTGTGTATTCTTTGAGTTGTTAGGGGAGCACGAGTTCCCTCCAATAAACTTGTTTTCCTTGAAAACAACTGCACCGTGTTTGGCATCGTGACAATACAATGTAGGCTCGTCGGATGTGCGAAGCTTTGTGCAATTCATTGACCGCGAAGCTGCGGGTACGATTAGATTAGATTACCGCTCGAATCGTGACGTTTGGCCTATCGCACGGCAGACATGCATCCGCGCTTACTTCTTCCAGCAAAGACGACATTCCGTGAACACGTAGTGTCCTATTCCCCTGATCTTTGCTTCGCTCAGTAACATGCTTAAACTACTGCCGTAAACCTCACTACATGTTTATAGGCCACGTTTCTTAGTAGAACGCCAAAGTGCATTCACAGGGTTCATAGTTAGTTAGCTAGAACAATTTAGCTGTCGTGGTGAACGTGGATGCGTAGTCCACATTTTCGGTACGATGACACAATATCCCGGAGTGTCAATGTAAGGGTAGGACTACTGCGTTAGCACTAAAATACGCGTTCATAGCTAGAATCGTGCCGCTAGAGTAACATCGTCACTATACAACCAACGCTCAGTTAGTACTTTTAAATTATCTCTTAATGTCCCTCCCACGAAATCCGCAGAAAGGTTTCTTGACTCTCCCTTTTTGACATATTACGCAGTATAATTTCCCGTTACAACACAGCACTTTTCTACGAGGCACATCCCGTTCATTGCTTCGCCTCTTCAACGCGTTACGGTTACAGCGTTTCCATGGGAGAACAATCCTCTTTACCTACAACCGTTAAAGATTGAAATAACGTGCCCGGAACCTCTTTCAGCAAACGCAACTTATTAGCATTCAAGTAATTAATCCAGTATGATTCGAGTTGTTAGTTTTATAACGGTTACAGGCCTTTCATGTGTGTATGTATTTGCCTAGTTGCTGTTATTTGATTGGGAGCCTGTCTCGCGATAATAGCCCCACCATCAACCAGCACCTATCATTGAAATTTGTACTTGTACTGCTTTTATGCAACACCCTGCATGGAACCGTTGAAAGTACAATGAATATAGTAATATCGTGAAAAGTTCTTTTAGGTGCAAATGGACGAGTACAAGGGTACGCGTTCACACACATTCAGTGTTAAATTTTGTGTACTTTTCTAAACAGGCACTGTTCAAGCCGAGACAACTTCTTCGGTAAGCACGACCGTTGCCGCAATATAAACCACAGTTTCAGACGCGCCTTCCGAAGGGTCAAACGGCACTTCTACTTCAGGTAAAGACGAGTTCTTTAACGACACCACATATCGTCTACCATTACTCAAAACCCGAAAAAAGCTGGGCTCATATATTGGGCATTGTTCCCGGACGTCGTGCACGTTGTATGGAACATCCTACGGTGTCGACCCTTCCCTGCCTTTCCCATCTGTCTTCTTTCTAACGACAGGCTGTCCAACCCAAATGCTGAATCCATCACGACCATCGTGGGACGGTTGGTCCGCCCAAGAAGCATCATTACAATTTTAAATATATGTGTGTGCTTGCGCATGTGTGCATATTTACCTGTACACCCAATCTTAGTATTACACTTCATGTACTTATCACCACAGCCACTACTCAACCCCAGACAACTTCTCCAGGAAGCACCACAACCACGGGAGACATTTCCTGAACCTAAGCCGGACTCACCGAGGGACTCAACTAATTTGGCTAAAGCCGGTTTTATTGGGACTCGAATTTACAGGAAGCTGCCCTTTGTGACTCACCTTTCAAGTTGAGAGAGCTGCTCACTGTGATGTTGGTATTCTGCTAGCTCTCCGATCCTCTCAGTCTTTGCAAAAGTACCAAGCCAAGGTGCAGAAGGACGTGCAACGCAGGGCAAGGCAGATGATGGACGATGTGTACAACCGGTGCCTTGGGCTCATCGAGGATGCAGTCCTGGAATTTGGAGGACAGACCTGCTACTTTACGGCTTGCCTAATCCAACAAGGTGTGAAGACTTCTTAAAAACAAAGAGTACCTCAGGGAAACAAGCTCCGACACAAATGCTTTGGCTCTAGTAGTGTCAAGCAACGAACGTTTACTGACGAACGAGCAGCTCTCTGTCTACCGAGAGATGCTGTCTAGGGAACCCTCAGCTGCTGGGCAGGTGTTTTTTTTGGATGCTCCTGGTGGCACTGGGAAGACCTTCCTCATCAACTTGCTCCTGCCGAAGGTACAGAGTGGTGGTGGAATCGCATTGGCTGTCGCATCGCCCGGCTTAGCTTCTACACTGCTGAAAGGCGGCAAGACGGCCTATTCGGCATTCAAACACCCATTCGACCTCACCAAAGTAGAAATTCCTCTATGCTAGATATCAAAACAGAGCAGCATGAGCCAAGTTCTACGAGATTGCAAGCTAATTGTCTGGGATGAGAACACAATGGCGCATAGGGGGGTTTTTCAAGTTCCAAGAAGAACCCTCAAAGACACCAGAGACAATGAAGAGTGATGGGTGGAGTGAATATGCCGATGGCTGGAGACTTTCGCCAGACTCTTCCTGTAGTGTCAAGAGGTACTCGAGCGGACAAGGTGACGGCATGTATAAGGAAATCCTATCTATGACCCCTCATTTGCAAACTGTCTCTCAAGAAAAATATGCGGGTCCACTTGAGCAGGGGTGCCTCCGCAGATGAATTTTCCAAACTCCTACTCAGAATAGGTAGGGGACGGCAAGTACCCCGAATACGGTGGTAAGGTTCAAATTTCTGGAGGTCTCGTCTCAGTAGTGACGACCGTAGCACAGCTCACGGCCAAGATATAACCGGATTTCGCAGACACAACGAGGAAATCTATGGAATGGCGGTGCGAGCGCGTAATTGTTACCACCAAGAACAACAGGACTGCGCTCATTATTGATACCTTGCTAAAGTTCTTCGCAGTGCCACGAATGGAGTTTAGATCTGTGGATTCTGTGATCCAAATACAAGATGCGGTTCACTACCCCGTAGAGTTCCTGAGCATGCTTTTTTCTTCTGCGAACTCTGACCACAGGCTCTTTCTCAAAGTTGGAGCTCCAGTCATGCTGCTACGAAACCTTAACCCTTCTAAACTGTGCAATGGTACAATGCTGCAAGTGACGGACCTCTACAGTAACGTAATCGAGGCCACAGTGTTCACCGGATGTGCTCGACGGGAGTTCGTGTTCATACCACGCATACCGCTTAAAGCATCGGTGTACCCCTTCAGTTTAAGAGGTTGCAGTTCCCAGTAAAGCTCTGCTTGGTTATGGCCAACAACAAATCCCAGGGCAGTCTCTCAAGGTAGAAGGTATTGACTTAACCGACGACTGCTTCTCTCATGGGCAGTTATAAGTGGCTTGCACCCGAGTGAGCTCACCCAGCAGCCTTGTGATACTCGCACCCGAAGGGAAAACTGTAAACGTGGTGTACAAAAAAGTGCAGAAGTCACCATGGCGACTAAGCCATACCATACATAATTATTCCACATCCTTTGTAGTACCTGAGACCGAAAAATTACTTTTCAAGTGGAATTTGCCTTTTGGTTTCCACGGATTACTCCACGGTATAATTTTGTTACACTGCTTACAGTTACCAACGTTGGTGAATATGCGTTTTACCCATGTTGTTATACAATAAGACAAGCCTTACATGCGTTATGTTGGGTGTTGTCTTTTATGTGATGGTGTTAACAATTCACTAAGTGTTTTGGCGTTTTAGTGACTGCACCTACTGTTTAGGCACAAAGGTATTGCTCTCTTTCTGGCAAACCTTTTAACTATGAATAATCATGACACAGATTCGTGATGTATGTGCGCCGGTGTTTGCTTTCTTTCGTTTTTTGGAACACCTGTGGCGATGCCACGGAAACGATCTCGTGCAATTCAATTCTATGCTCTTACGTATTTGTTCGACGAAGTACATATAATCCTATGATGGTGATATTTCTTGTCGATATTAAATTGTAATAATTTATCTCTTTCACGGTGTAGGCGTTTTTTCCTAAGTATCTCACGGCACCAACCGTAGAACGCCCGCCATAGGTACAATAGGCCATAATTGCCTGAAATGACACATTTCATTCTCATACTAGCGTAAATACATGTAATTGCCCTATTTTTAAAACAAACGATAAACCTCCAAAAGTAAAAATAAATAAATTCAACATGAATTATACCCATTAGTATATTGCCCTACCCGGCCATCCGCGGATACTACCTTTATCTATGGCTATAAAGAAAAGTGCACGACTGATTGACTGACTGACTGACTGACTGACTGACTGACTGACTGAGTGAGCGACTGACAGGACTGATTCATTAGGCCCAGTTACAACTATTAGACTTGGCGTTGTTAAGCCAAGTCCAAGGAAGCGGGTTCGATTTCCGGCCGCCGAGGCTGCTTTTCTGGTGGAGGCGAAAAGCGAAAACACCCGTGCGTTTGAGATTTCGGAGCACGTTAAGAATCCCCAGGTGGCCAAAATCATTCCGGCGCCCTCCACTACGGCGCGCCTCGTTGCCTGTGTAGCGTAGGCGCGTTAAACCCTACAATCAATGAAACTGCTAGACAGCTGAAATTTCCGCAGGAGGTTTCTGTCATACCGCAGGTGCTCACTGCGGCGAGATTGTTGGAAATTATGATCCTAACAAAGGAAAACGGGGAAATTGTGTTTTCGTAAGTTCGTCATTATCTCGCTCGTCCGTTCAAATTTGTAAGTGTATTTTGTTGATGTGTGTAGCCCTAACGTATATTTGGAAAGTAGTTCTATGGTTTCGCCCTTTCCAACACTATTCGGGTGATTCTACATTCCGAACAAAATGGGTATTTGTAAAAATTCTCCAATAAATGTTTTACTTATTCATTTATGTAATTGGTTTTTTTAATAAATTTGCTCATACAAATGCACAAAACAGATTTTAGGGATTTTGCCCTGTGACATAGGTAATAGGTAAAAATCATTATTTAAAAGGGGTACTGACGAAGGGGAGCCGATAATAACGCCCAGAATCGCAATAGAAGTCACCATCAGAGCTTTTATTGAAAGCAGTCATCAAATTTCTGCCGCAGTGCTACGCCTGACACCTTCAGGCAGCTCATACACTGAGCTGCGGCTGCGGGGCGCTCGTAACAACGTTTCCGCCGGCATTTACGATGTTGTGAGGTCCGTACAAAACGGCGAGTTGACACAGTTATTCTGTCATATGAACCCTCCGAGTTGGAAGCGCGGGAAACCAAAACGGGCGATTTTAAGGCTGTTCAATGTAATTAAGTATCGCGCGCTCAAGTATTTAAAAAGCTGTTTCGGGTTCGCCAGGCCATTAAGCTCCGATGAAATCAATATAAAAGCAACCAAATTTGCGTGTCAGTGCTCTTTTAAATGACACGCCAGACGAGCCAGAAAGGTCTATCAGGTGATGTTAAGTCCTTACCAAACTTCTGAATCAAGCGGCTTCACATCTTGTCATTACATTGAACTTATGGTGGAGGATCTCGAAACTGCTAAAAATGAAAAAGGTACAATATGGAGTGAGCGAGAAGTTCTGAAATAATTTTTCACGTTGTATTTTTATACCCGGCCAATTCTGATAGTGAACTGCTTATTGTCGATATGGGAAACCTATACAGATATTATGACAACGTTGTACAACATTCCCCCCCTCCCCCCTTTGTAATAGAGAAAATGAAGATTTAGGGTAAGCTGTGTGTTTTTTCAGTTTCCCCCATAACTATACTGCCCTTTGATATATCCACTTCGTTTTTTGCTTGAAAATGCTGCCCGTAAATGTGTCCAAAACTATTTTCAGTATTTTGTCCTAGAAGGCATATCAAGAGGCGAGCGGGATTGTTTAAGTTACACCTCTGTGGACGTGGAATTCAATTCAATATCCCAGCGTTCGCCTAGCCCTTGCCATCTGTTGGGACTTCGTACAAACCCGTGCATCCCGTAGAAGCCCATGTTACTTATCACAAAACTGTGACCCATGAGCATCGTTCATTCCTGCTGAGATGACACTTCGCATGGCTAAGAATACCTTCCCTCACCCAGTCCGCCCCCATCGTATGTTCCCAACGCAATCTCCTGCGGAACGCAAGTTCAGTTTACAACCCGGCACTCATCCTTACATCATACTAGAGTGCAATCAAAACCCCTACCTCACCTCCCCCCTCTTCCATCCCCCATTCTAACTCCTGAGCTGTAGGAGAACCTGGTGACTAGCAGCGATCTGCATGTCCGGAAACGTCTGGCCTCCAGAGCGAAGGCTGGCCGCTCATCGCATGCCTGGCTGGAATAGAGAACCACTCCAACTGCACCGGCTCAATAAAACGTTTTTCACTCACACACTCACTCACTAGAGCTCACCTACTTGGAGCAATTTGTTTAGGGAGTGTTGTGGTACGACGTGAGTCCCAGACAATTTTCATTGCCACGACACGCCTCTGGTTCCAGCCCATGTACTGACAGCAGACAAGAGTTCATAATTCTGTAGTACTTCACGATGAACAAGCCAATTTTTGCAAACAACAATTAAATCGGTATAGAATCTGCTTTCGTGTCTTTTGTCGCAGAAGTCGCCGAAAGGGGATAGTCTTTAAAATAAATACCCCCTTTTGCCAATTAAATGTCTTCTATCACTTTCCCACTCACTTCTCATGCTGTCCCTTACCCATCGCGCTCCTCCCAAGGTAAACACACTGGAGGTTTGCGAAAGTCAATTCAAAGTTATCGTGTGCCACCACACCAGGCCGGGTGCCTCGATGCCAGCGCTGCCGTACGGCGGAGAAGCGCGTGGATCGAGGCACATACTTCAACGTTTATAGAACCACGTTGCCCTTCTCCACGTACGTTCTTAGCGGAACGTGGAACCTATCTAGTAGAACGTTTCGTTGCTGTTGCTGTTTCATTTCTTGACATTCCGCCAGGAGCTATAGTAACGCGGGTGAAAGCAGGCGACGGAGTGAATTTTAGTTTTCTGCACTGTTTGTACAATTTCATATAGGAAAAATCAGGCATCCGTTAATTTTTCGTAAAGGAACACTTCAAATATCACTTATTATCTGCCTCATACATTCGTAGAGCATTGTTCATGTTCAACAATGTCGACAAATATGAACATTGACACTGGACTTGGACGTGTACATTTCGCTGTGGGTATATAAACCTTTTGTGCAGCTTCCGTTTCACTTTTGCCGGCTGGCTGAATCGAGTCACCAACAGACAGATAGACAGACAGACAGACAGACAGACCAAAACTTCTGCGTTTAATTGATCGATCGGGGGTTTTACGCACCGACGCAACGCAAGCGATGATGCGCGCCGTAGTGCAGGGCTCCGTATTATTTTTTACCACCTGGGGATCTTTAAAGTGCGGCGAAATCTCGTGCAAACGGGAGTTTTTGCTTTTCACCTTCATCAGAAAAGCGGCCGCCGCGGCCGGGAATTGAACCCGCGACCTTGTGCTCAGCACGGAAACCCCTCAGCAACTGAGCCACCGCGGCGGGTCTTCTGCGTTGAAGTAGCCCAAGAAGGATTATCGTCATTAATAACTTAACACGTAATATACCCATTATTGTCATTAGTACAATGGCACACCCGGGAATCACCGGGTACTGCCGCTAGTCATCTATAATGCAGTTTGGAGGCTTGTTTGTGGTTTTTAGATGCGGAGCATATTATAGCATGGGCATGTCCCGCATCGGCGTTCACACTCACACTGCGCATGCGCAACTCTCCTCCTTCCCTCTCTCCCACAGCTGCCCGATACTCCCGCCACTTCTCTCGTACCAGCTGCGTGCACTTCTCTTTCGCTTCTCCCGCGTTCTCGCTTCTGCTTTCGTGGCGCATGCTCGGCGCTTGTGCATCTCTCCTCCTCTCGTCTCCTCTCCTTCAACCTTGAATGTAAATCGGGTAGCGCGCTGCGGGCGTTCAGTTCAGCGCTTGCTGCGGTTGGCTCCACTTCACTCCGTTCTTCCGATGAAGTGTGATGGAAGCAACATTCCCGTCAGTTAGTGGGTTGGCGCAAGCAAGCGTCAGCACCACCCAAGGAGGTTAAAAAAATTGCATTTTTTTAACCTCCTTGACACCACCCCACAAACTAACAGCAACGCTACGTCCACTGAAGACAAAGCTGCGCAGCGAAAAGCACGCGACGCTGAGCGCAAACGCTTGAAGCGAGCGGCGGACCCTGAGCTTCGTCGGCGCGAATGCTCGGCGCTTGCGCATCTCTCCTCTTCTCGTCTCCTCTCCTTCAACCTTGAATGTAAATCGGGTAGCGCGCTGCGCGCGTTCAGTTCAGCGCTTGCTGCGGTTGACTCTACTTCACTCCGTTCTTCCGATGAAGTTCTACGAACACAACGGAAACACAATGGAACCCTGAGATGCTCCGCATCTACTCAGCGTTCCCTTCAGGAAGATGGGGCTAATTTTTTATGAATACAAAGCTCTATGCTGTATGCGCTGGGCGTCTTAAGCGGGAGCTGCTGGTTCCTGCCTGGGGTGTTTGTTTACGACACAACATGTTCTGACCAAAAACAGGCTAACAGCTTCGCTGTACTGAATTTGAAAAGCTGCGTGCAACACATCAAGAAGAAAAGCTGTCGTTGCCTTTTTTGTCGTTACCGTGGACATTGAATACTTGTAATGCTATTAACTTCATGCATTTCTAATGTGGACTCTTCCACAGTAGCCTGATTTGAAACAATGCAACGCCATTATACTTTATATTTTATTGCTGTACCGTTTTATACAAATAAGTGCAAGCCTACCAACAGCATTGCATTGCTCCACATGTACGAAAACAGGCAATCTTACGCTTTTAAGCATCGCGTTGAGAATCGTGTGCTCCCAGGAAGGCCGGCGAGTGGAGGAAGGAAGACTAAGGAAAATCTGTAACAACATCTAAATGCCAGTTATGGGCAACAGTAGGGCATATTCTTGACAAGACAGCTTCTAAACGCGCTGTCTTCTTTTAGAAACATACAAAAAAAGATGTGTTACTGATTCTATACCGCAAGGACACCTCGTCTCTGCATCCTTCCGCTTGTCTTTTATGCATATAGAGAAAAACAGAGTGCTCAGAATTATGATTTTAGAGCATTTCTTACTTGTTCAGAGGAATTATCAGTGTATGGTGAGGCTTAGAATACCACCATCCCTGCACCCTCTACAGCTCACAGACCAATCATTGATAGATGTAAGAATGTGAACGCAAATCCAAGCATTTTTACGGCATTTTATTGGCATTGCAAACCTCCGTAGCGTGGTAGGGGGCCCCACAAGAAAGTGGCCGGTTCTTGCTTCTTTCAGATATTTCATTGCAAGAATCTGTGAAAATTTGCAGTGAAACCTTCCTCGCTCTTCAATTCGGGCTCTGGGAAAGCGGACTGCAAGTGAAAACCAACTTCGCTTGTTGAGTGGTGAGAATGCGGGCGCCGCTCTAGATTTCCGCGTCGGCTTGTTCCGCCTGTTTGCAGCTGTTCACGAAGCATTGTCGGCATCATCACGTCCTCTATATGCTGGCCGGTAGATGGATACACCGCTCCGCTACTTTTAGAGATTGTGTCACAGGTGTTTGAATCGCGTAGCGCGGGTTGTGTACTGTTCTGCTGCGTGCAGCATCCGGAAAGTGGTAGCTGTGAAAATGACAGAAACTGCGTATGCGCTTGTACACAAGTTTCCGCATCTGCGTCACTGTTGTCCGTCGCGCTCCTGCACGGAAGACAATCTGCCATTATTTTTACTCGAAGTCTTCGAAACGTGAGTTTTAGTTGCGAATATTTCTCTGTTTGCCGCAGCATACATTTATTTCAGCAAGGCTAAGACTTTGGCTAGTTAATTGTATATATTTTGGTAAATCTGGCTGCTGCAGTACTGTGTGATTAGACCTGTTTGTTTAGTCCTAAAGCAAGCGCAAGTGACAGGTACCTACGTTCTTGAGTGGTTTGCTGCTGAGTGAACACAGTTGGCGGATAGACACCAGCATACACGCACAGTGTAATGGTTTGTTGCAAGAAGAGATCTTTTGATCAATTCCAGCACACTTTCACGCTGTAGTGAAACCGTTCGAGAAAATTGTAAAGGAGCGAAAAACAGGGGCCCTATTCCGACTTCACAAATTACCAGGAGACTGTGAATTGCCAGAAGTCTTTTCTAATTGGCTTTCAATTTTGGTCACGTGCTTCCGGTTGACAAAGCGGTTGTGTGTGCTTTCGTCATTTTGACGTTTCATGACGTTCACTCTCAACATTTCGAAAGTTTACCTTATTTCTCTCTACGTGAAGTGCACAATTCTTGCCCGGCAGGGAAAAAACTAGACGAAATGCAGCGGGCATGACAACGTAGGCCTGTCTTTGCAATTCAACAACATTACGGCTTGCAGGTCACGCCCTTTATGTGATTGGCTGAAAAGTAACGTAAACAATTGAGTAGGTTATATACGTCACACATTGGCAACTTTTTTCTGCGTAAACATGACGGGGTAATACGAAACAGGTTGCAAATAGCGGCTGCTTTGTTTTCGAAATAGGGCAAAACTTTCACCGACATTTGGCGCTGAGAAATGCCCGTGAATTTGCAGCAGGCGCAGTTGCGCATGACGGGCTGTTTAAAGCATGTTTCTACCGAAAGAAATAGCACTTTTGATTGTTTCCAAGTCAGCGATCACGAAGCATACAAATAACGTGTCGTAGCTTGCTCTTATGTTTGACAACAAAAAGAAAGCATTTGTTTAGCGTAACAGCAAGATAAGAGGGAAGTGAAAGCCTCTCCATGATAGAGAACCCAATTCATGGCATTTGTTCACACCCCTCCTAGTAAGCTGCTGGGTCACATGATTGAACTCAAGAAAGAAATAAGGAAAAGGGACTGTTTTTTGCATTGCTGCGCTGATTGAAATCAAACTTGACGAATGAGTGAATCGGCGACATCGGTATGCTCCATGGTTATCAGGCGTAACGCTTTGCTACCCTTATGCGTCTTGCAAGCGATGGTCGCGACCACGGTTGCGACCGTCTTTTTCTGAATTCACGCCATTAACTTGTAACATGGCAGCGGACGATAGCGTGGCGGTAGTGGTGGCCGGGAAGGTGATAATGTTACAAAGCTTGCACTGAAGCAGAGAGCTCAACTATGTTACTAAACGCAATTGGAAAAAATAAATAGATACGGTAAAAAAAGATTCTGCGATGTTCTTTAGCTCAACACCCCGCTTTCGCTCGCCTTTGGATCAACTTTATTCGATCACCTTGTGGTGTTGACGCCAATTTCGACCTGCAGCAAGGTGTTTGCCTCGCCAACTTCGGCTACCGTGTAAATGTTTCTAATACATGCCAATGGTTTTTATATCTTTTATGGTCAAGATTTGATACCTTAGTTGTGATCTTTATGAGTGAAGCGTCAAATTACCCTGCCTGTTGTCAGTTCTATACGTGCGTCACGTCACTGATTGCTTCCGTTGTTCTTACGCAAAAAAACATGGTGAATTCCCTGCGAATCTGCCCAGTCAAGAATAGGGCCCCAGGACAACATAAAGTGTCAGACATTGTGCGATAAACACTCAATATTCATACTGGGTACGATAATATTGCACCTGTAGCTATGCTTACTGTGTAACCTACCTACCCAATCAATACAATGTTCGCCTTCGCAAACCAATACATTTAAGGTTGGCCGGTCGACCTATCACTTTATTCTCTACTGTCCCTTTGTGGTTGTGGCCAAATTTATGAACGTGTAACATAGACTGCGTGGACATGTCAAGTGGTGACAGGGGCGGGAACTGGTGTTCATAAATGATGTGGTCATGCATGGCGCCGGGAATCTTTCGTTAGTTCTTGCTGAAGAGATATTGCAAATTTCCTGGTTTTACAGCAACACTAATGAAGTCGTCTTCCTTGTATATCTGGTGTCATCCGCAGTGACCGCCGTCAGCAATTAAGTTTATCTGCACTGCTCCTCCATTTAGGAGAGTCTCTCATTATAGAAAGAGTAGTTAAATTTCTGGAGTGCTCGTGGAATAACACTCGTAAGGTGCGGTGCGAACACCACTGCATTTTTCTACTGTCAAGTGCACTTCTCCTCAATCTGTCCTAGCTCGTCAGTATCATAAGGAGAAGGTCTACATCACTTTCTCAGTAGAGAAAAAGGCGGTGCTTTCTCGTTTCAATGTCAGTATCATAAGGAAAAGGTGCTACATCACTTTATCACTAGATAGGAAGGTGGTGCTTTCTCATTTCAAAAGGACGGGGGGGATGGTGTTAGTGGGAAGTGGGATTATCAGCACTACAATTTCCTCGGTGAACTGTTTCGAATCAGTGATGAAATGGTGGTCAGGTTGGCAGGGCGGTTATTTGGTCTGAAATTTGGTCAGTGATTATATATTTTGTAAGGTTTTTTCTATAGAACTAGACGTGGAAAACAATTTACTTTGAAGTTTCGGGAGAATTCGCTGAATGGAACCCATTAACGTCCATATATGTTGACACAACAAGGGGTTTTGAGGAGATATTTCATAGTCTCGCTCGGTACTTAGAGTTAACATTTACGGGGACAAGGAGACACAACCTCTCCAATGTTATTAACAGCATGTTCACAAGAGGTATACAAAACATTGCATTGAGAACAGGTGGGCGTAAAATTAATGGAGAATACCTTAGTAACCTCAGATTTGCTGATGACGTTGCCTTGCTAAGTAACTAGGGGGACGAATTACGAAGGGGGACGAAGCATGATTTATCTTAAGGTAAATTCTTCCTATGCTTCGCGGTGGTAGCCAGCGCCAGAGTAGCGGTCATCGCACCAGACGCGTGTTCAGGAGGTCGTGGTTTGGATCCCACCCGGCGGGCGTTTTTTCCCCACTTCCTTTCTTTCTTTCAAAAAATATATCCCTCATACCACATTATCCCCTTTGGTTTCCTTGGCGTTCTTGACTGCCTACCCTTATTTTTGTCTTCATTGAACGAGCCCCTCATTGCCCATTCCAATTCTAATTCTAATTCTCGCGGAGGTCGCAGGTATAACAACGCGACACGCATTTGTACCTGGACGCACTTAAAAACGCGCTTGTCAGAAGTCTTCGATCGCCCTGCCGCGCGTAAACTTCGCACCGAACAGCGCCTTTGCGGACGAGCGCACCAGCTGGGAAAAATGTCACCAGCTACATCGAAGACGTCGTGGACTTGTGTAGGGGGGTCGACCCCGCAATGATTGACGCTGAGCAGATCCGACACATCTTGAAAAGCAAAGACGACAGTGCTATTCAGATGCTCATTGCGAAAGTTCCAACGACGGTGAGCCAAGTTGTAAGTCTGTGCTAGCGCTACAACGAACTGCACAGGCACCAGGTCGTGGCCCGTCAATCTTTGGGACCGGTGCATACCGTGTCTGGCCTTGCTCTACCGTCGGAAAGCCCCTCCCTTTGGAAAAAAATACAAGATTTTGGTCACGAAGAGCTGGCGCACCAAATTTTTTGCGTGCCCAACGTTGAGGAGGCGTCCGCATCTTTAGCTCTTGCTCTTCAAACTGTCATTAAAAAATTCACCCGCATTTCCCCGAAGGGGAGCATGGGGAAGTGCGAATGCACGGGTGATGCTATGAGGGGGAGTTATGTTGAACTGTGTTGGCATTCGCCCGTTAGTTGCATTTAACACCCCCGCGTGATCAAGTGGGGATTCACACACCCCGTTAGTCGTTCTCTGGAAATCTTGGTGAATTAAAGTGTATGTTCGAGGAGATCACACACACACGCAAGTAAAGTGAAACGACAGTATTCTTTATTCAGCACTTGTTGGTGTTGTCGTTGTAGTTGACGGTCATTATGACCGCCTTGTGGTCACTGAAATGTACGATCAAGAGTTGTTGCAAGACCGCGCGTATCAGACAGTTCCTCGCAAAGGCCAGGTCGATGTAGCTGCCGTTGATGGTGGTGGGAGCCTCTAGCGGTAGGCACGTCATGGAGTGGTTGGCGAGCATGTATTCCATCAACCACTCGCCGCCCTTTCGCACGTCCACGTTAAAGTCCCCAACAACCACGACCGGGTCCCAGGGCTTTACGCGCCTGGCCACACTCTCCATCGCCGCGTCCACGTATTCGACGACGTCGTCGCGCGAGATGTTTGGCGCGAGGTAGAGGGTGACGACCACGATTCCGTCGCCCGAGTACGCGTCGGTGTAGACGGCACTGTACGGCGACTCGTCCCTGACCGGCGAGGTGGACACAGCGTGCGACACGAGGTTCGCGTAGACGTCACCGACGAGGTAGACGACGCAGTACTCGCCCCGACTTCCGCTCCTGGCGAAGCAGCAGTCGTCGATGGGGAAGTGGGAATGCACGGGTGATGCGAAAGAATTCTTCGTGGCCAATCGCCCTAAGTGGGTATGTGCTAAAGAAATTAGGAACTCTTCTTGGCCAATCGCCCTAAGTGGGTATGTGGTGCGGATGGACGGACGGCGGTGGACGCGTGATTCAGGGTCGCTTAAGAAGTGCATTCGCACTTAAAAGCAAATCGCCGAAGGGCTTCCGGAAACTCAACTTTCTGCTCAGGTCGCCGCACGGCTCACGTACGCTCAATCCGCGGCCCGAGCTCCAAGGCAGTTCTCCACATTTCGTCGTGTCGGCCCAACCCTATCGCCGCATCCTTTTCAAATGATGCCGCCAGTCGCCACTTATTGGCGAACGCCTGACAACCGGGCTATTTGCTTCGGTTGTCGCATACCGGGCCATGTCGCACGTTATTGCCGCCGTATGCCACCACCTCGCCCCGACGGACTTCGTGCCGCAGCGTACCCACGCCATCCCATGTCGATCTGTGAGCCGCCGCGGCTTCACCGTGGCGCACATCCTGGTCCAAGTCCGGATCTGTTTTCGTCCACCCGTGCCGTTGATGCCAGCTGCCGTTCACGAGACACGAACTGCGCATCCGTCGAAATGCACAAGACCTCGACCGCCACTGATTTCATAATCTGTGATGGTTGTTAGCGACGTTTATTTCTTCCTGGCGTCACAGTGTTACACAGATTGGTGGGATCTTTGGTGTCCGCAGCCTACACTTTGACATAGCCAGGCCTGCAATCATAGGTCTTGCAATCACGCGTCTAATCCTCATGCCGTCACCCATAAGGCATATGCGTCGTGATGGCAAGTAAATTATAGTAGGGAACCCTAGGGTTTCCACATATTGGTAGGGTGGGTTAAATATGATGGGACTGCACCCACGCACCTGTTACGAAACCTAAAACATGAGGAGTTTTTTTCGACATGAGCAAGATCCTCCTAACGCGAATTGCAGAAACAAGCGAAAGGTTGTTACCGGACCTAAATGCAGCTCCGTCGAAGCCAATATATGATACATTTTGCATGTCAGCTAGGGCAAGTTTATGGTCACAAGTAATTTAAAATTAGGCCCTGAATTTGAGCAATATTCTGGTGATAAGTTTATATTTGGCTCATATTGAAATAAAACACTCAAGTTGATGCGGCATTTTTACGAAAACTTTATTTAAATTGACTTTCAATCAGGGTGAGTTTACGTTTGGGCTAAAAAGGCATTAAAATATGCAACAGGGCTTCAAGAACAGTAGAACAGTACCTGGCGAATAGGTGAGTACTCTCAGCACCATTCGCAGCTCTTTTCGAATTCTTCCGTAGGATAAGTTTCTTGGTCATGCGTGAAGCCACTCACGAAGTAAGCCAGCTCGTCATTGCTTTGCCAGGAATTTCCAAAATGCTTCACAAGAAGGCTACTCATATCTTATTTCTAACCTCGATGAAGTGGTCGTGCTCTCAGAGGGGGGGAGAGGGGATTTGCCAGGGCTAGTAAGCAGCGGCTATTTAGTTAAATGATATAATTGTAAATAAAGGAGCGAAAAAATAAATATAACCAGGGTTACTTTGTAGGGACAGATTAGGTGAAATAAATCATTTTTCACATCTCTCAATATCATTTCGTTCACTTCTTCCGTCCACTTCGTCGTTGACATCTGCGGACAGATCTTTCACCAATGTGCTACTTGCCATCTGTGTTCATAATATGCCAGCTCCAAAAGCCAAAAAAAAATTCCGAGGACATCCGCGAAACAGACTGAACACTCAAGCAAAAGCAAACTCCGATTGGGCAAATGTATTTTGGCTCATTTTGACCCTTGAAACACCAGGATCTGGCTCACGTTTATTTGAACGATGATCTTCATGCAGGTTTTCAGGGTGTTATATAAACTATTTTCTAGCCACTCCTGTTTTAGGGAAAAGTTGCCGAGTTTTTCTTGTAACTGCAGTTTTATTCGACTCAGTTTCGGTTTCTGGATTTGGCTCATTTCGAAAAAAAGTGCCTCGTATATTTTGTGTATTTTTTCAGGCACTACACAGGGCCGTACGCGATGGCGAATGCAAGGCTGATGCTGTGCCTACTTTGTGTGTGCTCATGGGCAGCGTTTGGATGTCTGCTAATAAACAAGCTAAGTTGTTTCACGGTAGATATAACCTCGTCTGCACAAGTGAAGGAAAGATCTAGCCAAGTCTGGAGCACAGCTGGCCGTGTAGGTGGCGCACCAACTTATAATTTAGAAAGGTATGCCGAGGGGCAAATATTTTTTTGAAGTCGTTGGGAAGATGCGTATACACCCGCCTGTGTTCAAAAGACAAATGCTTTTCCATACTGGGCGTTTCGTATTTCCTATTCACGCAATAAAAATATGAATTATCTAGGATTCTAGGGCATCCCCCCAACTTGGTGAAACATAGATGTGCGGGTTTGAGTAAACTTCGCTATAGGACAGTACCGAATGCAATCGTGTTCAGGGCAGTTGTTATTACAGGGCTGTTGATGCTACCCTGGGCAAAAATTATTGAAAACACGGATCCTATTAAATGTACTTTAGAGGTCTTGTCCAACTAGAGGTAGAGCCAAGAACGACTCGAGATTTCCAAATTCAGTTGCTTACAAGAGAGTAGCGACAACGTTCGCAAGATATATTAATTCTTTCCAGCTGTAAAATAACATTCTGGCGCTTGTGCGCTTCCTTTTACAACTTGCATGGCTTCATTCAAGGCTGAGCCAGGAAACGGGGGATAAATATGCACAGTTTATCTGAAGTCTGTGCCCAGTGAATAATTTTGTTTTCATTTTCAATTTTCCTCGACTATTGAGCCATTCTTCTTCACCACTGATATCAGCCCTTGAAATAATGTTGTCATCACGTAAAATATGTATCTGTAAAATTATCTGGTTATGTTACCAGTTGAAATGTCACGAAAAGGACAATTTGTTGAATAGGTCGAGTTTTCTGTCCAAATAGTTCTCTATATTCATGTTCATAAAATACAGTTTTCAGCTTTTTGGCACGTCGTTTATTCCCGTAGCGGCATGACACTGGTCTACGTAATATGCGAGAGCCACTTCGACCTTGGTATGTTTGCGATCAAGTCTGCAGTCGCGTACTCTACATCTCCACTGCACATCATCATCATCGCAGACAAAGCAAACATTGTCAACGTTACAAAAGAGGTGAGGTGAGAATTTTATTTTTCTGTTTTGGTTTACGTATCGAGCTTCCGTAGAAAAAGGCAAAATATGGTCATTCGTAGAACTGCTCGTCACAGGCTCCTCTTGACAAAGCTCCTAGACCTCTGTTCTTTCCAAACTGTGTTTTCCTGTTCTTTTATTTGGTCTTCACATGTGGCAAATTATTCCGGCTTTCATAGAATGGTGTGGTTTACAGTAATGTAAAGCGGTACAGTTGCGCATGCCGTTTCGAATAGAATTACTCACCACTTTTCCACACCTGCTTAGGTGGCGCTTGGTATTATTAGTGTTGTTATCAACTTGTTTGTCCGGAGCATTCCAACCGCTTGAGTGTTGATGATTTGAAAAAAGGGAATGGAAGGACGCTGCGGATTTTATTGTACCGAGTCACATGGTACACCTGCATGCAACACAGTGCGGGGAAAAGAAATTGAGAGGGAGAGGATAGGATAAAGTAGGGAAGAGTATCGAGGGGTGATAGGAAGTCTGTATTGCCACTGTAGCGGGAGTCGTCACTTGCAGACGGGAAAGAGCGTCTCACACGCCAAAGCACCGAACACCTGAGTCCTAGACTGCACAGCCCACATAGTTACAACACGGGTGTTGGACATTACACAGTACTCCGCTCCACAGCCTTTAGTATATCCCACTACAGACCTGGATCAGTTTTCTTTCGTCTGCGAAGACAAGAATGGCGGACGGCCTCCCGGTTGGCTGAAGAAGGGGGCGTAGGGGAACACGAGGGCCTCAAGGCTTGTGCTGGGGAGCCTGAGGGGCTGCTAGGCACCGGGCAAATCAGTCTCTGGGCCAGGGTGGTAAGGGCAGGGCCACAGAGCGTCTTTCGCTGCTACTCAGGGAATCGCCTTCGGAAATTCCTCGTGGGTGAGTGATAAAAGTTTCCTGGACGTACTTTCCATTGGTTCACAGTACCGTCTCTGCATGGCCTACACGGTGCAGACGTTTGCGGTAGTTGTCTTAAGTGCAGATTCACGACAGTTGCTGTCCTTCTGAAGTAATTCGACTGTCCACAGAATATTGTATCAGGAAGGGCAGGTAGCCCAGTTAAACCTACAAAATGAAAGCTAACAGGGTTTGTTCGGTCTGCAGTGGGAGCAGAGATATATTAAAATAGAATATAATAAAACAGATATTTGTTGGTACGGCAATAAATGGATGTATTGAACGAACCGCTACTGCGTTGCCGTTGAATCTTTACACGAAGGTCGTAATTTTTTGTATATTTTCTTTAACACTAAGAACAAGAAGGGAGCTTACTACTTATTAAAAAAAACAAATAAAGTCGAACTTCGCCTATGAATAACCTGGACGCAATTTTGGAAATTTTCACCGCACTTGTACTGTGGGCCACCTGGTGTATTCAGCCGAAAACACCAGATGCTCCGTGAACCTGCCGAGAAATGGCATCGGGTGTTTCGTGCTGAGTACGCGAGGCAGCGGCATACTAGAAGTGCGATAAAAATTGCCACGATGGCACCCAGGTTTTGGATAGGCGAAAATCAAAACATTTTTATTTGTTTTCTGAAAAGGCAGGGAAGCACCGTTATTGCCCTCGGTTTTAAAAAAAAATAGGCCACAAAATGCGAAATTCCTGTAAAGCTTGAGCGTGAACTGAGTAGAGGTTCATTGACAATTTTTTTAAAAAGGTCCATTTATCGATGTGCCACCGTGTACATAACCCAGTGGGTAGCTTGTTGACACACAAAAACGTACCGCAATTATGGTCGAGCTGTTGTCATCCTGGCCTCAGCTGCCCTTGGTAGCTACCAGTGTTGCGGAGTTACCAGTCCGGAATAGGAAAGAATCCGGAATCATTCCACATTTTCGCGACCCCGGAATGGAATGGGAATGGAATGGCGACAATACTTGAAGGAATGGAATGGGAATGGAATTAAGCGCCTTTTGCACGGAATGGAATGGGAATGGAATTACATGCATTTTTCCCAAAATAAAGCCCACTTTTCCTTCTACGCGCTGTTATTTGTCAAAATATGCAAAAATACGTAAAAGATCCAACCAGCCCAAGTTCAAACATTAGCAACCCGGAACCTTGAATTTAACAATAACTCAGTACTGTTAAAATCGATTGGCTGATTACAAGCACGGTATATTTATAAGCTGCGATTTTACTACGATTATGTCATTAAATACAGCTCTGCTACGAAGTTCATCGCGATTCTCCGCCTAATAACCGTGGCTGTAAGCCGTTGGTATCCGTCGTGGGGAACTACCGCAGTGGCACCCCCCCCCCCCTATCTCTCCCACGAACTACGCCTTGTGACTTTTTACCTAGGCGACGCCTTCGCCCCGGCTGTGAGCTGTCTCCCCACGCTTCACTTTTGTTTTTTGCGTCCGGAACCGTCGTGATTGCATCCCACCTCGCCCTCATCGGGACGCTGGCGCGGTGCTTGTGTTCACTGCGAAATTTCGCATATCAGCTTACGCCCCATCTCCCTTCGCGCTCCCGCTCCTCCCCCAGGACGTTTAGCAATACTGGCCCTCATGTCTAGACACTCGGACGCCTTTGCCCGAAGCAGCGTCTACGGAGGCCTAAAATATTGGTTCGAGAATTCACCCGAAACAGGAGAGCCCATGTGATAGGAACTGCGGTCACGCCTGCGCCTGCAAGCTGCACGCGGCAAGCTTTGTTCCTAAACGGTTCCGACCTAACGGAAAGCGAACGCTAGCCACTTTCCCTTGCTTTCCTGACTCGCAAGAGCAGTTTCCGTTGTAAATGTGACGTCAGCTGACGTGGAACGCGTGTTTTCCACGGCATCTCTTTTAATAACAGACAGCGAAGCGAAACCGGCTCTCAAACACCTCTTTTAAGCAGCTCGTTCGTCAAGCGCAACACACAGGCAGAAGGCAACTGTATAAGTTTACTTTTTTTGTTTTTAGAACTGTTCGTTGAAGCAGCCGTCATTTAAACTTCATGTTTTCAGAACTGAACAGCGAAGAGCCAATTTGGCTCACACAATTTTGTTTTGGGTATTTTGATAAATAAAACCAAAATAAACTTTTTTTCAACCTTTCACGGCAGCTTGAGAGCTTTATTGCAGCATATAAAATTTACGAGGACACCTAATTGGGCTGCTGAGCACGAGGTCGCGGTTCGATTCCCGGCCGCGGCGGCCGCTTTCCTGATGGAGGCGAAAAGCAAAAATGCCCGTGTGTACGAGATTTCGGCAAAAGGGGGTCAAAATAATTCCGGAGCCCTCCACTATGGCGCGCCTCATTGCCTGCGTTGCGTCGGCGCGTTAAACCCTACAATATATCAACGAGGACACATACGCACTTTTTTCTGGCGTAGGGATTTCCACAACACTAGATAGACCGGTTGCCGAACGTGTCCTTCTATTATTATCGTTATCATTTTTCTTTACATCTTTTGTTTCGGTTGATCGCCCAGACCAGAGGACACTTGGGGAAACCTTCATTGCTACTCCACTGCATGCAACTCCTCAAATTAGTTATACAGGCCTCAGTTATACAATTAGTTACGCAGGGCTTGGACTCACTTTCTCTCTAAGTCCTCTTCAGTTCTCTAAGTCCTTCTTCAGTTAGCTAGAGCCAAAGGTTGCATGGTGCTAAAGTATGAACAATCTTCCAATTTCTAAAAGAAAGAAAAAACAAGACGCAGATTAGTATACGAACCAATGCACTATCTTAGTATACACTAACGAGAGAAAAAAGAATTCTCTCTGCGTATTGGTTCTCATCGAAACACCCATACAAAGGTCGCGCATACTCTAAGCACAGCCTGAACTTTCGCTCGTGCGCAGTAGATGATACCTGACGCAAGTAACTAAGCTTTTCGGCAAGGGCGACATTGCATACCTGCGCACACGCAAACACAGAAGGTTCTGAACCTATCCGTGCTTTCAACGCGCACTTGACATGCGTTAGTGCTGACGACCTGTGCGGCCCGTGATCCGTATTTGGTGCAAAGGCAGGACAAGGTGCTCGAGCGGTAATTCTTCCAACTGATACCACCAGATCGGGAGGTTCTGTTCCTCGTTAACAAAATTATAGTTATAGAACCACTACTAATGAAGCCAACCAATTTTTTAATCTTGCTTTAGACTTTAACCTTCAACAAGTTATATCATGCCCAACACGGGGCAACAACACACTCGATCTGTTACTAACCACCTGCCCTGATGACATTAAAAGTGTAAACGTTTGGCCCGGCATTAGTGACCACAGTCTGCTCGACATCACCATTGCCCTTCCGTGTGCAAGAAGATCCCCTAGCACCAAATTGATTACAGACTACAAGCGTGGTAATTACGACGCCATTAACAATGAACCTATGCGATTTTATTCTTCCTTCTGTAAAACCTACGAAACACGCACTCCTAATGCTAACTGGGAATTGTACAAAAATGAACTAATAAACTTAAAAAATAAATTTATTCCTTGCCTACTTGTGAAATCTGATTCCAATAGCCCATGGTTTAATAACTGCCTAAAACGCCTTCGTAATAGAAAAAAACGCCTCTACCGAACAGCCAAAGCAAAAAATGAACCACTAGCGTGGGACCGTTACCAGTCATGTGCGACTCAATACGTAAAAGAAGTAGCAGATGCAAAAAATAAATTCTTTTCAACGGACCTACTATCCATACTGAAAACTAATCCCAATAAGTTCTGGCGCTTACTGTCCCCGAAGTCGAAGACTAATCAACTTGAACTCACAAACACGGATGGTCAACTTATAGACAGTGACAAATGTGCTACATTTCTCAACGACTACTTCACATCTGTGTTCACTCCTGTTAACAACGCATCCATCACAGCTCGAACATACACACCATCCAGTGCACATCCCGACATTCAATTTAGTCCTAAAGGTATAGCCGAATTAATCAGTACACTGAAGCTAACATCATCTGCCGGTTGCGACGAGATTACCAGTAAGTTACTAAAAAATACTATCCTCGTCTCAAGTGAAATCCTATGTCTAATATTTGATCAATCCGTACGCAGAGGCCAAGTCCCAGACGACTGGAAAAAAGCAAAAATAACCCCCGTCTTTAAATCAGGCAATCGCTCTTCACCAGCTAATTACCGCCCTATTTCTCTTACGTGCATATCGTCCAAGCTTCTCGAACACATAATAGCATCTCATGTCATGAGTCATCTGGAAAGCATGAATTTCTTTTTCCCATACCAACATGGATTTCGGAAATTTTACTCGTGCGAAACACATCTCGCTGAGTTTGCGCACGACATTCTAGTTAACATGGATAACAACCTTCAAACGGACGCCATTTTCTTAGACTTTGCAAAGGCATTTGATCGCGTCCCACATATCCAACTACTCTCAAAATTAACTTGCCTCGGTTTACCTACAAACATAATAAATTGGATTCAGGACTTCTTTACAGGCCGCATGCAATTCACGTTCGCCAATAACAACCAATCACCGCTTACAGCTGTTACATCGGGGGTACCACAGGGCGCCAGTCTGTCCCCACTTTTATTTCTAATTTATATAAATAATCTGCCAACTAACATAAAAAGTAAACTAAGACTTTTTGCCGACGATTGTGTCCTCTACTCTGCAATTAAAAGCCCCGACGATAACAGCACCCTGCAAGATGACCTTAACACTATCGCATTATGGTGCAATAATTGGCTCATGCCCCTTAACTTATCGAAATGCAAACTAATCTCATTCTCTCGTAAACGCTCCATCACCCACCACAGTTACAATATTAATGCTGTTCGCTTATGCTCTGTAACATCGTATAAATACTTAGGCGTTCACATGTCACCATTATTATCATGGGAATTACACATCGACACAATCTGTTCCGAAGCATCAAGGACTCTTGGTTACCTCCAACGGAATCTAAAATCCGCGGCCATAGAAATAAAAAAACTTGCTTATCTAACATTCGTGAGACCAAAACTTGAATACGCGTCATCAATCTGGCATCCATCCCAAGCATATCTGACCACTAACCTAGAATCCATACAAAATCGCGCAGCTCGCTTTATCACCTCCCAATACTCCTCCGGTACCAGCGTCACATCTTTAAAACAGTCCATTTCCCTTCCGTCACTTGTATCGCGCCGTCATATCGCACGTTTATGCCTACTTCATGGGGCCTACTATCATCTAAAATCCAGGCATGAATTGTTAAAACCAGCCCACCGCACGTCAGCGCGCCTAAATCACACACAACCAATAGCACACTTACCCGGTCGAACATCGGCATGCACAAGTTCATTCTTTCCCAATGCAAACTCCCTTTGGAATTCGCTACCCGACAATATAGTATCATGCACTGACCACGCATCTTTTCGAAAAAAATTGGACGACCATTATCACCACTCCGAACATCAATGCTGATTCATAACATTGATCCTTACTACTTGGAACCTGCACAATTTCTCTTGCTTGTCTTTTCTTTTTCTGTGCTTTTATGTCTTATAACTGAACATGTGTATTTGGTAATTTGGTATTAGTTTTCTGTGATCTGCTTTTTTTTTGTTGTTGTTGTTAGTTGTGCTGACTGATGTATGTCAGTCACTATTTTTTTCTTTCTTTTTTGTTGTCTTACCTATATGTATTTGCCCCCCCCCCTTATGTAATGCCTTCGGGCCCTTAAGGAACTAATAAATGAAATGAAATGAAACCATGCTCACGACCGCTCCATACGCGTGTCAACTGCTTTAATGAATATAATGTCTTCTTCAACCATACTTTTGTCAGCATAAAAATAGAACATGTCGTCACGTTAGCATTAACACATTCACACTTAAACAATATTAAAGTATCACAACTCGTAAAGACGTGCTGACCATGCAAATACTATAATACTACATGGAGAACTGCCCCTGTGGGAATTAGTAGGGTGATTGCACTGAACGAGATATGCCACAAAGCCATTATCCCTCGACCTTGGTTACGTGTTTTGCGTATTTTAGCAGTTCTTAACGCGTGTAATAACATCAGCTTAATGGTGGGTTCATTGGTAACTTGATAATCACCCGATAAAACATCGAGGAATTAGAGGAATAGAATTGAACTTCCCGGCAATTCCCGGAGTGGGAATGGGCCATGTTCCGGCATTCCGAGGAATTGAAAGGAATGGAATTTAGGCAACTTGTAATTCCCCGGAATGGAATTGGAATGGAATGGTGACGCAAATTCCGCAACACTGGTATCTACTTACATTTGAAGAATACGCCCATGTACTGCGTACAGATCGTAAACTACCAAAGCTGTAGCGTGCAGCCCATGTTTGCAACACCACGTTGCGCTGCTCCGCCAGCCCCCACCGCCCTTGCCCGTTGTTCTCGCTTGCCCGTTGTTGTCGCTGTTCTCGCTCTACTGCGAGAGCGACTCGTTTTCGCTTCCCTCGATGCGCCGTTCCCAATTACCGGCGTGGGTTGATGCGAGAGTCTATCTACATCATCTATAAACCTAGCCATACCCTCACCTTTCTAACCTGTTTCTTAGGCATGCACATGGGCTTCCTCCAGGGGAGCTTTCTTGGCACACAGGGCCATTGGAGTTTTGTTTCGCCTGGCCGCATAAAGATTCACTTTTATAGAAACACTGAAGGCTACCAGCAAGTTGGTTTAGCCTTGATTGGGTGCCGAAAGATGCCCTAATTGCTAAGAAATCGCTAGCGAAACGCTGAATAAACGTGACTATACCAGCGACTGCCGCCACTGTTTGCGTCACCATAAACCGGAAGGAGGCGACACAATGGTGATGTACAGCGGCACTGAACCAACCGAATATAACGTTACCATGTACGGATGGGTGTGGTCACTTTCGGTCAAATCAGCCGTACTTTCCTGAACTCCAACGCTCTTTGCAGTTCCGAACCACTAAGAAAAATATTCCTTCATGGGGCTCGTGATCAGTATGGACGCGTTGTGTAATAAAAACACGTTGTCATTTTGAAACCCTGCAAACGTTGGCCTCGAACCAACCGCTCGTGCGAAGCGCGCACGCTTCCCCGAAAAACAGTGCCGCTGCCCAAGTATTAGAGTTCCTGTATATCGCGTAGCGCAAGAGTTGCGCGTCTGATTGCCACATGCGGCTCGTTACAGTTCGACAGGAAAGCCCTCTTTCAGTGCTGCGCACAAGACCCCGTATTCAGTCAGTTCGGCTCAATTGAGCATCGGTTGTTGCGAGGAGGTGGCGGCCGCTGATAAGCAGCCGACCAGCCGGCTATCGTGCGCCAGTTTTTGTGCGCGCCGCTCCTTGCCACTCCTATTCGCCAGTGACGCTGGCGCGGCGGATCGGCGGCAGCTCCTACATGCTAGACGGGTGGCTTTCCCGCACGACTGGAACTCAAGATGGCGGATGGAAGCGCAACTCTGCTCCCCTATAGGGAGCTATATACAGGAACTCTACCAAGTATAGATGAGTAGCGCCATCCAGGGGCAGCCAGGGAAGACACTGCTCACGCCAGACATTTTAACCGTTGCGTGGTATAGCCAGTGGCGGCGGCATCTGTCTTCACGCTTTCCATATTCTCTACTTTGTCTAAAAAAAGCCAAGCAGAATTGTGGTATATTTGTGTTCTCGGTGAGCTGATTGATCGATCTGCAGTAATGTGTATTTTCACTTTAGTGTCCCTTCAAAACACCGAGGGCTAAAAAATTCAGACATACATAACACCACTGCAGTGTAGGAAAGCGAAAGCATTTTTGTTTTCAAACTGCCTCCTTGATGGTCGTGCAGCATGAATGGGTTGCCCCGCATTTCTTTTAGAGGCAGATTTCCGCGGGCGGCCACGCGTCACTGCTACCGCTAAGGTAGATGGGTAGAGTCTATTGCGGTAATAAAACACCGGACCCCAATAGGAAAGTGTGGATAAATGATGATGATGATTTTGTCAATGTTTGTGGAATGTACCCTTGAGGGGGGATTAGTCAGAATTAATCACTGATCGTAAATTTGTAGGATTTCAAAATTTTCCTTTGTTTCCAGGAAAACTTTCATAAAATTTAAGTTCGCTATGATTATGATTGCCCAGTAATTACGTATTCTCTAGCAATTCAAGCGACCTGTACCAGAGAGATAAGCTTCAATACGATTATGCAGATCTCTTTTTGCGTGCCCCAAATTCATTGCGATTGATCTTCTCATTACCATTACAATAACTTTGAACTGTGTGGAGCGTACGCGCATGGAGAAATGGGGATTGAAATCCTGACTGCGTCGCGTTTTTTTTTGTTGTTTCTGGGACTGATTTGCTCGGCCAGTCACCTTACTTAGTCACCCTATATACACCGTTAGTTGAAACGGGCATGGCTGATTCTCGTTGTGTAATTGCCGTGCTCAAATTGCTCGTGTTCGTCTCCGATAGTGTGATAGAGTGCGTTGATTACCATCGCCATGATGTGGTTCTATTTGCGCCGGTTTCTCAGTCTCATTCGTTTTCTTTTTTCTTTTTCAATTCTGAGAGTATTGCCGCGACCCTCAGAGGGGGATTGTAATCTTCTTTCTTTTCTTCGTTTACGCCATCAAACGTTCTCTTCATTTTATTTATTTAGGTTTTATATACCTTAGGAGCCCAGGGGGAATAGCATAAGGGGGATACATAACACTGCTACTTTAGTGCCAGCAGTACTTCGGTAATGGAAGAATACCACTCACAAAGTATTCAGTCAGCGACATGTAGCACACTTGAAGAGAGGAAACCACACATATTCAATGCACATAACACATTTGACTAGCAGGATTGGCTAAAATATTCAGCGGATTCTAAATAAGAATGCAAAGCAGATTGGGAACATGACAAATCGGCGTGGGCAGCGATGTTTGCGGGTGGAACATTCCACAAATTTATACTCAAAGAAAGTCTTGAGAACTGGTGCTTCTTGGTGCGCGAAAATATTGGTTTAATTTTACCTGCATAGTCGGCACGAGCCAAAACGGGAGTAGACGGGTGAATGAACCTTAAAGAAAATGATGTGTCACTATAATGCCTTTCATGGCGTTCACCCTTTGTATTTGGCGTTCACTTGGCGTTCACATGATTGTCTTCCTTTCTAAGGTCGCCTCGTGGCCCGAGAGCATAAAACAGCGGGTTCAAGTTGGCGTCCAGCCAACTTGGTTTCCAAGCAACGAATGGTGGAGAATGTTCGAGCCCTGTGCCACGCAAAGACTATTCCTTCCGGTAAGTAGAATCAGAGCCGTTTATTCGCACTTTGGTTAGGGCAGATGTGGCTGGCACATGAACTTGACTTCGCTTGTTTTTCTAGAGGAAGAGTAGACTGAAAGCATACTCGCTCAGATATGATTGGACAACTTTACAACAATATATTGAGCAAGTAATAAAAAAATGAAGCAAGCTCATGCTAACGCGTAAGACTTGAAGACCTGAACGAATTTCACTCCATCATTGTTATTTGAAGTGTGAGCATCCTTCATTTTTGTGGAACTCATATTCATTGGAAATAACGTTGGAGGGGCGTACGCTATGGCGTGCCTTTCTCGTTCTGAGCAAGTGTTGCTACAATTGCGGCGAACTTCGAAGTATTTATCGTTCCGAGCAAGTGTTGCCACGATTACTACGAACGCCGGAGGTTCTTTGCCAATCTTGGACAATCTTCCTAAATTAGTATGCTTGGCTTGCAAACGCGCACCGGGGACATTGGGCCAATATTCGCTTTCTGCAGCAACGAGATGTTATTTCGTGTCACTCTGCAACTGATGACGACGTTTTTGCTCCTTTTCTTGATGATATATCATACCAGGTACCCTTGCTTGAAAAACCGTAGGCTTCGCTTTGGAACTTTCCAGGTCAGGGTTAGATTCCGAACTTAAAATCCGGCCAATGTGTTTTACTTTCCACATCTTTCATAGTAGTGATGCCCACCACAACGGGAAAATGCACTAATTTCTGTACTACTGGATGAAATTTTCCCGTCTAGCAAAACAAAAATTCATTATTAAATTAAGGTGACATAAAGAATGATAAAATAAAAATGCCTTTTAAATGTATTTTGTGAAAGAAATTGCGGTAAACTTTGCGCATTGGTTGATTGATTGTTAGTAGTATCGCCTTCGTAGAGCATTGATGACGTTTGCAACCTCACCGCAGAGTTCATCTGTGTTTAATTTTAGCACTCGCAATAACGGCGTGCCTAAATTACATTTGGCCCATTACAGGTTCTAGCGTCCTAGGCGACATTCCTCTTGGTGGTCGTCTTCCACACCAAAACACTTTGCGCATGCTTTATGATTTCCTACAAAGCTCTTGGTTCGCAAACAAGCTGCTCTAGCCTCCCAAAGCCACACACTGCCATTGGAAATAACGGTAAAGATTTCCCTTCGTGATGCCTGAAGTTCCTGCACTATATTTACATAGCGACTTTTTCAATTGGAGTCTGTCCCTCCATTTATTCAAATGCCCAGGTACGCAGCATTTTTCAAACTATGCAATAATTCTTTTCCAGAGATTGTTCTTATTCATTTTTTATCCGCGTATTTCGCAGTAAGTCAGTAAAACTCTTTACTGGGTGTGGAATGCTGTGTTGTCCGAATTTGTGGTTGTTCGTTACCCAGCTTCGAAATTCAAGCAATCACTTCTGTGCAATTCTTTTTTAGAGATTATGCTCTTTAATTCTTTGTCCGCATATTTCACAGTATGCCGTAAAGCTCTTTACTCGGCGGTGGAATGCTGTGTTCGTATTTGTAGTTGTTTGTTGTCCGGCTTCTAAACTGAAGCAATCACTTCTGTGGAGTTGGTTGCATTAGGTCAACAATGCAAATTAGGACATTGATGTTGATTACAATTTTCTGTAGGAACGAATGTTACACAACATAAATTTAGGTACTTCGTCTGTACACTTGAGACGAATTTTAATTAGTTTCGCTGCTCGCTGTTTAATGTTGTGAAAAAAACAAATTTTTTCCAGCCGAGCATAATCAGTAAATTTTTGCAGAGCATGCTCCCCAGTGAGGACGCTGTGATATACGTGGACACAGACGTTGTGTTTCTACATCCCGTGGAGGACCTTTGGAGGCTGTTCGCTGCAATGAATGGTCGGCAAATGGCAGCTATGGCCCCTGAGACGGAGAGCTACGCTACAAATTGGTATCTCACTGAGGCAACCCACCCCTTTCTTCCTCCTTTCGGTAAGTGTTCCACAAACAGCCAGAAATTGATCACTTTCAATCAAGCAACCAGTTAATCCGGCAATCATAAGTCTAGCAGTGTGTCAGTCACTTGATTAAAATATGTAAGGGAACCGAAAACACCTAAAATACGAAAGCACGCCTATTGTCTACCGCAAAACTAAGCAATGAATTGCCCATATATGCTACACAATTTGTAAAATTAGGCAGTGGAAGCATTTCGGGGAGCCTCTTTCTTGAAAAGTATGTTGTTGAGGTACGAGATATGCTTTATGCAGAAAAGCATTAACTTTCGAGCGCGTCGTTTGGCCTGGTGTAACAAGATACATCACACAAGCTGCACAGCAATAATGCCGCGAACAATGCATTTGGGTTTGTTTATTTGTGTTTTGCTTTTACCGCCGGGCTGCGCCGGTCTGTGTTATCTCTGTGCCTAGGCAAGCGCGTGTTCTATTCTTTTTTTTGTGCCGCAAGTGTTATATATTTTGATAGGGGGAGCATTCCCATCTAACGTGAACGGCCCAGAATAATCTTATTGGATCTACAATGTTCTAGATGTGAATCGACGGTTCGAGAACCACGCGCGCCGAAAGATAAAAAGCCTGCACAGCAGACGCCGGGGTATTCGACTCGATTACGCTCGCCTACACAGGACACTTTGTTGACTGCCGCTTCACCGCTTGTGTATTCTTTGAGTTGTTAGGGGAGCACAAGTTCGCTCCAATAAACGTTCTTTTCCTTCCAGACGACTGCCTCATCTTTGGCTCCATGACATCTAACTTACCTACGAAGTGATCACTACGACACACGCGGCCCGAAGTCGTCCACGTGGTTCGCTTAAAACCTTTCTACGGACGATGACAAACTTTTATTTTTATTTGTTCGGATTGTCGCTTCTGTTATCATCGGGTTCATGCACTCTTAGAGGGGGGGGGGGGGGTTATACCCAGCACCTCCGCGAATACCCCGGCGTCTGCTCTGCAGGCTTTTTATCTTTCGGCGCGCGTGGTTCTCGATCCATGAATTCACATCTAGAACAGTGTAGATCCATACAGATTATTCTGGGCTGTTCATGTTAGATCGGAATGCTCTCCCTATCCGAAGAGATAACACATGCGGCACAGAAAGAAAGAATGAAACACGCGCTTCCCTTGGCACAAAAAAAAAAATACAGACCGGCGCAGCCGGGCGGTAAAAGCAAAACACAAATAAACAAACCCAATGCATGTCTCGCGGCAATATCATTAGGCCTACCACAAATGCCTGTAAGCGTGGTCTGGTTTGGAACACCGTTTGGTAGAATTATCCATTTGCAAGGATGCATCGCATTGGCAGTGTGCAGCTTCGCAGTTTGGAATGTCCATTTTCAGTAGACTGATGTTACAAAATAAAGTATTGGTGACGATGACGACGCAGTCTCTCTGTAATCTATATCTGTACTCCCTCCCATTCAGCAAGAACAGCATTGTGACCCAGCATTACGATCGATCATTGACAAAATCAGCTATGCCTCACCTGACGCGTCGAGGGTAATATTTGTGCTTCGCGATAACATTTTGTATCGCCATTGTAACATTTTGTAACATTTTGTATCGGGAATTAAACACAGTGACGATGATGTCGAATCTATCCACCGGCTTCCGGCGAAGCGTGACGTCATTCCGACTGTTCTTGTTCGTTTCGCATCGTTAGCGCTTAAGGAAAAATGTATGTCTTGCCGCAAAAAAACCCGATCACTTGCCGAACAAGAGGTTATTCCCTTGAGTTTTCTAAACGACAACTTGACCAGCCGGAACAAGAAGCTTTTTTGGGAAGCTCGGCAAAGAGAAAAGGAAAAAAAACTACAAGTATGTCTGGGTGAAGCAAGGAAAAATTTTCGTGAAGAAATCCGAAACCTTCGCCGCCTTTCGTATCTACAGTAGCCTCGATCTAGACCGCCTTATTTAAATATGAATAGCTCTTTCTTTCAGTGCACTAACGTTGAGAGTTTTGCAGTTTGTCAACTAAAACCGGTGGATACCCATTTTTTGTTTTGCATGTAAACAACATTCGTGGTATCAGGCAGCACTGGGACGAATTTTTGACGATTGTGGAAAATTCACGCTGTGTCCTAGATGTAATAGTGCCAACAGAAATAAATATACACTCAGAGATTCTTTCACTCTTCGAAATGAATAATTATTCTTCAGATTCTGTTACACGTCCACTAGCTAGGGGCGGAGGGGTACTCGTTTATGTACGCAAAGACAGGCCGGTGGTCTTTCTGCAGCCCGTGTTTAGCGCAGCGGAATGCATTGGCTTAAACATTGCTTCGGCTGCGCTCGACATTACGCTTTTAGCAGTGTACAGACCTCCGGCACAAAATGCCAAGGTTCTTTATCTGAACTTGAAAGCTTTATCCAACCAGTTTCTGTGAATTCTATTCTTTGTTTAGTCGGAGATTTCAATCTCGACACTTTGTCGCCCTCGAGGCCGATTGTGCGCGATTATCTTAATACTTTGGCAAAATGGGAATCTTTTCTTTCTGGAGTCGAACAGGACACAACTTACTGCGCAGAAGCTGGTTATCCTTGACATAGTGTAATTTGATAAATCCGTAGCTGATTTTGATTGGGAAGATTTTTTACAGAGGGTTACTTTTCAAGACGTGTAACAGGAATTCTTAGAAATATGGAAACAACTTAAACAAAAGGCACCAAAAACCGTGCTAATAAAGAAACGCAGTGTGAAAAGCCCTTGGATAACAAAAGAGATTTTGCAAGCTATAAAAGAAAAGGACGCGCTTTGGACGCGCTGTAAGCGCTCTTCTAATCCCGAGCTGAGGATGTTGTTTAGATCTATGCGAAATAAAGTTACAGCTTTGTTGAGATCGGCGAAACGTTCGTACTTTAACAAATCCTTCTATGAGAATCGATTCTGCCCCAGGAAAACTTGGACAACCATTAACCAGTTACTGGGTCAAAAAACACAACTGTCGATCGAATTAACAATTTCAAAACACTTCCGTAATCTTGGTCACTCCGTGCATGACTTTAATAACCACTTTTCGAAACCTTCAAATCGGTCACAGGTTTCCCCGGTGATGCGCTGAGTTCCTTCAATAGCAACGTCACTTCGGCATACTTGCCTCCCGTAACTCGCGCTGACTTGCATGACATAATATTTAGTTTCAAGTGTAAAAAATCACCAGGAATAGACGGTGTTTGCATGATTGAACTTCAGCGAAACTTGAGCGTATTATGCGATGTATTAATCTTTATGCTCAATTATTTTATGGAACATGGTTTTCTCCCTGATGAGCTTAAGATCGCCCTGGTCAAGCCGCTCCATAAAGGAGGAAGCTTTCAAACGATTGAGAATTACAGACCGCTATCTATCCTACCTTGTATCGCACAAATCGTAGAAAAGCATCTTTTTCGTACAATGAGCCTTTTTCTCGAAAATAATAACCTTCTTTCAGATTCTCAGTTTGGATTTAGGGCAGGGAAGAGTACTACAACGATTTTAGGAGAGTTCTGTGATCATATTTATTCCGTCTTCGATAATAATGAGGTCTCCTGTGCTCTTTTTCTGGATGCCACCAAAGCATTTGACACTGTTTCTCATTCATTATTGCTTCAAAAGCTTGAACTTGTAGGTTTTCGGGGTCCTTTTCTTAAACATTTAACAAACTACTTCCACAACCGGGCTCAAATTGTGCGGATAAACGGTTTCTCGAGTTCCAAACTTTTTTTTGCAATTAGGAGTGCCACACGGGTCTATTTTATCGGCATTGTTGTTTAACGTGCACGTTAATGATTTGGGTTCTGTCACAACAAAGAGTCGCCTGTATCAGTATGCAGACGACACTGTTCTTCCGTCTACTCACTCTCTTTACAGTTCAGCGATTCACTCTCTTCAAACAGATGCAATTGCGGTTATGGATTGATATTCCTACAACGGTATTTGTATTAACACAGAAACAAGATGTGTGTGTTTCCGTAATCTTCACAAAAAAATTGACTGTACGCCGATTCTACTCCATAACTCAAGGTGTAAAGATTGCCATTGTATTCCTCTTCCCTTATCGACAAGCGTGAAGTACCAAAGTGTATATTTTGATAGCGACATGACGTTGAACACCCAGATGAACTACGTTTGTAACAAGCTTCGGGGAGTATCTTGTGTTTTATATAATATTCGTTCCTTCTTGCCAGTCCGAACGCGCAAACTTATTGCGCACTCGCTCGCTCACATCATTCTCAGATATGGGATATGTTTATTTTATCACTGCATTTTCACTTGGCGTTCCAAAGTAAACTGTATATTAAAAACATTGTCCTCAGCGTTGCCTACAATGTAGATATCCCCGTTAAAGTTGATTGCTTCACTTATTTCAGTCTGCCTATATTTGATGCCCTGTTTTTTCAAACGAATATTTTAAAAAACGTCGGGTGCAGCCCTTTTTTGTCCCCTCATGTGCCGGTGCGAGCGTTCAAACATAGTCCTCGATTTGTTATACCACGTTGCTACACACGTTTTGGATCCTTTGTTAGACCTCACTATGTCTCAAACATTTTAAACCCGATGAGATATTTTCTATTTGTTCTCTGCGTGGCCTAAGAACGTATCTGAGCAAAAATTTTTCTGTTTTGTCTACCTCTAACTAATACAATTTATTGCCTGGGCTGACTGCCGGGTACGGCCCGACAAGCCTTGCATGGCTTGGGCTGACCCGATGTTGATTTGTATATTTCAAAACATGAAAATAAACATTACATTACAATACCCGTCCTGACGGTCCTGAACTTTTGCTCGCACTCCCAGCGCACATGTGCTCCAATGTCTTGCAGCAGCTTCATGACATGCCTACTGCATGTCACCTCGGCATTTCTCGCACGTATGAACGCGTAGGCCAGCGTTTTTTCCAGCCCGGCCTGTACCATTTTGTTCGCCGCTACGTCAGTTCTTGTGATCAGTGTCAGTGCCGCAAGACACCAACATCGCTTCCTGCGGGGAAACAACAGCCACTCGACATCACGGTATAACCTTTTTTCCGGGTTGGCCTGGACTTGCTTGGTCCTTTTCCCCAGTCGACATCGGGATACAAGTGAATCGGTGTCGCCAAGGATTACGCCAGACACTCCGCCATCACGCGTGATTTGCCGACTAGCTGTGTTACTGACGTGCAGATTTCCTTCTTCGCGATGTCATTTTCGAGCATGGGGCTCCACGTCAGTTGCTCACCGACCATGGCCGTTGCTTTCTCTCACAAGTCGTTGACGACATCCTCCAATCCTGTACTACTAAACATAAGATAACTACAGCGTACCATCCCCAGACTATCAAGACTTACCGAACGCTTTAATCTTACCCTGACCGATAAGCTTTCCTGCTACGTTTCCGCGGATCACCGCGACTGGGTTGCCTTGCTGCCTTATGTGATATTTGCCTATAATTCGTCACGGCATGATACGGCTAGATATTCACCATTCTACCTTTTTTATGGCCGTGAGCTCAACCTACCGCTGTACACTCTCATGCTTCGGTCGACGGACCAACCCTCAGTGCGATCGGAGCACGCCTGGGACGCAATTGCTCGCGCTGACCATGCTAGGCAGATAGCCCGAAACCGGCTTCGTTCCTCCCAAGCTGATCAGAAAACGATTTATGACTGAAGACATCGGGTGGCGCACTTCGCTCCGGGATCCCTTTTCCTCCTCTGGAAAGCTACCCGCCGTATCGGCCTTTCTAAAAAACGTCTGCCCCGCTACCATGGTCCATTTCGCGTCTTGGGCCAAGTTTACGACGTGACGTACGACATCTGCCCTGTGGCGTCGACACCGTCGAGTCACGCTACTTCTACAGACATTGTACATGTTGCACGATTGAAGCCATATTTTCCACCGGACGCTGTAACCCCATGGCGCCGCGAGGGCGCTCGTTCCGCCGGCGAGTAATGACACAAGGCACCGACAGGCGAATAACAAACTATGTGGTTATGGGGGGATTGGCCACAGGTTAAACGAACAGGGATTGTGTGACGAGGTTTCGTGGAAGAAGAGGATGAAGTGTGATGGTTGCGCATCCGTCAGTGTGTACTAGCGGCACCCAGCCTCTTGCGTCTTGAATATTGCAAATACATTTGCAAATACATTTTTCTACGGCATCCTCGGCTCGTACCAATATACTGCCATCAGCATGGTCATTCATGCTGAAAAAAAATGGCTGCGCATCTGCTCGCGTCGCTGCAAATATCGTAACTGCCTGCCTTTGCTTGTAACGCCCTTTGGTGCCTCATCCGCCTACGTCTCACGCTGCTCTCCTCTCCTGCCCGGCTCCACGCATTAGAGGCTTGCTTAGTTCAGTTCTGCCGCGTTTGCAGTGCTGTGACGTCGGTTGGGAATGCTGGGACTCAGTGTTCGAGCCACAGCGCGAGATGAGCGCGGCAGCCCTAATTGAATTTCATAGTTGAAATATTTTTTCCAATGCGTTTTTTCAAATTCGCTCTCGCAAAAATCAAGCCCACGTTTATTTTTAATTAATGTAAAAGTGCAAACAGCTGTTATGCATTGACATCTTTTCGCAAGTAGGCCTAATAACTTTTTTGTCAGTTTTGACAAATATTGGGCATCTTTGTGGATTGATGAGATTGAAAATATTTTTCTTATTGACGTCTTACTCAGGAATTAGTTTTAACATCTGGTCCGGCGGCTGAATCGAGGGACAAAAAGGTTATTATACATGCTAGTTTTCCCGACTTCTGTCCTTAAAGATAGGTGTCGTTACACTTGGTTAATTTGCTGTTATTATTGGTTAATAATGAGCCACAGTTTTTGTAGTAGCATGTACAGCACGCTTGTATCATATATTGTTGAAATCTTCTAGTGAATGGTTTTAAAACGTTCTCTCTCTCTCTCTCGAATGCTTTTGTACCCTCATTACGGTGGTATTAACCCTTCAGTTGGTAACTTCCTCTAACTGCTCTCTGTGTTAATCTTTTCTTTTAACCAATTTTAATTTGTCCGTTTCTGTAAGCGTCTGGAACTGCTAGCCTTCGGCTCTGTTGTGTCACAAAAGGCACTGCACTTGTTTCATTGTTTCTGTTGGTCACTTTTTATTATTGATACCAGGGTTGTTTCATAACAAATTTTTCTTTTCACACTGACAGACAAACATACACATAGACGGAGAATTTTCGAGTTTGGGTATCGGAATTAAAATCAATGTCATTAAAAATAAATTCCATAAATTTGTGGCGATCCTGGTATGCTGCTGATGAGTTGGGCCAGCAATGCTTTCCTTAAGCCTATTTAGGGGACTTTTAGATACGGTGTTCAAGCTCAATGACACTAACACCAACTGTGAAGTTTTTTTTCTTTTTGTTGGCCACCCGGAAATTTGAGATAGGAAACTCTCGCAAAGCTCTGACCGCTTCATGCTATCATTGTTTTCAAATAAGCACGTCGCCTCTGTTTGCGCCAGTATTGTATCGCCGTTGTTTCTGCCAATTGTAAGGGATTTCTGACACGAACAGCGTTAGCGTCGTTGTGTGCAAAACTCCACAGGTTAGGATGCGGTGGCAAGACTTTGAGTCTATCAAGAACCGGAGTGTTATGAAATATCCTGTCTCCTTAAAATGTTTCTATGTTCTCCCTATTTTCTGATGCATGTGAACGCAGGGTGTTTATGATTGTTGCAATTCCTTCCCAATTTGCTTACATGCTCGCACAAAAATACAAATTTTAGTAAAGTTTTGCTCTTCAGTCGGACTGGTTCAGCATAGTTACAGAACGATTAGGCTCTTATCTCAAGTTGCTGATGAACAATTCGTTTGTCTTTTAGGGGCGAAGCACCTTAATGCCGAGGCTTGTCCGGCGTCCGACGACCGTGCTCATGGCACAGTAACGTGAAATCGAAACATTTGTGAAAAAAAAGTTCCCAAAAGGCTAACTAGAATAAAATAAAAGGTTCACAGAAGGTTACAGAGAGAGAGAGAGAGAGAGAGAGAGAGAGAGAGAGAGAGAGACGCACAGCACGGTGTAAATCGAAACACCTGTGAACAAAAAGATTTGCAAAAGATTAAAAGAACAACATAAAACGTTCACAAAAGATTAGAGAGAGAGAGAGAGAGAGGGAGAGAGAGTGCTCCTGGAGAGCCCTGCTGCGCATGCGCTTGGAGCATTGGATTGGCTTGATTGGATTGAATTTGGATTTGGATTTGGATTGGAATGAAATATATTGGATTGGATTCAAATAAATTAAATTGTATTTGATTGGATTGTATTGGAAATCGTTTTAGCAGCAGTAAGCACTCTCACGGGTGATTTAAAGCAAGAACGATCCCCTGTGCTTCTCCCACTCGTCATGATTCACTCCGTGGACGTGCGTGAATTTTTTTACATTTGAGTAAGTTATGATAAATTAAACAAGAAGTGAAGCTTTAACACGTTTGTACTCATTCTCAGTTTACCGCGAAAAGGATGTTTAATTCCATGCACGTTTAGTGGACGTTAAGGGTTCCGGTAAGAAATATTGTCACGAAGCCAAGGACGACGCAGTTGTCTTGCAGGAGAAACAAGTTTATTGGAGCGAACTTGTGCTCCCCTAACAACTCAAAAGAATACAGAGGCGGCGAAGCAGCGGTCAACAAAGTGACTTGCGTCAGCGAGCGTCGCAGAATCGAA
This sequence comes from Haemaphysalis longicornis, assembly GCF_048455015.1. NCBI lineage: Eukaryota > Metazoa > Arthropoda > Arachnida > Ixodida > Ixodidae > Haemaphysalis > Haemaphysalis longicornis. The sequence goes on along the minus strand of NW_027526385.1, from coordinate 175,924,511 downwards.
TGCCCCGGCGTCCGCACTGCAGGCTTTTTATCTTTCGGCGCGCGTGGTTCTCGAAACGTCGATTCGCATCGAGAACATAGTAGATCCAAGAAGATTATTCTGGGCTGTTCACGTTAGATCGGAATGTTCTCCCTATCACAAAAGATAACACATGCGGCACAGAAAGAAAGAATGGAACACGCGCTTCCCTTGGCGCAGAGATAACACAGACCGGCGCAGCCGGGCGGTAAAAGCAAAACACAAATAAACAAACCCAATGTATGGTTCGCGGCATTACCCCCCCTCTAAGAGTGCATCGACCCGATGCTAACATAAGCGACAGTCCGAACAAATGAAAATAAAAGTTCGTCATCATCCGTAAAAAGGTTTTAGGGGAACCACGTGGACGACTTCAGGCCGCCTGCGTTGTCGTGATGTGCCGGAGTCACCATCAGGGATCACTTCGTAGGTAAGTTGGCCAACACGTCGTAGAATCTGGTAGGGTCCGAAATAGCGTCGCAGGAGCTTCTCACTGAGTCCGCGTCGTCGGATGGGAGTCCAAACCCACACACGATCCCCTGGTTGGTACTCGGCGTCTCGGCGTCGGAGGTTGTAGCGGCCCGCATCCAACAGCTGCTGGTCCGTTATACGAACTCGAGCGAGCTGGCGGGCCTCTTCCGCACGTTGAAGATATCCGTGGACGTCGGCGTTGAGGTCGTCGTCTTCTACTTGCGGAAGCATGGCGTCGAGCATCGTAGTCGGCCTTCTACCGTAGACAAGCTCGAACGGCGTCAGCTGCGTCGTCTCCTGGATAGCCGTGTTGTACGCAAACGTGACATACGGGAGCACTTCGTCCCAAGTCTTGTGTTCAACGGCAACGTACATTGACAGCATATCTGCGATTGTCTTGTTCAGACGTTCTGTTAGTCCGTTCGTTTGGGGGTGGTACGCCGTCGTTCTTCGGTGATCCGTGTTGCTGTAGCGTAATACTCCTTGCATCAGCTCCGCAGTAAATGCCGTTCCGCGGTCTGTGATTAGTACTTCCGGGGCTCCATGTCGCAGCACCACTTGGCTTATAAAGAACTTTGCCACTTCTTGTGCAGTCCCCCTCGGAAGAGCGGCGGTCTCGGCGTAGCGCGTCATGTAGTCTGTCGCTACGACAATCCACCTGTTCTGTGATCGTGACGTAGGGAACGGGCCTAAAAGGTCCATTCCAATCTGTTGAAATGGTCTCGATGGGACGGCGATCGGTTGTAGAAGTCCGGCGGGTCTTGTCGGCGGCGTTTTTCGTCGCTGGCAGTCACGGCAGCTCCGGACGTAGTGGGTGACGTCAGAGGTAAGGCCGGGCCAGTAGTACCTCGCCTTGATTTTTCCAATAGTGCGGGCTGTGCCGAGATGTCCGGAAGACGGGTCGTCGTGGCACGCTTCCAAAATTTCGTCACGAAGGTCCGCGGGGATGACGAGAAGGTAATTCGCTCTTGTTCCGGGGCTGAAATTCTTCTTCACGAGGACGGAGTTTCTCAGGCTGAATGCTGGTAAGCTGCGTTTGAAGGTTCTAGGAACGGCAACGTTGCATCCCTCGAGGTACTCGATTATGACGCGTAAGTCGGGGTCGGCACGCTGCTGGGCGGCTAGGTCGCTCTCCGTCACGATCCCGAAGAACGCGCTGTCTTCATCAGAGTCTTGTGGTGGTGGGTCGACGGGGGCGCGGGACAGGCAGTCGGCGTCGGAGTGTTTCCTGCCGGATTTATAAACGACTGTAACGTCGAACTCCTGCAGGCGCAAGCTCCACCGCCCAAGACGGCCAGAGGGGTCCTTCAAATTGGCGAGCCAACACAGCGCATGGTGGTCTGTTACAACCTTGAATGGCCTTCCATACACGTATGGGCGAAATTTTGAAATCGCCCATATAATAGCCAGGCACTCTTTCTCAGAGGCAGAATAGTTTTTCTCCTCCTTCGACAGACCACGGCTGGCATAGGCGATTACCCTTTCGCAGCCGCTTTGCTTTTGGACAAGGACGGCACCCAAGCCTATATCACTGGCGTCCGTGTGCATTTCCGTTTCGGCATTTTCGTCGAAATGAGCGAGCACGGGCGGGCTTTGCAGGTGTTTTTGCAGATCGCAGAATGCTTTTTCTTGGTCGTTTTCCCAGCTGAAAGGGGTGCTGTCTTTCGTCAAGCGCGTGAGTGGCTCTGCAATGCGTGCGAAGTTTGCGACGAAGCGCCGGTAGTATGCGCACAGCCCGAGAAATCTTCGCACGCCCTTCTTGTCTTTCGGCCTAGGGAAGTTCGCGATAGCTGAAGTTTTTGCCGGGTCAGGTAGGACTCCCGCGGCGTTGACGACGTGGCCCAAGAACTTGAGTTCCTCGTATGCGAAACGGCACTTTTCAGGCTTCAGCGTCAACCCCGACGTACGAATTGCCTCGAGTACAGACTCCAACCTTGCAAGGTGTTCGTCGAAAGTCCGGGCGAATACCACTACGTCGTCGAGGTATACGAGGCAGGTGTGCCACTTAAGGCCAGCTAGCACAGTGTCCATGACTCTTTGAAACGTCGCTGGTGCTGTGCACAGCCCAAACGGCATCACCTTGAACTCGTATAGGCCGTCTGGGGTTATAAATGCAGTCTTCTCTCGGTCTCTCTCGTCCACTTCAATTTGCCAGTAGCCGGTCTTCAGGTCCATCGATGAGAAGTACTTCGCGTGGCAGAGGTGGTCGAGGGCGTCGTCGATTCGGGGGAGGGGGTACACGTCCTTTTTCGTGATTTTGTTCAGTCGCCGGTAGTCAACACAAAACCTTAATGTGCCGTCTTTTTTCTTTACGAGTACGACGGGCGCAGCCCAGGGGCTTTTCGATGGCTGTATAATGTCGTCGCTGAGCATGTCGTCGACTTGAGTCCGGATGGCTTCCCGTTCGTGTGAAGAGACGCGGTACGGTGACTGTCGGGTAGGTCGGGCTCCATCTTCGGTTATTATTCGGTGCTTCGCTAGAGGGGTCTGACGTAGTTTTGCGCTCGACGAAAAACATTCGCTATAGCGGCGCAGCAAAGCCAATAATTTGTTCCGTTGTTCTTGCGGTAGCGCCGGATTCACGTGCAAGGGCTGCGGGAGCTTGAAGGTTTCTACGGGTGTGCGTTCAAAGTCGGCGACCGCGATCACGTCACTTGCTTCTTGCGCTTCTTCGAGGAATGCAATTGCCGCGCCCTTGTTTAAATGCTGGTACTCCTCGGTGAAATTAGTAACCAGAATGTGGGATTGGTGTTCCTTGAAGCGCGCAATGCCTCTTGCGACCGACACACCACGGTCGAGAAGCACCCTTTGATCAGTGTCTACGATAGCGTCGACGTCAGGAGCAGCATCTTCACAGTAGACTGCGACCATCAAGCTTGCGCGGGGTGGCAGGGTGACATGATCATCGGCAATCCTTACAGCAGCACGTCGTTCGGGGTTCGGTTCCGGCGTCATGGAGTGATTGGGGGAAAAAGTTATTGACTTGGTCTGCAGATCGATTATTGCACCGTTGTCCATCAAAAAGTCCATCCCAAGAATTACGTCGCGGGAGCAGTTAGGCAGAATGACGAACGCCGCAGGGTACGTTGTGCCGTCTATGGTGACGCGCGATGTGCACGTTCCGCTTGGCGTCACGAGGTGGCCTCCTGCTGTGCGTATGTGCGGACCGTCCCATCTGGTCATAACTTTCGTCAGTTTAGACGCAAATGGTCCGCTCATTACCGAATAGTCAGCTCCCGTGTCTACGAGGGCGACTACGTCAAAGCCGTCGATGGACACCTTGACGTCAGAAGCAGTCTTCCTCGAGTTTCGGGTTCGTCGGGGCGTCGTATCTCTGCTTGTACGTGTTGACGGTCGGGCAGTGTGCATCGTCGTTGTCGTCGTCTTCTCAACGGACGTCTCGGTCAGGTCGGGTACGCGTCGCGCCGTGTAGCTGTCGTCGTGTTCAGGAGTCTCGTTAGGGCTGGGTCGGGTCGTCGGGATGAGGGCATGTCGTGAATGATGGTCTTCAGCGAGTCGCTGCGTCGTTGGAGGGTTTTCATTTTTCCGCCGTTGTGCAACTTTACCTCCCGAAGTTGCTGCTTTTAGTTTCCCCCGCGTGGGCTGGGGGACCATCCACGTGAGAAGTCAGCATTGCTACGGTGGTTCGGCGATTGGTACGGGTAGGGCGATGGCGAGCGGTTGAAACGGGATGGGCCACGGCTGGTTTCAGATAGATACTCGTCGATCTCACGTGGTCGTTGGCCAGGGAGAGGGCGAGGTGCGTCGACGGAGAAACCACGCAGTCTGAGTCTCTTGTATGGGCAGCGACGGTAGATGTGGTCGGCCTCTCCGCAGTGGTAGCACAGAGGACGATTATCGGGAGTTCGCCATACGTCCGTCTTCCTCGGCGTCTGGTTTCGGGCTACCGGGGGTCGGGCGGGTGACAGTGGGCGGCGGTACGGCGGGGCCTCTTGACGGCGTGTTAGGGCAGGGCGGGGTCGACGAACAGCCGCAGAGTAGGTCATAGCCTCGGGCTCGCGGGGTGCTTCGGACGGCACAGAAGTTTCCAAAGCCTGCTGTACTTCTTCCCGGATCACGTCGGTCAGTGAAGTGACTTGAGGTTCTGGTGTCGTCATCGGGAAAAGTTTCCGCAGCTCCTCCCTTACCACTGCGCGGATAGTGTCGCGTAGTGAGCCGGAGTTAATAGCGCTGGCACCAATCGTCTCCGAAACCAGCGCATTGATTGGGCGGTCGTATTGCCTCGTTCGGATTTCGAGCGTCTTCTCCATCGCGGCGGCCTCAGACGCGAATTCGGACACGGTCTTGGGGGGGTTGCGAACAAGGCACGCGAAGAGCTCTTGCTTCACACCTCGCATCAGAAACCGTAGTTTCTTTTCCTCCGTCATTCCTGGGTCCGCACGGCGAAAAAGTCGCTTCATTTCCTCGACGAAGATTACGACTCCTTCGTTCGGGTGTTGCGTTCGAGTTTCCAGTAAAATCGCAGCTCGTTCTTTTCTCACCACGGTCGTGAAGGTCTTAAGGAACTCGCTTTTGAATTGCGTCCAGTCGGTCAAGGCGCTCTCGTGGTTTTCAAACCAAGTTCGAGCTGCATCCTCCAAGTAAAAGAAAACATGCCGGAAGGTTTCTTCATCGTCCCACCTGTTGAAGATCCGCACGCGCTCCAGCTTCTCCAACCATTCCTCTGGGTCTTCAGCGGGGGCTCCCCGGAACGATGGCGGTTCCCGGGGCTGCTGCAGCATGATTGGCGACGTTGTTTCTTGTACCATGGTGTTGGTTGCAGCGTTCCTTCTCTTGGGTCCTTCTGGCATCAAACCGAACTCGGGTGGTAAATCTTGCAGGCGGGGGCTGGCTCTTGTTGGACTGGCTTGGCGGCTTCTCGAGGTTGTAGTGGGCATGAAGGGTGCGTACCCAGCACCTCCACCAGATGTCACGAAGCCAAGGACGACGCAGTTGTCTTGCAGGAGAAACAAGTTTATTGGAGCGAACTTGTGCTCCCCTAACAACTCAAAAGAATACAGAGGCGGCGAAGCAGCGGTCAACAAAGTGACTTGCGTCAGCGAGCGTCGCAGAATCGAATGCCCCGGCGTCCGTACTGCAGGCTTTTTATCTTTCGGCGCGCGTGGTTCTCGAAACGTCGATTCGCATCGAGAACATAGTAGATCCAAGAAGATTATTCTGGGCTGTTCACGTTAGATCGGAATGTTCTCCCTATCACAACAGATAACACATGCGGCACAGAAAGAAAGAATGGAACACGCGCTTCCCTTGGCGCAGAGATAACACAGACCGGCGCAGCCGGGCGGTAAAAGCAAAACACAAATAAACAAACCCAATGTATGGTTCGCGGCAATATGTTACCTGAGCCATCGACTCTTCCGTTTGCCACCGTAGGCGTATGCTACAATTGTCTGTATGCGCACTTTGGGACGACTTCACTGCCTATGGTACTCTTCCGAGTTTAGTGCAAATGATCAATGAAAGATACGAGAATTTTTTATGTGGTTTAGGCAACTTTAACCAGCAAGCAAAAGGTCGAAAATTGGTTTGTATGGTGAAATGCTTGTGCGCCACATAAAAAAGTTTTCTTTTACTTTCACCACTTTCAGATATAATAAATATTTATTTTTTTTATTTAGTAATACTGCTAACCCCAATGAAAGGGGTTGTAGCCGAGTTGTTAATACATAGAAACATTTGTACACGTTTGGATGAGAAAACATCAAAACAACATCACTGTACTTCTGTGCAAGCAATACAGCGTTTTCTCGAGCTCGGCCTCGAGATTGAACTGAAGTCCATTTATCAGTTAGAATAAAATTTGAGCGCCATTCTAACACCTACATCATTCGTGCTTCAGGTGACACCTTACAGCAAGTTATACGTGGAATATGTAAATGTGTGAATGTCAATGACTCAAAGAAATCAGTACATTTATGCATGCTCTTGGCTGCTGTTACTGTAGTTCTCTAAAAAAACGCAAGTTATCATAGGACCATGAAATGTTCCTTTAGCATAGTAGGTTTGGTGACTCAATTTTAGTAATAGAAGCGATCTCTAAAATGTCGCTGTACCCAAGTGAAATTGCCCGGTTTTTAGCGCCAACCAAAATTCCCTTGCGTGAGTGAAAATGTAGGGCTTTGGTGGAGCAACATTGAGCTAATCAGTTATCCGGTGTCGGTCGTTCAGAACTCCGGAGTGATGATGTTGGGATGGATGAAAACTTGCTCTTTTTTACTGAATCTTTAGTACAGTAAATATAAATATAACCATACTCGCTGCCGTAAAGTGTTCGGTGGCTGTCGTTGAGATCAGAAGCCAGGAGCTTTGCACCCATGCCCACACAGTTTAAGTGAATTTCAGCTAAGCTTTCTTGAAATATTTCCCGTGAAAGTTTCTTTTACACTAACAGGACTGAGTGCTACATTTTTTGATGAGTTGATATGTTTCATGATGATAAGCCTTAAAAAGAATTCGGGCACATTCGTAATTGAGATGCAAATACTGAGGCAACAGCGGAGCTGGTGGTATTCACTACCTTTCGCTTGGATTTTCTTAGTTCCGCCCCTTTCTTAAGAGAAACGTGGCTAAAACGCGAAACCTTCTTCAGCAAAACTGACTCAAATCACAGTCAGCAATCCACTGTCCTAATGTCCAAAATTGAACAAAATTCAAACTGCCAAATTTCGAAGCCAGCCCCTGTGCTACGAACCCACAAGAAAATGATGTGCGTCTCGAATTTGAATGCAACGATAGCGCAATGGGACAGACACTGGCTTCATAAGGCGAGGGACCCAGGATCTATACCGGCCACAGGAAGCGTTTTTCTCTCTAGTTTTAGCAGCGGAGCTGTTTCAGCTCTAGCTCTGCCCGTCGCGATCTTTAACAGAAAACTATCATCATCGGGTTTGTGGAGAGGGGGACACGGTAAGTCAAGAAGCGGGAGAGAAGCGGCGAGAAGGAAAGAAGTCCCCAAGCAGGTGTGGGGGGGTGGCGCCCCAAGAAAACACTTCCAGTGGCAGGAATCAAACCTGCGTCTCACGCATTATGAAGCCGCAAATTATACGATTGCGCTAGCTATCTTTGCAGTCGTGCCGCAAAGCATTTTCTTCGGGTTCGCAGCGCGAGCGTTGGGTTTGGTTCGGCTGAGTTGAAGTAATAAAACCAGCGTCTATCCTATTGCGCTATCATCAAATTAGGGGAGCGCAGCATTTTTTTGGGGTTCGTAGCACAGGCGTTGGCTTCGAGCTTTGGATTTAGACTTTGGCAGTTTCTACTTGGGACTGAAGAGGGTGGACTGTGGACTTTGATTTAACTTAGTTTGCATTCGAAAATCCTAGCTTTTTATCCATCTTTTTCTTAAGGGGAGACCGAAAAAAAGTCACGTGCACCACCACCACCACACAAACACCTGCTCCGCTGCTTCGCATCCCTATAGCGGAAGTGGCCGAATCTTTTATCTTTTATTTCTTGTGGCGGCAGTATTTTAATTGTTTTCTGTTATGCTTATGTGGGGGTGTTACGATATCGCTTTATCGGTTCTTTTATTATTTCTGTCCAAATTTCGCAAACCGTGTGTGCATTTGCCTTCCCGTCTTATAATGAGGCAACCTGGGAAAGCGAGATGGAACGACTTTTGAACGCTATGTGCGCCTAATTTGTTGTTAGGTTTATTTATTTTTTGTGCTTCAAAATAAACATATTTGGCTGTAATATTTCTGCAAATTTCTATCACGCGTTTTTTTCTTGTAGGTGTAGCGCACTGCGTGACAACGCAACTTTTCTTTTTCCATATTGTTCCCCGCCGTAGCGCCACCCACTGCACCATCCCGATGCCCTTGGGGTGGCGGAGTAGTTTGGTGGCCAGTTTCAGGACGTAGAGCCCCCGGGTTCGACTCCGGGGACCTCCCTAACCACATTTTTTTGAGGCGCGCATTTCCAGCACCTGCTTGTGTGCTCCTCACCTCCTCGCCACTTTGCCTCACACTTCTTAGCCTAACATTTTCTTCTTCTCCACTTCTCTGATGATTATAGTTCTCTGTAACAATCAGCAGGGAAATAGCCCAAGTCTAAACAGCTCCGCTGTTGAAACGAAAACGTCAATTAGCGTTGCGCGCTCGACATCTTTCAGACAACTTCCTTTCCCCCAGCGTTTTCTTTTTAGTCATCGTGTATTCTGACTCCCTAGAAGTTTTTTACCTTCAGAAGACGAAATAGAGTGAAGGTCTCAAGGAACTGAATTTATAATCTCATCCTCGCAGGATTGAACGCTGGCCTTCTGATGATGAATCTGACACGCATGCGCGCCTTCGGCATCGAGCGGCGCCTGGTGAAGCTGAAGAGAGAGTTCGAGGGACAAATACCTTTGGCTGACCAGGACCTGCTCAACATCCTCTTCACCCGCCATCCGGAAGGAATATTCACCTTCACCTGCCGATGGAATTACCGTGCCGAGCACTGCAACGGCACTGCTCTGTGCACTGATGGACCCGTGGCTGCTGTGCATGGCACACGCAGAATGTTCATCAAACATTTGGAGCCAGCATTTTCTGCGTTACACGCAGCCATGAGAAAGGTGAGGACATAAAACCGATGCAGAAGTTTTACAGGGCCGATATTGTCTGGCAGCTGTCTATTGGAACTTCTCAGTACAGTTTTTCAACATAGGACTTCTGGCATAACCAATACCTCGTCGTTTCTTAGTTCGTTTTTAGTATTTCGACAAAAATGACACTTAACGAACTGTAATGATCGGTCTACGTCGGGCATGTTTCATAAGTTTTGAGTTCTCGTTCAGTAGTGCGAGTTCCTGTTCGTGTTGACAGCAAGGCATGTCGTAATCGTTTGCGACGACCCCCAGTACCTCATACTATTGGTTGGAAATAACAAATGCCAGGATTTGCTAAAACGAAAACTGGATATGAATTATGTAGTATGTTTAGCTACATTGTTCTAAAGAGACAAGAAAGGGAGAATTCGAAATAAAGTTTTGGTGAAATTAAACGCAGTTGCAAATGCTAGTGACCATGCCATACTAAAGTAGAGCATGCGAGGTCCATAGTGTTATCCTTCGCGCAGGTGTACCTGTCATATTACGGAAAAAATTGCCTTGAAAATTCCAGTTTTGTTCCCAGCAGCTTGCAGGCTTTTGTTCTGATGTCGCGAGTGAAGGCACACTTTGATGTCGAGTGGGTTAAGTTGCGCGCTTTTTTTCCTAGAAAGTTTAACTGGTACAACTTGTGCGTTAACAATGATCAATCGATATGTCCCTTAAAAAATATAAACATATTGTGAAGCGGCAACTTGACGTGCGCAAGCGTTTACGGTTCTGCGGCCTGTTACGAAAAAAACTCTCTTGAGACTTCCGCTAACTAATCTCATCGCATCGCAAGGGTCGAAATGCACCATTTAACCACAAAGAGTACCCTGGATACATCATTTCAGTGCGCTGTTAGAGCTTCTTTGCATATTTAGTAAATTATAACACTGAAAGGAAACTGCGAATTGTCGACAGCTCATGAAAACCCGGCAAGCTGTGATGACAGCCGCATACGTGGTCATGGGGAGTCCTGGCTGAACTAGCGGCGGGCACTTCGGATGTTGACGAAAAAATCATTTATCAAACATTTCGCCCAATAAAGAAATCGGCAAATTCCAGGTGGTCTTCTATTTTGCCCCTAAATCACTGAACTGGGCATTTTTTCTACTCACTAAGCATTCGCAGTTGCGGTAAACATTGCGTATTAGGTGGCGCAGTAAATTTAGCCAATTCTTAGATTTTCGAAGCTCAAGTTATTTATGAGATATTTTGAAGTGTAGTAAACGGCGATGAGGTATACTGGGTTGATAAATGAGTGTCTGCAAATACTTATCGCTTGTAGTCAAGTAAAAATTTTTATGCAAGTTTTTCAAATTCCTAGTACTTTTTTTTTAAATGGCTTCCGCAGTGCTGCACAGCAGTGGAATAGGACACCTCGCCGCTTTGGTTGGATTGACTTGGCTGCCCATGCTCTTTGTCACTGTGTCAGCGCGGTATCTTATCACGGTGTTCTGTGTGGCAGCAACTGGTATATTATGTCTCATCACCTACGAGATGCCCGAGTAGAATGGCGTAGGACATTTACCCGATCACGGTATTAGGCTGATTTTCGATTTTTCCGTGGGTGCCAGCCGACTTTTATGGGCCTTGCTCATCAAGCGCCCTCGGAAATACGTCATGGCTGCCAACCTAAGCTATAACTCAGGAAGCCGGATACCAGGGCATGCCTGAATCTGGAATATTGCGCAGCGGCACTTGGAGACTACAAAAGGCACAATGATAATACGGTGGATGCGAAAGGTGGGATACGTGATTTAAGCAAGCGCCGCGTCTGTGGAATAGAGTTGGATATAAATCCGGTCGGTGGTGCCATGATTGCCAGACAGGGTTGCCAGCCGTGCCTGGTACTGACGCTGGCCATTGTAGGCACGGTGCCGGCACCCACATGGTGTCAAGTAACCCAAGAAGTGTGAAAGATTAACGTCAGTCTCTGCAACACCAATGAAGGCCTAGAGTGCGAGCAGAAAGGATCTAAGTTGTGTCCTAATAAACAAAAGAAAGACTATATAGCGCTTTATCTACAATGATATTCAATTTTCTTCTCGTGTTTCCAATGGCTCTGTTTTACCGCAAGCTCCTTCTACAAATGATGGATGGTCCCACATGGTGAAGTAAAACATCACCCGCAGATATGTAAGGAATTCATCCTAGAGAACCGTCACGTGACAATGCTTTGGCATGGCCCTACTGAGAAGCGGCACAGCCGATTTCGCAACCGCCAAAAAACAGAAATGCTTTATATAATTGGCTTACATTGGTAAAACTAACCAATAAAATAGAATGAAAGAAGAAATGATAAGGCTGATGCAAGCACTGATTATGACCTGGATATCGTACATCCAGCCGCACCAAAAAACTTACCCATGCTGAAACAAACTAACTAAACACCGCAATCAGGGCAGCGCATAAGGCAATCTTTATGATCCCAATTTACACGGTCACCTAAATGATTCTCAAATGTACTGTTTATAACGCGGTTGAAGAAACCAGAGAAGCCACTCTCCTCGCGCGAAGGAGGCGGCTGGAAGAAACAAATAGCACGGGCCATCGTAGGTAAGATAGGCAGCTCCCGGGAATAGAAACGACTGGACGCCATGGTTTACATATCGCCGATCCAGTGACGCCCCGTAAGGTCTCTCTCCAACCAACTGACATGCATTCAAACCTACAAAAACACAGGGGAAAAGCCAGGATCAACTTCTTCAGATGAGAGTTTCCAAATCATGAAACCACAGTGTGCACCGACGCAGAAGTGTACAAAAGTACAAAAGGACCCACTGTCGCTCTGAGCTACACGGGCAGTTATGTGACTGCATCAGCCTGCTGAGGCGAAAAGCCAGGATCAACTTCTTCGGAGAGAGTGTGCATACCATGAAAACACCGTGTGCACGGACGCACACATGTATAAAAGTACAAAAGGAACAAATGTCGCTCTCAGCTACACAGGCATTTCTTTGACTGCATGAGCCTGCCGCACACATGAATGAAAAGAGTGTGAATTAGAGCCATTTTTTGGAATTTGTTTAGCCGGTCTGTCAAATAAAAACATAAACATGATCACAGACACTCAATAGGCCAGTGAACTGCTGGTTGCAGACAGAATACCTACACGCATTGGAAACAATTGCAACTCCCACAGTGAACAAAGTTCACTACATGACATGGAAACCCCCTACCATTGAATGGAAGGGAAAGAGGCATCAGACCAAAAAGTACTTGAACAACTCGCATACCGTGCTCCTGGAGAGAACGAAAACCACAACCGTCCTGCAAACCAGGGAGCCTACGTCTTAGATATAATATAAATAATTGAATTGAAATAATTGAAATAAATGAATAAATAATTGCCACGCATTGCAACATTTCGTAGTTTTAACCCCATCAGCGCATATTTATAATAAACAAAAAGACTTTTCTAATAAAATATATGCGGCTAACCTTCATTATTTTGAAAGAATCTTTTCGACTATGCAAATCCTTAACTTTGCGTAATTTAACTTGCCCGATTCACAGGTGTCATCGTAAACAGTTGGCTAATTTTACTTGCTAACATTAAGATTAAGATATACCTGCCTCGAAGAGCGTAAAAAGTCTGCCATCAATACTGCGGGAAGCAGATGAACTGTGGCGTTTGCTGACTGCTACGCTGAAAAGTTTCGTGGACTGCTCTGTTTTGGCGATTGTCGGAGATTATTTAGATGTTCCGTGAACGTTTTCTTAGTACAGATATTTCTGCTATTCAAAAAATAGAGCAGTTCCACTCAAGTTCCACGCATCACGGAAACTGAAGCGCGAACTAGGAACATGGTCAAGAAAGGAGACAGAACCGATGCTGGGACTCTTCCCTTGGTGCTTACAGTGTTTTGGTGCTATGGGGCTGCTTTTTCTTGCATCAGAAGAACGTGCTTAGCAGGACACTTCAGCGTGTTCAAAACACTAATTATCTAACCGAATTAGCTGATGCGTAGTCAACGTTCTAGATCATTTGTTGTCATCTACAGGCCTTTTAAAGGGACACTGAAGTGAATTTGTTAAGCTCCCGTTTTTGCTTGCACTGCGTTGACTGGCACAAATAACACACTTTTCATCGTTCATCCGGTTCATAAGTCCGAAATTATTTTATAAAGCGCGGAAGAAGAAAAACTACCTTGCGCGTTCTGCGGCGGCCGCACCAACTAAAGGCTGTGAAGACGGGAGGAGATGCACCGTGATTTGACCATGTCCAATATGAGCATTTAAACAAGTTTCGGTTTTGGTTCTGTAAAACAAGATGCTTGACATGCGACGTTATGGTTGGATGGGCATTCTTGATATCTCAATAATCGCCATACCACGCTTTTGTCATGTTGTCGGCTGTAAAAGGCTAAGATAAGCCTTCCAGAACGGCTTGGAATCGTATCAATCACTAGGAGAAGCCTACTCAGTGGGTGAACGCCCTCCGCGTCACTGTAGACGCTCAATGCCATCCGCTTTTCCCGCATATTGGGAGCTTGCCTCACTCATGCCTGTATTGTAAAAAGCGTGTTCGCACCATGCCAAGGGTCTGTTGATCCTGGCCTGTGCCCACTGCCCGCAAGCAGTCGGTGCTTATGGCAACAGCGCGCCAACGAGAACTCGCTAGCGCGTCAGTGTCAGCCTGCGCGCTTTCTGTGAACTAGTTCGTGGAGCAGTGAACGTTACGGCCCAAAAACGGTGAACTCAGCATAGAAAACATCGGCCGGAAACGAAAAAGTCAACTTACAAAAAAAAGCATGTGCCCTCGGGTATTCGAACCTTGGACTTGCAAAATAACGTACCCAGCGGTCCAGACCACTCGGCCACGAGCCAGCGCTGCCAGCACTGGAAATATAAGGTATATAATGTAAAACCAGTTTACACTTTTATTTAGTTATAGCATTTCAAGCAGCTTGGGGGACTATTTGTTGTATAGCGCTCGTGCAATAAGCTACCCCCGAGGTTCCGCAATATCTAACGTCTAGCAATTGCATTTATTATGTGGTAAAGCGTTCGGAGATATGTGGTCGTGCTGCTGACCACTGTGCTTGTTCACCCAGCGCAAGAAATTGCTTCCTACTGCCTGATTTTGAGCTGTACGGTAAAAGTTTCAGTTATTTTATTTCCGTAGTACTTATATTCACCTCGCTGACTATTCTCCTGCCTTCAAGTGGCCTTAGATTTTCTACTAGCCTACCAGTCAAACGAAACGTCGCGTGTGCACTTTTGCAGCGCTTGTGTGGAGCGGCCTTTACTTGGAGCCTGATACAGTGTACAAACTAACAAAGTAAACAGAGGCACATTCTTGCATTCACAAACATATCGTGGCTTAGTTTCAACTGAGCGAACAAATTGGAATGACTCGTCGGCGGCCGGCGGACTAAACGCTGGGTCAACCGACTCTGTCGGAAGGCAGGCGAGCCGTGCAGTAGCGCAGTCAAGCCAAGTCATCTCCTCCTGACGTCACACGAAAATGCCACAGAAAATGAACGAGGACGCAGAGAGGAGGACAGCATTTTCGAATGACTTTTTCTACTAAATAAATTCGCGTAAACGCACCCAGAGTGGTCGAGACACGGCCTATGGACTCCGGCCTACAATGTGCGCTAGTAATCCCGCAATGTTCACAAATCACTTTAGTGTCCCTTTAAAGGGGTCGTTTCTCCCTTACCATCTTCGCAACCTATTAACTGATGGCGACTATCCCGCCTCACTGCCAGTTCCGGAATGCTAAACTTAGTGAACGGCTAGTGTGTTTACGATGTAAAGACGGTGCGGGAATAAACAGAAGATTACGTTTGAGGAATGGGTTAGGATTGTGATTTCGAACGCTGACCCAGGATAAAATACATTGTGCACTTGTCAGGTCTTTACTGTAGTTGGTGTGGAGGCACCGACTGGAGCCTTTGATTTATTTTGTGCTGTTTTTTGCAGATGGCTCAAAATTCTAGAATTTCACTAAACATAAACAAGGAATTGTGTTCCTTACCCAGCTGAATGAAATCAGAAGTCTTCTAGGAAGGTACTTGGCTGTACGTTTAGCCGACAAGACTAGCTCGTCTTGTCGGTTGTGTGTGGATTAGATTTTTGCCTTTATTACGTTGTTTGCAGCGACGACAGCCACTATCGTATTTACGTCACCCTGTTTCGCAAGCTCTTTGAAGGGTTCTTTCAATCTGCAATGTTATCCTGTTAGCCATATACTAATTTAGGCAGGTCGGACCGCAAAAAAATTGTCATGACCGAGGTCAGCAAAGTGGCGTGAAGGATACAGCGAGAATAATAACAGCTTTCAACACTTAGAAGTGTAAAAAACCTAATAAATCGGAAAACCAGAACGGAGTTGACGACGTATTTATTGCAGACTTTCATTGCCTGAGGTAGCTTGACAAAGCGTACGGCTTTATTCATTGCCTCTTTACCCGCTGTCTCACACTACACGCACCCCATTTAGACCGCATCTCCTCTGAATAGAAAAAACCGTGAACCATCAACGTGGACACACTGTGGTGGATATCCCATCCAGCAACATGTCCTAATGATATGTCCTTAGAATATACCCAGAGTACCTGACTTACGGACATCCATGCAGCTGGTATTTCCCATTCACCAAACCTGCTGACTTTTACCTCCTCTTTCGAGGACACATTAAAAATACACTACATCAGAGTATATCATATAGGAGAGACGATCTGTAGTTCGTTAGTCTGAACCGATGTTGGTTAAAAAAAAACTCCCTCTGTCCATCTCGCTACGAGAGCCTTTAACAACTTCACCCATGAAAACTCGACGAGCATTCCTGCGTACGATTTGCTCAGTTCCTCAGGTTCAAATTTTAGCCAAAGGAAGTCTTTTGTGGGCCAGCGGGTTCAGTTGACCTAGCGGGATAGCAAAATTGATGTTAATGTGTTGCTCACACCATACAAGTTAGCAGTGATGCCACAAGTGCCAGAAGAAGCTCATAAGCAACGCCGTTGGTTGCGTTCGCAGAGTGCGAAAATATATTGTGACGGTGCAATCCTTGTTGGAGACAAACCATGTGGTGTGCGCTGCGCCGCTGATGGAAGACGACGAGAACGACGACACTTGGCAAGGGCTCACGCTTTTGCTTAATCTAGCACTTCAAATCCTATTCTCACTTGTAAATAGCTGCAAATATACGTGTTTTTGCCACGTAACACCCTTGGTAGAGGTTGCGGAGTTGAGTCAACACCTCATCCCGCACCTTCGCCCGGGCGGGCTCCATCCACCACGGAGCTTCGTAGTAGACGCTCCGTTCTTTGTGTTGTGTAACCATGCCTACCGATGGGGCGACCGCGCCGACGACACCCCTCTTCATCGTGTCATCCCCGGGAGCCTGGCCTGTTTACCGGGACAGACGACGTTGATGTTGACGACTGGCTCAGTCTGTTTGAGCATGTCAGCGCTCACAACATCATGCTGGGGAATGCGATCTTATACTTTGAAAGAGGAAAGTCCCGCACGCAAGTGGTTTGAGACGCACGAGGCGGAAATGACCAGTTTGGCGGTGTTCAAAACGAAGCTGCGAGAGGTATTGGGAAAGCCGCTTGGCCATCAGCTTGCTGCCCGAAAGGAGCTCGCATAGCGCGCCCAGACGTCGACCGAATCTTACGTCGCCTAAACCCAGGATGTCTTGGCACTTTGCTTGAAGGCTGACAGCACCATGGCGGAGTCGGATAAAGTAGGCCACATACTGAAGGATATTGTGGATTACTCATTCCACCTTTTTATGTGCGAAGACTGTGCCACTGTGCAGTTCATCATTAAGGAATGTTGCCGATTTGAAGAGGCAAAATCACGACTTATCGCCCACAACTTCACAAGACTTCCGCACATAGCAGCCACATCTTCCTCGTGAAAATGGAAGTCCATCAGCCCGTCTTTCCCGCCTACAAGATCCCGTTCCGCCGTCAGCTGATATAACGAAAATTGTGCGCCGGGAACTCGAGGCTATGGCCCCTACTCCAGCGGTGCCATACGTGCTAGATCGGAACGAGCTCCACACCGTTTCCGTCATGAAAGCCATTTTACGCGACGAAATTGCACACCTGGGGCTTCACCCTGTGTGCGTGATTGGCTCTACGTTCCGACAACATCTTAGGTCTCCAGGTCCCCACATCGACTATCCTCCTCCACGCTACCCCCGCCGGAACCCTGCTGAGTGGCGTACCCCGGACGACAAACCGATTTGTTGCAGTTGCTCTGGAGCCGGCCACATTGACCGGTACTGTAGCAACCACACTATCCCGTCCTTCCGCAACGGCTACGCCAACTGCAGTGCCCGACCACCATCTGGCTACTCCAATGACCTGCAGAACTGCGTCTCTTCCAGCACGGACCTAAACCAACCCAACTTTAACAGTCCCAGCACCAGATTCAGCCGATCGCCCTCGCCGCAACGCCACCAGTACCGATCGCAGCCTCGCCGCCGTACCCCCATGGCCGAATACTCTCGACCCTCTTCGGTCATGCAGCTCAACGAGGTGACGCTGCATCAACGACCCGGCCCGGAAATCGTCTACTGACTTTGCCGACTATGGACAATTTACTTGAAGTCTTTGTAGATGGAGTTGTAGTAAGCGCAATTATTGACACCGGTGCCCAGATTTCCTTCATAAGTTTGAGCCTTCGCCGCCGTCTCCACAAAGTCCTTACGCCGCCCGCGTTACGTGTAGTTCGAGTCGCCGACGACAGCACGCCTCCGGTCGTCGGAATGTGCACAGCTCGCATACGGATCGCTGGCCAAGAAACAGTTGTTATGTTTACCGTACTCGAACACTGTCCTCATGATCTCATTCTGGGCTATGATTTTCTGTCTGAGCATGCCGCTCTCATCGACTGTTCTACTGGACTCCTCCGCCTCCAATTTCCTTTTTGTCCTTCTTCCCACGCACCCCAGCTGCGCTGTTGCAACACCGAACACGTTCGTTTGCCACCAAAAGCGGTTAGCTACATCTCCTTATCCCCGTTCTCCCCGGTTGCGAACGGCGACTACGTCGTTTCACCTATTCTGGATGTACTTTTGAAACGGAATGTCACTATGCCTCATAATATAGGAACTATTGTTGACAACAAGACCTGTCTCCCGCTCCTTAACTTCGGTTCCTTCTCTGAAGTTTTACAAAAGGAATGGCACTTTCAACGCTGTGCACTTTGGAAACTACCCCATTGGAGGCCGTGACTCCTTGTTTGTGTTCCACCGTGCAGTCATCACTCCCAGCGAATGAAGTCGCAGCGATGACCACACCCGATCTTCCGCAAGTGGACGCCGACGCTCTTCGCTATCTCTGGACATCCTATAAAGACATCTTTTTTAAAGGCAACCGTCCACTGAGTACAACACGCTCTGACATACTGCGTAATCACTGGTGATGCAGCACCTGTACTCAGATGGCCATATCGCGTATCTCATGCTGAACGCCTCGCAATCAAACAAGAGGTCGAGAAAATGATCAGCAAGGAAATCATTTAACCGCCTTCTACACCGTGGGCATCTCCTGTTGTTTTCGTCAAGAGAAAGATGGTACGTGGGGTTTTTACAATGATTATTGTCATTTAAACAAGATCACAAGAAAAGATGTCTCTCCCTTTCTGCGCACTTACGGCGCTCTCGACTGCCTGCATGGTGCAAGATGCTTGTAGTCGATTGACATCAGATCTGGTTACTGGCAGATAGCCGTTGATGAGAAAGACCGCGAAAAGACTGCATTCGTGACCACTGATGCCCTTTCCCAAATCATGGGTATGCCGTTTCGCCTCTTAAATGCTCCAGCCACATTTGAGAGAATGATGTACGTTCTTTTGCGCGGTTTTAAGTGGAGCACACGCTTTTGTTATCTAGCCGACGTCATCGTCTTCTCACCCACAGTTGATACACACGTGGAGCACCGGTCGGATATCCTTAAAATGTTTCGGCGCGCTGGCCTCCAACTAAATTCAAAGAAGTGTCACTTTGGCCACCGCCAGATAACAATTCTTAGGCACCTTGTCGACGCCTCTGGAGTTCATCCCGACCCCAAAAAAGTTCGAGCCGTCACTGAGTTCCCCGTGCCACGCTCCACTCACGATGTCCACAGTTTTGTCGGACTTTGCTCCTATTTTTTCTGTTTGATAGAAAAGTTTGCCCACGTAGCTCGTCCTCTCAAGGACCTTTTGAAGAACGGTGCCACCTTTAGGTGGGTGTCACGAAGTGAACTGCAAAATGATGACGATAACGACGATGTGCTATACGGGGTACGTTCCAAACATCCCGACGGCGCCATCATCATCGTCTTCCGGGGACAGCTATCCCGCTTTCACGGGCCAGCCAATCGGAAGCGGCCAACGACAGCAGCTGGGGGGAGAAGCGGCCGAAGAGGAACACCGGGAGTGCGGCGTGACAGGGATGCGCGGCGGTCGGGCGACCGGACCCGTGCCGTGCCCCAGGAGGTCGTCCACCACTGCAGCCACCAAGACTTCTTCTCCGCCAGGAAGGTGTCTCCCCGTGCGTCGGTGGGAGACAGCGACCCAAGACTGCTGCGTTCGCCACAACGGTGACGGGAGCTGGGAGTGCGCTTTACTACCGCCGCCACGACATCACCTGGACGTTTCAAAACCGCAACACCACTACTGGGACGTGAGGTAGGAGAACCCCGTCCCCGCAGCGAAACATTACTGTGCGCTCGCCCTGCATTCCCGGACCTTGACTGTTTCGCGCTTCTTGAACTCTTTCCCGTTTGCTATGCCGCATTCTCGCTAATTTCTACCTTGTTCTCTAGCTTTGGTTTGTTCCCTCTTATTCTTTAGTGGTCTCTGTTTGTTATGTGTGTCCTTATGTGAGTTCCGGGTATTATAAAACCTAGTCTCGTTTCCAAAGTTCTTCTCTTGTAATTATTATTGTCCCACCGAACCAGACAGTGGGGTCCCGATCAAGCCCAAGCATTCAGAACTCTGTCTTCCCTCCTGATTTCATCGCCAATTTTGGGTCACTTCGACGCTTCCGCTCCCACCGAAGTGCGTACCGACACAAGCGGCCATGGTATCGGTGCTGTATTGGCCCAATCGCAAGGCGGTCAAAACAGCGTGATTCGTACGCCAGCCCTTTGCTCTCAAAGACCGAGAGCAATTATTCAATTACAGAGCGTGAATGCCTTGCTCTTGTCTGGGCCCTCGCAAAATGTCGCCCCTAGTTTTACGGGAGACATTTTACAGTCATCACAGACCACCATGCACTGTACTGGCTTACCAACTTGAAAGACCCAATCGGACGGCTTGGTCGCTGGGCATTACGTCTGCAGGGATATACGTTTTCCTTCGCCTTTAAGTTAGGTCGCTTGCATAAAGACGCCGACAGCCTTCTACCATCTCTACTGGGGCCTCGTCCTCTACTGTTCCGCCTACCAGTATTGTCCACGTCGCCCGCCTCAAGCCACATCAGGCTCCAACCGGTTCTCTTTAGACAGCACCGAGATGGTGCCTCTACCACCCGGGGGCCATGTGACGGAGCAATCCCTGTTCGAGCCAAAAATGCGGTGGGCGCTGCGCCGCTGATGGAAGACGACGAGAACGACGACGCTTGGCCCCAGACTTACGCTGCTGCTTAATCCAGCGCTTCCCAGCTTATTATCACTTATGAATAGCTTCAAATATACGTGTTTTTGCCACGTAACAATATTTTTTAAACCTTCCTTTCGTAATAGCTCTACGTGATTCAGAAAACCCCATTAATTACTGCAGCATTTTATGTTACATGAAAGTACAAAAACCTTAACCGACCAAAATGACAGCTGGGAAAACATAGTTTTCGTAAACATCGTAAAGCTTCAGGCTGGGCTAGCTGATAATTACTAAGTACTTGGTAATTACGAGTACTTGGTAAATATGGTAATTTGGTAGAGTAAATATGGTGAATTTTGTAAATTTAGTAATTTGGTAACAATATTTGGCGAAGTTGGAAATTCTTGAGGTATACTTCGTAATTGTTAAATTGGTAATTACAAGCACTAACAACCAAGAGCCAATTTCTGGAACAAATATTTTATCCGCAACCGTATCTAAGTTTGAATTCAAAAGCGAAATCACACATTGAAGTGGAAATGATGCCATGAGTGCAGAAATTCACGAATCCGCATCACTCAGGCAGTGTAGAGGTACAAAACCTTCATAATCATCATTATCCTCAATTTTATTTGTACGCTTCACACAACAGCTTTGAGCGGTGGCTCGGTGGTACCTTGCGTGTGCAATTTTATTATTCGCTTGTTTGTACAGGTGTACAACCCTCGCAATGAGTCAAATAGATTTCTATTGCGTTAACAGCAAATTCCATTTTAAATTTAGGAGATAATCGCCATGTGTGCTTTATTGCTGAATTACGAAAATAAACGAACAAAGGTCTTTGTCTAGTTGGAAAAAACTTCCTCACAAATGTGGTGCGGAGTACTTTCATATGATACGAAAAAATGCTCGACGAATAACGCATTTTAGACGGCATTAAAAGTTTTTGCAAGGTACTAGGGCAGCGAGTGTCTATATGTACGTATGTCATGAAACATTTTGTACGAAACGCTGAAGAATATAACCGGATGTTTTATATATTTGGTTACCAGCTGAACTAAAAAATTAAAACAAATTCTTAAATTTGATTAAAAATCCTCTGCGCTCATAGATCGATACGCAGGGCTTTCGTAGGCGACGAATTCGGTTAATTCTAAGCCCCTGTTCTTAATTCTTTGGACGGGGTACCGCTACATTGGATTTGCCAAAATAATTTTGTTTTAGCATGTTTGCTCTGAAATTACCAGCTCGTAATTTAAAACCTGTCAAATTATCCGGTTATGTGACATCATGGTTACCCGCTGCATGTGTGAGCTAGTTTATATATTTTCAGTTAACTCAGGAAGGTACAACGTTGTTTCAAATAAGCCGGCCTGCTGCGTTGTTTAGAAATATAATTGCAAGATAAACTTTTTTGATTTTTGAAACATAGCTTTCTATTGACAGGAGAGTGGCTCCATGTGCGTGCACATCTTAGTGTATAATGGAGGTTTGGTTTATTGCGTGTAATGTTTTAATCGTGGTAGAGTATTTTATGCCTTGAAACCTGTTTGGTTATCGACGGCTCTTATAACCAATGTTGTAACTATAAATAGAACAATAATTTCCTATGGACTTTCTAGAATCGGTGAGAATCAGGTGTACCAGAAATATGCCATTTATTTTGAAGGTACAATGAAGCAGTTCAACATGTTTTGTGAAAACTGGTAAACTTTTGCAGGATACCATTATTTGAGAACTTCTGCTATCTTATAGCCAAATTGCGTCCGTTTCAGTACAACTTCAGCGAAAGCCTGGTACACAACTTCATCAGTCCATTGAACGCCCGTTTAGCGAAGTCAACACAAACGGGATGCGTCAAAGAGTTTACGCAGCAGCTGGATCTGTGGCGCCGAACGGCCAGCCATGTGGATGCCAACTCGAAGAGAATTATATACCTCGTTCACCACAAGCCCTCACTTTGAAGTGACTGTACAGGAATTCTTGACATATACAGGTTATCAAAACACCAATTTTTTTGTTTTTGAGTGTCAAGTACTTGCTAATCTATTGTCTCGAGAAACTATCTTAGGAGGAAAATTTTGTATTTTGCCGATACACAAACGACACGGCATCTTGCGAGCTTTCACTGTTTATGGTCTTCTGCCTGGTTGGCGGGAAGCAACCGATGCTTTTACGTTGGTGTCGAAGTTCGTTAACCCAGTTTTATTGACAATAGCGAATATCGTTACGTTACACTCCTGCAAAACTATACCAAAATGTTTTTGTATAGCGTGTAGATCACAACTCATCTAAAACAAACGAACTTTTCAATCGTCCTCGCACTGTATCTACAGAGATGTATTTATTCTCATAAAAATTTATGAATTTGTGTGTCTGTGATATTACGTCGTTCTAACGAATTGTTTTGGCGTTTTCGATCTTTTTGGTTTATTTTTAATTCTCGTGTATCTTCTGTGCATTTGATGATGAAAATAGGTTCCCTGTTAGGGACCACACCACACTGATCTTCTGTGTCGTCGTTCGCCAAGTGTCATGCTGTGTAACGTTTTAAAAGAAGAGGTAAGCACCATATTGACATAAAGCCTGCTGTGTTTGCTTCGTTACTGTTTCCTGAACGCGCATAAGTTCTAATGCAACGCGATATTTTTGAACGCTACATTGTTTCAGTGTATCAAAATAACTGCATCGAAGTCTCTTTTTCTAAAAGCAGAAATCATTGCAGAATAGCAGTCGTGATAAACAAAATAAACAAAAACATTCCGCAGAAGAACGTTGAAAATACGGATAAAACAAACAAAAACGGTCCAACCTTGTACTACAGTCAAACCCGACTATAAAAAAACCGGATAGACTGAATTATGCTATCTATAGAACAAAAGCAAAATTGTTACGAAAATGCATGAGAAACATATTCCCTATAACGAAGTTCACATCGGATATATTGAACTCGGCGTGCCTACAATTGCCACCGAATTGCATGATCTCGGAGCGGTGATTGAAATGTTGATTGGCCACAATTGAGACGTTAAGCCTCGCATGGAGCGACGTGACGCTTGACACCTTCTGTAACTGTTTCCGACGCACGGGATTCACGACGGAGCTCATCCAGTCAGCCAGTCCGGATTGAGACGGCATCGTCGGTGAATGGCGCGAAGAGCTCGCCAACGTTCCAGATGCTTCTTAAAGGAGTGTCCAATGAAGATGTCCTGCATGTCAACGATGACTTTGCCGTCACTGTGAGCTCCTCAGGCAGAGACAGCATCATTTCATGGCAGCTGGTGCAGCTCAAAGCACCGAAGAGACTGTAAATGTTACAAGGCTGATCCTCAGTCTCTTCCGTGCTTTATGATGGTTAATAAAGCGCTTTTGCCAGTCGATGTGCTCTGCCAATATTGTTTCGATATTGAAAGACACGGACTTGAACTGGCGCAAAAGTCGTCACCGCAAACACGAAAGGGGAAACAAAAATCACCGCCCTGTTGTTCAATAGGCAGTTAAGGCGGAAAGTAGCTTTAGTGCATGCAATAAATTGATTGTTTTGTGAAAGTTAATGACAATATTTATGCGTATGTTTCTCTACGTGGGAATGGCAGGGAGGTCCCGCGTATTGCCAACTCGGAACAAAAAATTTCGGTATAGACGGGTTCGGCTATATCTAACTATTGGATATATCGAACTAATTGCGGTGCATATTCCAGTTTACCATAACCGGGTTTGACTGTAGACTTTGCCTCTTCGGAAAAAGAAAACATTATTAACGAAGTAAAGGGACTTCGTCGCTATAATTGCATTATTTATATAATTTGGGAAAACCAAAACAAAAGGAAACTGATAAAGAATAAAATACCCCAACCTCTTTCGCTACTCAGTCATACCAGGCTTCAAAGAACGCGCACTATATAAAATATACAAAGCAGCACAAGAATACTACGCATTACTACACAATTCTCTGCATTTCTGCAGATTTGTTTCTACCAGAGTTTACACCCCCCCCCACCCCACTACCACAAAAATATTTTTAGGCTGCCTTTAACTGGTTCTGCCGGATTCCACCAAACTTTCGCAATGCAAGCGAAAGGTTTTAAACGTTGCGGTGGTATTTTAATAAAGGGTTAACAGAGCGCAAATACGACGACACACAAGGAAGTGAAGACAGGATAAGCGCTTGTCCTGTCTTCGCTTCCTTGTGTGTCGCCTTCTTTGTGCGCTGTTAACCCTTTATGATGCTACACCAACTAGCCCACCAAGCCATCCTGGTGGTATTTTCATCAATAGGAACACTTCGTTTCTCCGTGCGTAAAATAAAATGCCCCCGGATACAATCAGACACCAGGGATGGTTTCACAAACGGATGCCGGTTTTTAGGATGGTACAGTGTGCCGCTTGTGCTCACGCAACGTAACGTGGAAATAAAGCTTTAGGAAACAGCAGATTCAAGGATCCCCTCTTTAAACATTGAAACTCCTGGCTTAGTCACTGTTTTGACAGCGCTCGCTAATAAAGAAGAGTGTTAGATGAAGCCCGTAAATCTCGAGAGATGCCATATTAGGCTCGGAAAGTATGTGTTCCCTCCTTCTTCCGTCGTCGGCCTGCTGGCCTTCTTCGTAGGTCTATTTGTCTTTTGTACTCGGTGATCTCCGGTCAGCCATCCTCAGTTTGATCGACCGTCCTGATTCTGCTCAATCATCCTGATATTACCGGCCGACCATCAAGATTTATAAGAACTGGCGATGAGGTGAAAGAGGTTTTCAAGTGAGCCAAGTGAGCGGTTCCGACAAAATTTTGTCTAGCACGTCAAATTTCGGCAATCTGGAGCCCTTTGAGGGGGGCGAATAGGACTGGCCCTGTTACGTGAACCGGCTCGAAGCACTCTTCTTGGCGAATGATGTCGCCCCAGACAAGGGAACAGCCGTAATCTTTAGCTGCTCGGCCAAGAAATGTATGCGCTGCTGCGCAACTTTGCCAAGCCCACAAAGCCGAATGACGAGCTGCTCGGGGAAATTCTTCAATTTACTTGAAACCAGCTCTGTCCGAAGACGTGTGCGATCGCGCAGCGTTTCCGTTTCAATTATCGCGTTTCGCGGAAGGAAAATCTGTATGCAATTTCATCGCGTCTCTAAAAAGCCTATTCAAGCACTGCGACTGCGGTGCTGAACTCGAAAAGATGCTCCACGACCGTACTGTGTGCAGCGTCAATAATGCGGAGATACAAACAAGGCTGCTGAAAAAAGCAAATTTTACTTTTGACGACGCCGTCCAGACTGCGCTAGCGATGGAAACAACCAAAAAGACGCAGTGGAGATAGCGCAAGCAAACACCGGCATCGTAGTCTCTACTAACAGTGTCTCTTCGGGCGTGGGAGTTGTCACCTGGTACATGGTGTCACACCACCAAGGAACACCTTGGCGAGGGCGCCACACGCAAAGGTGGCAGCCATTCTACATGCTCCTGTGCCATAAGACGTCAAGAAACTTCAGAGTTTCATAGAACTTTTCAACTTCTACATGCTCTTCCGAAACTTTCATCGCTGTTCCACCCGCTGCATTTGCTTCTCCGTGACGGAAAGAAGTGAGAGTGAGGACAGGACCCCCAAGATGCATTCACAGCAAGCAAGCTTCTGGTCACTTCGATTACAGTCGTCGTACGTTTCAACTGTCACAGGCCAGTATGCTTCAGGTAATTAGCGTCACCTTATGGCGTAGGTGCCGCCCTGGCACATATGAATTCTGAGGACCGTGAACAACCCATTGCTTTTGCCTCAAGAAGCCTGTTAAAAGCAGAAGAATACTTGAGTCCACTCTACTAGAAGGCACTGACTTTATAGTTTGGTGTGGCTGGTTTAAACCAGTACTTCTGGGCATACCATTTCAAGCGCACCCGGACCACAAGCCACTTCTTTTACTGCTGTGCGCCCACAAGCCTGTTCTGCTGCAAGCTTTGCCTTGAGTGGTCAGGTGGGCTCTGAAGCTTTCTGCTTACAAGTTCGAACCTCTATACAAGCCTGGCAAAAATCTTGGCCACCCTGATGTGCTTAGTGAACTGCCACTGCCCAACGATAGAGTTTTTTCACACTGCGGATATCTTCATTTTGAAGGAGGACTATACACGACATCCTTCACCTCTTGTTGTGGCAAGAGCCACAAAGAATAATCTAGTACCGGGTCACGTGCGTGTTTGTGGTCTGAAAGGAGAAATCCTCCAGCAGTCCCAGAGTCGAACCCCTTCACAACCAGAAGCGCACAACCCAGTCTTCATGAAATGAAGCTTGCCTACTGCATGGATTAAAATTCCTGATTCCAAAATCACTGCAGTGCGAAGTACTTGCCATTCTTCATGCGAGCCACCCTGGTAATGAGAAAACCAAGATAACTGCCAGAGCCATGTGTGGTGCACAGTGATTGACAATGACATTCCTAATAATGTGAACAGCTGCACTACGTGCTCGACTCAACACCGAGCTACACAACCAGTCCAACACACGCCGTGACTTTTTGCACGGTGGCCCTTTTCAAGGTTACACATTGACCTCGGAGGGCGATTTCTGGTACACACATTCTTGGGCATAGTCGATGATTTTTTAACGTGGATATAAGTTTTCCCAGTGTCCTGGACGTGTGCAGAAGCTATAAGTCCTGCCCTGAGTACTACATTTGCTTAAAATCACCTGCCAAACTTGTTCGTTCCTGACAATCTTCCTGCCTTTAATGGTCCTGTCTTTGACAATGGTCCTGCACAGCACCCTCAGTTCTTAACATAAAATGGGATCAACCTCACGCTTGTACTACCACATCCCCCAGACTTGAAAAAATGGTGCAACAAAGCGGGTTGTCCTAGCCGTGAAGAAACTCAACATACCTGGTTCTGAGAATTTCTAAGCACAAATCACCAGTTTTTTTCACTACAGAACCACTCCACACAATAATCGGGCGGCCATAATGTGAGCTCTTGACGGCTGCAATTTTCAAGGCATTATGGACATCCTGAGACCAACCTTGCAGGCATCATTGCAGGCATCGTGTTCGGTAGTCACGTCCGGGTTGGATCGGGTTTTCAGGCTTGGTACATGCACCCTAAGCCCTCGTCAAGCCAAGCCGAAAAGCGAGCCAAACTCGTGTCAGCCGCCGACAGCAAGGTCTTCAGCCAGACTTTGGACTACTTCCTGATAAAGTGAAGAAAGAAGGCGTCGGGAAAACCACCATGATCAACGCAGCCACCATGACGAAGGTGCTATTGGAAACATCGGAGCGAAGTACTACTGGCCCCGCCTTACAACCAATGTGTCCCACTACGTCCGGCGCCACTGCAACTTCCAGTAACGAAACACGCTGCCGACGAGACCCGCTGGACTTCTGCAGCCGATCGCCGTCCCATTGTGGCCTTTCCAACAGATTGGAATGGACCTTTTCGGCCCGTTCCCTACGTCACTATCTTAGAACAACTGGATTTTCGTAGCGACAGACTACATGACGCGCTACGCAGAGACCGCGGCTCTTCAGGAGGGGACTGCACAAGAAGTCCCGAAGTCCCGAAGTTCTTCATAAACCCAGATGTGCTGCGACATGGGTCCCCTAGAGTCCTAATCAGAGACCGCGAGAAGCCCGACTACGATGCCTGACGCCATGCTGCCGCAGGTAGAAAACGATGACCTCAACGCCGACGTCCAAGGATACCTTCAGCGTGGTGAGGAGGCCCGCCAGCTCGCTCGTGTTCGTACAACGAACCAGCAGCTAGTGGATACCGGGCGCTACAAATTCAGACGCCGAGACACCGTGTACCACCCAGGGGATCGTGTGTGGGTTTGGACTCCCATCCTACGACGCGGACTCAGTGAAAAGCTTCTGCGACGGTATTTCGGACCCTACCGGATTTTACGACGTGTTGGCGAACTTACCTAGGGGTGATTCCCGACGATGATTCCGGAACATCCCGACGATGCACGCGGCCAGAAGTCGTCCACGGGGTTCGCCTGAAACCTTACAATGGAAGATAATCGAGAGACATTTGTGTTGTTTGTTCGGACTGTCCTTTAGTTTAGCTTCGGGTCGATGCACTTTTAGAGGGAGGTAATAACGCAAACCATGCATTGGGTTTGCTTCTTTATGTCTTGCTGTTACCGCCCGGCTCCGCCGGTCTGTGTTATCTGTGTGCCAAGGGAAGCGCGTGTTCCATTCTTTATTTCTATGCCCCACGTGTTATCTCTTTCTCTTTTGATAGGGAGAGCATTTCCACTTGACGTAAACAGCCTAGAATAATCTTTGATGTACAATGTTCTGGATATACATCGACTGTTCGAGAAACATTCGCGCCGAAAGATAAAAACGTGCAGAGAATACGCCGCGGTATTCGACCCACCGACGCTCGCCTGTGCACAAAACTGTGTGGACTGCTGCTTCGCCGCCGGTGTATTCTTTGAGTTGTGAGGGCAGCACGAGTTCACTAAAATCAACTTGTTTTTCGTTCAGACAACTGCGTCGTCTTCGGCTTCGTGAGAATACTCTTTAATACACCGAGAGAGGTAGCGAGTGAAAATACAAGCTACTAGAAAGAATCGAAAGATGGCGCGAACAGTCCAGGATTGCTAGCTTTGATCTATGGCATGAATTTTTGAAGGCGCAATAAAGAATCTACCGGTATGTCAGTGGCACTGCGGAGAAGAAATGCGAAAACGTACCGGTACACCAGTGACAGCGCAGGTTTAAAATGACCTTCACTAAGTTGTCCATGTGCAGGGCAGATGTGTGAAATGAAACCATGCCACCTCAGAACATTTATTTTTTTCCTCTTTGCTTGGAGGGGGTATTCGGGAAGCTTCACTGAGAAAACAAACCAAAGTATATGGGTAAACAGGAAATCCTGACCCATTTAAGGTTTGCAGACGACTTTGTCTTTCGAGAGATTGTGCAGAACACCTGCAAATAATGCTTGAGCAACCATATGTATACATTCAGTAAACATCGCCATCGGTTAAAATAAACATGAGTAAATCTAAAGTAGTGATGAAACAACGTGCTGAAAACGCCCCGTTAAGCATATGTAACAAAACGATACAACAAGCAGAAGATTATAACTACATCAGACATTTTGTCTGCGCTGATCGCATCCACAACAAGGAAATCCAGCGCAGAATAGGTATGGGCTGGGGTGCACTTAAAAAACACTCATAAATAATAAGAAGTTAGAATAGCTGTGTTGAAAAGAATATTGGTGTGAAGCAGGTTGTTTCCGTGAACGAGGAGGTTAATTTTATCAGGCGGCAAGGAAACGAGGCAGGATCGGCGACGGACTAAAGACACGGTATATTAACGGTAAAATGACACTCTAAGGTGCACCAATGAAAATCAAGCTAATCTAACGACAAAAGTCCTATGAAAAAAATCCAACGAAAACAGTCCCACTCCCAATTGTTCGCGCTCAGATGTGGGTCCCCGTCGATCGGTGCGCAGGGCTCTGTGCGCTTGTCGATGCCGGTGTTGCGGCCGAGGAACAACACCTCAGATTCGGACCGGATGCTCCGTGGCCGGTCTCGACTGGAAGAGACCCGGCATAACCCGGCACCAAGGTTTCCTGAGCGTTGACGCACAGCCGAGAGCTTCCAGGAGGCATGTGCGGCTCTGTGACAAAGATCTCCTAGGCATTCTCGCCCAGCCGAGAGCATCTGGAAGCACCTACTTCTTACTGCCTCCAGCGCTCGCCACCTCTCCTTCCTCCTTTTCCCACGTCCTTTTTTTCTAACCTCGGCACGCACTTCGTCGCCTTCGCTTCTTTTGCTCCGATTTCCGGCTCTTCAATGCGCCTCCTCACATGTGCCCCCATCGATGAAGTGTTTTGGGGAGAAACACTTCCGGTGAGAAGTTCGCTCCGGGGTAACCGTGGTTTGCCCTAACGGTCAATTCGCACGCTCACACAGCACCACGAAACACCACTATCACCACCACTGTTCCACGCCACGTAGCACTTTGAAAACAATATGTAAATGAACAAGAAAAGCACACAAAACATGACTATGACACCCACTCGAGTGTACAAGCTTCGTTCTTTTTAACTGCGTCGTAGAAAGCATAACACCTAACCCATGAAACAAATTATGTCTGACAGAACTCGACACGAAAATCAGGTTTGTTTTTTGGGTTTACAACAACCGAAATCAAAACTTCTACCAGCAGTCTTCTCATGGAAATTATTTCTTACAATTCAACATTTCACAGGATATATGCATCGAACTTCCTCCAGACAAACACAACTCCTCAACCATTTTTAATAGACCTCTATTCCTAAAGTCATCGCGCCCTTAGTCGATTCCATGACTTGAATCCGGTTTGTTCCCTTCTACGTCATCCTTGCCTTCTTGCGACGCTTCTACTCCGCACCCTTAGCAATCCCATAACTTTTGTTCTGAGGGCCTGATGTGCTGTCATTGCTGAGGCGCCTACGGCACGAAGCCCGGCTCAACGGTTCGCCAAGAATCTGCCGCCTTACAAACAAATCCGCTTCATTGCTCTCGCAAGCGATTCTTAGGGCCCATTTGTGAGATCGTAATCGTCGGGACACATCAGGCAGTATTTTGCCAGCCGGCGGTTTTTGATCTCTCGGACTGTGTGGATAAATATTCGTTCCCCACGTCTGGAACCGTCGCCTGCCCAGTTGTTTCGTACGGTGCACAAATTGGCTGAATATTTCACTTAGCCTGTATTGAAATTCAGGTCGACTCTCACTTGTGTCAACGCAACATGGCTTTGGCCACTTGAAATCCCCCTTGATCGCAGATTTTCTGGAGTGTGCACGCTTTCTGTCAAAACAGCTTGTTAAAGGTTGGCCACTCTCAGTTAGCATAAGATTTTTGCCCGGGACCACAAGCTCTTGAAAGTAATCCCTGCACGATTGATTTATTCGCGCCTCGTGGTCGACAGCGGATCGCTCTGTCTGAGAGCGCAGTTCCAACTGTTTAGACAGCTCAGAATCCAACTTGGTGCATTCAGAGTAGGCATGTCTGCACGTGCGAGAACAACCCTGTGTAACAATCAGCACGTGCACCATCTCGTGCCTGGACAAAGCCTTTCACCTTTGCCAGTGGATGCTCAAGAACTTTTTCTTTTTTCTATTTTTCACGCGGTTTCATCACAGACTGCCAGCCCTGTGACTTGTTTGTCACGTGCGGCGAGTTCAATGCTCCGATTTCGCTTCGTTTTTGTTTTTACGCAAGCCGAGTTCTGTGATTTCCACGTACAGTTGCGAAAATGAGAGCTTCAATTTTTTCTGCTCCGCGAGCCGCATCTTGCGGTCAAGGACCTCAAATTTGAGCTCGAACATCTAAATCTCGGCCTCTCTCGACAGTGCCCGTTCTTGTCTCTCGGCATAAGCCTCCTTTTGTACCCACTTTATCAGCTCATTACCAGCAAGACCCAGCTCCTTGTCGATCGCTACCAATTTTCCTATGTCTATCCCCTCACCACGTACTAGCCTCTATGGCAAAATTACCTCCTCAACTCTCTGACAGTCTCTCAGAGTCCTGTCGCGGACGCCATTTTTGTGGAGCAGGTTGTTTCTGTTAGCAAAGAGGTTGATTTTATCAGGCAGAAAGTAAACTAGTCAGGTTTGGCGACGGACTAAAGACACGGTGTATTAACGGAAAAATGACACAGAAAGGTGCACCAATAAAAATCAAGCGAATCTAACAACAAAAGTCCTGTGACAAAACGTCTCATGAAAACAGTCCCATTCCCAATTGTTCGCGCTCACGTGTGGGTCCCCGTCAATGAGCTAACTCGGTGCGCAGGGATTGGTGCGCTTGTCGATGCCGGTGTTGCGGCCGATAAACAACAAGTCGGAATCGGACAGACCCGGCGTAACCCGGCGCGAAGGTCTCCTGAGCGTTGAATCCCAGCCGAGAGCTTCTGGAAGCACCTGATTCGTCCTTCCTCCAGCGCTCGCCACCTCATCCTCTTCTTCTTTTTTCCCGTCCTTTTTACTAAGCTCGGCACGACATTCGTCGTATTCGCTTCTTCTGTTCAGATTTCCGGCTCTTCAAAGCGCCTTCACACAATTGGGCCTATTTGAGTTTGAATAGAAGTAAAACTCATGGTTTTCGCAGAAGTGCCCATTCTCAACTGCGACGCAGCTGTACTGCTCTAGCTGCCAAAGGAAAACTCCACGAATGCTTTGTAAGCTTCGACTTAAAAACCTGTTCTAGGAACATGTATTCATTCCAACAGGAGTAGTTTGAGCGTGCTAGTTACATAAACACTGATTAGACGAAAGGAAAAACGTTTCCTACACTAGTGTGTGCCTAATGTCCTCTTGGCTTGGCGATGTGAACGCGATAATGTGCTGGTCTGCCTCTCAGCGCAACGATAGGGCTAAGACTAGCATAACACTACACTTTCAAACGATTCCCGCAAGCTACAGTGCGATGAGTAGTATTGTGCTTCACATGTAGTAAGCCTACCTAATAATAAAGTTACATTCATTTCCAAAATGGCGATTGGTCGAGGTTGTCGTTTGTAGCAGCCCACAAATAAAGGAAAAAGCGGCAGAAGAAATTGATGGCGATGGTTTTGAAAGAATATGTGTTGTGGCGTCGTTACGAGAACGCATTGACTTATTTTTAATTTCCTTAGAAGTCAGCCAATAATTGCGCCAATAACGGCGGTATAGCGACCAATAGAAACAATATTTATTTATTTATGTATTCAGGTACCCCGAAAGGCCCTCCGCTGGAGGGTATTACATAGGGGGGGGGAGGCATTCAGATACATCAAACAAACAAAACTTGAATGGGTGCTAACCAAAAGCTAACCAAATAAAATTAGAAATATAGAAAAACGCAAGCCATAAAATTTTCTCATACACATAACTGCAAAAGACGTAACTACAAAATCAAATTACTTCAAAAAAGAAGGAAAACATATGAAAGCAAGCAAAAAAGACGATTAGGTTGCTTCATTCCTTAACAAGTCTTGACATTTTTAATGTTAGCTTCAGCGGCGATTGGGTGTGGTAGGTTATTCTATTCTACTATTGTGCGTAGAATGAATGGCTTTCCGAAGGCAAATGATTGGCAAGTGATACGCTTAACTTTGCAAGAATGTTCGCGCCGTGGAAATGTAACAGCGGGTGAGTGAAAGAAGTCGTCGTGAAGGCGCTCATGGTGATGCAGTTTATGAAAAAGTGTTTAGCGAGCATGTTGGCGGCGATGCGATAATGAAACCAACACGGCCCGGTTTTTTAGGGCAGTGACGCGTGCGTATGGTGAATAATCAGAAAAAAATTACACCATCTTCCCACGTGGGGACCCTTAGGGGATGCAAAGTCGTGGAGTAGTAGCGTGTTAATTGGTTGTTAGAGTGAATTCTGTAAACCTTCTGAAGCATAGGATTAGCAGTTACATGATATTTGTATTTGTACCCAAAAGAACGGCATTCCTACGTGCACTCATCTAGTGGTTCCAATATAGACGTTCGGTGACCCCCCACTGTGGACGCTGAAGACACGTGTAGTAGCGTAATAAATGTCTTCTGTATTTATGGAGTAGTGGGGAACGTTTTGCGGCTTCTCGTTCTCGAAGCGAGGAATCCGCTGTTCGACGCTGGCGTTTCGAAGCGTTGTCACGTTGCCGAACGCCATCTGGATCAGCTACTCGCCGCTGGCGTTTCAAAGCGGCTTCTCGTTCTCGAAGCGAGGAGTTCGCTGCTCGATGCTGCCGTTTACGTTCGGCGTCGCGAGCTCTCCTCTGTGCAGCCTTGTCTTCGGAGGCACGAGCTGTTAGGGCTCCTGGAGCGACAGTGTTGCCGGTGTCTTCCTGAGCCGGCACGAGACACGAGGGGCGAGGAGGAGAGCGGAGTTATCACAGCTGGCGTGGAGAGGGGGACGGCGAGGAGAGGTGTGGACGCCGGATGATGGATGGTCGACTAAGAGATGCTTTGCATCTAAAAATAAAACGAACAACACGTTTTTGCGGGGATTCAATGTCGCTTATTATGTATTCTTGACTTCGATCCCAAATGGCAGACGCATACTCTATTTTAGGCCGGAGAAGAGTGAGGTTTGCTAGTTTTCTAATGTGTGATGGTGCCTGCTTTAGGTTATGTTTTATTACGCCTAGTGTACGATTGGCAGATGCGAGAGTCTGATTTATATGGTTATGCCATGTTAAGTTCGATTGAAAATGTTCTACTGTAGTGTTGTTTAGCAAATATATAGTTGAAAGTATAGACGAGGAACGGGTGAATGACATGCACTTTGTTTGAGAAAGGTCAAGAGTCATTACCCAATCAGAACACCATGCGTTTATTGTATCGAGGTCAGTCTGAGTAGCCTGGCGGTCAGCGTCATTTGAGATGTTACGATATATTACGCAATCATCGGCAAAGAGCCTTACTCTAGATGTTAGGCCGTTAGGTTAGCAATTATAGTTAACAAGAAAAAGCAAAGGGCCACGCACACTGCCCTGGGGCCCTCCATACAAGTGTTGTGGAATGTGCGTCCCCATTCCATTCTAATTCCATTCCAAAGAATTAGAACTGATTGTGATTCCATTCCTTTCAATTCCTCGGAATGACAGAATTTAGCCCATTTCCATTCCTGGAATGGACAGGCAGTTCAATTCCATTCCTTTAATTCCTCAACGTAAAAACTGCCTCAAGTGCTCTATCGAGCTATCGAGGAAAGCAGCATAAATCGGACGTTATCATACGCGTTAAAAACCACAAACGCCAGTGCGCAAAACGTGTCACTAGTCGCCAATATTGGAGGTGGTAACAGGTTGGTTACGTATCTCGTGCAGAACAACTATCCCTGCTTTTCGATGCTATTCCCCGCACGCTGGCCTGGGCACACGGCGCCTGCCACTGAGACGACAGTCTGCCATCGCACCACGAATAGTTGTACAGAGAAAGCACGAAGAGTTGACCTAACGCCGTTACCGCCCAGACGCGCTTGCGCAGCTCGAAGTTCACTTCCACTTGCGCTGCAGCAGGCTGCGCGGATTCGGTTACTCGAGATTCCGTGCATGCATTCTCATTTTTTTCGTCGGTGCTTCCTTGGAGGTATACCGACGCAGTCGTCGCCACAGACTAATTGAGGTGCCGAAAGGTGCAGCGATGGTGACTCCGTCGGCTAAAAATCACAATTCCATTCACATTCCATTCCGGGCAAAAGGCGCTTAATTCCATTCCCATTCCATTCCTACAAACGTTGTCCCCATTCCATTCCGCCCAATGGAAAAGGTGGAACGAATCCGGAATGATTCCAATTCCGGAGTGGTTACTCCGCAACGCTGCATCAAACGTCACCTGCACAAAAGTCGAATTTTAGCTAATACGGATGTAAACGGAGTTCGAGGGGATAGAAAATCTGTTATCCGTGCAAGAACGTTAGTGCGAATATTAAGACGTCTTAGTTTGAGTAGAAGTCGGTGGTGAGGTACACGATCGAAAGCTCTAGAAAAATAAAAAATGGCGTCAGCCTGTTTAATGGCGTCAAGAGATGAGTGTAAGTAATCAGTAAAACCGGCGAGCTGTGTGCCACATGAGTAACCCCTGGGAAAACCATTGTGTTATTTGTAAATAATGTTGTGTTCTTCAAGGTATCGGATGATTTGGAATATATGATATGTTCTAATTGTTTACAGATCGTATTATTTAAAGGGGTCCTGAAATACCTTCCGCCGGTGCATGGATGTACATGTAACCAAAACAGGCAATGTATTAGCAATCTCCTCGTGCAAGAATTTTGTTAAAGCCACGAGTATAAGCTGAAAAATCATAAATCAAGAACCGTGCATTATCGTGGCGCCGTATTTTCTCCTCCTTTCAACTTTTTTTCGCTGTTGACGGCGCGCCAGCCTTCCCTCTCATGATGATTCGCTCCTCAGCGGTGACGTACTTCCGTTATTGCGCTCCTCACACTGCCGTCTGCTAAGGGCAAGCTGTTTCGGGTTTTCATCTTTGTTGACACCATGGGCATGGATACCGCACTCCGCTCAAGGCTGGAAAAGTGAACGAAAGTCCTGGCCGCATGTGTACTGCCTGGCCTTGCCCTTCGCGGTGTACGTTGGTGTAGGTTCAATCGGCGGCACGTGACTTTTTATCGGCGGCGAACTCGCAGCCGCACGGGGAGAGACGTGCGCTCGTTCTCTTTGATGCACCGCACACTGTTTATCCAAAAAGCCGTCTCAGATGTGTCCCCGATGGTGCCGGATGTTATTTTGCGGTGGTTGTAATTCCTACCGGCGGCATGTGAAAAAGACTTTTAAACCGACACAGAACCCGTGCACAAAACGCGCCAGATCGGATCGCTTTATCAGTGGTGATGAACGGGAAGGCGCAGAGCAAACCAGCGCCGCATTCGAGCAGCGAGCACCCGTGTTTTGTCTTTTGCTTTGGCTTTCGGTTTTGGCTTTCGGTTTTCGCCTTCACACGCGGCCACGACTGGAAGCCTGACCGAAGCGTAGCGAAGTGTCAGTCTGCACGTCCAATCTTCTCTTTCATGCGCGACACATAAACAGAGAAGTTGTGTATCTTTCCCGCTTGTCAAGGTTTGCAGTGCCTGACGGAGTGGCCACTCGCCAAGTATTCGCGCCTAAGCGCTCCGTGATGACGAATGGCCCATCAAACTTAGGTAGAAGCTTCTCGGCTGTTGGCTGAGACCCTCGTTGCACCCATACCTGGTCACCGACACCATTCAGGGGTCCGCGTCAATGTTGGCGGTCGTAGTATTTCTTCTGAGTCTTTTGCGCATCGATAGCGTCCCTCCGTGCTTCTGTTCTAATATTGCGGCACACCACCTGCCCATCGACAGGTCGGCCGACTTTGACGGGAGTGACCGAACTGGCCGCAACGTCCAACTTCGGAAGCTGCCGTAAACGACTGCGTATTGGTTTTTTCCCATAGAAGATTAGAGGAACGTGTTGACCGAGTAAGCAGCGGACTGCAGGTGCCTGTCCCAGTCGGCTTCCCCTGCCTTGTCGGTCTCCACGTACGGTGCAAGTCGTGTTCGAATCGTCCGGTTAGTTCTTTCTGTAAGGCCGTTAGCCTGGCGGTGGTAGGAGGACGCTTAATGGCGTTCGACGTCCGCTCGGCGAAGAAAAGAACGTAGCTGGCGGCTGCGGAAAATCGTTGAGGAGTCTGATATTGCCTTTTTGGGCATTCCATGTCTCCATTGGAAATTCGTTTTCAGAAAATCGATCACGTGACTTGCAGCTAGGGAGGGCACAGGGGTTACGCGATGTTTTTTGAGAGGTCGTCCACGGCGACAATGATATATCGGTTTCCATCAGCCGTGGTGGGCAAAGGAACCACGTGATTTTTGCCAATGGTGTTAAATACTGCCTATGGAGGCGTGACGGGGATGAGTACGCCTGGCTGAATTCCCGGAATTCTCTTGTACCGCTGGCACACTTAACAACTGGCTACATAAGAGAAAATTTGGCTGTGCATCTTCAGCCACCAAAAGCCCTCCTGTACTTTCCGGAGAGTTGCGCACTGGCCGATGTGTCCGCCCTCGGGGGAGTCATTAACGGCGAGCAATATCTCAGCCCTCAACGCCGCCGGGATTGCAATGACGTGGTGTTCCTCATTGTGAGAAACTGTCACCGGTAGGCAAGTTCGTACGCTTTTCTGTCCTCGAGCTCCCGCTTCCTCTCCCTCTACTGCCCCGCTTGGCTTCGGTTACACCTCCTTCGTTGGCGATTGTACGCTGAACGCGCTTCTCGTTTTGGATTTGGTTTTCACTTCACAATATATATATATATATATATATATATATATATATATATCCGAACCCACGACCTCCAGAATACCGGTCTGGTGCGATAACCACTACGCTACCGGTGGGGCTACTTTAGCCTCCACTTTCTGGGGTATTTATGTTCAGGTGTTTTTGTTTCCTGCGCTTGGGGGTGGTAGCCAGCGCCACTCGGACTACTCGGGGTGAAAGGGACCTTCTTTTAAACCCCCGGGCCGTGACTCGAGCGTTCACGACATGTCGAGAGTGGTCGACCAGCGTTGAACCCTTTTAAGCTCCCTATGGCACCAAGGTCGTAGGTTCGGATCCCACCTGGCGGGCATTTTTCTCCACTTTCTTATTTTCCAAATTCTTTATCTTGAGCTACTACATCCTCCCCTTTGCTTTCCGAGGTCTTCTTGACTGCCAATTCTTATTTCTGTCTTATTTTCAACGAGCCCCTCATTTCCTATTCTGATTCGCTATATATATATATATAAATACAAATATATATATATATATATATATATATATATATATATATATATATATATATATATATATATATATATATATATATATATATATATATATATATATATATAACTGGCATGCTGGCGATGGGGCCGAAGGCGTGGTGAACACAAAGTAAGAAACCTCGGTAACAGCAACAGCGGAGGGTTTATTTCGACGTTTCGACTTCGAGACAAGTCTTCTACAGGAATGATGGCTTCGGTCGTTTCGGAAGAGAGCATATATGTCGAAAGTGGAAAGCGGGTTTACGAATGGCCAACGGTACCACACACAAACATACGTGAACAACACAAACACAAAGCGGGAATCTTCCTTATTGGAAGAATGAACAAAAAATGAACAACGAAGAGAGAGACGCCAAGATAGTTGGAGAGAAAAAAAGAAAAAAAAAAAGGAAGAAAGGGAGATGAAAGAGCACTGAACAGGAATTCGAGTGGTGGCGGAAACGCGAAAAGCTCAACAGCGTCCGAAAGTGGGGTTGTAGAACAAAGGAGAGAAGGCAATATATCTTCCGCCGCTAGCCGTCACTATGCTAACGCCCAGACGCTCCGAGGGATCGCGTTTCCGTTGATTGAAAGCGAGTGTCCCGCCATATGTTCGGAAAGTGCAAACAAGGCATTTTACAGCCCGTTTATGGGCCTGTTCCCGGAGCTGAGACAATTAAAGCACGTTTTGGGTTCGTGCAGAAGGAAACGGTCCGGGACCATTCCACCGTTCCCTCGCGGGACGGACGCCTTCCGAGAACGGGGCGCTAGGCCGAGTTTTCAGGTCTTTGTTAAGAGCTGCCACTTTGCAGTTCAGCGACAACCCGTGCGTCGTCGGTGTCTCCCCTCCGCTGAGTGGGGGATGGGAGGGAAAACAGCCAAACCAGAACGCAAGCTGCTCAACGGGATGGGGTGTGGGGGGGGGGGGGGAACGGAGAAAATAAACCCCGATGGTTCGGTAGCCGGGCTTAGAAGACGACTTCATTCTTCCAATAAGGAAGATTCCCGCTTCGTGTTTGTGTTGTTCACGTATGTTTGTGTGTGGTATCGTTGGCCATTCGTAAACCCGCTTTCCACTTTCGACATATATGCTCTCTTCCGAAACGACCGAAGCCATCATTCCTGTAGAAGACTTGTCTCGAAGTCGAAACGTCGAAATAAACCCTCCGCTGTTGCTGTTACCGAGGTTTCTTACTTTGTATATATATATATATATATATATATATATATATATATATATATATATATATATATATATATATATATATATATATATATATATATATATATATATATATATATATATATATATATATATATATATATATATATATATATATATACATATATATATATATATATTTATATATATATATATATATATATATATTTTATCTATTTCTTTCAAAACAAGTCTGGCACAATGAAACCGTTGTTCAGTGTTCTCCAAGTGTCTGCACCCAAATACCGGTTCGCGAGCCTGCATTGGCTCGCGAACCGGTTTGGAACATTTAAATATAGCTAAGTGCAAAAAATAGTTCGTAGTACAAAGGCACCGTGGCCAAAAAAATAGGTTTGTTTCATTCCAAAGACGGCTTCGTCTTCTTCTCAGTAACACCGATGTCGATCATAATGGCAACTTGAAAAAAATGTGGCTCGGTAATCAAGAAAACAAATGAATTTGTTGCTTTTCAAGAGGCAGTTTCTCCATAGTCCTTTTTACGTCACAGGGACTTATTTATGAATAGAAGCCGCCGCACATAAACCACAGCCAAAATCACGTTGGTGATATCAAGTGGTGCCTCCTATCTTGTTTTACCGTACCTCTTCATTGGTGACAAATTACATGCCTGATAAATCTCTTTTCCCACATTACGTCACCTCTGACCTGGGTTAGAGCCAAACTTGACGGTTTTTTATTACTTATTATTGTTTTTTTTTCTTTTTTTTGTGAATGCAATGTCCTGCGAGGGCAGTATAACGTAGTGCGCGTTACGAAATGGTATTAGTTTAAAAAAAAACACAAGGACGCGGGTTTGGTTTCCGGCAGCGGCGGTCGCTTTTATGATAGAGACGAAAAGTAAAAACGGCCGTGGGTACGAGATTTCGGCGCACGTTAAAGATCACCAGGTGGTCAAAATTATCTGAAGCCATCTAATACGGCGCGCCTTATCGCCTGCGTTGCGTTGGCGCGTCAAACCTTATAATCAAGGAATCATCAGTCAAATGTAACAAGGTTAGGGTTTATTTTGTGTTCATGGTTGCTGTGAACTTTCATGCAGAGCGTGTAAGTATAATGCAGCAGGGGAATCGCGCCGACCACGAACTTTAGCGGCTTCGGTCTGGAGCTTCTCTCCACGCCCAGGAAAAGCAAATTCTACCTGCGTTTTTATGCCAACAACAATGTAGAATAAATGTACAGAAATTCTACAGTTGTCTACTAATTCGTAAACATCCTTTCCAGCCACTATTTTATGCAGTGAGCCTCTACAAAGTTGATTGATTGATTGATTGTAGGGTTTTACTCGCCGACGCAACGAAGGCGATGATGCGCGCCGTAGTGGAGGGCTCCGGATTAATTTTGACCACCTGGGGGTCTTTAACGTGCGCCGAAATCTCGTACACACGGGCGTTTTAAGTGCGAATGCACTTTATAAGCGACCCCAAACCTGCCACCGCCGGCGGCGGCGGCGGCGGCGGCGGCGTCCGCAGTCCTCCTCTCCCTAGCAACGGCGTGGAGCGGAGAGGAGCGTCGGTAGCAACGGCGCGGTGACGTCACTTCACCACGTGACCGCGCTCGCTCCGCCTCCTCGCCATGGCTGCGAGGGTGCGCGCCGCTCCCCGCACCGCTCCTCGCGCCGTGACGTCATGGTATGACGTCACAGCGCGCCTCCTCTCCCCAGCAGCTGCCGCGCGCCTCTCTCTCCACCGTGACGTCACACTCTTTCCTCTCCCCCTCGCTCGGCTGCTGCTGCCGTGCGCCGCTGTCCCTCTCCCCTTGCGCTCGCCTCCTCTCTCAGCCACCTGGCTCGGCGCGCTCGG
Organism: Haemaphysalis longicornis; assembly: GCF_048455015.1. NCBI lineage: Eukaryota > Metazoa > Arthropoda > Arachnida > Ixodida > Ixodidae > Haemaphysalis > Haemaphysalis longicornis. The sequence goes on along the minus strand of NW_027526385.1, from coordinate 175,882,592 downwards.
CGCGGCGTACCCCCCTATATATGCAGCGATAAACTGCCAGACCTCCGTGGGTTGGCTCGCGCGCGCTCACGGGCGAATGCCAACGGATTTTAACTTTACTCCCCCTCATAGCATCACCCCGTGCATTCGCCCTTAACCATGTTCACCCTCGGGGAAATGCTTGGGAGTTTTTTTGCTTTTCGCCTCCATCAGAAAAGCGGCCGCCGCGGCCGGGAATCGAGCCCGCGACCTCGTGCTCACCAGCGCAACGCCTTAGCCACTGAGCCACCGCGGCGGGTCTCTACAGAGTCGGCTTTACCTCTATACGGAAGTGCATTGTGGGGGGGGGCGGGGGTACTTTGCGGAGAGTAATAAAATCGGTTTTATATAGCACTACGAAAGCACCATGCACCCCTGTCCATCCCCAGGAACTTTAAAATGCGACAATTAGGCTTTTTGTGATGTGGGTCGCTGTTCCGCGGTGCAGCAGTGTGGTGGCCATCTGCTTTCGCACGTTTTTATTTGCGCGATTTTTTTTGTCAGCCGGGATGTGGGTGACTCCTCCGTCAGATTGGCCGGGGAACACATAAAAACCTATAATCAGATATTTATGCACCACCGCCTTGACATACTTAAAAATCCTCCCCCTTATAAATCACTCAACAATATGCAGCAAGCCACCTGGAGGGAGCTCTAAACGAATAAAATTCATGCCACCTGGAAATTACTATTGATTTATCCGGGAGCTCACGGCCCCGCACGCTTTCTATGTAAATCCCGAAGGCGAGGTTCACTTCACCGCCCTCCTAGCAGGCTGCAATCACCTTATTCAGATCAGCACCGACCCGCCGATGCAAATTTGGGCCTCGGCAAGAGCGCTGGAGTTTGCTGGAAGGCATGGTCTTGTCGTCACCCCCGCGACCCAATATTCCTTGCCCCTTTCTTGACGAAACTAAAATCTTATTTATCAATCCATTAGGCGGGCCAATACACAAGACACCACTGCCCTGGTGAGGAAGTACAACAGGTTAAGAAAATCGAATCTTACATTCCGTTTTATTGTTGCATGCATAAAAGAAAAAATATTGGGCAAAGTAATCACTAAAAACCTTTTCAGTTGTTGTTTTAGCGTTCGTTTTGTGTTAATGTACAATGCTCGTATAGTCGCAGCGCAACCTGTAACTGGAAGCGAAAAGCATGTTTCATATCACCTGCAGGCAGCTAATAGTGGGAATACTGCCACACAGCTAATAGGGCAGTTTTATCAAACACACGAGGTAATTAGAAATAAAATAGGATTTTTTATACACCACTACTTAATTATGTCGTGTAATATTGGTATTCAGCAGGGGTGGGACTACTATGCGAAACCTATCTACCCTTTCCCGAATACAGAATAAAGTCATCAAAGTAAAAACCAATACCCCAAAAAATCACTAAGTTGGTACTCTACTGAAATAATTTGGAATGATCAATGTACAAAAACCGTTCGGCTATCGCCTCTGCATATCATTATTAAGGGAGTGCTTCCACAAAACCAATAGTTTAGTTAAGTTGGAAAACATGACCTGAAATGAGTCCGGGTAAAGCATGACAACTGTGGAACACAGGTTTGTACCCACCAGCACTACTTACTATCGAACTAAGATGTCAAGCTCAATAATACCGAGAGAGAGAGAGAGAATAGGCTTTAATGATACTGGTGATGTCCGCCTGGCCAAGGCGCCTAGCTTGCTACTCCAGATGTATATAAAAAAAGAAATCGATGAAGTGATTATGATAATGACTGTGATGAAGATGACGCGCTCATTAAGAGAGTCCTGTTTAAAGAGTCTGATCAAGTCCTGTGCTTCGCAGGAAAGACAGTAGACCTTTTGTCGCTCGAGATGCTCGTTTAGAGTTCGTCCAAGGGCCTAGCACGTCACTGAGAGTGAGGCCTCTAGACAACGGAAGACCCAAGGACACTAAAAGGGACGTTCTGGCGGCTCTATACCGCGTACACTCACATAGCACGTGGTTCAGGTCCTCGCGCATGTCACAAAGAGTGCACATGGGGGAAGCAGCCTGTTTCGTCTTGAATCGAAAGCAATTGGTGTAAGCGACATTTAGCCGCACACGGTGAAGAAGCGCTTCGTCATGCTTGGAAAGTCCTTCAGGCATCCTAAAGGCCCCGTGCGGGTCTATGAAGTGAAGCGGCGCGTAATTATGCGGCGCAACAGCCCACATGGATCGCTGAAATCTCCAGGCAGCCTTGGACGCAAGGGCAGAAGCATCTTTTCTTGGGAACGATATCGGTATCACTGGCCCGTGCAGATCATGCGCTATCGATGCCGCAGTGTCGGCCTTGACGTTTCCAGTTATACCGCAGTGGGCAGGAATCCACTGAAGCTCTACATGATGGTGTGCATTTAGAGCTTGTAAGTGCAATGCATGGATGTCTAAAACAAGCTGTTCTTTCGGGTACGATTTTAAGCACTGAAGGGCCGCCCGAGAATCCGTGAAGATTGCCCACTGACGTGCTGGTTGCTCGATGATGTAGGCGAAAGCAGCCCGCAGAGTGCCAAGTTCGGTGACCATGGATGTCGTCCTGTGGCTAAGCATCGCGCTGAAGGCGGTACAGGAGGACGGGAACCAGATTCCTATAGCCGATGATCTAGCTGTCACAGACCCATCCGTGTATAGATGGGTGTGGGCCCTGTATTTTTGGAAGAGCAGTTCCAAGGCGAAGAACTTTAAGGCAGGGGTGGCGATATCCTGTCTGCGGGTAATGCCGGGCACTCCAGTTGTAATTTGCAGACGCGGGTACATCCAAGGCGGTTGTAGCGACGGAGAAGGGTGCTGGAAATGCAGAGGCAGAAGGTCTCGCACTTCAGTGGCTGAGCTGAGTGCTAATGGGTGACCTTGCTGCCGTGCTGCAAATCTCAGTTGAGCCCGAAGGACCTCCTGCGTGCCAAGAGCAAGTGGTGCCAGTCGTCGACACTCCACCATAGTTCCCACCGTGGATGTGGTCTTCGGAACTCCAATGCACACTCTCAGGACCTGCGCTTGTATACTTTGCAGGGCTCTGGCATTTCCTTTTGAGAGGGGGAGAAGAACAGGAAGGCTGTAGCGTAACAATCCCACGCACATGACGTCATACAGCCGAAGAAGAGACTGGACGTTGCATCCGCCGGCGTTACTAGATAACATACGGAAAATGTTGACGAAGGACGCAAGCTTGTCTTTTATATAGCGGACGTGTTTTGACCAAGTCAAAGACCTGTCAAATGTCACACCCAAAAACTTATGGTGCGGAACGTAGGGGATAGTGCAGCCTGCAACGGTGAGTCCATAATTTGATACATCACGCTTTGTGAAAGCGATGGCAGCGCACTTGCCAGCTGATATATCTAAGCCTCGGGTTCCTAGAAACGCCGCAATGGAATTGATTGCCCGTTGCAGTCTCGATTTTCTATGGCGACAGAGTTTTGTATTCAAGTATTAAGCAAGCTCGCTATTATTGAATGGGCGAAAATGGAAAGAAGTGCCTTTTAGGCATCGTTCAATAATACCGAGCTTGCTTAATACTTGAATACAAAACTGTGTCGCTATAGAAGATGTAACACCAACGAACCTGCTAGGACTGTTTCTTCAGTGATGCTCACCTGACTGCATTTTTGTTGCGCTGCAATGCCCTTGCACTGTATTTTGTTTAGTACTGTTTCGCATTGCATATACGTATACGTCCATGTCGCTTCTTGTTAGTAAAGCGATTGTTCCGTTGTGTATTGCCCTGCAATGCTCTTGAGATCTGAAAGCGTATGACTTACACATGCTAAATGCTGCACTCGAATGACATCGCTGAAATTATTTGTTGGTGTATTTGCATTGTACACTATTGCCCAAGTAACCAGGGGCTAAAGCTTTGTGAAGCTGCATTACTGAAACCTTTTTTACCCTCTCATGTGCTTGTGCATGACAAAATGAATCTGAATCGGAAGTATAAATTATGGTACTTGATTAATTAGTTTGAAAATGTTTGTCCTGCATCAATTTCGCGCTCATGAATTCTTTCACCTTTTTGAGTGCAGCTGAATCGAAGAACAGCTAAGTATACGGGAGGAAAGATCACAATTTCCGAGTTGCAGTAGCCAAAGAAAAAGTGCAGTTTTAAAAATAACGCTGTGCTCATCAGGAAAGGCAGCCAGAGCAAGATTCAAGTGGTTTTAACAAAACTCGCGGAACCAGTACATATTTGCCTTCCTTTTGGAGCGGTGAGTTCGCATAATGCAAAAAAAACACAGTTTATTTACCCATACCTTAATATTACGAACAAAGAAATGAGATCCGAAAATGACCTAGTTTGCTTAATACATTCTTTATGGTCATTTTGCGGAAAAACGAGTGAGAATTCATTGTGTTAACGTAACAGCACTTTATTCCAAATGTTCAGAATAAAATCACATGAAGAATGAACAGAAATAAGTGACTGTCGATGTAGCAGTGTTTCCAAATAAGTAATTCTTCAGGAAGTAAATCATGTGTCCAAAAGCCGCGCAGTTCAAGAAATGTTTCGTGCTGTTTAGTCACCTGAAGCAGACAAGGGAAACCAAATCATGCGTGCTCCAGTAAGTGAAACGTGCTACTGTAAGCGCATGTGATCGGTTTTCAGTTGAAGAGACTACGCTACAACCACACAAATTAAATATCATAGAAGCAAGTTTGCCTTCTATGCCTAGGCGAATAGCATTACTACCAGTCTGACAGTTTGTAAATGATGGTAAGTGCATCTCCTTGTTAGCACAAATCTAACGCTCGCCTTTTTATAGCCAAAAGTACCCTTCCAATTTTTGTGCGTGTTACAATCTGGCTTAAAACCTCTGTCGGCTTCAAAGCGCCAAGCAGTATTGCCCTAAAGACAAACTGGTCCCAAAATTATACTCAGTTTAATCCAAAACAATCCATTAACATTACGGCAGTAAATTGGCCGTACCCAGGACTCAATGGGCTTGTAACTCAGCCAGCTCTTGCACATATTTTTGCTGCTGAAATGAGAATGTCGTTTGAATCGTTGTACATCGATGAACCGAGCAGCATCAGGCACAACTGGCGTCACAGAGACATCAGTTTGCAATTTACGTAAACGTGCAAGGCTTTATTGGCCTGATAACGGACGTCGTCGAGAATATCAACTCTTCCAGCTGCAGTTCATGAATTAGCAGCGAGTGAACCAACGGCCCGTTACGTCGAAAATTATGAAGGTAAAGGCAGTTGAAGGAGCACATACCCTCGAGGTTTAAGGATAGCAGGAGGTGGATAAGCAAGTTTATGAAGCAAAAGGAATGTTTGCTGCTACTGTTGCGTGTGTCAGTTACCATGTCTTCTGCCAGATACGTGGTGTCATGTATTTTACATCTGCGCGGTAGAATCGCCGTAATTTTTTTTTTAATTTTCCTGCACAACCAAAACGGGGCGCTACAATCCAGGGCCCGTTACAATCGTTGGAATACGGTATCTGTGCTTGATATGGCTTGCGAACGAGCTCCTAGGTGGCCGTGTGGTAATAGTAAAGGATGTCCTACCAATATTCATTAAAATTTTTGAAAGTTGTTTAATTTTTATAAGAGCGTGACTTTTTCATATACGTCTAAAACATAAATAAAAAACCGAGAAAGAAAAGAAGTTGCGCGTAGCGTCGCTTTCGTAGTCTCAGGGGTGAGACAGCTGCGCATATTGCGCACTTTTGATACAAATCTGCTTTCCTGCGCCAGGCTGCTCCAAAAGCTTGAAAATTGCAAAAATTGCGCCAAACTGCTCCAAAACAGTCTGAGAACCAAGGATTTTAACGCTCCCGCCAGTTTCAGTGGGACAAAATGCTTACTGGCGGCATAATTTTCCAGCAGCCACAAGGTGATCCTGTTTGTAAAGGTTTAATTGATTGATCATTCAATAAAAAACCCGCATAAAATTGTCCGCAATATAGTTTTTTTGAAGGTCACCATGCCGGGTTGCACATGTTATATTCTGTGAGTTTTTTAAAGTTTTCCCATGGAAAACAATTGCAAAGTCCTGTAGGAAAAATACGTATGTGTACTCTGGCTACAAACTACTGGTGAAAATTGATGAAAAGACGGCAACGACATTACTGGGCGCCGCCATCTTGGTGTGGTGAATATTGGAAAACATGGCCGTCGGGCGAAGCAGTTGATCGTGGTTCAGGCAGATTTCGCCGATTTCTACTGTGGTTTTGGTTCTGGGGGTGGCTGGGCTTTCATTTAGTCATTTGATCTGTTGAGGGAAGTTGCGTGACTCGAAGAACGGGAGTTCATCAAAAACAACGTGGGGCCCGTGAATTCACCGTGTTTCGGCCTCGAGTGAGAGGCGCGGTGGGACACTGCGGTGTTATAATAAAACGCTGAGTTATTGCTGCCTTTGACAGCGAGCTTGCGAGTGGCGGAAATGGGACGATTGACACTGCAGAAGTGGCGGCGCAGGCTACATCGCCGCAAAATGTTCACGCAGTGGCCGATAGCGGTACGGGCTATTATTGCACGCTAGTAATAATGGTTTATCTATCTGAAGTGAAATTTCATGCCAAGAGGGAGGTGGCTAAACATACCAAGGTTATTCAAATTGCGATCGTAATGAATGCGCACCTTGGGAATTGAAATGGGAGGGCTGGTGAGGTGCGACGACTGTTACTTCGCTTTGCACAACTTTTGCCATGCCTCTACAATAGTGTTTAAGCCGAGTCTGGGATTACAAAAATAATAATTTCAGCATTCACATGATAATGAAAATGCCTTACGATTGCTTAGTTTTTCGATTCGATGTTGTCAACGGCACTCCATGCTATCTATGCATAGAGCCTAAGAATTTATAAATGGCTTGTAAAAAGGTAGTACAGTTCGTGCCATGTGATAATCTAGTAGAAAATACTTCATTGAAAGGCTGTTTCAGTGTTATGTACGTTCAAAACCCATTAAAAAGTGCACTAACCCGCCCCCCCCCCTTTCCCCCGAGTTGCCAAAAATTTTATTTTTAGGCTCCTAAGGTGACATAATAAATGTCATCATTCTGCTCCAAATCAAGGTTCTTCTGCTCCAAAATCGAGATTTCGCTGCTCCAGAAACTTCTCCCAAATCTGATTCTGCTGTCTCACCCCTGTAGTCTGCTACATTTCCTAGTGTCTGACATTGGCTGTCCTGAATGTGGCCTTCCTCGCCGTGATCTTTGTTTTACAATTGCTTGCCGCAATCGCACTGGCATTTTTTTGTGTCCTGTTTACTGCTAGTATATTTATTCGCAGAAGTAGTAGTCCAGTGGGCCTCAGGTAATACCTGAGCCACACTGGACTCTAGTTAGCAACTACAATTTGTGGTGAATAATTTATGTTTGTGCTCCAAATATAACAATTTTTTGCCTTCTGCAGTAATGGTCTTACATGTATTGCCACCTTTGCAGCGGTCAGAGAATTTTACCTGGAATGGTCACGGAACACCTGGAAAAGTCAAGGAATCTTAAAATATTAGTTTGCTAGACACCCTGGGTAAGCGAAAGCCGCGTTTTTATGCACAATGAGTATTAAATGGCCCATGGCGGGTAGGGCTCGCGCCTAGTGAGACGAAAACTCAATATTTCGGTTAGGAAACTATACTGTCGGTGCTTAATTCCGATACGCCCTGTCGCAAGCTTGCCTAGTAAGAATGAAAGACTTTCCAGCGGGTTATTGGTGGTACGCGACCTCAGCAATATATTTTCCCCTAGTGTATTTCACCATGACAATCTAGGCCCCCTATGTCATCATCATTATCACGACCATCACAGGCGCAATACGATTGAAGTCCGCTTCTTTTTTGCTCTCATAACGTCGTGCGTTACTCAAGTATCAGATCATCAACATTTATAAAACTACCACAGTGTTTTTACAATTATTAGCAATAGTATTTACGTTAGCATCTACTGCAACGGGAGAAGTGATTGTATGCTTTTGCCGGAGTAAAATTTGCCCGAATAATTTAGAACGATTGACACTGAGATCAATGCTTCAACGTGGCAAGATAAATACTTCTAGCCCGGAACGTTTTTGTTTGAAGCGAAAAGATGCTTGTTGCGTGTTCATTTCGAAACCTAGCCCTACATGAGAGCACTAACAAGAAATAGATGTGGTAGTGATCATACTTATATATTTCGAATCATGGCGTCCGATTAGACATAGGAGGAGGAGACGAAGAAGGAGATGGTGGCAAAACTTATTAAGCGAAAAAAAGAAAGATGGGAGCCTTAAGAGAACATAATTTTTATTGCCGCATGTGCGTTCACCTTTGCGTATATTTCAGCACACATGAGCGCACAAACGAAGAGTGAAGACGGTAGTGCATGCATTTAAAGGTTTTCAAGCACGAAGAAAAGGACGGTGTCTTCTATTTTCTTACCCCCCCCCCCCCTTTCATCACCCTTGTCTTCAGTAGAGCTTCTTCTTTGAGCCTCCAGTTCCGGTAAAACGCACGAATGGTGATATGTGCCATGGTAGGCATCTCCCAAGAACTCTTACCCAGAAGACTAGCGCAGTTATTTGAGTTATGAAAATTCTCGAGGGAGTTTTGGCGGTAGTGTCAGTTGACACAGCTATTGCTGCAATGGAGGTGGCAGTTTGAACTGCTACCCAGCAGACGTCTAGGAAAGTTGGACTGCGGTGGCTAGAGACGTTGCTATTCCTTTGTAACGTTTTCGGGCGTTGGGCGAATGAAACGAGGACCATGGTCTAACCAGTGCATTTTTTAGTGTTTGAAGTTGTTTGCTGATGGAGAGAGGTTTTGCATAGGAAAACGATTTTTGTACTTGCAATTGTCAACCGCATTCTCTAAGTTGGAAGGAAATGTAAGCGTTCTAATTTATTTATGAACAAAAGTGAGGCATTTTCTATGCTAAACGTAGCAGCTACAAACACATACACTGAGAACACACCCTGTGATAACCTGTGAAGCCATAAGGGAAGTAGCTCACTTTAGGTGGGATTCTGGGCGCGTATAGAAGCTACTGTCTACCATGAGGTTATGCTATAGCGAGCACTTTATATATGGGAAGTCTTTGTGTTCGAACTTACTTAATACAACAAACGGCAATATTATTCGTCGTTAAAAAAATCTTTATACGTCATTTATTCTCGCAAAGGCGAAACTAATCCAATATTGAAATGTTTTAAAGTGGTTCACTTGCCGTTCGGCCTGGCTGAAGGTTAAGAACCCTGCAAGTTGTGCCACTGGAGAACAATTCTGACTTTTTAAAATCGTTTTGGAAGCGTATGCTCCATTGAATCTCATTTCTTTCATACTTGGTGAGCATTATGTTGCACTTTCAAGAGAAAAGAAAAATTGAAAGGTCGTGCTACTCACAGAGATTTCCAAGAAAAAAATTGTAGAGTAACTGGCCACCTGGTATCCATGAAGCAAGAACTTCACCGGCATCCACAAAGTCGCAAAAAATCGCCTCTATGGTTTCCCCTGGGGCGTTCGTCAGAAGCTCATTGATGACGCACTAGGATTCGTAACAACAAAATACAGTCAGTCGGCGTTTAAAGTAAACGTAGTTCAATAAGATGCCACAAAAAAAGTTCGCTAAAATTTACCTTTTTTGAAAGGTTTATTTCCCCTGATGTAATTTGTCTTAAGGTAAAGTAGTTTCACTGAACTGATAATGTGAAATTCCTTAACATATATAAAGACAGCAATCAGACGTCATTCGCAAGAATTTTTCGTTAGAACGTGAGTCTGCCCACAGATTGTACTACTTCGGGTTGCCAAATATCCACAATGTTGGAAAAACCACTGATGTCTTGAAGTCCTTTTGAGGACATGAAGGCTGTTTTTGGCAAATTCTTGTAAACAATGATCGTTCCTATGATTACTATTCCTTTATATGCTGAAAAAATGCTCACTGATTTATCACACAAGTTTTCATGTAGGGTAGTTCACAAGAGTTTTCGTCACACTTTAGTTAAATATACGGATCGCACTAAAGAACAAAGAAGTTTTAAGCTGAACCTCGATTGGGATGCTAGAAGGGGCAAATTTGCCTGACCGACTTAATTTTATTATGAACACGAAGTCGCTTTGCTTTGAAGATCTAGACCAGTTTTAAGAAAATACAACTTATTTCGGCAATGCTCGCATATGTTTTGAAGAAGGTCACACATACCTTAGTAGATGCAACCAGTGACTTGACCACGGGTGTCTGAAAGTATGAAATCGTATACTACAGCTATTATCTAAGAAATAATTTTATTACAACGTTAGGTGCACTACGGCATTTTATAATGCACTCTCACCATGAGCAATTTTATCACCAATTCAACGAAGTTTCCGTGAAGGTCGGTCACCCGTCATAGAAATTGATTGATGGCCTTTCCCTAAGCATTCTTTACCCAAAGCAAACAGACGTTATAAGGGATTTCTCGAAAGCTTTCGATCGCGCACCTCACCAGAAACTACTAAAAAAACTAGGAGCAACCGCAACAAGAGGTCGGATCACTGTCTGGAGGAGACTAACTAACCGATCAAAATACGGTAAAATTAGTCAAGAAAATTTCTCAGTAGCAAAACGCGCATCTGGTGGGCCACAGGGCGGTGCTCTGGGGCGTATTTCATTTTGATATGAATTATAATTGACAAATATATTCGAGGTACCATGAGACTACTCGAAAACTAGTCTGTGAATAACCAAGATAATGCCCAGAAGATCATTTGCAGGTTAAAGCTTTTGATAATAAATTGTCGATTTGAGGTCTCATTGGCAGATGACCATTAAAGAAACAAAATGAGCCACTTTAAAAATGACTAGAAAGCAACCAATATCCAGTTTTGTACTACGCATACACAGAAATATTGATTCTCTGAGATCCAATAATGAACAGAAATATCTGCGCATAACTCTATACCATACTTTATATGAAATTCACGCGTAACCAACCTGCAATGTGGCGCCATACCCGCGCTTTTATTCTGTAAAGACAATTAGGACGGGCCATCATAAACTAAAATACTTACTGATATTGTTTTCGTAAAGCTAACTTTACAATGCGGATAGATCACCTGCTTTACTTTTACTGTCAATTTTGCAGACTTATTACAGTACAAGTGAAATGTATTGTGTTATTTATAAAAATACCAAAAAATTGTTCCGACCACCGTGCTCTTAGCAAAAGCATGAATTTAGCCTTGAAACAGTAAAAAACACGCGCAGCAGGACGTATTATAGCAAATCGGTAAAAAGCAGGTTAAAGTATACAGTTTTAAGTATATATTCAAGGTACAAAATAAACCGGAACAATACAGGCATTTAAAATTGATAAAAAATTATAAATGCCGGAGTGAGTGCTTTAATTTATTTTCTTCCCACTAGCCATAAATGAATAAAATAAATTACCTGCGGCATAACTAGAAGTTTAACGTATGAAATTGTTTTTGGCTGAAAAATCAGATGCCCGCTTCAGATGCCCTATCACTGCGAGACCCACGTAATAGACATCATCACGTTTTTTGCACTTATATACATAACTACGCATACACAAGGTAAATGTTATTTGTGGAAGCAGCGCTCTTACTTGCACAGTCCTGCATTATCTCTCATAAAATTGTGTATAGTACTATACTGTTGCGTGTTTTTGATTTTGCACTCTGTAAAAAAATTCCTGGCGGGATTGGCAATACAAACGCGTAAATGAACTTCTCTTCAGACGTTACGTCAAGAGTTAGCTATGCTCCGGCTACATGGCAAATTCATCAAGCAGGATGGTTTACCCGACAGGCTGAGGGTAACACGCCAGTTTGATGAAACAAATAGACACTTCAACTGTTTCAGCGCAAGCGTCGTCGCTATGACACGACGAAAAGCCCCGATTTGCGCGCGAAGCTAGCCGGAGCGCAGGAATGGAGAACCAGCATGAAAGATGAGAGCGAGCTCCCGTTGGTACCCAACACCCGGCCGTTTGAAGAGTTGCTCTCCGGCGGAGCGATAAAGTTCTCAGCCAGCCGTAAAGAGGAGGGCGCATCTTTCTTGATATTAGCAGCGTAGTCTACTCGTACGCATGGATGGACCTGGATAATCAGTCGATCGTGATACAGAACGACGCACCACACGTGGAACAAATTGTAATTCAGCTCAGTAAGCGTATCCAGCAGTTCTATTAGAGGTTTAGTTATCGTAATTCAAAATTAAAAAAAAAATGGGAAATATGCGTAGAATACTAATTGTTGACAGAATGACAGCTTTAAAAAAGAAATTAATAGCATGTCAAGAAATAAAAACACAGATCAAGAACATTTAAGAAAAGCTCCAAGTGTGCCCTTTCCAAAAGAAGGTGAAACGCAAAATATGAATCAAGACACCTCAGCCTAACTAAGCGTGGTGTATCCAAAGTACCTTCCAAAAAATTCCCTTCATCGTGTGCGCATAAACTTTGTTTATTCAAAGTGCGTTTATGTAAAGAAGCCACAATGTTATGCTCTGCATTTGTTCGGGTCGTTTTAATGGTGGCAGTTTGAAAGCGGGAGTGATAGACCCCTCACACGGGACATGTTTCAATCTACTAGAACAGCTGTGCATCTTCCAAATGATTGGCGCAAAGTAAGCTCAATTCAGCCTACGCAGTGACAGCCCTATATAAGGTGCGGTAGCTGGTGAGCAAGGATGCGACAGAACCGCAAGCACAGCTTGACCCCCAGGGGCCACCATCGACGCCTTCGGGACACTTGCGCTGTCTCGTCCCGAAATGCCCTAATTGCATTGCAGGAAGTTCGCACGAATACAATCCCACCTTAACAGCCTATTTTCAAGAAGCCAGCTTCAATTTTTTTACGGAAGTCGTTCAAGGTTAATTTGGTGAACTAACAGACTCTTCCGGAATGAAAAAAAATACACTAGCGATAATATTTTGGGAAGCTGGATATTTAGCGAAGGTTTTTAGCGTAGGACTTTGAGTTGGCGCAGGGCCTTAGAGAAAAGGATCACCAAATTTTAATAATGCCTAGCATTTTCTGCCGAGGACCCCCACAGCCAGGACAGCAATACATTACCACAAAAAGCCAGATTTGCGGGAAGTAACAGCTGCAAGCGTTATAATAACGTGAATGGAGATAATTTTTCAAACAGGATTAAAAAAAATAAAGAAACGGTGAACAAATAAAATTTTCCCAGAATGATCCGACAAAATGAAAAATAAGCACCTGAAACATCTAGCCCAAAAAACAATAATAAACAAAAAGTCCGCTATAAAACGTTGGAAAAGCGAAAACAAAACACGCCAAAATGGCGGAAAACCATGTAACCCCTGCTTTTCCACAAAAAATTAGATTTGCCAAAAAAACAAACACCGTAATCCTTCTAATAGCGTAAATAGTGATGATTGGCCGAACAGATTAAAAAAAACAAGTGCTAAATGTGGAAAAATAAATTTTCAAAACATGATGTGACGAAATCAAAAATATGCATCCTTTATATTTCCCCCCAAACCTAGAAATAAAAAGAAGGGCCGCAAAAGAAGGTCGGATATACGTATAAAATGGCTTAAATGGGCGAAATCTTCAGTTCCAGCTGCGTCTTCGGAAAACATCAATAATTACCGATGTAAACGCACTTCACCGCTATAATATATATATTTACACTATTGGCGAAAGGAAACAAACGAAAACTTGAAATGAATAAAATGTCCCAAAGCCTTTCGCTACTCAAAGCCGTATTGTGCTGTAAAGAACTGGCACTCCACACAAGCGGCTTAAGAATGCAACGCATTAGTACCTGAATTTCTGCAGATTATTTTTTTCTGGAGCGTTGACGAAGATCATTTTTAAGAAAGTCGAGTAGGGACACACATACACGAACAGACTTTTTTGGACTCTACTGAATTCATCTGGGACTCAAAGATGAATATACAGATAATAAGGGGTATAAGACGGGGGTCGAAACGATACTTAAGTGTTTACCCTGTGCAAAAAGAACACAGAAAAAGATGGTGCGGTAACCTACATTTTAAATACGCGGCAAGCTTATGCAGAGCGTCTCAACTGCTTGACTTGTTCGGTTTTTCATAGAAAACAACAACCTCGCGGCCTAAAAGGAGAATTCGCGTACGTATATTACTGCGCACCTTGATATAACTGTTATACTGTGTGTCTTTTTACATGCAATTTTTGGAACGTTTACGTATAGCAACTTTTTAAGGGCAGTACGAATAGGTTGGAGCGAACAGTAAAGAACTTCAGAATGAGAAGAATTTTACTGTTACGCTTTTACATGGCAGGTGCAGCTGCCAGTGTTGAGCATCGTTACAGAACACTCGGCTACCTTTAAATCTAGGCTAATCCCACTACGGACACTTTATAATCCATTAAATTCCTTTAAACAGCAAGCGTTCAAATGCTATAATTTTCTCTGTGCTTTGGAACACCTCTTTTCCTAATCTGCGCTTTTTTTCTCTCACCACCCTACCGTCAGAGTAGCATGTTGGCGAATGTACACCGGTGAACCTCTCGGCATTTTTCTCTTCGTGAAGACTCTCCCCATCTTTCTTTTGTCTCTTATGTTTCAGTAGGTATGTAACGGTGGGTCAAGGAGGATGCGAGCACTTTCATTGGACTAAACGTTTGCCATTAGTAAATGATCCAACGTTACCATGCCAAAACATTTCTGTAGTCACGGCAGAGTTAAAAATGTTCAAAAAATGAGACGCTCAATATTATATTTCTTCGCTCCATGGCAGGCAAACCTACCGACAATTACTCTAACGAACACTATACCCAGAAAGCACCACGACCTGTATGAATTATTTTGTTAAAGGTTTAACGATACGACGTTATTTGAGCTTCAATTTGTCGCCTACCTACCTAACTCATTCACTTCAACATGTAAGCAGACCTATATATTAGACAGGACCGTTATTGTTTATAGGTTTACAGTATCTTATACCCTTCAAGATTCTGTCAAGCAACCGTGTATGTAGAAGTGTGCTCGAGAAATGTGAGTGTGCTGACTAGGTGGACAATCGTGCAGCCTGTAAAGATGAATTATACCCTGCCACTTACTTGTGCAGAGAGCCTAAATTTGCGTTCAACGAAAGCTGCGTAAGTACAAGCTCTAGGAAGGGTTTGCTTGTGGAAAGGAATTGCGGTGAAATCGCACTCACCGTTACCGGCTCTCCTTGGTGGCAAGCCATCAGCGTCTGGTTGATGCACTGCAGCAGAGATAACACGAAGATGTTCGAGAGTAAAATAAGCTACTATAAGGACATTTTTTGTCAAGCGTCACTTCGGAGTACCACAAAGCTTTATTGAGATAATGGAAAGGGGAAGCGTTATGTTTTCCGCCCGTAACATAACCCAGACAATCTAGAGGTGAGCGGAAAATAAGTTATAACTATGCTTCGAGGAAGAAATCTTAAACAACTCAAGTCGCCTAACCTGCTCCGATGGCAAAAGCCTACTTCTTTACTGCTATATGGGGCTTGCATCTCTTTCTTCCTTTTTTTTTCTTGGTGTTTTGACGCAGCCAATTGCTTTGCTAGGCAGACCTGCCGCAAGTCAAAATACAGCTTCCTACATTCAAAGCTCGTGTCCACTTCCACTAGCGAAGCACACACCGGGTAATTGTAATAGTGTGGGTCCTCGAAAAGCAGCGTAAAGCTTCGTCGGAAGGTTGTACGCTCAGACCTCAAGATGACGCTCTTGAAGACTAGGGCGCACATCATCATTAATGTTGGCGTCGACTCATGTTTTGCTTCCACTCCGTGAAATCATATGCTTGCTTTAAATATTTTTACCTGCTCTATCTATCCACTGTGCACAGCTACGATGGCCACTCCATCGGTCTGAACCCACTTGTGGTTTTCACACATAAAGCAGAAACAGGATACTAGAGCTTTTTGTTGAAATGCTGCCACTTAGGCAAGCAGTGGAGCAGCTACGATCGCTTCAGCCAGGCAAGAAGCAAAGAGACATACCTGACCCCAGCTATTTGGAAACGAAAACTTGATTTCATCTTTGCAAAAACCTTCGTACGCCACATCAGTGGGAGTATCCACCAGAGGGCCGAGAAACCACTCCGCAATGTCGATCACTGAAAGAAAGATGACAAAAATACTTTTTACATTTGCCTGATCTGTAAAACCACGTAAGTTTACAGGCTCAATATTTAGGAACCTTGGCTTAATTTTTAGGCACCCCAGTGGGAACGTGTTGGCACATTTTTGTCAGGCGTATTTCATTTCAAAGGGTTGTGAAAATGACCAGTCGGCGCTTTTTTATAACTGCGTAGATTGGCAACTGAGGGCGAGAAAGAGTAGAGTTGAAAGAGGGGTGCAGGCGAAACTTATGAACATGGTTGGTATTGCTAATTTCAGTGATGCTTAATTATTTAAAATATCAATATTTGTCGTTACTGTTGGCTGTATAGGCCATTAAAGGAGTGGTGCTGAAATGTAAGACAAAAACCATCATTTTAACTTAAAGCTGCAATATATAGCTAATACATAGAAATATAAAACACAGAGTGCCAATAAGCAATATTACATTGCAACATTTAAAAAGAAACCGCCGCATCAAACAGAAAGCAGCGCTCTATTGCGTATACATCAATTATGCATCGCTAATCGTCATTCTACGACATGAATGATGCTTGCTGCATTACGGAAAAATTTACCATGCCCTCCTATGGGAAGTTGGGAAAATCCTGAAAGGTAAAGGTAGTCGAACTTTCGCTAAAGGGGCGACCAATCGATAGTCAAACCTTCAAAGACCGCAAACGCCCACGAAGAACAGAAACATGCGACGGCTTTTGGCGGGGTAAAGCTCGTTCTTCAAGGTGCGAATTTCACCAGCGAATTCGCAACTGCGGCGCCACTCGTAGAGCGGAACGATCCATTTCTGTATTTACAGTGCAGCGACAAATTGCCAAATGCCAAGCGGCGTTCACAGTAGTAGTGAGACAGTTCCAAACATTCGGCAATTGGCCACTGCAACGAGGATACATCTTTTTGACGCACGAACGGCGCCGCAGTTGCAAATTCGCTAGCGAAATTCGCATCAAAAAGACCGGGCTTAAGTAAACGCATCTACGAACGAGCTCAATGAATACCGGTACGCGGTTTATTCGATAAAGGTCTTCTATTTTACTCCTTGTTGTGATCTATCAGGCTATTGTGTTTTCTAGAACCGTTCCTTTTTCACGATTTTCGCTTTACCGTTCAGACACTATGGAAGCTCGGTTTGACGCACTGCCAGAGTGTCCAGAGATCTCATAAGAACATTTTGGTCGACCAACCGGTGTACGGGGAAATATCTTAGATTTCTGACAGAGTGTCTTCCGTCCCATTAAGAAGGATGTCGCTTTGAAAACAAGAACAAGCGGTTAATCATTTAAACCTTTTATGGTTCTAGGTAAAAGCGTTGAGGCATGTGTGCGTGCATGAATATTACTAGAATAATACTGCGGTAGCCACGTCTTAGTGTCCAGGGTATGTAGCGGAACAAGGTTTTACCAAACATTAATATTGAATAGACGTTGATAAAGCCACAACACAAATTTTATATGGGGGAACGCAGCGTTTTAAAGGAGCCATGAAGACAAAATACAAGTTGGGTTTATTAGAAAGAGTGCTTAGTCCTGATAACAATGATATCAATATCATCGCAATCTTCGAACAAATAACAGAGATATTAAAGAAAACATGTGAAGCAGTCGCGACCCCCTAGCCAATTTCCCGCAACTTTTCTATGACGTCACGGAACCTTGTTTGTGCGATTGGCGGCCGCCTAACTATCCTATCGCGACGACACATGACTGGACGTCTGTAATGGGGCCTCTACTTCCATTTGACTGTATCACTTTAATGCTAACGTGCAGTTAACGCACTGAAAATTGTTTTATTGTTGGCCCGTATGACGTCATCCTTGCTCATAACACGTGACTGTGGCGCAAACTTTGGAAGTTTTTAAATACTTCTTGGTTTTTTTTTGTTAAAAAAACATCTTTTGTGGCTTTAATGGAGCTGAGTGAGATACTGAATCCTAGTTCTTCCAAATTAAACGAAGTTGTATTTTCTCACCATGGGTCCTTTAAGAGGGGAGCTCACTTTAAATCTGTTACGGAACAAGTACGGAGGTGCACTGAGAGAATAAATCTAGCTATCCTTTTTGTACTATTTCATTTTCATGAATTAACGCTTTTTAGAATTGTGTCGTAAGATGTCTCCATAATGTTACGTGCCAGCAGGACAGACGTGAGGCGAACGGTAAGATGGGTAAAGCGATCAATATACATTATTTACATAGCGGCCATTGCAGAGCTCGCGCAGGCTGCGCCCCCACACCTTCTTCCTCGTCGTCAGCGTTATTGATGGTGGGTCATGGCGCCATACGGATTGACCGCAGCGTCCCGCGACGATATTTCAATGTGTGCTTTACGCACTGTTTAGTACTCAGTTAACTTGACAGTGGATGGAGCAAGTTTTAATTTGCAGTGTTAGAACCGTTATATGGCGAAGATATCGCGTATTTTTTATATCTGCGAACAAAGCCTCCCATAGAGCTACCCGACATTAAAGTACCAGGTGTTGTTAAGCCCACACCATTTGAAAATACTCCGCAGAGTATGTGTCCGCCATGTTTCAAATGGCTCGTGATTCCGAGGATGATCGAACAGTTGTTGAACAAACCGGAGTGCTCGTTTTTCCCACAAAAGGAGCTCGGTATTGGGTCTCGAGGGTGTCGCACGCTTTGAGCACGCCGAGAAAGCTATTCTTTTAATGATGTTTCTTAAATTACAAGATCAAATTGTCCGAGTGCAGGGTGCACATAGGATAGGGTATCCCGCATTTCTGTTCTGTGCTCGCAAAACACGCCTTGTGGCGAATCTAAAGTTACCGCGAAGTCTACGCAGAACATGGCTGTAACTGTGTGTGCCTTCTTTTAAATGCAGAGCATTTCAGTAACTCACGATGTCACCCGCGTTGATGTCTGTAGTCGTAGTCCGCACCCCTTCCACTACACTATATAAAAAAATATACTATCCGGCGCCTGGTTTCGATCCCTCAACCGTGCGGGCGGAACGCAATGTACATGGTGCTCTACCCACTGCGCCACAAAGCCGACACAGAATGGTAGGCTACGAACGCGCCTTATATCCTTGACTCATTCAATTACTGCTGACGAGCGCTCTCTCGTCAACAGTTGCCACAAGTGCAACAACATTAACGTAACGCAAACTACTTGACGTCGTGCGCCCCCGGAAATGCTCTGCATTTGATCGTGCCCCTCGCGAGGGGGATGTTTCACTGCGTCACCATGCGAACAGTTTGCCACGCTTTAGTTTCAGTTCCGTATCTCCCCGCCGCGGTCGTGGAGAGAAGGCGGCCCGCCGCGACTCTCGCCACCGTGGCACTGCGGTTGTGAATTGCGCTAGGAAAGCGAGCGTCGTCTGCTAGCGGGGAGCGGAACGCGCTCCGCTCGGCATCTCCAGTCTTCGCCACTTCTGGCTGCGCACTGCAAAAGAAATAACTTTTTGTGGATGCGCGCTGTCAACCCCAAAACATTTGGCGATGTCTTTGGCGTAATCATTGGATAACAAATATGTCGTGTGTTGAAGGCCTCAATGGTCATCCACCTTCACACAGTAGAATGACTCATCATTTATTCCAGACGGAGTCCAAATTTTCTGTCTGTGATGCAGTACATTTGATGAAGATTTCTCTCCACGAATTGTTTTTGCGAACCCTCTTTCGACAGCGCCTTTGTCAATTTGCGATAACTCCAGTCAAGATTCTGCCAGGACCTAGAGTATTGCTTGTACAATTAGACACTGAATTTCTTTATTCCGGGCGATTGTTTCAATATTCACGCATTTTTTTCAGCGGCGCCGTCCACGCTTCCTTCTGTACCCTCCAGCTAAGCGTGTCATCGAATCTGTACGTTAGCTGTCTTGCTGCAGCCTGCGTCACCGTCCATGGCGGGACGACAATATATGATAAAAGATAACACCAAAAATTTCTTTCTAAGCCATGATTCACTCTGCTATTTTTGCACAGGAATGTCACGGTTTTTACTTCCTACGCGCTGCTAGTATGTATTCTCCCTAATGAGATGGTCAGTGTCTTCGACCTACCCGCGGGAACGTGAGTTCGAATAGCAAACAGCCCTGCAGTTATTATTCGGAATTTCATTGGCCCAGTACATCCCGGTTTGAAAGGGCCAGCTTGGTGGGTAGCAAGAATACGTAATACTCGCAAAAATTGCAACCAGTTGTAAAAATATTTATCCCAAAATAAACAATGCTCCTCTTCTTGACGCAATTTTTAACGATGATGCCAGTATAGTCCAAAAATGGGAAAAATGTTCGCAATAAGGAACCGTTATTTGTGTTTCAAGGAAATCAATTCCCCTTTTGCACTGTTATTTCCTCTCTAGAAAAGTTCACCACAATTGTTGTCACTGTGCCAGTAGAATAGTTCATATTACAGACTTCCTGTACATCAACACGCTACAGGTCAAACGGAAGATAATGGGGAAAATATACTAACAGTACTTCTGGCAACTGCCGAGAGCCGGTAGTAATTTTCCCTATTGGCGGTGTTATCATCAATAGCAAATATTACTCACGATTGCCTAACATTTGCTTATTAATTAACTGGTCATTTGATTCTTCTCACTACTTCTACCTCATTTGGTATGATCCTATCCTTGATGAGCAATATTACACGCTCCGCCCATCACCATCACTCGGAATGTGCTTTAGTGTAGCGTGTACAGGTGAGTATTTACTTAAACAACAGCGCAAAAGACAAGGACTAAGAAAAAAGCACAGACAAGCGCTGGGCATGAAATGAACTGAATTGAACTGAATTGAATGAATGAAATGAACGCTGGGCATGAAATGAAGTATTTACTCTACGGAATAGAAAACTGTTTCTCCACGGCTTTATATGTATAATTTCCATATCCCCAATCATGGAATACTAGAACTGGCAAAAAACGCTTCAAAAATAAACTATCGAGAGGTAACAATGTCAGAACATACACTTCAGCAGAACTCACCTAAGGGGAGGAACTTCCTCAAGAAAATTTCAAGTATAGTACACAGAACTGTAAGACCATCCCGTAAATTGAAGTTGCTGATCACACCACGTACAGAGCACTGAAAAAAAAAGGGCGAAAAGTGCGGCGAGATTTTTGTGGGGTGCCCAATGCGGGAACGACCTAGAAATGCCTGTCTATTTGTGTGTTAACATTTGAGTTTTTTATTAGGTGAGGAAAAGGGGTACAACAGCTTGTTGTTTCCCATAAATGAAAATAAAATCACATCAAACCGGCCACCAAGTTTTTTTGACAAGTTTGATTGCGTGTAAATGAAAGTTTCTGTGGGCCCAACTGAAGGCGTGAGCTCATTATACGGGTATCATGCCCGTTTATCGACTCTTTTTCGTTGGGAAATATAAACATGGTTGATACAAGGAATTTCACACTAAAAATGACCCTTGAGGTTTCATAATGCTCCCATGTGTTGGAGCTACATGAGCCTAGATGTGTTTTTTTTTCGGTCCTCGTGTCATCAAGAAAGTTTCTCAGTTATCTGTGTGTAGTAGTTTGCAGAAGAATAAAAACATGATGCGTAGGCGTGAGTAATACCCGATACACCTACATTCCCAGGGCAACAATCTTCAGGGCGTGCACAGCATTCCCGAGTTCAGAATATTGCTAGAATTACGGCGTTTCTTTAATAACGTGAAATTCGAAATCGCTGGCGGATAAAAGTTTAGTTAAAATTGTGGAACCAACAAAAACGCGGACTTTTAAAGGCACACCACGGCAATGCTACATAGTGTGCGTAAAACAACTGCTTTTTAAATGCAGAAAATACACAGTTGTTGCAAGGGTCACTGATCTAACAACACTGCAGCTAATGAATTGAAAGCGTGCAATATTACTGCTATATATCTTCATGTTATCGAGCTTGGAAATTGCGGTTAGAATTGCCGTGTACCCCGCTGCATCCTTGAAGTGCACTTGATGACATCAGACCTGAGATCGAGCTTTTCAGCGCCATACATTATTCACAAAATAATGAGCAAAAGTAAATTAGGTACGAATTAAAAAATATTGCCGCATAACAATTTTATAAACAGAGACATCATGAGGCTGCGATGCGGATTTGAGTCACCCTTTTGCAGTTGTATGTGGCCTCGTATATTCTGCTTCCCCTAACGTTCAGCTGTATCTTGTGCCCAAACGCTGTCGGCTTCTATAGATATGAAGCATTAGGTCATAAGAACCACTCAATACAGCAAAAACAAAAGAGATCCGCCAAATACCGTTAGCATTATCTCAACATTGTTTACAAGTTGCTGTGACTTTTGGGCGGGCTTATAAACGTTAGAAGAGAAGAAAGAGAAATTGATAACATATCGCAATGTATCTCAATGTGCGAAATATGACGATTCACCTCAAAAGAAGCCTTAGAACCAGCTATTATCCAAACCCCTATCGTATTTTTGAACGTCTGTTTTCTCTTCTGCAAGAGGTATTCAGTAAGCTATAACGGATGAAGTCAATAGGAGAGCTGCCTCACCTTCTCAAAACGAAGTGGCGCACAATTTCGTCATTATAAATAATTTATGGCATATAGTGTGATAAGGGCGTTTATGATTGTTACCTCTGGACGTGGTGCTTAATGTATTCATCCAGGTGAAGAGGTCTAGCCAACATTTGTCGGCTGTGATTTCACTATGTGATCAATCGTTTTTGTTAAGGAACCCGCCGCGGTGGCTCAGTGGCTAAGGCGTTGCGCTGCTGAGCACGAAATCGCGGGTTTGATTCCCGGCCGCGGCGGCCGCTTTTCTGATGGAGGCGAAAAGCAAAAACGCCCGTGTGTACGAGATTTCGGCGCACGATAAAGATCCCCAGGTGGTCGAAATTAATCCGGAGCCCTCCACTACGGCGCGCCTCATCGCCTGCGTTGCGTCGGCGCGTTAAACCCTACAATCAATCAATCTAATCGTTTGTGTTAAGGAGGCGTTCTTTATAAGACAACAGGAGGAAGCAAATCCATTAGCACACCGTCTGTTACCCTCAGCGATAAAGAAATCGGCTTCCTTTAAACTTGAGCGGCGTTGATACGAATGCAGAGGTTGTCAGGTGAACAATAGCATTTTCATTCGTTTCACGCGTACGTGTTGGCGCATGCACCGGCTTGGTCGTTCACAGGGTGTGTCGGTTTCTTTTATTAAAGTTCAGTTGCTAGTCCAGCGTTGTGTTTTCTCGTCTCTCCTCGTGTTTTGTGTCCTTTCTCGCTGTTTTTTTCATCCGTCGTTTGTGTGAAGCCTTGCGAGAAAGGCACTAACAAGGGAAGGAGTATTTATAAAAAAAGGAGCAGTTTGCAGGCAAACATTGGCGGTACCAGGGGCAGAGGGGTAATTACCTAGCAAATAATCGGGACACTTTAAAAGTGTTCAAGCAAGGCCTTCAAGGCAGTGCTACGTTCTTAAAAGCAGCGGTTTGGCATCTAGCTTGTAGTCGAAGCCCATTGTGGTAAGCTGTTGAACATGTACTGTATATTGCCTAGGGATTTTTATATGTTTATACTATCACCCCTATAAAAATAAGGATAAGTTTATTTCCCATTTATACATCCAGAGCAGCATGACGGGTGGCATCTATTGGAAATTTTACAGAAACGTAGTTCCAGGCACCTGTTGCAGGCTTGATACACACACACATAAAAAAAAGAGATTGCGTGACATCGCGACCATACATTGTGCCCGAAAAAAAAGAAAGAAAAGTCAGTCATCATACCTTTTACTCCCTATCTATGCTCTTTTCACCCTCTTGCCACCCTCCCACAGAGTAGCAGGTAAGAGACTATACGATCAAGCCAAGCTGTGTGTGTTTTTTCTATTCAAAAAACTATTCTCTCTCTCTTTCAGTCGTAATTTAAAATAAACATGTTTTGTTTTGTGAACTCCGTCGAGGGCGTGCAGCTTCACAGGTCATCCGTTTTCACAGAGTGGAAGGGCACTAATGTTTTGTTTATGGTACTTTAACCAAACTGTATGACAAGAAATTCAAGTTATTATTACGCATGCTTGGAAGAGCAACACAAATAAAGGCCCTACTAGAGAATTTTCGCTGACGTTCTGCCCTTTTTATGACACCAGTAAAAATTCAGGAACATAATTAGGGGTAGTTTCTCGGATCAACTTTCAAATGTTCTCATAACAAACCTAAATACCATGTAAAGCGGTTAAAAACTAATTGCTTCGTCAACGCTTACTTTTTTCTAGAAGCGCGCAAAACCAACTCCATTTTAGCGCATTCATTGTGTATTAGGAGATTATAAGGTTTTGTTGACAGGCGCTAAGCGTTTCATGCTATAAGGGGAATACTTAAATTCGCTTAATGGAGGAGTGATTTCAAAGCTACACAAAAATAAAGCTTATGGTTACAAAATTTCTACTTACCGTAATCAAAGCGACGCTTCCTTCAAACAGCGTCTGCAAAAAGTTGCATTCGATATTAAGGAGAATATAAAGACTGGATTCAGTGTACGCGGGACACACAGACACACCATCATGTTATCCGAGGAGAGAACACACGCAGTGAAATGCGGTTATCTAATAAACACTGCACAAAAGGCATATTGTGCGCACGATGCCCTACAGCTGTGGCTCTTGATGGAGTCAGATTCAGTAGTTCGTATGCGAATTCGTGTAGAGTGCTAGAAAGCTCCGAGCAGAAGGAAAGTTTGCTGCCCGTGCTATTGATATTTCCAGCCCTTCTAAGGGCGGCCCTGTGGTTGGTGCAGCAGGACCGTAGTTGATTATTGACGAAAAAAGCAATAGACAAAAAATCAATACGCATTTTTTACGTTCGGTTTCTGCTTGTCTGTGGTCTAACATCTTCTGTAAACAATTCCAAATATTTTCGTATTCTACCAGTTTTCAAAAAACAACACTTGGAGCGCGACACACGCTCCGTATGCAACCGGAATCAGTGGCAGTGTTACTGCTCAAAACTTCGCAAATGTAGAGGGCCTCTGCAGTCAGCTAAATGCACTGAAAGAAGAAAAATGCACCGGTAAGCTACTTCTATGGAAACTATTTGCGCTGTTTAAAGGCCAGGTATGTGAGACGCAGCTTCAGCGGCGGCCATACCTGCAATCACGCGGCAGACATCAACAAATAAAATAGTGGAAGATCCAGAGGGGTGTCTCTAAAAGGAATGAACATCTCGTCTCTATGTTCAAAAACGGTGATGAGATTTGGAAACACACTTTCGTTCACCGTCGCAGCCAACTGCCCTCCCCCACCCGTTACCCCCCGAAGCTCTGCCTGTGTAACATTGCCTGTCGTGTCACACGCTTTTAAAGGAGAACACTTGAATCGGCGGCTTATGGGCGGCGTAGTATGGGCGAGGGACTTCACCGCTAGGGCCCTTGCAAAGTGCACCTTCCCCCCACACCAGCACAGTTTAGCGGGCACTGGCGAACCTAGCAGCACGCGGGGTGTCTAGCGAATGGGGAAGGGCACGAAAGATCAAAAGGAGACGGCATGAATGACGTCTCATTGGCAACGGCATCCTCTACACTATCAAAGAAAGCTATCTCAGCGTGTTCTCTCTACTCCGTCTTCGTCCAATGCGTTTCGTCGTTTAAAAGAAAACGACCTCGAGGGACACGGAAGTTTTCCAGATATCTCTGAGGTTTGCTCACGCAATAATCGCCAGATGAGTCTCAGCTAATCTCTAGGAGCCCCAAGTTGTGATGGAGCGCAGCACACAAAAAACCCGAGGGTCCATCGTTTGTACGGCGTTTGGTGTGGAAGAAGCCGTTTCGTGTTTTTAGAACCTCCAACAACCATTTTTTGTTCCCCGGAAAGGTGAGAATATATGATTGTAAGAACCACACTTGTTGTTAAAGAGCGACTAAAAAACTATATCTCCGGCGTAAGATGCGCAAAACTTTACGGCACCTCCCCACTATTATCAGCCATTTTCCAATGTCCCTAAAAAATGAACAGAATGTTCTGAATGTCATTCAGAGTATGTCCCTGAAATCTGCATTTTTATCTTTATTTTTATTTTGTGACTGATTTTTACGATTGTTTTTTGCTGTTCTAGATTTTTTCGATTTTCTCTTCCCATCTCCCGATTTTGATGCGCCCTTATCCTCTCCGCCACGAAACAAAATCATCTGCACGCCACTGACTGACATGTTCCCGAAAAAAAACATGGTAGCAGTTGATGAATACGGTAAAGGTAGGTAGATGTTTTCCTAAATCATTCCTCAAAAACATTGTAATCTCTTGATTACATATGCAGTCCCTGTAGCGATAGAGGTCAAAAGAAAATGGCAATCATCGCACACTTACGTTGTCCTCTTGACATAAGTCCATCTTGTCTTTGAGGCACTGAAAATTTAGAAATTCTATCAGTGATTGCTGGATGTCTCTCGTGTGTACCACAAGCCCAAGTACTATGCTTCCGTGCGAAAACTCTACTAGACTAGTAAGCTCCATTTCGCTTTTGTCTTTGTAAGCTCTTCGAAGATAGTTTAATAGAAAAGATGCTAGCGGGGCCGACGTTAAATATGGCTCCCGTTGTTCGGGAGATTCATGCTGGAACGCATAAGCCATGCCGGCTCATTGTGCCTCCCTCCTAACAAAGTGTTTGATGCCCGCGGAGCACATGTTGCTACAGGAGATGGCACCTCGCGTTGTGTAGAACAGAGCCGTCTTGCATACATGTGAAAGAAAGTTTTACATCATAGGATTGATGTTGATGTGCTGTATTTCAAGTTCTCGCGTGGAGCTGTTAATTCCTACCTTTATGAGCGATAATAGGTGATTTTAAGCGCGAAACTAGGCCCTCAAACGACATTCTTCTGTGGGTGGCACCAAACCGCTTTGTAATTTATAGACTGAGACCGTAATAGGCCCCGACACAGAGTTGTGTCACCTTTTTGCAGTTGTCGGTTGTCTTGTATCATCGGTTTCTCGGTACATCAAAGCTCATTTTGTATAAAAATTATGGCTGCGTGTACTCATATAAAAAATGACGTCATATGAACTACTCAACACAGGCGTCGTTTCTTCAGCGCTTCAGAAATTTAATGCCTAATCCCGCTTAAATGAAAGTTATTGCATTGGAGGCAGTTTAAGGCTGCCTCTGGTCAGGGTACCCTTCCACAAGATTGAGGCATGTCTGTTCTAATAGGATGCAGAAATAAAATAAGATAAGATAAGATAAGACAAAATATAATAAGAGAAATCTAACAAGAAGGTATAATTAACCTGAAATAAAATTGCAAAACTGCTGTAAACTTCGTAAGGTAGCTAGCATTTGATGATACTACAGCTAGTAATATATCCGTATATAGCCAGAAAGACTAGTGCGAAATTATGTTCTCATAGCAAAATAGATATTGGGAATAAGCGCTAATAATGCAGCCATCTATTTTGGTCCCAATAGGGCTGTCGCATCATAGTGCGTGAAGTAATAGGTTCAACATGTTCATCTTGCATAATAGTGCCTTTGTAGAGGCCTGCGGAATGAAAAACGAAATGCTAATCATCAATGGACAGGGGACAGACCGCGAACACACAGTTATATCTTGATTGATATTATATAGACAGCGTCCGATCTCTATATTTTGTAATAGCAGCAGTGCCACAGAAAGTTGTCTCTTCCGCTGAGCAGCGACATCGGCTGGAAATTATACAAACGGGGCTGTTTGGTGCCGAAGGCTTTGTGTGGCAGAACGATAACTTCAGATTTCAATTGTTGCGACCAAGATCTGCCGGGGCAAGCTCTTTGGCAGAGAAATATTGCGGCCATTCTGAAGGTTAGCGTATTCCCCCAAACAGCCAGACGACGAACTCGAACTTGGAATAACGAATGATGCTACTGTCTGGATGGTCCAAATGCTAACCATCCTCACGTTAACCGACAAGACACTTCAGATATTTACTCTGTATCAGGCCATTTAAAGCACGCTTTAACAGTTAGCGACTGTAAAAGACTCTCGAGTGCCCCGATTGTCCGTACGAGCTCTATTTCGAGCGAATCATCCGTTTCTTCGAGCATAGCGCGCAGCATAGTACATAAAAAATGTGAAATCTTGCCAAAAAGCTGCATTTTACGGGCTTCGCAACGAAAAGAAAATAACTTTGAAACTGCCATTTTTTACAGACAATCCTTTAGTTGTCAAAATTCGGTTTGATAATTTCTAATTCCTGCCTATATGACCGAAGATAAGCCCAGTATGCACTAGGAATGTGCGCTTAATCTCGGTGAAAACAGCTAAGGGTATAACAAAACTTTCAATTCCAGAATATTTCAAAACAGAAGCCTAACTCTCCAAATCAATAAAGTATTTTGCACCGTAAAGTTGGCGAGAGCGTTATTTATTGTAATAATGGTAAATAGGTTGCAGCTGCACTGCAGTGCAAAAATTGTGCTTCAATAATTTGTTCCCTGGGATGACATTACCAAAAAGCTTAGTCAAAATGCATGCATCCACAATATTTTGAGTAAGCAAAAAAAGTAAAAAGCTATTAGCAATTTTAAAACTATCGCCGTCGACAAGCAAAAGCATTCATCGGTGTGCGGCTCCTAATTATCAGTAGGGAACGTGACCCGAAATGTAGTTTTTTTTTTACCTGCTGCGGTGGCTCACTGGCTAGGATGTTGTGCTGCTGACCAGAAAGACGCGCGTTCATTTTGCGGCCGCCGGGGCTAATTTTCTGATGGAGGCGAAAAGCAACATCTACTTTGAGTCCAAATTTTTGGCGGACGTTAAAGATCCCGAGGTGGTCAAAATGAACTCTGAGCCCTTTAGTACGGCGCGCCTTATAGCCTGTGTAGTTTTGGCGCGTTAAACCATATAAAAAATCAAACAATTATAGACTTTTAATCAATGAGAAAACGTACTTCGCCGATGCCAAGAATGTCAGGTAGTGTGGCTTGAATGCATTGGCCTTCTGTAAAATGAATGAAAACAAAAGCGATGGAAACACATTGATATTTTTACGCTTTCTCGTTGTAGACGCTTCTTGTGTTTACGCACTAGATTAACAAAGCTGTTTATATGAAATGTTGTAGTTATGTTGTTTACTTCCTCTAGGCAGACGCTTCAAAATATTCGAATCTTTGCGATGTACGACAAACTTTTAATGCGAAGGTACACACCCTACACAGAGAAAGCTGTTTCTTTACACGCTATGGTTGGTTTCTGCTTCTCAGAGGTGGGTGCTTCGAGCTATTCAAGACACCGCTTTGTACAACTATGTGTCACGAGAAGGTGGCAACCATAGCTGTGAGACGCGCTTGAGGAAAGTGCCCTGGACGGGTGAGATCGACAGAGATTTGGTCTTTACCTGCAGTGGAACTGCCGCTTGTCTCCTCGGGAAGTGGGATTGAGGTTGAGCTTATGTCCACTGGGACTGTGGTGGCCCCTAGAGAAGATGTTGTAGGTTGAACAGTGGCTCTTACAACAAATATACGAAATGACACAAAAGGTAGGTACACTAGCAAATAGGCAGTCATTCAGAAATAACGTACATACTGTAATAACTGTAATGACAGATTTATTACTAATTTACTGGTGGACGAAATTACTGAGGGTCATGTGACATTCGGCCATGTTTGGGGTAACCTGTTATTCGAAGAAGAACAACTACCGTACCAGTTAGGCAGGCCGCAAGGGCACGGGCAGTGTTATTGCACGTGCAGAACGTCCGATTACACGAAAAGATGTAGGAAGTGAGGCATTGACGGTTTCTTGTGGAGCGTGAGGACGATTAGCAAAAGCACAGAAAGGTCGTGTTTAGCTTCAGCAGAACTGCCCATCGTCCTCGCGAGAGGTTGGCTTGAAATTGATGGCGTATTCAGTTGGCCGATCCGGTCCTCTGGGTCGGAGTCGCCAGATGCCAAGGTGGCTCGCAATCCGAGCGCGAGAGGCAGCGTACCAACCGAATGCATCGGCGATCTCGGAGCAGTGCGCCTGTAGTGCCTGTAGCGCCACCGTGCAGCCAGCGCGGGAAGCCGCCGGGTAAACTGCGGCGCTTTGGGTCATGTGACCCGTCCTCCCGGCCAGATCGGCCAGATCGCGCTACGGTCTCACTTTGAAGTCGTAGCGGTCGGGAGCGCTCCGAGTCGGAGGCTGACGCTCCGAAAGCACCAACCGACAGTAGGTCGAGCGCTCGAATTCTACCAGCCGAAGGCGCGGCCGCTTTTCAGAGAACTCCACAGCGCTCATAAACGCCCAGCCGAATACGCCATGAGATAAAATGTTCTGGGGACCCTTCTGCTTCCGGTAGAAGTGTCTCAGTTTGAACCATAGCGGTTTGAATACGCACACGGGTTTTTTTGCTGTGTTGTGTTTCCTTCGATGGCATCCACAGCTTTCGATCTGTACTCCGGGGGTGGAGGCCTCGTTAGGAGACGTACCAGTCTCGCTTTGCCCCGCCTGGTGAACATAACTACATCTATGTATTTGTGTCCTAAAAATAAACTCGAAATTGATATTGAAATTGAAGTTACAGCGCATCGCATAGAGAGGAGCGGAGAAATTTCACAGGTACACACAGACATGGTCGCACTCATATTAACAACCTATATGAACTGAAACTGCACACGAATCCTGCTGGGGCCGTGGGCCAACCCTGAGAACGGAAAGCTGCAACGAGATAAAAGACACGTTTGAAAATGCCCGTTGTACGTTTACCGGTTAGTATGTTTACCGGCTTACAGTTTAGTTTACCGTTGTAGGTTTATCGGAAAGTGCCGGTTACGTCACCAATGATGCTGAGCAGCTTTAATACGGCGATTTACTGCGATATACCTTATCCTGAAAACTTAGTCCGAAGTTGATCTCTTCATATGGTGTAACGGGCGAAAGTGAATTATTATCGGGACATCGCCAGAAGTAAAACACTTGTATTAGCTAAACGGTAAACTGCACGGGTAGCTTTTTTCGACAAGAACCTACCACATTGCGCGTACGAATTGATTAACGGAGCGGTATTGATGAAATATCCGAAGCCAGAGCATCGCAACGCGTAGTTTGGAAAAACATGCACAGGCCGATGGCACAACTAAACCTTATCTGCGGAGCCTCGGGCCGCAAGGCGCGCTTCTGCGACGCACCAAGCCTAATTTCCTCGCGAGCGAGAACGCCTGACCAACAACTACTGATTGTGGCGCGACGCGTGTAGAACAGCATTTTCAGTCGACGAGGGACATTCCGGACAACGTCTGAGTAAAACATTTTTGGTAGGTTCGTTGTCGGTGACAAAGGTACCCTCCGCTTCAAGAACTCGGTGGTGTTGTCCAAGGATCGGGCGACACGACGACCGTCATGGCGGGATAAAAACAAGAAAAACTGGATTCACAATTATGTGCCAAAAGTATATACAAAAAGGATGACAAAACGTTAGTGCCTTGGCGATCGACTGAGTTACGGACTAGGTGTTCCACCTTAGAGATAGACTTCTAGTTACACCCTTGACGGCAATTTTTTAATGTCCTAAGCACGAATGCTCGCTGGTTTGACACTACCGTCTGCCATGGTCATATTCGGCTTGATTATAATACCCCGCGCCCATTGTATGCCGCACAGCAGATTCGATTAATAAGCCGGACCTATCGAATATCACCTAATGGCGGAGCGAAACGTTGCCTCGTCGAATTTCCGGATGTTCTTTTCCCCTCCCAGACGTGGTGATCGCAGAAGAACGCATACACACTGGAGAGGCAAGTTTCTCCCAAGTCAGGAGGCCTTTAGACTCCGCTGCGCCTTACAAAGTCACCGCCCGAGCTTACGCCCTGCAAGTGTAACCCGGTGGCTCCGAGGGACGGAATCCCGGAACAACGTCACTTTGTTGCCATAGCGCCTTTCTGTCCCTCAAACCCTGCAGTAGCAAATGTTCCGGTCACGTCATAAACGAATAAAAAACAACAAAAAGCCTTGTACCCCTCCAACTAGCGACGATGATGCTTGAACACGAAGCTTTCTCCTCATGGATTACTTGGTGTCCAATTCCGCAGTGCGAGTATGTGTTACTTTGGAGGTACGCACGACTATTACAGAATTGCCCCACCAACTCTCGGGTGTGCACTTGGGTGTGCAGAAAAGGCCAAGTCTATTTTAGCTGCACATGACAATTAAAGCAAACGCGGCTAGCGTCCGTTTTCTGCTGAACGCCTTTCAATCGCTCCCCCGGCTGCCCTCCGATCAAGGCCAGCGCAGCGGTGTAGCCTCCTCGGGCCGCGCACGAAGCTCTCCCAGAGCGAGATGGCGGTGGTTAATGACGATAAAAGTGTTGAAGGACTCTGGTAATATCTCGACGCCAAATACTGTTCCGTGCAGCACTCTACGATATATCGCCAGACACGGTTGAAATCGTCGCGCGACAAAGTAGAGCCGCAAAGAATCGAAAGCTTGTAACTGCGTCGTGATGGACCAACTCGCCTGCATATGCTACTGAAAAGCATCGTTCCTTTAAATTCTTTTACCTCTCGAAGGACAAGAAAACAAATATTATTGCCGAGATTTTTGCCGTGATTTGATGTGATTTGTCGAAAGGACGCTCGTGATTCGCCAGTGCTGGTGCCGACTAGGGAGTGCGAGCGGTGCGAGCAGCTCACGGCTCTAGAGATGGCCTCAGATGCCCCAGCTGCTGCGCTACTATCGTATATAAATCGGCGTACCCTTGAAGCATGTCTTCAAACGCAATATTTGATTCTTGTACTCAGCCAAACATCAGGAGGCGCTTGTGTCGACATCTGTGGTCGCAGGTGACTCCGGCGTCGTGTTCTTTCGCGCCGTGTCACTTTCGTTCGCCGTCGCGGTTTTGTTTTCCGGTGATGCAAATTTCTCGATGGCAAGGATAACGTCACCGTTAAACGCTAGTGCGATTTTTAATAGCTCTGTTAAAATGGCGGGTTGAAAGGGGGTAGGCTAGACAAGCAGATGTTTTCTTCTTTATCTGCGTTGTGTGGGCGCAGTGCGCATGCGCAGGCACAGCGGCACAGACATTAATGATTGTGAATGTTGCGAAGCAAATACATTACACGCTAAACGTTTTAGCGAATACTGTCTGTAGTGACTGCATGCTTTCGCACCTACGTTCGTCATGAGCTCTTCTGTTCAACGGCCCAACTTCTCTACGGCGCACCCCTGCAGGTTACTGGTGACTTGTCGTCCCTTAGGCCTCCTAGCCCCATCCGCTGCACTACTTCCAATGCCTGCAGAACTGCATTTAGAACCTTGTCTCAGTTCCGGCTCGGTCTTCTGGCACTAGCATTTCTCTGCCTCCCGCCTTTGCGTCTTCGAAACACGTTTTTCTCAGGTGAGATGCTGTAAAGACCCTTTTCAAACTTTTACGATAGGCATTAGCGAGTACTAAACGAGATGCCAAATTCCGTCACCTGCCTGTTGAATTCCTACCTCAATACAGCCTACTTCGAGAAGCCACCCAACGAATGCCATTCAGAATTTGCTGGAATAAAAACTCGTCTCCTTACTATTAAAATGACCACAACCCTGCCTCGCCGTCGTGTGCAATACGACAGCCCGACTAAGCGGGGGCCCCGAAACCGCTCTATCGTGGGCGCTCTTAGGCACCGACTTTTAGCAGCCAATGAGAAACGAGGAAAAAAAATTGCCGGAGCTTGCGCCACTGGCGCAAGGCCGAAGAAACCGCAGAGCTGGCGGCCCCTCTCCCTTCGTCGGAGACCCGGCTGTTCCATCATTATAAGCAGCATAAAATAGATCTAATCCAGGACGAAGGGTCTCCCGTTGCCCTCCAACCGCTCCTAATTTCCATTTTCCAAATTTCGTCCCTTTATCTGGAAGCTGTCCTTCTAGTTTTTCAGACCCGTGTCTTGGTGTCCACTATATCACCCTGGTAGTCCACGGATTGTCATTTCGCTTAATTACGTGGCCCACCGAAGTAATTTCTTTTTCTATATTTGAAATATCTTATACTCTAACTTGTACTCGCTTCCAGGAAAGCGTTTCCAGCCTCAAAGTTTTACTCCTATCGTCATTCGTTTCATGGCCCGTTAAGCCGACGTAAGTTTTTCTTAAAGTTGTTTATAAAGGCTCCAAATTTACGCTCCGTATGGCATTACCTCACGGTTATTTCCGACTTGGCGCTGAAATTTTTCTTGGACTAGCAGGCCCGGATTATTTCGTCCGCAGGCTTACACATCTTTCCCAAAGTGGATCATGTTAGCACGCAATAGAACCGGCCACCAAGTCCAAGGTCTACACCCGCGCTACGAACCTAAAGGAAATGCTGTGCGACGGAATGCGATGGGAGCTTAATCGGATACACGCCGCTTTCATAACACAAGGAAACCAGATTCGATTCCCACAATGAGAAGCATTTCTTTCCTTTCCTTTGGCTGTTAATGTTATTGTTCCCCAGTGCTCATTACTCCGTACCCCTAGGGGGGCGCCGCTTATCAGCCGAGCAGTGCGGACGTGTTCCACGAGCGCTCTGTCCTTTTTCGGTAATTGCGCCGGTTAATCAACTTGGATTTTAATGAGAGTGCATCGACCGTGTGTATGAAGTTACGTGGACCATCGGGATACCCAATTCCGAGGTAGGGGATCATTTTTTCGACAATTACAGCCGATTTTGTGGCCCGCGAGGAGCACTCGTCGCTAAGCCTAACGAACACCCGGCCTCAGCCGTGGTAGGCGATAGGCCTAAGACCGCTCCACGGAGTTTCGCTCGCCAAATTAGAGCTATTAACGACCGTGTCGCTAACTGCAAGACTGGGCACTGACCTAAAATGTCGACCGTTATGAGAATCGAAGTCGACGGCGAAGAAATATCGCCAGAGCAAGTATCCAAAGCGCTGGGGTGGAAAATCGCCGGCGAGAAACTCAGGCAAAAAGGCGAAGAAAAGCTAAGTCTAACGCAAAGTTAGCAGGCAGGACAAGATGGCGCCGAAGCCACAAACGGAGGCAGCCGACGTGGCGGAGCCCTCGGGGCGCCACTGGCGAAAGCCCACGTCACCGGAAGATGGGGAGTGTAAACAAGGGGAAGTTGCTGCGGGCCGTCTGCATGCCGGACCTTCCAGAAGAAGACATCAAGACTGCGATAAGGCCCCGTGGCGGCCTCCATTAGGACAAGTGTCCCGAGTGGAGATCAGCCGAGCCATCACCTTGGCGGCGCAAGTCAACAGGGCCGAAGCCAAGAACGACGTCGTTTGCTCAAATCGTCAGCAGAACATCGTTGTCGTAAGCACAACGAAGAGCGAGAATGCCGACAGGTACGCCCAGGTGGAGCGCATCGTCAGCAACGGGACCGTCCACGAGGTGAGCGCGTACGAATCGGCGCCACACGGTACAGTCAAGGGAGTCATACGGGGCATCCTGCTTACTGACACTGCTCAAGAAATACAAGAGCTGGTGGTCCACGAGCACAACCCGACGGCACCTTCAGGCGAGCCGGATTGGCAACACCAAGTTCGTCGTCATCGCCTTCAGGGGGCCCAAAGTCCCAAACTACGTCTGCTACGGGAACCTGCTGATGGAGTGCTCGTTACACCGCAAGCAGATAGACGTCTGGTACCAGTGCGGCCGCGTCGGTCATCGCATGGACGTGTGCCCTAGTCCTCAAAACCGCATCTTCCAGGGATGCGGCATCGCCAACCCGGACGCAGAGCACACCTGCACCACCACGTGCGGCCTGTGCGGCGGCAAGCACCCCACCGCCGACCGAGCCTGCAAGGCACGATTCAAGACACCGTAGGTGGTACGACGCCGGCGCTGGGAGCGCCGCCGGGCGGTAGACGAAGAGAACCCAAAAAACAGAGGTCCTACAGGGCGACACCAACGTAGCAGCTCTTCGCGGAGCCACTCGAGAACACCAAGCCGCAAGGGCGAACACCAGGGTCGCCAACGGTCCCGGTCCCGGGACGCCCCAAAGGGGGCTGGCCGGACGCCATCGGCTGGCCCCCGGGGCCGCCGCTGGGAGACGGTGGCGAGAGGCGGCAGCCGGAGCAGGAGCGGGTGACGGCAGGAGTCCCATTCGAGATCCAGGTCCAGTTCTAGAGCCCGGGGCGGGTCAAGTCTACGGAGGAACGCCGAGAAAAAGGTAGGCTGGACCGACAGGCCTCCCGTCGCTCTCGCTAAAGAGAAGGAGTTTCCTCCTCTCAAGCCCCTGCCCTCCCCTCCCCCGCAACCATCATTCAAAACACCGAAACTCGGAAAGACTGCGGTGAGTGCGCAGAACTCAAAAAGCTTATAGAAAAGCTAAACACTCATTTCCAATTGCAGAACATGCAAATCGGGGCACTCATGGAGAAAATGGATGCGCTAGCTAGCCGTAGGGCCACGGCTCGGGCAGTCAAACCAAGCGAAGCGTAAGCGGATGCTAACGGAAAGCCCAAAGTACCACAAAGGGACCCACCCTCGTCTAGTATCCCGCGAGGAGAGGCGAGCCCATCCACGTCGGCGCAGCCGAACCAAGGGGAGATAGACGCCGAAACCTCGGGGCGCGAGGAGACGGCGACGCCACAGTGTAGCCAGAAACAGCAACCGCCGCAAGGGGGCGACATGGCAGCGATCCTAGCGGCCATCAATCAAATTACGGAACAGTATGGCGTCATTCGATTCGAACTGCAAGCTATGGAAACCCAGGTGAAGGGAATGTCAACCAAGCAAGAGCGGCAAGCCGCCAAGATGGTGGCAATGACCGCAACGAGCCGATTTGCGGCCTTGAAAAAGGGTCGCACCAGTAGAATCAAGGAGACGGTTGCGAGCAGACGCGGCCGTGTAACGACTTCGGACGAAGATGAGCCCAAACCGTAAGAAGAGATCCTGCGGGGGGTTGACAACGTTAATTTACCAATGGAACTGCAGGGGCATCCGCAACAAGGCTGCCGAACTTCAGCTGCACATTGACGGCCTTGACCAGAAACCGAACGTGATTGCGTTACAGGAGACGCACGGTAGAGCTAGACTACCGAGATACTTGTCCTACATGGACCCGACGGAGGGGGCACGGCGATCCTGGTGCGCAACAACGTGGCAGCAACAGAGCACTTCCCGGCGCAAGAGGGCTGCGAGCACACCCTGATCGGGATCCACACGAGAACCATTGGAAGCAGCGGAAACCTGTTCGTAATGAGGGTGTACGGCCGAACGTCACGCAGGAAGTACGACTTTGACATGATGGTGAGCCAGGCGAAGCAGTTAGCGGGGAGCAGGCCACTCCTGATCCTCGGCGACTTCAACACCCCGCACACCATATAAGGCTAGAAATTTCAGTCCAAACGCGAAAGGCCCTCGCGAAGGCGATGGAAGACCAGAAGATGGCACTCAACGAGCCGGGCGTTGCGACTCGAAGGGGTAACAGCGCGAGCCGCGACAGCATTGCGGATCTCATGGCTGTCGGGATCCTTAGACGCTACCTGGCGCAATGAGGAAGTCGACCTCGGATCGGATCACAACATCCTGAGCGTAACAATCAAGTGACGCAGTGTCCGGGTGGCCCTCGGCAAGGCCAGAATCACCGACTGGGACCGCATGCGCAGTGGACGGAAAAAGCGGAGGAGACTCCCGAAGAAGAAGCAGAGGACACCAGCAAAAGGACGTGCACGGAGTGGGCAAAAAAACAAAAAAAAAGTTCACGCAGGAAGTGACCATAACGGCACAGACACCGTTCGTCGATGCCAAACTCGCCCACATGTGGGCGGCGCGACGCTCCCTCACGTGGAGGTG
Organism: Haemaphysalis longicornis; assembly: GCF_048455015.1. Taxonomy (NCBI): domain Eukaryota; kingdom Metazoa; phylum Arthropoda; class Arachnida; order Ixodida; family Ixodidae; genus Haemaphysalis; species Haemaphysalis longicornis. The sequence goes on along the minus strand of NW_027526385.1, from coordinate 175,844,858 downwards.
GAAACGCCAGAGACGCAACAAGATTGGGGTGAAACGCATAGCGCTGCTCAACAAGCAAATCTCCGAATACGCCGCCAAGTTGTGCCGCGATAATTGGGTGAGCACCTGCGACGGACTGCCGGGAACGCTGTCGGCGCGAAGGACCTGGTGCCTGCTCAGACACCCGATCGACCCGCTAAGCAGCAAGTCTGCAACCAATCGCAACCTCACCAAGGTGTTGAACGTCTACGGAGGAGACGTTCCAAGACTCATGGCGGACCTCAAAACAAAGTATCTGAAGACGGAAAAGGGACAGTTCCCGATAACTGAGGAGCACGGGGGACCAAAAAATGCGGAGATGGACGAGGCCTTCATCATCACGGAGCTGCTAATGGCAATTGACGAAAACAACAGGAACAGCGCACCCGGCACGGACGCCATAACATACAGATTACTGAACAACATCAGCAATGTAGCGGCTTACGAGCTCCTAAGCCACATCAACAGAACCTGGGAACACTCGGAGCTGCCCGCAGAGAGGAAAGAAGCCGAGGTGAGGTTCATACCCAAACCGGGCATGCCTCTGACGATCGAGAACGTGCGACCGATCTCGCTAACGTCCTGCGTGGGCAAGGTCATAGAGCGCATGGTCTTCAGAAGACTCGAAGGATTCCTCGACGAGACGGGCCAGATGCCGGCGACCATGTACGGGTTCCATCAGCACCTGAGCACGCAATACGTCCTCGTCCAGCTGCACGAACTGGTGATCAAGAAGGCATCCAGACACGCACCACGCGGTATACTGGCACTGGACCTCAAGGGGGCCTTCGACAACGTATCACACTCCACCGTGCTTGAGAACTCGCGCAAGACGGGCTGCGGCTGCAGAACGTACGGTTATGTCAAAGACTTTCTGACGAAGACAACGGCGACGATCCGGATAGGAGAGGAACAGTCGGTGCATATAGAGCTCGGAGATTGGGGCGTCCCTCAGGGATCGGTCTTGTCGCCTCTGCTCTTAAGTGTGGCCCTCCTGCTCCTGCCCCAGTTACTAAACAAAATCGAAGGCGTCGACCACGCGTTCTACGCCGACGACATAACGGTGTGGACGAACCGCGCGGGGTCCGATGCCTGGGTGGAGGAAGCCTTGCAGAGAGCGGCAACGACCATCCACGGGTACGCACAAACATGCGGCCTGAACACCCCGCAGAAGTCGGAGCTACTTATGATGCAACCCGGCAGACCGAAGAAAGAGCCACCGCCGAACCACCATCGAAGGAACAAAAATGAATCCCACGCAGAAGATCCAGATCCTAGGTCTCCTGCTGAGGGACGGCGGAAAGGCGTACGCGGCTGTCAGCAAGATTAAGAAACGTCCGAGCAATCCCTGAGCATGATCCGCAGGGTCACCAACAAAAACCAAAGCATCAAAGAAGACGACGCCCTGCGCCCGGTCCAGGCGTTCGTCGTGTCGCGCATCACGTACTCCGCCCCGTACCTCCAGCTAACGAAGGCGGACCGAGAAACGCTTAACGCGAAAATCAGGAAAGCGATAAATCTCGCTATGGGCTTGCCCGTCCACCTGTCCAAGCAGAAGTTGCTGGGCATGGGCAAGCACAACACGGTGGAAGAACTAGTGGAAGCCCCTCTTTCAAACCAAAGGAGATGACTGAGCCGAACCGAGCACGGCCGGGTCCTTCTGCACAAGGTGGTCTGGAAGATCCAACCGCAACCGTCAACGGAACCGCTATCCAAAAAATGGAGGGATGCAATAAAGACTAAACTCCTCCCCAGGAACATGCAGCCGGGGAGAAACGACGAGAGATGCTTCGCGAGGTCCAAAACACTAGCCCGGCAGCTGGAAGAGGGCCCGGAGACTTTATACGCCGACGCCTCGCTCTCCAAACATGGAACCAGAGCGACGGCGGTCGTCACTACCATCGACAGACTGGTCACCAGCGCGTCGATCAGAACGACGAACCCGTCCGAAGCCGAAGAACTGGCCGTGGCCCTAGCCCTCGCACAGCCGGGAGCGAAGACCGTGGTCACGGAATCCAAGGTGGCCTACACAAGCTACCGCAAGGGAAGGGGCTCTGCGGCCGCACTAGCACTTCTGTCCAGACGCAGGCCACCAGAACGAGCCTTAGAGCTTGTGTGGGTGCCGGCTCACTCGCAGGTGGAAGGTAATGAACGCGCCCACCACTACGCCTGAGAACTGACCAACCGGGCCGAGGACGAGCCGGGACTACCGCGCCCCGTCACGAGCTACAGAGACATTACCGAGCTATACAAGGAAAGTAGGTGTAGGTTCCCCGGACATCACCAGCACCTCAACAGGAACCAACAGACGTTCGTAAGCAGAGTGCAGGCGGGGTCGCTTGCGCATCCGTCCTCTTACACAAAATGTACACGGAGGAGCACGATATCAAGTGCACATTCTGCAAGAGCAAGGAAGGCACCCTGGCATACGTCATAGCGGAGTGCACTTACCTCAAGAACCCCCCTCCAGCCCCTCCCCAAACTTCCCCAACCCAAATTTCCGAGACCGCTGGCAGACCATGTTGTCCAGCCCGACCTAACGACCCAACTCGCGCTGGCAGCCACGGGACAGGAGCTGTTGGATGCATGTTGGACCCGCGAAGAAGGTTCCACACCATCTGGTACCTGCGTGCACTAACCACCTAATGGGCTCGATTAAAGTTGATTCTCTCTCTCTCTCTCTCGGTACCCCTAGGCCAGTTGGGGTGGCGCACTGGTTCGGCTACCAATTTTATGGAGTAAAGGTTCCGGGTTTGCTTCCCGGGACCTCCCTAACCACATTTATTTCTTGAGACCTCGAGATTTTATGTCTACGCTGGACGGATTTGTGTCCACCTAAACAGGCCTGCTGTTAAGAAAAAGAGGGTTGCGTGCTAGATGCGTCAAAACCACGCGTGTAGTTTGATTCTCAACGCCGGCCACGACGGTACTGCTGTTCCAGCTCTGTTCTGCGACTCCGTGGTTTGCGATACTTCTACTGTAATCGTAGCATACTTTAGTTGAGAGCAAACACTGACAGTGTTTGCACACCAAAAGAGGTGTGAGGGGACACACAGGAAAAGGTGATTAGAATTGTGTTGAAGACAGAATAGGGTGAAGTAGAAAGAGGCCGTGTTATTTTGTGCCCTGGAGCAAGAATATTTCGATTAAAATTGATGAACATAGCTCGCACCGCCCAATGCCAGCATAAAATTTGTTTGTGCTAGCTTCTCCAGCATCCGATTTGCGGTAGCACTGGATTAGCGAGAATATGTATTGACTGCTTTCTTTCTACCTGAACCAACATCGATAGTCGGGGCTTTCTTATACTAGGTTCTTGGATTGGGTCGCCCGAAGTTCAGAGTTACAAGGAAAGAAGGTAGGAAGGAAGCGGAAGCACGGGCATTCTCTATACTCTTGTAGAACCTCTGAGTAACTGAAAAAAACTATATCAAGGCAGCAATTCAAGCGTTGTTCAAGAAATAACCAAGAGGTGCAGTGTACCCAAATAACCGGTGTTTACCTGTACCAGCACCCTCGCTTGTATCCTTGAATGGTTGGCTTGAAGTTGAGTTGAACTCCACTGGCTCTGTCGTGCCTCCAGGAGGAGATGTGTCAGTTTGAACAGTGGCTGTTGGGATAGTACACGAAACACAAAAGTGTCAGCAAGAGAAAACGAACGAAAGTATCCACGAACAACAAAAAACATATCGTAAGAGACATTCACTGATTTTATTCTAACTGGACAAATTTTGTTAATCAGGGCTATCTCATAATTGCTATTGAATCGGGTACCCGAAGGCCCAAGCGGTGCAAGCAAAGAGGGTAGGAATGAGGCGAAAGCGTGAGCACTCTAAATACAGACGTAGAAGCTATGAGTACCTGAAGAAATATATCGAGCCATTCTAGGCTTGTTGAGGGAGTAATCAGGAGGGGCGGCGTACGTAAAGAATCGGTCTTTACCTGTAGCGGCGCCGTCGCTTGTATCCTCGAGAGGTTGGCTTGAAGTTGAGTTGAACTCTACGGGGCTAGTCGTGACTCCAGGAGAAGATGTGTCAGGTTGAACAGTGGCTGTTGGAATTAGCGCACGAAATACGAAACTGACAATGGGTGAAAACGAATGTAGGTACAGGCGCCGAAGTAAGGACACGTGGTTAGAGATATTGACTGCTCTCATAATAACCGAGCACCTCTCGATAGTGAGGGCTATCCGCACTAGAGTTTTGGACCAGGTCGTCCGAAGGTCCGACAGTTACACAGAAAGCAGTTAGGAAGGAAGCGAAAGCGTGGGCACACTCTATACAACTGTAGAAACTCGAGTACCTGAAAAAATGTATCAAGTGAGCCATTCCAGGCTCCTTGAGGAAGCAGCAAGGAGGGCGCGGTCCGTAACGAATAGGTCTTTACCTGTAGCGGCGCCGTCACTTGTATCCTCGAGAGGTTGGCTTGAAGTTGAGCTGAACTCCACGTGGCCTGTCGTACCTCCAGAAGAAAATTCGTCAGGTTGAACAGTGGCTGTTGGTGCAAGCGCACGAAATACAAAACTGAGAATGGGTAACAACGAATGTAAATACAGGCGCAGAAGAAAGAACACGCGTTCGGATATATTGAATGCTTTCATAATGACCGAACACACCCCGTTAGTGAGGGCTATCACACACTAGCATTTTGGATCGGGTAGTTCAAAAGTCCAGGAGTTACAACGAAAAAAGTTAGGAAGGAACCGAAAGCGTGCGCACATTCTATACAGCTGAAGAAACTCGGAGTGCCTGAAAAAAAATGTATCCAGTGAGCCATTCTAGGCTCCTTCAGGAAGTAACCAGGAGGGCGGCGTCCGTAACGAATCGGTCTTTACCTGTAGCGCCGACGTCGCTTGTATCCTGGAGAGGTTGGCTTGAAGTTGAGGTGAACTGCACGGGGCCTGTCGTGTCTCCAGGAGAAGATGCGTCAGGTTGAACACTGACTGTTGGAATAAGCGCACGAAATACAAAACTGAGAATGGGTAACAACGAATGTAGCTACAGGCGCAGAAGAAAGAACACGCGTTCAGAGATATTGAATGCTTTCATAATGACCGAACAAACCTCGGTAGTGAGGGCTATCACACACTAGCATTTTGGATCGGGTAGTTCAAAAGTCCAGGAGTTACAACGAAAAAAGTTAGGAAGGAACCGAAAGCGTGCGCACATTCTATACAGCTGAAGAAACTCGGAGTGCCTGAAAAAAAATGTATCCAGTGAGCCATTCTAGGCTCCTTCAGGAAGTAACCAGGAGGGCGGCGTCCGTAACGAATCGGTCTTTACCTGTAGCGCCGACGTCGCTTGTATCCTGGAGAGGTTGGCTTGAAGTTGAGGTGAACTGCACGGGGCCTGTCGTGTCTCCAGGAGAAGATGCGTCAGGTTGAACACTGACTGTTGGAATAAGCGCACGAAATACAAAACTGAGAATGGGTAACAACGAATGTAGCTACAGGCACAGAAGAAAGAACACGCGTTCGGATATATTGAATGCTTTCATAATGACCGAACACACCCCGTTAGTGAGGGCTATCACACACTAGCATTTTGGATCGGGTAGTTCAAAAGTCCAGGAGATACAAGGAAAGAAGTTAGGAAGGAAGCGAAAGCGTGCGCACACTCTATACAGCTGAAGAAACTGAGTGCCTGAAAAAAATGTATCCAGTGAGCCATTCTATGCTCCTTCAGGAAGTAACCGGGAGAGCTGCGTCCGTAACGAATCGGTCTTTACCTGTAGCGCCGACGTCGCTTGTATCCTGGAGAGGTTGGCTTGAAGTTGAGCTGAACTGCACGGGGCCTGTCGTGTCTCCCGGAGAAGTTGCGTCAGGTTGAACACTGGCTGTTGGAATAAGCGCACGAAATACAAAGCTGAAAATGGGTAACAACGAATGTAGGTACAGGCGCAGAAGAAAGAACACGCGTTCGGATATATTGAATGCTTTCATAATGACCGAACACACCCCGTTAGTGAGGGCTATCACACACTAGCATTTTGGATCGGGTAGTTCAAAAGTCCAGGAGTTACAACGAAAAAAGTTAGGAAGGAACCGAAAGCGTGCGCACATTCTATACAGCTGAAGAAACTCGGAGTGCCTGAAAAAAAATGTATCCAGTGAGCCATTCTAGGCTCCTTCAGGAAGTAACCAGGAGGGCGGCGTCCGTAACGAATCGGTCTTTACCTGTAGCGCCGACGTCGCTTGTATCCTGGAGAGGTTGGCTTGAAGTTGAGGTGAACTGCACGGGGCCTGTCGTGTCTCCCGGAGAAGATTCGTCAGGTTGAACACTGGCTGTTGGAATAAGCGCACGAAATACAAAACTGAGAATGGGTAACAACGAATGTAGCTACAGGCGCAGAAGAAAGAACACGCGTTCAGAGATATTGAATGCTTTCATAATGACCGAACAAACCTCGGTAGTGAGGGCTATCACACACTAGCATTTTGGATCGGGTAGTTCAAAAGTCCAGGAGTTACAACGAAAAAAGTTAGGAAGGAACCGAAAGCGTGCGCACATTCTATACAGCTGAAGAAACTCGGAGTGCCTGAAAAAAATGTATCCAGTGAGCTATTCTAGGCTCCTTGAGGACGTAACCAGGAGGGCGGCGTTCGTAACGAATCGGTCTTTACCTGTAGCGCCGACGTCGCTTGTATCCTGGAGAGGTTGGCTTGAAGTTGAGCTGAACTGCACAGGGCCTGTCGTATCTCCAGGAGAAGATGCGTCAGGTTGAACACTGGCTGTTGGAATAAGCGCACGAAATATAAAACTGACAGTTGGTAACAACGAATGTAGCTACAGGCGCGGAAGAAAGAACACGCGTTCGGAGATATTGAATGCTTTCATAATGACCGAACACACCTCGTTAGTGAGGACTATCACACACTAGCATTTTGGATCAGGTAGTTCAAAAGTCCAGCAGTTACAAGGAAAAAAGTTAGGAAGGAAGCGAAAGCGTGCGCACACTCTATACAGCTGAAGAAATTCTGAGTGCCTTAAAAAAATGTATCCATTGAGCCAGTCTAGGCTCCTTGAGGACGTAACCAGGAGGGTGGCGTCCGTAACGAATCGGTCTTTACCTGTAGCAGCGCCGTCGCTTGTATCCTGGAGAGGTTGGCTTGAAGTTGAGCTGAACTGCACGGGGCCTGTCATGTCTCCAGGCGAAGATGCGTCAGGTTGAACACTGGCTGTTGGAATAAGCGCACGAAATACAAAACTGAGAATGCGTAACAACGAATGTAGCTACAGGCGCAGAAGAAAGAACACGTGTTCGGAGATATTGAATGCTTTCATAATGACCGAACACACCTCGGTAGTGAGTGCTATCACACACTAGCATTTTGGATAGGGTAGTTCAAAAGTCCAGCAGTTACAAGGAAAAGATGTTAGGAAGGTAGCGAAAGCGTGCCCACACTCTATAGAGCTGTATAATCTCTGAGTGCCTGAAAAAAATGTATCCAGTGAACCATTGTAGGCTCCTTGGGGAAGTAACCAGGAGAGCGGCGTCCGTAACGAAACGGTCTTTACGTGTAGCGGCGCCGTCGCTTGTATCCTCGAGAGGTTGGCTTGAAGCTGAGATGAACTTTACGGGGCCTGTCGTGCCTCCAGGAGAAGATGTGTCAGGTTGAACAGTCCCTGTTGGAATAATCACACGAAACGCGAAACTGAGGGTGGGTAAAAACGAACTCACGTACACACGTAAAATTAGCACATGTAGTTAGAGACATTTACTGCTTTCATTTTAACAACAACACATCAGGATAGTGAGAGCTATCACAAACTACCGTTTCTTTTTCAAAGTGAGGCAAGTCTACTTTAGCGAAAACTTGGAAGCACGCACTTCCTTGTAACGATTTATTAGTGGCGCCTACTGTAATAATTTTTGCCATGGTGTGTAACTAGGCACAGGATCTATTTTCAGCATCTTAATACCAATGTGGCTGTATTACTTCACCAGTTAGGTACCTGTATATTTCGGATCTTGTCACATGTCAGGCAGGATGTGGCGAAGTTTGAATAGCTGTTTATTGGAACGTTTTCCGGGAAGTAAAAAACCACAGAAAATGCATTATTTCAAGACGTTTTAAAAGCATATGAATGAAAATAGTAACAGGACTGTCGTTGTCCATCTGGAATCGCTTGTTGCAATAGAACAGAGGCCACTGGCTGCCGAGACTATGACTTGATGCGGAGAGCAGGCGTGTCTTCTTGGCGCGATCTGACCGCTTCCTGTTTGTCAGCTGTCCTTTGTTATCTTCGGAACTGTCTAAATGCCGCAAAATTGCTTAGGTGTAGCTAATGATCTCCGCCGGTTTACATGCCAAGAAGTGCAAGAAGTTCAAAAAAAAGCACCAGGACGTTTTTCTGAAGTCCCAGACATCTGTCCCGGAAACATTTGTAACATACCAAGGACTTTGTACACATGACGGTGCCACCATAGTTGAGGGGTCAACGCAGACCAAGGTATTTATTCCCACAGGGATGCAAGGTTTGCTGTGTTAATGCTATACGTATAACGTGTTATGACGTTTGTCAAGTAAGGCAGATCTGCACGTTTTATTATTGTTTATACCCTCGCCCAATTTATTACACTACTCTGCCACCTTGTCTAAATGCTTCTGTAGTTCGTTGTATCATAGGGACTTTTTTGACACGATAAAAAATGCCGTCATACGTGGACAATCGAACGCGAGTTGATGTGCCCACGGCAATATTATTCATCTAAAACAAAAACAATAGCGGACCTAAAACCAAACCTTGAGGCACTACAAATGACACACCAGCACCATGTGACCGTTTACCGCCATAGATTACGTGTTTTGTCCTACAATTTAGGTATGCTTTTATCTTTCAAAAACCGTTTTATTTTTGTTGTACAACGACAATTTTTCAAGATGTAAAGAATGAAGAGCCACGTCGAAAGCCCCTTTTAAATATAAAAACATGCAATTTACACCACCACCTTCGTCAAGCGTTGATGCTAAGTCGCACGTTAATTCTGTAAGTTGAGTAAAATAAGAACAACCACTTCGAAATTTATGTTTCTAAGGTATCAATTACGAAAACAAGTTTAAGCGGTTCATGGTGTTGCTGAAAATAACATGTTTGAATATCTGGCAAAGTACACTAGTCAAGGACGCAGGCGAATAATAAAACATACATTTTTGAGGTCCAGATTTCGGAATACGAATCTCATCGGCAATGTTCTAGTCTGCAGGAATTCGCCGCATGTCAAGGACCCAGTAAAGAGCCCATAAAGGTAATTAGAAGGCGGGCTTGCACAAGCGGATAGCAGAAAGATCGGCAAGTCATCGGGACCGTTGGCACTAGTGGTACTTTAAAGCTTAAGTTGTAGTTGAATGCCGCTCCTGTCGAAGACGCTGTCATTCATGGGTTCTCCTCCGATAAGTCCGTAGCGAAGCATTAGATCAGTGTTAGGTGCGCACGCACAAAAAAAATACAACTAAGGAATGAGCCAAAACATTTTGCCTTATCGACGCTGTCACGAACAAGAGACCCATTGTGTTGGAGCACAGGAATTGACGCCACATCTTTTCCTATTCCTCTTGATTGATTGCAGGACTCCCTGAGGACACAAGAAGCGCTCCGTGCGCCCTCTGGCTATCGTTCTGTGTCGTGTCGTTTTCGCTGTCGTTCGGCATGCATCACGATGTCGCCCAAGTTTCGACGTTCATAATCTTTTGTGCATATACAACTGGTATGTGAAGGGGCTTATTAAACTCTGGGAATTTTTCTATCGCTTTGTTGACGACATGGGTGGGATCTATTGTTGAGCATCCTGTCATAAACCCGGCCTCCTTTCTATGTTGGTGACAATCTAGGCTTCTAGTTATGCGGTTATTACTTTTGGTAAGCTGCTGAAATACATCCTAGAGTGTTCTGATAAGTCTGTAGTTTTTGAGGAGTTTTGTGCCCGCTTCTTGTGAATTAGAATTATGTGGGAGTTTTTATAGGCTATGGATAGTTTTCAGTATTAAAGAATCCTGAAAATAGTGCAGCAAGCTTTTTGAATACAGTATCTCATCGCCGCCTGAAGAGATACATGTTTATGGTCTCGTCCCCTCCAGCTATTCCTCTTTTCGTGCCCTTAAAAACTTTTATACTCCGTTTTTGGTTAGTAGTAAGACATCGCAAACTAAGCTTTTATGTTTAGCAGTTTCCCGTTATTTAACATCGCTGGCGTATAGCCTGGTATAAAATCATTCAGCTACTTTGGTTACCTTCACCATGTTGCCAGTTTTAGTACCCTGATCGTTTCTGAGTGCGTACATTCGGTCTTGGCCGAAAGCTAGCCTCGAGTTAGATGCGCCTAAGCTTCTTCCTATTTCCAGCGTTTCCTCTATCCCTTCCATGATGCACGCGCGTATATCATTTGGTTTACTTCTGCTAATAAATTTTGATAGCTGGGCAAGGTAAATGTGATCCGCCGTACATCACACGTTCATGCTATTCCGTTTCGAAATTACGTCCTTCTTTTTTTAATTATATTTCCATCTTGTTGCCAATGGGCTGCTTGTCCCACAGCTGCTGCTACTTCTTTAATTGCCGTTGGTCTATTGTCATTTAGCAAGTCTACACTATCCTTTTCCTCCCCGGTTAGGAAGGTGAATTTTGTTTGAAGGTTTATATTTATTTCCCGAGTCCTGGCTTTGATTGCACCCTTGCTCGGTTGTTTACGTTTCGTAAGTTCCCATTTTGAGATTCAGCCTTACTTTACAGCCAGCCATCCTATGACGGCTGCTCCGATCCTTATTTAGCACCTCTACGTCTTGCACGATACTCGAGTAATCACCTAAAATGAAGTCAATTTTGTTTTGTTTTGGTGAATTTCGTATATAGAAGCGCATGTTCTCTTAAATCATGGTATTTCTATCCAGAAGTCCCGCCAGCGTGTGTCTCCTCGACTGTTGCAATGGCCTTTTCTAGGGTTCCCGCTGTCCTTTCTTCTATTTCCTTCTCACCGACCTATGCATTGAAGTCTGCAATCATAATCGTGAACTGTGCTGTTCCCTGCTTTACAGCTGACTCGACGTCCTCGTATAAGCGGTCTAAACCCTTAGCATCGTAGCTAGCTGTTGGTGCATACGCTTGTACTATCATCAACCTGTATCCCTTTCTTGGCTGGATCAGGACCACTGAAACTTTTTTCTCAATACTATAGAGTTCCCCACGTTGTCTGCTTTTTATCGGTGGATTTGGAATCCCAACCCGCGCTCTGTTTCTTGATATACTCAGTAGCAGAGAATCTGTCCACTAGTCAGTTCCATGAAGCCTTCTCCTCCTAAAACTTTGAGTAACCCTATAATTTCCCACTTATTGTCCACAGCTCCTCCAAAAGTCCACCACACTTTCCTCGCAAGACCGTCTTCGCCCATTGAACGCTGCCAAGTTCAACTTACAAAGGGCGCCAGTCTGGACCCATAGATTCTTAGAACCGTCTTCTGTATCACGGGCCTAACCACTGCCGTGATTAGGGGCTGTCCAGCTGCTATGGACCAAGGGCTGAGAACTGCGTTTGTCGGTCATTAGAGGTGGGGGCCGACTATAGCCAGATCCTTCTCTGGCGAGGGCGTGCTGTTTGTGTCCCTACGAGCACTCCTAGCGTGGTTACACCTATCTATTTTAATGTCTTAGGTATCCAAAATTGTGGGCAATAACGAGGCAGACAGCACTCCATACCTACGAGATTTCGGCTGAAAGGAAGCGCCGCAAATGTATTATATACACGAAATGTATTCCCAAAGTGAATAGACAATTACCTGGTATATCCCTAGGTGCTAGCCCTCCTTTACTGAAACATGGCGCCGGTCTGTCTGGCGAAGAAGCTGCATTTTGCTGGGATACGACTACGCGCTCTAGTAATTTTAGCCCGTGTCTCTTCGTTTTAAAGCTTACGGCCGCGGCGGCCACTCATGCGAAACTGAGCACCTTGAATACAAAAAATACAAATAAATCCCGAGCGAATTCTCATCCTACGGTAATACGAAATTCTATTTAGCGCAGCACGAGAATCTAGAAAACGTGGCGGCAATTCATCCCGCAAAGAAGATGCTCGCGCCATCTACTCAAACCTCTTGTTACTCAGGGAGAGAGAGAAAAAAACTTTTTATTAATGCGGAAAATGCGGAGAAATTTGCCGGCATGAGTTCGCCGACATGCTATACTGCAGAGAAAGAAGGAGAGGGAAACAAGGTAGTAGTTGTAGTTAAGAAGAGTAGCAGAAGAAACAAAAATTTTAAGTAGATACTGTCCTACTTTAGTGCATTAAGATAAATGTTTATTGTATTGACGTTAAGACTACAACCTCCTAAACACACCAATTTCCTGGAGAAAGTCGAATAGAGCAGACAGGACTTTATGTTCAGCAGGGGGAGAGCGCCATGGTCCAAGTAATAGTTTCAATATCATTGGTCCGGTGTGGAGACATTTAATTCTATTCTATAACCGGCACCATGATTTGGCATAAGCACAGCACTCCAATAATATATGTTCGACTGTTTCGTTTGACCCACAGTTATCGCAGTATGGGCTTGATGTCTGGCCTATCCGATGTAGGCAGGAGTTTGTAAATGCTGCGTTGAGAGACAGAGAGAATAGTCTTTAATGATACTGGTTTGGTTAGCCTGGCCAAGGCGCCTAGCTTGCTACACCAGATGTATAAAAAAAAGAAATCGATGAAGTGATGATCATAATGACTATGCTGACGATGGTGCTCTCATTAATAGTCTTGTTTGGAGAGTCTGATTCAGTCCTGTGCTGCATTGAGACGGAGCCTATGGAGTAACGTCTCCAGTCAGCAGAGTAGACGTTCTGGAAGCCTCATTCTAATATATAGATCTATGTCATGTAAAAAAAACCATGATGGTACTTCTGCAGGCTGTATAAACAGTTCCTTTCCGTCAAAACTAGTGTCTTCTTAATTCTTTAGGCATCTTGGTTCGTGAAGAAGATCGTTCTAATCCTCATTTGTAGGCCCATGCCGGCAGCCTCCTCCGCTTTCTCATTTCCCATTATGCCACTGTGCCCTCGAATCCACTGGATGGTTAGCCGGTGGCCAGCGACGCATGCGAGATGATGTAGATACTCGCGCTGGACATGTTCGTGAAAGCTGAAACAGCTAGCATGTTGCAGGCTTTGCTGAGCTGCTCTTGAATCGCAGAGGGTGGTCCAGTATGACAGCACCTGGTGTAGAATGTATCAAAGGCTTCTCTAATAGCGTATAGCTCTGCCAACGCGGGTGAAGTCGGTCGCTCAAGCCGATACGACAATGCTGTGTCAGCTGATGGAATAAAAATTCCAGAGGAACTGCAGTCAGGTCTTGCCGATCCATCTGTATAAACGTGAGTCGTTGCCGAATAAAGCCTGCTGATTTTGGCAAGCGCAATCAGGAATAGGGCCAGTTAAGGCACATGTTTTTTCGGGTCAATTACAGGTATGAATCTTTTTATGCACAAGGGCATCAGAGTCCAGGGTGGGAAGTAGCGGGACATGGTTTGCGGGGCTTGAGATGTTATGGAGACATTAAGAGTTTTAACGCTTTGCCGAAAGGTAGAATTGTAGTTTTGATGAACAAAGTTGGGCAAGAAATGAGTTTTCAGATGAAAGCTGGGCCTCAATTGGACGTGGAGCGTTTCTTGAAGCCGTAGTACGTCTAAGGTGAGGCTACTAGCTTCAGCAATTGTCCCAGAACACGACGAGCCTTTAGGAAGTCCTAGGCACTTTCTGAGATAGACATTATTCGACGCCTTCAGCAGTCTTTTATTTGCAGGTGACAGCTTTTGCAGGACAGGCAGGCTATACCGCAACACTCCATCAACATACGCCTTGAACAGCAAAACCATGATCGCTTCCCCAGTGGCTCACAGCAACATACCCAAGAATTTGTGATGGTTTTGAGATTGTACTTCAAACACTGCCCCGAGGTCGAAGCTTCTTGTAGTTTTGAGTCAAAATATTGTTTTCAGTGCGTATTTTTTTGCTCTCTCATATATGAAACAACACATAATTTCAATGGAAAGGACAACAATACCAGTTGTGCATTGATGTTTTGCCTCACATGCGTAATACTTTCTTTTCGCTCAACAATGCTGACAATTATGAGGTAGTTTTCCAAAGTCAGCAGTTAAGAAAGGTTCTGGTCATATAAGCTTATCGTCCAAGAATACCCTTACCTTTCGGACTGAAGGCTGAGTCGAGGGACCGACAGACAGACAAACAAACGGAAGCGCAAACGTCCAAACAGAACAAAATTTTTCGGTTGAGGTAGTCCACAAAAGACTATACTCTTTAAAAATATAACGAAAACTTTATAGCGGTTGTATTCAGACAAGGAACTACCTACTACTGTTATGTTGTTTCTTAACCCTGTAGGTAAATTTTCCCATGCCGCATGCGCTCCCCTCTGATATGGGTGGTGGAAATATGGGATAAGTTTTTGTAACTAAATTATCAGTGCTCTAATAATTTTTCTTCTTCATAGAAGTAATTATGTTTGTGATGCAACAAACGCCAAACATCCAGTCACTCAAAAATCAGGTGTGCTGGGAGAAAAGTTACTATCATCGCAGTGGAGCACACACAAATGGCCAATTAAACACTGTTCGAGTCAGAAAAAAAGTCTTATGTAGGGATACCATTTTCTTTAAACCGTGGTTGTCTACTAAGTCATGTTTTTAATGTACATGGTACGACTTTGTTTGGTGCGCTAGTGATTGCTTTGTGTCAAGGAAAGCGTACTGCAGCACATTAGGCAAGCTCAACGTACATCCAATAAAATTTTTCAAACGGTGTTTACATATAGGGTTAGCAGTGTGACTGACTCTTGGGGACTAATCATACCTATTAGTCTCGATGCCTACAGGGTAAATCAGCGTTTTTGGTGCTCCCTGACTGACTAAACTGTGTACCTTTTGTGAATATAACTCTAAGACTAACCATGCACACTGTGTGAATTGTGACCTCACCTTCCCTGCTCCGTCCTTAATCCCCGCAAGGCCTCATAGCGTCGTTGGAGTATTGTTTCCCACACTAGCTATTTTTATTTAATCCCTGTAGAAAACAACGGCAAGCTACAAATACGGTAAAAATAAACCAGAAAGTAGTATGCAATTAGCTGGACATCGTAAATTCCGCATTGGAGAGAATCGGTGAACAGTTTGATTGCTGCAGTAAAAAAGTTTGCTGGCTAAAGCTTTGTCACAATCGTACTCTCCGACGGTAATTGTGTGAAATCCGCGATAAAAAAAAATGGCCGCGTTTCTGCTTGATCCATATAAATGTCGCTGAATAGCCGAAAGACGATAGTCTGCCGCCGTCAGAGGCACGTAATCCCTTCTGCGCACTTCGCCCACGCATCTCACCCTCTTTTAGCCCCTCCTGCTCATTTCGTACAAATTGAATCCATGTTTGTTTAATGCAATTCAATTCTCCCGCCTTCGTACTGCCGGGGCGCCTTCTGTTGGGCGCATCGTTGTCGTTATAGTGTATCTGGAACAGCGCGAGTGGAATTTAAGCTCTTTTTGGCTTGCTTGCCATCACACGTGCTAGGGCCCTCTTGTTTTTCACTTGCTATCGCAAAAAACAATCCGACGTGTAATTCTAATAAAAAAACTCCAGGGAGAATCGCCAAGAACTTACATTTCGCTTCAAATGTGCCCAGTATTGTGGTTGCACTAAAGTATGGGAGAGGCATAAATAACGCAACTAGTTTCAGGAGGTTAAAGCTGTTCTGCTTATGTAAACTTCTTTTTTAAAAGAACTGTCTTATCTTTTGGTCGCAAGGCTGACTCAAGAAACTGAAAAACAGACCAGAATTTCGCCGCTTGAGTAGCCCAAAAAATAATATCTTCTTTAAACAATGACACAAGTAGACAGCAATATCTCTGGTTGCAAAAGAGATCTCTTCGAACTTGTTGATCTATACAGAGCGTAAGACGCATTCGGAACGACATATGAGAATAATAAATTGCAATGATTGAACTTACATACTGTTACAAGAAGGATATCTTTACCGATTGTTGGAGATTGCATTGCCAGCCAAGCGTAAATGATCAAGCGATTCGAAGTTGGTGGCGGTCCAACGAGCGCTAAATCTCGTTCTCTCCTTACAGCCAGAGCTCAGCACAACTCATGCAGGCGCAGGATGTCATTCAGGTCAAATATTATGCGCGTAAAAACATTAAACCCTTCACGTACAAATGGCCCCACAAGGTAGTTGTCTTTTTTGACTCGCCGTCAATAGGCTGGAAAGAAGCATAGGTGTGACTGCGCACACAAACAAGTCCTACCTTTTTATTACTAATTTGCAGCTATGCATTGATTCGGGAACTTCGGGTTCTTGGCTCTTCCGTAGGGGAGGCCTATAGATTGTAATTTGGTTCTCTAGATGGCAGAAAGCACTCGAAACGCTTACGCTGTGATGTTCAGTTTGCCTCAGAAATACGACGGTGGTCGCTGCATAGTTACTTCATATACACAGGCAGAAGAGAAATTTATATTCACGGAAAATACGGTGCTATGAAGAGTGAAAGTAGCCTGCTAGTGATTTTGTGTAATTGCCAACGTTATACCATTAGGGCCACGTTCACGAACATGATTGTCAGTTACTGGATGTCAAAACGTGTAGAAAAAACTTCCATTGCCTATAATATTACAGTAAGGCGTTTGTACAAAGTTTTGTGCCTTCGTAAGGGGCTTTCGCCACCCTTTCGGCTCCCAAAGCGGAAAATGGATTCAACTTGCCTTTATGATTAGTGCGAAAAAAAATTCCTTTCATTCCCGACATAAATATGCAGCTGTCTGTGTATACCTTATGGGGGATAAAACAACTCCGCATCTCCCCGCTTCTTTCAAGCCCAGATCCATCTATACCGCGACACGTCGGAAAGTGAACGACCGGCCGGTGTGTGCGCTATTATGAAGTGGTTACCACAGAGATAGCCCACTGTTCAAAAAATAATTTGTAGAACAAGCGTACACGTCTGGTCTCTCAGATGGACATATTGAGTGTGTTAGTTATTATATCTGGCATTTTTACATATTTATGACTACCTAAACACGACGTAGACCTGAAGCTTATACGTTTCTTCTGTTCGATATTTTTTTTGAGTAGATCATTTATAAATACCCAGCGTTTTAAGGATAAGTACACTGAAAATAAACGTTTCTGCGTATACGTCTGTGTCTGCCGTACGGATAACCACGGTCAACATCTAAGAGGGAAAAAAACTGACCATAACTTGGTGTAAGCTCCATGCCCTTTCTATGTCGTCTAAAAAGCTACAGCGAAGGGCTTTTTTTATTCAATAAACTTCTGCCAAACTAGATTGCTGCCCGTCCTCGATATGTGCCTCTGTTTTCCTAAGCCGCCGCTGTCAGAAACGTTTGCATGCAAGCGAGGGTTTTACGGAACAATTACCTGAGTGATCACTGCCACAAAAGTTTCACTCATGCAATATTTACGTAAAATGTGCACCAGGGCGTCAGTTACTGACACCCATTAAAAAAATATGCGAAAACTGTAAACCTGAGCGGCATAAAACGCTGCCCTTCCTCATTATAGACCCCAGCGTGAGAGCTGCTAAAATTATTCACAACAAAAGTTCAATACCATAGTAATTGCAAAAAACAGCGGTGTCTTACCGGCAGTCATTCTCAAGGATACATTGCAGAGAAGTATGGCTGCAAACACGGTGCTACCAAAGTATTTCATTGGTAGTTTTTGATTGCACGTCCCGTGCTAATGTACAGAAAACAGTCCGCCGTTTAGGCGTGAGCTCTATCCCACACAAAACCTTCCTTATATGAGCATACAGAAGGGCATTTATCCGACTGGGCCAACGGCTGCTCGAAGTTGTATCGGGTTATCGTCTCACCTTGTCAGAAATCTATAGCACGTGGCTTTAAGCAGTTTCTGTCACTGCATCAATATTTATTCCCACAGGACGAAGTATGCATCGAACTTTATTCATGCGGAAACCCGTCAGGCTCCATCCTGTTTTTAAAGCAGCAGTGAAGTACGGCCCGAAAGCTTCAATGAATAACAAGCGGATGGATTTCGGCAGCATTACCCAGATGGTCGCTAGAAACAGCGTGGCTTTCTAAAGAGAAAGCTTTCTGTGTGGTACCGATGGCGACCTGTAAGAAAACTAAGGCATTTTCTAATAGACTGGTTAGTCGACCGAAAAGTTCTGATAAGATGTCTGGGCACGCGGCACGCGCGTGAAACCGGACTTTCATTCTGTTGAAGCGGTTACTTTACAGTCCCGAAAAAGTAACGGTTCTAGATAAGACAATATACTTATCTATAGTGGAAAAGGAGTACGATAGTGTACCTTTCTCTCATAAACCGCGTATCGGTATACATTTAGATGATAGGTATCCTCGGTGTTCAATGGCGTGGAATGCATGCAGGCAACCAAGTGTGCGCCGCCATATCTGTGGCCAAGCGTCTGTTGCTAGGCGACGTTGTGCGCACGGCCCGCAGATCAGGCATCCCTCTTTTCCTCCATGCAACCGTGTGAGTGCGCCGTCACTCGTTACGTTGGGCTCCCCGGGATGGCGGCACTTTTCCGTGCTAAGCACGATTGTGAAACACATGATTGTGTTTCACGTTACGTACTCTTCGCCGAACACACAGTATTGCGTCGAGTTCACTGTGAGTGCGATTAATAACATCTCTGTTGGCGCCACAGTTTCGAATCGAATTGGAACGCAGCACATGATACACGTCGGTGTCTTTTTTTTCTTCGGCGTGCGGCCGCAGTGGCCCAGGCTGCGCCGTGTCCGTGGCGCATCGGCCATGTCTGTGGCCGTTTCCAGTGTTGCCAAGCGAAGAAATTGACCGCTAAACTTTTCAACGAATACCGTCTATAGATGTGTTTATTTAATGCAGAAAAAATTTTCGCATATGTTCATTCTTCGTTTGTGATTTGGCCCTTTGAAGGTTTGACGATCGAGTGGACGCACTTTTATCGAACATTTTTCCACAATTTTGACGGAGCTTTGATCTGAGAAAGCTTTCGCGCTGCCCCTAACTTTTTCGGGAAGGGGTGGTAAAGCGTCCTTTTTAAGGGTTCATGGGTGGCGTGTCGTGACAGTGGCTACTATGCACGTGCGTATTACCTCTTCACCTCCTGTTCACGAATCATATCCGGGGCCATGCGGGATTATATTTCGCCGGGTCAGTCGCTACGGTGTCGTGGTGCTCTACCCAAGAATCATACGTCTATTCTTAGTTTGGGGGGTCGTTTTCTTGATCGAGATGGAAGACGAAAACGCCCTAGTGTCTAGATTTCGGCGCAGGATGAAGATCTCTAGGCTCTCTCAGTTAATCAGCAGCCCTCCACTAAGGCGCGCAATGCAGCCCAGGTGGAGGTTTGGCGCGTAAAGTCCGCAAAAGTTCAA
This sequence comes from Haemaphysalis longicornis, assembly GCF_048455015.1. Taxonomy (NCBI): domain Eukaryota; kingdom Metazoa; phylum Arthropoda; class Arachnida; order Ixodida; family Ixodidae; genus Haemaphysalis; species Haemaphysalis longicornis. Next base: position 175,825,425 of record NW_027526385.1, on the reverse strand, counting down.
TGGGGAATTTCGGCACGTGGTTTCCTAGTTGTATTGAGAGGTCGTCTGAGAAGAGAAATATCATTGAAAAGCTCTGCAAACATTCCGTGGAGATTCAGTATTTGTACCTAGTTGCATGTCCGTTTTTGAGCATAGCTGGATAATGAAAAGACCCAATAAATAATGTCCGGCGTGCACATAGAAATTGCGCTTCGCGGCAAAGGCAGCTACTCGCGAACCATCAATATAATGTGGATATGTTGAGAAAATACAGCTGCAACTTTCTGCTAGACGTCTAGATGGTTGTTACTAGATTCAGGGACCTGTCTTGGTTATCTTACCGTTGACTGCAAACTTTTAAGGATGCCTGTTGGATGTTATTCCACGGATTTTTTTTGCGGGAGCAGCAATATTACAAAGAATTGTTTTGTGTCAGGATTATTTTGAAAAAATAATTTACGACAATTTACGACAGCACGTGTCCCTGTGCCCTCTCGTCATCCCTCGTTTACGTTTTGCGCTTTGAACGGTCTCACAATTATCCACTAATATTTTTGCCGCAGCAAATTTTATTCACTTGCCATTATATGTTCACCGCGTATTTGAAATATTTTGGAGTTCTCGCCGGGTCTTATTACATGGCTTCTACAAGGGGGATATGGTTGCAGAAAATGACGGCATCTCGCTCTTTATCAGAAGTGCCCAGAAATTTTGTAAACCTAGGTTGCTCAAACTGATACGGGACCACAAAATGTTTCACTTTTGCAGTTGTAATGATTTATTGATTGAGAGATTGATTATGAGGTTGAACATGCCAGCACTAGAGACACATGGGGGGGTCGTGGTAGAGGGCTCCGCAGTAATTTTTACCCCTCGGGGATTTCTAACGTGCGCTGAAATATCCAACGCACGGGAGTTTTCACTTTTCGCCTTCATCAGAAAGGCGGCCACCGCGGCTGGGAAACGAACCCGAATTCTTGTTAAAGATTGATGTCATTGGAAGTTTTTACACCATGAGGCCAGTGCTCCTAAGCCATTCCCCAAGAATAGCGCTACAACCAGCCCTATGTTCATCTGCTGGGAAATATTGGAAGTCCTTTTAAATATCAATAATCTAATTACTGCTGAGTGAGCTATTTCGCAAATGACAAAAAAAAACATGTGGTGTTTGTCCAACTCGTTTGGTCTGCACACCGGCCACGGAGCAAGAATAAAATAGGAGGGGAAACTGAGCTTCCTGGGGTAGCCTGATAACGTCACAAGCACTTGATGAACGTCAAGTTTCCGGCATCTGGCGGCAAGTGAAGGAAGTTCGCGGTCATCGCCACGGCCGTCGCGCGTTCTGTTCGCGCTCGCGCCTCAGTCCAAACCGGCCGCGGCATCGCGTCGGCATTTCGCCGGCCCGCCGAAACATTTCGTGGCCGAAGCGAGAGTGTGTGCACTCATCTGCGCTTCCCTTGGCAGAAGAGCCCGCCTTCGCGATTAATTTTCTTTCAAATTTAAGCCTGCCGGTACGAGCGAACAAAAGGGGCCTTTTTTATAATGCGTAAGCAATCTTGAGCGAGCAGCAAGCCCAAAATACAAACTTGTAAACGCAAAAAAATGTAAAACCTGTAAACGCACGGCCCTATCTCGCATGCGATGCGCTCGAAGCGAGTTGAGTGCACTGGCCAATTTATTGGTCATGCTACAGTGCACTGAAAAGTGCCAGCATCATCGACGTTGCGAAACAATGACGCGTGCACGCGCGCGCGCGTTCTAAGTCCGAGATAAACGCGCGTCCCGTCCCCGCGTTGCGCAGCAGCTCAAGCGCATACCGATTCACGCCTTGTGGTGAATGCTGCAAACAACAGTATTGCTTTCAGTACATTCAACCTGGTGCCGCTGTCAAATTGTTCGCCGCCGCAGCTGAGGAGCTCCGTAGGGCGCCGTAGTTACCATTGTAACATCATCTGGTCGCTCGATCGCGGCGGCCGCAGTGGGCGTTTTCTCTCCTATATATTCTTGCTCCATGACACCGGCCAATTGTACTTTGCCGTTTACTAGTGCGGCTTCCTTTTCCAACCATCTGCATGTCGGGGAGCGGAGGTGGGTATTTTTCTCCTGTTGAAACACGTTGATTTTCACATTGCGGCAGAGGAAACAAACCCTGAGGGTGTATGCAATTCGACATGCATATTTATGTGCAGAGCGCACAAGGAACCGTAATTCAACCACCACCGCCAGTAGTAGCGCTCAACTAACCGCCCCTTCTTTGCCCCGAGCACAGCTTCTCTCTTGAAGCTCCAATTTTGGCAGCAGCAGATTAGTCCGTTCAAACACTGGGTGCGCAGGGATTGATCCGTTGGGCGTAATAATATTAGTGAGGCATTTCTCCCTGCGAAACGGCACCCGCCCTATGCCGAAGTATGGGAGCGTTTGGTCAGTTACCACTTTAGTGCTTAAAGAGTGGAAACGGAGGACTCGCAATTTAGGCGTGGCATGTGTGGATGACGAGCAGACCGTTAAGCACCCGACATAGACGCGATGCAGAATTTGACGGCGGCCATCAGTAAGGAATACACACACACACACGGACACACTTTTACAGCCACACTATAAGAAAAAAGGAAATCCCTACTTATACTTTTTGGGGAATCATTAGCTTACCTTAGAATCCTTGACCCCCTGCTGACTACTAAGAAGAGGGTCACCAGATTCTTTCTAAGAGAACATCGGGAGGTTGAGGCGAAGGGGCGTGCCCAAGCGTCGAGACAGAGTATGCAGGACTCCACAAGAAGTAGCCACCATGCCTACAAATCTCTGAACAAAAAGACTCTATTTCACTACTCTTTGGCGCCAATGATGAGAGTCCCGCTTATTCTTTTTCAGAGTTCTGACACTCCATTACACGTACAGACGAAAGTTGGTACGCGGGACTCTATGGGGTGTAGCCATTATGACTCCAAATCGCTGAATGGAGAGAGTTCAGTTGAGTAGTCCATGACTCCAGTGAAGAGAGTTTCGAAGATGCTTTCCGAAAGATAGTCTCGCGGCTCCATCAGACAGATTCGAAAGCGAGGACCCAGGACTCCAGCGGGCGTAGTTCCTATGGGTCCAAAGTGGCGAACAAAGGGGGTCTTGTTGACTATTTATTTATGTCACAATACCGCAGACCAATGCGCTGGCCCAAGCAGCAGTCGGTATATCAAAATATAATTGTAAAAAGAGACAGTAATGCAGCAGAATTATAAAAGTTCAGAAAGAAGGTGACGCCCCAAGTCACTAAGAAAACTGTTAGAATAAAAAATTTCAGAGCGCAAGAAATTCCAATCATCCACAGTTGCAGGAAAAAAAAAAGCTGTACAAAGGCATTTCATCAGGCAAAAATAGAGGATAGAGATGCTTTTAACCATGACGAGTACGTCCTGCAAATGGCGGTTTAACACTGTCATGTCAGGTATATAAATATTTATGTTACAGAGACATACAATTTTAAAGAAATCAAAGGCGACTGAACTGTCTCCAGGCTTCTAAAGTAAAAATGCCGTATAATTGCATTAGGCAGTCGGGGAATCAAGCCTGCAATATTTCCCAAAATAAAACCTAACTTCTTTTTTGTTAATGCACTCCAGTTGAAGGACATCTTTCTTCGTATGGAGTTCCGAAATAATGTTAGAAAAACGCAGCTTGCCGAGTTAAAGTGCTTTATGGACGGTGAGCAACTCAGGTGTGACGTAGATGCAGCGCCCCTTCTCTTACGTTTCGAAAGGGCAAGGTAAAAGGCGGACCATCGCATCAAGTTACAGGTGTGCCTTCAAAATTTCGCAATGTGTCCGCAAAAGTGATAATGATAGATTAAATTTATGTGCAATAAACTCCGTGCTTCTGTTTCATAAAAGTAATGCCTTTCAAGACATTTGACTCGCCAGTATACAGTACTCCCGACTGCTCAGTGCTGATAGTGATAGAAAAATATTGAACAACTTTCTACATTTACAAAAAAATCGCGCCAATCCACCCCGTGAATGTGGTTGGAAAGCAAAGCTGTAAACGCCACCCATAACAATTACCTATGCGACGTCACTTAAATTCACTCACATCGCTCTACAAATGGCAAAACCAGATAAAAGTGAAATGCACTTAACCACACCATTTATTACTTCAAAGAGATATTCTTGGTAAGGTTAAATAAATGCATGATGCATGTATGGTTTTTGGTTGAGTTGTATTGGTGTAGCACAAGAGTGGAAACTTTTTTATAAAAGCTCCAACCCGGTGTTAGACGATCTGACTTCTCCGTCTCTGCGCCGCGGATGGAGGCGACGAGATTTGCGGCAAGAAGGGGGAGGGGCAGGAAGAAATACTTCTGTTAAGATTTCTGAACAGCCCAGAGTGCAGCCCTGGGGAGTGATTCCTTCTTCTGTGGGGCCCATATGCAGTCCGCGCGGCCTGTGTTCTGTCCACCCGCTGAAGCTGAGTAGGTAGAGATGGCCTGGACAGCAGCATCTTCCATTGCTCTTGGTGGGTAGTTGACGGAAAGAGAGGAGGGTGCTCACGGCTAAAGTCGCACACCCCGATTACAGGGCGGAGCGTTCCTACTTCTGAGAAAAATTTAAATTAAGCGTCGTAGCGATTCGGATGCATTAAGTGAAGACGCGTAGGCTGTGGGAAGGAGCCCGGATTGTATGAGCCGTACGGTCGTTGGTTGTTTTCTGGAAAGGTCAAGGTAAGGCGAAGGTACGGTCAGTCTCAGAAGGCGATAATGCTGGGTTATCTCCCTGAACGTGACAAGCGGGTGACTGTCCTCATGCAGCTCCTAAGCACGGGAGGTAAAAGCGCAGGCTTGTTGGGAGGGCGTATTTGTTGCACTCAATTGAAGCGTGAAGGGGTATCCACATGAGCTGAATGGAACCGTTTGGGGAGAGGTTCTTTAGCACGCGCAGTGCAGGTTAGGACACCCAACCCGACTGGTAATTCCAGTAGGCTTGCTGGGAATCGGTGACTACCATCCGAATCCCTGGTTGAGTGACACCCAAGGTGATGGCTGCCTGTTCTGTTGCCGTCATTTCTTGGGTCCTAAGCGAGGTACACGCAAGGAGGTTGGTTCTGAAAGTAGCCACGATGATGGCGTATTGCTGCCCTCGACGTTTGGAGGCGTCTGTGTAGATAACTGCATGATCCCCACCGAGGGTGGTGTTTACCGCTTGAGCCCGTGCTTTTCGGTGACCCTCGTCATGTGAGGGGTTCATATTTCTAAGCAAAGGGAGCATCTTTAGTTTTAGTCGCCAAGAGTGTGGGAGTACATCAAGCGGAGTAACATTCTGGGCTGCCCAGCCAATCTGGTGAAGCATGCGGTTACCCACCGCAGTTCTGAGTCGGACCTCCTGGTTAGAAAGATGGCCTTCTATAAACTCTTCCACCGTGTTGTGGAGCCCCGTGCTAAGCAGCCTCTGTGTGGACGCACTCATGAGAAGACCAATGGCTTGCTCGAACGCCTTTATAATAATTATATAAAGCATCTCTATGTCTTCCTTGTTGAGAAGAAGACAGGGGGTTGACGTAAGTGACTATCGAGAGGACAAAAGCTTCAATTAATCGAAAGGTACCGGATTTCTTTAGGCCTCGCTTCTTCGTGGCAACTCGCCTGATCATGTGTATGATTTGATTAATGCTGTTTTTGAGGCGCTGCAAGGACACGTCACTCTCGGTGTTAGCCTCGAGATGTAGGCCCAGGATCTTGATGCTGGGGCTTGGAGTGATGGCCTGGCCATCAAGGAGTATTTGATTGTATTCCTTGATTTAGTGTGAGGGCGGACGACAAGGAGCTGTGATTTTTTACGTGAATACTTGAGGCCACAGGCTTTAGCAGATTGGCGTACTAGAAGTGAGATTCCATGCATTGGTGGTAGCTTCCTTTATTTTTTGTAACTCTTAGCACATGAGCAAGGTGCCCACAGGGCCGATAGACGGGCGTGAGTGGTCGCGTGATGCTTTCACGTGGCATCAGGGAGAACGCAGGGGTATACCCGTAGATGTGCTTGGTGAGTACACCACCTGTCTTCCCAGTCTGCCCGTGGCCTCGTAGCTAAATCGGTAAGACAACGGGCTCTTGCTTTGTTAGTCTGTTAGTTCCAGGTTCGATTCCCTTCTGTGCCAGTAAATTCTTTTATTTGTTCGGTTGAGTTTTCTGGTGACACCAACGGTCGCGAAAGAGCCTTTGGGGGGTAGAGGTAAAAAGCTTTGCTTTAAAAACTTGGCAAGAGAAATTGTGCTTCAGGGCCTTGGGTGGTACACTAGCTAATTCTTCCCGTACTTGTGACTACAGTTCACGCAACGGCGACTACAGTGCAAGCTTCTTAACTCCAATTTCACAACTGTATTTTCTTTGATATTTTATAGTTTATTTATTTCTTCATAGGTCTGGGTAAATGAAGTCGCTCAGAAAAGGGTTCAGAGAAATCTATAGAGAATATCGGGAGTTATTAAGGGGTGTAGAATGATACTGAAGCTTTTCAAGGATAATGTGCGTACGTAAAATGGGAAAGTTTTGATATCCTTAGTATGGGCATAAAACATATTCTTAAAAAGCTAATAAATGAAAACCACATTTCACTATGCCACGTCGTACTGCAGGACCTAAGGAGCTGCCTCGAGGTAACAGCCGTTTTCTTTAGTACGTGGCCAATAAAACAGTAATCAAGTTTCTACCGTTATTGCAGAGGACTGATTCCACGTCATTTACCTGTGCAAACTTTATACTGAAACTGAGTTCAGCCGGGTCGGCGACACATTTTCCACAAGAAGAATCCATAAAAAAGGGTAACACTGCCTGCGCCATAGCAGTTGTGTCGATGATGTCATGTCCGTCGACTGCTATGAAGGCCCCCATGAATGTCTCCCATGTTTGAGCCTGCATGGTGACAAAGTGATGACAATTGCCCACCAGTTTAAGGGGCATTGCAACGATGTCAATTTACAACTTTACCTACTTTAGACAAGCATGGCGAAACGCGAGAAAAAGGACGCGAAAAGTATGCATAAATATAAAAGTTGTTGGTGCACCATGGTTAGGCAGTTGTAAGTCACCTCGCCTTGTGCCCTAGCAGGACCCGATAAGAGTTTACAACAACCCTCCCCTCCGTCCTGGAAACAGCGCAGCGGCGTGCGCAGGCGAAAAGCCATTCCTTATTACAGAATTTCGGAGGGTACGAGGGAATGATTACAAACATCACGACGCGCAATATTCTATTCAAGCAATATATAAGTGTTGTGCACTCGTCCAAAACGCCCGAATGTTTGGCCGCAGAAATCAGCAACTATTCATTACCTCCGCGTCTCTACCCCTGTTGACATTTTGTGCGTCTGTGAGCTTGAGACAAAGTCATCAACGCGCATACATCTTTTTTTTTCTGTGGGGACAATTAACAGCGCTAGAGATTTCAAAGCAAGCCTTCAACACTCATAGGCTGCGCATCAGCGGGCGAGATTAGGACCTACCTCCTCCCGTCGTAGTTAGCCCTCAGCGGCGACTCGTCCCAATGGACATGCTGCCCCGTTCGCATACTCGGACATGCCACCGCAGACATGCTACACACGTGGGAAGGCGGTTCGACGTTTCTAGCCAGACTGTCCTTCTATGCATTCGAGCCACCAAACTGCACACACTGGAGCACTCCCCACAGGGACTGAGTTCGGAGTTTTTTCATGCGGTAAAATGTTTAGACGGGGTGAATACATCACTTGACTCTATAAGATGCATTTTCTGGGTTGCTGCATGTCAGTGCTCATTGCTTTTATTATAACGAACACCGTCTTCACGTACAGCAGGGCAAAAACACTTTAAACGTGTCGCGAGACCGAACAGCGATAGCACCAGAAAACCATAACACTTCGCCATCTTTCTTTCTCTGTGGCTTCGCCGGCGGTGTCTGCAGGCAAGAGCAAAAAATCCACTCCGCGTGCACCTGCCTGTCAAGCCGGCGCCCGACCGACCCAAAGGCGGCCAATGCGAGTGCTGTATTACCGCCATCATTTTGTTTGTTTTATTTTGCTCCTCCTGCCTATGCCCCCTCTACAGATTTGAGCGCAAAAACCGCCGCTAACAGAGACGGAAAGGCGTCGCGCAAACCGCTGCTCTACTCTGTGATTACATTTGTACCCTACAAGAGAATGCCAGAGTAAAAACAGTGATTTTTGCCGCGGCACTTTTCTGACCCTCTTTTTTTTTAGAGTGTAGCGGTATTTGGTTACACACTAAACTTTTTTACACCTTTCTGGACGAAAATGGCATAGAAATCTTTTCCTATGACACACACCTTTCAAATGTGCTGAGAATAAAAAAAGGTGGAATGATGATAAAAAGGTGCACTCGTGAACACCCTAAAATATGGGTGCAATGCTGCTTAACGCCTTGAAAAACTCTTTTACTCGAATCTTCTGTTTGCTGCACTTCATAATATATTATATATATATATATATATATATATATATATATATATATATATATATATATTATAGGCGCTCATGTTGCAGTCTGCATATCCTAACCATGTGCTAAGCCTTCTGTGTACAATAAAACCTTTGTCTTTGAAGCGAGGTTATTCTTCAACGTACTGTAATGCTATATATGGCATAAAACTACGTTTTATTCATTATGTATTGCTTGTTTAAAGATAAAACGGTGTTTTTTTCACTGTACATGTAGAATATTCTATAACCTGTACAGGGTGCGTTTCGAGTTGCTCCAAATGCGGGATGTAATATATACGCCCATAAAGGAACATAACAAAACTCGATACTTACAATTCATAATAATCTATCCAATCATGTTCACTTATACCAGTTCCTTAGCCATAACAGCGCGGCAATAAATACGAAGCCAAGCAATGGTTTTAATTTATTTGGGATTTAACGCGCCGACGCCACACCTGGGCTATGAGGCGCGTTGTAGTGGAGGGGTACCGATTAAATTTGGCCAACCGGAAACCTTTACCGTAAGCCCCACATTTTGTACATGGGTCTTTTCGCTTTTCGTCGCCACCCACAGAGGCCGGGAACGAACTCGCGCGCTCGTTGTCAGCAGCACACCATGGCCACTCAGCTCCTTGATTGGTCAAACAAATGCTCAGAAAATAGAGATGTAACCGGGCAAATTTTCATACCTACGTTCATTGCCCATGAAGGTGAACAGCGAGTAAGCGGTACCCACACAACCTTTTTGCAAACATATACGTTTATTTGGTTAGTGGGAATTCTCTCGTGGTGAAACATCATGTAAAGACAGCATATATTATTTCCTTCTGGGTGCCTCATTAAAATTTCAACCGCTTGAATTTTTCAGCAGGGTTGTAATTTTCAATTTTCGCTATTTATGTAAGCTAAAGAGCACACAAGTTTTACTTTGGGTTGAAGTTATTGACAAAACAAACACACTGTAAATAAAAATAAGCAATTGCATACGCTGTGTAATACGCATGCCGCGGACAGAGCGCAAGTGCGTGCAAAATACTCCATAATATTGCAACTGTGTACTTGATATTTTTGTGTACAGGACCAAAGGAGGCGGAAATAAGCTGAGACAGTAAAAAAACGTTTACTTGAGAATATAAGCAAATGAGCACGAACTTTCTCTGCGGCTGTTCACGTAGCTACACGTATTATAACTTGATGCCTAACGTTAGCTTAGCAAGTTTATGGCAAGGTGATATATTTAGTCTGAGTCCATAACGTGCTTCAGTTTGTTTTCAACCACCGCTTGTACAATTTCTGATGGGTACCTGTTCTTACGTGGCGAATGTAGGCAGGTAAAATGATGGTTACGGAAAAAACACAAGCCGGAAATGACACCTTGCGTGAGCACAAAATTGTTCTATCTTTCTCATGGCGTCGTCTGGAGAAGTCAAGTTGCTTTGCCCGGTATAAAGATCATTTAGGACAAATTGCCGTATTCGTCTGAGTAAATGCTCAAGCCTGAGTTACTGTTTACGAGAGTCTTAGCAACCCAAATTTTGATGCTACAAAATCTCTGTCCGTATGGCAACGATCCCTGCAATTGTACGCTTTAGCATGGGATACTGATCCAGCTCGTTTCATTACAAGTAAGTATAGCTTCTTCTTTTTTTTAAAGTTCAGTGTAAGTGAAGCAGTCAGGTCAATTTTATCTCGTGGCAGTGGACGTTACACACGCTGGGTTCGGCACATCTGCCCACTCACGGGCAATCGACCGCAGTGCAGACGTCGTTAAAGATATCCGGCCAGATAACCTCAACCGCTGTGCGTTCATACATCTGTGTAATTTTCTCGAATGTTCTTCGCAGTTGTGCTTTTGTGAACACGTCACGCCACCTTCCAACTTTTGCATGGCGTACAAACTTCACAGTGTCACCTTCCCTAAACTTCAGGTTCACTTCTTCAGCCGTCAACAGTTTCTGATTTTTAATCGCGAGGTCCACCAATTCTGATTTAGGTACCTCGAGCAGCTTTTTCATATATTCGGCGGAACATTGCTCTAGAATATCACTGAGAAATCGCTCATCTTCCTGAATTTTTTTCATGTAATGTTCACCAAGAAATTTTGCAAGCTGCACGACCACTCCAGGTGTGTCCTTCGTAATTTCCTCATACGTAACAAAAAAGACATTTGGCTTGTCCCGTAATAAAAATCCGGCATAAACATGCCCAAAATATTCCGGCATCGGCAGACGGCCGAGGAGAAACATGTCCACAAATTCATCGAATGGGATCTCAATCGGACGTACTGGCATCTGCCGTAAGAAATCATATAAAGAAACACATACGTCCCTTGGGTTGCGACACACGTACACGTATTTTGCAGAATCATTTATGGTAATTTTTCCGGGTCTCAAGTGCGTGGTCAACAAACGAGGTGATGAAGTAGCTTCTGCCACTCGTATTCCGCTGTCCTCTAAAAAAGGTGACCTATCCCAAAATTCTCCATGGGTGGCCGCACTTAGGCCTCCGTGCAGGATGAGTTGACACATCTGTTGCATCCAATGCGTGCCCGAAGCGTAATACGAGACTATGATGACGTGTTCACTAGAAGGTTGGAAGTGCAGCACTTCACGAATCAGTGTTGCATTGTTCGTGATGGTGTAGAGGTCCCCGTCGATTACTTGTAGTGAGGAGTGGTGCTGGAACTCTGCCATGTTTCCAAACCTGAAATTATTCAGTTTCCACAGTATTAAAAAAATTTCAAGAATTTTCAAGATATTTATTCAGGATATATCAGTATTCCCTCTAAACGTTGGCACAAAAAGATACATGATCTGCTCTACATTGTGACCAAACTTCTTAAATAACCTATTTTTAACCGGCAAAGGAAATGAATTGACAGGCAATCATGTTCTACAAGAAAATGTGACCAGAGACGTTGTAAAGAAGAACGCCATTAAGCAAATTAATATTATTGTCGCTGTGCTGATGCTCTTAGACTTGTTTAAAGGAGCGCTAAGGTGTGCACATTTATTCCTATATGGAAGACTATCCAAAAAGTTCTGCGCGCAAAGTTGAAGAAAGCGCTTTAGCCCGCCATCGAACAATCACAAGGCAAGTTTCTTTCCAATTTTTTACCTGGTCTTTGTCTTGGGGCCTTATCTTCATCCATGTCCAATTATCAGCACAGAACCATGCTAGAAACTGTTAACGCCAGCAATTTGGTCGGTTTTTCCCGTAAAAGCCTTCACTAGATCTATTTTGTGGCGCCCTGTTTTGTCATGTGCTGTGTAAATGACGCCCCACGTGGGAGTTTATCTCAAATCTGAAAGTCCAAGAAAGAAATCACGCCAATTTCCTAACCCCTCCGTGCGGACCACCTTTATTGCACCCACTTTTATTTCCAAACTGATACTCCGAATTGATAATTACCTTTGATTTTATTTTAGGCAGTCAGCTACTCCTTTTCCTTGGTTAAAATAATTTATTCTGAAGCTCTCTTATTTAATTGTCGAGCTCTTTTGATGCGTTATACATTTTTCTTCCATACATCACCTTAACATTCTATGGCAAGAGGTCTTTCTTACCTTCGACAGTGGATTCAAAACCGCCAAAAAGTTGCTGAATGGTTTGCTATGTAAAAAAATATGAGTTGCTAGAACGGATCCAAGAATGTGAAGGCTAAAGACTAGTGTTACCTTCTGTTGATCTGATGTTGAAATATCCGTGCAACTTCTGTGTTGCTGTACTCAGGCCGCAGCCGCACCGTCATCGATACCCGTTTCCTCGGGATGGTGGCTAAGACTAGACGCATTTCGAGCTCTACGACTACAGCCGTTTTGACAAAGACCTGGTTCGTCGTCACCTTTAGAGACGTGCAATGAAGGTGTGACTCAAAGTGGCGGCGTATACTGGGCGCTTCCAGAGCGTTGTACGGTTCGCCACCATTTCACAAACCCCTCCTCCGGCGCTGCTGTTTTTCTTTCGCGAAGCGCGCTCTGCGGATAGTGCTACGACTATCCATACCTCCCAGTTTCTGCACATATTCTGCACCTCACAACATGTTCCACAAAACATAAAGAAACATACACATCTCAACCCCTTCCGGAGAGCATAAAATCTATATACCCACTGCTCGGAGTAGACGAAAATTTCCCAACTATTCCATCAGTTTAACGCAGCTTTTTGTTAAATGCACAAAACCGAGACAGCAAAGCTTGATTTTGTGTAAGCGAATAGTTTTGCACGAACCTGTAAAATGAGGCAGTGTGGCTACGCTCGCTGGGATTCCGTGTTGCCTCGGTCGCAAAAAATGGCGGAGGCTCCGGGTTTCTGCTTGCTTCTAGTATGCACGTGGAGTTGAGTGCCTGCGCGTTTTCCTGATATGCATATGCGTCGCGAATGCCATGCACAAAAGCAAAGCTCGACTCTGTGACGAAGCTGTTTTCAGCCCATTACCGATTGCAGGTTCTGTTGCTACGATCTCCAAGCAGGGATGCGTGAAGGCCTTCGTAATGTAAAAATTCAGCAATGCGAACACAGCTCGCTGGAAACCCATCTGCGCAGATTCAAAAAGTAATCAAACGGGTTGGCACAGAGGAAAAAAAATGAGGCCAATATGCAGTGCAAATAGTCTGCCATTTGTTGCAGCTGGCCTGAACCTTTGCTTGACCCAGTTTGCAGGAGCAGGCCGCTCATAACCGACGTTTGTGTGCCGCCAGTCAAATCAACTAGAAAGACACACAACAAAAAACGGCCACCAAACTCCTGGCCATCCATTATTTGCTTCCGCTAAAGGCCTTTAAGCGTTTGACAAAAGAACTGTGCACAGAATGTATGCTGTTTAGCGGTCATAAACGAACCATATTCCAGCGCTGTTACATTGATTTCAGGACGAAGGCTCTTTCCATAGATGTTTTCATTACCTATGACAAAGCATAAAGCAAAAATTATTTCACTGCCTCTTGTATAGTGTCTCATTGGTATTTCGCCTACCTGTCTTTTTTTCAGTTTTGAGTTTGTTCGTTGAGTTTGTTACTACCGCGCACTGTCCATTTACTGTATTCATTTCAATTTATGCGTCTTCATTAAAACTCTCAACAGTTTTAAAGAAGACGCAGCTCAGCGTTGGTCCTTAGCTCGCAACGTCGTTATGTGTATGATTAGTTCAGATTGCTAACAGCTGCGTACACCCTTTCGTAATGCTCTCGAATTCATCCATATTTCTTGCTGTCTCCTCGTGAATTGATACCCTGTTCCCAGCTTTCTTTTTTTTGTTGCACTCTAAAGCACACCGTGTCATCAGCAGTATAAATACCTCGCTTGCTTTTCCGTCCTCACCCGATCGTATGGTATAGCCTGTCAAACATGGGAGCTCCTCTGTATAGCACCACAATGGGGCCCTTGCTTGCAAGCTTCAAATTCCAGAGATGGCTTGTGTGGACCTGGAGATTCTTAGTATCATGTTCTGTATTGCGGACCTAGTCGCCGCATTAGTGAGCTCTACGATTTTCCACACCTCTTTACAGTTCAGCAGGTTTATAGCTTCTAGGGACGTAGCACCACGCGTATGATCGTTGACTCATTGGAAATAAGCTGCAACTGCACCATACTGCGACATCCTGTTCTGACGAGGAAATTCTATTTGTGCAGAGTCTTCTTAATATGGTTGCATCTTTCTAGTGCAGCTAGCTTCCCTGCTAACCAGGACGTTGTTGTCACCGAATGATGTACGTCCAACGTTTCATGCACGTGTGGTCTATACTCGGTGTTCTCTCCGGGGGTCTTGTGATGTCTTTTTGTGAAGTCTTTTTAGAAACACGGATGTTGCCTTCTTCTTCGCATATAGATAGCTGGAAAAATATTAGGCATAAATACCATCCAAAAAAGGTTTGTTTTAAATGTCAAAGAGACGGCTTTCACACCAGAAAAGCTAGATATAAAACCCTTCACAGTGATGACTTAAACCCAGTTGTCACTAAGTAACACGAGAAGGGTGTTACTTAGTCGCAAAGTCGCAAACGTGGGTTTACAGATACACCACCAGCTGCAATGCGGCCTCTCACTGACCCGCTACAGAGCTAACGGCATCCAGAAAGTGGCAAGCTGTGCTTATAAATAGAAGTATTCGATGGACTTACTGACTAACCGACTGACTGACCGAATGATTGACTGAATGACTGACTCAGTACTTCCAGCCAGAATTACATGACTTTGGGAATTGAACTTCTGGGATAATATTTCTGCGATTGCGTAGCAGCTAATTGAGGCTGGATTTTAAACTTGTTATACTATAGGAGCAAAAGGCGGCATTTTTGCAAAGTTGTGTTTATCGGTCACGCTCGTCGAGATATAAAATTTGTTTTTTTTGCACATGCACAAAAATCCTATAGTAACCTCTATAAGTTAGAGCTTCCAACAAACCGTTCTTGAGGAGCGAATCCTCATTTCCTAACAAAAGAGTTTTTTTACACATTCCTCAATACATAAATGTTGGAATGATCCATATTTCGAAGAGGTTATTGGCAATAAATGTTAATCCAACAACTACACAAAACAATTTTAACGGTTTCGTACGGAGACGCCGCTAATCGGCAAGGGGAATTTTTAAATTTCAACCTTACAGTGTACAAAGGGCCAGTTGTGTATGTAAGCCACCAGTCAAACTGGTCGTCCCAGAGGTCTGAAATTTCAGGAGGCATTCCTTTCACTGTGCAGATAAAACACGAAATGGAGCCATTTTTTAAACCCCACACGTTCAAGAGGAACCCATGTATTGACACCAGCGGGAATTTTGAATTGTATACACCTCCGTGGTGTACAGAAGAACTACGATGAGTAATCAATAACCCACTATGTTTTGTACGCATTGCTGCCACTAGGGTATAACCGGGTGCTACCGCCAGTAACCTATAACGCACAGAACATCCAAGTGTCATTTTGTAACAGCGCCTGTAACGTGAAAGACAGAAATGTTTTATCGCAACACATCTATAATATTCCTAGGAATAGCAAGACTCATCATCATCAGCCTAGTTCTGCTTACTAAAATACGAAGTCGCCTCCAAGATACGTGCATTGGCTATTTTTTGCCCGCTGAAGGCATGTTTTGCACCATATGGTTCACGACTTCTGCCGTGTACTGAAAAGGTTCGCGGAGGAAAGAAAGTGAGATTACTGTGTGGAAGAAGGGCTTCGTCCAGGAAAAGTGCGGCTCGTTCAGCCGGAGGGCGCACATTGGTCGCCTATTAACAGCAGAGCTGTGTTAGCTAGGCATGGTTCGTTGGCGTTAGAAAAAAATACCAAAAAAACTCACCGGCAGGACCGGCAGGACCCTCCGGCAGGACCTTCGTGCAGTGGCTTTAGCAAAAAAATTGACGCAGCTTCGACATGGGGTGCAAGTCTAGAGAAACAGGAGCGCTGGGGGGCGTTCAATCTTCTCTTTAAATTGAAGGCGTATCCAGAGAGAAAGGGAGCAAAAAGAGCAAGTCTGTGCACGTTGTGAGGACGGCGAGCGGCAACCCGAGACTGTCACCCTTGACATTATTGGCCACCAAGATGTCTTCACCGCCGAACTAGTCTAGCCCGCTTACATCACCTTCCTCCGACCCACCCAGGGCTTCCCCGTCTTACGTACCCCTCCGCAGAATTCCCAAGCTCAATCGACCAAAAACGTTATTTTGTCATACAACGGCCTCCTGCGCCGTACAGGGGGCCTGTAGTGACCGGCACGCCTCATGTCATTCGCGCCTAGGGCGCCGACGACGAAGGCGGACGCTCCTCACGTGGTGAAAGCCCACGCACATGCCTCGACGACACCGCTCCCCCTCGCGTGGCGCACGCTCACATGCGCTAGCTATATTTTTGCTGAAGCTACTGCGGGAAGGCGCGCCGGGGGCCTCGGGGGGCCGGGACAGTACCTTTTTAACATGAAAGTGATTTATGACCGGGTACACCAAGATATCACTCATGTCATATCCGTCATGGAAGGGACGTTGCCAGACAAAGTGGAATTGATGGTGAGGCGCCCGGATTCAAGCCCATGCCCTCTCGCCGAAACGAGAGGTACGTGGCGCTCTACCGACTGTGCTTTGGGCAGAGATGTGAGCAGGTCTACAAACACGCCTCATGTCCTTCCCTATTACTTAGTCAGATGGCGCTGCCGTCTAGGAGAGGCGAAGCGAAGTAGCGCCTCATGACGTCAATGAGCGCCGACAGTTGGTGTGTCGATGCCAGCACCTCCGTGTAAGGGGGACGCGCGTGAACTGAAGCACCCTCCGCTGTGGCGTTGTTCGCATGACCGTTGCGTTTTAAGCTCCTGTTTCTGTGCATGTCATTTGTGGTTTCGTTGTCCCGGAATAAACCTGTTATTTTTTTGTTTCTTGCGTGTCGGCGTCACTTCGTCTGGCTGGGTCAGGCTCTCGAACTGTTCGTACATGAAGGTGGTTTCCTTACATTCTACTGCTCCTGTTTTCGTGTTGTACCGATTCCTATGAAAGAGGGATAACCCACAATTTTTGGTATTTTCTAGCTAACGCCAACGGCCCAGGCTCAAGCCTAAAACGCTCTGCTGTTTAAAAAAGACCGCCTGGCATCACCCAAGCTTTTGCGTGGGCTTGTGCCACGTAATGATCTGCCGCCTTCGTCGTCGTTGTCGTCTGCACGGTGCAGACCGTGGCGGGGCGGTCACTACAGGGCTCTCCACCCCGCACTGCGGGAGGCCGTTGTGTTGCCCAGGTGGCGTTTTTGATCGGTTGAGCTTGGAAATTCCGCGGCGGGTTCGTTCAGACGAGGAAGCCCTGGATGGGTAGGAGGGGTGTGATGCAAGGTGGCTTGACTCAGTAGGCGGCGAGGGCGTCTTGGCGGTCGTTAATATCGTGGGTGACGGCCCTTAATGTCGACCGTTAATGGCGGTTGACGCCTGTTAATGGCGGCCGCTAATGTCGAGGGTCTTGGTGGCCACTCGCCCTACGAGGAACGTGCATAGATTGGCTCTTTGCTCTCCCTCTCTCCTGGGATCATTTGTCAGTGCGGGGAGATGCCAGCTCAAC
Source organism: Haemaphysalis longicornis (assembly GCF_048455015.1). Lineage (NCBI taxonomy): Eukaryota > Metazoa > Arthropoda > Arachnida > Ixodida > Ixodidae > Haemaphysalis > Haemaphysalis longicornis. The sequence goes on along the minus strand of NW_027526385.1, from coordinate 175,807,963 downwards.
CCCCAGCTCTTCTGTTTATCCAGCCTTGCACCACTAGTGCAAACTGTAGGAATTTGTTTCTCCACCCCAAACTTTCCCATCAATCCAAAAGGTTTTCTGTGTCACCCCATTTCTCCCCTTTTCACTGTGTGGGTATTACAGTCCGTCATGCATTTACTGCTCGTCTACAGTATTCTTGCAACTGCTTCTGAGCTCCTTTCTACGTTTCAAGCTTGCTTTCCGCCCTCATGCACAGGCGTAAATTTCCGGCGGCCGTTTCGATAGAAGTTGTTGCTTACCTGACAATCCTCCTCATGTTTATCCGGGATTTGCAGTTATTGCGTACAACTCTGGTGACGTTGTCAAGGACAACACCCCCCATTATGAGCCGAGATGCCATTATTCTCGTAAGCGGGTGAGCAGCCCACGTTGCTGCCGAGCTTCTCTGGATACATTTTTAAATACGGCCACACCTAACCGAAAGTAGATCATATTTGCGTCACTGGCGTCACTGTGATAAATGGTTATTACAATCTGAGGAAGCATGTGATAACCGAGAGTTTCGAATCCCTTATCCGCTTTCTGTTAGAGGAATAGGCGATTAGCAAATTTCTGATAGAAATAATCTGTTTCGATGGTTAACGATCATGAGTCATTCCAATCCATTAACATGGATTGCAAGCAAAGCTTTGGTGACACGATGTTGAGGAAAGGTGGGAACTTCGGGTATGATCGATATTTTTTCCATCCACTGAAGCTGTAGCTGTCGAACGACACCATTCCTTACTGCAGCAGGCGGACTCTACTGCTGTAAAAAAATTGGCCGTGACGACCACGCCAACAGTGCAATGCCATTCTATCAATTCCGGCTGACGGAGTTCTCGACTGGACGGCACTTCGCGCAGTCCAAACGAGGGCGATATTTGAGGCATATTTCGTTTTATTTTGTTGGTCGCTTTTGTAACGATTGTTTGTTATTCCCCATTCACCTTAGTTCTCCGTTTGTTAAGGTCATGAAATTTCAAGAAAACTGCAGTTCTTTCGAAGGAGAAACATGCGGGCGGCCGTCTCAAGGAGATATTTTGGTGCTGCTGGAACGGTACACATGTGGTGGCTTTATGTTATATGTATTAAAAATAGGAGTCGGAGCGATGTACGGTACAGGCTGAGATAAACCTCGTCTTTGTTATGTTCATAAAGCTCCATTTAACAGGCGCTAGAGGGGTGTTTTTGACCACAGTACTTCTGTAGAAGCTTACTTTCTTGACAGCATACTCGAATTCCAATTGTTTATGGCGCGACAGTGAGCTATTTGAGACGAGTTGATAGAAAGCAGCCCTATGATAGCTTTTTCAACAGCCAATTGCCGCGTAGCGTGTTCCAGCATGGTCTCCTATTGAACTCGAGTAAGAACCGTTTTCTTCTAGCGTACTCTCTCCGTGAGGCCCAGTAAAAAACTTTAAACAACTTACAACTCTATGGTTACAGCAAAATCATGGAAAAAAACCCGAGTAATCATGGAGTCGCCTCATGGGCTATTTGTAATATGAAGTTTTTTCAAGATCACAAACTACATTGGATTGAAAGAATCCACGAGATAGTTAGCTTAGCCGCAACGGTTTGAAGTTTATGCACGGCGGCACGTGATAGCAGATGAGTCCCGCATAGCAGGAAAGACCACAGGCATATATGCAAATACCCTACTGCCACGGCACGCTCCCGCGCAGCCGTCAAATAACCCCCGCTGTTTTATGCAATTTGAAGGGGGTACTGCTGCAGATGGCTCTTTGCTCGTGACTAGTTTGAGCTTTGTGCCGTGTTTTCGCTCTTGTTCGAAAAACAGGATGCTCCCTCACTGTGGTGAATAAAATTGGGTGGAGGAGGCACTGTTTATGATAAAGGAATAATTATTCAAGCTATGACTGGAGCTACTTAGAGTCACGTGCTTTGTTTTTCTCCTATGCGCCGGCGATAACCTGATACTACGCACGAGTATCCGCTGGCTTAGTCAGTTTCCGTTCCGCTTATTTTGTCATATAAGGTATCTTTGGTTTGGGGGAGTGCTATAGCTGTCACGGTGTGTTTTTATTCGACTACCAGGCGCGGTGAACTAGAAATTGTGATGGAGCACTTTTTCCGCTCAATGTTTTCAGCCATCTTGTTGTACTATGTAATCTGCTCGAGGACTGCCGGTAAGACGCTGCGAATTTGCTATTTCTACAACCTAAAATTTGTGTTCTCTATGGCTTGACAAAATGTACAATTGCTTTAGTTAGAATAAGGAACGAGCGAATTTTACACTTGAAAAGTCGACCGATTCTGTGAAGTCATTCCAAACGGTCCCCCTGTGATTCAGTTCGCACAAATGTTGTTTATCCGGATCTTTTAAGAACTTCTTCACACAAGGTAAACGTGCATTCTGTTTCCGCATTGATAATGATGGTATGTTGAAGCAACGTTACATTCCCGACTTCATTTGCAAGAGTTTGCCGAAATCCCCTTTCTGACACGCAAATGTGCAATGCCACTGTTGTGTATTATTGTCACGAAGCCAAAGACGACACAGTTGTCTTGAAGGAAAAAACCAAGTTTACTGGAGCGAACTTGTGCTCCCATAACAACTCGAATAGTACACGGCGGCGAACCAGCCGTCAACAAAGTAACGTGCGGAGGCGAGTGTCGGCGAATCGAATGCCGCGGCGTCTGCTTGGCGGGCATTTATCCTTCGCCACCGGTGTTTCTGGAACCGTGGAATTACATCGAGAACATTAAGATAAAAGACTATTGCAGGCTAGTGGCGTTAGGGCGAAACATTGTTCTATCAAATGAGATAATCCATGCAAGAATGGAACATGCGCTTCACTCGGGACACAGATAACACAACCCGGCGCAGCGAGGCGGTAAAAGCAATAACGTAAATACACAAATTCAATGCCCGGTTCGCGGCGTTACACGCCTTCTATGAGCCCATCAATCCGATTCTAAAATAAAGCGACATCCGATCAAAAAAAAATTAATTCCCTAATCTTGCGTAGTAAGGTTTTAGGCAAACCACGTGAACGACTTTGGGCCGCGTGCGTTGTCGTGATGTTCCGGAATAACCATCGTGTTGCTGTATCCTAAGATTTCTTGCAAAGCTCCGCAATAAAGGCGGTTCCGCTTTCCGTTATAAGGACTTCAGGGGCTGCATGTCGCAGCGCAACTTGGTTCATGAGAACTTCGCGACTTCTTGTGCAGCCTCCCTCGGAAGAGCGGCGGTCTCTGCGTAGCGCGTCCTATAGTCTGTCGCTACGACAATCCACTTGTTCTCGGATCGTCACGTAGGAAACGGGCCCAGAAGGTTCATTCCAATCTGTTGAAAGGGCCTCGACGGGACCGCGATCGGTTGCAGAAGTCCGGCGGGTCTTGTCGGCGGCATTTTTCGTCGCTGGCAGTCACGGCAACTCCGAACGTAGTGGGTGACGTCAGATGTAAGGCGGGGCCAGAAGTACTTCGCCTTAATTTTTGCAATAGTGCGAGCTGTGCCGAGATGTCCGGAAGACGGGTCGTAGTGGGACGCTTCCAAAATTTCGTCACGAAGGTCTGCGGGGATGACAAGTAGATAATTCGTTCTCGTTCCGGGGCTGAAATTCTTCTTCACGAGGACAGAGTTTTTCAGGCTGAATGCTGGTAAGTTGCATTTAAAGGCCCTAGGCACGGCGACGTTGCGTCCTTCGAGGACCATGACACGGAAGTCGCGGTGGCCACGCTGCTGGGCGGCTCGGTCACTTTCCATCGCGACTCTGAAGAATGCGCTGTCTTCATCGGAGTCTTGTGCTGCCGGGTTTACGGGGGCGCGGGACAGACAGTCGGTGTCGGAGTGCTTCTTCCCGGATTTAGAGACGATTGTAACGTCGAACTCCAAGCTCCACCGCCCAAGGCGGCCATAGGGGTCCTTCAAATTGGCGAGCCAACACAGCGCATGGTGGTCCGTCCAAACGTTGAATGGTCTACCATACACGTATGGGTAAAATTTTGAAATGGCCCATATGACAGCCAGGCACTCTTTCTCGGAGGCAGAGTAGTTTTTCTCCTTTGTCGATAAACAGCAGCTGGCAAAGGCGATTACGTTTTCGCAACCGCTTTTCTTTTGGACGACGACGGCACCCAAGCGTATATCACTATCGTCCGTGTGCCTTTCTGTTTCGGTGTTTTCGTCGAAATGAGTGAGCACGGGCGGGTTTCGCAGGCGTTGTTGCAGCTCGTTGAATATCTTTTCCTGGGCGTTTTCCCAGCTTAAAGGGATGCTATTTTTCGTCAAACGTGTGAGTGGCTCTGCAATGCGTGTGACGTTTGCAACGAAGCGCCGGTACTATGCGCACAGTCCCAGAAATCCTCGCACGCCCTTCTTGTCTTCCGGTCTTGAGAAGTTCGCTATGGGTGACGCTTTTGTCGGGTCAGACAGGACTGCCGCGGCGTTGGCGACATGGCCCAAAAACTTGAGTTCCTCGTACGCGAAACGGCATTTTTAAGTCTTCAGCGTTAACCCCGACGTACGAATAGCCTCGAGTACAGACTCCAACCGTGCAAGGTGTTCGTTGAAAGTTGGAGCGAATACCACAAGGTCGTTGAGGCACGCGAGACATGCGTGTCACTTCAGGCCAACTAGCACGGTGTCCATGAGTATTTGAAACGTTCCTGGTTCCGTGCACAGTCCGAACGGCATCACCTTGAACTCGTAAAGGCAGTCCGGGGTTATGAATGCAGTCTTCTCTCGGTCTCTCTCGTCCACTTCTATTTGCCAGTAGCCTGTCTTTAGATCCATCGATGAGAAGTACTTCGCGTAGCAGAGGTGGTCGAGGGCGACGTCGATTCGGGGCAGGGGGTACACGCCCAGTTTGGTGATTTTGTTCAGTCACCGGTAGTCAACGCAGCACCTTAATTTGCCGCCTTTTTGTTCGCGAGTACGACCGGCACAGCCCAGGGGCTTTTCGGTGGCTGTATAATGTCGTCGCTGAGGATGCCTTCCAGTTGTGTCCGGATGGCTTCCCGCTCGTTGGAAGACACGCGGTACAGCGACTGTAGGGTAGGTCGGGCTCCATATTCGGGTATTATTTGGTGTTTCGCTAGAGGTGCCTGACGTATTTTTGAGTTGAGCGAAAAACACTCGCTGTAGCGACGCAACACAGACAATAATGTGTGCCGTTCTTGCGGTAGCGCCGGATTCACGTCGACGGGATGCGGAAGCTTGAAGGTATCTTCGGGTGCGCGTTCAAAGTCGGCGACCGCGATCATATTACTTGATTCTTGCGTTCTTATCTGAAATCGAAACGTCCAATTAAATTCTGCGAAGACAGGCGCAGTGTTATTTTCTGAAAAACGTCCTTCCTTCCGCCAGAGGTAGCCGGAAGTGGTTGCATCTTAAAGCATCCCCGTAAAACACAAGGGCTGTGTCGGTCACAACAGCTTCGTTTGGAAACTAAAGAACTAAACTTCTAACTTTTATAGAAAGCACATCGTGCAGTGGTGTACACATTGTTCATTGTGCTGTTTAATTTGCTCTTGTTTCCTTTCCACTCGATGGATTTTACAGAAGGGCAATGTATCGAAGCTACACTCCCGGACATCCTGGACATCGGAGAGGTATTTCGTTTTCATTTATTATTGCGTATACTACGCATGAAACCATACCTACTTCGCATAAGGAATCTCACACCATGAACAGCATTTTGCTAAAAGCCTAATTGAATTGAGCACTGCATAATATTCCCTCTAACCTTGTTGTGTTGAAAGCAACTGGGTCATATAAGTACCAACGGCGCCTGCATAAAATTGCCAAGCACGTTAAACGCTTTCCCATGGGAGAAGTAAGAACGCCTGAGGCATTGTAACATTCGCTGAGCTTGCCACGCTCTTTCATTTGGCCTTCCGATAAGCTTGCCTGCTTGCCGCGATATCGGCTGCTTTTTTTTGTATTTTTGCCACCCTCTGATTGGTTCGACAGCGCACAAAAAGCGCTTCGCTGAGTGAATAAACGGGATTGTCTTCCTGGCACTGCGTGAGTCGTCTGTTCCTCGGCACCCGTCGGTCGTCCAGCCACCGAATACGTAACAGCATGCTCGGCGGCTGGCTCCACAGCACGACTCAGCGAAGAAGCTAGGCATCCGAGGGCCCCTGAACATAAAGACGCGGGATGAACGCCTTGCCGAGGATGGGAAATAAGTTAGTAGAGTACCTGTGAAGTGGCGCTGACAGGCTTGCCGGGGGAACGCAGAAAGGCTAACGAGCGGAGATGTGCGGGAGTGAGCAAAAAGAAAGCAGCTGTTTCTCCATTATCAGCTCAAACAATAGGCAATGATGTACAGACGGCGTTGTACGAAGGTTATTCAATATCCAGTGTGCATGTGGCGGACCTTTGCACAGTTTTATTAGAAATTAGAAATCGTCACAGTGGGTTCACAGAGTTCACCATTTCACCATTTCGTATACCAATATTTTTACGTGTTTTCACTGCACTAAACTCATCCTTAAAATAGAGATTTCTTTCTGGACAGGTTTTGTGAAATCGGCGGGGACGCCGGAAATACCTACCCAGCTCTAATTCCTCATGAAGGCGCTCCATGCTTAAAGGAACAAAGCACAATTGTATCAACTACATTAGAGCTTAATGAAAATCGAGAAGACAATTTATAGGCGTGATCATCACTCTGCATTCATTGGGTTAGTTGGGGAGAAAACTGATGTCCTTAGATCTGCGTGCTAGAGGGTGCTTTAAAGCACTATCGACTTAGAGTATCTATCATCGGAATTTCCGGCTGGTGTGTGAAACCAGAAACTTTTCATGAAAGTTATGGTTTGAAGCGAATAAGGGTACGAGCCATCTCTAAATAATGAACAGATAACCAAGTAAGCTACGAGCAGCTCTCCACGTTCGAGAGCTGTCCTGTGCTACGAGCAGCTCTCCTTAGTGAAGAACACACGACAATTTGCTACAGGAAAAGTATCACCGCAACGTTGGTGACAAGGTTTTCAGAAAACTTGGCATATTCGTGGTTATTTAGATGACTTGCAAAAACCTCCCTTAAGCTAAACGATGAATCCTGACTCCTTGTTACGACTGGTGAAAAATTATTTCCGCAGCCACAGCCGCCATAAGAAATAGGGAGTCAGCTCAGCGCAATCTATGACGTTCTCGGCTATTCATACAGCCATACGCATAACAATGTGTTTTGGCTTTTGTCGACTGCTCCGGAATCCGTACTACTGTAAAATGTGCAGAGGGGCAACAAATCACGTTACCGGAATCAAGTGCGATTTTATTTCTTTTTTTACGTGCATTTCATTTCCCTACTTCTAATTATATCTTTATTGTTCTCTTCATCCTGTCAAGAAAGCAAGAATTTCCACAGAATATTGTGAATGTACAAATGGAACACATTTCCTTCAAGCTATACCAGATATACTCCTCCTTCCGGTACCCCATTATTCCGGTTATTGTGTGGTATCGCCTTTTAGTTTTAACACCCCTCCGGCACAACTATGCAAAGAGAAAGGCCCAGGCTTGTTACGTTACGTATAGTGTGCTGCCTCAATATTAGGGTTGAAGTATGCTGCCGACATACCATTGACTTGCAGATATTCTGCGGTAATCTGTGCTTGCCGAATGTACGTCATGACAGTTATCTTTAGTTTTATATCTTTTTATAAACAAATTATAGTATTTCTTGCCGCGTTTGTTGAACACGAGCCTCATCCTATTGAGGCTCGTGTAATAGCAAGTTTCCGGCCGTTATTTTTTTTGTTTAACGTAAATAGACCTTTCAATATTAAATTTCCAACTTTATTATTGTCGCGATTTTTCTGTGAAAGACAGCCCTGTATTTTTGGAATTCAATAGCGTACATCGGCATGACAGTTCAGCTATTCTAACGATGTGTGCTTACGTGCAGGTAGGTACCAAGAAACTAGTGAACAGGTAAAATCAGTTTAATTGTTTGGGGGCTTCCTTTCGCGGATACTGAAGCGACAGTGGCAGCCAATGTTTACATAGCGAGGTTGCGCAACAAATTTCCGGCAACTGTCGCCTCCGTTCGGACGACGAGAATGCTGAGGCCATACTTGAAAATATTTATGCAGTGGCGTAAACACTGGAGTGCGACAACATGAGAACCAAAACCGGCAGAGTAAAATTCCCGAGCTTTTCCAAATATGCACTGACACGCTGCTATCAGAGTACCAAGCTCTCGCAGGCACAAATTGTCAGTATTAAAGCTCTTCAACCTAGAAAAGAAATTTTCAACGCCAGTGAAGTTGAAATACTCAAAAGAACTGCCGCTATCAAGATGAGAGGTTTTTCGGGAGCAGTAAGCACGCGTATATCGGTGCGCATGTGGAGGAAGACACTGCGAACCCCGCAGCAGCTGACTGCACTTTGTTTGCAGCGGTTCTCCATGGTTAGAACGTCCATCGCACGGTCTCTGTAGATGCTTCGGTGGAGTTAATTCTGTATTGTGTAGACGCATGAACGCTCCTCCGTGCTAACTTAAGGAGAAGTTTGGGAACCTTGCAGTAGTTGCGGAAACGAGATATTGTCAGGGAGCATAAGAGTTTATTCGTCAATCTGACCATACTAGCAAAACTGACCCGTGTCGGGATACTGATGAAATTTTTGCGATTTCAGTGCCTGCAGGACCAGATGAATTTGTGCGAGGACAACAACGTAAGTGCTGCAGGTTTATTCCGCAGTTTTACTGTGAAGCTTTCTCATATGTTACCACGATGACAAAATTGCAGTTTTCTTAGCAGTGTTCAGTGCTTGAATAAACGCTACACTAGCCTCTGATACATCGTTCAGCCACACCCAGGTGTTCCCGGAAACTGTAAGCGAGTGGCGTACACGCATTTCTCCTCCGGTACGTGGAAATGGGGGAGGGGGGGGGGCGCTGTAAAGTGTGGATATGGGGAATATGAAGGCTGAGCAAAGCAAAAACAACAAAAACAAGAGAAAAGGAAGAAAAAAATCACGCATCTCCACGAAGTGAATCATAAAGAGTGGGTGAAGCACTGGCGACGGCTCGTACCGTAAATCAGCCGTTGCATTGCCCACTCGCGTATGTAAATGAATGCCAACGCATGTGTACGGTATATACAATTCCAATCCAATTAAATCCGATACAAGTCAATTTAATCCAATCCAATCCAATGCTCCTCGCGCATGCGCAATAATGTGTACACGGACGCCAAGGGACAAGCCACGAAAAAGCGACGTCCTAAGGTGCTTCACCCCTGAAAAAGCTAAAAGGAGTCACATTCCCACGAAAGGAAGCTTCGAGACCGTATGCACATAAACTGCACAACCTTCCGTATGATTGGTTCGTTTTAAAGCGAACGCTTTCGTAGTGGGAATGATGGTGTTTTGTCAGAAAACTAAAGCATTTTCACATTGACCGGTTGGTCGACCCAACAGCTGTGATAGGATATCTAGACTCACGGCGGTGGCCTGAAACCGGGTTTCCATTGTGTCAAACTGGTTATTGAAAATTACGAAAAAGGAACAGTTTTAGATAAGGCAATACAGGCATCTATGATGAAGGAATATAATAGTGCACCTTTATCTCGTAAACGTTGTGTGAGTTTACATTTAAATCTTTCGTAAGTTGCTTAAATTACTGCGCTAGAAATCGTCGCTTGAATTTATTCCCTGTTTGTGATTTGGATCTTAAAGGTTCCACGATTGATTGGCAGCCATTTCAGCGAAGGTGGGATGCACTTTTAGCTACGGCTTTGACGCGCTTTTGGCGCAGTTTTGTTGATGTTAGACACCTTTCGCCCTTCCCTGAACTTTCGTTAGGCAGCGACATCCGTACCCATGTGTTTCTTTCGCAAAATGGCTATTTGTTGTGGTAATACCTGTGATTGAAGTTCCGTAAGGTTTTCATGCCTTTTCCGACGTAGGCCTAAATATAGTCAGGTAGCCAAGGGCTGCGCACGCGTTTCCAAGAAACGAAGTGTATCGGACTCAACTTGTGCTTTCCTAAGAACTCAATGATAGGAGAAGTGAGGAAGGAGCCGTCAACAAAGTGACGTGCACAGATGGGTGTTGACGAATTGAATGCCGCGGCGTTTGACCTGCGAGTATTTACCTTTCCGCGTTCGGCTTTCTGGAACCATTGTATCAGATCGAGAACACTGGAGGTCAAAGTATCGACTACTGACGACATGTCAATACACTCTTCTTATCAAATAAGATTGTCTTCGCGACATACAAAAGAAAGGGAAGAAAACACACGTTGAGCTTCGAACGCAGATAACACAGTCGGGCGCAGCTAGATGCGGAAAGCAGACCACATAGAACGGATGGTTCACCACCATATCAGTAACCGTAGTCATTTCTTTTTGACAGACATAGTTTGTCGCCACGTATAGCCCCATCCCCTCCTCGAGTTTGAAAATCTTAATTGTCACACCCACGACTCATGTAAGACTCCGCCCACCCCATGCGCCTATACACACTTACAAAGCAATGAGATTTGAAGCGATATCAATGCAAAAAAGTTTGCCTGTCTGTATGTCTGTTTCGAACCAACCACACAGCAGCAAAATTGGCCGCGCGTCTGCTGACTTCGTTGCTAATGTCGTCGAAAGACAATAGTTCTCGGCCGCACCTGCCATGTATGCTTCTCTTATTTCCCCCGCCATCGCTCACGCTCTTACCCTCCCGTCTTGCGCTTCCCCCGATTAACATGGCGGAGGTTTGCTAAACTCAATTTAATTTTACCGCCATGCGCTGCTCGCGCACCATCAGTGGGAGCGTTTCGTTACTACTTTTCATTTTGAATGCTGCCGAGAAGGCGATGCTCTGGCTAGAGTTACTTGTGTATTCTTGGGACGAAGTGTTGTTTTAGACGCGCATTTTTATTAACAGGATAGCTGTTTAGGCCGGGACATATCCGTCTGTTGCAGCAAAAGATTTAAGTTTGAGGAGGTGAGGAATCAATGAGCAGGTGGAGGGAGGGCGCACTCGAAGAAAGAAGTGTGGTTAGTGAGGTGTCGCGAATCGAACCGGGGCCCTTTACGCCGTGAAAGTGGCAACCTAACCACTGTGCCCTTCGAAGCACCTGAGGGGTAGGCGGCGCGAGGGGCGGGAAACAATACCATGTGCAGCCAATTGTACAGAAAAAAGAATGCTTCCGGTGGTGGGAATCGAACATCGTTTTCTGGCGTTATGAAAGCGGCGTCTATTCGATTAAACTATGATCGCCTTCCGGGCGCAAAGCACTTCCTTTGGGTTCGTAGCGCGGGCGTTGGCTTTGGACTTGATCACGGGTTCTAGCGCGTGCTAACGCGGTTCATTTTGGGGGAGATGTTAAAGCCTGCGGACGAAATGCTCCGGGTCTGCCAGTCACAAAGAACTCTCAGCGGCAAGTGCGAAATTAATTGTGAAGTGCAACCGCCGGTTCTCCGACGAAGCAAGAAGCACCGCCAGCTCTGCTGTTTCTCGAGCATTGCACCACTAGTATAAGCTGCGCCAATTATTAGATGCGACGGATCTCTTTCTCTGAGGCATGTCCCTCCTTGGTCGGCGTCAGCGTCGGCATCGGCGGCGTCCGCACGCCACCTGCGCATACGCGACTCTCCTCCGCTCTTCTCTCCGACAGCTGTGCGCAACACTCTCACTCCGTCTCATTATCATAAACAACAGCTGCGTGCGCGCGCTTCACTCGGTTCGCTCCGCTCCCGTCGCGCAAGTGCGCGCAAGCGCGACTCTCCTCTGCTGTCTCCTCTCCTTCAGGCGCTGTGAATATAAAGCGGGTAGCGCGCTGCGGCGGTTCAGTCAGCGCTCGCTCTCGTTCGACTTCGCGTCACTGTGCTTGGCGACTGCGCGCTTGACTTGATTCTTCCGATGAAGAAGTGACGGAAGCGATAGTCCCTTCAGCGAATGGACTGACGCAATCCAATACCAGCGTAAGTCCAAACGCTCCCCCCTGATGCGTCGCATCACATCACGGTTCTCTCGCGGGAAGATGGGCGTAGTTTTTCGATATCGCGAACATCAAGCCCACAACTATTTGAAATTTAAAGAGCGCTGGCTAGTACCATTTATGTATTGATATTTCGCATCAAATGTGCCTAGTGTTTTATTCTTTCTCGACAACGTTGACAAGTATGCAGCATTAAACCACATTTCGGGGTTTGGAAGGTTCTGCCTATATCAGCTTCTCGTATCGGAATTATTTTGTCTTATGTCTGGCTGGTTAAAACGAGGGACAGAGACCGACAGACAAACCAAACTTTTCGGTATTACGCAGCCGGAGGACAACTTCGTCTTTAAAACGGGTGAGCGAAGGCGTAAACAAAAATAATATATAGGAAGGACCGTTCCAAGCTTTCAGAACTGCTGCCGTGGCTCATACATGCCGTAACTATTGAGCGCGAAGGAAACCATGAGAACATTTCCTGCGAAATATTAGCACATAACCGGAAGTACCCGTGTTTTATTAGTTGGTTTCTACTGAAAAAAAATAAGATACCGTTCGCGTATCCCCTTGCTTCGCACAAATGTCAGAAGACGGTAGTCTGCCGCTTTCTTTCCTACGCAGATGCTTTCCTCTCGGCCCTAGCAACCATCGCGTGTTTTCTCTCTGTGTCGCTCCACCCAGAGTGGACGCAATAGCCGTATGTTCTATGTATGTTCCCCTTTTTGAGTGACAGAGGAAGCGTACTATTTCGGATATAAAAATTTCTACCAAAGCAATGGCCACCTTTGGTTTAGGCGTTTCCTATTTTGGTTCTTTCAGGCGTAGTTCACAGCCAATTGTATTTTCATTGTAATGAGCAACGTAGCGGGCATGCCCAATTACAATAACTCGTAGCATGCTCGACCTTCCGGCGATATTTTGCTTCGAACGTGAGTGGGTTGTTCTTTGCCCTGAATAATGCAGACATGTATAAGCTACACCAGCCGTTCATTTTCCGGGTAGCAAGCCGATACGCCGCCGTTAAATGCATTGGCGTGTGCGCAACGACGACGAAGAACGGCACGTAACACGTCAATATTTGCCAGGCGTTTCAACTTTGGCGTCATAAATCCCAAATGCTCCTGCTACGCAACCCGGGGGGCCGTCCCTGCAATCACATGAAATTGATCATTTATCTTTAACAAGTCTGCCAATCGTATTTGATGGCCTTTTACTGTGTAAATAAATTCTCAGACGATATTCGCTATGTGGTACAATCCAGGTGTTCACCTATAAAGCGCTGACAATGCAATGTGTTCTTTGTACGATCATAATCAGATAATGGGGTGTCAGTAGGGTACTAACTACTCCTGGCTTCCCCACGCGTACCGTTTTCCTCTGTTTTTAACGCCCACAAAAACTGAAGTGCCGTACTTTTACTTTTGCTCATTCTTGGATAAAACGTTTTTTGCAGACGCTGTTCCAAGGAAATCTTGCTTTTCTAACTGTAAGTACAAAGTTTCCACAAACAAAGCTATTTTTAGAAGTGCGGTTAGGTTTGCAATTACAGAGGCGTAAAGTTGATGTGTTTTGTTGCGCTGAGTATGACAGAAAACATTTTACTCTTCAACTGTAGTGAAAGTTAGGATGAATTGGAGTTAGGTTGTACCGCCTATGGAAGATATTAAGCATTCACTCATAAAACGTCATTTTCAAAATTTCTTGATCTGTCCTCAAAAGCTTTCAAAGGTGATGCGAGACATGACCAGTAATTAGAATTACGTGTTTTCGCTAAAAATGTGCTGATATCACCTTCTAACATCTTTATTGATGGCGTAAATTTTGCAGAACTTCCAGTTATTTGAAAAAAAAAACTTGCTTGTTTTGCGGCATTTGTGTGAAAGTAATCTACAGTAACGCTACAAAACTCAAGTAACGTAAGCTATTACCAATTAGTTGAAATTCACCATTCAGCGGGGCCACGCTTCGCTGACTGCACGCTTTTAACGATCACACTGTGCATTACAACTTGTTTATATCGATACACGACTAGCGGCATGAAGATTAAGGAATTGCCACTGACCCCGACAAGGCTGTGTTGAACAATGACGCCTAACACAGCGAATGACCTTTAAAAGTCAGATCTAAACGTGCGAGTGTTGCAAGTGGAATAATGAACAGGTCAAAAATTGTTATTCAAAGACATAAACTCTACAAAATTGAAGGAATCAACGATGCACGGGGTTTCGTAGTTGCGAAAGCAACATTTAGCACTCCAACTTCAACAAGCGGGTACCTGATAATGCGTTTGTGGTTTTGAAATGAACAGGACAGCCATAGTTTGATATTATTATTAATAATTTGCATATTCAATGCAAACAGTTACCACATGTGTTGAGATTCTTCTGATAGCACCCGTTATTCTTCATTTCCTGACAATTAGAATTGCCATTTGCCGCCAAGGTGGAGCAGTCGAATAGTTTCAGAACGCCAATGATTACCGAGGGGATACATTAGTGTGTCAACATCATATGTGGAGGTTATCTTGGATTGGGCTGGAATCGTTTTAATTTGTATGCCGATTATCCTTCTCCCCCTTTGCATTTTGCTCTCTCATTCAGTGGCACGCCTCAGTTCTTGGCCATTGTCGTCATTTTGCCTCCTTTAGCGCAGTAGTTTACCGGTGCTAAGTAACTCCCAGTAAACTATTACGCTTTTCTATAACTGTTTATGATTTTGTCTTGCTCTCTGCCTTTTCCGCATAAAACGCTGTTGGTCTAGTGTGCTTCAAAATTTATATTAGCCGTTACATTTGGAATGTGTTTACTTTCGCCTTAAGCATCCGCTTTATTTGCTTTTATTTTTTCAGTGCGCTTGGGGTGGTGTGATCACCAACCTAAATCCAGAGGACGGTCTTGTAGCTCTTCAGACCATAATTTACACATTCGTGAAGAAGTTTATGCCCTTCCGTGAGTAGTGCAAGCGCGCACCATATTCACTACCTCCTCGCTGATTTTGGCAGCGAACGCTTCCCGAGCTTCGATTTCTGCATTCTGGGTGCATTGTAATCACTAATATTAAGCATCCGCAAAGTAGAAATGATCCTTATGTATGTAAAAGCGAGAGGGAATTCTCCAATTACTCCATTAACATAAGCAGCCATGTATGTGGTCAGGAAAATATTTCTGCAGTTTGGTGATGCTACTTGAGGGAAGTACGTGTGAAGTTGTACGTATGTCCGGATTTTTGTAATTTTTGCCTCATGAGGTACACATAGCTTTGCTACAAAAATGCGCTCCAGTACCTTACCACATGACTCTCCCGTAGGAAAATGGCTAACGACCCTGGCACAAAAGATAAATATTTAACGACGAAGTCAGAAAATTTGGCAGTGCAGGAAAGGACAAAAGTTGCGAGATGTTAGATCAAAGCCACTTCACACCGATCCAGTAGCTTTAGTTAAGTTACCGTAATGAGTTTCAGTATGGGTTTCAGAAGAACAAATCAATGGAGATGAATTTGTTAAATATTAGATAATAACGTATATAACATAGAGAAACAGCTGTACACTACTGGTATTTTTTTGGACTATAGTACAGCGTTTGATTCGAATACACATGACATAGTGTTTGTTAAGTTACCATACTGTGGCATAAGAGGTATTGCACTCGAGTTACTACGGAGTTATTTATCAAATCGAACCAGTTTGTAGTACTTCATACCATGTCTTCAGGTTCGCAATGCATAAAATATGGTCAATATGAGGACCAGTATTATTTCTTATGCACAATAATGACATCCCACACACACCGAAAATTGTGCTTTACGCAGACGACAGAAATCTGTTCTCTTCATAGCGAAACGTGTCATCTCTTGTTTCCTAAACAAATTCATGGCTCGATAGCCTATCGCGATGGCTTTCTTCCAATCAGCTTCAGCTGAACATAATAAAACGAAGTATATAGTTTTTTGATCGGTTAACGGAACTGTTGCTGTTACTAACACACTTTTGGATATAAACCTTTGGAACGAGTTTCCGAACACAAATTTCTGGGTGTAGTATTTCATGAGAACCTTCGTGGAGAAGTTATACTAGTTCTTTAAAACGTAATAATGCGGAACACGTTGGCTTGTTTAGTGAATTTACAGCCTGTTTGCCCAGGATAATACAAAAGCCACTTTATTTTGCCTGTGTACACTCACGGTTACATTATTGCTTACTTGTATGGGGAGTTGCGTCAAAACCATACATGGTAGGCTTGCATCGCATGCAAAAGAAGGGTCGGCCGTTTATTCATAATCTATGAAACTATGCCAACACACTTCCTTACTTACAACAAGATTGCATACTTGATATTCAGTCTTTGTATTTTCAACGACTAGCTGAAACCACGTTTGTGGAGTTCAAAGCTCACCCGGAGCTTTTTCTTTGTAATAACACTAACACTGAAGTCGCATACAATCTCAAGCATAGAAACTTGAGAAAATACGTACAAGAACGAATTATGGCGCTCAAACACCAGAATGGCAAATCCCTAATCTCCTGAACAGTCACCCCGTACTTTTTGACATGATTGAGCAGCTGCCTCGGTAGCCGTTTTACGTGTTGTGTAAGACATTCCTGTAGCTTCGTGTCATTTTGTGGATGTTTACGCTATTTTTGTTTCCTTTGCAAACGCGGAGTATTTACAGGGTAAGTTTATTTTTTATTTTGTAGCACGAGAAAAACATGTATGTCCTTGTGTTTATGTCTCTAGTCATTATGTCTTTGAAGTAGGTATTATTTCGGTTTATTACTCCTAACTGGCATAGGAACATTTGTATTAATTTAGCGATAAATAGTTGCTTCTGTTCATGTCGCTTGCGCTGTCATGTACTAGAGGCCTAGTCAGGTGACCATTACTGGGGCATTTTGCCTAGGAACCTTGGCAATTTTTTTATTCTCAAAAATTCAATAAACAACATAAAAGAGTCTACGTGCAGTGGAGAACAAAAAGGTAGCAATGACATTTTTTAAAAGTAAGGAAGCAAACACAGCCAAGACAGCGAACAACAAGCACCTCGAGGGAAAAGCAAAATGAATGAACGCAGAAAATGAAGCGTAAAATTGTTTTAGATGTGCACGTGGAGATACATTTTTTATTGGAAGAAATTTCCGCGGTCATTCCAATAAACAGTGCACTGCAATCGGAGGGTACAGAAGGCTGCTTGAGGCAGAAAGCTTCTTGGGAGATATTTCCCAAAAGATTACGAATACATCGTCGGCGAAAAGACAGAGAAATAATTCAAGACATTTCGTTTTATGGTGATTTTATCCATCCAACTATGGGCGTAAAAACATTTCCTTGCCCCACATGCAGTAGTTTAGACATCACACCGACAAGCAAGGTGTCCGGCTCTAAGGATGGCCAAAGACTTTAATGCAGAGAACAAGATACAGGGCAGCAGAGCTACCAACTCTGGAGAAAAAAATTAAATTGAGCCTGTAGCCGACAGCACCGTTAAATTTTAGACTAGTCTAACGCGAGGTGGCAACATTTTTTCGGCTGAATGTCACGTGTCATCACCCCAGCGTAAGGGGATACAGCATTCAATTTATCAATCAATCAATCAATCAATCAATCAATCAATCAATCAATCAATCAATCAATCAATCAATCAATCAATCGATAGATCAATTATTCAATCAGTCTAAAAATAAATCCCCGGTCAAACTGTCACCCGCTTCCTTAAATTAGGGTGCACTGCCAGAAGATATGGGGAGTCGACCCACCGAATCCACAGAGCACAGGTGACAAAGGGGGTGGCCGTCTGATGTGCGGCTTTCGCCGACCAGAGCGGCAAGAATGAGCAAGAGCCTTGAACGAAAAAAAAAAAGCACAACGACTTATATTTATACAGACAAAGTTACAACACAAGCACGAGGTAACGGATCGATAATTACAGGCAACTTAGATGGAATTAAAATACAAGAAACAGTCCAATTCGACAAAATGATACAAACAGGAGCGTTAACAAATGAATATTACGAATCGGAGCAGTTAACAAAAGAAAACGAACAGTTCGATGCTTATGAGAGACAGAGTCCCAGCATATTCACCGACCGGGCCGGACGATGCACCGCTGTCGGATGCGAGTCGGCTACCTGGGAAGCGTGGCTTCGCTGTAGGCCAGGCCGCCCGAGACGATCACTGTCATTCGAGGCCCGGGAGCACGTTGGAGTCCTCCAGGGCGCGGGTCGCCGATGGTGTGATGTACAAACTGGCAGGTGCCGTTGTCAATCACGACGTCCAAATGTAGCTGGTTTGCTTAGGCGCGGCTTCTCTTTTTATAGGAGCGCCGGGGCGGAGAAGGAGAGCACAACACACAGCGCGCCCGCCGCCGTCAGCGAATAACTTCACTCTTCTCCCTTCTAGAATCATCGACGCTCTTAAGCACTGGCAAGGCCACGCGCACCTCCTCGAAAGTACTGGAAGCTTCGACGAAACCGGAGCGGCGGGGGTTTTATTTTTGTTGTTTTCTCGCCGGTGAGCCGGCTAGTGATCGTGTTCTTCGTTCGAGAAACTTCCAGCCTTTTCTCGGGCGAATAGAACCGAATGGAATGAATCGGACGACTGTAAGAAGAATTAGGCGCTGTACAATAAAAATGAAAAATTTATAAATTACTTTTAGACGTCGTACGCTCGAGTTTGTGACAAAGCCCCCCAGTTTCAGAATATTATGCAATAATATTCCCAAAACTCACAAAGTCGTGCGTACGCGTCGTTCACAGTTAGTGAACAAAAGAGGCTGTGCCTACTAACACAGAATCGAGTACAGCCCAATGTTCTTCATAATAATAATGACAGGTACAGAATTCGCGTACAGAACAGCGGTTTGGCGCAGATTTTTCAACAAATACACATCTTAGGGACAACTCACAAGTTTGAGCACAATAAAGCTCTAGCAGTCGACAACTGCAACGTTCACGAATGCCACCACTAGTAACGCCAACAATACACGGCATGTGTACTGTATAACAGCGAAAGTAAAGTTTACGCAGAACGCAACTAGTACGTGAATATACACTGTACAGCCAGAGTGGCAAAATAAGTCCAAGTTTCGCGTACAGTACGACAGAGAAACAATAAATACAACGTTCAAGTATACAGTACTCGACGTTTAAATACAACTCTGTCTTACACAATTCCACTCATATCCCACGTGAATACCTAAATTTGCATTCTTCTTGCTTAGCCCGTGTCTATCGGGCGCTTGCGCAACTGCACCTGCCGAATTCTTCTCTTCGGAGAAGATCCTTTCCAAATGTCGCGCGAAGCGACAAACTCTTTCGTGACCGCCGTGATAGCGGTCTCGCGAAAATGTTTCACTGCCTGGGCCTTCACCTGGTGAACGACCGAGTGGCTAATAACGGCTTGGCGCTTCTTCCCACCTGTCCGTCGGGATAAATGGCAGTAGAGATGTTTACTCTTGAGCCCAAACCTGCATTCTTTGTTTCGGCAGCTCGGCTGTTTGCCGAGTTTCTGAAGGCCGGTTTTCAAACGTTTGTTCTTTCCACGACCTTCGGCACTTCTTTTCCTTCTGTGCGGCTCCATCGCAAGGGCCGCAGACTTTGGCCGCCGGAAATGTGCCAGCTTCGCTTTTGGCGGAGCTCGTGTTACGTCGGACACGGCTTCGCCTCTATACGAGGCATCGAATCGGAGTTCTTCTTTCGAAACAGCGGGTGGTTTCTCTCCCACCGCTGATGTCACAGGATGGTCGCCGACGCTTACGTACGGCGAGTTCCCTCCACGGAGTGCGGCCCCGCTTCGTACGGGGACCTCGACCTTGACCTTAGAGTCAGTCTCGTTGCTCCTCGAGCTGTCAGTTACGCACGCGGCGCTAGTCTGCCCAGAGAGTTCGCAGTCTCGAGCTGGGTCTTCCTGCACAACGAGCGTGCAACTACCCGTGTCTTTCGGAAAGACAACGGTTTCCTCGGGCACTCTCCCCGTAATATCGGGTACCCCTTCGTCTAGAGGGTTCGGCCCCGACATCGTGATGGCATCCACAACCGGGATGTTATCTCCATCCTCAAGCTCCGCATCCCCTGTAGGATCATCGTCCTTCCAGGTCTGAAGTGGTGCGCTTTCGCACAATTCTGGAGGTGTTTCCTCCTTGCTGATTGCGGATGAATCCGCCTCTTTGCTTCTAGAGCTATCCTGGCATTCTTTTGCCTTCTCGCGGTTAGTACTTTGGCCACTATTCTCATCTCTTGAATTTTCATCATTGAGTTCATCTTTCCGATGGAACTCATTTCGCACAATCTCTGTGCTCTTATTCATGTCTTGAGACACGGCAGCCACAGCTGCCTCTCTAGCCGACTTATCGGGGTGTGGCTCCTCAATAAGTGGCTCTTCCACCTCCATGGGTGGCGGTTCTTCTGGGGCAGTTAAAGTTATCGGGTCGTCGGGATCTCTGACTCCATCGATGTTGCCGAGGATGAGGTCATACATGGACCTCTCCATGCAAAGGGCGGTTACGCTTCCCGTGTAGTAGGGAGTCTCCACCTCGATCTGAGCTACTGGCAACTCTCGCATTGAGCCATCCATGAAGTACACTGGGTTTGTTTCCCCAGTGAACTCCTGCTCTCGGACTAAGTCCGTTCGCACAATAACTGTGCTGGTGCCGGTGGAGCGCAAAACGGTAATGGTTTTGCCTGACAATTTTCCTTCAACCACCGGCACTGTCTTCGACCCGAATGCCGTAATGGCACCCACGACGTGAATTTTCGTGCCCCCTTTTCGCTCCTCAGAGCTATCAGTAGCATCGTACTGCTTAGGTGCCGTGAGAGGTGCGCATTTGCGCAAATCCTGGCGCCTTTCATCGTTGCTGCTCCTGCATGTCGCAGCCTTGTGTCCAGCCCGCCCGCACTTAAAACATCTGGAAGCACTATTTCTCTTAGAACTGCTCCAGCAGTACTTGGCAATGTGCCCAAACTTGTTACAAGAGTAACATTTCAGCGGGGGTTTTTGGCTGGCCCTACTTCGGTCCGCTACCGCGTTTCCGAAATTTACCTTAACCTTTTCAAGGTTGGTACTGAGACACAGGCGCCTATTCTCTCCCCTCATGCTCCGATCTGCTGATGAGCAGTCGAGCTTCAAACGTTGAGCATCAACATTTGCTCCTGTTAGCTCTTCTTTGCTTGATTTCTCCTCTCGTTCCAACCGAAGTTGTCTCCGAAATTGTTTCTCTCTTTTCCTCTCAGCTTCTGTTCTTGCTGCCTGTCTTGCTCTCTTAACTTTCTCGTTTTCTTCTTTTTCTTTCTGAGCTACCCGCTTCCGCAGTTCGGCCCCTGAGAGGCCCAGCTTGCAGCGCAATGCTACAATTTTCTCTAAATCCATGATTGCAACAAATGTATCGCAATCTAGCCACAATACTCTAGCCTCTAGCTAGGTATATCTACACAGAGAAAGTTAACAAGAGCCCCAACCTATGAAGAGAGTAGCAACCATGCCAAAAAAGTTCCAGGCTCTTTCTCCTCCCTACCGCTCACATCAGACGTCCTGTCGCGGACGCCAGAAATTGTCACCCGCTTCCTTAAATTAGGGTGCACTGCCAGAAGATATGGGGAGTCGACTCATGAGAGCCAACAAACCCCACCGAATCCACAGAGCACAGGTGACAAAGGGGGTGGCCGTCTGATGTGCGGCTTTCGCCGACCAGAGCGGCAAGAATGAGCAAGAGCCTTGAACGAAAAAAAAAGCACAACGACTTATATTTATACAGACAAAGTTACAACACAAGCACGAGGTAACGGATCGATAATTACAGGCAACTTAGATGGAATTAAAATACAAGAAACATTCCAATTCGACAAAATGATACAAACAGGAGCGTTAACAAATGAATATTACGAATCGGAGCAGTTAACACAAGAAAACGAACAGTTCGATGCTTATGAGAGACAGAGTCCCAGCATATTCACCGACCGGGCCGGACGATGCACCGCTGTCAGAGGCGAGTCGGCTACCTGGGAAGCGTGGCTTCGCTGTAGGCCAGGCCGTCCGAGACGATCACGGTCATTCGAGGCCCGGGAGCACGTTGGAGTCCTTCAGGGCGCGGGTCGCCGATGGTGTGATGTACAAACTGGCAGGTGCCGTTGTCAATCACGACGTCCAAACGTAGCTGGTTTGCTTAGGCGCGGCTTCTCTTTTTATAGGAGCGCCGGTGCGGAGAAGGAGAGCACAACACACAGCGCGCCCGCCGCCGTCAGCGAATAACTTCACTCTTCTCCCTCCTAGAATCATCGACGCTCTTAAGCACTGGCAAGGCCACGCGCACCTCCTCGAAAGTACTGGAAGCTTCGACGAAACCGGAGCGGCGGGGGTTTTATTTTTGTTGTTTTCTCGCCGGTGAGCCGGCTAGTGATCGTGTTCTTCGTTCGAGAAACTTCCAGTCTTGTCTCGGGCGAATAGAACCGAATGGAATGAATCGGACGACTGTAAGAAGAATTAGGCGCTGTACAATAAAAATGAAAAATTTATAAAGTACTTTTAGACGTCGTACGCTCGAGTTTGTGACACAAACCAATGAATCAATCAGTCAATGAAACAATCAATTTGATGATGGTGGTGATGGCAAATGACATTTCAATGGTATTATCGGGGCATTATGTTCAGCTTCATTCCCCTTTGCCCTCTTCTCACCTTTCTTTATTATTGATATCCTTCGCCATCTTCCTCCTTTACTGGGACCACCCGGCTACCGCCGAGACCACACGACTTTCACAGAACTGGTACGCACATGCAGCCTTAGTGTTAACGTGAAAACCTTTTTGCCCCATCGGCAATTCATACCACGACCCGTATATTTGGCAGTCAGTGCTAATGGACAAAGCCGACTGAAAAAGACAGAGTAATAACAGTGCCTAGACAGTTATAACGCCTATAGTTTAGAGAAAAAAATTAAAAACCATTATTAGAATTACTTTGAATCTTCTCGAAGAAATTCAAATTACGCCTTACGCTAGCTGGCTGGTTTTTAATAAATGTTATACGACTCCTGTGAAGCAAATATTGCTTGGCTAAGAATTTGTTGATCTCCTAGCTTTGCGTTATTCTAACGTGTATTATGCAGCTTTTATATGAGCGGGTGTTTTTACCTTTGTGTGAAAAGAGCTAAACTACCCCGAAAAAGAGGAAGACCACCGGCGTTTAGGTTTTCCAGGGCTTTCTACGCAAAGACGAATTGGTACCAACTCTCCCACTTTCTGCTCTATTGCCGTTCAGACTGTTCAGTTTGGCCACAGTGCAATTTACTGACCAGTAAGAAACGCAAACGATGACGTATTGGCTAAAAACGATGCCGGCTCATGGGAGCATACGATTAGCCACAAATATAATATATACGCTGGGTCATCACGCAATGCAAGCTTGACGTTCTGCCTTGCGCATACAGCGCTGATCGCATTTTGAGTCATATTATACTCACGTTGCTGTTATTTGACACAGCTGCTTTGTTGGACCCACGCAGTAGTTACTCGAGGGCCTTTTGGTGAAGCAAACGGCAGTACGAAGCAAGCACACATTTGCTATACTGAAAATAGGCGTTAATTCAGGCACGGCCGGAAGACAACACGTGTTGAACTGTGCTTTTGTAAATCGGGATGTGCAGATATTTTTTCGTAATAAACACTATGTTAGAAGCCTCTCCCTCACCACCCGGTTTGTCGTTTGCAGTTCTTTCTTCCATAACAAACATTTACCAAGAAGCTCCGAGTTGTAATCAATTCCAAAAACGTTTGTAAAGCAATTACGCTGCAGTAAAATCTGCGAAAATTCCCACTGTAATACCTTAAAAATCAGTAATGTATTAGCAACCAAAAACAACAAGGGCTAAGCTTACGTCCGAAATGTACTTCCCATTTTCAATTACAAAACTGTCAGTTCTAGGGGCTTATTGAAGCGCAGCAATGACGAGGACAAGAACACAGACGACGACACACAGACGACGACCCAGTGTGTCGTCGTCTGTGTTCCTGTCCTCGTCTTTGGTGCGCTTCAATACGCCGCTATGTACCAACTCACCCAAACCAATACTCTCCTGTCAGTTGTAACTATTGTCACCTTTCTTGCAGTGTTAAAAATTGTGGATTCGTTTTTCGCCAATTCTGCGGATACTCCGAGTGACGTGGTGTACGAAAATACTGTGTGCAAGGGTGAAATCAAGTTTGCGTTTCCCGGAAGCTGGGCTGAGGTATGTCTCTTTTGATCTGTTTGTGGCTGAGCCTTTCTCCGTGCTAAGACGATATGTTTAAATTTGGCAAAACTCATATGAAATATTGTACCGTTTTATCACTTCTCGACATCATTTGTTGGGTGTTCGTAACTTGGGTGGCCACCGCAACTGCATTCAAAGGCGAGATGGGAGACCACGAGGAGCGATAAATTGAAGCAAGCGATATTACGCTGGCAAGATATGGGAATGATAAGGCGTGCTTCCCAGCAAACCACGTTACGTGGTGTAGATATCCTGGAGACATCAGCAATCGACATTGCATATGTCCAGGAGACGTACCGTTGGGGTCAAAATTACATATTTCAACGTTGCTACAACTGCAAAAAACCCATCCAAATCACACAAAAGATAACGTCGACTCTACGTCTCAGGGTACCTTTATATGCTGTTTATGGGATATTACCTTACTGGTACAGCTTATTGATATTGTAGTTGTACGCATGCAAGACGTATATGTACGTCTAGTCTACATTGCTTTGCTGTCTGTGGCACAAACATTAGTTTCTTATATTCATGTCTAGTGTACGTTAGTATGATTGAAATTTACATTCTTTATACATTATTTTGGAACTTGGTCAGCCCCCTTTCAAAGGTTGCCTACGTGTTGTGGGCATTCATACTTCAAATACATGTCTTGCTAGCTATTCAGCACTGTTTGCTGTTACTTGGCACCTGGTTTCTAGAATAATGAGTTTCCATTTTTGAAGTGCTGCATACTGCATGAAGTCTCATATGTGAAGTGCCAAGCTGAGCACACACTCTCGCAGAAGCACACGAAGCGCAGCTCTAAACAAGAAATGTCGCATCGAAAACAAGTGGACATAAGTAACACCAAACCAGTCCTAATCAGCACAAGCGCCCTTGACGCTAAGGCAGCCACAGTAGCGTCATCAAATTGTACCACGCATCACGGCTGTACAGGCCATCTGCAAATAAACTATCAGAAAAAATTCAAAAATTAAACTAATTTACATAACAGTCTTGCCAACCCAGCTGTAAGTGCAGCTGGGTAGTAAGAAAGCTTTCAATGTACACATTAAACACAAAAGAGTTCAAATAAGACAGTTTATATTGACTTATAAATTATGTAATATGCTTTCGCAACACACCCACTTTAATTTAAATTCCTATCTGCCCTTGCCCACAGGGTACGGATTGTATAATTACAAAAATACTACAAATATTCCTGACTATAAAAAAGTCACACAGAGAAGAAAGGTTGACAAAAAATAGGAAAAAAAAGTAAACATGTAAACCCAGGGTACAAGCACAAGACAGTTATGCAACTTGAAATATCTCACAATAAGTGAAATGGGTGGAAAACAATGTAAGAAAAGTGTGGAAACAAAGAAATGATTTAATGGTGGTTACAAAAACAAAGCAAATATACGAAAGTGGATAATTCGCATCTAGTAAAAAGTTTGGGGAACAATAAAACAAACGCACCTTGGAAACGCAGAAGTGGTGTTGAATGGTGGTTGTGAGTGCCATACAAATTTTAGCTAATTTAAACAAACCAATATCTAAGGAAATGGTAAAGAACATTAGAAAAGGTGTATATACAGAAATGACGGTACGGCGGTTACAAGAGCAGTAGAAATTTATGTGATGAAATGATTCACACTTAGTGAAATGGCAGGACAACAATCAAAGAACAAAAAACTTTAGAAACAAATTATTGAATTGTGGTTAGGAAAACTATTCAAAGTTACACTGTTTTATTATTTCACGCAAAGTGATATGGTTTTAGAACAAAGAAAAAATGGGGAACACCGAAATGATTGAATAGTAGTTACAACAAGACAGATTTACACGACTACGTAATTCACACCAAGTTATACGCTCAAAGGACAACAACACAAAATAAAAACGCATGGAAGCACGGAAAAGATTCAATGGTGCATGCCTCCATCATCAGTTATGCTAGCTATTTTTGAACAGTTTTTGTTCTTCGTTGTGGTGCTAGAAACTGCCAAATTAGTTGCAGACCGGATTAGTTCAAAGGAAGTAAAAATTTCATGCTGACACGCCCAGTGACTGGGTAAACTGAGCCGTCAGTGAAAATTCTGAGAGCGGTGTTATACTCCTCGTCTAGCCGTTTGAGTGTCAACTTCAACGCTTTCTTTATGGAAAGTACTCAGGCAAGAGAATATTCATGTCGTGCTGTGGCCTTGTTGCATTCAACACGAACGGGAAAGCGTTTGTTTGCACTTGTTTGAATAGTCGTAAAATGTCCAAGCACTCCGGCACTCCACTAGCAGATCAGCCGGCGAGTCATTCCGCGAAACATTCGAGAGATGGCCCCGTTTACATTACCGTGTCGCTACGCAAAACTGATGAGACGCTCTACTAAAAGTCCCCTCGCGGTGTTTACGTAGCGGGACGCAAAAATTTAGCGTTTAGCGTACGGAAAGGCAACAAACGCTGTACTAAAACTCTCCACTAAAGAAACAAAGCGCAAGTATTTATCTACTTATCGCTCCGTGCCGCCTGTAACGCCACCGCTTCATTTCGAAGGCACGTTTCACACAACGCCAGCAACAAAGTACAACCTATATGCCTTTTCACAGATATGCTGGCAAAACTAATAAAGCGTGATATTTCACTAGTAATGACGTTGAGATGCACAATACTCACGAGGGAAAGGCGATAAACAAGGCTGTAACGGCAACGGTCTAAATAGCGTTGCATCGGTGACAACTGTCGTCGCGCTTTCGACTCGCTGAGGTCTTGCAGACGAATTGAGTTCATAACACAATTCACATGGCTGCACACAATCTTCATTCATTCACAGTAGTAACAGTAGGCATTTCAATAAAATTCGGGCTCTCACCCTGCTACAAACTTAAACTGAACTGTGCTGAAGAAGCGCGACATTGCCCGGCGTTCCGACGGTCATGACCAGTGGATTGGATTGGCTCATATGATCTGGCTTTATAGCACCGTCGTTATTTTGTGGTCTCAAAACAACATATCAAGCAATGAACTTTTCAATGGTTCAAACTGTGGCATTAGTACACATTTTGTGTATTTTATGTAGTTTTTATCTTAAGAACGGGAGGAATTCATGCCCCTGTTTGGGCATTGCGGGTTTAATGAAGTAGACGGCGCGCATGGCTCTGATACAAATTAAAGAACATTGTTGGCCGTGAACCTCGAGCCTTAAATAAAATCCGTTCTTTAGAAAGAATATTGCTGACTCAAATAAAATTAAGATGATTTATCGGCGTAAATCTCGCATTGCAAATTCGAGTAGCCCAACATACGCTAATGGCGCAAAATTCAAAAAACAGAATAAAAAGCGCGCAGGTTGTATGTTTGATATCTCAAGATATTACGTGTGTATAAGTTTAAACAGAAAATATAACGCATAAAGCTAACGTCGTACTTCGTAAACAAATACTAGGCACGTCCATTTCCTATCTGAGCAGCTTATTAAACCTCGCCAACGGTCCCTACTGCAGCACACGGTCTTTTTTTCCAGGGAAGTGCGCTCGCTTCATTATCGGCTCCTTTTGATTTTAGAATTTAGAATCATACAGGCTTTTGTGGGATTCCACCACGTGAGGGGCTCACAAAAAAGAAAAATTCCCCGCATTTCCCCGAGGGGAAGAATGTGAAAGTGCGAATGCACGAGTTGAATTTGCGCGGTTCGGTAATGTTCGCGAAAGAGAGATCACACACACACACACAAGTACAAAGAAAGAAAGATGCATTTATTCACAGACACCTATTTGTGTTGTCGTTGTACTTGATTGCTAGAGCGGATCTCAGCTTTGAAATTTCGTGTCAGTACTCCTTTAAGCAGGTGCATTAGCCCTTCTCACGCCCGATTCTTGGCCAATCCCCCACGTGGGTATGTGCCATGTC
This sequence comes from Haemaphysalis longicornis, assembly GCF_048455015.1. NCBI lineage: Eukaryota > Metazoa > Arthropoda > Arachnida > Ixodida > Ixodidae > Haemaphysalis > Haemaphysalis longicornis. The sequence goes on along the minus strand of NW_027526385.1, from coordinate 175,779,902 downwards.
AGTGGCCAGGCAGCGCGCGCCCATCTCCCCCCGTTGCCAAGGAAGACGAGGAGATTCCTGGCCAATCCCCCACGTGGGTATGTGCCATGTCAGCGGCCAGGCTGCGCGCGCCCATCTCCACGTGCGCGGACATCGCCGGTGGACGCAGGTTCAGGGTCGCTTAAGAAGTGCAGTGCACTTAAAATACTGCGCGCAGAAAATACAAGCGCATGTGAGCATGAATCACGTGAGAAGCGCCCTGCATCATCCAGGCTTGCACGTGGGCTTACGCCACGTTAGGGGCACTCGAAAAAGAAAAGAAATTACCGAGTGCATGTGAGCGCGCGCCTCGGTATGAGCACCCGGCATCATCCAACTTGCCTTTCCAGAACACTCTGCCCAGCGTTTGTGACATGATCTCTCGCGCGCTGTTCTCGCCAGTTCACGTACGCTAGCGCCGGAAGTGGGCAGCACCGAACAGCTCGCGCTGCAGACGCCGAGTTCGCGAACCCGGTAGCCGCCGTTTCGAGCACGTGCTACACGGTCCACCTTGTTAAATATGTTTAAGCCAACGGACGAAACAATCCCTGCTGGCCACTCATGGAGAGCTTTCAGGAACGAGTTAGAAAATCCATGTCAGGTGCAACATCCGGTTCTCCGACGAAGGGAGAGAGAAAGAGAGAGAAATCACTTTATTTTCCAAGCACGTTGGGTAGGAACGCGTAGTGGCTGCCGGCCGAAGGCTGGCGGCGGCAGTGGCGGCTCGGTCAACCAGAAGTAGCTGCGCCCCATGTTGAGAGCAGCCGAGCATGTCCTTCCACTGCTCGACGCTTGAGATGGGGTGGAATGGGTTAAGAAAACAGGCCCACATGCCATGGCTTAGCGCGTCCCGGGAATCACAGAGGGGACAGTTGGGCGCAGGGAACTCAGAGGAGTAGGTCTTGTGGAGGAGGGATCGGTGGGCGAGGGAGTTGGACTGAAGGAGTCGCCGTAGGCGCTTCTGAGCGTTGGTGAGGGATGCGTGGGCAGTGGGAAAACGGCGGCGGGAGGGGCGATAATGCTCCGTGGCTTCTTGGTACGAGAGCAGACGATCGCGTGCTGACCGAGCACTGTGTTAGAGAGCAAGAGCGAGCCCAGCACGGCTGTTTAGTTCTCGTACTCCTTTGTGGGCCCCCTCATTGCCTCCCACCCCAGTGGGGGCCGGGGTCCAGACGATGTCGACTATTTGAATATGGGGATTTTGGAGAATCTTGAGTGCCGTAGCCGAAACGCTACCACGAATGAAGTTTTGAATGACCGTCTTCGAATAAGGGATTATAATGTGTTGTGGCAGCCTGGTGATGCGGGCCAGGGCTATTGCCGCCTCTTCCGCCATTGCGGGGTAAGATGTCTGTACAGTGAAAAAAGTGACCGGAGGAGAGCCCGCCAGCTCTCCTGTTCCTCCATCCTTTCACCGTCGGTACAAGCTGGGGAAATTTTTTTGTTTACATATGAAGCTGAACAGTGTCGAAAGCGATTTGTGAGGTCAGCATTTGTATTTTCATTACGAAGGTAGAACTACCAAGTAAAATGGTGGTTACACTGAATAAAAACTCCTATGAGCATCAAATTTTGTTCAGGCATATGTCGAGTCTAATTGATTTATTATGTCCTCCGCATTTATATTTCCGTAAAAGCAATATTGGTGGATTATAAAACTCGCACAAAACGCCTCGGTGCAAAACTCATACAAAACACATACAAAACCCCTCGGTAACTTCAAAACAGTATGACTGCGGAGAGTTTGAAAATAAAGTATAGCAGAGATAGCTAAAATAAATGTAACTGCGATAGACATGTACGAAGTAAAAGACTGACATAACAGCCACATCTGAATAACGTCAGCAAAATATGTCTTAATATCGTCCACAAATGAAGCAGCAGCAACATCCATAGTACGTCTTTGGCATGGTTGAAAGAACGTCCGACATTAAGGTACCAGCAACATTTTCTCAACATCCAAAAATTTTCACAAAAATATTGCACGTTGTACGGATGTCTAATATAGATACTGCTGGGACATAGACGTTCAGTTCTTTTTGGGACGTCGCAGAGTTGTTAGTGGTTTGCTGGGTTAGGTCAAGCTTCGTTGCAGCATATGCATCAAAATCGAAGTCAGTTGTTTTAACAGGTCTAAAAGAAACCTCGGAAAAAGCTTCAGGCTCCTTTTTGATGATTGATACCATCACATAAGCAGGGCTTATGGTAGTGCTCTTCCAATATAAGTTAGTCATATCTACCTATTTGGTTGATTATTTGGAGGACACGTCACTTCCGTTAACAACTAATCAAAAGCTAGTATCCCATTTCTCTTCGTGTAAATCAGCATTATAGGGGGGTATTTCACCTGTGAGATAGAGTTTCTACTTATTGCAACTGACATTGCTTACATCATCACCACCATCGTTAGTACTCTGGCATTGTCATTTCCAGCTTCTTAAGTGATTTGAAATGAGGACACGCGTTATATTTCGTACTTGACGGGCGTGCATACACTGGCACGCTACGCAGCCGAAAGCACTTGTCCACGCGGGTTTTGCACTTTTTTATAGCGCAGTGAGAGCTCTTCTAACATGTGCACAATTACCTCCGTCGGAGATCCGTTGGTCGTCCATTGTGACGTGTGTCTAAGAGAAAAATACTACACTCACCCGCGCGGTGGATCAGTGGATAAGGCGTTGCGCTGCTGAGCATGAGGTCACGGGTTCGATTCCCGGCCGTGGCAGCCGCTTTTCTGATGAAGGCGGAAAGCAAAAACGCCCGTGTGTACGAGATTTCGGCGCACGTTAAAGATCCCCAGGTGGTCATAATTAATCCGGAGCCCTCCACTACGGCGCGCCTCATCACCTGCGTTGCATCGGCGCATTAAACCCCACAATCAATCAATACTACACTTGTGCGATGCGGGTGATAAAAAACAGTAACCTGTAGCCCACCACAGCGACGGCCCCTCGATCCCTACCTTTGGTGCCGCCTGCGGTATGCCCCAGTTCACCTGGGAGAGCGATAGTTCCCCTTCAATATGGCGCTCGCTATGGGCGACGCGGCGTCGGCGGTGGCGCGGAAACGAACGCAGCCGCGGTGAAACGAGAGCAGATTCGATCTAAGGTTCTTTATGAGAATTCAGCAGCAGAATAAACATCGCAACTCCACCGCAACGCCTATCATCTTCAGTGGCCGCGCACTACCATAATCATTAGCCACCGTGCTTTTCTCGGGAAAGGTGAGGCCAGTCACACAGAATAAATCAGGCCCTCTTTGTGGCAAAACGTGGGGCGCCGTCTCTGTCATGCTTCTTCCTGCTCTCTACCGTTTGGTTCCATTAAGTAACATGAATATTAGGACATTTTCTCGCACTGGATGGGACACAACATGGTGTATATTTTTGTCATTGGACATCCCTCGAAACATGGCTGTGTTCGTCTGGTGGTTGTCCGCGACAATGCGAATGATGAAGAACACCGTCTCTTCGACAAGTTTCAGCGCAGTGATCGTCAGGTCATTCACACGGTCATATTAATGGTTCCTGGTAAAAAAACACACTACGGAAATAACGTAAGCCGTCGAAATTCCCCGAAGAACTACTCAAGGAAGCCTGTCAGCTGTTTCAGCGGCACCACTAGTTCGACGCTCGAAGCTTCCTCTCTTTACAACCTAGCGATGAAAGCTCAGCAGACTCTCTAGGAAGCCACACCAGGAGCAGTAGGAATGCGAAATTTGTCATCGAACTCATCGTGATTTTTGCACAGGCGTAGCTGACTTGGAAAGAACCCACGCTGCGGGAACGTGTGTTGTTTAAGGCGACTACTTGTAAATGATTCGATATTTTCGGGCAAGAAAATTCTAAATCTGCCGTGTCGAAGCACACTACAAGATTTTGTCAGTCCTACTACAGGATAAACCGGCGTAACAAGCCTAATTAAGAAATAGCTCCATCATTCCATCCTTTACAAGTGTCGCCCTATACAAATTCGGCCACACCTTATCAAAGTTCATAATCAGTTCGATGACAAGTTTCGCATCCCTACTGCTCCTAGCGCGGCTTCCAAAGGAGTCTGCAGATTTTTCACAGCTCGGTTGTCCTGGTATTGCTGAACATTTACTTTGTATTCATCACTGGTTCGTTGATGTTTTAGGGACGAAGCACCTCAATGGCTCGGGCTGTAGGCGTCCCGTATCGTCGTCGTTGTTTCATGCCGTCGTATCTTCATGTGGTCATGGTACTAAAACACCGGAACACACGTTTTCCAACGCCTCGCGCCAGAACGTAACGCGTACTGAAAGAACACACGGAGACACTCGTTTTCCAACGCATCGCGCTAGTTCTTAGCATACTTGTTAACTTGTCCGGTGTGTTACCCGAAGAAAACCTGCGGCCAGTCTGTCTCCCATTTACTTTTTAGATGCGACGCATCTCTTGCTCTGTGGCATGTCCCTCCTGGGTCGGCGTCGGCGTCGGCGGCGTCCGAACGCCACGTGCGCATGCGCGACTCTCCTAAGCTCTTCTCTCCGACAGCTGTGCGCAACACACTCACTTCGTCTCATTATCAGAAAACAACAGCTGCGGGTGCGCGCTTCGCACACTTCGCTCCGCTCCCGTCGCGCTAGTGCGCGCATGCACGACTCTCCTCCGCTGTCTCCTCTCCTTCAGGCGCTCTGCGGTGGTTCAGTCAGCGCTCGCTCTCGTTCGACTTCGCGTCACTTTGCTTGACGACTGCGTGCTTGACTTGATTCTTCCGATGAAGACGGGATGGAAGCGACAGTCCCTTCAGCGAGTGGACTGACGCAATCCAATACCAGCGTCAGTTCAAACGCTCCCCCCTGATGCGTCGCATCACATCAGGGTTCCCTCACGGGTAGATGGGCGTAATTTTTTAATGCTGTTCAATGCAAGAGAGGGCACCATCAACTCAGCAAGCGCGCGATTGCTCCTCGCATCGGGGGCGCTCCTCCCGATTGCTCCTCCCTCCGCTCTTCTCCGGCGATTGCTCCTTCTACCGGCCCGTGTGGGAAGATAGAGACTTACAATTTTGAGTACACTGACACACTGCATGTTTCGCCCCACCGCAGAGTTAATGTTAGTGAAGATGGCCGGGGATTCTTTTGCGAGCGCGCGTTGAGTCTCTACACTTTCGCTCGAAGGCGGTTTGGGTTTCTTTTCGTCCTTGCAATTTATCCTACCAGGGGAAACTTTGTCTGCGATTCTTCAATTTTTATTCCACTTTCTAAGTGTTCCTCAACATCGGCATACTCGCCGGAAGCTGCGTTTTCTTTCGGCCTAAATCCAGTGTTTGCGAATTCAGCCTGGGGATCTTCGAGACAAAAATGTTTTTCATTTCCGTCACTAACGCTGGTTGCCCTGGCTTGCTCGCTGTCACGTACGCGTTACGTGGCGCACGAAGCAGAGTGTCTCGCTCCTTGGGACTAGACGGCCACATGTATTTTGGTATAGGACGGACACTGAATTGGCGTGGCTGTTGACAGCAGCAACTTGCAATTCATGCCTACCCCGTAGTCATCTGCGGTGAAGTGAAGCGAATACACTGCGGTCTTGGAACGTGGCTGCCACTGGCTACCCTTGGCACTCCCTGGTTGGTATATGTTCCGCAGCCTAGAATCTCAAGAGGTTCTCGTTGGACGGCAGTTCATGGTATCACAGTTCCTTGTTTTGCGAAAATAGCCGACTTACTTAGTGGCACGCTAGAATTTGTAGGTATGGCTTGAAGTGCGATTCATCTCTATAGTGGTTTGATTGATTGTAGGGTTTAACGCGCCGACGCAACGCAGGCGATGAGGCGAGCCGTAGTGGAGGGCTCCGAATTAATTTTGACCACCTGGGGATCTTTAACGTGCGCCGAAATCTCGTGCACACGGGAATTTTTGCTTTTCGCCTCCATCAGAAAAGCGACCGCCGCGGCCAGGAATCGAGCCCGCGACCTCGTGCTCAGCAGCGCAACGCCTTAGCCACTGAGCCACCGCGGCGGGTATCTCTATAGTGGTAAACCTAACAACAGTCACGAAAATAATCGAGGTGCCAGGCAGACCACAGGACGGCAGGGTAAAAGTGTGAGAGTATAAAAATACACATTCAAACGAGGCGGTGCAAGAAGGTGCAAGGCGCTTTTCTCGCCTATAAGCAGACCTCTCACCATGCCCAGTAAGTCGACGTTTCCTGTTACACGCATGTTTTATTCGCGAGACGAATAGGCAGGCCAAATCGTAAGGTGAGAGATCGAGTGGCCGTGCAACAGAAACGATTTATGTTCTCCTAAGGCGGCCAGAGAGAAGAACAGAGCATTTACGACGGAGTGTCTCACGCCCTACCCCTCTGAAACCAAATACTAGGCGCAATCCCTCACAGGTGCTGCCTTCTCATTGTAAAAATAGGTAGCTCTGCACAACCAACTTATAAAATAATAGTAATAAAATAGAAATTGTGTGGGTTGCGGCGAACGTTGTCTGTTGGTCGGAGCACAACGGGCATCATGTTTCCCATCTTTAAAGGAGCTAATGGTAAAAGAATGAGTATGCGCGGGTCTCCGCAGCAGAAGAAACAAAGATAGCCACAGAGGACAATTTGCTCCACCACGTTGGGGAGATATAAAGAAACCATCTTTGAAATGAGGGCAAATTGAAGAACTTAATGCTATTGTCCTGCGTTGTCATAAGAAAGGCAAATATTACACGGTGTGCGTTCTCGGCAGCTTCACACTGTCTTCACACCAAATGTAACACACCTAAATAAAATCACCAAATAATGTTTCGATACAAAATACAGAAATGACAGTAAAATAGGAGAAAATATATATATCTTGCTCTATTCGATCACGTCAGAGTGTGATAGTGCGGAGCTGCCAGCCTACGCAGTCGGCAGATATGCAACGGCCAAACGGCTCCTGCAATGCCTCAGGTGACGTTTTATCTTCTAAGACATTTCCATGGAGTCTTCGGCCATGTGTAGCTCAAAATGATTCAATTGAGCATTTTTCTCTACCAGAGGGAGCATGTTTAATCAATGGGTGTGCGGTGAGTTGTTTCGAGCACATAGGATTAAGTCATTCAGAGTAAGAGCCTATTTAAGACAACCTCCGCACTTTCCCCGTACCGAGATCCCTGGATCCACGCAGCTCACAAAGCTATCTACATGGTGCGGTTGCCATGTGAATTCAGTATTTTAAGTTCAGATTAATAACCTGAGCTTAGACTAGAGGTTCTTTCTTAGGTTACTATAAAAATACGTCTGCCCTAAACTAAAGACGTCTGCCCTAACACAGATATACTTTCACACTTACTATGAAACGTAAGTTTAATAATGAAAAATTGAAGTTCCTACTTCACGTGGCGGTCACATTGTAGACATCTTTTTTTATTCATGGTTAAAATCTTCCGGCCAAAAAGTTTTGTATTTTAAACAACTACTGTTCCCAAAACGTTGGTTACAGAATTTGGAAGCACGTGCAGACTACATTATCCCCCCCGGCACTGCGCAACTCTTTCCCTCAATCCTAGCAGGCAGCCACTTATGTTGCGAGCGGTAAACACCGCATTATACTACGCCTTATATATGCCCCCCTCGCTGTTCTCATCCAGGGAAAAGGTTTACCTGGAAGAGCAGTGTAAGGGTTCTGACTTTTAACAATGTCTCCCATCTTGCACTCCCGCAATAAGCTTTTGTTGAACTGCAAAGATGCTTCACACGGAAAAATGTTCTCAGATTGGCCTATTCATGCTTGATAACCTCGATGTTATCTCTGTTGCAGTGCATCGGCCAGACGCTGATGGTTTGTGAGAATGGAAAGCCGGTAAATGTAAGTGCAGTTTCACCTCAGTAGTTTACCTTCTGCTAAGCTCTTCTGAGATTAACACTCACTTATAGAGGCAACGACGTATGGGAAATCTTCCTACTGTGTGAAGTGGCACACATTTTCTTCAGCGCATATTACCGGCCCGCTAGATGCATGAGTAGGATTTGAAGCCACGTTTAAGCTTCACGATGGTGGGTAAATTTGAAAATGTGTCATGCATCTCCCAACGTACGTGGTGCACGAACCGAATTTGCAAGCGCAATGAAAGAGCATAAAACTGGTCGTCTCCGGGGACACGGTTGCCTAATTACGTAGCTTTGGCACCCAATGGGAGTACATAAAAAAAGCACTTTGAAATCATCTCGAAGCTGCAACAACTTCACATAGTCAAACACTCCCCACTGAACTGTTGTTGGTAAAAGTTTTTAATTCACGTTCACAAAAGACACAGTCAGGAATTTTCGTCGAACTCTCCAGTACTCCAGTACTTGCCACCTATCTTAGTAAATGTCTAAACCTAGGCAGTGGCTTCAGCTTTCAATATTTTTATTTGTATTTAAATGGCCCTGACTGTTACATCATACACCTTACACTCACAACCGAAATTTCGGCGAGGGCCTTTCACAGAATGTACGTCTTTCTGACCTCTTATAGTGACTCGGAGCCGACATTCTGAGACGCGATGGTTTTTTTGTATCCGGTGGTAGTCCCGAATACCTTGCGATTTTGCTCAACAGTAAATAACATGCCGCGCCGTGTCTGCACGTGCCATCAGAAGTTGGTTTACCAGAAGTCGTATCGACAACTAGCCCAAATTTTTGCGTGGAATAGTCATCAGAAGTTGTTCTCAGCCTTCGGTTCTTCATCGTTCTTCCTTCCGCTGCGTATATTCCTGTTGAAAATTCCTATATATATAAACACTTCCCTAAAAATAGCCATGGAGAAAGTAAGGAAATACAATCTTAATTCTGTCCATGTGCGTAGTTGTCCCCCATCATCAAAAGGTTTTAAAATAATGAAGAAAGAGGTTGCACTCTATCCGCAAACGGCATGTTACGGTAGCACCTGGGCTACTCTGCGATGTTACGTGCTTGCGTTGGAGAATCCCATTGCAATATTTCAGCCTCGTGAACGTCGATCACCATCGGCCGAATCATCCAGTTCCTTGAATCGGCTCGCTGTAACAACTGTTTCGAATTCTAGTTCTGAATTTAATTATTTTGGCTGGCAGTTACCCCTTCCTTGAAGTACATTCCCTCCCCGCATCTTCTTCGTTTCATGCTATTTCGAAAACATTGCATACAAGTCGAACTCTCGCTGATTTTACAAATAATGTTTTTTTGTGTTTTAGGAGCCGTTATCAAAACATTAGTATGGTTTTACGGGCTATATTCCAAATAAGGCTACAGTTGTGGCACGCTAGTAATGATTGGTTATTCTTCGTTTACGAATGTCACAGTTGGCTAAAGACTAGTGTGCACACAAGAACTAACGAAGACATTCGCGCAGCCCGCAATCAATGGCGCGGTATGACATAGAGGTTTATTAACAGCCTACTCATTGTCTCACTGTTACGAAGTGATAAACGATGCCGAGTACGGGCAAGTGAAACAAAAAATATGGTGACCTATTTCCCCCAAGGTACAACTTAAACATACAGCCCAAGCTAAAGGTTAATTATTTAACCCACCATTAAGGCTGGCGTGGAACTTGTAGTCATTGAAACCAGTGACGATAATTTCAAGTGGTAGAAATATATACTACTAATAATAGTTTAATTCATACACGGATAGTGTGGAGCCAGGCGCAGAGCGCTGCAAAAAGCACACATGTCATTGTCCCCCATACCCAACTTAGAATGGCGTGCGACAAGTTTACGTAGCCGTTATTCCATCTAAGAACCCAACGCTCCTGTCTAGACCCCCTTTCATCGCACATATCTGCTCACAACGCTACCAAAACATTTAAAGCGCCGAAGCAAACACGGCAAAAACAACGGGAGGCTGCGTAGAACAATGCACCGGCTCATCCCACAAACGAGGCGACCGCGGAGTGGTGGCGCCACCCGGCCAGCTGCCCGGTCCCTATACGCCACGTGTTAATAGGCAACGGATGCGAGTTGGGCACTCCGATGCGGATAGCTTCGCACGAAAGTGGGATTTTCCAAAAGCGTCACAACCAGCGCTATCGCGCCCTAATATTTACGATGTTCAGTTGGTTCCGCAAATATCACGAGCTTGACTCTGTGTACTGGCTGCGGTTTCCCCTTGGGTGACACATTTTGAATGTGTCGTCGGAATAACTCTACTTTCATCATAAAATATGGAAAGTTTGTTTACAGAAAGTCATACTGAGCAGAACACCTAATTAACAATGATTTTAGAACAACAATATGTTTATGTCAACTTTATGCTTGCAGATATCGATGGTCATGTCACTGGTTTCATCCACCGGGGTATGTACAAATTTCATTAAATCGTGTCGGATATTTGCCGAAAATAATTTTGACTAATGTGTAATGATTACACGCTTTAGTTAGCATTTACGGGTATCACTTTATAGGCACATATTATATTCTACCACCTTCATGGTGGCAATAAATTTAGGTCAGTTGCGCAACTTCATTTTATCTGAAATTGTCATGGGATTTAAGTGTGGAGTGATTTTTAGAGGTTAGGAGGCTCCATCTGTTAATCTGAAAATGTTTTAATAGTAGTAGATTTACTATGATTAACAGAAAAAGTAGAGTTATAAATACTCGAGCCTGTTTTTTTAGCCGCAGAGAGAAAAACTGTGCTACGGAAGGTCGTAGTTTACGGGAATTTCACGGCAATCCGCCTACGAGCCTCCAAACCACGACTTATAGGGTTTTATATATGATTGTAAACATTCTACAGGTTCAAGCTTTGTATTCTGTTAATGTTATAGCCCCAGAGTCTTGCTACTGCGTGGTAATTTGCTCATTTAGCCATCTTGACGAGTGATATACAATCTGTTGAGTCCATGCCTACCTGGAGGCCAGTTTGAAAAGGAGAAATACACTTCGTGGAAGTTGAGCTACTGAGCGCATTGGCTTCTTGGTTACGTATGTTGTAAGTTACGTTTATTCAAGAATATAGCGCGGGTATTTCGTTCTTCCCAATCGTAGTGCATTCTCAACGAGATCCTTACCAGCGATCCAGAGGAAACCATGGAAGAGATCTTTTGTAGTTTTGTCGACGCTGCAGAAGTTTTCTTTTCAATAATCCCAGGTAGCAAGATTCTCTACGATCTTTTCCTGGGCAATATTTGTGAGTAATATCACCATCGAATTTTTGTTTAATCTGTGCACGCAATATAACGCATGTCTCACTTTAAAAAATAATAAGACGCAGCGGAGTCTATACATTTGAGGCGATATAGCAAAATCTCAGTTTTTACCCAGTGCACTCGACTTGCAGGCTTCTTTAATTTCCAGAAAGATTGAACTGAGACTGCACTAGCTAAATACGAGCTGTCGAGCAAAGTTACCTCATATGAAGACATTTGATTGTTTGAACAAGTTCTAAAATTGCGTTTTGAAATTTGGACAAATTTTCGAATAACGATCGGCAACATTGGACACTTGTTTTTTGTGTTGTATTTTGTTCCCATTCAATAAAAAAAACGTGAATGCGTGATACCACCTGGATATTGCAGATTGCCGTATCATGTACATTGTTTATTAAAATTACTCAACAATGGAGTAAACCTATGTCGTGTCCATAGGAAACAATAAAAATCGCATTAGGTAAAAACTTTACCGCCTTTCCTCAGATTGGTGAACAAGCTTTTTCTTTTGTGTATTTTATTATTAGCTTGTATTTCTTTGTCTGAAATAGATATACCTGCTACTGTGGCTACGGGCTGGGTTACTTTGTATAATTTTGGAAGTTAAAGTTTCTTTGTTGGTATTTTGAGAAATAGTACTGTGGAGCATACGCAACGTATGTGCTCGTTATCCTAGCTATGGTGTGAATAACACTGCATCAATGGAGCAATATCTGCTACATGTCTATAACACTAATATTGTGTTTCTTACCACTATTGGGTTATCTTTATTCTGGATAATAGCATCCATTCTGTGGTGTCTGCTAAATGCTTCTTTTAATATTGCTGTGTTTTGTGTTTGCATCGAAAAGCTGTATAGCATACCGGAAAGTTCCGACAGGAGGCCCTTCCCAGAAACATCGCCCACCCCTCTTTAGGGGTGAAATATCCAATTTACTGAAGGACCCCCAAAGATCGCTCACACACTAAAATGCTGCTAGCTTCGACGCCTCCCGAACCCCTGGGGACTTCCGCCGCGAAAACGTTCCCGCGGCCGCGAACACTAGCGATGTCTCGATTTTGAACAAAAAAGACACAGCCTGTCCGGCTTTTTTATTTGATAATGTATTTCTGCCGTTTTGGCTAATGCAGTGGTCGCTTTTAGTAGGTTTCCGCACCTGACCCAAAAGGTCCCCTATCCCGTGTTATTGAGTTGATGACTCTGTAGTTTGGGTGGGCGCTCTTTAGGAACTTTATGGTATGCATATGCTATTGTGAAACTCTGTACACCGTTGCCAAGAAATGAGGCAAGGATCCCGTGAAGCTGCTGTAATGCAGCATTTCGTTCGTGCCCCGCCATTATTTTATGAAAAGAGGGCTCAATGAAAAGCTGATTGATTGATTGATTGATTGATTGATTGATTGATTGATTGATTGATTGATTGATTGATTGATTGATTGATTGATTGATTGATTGATTGATTGATTGATTGATTGATTGATTGATAACCCGGATCGGCTAAGGCAACCATAAAAATGACCCAGCACCACAGGTATACCGAGATACTTTAGTCATTTCTTCATCATTGAATGCGGCATGTATGCCGACTTCTCACCTTAGCGGCTGTTAAGAAAGCAATATAGAATGAGCATCCTTACTCGTGCCGAATAATTATTACACAGGCTTACTATTTTCTTGGCGCTCAGGGGATGTAAATTTAGATGGCGAGTATTTAATGGTTCCCTTCTTGATAAAAGTGTCCCAGATAAAACTGTCATAAAAGTGTGCTGGTGGGTCCACCTCCTCAATTTCGTTTGTTCCTGTGCTTAAGCCGAAGAAACCAGGAGCTTTCCAAGGCGACCATTCCTCGGAGAGTAATGTTTGTGGCGCTTCGTAATCCTGTACATCCCTCTGATCAGTTGCGGTTGTTGCGTAGCAAGTTAAAAAGAACACCCGTAATTTGGCGTGGACTGCAACACAATTCTGTTCAATAGCTGGGAATTTGATGATTCATTTGTTTGACTGTAGAATTTAACGCGCCAAAGCTAAATTTGGACAATAAGGCGCGTCGTAGGGGAGGGAGCCAGTTTAATTTTGACCGCCCGCAGGGGATCTTTAACGCGTATTGAAATCTCAACGCAAGCGTGTTTTTCTGTTTCACCTCCATGAGAAAAATAGCCTCCACTTCCGGGAATCAAACCCGCGTCCCTGGGCACAACAGCACAATGCCTTAGCCAGTGAGTTACCGGGTCAGTCAGAATTTACGTGGGTACATCTTTTTACTGCACCTGGGGCGCATGATATTTATGGCATAGTTAGTGATGGTAGTAACAATAGCGTTTATAATATTCATTTGGAGTCAATGTTTTCACTTTAGTAGAGTCCATATGTGTGACTGTCTGGTCGTACGCTATTCCGAGTGGGTGGCTTCGAAGCGAAGGACTGATTACTTCCCTGCGATACGACGTTTCCGGCTGAAACCAAATCATGGAAAATTGTGAGGATGTGAAGGAGATGGTAAACTCCATGAAGATGTATCTTACTAGGTGTGCGATCCCTGCTGAAGACAGCGCTTTGCGAAAGCCAAACGATAGATAGTAGACCGAGCTACAGACGACAACCATTACACACAAGCAACGACTTCTTCTGTTTTTCGTGTTGTAGGCTGCTTTTAAAAAATTACAATAAAGAAGGCTTTAAAAGCCACTTTAGAGTAATCAGACAACTTTAAATAATTTTAAGCACCCTATTGAGGACTGCCAACATTTGAACAAGAGTGGGAGTCATGCTGAGCAAAGGGGCAACATATGCGAGCATTCCCATACCATCACTCTCGTTGACGGGTGACTCGCCTGGACCGTGGCGTCAGATAACCTCCTACTCAGCCCTGTACTGAGAGCATTGAGATTCTAACGCGCAATCTTCAATATTATCGTACTACATTATATGCACCTAAAATTGCATGTTCAAATCACCACATAATGCTTAAATTGCTTTCTGTTTTGTGCTTTAGGTGACTAAAGAGCTCGGCCATGTCTTGAGGCAAGCAGATCATTCATATGTGCGAAGACTTCACCGATAAATGGCCATGGGAAAACACCGCCGTTTTTGTTCGCTTGTCGACCAGTTCATTTTAGTTCTAAGTAATTTCTGGTCCAACGTATCGAATAAAGTCTTTTTTTGGTGAAGGAAATGAATTTTTACTCGTTATTCTGCACAAGGAGCACAGCGTTCTCATCAAGGTGAGTAATTTTAAAACTGAAAGTTCGGTTTTCGAACGTGTATTTCTACCTAACGAAAGTTTGTCTGTTTTTTATAGACAAGTTGTGTTCCAAATTGCACTAGATCGTCGATTTGTTAAGCCAGTCTAAACCGAACAAAACAAATTTTTTTTGACTATTCATGCTTACATCTCCGCCTTTCCTTTTTCCTTGTCTATGTTATACATCTTCTTCTCGCACATATGGCTTTAGAGTGAATCGATTTGTGCCACGCTCACCGGGACGTCTCATGACCATCCCCATTGTTGGCATTCGTACGCGAAAAACCTCTAAATGCGAGAATCCCCACTCAGCGGGAACGTTACGTGACATGGCAGTATCCCTCAGAAGTTCAACCTACGGCTGTTCAGAAGTAAACCCCGTGCACTAAAAAGAGAGATTTTGCACTTCATTCAAGATTATTTTACTGCAATTACAATCGCTAAGCAAGCCCTTCGTTAATTTGAATTTTATCACAGCGCATTTTCTTTTGTAGGACACTCATAACCTTTTTTTAAATACGTATAATTAATCTTATGAGCTCCACCCAAACACAGCCAATGCTGTAGTCGTAGTGAAACCCCCGCCTTCTGTGCCGGCCAAACAGGTAAAAACATCATCCCCACCACCACCACAATCATTATCATCATCATCATCAGCATCATCATCATCATTGTTGTCGTCGTAAATTATCCACATTGTGCCAATGTTGTTGTAAGAATCCCTTTTTATTTACAAATAGAGGTCTCTGGGCCATGCGGGAACGGCGGAAGTTGCGAAAAAGGTTAAAGGGCACTGAACAAGGTTTCACCGCTACATGGGGTTTCCATTTTTAGGGGAGTTATTTTAGCTTAGTATTAGTGGAGTTATTGCAAACCAAAGCATTGCCTTTTCGCCCGCTCCACGCTTCTCCCTCATTTTGTCCACCTCCTCGCACCACGCGAGCATGACTGTCTATGATGCCTCGCTTCTCAGTGACATCTGCAAGAACATCGGGTTGTGGACGTCGTCTGCTACTGCGCTATTCTGCGCCGCAGCGTGGCTCTGGGATGGTGCCGTCTGACTTTCTGCGCTCCGTTCGGGCCGTTTGTCTTCATTTTGCTTATGAATCCTGCATTCAGCTCACGGCAAAGAATGCTGATGGAACGAATGGGGCTTGACTTTTACGCTTTCACACCACTCCGAAAGATCACAAGAAAAGACGACCCTTTCACCGCACGCTCGCGGCGATGACATGTCTTAGTACATATGGAAGTTCAAAATATGTAAGCGAATGACTAAACAATCACCTCAAAATTTCTTATAGTGGGCACACACATGCCTTCCGAACCAACGTCGGCTTATAAATTGCTTAATTGGCTTCTCGTTCGCACCAATTTCAAGCTCGGTCGTGTTGTGGTTACGCCATGCTCGCGCGTACACGGGCATTTGTAGTATTCCATTCCGTAGTTCCGATGATCGGTTCTAAACATATATAACCGTAACAAAAAGCAGACGAAAGATTGCACGGTAAGGCACAGGGACTTTTTTGTAGAGCGCGTGGTGCATTCTATATCCCCCTGCACATCCCCCCCCCCCTGCTTTCTTTGCATAGCCTCTTCGGTTAGCGGGAGGCTATGTGGAAACCTTCTACGCGATCCTGCGTTCACCAACTAATAGACCAGTACGTACACCGTATCCAATATTACGAGAGGTATCAGAACAGTAATGTTGATTTTGGGGTCGCGCGTGCGTCTGCCTCTTTATACGACTATGCAAATGGTTGCACAAAACAATTATCTACCTTTCCTTTTTCTATAAAGACTGTTAATTTTGTCACGGGCTCAGGACTGCCATTTGGGATATGGGGAGGGTTTGGTTGGCGGCCGCGGCCCTATATTCCCCCTCATATCCCCCTAACGCCTAATTTTTTCTTGTTTGAGACTATGGAAGGAAACTATGTTTACTCTGTATCAAGACAAACCAATTTTGAAAAATACACACATCAGTATTCTGATCTTTGAAAGTACAACTGACTGTTTATTCACACAAAGCACTAGTTTAAAAGCGAACAAATCATGCCTATTACTTAAATGATGAATTGACGTTTGATATGGTAGTTTCACAGTTCAACCAAAAAGTTTCGTTTTCTACTCGCGAATACGATTTAAAAACCATGCCACTTAGAACGCAGAAAAAAAACAACACTTTGCCGTGATTGAAACCCGCGACTTTATTACAGCGTGCGGAAGTCTTTAGTCCTGTACGCTACGAAAAAAATACAGCCTGCGTAAAAATCACTTTTAGAGAACATTGAGGGGCTGTGACTGCAATTTCGCCCTGCGATAAGAGGGCTCTCCGCGATTTTGTTTTACGCTTTACACTGAAAACTTTGGTAGGCATTGATTCCTCATTACCTAATAAACCTCCGTAACTCCTCTTTTGTTCTCAACTGAGCTTATATTCTGAGAAAGCTTTACTGTTCGCACGTGGATATGCAGTGTGCAACTCCTGGAAACAAATTATCGACAAAGTGAACGGCCAAAGCATCGTAAGACAAAATGCGGATCGCTAGTATTGGGTTCTATGAAGTTCATGGACCTAGTATGTTTATTACACTATAAAGAGAACACACGAATGTTGTCGGGGTAGTTTTTGCTTCTCGAACCATTCGCGACGACCGTTCGGCCGATCGGTATTGTCGGCGGCCTCATTCAGCAAGCCAGTCACACCACGCAGACTTCCGATCGGCCTAAGTGTTCGTGTCGCCGTCGGGGTCATGTGACGAAGCGCTGTGCCAACTCGGACGTCGGTGTTGCTGTTGTGTCGTCAGTGTGAAGGCCTAATCAATGTCCCTTAATGAGAAGCGTGGTAATATAGTAAAAGAGATAAATATGGACGAACACGGTAGCGTTAAGCGTGCTGCAGGAAGCGCTAATTAATGAAAGGCGCCGTCGCGAACCGTTGCCGTTGTACAGACAACGCTTCTTTACCCCGGAAGTGCGAGAAACAGCCATCTAATCGCAAGATTTCTGCTTCGTGACGCACGTGGCAAAATCGATGTCATGGTTGGAGGAAGATGCGGAGCCCAAAAACACGCAGGAAAAGGGCAAAACGGGCAACGAACTTTACGACGAAACTGTGAGCTTTCCGCTGCACGTAAAAATGTCATACTTTGCAAAGAACACGTTGAACACCCCACCTAACTGTTGCCCTAAATCTATTAGTGTGCACAAAACGTCTTTCAGAAACCCTTTATGTGTAAATTATTTCGGGATACGGTTGGTTTTTTGGTAGCCTGTATTCTACATATTTGGGCAACCGTAAATGGAGCGCACACCTCCAAGGCTAAGTAGGCCCTAAAGAGACAACTCTCAAATGTCACGTCAGGTACAGCCGGCACTAAGTGGTTTTCACGTGAGTATCGGTTGATAGAAATGTTTCAACGTGAACCGGGGTATTACAAGTTTCTATTTCGTGGGCCACTGCCATGCGATCTGCTCAAGATACGGTAGGGTAAATGGTTGTGAATAGGCACACTTCTGTATTACTACGGTTTCATAGTTGCTTGAGGATAGTTACAGGTTCCTGTAAGGGTTTAGCGAATAATTTGTAAGCAAAAATTGCAGCGGATCGGTTTAGCATGGCAAGGGTTTAGCCATGGGTTTACCCATCGGTTTAGCATGTGATAGATTGGTGCCAGTTGCTGAAGTCGCACTTTTTTCGTCGTTTTGTATCCGTGAATGCCGATGGCTGGGTGACCTAAAGTCTCAAGGTGCACGATGGAGGGCCCTGTTGAGCTTTCCGCAGCAAATAGCATGCCGGAAAATTGTGTGGACTGCTCGAAGAAGAAAAATAGAGGAGAACGAATCGAGTGGGCAGGGGTGCGGCGCTTTAGCATATAATAAAATGAAAAGGAAGGCGTTCGGTTTAGCAACGATGGAGTCGGCTTTCCGACCGTCTCTATTTGTGCTGCTACACATCCGGGAGTACGCCGGCATCCTTCACACCTACACCTTACTAATTATGGAGAACCTGCCTAGGTGACGAAACATTTTTTGTGGCTCCACCACTCCGCTGGACTGCGGCAAGAGAGGTGCCCATGGAGGCCACTCAACGATCATCTTTCGACCTCTGGAAAGTTATAAACTGACTTCTCAAACGGACTCCGCTCTCGCATACCTAGACGACCACTTCCCCGATTCGCGTTACAATGACTTCGACGAAGAAGTGGCTGGCTCTCTCGATTACCAAAGAGTATCGGTCACGAAGTCAACATGTTTTGATCAGCGCTGAATGCGCGCATGGTTTGGTGCTGCGCTTATGAATGGCCACCCGCAGAATCCAGCGACGACCACCCACGTTTTAAGCAACGCCACCGGAGCTCACTCGTACGTCCATAGACACGTTTTCGCACTTTATGGTTGCCCGTGAGCACCGACACTACGCGTTGCGTGGCCAAAGCTTCAAATGCCTGTCTTCAACAGCGAAAGCCTTGAGTTGCAGGAAGTTTTAGAGCACTGGGAGGCGGCCACAGACACTCATTTCGATCTAACCAATATTGAAAAGTTTCAATACCGAAACACTCACCTGGCTGGGGCTTCAGTCCATCGCACCAACTTTTACGGAATACAAGCGTCGTTCAATCGCTGCACCATATACACATGAAGTACCCGATAGAAAGCATTCGATAAATCCAAAAAGCTTGTGTCAATTTTCTTGTGGCCGAAGGCTGGTGCAAAAGAATGGGTGAGAACAACAAATTGCGTCATCGTGAAAATATTTTTTCATTTGTGTTGCGGTGTTGGGGTGTGATAGCGCACGCGGCCCTTACTCTAAGAAAATAAATAGAATTAAAATTTTTACGTTAGGAATTTGAACCCTCTTCTCCAAAGTAAAGGAAGTGTGCATTACCATTGCGCTGTCTCTGCCGACTAGGAGCGCCGAAACAAACGTTGGAGTGGTGCGTCGCGTCTGACAAGTGAATGTAATGTCTTAGCTTTCGCACAACCATTTCTAGTTTATAAATAGCCTCTGAATTCCGTTTTTACTTGATCGACGTTCAGCAAATATCCTTCGTTTTTTTTAGACTCAACTGTGACCAAAGATAAAACACATAAACTTTTTTTGAAGTAAAAGATCCTCATTAGGGAAAATAACTAAAACGTTCTAAGTTTGATCTGTTTGACACATTCATTACGAAAGAAAACCGGCATTTTCCAAATAATATATGAAACGTAATTTCTATATGCAGTGCTCTTTGCCAACATTTTAATTGAAATGCGACCTTGCAAATAAACTCAACGCAAGAATTGGCGCCTAATTTTCCTGTTGTCCGGAGGGTTTCAATACTTTCAACACGGTGCGCAAAATTTAAATCGCCTGGTCGCGTATTTTCTTTGAGTGGGGCAAATGTCGCCACATTAAAAGTTACTCAAGCAATTTCAATTTCTGCAATATTGTTAGGTTGAAGGAAACACCTGCTTACAAAAATTGGGGCGGCTTCGCACTAGTTGCACGATGACTGGACGAACAGCAAAGGTGGCGACCCCACGTAGCTTACTCTAGGCGCAGCTAGGTTTATCTGTGGTTTTATGCCTGAATACTAAGCCAGCTTTTCTGCGTGGTTGTGCTTGGAGGCTCGGTCAAGCTTTCTGCGATATAAAGTATGTACTTTGTACGCGAGCCTGTAATTGTGGATGTTCTGAAACTCGCTGACATTTCCGCGCAGCTCTACCGGCACGGTATTGGGGATTGTCCGCGCTTCCTTTTCTTCGGGTGTCACGCTTTTCATCGGTTTTCCCTTAGCTCCCTTTGTCAGAAACCCGGCTGGTAAACCTCCCATGGTAAACCTCTCATGACGAAACGAGAGGGAATCACGGCGCGAGCGAAAATGCGGGTTTGATTCGCAATACCTAACTAATACTCATCGCTTTACCTAATTCCTGAAGGAGGTGTTTACATGGCATTGATTAACCTGAAAATGCGAACACCGATATATCGATAAAACCTCTCTCAGGGCCCCTTAAAAAATGAATTATATGCTACAACTTCATTTAAAGGATAAAATAATGCCGGCGTACTGTGCATTATTCTGCATCATCAGAAGAGAGTCTGGAAAGGTTCTTTTTTATATTCCTGGCATCGGGCATATGTGAAAAGACCAGCGATATGGATACGCCGCATCCAACGGGCCGCATTTGTTTCCACTGGAGATTCCAGAACGTTCGTGGCCTTTACACATGGCTTTACAATTGTTTTTCTTGGTAGTTCCATCGCGTTGCAGCTATATGGGTGTCATTGTGGCTACTGACGAAACAGGATGCTTGAAGCGTTCAAAGGCTTAAAAGTGTTGTCAGGTGTCGATTGCGCAGATTCCGCGAGTTTTTTGGAGGTGCAGTAAAAACTTCAGACCCATTTTAGTGGTTTTTATATGCTCCATTCAACCCCTCTCCCTTTTGTTGTAGTAAGTGCAGAGCACTGTAGGGGTTCGTCTTGTCGTCATAGCTCACTCGCTGGACCCAAGTGGAGCCACACAGCGTTCCGTCGTAGCGGCTGCCGTCGCGGCGTAACCCATGGGCTTTGAAAGCCAAGCGGTGTATATAGTCTGAAGCATTGGAAACTCGTGCACCGTTGGCGCTTGTAATACGTCTCCCCGTTGTTTAGCGCAACGAAAACTGTAGGTACATTTCAGGCAAAATATACGTATTAACCAGCAGGGCCCGCGCTGAACTAGTTTGGAACGCTCGTTGGGTTAGTTTTTCCTATAGTAAGCGAAACAAAAGTGTCTGTGCAACGCTGGCACGTGCGGGAGGAAAAGCAATCACAAAAAGAGCAGGAAGCCCGGTGGCGCAGTTTCAGGCAGGCAGCGCACGAGCACTGCGAAGACGGGAAATTTGTATTGCATTCGGTGCTACAGCTCTTCATGGTGAACCACTGCTTTGCCCTTCTGCAGACAGTTTTCATATGGAGTGGAACGGCTTTAATTTATTTTTGGACCTCCTAGTACTTGCCACAAATAACGGATAAAAGAAATGCATTTAGTTGCGGTGAGCATACTTTTCAATTCGGATTTTTAAGTGTCATTACATTAAATCTTATTGGCGGCATGATGAAAGATTCTCTGCTTCCAATGTCTACTTTGCAATTTCCTTGTCTACATGCGATTCCCTCTCGCATTAATTTCACAAAACGCACACAAGAAAAACGAAATGCCTCTTGCAGCTAGTACTGATGGAAATTCAGTTCACTATTTAAATCTAACATGAAAAAGTTGCAGGTGACATCTACGGTTAGCTCTTAAGATGTAAGACGCGATAGTGTTACCTCGGCGGGGAGGAACGTTTTGTTTTGGAGTTCGTGAATTTACAATTTACATTTTTCAAGCATTACAGTTCCGTGAGGGGAGCTAGACTAGGTTCCAAAAAAAAAAAAAAAGCAGAGGCCATACGATGATAAGATGTGGGCTTGAAAGGTTCCAGCTTCGGTGTGCCGGTCAGTTTGAGCTACAAGGTGACGGTGTCGGTGTTTTAAGTTGTTTAATCCCTAGCTTCATGGCTCCAATAAACATTTTCGCTTTTCTATAACACGCACACACACGCAGAGAGAAAGAGACAGCCCTTTATTGAGTAAGATTCAAAAGAAGTGCGGGAAAAGGGGTAAAGAAGTGGTAGACCCCGAGGGGGAACCCAGAGTCCAGGTCTCCAACACAGCTGACGCGATCACGAGAAAACAAGCTGCCCAGGACAGCCTCGTACGTGTCGATGAAAGCATAAAATGCAACGTTTCAATTGTTCATCGCTGAGCATATCCTTCAAGATTGATTGATTGATTGAGTGATTGATTGATTGATTGATTGATTGGTTGATTGATTGATTGTAGAGTTTAACGTGCTGACGCAACGCAGGTGATGAGGCGCACCATAGTGGAGGGCTCCGGATTAATTTTCACCACCTCGGGATCTTTAACGTGCGCCGAGATCTCGCACACACGGGAGTTTTTGCTTTTCGCCAACATCAGAAAAGCCGCCACCGCGGCCGGGAATCGAACCCGCGTCCTACGATATTGCGTGAAGAGTGGGCCTTTCCCCGTACTTTACGCTGTTTAAGGTTAAACTCGCACGTTTCTTACGTAACATCGTTAACATGTTCGCCCGTATAGACTTGTGGGTATATGTGTTGGTATGTATCCTGAACCGAGTTTGCGATTCTTCGGCGTTGAGGTCCCCGTGTACAGGGAAGGATTGTGTTCCTAGGCGCCACATGAGCTGACGCTATCAATATTTTGGGTGTTAGTTAGGTGTGGTAGCTGTGGTCAACAGGGAGCATGGTATGCCAGTTTGCGTGGGTGTTCGTTGGGTACGTCGTTTCCTTCAGGCCATTTTGTCCGGGTATGAGGTGATGTGAACTTTAATCATAGTGGATAAAAGAATCATTCCCAAGCGTTTAGGTAATATGACTGCAGCCAAGAGACTAACGCCTTTTGAGCGTGAGTAAGGATGCTTAAGCGTAATGGCCACGGTAGTCGACTGCGAGAATTGTTGCCTTCTCCCTTTCGAAAGTCCCGTCATCGGCGCATACTTTGTTTTCATAGTTTTGGAGCTTTCCTCGAGGGAATTTGGTCCTAGCTCGCCTCAAGTTCTTGTGTAGGTTTGGGTATATGTTTTTGTAGTAGGAGAACTTTCATGGAGAGCCGCATGATTGTTGATATATACATTATGGCGTCCAGGCATCTTATCTCTGGATGTACGGCATATATTTCATAAGATCGCCGGTCCCAATGTTTTTACCCGAGGTTCTTTTTGTGCTAGGAGAGTGGCCGCTTTGGTATATCTAAATTTATCTTTAGACCCAATTAGGACCTGGGCGGCAACCAGAAAAACTTAGAAGTAAGGCTGCCCTGTAAGCTGTTGTCTTAATTGGGCTTTTTTGGCCTCCTTTAGAGCAAGAAAGTTTCTAGACGCAATGCTGAACTATATCCTGCTTATGATCAGTGCCAACATAAGGTTTGTCGTTTCCTTTTTTTATTCCTGCACTTCCCGTGGATTGCGGTTTTACAATGTGGGCGAAATGTTCAACTATTTTTTATATTTTGGCAATTGTGTCATCGCCTCCACTGCTTCTCTGCAGGGCCATGCTAATGCTTCTTCCGTGACTGTTCTCTGAGGAACCCTGCCGGCGTATTTTTGGGTTTTGTGAATTGGCCTCGGGGCGTCATAAATCGTTTGCTGGACAGAGCTTACTGCAGTGATAGGGCCTCAAGAAATTCGAAAAAGTAATTCTAAAATTCCTGTAATTAGATGCCATATACTTGGTGTTATTGTTTCTTGGCCGGACCACGTTTTATGCAGTTTCTGGATTTAATGTAGGTTTTTCTCGGTTTTAGAGAAACGAGAAACGGCATTAACCTTTTTCGCCTTTTCGATGTTGTTAACAAAATGTTAGCTACCAAAAGCATTAGTATCGGTACAAGATGCGCTGTGGTGGTGGCGTAAGTTGCGGGCACGAGTGGCGACCGTGCCTCACGAACATGCGACTAAACATCCTGCGTAGAACCAACATCACTGTGCAGGCGCGGCACCTGCCTAAATCGCGTACGTTTTCTTTCATCTCGACCGAAGTATCATTGCCCTCTTTTTCACAATGTAGTAGCTGCTTCCTTGTACTCCCGATTCGGCCGAGCCCTCGTATCTGGCTGTTGAAGTTTCCTGTTAACATCGATGAAGTACTTCCGCGAACGCTTGATGAGCACGGCTGATAGCGGACGGCTAGTTAGCACGAAAAAACGAGAAATGAGCCTAATAATGCTACCAATAATAACCTGGAACATATTGCGATGCACGGTAAACAAACCATGCATACGCCCCGCACGCTGAAGGAGAGAGAGAGAGAGAAAGCTCTTTATTAGAAGAAAGCAGAGAGGTCTGCAGGCATGTATTCGCCTACATGCTACTCTGCGGGGATGGGGTGGAGGAGGTAAAGGCCCTAAAGAAAGTAGGGCGGAAGAGAGAGGAAAAAAGAAGAGGTAAAAAAGAAGGCTACATGGAGTGTTCCGTGGGTCACGTAAAAGTCCAGGTATTCTCACAGGATGACGATGTGGAGTTCTACAGTGTCTCTGCGACGCCGATGTCGTGTAAATAATCAAACAGTGCATCTAACACTTCTCGCTGGGATGATGGAGATGACCATGGTCCAAGAAGAGCTTTCAATGATAAAAGTCCATTGTTGAGGCACTCGATCTTCTTGGCGAGGTCGTTCCTTTCCTGTTTGTACGCCGGACACTCTAATAAAACGTGTTCAGTAGTTTCTGGCAAACCACAGTTATCACATTAAGGGTTTGTGGTTTGACCGAGGCGATGTCGGTAGGAGTTCGTAAGTGCTGCTCGTAAGTGCTGCGTTGAGGCGCAGCCGATGGTAGAGCGTCTCAAGTCGACGTGGGATTCGCTCTGGGAGCCTCATTCTCAGGTCAGAGTCTATGTCATACAGAAAAGGGTGGTGAGTTTCGGGAAAAGACCAGAGACGGTTTCGTTCCTCTAAGGCAAGCTGCTTCGCTAGCGCTGCAGCCTCGTGCTTTGTAAAAAAAATTTTCCTTACATTGCACAATTGTAGCCCTCTGCGAGCCGCCTCATCAGCTTTCTCGTTGCCGAGAACGCCACAATGTGCGGGTATCCATTGCAAGGTCACACGATGCCCAGCGACGTAGGCTAGATGGTGCAGGTAGATGATGTCGCGGGATACGTGGTAGTGGAGGCTGAAGCAACTGGCATGCCGTAGGGTTTGCAGCGCTGTCTTAGAATCCGTGAATATAGCCCATTCTGCTGATGGCTGACGAAGAATGTAGCGGAGGGCTTGCTTAATTGCATGAAGCTCGGCCGACATGGATGACGTTGCACGTTCAAGGCGGTAGGGCAGCGCTTGGCCGGTAGACGAAACGTAGACGCCCGATGCACTACTGTGAGGTGTAGATGAACCGTCCGTAAAAATGTGGGCCGCATGCGGATAACAGCCACTGATGTGGGCGAGCACGAGTTGAAGGAGGCAGAATTGAGGGAGGGTTTGCTTTGAGATGACACCAGGTATGTTGAGTTTGTGGGCATCATCCTCTATTCTTACGAAGGAATAGAATAGAACATAATAGAATAACGCGCCGTCGTTATTCTCACTGCTCTCGCGCAGCACCGAACTGCCCTGCCGAGAGACTCTGCCCACAACGGGTTCGAGAGCGAGCCACGACTCTCGCCGCGAGTGTACGTTGTCAGTCACTTCACATGGAAGCGATACATTTCATAGTACAGGGGTTTATTAGGCGGACAACCACGATACAAACGCTACACTGCACTACGCACCTAGCCCCTGGGGCATACAGCCGTCAGCGTGTGCCCAGCCCGTAGTCGGGCAGCAGTTAGCGTCCGCCGGCGTTGGCCGGCCGCAACGCTCGCTGACGTAGGGGAAGGGGGCTCTCTGTGGCCGCTACACATTTTCAAGCCGCTGGACTCTATCGGGCGGCATCGGCGCTCGTCCGCTGACCTCAGACGGCGCAAGCCGTCACATCGCGAACGCGGGGGCAACCCACCAAGAAGTGGAATATGCCCGCGGAGACTCGCCGGGCATCCTAGATAAACGCACTGACGCAAATCGAGGCATGCGCTAATCGACACGGTGGGTGCCGTGACCCACGGAAGTGGGAAACAACGGTCAATGCAAGAAACGGCCAGAAGTGGCCGAAGGGCATTTACGTACCGTGCGATCTCTGCGCGTCCCAAGGGCGGTCTCTCCCGGGGAGTCTCCTGCGCGCATCCCCCGTCGCCTCGTAGGGAGAGGAGGGAAGCGCGCGAGGATCGCCCTCGCCCCACCAAGGAGGAGGACGTCGCTAGCGCCTCCTCGCCCCGATATGAGGGGCTTGGCCCCCACAAGTTTTATGCACACCGGTGACAGAGTCTAGGGGGGGAAATTGGACGGCATGGTTGGTCGCGCTTGGGATGGCACAGATATGTTAATGGAGTTTATCATCTGTGCAAAGCTGGAGCTTTCGTTGCGTTGTACAACACAGGTCAAAAGATTGGTTGATGTGTGCAATCGATGCCGCAAGTATATTCGGAATGTCTCTTGTAGCCGAAGAACATCTAAGGGCAGGCAGCCAGCCTCCGCAACGGTACCAGCGCAGGAAGAGCCCCTAGGAAGGCCAAGGCAGGTGCGCATACAATTATGTCTTGCCCCATCAAGCTGCTTTTTGCTTGTGGTCGACAGCCGCTGCAAAACAGGCAGGCTATAACGCAGCAAGCCATCAACATAAGCCTTGGAGAGAAGCACCATGGATCGACAGTCACTGCCCCATTGACTTCCGGCAAGGTATCCAATGACTTGCGCCGCCGCGGAAATGCGAGTACGCAGCCTCCGAACCTCAGGGGCCCAGGAGAGGTTTCGATCCATGGTTATACCGACGTATCTTTGAGTGCGCGCATAGGGCAGGCAACGGCCCGCAAGGATTAATGGGTACTGAGTCATCCGCTTGCGGGTAAATGCCATGGCAACGCTCTTCTCAGGTGAGAGGCGGAGGACCTTCGGAGCAAGGTATTCAGAGATGTTTTTTTAGAGCTTTCTGGAGCCTCTGTTGTGTATTTAGACGTGACCTTGCTGCATTCCAAATACAGATGTCGTCGGCGTAAATTGTGACGTTTACGCGAGGAGGAAGCACACGCTTTAGGTCGATTAGGGTAATGTTGAATAACAGAGGACTCAAAACGGCTCCTTGAGGTACTCCTTTCTTTATACTGTAATATGACGTAGGACCATCCGGTGTGCTCATAAAAAGCTCTTGTCCTTCCAAGTAGCTGGAAATCCATGCATACAGCCTCCCACCAAGTCCAAGAGCAGCAAGGGACTCTAGAATGGCTGTATGGAAGACCGAATCAAGTGCAGACTTGATGTCTAGATAAACCACTGTTGGTATATCGCCGTGGTTTAATCCTTCTTCTAGGGACGCCACGAGAGCAAGGATGTTGTCGATAGCAGACCGGTTTTCTCGAAACCCATTCATCTCCGGTGGATAAAGATTCCTGTTCTCCAGGTACCAAGTCATTCTCTTAAAGATCATTTTTTCCATGATTTTGCCAATGCAGCTAAGTAGAGCTATGGGACGGAAAGAGTCGTACCGTGTTGGTTGCTTTCCAGGTTTTAGAATGGCTGTAATTTTGGCTCTTTTCCATTCCGCAGGCACAGTACTCCGCAGCCACGTCGAGTTATAATACTCCAGAAGGCGATTTCCCACTCACGCTGAAGGAAATGGCAGACGTCCCGACCTCACGACCGGCCCCCCCCCCTTTCCCCCTGTAATTTCTTTTGTTACGGGGTGTCATGTAGCTTCAATCGAGCCCAACTTAGGCTGCCTATAATGATTATAACGTTTTGTTTAATTTCGAGTAATAAAATTGATTTTCAGTTCAAATTGCTACATTTGCTCCCGATTTTTTCACATATATTGTGCGAGCATCGCCTTCGACCGGAAATAAATTCAGTGTACGCCGCTCGCCCATACTCATAGCGACCATATTCGCTGATATGCGTCTGAAAACACGGCAAGCGATCCCGTAAACGCCACCGGCGCATATTCATAACGAAAATGTTGGCTGATGTGCGCCCTACGCACCACTGCAAGTTTGGAAACTGCCCTTAAAAATGTGGCTGGACTTGGCACCATTGGCTAAAAACAACCGGCTTGTGATAAATGTAGTTGGTGTTCACACAAAGAGTGCGTGCAACTTTAAGCGCTCGAGAAACCAATAGCGCGCAACTCTAGGTGACACGAAGTCCCGGTGACTTTGCAGCGCATGGGAAAACGTGTTACTTACTCTTGGCGGTAATATAGTTACCGTGAAAAAAAGACCGTTTTGTAGCCGGTTTTATACTGGATTCGTAACTGACACGGAATTCTCAAATATTACCCCAACAAGTTCTAATTCACAAACTGGAGCAAATTTCCCCCAGGCACCACAAGTGTGGCGCTCGGTGATGGTGGTACTTTCCTGGTTCCAGTTACTTTAGTCTACCCGAGATTTAATTTACGTATTTAAGCAAATCGACATACCACAGGTTTACCAGACGGTTTACAGTAATAAGGTCACGTCCTGGGGTAGTCCATCTGCGAATTTTGGTGAGTGCTGATTGCGTTTGTGGAGCGTAAATTTAGCATCTATTTTTGGGCTTGGTTTCCTTGAGTAGATGTATTCAGGTCCTACAGGATGTCTAGTTCGACAAGTATATTTGTCGCATTAAGTGTTGTCTGAAAGATCGGTATTCTCTTGGAAGCTCTGAAGAGCAGAATCTTGATTTTACACAAAAATGGTTTATGCCAGGGTCCACCAAGATATAAGTGACGTCATATCCATCACGGAAATCACATAGCCAGAAAATCTTTGTTGACGTGGCGGCGCCGGGATTCGAGCCACAAACTATTCCACCGCAACGGGAGGTAGAAACGCGCTTCCGAGTACGCTATGAACAGACGCGATAATAGGACGACAAACGCGCTTTATAGCTTTCCTTTAAGATGGTGCTGTCATCTATGAGAGGCGAAGCAAGAAGTGCATCATGATGCGAATGAGCGCCGACAGTTGGCGCCTCGATGCCAGCGCCCACGTGTACGGGGGACGCGCAGAGTAAGCTGCGCAGAAGCCGACTTGCGGATGTCGCTCTCGTGTCACGGCCCGCTGCTTCGTTCGCCAAACGATTCGCTGACAACCCATTTGGTTTCGTTCGCACAGACGAAACGCTTGTGAGCGCCCGTGGTTTCAGTGGGACTTCCGCAATGCTCCTACGCGTACAATCCAGTGTCTAAAGCTGATGCCTGTAACGGGGCCATACCGACGAAATATAAATAGCGACGTGAAGTTTATATCGATGTACAATAAACATTTAGCTGCTCCTGTGAAGGCCCATTTCAATTTCGTGTTTTACCGGTGCCTATAGAAGATGGAACAACCACTTTTTTTCAGTTGCTCCTCGAGTGGTGGATGAATTTATGATGCTTTGAAAAAGGAACCAGGTACTCCTGTCAGCCATTTGTTTCAACGCCTGATTACATTTTTCAATTGTGATTGAGGTCTTTGACTTCATAGCATATTTTAGATTGTTGTGTGAGGCTTATAATACGTAAATAAGATTGCTTTTTCTGATTTTGTCTTTTGAAGATTTTAGTGAGACTTCTTTGTTCCCGTATGTTAAAACGGCGATAGCCTACCGCGGAAATCTCCTCTGTGTATGGATATTGGTTGAATGCTGTCGTTGCAGTAAATGCATGTGTTCTGCACACATTGCAAAGGATTGGAGGGATATGTTTGTTATGAATTGGTTCTAATGTTCGAGTTAGCTATGCCTGCTTTTTTCCTTGATGTTTTCTTAACGAACGAGGTCTTGGTAGTTTATTGATCACTGCCCAAATTTTTCCCAGTGTTTTCCCAATGGGTATTCTTGACATTTTTGATAAATGTGATATCTGCTCAGTTATCTGTATTTATGGAATTTCCTATACGTGTATGGTTCCGGGTCAGTGAATAGAGTAAGGCATACGGCTGTGAAAAGTTGGCACTTTTTCTTCTTATGACTTTCTTGTAGTGGCATCCCCATTGGAAACTAGGTGCATTGAAGACCCCTAGTATGATCAGCGCTTCCTCGTTTGCTTTTCTATGTGCTTTCCAGAAGATTTCGTTAGCGGTAACGCGCGCAATACGGGGAGAATGTATATATTTGAAATATGAAATGACGGTTCCTGCATTTCGGTTGGAGAGATTTTAATCATAATGTAAGTATGTTCTACTGCGAGTTCTAAATCTATCGCTACCGCAGTATATGATTTGCTGATCGGAATATTTGCTGTTTTATCTTTGAGGAGGGAATTGTAGCTTCCATGCTTTGCGTTAAGGCCATTTGCTTGCAACGGATTAGCTGCGGGTTATAAAGGAAGGGATTGCCAAAAGAGCTGCAAATGCGCCTGTTTGATTCAAATGCTAAATGAATTTCAGCAAGATTTGTTGACGGACTAGTTGGTCTGAGAGTTGAAAAGCCATGAGAATTGCGTTGTTAGTGGTGCTCGTCCTGTTGTTTCCTATTTGTGTCGTCCTTCCGCGCAATCCTAATGGCTTTTCAACCAAATACTAAAGCCTCGGAAATTCCATTGAAGTGTATTAAATTTTTTTAGGTTTCTTTTCGGCATATGCAAAGGTATTTGTTCTTAGGGGGGTTGAGGCTAAATTGGTCTGTGAATTGCGCCTTAGGTCTGTTGGTGAACTTTTAAAGACGATAGTGTTTTTTTTCTTTATTGCCATACTTTGACACACAAACAAAACCCTACACTCTTAAAGACGCTAGCCAGCACTTGACTAACAGAGTATTGGCTAAAATTGTTTCATGTTTGTTAAAGTTTCAAACACGGGCAACCATTCCGGAGGCTCGGGCTGAGCCCTCCACACTTCAATAATCAGACGAACAGACTCAGAAAAGTACTCTTTGGATCGTTTGGCATCGATGTCGCGATGGCGGATGGCCATGCGCGATTTCCAAATGCCGTGTAGGGCCAGAACCATGACGAGGTCATATGGTACCCCATCCTCGCTTTGAATGGGTAGAAACCTGATTCCGTAGGCATCCAGGGGGAAGTCCTTCTTTAATGTGCGCTGAAGCACATCCCAAAAGAAGACCCCATACCAACACTCCAAGAAAACATGTTCAACCGTCTCGGGTTTTTTGCATGGGTAACAGTCTACCCCCCATGGAATGTATAGACCTTTCTCTTTTTGGCAGGTTTTTACTGGAAGGACGCCCACGTGAAGTTTAAAAAAGAACGTTTTAACCCATGGCGGCACTGCCATTCTCTTTACTCGTTGAAGTACGTCCTGCCCAGGCCCTGCACGGTACATGGATGTGTACATCGGCTCAGGCAACACAATATCCGCAAGGTCATGATACAGTCTTTTGCGCGTCACGTTTGATAAGTATTCAAGCGTGAAGCGGGCCCGTAAAAAATTTGTTGCCAGTACCACCTCCCGGAAATATCCTCTGGGTGCACCAAAAGTAAAAAACGCAGAAGAAACAACAAAATCAGGTAGCGCCCTAGCTAGCCTCATCTGACACACAGTGCGCAAGAAAGGATCATTCACGTCACGCAGAAACGAAAACCTATTGACAACTTGTCGCAAAAACAAATGCGATAGAGAAAGACCCCCGACGCGCACCCGCCGAAACAAGTTCGTCCGTCTCGTTTGCTCCCACGTGGACCCCAATATAAACACTACAAACACACGATGCAGAGCCTGTACGTTGTTACGCGAACAGTGAAGTACCTGAAGAACGTACCAGAGTTTGCTCATAAAAAACACGTTACACACTGAGGCCCTGGCAAACATTGAAAGGCCAGAGCCTTTCCATTTCTCGGCCTTTTCTCGCAGTTCAGCAGCCTGCCTGTGCCAATGAGGATCACTATCAACATAATTTTCCAACGGCACTCCCAAATACTTCGCTGGCGTCGTCTGCCACCTAATGCACTCAAACACACTCGGTGTAGTATCCCAGTAGCCATGCCAAAAACCCAAGCATTTCTGCCAGTTTACGCCACTGCCACTGTACTTACAGAAAGTCTTAAGCGTGTTTACACCAACGCTTATACTGCTCCTATCGACACAAAAGAGAGCAATATCGTCCGCATACGCCAAAACACGCACCTCACATGACTCGAGTAGAAAACCATTGAACCTTTGACTCTTAATAATACTCAAACAAAAGGCTTCAATGTAGACACAAAAAAGCAACGGCGACAGCGGGCAACCCTGGCGTACAGACCGTTGAACTGGGATGGGTTTGCCAATTGTTTTGTTGACAACGAGCTTAGTTGTACACCCTGTATACGCCATGCACACACCATCAAGAATAACAGACCCTACATTTACTTGCTCTAACATGTTTAAAAGAAGTTCGTGCGAAACCTGATCAAAGGCCTTTGCCAGATCAATTTGAAGCATTGCTAAAGTTCCCTGGACGCTATCGCAACATTCCAAAACACTCCGGGCCGTGTGAACATTCGTTACAATCGACCTCCCTTTTATTCCGCAAGTTTGGTGCGGTCCAACAATGTCTTTGATCACAGTCTGCATGCGGGAAGCCAATATTTTCATCAAAATCTTGTAGTCGACATTCGTCAGGCTAATGGGGCGATACCCAGAGATTTCTCTGAGTTTAGCGTCATCCTCAGATTTCGGGATGAAAATGGTATGCGACTCTAAAAATGAAGGCGGAAGCACGCCATTCTGATAAGACTCGAAATACACTCTACACAACACCGGACTAAGGCCTTCTTTAAACTTTTTATAAAAGGCTGCGGATAAACCATCGGGGCCCGGTGTCTTTCCAGTGTTCAGCTCGTCGATGGCTCTCCTCACCTCCTCTACGGTGATATCCCTCGAGAGACTGTATGGTTTCTTCAGCCAACTTTGGCATTAAACATATGAACTCCTCCTTAAACTTAACCACGTCGACAGGGTGACGCGCGAATAGCTTTTCATAATGCTCACAGAAACACCGCTCAATATTGCTCTGGTCATTGTACACTACCCCATCGGACACAATTTCGGCTATCACATTCCTACGAGCGTATCTTTTTTCCGAACTAAGTGCTCTTTTTGTTGCCGCTTCGCCAAGCAAGAAACGTTCAGCCCTTGCCCGTACAATTGCACCGTGATAGCGTTCCCTGTCGATGACTTCAAGTTGCGCTTTTAGAGTTAGAATATCATCTTTAAACATGCCAGGTGATTTACATTCTTCCTTTACAAAAACGTCCAAACTACTCCGCAGCCAGGCCTCTTTCCTTTTCTCCTCATATTTCATTGGAGACGATCTTTCAAGGGCTTTCATTTTAACCCTCTGTTTAGAATGTTCCCATTTAGAAGCATAGTTAACGTTGTCATTACTGCAAAAATACTCCCGTCCACATACGACGACGGCCTCAACAAATTGTTCATCCTCAAGCAACTTGTTATTAAATTTCCACAACCCCCAACAGAACGCGTTTCTTCGCTTTCCGATCCTACCAAGTGATACCGACACGAGACAGTGGTCGCTAAACGACACCGGGGACACTTGGTAATCGTCGCACTCAGGCAGAAGCTCAAGCGACATATACACTCTATCCAGACGAGCGTGACTATTGCCCTGAAAATGAGTGTATTGTAATGTCCCAGCGCCACCAAGGCTATCACCTACATCTTCCAGCGCGAAATCTGTGACAATGTCGTTCAGCACCGCCGTACTTGCATCTCGGAAATTCGACAGGCTGCTTTTATCACGCGCAGAACACACGCAGTAAAATCCCCCAACAAAATCAACAGCCGCTCAGTGTTACACCATGTTCGTAAATCCTCGAAAAAAGCCTTTCTTTCGGCACCGTTGTTGGGCCCGTACACGCAAATAACACGCCATTCGTTTAAACCCAAATCAAAGTCGCACACAACAAACCGGCCCGCTTCCGACGCAGTGACAGCCTTTAGAGTCGCACCTAAACTACGCCTTATTAAAAGCACGCAGCCCGCAGACAATCCGACGGCATGAGAAACACAAACATCGTAGCGAGCCATGAAGGGCCGTACCATACGGTCGGTCTGGTGCCCGCTGTCAACCTTGGTCTCTTGCAAGGCCACAATGTCCAGGTCGCCGTCAGTCACGAGCCGATACAACTGGTTTTGACGCCTACGGTCAGCAAGTCCCCTGACATTTAGCGTGGCAATGCGCATAGTCTTGTTTAAAAAAACCATGTTGAGTCTTTCTTGGGCTACTTAAACCCAGAAATTTTGGTCTGTATGTATGCCTGTATGTCTGTCCGACTGTCTGTCTGTGACTCGATTCAGCCACCCGGCCAAAGAAAAACAATGCCTGCACAATAGTCTTATAAAGTCACAGCTAAATCTACTCGTCTATGTCCGGTGTAATGTTCATACTTGTCAACATTGTTGAAGAAGAACAAGACATTACGCAAATGTGAGACAACAAATCAATACAGAAGTGATATTTGCAGTGTTCCTTTATAAAAAAAATCAAACATGCTTGACTTTGCGAAATTAAATACTTCATCAACTGCAGAAAAAGAATTCACTCCGCCGTCGCCTGCTGTCGCCAGCGCCCCTATAGCTTCTGGCGCCATTTTAAGAAATCAACCGGCAACAGTTACGCAAGGTTCCACTAGATAGGTTCCACGTTCTGCTTGCAACGCACGTGGAGTAGGGAAACGCGGTTCTGTAAACGTTGAAGTAGGGCGCCTCGATCAACGCGCGTCTTCGCCGTACGGCAGCGTTCGCATCGAGACACCCGGTTTGGAGCAGTGGAACGCGGGAAATTTAAAATGATTTAAGCAAACATTTGGCATCTTTACCTTGGGAGGAGCGCGACGCAAGAGGAACAACATGAGAGGTGAGCGGGAAAGCGAAGGGACGAATTTACTTCACAAAAGCCGATAAAGACTATCGCCTTTTGACGGCATTTGCAACGAAAGGAGCAGATACGCGGCCAATGTTTATCTACGTGCATCTGGTTGCGGAGAGCGCGATCGAGAACACTCATCACCTTACTGCGTTAGAAACCAATCTTGAACAGAAAACTTGAGGGGGTCAGTAACAGCAGATGTGAGACATTGAATTGTTTGGGGAGGTCCTGTTGCCAAATAGCTGGAGGCGGCTATGATACCATTCAGAAATTGTGAAGTGTAAAATTTCCACAAAAGAGCATTCAAGTTTTTCGAGTCGATTTTCAACATGAGAGATTTGCTTTACCACGGAATCCTTTACCCCTTCCGAGGGCTCTGAAAGTTGCAACGGTTCAGATGAAACCGAGGCGACCAAAATTACATCGTCCTTAATAATTACTGCGTCGAGGTGTGGTTCTGATTCGGGCCGTTCACCCGAGGTGGGCGATTGACCCAGTTTATAAGCCTATCTTCGAGTTACCGGTTTCGGTACGAGAGATAACCGGGCCATTGTTTAAAGAGAAAGTTCTGTTTTTGGAGCACCTTTTGTTGGGAGATGGGGAAAAAGAGGCACTTGACCTGGGGACAGCCTCTGTAAAACTGTTAGCCGTAATTAGAGGTTGAGGTAATCTCAGGAAATCGTGAGGCTTGAGGTTGGGGCTCGTTACTTGGCTGCGTCCTTCTACGGACGCCAGGCCTGCTGGCTCTTGTGCCCGCCGCCTTCTTTGCTGAGCCA
Organism: Haemaphysalis longicornis; assembly: GCF_048455015.1. Classification (NCBI taxonomy): domain Eukaryota; kingdom Metazoa; phylum Arthropoda; class Arachnida; order Ixodida; family Ixodidae; genus Haemaphysalis; species Haemaphysalis longicornis. The sequence continues at coordinate 175,744,319 of NW_027526385.1, read as the reverse complement.
AGATTCCGTGGTTGATTTGCGTCCGTTTCCTTTGGTGTAGACTGGTGTCCAATGGGTTTGCTCTTGAGGTTTGTCACTGAGAGGGTGATCCTGGCTATTTGGGGTTCCTGATTTCTGTGCGTCTGGAGGTCCCGGTGCGGTGGTTTCCCTCACAAATTAGGCAAGAGAAACATTCGGGGTTTGACGGCCTTCTGAGCTGGTCTCCACTTGTAGCCCACAAAATCCACACGTGTTTGCTGAAGGGCGATGGCAGACACCTTCACGGCGCCCAGTGTGAGGCTCGGGGACAATAATATATAGAAGAAGAAACTGAGGAAACGAGACTAGTTTATGTAACCCGAAACCCAAATCAAAAACACACAATCGACAGAGATACACTAAAGAATAATAAGGAAGAATAGAAAGCTAGACAACAAGGCAGAAACTAGCCAGAATGCGGCCGAGGAAACGGGCAAGTGTTCAACAAACGGAAAACAGTCGAGGTCGGGAATGAAAAAAGGTCACAATACGTGTTGGCTGCTGGAACGGGGTTGTCCCACACTGCCGAGAAGCAGCGCCGTGGTGTTGTCGTGTTGCGAGGTCCAGGCGATGTGTCGTGGCCGCAGCGGTAGAACGCGCTTTGAGCTCCCGTCGCGTAGTAGCCGACGCAGCTCTCTTGGGGCGTCGTGGTCCTCTACCGATGTTCGGCGAGACGACTTCCTCGCCGAGGAGATATTCTGGAGGTTGGGACTGTGGAGGACCTCTTGGGTTACGGCACAGGTTTGGTCGCTTGACCGCCGCGAATTCCAGTCAATCTCCACACGTTTGAGTCTCTCTTCTCCCTCGGTGTTGTTCTTCGGCCGCTTCTGCCGCCAGCTGCTGTCACTGGCCGCTTTTGATTGACCCGCTCCTGAGTTAGGGGTGAGCGACCCCGAAAGGCGCTGATGATGTTGTTGACCTCAGGGTGTTTAAATCATACCCCGTATATCGCGCCTTCGCGTCTTCGTTATCGGCGTTGTCTTCGTTTTCACTCATGACACCAGTTGTGCCGCCTTTGTAGCTGCCTGGAATAGTTTTCGAATAGAGGCGGACTGGGATGCTTTCGTCGTTATACAAGATTTGACTGAGGTGATCTGGCCTTCGAAGGTGATGATCGCAACACCGGTGCTGCCGAGTTACCTCATCGAGCGAATTTCTCAGTAAAGCCCGCTTAATTTGGCTTTGAGAGATGAAGACGTCTCTTCCGGGTGAGTCTTAATGACTCCCTTGCAATGATAACGGGGTACCTTGCCACTGCCGCGGAAGGAGAAAGGCTGTCTTTTTATCGTCAGGTTTATGTCTCCAAGTTTTCTGGCTGCAGTTTTAGAGTCAAGCCCACAGACTAACCCGTTTTGGTTCCATTTTGGCCGTCCTGAGAAATAATGTCCCCACAATCTTGTAGTAGGTTTCGTACCCACAATCTTTCGTACCCACAACCCACAATCTTGTAGTAGGTTTCCTACGGATGTTCTAGCTTGGCCCGGGTGAGGGTTTCTTTGAGGTCAATCGTAGGACGTGGCTTTAGAGATACGACGAGTTCCTCGGGGAGAATGCTCGCCGTATACGGTGTACGCCGCATAGGTTTGCTGCTTGTGTTTTTCTTGAGCGCACCAGCTGACGTATTGTCACGCAGTGTGGACGCGGCTGTTCCCCTTGTGCCTCCCCGGCTGCAGCGTTGCCACCCGTGGACTTGTTTTCCCTTAGCTTGATTTTGCTACACTAAATCTGCATCATATCCTACAAATATTCTTGAAATAGTGGAGATAGATCACCTTGCGCGGTTTCCGCATGCACGATTTGCGTCGATTCTGGGTCATAGCCCCTAATTGCCCGAGGGTCTGCGTGTTTCGCCAAAGCGATGGCAAGGGGTCTACGACGCCTTGCCGCCGTTAGGCTTAGGTCGCAGTCGCCAGGCGAAAAAATTCAATGACTGCAGATTGTCAAAAACTGAGCCCACCTTGGTGTAGTGGTGTCCGGCTGTCACGCTTAAGTTTCCCGCGACGATGGTGCCAAGCTTGATGCGGTCCAGGTTGAATACAGCCGAAAAAACAGTAATGTGCGGAGTCGATGAGCCACACGTACGTACACATCCCGCAGTTACAAAGGACCGGACGTGTCTCCTTATGTAGTGGGAGGCACGCCCCAAGGGTAAGCTGTTTTGTGAACGCTCTCTGCGGACGTCCGCCATAAACGCGCTTTCGCCAACCTAGTCACGTGAATCTTTCACGTTATCAGCACTTCTCAAACTCAACCATGATGTGACAAACTGCGCAGCGGTAAGGTTTTCCAGGCAGTTCTAAAATCTGGCCAGGCCACACCTTATATTCATGTGGTTTCTGAAGTTTGAAAGGCGAAAGCCTTAGCTGTTTCATGAAGCACCAAAAGTGGCCGTAGTCGTCGTCGTCAGCGCTATAGCTAATTGGTACAAAAAATTTCCACTCTCGTCACCTAAAATATATCAATAAATAAAAAAACACATTTATTCCTCAGGGATTTTAACTCGAGTCGCCAGCACAGAAATCAATCGTGCTAACCACTGCACGAAAACAGGACCCCGCCAGAATGGAGCAAGAGTAACCCTCGTGCGTGCGCCATGAAAGGTTAACGTAACGGAGGATGAGTAGAACATGTGTACGTCAGCAAAAGCTTTAACTATGAGACGGTGCCGCGTTGCGTGCGGCCGGTCTGTCTGCCAGAGTAATTCGCGTCAACAAACAATGAAACGCAACCCAACAAAGAGGTGCTAACTTGGTTAGCAGTAAGGGAGAGATATAAGAGTCTATATTGTTTGCCAGGATGGGGTCAGGGGTGCGGTAGGCTGGGAGTTCTTTCTCTCCATATTTAGACATCGGCCAGGAGCCTCTGCTCCTTGGTGGTGCCCTCGGCCATCCGGACAGCACAAGAGTGAGGCTCTCCACCCCAGAACAGCAGTATCGTGTCCCACTGAGACCGAGAGAGAGAAAAACGTTTATTCGAGCTTTCTAAACTTGGAGTGCTTCTCTTGTCCGCGAATCCATCATGTGAGCTGAGAGCCTTCGCTCTATTTGCCAGGAGCTGCTGCACGTCCAGATGGTCGCTGGTCACCAGGTTCTCCCACAGCTCAGGGGTGGAAAGATGGGATCGGAGAGGTGGAAGTTTGGGATTGCACCCACACTGTATTATATCATGAGCTAGAGTTCCGGGTTGTGAACAAAACTGGCATACAGCAGAGTAATGAGTTGTAAACATAAGATGCAGGCGAACTGGGCGAGAAAATGCATTGGTTTGTAGTCTGCGGAGCAGCGATTCTTCTTCCTTGGATAGTGCAGGGTGAGGGGGAGGGAAGCATTGTCTGTCGGACCGGTAATATTGCGTGATGTCTTGATACGTTTCGAGCGGGGTTTGCGATATGGCTGATACGGTGTAGTTATTAAAGAGAAGCTTTCAATGTCTTTCACCAATGTCGTCCGTAGTTCACCCAAAATGCAATGCAGGAAAGGCAGCTTTCTCTGACGACTATGATGATGGTGCTTGAAGTGAAGAAAAATTTAAACACCTGTCGTGGTATGGAATCCTGCGTCCTTCGCTTTACGAAGCACACGTATACTTGATTGCGCCATTTCGGCATGGGCCAAGCAGTTTGGCCATGGACAGGGACCGGATCCGGGACCGGGACGGGAGCGGTCATGGACAGGTACTGCAAATTAGGCAGTATATTCACACCCTCCGTCTATCGACTACGATAACTGCCCCCAAGGGAAGGCCATGAAATGCCCGTTTCAGTTGAGCACTAGAGAGCACAATCGCAGTGCAGTTAACCGTTCGTATAAGTGACAGGTGTTCCCCTAAAGATAGCACAGTCGCACGTCATTATCTTGACCAATATCTTCTGAGTTGGTTCGTTTGGTGTAGGACTCGGTTTTGGAAATCTTCGCTTTCCGCCACCGTTGTCGTTTTGACGGAGGGGTAGTTTATTTATCATTTCTCTCGCTTCTTCTGCGGATATATTAAGCAAGGCAGGCAACGAGCATGTGTTTCAGGTCGGCCCTTCCTGTGCATTGATAACTCATGTCGCTGTGCAGTTCTTAATAGCAGAACTGTACAATACAGGGCTGGGGTACACCCCTGCCTGACGTTGTCTCGAAGCAACTGAGTGCTTTTGTAGCGTGAACTACACTCGCCGAGGTTGAGCAGTTTCGCCAGTTTTACGTGGCTCGTGGAGAGCCGTGCTGCGCATGCGCGAGGGGAAGTGACGTCACGCGGCGCACAGCTGGCGGGCCACAGCCGCCGCCACGACTGGATTGGATTGGATTGAATCGAATCGAATCGGATTGAATTGGATTGGATTAGATTGGATTGGGTTGAAATGAAATAAATTGAATTGGATTGTATTCGATTGGACTGGAAATCGTTTTAGCAGCGCTAAGCATGATAATCAGCTCATACTAGACAACCGGGAAACCTAAGAATAACCAGCTGAATCTTAGCTCAGGCGACGCATATCCTGGCATAGCCGAGCCAATCTACGGGTAATTTTTTGCCTAATGTTTTGTGTGCCTGTGGAAGTGTTCGCCTCCCAAACAATCTACGATCTCTCTGTAAGTGACCGAACGTTCACTGCTAGTTCTTCTGGGAAGGAGCTGCACAGTGGTGATCCTTGCCCTATAGCTCAGTCGGTTAGCTATTAATCTAGGTTATGAGCGCTTTGAAGTTCCGATAATTGTTGGCTTTCGCCTTCAGAGCACCTAAGCACACTCAAGTGGCCACAGACGTTTATTGTTTTCATAACGATATACAGTTGCGTGAACAGAGGCAGGTATGTCCTGAGTTTGTACATCTGCGGGAACACCTATGCGTCCTTCGTGTAATCCCCGAGCGACTTAACGGTGAGTCTTCGTTTCAACTGTTTCGCACGCAGTTTTTCAATAGTGTAGAATTTCACCACTTTACGTGGGCTTTTCATTAGAAAACCATTGTCTGAGAAATGACCCGTGACAGTCCCGCTGCTGAGCCATACAAAGGGAGCGATGTTGTCAGTTTGAAGTTCCACGTAGAACACGTTCTTTCCAGGATGTAGCGGTGACCGTCTTGGCCCAGCAACTCTTCTTACCTAAAAAAAAGCAATTAAAAATCCTGCCTTCAATTAAGCTAGAAGACCGCAGTTCTAAACACACAGAAAATTGATTCATAAAACATTGAATTGTTTGTCCCTATAAACAGATGAGCATTTCAATAGACAGTTTCCGCACTACGTATGCTCCGTGTTGTACGTGTGAACCGTGTTGACCGGGACAGGTCTGAGCACTTGTGCGTTCATCGCGGAAGGGTGGATTAGTTCCCCAGGCCGGCCCTCGCCATGCCCGCGCATTGGTTACGGCGTGGGGTGTTCTCCTCGCCCGTCCTGCGCGTGAAGACGCAGTCGGGTCCCGTTCAACACGGTAACTACGGAACAGGCGGGTTATACGGAGTGCTAGAGCTCTCTAACGACAGCTACCCAACTCCGTTGCGCATGACGATGGGTGTTAATCCAACGGGCAATAACATTCAGGCTCGTTCCGATCGAGTGGCTGCCGGTGATTTATAATTTTAGAACACCGCCGTTCAATGCCCGTTAGTGAGGGTTAACGTAGGAGCAACCGAGGGAACAACCCATTGGCACGAGATAAGTTAGAAGAGGGTGAAAGCCAAGCGGAATGGGAAAAGGAAGAAGTTTACTGCGGAGAGAAACACCGTTGGGGAAGGCATAGAGAGAACAGGGTTAGCAGAAGGACGAGGGTAGCGAACTGAGAAACATCGCGTGCACAAATGGAATTGTGTGTGCTGTGAGTAAGAAAGGACGTTAGTGCCCTCCTTGTGGCTTGTTTCATACCGGAGCCGACCGATTACCCAAGACCATTACTGTTGGTAAGCTGAAACTGTGCGCTGCTGGGGCGGACGTCGGGTTTCAGTAGAGTGCTAACGGGAAAGGTGAAAGCGGCATTGCGCCCCGCGTAGTACTTGTCGGTGCTAAGCTGGTACGTGAGCGCCAAGAAATGAGTTGCCCTGGGCAGGTAGGCGGGGGTAAGCTCAAATTCCCAGGCTCAGTGCGGAGTTTCATAAGTGCTAACGTGACAGCCTGTTCAAATTTTGGTAGCGGTTTTCTTGGTTTCAAGTCAACCAAATGTCATCGCCATTGCATGAAATATCATTGCAGTTATTTATTATCACGGAAACAGCACTCTAAATTCCTGTTACAAATTTGGGTGCTTGTCGGCGAATGGTCCTTGTCCAGGTTTTTGTGCTTTCAGTTTTATTCACAGTAATCCACAAATACCAGCGCAAGAAGGCACAAAGCGTTTAATAATTGCAGCGAACTACAAATACAAAATTATACTTGATGTGAAATGGTCAGGGGATGCTAACTTCAGGCAGGCAACAAATGTTTGGAGCAGAATTCCTGAATTAGATGTTTTAGTGAGTAATGGAAGGCCTGCAGTGTTGGGTGCGATGCCTTAAAGAACGCATAATGCAGAGAGCACATTGCGAGATGGTAGTATGCACACAAACAAAGGCGTCATAGAAGATCGTGTTTCGTCCAGCAACACAGAATTTTGTTTTGTGTTGCTCAGACACTGTAGAGTCTCAGCCCAGAAGTAATTTTTTACATAAGTTCATTCGATCGTTAGGATGATTGGCTGTAATTTTTATTCGTCTTGGGCTCTAATTCATGGGTCTACTTTTTTCATTCAAACTCGCGAAAATGCATATAAAGACTGCCGGAATCCTATAAGGAGTGGAACCTCGGCGGTTCAGTTGTTATTCGGACGCCTACAAACCATTTCCACCCTTAGACTCGCCGACCAGACTTGATTCACCTGATACGGACCACGCAACGCATTGGTACTGGGTCTAGAACTACGTTGCCCCACTCCGGCCCCGTACTGGCTTTTACCCGAGATCACATTCTCCCTACGCAGCTTGTTGTGATTGGATTTCCGATTCGTCCCCGATGCTGCAACGCTCTTTTTGGATCACCCTTTTTATGTGGGCACCCAGGAAAATCGGAAGATGGGGAGGGCACTCGGTTATAGGAAATCCAAACTCTGATGTAGAGTCCACCGACACCTACAGAAAGGCGACGGAATGAGGATGATGGCTGGCGTGGTCTATGTAGACAGACTGAGTTGGGCGCGCAATACGGAGGATCCCACGCCCCAGAGATGTGGATTGCGACTGCGCTAGTGGATTGCGCTCCGCATCCCTCCCGACGATCCGTAACCGCGCACGCCACGGCTCGGGGCATGCGTATTTGAGGGCGTTTGAGGGACGCTGCGGTCGCTCTGGCGAAATCGTGGCGTCGCGGCGCGCGCGGAGGCAGCTTTCAAAACTGCAGCTCCTCCAGTGGCAGGCGGTTGGAGTGCCCGTGCTCCTACGGAAAACGCGGACAGCCGCGTGTTTTTTTCAGTAGGCGATGACGTTTCCATTTTAGCTGGCCTACAGGCCAGAAAAGAACGACCACAGTCACCCCGGACGGCTCCCGAAGGTGGCGTTGTTCGTGTGCATGTCGCGGTGGTGGAATGGACGCAGTATTTGTGCGGGAAGCCCAACCTTTCGGATAATTCAATAACTATCACTTGTGCAGTCCTCGCACCCTGGGGTGTAAGCTGAGAGCCTTGGAAACAACTGTGAAGAGCGAACGGTTTGTAGTTAGATTACACGAATCAGACGTAAGTGGAACGGTTCGTATAAACCGTTCAGTTGCGGCGCCCGTGTGTAGGCGCTAAACCGCCGTGTAGGGCTATCTGCTGTTTCAATTCCGGCGTCGCATTCGTGTCGAATGCCATGCTTAGTAGGCATCGCAGGGACCTGGTTTATTTCGGTGGTGAATAAAACGAGTGTGCCGAGCGCTGCATGCCTGCTCTTTTGAAACGTTGGTTTTGCATGATCGATGTAAAAAATCACTGACCGGTATATGCTGTCTCCGCCTTAGAGTGAATCGGAGTAATAGGGTCTCTTTATTGGACTTTTCAGTTTCCTAGAGTCGGAGCCAGGCAAACACATTGAATTAAAATTTATATTTGCTGACGAGCTACAGTTCACCTTTGCTTAAATAGTCACGTAATACTAATAGGTCAACTTTTGGCACTTCGCATTGGGTTCAACAGGTTTCACTGCAAGCGTCAGCATGCGCAACAAAAACAAACGGTGCACTAAAACTGTGCAAGGGCACGTCGGGACGAGCGTACGCTCCGCTTGACGCCCGAAAAACGCTAACGCTCAGATCGCGCAACTAAATCTGTCGTATATGGGCCAGTTCTCGTTTAGTGCATGCAGTAGGAATTAACACAACCCGTTGAAATTGTTTTTGTGCATATGCTTGCGCTTGTTTCATAGCCTGGGGGCTTAGTGTATACGACGCGAGTTCCAGCTATATGCAGGAAGCTAGTTTAGTATCCCGGATAGAGGTTAGCAAGGCACTGTATGCAGGACAGTGGAGAGACCTGTGGTAACAAGTGCCTTGCCGCAAATTTAGGCCGGCAATCATCACGCGTTTTCTACAAATGTCGTTTCTTCTAGCGTAGGATCATAACTGGTGGTGAAGGCCTTCTCATGACCACCGCCGTCTTCTTTTCTTCTGTGCATGACTGCCGATGTAAGCGCCTCCTCGTGCCGGTTGTTCATCGCAAGTCAGTAGAATGTGTTGGCGGCTTCACATTACAGCGACATAGCGAAGCCTCAGTAAAGATGTTCGCAAAGCATATATAAATCAACAACCACTGGCAATCATTCACCAAAGTTACACTATCAACTTCTTTGAAACAAACCGCCTTTATAAAAATACACTAAGCTTACAGTTAAACCCCCGTCCTCCGTGCGGTCTAGTGCGTCAAACATATATACGGGGCAGCACACTTACTGAAAAGGGAATAGCGAACGCTCGATAGTATGCGAAACGGCCAATAATCAGGTACAATTAGTAAACGATCTGAATGCACATTTCAATTTTAGGAAGAATTCAACGCCACATTAATCCTATAAATCTGAAGGGGCGTGAGAACACATCACGCCGCCATTGATTCAGGAGCGCCGAGCGATGAGCAGGAGGCGAACTGCGGCTGAGACGGCCGAGCCATGGCGCCGCTGGTGGTTTCTGCGTCGCAGAATCCGAGCGCGACGCCGGCAACTCGGCGGCTGGATTCCAACTCCTGGCCGCACGACTCCTGTCTCGTGGATCACGGCTCGTGACAGAATCTTCAGTCACGTGGTGCACTTCTCCGGCGGTGCGAGCTAGTTCGGCAGACGCGGTTCAGCTACACATCTAATCAACTCTCCAGGTCACCTCTTTATGCCCCTCATCTATGCTCCACGGTAAAATAAAAGCTAAAAATGGCTGCTGCTTAGCTCAGATAACCTTGGATATGCAAAGCTGAAGCTTGGCTTAGTCTGGTTGAGTCTTGGTTTCACTTGGTTAACATTTGGTGTAGTTGTATTGCCGACCACGGCTCAAAGCCGTTTGGTCCCGTGCAACGCTCACACAAGGAGGCCCGGTGAACGCGGTTTTCATTTACGGTGAGCGCGCTGTTCTGATTCGCCGGGCGCAAGACGAGTCACGTAACCCGAGACGACCCAACGGCGCATGCGTGGGAGGCGCCACGGTCATTCGGCTGTAACCGAAGCGGCCGCCACCGCTCATGGTTGAGCAGAACGACTGGAAACGCGGCCTTTTGCGAAGCGGAGAAAGCGGGCCCGGAGGATCACGCGATGCGCTTCAAGGGGTGTATCGCCGGGGGTGTGTCTCCAGTGAAAAGGAGAAATTGCGCATCCGCCACGAAACCGCGGGGCGAAAGTAGTAAAGCTTCGCTTTAAAAATACAACCCAGTTCCTAACAATGTGACAGCTGAAACAGAGGAGCTGCGGGTGTCATGTGTCGGCTCCAACGTCAACGCTGCCCACCCGCTAACGCCAGCGCGGCCACCCAGCGAATACCAAGGTTCGTGCAAAGGAATAGGCAGCTAAATGTCCGTGGCCGCAGTTTTCTTTACCTCCCACCACTAGCGCCCTATTGCGCCTTGTATGGGAGGGTATGACGAAGGACCTTGAAGAGGAGGACGAAAAGGATCAACTTACAAGTCCTCCGTTAAAGAAACTGCCCGTTGATTAAGCTGACATAGAAACTCCTAGCCTCCCAAAGCGGTTTACCATAAAACCACTCGGTAATATTAAACGATGTCTGTTCATTTGCTTGAAATATCTTTGTCACAACACTGTTGCAGCTATCATCACCTTAAACATCGAAAACCTCTTGTAACAATGCTTACCATTCAAAAGGTGGAAACATTAAATTAACCTTTTGAAATTCAGCCTTCCCACCTTCAGACAGACGCGTTGAGGTTTCTGGCAGAAGTTGAGAGCCACAAACTATACCTTGCAAAAAAAACTACAGCTTCATTTCAAAGGTAGAGCAAGCTTAAGGCGGCATATACCAGCTACTGTTAGGACGGTAGTCTTAGGTGTCCGATTGCGGGAAAAACGGCTGTTGTTGTCGTGAGGTGAATGCATTTCCGAAGAAACAATAAAGATTTCCTGGGGCATTCAAGTCCGCTTACGGGCTGTAAGAGTAAATAAAAAAATCCACAAGAAATTTCCATTTAGCCTCTACAGCGACGGCCATTAGCATTACACGTCCGACAGTGAGACAAGATTCCATTTGATTGCGCGCAAGAAGTGTAACGCGGGAAGTTTTAATTCCCTTGAGAAAACCTGTGCCGTGTTTATTCTTAGAGAAGCGAGGGGGTGAAAGAGCGCAAGAAATGAGAAACATTTACGTGGCTGGGGTGGCAGGGGCCTGTAGTTTGCAGGTGACATTTGCACGGAAGTGAGCAGATACTAGGGCATTTTTCTAGCGTAAGCTACACTGGCCGAGGTTGCGCAGTTTCGCGTGGAACTTGAAGGGCAGTGCTGCGCAAGCGCGAGGAGCATTGGATTGGATTGGATTGGATGAGTGAATGAATGAAATCACGTTTATTCCACATTAAAATGTACCGAGGGCCCTGCGGTGGAAAGGACTACGGTGTTACAGAAGACGGCACAGGTTGGGCTGCCTCCGTTTTAATAACGAACGCTTTGTAGACAGCTAAGTGGGGGCCGCTTGACTCTTGTGGCTGTCTAGGAGCCGATCACCAACCGGTGGCGCCGCCGGGTATTGAAGGAACAGAAGGAATGCTCGCCATAGCGCGTTGGCCAGAGCTCGGGCAGGCCCATGTCCGCAGAGAAGAAGGTCAGGGTCACCGTTTTGCGGTGGCCAGGACAGGAAGCCTAGCTTGAATGTAGAGGGGGCACTCCCAACACAGGCGGTCGAGAGCAGCGCGGCAGTTGCACGTGGAACAGGTGCCAGTTACAGGCGGCGGTGTGTCACCTCTGTGGAAACGGTTCAGTAAAAAAGGAGTAAGGAGTGTGCCTGTCTGAATTCTCCGAAGCAAGACAGACTCTCGCCGTGTATATATATTCGAGGGAGCGGTGGTATCAAGAGTGAATTGCCAACTGCTTTGAGGTAGGCCGACCGTTGTTGCTTGGATTAAATTGTATTGTATTGCATAGGACTGCATTGGAAATCCCATTTCATTGGAGTACGGGTGTGTAGAGAATTAGGTCTGCGCATTCGCCAGTCTGCGAATGACGTCTAAGCAGTGACGTCATATCCGCGGCAGACGCACTGGCGCCGGTGCGTGCCCAGCTGTGCGCCTGCGTTGCGCAGTTGCCAAGTCTAACGCTGTGCCGGAGCCGCTTGAGAGCCGTTTCGCGTGGCTCCTGGAGACCCGTGCTGCGCATGCGCGAGGAGCAGTGACTGGACTGGACCGGGCTGGACTGAATTGGATTGGATTGGATGGAATTGAATTGTATTGGATTAAATTAAATTGAATTGGATTGGATTAGAAATCGTTTTAGCCGCAGTGAGCATGATAATCAGCTAATTATAGGCAACCAGGAAACCTAAACATAACCAGCTGAAGCTTAGCTCACGCTACGTATGTCCAGGCATAGCCGAGCTAAGCCACTGCTAATTTTTTTTATTAGGAGCTGGTGAATGCGTGGGCATTCAGGCAGGCAGTGGCTAAAGTAGGCTTACAACGCAGGCGGGCTTACCTTTATAGAAGGCTTCCGTGGAGAGATATATTTTGTGTCGCCCAGCAGCAGGAACGTCTCGGGAGCCAGCGAAGAGTGGCTGGTGTCGTCAGTTAGCCTGAACCAGAGGAAGCTTGTGCCCGGCCGGATATGCATGCGCTCGATTTTAAGATCGAACGATGACGCTGCAGGCTGCGGAATAAAAGTAAAGAATACTTAGAGGTTTGTGGATTTCATTCTTGTTCTGCGTCCCGGGTGACTTAATCAAATGACGAAAAGGAACTGTGTTATATACGTTCTGAAATTCTGTTATGTTTCTTCCCCAATATGCGTAGCCTTCAAATGACAAACAGTAGAGCAACACGGTTTTTTGAACAATGCACTTCCAGCTCAGGTTTCAGTTTTTAATTGCAATCGAATTTTTGCACAGAATAACTCTAGGTGGTCCCATATTTAAAGAGGACAGAAGGATACAATAATACGTTGCTTTGTTTTCACTAAAAGAATAAAAAAAACACAAATTAGTGCTAAGGAAAGTATTTCTGAACTTTAGTGTGCTTTATTGCCTCTGGAGTTCACTTTTGGCTTGCTTGATAGCAATGGCTGATTCCAAATACCGCAACATATAAAAATTTGGTAGTAATAAGCTGTCTCTGGGAGTTCAGGCATGATCTTACCGATCACCCTCGCAAGCGGTATGTTGGGCAAGATTAAATCAGGCTAGTAATGCGTTTTATTAGCCGGTCTAAAACTAAAGGAAGACAAATTCCTTGGTTCGATCTTTTTGCACTCAGCCAGTGGTGCACCCACCTGGCCACAAATACTGCGCCGTTTATTTCGGCAGCGGCATCTTGTGCTCCTAAAATTTTATTGCTAATGCTGGACAGCAAAAGAATGATGAAAACTCCGCTATTGGTGCCTTGAAGTGCGCATACTTTTTGCCTGGCATTTTTTTTCTCTCGCAATGCTCGTCGTGCAGGTGCTTGTCTTATTCAGGAAAAGACATCGAGTTGCACGAAACGTTTTGTCACACAACAAACTTTGTAGAGTTCTCCCTCCGCCCTTATCTATCATCTCTTGTAGTGGTAGTACGTGCGCGCATAGCACACGTACCACCTCAATCAGCCCGATCAACACAGGCGGTTTTTTACTACACCACGGAAGGGGAGATTAGGAATAGCATCAGTAATTTGGTGCGAATAAAAAACACAGGCTTATGAGCCCTCTTCTCCCGATGCTGCTCGCTAGGCTTCAGAGTAGGAACAGGTGCGGCGTGAATGTGCTCCTCATAGGCGCGAAGGACGGACAGCCTTCAGCGGATTACAGCAGTACACGCTAATATCCTTTCCCCCGAGCAAGAATAGTGAGGTGACATCTAGTAGCCTAAGAAGTGGAACTTTTACAATCCCGCTCAACAGCTACAATTCTTACCAACACAAGCAATAAAATTAAGGAACGTTCACGTTGTTGACATGCACACGGTTATTCTGTTCGACCTTCTTCCAAACTCTCCTTTTATAGAGTAGACCCGGTGCACTTAAGTACTGATAAGTTGACAATGACAAATTAATAATGATCGATCTAACGACGCTCCGTAAATGCCGATCCGCTGAGCAGATATTGCGGCAGGCTGAGTGCTGCTACGCAAGAGCAGCTGCGGCGCCAGAAGTAACTGCGTTGGTGCGCGACTCAAGCGCTTTAGATTACTGCAGAGTGCTTCGTCACTGCGTCTGCCTCTCTCACTCATTTTTAACAGCTGATCTGCTTAAGCTTACTGTGAGGCCCTTCCCAACGTTAACAGACAACTCGGCTCCAGCGCGTGCAAGAAAACCAAGCACAAAAAAAAACACAGCTTCCACTGGAGCATTTTCAGGCAGATCAAGATTCAAAGGTAATGGAAAGGCGCGCACTAGAAAACTCCGCTCCGCGAATTGGAGCTAATTGGAATTGGAACTGGAATTGGAGCTAATTGGAATTGTCTCGCTAAAAGAGACAAAGGAAAGCTACAGATGCGGGAAGCGTGGCCAGGAGGGGAGTGGCACGCAGCGAATGAGGTACCCGGAGTGGCCCAGCTGTAGCGGGGGAGAGGGACAGGGGTGTATGAACGCGCGGCGCGGTGCAGCTGGCGTGGAGAGGAGGCACGTCTTATGGGATTGGCTGAGCCTCACGATGATGTAACCTCTGACGTGCGGGTATAAATACTTATATTAGTATTTATAGTGGTAATAGCAATAAAAATATTAAATTTACTTCGGCATGCGGTTTCTCCAGGCCAATGCCCAGTCGCTGTTCGTGCGCCACGATTAGCTACACTGCGATATCATCGACACGTTCACGACTACAAATTTCCAAACAGATTGTCGCCTGAAGTTCTTAAACGACGCCCACATTTCATTCATCCCTCCATTACTTGAGTGTTTGCATATCTCATACATTTATCACAGAAAACCATCGTTCTTTAAACTATTTCATGTAGCCCAGTATGGAAAACAAAGAGCCTTTTTCACTCACATCACGGCACTTACAGCACGCGATAGACGATAAGATACTTGCCACGTCAACGCGTACCCTCCTTGCGCCGACAGGGGAGAACGTGTCCCAGTTGTGTTGATATATTTTGAGTGACGCGTTAGTTATCGGCGTGAGCTTGTCATTGATGACGTACACTTTGATGTCACCTCTGTCTGTATACGGTGACACTATAACAGGGCTGAAAAACTTCTTTGCAAAGTAGTGAAGCATTCTCCAGTGGCCTCCGTAATCTGGAAGAAAGAGAAAGTCAGAAACCCGCTATTGGCAGAATTTATGCACCCTTCAAATGAAACAGATGAACCGAAAATACCTGTCGGGTATTTTTTTTACTACTTTCTATTGAAAACGTTCAGTGAAATGGCAATCGTGTCACTCGCACATACAAAATTCAGACCTTAAATAAAGTATTGTTTTCAGATTGGCAGTCATTACCTGCTAGTTTAAGCTGTCAGTTTAACTGCTAGACGGAAGAAATTCCTTCGTCGAAGAAATATATCTCAAGCGAATCTCTAACCTCCAGAAGTACGCAGGTACAGGTGCACGCTGCACCTTCCTGTGATTGTCACCTACGACATTTTCTTTCATGTTACTTAGACTAAACATATTTGCATGATGTTCTATTGAAATTTGTGCGTTTTAGTTTTTTCTCTTACTAATTAGACGTCATAACCCAAGCTGCGGGAAACTGCATCAAAATGCAGCGTCGCTTGATTTCAATGTGTTATGGCTCTTCTGGCTTGAGCAGGGGCTTAAAACGCTGGTAAAAATTATGGGCTGATTTCCCCATCTTGGTCTGTTGGATATTTAATGCTTAATGCTGGGAAAATTTAATGTGCAAGAATCAAGTCACTACACATAGACAGCAGTCGCGCCAACTTCGTGAAACCTGAAGTGTCACTTAGTGTTCAAACGCGAATGTAGGTAAATATGCATGCTTAAAATTGTCATTAGCCTTCTCATAATCTTCGTTTTTGGTCGTCCTCCTACCTTGTGACACCGATACCTGGCGGTACTTCTTGTAATATAGCACCCGTCGTTACACGGCGACGGTGATTGTGGCGAAGAGATAAGGCACAATAGCGAGATCCCGGGTATGCTTCAGAAAGCGATAAAATGAAATAAAGAAACATACACGTAACAATGGTGTGATGGTACTACGTTCAGCACATTAGTTAACGCCAACGTTACTGTACCCATTCGAAAATGCCTTATGGGCGTCTGTTGAAAAATGTATGGTGAGCTATGGCCGCTTATGGGTCTCTATGGCCACCCATAAAAAGGCATAAATTAGGCTATAGCCAGCTATTGAAGTTTTTATCGATCCTGCACTAAAGACTGTAAACCATACAATTCTCTTTAGACGATTATAGAACATCCTAGTGTGTTTAGTCTATAGAGTCACAGCTCTTCAGGTTATTGTAGCCAGCTAAAGAAATATGTATGGGTTTA
This sequence comes from Haemaphysalis longicornis, assembly GCF_048455015.1. NCBI lineage: Eukaryota > Metazoa > Arthropoda > Arachnida > Ixodida > Ixodidae > Haemaphysalis > Haemaphysalis longicornis. Next base: position 175,728,239 of record NW_027526385.1, on the reverse strand, counting down.
GTTCTATAGACCAGCCATGGCAAAGCACTTTTGGCTGGCTATAGACCATTGTTTAGCTTGAAGTCTACAGACTTGAAACCACTCAGCTGTCTTTTGCCAGCTATTGGAAAAAATGTGTCCTCAAGCTAAAGAGAGACAGCGACAAAAGCTCTTTTGGCTGGCTATGGGCTGTTGTTTCGCTCTACGTCTACCGACTTCAAACCATTCAACTGTCTTCTGCAAACTATTGAAAAGAGTTCGTCCTAAAGCTATAGAGAGAAAGCCATAAAAGCCATTTCGGCTGGATATAGGCCGTTGTTTCGCTCTAAGTCTACAGACTTGAAACCATTAAGCTGTCTTTTGCCAGCTATTGAAAAGAGTTCGTCCTAAAGCTGTAGACAGAAAGCCATAAAAGCTCATTTGGCTGGCTATGGGCCGTTGTTTAGCTCAAATTCTACAAATTTGGAACCATACGGCTGTCTTCTGCCAGCTATTGGAGAGAATTTGCTTTAAAGCTAAAGAGAGGCAGCCATAAAAGCTCCTGCGGCTGGGTACAGTACAATATATAACTGTAAACCTTTAGACGTGTTATAATAAGGCAACATTTTGCCGGCATTAAGAAAGCGTTTGGTGCAGAACTTACAAACCTGCATCCATAAAAGCTTCTTTAGCTAACTACATAGTAACATAAGGTTCCAAGTCTCCAGCCGCTAATCGAAAAGTGTTTACCCATAAAGGTGTAATTCAAGCAACTAATAAATCCTATTCTGCTGGTTTCAATATGACTTATGACGCGAAATTTATATGCTCATGATTTACCTAGCTACATCTACAACACAGATTGGATAACGATGATGAGGTTTATCGGCTGGTTATATGAACGTATTTGTTCAATAAGGTTAGGTACTTATTATACCAACAATACGGGAAAAGTACAATTAAAGGAAGCTACTGATTACGCTCAAATTCAGGTTGCAACTTTAGATACTGCGCGTCGGCAAAGCTTGCTAATGAACGTTGACCGAAAGGCGTATAATTTCTGCGAAATATCCACTGCGGCCCTTCGCTGCCGCGGTCAAGTGAAAAAGCAAGCTTCTCTGAAAACCGCCCTCACAGCGTCGAAGCAGATTCGAAATAACTTTCGCGGCCCATGGTAGGCTCTCTCAAAAATATGGTGGAAGCTGCGAACAACCGCATTCTTTCTCCCGCGGAGCCCACTTTCAGATTAGTCATGGAGAAAGTGGGAGAGCGACCCACGGCGGACCGAAGGAGGCGCGGTGAGGAAATTCTGGGAAGCGATGAAAAGGTAGAGGGGACACCCCTGCTTCCTGTTTTATTTTCTGTTGTTTGTTTGGCATACTGGTTTTGGCGATGGGTACCGAAGGACACGGCCGTGCGGCCCGCGCTGTGTTAGTATTCCTGCGCGCAGCAATGCTAGTGACAGACAATTTTCCCTGAGTACTGAGAACAGATACAACTTTTTCGGATGAAGAAAACAAAACATTAAGCGATCTTGTATTTACAAAAAAAAATAATTACCAGCGAAGAAGTTTCAAAAATATCGAAAGATGGGCACGTATCTCCGCACTATTTGCTATCGTGATGGGCCTGCTTATACCTGGATGTACCCAGTCAGCCACATTTCGTCTCCTTGCACATGTGCGCGGGCATGGCACGTGTTGCCTGGGGTTGGGAATTTCGACTCGACGGCAATGAGCCCGTGTAGACGGTGTGACGTCAAGCAAATGTGTCGCTTTTCGGTGTCGTAAATTTCGGTGTTTACGGTGACAGTGTTACGATTAATTCAACATCAACTTCAAGTCATGCGAAAATGGATCCCTGCGATACTGTGACAGGAATTTCATCGTACGCAAAACTCCAGGGTGAGTGATCTTACAAACTGAAGAGACTCTATAGTGCGAGAAATGAAGGACTTGTTTTGGTGTTCACGAATACTTTTCTAAACTACCCTGCACCACATGGGCATTGCAACGTACACAGAAGTGAAGATTTGGCCGCAGTGATATGAAAAAATAATTATTTTTTCGCGAACTGAGAAAACTTACAAGGAACTAAATGAGTGAACTTGGAAAAACGTTTTTTTATTATTGCATTGCGTGCGACCATCTTCATTGTTTTGTTGAGAGTGCATTTCCATTTTAGCCACCGTACTTGCAGCTGTGTGCATTGAGTACTGAGTGTAATGAACGACTTCTGAGTGCTCTCTTTTCTGTGGACTACCCAGCACCTGTAGATATTTGTGTCTCGGCGGGCGTTTGCGGGGAATGTGCCACGTAGTGTGGCTGTCGAGCGAGTCACTTAACCGTGAGCAAGGGTGTTGGAATGCGTGTGCTGTGTTTTTCGACTGGCGTATGTGAACAACTGTTTACTGGTGGTGAAGTAGCGTAGATAGTAGCCCTTTATGTAATGAATGGAATGAATAAACCCCTTGATTTTGTTTTCCTTTAATGCCTGTGTTTAAGCCTTTTGTGAATGAAAACTGGCGAAGTGTTTGCAATCGCCACCTCGCACTTCTTCTATATCGCCGAAATGTTCACGGAGCATATATTACAGAATGCAGCTAGGAACACAACCTAAGTGCCACAGGAGACGTTCTAGAGATCTGCAAGGCTCTATGCCGGAATGGCAGCGTGTTAATAATTTCTCAGCGGCTGCTGCTATCGCTGTGTTTCAAGTAGTGGTGATTCTCTTCTGGCTGCAGCCCCTGCAAAAATATTGTATGGTCAGCTATTGAAAAACCTTCTTATGGTTGTCTTTAGCTATTTGGCCCTATTATCTTTAGACATTTCTATGGCTGTCTTTAGCCATTCCTATCGGCATTCCTATGGGTGTCTTTAGATTCTTCTATAGCCATAGCGATATCGAAAGAAGAGCTAAAGACAGCCATAAAACTGGCTATAGAAGAAGCTAAAGACACCCATAGGGATGTCGATACGAATAGTTAAGACAACAATAGAACCGGCTATTGAAGAAGCTAAAGACACCCATAGGAATGTCGATACGAATATCTAAAGACAACCACACAACCGGCTATAGAAGACGCTAAAGACACCCATAGAAATGTCGATACGAATAGCTAAAGACAACCATATAACCGGCTATAGAAGAAGCTAAAGACACCCATAGGAATGTCGATAAGAATATCTAAAGACAGCCGTAGAACCGGTTATAGAAGAAGCTAAAGACACCCATAGGAATGACGATACGAATCGCTAAAGACAGCCATAGAAAAGTCTAAATATTATTGCGTCAAATAGATGAAGACGACCATAAAAAGGATTTTCTATAGCCGACCATACAATATTTTTGTATGGGTATTTTCACGTGATATTAACGCTGCGTTTGCTGCAAAAATGTGTTTATTCCGCTTGCGCTAAGTAGCCTACTTTGGTATTTATTTATAACAGGGTGTCCAACCAGAATCAAACCCGAACTGAAAAACGGAACAGAACCGGTCTTTTGGCCGGAAGTGAACCCGCACCCGAACCCTTATTTTTTGAGCTCACTCAACCCGAAACGGAACTGCACCAAAAAATAAATAACAGTTGGCGGATCACAAGAAAACGGTCAAACCATCTGTGGTTGATATTGCACAGTCAATAGATGCCCTTTCAGCCTTTTTTTATTCTCACACCGTCAACATCGTACCGCCCCATGAACGATTCCCTCCAGACAAATTAAAACACAGCAACGCTCTCTTTGCAGTCGCGATGCGCAGAACGATGCGCACCAATACAAAAATTTTATGCTGCTGTTGGTAGCGCCAGCAGAGTTCAAGGCTCACCAAACCGAACCGAATGTCATCCTTGAAACGACTCTGCCTTTCCCTCGCTGCGACCTTCTAGGAGGAATATTGGAGCACTCTCCAGGCTGCAATAGTGCTCCGTTTCGCAAAGCCAAGGACCATAGCCGAAGTGAGCGAACGTTTTGTAGCGTAAGCTACACTGGCCGAGGCTGAGCAGTTTGCGCGGACCTTTAAGGGCCGTGCTGCGCAAGCGCAAGGAGCATTGGATTGGATTAGATTTGGTTGGATTGGATTAGGATAGGATTGAAATAAATCGGATTGTATTCCAATCCAATGGGAGTACGGGTGTGTAGAGAATTAGGTCTGCACATTCGCCGGTCTGCTCATTCCAAAGGACTGACGTCATAGCCACGGCAGACGCACTGGCGCCGCGCGTGCCCAGCTTTGTGCCTCCGTTGCGCAGTAGCCAAGTCTGACGCTGCTCCGGAGCCGCTTCATAGGCGTTTCGCTTGGCTCCTGGGGAGCCATGCTGCGCATGCGCGAGGAGCAGTGACTAAACTGGACTGGACTGGACTGGACTGGACTAAACTGGATTGAATTGGATTGAACTGGACTGCATTGCAGTGCACTGAACTGGTCGGGGCTGGATTGGATTGGATTGGATTATTGCTGGACCTTAGCTCACTATACGTATATCTTGGCATAGCCTAGCTAAGCCACTGCTAATTCTTTCATTTCAAATTTTTGTAAAAAGGTCGCATACTTGGATAGTGTAACTGCCTGCCAAGTGTGACCCACAGCAGTTCCTGAGTTTCTAATCCTTTCTCCACTGACTAAAGATGCGTGTTCGACCGCCGTACCCCGCGAGCGCTTTTTCTGATGTTGACGGAAAATTGGAACGTCCTGGTGTCGACATTTAAAATCCCGGTAAATATATCCAAGTGACTTGAATTGTTCTGCCATCCGGCAACATAATCTCAGCCTCAGACAGAGATGTAGAATACGGGACAATATTTTAAAAGTTGTGTTCTCAGAGAAAAACAACAATGTGAAAGGAACCTAACGTGGTTTTAAATTATTAGGCGCAAAATAAGCAAAGAAGGAATCAGCAAAACACCAAAACGTTGGTATTGGTGCATACACGTCCTTTACATTTTACTACCTTTGGCAATCAAATATGTCATCAATGCAAATGAAGCGAGTGCCCTGGTTCCTGGTATAATCGTCTGTGTTTCCGGACGGCAGACCGGACAAGTTGTTGTGCCTTAACAGAAAAAGTAATAAGAGATATAGCTGGGAAAACTGTTAGCGCACAGTGTACACCGATTTCTTTTTCAAGAAATCGCATCCCTCGACCATCCAGCCAGTACGTGTATCATCTTAAAAGGATAAGCCGCGCTAAAGCAGATGTTCAGACTACCGACGGAAAAGCCGTATCGGGATCTATGGATGTTAAGAAATGACGTGTCATGCAGTTGGGTTGGCTCAGACGTGAAATGACGTTATTCTTCAAAGTTATTAGGACAGTTGCGGTAGCAGTCTGAACCCGGCCTTACAAATACATGAAGGGCAGGCCGGCCCCGCACCGCCCCATTCGCACGGCCATAGTCCTTCCTGCTTGCTCTGCAGCGTTCAGCTCTGATTTGTTTTGGAGGGTGCGAATTACTGATTTCGCGTCTCGCTGCTGTACTGCAACTGCTACTCGTTCAGGAGCGCGAGTACTGCTGTCGACGAATTGAAGATTCTCTGCCCAAAAAGGTTCCAACTCGTGCTTCGCTCGTAAAATTACCCTTTCAGCTTGGAATAACATAATCTGTTATGAGATTCCGCAATGTAGTGGATAGAATGATGGCCGGGTGTAGCGCGGATTGATGACATAGTCATTCCGAAGCACATATCGGTAATAGTAATCTTAAAATGTATTTTAGTGATGAGATAACTATTGTGCTGACTGTGGGTTAATTAAGCTTACATTGAACATAATTGTGGCTTACACCATGGAAAGGCTGCCGGCTAACAGATTATTTTAGGTGAGAAATAATCGAATTCGTTCGTAGTGTTAACATGGCTAGTTAGGACGTTATTTTTATGCTACAGCTGTGGTACCAGACGCTAATATTAAACGCGCGAGTACGCAGGCTTAACTCTAGTATTTGAAAATAAGCCTGGTGGGGTATTTCGTAGCGAGGATTTTTATTTCAACATAAAAGGAAAGGGTAGAAATATATCTCAATGTGACACTTCTTGGCGGTGGATTTATGTAGTCGCTAAAGCAACGTAAGGCCTGGCCGTGAAAGAACTGATGATTGTCACTGCTTACTGTGTTTTCTTAATATCTCGCCCACTGTTTAAAGTTTGCTTCAAAATTGCACCACTGTTGATAGGAACCAGCAGCGCCTTGAGTGTTTGTTTGTTTTATTTTAAAGCCAAAGCTTTCTTATTGAGACCAACGGCGTCCTGTCAAAAACAAATGAATTTCCCCATACACCGGTTGGCCGACCAAACAGCCCTGCTAAGATCTCTGGACACACAGCGCGTGCGTGAAACGGGGCTTTCGTGGTGTAAAAAGGGTTACTCGGAAATCTCGAAAAATAAACCATTCGAGATAGGACAACAAATAATGTATTAAAAAAGGAGTACAATAAATTTTACGTGCGGAGTACCATAGGACCGCACAATGTCCGCCAACGTCCGTGCGCATAGCCTTTACAATCGCAAAAAATCACACAGGCACCGGCGTGATTCGAGCCTGTGTCTGGTAGACCAGACGAAGTTAGTGTCAGTCGTCTTACCCATTGAGATACGACCGAGAGTTGGTATCAAACTAACTACGACCGCGAATATTGTTAAACGGCTTACTCCCTCGCCTGTAACGGTGCGGAGTACCTTAGGACCTGCCTATGTCCGTCCGCGTCCATCCGTGCGCACACCACCATCAAGCAAAAATCAAGCAAAACTCAATATGAGCCGTGAGTTGCAGTTTCAATTAGGGAATAATCAAGGTGCAACTCACGGCTAAAATCGATTGACGGTCGGGGCACAAATCGGATGTCACTCGTGGCGCAACTTGGATCTCATTTCGAGTCCCCGTACTCCGCACCCTCGCCATCATCCACGGAGTGGAGATGCTGCCATTTTTTTATCTCACAAAACCGGTGTCGGTATTCATATAGATTGCTGTAGATGCGTTTATTTAGTGGGCCGATAAACACACCATAGGTTCTTTCATTGTGCCTTTGAAGGTTCGAGGATCGATTGAACGCACTTCCAGCGAAGGCTGGAGGCAATTTTAGCCGAGGTTTCGACGTACTTTTGGCGCAGTATTCATGTCACACAGCTTTCGCGGTCCTCTCTTTTGGTTTAGGAAGGGAAGGTAAAGTTCTTATTGCGTTCTTTTAAGCTGCTAAATATTTTTTCCTCAGTTGATAATTCAACTCATTAAATAGGTAAGCGAACCGGTACAAGCTTCCGAACCGGTTCTCGTGCGTGCCTTAGACAAACCGTAACTGAACCAGAAAGAAATAAAATCGCCACAACTCCAACCGTAACCGAACCGGTATTGTTCTCGGTTCGACACACTTAGTTAGAAAAAAACGTACCAAATGATTTCAAACCTTCCGTGTGAAATATTCGACAGCTGGGTAGGGCTTTCTACGCTTAAAGTTGTAGTACACATCGTTTTTTCCAAAAATATACACTACTTGCCATTCATTGCTTATATTCACCTACGGAAGAAACCTTGTAAATTCACGGATAATTCACAAAGCCGATAATAAATCCCAGGGTGATTGCCCGCAAACAGCTGTGTTTACGTCGTCTGCTTCGCATTTCTGGCCGTCCACTGGGCGTGTTTTCCTATGTTTTTCGTCATTTTCCCATTTCTTTTCGCATTTCATTGAGCTCGGCTATTGAAATGCCGCATGTAGTGCAGCAACGCCTACTATACCTATTGAGGCCCACGATGGCGCCTGCCATATCCCGTTCAACTGCCAGTAGAGGAAGCCCATGTTGTGGCCGATGCCGCCCTCCAGGTAGCTCCTCCAGCGCCGGTACTTTTCAGCGGCCGTCCGAAGCGCCATAGCTTGGTAAACCTGCGTTGGTTCGGAATAAATACCGGTGAGTCATCTGAAGCAGACTGAGCGATCTGCTGATAAAGAAACAAGAGACAATAATGCGCGAAGTTATGTAACGACGTACTGAATTGGTCTACTGGCCTTCCTCAAGAATATTTCTCAAGCGACTTTTAAACCAAAATAACTACGACATACGTAGATAATATTTTAAAGGGACGAGGTTCCACTAAAGTAGGCGCTGTAGATTCTATTAAACTCCCACACAAGCGGTGTTCTGGAATATTTCGAAGGCGGGAAACAGTTCTAATTTTTTTATGGAGAGCATGTTGCTTCTCCGGAGCCAGTGTTTTGCATGGTTGCGAAGTGTGCTTGTTCTCTTCACGTGCGGTCACGTGCACTTGTCACGCGATATGACGTCAGCGCCGCAAGCACTAGGTTCTTTCTCCTCTGCAGACAATAGAGAGTTATAGCAGATCGCAAAAACGGTTCCGGTACTGTACAGGGAACCCGTTACCGGACCGTACCGGGAAGGCTCTTTTTAAGAGTTATAGCAGACCGTAACTACCGGACATGCTACCGTGACTGGGAGCGACTTGGGTTGTACGTCGTTTGCCAATTCTTTGTGAGTCTGTGGCGTATCCTTTGCTGAAATGTTTTCAGTTCTCAAAAGCGCTAAAGGCAGAATAAAAAAAAAAATATCTAACGCCCCTACAGAGATTTTAAACTAGCGACTGCGTGAACATGAAGCGGGCATTTTACTTCTACGCCATCTCAACAGGTGGCGCCAGCTGGTCAAGATGGGCTCACAGTACATACGGCTGGCTGCTTCTAGTTTTTCGTTGTATTTGAGAGTCCCTCGCACTGATACCGCCTGTTCCTCACCCGCCGATTTGTACACAGGCCCCATGTTGCTGTTATTACTAGTTATGTAGCCGGATCGCCTTTATTTAACCTAACAGAAGCTATCGTACATCGACACAAGCCACCGCAGTTGGGTCGGGACTGGTTTTCGCTTGCTGGTTGAGCTGTCAGAATCGCGTGGATTTCACTTGTTGCAACCTCATTTTGCTTAAACGATCTCATAGTTTCAATCCGTTCGACTAAGCGTGAGCAAAGCGTTCGTCTTCGGAACTCTTCCAAAGCGGTCATCCGCTTTGGAACGACGGACACGGTACGTCTCGTTACCGTCTGGGCAAGTCGCTACGGTTTACGGTAGGGTTCTGCGCATGCGCGGTGGGGTCCAGACGGTAGACGTTACCGTACCGGAACCGTTTTTCTGATCTAGTATAACTCTCTATTGTCCTCAGCGCCGCGGTAACCCACCCGGCTCATACTCTCGATACCCGGCTTGAATATTCATGGAAACTGCAACATGCAAAAGTTCCTTTTGAAACAAAGTAAATTAATTTACCCAAATTGATCTTTCATGAGCAATTTTGCAGCAGTCCCGGCAATTGTGTTTTTTTTTATTCTTGAAGCTGCAGCCATTTTTTGTACCTGTAATGACAGCGCCTATTTGTGGCATAATGTGCCACACTATAAAATTGAAGAGCCCACGGCAATATGGAGCATTACGTTCTCATAGAGGCATTGTGAATAGGGTGACTTGTTGTTTCAGGACAATTTATCAAAACGCTGCCTTATCCAGCGATGTTTCGCACGAGCCATTTTATTGAAAACCATTTGACCGAATATCTTCTCGTGGACAGCCTTTCATCCAAATCGTTTCCTCACACGCCGTTTCATCGAATATTAACCCCGTCTTACAAAAGGCAGCCATATCACTGTGATAGCGTTTGCTACGTAGAAACACTTTGGAGATATAACTGATAAAAAGTAATGACGGCAGGGCCGTACCCAGAGGGGGGATTTGAGGGTTCCAACCCCTCCCAAAATCTTTTCCAGGCGGCACGTAAGCACTACTTACTGTTGCTTTCAGCAAAACTACCCCCTTCCCAAAATCCATAACCCCCCGGGAAACTAATTTCTGGCTATACCCCTGAATGACGGTGCTGGCGTTCGCACTGCAATCCCCATGTTCCCCTGCCTGTCAATAATAAGTATTATCACCTGTATGCAGTCACGGCGTTTCTTCGATATTCTGCGGATGGAAACTTATCACGTGTCTCGTGGGTTAGGTATGGGCTATTTTACCCTCCCTCAGACCCTTAAACATTATGTCCACATGCAGTGTTGTTCAAGACGAAATTTCATGGGAAGCCCAAGCTCTACATCTCAGGTTATGCCTACGTTTGCCACAGTTCACCGGAAGCTTTGTTGGATGTTTCAGTGTTTCGCGACGTGCAACAAGAAGCGATGTGCAACAATTTTCTATTAAGTGCAACAAGACGAGCACAGTGTGAAAGATTTCAAGGAACACAACCATGCCCCGAATAGCAGTAGAGTTGAGGTGACGGAAGCCAATAACGAATCAGGCGGGTTGCACCGAAACAGCTGATCGCATTCTGTCGTGGAGAGCGGAGCAGGGCATTTAGCGTGCGCTGACTGAAGTAAACAGAGAGTTGCTTTTCACTCGGCTTCTATCGTCAGACGGAGTAATGTTTGTGTTTACTTGGTGTATTGGACATCTGTTCTGCGGTTTTTTGGTTCAGAGCACTCAACGGGCACGGCTTGTGGTCGGAGGTCGTCCGCGGTCACGCTATCTAGCGACCGCAGTCACGCGGCGTCACACACCCAGAGTCTAACGGCGTCAGGCACCCTGACCGAGGCTTTGAAAAGATACCCGCGTGATCCCATGTTACGCCTTCCGGGCAAAACGTAAGGGGATGCGCAAACAAATGGTTCATTTAGGCAGAATCTTTCGAAACTCCAGGAACCGCTGGCACTTGTCATACATGTTCACATTATTTAGCGCAAAGAAAACTACAGGAACATTTGAGGCAAAATATATGTAATTAACCGGCAGTCGCCGAGTTGTTTAGTCATGACTGCGTATAGGTTGGTGTTTAATGAAAAAACGTGGCCGCCGAAAAAAAAGAACGACGAGTGCGAATTGGCGCAGACAGGCTCCAGCACGTGTGAGATGAAAGCAAGCACAAAAAGAACAGAAATTTCGCCCGAACTGTTCCAGACAGAACAAGAGACAAAAGAACAAATAAAAGGATGCCAGCTGTCCCAGGAGAAGGCACGCGACCATTGCGAAAACGTGAAGATTTAATTGTAGTGAACAAACCTCTGTTCACTTCTTGAAGAGAGTATTGAGACAGAGAGAGGAGAACGTTTTAGGTAGTAGCAAAGAGCGGAGAACGGCGAAGCCACCCCTCTGCCGAATCACTGCTCCGCATTTCCGACACTTGTCACGTCGAGTAGCAATGCTTTACTTTTACGTGCAGAGCACGTTAGGGGCTCGCCTTATCGTCGTAGCTCACTGGCTGGACCCAAGTAGAGCCACACGGCGTTCCGTCGCAGCGGATGTCGTCGCGGCGTAACCCATAGGCTTTGAAAGCAACGCGTTTTATATAGTCATAAGCGCTCTATATTTGTGAACCACCGGAGCGCTTGTCATACATTCCTCGTTGTTTAGCGCAAAGAAAACTGTAGGTGCAGTTGATGCAAAATATACGTAATTAATCGGCAGCGCCAGCGTTCATTTGGTTCGGAACGCTCGCCGGGTTGGTTTTTACGATAGTAAGAGACAAAAAGTGTCAGTGTTACGCCGGCACTTCGCGGGAGGAAAAGCAAGCACAAAACTAACAGAACTCCCGCTGGCACGGTTTAAGGCAGGGGGCGCGTGAGCACTGCGAAGGTGGGAAATTTGAATCGCATTGGATGGTAGCAGTCAGCGAATAACAGCGCTAGACCCAATACGGCGAATCGCTGCTCTGCACTTCCGCAGCTTTCACATTGAGTGGAACGGTTGTAATTTTTCAAAGCAAAGCTTTCCTCCTTTCGTTCAGCGGTTTCACCGCGAATACGGAAATGCATCTTCTGACCGCAGACACTCCCTCTGCATCGCACCCGTTGAAGCGGATCGCGTGATTCACCGGGCTCGCTTTCGGCGCTGCGCACAAAGCCCGGTTTTCAGTCGTTTCTGCTCAGCTATCGGCGGCGGCCGCAGCGGTTGCGTGCGCTCAGCTGATCGGCAGCCGAGCAACCCCGCAGCGTCCCGCGCATGCGCCGCTGGGTCGTCTCGGGCTACGTGACTCGCCTTGCGCCCGGCGAAGAGGAACGCTCCGTTCGCCGCGAATGAACGCGAGGCGGGCCTCCTTCTGTGAGCATTGCACGAGACTGAACTCCGTTAAGCCGTGGTCGGCAACACAGCTACATCAAAGGTTCACCAAGCGAAACCGAGGCTGAACCAGACTATCACAAGCCTTTTTTTTTGCATATCCATGGTTGGCTGAGCTAAGCCGCGGCCATTTTTGGCATGTATGTTAATGTGTTTACAGGAGCGAGCTAATACTTTATGGAATGATGCCAATTTGTCAGCCTTCATCCGAAAATTGTGGGCTTTAGACTTGCAGCCCGCTCCACATTTTCTATACACTTCAGTCGGTACGAAAATCAATCAGAGTTACTTCTCGCATTGCTACAAACTTGCTGGTTCGCGAGAGTTCGATGCACTGAAGGAGTAGTTTGTTCCCTTAGGCTTTTCGGAGAAAAATTACGACGTGTGAAACCACGCCGACTTCATGCCGGCCTGATGATGTGCGCACCACCTGTGTTTTCCCTTAATTTCTGTTATTTCAGTGTTGAACAGAAAGATGGCTACCACGAGAAAATAAATCAGGGAAAAAACTGGTACAGTAGGGTTTCGAAAGTTCTCGGATCGCATATTTCGGCGTTTGGCGGTTCCGCAGCCGCCTTTGACAGAAGCAAACAGGGACGAGTGGCTGGAGCGACTCGTTGTAAGCCAGAAGCCACCATAACAGGGAAATGTGTACAAGCAAAAAAAGAGGCTCTCAAGCGCATCTCCGACGACTTGTGAAACATGCGAGTACAATAATTTTTAATGGCTATTGTTCATTAGAAGGAGCAGTGACTGCGCTCATGTACACTTTTATGCCATTGTACGATGTAGCTAGTTTGACACTTTACACTTTATTGAAGAATAAACTTCGTTTCAATTTCTGCTTAAAGCTTTACGAATTTTCAGTACGTCCGAAAAATGTATCCCTCCGTGAAATTCCTGCTATCAAACGCTTTGTTGAAACCGGTTTCAAAAAAGACATAAAAGAGAAATAGGACGCTAAGGAAGCATCAAAGGGAGCGCGTTCCTTCTGTTGCAGGTTGCCGATAACCGCCACGTGAAGTTGGAGTGACGAAAACTTGCGGTTGACAAAGGCACGCGTTTTCTATGCGGTTCTAAAATTACAAAGTATCTCTTTCTTCGCACATGCATTAGTGACAAAAGAGGCTTGCAATTTTCCAGCAGCAATACTAACGACGCCGGAAGCTTCCAAACAGGATTCGATGAAACCGGCGATGCCACTTCGGCGACACCAGTTTCGATGAAGCGGCTTCGATTAAACGAGCATGCCTTCGAGAAATTGGCGTTCGATGAAATGGCGTTTGATGAATTATACTAGGTGCAATTGTCGACCAAGTGGAATTCAGCTCACGCGGGAACTCTAAAAGACGTATACGACTCCATCGCTACGTATAGTAGACATGGGTGGCGCTTACTCGCTCCCGAAACCCCACGAGAGTTGACACAAAACATCAGTGAACTATAAAAGGAACCTGCAGAGAAATATTAGAGGGTTTTGTTCAGAAAACATTATGAAACCGTGCTACAAATTGAGAATTTCGGCAACTAGAAATGGAAATTTTTCTTCGCAGTACGGAACATCACTGTTCCTTCGCCGAACGGTAATGCGCAGCTACGATGAATTCCAGTAGTAGACTCTCGATAAACAGAACTTCAAGGGACCTAAAAATTAGTTCCGTTTAACAGGAGTCCCGTTTACTGAGATGGATGTGTGAAAGTGCAAATTTATGTGCGTACACACTCCTAATACCATCTCCAGGAATTCTGAGCGTTACAAAGTGAATGCAGCTGATAGTTCTTCGGAAAGCATGAAAACTACAAGATGTTTAGGAACAGCATTTACAATGTTGATATGACAACATTGAGTCGCTGTGGAATACAAAATGCATCAAATATGGCACGAATTATGCGGCAGTAGCGGAGCCCTGTAACCTCGGAGTCTTGAATCGAGACCGAAGGACTGGAACAAGAACTACGATGCTTCATTTGTTACGCTAACACGGCTGACCACTAACGAGACAAAGTTTACGAGGTCAATAAGGTTAAAAAAACATGGAGGAAGGAAAAAAACAAAAACAAAACAGCCGTTACCATAAAAAGCTGATTCTCATGCCAATAGGATGTTTATCTCTTGTTCCGTTTACACGATGACGCAGTAATTTTAGTTACCATTACGTGGAGTTTTTTTTACGTTATCTGAATACAAAACCAACCAACTTACAGGCTGTTGTTCCGTTTAAGCGGCAATTTCGTTTAAGCGATTTCCATCTATCGAGATTTTACTGTAGTTCCCTTACCGTTTGAACAAGTATGAGCACACCCTCTCTTAGGGCATTCGTCAATTAAAAATAATTTTGCCAACGCTCATGTAGCTGATCATTCACCCGCGCGCATACCCGTGTCATCGTTGCGTGAAATACTTGCTGTATATACACTTTTATATGGCAACTAACCTTATTGCTACTACCCGTGAGCAGCTTTCCTTGTATGACCACTGAGTTTTTGCCGTAACTTCGGCTCAGTCTTAACCCGCGTCGCCTCACTGCTTTTTCCGCCCAACTTGATCAAGCTTCCCGCTTGTGGTTTCTTTCCACTCGCATTCGTGTTTTAAAACTGCGCGCTTCGAGTGGTAATTTGACCACAACGACCTCTAGTTACCCGATGTACTGCTCCCTTCCGACTTTTGCCGCTTCAGAAATAACGCGTCATTTTATGCATCAAACGAGAAAGACATTTCCCGCAGATCTAACAGCAGATAATATTCCTCACGTTTAAAGGAGCCATGAAGAGAAAATATGCCTTTGTTTAATATGAAAGAACTAGGATTCAGTATCTCACTCAGCTCCATTGCAGCCACAACAGATGTTCTTTTTTAACAAAAAAAAGCAAGAAGTATATGAAAACTTTCAAATTGTGCGCCTCAGTGACGGGTTATGAGCAAGAATGACGTCATACGGGCAAACAATAAAACATAATTTTCAGTGCGTTAACTGCACGTTAGCATTCAAGTGATGTGGTCAAATGGAACTAGAGGCCCCATTACAGACGTCCAGTCATGTGTCGTTGCGACAGGTCAGTTAGGCGGCCGCCAGTCGCACAAACAAGGTTCTGTGACGTCATAGAAAAGTTGCGGGATATTAGCTTGGCGGTCGCGACTGCTTCACACGTTTTCTTTAATATCTCCGTCATTTGTCCGAAAATTGCGATGATATTGGTGTCATTGTTATCGGGACTGGGCAGTATTTCTAATAAACCTAAATTCTATTTCGTCTTCATGACTCCTTTAGACCACCAAAAGTTGGCGGCGGTGTTGATAGCAATCCATTGAGGCCGAATATCCGATTTGGCTTCGAGATTCGATACAGGCAAGGTAAAACCTTATTTTATAGGGAGGAACTAGGCTTTAGTAACCTATATAATACTCAATTCCGTTGCCGGCCCGAACAGAAGCTGTTTTCACTAATAAAAGATAAATTTTAGTAAAACACTGAAACTGTGCGCATCAAAACGTGAGCAGACATGTAATAGTGCTAGTTTTTAAAAAAAAGACTAATATTCGGGAGGCTACATACTAGAATAAAGCTGGCGTTACCAAAAGTAAATGAAAAATAACCGCAGCCAGCAGTTTAGCCTCACAGTTATGATTCTGCAACGGAGTTTCCGACGCCTCCCTATCATTGCGATAATTAATCCCTATCACGACACAATCACTGGGCGATACAGCGGCTGGTGAGTCGCCACACTTCATGTGTTTCTCTTATCATCAACAGGGCTTGCTCAAAGTTTGTGTAGAACGTGCAATAATTTTTATTTGTACCAATCAGTCGATTGTATGAACCAAACGCGCATTTTGTTCATAATTAGCTCATTTGTCAGAAGGTATAATTAAAAAAAAAATACACTAGATTCGCACAACGTAAAAGCTGTCAAGGACGGGGCTGTGATCCACCAAAACGTTTATGGGGTCCTCTCTTTACTACTTTCAGTATCAGCCAGGCGTTGATATCGAAAATAATCAATAGACTGCGGCGGAGCACCTTAAAAACCCGTTAAAAGAGACTGGGTGGAGTTTTCAAATATTTGGTATAAAAATCCGGCAATTTATGATTTCTTTCTTTCACATCATTGTGCACTCATTTTTGGCCTAGTACCGTCAGCCTCCGGGGCAAAGGCGCAGCGCAAAGATCACCCCAACACTTTGCATAGCAGTAACGTTTGGGTGCGTAGCTCAATAGGATTAACTTCGGCTTCGTAACGCGAGGGACCCAGGTTCAGTCCCGACCAGGAGAAGCGGTGATTTTTTCAAAGCCTCTGTTTAGGTGCGTAACACCGCGTGCCTGCGATGGCTAGACACCCTGACCCCGTACGAGCTACAACGGGCCCCTAATGTGCTCCGCACTGAAAACATTCGTGGGCCCCTAAAGTGCTCCGTACTGAGAACTTTCGTGGGCCCCTAAAGTTCTCCGTATTGAAAAATTTCGTGGGTCCTTAAGTGCTCCGTACTGAAAACTTTCGTGGGCCCCTGAAGTGCTCCATACTGAAAACTTTTGTGGGCCCCAAAGTGTTCCGCACTGAAAATTTTCGGGGGCCCCTAAAATGCTCCGTACTGAAAACTTTCGCAGGCCCCTAAAGTGTTCCGTACTAAAAACTTTCACGTGCCCCTAAAATGCTCCGTACTGAAAACTTTCGTAGCCCTTTTTGCGTGTTCTCATCAACTATGCTTTCACCATTCAAAGACTGTTGCAGACAGTATACCCAGGAAACGTCTAGAATACTGCAACACCAGTCCTGACACGGCGCACACGCCCACACAAATTATCAAGCTAACTAGCATAACAGGGCAAGAAATTGTAATACAAAGAAGATGAGATGTAGTACATAAATAATTCTTCCTTTGACCCCACGGCAGCTTCTAAGCACGCTGGTGGCTCACAGCAGTTCTATCACAAAATGACAGTAAGAAAAGGTGGATGTTACGAGCGCCCTGAACGCCGCTTCTGTTGGCATTGCGTCGCTAGTTGCGACCGAAAGCATTTAAACTTTGTTCTCGTTCTGAACTTTGCTGCACCGACAGCGAACCGCATGCACCTTCTGCGAAAAATAAAAGAGTATGCAGAATAGTCCAGCAAGAAGCTAATTGTTCTTCCTTTTTTCTGTGGGCAACACTCTACACGGCCAACTTTGTTTTTATCGCATCACGATACTTCGATTTAGGCCGATTATAGTTAAAATCTATATGTTGACGGTGGTACCCACATGGGAATGGGTAGCAGATAAATTACAATATTTCATTCTTCTATCCTAGTTTTGATTATTAATAGTTTGTTTGTTTTTATCTTGTCCTGAGTTATTACTTGCTACAGAGCTTCCGGTGATTTATGAAGCAATAAATATCGGTCGCACAAGGTAGACCAGTCGTTTGAAGTCTGTTCTTGGAAGAGCCTACACCCATTTTGGTAAGTGTGATGGTGACGAATACTGGTGCGTGCATTGTCTTTATGGCGGCATAAAAATGATCAAAACTTACCTGGCTAAGATAAGATACTGCTTCGTACGCCCGGTGCGGCCGAATGCCCCTTTCTAGCGCCGGCGCACGGAATTTTGTTCGTATATTATCAATTACTCGTCCTTCCCCTAGAACAAGAGAACGCAAATTATTATTTGCAAGAAAGAACACAAACATTTCAGCCCCGGCCCATTAAGCAATGTTATCAACCACAAAAAGCTTGAAGCCAGTTTGGAATACAACACCGTGACATCAGAATACGATTACGCCTACCGTAATGCTAGTTGCGTCGGTCGCTTAGCATGAACTTTATGTTGGATAAAGGAGGTAAATTATGCCACAATATTTATTTAGTACTTTTCTTCGATTCTTTTATCTATGGTATTGTGACCTGTTTGGTCCAAGTAACTTACGGTCTGCCGCAGTCTCAAGTCGATAAACTTCAACCTTTATCTGTGATCCATGTAGGTCCCATAAATTACTACACTAATGAGTACTGTGAAACTAGTTTCCGGTCGATTATACATGACTGAGATCCCGTGTTTGACGGGGAAGATGAGACTCCAGTCGGCATTTCGCTACGGCTCCCTACGTGTGCGGTGGCTGCGGGCGCGCTTTTGCGTAAACTTGCCAACCAGCCTGGGCGGAAGAGTTTTACGTGCTTAAATGTTGCAGAGTCATTCGGCTGGATTGAATGCCTAAATGGTTTTAAGCACAATCGTGTCCTTCAAGCATTTCAAGTGCACAGCACTTTAGGGGCTCGCCTTGTCGTCGTAGCTAGCTCGCTCGACCCAAGTAGAGCCACACGGCGTTCAGCCGTAGCAGCTGCCATCGCGGCGTTACCAAGGGTCTTCGAAAGCCAAGCGGTTTATATAGTCATAAGTGTTCCAAACTCGTCAATCGCTGGCGATTGTAATACATCTTCCGTTGTATAGCGCAAAGAAAACTGTAGGTACATTTGAGGCAAAACATACGTAATTAACCGGCAGCGCCAGCGTTCATTTTGCTCAGAACGGTCGTCGGGTTGGTTTTTACGGTAGTACGAGAAAAAAAGTGGCAGTGCAACGCCGGCATGTGCGGGAGGAAAACAAAGCATGAAAAGAACAGAACTCCCGCTGGCGCAGTTTGAGGCAGGGGGCGTGCGAGCGCAGCGAAGGCGAGAAACTTGAATTGCATTTGGTGGTAGCCGTGAGCCGGTAACAGCGCTACAGCCTATTAATGCGAATCACTGCTCTGAACGTGCGACTGCTTTCACATTGAGTGGAACGGCTTTAATTTTTTATCAATGGAAGTTTGCTTTATCTTTAGAGCGCAGACGTTAAGGCAGCCCTTTCTGATTTTCTGAGCACCGCGGTTACTGCACCCGCAAGGACCTCACTCACGCGGCGCAGCGACTGAGCGGCTAAGGAATCGTGCTGCTGAGTAGGAAAGCACTGGTGCCATAGTGGCCGCCGCAGCCTTTTTTCTGGCACATTCAAAGTGTAACGTCCTTGCTACGAGATTATGGCGCGCGCTAAAATTCCTGAGTTCAGCTATTTCTGTACTCCTATATAGACGAAAAGAAGGGAGGGGATGAACATTTGGGAGTTCAGAGACACTTGAATAACGACGAAGGTCAGGGGGAGGGCGTAAGTCAGCGTGATCTTATTGCGGAGACGGCCACCAGGGCTCTTTCGACGGCCAGGTTGTGTGTTTGTTGGGCATCGCCTTCTTCTCCCCGGCGAGAAATCAACCCGTGGCAGGCGCAGACTCCAGACCTGAAGTCGGGTTTTGTTCCCAGTACAGAGTACACCGAGAACCAACCGGTTAAAAGAGGGAGGAAGGCACTGAGGAGGAAGGTAACGGCCAGGCCTTTGGGATAAGTCGAAAGAACCACCTGGGGGATGCCGGAGCTAGGTAGAAGGTGGCGATGCGGAACAGCTCGTTTTACTTCACGTCCGTGATGAAACGCGAGTTCGGGTCATTGAAAGGACTGCCGCGTTACAACAACACGCTCACCAATCTTAACGAAAACGTCACTCAAATGAGGAACACACGAAGAAAACCGATACTCGGAAGGCGACAATCCTGCTAGTTTTGCGCTCAGGACTTTTAATAACATGTTATTGGCCACATGTCGCCATTGCCCGAGGCTGACACGACCAGACAGAAATAAAATCAGGAATAAAAACAAGTGTTCGCGCTTCAATTTAGTGCCTCTTGTTTTCATAGAAGTAAGAATGGGGGTGTAAACGGTGCAAGTAAGGGAAAAAACCTGTAAAACTACAAGCATTGGGCGTGCGGCGTGCATTGGGCCGGCGGAGGCAGCACCGCCGTCGGCTTGTTGAACTTGCTTCATACGACACTGTCCAAATAGCATAAGACACACTGCAACTTACGTGACCTTGTTCGTCGAGTCGTAGCCGGTTTTCTACAAAACGGCTGCTATGGACCCTTACAAAAATAAGGCAGGTACAAGTTCGTTCAGCAATAAGCCGTCTGCGAATAGGGTCCCAGACCGATCTAGGAAGGCCCACGGTGATTACGGAAACCAAGGATAGGTTTTGCAGATAACGGCAGCTTGAGTCAGCGTACTGACGTTTGATTTAGGTAGCTACCAATAGGTCTCTGTTCACATCACGAAACATACAATACAGGGAAAAAATTCAAAACTTTCGGATTAAAATGTATAATTGTTAGTGAATAAGGCATTGTTTGCAGCCAGAGAAGCGCTGAGGGCACTATAAGGGCCCAAAATTTCAAAAAAAGAACAAATTGCATATTGTCGCCCGTGGCCCCTTTAACCACTAGCCATTGTTTCTGGTCTGCGGTTGCAGCTGAGAACACGTGGGTGATGAGAATGAGCAAGCACGCGCGATTACTAGCGACATTGGTAATGTGTGCACGTGTCATTGTGTTCTAGCCTACCTCCGCTGAAAATAACAGCACGGCTTAGCAGACTGTCTCTCTCTCTCTCTCTGGCTGACGTATCGAGATGCAGTTTTGATTGTTGGTGTTTCCTTTTATGACAGTGTATGGACCTTTTTGATGTGTAAATGTGCCCCGTTGCCTCTGCATAGACATAGGATTTTGTCTTGGTATATTTTTTACCCCCACTCACAATTATGAAGTTTTACATATTATGTGACATTACTTACTTATCTTCTACATTATGTGTTTTGGTCGAAAATTGCGACCAAGAATCCGATTATGTGATATTTTAAGGGCGTAAAACCCATAAAACTATGTATTCTTTTTAAAGTCGACGTTCGGCCCCAGCGAGCATTAAACGTTGCTTCTGAACACTCAGGATTCCTCTCTGTAATATATCGGTAAATAAATGCTCTCCAGCACCGCCTCGCTGACAATCTGCACAAAGCTGTCTTTAACTTAGGATATTCAAGAAAGCGGTTTTACACTGCAGAGTCCAACAACACACAATGACAAACCAGATATAAGTTTCTGTCGCTGAACGTGAACTCAACATTGTGGCACCACTGGTGGCCTATTAGGGGAAGGAGCGCTTGAGGAAGGAGTGCCCGATGATTAGTTACTCTTGGGGAAGAGTACTTTTTCCAGGACCCCTTGAGACCGTCCGGCTTATTGGGGTCTCTTCACCAGCCAAAGGTGATGCTGACATGCGAGCTGGACCAACATATTTACTCCCCCAACTAGACTTCACAGTCTGGCGCCAACCCTGTACTCTTCGCAATGTCACTTTTGAGGGGCTCCAGCAACCATTTACCATATAATGTGGGGCTGTGATAAGAACAGCCCAAACCTACCTTCCCCCCTGCCATTCCCCTCCAAGCTGGAGGGGAATGCAGGGCTCCGGCAATCCTTTATCATACAATGTGGGGCTGTGATAGGAACCCCAACCTACCCGCTCCTGCCATTCCCCTCAAGCAGGAGGGGAATGGCAGGGGGGTAGGTTGGGGTTCTTAGCACGGCCCCACATTATATGGTAAAGGGTTGCCGGAGCCCCGCAGAAGTGACATAGCGAATAATACAGGGTGGGGGCCAGACTGTGAAGTCTAGTTGGGTGGGTGATTTTGCTGGTTTGGGTGCCTCAAAGTTGGCGTTCTTGTTCTTTTGTGATGTTTGTGTGTGGAAGGCGGTAGTGCTGCGGGATATTTTTCAATATGAGGGAACCGACATGCCACTGCTCACCGAATTCCCGTCTAGCCCTATGTGACACAGCTCGGGCATGCTGGTATGTGGACTTCAAGGCGATGAGCTCAGTGGTATAAGGTCATTTTGTTTTAAATTATGGTTGCAAACAGATCACTCCTTTTTTTCTGCAAGTGTTGTTAAATTATGGTTCTGCACTGCTCGTCTATCCTGTACCTGTTTCTCCTGCAACTTTTTGTGCATTTTCCTCCTCAGTCCCGGGGTACCCAAATGGGTACCATAACCATAAAAGGAAAAACTTTCCCCAATTCGGAATTGGTGCGTCAAAAGTTGTTTCCCCGCAAAAGGCATACCTTGATTTCACTAAGCCCCCCCCCCCCCCCCCCCAGGTGGCGCGATATGTCAAGTCATTTCGGAAGAGGCAGGCGGCAAAATTGACTTTCAACGGCGCGAGCGCTCCAATGCGTCCAGAGGGTAAGCAAGACCCGGAGTACCCAAATGGATACCATCAAATTACTTTCGTTTGCTTTTTTGCTATTGTAATTTTTTGCGCTCATTTCTATGGATAATAAACTGAATACAAGTTTGTTACAAGATATTTTTGTGTTTGCGCATTCTTGGAACTGAAGAGGTTCTTTGTTCACTCGATCCTCCTACAAAATTGTTATAATAAGTTTCGAAGTAACTGGATTGATTTGCTGCGACCTGCACTGAAGCTTTCGTACAATGAAAAATGGAGTGTCATGATGAATGTGACGGCCCGAACCAAGAATACTGCAGGAGAACTCCGCATTGCTGTGTGTGCTCTGCAATGTTTTTTCCCCGCATTCGTTTCTTTAGCATCCATTTTCTAGCTATGATGTAAGGTAGGTAGGAGGACGTTCCTCATCTCCGCATTGGGCTCCCAATGTCACCGACCACTAAAGGGACACTTCAGTGCGGCGTTGAAGCTTATGAATGTACTTACCGTCTACTCCATGTTGCCTGTGCCGGAGAAACTCCGAGAACGGGTAGGTTATTGAGGACTCATTTGCCACGGAAAGGAAGGTTTCCTTGAAAGGATACGACTGGACCCCGTGCTCGGAAACAAACCGCGACACCAGATGTTCACTTGGGCTCCAGCCGTCATTTCCGAGGTTCCAGTAGTGAGCTGGAAATAAGGTCGCGTGACAAAAATTTATTCACCAAATAGGAGAGCGCACAAAACAACAAATATGAAAAAATCTTTACAAGCGTGCCGGAAACAGTCCAGATAAGGTAGATGTAAACCAGAACACCTCTGTGACATCCACCTGTCTCTCTTGATGGATCTTGTACATTGGGCGCTCACGTCAGTATAAAAAAATGTCTTCGCCCAGACATGTAATGAGGCTTACAGGAATAATGTGTAAATGACTATTTCAAAAGTGAAATGGCGCAGTTACTCTAATAGCATATATTTAGGGTTAACGTGACTGATTGTCCATGTCTCTCCCTAAACAAGCGCTCACATCAAATTCCAGCATTTGTGCTTTTACCCGTAAACAATACCTTCTTGCCAACTAATACCGAAAATCTAAGAAAAAGCTTTCAGCAACTGGCTAGAAATATTAAAAATGCAGTTGCTCCAACCAGTTCCCCTTGCGGTCACCGTACGGCCCACATCGACGTTCTGAGCCATGACGAAAGATTTTAGTGACACTGTTGAAATAGTACAGCTGCAGGATGTGACGGCGTACGCGTTTTGGCATTGCTTAATGTGGTCCCGCGTGGCCTGTATTTTCCCGCCCAATATTCCGGCGGCAAGCAAGCCGCGCGAAATTTTAGTAATAATTTGCAAGTTTGTGTATTTAAACCCTATTTACTCCGGTTTTTTCTTAATTGGGACACATTTAAGGTTGTTCTTATGCATGATGGTGTGCTCCTGTGAGTTTCTGAACACTCAGCGTTTATTTTCTGCCGCTTTGTGGAAGCTGAGGAGACTGGTGACCGACCCCGCCTGGTGAAACAACACCACTCTCCGAAGCGGCCTAGGAGAGTATTTACGGTTCCTGGAAGGGCTAGACAATGTCACTTTGTAGCGGCTGGTTTACAAAGTGCGATGCGTCTTTCGTCAAACTGGTAGCGATTTTACCATTGCTGGTAATGTTAGGTAGGTGACGGCCGCATCAATTAAAATTACCCTTCGACACGTTTCCGACCTGTTGCATAAATTGCTGGTAAGGCGTCTTCGTACTGTACTGCAGCCAATTATATCAATGTTAGGATGGAGAACTTGGTGCCAGTGTTCCTTATTTTCTAATCTACAAGAAAATGGCACAAAGGAAAAAAAGAAGATCAAGGCGATAATAACGAGAGAACACAATACTTTAACCGAGGCAATGTCCACTCCAATATACACTCGACACCACGTCATGATTGTCAACAGAAAGTGAATCACCTTGTGATCTTCATATTGTTAAAATAAAATATAGTGCTTTGGCATTACAGCAAATAAGCATTTTCGCAATGACGTCTGAATGTTAACCCTTTATTTTGGCGAAGGTGGCGTAAAAGATGCATACTTTTACTCACTGCACTTATTCTGGTAATTTTCTTTTTTTATATATTCCCTTCAATCAATTGCCTCCACTTATGATATCACAACGAATGAACGTGTTTACTCCGGCGATGATGAATTAATATATACACATGCAGAGAATCAACATATGGGGCTG
The DNA here is from genome assembly GCF_048455015.1 of Haemaphysalis longicornis. Taxonomy (NCBI): domain Eukaryota; kingdom Metazoa; phylum Arthropoda; class Arachnida; order Ixodida; family Ixodidae; genus Haemaphysalis; species Haemaphysalis longicornis. Next base: position 175,703,878 of record NW_027526385.1, on the reverse strand, counting down.
GGGTATACCTAAGAAAAAATGCTGTACTGGGAAGCGCATGGGCCAACCGATTTTGAAGGTAAAAGATTCAGCGATGGTACGCAGACCCGAACGAGCGTGAACCTGAGCTACAAGAAACCCGAATTCTTCTTCGTTGCTTGGGCATTTTAAATTCCCGCGAATTCTAAAATATACTGTTAAACTCAAAGCTTGTTAAGCGGGAACCTGTCTTTAAACACAAAATTGTCGCATTTCATAATATAAACAAATTTGAAATCAAGAGACCTCATTTTAATTGTCTCCATCGTCAGCTTCGTATGTTTAAATCATGCGGAGTTGTTTCCGGAGGATTTGATTCAAGCGTTTATAAACATAAGGTCGACCACGAGTGAACCGTTCGTTCTTCGAGTTGTCGGCGCAGTGAGATCGCAAGTGTCGTGTTGATGCTACTGCCGTCTTGTCGGTTTTTGTTCCGCGCTCAAGAAACGCAAACCTTTTACTCTGCAAATTTAAGCTATCATACTTCTTCGCATTTAAGCAATTGAGAAACTCCGGTTCGAGAACCTTACCTTTTGTCCTGCAAAATGAATATCTAGCGTTGGTGTACAATACGAGTGAATGAGGGCGGGATACCACTAGGTTTTAAAAACGGCGTGTTTCTTGGGAACCATGGTAGCCCCAGTGTCAATCGAAGGTCTCGCCCTGATTTTGAATGATCATTGGAATGGTTACTCTACATGCCAAGCCACGAACGTTTTGAGACGTTGGTAGCTTGGAATGTAGAGTGCTATAACAGTTATGTGGATAAACACCAGGGCAGGCCTTATGATATCAAAACGATTGAGTCCAATGCGGCACTCCACCATGGTTATAGCGGCGCTACACCCATTTATACGACGGAATTTCAGATTGCGGTCCCGCTGCCCGGCGTAAAACACATCGTAGCTTCAAAAGCGTCTTCAGCAACCTTGTAGCACAGGCATACTGTCCAACACAAGCACACTCTCCAATAGGATGATGCCACCGTCCCAAGTCTGCTTGGTACATTTTTAACCTTTTCGGAAACAATAAGGATTTTTTTACTTACTGTCGCCGCTAGTTTGGCTGCACGGGTCGCCAGAAAACCCCGAAGACGTCGGCGGTTGCCTGCCGTTGCTTGGGGTGGACGGGACGAAAGGGCGGGAGGGGTCTTCTCGCTCAACCACTCGCATGATGGTGTCGATGTAGAGCTTTCTGTAATCGTCGAGGACCTTCTGCTCACTTATCCTGTAGGAAATATCACACAACAAAAAGCTTAGTTCCCTTCTATCCGGCAATTTATGAATTAATACATGTAAATTAAAAGCGTAACTACCGCTTCATGTTCACTTTAAAAAGCATTACTCGTAATTTAGGAAGAACCTTAGAAGCCCAGTTCGAGCAGCAAAAAGTGCGGAATCACGTGGTAAGTTCTTGCTGTACCACCTAACGAAACTGGTTAATAAACAACTACACTAACGCGTTCACCAGCCACTGCCAGAAACAAAAACGGTAGAAACCAATGTGTCGATAAATACTAACAAATCTTGTTCCTCACTTTCAGTAAACGACCACGCCCAGGGCCCCTCTGAACCAATGCATTAAATAACGTAAGAGAAGAAGCAAGCATGCACGCATGTAGGTACACGAGTAGATGAGCAACGTTCTTTGTGAAACCGATACACTGGGTTGGGGAGAATATACACAAATATCATTACTTTGTAATAATCAACAACCTCGGTACAGCACAGCGGTTTGAGATCGGTGGCGAGGCAGTGGAAGTGGTAAGCTATTATATCTACTTACGCAAAGTTGTAACCCTGGATCTTAAACATGAGGGAGAGATAATCAGAAGGGTAAGAATTGGGCGGCGTGCATACGGCAGGCATTCCCAGATAACGAATGACAGCCTACCATTGTCCCTGAAGAAAAAGTGCATGACAGCTGCATCGTACCGGTACTCACCTACGGGGCAGAAACTTCGAGGTTAACTAAGAGAGTTTAACTTAAATTGAGGATGACTCAGCGAGAAATCGAACGGAAGATGATAGGTTTAATATTAAGCGACAAGAAAAGAGCAGAGTGGGTCAGGGAACAAACGCGTGTGAAGGACATATTAGTAGACTTTAAGAAGAAGAAATGGACATAGGCAGGGCATGTAATGCGAAGGCAAGATAACCGTTGGTCATTAAGGGTAACAGAGTGGATCTCCAGAGAAGGCAAGCGTTGCAGAGGCGGCAGGAGGTTGGATGGAAAGTTAAGATCAAGATGTTTGCGAGGATAAATTGGTCGCAGAGCACATGATGGGGCCAATTGGAGATTAATGGGAGAGGCATTTGCCCTGCAGTGGGCGTAGATAGGCTGGTGATGATGATGACACAAATATCGGGATCCTTAACGTGGTTGTAATTCTCAGACCTGCAGTTATCAGTGCGACCGCGTAACCAATCGAGCCGCGCTAACGTCTTCTCCTGGGAAAGGAATCCTACCGCAGTATAACTCTGGCTTTGTGGCTGCGTGCGTGCCTGCTTGAACACCCTTAGTTACAAGTATGTAAATCTAGGCGCGTTTGAGTACTAAGTCCTGAAGACCCCGAAGCCGGGATCAGCATTTCGGCCATGCGCTGCAGCCCTTGATAATGTAAAACGGCTAGGTGGTACTACAAGTTCAATAGGCATCTTTTCGTTTCGCTCAATGAACAATTCCTAACAGGTGCTAGGCTCTTTGAAAATACGAAGACTAATTCAAAAGTGCCACCTGATCCCTCAATGCCATAAAAAAACCGCGCAGGTGAAATACCTGTGCAATTTAATCATGAGTCATTATTTGCCATTTCGCGGCCGTGCGATATTATTGTTTTTGCGGCGAATCAGCTTAGTACCCCGTGTTTCGCGGCGCGCCCGGCTATATCGCCCACGTCGAGCAGCCTTTAGTTTAGAACCACGCGCCACTCGGTTTGCTCAATAACGTCGTTTCTCAGCGGCGGCCCACCCAACTATTACTCCCTCGTAAACTTTCCGCCGCGTTCCAACACTGCGAACCCATCAATACTCCCGGTAAGAATCTCCTTTATGAGTGAATTCTGCGTCACCGGGATTTGTTAGGGACAGAAGGAAGGCTTCCAACGGGTAGTCACGGCGAGGGCTAATGCCATCCACGGTATCCCTCACCAGGGACTCGCAAGGAGCCTTTAAATTCTTTATAAAACTTCTGCGATTGATTGCCTTTATCAACAAGGCGGCTCGTAGCAGAAGGGGGGTTCGAGATTATAAGAAGGGGATAGCTGTATGGCCCGCTTCTGTGCCTTTGCTTATGGATGCCATCTTGAGGGGTTTGTCAGCTTTGCCTCAGACTGCACAAAAGAGACCACGCTTAAGCGCGTGGCGGCGAATTTGCTCGAGCAACATGACTCTCTGCGGGCTGTCCCTAGATAGGCATTTCGCTCTGCAGGGGTTTGCCATGTTTGAAGAAAGGCATCCCTACTCCTGCTGAAGCTGGCGGAGTTTTAGAGTAAATGGTAGAGGTCCGGCACAACTTGTGACACGCGGTATGGGCACATGGATGACAACATAGAGGATGTGGCTTCAATGCACCATTTGCGTATGGTATCTGGGATGTAGGCTTCATTTGCATATGTCGTATTATTAAACATCTATAACTACCCTTTGAGTGTGTTGTCATCAAGCAGGCACCCCCACGGCGTAATATCTTCAATGCGTTTCCGGCGTTCATGCTGCAATTTGTATCGGCAAAGGTAGCGTGTCGGTGGAGTGGGGACAGATGGCGGGGTAGGGGACAGGGGAGTTGTTCTGATGGAACGCGGTCTGGCAGGATCATGTGCTTGCTGGCTCACGTCTACGGCGGACGTCTGCAGTAGTTTGCAGGCAAGTCTCACTCACAGGCCGGGCTCTTTTGCAATGTGGACTAAGGCGATTGTTTTTTGGCTGTCATGAACTTTGTGGTGGCCTTGCTTGGCTCCTGTTAGGCAGTGGTCGAATCCGTGATGAGCCAAAGGTAAGGGTTGCCATTCAGCACCGACTGTAGCAATTGTTGCTGCGTTCCAAGCAATCCGAAGAGTATGTCTTCTTTTGCAAGCCCGTACGTATTGGTGATCCTTCTTGTGCCATTCAGAAAGGTTATATCGGGACGTACCCAGGCTACACCTGCTTCGGATCCGTCAACGGAGGCATTGATACGGACAACATAAAGGTAAAGTCTAGGTAAAAAAACTTGTCTTGTGTTTCTCCAGATATGCGGTTTTTTTTTTGTCTTGGCGAGCAATGCGTCTCCGTCGCAAGGGCGCGAGTATTAGTCGTTTGCACGACGGAAATGATGGCTGCATCAGGGAAGGGACAGCATGGCTAATAAGAAAATCCAATAGCTGAAGCAGTTATTCTTGAGGGGTCCGGTGAAGTGTGTGTTCATGTCGGAATTATGTCCGGCTAGTGGGACTAGAATTTAAAAGAGAACCGCTTGCTCCAAGATGTCAGTGCGCGTATGTTTTGAACCTGGTTCCGTTTCTCAGTGTAGCCCGGTATAGCATGGGAATATTCTGCATTTGTTTTTTGCTGATTTTGTATACAGGCAGGCCATTACTGTTTCTTTATACGGCCACCGCTGGAGCAACGGTGAAGCAAACGCGTGGACTTCCGCCTTCATCCGGTGCAACGAGAACGCCGATGCCCAAGCCAGTAAGGCCCACCAGGAGGGCACCCAAGTTTCCCAAGAAAGTCACCACCTTCGACGAGGCTCGCCCCGCCCTGGCCGGCTTGGTGCAGACGATGCACCCCGACCCTCGGGTTGTGGGTGGCCTGGCGCAACAGTCGCGGCCGTCACGCATCAGCAGGGATGCCCGCTGCCTGCTTCTCCGCATGCGGCTGGACTGCTGCAATACGGCGGAGCGCCATCACCGACACGGGCGCAAGAACTTCCCTGCATGTGTGGACTGCCCGGAACCAGAGACGCTGGAGCACCTACTCTGCTTCTGCCCCTACCACGCGTTGCTGAGAGCAGAGCTCCACCGAGCGCTCCAGCATCGAGGCTTTCCCAGCGCCGGCATGGGGGACCTTCTGTTCCCGGTGGTGCCTCCAGCAACCCAACGCCCATCTGCTCCATTACCTGTAGACGACCGTCCTCACGCATCGGTTGTAGCCCGGAGTGCACTGACTGACTGATATGCCCGGACTGACAGCTTTCCAGAACTGACAGCTCTCTTTATTCCTTTCTCTCTCTCTCTTACCCTCTGTCTCTCTCCACTTTATCCTGTCACTCATCCTCTACTTCAAATACCCTGCACCGGGTTGTATGCTGGTGAGCTCCCTGTCGAGCTCAGAATATCCCCAGTGCCTTTCCTTTCCTTTTCATCTCCGGCAAACCACACCCCCCCCTACAACTTTGTTTGACATGTGAGCAATAAGGTGGAGAGCGTGCCACCAGTCTTGGCCTAACCATGTTTATGGCAAGGGTAGGCAACCTTTGAGGTGGAGGGCTGAGTTGCATAAAACTGACATGGTAGAGAGCCTGATGAAAATTTGGTTGGGAGGGGGGGGGGGGCTTTGCAGGCAAGAAGAAAAAAAACCGAATCGGCAATGATGTTTCAGAATAATTTACAATAATCTCGCTAATGTGAAGATGGCGGACACCACCAACTGAAAGCGATCAAGCCTTTGCTCTTGTCTCCCGTATAACAAGAGGTAAAATCTGGCGGTCGGCCTTAACCCACTAGGTACCAGCGTGACCATATGGTCACGCATATCCCCGCGGCGCGTTCTAATTTATGCAGGTTTAAAAAATCGCGGAAAAATTACGGCGCAATGCTTTTTTATAGGTTATGGTACCCCTTACAGACACCATGTGGCGGAAGTTGTCCATGTTTAGTTGGTAGCTGCTGAAAAGAGGCGCGAAACAGTGGTTTTCCGTTTTGGCGTGTCAACATGCAACGCTCCCGATGGTAAGCGGATTTTTTTGTAATATTCTTTCTTGCAATAGCGTGATTTACATGTCCATGTAGAGCACTTGCTGTATGCGATCTCCGGTGACAATTCGAGAGAAATTGATCGACGTGTTGTTAGCGAAAAAGTGTGTTAGAGCGTGGTAGAGCGTGGTAGAACGTTGTCGCCGTGGCCATGGTGTCATCGCGGGGTGGTACCGCCGACGCCAGCATGCTGGTGCTAGGAACAAGGTCCCCGACCGGGGTGGTGCAAGGCCGACAGGCTGGCGTGGGTGGTTTGAGGTACCGACCGTAGCGCGTCAGGAGGACGGTCCTGAGCTCGTTGTAGGGCTGGGCTCCAGACTCGGGCAAGCTGAAGGCTAAGCTTGATGGTAGGAGCTCGTACATAAGTGAGTAATGGTCCTCCGGGGCTGTGACGTGGTGCAGGTCAAAAAAGCACTGTATCTGCATAAGCCACACCTCGTGGTTCTTAGCGTGGAATGGTGGGTGGGGTGGCAAGATCGCTGCCGTGAGTGCCGTGGTGGAAGCACTTTGAGTGGAGTGGCCGGGCGCAGCCAGCTTGAAGTGGCCGGAAGTAAATCGACGTTCAGCGAAGCCGGGTGGTGGTAGAACGTCTCTTTGCTCTGGGGTCACTGAGTTGTCTTCAGGGCGCAAGGGCGGCTGCAAGCAGGTCAGAGCGGTTCCCATTCTATCATGCGGTACGTCGTGCGAGGTAACCGTGGAAGGGGGCGACGCAGCGTCCTTGTGGCGGGAATGACTCGAGCCGAGGCGCGCCATCACATAGGCCTGTAGCAAGTCGTAGGGCCGCTCACCGTGTTTTAGCGGCTCACAGCGTAGGTCGTACGGAAGCAGGGCGGTGGTGATGAGGAAGCGCTCGGTCTGTGAGTCGACACGACGAATGAGAAAGTGCACTTCCATTTTGACGAAGTAGGCTCGTGGGTAGCGTCGCTGGAAGGCCGGGTAGGGCAGAAGCGGGCAAGCGAAGTGGGGCTCCATACTTCCAACGTCTGGGTCACCAATTAATGTGGGCGCCGATGTGCTCGTGTGGCTCACCCTACATTTATTTTACGATCAGTTTCGAAGGCTGCAGGAGTCGGCGAGCCGGGGATTACCCGTGGAATGCGGCCGAGCAGCGCAGCAGCATGGGTGTTCTCTATGGCTCGTCGTGCGTGCCGAAGCCACGTGCTGATGACGCTGGCACAGCGGCCCATGGTGATGATAGCGGGCACATGCTTTGACGACGAAGAGGCCTCTACAATATATATATCCGTTTTTGCAAACCCCTAAATTGTTGCGCCAGTAGATAATATAAGTTGAAACGAAAAAGTCAATCCCAAACGCTCAATCGGGTTCTTCAAAAACAGTTGTCTAGCTGTTGAGAAACGGCGACAGTGGAGAAAAAAAAAAGTTCGATTGTTTCAGGGACCTGACACCGCACACATAGTTCCGTAAGTGAACAGGTAGAAATTAAGCCCTGGAAACCTGCAGCGCAGCTCGGTGCAGCTCACTTCGCATTGCCGATAACCACAAAAATGAACATACCACCCGATCTCTTCGTGTTGCTACTCTTCAAATGGTAAAAGTGAGTCTGAACGAGTAGCGTACCGTCCCGAACTCACTGTTACTCCTTTTTCTTCTTCGTTACAGACCCATGAATCCCGCGTTAGCGCCGCGCTACCCACAACGTCTTTGTCACGCGATGCATGACCTTTCGGAGATTTGAGAGCTATAACCCATGATTTGTCGTAGGTTTGTCGCAAACATTCAATGACTACAAGATGACTATAGTATTACCAGCTACACTTGCTTCTTATAATTGGTTCACAGGGAAGTCGCAAAAATTGCAAAATTCCTCTCTTCTTTTATTGCACTGGCTTCCACGCCTATAACTCTACGGAGAAAAGGATTTGTATTTATAGTTTAAAAGATCGGGACAAAGTTGCAGAAACTCAAACGTTCACATTCTTTGTCAGAATTGGTCCTAAACCTAAGTGTGCTAAGTTGCTTTAAAGTGAAGAGGCTGATGGCACATAATAAACACTTCTTTGCTGCTACAAAGTATCTGCGTCTGTTCGCTCGTTTTCAGTTTTTTTCCCTTTTTAGGCGCATTACTCTAGCAGCTTCTTTTCGGCTACACCGTGTACGCGTATCTTCCTTACTATGCGTGTATTAGATTTACTGGTACACACTGGTACAGACCACAGTTTCGGTACAATCAAGGTTAGTCGCAGCTGGTGTGCACCTGTGCCACTCGCACGCCATCACGTTCAGGTGTCATGTTTCCCGCAGTATTTTACTTCTGTTACGTTTCTAATTCATATTTTTGAACATTATAAGCGGGCAACTTAGCTCCTGGATGCTCCCGATTTTTGGCCAGTATTGAAAATGAGAATGGGCAATAATAAAAACGACAACATGCGTTCCACTGCTGTTTACGTGCGTAGACTGCCCACTGCGGCGAAGTTCTGTTAAACGATGGCGAGGACTTTGAAACGACGCGGTATTTGAATACAAATTAATGTCTTGTAGGGAGTGCGTCACGGCAAGGGGCCAGAAACAATGAATATCTGTTGTAGTGTCCCTCTCATGACCATCTGGGCCCACAATAAGGAGCTTTAGGCTTGTTTTAAGAGCAAATGCTCTTTATAAGCGACCCCAAACCATCCACCGCCGGCGTCGGCGGCGGCGTCCGCAGTGCTCTTTAAAGAAAAAACAGCATCCGGCGCCAGGTTTCGATCCGAGGACTTTGCGGGCCGCAGCGCGACGCGCTACCGACCAAGCCACAGACGCGACGGTGATATCAGTGTTAGACGCGCCTTATATCTTTAACGCATTCAAATTACGTCGTCAGCGGCGTGCGTTGGCGACTCAGCGGCGTTATAGCGGCTTGATAACTGCGTGGTGTACACGTGATACTACAAACCCGATGGAAGAGATGGAAGAGAAGGCGGCGAGGCGGTGGGCTGCGGGGGCCGAGCGCAAGCGCCGCAAGCGGGCCGACAACCGTGCATTCGCACTTTCACATTCTCCCCCTCGGGGAAATGCGGGGGAATTTTTTCTAATTTTTTACTGTCCCTACTTGTCCCTGTCCCAACTTGTCCCTACCGGTCCCGAATTGTTTCCCTAATTTTTCATTGTCATTTTTACGCAGTTATCATGCCGACAATCTCCGTTCTACATGAGAATGTACGATTCATGGTTAACATTGAGATCAGTGGTGCGTAACTTTGAATGTCTATTTACAAAAAAAGCTTGATTTGCTTTACGAATTTGTTAGTGAGTAGTCAAATTGTTTGTGCGTATGATTTTTGTTTGTTTGACAGTTGCTTTTTTTAGTCCACTATGAATGTCATTTTTGTATTTTTTTCATTACGCAGAGCGTAGTTTAATGTCATTTGTTTTCTTTTTTTTGCAATGCAGAGCGTACCAGCATGTCATGTTTTTTTTGTCTCTCTACGCAGACCGTAGTACAATGTCAAACTCTGCCCCCTATTGCGGTTTGCTGTCACTGCCAGCCGTAAGGGTGGTGGCGCTCCGTCAAGCGATTTTTTGCTTTTGCTCCCACCTCCTCCATCACTTGTATTGATGGAAATAAAGACTATTATTATAATATTATTATATTATTACTATTATTATTATTATCATTATTATAAATGTCCTCCAGAAAAGAAATGGACCGCACCCACGTTAGGCTGCTATGATAAAACTGTCGTAGTTTCATACTTAATATGTAATCAAAATGCAACAGCCACTGCCATTATCAAAAGATGAGAAAAATAAATACGCATCCATTCTCTATCCGTGTGGGTCATAGGCGTTTAATACCGCTTGGCTAATCAGCATTCTCAGAGAAAAACGTGTACTCATTCTCCTTTTAAACCATCTTACGCCACCTGAAGACCAATACAGGCTATCTTCAGGTTTCAACGACCGTTTTTCACCCGAAATCCCCAAAGCACTTGAAACACCGATTTGGTTGGGCTGCAAAACTGACTCTTTCCAGAAATAACTGCGGAAAACGAGTTGCAGCAGTTAATTAAGACTAACACATCTCTACCGTTTAATGCTGAACACCCAAGTGCGGGATTTCGAAAAACAAATGTGCTACGAAGTATCTATGTGAGCATAGCAGAGCCTGAGGCATAAAATAAGTAAACCCAGGCGGTTGTGTTTCAAAACATCTAACAGAAATACATGAGATGAATGACCGTACAGTGTGAACCATATTGTTAAGAGCTATGCAAAATATATAAAGAGACGTAGTAGACGTACCAATACCCTCCACTTAGAGTCTCTTCTATTTCGTTGTTGCCCACCCAAATAACAATTGAGGGGTGACGGTGGAGACGCCGAACCTGCACAACAAAATACCATACGCCAATGGCTGTCTCTGATGACTCGCCCCCAGCGGTGAGCACTTCACACTCAGTGCCCCCTTAGGCAAATCACAAGGCTAGTATGACATCGCATCGGGCGTCGATCAAATTACATAGTGTTCCCAAAATACGCGGCCAAGGCAATCATTACGCATTTTCCTTACACTACTTCCAATACTACAAAGAGAAACCAGAAGTTTGGAACCGCACTGACCGTGTTGGTGAGCCAAGGGAAAATGCAAGTGGGTAGTTTGAGGAACGTGCCCTTAGCATCACACTTTTAGAAACTATATCTGGAAACGCTGTTGAGAGCAGCGAGAAAACAAAAAGTGCAAAGAGAAGGTTTAGAGTGTTCACAGCGTGAAGTTTACCACCGGAGCGAAACAGCTCCACGAGTGGAGGAAAATGTGTAATAAATCAGAGTTAACACTACTTATCCGCTGACGTCAGTCAAGAGTGTCATCCCAGCATACAGACCAGTGCATGAGGTCAACTTCACAAAGCCTGGGAGTTGGCCAAGCTTGTAAAATCCGTGAGGCGTGGTTCTCGTCCGAAGAGGGTGTCATCTATTCTTGTAAGCGCTATCTTGAGGAGGTAAAAACTTTTGAAATTAGGTAGCTAGTCCAGTGCTGACTTTTAGTTGATGACCAATAGTGGATGGATCGGCACGGCAAACTGAATAGCGGAAATTCCGGCTCCAGCATTTGTCCTGCCTTTGGGTTTGGGCGAGAATATATATCTGCAAATTATTTGCCTCCGCGGTTCGTCACGGCCGCGACGCTACCCTAAATATTTCGTACGTGTGATGCTTCTTTACCGCGTGCGGCGGCCACCGAGCTGAAAAAGCATCCGAATTTTTTTCCTAGCAACGCTCATGAGCGCTGGGTAGATGACTAGAGACCGAACCGCGGCCGTTGCTTGCACAGCCAAAAAGGCAATAAATGGAATGGTAATCCCTAAAGTGCGTGAATGTTGGTTAATTCGTGGTGATAATACAGCGTAGATGATACAACCACAGACTGGAGGGCGCAGCAAATCCCTAATTTACCCTCTTTTCCACCGTCCTCATCCGCAATGATAAACCAGCTGACTACTTGCCCTATTGCCGGGGAAAGTTGTAACGCGAAATCCAACTGTAAAAGCTAGGGGGAAGAATCGTAGTTCCCAATTTCTTGGCTGTCGTTATGACCACCACGGCTGATGTGCCGTGCCAAGCTGCTTCAGCATTCAACAATTTCATCATCCGGCGCTTGTTTTTGCGATACAAGTCAAAATAAGAAAACCAATTTAATTAAACTGGCGAGGAACTTGTTTGACAGTATTTGCACCTAGTACGCATTTAAGACGGGTCTTACTGCAGTCTTCGGGCCCTCGCATTGAGTTACCGTCGAGTGAAGTAGCATACGTGACTGTAGTTGTATGCATTCACTATTTTGTACGCCTATTGCATCTTTCAAAACAATCTGTGCACATATAATGCTTTATGCAGGCCGCCAAATATTGCGAATTTATTGCTTGTGTGCTTTACCCGCCATCGAAAGTACCTCTGCTGATAGAATTCTCTTTGTGGACTGACACTTATAGAACATTTATCGTCCTGGTAATGAAAGAAAACACTGGCAATCCTGAAATCTAAGAAACATTCACAACTCATTCATCGTTATTCTGGCTCCCTAAACGCGGAGTATAAGTAAAGCGTTACGCCTAATCCCAGAGGCAACTGGAGACGAATTCATTCATATAAATTGGTGGCGCCCGGGCGCACGCGGGTATGTTGTGGACCGTTTTAGCCGAAGTGGTTAAGCGCATGCGTGCATGACGACCGTAGAGAACAGAAGATATCGTGCATGACGACAGGAGATCAGTTCACAGCCACAGGGAGACACCAAACTTACACGCGAAATGTGCGCGCAGTATAGTATACCGCGGTACTATGCTTGACTGGGGAGAGCCGAGAGCATAGTGCCGAATTACTAGGCTTGACTGGGGAGGCCGACGGGTGGCCGGGTAGTCAAGTGCGGACGGGGGTGGAAGCCAGAACCATGGAAGAGGCCCGGCCAAAGGCAGGACGACAGCAGCATCTTAGGAACACAAAAAAAATTGTGCAGGTGACGACTGTTGTTTGTCTCATCTGACTGAAGTATCGTAGTTTCCTTGTAATCGTTTGTAAAGGGGGTGCTTACATTACTTGTGGTCGGTATTTTACCGCTATGCCTTGCCAGGTGACGAGGCTCCATCCGTTATTACGTCGACATAGAGTTGCTCTCTGCTCATTTCTCCTGCCGAAGGAAGCGCTGGGTAGTTTTGCGTTTCCGTTCTCCTGCTTTAGAATAAACTTGTTGGTTTTTGATTACGCAGCCTTAGGGTTTCCTCGTAATGCAAAAGCAGGTTCACCTGCCTACCCCCCCCCCCCCCTTTTTAATTCGAAGTCTAGATATTTCACTGTGTAAGGGTGGGCCTATACTCAGCATATTAAAGCGTTATTTTCAATACCAGAGTCATTTGCGCGTAAAGTTCATGAACTAACCGAAAAGCACATTCCACAACGTACAATCACCACTAACACGCATGCACCTTGGTACAATATTCATATCAAACGTCTAGCTAACAAAAAGAAGCGTCTTTATCGCCAGGCCAAACGAAATCCTACAAACACGCGCTGGTCCGCCTATAATATTGCTTCAAATGCTTATGTTTCAGCTATTAAAAATGCCAAATTGTACTTTTTAACCAATACACTACCAGCCATGCTAAAAACAACCCTGGACAGTTCTGGCGAGCTATTAATCCGTCATATTCTGACAAAATTAGCTTGGTTGACGCGTCAAATAATCCGATCCCTGAAGATCAAAGTGCCACTGTCTTGCAAGAGGTATTCGTTAACATTTTTTCGGATGCAAAACACAACTACCTTCCTGTGACAAATCACTATAAATACACCATCATGCCTCAAATATCTTTCGACATAGCTGGTATATATAAATTAATTAGTGGTCTTTGTAATCATTCCTCCCCTGGTTATGACAACATCACAACAAAATTTCTAAAAAACACGTCCACCTACAGTGCCATCCTACTAACAAAAATTTTTCAACAATCATTAGATATGTCCAGTCTTCCCATATCATGGAAAATCGGAAAGGTGGCTCCAGTTCACAAATCGGGGAACAAATCTAATCCAGCTAACTACCGTCCTATTTCTCTTACAAGTACTTGTTGCAAGCTTTTAGAACACGCAATTTACTCCAACTTGGTAAAATTCCTAGAATCAAACTCATTTTTCACATCGGCACAACATGAATTTCGCAAATCATACTCATGTGAAACTCAGCTTGCATTGCTAACTCATAAGCTGCATCAAATCCTAGATCGCTCATCACACGCCAACTGTATTTTTCTGGATTTTTCAAAAGCATTCGATAAGGTATCACATAAACTACTACTCCATAAGCTAGGAAAACTAAACATAGATCGGAATGTCCTTAGATGGATTGAGTATTTTCTAACTAATCGTACCCAATTTGTTTCAGCTAACGGCCATAACTCCAAACTAAGTAATGTTGATTCTGGTGTACCCCAAGGATCCGTCCTTGGTCCGCTTTTATTTCTTATCGATATTAACGACCTTCATAATGTCGTGTCTTCTAATTTGCACCTTTTCGCAGATGACTGTGTTATATTTCGGGAAATAAACAGCGAAAATGATAGTCGAATACTTCAATCTGGTCTCTCTGCTATTAATAACTGGTGTAATACCTGGCTAATGGAACTGAATACAAATAAATGTAAAGTCATGCATGTTTCTAGGATTAACGTAACTCGATGTTCCTACTACCTCAATAACGTATGCTTGCAATCCGTTGACTCTTACAAATACTTAGGTGTCCATATTACTTTTAACCTAGCGTGGGATGCTCACGTGGAATATGTTGCTAATAACGCTAACAGAATGCTGGGCTACTTGCGTAGGAACTTCCATAACGCACCACCATCATTAAAACTACTACTGTATAAAACACTAGTGCGCTCTAAATTTGAATATGCTTCATCAGTATGGGACCCCAGTCACGATAAACTAACCTACCGTCTTGAAATGGTCCAGAATAACTCTGCACGCTTCATTCTTTCCAATTATAACCGTACAGCCAGCATAACTACTATGAAGTCCAGTCTTGACCTGCCGTTACTACAGACTCGTCGTAAAATGTCTCGCCTCAGCTTATTTCACAAACTATATCATCATAATGAGCTACGCCATAAATTAATTCTCTCTCCGTCCTACCATTCCCATCGCATTGATCACGCTCACAAAGTAGGTCTCAATTCGTGTCTTACGAGAACGTTCGCGCAATCATTTATACCCCGTACATCACGAGACTGGAACCACCTTCCTGCAGAAGTTGTATCGATTACTGATAACCATTTTTTTCACGATACCCTACCTAACATTGTATAATAAGGTGAACTCATCTTTACATAACAAACTGATTGCTTTATTTGCGTTTATATTTTATCTGACTGCTTTTGTTATTTACCTGAATTGTTTATTTACTTGATATGAATGTATCTTTATATAACAAACTGATTGCTTTATTTGCGTTTGTATTGTAACTGACTGCTTTTTTATTATGTTTGTATTGTAGATTGTAACCACTCCCCTCTGTATTGCCTTCCGGCCCTGAGGGTAAATAAATAAATAAATAAATAAATAAATAAATTCATTCAGTGTTCAGATAATTGCTCTTTAGATTTATTAGTGAAGTTGTTGTGCTTCATCGAAGGCCATACCTTCGCGCAAATACCTGTTCCAGGACATTCATCAAACGGCAAAGCCTCTCCCGTGGCTGAGCAGAACGACGTGGACGCCGCCAAATGAGGCTGTTTGGTGGGGAAAGACCTTGCAGCAAGAGTCTCACGCTATTACTCGTGATGCCTTTCAAGTGCTGCATCTCACGAAAATTGGCAAACACGTTCTATGTCATCAGCGGTCTTTTTGAATACGAAGAAACAGCACAAAAAGTCCCACCATTATTTACGCGGTGATAGAAGGCAGCGTGAAACGCGAAAGTGGGCCGTTCCGTGGTGAGTGCCTTCAGTTTGAACTCCAAGTATGCACGCGCGTTCGAAAGCCATTCGACGAGATTGGCACCATCCGCGCAGATGAGCTCGTCAAAAGCGATGAGGTTTCAATGCAGTCCCAGAGGTAGATCCTGATGCTAAGAGCCATCTTGTGCACGTGTGCCAGTTTTGCAGTCAATCTCACCAAGCCGAAGGGGCGATAACGGATGCTAGCAAGAACACCGCAACATTGTGAATATCTTCATGTAGTCATAAACTGCAATTTGAAGCGAAATCACGCAATCATAAAACAATGTGTTTCAGGTTGACTCCCTGGCCGCTCTACAGGGTGCTGGTGTCTTGGAGCCGGACGATTGGGAAGAAAAACATCCGAAGCCCTTAGTGACCTGTATTTATTACTAGCGGGCCGCCTACATCACCACAAAAGTTTCCAAACAGTGCCCCAACTGTTGGTTCAGGGGCCTGGTACACGAGCCACCTGGAAGAAGACCGTCGCTATCCTCCGCCAGGTCTCAAGAGCGCGTCTGGGCGCCGTCATTGAGGTGCTGGTGCGCCGACTGCTGACGCTCCGGGCTGGCTGTTGGGGCTGCTGTTGCTGCTGTTGGAGCCAACAGAAGCCCATGGCGACGGAATGTGAGCTCACTTGCTTATCGGGCATTGCTCTCGGACCGTCCGAACTGCGAGACTATTTTGTGTACCTTCAAACTGTTGGCTGTGCTTCCGTGTGCCCCAAACCCGTCCTGTCTATAAAGCCCCACCGTCTACTGCCTTGTGCTTGTCCTTCGTGTTGTTGAATGTAGTCTCAGGCGTGTTAAACAGTGTTCTACTCCGCCTGTGTGGTCCCTGGCCCATTCATAACAAAAGTGGCGATCCTTCCAGGATCCCACCCGTAACATCGACAGAAAATTTGATAGTGGCGATCGGGATGCAGCTAGGTGTCTGAGGAGTGGATCTTCGCCGGCGGATAGACGCCCAGCGGGCGGAGCAGCGTCCAGAGAGGGCAGCTGGGAGAGAACACTCTGTGATACTGCAGAACGGGAAAAAGAAGGACGGCAAGAAGCTGTCGAGATAGCCAAGAAACCTGCCGAGAGCGAAACGCGAATCCTGAAGGTTAAGATTCGTCTTCAAGAAGGGTCGCAAAACACCACCCTTGCTGCCGGTACGGAACCATCCCGAATTTGCCCGCCGTGAATCTGCAGTGGCGATTGTGCATTTACTCTCTGATATCCTGTTTACGCCGTGTGCTTCACATTAAGAAGCAAGAATTAAATTCAGTTTCGCCCTCAACCAAGCATTTTTACTCCCAAGTAAGCTGGTGAATTTTTGTTGTATCATGAGGTGACATTGTTTTATCGTTGTCTTCGTATCATTTTATCCTCCAAGTTACCATAGACTTTATATTTTCTCTTTTATACCGTATTCTGCGCAATGCAGCGGAATAGATAAACTATGCAACTGCAGAACCCAAACGGTGGGTATTTCCTTCCTTTCATCGAATAACCTTGTTTTGCGTAGATTCGCTTCCACACCTTGACCGGCCGTGTATGTTTTGCTTGTACCTTCCGCAAAAACAAAAATATAACGGAAGGTAGACAGTCCAAAAAATGAGCATGGTGCGCCAAAACCCAAGTACAGCAGTGCAGTTATCGGCCGCAGTCGTACTAGTCAAGGGGTATCGGAAAGGAATCTGTAATGAAGGAGAGTAGTGTACGTTCAAAAAGATTCGATGACGTGTCGCTCACAACTGAAAAACATGTAGCCAATTAGTAGCGTGCGGGTATAAAGTAACGACCACTTTTTGTCCGGTACTACAGAAATACATTAGGGGGCAGCGGCGCGCTCGACAGCTGCATCCGTATGATCAGCAGTGGCTCCAGTAGAGGTGCTAATGGTCAGTATATCAACCAAACCCTGGGGTTTCGTGACCAGTAAAAGCAATACGAATTCTGGTCATACTCAGTTTGAGCATGTGGTGGACTGCGAAGTCAATATTGCGGCGTCTACATGAAGATCTTGCGTTGCGTTGCTCTCGAACCTGCGCACGGCAACTTAACAACCTGGAAAGCACAGCATTCCACATTATTCGGGAATTCAATGTCAGCTCTTCTGTGGGAGCTGAAAAATACCCGCGGAAAACTCGTTGCAGGCTCTCAACTTTTTTTCAAACATCTCTGCTATTGCGACTTCAACTTCACATTTCCGTGCCTCCCGTACGACATTACAGAACAAGGCAACAAATCTTCTGACAGCTAAGCGTAGGAAGCCGTCGAGGCAAGTAGGGCGAGAAATCACGCCGCTATCATTCGTTTCCGAAACATGGCACGCGAACACCATAGAAAAGTCTGGCCTTCACAGAATCAATCTCACGGGACCAAGGACATCAGGAGAGCGGACGCTTGCTTGCTCAACCAGGCAAACCTGTTTGCTTCAAACTTAGCGCAGACACTGTCTTCAAGGGCCAGCATTGCATTATATTGTTTGTGCTCATCGGGCGTGGGGACGGGACGTAGGGATGGCGGTTTAGTTTGCTTCATTGTGAACTGCTGCAACAATTATCCGCAGCGGAGAAATTTCTGTGTGATTTGCTTAGAAGAGAACCTTCACCTGCCCCATGAGGTGATTTCATATTCCCCTACGGGAGATGTGATCTCAGAGAAGGTGCGACGCGTCACGTGTTAGAGTTTCTACGAGCCTCTCGAACCTATCTATGATTACGTGTTACATCCGGTGCTTACGATATTTCTTTCTATCGCTTTGGAAGCGGAGAAAATTAATGATCACAGCAATTGAGGAGTGTGGTGGTGAAAACTGCACATGCGAAAACTGCAAAAACCGAATAGCCCCCTTCAGGCCATTCGGTTTGTTTTGCCTTTTGACCATTCAGAACTTGTCGACTGTGCCCAAATACCCGACGCTGTCACAAAAGGCTAGGTCAATCGCAAAAAATGACTGTCGCCTACAAGTCAGGTACCACGAAATTTTCCCTCCACATGTCTCCCAGCTTTTTAGTGGCCAAGGTTACATTATATCGCGGCATTATTGGCCCGTAACCATACGCTTCACGTTTTTGACAAACTGACTGAAACCTTTCATGATCTCACAATCTGGTACGTCAAGGGCAATATGGGATACATTTAGGATAATTTTTGCGGAGGAGTAGATGGTGAATAACGAAGACGAAAATGCAATGGGCGACAGAAGTGCAGCAGTTTAGAAACCGTCTTTTCAGAACTCAGGAAAAGGCAAGTCGCAAAATATTTTTAACACGTCATAGTTGTGTTTGCGTAAGTAAATGGCAGTTTCTGGCGCTTGTGTTTTGTACAATCTCACACAACTTGTGCTCGTGCGCAGGCAGTATTACGGCTGAAGTATTTGGCAACTCAATAGAAGCAGCGAGATAGAATCTGCGACAAATTAACATACCCCTCTATGGAAACGACAACACTGGGATGCGCGAAACTTTTCAAAATTGACCTAACGCCAAACAAACCAACCTAGAAGCGAGCGGATCCACATCCCACCACCCCACGTTACACACGTATTCTTCTGAAAACAGTTTACTGCACTTCGGTTGTGCTTTCGGGGTGTTTTGCCCGAATTACCACTCCATGGCTTACGTAGCCTTTAAGTATCGTCGTGAACAGATGGAGGGGTCATTTTCTGTCTAAATTTGGCCGTCCATGCACCCCACTTGAACTTCACACTTCTCTGACCGTGACAAAGTGCCGGACCGCATATACGTCGGCTTTTTTACGTGAAGGACCCAGGTTCGATTCCGACCACGCGAAAGGAGTTACTTTTTTTCAATTCAGCCATAATTATTATCATCATCATATTTATAATAGAAAGCTTGATTTTGTGCAGTGCGTCTTAGGTGAATTACAGGTGACATCAGCGAAAGACTGAAAGCTTCGCTTTGAAAACTAAATCCAGAAAATGCATTACAGGCTTCCAAAGTAACACTTATCATAGAAGAAGGAAAATCTTGATTGATTGATTGTAGGGTTTAACGCGCCGACGCAACGCAGGCGATGAGGCGCGCCGTAGTGGAGGGCTCCGGACTAATTTTGACCACCTGGGGATCTTTAACGTGCGCCGAAATCTCGTACACACGGGCGTTTTTGCTTTTCGCCTCCATCAGAAAAGCAGCCGCCGCGGCCGGGAATCGAACCCGCGACCTCGTGCTCAGAAGAAGGAAAACCTTCCATTGCGCCTGGGATAGAAAACAAAGTCAGCTTTTCAGGAAGTTTTTTTTAAAACGTATAGTGCTTTTTGGGCTCCCAAAATGCGAAACAGTTAGGCCACCTGTCTTAATCCCATCGACAGGAAGGTAATGGAACACTCTTCCGAGGGGTATCTATTCAATATATTTGCAAAACAACTAATAGTTGTGGCAGGTGTCGTACATTCCACAATAGTTGAGCAAAATGAAATCCCTGGGCATACTTGAAAGAAAACATGGGTACATCACGACGCTATCAGCAATCGCTTAGGCCAAAGTGAAATCGAAAATAATTTCTGCGTTTGAAAATAAAAAAATCACTCTTAGAAACGCTGTCGAAAAGAGACGAGATAAGTACGAACTGAAAAAAAAACGCCTTCCAGAGGTGCTCTACGAACAACGAAAACAAAAATCCCTTACAGATGGCGCTACCGCGAGGCAATCGAATGAAATAGTGGAAGCAAAAATTTGGCTTTATCGTGGCCAGAGAGAGTATAGAGGAAAATTTTGTGAAGCACCAACAAAAAGGAAAATGTCGTTGGAGCATAGTGCAGAATGCGATCTACTTTTCATGATGTTCCCGAATGCCCAAGATTTGTCCTGAGATACGTTGTTCAATGCAATGGAGGCCTCCGACTTCAGACTTAAGTCTCCAAGCCGTAAAATATGCTCAATGTACTAGTCGCGCGAAATTCAATCTGCTTCGAAACATAGCGAGATTTCAAAGGTAAAAACCAAATGTTAAGGGAGTAAACACCAAAAATATAAAAAATAATATGCATTCGCATACGCTTATGCGTGGGCTTTTGTGCTGTGACCGGTGTTTCTTAAATAGTTTAGTTGTGTGACCCAAACTACAACTGCCCTATGCGAAGTGCCGTTGTGGAAGTACCAATTTATACGAAGTATCGAGGGTAGACTTAAGTACGCTTATGGTTTCCACCTACAGCAGTAAAACAGCTGCTGCGGTTCCTGAGAGAACCAAGGTCTAATTGTGTGAAGCAGCACTTTCGTTCTATTAAGCCACCAAAAACCGTGTTCACCGCGAACTTTTTCGCATTCTCCACAAAATGCCGTCCACTTTAAATAGTTATTTCTTTCCTATTAAGCAGCTAATGCTAAATTATTGCTTCCAAGTAATATTAACTGCTTTGGTAAAGCAAACGATAATGAAGTGTCTCAATGCAGAACAGCAAGTAGCACCCTTTTGTTATGACGGCAAACAAGGTGTAAATGTTTTTGTAAATTCATTTCTTAAACTTTGTCTTTTATGGGAACAGAGAAATGGTTGGGCTTGTTGGTCATTTTAATTTGACTAAGGTGAACAGCGCAATAAATAGGGATAGCGGACAAGAGAGGGCACAGGACAGGCACTGGTCCTTTTTCCTCCCTTGCCTGCTGTCCCTTTTCTGCAATGTGCACCTTAGTCGAATTTCACCTTTTATTCGTCCTCTCTGAGACAATAAAAATACGGCCAGTAATGTGGCACGTTTTACACAACATTTCCCGTGAACATTTGCGTTGACACCATGTAATTTACCTTGCCGTTATTCCACAGTTTGATTTACGAATTGAATCGCAGCTACAACAGCCCTCACTGTATGTTTTGCTGTTCAGGGTCGGGGGACCAGTCATTTAATGTTTTTGTTAGAACTTACCTGCTGCTTTACTTCAACCTCAACGTTTTCCAAAAAGTCACGGTCGCTGGGATACTGGCTCGAGGCAAACATCATGTCTTGCCAGATGAGCAGTCCAAGCTCGTCCGCGGTGTCGTAGAAGTGGTCGCTCTCGTAGATCCCACCACCCCAGACGCGAAGCATGTTCATGTTCGCCTCCTGGAATGGTGTTCGCATTACATTTTTTCTAGCAGATTGATTAGTAAAGCAAGCTCCACGAAACATTAAAGTAATACAAGGAGTCCCATAACTACTGCAAATTGGAACCCTGGTGCAATTTTCTGTTGAGCACAATTTATTTAGAAGACACACAACAGGGCCACTTTCTTGGACGCTATCTTCGTACCTCCGGTACCGCTGCGTTGAAGAGTAGTACAAGACACTCGCGTTGAGCATAGTCACACTTACACCACGGAGCTGCGGGGTATTGTCAACGGGAAGCTTATTTCGAGGACGGGCAATCTACCGGTGTACTCTTCTAGTGTCACCGCCTGCACGCCGTCCAACTATGGTATTGCGCCAAAACAACCCGGCAGGCCAAAACAATTCAGGCGCCTGTGGCCGAAAGTAACACCCCCGGTATAATCCTTGCCTAACGCGTCAGCAAAAAATGGCCAAACAGCCACTCTCCCGCTTTTCTCTCTTACCCTTTCCCGCTCCGTAGCTTTCCTACGTGCTTTCATGTCCGCCAGCGAGCGCCCCTTCTCGGAAAGTATGCAAAATAGTTGAAAGTTTTTCTAGCGTTCCCCGGGCGGCACTCCCACGCCTTCGAGGCAAGTTGACAGACACACGCTGTAGAAGTGGGTGCAGCAGTGCAGTGTTCGCGACTCACGAGCAGTGACGTAAGGCGAGACGTCCGCCGGCGCGCGCCACATACCGGATGAGTGCCTGTACAAAGCGTCCCAACCGCTCCCATTTGAAAGTGGGCGATGCGTTAGGCAATGTTTGTACAGGCGGCGTTGCTCAAACATGATAACGGATGCTCGAAGCACGATAACGCTGGAAGAGTGGGTATACTCGGTGACAACTTAAGAACGGCACCGGAAGTTGCCGCTGTGCCTTATCACCGTAGCCAGATGTTTCTCCGCGCGACGCAAGTAGGGTGTTACTGGGAATATTTTGAACATGGCGTGAGCCGTTCTCGTGATTTTTTGGACACAAAATGCTTATAAACGACTCCACTGATGGCAAACAAACTGCGTGAGACAAGGCATACGATATCACGCATTCATAGCAAACCCCTTTCAAAACGCGCGCGCACTGATGTCACGGGTCCGGCGCTTTGGCGGAGAGATACACTACATGAGGTGGTGCCGTTCTTGAGTTCTAACCGAGTGGCGTTGGCTACTAATGGAAACGGGCCTTAGAGAGTCCAGCTTCGCAATGTTTTCACTACTTTGAGCGCTGTAGTAACTGGCTTGAGGTGGCGGCCCCAAGTTACCTGTTGCGATCTGAGACAAATAGGATCGTTATTTTGGTTTCCCGCAGTCTTTGTGCGGAGAGTGCCGCTTGTCTAAGTGCATTCGCGCCATCGTCTTTGCGGCATGGCCATCTGGTGGGGATAATATTGTTGCATCTTGCGTCGCTTTCCTGCGCTTCAATCAGCACGGACCTCTGTGTTTTCTGCAATGATGAATAGACATACTACTCTAAGAATTCTAAGCGTTTTTTGCCCTCCAAAGATGCCCGTAGCCAAAGGGCCGTATTCTGAGTTCCTCCTCCACTCCATTTGCTCCCTCCACTTGACTGAGGGGAGGATTCCACAATGCTTATGCATAGAGAAATTGATTTCAAAGATCACATCCACTGGAGGCTCAAGTAGAGGGAAGATTCAGAATACCAGGGAAAGTCTCCTCTTGTAGGGTTTGGCAACCTAGTCTATTTGACGCATTGGCTTCCGCCGTCAAAGGAAATCCGGAAGAGCACTTGTGTTGCGCAGCCTCTGACCTCAGCATGAAAGTTCAAAATAAGACCGTGGGCCCAGCTTTTCCGGAAACCAATATGAAAGGTTCATATGTCACTGTTGCCAGTAATGAGCGTTAGGCGTGCACCTAGTGTTTGGTAGTTTCTTTTGAACACTTGTCGCATCGCATTCAACCGCGGCAGTCTTTCGAGAAGTGACCATTATTCTGAAATCAGAAGCATCTTCGTTCATTGGTGAGCGGCTGCTTCTTGCTCGGAATAGTCCACTCAATTTAGACGTAGACCAATGGCCGAACAAGCACTGTTGACACTTGATGGCCCAATTTTGTATAGCGGACCTGGTGTTTGTAGTACAAGGTCATTGCTGCGTAGGTGGTTCTTCCCGTGTTGGAGTACGTGTGGTTCCGACTCCGGTATGTGGCTCTGCGGCTTCTCGGCACTGGAGTTAATGGTCGAAAAACTGAGGAGGCTGCTGGAGTTCGTGTTGGAGCTGTGTTGTCTGGTTCTTCGGTTCACCTACAAGTTCGCGTGATGTTGATGTTGTTGAAGGCTGGGTGGGTTGGAGTGTTCGCGAAGCTTCAACACCATGTGAAGGGTAATGATCTACATAGAATCTCCTGTAGCAAAAAGCAGTGGTGCTAAGTAATGAGGAGTGACAAGTGGAGTTGCCTTCAATCTTCGTACGTGTACTCGGACCTGTTCGTATAGCTGTAGAGTTTTGTGTACGCTTGAAGACGATGGTACCAGTTTTAAGCATAGAAAGCTTAAAAGGTGATCTTGAGTGGTGAATCTCGTCACCGAAGGAGCGTTTTATAACATAAATTACGTCCTTGCAGCACTCCTCACTATACTGATGTCCAGATGCTGCCAACGTTGCAGCTCCAGTGACGAGGGTGTCCACATAACTAAATTTGTCAGTAGCGCTCAGGCCATGGTCCGAGCCGACAAAAGCTGCATGCAAAAGCGCTTGAGGTTTACACGAAACTTAATTAGCTTGACCGTAGTAGACTCGCTGCTCATCGGCCATTCCCGACCTTGTCTCCCTGTGTTGTAGCTTCCGAGGTTCCACGTCCAGCAGGTCGTCTGGCGCCTCATCAGAGATGAGGTCGTCAAGTTCTTTATCTGCTCGTGAAGCGCCTCGACCGGTTCAAGCAGTACGCTTACCTTGGACGCCAAATGTCCTGGTTGCCCTCGCAATGTCCTTCCCTGTTCGTGTAATAATCCGTCCAGTTTTCAGCGGAAGGTCTGGCGGCATTGAAGTGCCTGTCGCATGGCGGTAAGCTGGCGGCCGGGGATACTGGAGCCAGGATCGTAAGCGGCACGTCTGTTCCCGTGGCTTCCGTGGCTCCGTGTGTTGATGACGTTGGCCTTCTCTTGAGATCCCGAATTTCATCCTTACGTTAGGAACCTCGATGTCCTCCGGCTGCCAAGCCGTCGCAGAAGAGCGGAGAAGACACGACCGGTGGTATGAGGGCTTTAATTGAACTAGTGCGGGCGCGGCACAAGCCTTTCCCACTGCTTGGTGGGTGCTCATGACGCCGATGTTGCTGTCGCGTCCTCTGCTATACGCGAACAGGAAGACGTTCCATCATACATTATATTGACCCTGTCTGACCTAAAACAGAGGTTACATCACAATTTATTTTTATTCGCATACTTTTATGTTTCAAATGAATAGAGTTATCATCGCGTGCTGTGTAAATATTAAAAGAGACAGTACAAACGACTACTAATATACTTTTCCTTAAGCGCAAAGCCTGCCGTATACAACATGCGGAATATCTATATATCTCTCCTTGCGGAAACGTTTGTGGCAATGTTGCTGAGACAGGTAATAAAGAAATAAATTTCTGCGAATGTCTTTTGAAACCTATTACAAATTTCTGCGTAACAACTCGTAAACTGTGAATATATACCTAGTACAAACACCCTTTCAAATTTCCAGAAGACCTCTAAAACCAAAAAGTTAGCAGTAGGCGGGCGTAGTTGAGCATTTATAATTAGTGCGATAGTTTTTTGAAACATATTGGAAATACCTGCGTAACATTTCGTACACTCTAAGTAGAAACGTATTTCAAACACACTCCCAGATTTCCAAAAGATTCCTTAAAGCACGGAAACTTAGACGTAGACGTAGTTCGGAATTTCTCTCAACACTACATATCTCTTGAGTGTAACAAGGGCTAACGCTTGACTAGCCGTACCTTGGCCGACAGAAGCAAGTCTGTGACGTATTCTGGAGTGGCTCTTTCAGGAAGGACATCTGCGGGAACCCAGTTGGCTCCCTTTGCATATATGGGGACGCCGTTCACCTTGAAGTAAAACTCTTTTGCATCCATGTGACCTTCTGTGAAGCAAAGCAGAACCGGCGCTCGTGAAGGGTATGCACGTACTAACTGTCTTAATTAACAATCAGAAGGCATGTGCAGGTTGCGTACATAGGTTTTGTCTACGTATTGTCACCATAAACATGCACAGACTCAACACACGGCTTTGAGGTAGCGGCTTCAGAAACTAGCTCCTCACAGCGATCCCCAGCGCGAACAAGAAACACCCGAAAAGGAAGGTACAAAGAGAATAAGGCCTCCCCTTCATGTAAAATCGCCTTGTACACAAAGGTTTACTTAATGCACCCTATGCACATCGTTCCACAAGCCGCAGTTCTGCAGCTATCCCTGACAATGACTCCACGTTATCTTGATCAGCCATGTCTGCCAGATCGAGATAATTTCAAGAGTGTTACGCAAGAATTAAAGTGGATCGCCACACAATGGGGAAAGAAATATCCGAATCAGAAATTTTACAGATAGCCTGATTCTCAGCCAAGTGCTGTTTAGTAATGACTGATTCTCAGGCCTCAAATGTTAAAGTGACCTTGTATTGCAAGTAACAGGCAAACACGTATTCACAGCAGATAAGTGCTGAGCAAGTTATCTCTCACTCTATTCTCTAGGTGGGCGAGTCCCACGTGATTAGGCAGTACGGGCGAATAAAATTTTCGGAGAGGCAACCATGGCGACTGCATGACTGGTCATGTGAAACAATCTCTGTTATTCACTCTGGCGTAGAAATCGATCAAGAATTTTAGTTTTTTTCTGCCGATGTACGGACATGCCAGGTACATTGATGAATAGCTGGATGCATAGAACAGATTTTTTTATACGTATGCAAAAGTGCGCTCATAGACAAAATTGTGTTGAAGTGAAAGCAGGCCAACACCACAATAATCAACAACACGCGAAAACACCGCAGGAGCTGTGTACGTTCTCTGTACTGGCTGGGATATATTCGTTTGAATTTTTAACGAAACTGCACTGGTGTACACATTTACACATTTTTGTAGCGCCAAACAACTTTTTTAGTAGTAACAGAACCCTGATGACGGTACGCACTACCATGTCATCCACGCTAACTTTTTTCTTACAAGTTTACCAACAATTGAAGAGAGGTTGCGACCACTCACCGACTGGGTCTTCGTTCAGTTCGACAAACCTGAAAGCAATTCTGATAGTCTTCTCCACAACTTCCGCCCCCACTGTGACCCTTATGGTCAAGTTGTAGAGTTTCTGTTTGCCGTATCCTGACGGCCACCAAGGTTCTACCGATGCCTGTAAATAAAAATAAAGTTCCGAAGATTTATTTATTCTGCTCGTTATGTTGCAAGCGCGCAGGGTGTGAGGTAGAGAAAATTACCCGCGGCTCCTAGTAAACGATCACGGCGGGGAGGGGGCGGGGCGAATTTAAATGTCATTGCTCGGTTTCCGGGACCGCTCCCGAGGGATTGGCCGAGGAAGCTCTTCGTGGTGGGGAGTGGGGGAGAGGGCGCCTGGAGCAGCCCCAGTATCTGCATGCATTTTCTTTGCCGTTGCAGGCAGTGACGTTTTCGCCAAGGAGGCTAAAACCTTAAACGTATGTCATTATTTCTCAGATTTCCCAACGCAATTGCCGCAGCCCACTCTGTGAAAACTCTCCAAGTACGCCAAGCACAAACTTTCCAAAACATGTCACACGCCAGTTCAATTCAACAAAAGCATTCAGGGATAAAAGCGTCACCTTACCTTAATTCCTATCTCTGCGAGGGAGCCGACATTTTTTTCAGCTAGCAATCCACAGTACGTTTAATGATTATGATGAACACTAAATTCATACAACACAAAACAAGCATTGGATGTATTTTTGTTTTATGCCTGATGAAATTCAATCTACAGAATAAAGATATTTCCCCGCCGTTTGCTGACCTTAGAAGCTCTACACAAGGTCGAATGGCTGAGTAAGAATGCTCATTCTCCGCATTCAAGGTCTAACGGTGGACGAAGCTTAGGAAAGTATTAGAAAACGTGAATGAACAAGGCACGGCGACAAGATAGCAAAATTAAATAGAACCATCTGATGCTGCCTATAATGTGTTATGGAGTACTATTTCTACCTTAATGTACAGCCCGACGAAATTCATCTCCTACTTCCAATTTCACTTGTACAGGCAGACGGACGCACTTCGTGTGGAAGCTTCCAAACAGTCAGAACCCCGTCTGACTGCTGGCGTGCCTTGTTCTAAACCACCAGTGTAACTCTCTCTCTTGCTGGTAGGGTGCAACGTTAGCAGTGTGGCAACGCACTGTGCGCTATCCCTCTCTGCCTCGGTTCGAATTTCACTCGAACTACATTGTGTTTTTTTATTATTAGTTAGGGCGGAAGCCTATTTAAAACGTTAGAATAGACAACGATGACGACGGTCCTTGTTCGCGTTTGGTGACACGCGCAAGACTTTCTGCCTAACAACTCATTCAAGTTATTCCTGCCGGATCAAGCTCCTATACCTAATACATAAAGAAGCACCGAAGTCTTTACGCCCAGGCTCCTACGCATGAGTGTGGTTAGAATACCCTGTCGCAAATCAGGTTACACTAGAACTATTCTGACACAGATTTTACGGAGTTGGCGTGCTAAACCACAGCATAATCTTGACAGGTTAGAACCCAATATGGGTAATGAATATCTATCAGTCACGCTTTTATTAGAAATAGCAAGAAACCTTCAAGACACTCCACCCTCAGCATACAGCCACCATAAAAGAGACATACCTTTTTATTGTAAAGCAGTACGCGTCTAAACCCCTAGTTTTCCTTCCGGTGAAGCCGATTTACCTGGTGCCGCTGCTGCGCACCTGCAAGCCACCGCCGACACCAGTTTCCCAACTGTTCTTCCCCTCGCAACCACCGATGCTTCGTCACAATCTGAGCAATCGCCTGATAACGGCGAGAGCGCCCTTAACAAGCGTTATCAGAGCAACTCGCCCGCTCTGAACGCCGACGTGAAACCATAATTCTTTTTCAGCGTGAAAGGCTTTCCCCACAACATTTTCACACGTGTATTTCACACCTAAGCACGCGCACATCGCCGGTGGTCGCTTTTTGCGTTGGCTGGTTGGGCCTGGAAGCATAGGGGCTTGGAGGCACAGTTAGTCTTCATGCCGCTAGCGATGACACGCGGGCTGTGATGGTGGAAAATTTAAACGTGGAAATATAGGGGCTTAATGCGACCTGTCAGCTGTCCTCAATGGTCGAGCGGTTTGGTTTTGGGGTTCGTGTGTTACGCAGACAGTGAGATGCCTATGACGCAAGTCGGAAACGGACAGCCACATGTTTGTCCACTAGCCAGAATAAACCTCGTGTCCTTCAAGGTTTTAACTCCCTATGGACAGACGCGTGTCGTTTGGTCGAAAGAAGAACAGCGGGAATCGAAAGTCCGTCTGCTGGTACAGACGCGCCAATGGGTGCGAAAACAACTTAAAGCCGCTGTCCCCCGCCGTTTCCACCACAAATTCCAGCTCGCCGAAAAGCTGGGAATCCCTCCCGTATGAACAGCAACGTCGACGTGATCGAATGTTTCTTGTTCAGCTTGAAGGGCTTTCAGAGGGACATATTTTGGCGACGCCATCCACTGATCAGCAGGCGCACATAACTGGTTGCTGGTTTATCAGGCACGAGTTGGAAGTGGAGGGAAGGGGGAGGGACGTGCACGCGCAAATATAGGTTTCATGCCCTCACTGACCCCATGTCCGTTGTGCTGGTGCGAGGCTTAAACATGTACGTCCACTGGCCCAATGCGAACTTTGCGGTGTCTTCAGTGGTCGAGCGGATTTGGTTGGTGTGTCACCCAGCTAGTAAGATATTTACGATGCGGGAGGGAAACAGACAGCTCCATGTTTGTCCGCTAGAATGAACCTTGAGTTATTCTAAGTTTCATTAGGCTAAGGGATAATTGCTGCATTGCAAATTACAAACAAACCTGTTATGTTTCGCTCATTTCGTGTACGGCGTCTAGATTCGCAGGTCATCTTTCTTCGCAGAGGGAACGGCACTAATTTTTTGTTGTAAAGATAAAGCCGTTCTCTTTTGAAGTTACCCTGCTGCAATTAAAGTTGGGGTGGCTTTTTTTGGTAGGAAGAACGGCCGAGCTATGAACAAGCCACTAAGCAACTCAGGCTGTACAATCAGATCTCGTGCGAGCTATGCGAACATTGCAAAATTTAATTGCGTTGTGCGAACCCTCCCGGTTAGGTTAATGTGAGTTTTGAAAAAAAAAATAGGCTGAAAGTAAGAGGTAGGAGAAGGAGAAAGGAGGGGCAGTTGCCTCTGCAGAGAGTACCTTGAGTGCAAAAATGTATGGTGAGTAGCGCCACCAGTGCCTTCGGCCCGTCAGCGGTGCGCACACTTGTACGCATTTGGTGTGTGCGATACCATGGACTCGAGGGCATGTTCGTATCACCCGCCTCGTCCCGGCTATTCGTGGCCTAGCTGTGTCAGGGGAAAAGGGCATCCTGGTTGGCGGACGTAACGTCAGGGGTTTTTTGGACCTTAATGGCTTTTTAGCGGCGGCAACACTCAACTTTAGACCCGCTTCTCGTAGGCGGTGCCCACTGTTGGAAATGCCCGAGGGCATCAGCCTGTCGCCTTTTTCTGCCCTCTCCTCAGCTCTGTAGATTCTTATCGCCTTTCCTAACCCTCTCCTTTCACCTCCTTTCTTTGTAATTCTATTCTGTTGCAGGGGCAAGGGTTAACCATGTGCAAAGACATTAGTCTTGATTCCGAGCATAACGTTATCGTGATAAAACACTGCTTGCGTTTGCTACAAAGTCACGCTCCCTTGCTGGGCCAGCCTTTCCACAGAACACACACTGGTTGTATATCTTTGAATCCCTTTTTCACAAATCGCTCTCTGAAAGGAGGGTGCAGTGAGGCAACCTTGGACTTTTCAAAGGCCGAAACCTGGAGTTATTCCCGCGATTCCATTTGGTCGAATCTGAAAATGAGAGCCCTTCACTAGGAGAAAGGGCCCCTTTCCTTTCACCAAATGTCTGTCGAGTTTTTTCGGGGTCGGCTACAAAGCGAGAAAGATGACAAGTTGCGAACGGCTGATCGAAGTGAAGAAAAAGAGAAGTGCAGTCAGTTTAAAAATGTTCACAAAACAGATGACGTTCCTCTCAGCATAAGCCCTCACCGCTCCATGAACACCGTTCGCGGAGTGAACCGTGGGGTAGAATCCCTTGACTTATCTGCAAACGGGATCCTTGAAGGACTTCCCTTACGCTATGCTGTGAAAGTAAAGAGAATAATAATCCGGTAGGAGAACAAAAAGATTCTTAAAAAGCATATCATCCTCAGCTTTGGAACGACAGTTCTACGAGAAAGTGAAGAAGCTGGGTACATAAAAATAGGAGTCAGACCTTACATCCCAAACCGGCGTCGTCCAGTGATGTTCAAGATTCCGCAAATGTCAGTACGCCTCGGAGACGTGATTCGCACCTCCCCACTGTATAAACTGCAGAAGGTGACAATGCTGCATACTACTGTTCGTGGCAACAGTGGAAAAAAAGCAAGAAATTAATGCACTGAGGGTAAAAAAATGTCCACTACCCGAGGAACGAAGGTGTCTTGCTATAACGCAGAAGATAGCTTACGCAGACGTGGCGCATCATGCAGCGTCGCAATTGGCGCCATTGGACACATCAGGCACCTCGTTGAGCGGGCCTGAGGAGACATATTCTGCTGCCTAGGTGCAAACAATGCCAGGTGCTGCTCCTACAACTAAACATGCCAACAAAACGGCCAATTTGTCAGTTGCAGCTTCCCGGTCTGCATAGCTGACTAACGTTACTGTCCCCATAGAAGCCTTGGGAAAAGGATGTGCAGACAAGTAAGGCATCCTTGGAGTCAAGCGCGCTGAAGGATCGGCGCAAACCACCGCAGGCTACGAGGTCACAGTAACATATCCAGAACCCGTTAAGGTGTCTCCTCCAGCAAAAGGCTCTGGAAGATTTTAAGGGTAAGCACGTAATTTGTTTTCCAAAATACATCACATACACACTGGACAGGCAAAACACTAGCCAACCATCAGGCAGGTGGTGTCGCGATTATTCTGCCAAGGTCAGCCACAGCTTCGGATGCGAAACTCCCTACTGAACTGGAGGCTGTAGCAGCAGTGAGTGTGGTTTGGCTACACAGTCTAGTACAATATGGTGAATCAATTTTCCCCTGACATACAAGAGGAAAACTCAGTTTGAAACCTTATAAACCAGCTCCAATAACCATACGCTTATAGCAGGCGACTACAACACCCAGCATCGTCTATGGGTTTGCAAGAAATATGATTCCACGCCGCGAATAAGGGAACAATTTTTTCTTTCCTTCAGAACATGCACATTGAACTAAAAGAAGCCAACATATTATAGTCCCAGCCACAAACCGTAGTCATCAGTTTCTCAGGTATTCATCATCCTTTGCTCAGCTCTTGTTTCGTCGCTATATGGTTGGCAAGTACGGCATGACCCGTGAGGAAGTTACTACTCAGTCATAATTGAGAAAAAAGGTCATATTGTGGGATTCAGAACAGTGTATCACGTAGGAAGGTAGCGTCTGCCAACTGAAAAGAGTATCGTCAAGTTACATATATCTTCAACGTGATAATCTGGATTTTATCGACATCGATAGCGGTTTATCCTTCATTAAAAGTCACATGCTTGAACCAGTTACTCATTTTATTCGTCCTAGGAGCGGCCATACAAAGGGAAAACCTTTATGGAATCAAGACTGTGAAATACTAGAAAGAAGCAGAATGCGGCATGAAGCCTTTTTCGTAGGTCAGCGACATCCTAAAATGACATCAACTTCAGAAGCGCCGAATCACAATGAAAAGGCATAAGGAGGCTGGCAAAAGGTGAGAGCAGGGGGAGTTTAGGGTCCCAGAGGGCATCAGCTGTTACATTGACCAAAGAAGTGTGGAACAGAATATACAACCTGCAAAAGAAGCAAACCATCATTCGACCTGTAGTTGAAAATGCCGGTGAGACTGCAAAAACAGGCAGAGACCCTGGGCTCCTACTTTGATTCTGTATCATGCGCAGCTCACTATTCTTGTAAGTTTCTGAAGATCACGCACGAGGAAGAAAAGCTACAAACTCAAGGGATATAAACTTCAAAATAACTATGCAACACTTGTTTTAGTGTTGCTGACCTCAAAGCTTGCCTGAACCCTCTAAGTAAGACAGCGCCTGTGCTAGCTAATGTTCATTGTGAATCGACTACGAGCTTGCATTTTGAAACGCAAATGTCGTTATTATTCGTCCTCAATAGAGTGGAGAACCACGGATACATTCCCCCAAAACTGAAAAAGGCTACTGTTGTTCCAATTTTGATAGAAAGAAAAGACGCAGGTGTTGCCTCAAGCTATCGACCTATGCACTGACATCGTATCTCAGCAAAGTTTTTGAAAAGATGATAAACCCTTGGGTAATTTTATTTCACTCGTTTTCAAACGCTTCGCGCTAGAACGCTTCGTGCTTCAAATACACGAGACTTTTACAGCAAACCTGCGTACCCTATACCCCAAGCTGCTTCATCTCCATCGGTAAAAATGCCAATTCGCGAAGGCCTAAGACGCGGAGCGCTTGTGTCAGGCTCATCAAGCATTCAGAATCTGCTCTGAATGCGTTTAAGAAAACCCCAAAACAAGCATGGAAACCGTACTATGGATGATAACGTGCTCTTAAACAATAAGACCCCCTGTGTTCCTGGTAATGTATATGTTTGCAGATTATCTTAAAGAGAACGCAGAATGTAGTCACACTAGGAGCACGCAATCGACAATTCCGCCGAGAGGACGAGCAACATTTCCTACTCTCCATTGTAGTGGTATACAACTGCTCTGCTGGACATCCCCTTTTGCATGGCGGGATGGCCACCATTTTTTAGTCAGTGTATGTTGATGATTGGCAGATTGGCTTGAAGTCCTGCAATCTCTTGTTTTCGTTACGCCAGATCGATATTCACAGAAGAACCTGTCACAATTGGCAGAAGAGAAATTATTCAAGTGAAACCCATCGAAAGTACCTGCGTTCTGGGGGCATTACACCGGAACCACAAGTCTACCTAAGATTTATCAACTACCTGTCAAGAAAGAACACAAATTATTGAATTGGCCTTTGCCACAAGGCTGTCCTTTATTCCGCACCTCAGGCATGTAAAACAGGTGTAATTGAAGGCTTTAATTGTATTGCAGGTATTCCCAAATACAAAATGGGGCACCGCCAAGATGTGTTTATTAGATGTGTACTGAAGGCTTGTCCTATCTGGCCTCAGCTAAGGATATATGGTGTACTGGTGAGCTTCTAACACAGCACTGATGATAATCAATTCTATTCCGTTCAAGGCCACAGGGGCTTTTCGCAAAAGTCCCGTAGCCAGCCTTTATGCAGACATGGTGTATAGATAAACAGAGTACCTTCCTTGGTGCTACTTGCACCCTGAAGGTTGCATCGCAGCTTGAACATCGCGGTAGCTCATTGACAAAAGATGCCTCAAGAATCGTGCTATTTTCATATAGACCTTGCTTAGTCCGGCCGTTCCCTATACTGCTTCAAAACTGCGCAACTCATTTACTGAAACCTATTGAATGATTCCACATGAAGGCTTTTCATGCTGAGATATTGCCGCGAACCATGGATTGGGTTTGTTTATTTACGTTTTGCTTTTACCGCCCGGCTGCGCCGGCCTGTGTTATCTGTGTGCCAACGGAAGCGCGTGTTCCATTCTTTCTTTCTACAAAACAAGAAACACAGGTCACTGACCAAGTGAAAAACAAATTCACGCTTCGGGAGTGCTACGGCTCCCTTGTTCACAATGAAAACGGCCACTGGAAGACGCCGAATTATATAGCCCCCAGTAATCTTTTAAGAGATGTGGCATTGTCAGTATTCATGCAGCCGTCCGTCCTGTTGATTGTGTGCGGAGTTGTCTGAATAATCAAGGACTCCAGATTCAGGCGTGCAGAAATGTTGCGTTTCGTCGTACGTATCTTGCAATGTTCCCAGTTTATCGCATGTTGAGTATTCGCCACGTGTTCCGCAATGGCGTTGGAGACCACGTTTTTCTTTCGCACGTCGTACTGGTGTTGCTTTATGCGTTTGAAAAAATTACCGGATTTGCCTATGTATACTGCTGAGCATTCGGCGCAAGCAATCCGAGAAACAACACCAGGAAATTTGCAACGCGGAAGCCTGTCTTTCACATTCTCCAGCTCATTGTGCAGCTTGCTTGTTGGTGCGCGCGCCAGTTGTAAATTGTGCTTTCGGAAAACGCGTGACAGGGCCTCACTGATCCCAGGTACATATGGCACCACGGCGCGTTTTGGCTTCTCTGTGTTCTGGCTAGTTACATTTTCCTCTTGTAGAGGGCGCTCCGGAACCATTCTTCTCTGCGTGTTTCTCACAAACGAAAGCGGGTAGCCGTTCGTCTTTAGGTCCTTTTCAATTGTTGCCAATTCCTTCTGGAGCACAACTTCATCGGAGCAGGTTCGTCTGGCCCGATTTGTTAATGCCATGACAACTGACCGCTTGTGACTGATAGGATGTGCTGACTTCAAGGGTGTGCTGACTTCTTTCTATGCCGCATGTGTTACCTCTTCTGACAGGGAGAGCATTCCGAACTAACGTGAACAGCCTAGAATAATCTTCTTTCTTCTGGATGTAAATCGACGGTTCGAGAAACACTCGCGCCTAAAGATAAACGCCTGCAGAGAAGACGCCGCGGCTTTAATTCGACTCTGACTCTCGAATACGCACGTCACTTTCTTGACTGCTGTTTCGCCGCCTGTGTATTCTTTGAGTTGTTAAGGGAGCACAAGTTCGCTCCAATAAACTTATTTTCTTTGAAGACACCTGCGTCGTGTTTGGCTTCGTGACATCTGGTGGAGGTGCGGGGTGCATGCACCCTAAGCCCTTGTCAAGCTGACAAGCAAGCCCCAGTCGTACCAGCCGCCAACAAGAAGGCCTGCCACCCGAACTGGTTCTACTGCCGGAGAAAGTGAAGAAGAAAGACGTCGCTACCAACACCATGGTCAACCAAGCCAATGCTCCCGTCGTTCTGCAGCAACGCCGGGAACCACCATCGTTCCGCGGATCCCCCGAAGAAGACCCTGAAGAGTGGTTGGAGAAACTGGAGCGTGTCCGCAGCTTTAACAGGTGGGATGACGAAAAAACTTTTCGCGATGTTTTCTTCTATTTTGAAGATACATCCCGAACATGGTTCGAGAACAATAAAAGCTCGCTGACCAACTGGACTCTCTTTAAAAGCGAGTTCCTTAAAACATTCGTCACCGTCGTGCAGTAAGAACGAGCCGCACTTTTGGTGGAAATGCGCTCGCAGCAATCCAACGAAGGGATCGTGAACTTCGTTGAGGAGATGAAGCAACTATTTCGCCGTGCGCATCCCGAAATGACTGAAGAAAATAAGCTCATGTTTCTAATGCGAGGAGTGAAACAGGAATTCTTTGCCTGCCTTGTCCGCAACCCCCCTAAAACGGTGGCTGAATTCACGTCTGAGGATGCCGCATTGGAGAAGACTCTCGAAATTCGAACGAGGCAGTACGACCACGCTGTCAACGCGCTGTTCTCGGAGACAGTCGGTGCCGCAACTGTAAGCTCCGATGCATTGCGGGAGACCATCTAAGCAGTGGTCAGGCAGGAGCTTCGGAAGCTTCTTCCAACGACGAAGCAACCTCAAATGGCGTCCCTGACTGATGTCATCCGAGAAGAGGTTCAACAGGCACTGGGGGCTTCTACGCCATCCGAAGCACCCCGTGAGCCCCAAGCGATGATCTACTCCGCAGCTCTTCGTCGACCCCGCCCTGCTCCAATCCATCGTCAAGAGGCCCCGCCATACCGCCGTCCAATGCCGCTCGCCCGACCCCCGGTAGTCCAATACAAGACGCCGAGGAAGACCGACGTGTGGCGAACGCCCGATAATCGCCCGCTGGGCTACCACTGCGGAGAGGCCGACCGCATCTACCATCGCTGCTCTTACAAGAGGTTCGGTCTGCGAGTATTCTCCGTCGACGCACCACGCCCCCGACCCGCCCAGCACCCTACTGAGATCGACGAATTCCTGACCAACACCAACCGAGGACCAGCCCGCTTCAACCATTCGCCGTCGCCCTACCCGTACCAGTCACCTAACCGCTATAGAACCGCTGACTTCTCACGTGAAAGGTCCCCCAGCCCACGCGGGGGAAACTGAACGCAGCAACTTCTGAAGGTGAAGTTGCACAACGGCGAAAAAACGAAAACCCTCCAACGACGCATGGCCGCACTGAACACCGTACTCGCAGCTCGAGGATCCGATCTAACCCGGACGTGACTCCCGAACATGACGACGACACGACACGACGCGTACCCGAAATGACAAAGCCTGCCGCTGAAAAGACGACGACAATGAGAAGACGATGACGATGCATAGTGCCCGACCGTCAACACGCACAAGCCGAGGTACAACGCCCCGACTTGTAACTCGAGGACAGCGGCGTCCGACGTCCTGTTTTACATCGACGGCTTTGACGTGGTCGCCCTCATAGACACGGGCGCCGACTACTCAGTCATGGGTGGACCATTGGCGTCTAAGATGAAGAAAGTAATGAGCATGTGGGACGGTCCGCACATTCGTACAGCAGGAGGCCACCTCGTGACGCCAAGTGGAACGTGCACATCGTGCGTCACCATAGACGGCACAACGTACCCAGCGCCGTTCGTCATTTTGCCAAACTGCTCCGGCGACGTAATCCTCGGAATGGACTTTTTGACGACGGAAAACGGCCCAATAATCGATCTGCAGTCCAAGTCGATAACATTTTCCTCCGATCACTCCCTGACGCCGGAACCGAACTCCGAACACCGTGCAGCTGTAAGGATCGCCGAAGATCACGTCACCCTGCCACCCCGTGCAAGCTTGATGATCGCCGTCTACTGTGAGGATGCGGCTCATTACATCGACGCTATCATAAAGAGTGACCAAAGGTTGCTTCTCAACCGCGGTGTCTCCGTCACAAGAGGCATTACGGGCTTTAAGCAATGCAAATCCAACGTTTTAGTCACCAATTTCACCGAGGAGTACCGGCATCTGAACAAGGGCGCTGCAATTGCGTCCTTTGAAGAAGCGGAAGAAGCAAGTCAAGTCAAGTGATCATGGTCGCCAACTTTGAATGCGCATTCGCAGATGCTTCCAAGCTGCCGCATCCTTTCGACGTGAACCCGGCGCTGCCGAAAGAACATCGGACAGATTATTGGATTTGCTGCGTCGCTACAGCGAGTGTTTTGATTGCAGAGCATTTCTTAGCCTCGCCTCTTCCTGCGTCGGATGGCGTCCACAGCTCCGCGTCCACAGCAGGTGCGCCTCTCCTGCTTCCCTCCTCTCTCTCAACAGCAGCTGGCCCGCGCATGCGTCATAGTCAGCCCGTTCGCTCCGTCGCGGTCTCGGCGTAACAGGTGCGTGATAGCAGCGCGGTGGGGCGTGGAAGGGCGCGCGCTGCTTGCTCATGCGCGCTCTCCCCCCCCCCCCCCCCATACTGCTCTCCCTCTACTGCGTGCACTGCAAATATAAAGCCGCTAGCGGTCGCTCGTGCTTCAGTCACTGCGTTGCTCCTTCCTTCCTTGGTTGACGCTCGCTCCCACATTTACTCGTGTCTGCTACTCCAGCATCACGGAAGAAGCGGTGGAAGCAACACTGCCTTCAACCAGTGCTGAGGCCCCAATGCTCTGCATTTACTCGTGTTCCCCTCGCGGGAAGGCGCGGGAATTTGAAATGCAGAGCATTTCTTAGCCTCGCCTCTTCCTGCGTCGGACGGCGTCCACAGCTCTGCGTCCGCAGCAGGTGCGCCTCTCCTGCTTCCCTCCTCTCTCTCAACAGCAGCTGGCGCGCGCATGCGTCGTAGACAGCCCGTTCGCTCCGTCGCGGTCTCGGCGTAACAGGTGCGTGATAGCAGCGCGGTGGGGCATGCGCGCGGGGCTGCTTGCGCATGCGCGCTCTCCCCCCCCGTACTGCTCTCCCTCTACTCCGCGCGCTGCAAATATAAAGCGGCTAGCGGTCGCTCGTGCTTCAGTCACTGCGTTGCTCCTTCCTTCCTTGGTTGACGCTCGCTCCACCCTTACGCGACTTTACTCTCCTCTCTCTACCCCAAACCAACACCAACGCAACTACGACCCAACTACCTAGCCTAGCGCGACTTTACGCGGCGTTAACGACCCCCAATGCTCTGCATTTACTCGTGTTCCCCTCGCGGGAAGGCGCGGGAATTTTTTTCGTCAAGTTCAAAATTACATCAGACACCCCTAACGAAGCACCGAATGTATAACCGAAGATGGAGTCCGACCTACCCGACAGTCACCGTACCGCGTCTCTTCACACGAGCGGGAAGCCATCCGGACTCAAGTCGACGACATGAGCAGCGACGACATTATACAGCCATGGAAAAGCCCCTGGGCTGCACCGGTCGTACTCGTAAAAAAAAAACACGGCACATTAAGGTTTTGCGTTGACTACCGGCGACTGAACAAAGTCACAAAACTGGGCGTGTACCCTATGCCACAAATCGACGTCGCCCTCGACCACCTCTGCCACGCGAAGTACTTCTCATCGATGGATCTAAAGACAGGCAACTGACAAATGAAAGTGGACGAGAAAGGCAGGGAGAACACTGAAATAGTATCGCCAGACGGCTTATACGAGTTCAAGGTGATGCCTTTTGGGCTGTGCACGGCGCCAGCAACGTTGCAAAGAGTCATGGACACTATGCTAGCTGGCCTGAAGTGCACACTTGCCTCGTATACCTCGAAGACTTTGTGGTATTCGCCCGGACTTTCGATGAACACCTTGCGAGGTTGTAGTCTGTACTCGAGGCCGTTCGTACGTCGCGGTTAACAGTGAAGCCTGAAAAGTGTTCGTTTCGTGTATGAGGAGCCTACGTTCTTGGGCCACGTCTTCAACGCCGCGGGAGTCCTACCTGACCCGGCAAAAACTTCAGCCATTGCGAACTACCCAAGGCCGAAAAACAAGAAGGGCGTGCGAAGATTTCACGGACTGTGCGCATGCTACCTGCGCTTCGTCCCAAACTTCGAACGCATTGCAGAGCCACTCACACGGTTGACAAAAGATAGCACGCCCTTGAGCTGGAAAAATGACCAAGAAAAGGCATTCTGCGAGCTGCGAAAACGCCTGCAAAGCCCGCCCGTGCGCCCTAATTTCGACGAAAGCGCCGAAACAGAAATTCACACGGACGACAGTGATATATGTTTGGGTGCCGTCCTGGTCCAAAAGCAAAGCGGTTGCGAAAAGGTAATTGCCTATGCCAGCTGTGGTCTGTCGAAGGAGCAGAAAAACTATTATGCCTCCGAGAAAGAGTACCTGGCTATCGAATGTGCCATTTCAAAATTTCGCCCATACGTGTATCGTAGACCGTTCAAGGTTGTGACAGACCAACATGCGCTGTGTTGGATCACCAATTTGAAGGACCCGTCTGGCCGCCTTGGCCGATGGAGCTTGCGCCTGCAGGAATTCGACGTTACGATTGTCCATAAATCCGGCAGGAAACACTCCGACGCCGACTGTCTGTCCCGTGCCCCCATCGATCCACCACCTCAAGACTCCGATGCCGACAGCGCGTTCTTCGGAGTCGTGACGGAGAGCGATCTAGCCGCCCAACAGCGTACCGACCACAAGTTACGGGTCATAATCGATTACCTGGAAGGACGCAATGTTGCCGTGCCTTGGGCCTTCGAACGAAACTTACCAGCATTCAGCCTTAAAACTCCGTCCTCGTGAAGAAAAAGTTCAGCCGCAGAAGGAATCTGAAGCCGTCTTGCGAAATAAAGTCATTACAGATGTCTTCGAGCAAAAATTAGAAGTCAAGTGCGTGTCAATTGGTAGAATTCATAGACTGGGAAAACCTTCCGAAAAGCGGCCTAAAATTCTTTACCTTCAAGATTTTACTGAAAAGGAGGCAGTCTTGAGCAATGCTAAAAAATTTAAAGGAACGAGCATAAGCGGTCAAAATGACTACTGCGCAGAAACGCTGCGAAAAAGAAAACTGCTCTGGGACGATGCTAAGCAAAATAAGGACACGGGCAAAAAAGTATGGCTAGTACGTGATAAGATTAGCATTGATAAACAAGTTTAATATTGGGACGACACTTCTAACTCCCGCAAGGCTATGCCGAGGACGAACAACCTTACGTCAACAAGCTAGCGACTGCAAGAGCATGAACTTCGTCTGCCTGTAATTAATGCTAAGAGCATCGTTAATAAAATAGATAAATTGGAAACGCTTCTTTTGTCACATGTCCCTCAAATCTGTGTTATAACTGAAACTTGGCTTCATGATCGAATTAGTGACGACAAAGTCGTGATGATGATGATGATTTTATTAGTTTACACTTTGAAGCGGGGTGATGACATGTCATCTTACCAAAAAGGACTAATATAACCATGTTTTACACTCTTTGTTTAATACTAGCTCTGCTTAGGCCAGGCACTAAAGCTTATTATGCCCGAAATACCTTTTTTTTCCCTGTTACAGGTGGTAACTGTCCTAGGCAATATTTCCCTCTCCGCTTTTTGTCCACCAGCATTCTAATTTTCTTTTCGTCCCCTCGACAGCCTTGACGTGAACTTCCTCTCTGATACCCTTAAATCATAGGGCTTTTGGAAGCCCAATATTCCCTTCATGTAGATTTGGATGGACACCCTCACATTCTAACACTATGTGCCACATAGTTTCTGTTTCTTTTCCGCAGACCACACATACCCCATCATTTTGTGAATACTTCCCCACAAAACTCTTAGTTCGCTGGCAACCTGCTCTAGCCTCAAAAAGCAAAGCACTGCCCTGGAAATTATCGTACATATTTTTCTTTCTGATGTTCATCTCCTCAACCCTGTATATCTCTAACGACGTTTTAGCTTCCATTTTTTTCCTCCATTTATTCGTTTCAATCTGCCTTGCCTCTTTTGTGGTTACCTTGGCTGTTTTGTATTCTCCACTGTTCTTTCCATATTTCATCGTTAGCCTTCTAGTCTTTCTTAACCACTGCGTGTCCACGCTGTTCAAATATAGGTACCTATAAACCTTAGCTGCCCACCTTCGTTGATCCATTGCCGTCAACCTCATCTCAAAGCATATTTTACTCTTAGCTTCTCTAACTTCAAACGGCGCCCAGCTCATATCTCCCTGAACAGCTTCGTTAGTTGTTTTTCCATGCGCGCCTAAGGCCAACGTCCTACCGTTCTCTGGTTTACTTCAAGGCCTGATAGAACGTCTGATTTTAAGCAGAGTACAGCATTCGCAAACGTGAGACCCGGAACCATTACTCTTTTCCAAATTCCTCTTACTACTTCATATTTGTTATACCCCCACAGAGCTCTATGCTTCATTATAGCTGCGTTTCGCTTTCCCTTAACCTTAAGTTGCTCCTCGTGAGTTTTTAAGTAGTTATCCCCTTCGATTATCCACACTCCAAAATATTTGTATTCCTTCACTCAAGGTAATTCGCCTTGCTGGATAGAGACAACGTAAGTGGTAGCGTCATTGAAAATCATTATTCCTGATTTTTCTGCACTGAAATTTAACCCGAGGTCGCTGGCTTCCTGTCCGCTAATATTTATTAGCCGCTGCATATGGGTTTGGTTATCAGCTAAAAGAACAATGTCGTCTGCGTATAACATTCCCGGAATGTGCTGTTGTACCACTTCGCCTTGCAGCATATGGGTTAGGCTAAACCCTACTTGACTTTCTTCCAGTTTCTTTTTTAACCCTGCCATCTAATCCATGAACAGTATTGGGCTCAAAGGGCATCCCTGTGTCAGTCCCCGATGAATGTCGACCTGCTAGGTGCATTTCTGTCCTTCCCAAGTAAGGTGCACTCTATTGTCTTTATAGATTGCTATAGGGAACTATGCTAACTCGTCATCTAATCCCTGGATTTTCAGCATTCTCCATAACCGTTCTGTGTTTACGTTGTCATATGCTCCTTTAATGTCCAAGAACGTAATCTATAGTGGTCTATTCTGTGCTTTCGCAATTTCAATGCATTGCGTTATCACGAACAAATTGTCATCCAGTCGCCTGTCTTGTCCATAATCCATTCTGCAGTTGCTGTGCCGCCTGGCTACAGGCTTTACAGACGCGATAGGTGTTGCCGCGGTGGTGGCGTTGCGGTGATAAATAAAGATAATATTGAAGTTACGGTTCCTGACCAAGTCTGATCATGAAAGTCTGCTTTTAAGGGTGTCGGTGCAGGGAGACACGTTTTTCATCTGTGCTGTTTACCGACCTCCGAATAGTGATGACTTGTTTTTGAGAAGGCTATACGACCACCTGCTAAAATTCCGGGACAAACGCCTGATTATAACGAGAGATTTTAACTTACCATCGATTGATTGGAATAATATGCAGTATGGGTATTCTGTAGCGGCTTACGCTCTAGTTGATATAATGCTTACATTTATTCTTTGTCAGGTTGTAAGAGATTACACCCGCGGGAATGCAATTTTGGATCTCCAATTTCTTTCGGAAACATTCAGCTCGGGAACAGTGCAGGTTGAACCTGGGATTTCTGACCATAGCCTAATTTACTTCTGCTGGTCTAGATACACCAAGATGCAAACACAAAAAATTCCTGCAGCTACAGTAAAAGACTCTAATAGAGCCGATGACGCAGCTGTAATTGATTATTTAGAAGAGCATCTTGTTGTTACCACCAATAACGTTGAACGTTTGTGGCAGCAGTTTCATTCTGCAGTTAATTTCTGCATTAAACATTTCGATCCATCCAAAAGACTGCAAAAGCACCGTAAAAACCCCTGGATTAATCGCGATATAATACAGATCGAAAGAAAGAATAACCGCATGAGAAAGAAGAACAAACCGTTCACTTCACAATTTATGGCGCTAAAGCTTGTTCTGCAAAGTAAATTTAAGCAAGCGAGGAACAATTTTTTCAGCAACACTATTGCAGAATTCATTAAAAATGACCCTAGAAAGTTCTGGCGCTACCTCAGCCAGAGTAAGAAGGAGATTGAAAAAGTCAGGGTTGATGACACAATTCTGGATGACCCAACTTCTATTGCAGACATGTTTAATCAGTACCTTCAATCTGTTTTTTCAATACATGACGATTATAACCTGCCGAATGTTTCTCCTGTATCCGAAAACGAGTTTGATATAACTAGTGGGGGGGTTCTGGCCATGTTGTTGAAGCTAGGTATTATGAAGTCCACTGGCCCTGACGGACTGTCAAATTGTTTTTTAAGACGTTACGCTCAAAAAATCTCAATTTTTTTACCACATTTTTTAACTTCTCAATAACTTCTGGTGATGTTACAGCTTACTGGCGAATAGCCCGCGTGGCGCACGTCCATAAATCCGGTGACCGGCTACTTCCTAAACATTACCGTCATGTCTCTGTAACTAGTTCCTGTTGTAAGCTTTTGGAACACGTAGTCGTGACGTTTATTCAGGATTTCGTTACTAAAAACAATATTTTGTCCCCCCATCAGCACGGTTTTCGATGAGGCCTATCTACAACTACGCAGCTTATTTCGACGGTACACAAGATATCGAGGGTACTTGATCAGTCCGGTCAAGTTCACGTTCTGTTTTAGTCTTATCGAAAGCCTTCGATAGAGTGCCTCATTGAAAACTATTGTATAAATTAGAGTGTATAGGGTTACCTTTGTACATAATTCGGTGGATTGCCTCGTATTTAGCCGATAGACAGCAGTTTGTAGAAATTGATCATTATTCCTCTAGTGCACTTTGTGTTACGTCGTGCGTTCCACAGGGGAGTGTTTTAGGTCCGCTGCTGTTTCTTCTTTAAGTAAATGACTTGGTGGATGTAGTTTCTCATGATGTATCCATAAGTATGTATGCGGATGATTGTGCTGTTTTTAAAAAAATATCTTCCACAAATGATCATTTTCTGTTGCAAAAAACTCTCTTGGCAATTGATGATTGGTGTATGCGTTGGGCTATGGCGTTGAATTCAGAGAAAACTGTACTTTTACGGGTCACAAGAAAAAAATGTCCTAGTTCTTTTTCTTATATACTCCAT
The DNA here is from genome assembly GCF_048455015.1 of Haemaphysalis longicornis. NCBI lineage: Eukaryota > Metazoa > Arthropoda > Arachnida > Ixodida > Ixodidae > Haemaphysalis > Haemaphysalis longicornis. Next base: position 175,659,225 of record NW_027526385.1, on the reverse strand, counting down.
CAACAGCCTGTATTAATTGTTTCCCAATATAAGTACCTAGGTGTGACTCTTACGAGGAAGCTTACTTGGTCAGAGTATATACTGGATATTTGTTCATCAGCCCTGCGCAAGCTATGGTTCCTTAAAAGAAAACTTAAAAATGCTCCAGTTAGTACTAAGATGTTAGCCTACAATACATGTGTTCGGTCAAAACTGGAGCATGCTGCTGAAGTATGGGATCCCCATTTTAAGAAGAATGATATGCAGCTAGAAAGAGTTCAACGAATGGCAATGAGATTTATGTTTGGTAAATGTAGAAGGCATGATTCGCCATCCTTGTTGATGGAAAAGTACAATGTATTGACTGTTGAGGCTCGCCGCAAAGTTAGTCGCCTTGGGTTTCTTCGTAACTGTCTTGTAGGGAAAACTAAATTATTACTTCCTAATTGTATAAAACCTTTAACTTCACGGACTAGACATAACCATGAATACTCATTATCGCCAATTTTCGCCAGAACTGACACGCACAAGTACACATTTTTCCCCCGGACGGTGTCTGAATGGAATTCTTTGCCACGAGAGGTTTTTGAATCTTCTGATTTTATAAAAGAGCTTGAGAACCACATTCTAAATTTTGATGGTTGAACGTTGTATAGTCTTCGTGTTGTCTTGATTGTTGTTACTAATCTTCCTTATATTTTATGTATACTGTGTAGCCCCTCATGCCAGGGACAAAATACTGGCCTGCAGTATCGTTAAACAAATAAATAAAAATAAAAACGAATTACCTTCGTGTCATCCCGGCAGATATTCGTGACGAAATTTTGGAAGTGCCACCACGACCCGTCTTCCGGACATCTCGGCACAGCTCGCACAATTGGAAAAATCAAGGCGAGGTACTACTGGCCCCGCCTTACATCCGACGTCACCCACTACGTCCGGAGCTGCCGTGACTGCCAGCGACGAAAAACGCCGCCGATGAGACCCGTCGGACTTCTGCAGCCGATCGCCGTTCCGTCGAGGCCTTTCAAGCAGATTGGAATGGACCTGTAGGCGGCCGATGCGGTGGTGCGGCCGAGCCCACGTTTATTGTGGTTGAGTTGGCTGTGCGATAGACACGACGAGGCGCGTAGAACGAGGGTGCCGTTCCAGAGGTGTGCCGGGTGCCGAGTGTGTTCCGTGCCAGCTGGTCAATCTGCTGATGATGATGGTGGCGCTGAAGAAGATGATAGCGGCGCTACAGGGCTCCCCCCCTAGCGCGTAGCGCGTTATGAGAAATGTGCGAAACCATGTACTATGTACAGGTATGTACAATTTGTCCGTAGTCAGGAAGAGAGTCCGTGGGCAGTCAGTGGTCTAGTGGCCGGGGTTGAGTAAAGGGCACGGTCCTAGTCGTCGGCGAGGTAGCGTTCGGGTAAGGGGCAACCTCTGGTGGTCGTAGATGGGAGTGCGGCCGCGGACGCATTGCGGGGTGCGAAGCGGCTGCTGCCGGTGATGGTAGAGCGAGCGGCAGGCGTAACTGGAAGGACAGTGACAAGGTGAAGCGTGGTGCATCAGAATGGCGACCGGAGTGCGGGCTTGACTGTGCCCCGGTGTGGGCTCTGTGGCTTCGTTGCTGTCTTGGCTGTTTTCGCAACCGCGGTGGGAGGCGGCAGAGCGGAGCCTTGCATTGATGAGCTGCGCTGGAACTCCAATGAAGTCGGATCCCCATCCTGCAAGCTGGTTTCGTCTCTTTGATTTGTAGACAGACGGCTGTGCTCCGGTTACTGCATCTACCCAGCAATGTCCCGGAGCATGGAATCGGTCGACGTCTGGGGACCAGCTTTTGACGCGTCTCTTGACTGCATTTGGTCGTGGGATACCTCTTGCGGTGTCGGTTTTTGGGAGAAGTGCCCCGCAATCTTTGCTCCGGTATCGCCCTCGCAGCCAGGGTGTAAAGATTGTCAAGAACAAGCTGATGTGCTTCGAAGGTAGCTTCGCCTCCCGGAGTCGTCGATCTGTCGTTGGCTGCTGGAAGCTGTGCCACCTGAGGCGAGGAAGATGGCTGTCGTACACCGGGAGTACAGCGCTCATGAAGATCGTTCTCACTCGTGCCGTGCAGAGAAGATTCGCAGCCACGAGCGGCATAGCAGTCGACACTTGCTGGGGTCGGTGAAGCCGACACATCAACGTGTGGAGCTGCGGCATGGTGTTGCGCAGATTCCACTAAGCTAAAGGCCGACCCTGCAGTGCTGCAAGCCGTAGCCGGCGCTGGCGTTTCCTAACAAGGCGAGACTGAACACTGCGGCGAAGTTGTATGCACAGTTGGCGTTGGAAGGTGTGGTGGTGTAGAGGATGGCGTTGGTATGAGCGTGACCGAGGTGGGCGTGTCATCACAACCATCGCTGAAGTATTGACAAATACTGTCTGAGACGCCATAGTGCTTAAGAACAGCCTTCTTCAAGTCGTCGTAGGTCTGTGGGCCAGGTTGTGGAAGCCGGAGCTTCGCGAGGAGACCGTCAGGTAGCCGTGTCGCTGCGACGTGAGAGCGCAGCGGCTGGCTCCTTACGCTGTTGATGACAAAATGGCTCTAGAGCTGAACAAACCATATGTCGCAGCGATTGGTGTAGAAGTCCGGAAGGCCGCTGAGGTCTGGGAGGTCGAGATACGCGCCCATGATAGCAGACCCGTCACCTAGTGAGGGTTCGGGTGCATGGGCCGAGGGCGGTGTCGGAGGGGGACTGGTGGTGGTAACGGCTGCAGGTTCTGTTATGATTGTCGTCTGCCGGGTTTTCATGCCGTAGTGGTTGAGGACAGTGTCTTTTTATTCGTCATACGCACTGAGGCCTGGGGCCGGCAGCTGGATCTGCTCCACGAGGTCAGCAGGTAGTTTCTGTAATGTCACGAGGTACCTGATTTCCGGGGAGCAGATGTCATGTACATAAAAATGGCTCTCCAGGATGACGAACCATGCAGCGTGGTTTATGATGAAGTCAAATGGAATCAGCAAGGGAAGGTCTGGGAGGGCGATGGACGTTCGTCGCGTGCCGTTGTCCGGATTGTGGCTGGGGAAGCAGCGGTGTGATGCCATGGCGAAGCCGCTTGTCCCGGTCACCAATTGTAGGCGGCCGATGAGGTGGTGCGGCCGAGCCAACGTTTATTGTGGTTGAGTTGGCTATGCCATAGACAGGACGAGGCGCGTAGAACGAGGGTGCCATTCCAGAGGTGTCCCGGGTGCCGAGTGTGTTCCATGCCAGCTGGTCAATCTGCTGATGATGATGCTGGCGCTTAAGAAGATGATAGCGGCACTACAGACCTTGTGGGCCCGTTCCCTACGTCACGATCCGAGAAAAAGTGGATTATCGTACCGACAGACTACATGACGCGCTACGCAGAGACCGCTACTCTCCCGAGGGGGAGCCGAAGAAGTCGCAAACTTCTTTATAAGTCAAGTTGTGCTGTGACATGGAGCTCGTGAAGTTCTAATCACGGACCGCGAACGGCCTTTACGTCTGAGCTGATGCAAGGAACCTTGCGCTACAGCAACACGGATCACCGAAAAACGACGGCCTACCACCCCCAAACAAATAGACTAACGGAACGTTTGAACAAGACGATTGCGGATATGGTGTTCATGTACGCCGATGTTGAACATGAGACCTGGGACGAGGGGCTCCCATATGCCACGTTTGCGTACAACACCGCTATCCAAGAAACTACGCAGATGACACCGTTGGAGCTTCTCTATGGAAGGCGGCCGACTACGATGCTTGACGCCATGCTTCCGCACGTAGAAGACGACGACCTGAACGCCGACGTCCAAGGACACCTTCAGCGTGCGGAGAAGGCCCGCCAGCTCGCGTGAGTTTGTACAACGGACCCGTAGCTGGTGGATGCCGGCCGTTACAACCTCGGACGCCGAGACGCCGCATACCGCCCAGGGGAACGAGTGTGGGTTTGGACTCCAATCCGACGATGCGGACTGAGTGAGAAGCTTCTACGACGGTATTTCGAACCCTACCAGATTCTACGACGTGTTGCCCAACTTACCTACGAAGTGATTCGCGATAGTGCTTCTGGCACATCACGACGACGCACGCGACCCGAAGTCGACCACATGGTTCCCTTAAAACCTTTCTACGCACGATAGCGGAGTTTTATTTTTTATTTGTTCGTACTGTCGCTTATGTTAGCGTCGGGTCGATGCACTCTTAGAGGGGGAGGGGCGGTAATGCCGCGAACCATGCATTCCGTTTGTTTATTTATGTTTTGCTTTTACCGCCCGGCTGCGCCGGTCTGTGTTATCTGTGTGCCAAGGGAAGCGCGTGTTCCATGATTTCTTTCTATGCCGCATGTGCTATCTCTTCTGATAGGGAGAGCATTCCGGACTAACATGAACAGCCTAGAATAATCTTCTTTGTTCTGGATGTAAATCGACGGTTCGAGAAACACTCGCGCCTAAAGATAAAAGCCTGAATAGCAGACGCCACGGCTTTAATTCGACTCTCGACGCTCGAATACGCACGTCACTTTCGTGACTGCTGTTTCGCCCCCTGTGTAATCTTTGAGTGGTTAGGGGAGCACAAGATCGCTCCAATACTTATTTTTTTGAAGACAACTGCATGGTCTTTGGCTTCATGACAATATCATATCATGCCAACCCTCACGTAGACACGTACATATGAAGGGCTGACTATTGGCAGTCGAAGAATACTTCTTGCTGCTCCAAGACAAGGCACCCTTAGCTGCTTAGACAAGTCCGCTCAGGTTTTCACTGACGCATCGAAAACCCAATCAGCTGTGTCCTGTGGAGTCGTTGGACAGTATCCTTCAACAAACAAAACGATGAACAAAAACACTACCAAAACACAACACTACCAGTATCTCTGGTGGTAGACCACGTGATCGTTAGTGAAACAAAAAAAACTATTCTATACAAAGCCTCATTTAGTCTTCTAATGGTCCTGTCAGCAGGAAAGGTCAGCCGAAACCTTTAATTTGCTGACACCCCTAGAGCTATGTACAAAACAGGCCAAACAAATATTTAAATTATACTGTGTTTGGCCGAGCCAGCTGCCGCCAACGGAAGCTGAACAAAGACGTATTGACATTCCTCAAGTACCTCACGAAGATATGAAACCGACAGCAAAGCTCATTTTCCGTGAGTTCTGGCAGAAAGAATGGAATCGAGAATTGAACAATAAGCTCCACACGATACAAGCAAGAATTAGCCTACCATGTACCACAGAGAAAAGCAGCCCCCTCTAGGTCCTGCGGTGTATACTTCGAGTAGTTCGCACACATGTCACTCCCTCCTACTTCCTCACTGAAGATCAGCTGCCGAAATGGGCAAGATGTGGCGAACGTCTTTTTGTCCTTCATGTTTTGGTAGAGTGTTTTGCTCTAGGACCGGAAAGGAGACGCCGTTACCAAGAATTGTACAGCAAGCATATTCCGCGGCACATATCCAATTATTTATCAGATTGTCGTTTGTTCATTTTTAATACAGATTTAAAACACCTAGATGACATCGTTCCTTTAAAGAAGGTTTGTTTTAGCAAGGGGGATAGGGCCAGCTGCGTGAAGCAATGTTTCGCACTGTTGTTTCCATCTGACTGCCTTGCTGAATCGTAATGTTGTAGTTGCCATAACCCTATACAACCTTAGCTCATCCCATGCGACAGCACGCTCCCCATTTATGTTTCAAAAGTAGTCCTTTACACCGAAGTAGCTTGATGCACAACTTGCACAGCTGATATCAATACGTTTTTACCCCACCAGTGCAATGGCACTATTCGCCTCAGATGCCCTTGGGACGAAATAGCTCACAAAAGAAAGTCACTCTCTTCGGCACAGCGGACACCGGCTCCTATCACAGGATCTGTAGAGGATGACTAAAGCAGAAAGGTAGGTGTGTTGGTTGCCAACCAGATAATTCATCCCGCAGGGGAACTGTAGACAGGGACAAGGCAACGTCTCTTTCACCTTTTTTGTAGCTGCTTAAAACAGCTGTTCAAACAGCTGCTCCCAGCAGTTGTTCTGTATGTGTTTAAATCTGTTTAAATAATAAGCTTTTCCAGTTGTGCTGAAGGTGATATAATACTTGACTAACGCTCTCACAAAAATTGTATAGGAAATGATACTTACATTAGGTATGGCAAGCGTAAAATCCGCCCTTGCTTCATGTAGTCTAGACGATTCTACAGTAAATCCGTACTTTCGCATGTTGCCATTAAGCAGGGTAATGACACTTCCCTCGGTGCCTTCTTTTGGGGAAGATTCGTAGAACAAAGTAAGTTTTACAATCCATTGATTGACGTCGTTGAGAGCACCTGAAAAACAAAAGCTTTCGTTTTACTTGTAATTGCTTATGTGCATGTTATTTTCACTTTCAGTGCTACACTCACACCGAAACGCTTCTTTTGAGTATAGGCACAGGACAAAATATTTCTTAATGTTCTTAATATTTCTGCTTTATGGGTAGCGTTTCGTCCGTCGTGGCTGCGTGAGCACGTACAGAAGTTATCATGTACAGAAAGCCTGCTTCCTATGAAACAGTGCTGGGAGCAAGGGCGCCTGCCCTCACAACTTAGCAAATATGGCATTGCTGAATTAGACTATGCTGTGGGAACGCAGTAGTGAGCTTTAGCCGCAAAACTTGTTTCCCTCACTACATACGATATTCCTCATGCCCCTCTGAAACGTAACTATTAGGCAGATAGGCAGAAGGAAATAGTGATGATGGAAAAGTAACAGGCTGAAAAAAAAGAAACAGTGTGAGGTGATTGTGTTCATTTCTTCGGAGACCTCGACAGTACGTTCTCCCAATACGTTATGATCTAATTTGAAACAGGCAGTTTAGGGGTGTTGTTACTCCTCCCCCCGTCGAGCGTGAGCCCTGCAGCTGCCGGGTATTGCAAGGAACCCTCCTCCCGCTGCTTAGTTATCATTTTTCAGGTATGGTTCAAAATCCCCGGCAATTTTATCTCCAAAAAAATTTGCCTAACTTTTTTTTCTGCTCGTGCGTCGATTTACCTGCGAAATGTTCGGGCCATGCACTCCATCCCTCAATTTCTAGTGGAGTATATCTACGTCATCCTCATTAAATATATTACTGGTGCGTCGCTAATGTAGTCCGCTACCCACCTGACCGCCTTCTGGAACTCTTGGTCCATTTCCTTGTACCCTAGCACGTCTGAAGTTTGCGCGGTCCAGCGGCTCGTCTAATCCTAACGTCGAACGTCGAACGACACCCCGCCGCCGCCGGCGGACACGTTGGCGCACCGGCCCCCTCGCTACAAGCCTGCCACGCGGCACCAGTTCCAACAGCGACGCCTAAGACCCAGGCCTTAACGTTGGGAAGATGGAGCCTGTCGTGGTTCAAGGTGAGGACATTTCTTCCGGCATGGTCACCCACGAGCGGGGACGGCTAGAATGCTACCGCCAACGTGGCGCTCGCACTCTGAAACAGCATCAGAGCGCTCCACCCAGCTCCTCCACAATCAAGCAGGATACGTCCTCGCGACAGCCTCGCAAGCCAATCCGACCATCTCAGTTACCGAGGGAACACCTCAAGATATTCAAGATAAACCTCCGCCGCTTCTGATAATAGAGGTACATAACATTATTATCTGGCAGTGGAATAGCCGGGGATATTGCCGCAAACGTGCAATCTCCAACACCACATAGACTATAAAACCTTAGGCCCACCCCCAGATGTCATTTGTCTGCAGGAGACGGGCTGCATAGCAAAATTATCCGGGTACAAATCCTTTCCGAACAGTTACCCCCGACCTCGTGAAACGACCATCCTCGTCCATCGTAACCTCCCAGTAATACAACACGAGCTTCACCTTCCCACACACATCGACCATGTTTTTATCCAGCTCATTCCTCGACCCAGTAAATGAGAATAGAGTGTGTTCTTATTAAACATATATAGCAGCCCCCAATACAGCACCGTTTCCACGTACTCTTTAAACAAGCGATCACTCTGGCAGGCAGACATCCCCTCGTAGTAATAGGCGATTTTACCCCAAGAGAAAATGTCAAAGGGCGCCGTCTTTGGTTAGACTGCCAACAGGAAGGTCTCACCTTACTCATAGACCCCGCAAACCCAACTCGCTCAGGAAATAGCGTTTGCAAGGACACTTCTCCTGACCTCACCTACACAAAAAACACTCATCCCTCTCCCATCTTGTCTAACACGCAAGCCGATCTAGGCAGCGACCATAAAATTATTAAAATTGAAATGGGCCTTCCATCAATACGTCCCAATCAAAATAAACAGGGCCGAATAAGAAACTGGGACACATTCAGGGCACATAAAACCGGACATCAAACCCCCACTGAACCCGTTACCATCGCCGACCTCGCAAGGTGGGAAGGAGCTCTACACGAACGCTTACGCAACTCTACTCAAACAGTAGACATCCCAGCAGATTTTTCAGAACCTGACTCCAAACTCGCCCACATGTGGCAAGCAAAGGCTCGTCTCGAAAAACGCCTCTCTAATCAGCGGCACAATCGAATCCTTCGAAGGAGAATAGCTGCTCTCGACCGCGACATTGAAAAATACACCATCCAACTCCTCACTCATAACTGGCGTTCTGCATGCGAGGCTTTTAACTCGAATTTCAATCTTTCACATACGTGGAACATTCCAAACACCTAATTGACCCGTCTTCCACATGCACCACACAACGCCAACTCGTATCCTACATCATACATCAATTCACTGGTACTGACACCGAACTCCTCCATTATATTCAGAAAAAATACGCTCCTGCTTCCCCACCTTAACTCATTCAAGATATTGTGGGGATCCCAATCCAGAGCTTGACGCACCCATAACGGAGGCGGAGGTGCGCGCCGCCATTCAACACCTGCAAACCAAATCGTCTCCGGGCCCCGACAAAATAACTAACAAGCTGCTTCGAAATCTAGACGACCCTACCATCGCCGACCTGACTGCACTTTTCAATTAATGTTGGGAGAAGGGGGAACTCCCACCTCAATGGAAGACAGCCAAAACTGTTCTTATTCCAAAACCGGGTAAGCAGCCACACGTCGATCACCTCCGACCTATATCGTTAACATCGTGCCTGGGCAAGCTCTTCGAGCACGTCGTTCTCACCCGGCTCAACAGTCACATCGGAAAGCACCGCCTGCTCCCTCACTCCATGCTGGGGTTCCGACCTCATCTCTCTACTCAGGACGTCATGCTACAACTAAAACACCACATAGTAGATGCTCGATTCAGTTCCACAAATAACACGAAGGCGATCTTGGGCCTCGATTTAACGCGAGCGTTCGACTCAGTTAGCCACTCGGCAATCCTGGAAGGAGTAGACGCGGCTGGAGTCGGTGCGCGAGCATACAACTACATTTGTAATATCCTTACGGGTTGAACAGCCACATTCACCCTTGGACAATTGACTACGCCCCCCATCCCCCTCGGTAGCAGAGGTACCGCCCAAGGATCGGTTCTTTACCCCTTTCTTTTTAATAAGGCCCTACGAGGTCTACCCCCGCTCCTCAACGCCATCCCCGACCTGCACCACAGCATATACGCCGACGACATCACGTTGTGGGTTACTAGAGGATCTGATGGTCACATCCAGGATACCCTCCAAACGGCAACTGATGTCGTCGAAGCGTATGCTGCCTCTCGTGGTCTGTCCTGCTCCCCAACAAAATCAGAGCTTCTTCTACACCGACCGAAAAGACCAGGAAAACAACCACCTTCCCCACTCTCCCTCATCCAAATCACTACCTCTAACGGCCAACCCATCCCAATAGTTGACTGCACCAAGATTCTAGGTATCCGTATACAGGCAAACGGATATAATGTAGATACTCTCCGTGCCCTAGAAAAAGGGGTTTACCAGACTACACGACTCATCTCTCGTATAGCTACCAACCATCGACAAGTGAAATAAAACAATCGAATACGTCTCGTACAAGCCTTCGTCATCAGTCGTATAGCATACGTCACCCCCTTCCTAAACCTCAAAGCCAGCGAAACGCACAAAATTGAAGCTACGATACGTAAATCTTTCAAACACGCCCTAGGTCTCCTCGTTACACTCTAAACAGACAAACTACTCTCGCTCGGTCTACACAATACACTAGACGAAATTATCGAAGCCCAACACGTCTCGCAATTCGAGCGAGTCACGAGGAGTGACACTGGACGCCACATTCTTCAGAGTCTTGGCCTCAGTCACCCCACTATCTCTGACACGCACCTTGATATTCTCTCAGTCATTCGAGACCAACTGGTAATCCACCCCTTCCCTAAACACATGCACCCGATTCATAACGAGGAAAGGCGCCGAGCGAGAGCGCAGGCTTTACACCAGCAACATTCCTCCAACCCACAAGTAGCCTATGTGGACGCTGCAGAATACCCAGGACGCGAAGCCATGGCAGCGGTCGAAGTTGATTCATCTCACTGAACACTAGCCGCCCTCACCTTCCTTACTCAATTTCCAACCGTAGGCGAAGAAATGGCTATCGATCTTGCCATTATTTCCAGCCCTAATGTTACTACTATAATAAGCGACTCCAAATGGGCCATTACCAATTACTCCAACGGGCGAGTTGACCCCTGAACTTTACGTCTACTCCTGCAGGCACGCCAATTCCAGAAACAAAAATATACATAACTCCCAGGAAATGAATTGGAACACGAGGTTGCTCGAGAACTGGTAATCCGAGAGCCCAGTGACGCTGCAGAATATCCTCAATCATTTTCCCATAGGGACCGTCTCTTGACCTACCGATCGGTACACGATCACTACCTACTGTCCAGAGCTCGCTTCCCATCACCCGACCCCTCCCTCTCCCGCCGCCACACGGTTGTATGGCGCCAACTTCAAACATCCACATTTCCCACGCCCGCCCTCCTATCACTCAACTACCCCGAGTTGCACTCTAACCGATGCCTTGCCATAAATATGCAGACCTATCACATGTGATTTGGTCCGGTGAAGAACAACCCCTCAAAGCTCTTAAAAAGCACCCCATTTTATTACAAATTACGAACGAGGCGCCGTGGGAGGCCGCGCTATTCAGCATAGACCTTATGACCCAGGTCTCACTAGCCCAGGTGGCTAGTGAGACCTGCGTCAGCATCCTTCCCAGGTCACCGGAAGGACGCTGAAGTCGCCCTGAAAATGGCCCAAGCCGTGGCAACAATAAAGTGATCTCAAACGCCATATAGAGCTTCCGGACATAGTACTAGACCAGGACTTCTTTGTCATGCGCTAAGGAAGTCGTTGTTGTGCTATTTCTCAAGACTTTTGCACTCTTCCTGGAAACTCGATACCACAACCAACCAACTCCCATCTCTTGATACCTCCCTCAGAAAACGTTTTTCATGACTGGTAGTAACGCACATGCTCTCTTTCTAATGAATAGTTCCGGCCAAATCAAACCGTTCCTCATTTGTCTTTCAGAAATAATTTTTCTGATGTCTCATTTTTTCGTCCGCTGGTCCTGGAGCCCTAATGCAGAACATCTTTACCGTCATAATAACTTCCCTCAAAGAGTTACATATGAGTATTTGAAAGTCGATCTCCAATGGCGCACCAGCGACTAATCATTAAAAGTTAGATTGCGGACGTTTATGACCCTAAAAATAGACAATGAAAATTGGATGAATGCTAGGTATGTTTCTTCAACTTCATTGGTCGTCGAAGCCATGCTTGGTGTTATGTCATCAGTATTCGACCCCCTTGGCATGTAGGGGGATTAGAAAAATCTCGTGCATTTCAGGTTGTCACTGCCATACTACAACAAGCACATCCTTGTTTTTTTAAAAAAAAAGTTCACAGTAAAAATCGAATGGAATAAATTCGAACACAATAAAACACAATTGTAAAACAAAAGCAGCACGTAGTGCAAAACCGGATGGTGCTTTGACGTATGACAGTTCACTGGTTAACAGGAATTTCTCCATTCAATTTGCAATGTAATTGTCTGAAAAGTGTAGTTATAAGCGTTTTTTGGAACAAGAACGACCAGGTACTTTGTGTATGGTGGTAAGCTACGGAGGCAGATAGCGCGGTCTCTCCGCACCAGTGGGACGATCGCACGTTAACAGCGGCAGCTCACAATGTGCCCAGAAACATTGGAGGGCCGACGTGCATGCCACTCCGCGTGTGAACAATAGCCGACTCCTCGGGGACAGCCCCATGCTTACGTTCAGGCACCGGCTGCGATGGTTGAGGCGTTAAGAATGCTCGCGGAGCGAGCAATGATCAGCCCAGTGCCTTTGTTCCCTAACAAGCCCAGCATTCTTGTTAAAATTCAGCTCACCGCTACTCTGTGGGCGCGTTGTACAAATTTGGTGCAATATGTTGACGTTCCGCCCTACATAAACGAGTGAGGACACCCAGAGCGTGCTTGGGCGCAGGCTCGTGTTGACGGCTATTCCTGCCCACGAAAGTTGCAAAATCATGAACAAACCATTTCTAGTGGCGTCGTGTTGAGACGGTACTCTACGAACAGACTCCTCTGGCTGAGATCTCTTTTTCTCCCTCTCTCAGACGCGACGTGTACCAGGTGTCCCGGGACCGGGAAAGGGTGTTCTTGTGTGTTTTGGCTTTTTTATTCGTGCGCAAAGAGCGCCAAAAGGCTGATAACTTGAGACTTCTGTGTATAAGTTCCCCCCTTTTGATATCAGTCGGCATTGGAGATTGACTGAGCGTTGGCCTTCCCGTCGACTCCAAGCTGGAACCGTATCGTCGCTGTTCATGTTTGGGCACGCATTAAATCAGTTAAATTTTGCTCTCAGCTGTTTGTCATCAACACCAAGCCTGCTCTCCTGCTCGCCTCTCCTTCACCACGCTACCACTGCATGAAGAAGGCGACGGAGCTTGGTACGGGGACGCCATCGCCAATAAAACACTTCCTTTGTGCACAAGCGACGGGTATAATAGGGCCCGAAGACAAGCCCTAACGTCGCCATCTCCGACCATTTTTCCGTACGAAGAAGCCACATCCCACCGCGAATTCCCACATACCCGTCCCAGATCTAGACGACGCGATCGCTGCCTCCTGCACTTCTCATCTACGCTAATCACCGGGCCCGTACCTGCAGTTCGGTATCGTCTTCGCAGCGCTACAGAATATGCGCAGCTCGGCTCAAGACTTCATTCGGTTTACGTCCACCCCATGCACCCCGCACACGAGAACGATAGTTTCCTAACATTCCTGCACAAGCCGCCTACCTGCCCTACTTCTCCCGTGCCGCAGCAGCTCGTCGGGTGCGCGCATCAGCAGGAGTCAAAATTGGCAGTTACCTCAATTGTTCAGCCAATCCGGCCTTACTTCTTTCCCCCTCAACGCTGTGCGGAGCCACCTTAGGTAACGCAACGTTATTCCCCTTTAGGGGCGTCACATCAGAATGGATGGGTCAATGTGCGCAAGGTATTGATTGCTCAATGGACATGACGCCAAGTTGTCTCTTGGACGAGAGGTGCAGCTTCAGGATGTCCAACCGGATTTCTTCGGCTTGGGTTGTGGTTCGGATTCAAGCCTTCAGCGTTTGGTTCTGGGTTCGGTTTGGGAGCCCCATTTTTCTCCTTTTCGAATCGATCATACGGATTCAAATGGTTTTCGAGAAAAACACGAGTTTCTGTGTTTTACTCTTATAGGGCTGCGTTTTCGTTTCTCTGCCACGTCAGTCAGTACAAAAAAGAAATTCACAATATAGAATTCTTTTGCTCTGACGTTGCTAGCTTAGCTGTACGATCCACAGCAAAATGTTTTCGATGGGAGGCCAAGGATTAGAAAACTATCTGAAGCGCAATAAAATTATCGCAGGGACACTTAAAGGAACCATGAAGAGAAAATACAACTTTGTTTAATTAGAAACAACTAGGATTCCGCATCTCACTCAGCTCCATTACAGCCACAAAAGATGTTTTTAAAGAAAAAAGCAACAAGTATATAAAAACTTTCAAATTTCGCGCCACAGTTACGTGTTGTGAGCAAGAATGACGTCATACGGGCAAACAATAAAATATAACTTTCAGTGCGTAAACTGCACGTTAGCATTCAACTGACGTGGTCAAATGGCACTAGAGGCCCCATTACAGACGCCCAGTCATGTGTGGTCGCGACAGCTCAGTTAGGCGGCCGCCAATTGCACAAACAGGGTTCCGTGACGTCCTAGAAAAGTTGCGGAAAATTGGCTAGGCCGTCGCGGCTGCATCTATAGCGACACGCCGCGCCTGCCGGGCTACGTGTGCCATCTCAGCGCCACGAGCTGCCGCCTGAGGTCTTGCAGCAGCACACCGTGCCGCGACGCCAGCCACCCACCGGGAAAGTCGCGGGCAGCGGTCTATGTGCGCGCCACCCTCAACAGTGCTCCTCTTGACCTGGCCCCAGTTGCTGACGGCCCAATGGAGTGTGCCGCCGTGGCAGCACGCATGGGACAACGGACACTACCGTGGTCAGCGTCTACATCCGGCCGCAGAAACCATGGGACGCCGTGGCGCTGTGCCGGCTGCGCACAAACCTGGGCTCGGACGCTGTACTGTGCGGCGACTTCAATGCACATCACCCTGCCTGGGGGAGTCATCGAGCCACCTGAAGGGGACGAGAGCTGTTAGACACCATCACCACCTGTGGACTGCACGTGGCCAACACCGGCAGCCCTACTTTCGTCCGCCCTTGTCGTCGCAGTGGCACGGTCCAGCAGTCATGCATCGACCTAACCCTGGTGACAAAGTGGTGCGCCTATTCCTGGGAGACCGCCGCCAGCACGTGGGGTTCTCACCACTACCCCATACTGGTCACCCTTGGGAACCACCGCAAGCGAGCCGACACAAGGGCTTACACAGTCACTAGCTGGGTCGACTTCCGCAAAGAAATGACCAAATGCACCGAGGATCCTGAAGTCGACTTCCTCGCAGCAGTCGTGCGGAGCGCCGACAAGGCAACGGTACGGGGAGAGGTACCTCTCTGCACGCCACTCCCGGACATGCAGCTGCTACGGCTTCGGGCCCGCCGCAACCAGCTACAGAGGAAGGCTTTGCGAAGCAAGCGCCCAGAGGATTGGACGGAGTACCGGCGGGCGGACACCCAATGCCGCCGACGGGCACGGCAGGGTCGCAGGTAGGGATGGGAGTCGCTGTGTTCGTCCATGGACTCTCGTAAGGACCCGGGCAGAGCCTGGCGTATCCTTAAGGCTCTGCTGGGGCCTACCACCACCAGCCGGCGTCCCCTGCATGCGGTCGCCATATCCCTGGGCATCACAGAAGGGGCCCTGGCGGAGCTGTTCGCCGACCAGTTTGCCAAGGCCGCTCAAACCCCGCCTCCAGTTCCTGCGACCTCACCCGACGCGGAGCCAGCCGCCCCACACGACCAGAAAGTGGTGTCCTTCTGCTCCACGGACATCACGCTCCGTGAGCTGCAGGCCGCCCTGAATCGATGCCCCAAGCGGCGGAGCGCTCCTGGTATGGACGGGGTTACGTACCAGATGCTGCGGAACCTGGACGTGACTCAGAGCCGCTTCTGCGACTGTTCAATCGGGTCTGGCGGACTGGTGTCCTCCCTCCACCCTGGTTCGTGGGGCTCATCTCGCCAATTCTCAAGGTCGGCAAGCCCCCGATGGAGCCAGAGTCCTACCGTCCCGTGTCCCTGACGTCGGCTGCTGGGAAGGTCATGGAGAGTGCAGCCCTGGCACGTCTCGAGTCGATTGCCGACCACAGCGGCGTCTTCCGGGAGCAGCAAAGCGGCTTCAGGCGGCACCGCTGCACGGCTGACTCCCTGGGGGACGTCATCTCCATGCTGGAACAGGCCCGCCATGACAAGGAGGTGGCCTTCCTGCTCCTGCTGGACATGCAGTCGGCATTCGACACGGTTGCCCACGGGGCCATCCTGGAGGCCCTGGATGGCATGGGTGTTGTGGGGCGCCTAGGAGGCAACATCCGGGGGTTCCTGTGTGACCGGACCCTGCGGGTGAAGGTAGGCCGGGCGACCAGCAGTCCTCGAGACGTCCGCTCCGGGGTGCCCCAGGGAAGCGTGCTGAGCCCGTTTCTTTTCAACTTGGTGCCGGCTCCTATCCCCGACTGCATCCCTCCAGGCTTGCGACACCCAGTAGAGGTGGCGGTGTATGCTGACGACGTGGCACTCTGGACCCATGGCCCCACCAAAGACTGCCACATAGTCAAGCCATGCCTCCAGGAGGCTCTGGGCGCAGTTGCAGTCTTCCTCGAGAGCCGTGGCCAGCAGCTCTCGGAGGCCAAAACGCAGGCCCTTATGCTGCACCCGGGAGGATGGAGGGCTCGACAGGCAACACCGCCCATCACACTCAACGGGTGACCTCTTCCCTGACGGTTGACCGTGAAGTACCTGGGGCTGCTCATTGACTGCCGGCTCACATGGCTACCCGCTGTCAAGGCCCTCCGGGCACGCAGCGCACAGGTGCTCCAAGGGGTGCGGCAGCTTCTGTCACGAGGCAATGGCTGCTCACACCAAGTGGCGCAGCGCGTGTTCCACGGCATGGCCTCCGCAGCTGTGCTGTACACGCTTCCACTCGCCTACCTGGGACCACGACGCTGGCAGGAGCTGGAGATCGACCAACGCCACGCCATCCGCCTCTGCCTGGGCCTCCCCTCCACGTCGCCGGTTGCGGGAACTTACACCGAGGCGGGCACCTGGCCCATCGAGATGCGGGCCTTGCAGACGGGGCTGCGGCACATCTAGCGTCTGCTGGCCGTACGTGACGGGGCTCCGCTCCTGCAGAGGTTCCGTAGCCGGCCCAACTCGCACATGGGAGCGCTGCTCACTATCTTCGAGGAGGGCATCGAGGTTCCGAACCGACCCTGTCTGGAGCCGCCACAACCAGACACCGGGGAGGCCCTGCAGATCACACGACCCTCCGCGGGGTCCGCAACAAGCGGACCACACCACCCCAGGCCATCCGCCAAGAGGCGGCCGTCCAGCTGCAGGACGAGCTGAGCAGCTACCTGCATCTCTTCACGGACGGCTCCGTCAAGCACAGCACGTGCGAGGGGGCGGCTGCGTGCGTGGTGCCTGAGCTGGGAGCCAGCCGGAGCTGCCGCCTGCCCTTCCCCACTTCCTCCACACGGGCGGAGCTGGCAGCGCTGTACCTGGCCGCCGACCTCCTCCTCGAAGGGGGGCCCCATAACCACCCCGAGGCGGTCATCCTCACGGACTGCAGGACTGCCCTGCTGCGGCTGCACGCGGCCGATCAACCCACCAACAGCAGCGGCTACCCGGAGCGCTCCCTTGCAATCAAGCTGCGCACTGTGGCCTCCCAAGGCTGCGACCTGCGGCTCCACTGGCTGCCGGGCCACAGTGGCATCCGGGGCAACGAAGACGCCGACGCCCGCGCCAGGGAGGCCCACCAGGAGGGCACCCCAGTCTCCGAAGACGTCACCGCGTTCGACGAGGCCCGCACTGCCCTGGCCCGCATGGTGCAGACGATGCACCCCGACCCTCGGGTCGTGAGCGGCCTGGCGCCCAGACCGTGGCCCGCACGCATCAGCAGGGACGCCCGCTGCCTGCTTCTCTGCATGCGGCTGAACTGCTGCAATGTGGCGGAGCGTCTGCACCGACACGTCCGCAAGGACTCCCCTACATGTGCGGACTGTTCCGAACTGGAGACGCTCGAGCACCTACTCTGCTTCTGCCCCCACCACGCGGGCCCGAGAGCAGAGCTCCACCGAGCGCTCCAGCGTCGAGGCCTTCCCAGCGCCGACATGGAGGACCTTCTGTTCCCGAAGGGACCTGCCGCAACCCAACGGGAAGTGTTCACTTATCTGTTTCACTTCCTGGAGACGACTGGCCTCACGCAGCGGCTGTAGCCCGGAGTGCAGTGATTGACTGGTGTGCCCAGACTGACAGCGTTCTAGGACTGACAGCTCTCTTTATACCTTTCTCTCCCTCTCTCTCTCTCTTTCTACTTTATCCTATCACTCCCCCTCTACTTCCCTTCCCCTGCACTGGGATGTATGCAGGTGAGCTCCCTGCCGAGCTCAAAATATCCCCAGTGAATTTCCTTTCATTTTCCTGTCACAAACCACAACCACCGCGTCACACGTTTTCTTTAATATCTCCGTTATTTGTTCGAAGATTGCGATGATATTGGTATCATTGTTATCAGGAATAAGCAGTCTTCCTAATAAACCCAACTTGTATTTTGTCTTCATGGCTCCTTTAAGGCTGTTCAATGTGCAAGCATGATTTTTTACGGTGGTACGTTAATTTTCATGACTTTCTTTTACTCATCAGTAAAATATAATTTTATACGTGGCTCATAAACCCGCATCTTTACACTCGGTAGTTGTTTTCAAGAGGAAAATAACACCAACGGCTCTTCGTTACCGACGCGGAGCCGCCTTGTTCTCCACTCCCCTCGCAAACCGGTTGCAGACCGCACTTTGTCTCGAAATAATGCCTCCTGGACGCAATGTTGTGGCCGGCACGCATGCAGTTTCCTGGCCAGTCAGCAGCGCCCTGGTGCCGATGTGGGCGCCTGGTGCCTGGTGATGTGGTGGTTGACGATGTGGGCGCGTTCAAAACACACGAGCGGTCCTACCAACAGCGCCGTTTATCGAGAAGACGGTGGAAACATTTCTTCGATGTTACCAAAGTTGCGCCGCGCGGAAGTAGTGGCGCGCATACAAATAGAAGCCACTTTAAAAGAGCGTTTTCACTCTCCCACCGGGGCCAGCGTCGCTAAAGGTCAGACGTGTGAAAAAGTTCCAGAACATTTCAGTCGGTTCTGTCCTACGCGGCGGCGCCGCCCTCGAGAAAAAATGCAGGCAGATCCACTGAGGCTACATTCTCTCCGCAGGCCACGAGTAGATTTCGCTTCATAGTTTTGGAGACTTCTACCACGGCCGCTAGATAAAAGAGCCCCTTCTTCATCGAGCGGCAGTGCTTCTACGGAGCGTTCCAGCGTATTTATTCATTCCCCGACGCTCAAGACATCTGAGAGAACCCCCCGAGAACTCCTGGGAGACTACCATCGTGACCTGCTCCTCGTGTCACGCGCCAACAAGGCCCACAATGCTGCACATGCTGTGGGAGTGCTCGGGGCTCGCGGCGGAGAGAAGAGCCTATCTCCCGCCGTACATCACGACCCTCCAGAAGTACGCATCACCTCGACTGGGCCGGGCTCACCAAAAAGAGACTGTTATGTCCCTGTAGACTTTCGCTTGTACCACGGGAATACACAAGAGAATGTAGACGCTCTCACCTTCTTTACCGCCCCCCCAATCCCTAACTAGAACTTGACCACCCGCTTTCGAATAAAAAAATATATATACAAACACTCATAAATACTCATTTTCCCCGCGAACAATATCCGATTGGAACAGTCTTCCTGCTACTGTGTTCACTTCGCCTAATCTGCATGCATCAATTGATCAACTTTTTCACATGTAGAATTTTTTTTTTTGCCGTTTGCCATTTTTATTGGTGTTTTCTAAGATACAGATTGTATAAATACATTTTGCCTGATATGCTATATTTTTATCTTTCCACTTCTCCTTGGGCCTAATTCTGGGCTGCAGTATTGTCCAAATAAAAATAAAAAAATAATATTTCGAGCGCATTAGGGGTGTCAAGCGCCTATTTCGTGTGAGAAAGGGTGGCCATCAGAGATTGATAACTTGATAAAAATCAACTTCTTTATCACAAATTCTGATCCTTCTATCCGGATGTGCATAGCGTCGACGGACGATGCCGCGCGTTATCTTTGGGCACGGTCTCCCGTTTTTCTAAACACTGCTTCGAGGAAGTACTGTCACCTCCTTACCATACTGCACTGCTTGCAATCTCGTATATAAAACAGTTTCCGAAACACGTTCGGGAGGGCTTCCTCCGATCCGTTTCGTTGTGGGTTCACTTCCAAAATGGCCGTAAAAATACGGGATCGAAGCGGTTCTGGTTCTGGGCGAAAATTATGGTTTTGTTCCGATTTTCGGTTCAGTTTTAATTGGCCACACTGGTTATGATGCATTTTGTAGTTTTCATTTCTGGCGAACCGCCTGGAATATCGCTATTCATTGTACTCTGGTACGTGCCATCACGAGCTTGGAATTGTGTGGCTTCCAATTTATGCCTTTAAAACCAGCAATAAAAACTTTGTTTTCAAAGGTGTCAGTGTGCCATAGCTGTGTTTCGCCAATAAAAGCCATAACAAGCGTGCATTTGTTCGGAGTACCCCTTCACTCTCTCCTCAGAGCAACGAGAACTGGAGTATTTATGCACCTTGCAAAATATCAAATTCTTAAAACCCCCAAGTGGGGCTCTCAGCTGTTGTTAAAATGCCTAACTGATCCAAACTCGCACGTTCGCCACCGAGGCTCTTAGGTGCACCGTGGTGAAAGGATTCACGAACTGCTCATTTTTTGTCTTTAAATCAGAAATACATGTTTTGTAAATTACGGGACCTGTGAATGTTTAGGTGCGAGCAAAGGAGTCACAAAAACAGCTACATTTGACCGTATCATATGCCATTTTTAAACGTACCATCTTTTCGAGTGGTTACAAGAACATCTCGGATCACAACGCCGCTGTATCCTTGCAACTCAATTGGCTTCCTGTAAATAAAAGGGCATTATTAGGCAACCGCTTCCATAAAGACTCGAGCCAGCACATCGAAAAGAAGCATTGCTCATTAAGGTTTAAATGTCTCAGATGGTTATTGTAAACAGCTCAGCACTGCGTCTGCTTTAAAGCCAATAGGAGAGAATAGAAGTTTGTTTTATTCGAAATTTGTCGTGTTTTTTGTGTTCTGTAGTGCTCCCAGCGCATCTCCGGCAGCAAATGCTGCCGCATTCACTGAGAAATTGATCACTTTAGGTTAAACTTTTGATTCTTCCCGCCCCCCCCCCCCCCTCCCCAATTGTGCGTTTTCGGGACGTCAGCAATGACGCCACAAGCGCGCGTATACAAACGAACTTCCACTGCGTGATTCGACTACAGCCATGCTTGCCGTCAGTCTTCCCAGATAGCGTTACCATACCCATGCATGGACCGTTGTCTGCCGTTGGTTTGCTTTTTGACCGTATTCGCACGACGATTGTTTTTGTTACTGCACAAAGTACTCGTTTAGTGAAACATAGAATATCCTCGACAAATAGCGTCACGTAAGACAACGTCGCTTATGCCAATCGGCCAGTGCGTGTAAGACAACTCGAAAGCGACGGGCTAGTGTGCAGCTAAAACAAGCAGCTAAAACCAACAACTGTACGCATCAGTACTTCTATGTTTACGTGTGCTTTTGTAACTTCCACTGTTTATTCCACCATTCTTACTCCTATAAAAAGAATGTGCCCCAAATTTAAGCACAAATAGCTCGTTCTGGAAGGTTATAAGCTTTCCCTAATTTGGGTTTGCTTTCGCCGGCCTCCTCTGATCGTAGAGCTGGCTGGTATGGCATCATAGGTGCCGTTGCGGGAAATGAGCTAGTGGGGAACATGACCATTCCGTTTTTTCCGAATTATACCGCTTATTTGAACGAATATTGGGTTAAAAGTGGTATCAGTATGATTCTAACCTTTCGAATGAAGCAAACTTGTACTTTGTCTTCGCTGCGCCTTTAATTGTTGTTTTAATTTGTATTGCAGGAACTATAATTTAAAGAGTTAGTATTAGTTCGGTTTATCACCGGCCACGTGCATACATTTACGTTCGGCTCACCAAAGCTTCCAGCAACGGTAATAGCTTGTTCATCGGAGATGCTGTAAGTTGAGCCTTTCCATCCGTCTGCTGAAGGTCGTGCAGCGTGCACGCATAGCAGTAGGTTTCCCTACACGCCGGCGGCTTCGAAGAAACCGGCTCAAGACCCACCGTTTAAAATGACGCAGTGCTATAGCAGAAGCCGGTTCTTCTTCCTCCCACTGACTTTGCAAGACACTTTCGAAGACGCTGGTAGCCTCTTTGGTAACGATACGTGGAAACGATAGGTTAAATTCGACTCCAGCCGTGAATCGAACCTTACACAGCAGTATGGAATGAGGATGTGTGTTGCCACAAAACTACTCGCTCTGAAACCATAAATAGAACAGCGTCCAGTGAGTTGACCGGTCCGCGAAACAATGTTTACTCGTGAAGTTAAAGAAGATAACTTTTAGTAAGATAGAGACGTCTAGTCTTTGTGGCTAAGCTAGACAAGCGATTCCGCGTATGAACAAGATTGATGCGGAATCGGTCGAGAGCAAGACACCACTGCCAACTCACCAAATGCCGGTAGAGGGGAAAGAAGGCCCCCAGTCCCAGCTGAAGGAACACTGCATTTTGCGGATGAGGTTAACGAAACACTGGCCGTGCTGTTGGTGTTGGGGACACGCTGGTTGCAGCTGATACGACGTCCTGTTCCGCTCTGCGTTCTTCCTCTGGGCGTACATCACGGGGGACTCACAGCTCACCTCGATGTTGTTGCTTCCAGGCTGAGAACAATTCAGAAACACAAAATTAGGGTGGCACGTAGATTCATCTTCGCACGCGTACTGAGCAAGCCGGCGGCCACACTTTGTGACCGCAGTCATATTTAAAAGAAATTAGAACGAAAGAGTAGTTTAAGCTTCTCGGAGATCACTCAGGTAAGTGGCCTTGTTGCTGCATTGCCACCGCACGGTAATGCTCAGGCCAAAACATTTCATATGTCCTTTCCAGGTTGTGCAGTAGCGATTGCTTAGTTTTTTAGTTACTGTTGTTTTTGCGCTTGTGAACGATGGGAGGGAGTAACATTTGGTAATCAGAATGCCGCCTTCATCAGAACACGCACAGCAAGACTGGGTGCCGCAACGGATCAGCACATATCAAATTGAGAAGAATATATTATGTACCCTCGTATTAGCTACGCAGATACGCCAGCCGTATGCAGAAATTTCTCACGACAGCAGCGATGTGGGGTTGCTTTGTTCCTTTTTGCGCAAAAACTGCTGCTTAGACATCGTGGGAACATGTGTGGTTCTTTATCGGGTAAGGATTGCTACCTTCTTCATCAAGCGTCATCGAGGTACTGTGAAACTAAAATACAACCTCACCCAATTGGAGGAAACTAACCTTTGAAAACGCGCTGAGTTCTTTAAAGCCAAAACAAATGTTTTACAGCAAAGATGTTTTACAGTAGTGCCTTCATCTTTACACCCGAACGGTTTCATCGCCATGTGCAAAAAAATAATTCCGTGGGCAAAAACGCCAAGGCGCCAAGGCCTAGGCCCAAGACACTGAGCGCACGCGTCTGCCTAATCAGGCATACAACATATAGCTCATAATTTGTTTAATGACGCCACAAAAAAAGCCACTAAGCCGCATTAATGATGATAAGGCGCCTGTGAACAGTCGGATCCACGATTATGTGTTCCTGGTAGAGAGAGAGAGATAAAACATTTATTATCATGTCCAGCAGTAGTGGGGTGGGGAAAGAAGGGATGAGGCAGCGAGGTGTGTGGTGGACCTCCCCGCTACGGCCGCCTACTCACTGCGCGTCTCGGTGGAGACGGCGTTTTCGGCCGTTGCCGCGCGAGGATGTCCATCACCTGCCGGACCGTGCTGCGTTGATGGCCGATGTCGTCGCTTCTTATGGCGAGTGCCATGCTTGGTAAAAATAGTGTTTGCAGACTATCTTCGGAGGCTAATAAGGACTATTGTTACAAAACAGAGCAGTTCTTGCCGAAGACGCCGAGCGCCTGCGTCAGGCTAGGCAGTGCCCTGCATTTCCTGCCAAAGAAGCCGAGCGTAGTTTCAGTAGATAAGATAAGTCAGCAACGGCGGCCACGTTGTAGTTCAGAAGTGTAGCTAGACTGCGGCATCTACGGCCTCGCCGTCAACTTCTACCGGTTCGTTTGTTAACGTCTACCGCGTCGTTTGAATAAAACATATAACGTGTTCCTTGATAATAAACCAATAGAAATTGTTAGTGACCACAAGGTGCTGGGTGTATACTTGTCCTCTCATTTGACTTGGGATACACATATCGACCATCTAACTAAGAAACTTTCCGCGGTTACTGGCGTGGTCTCTCGCTGTAGAGGTCGTCTTCCGCTGAAAGCTAAGCTACAAATATATTACGCCCTTTTTTTCACAGATAAGTTATTGCAGCTTACTTTACTTGACCACGACGCAGAGTAACATAAACAGGCTTCTCGTTTTTCAAAAGAAGATGATGCGTTATATAGAAAATATTGAACGTACCTAGAGCACACAGCATCTTTTCGCAATATACAATATTATCAGAATTGACCGTCTTTATGGTTCATGTCTACTACAGAAAATGCTGTTTTCATCAACATCCTCGATTTCCTTCTTAAAATCACTAGCACGACTGACAGATCACAGCACCATAATAAACACACGTAATCCGGCTTTATGGCATATACCTTTTTTTCGAACAGATTATAAGTGGCAATCGTTATCTCATAATCTCCCAATACTACTCAATAAATATCGACATACAAAGATAGCTAAAAAAAAGAATTACGTAGTTTTTTTCACTCAGGTGGACTGGTATTTTAAGTACATGGTTGTTTTTTTCGTGGTATTGATGTTTTTACTATCCTGTACTTGTAATTGTTACATCGTAATTTAGGTATGTCTTGTGTGTTTTCTCATCATGTTTTTGTTCAGATTTCATTTTTTTCTTCGTGATTGGTATAAAGCGTTACTAGTATTTGTTACTTCTTATACTGTACCTGTAGGAAGAATGTAGATGCACTGTTACCTTTGCACATCTTGCTAACTTACGTAGCTTAATATTCATTGTCCGTGGTATTTTCCTACAGTTTGTATGATATGCTTCTTGTGTTACTCTACGTGATTAATTAATCAGAATTTCATTACACTTTCCTGTGCTCGCTGCTATTGCCTTGGATGTGGTTTCCAGGGCTTTCTCAAGCTGCTAAGACAGCTTATACCAGGGAAACCACACCAGTTTGTGGAAAAATAAACTCGAATTGAATTGAACACTACCAATGATGCAGCGAAACGGCATCTTTAAATGCACTTCTACTGCCGAAATGCCGTAACGCGCGTAATCTTTGATTCACATTCGGAAGGACGTCAGTGGCGCGTACAGCAGAGCAGGTAGGACCAGCTAAGCCTACCAGAGTTGACCGAGTAAAACGAATAAACAACAAAAAGGCGGCAACCACGAACCGGCACAAAGTAAACAAATGTAACTTAATGCGAGCTGACTAGTGATCTTGCGAAAGCACTAAACAATAGGGGAAAGAGTTGCGATACTCTGTGCCCTTATTTAGTGAAACTAGACCAGCGCAACCGACAAGCCCGCCGAGACGACCAGAAACATTTCACACCCTCCTCCATCACCATTTGTAGGAGTTTAGAACAGCTTTGCCAGATATCCACTTTGGCAGAGCTGGATAGCGAGCAATTTTTAAATGAAAAAACGAAAGACGTGTTAAAACGTTCCGATTTCACACAACAGAAAGTCAATATAGACCTAAGTGAATGCTATGGGCTAGCACGGAAAAGTTCGCACAGGTATGTTAACTGCGCGTTAGCATGCAAGCTAAGCGGTGAAATGAAAGTGCATGCCCACTCCATGCGCCTAGTCGTATTTCTTGGCGGCGACTTTTGCTGGCGGCTGCCAATCGGACAAAAAAAATTGGCTCCAATTCATGATGTGAAGCTGGTTGGAAAGCAAAGCTGTAAACAACACCCCAACAATTGGCCATGCGACGTCACTTGAATTCACACACGTGACTCTACAAAGATTCCGATGGTTGGCGAAAAGCAAAAACCCCCGCGTGCACGAGATTTCGGCGCACGTTAAAGATCCCCAGGTGGTCAAGATTAATCAGGAAGCCTCCACTTCGGCGTGCCTCATCGCCTGCGCAGCGTCGGCGCGCTAAACCCTACAATCAATCAAGCTCTACAAAAAATGAAACCAGATATTATGCCAGCCGTTACCTAAAATTCGCGCTTGAAAGCGAGCCCCCCTCCACAGCGACTGAATCAAAAACACAACCGAATTGGTATTCACCTAGTTAGAAAACGGAGTCCCAGTGTTTTAAGGAGTGCGCAAAAGGTAGCGTTTCTCTAGCGGCCAGATGTTTTTGTGTGGTTTCTACATTTTGTTTTCCCACCCTGCAAACCAATCCATAGCGCACCTTTGCCGTGCGACAACTTCATTCCATATGGTGCGGGTCACCCAGGACGTGCTGTCGAACAAGTTAATCAATCTGAGTGAAGGAAGCGCGCAATGGATGCGAAACTGCGCCAAAACAGGCCCAAAACAACCGTCTCTAAAGGAGACGACAAAGCCGTATCGCCGACGTGCCCCGCCAGCGAGCAGGCACATGCCAGCGGGGAACGCTGGGTGAATTCGCCGCGCCATCTACAGTGTGTTCCGTGAGCGAAACCCTCCGCCCCTGCAACCACTATAATGCATTGTGACATATCCACCTGACACTCAATATCAAAGGGAGGCACAGAAACGGTACTTAGAAAGCACTTATAGTAAAATTAGAACGATACAGAGAAGATTAGCATGGCCCCTGCGCAAGGATGACACGCAAAATTGTGAAGCTTTCCCCATTTTTTTAGGGAAGCGCGGCTGTGTTTTTTGGAATATCCTCCTCTTTAGTCAATATTTATTTATACGGGCTGTTTGTCTTTGTTGATGGCACTGCGTTCGCTTCGTTGCCGCAGCAATGATCTGATGACGATTAAGAGCTTATATTCGCGCCTGTTGGAGGCCTTACTGGGAAATGAAACCGCGGATCACTTGACAGCGCACGCCCCTTCCCGGGGCACTTTGAGTGTGGGGCAATATTACAAAACAGTTATTCATCAATTTATTGGCTCAAATTTATAAGAATTGGTTATTGGATTGGACTACAAATCATAGAAATACTGAACTATTTAATTGGGTTCGCGATGTTTTAAATTGGCCTCCAGATTTCCCTCCGCCAAGGCAAGTGGTTTTTCTCATCACTGGTCACAGGTGATTCCCGTTTTATTTACACAAAATATCTATTTTACCCTCTTCATTGTGTTTTTGCAGGGTTCCGCGTAATGACATAGATCATTTCACTTGTTCTTGCACTGGAACGACATCTTCTCGCCTCCCATTGGCACAAGAGTGTACATGTGACATTTCGCCAAGTTTTTATCATGCCATATTGAGGAATCTGGGGGCAGTTGATGCCCTGCGGGAGATGGTTAGGCATATAAATGCCCAAATGCCGTCGACACACGTGCTCTCTTGATCATCTGGGCCGCAGCTCTGAACAAACTCGTCGAAGCATGCGCGAGCAGGGCGCGAGCAATGCCGCCTCCCCCACAGCAGCGCACATGCCAAAAAGGGTTTTGACCTCCGCTCCCCCCCGGCCGTCCCCGAAGGTCAAGATGCAAGGAAAGCCTCCTCCGACGCCGCACAAAAGCCGCCGGCGAGGCCCAACAAAGGGTTGCGACTCGCTGGCGTCGGCGGAGGCCGCCCCAACATTCCGCCACCGGATGGGGCGACCCAGCAAGGCCACGAGAAGGGAGGGGGTCATCGTCAAGACGGGGGTCATCGGCGCTGTCATCATTACAGCTCCCCCATCAGAAGCCTGTCTCAGGACTGTTTGGACTACTACAGGCACAAAAACACAGTGATTACAGCGCCGTAACCCAAGCAAGCAAACAAAAACCGCGAGGAATATCTCTTGAGGAATCATTGCGGCCAGCGAAACTTTCGCGTGCGGGCAAAGCACAAAGTGAATTGCTACGCCAGAGAAATCAAATAAAAAGGGTGTAAAAGAAATCGAACAATGCAAACACTCCAGGGCCACATCATGAAACCAGCAACATACCCGCGTGCGGGATACACCAACAAGGCAAACGTGGGGCTCACTCGCGAGAACAAGGGAAGAAACAAGAGAAAACGGAGGCCCAATGAACAACCCAACTGCAAAATAAAGCAACAAAATGCAGGGTGAACGTTACACTCCGCCCAAAGCACAGGCAAGAAAAAAACAGCAGCGGAATTAACTGCGCACGGGCGTTCAATCCGTTCACCACAGTTTTTCCTTCCGCCAGTAGCACTCAGATTAATCGGGCGCAGCTTCGAGGTGAGAGTCCACCTGGTTGCTGCACCAACTGCGATGTTCGGAGTTCGCCCAGGCGTGAGGTGATCCGCCTCTGCAAGCCGTGGGGGAAGTCCCCACTGTCAGAGCCAATCGCATGACCACGAGCCGAAGCTTTAAGACGCTTCCTTTCTCATGCACGCGTTTGACACTGTCCCCTCCAGCGCATGCAAAGTGGCTCACCGCTGCCCCTTTGTCGACCCTTGCTCTCACTTGGGACCCTCGATTTACTGCTCCCGCAAGCAGCACTTTATCAGCGTTCGATGCTGTGAAGCTGCGCCTAGACCTAGGCGACCCCGAAAGCTTGTACAGAGCAACACTGGAGCCATGGTCACAGCTGGTCGACGGCTTGTCAACGCTAATGAGCGCTGGCGTACCTTGCTGAGGACGCGTGCCCGCCTGTGTGGACGGCGGCTCAGTGCCGTCCGAGTCCATGTCGCTCGTCGGGGCATCACCCGTCTGCGTTAGCCCGCTGGACACCGCCGCCGCTATGCGTGCCGGGTCTCCGCTACCGCAAATACCCGCGGGAGCTACTGCCGCCGGAAGCCTGTTTGAGCAGGATCGGGCACTATTCCGCAAAGAACTGTGATCAGTGCGGCGGTCAATAAGGTTCGACGCAGCTGAGCCTCGTCTACTCTTAGGGGGACCAAATATGTCAGCCGGCGAATTCCGCAAGCCTCTATTGCTCCCGGATAGTGGCTCGTCGAAGCAAGGGAACACCGGCGGGTATGCCTGGGCGCGAGCACAAGTCTGTGCGGACGGGAGCTGCATGGCGCGCAAATCCGGGTCTCTCGCCAGTGCCCCAACGGCCGGTGTTCGTACTCTGCCGTCGGCCGTCGTGCCTGCCGCAGTTTTACCACCGCGAACTCTGGCGGCAGCGTCTGCCCCAAGCGAACCATTTGGGCATGGCCGGTCGTGATACAGCAGAGGTTTTGCAGCACCCAAGCGGGCGTTGGCTGTCTGACCGACCGCCGCTACCTCTACCGCTGAAAATCTCAGTGGAGGCGCCTCGATATTGCCCGGCTCATTTGCTTTCCCGGGACAGCCGCTGGCCAAGCCCGCCACCACTTTTCCGGCGCGTGCCGCCGCGGCGAGCGTGCCTGCCCGGCCCGTGGCCTGGCCTACCGACTCTGCTACCCTTGGCTGTGTAGCCGAGGAGCCGCTGACGGGAAGCTTCTGCTTCAGACGGGAAGCCCTTCACGGGAAGCCTCTGCCAGAGAGGCAGATTTCGCCGGCCTGGTCAGCTGATCAGGGGTAAAAATCCTTCTCAACAACGCAATTTCATTCACTGCGCTGAGGCTCAGCTTGAATGGCTTAGCGGGGACACTCGGCCCGCCTAGCCGGCCGCCCACCTTGTATGGCCGTCTTTTAAAGATCCCGGAAACCGCCGCAGTGACCAGGCGCGGCCTTTCAGCTGCCTCGGAATCAGCGACTTCAACCCACCGTTCCCTCTGTGGGGGTGGACTGGCTTCGCGATCGATATAGCGGTAACGGCGGCAGTCCCCGGACGAATGTGTTGTCTGACCACAGCTGCAGCATGGCAGCACAACGTTCTCGTTTCCCGGCCGCGCCCAGAATTGCGCTTCGGCCAACCATAAAAGCCGCTCCAGCTCTCTCGTTTTTGCGCGTTCGGCCTCCAGATCTTTATCTCTAGTCATGGTGGGCTCTGGCAATGAGGATGTCCCTCCAAAAAAAGAAAGGTGCAGAGATGGACCACTCACCGTCGATGATACGGCCGCTCCGCTGCACCACACACGTCAGTCCCACTCGTCCCGCGGGGATCGGAAGGTGCTGAAGTGAAGTTTCCCCAGCAGGAAAACTAATCCACCCGTTGTCTCGTCGGCGGCTCGCAGTCGCCCTGCTTCGTCTCTGTCCTTGCGTGGTGTCGACTTCTCTCCTCCTCTACTCTCCAAGTCGCCTCTCGGCCCGCACTGAGTCACCACTTCGTTAACTGAACCACAGGTAACGTCCACGACGCTGTCGGCTGCGCCAGTAATGTTTGGTTCGTAGAAGGTGAGTGGTGTCGTCGTGGAGGGTGGTGAAGGACCCGATGACGAGACGAGGCCAGTAGGTGACGAAGAAAAAGAAGTCTATTTACACGTATTTACAAGATACGACGAAACATAGCACAAGACAAAACGAAAACTGAATTACAATTAAAAGGCGCCGCAGCGCACAAAGGGGGTATCGCGGCGCGATCCCTGATGGGGCCCGGAGGCCAAAAAAGGGGCCGAACCGCCGCACGGTTGGCGAGAAATTCGTGGGGCTCTGGCGCCCAGAAACCGCCACGGGAGCGAGTCTTGGTGCGACCACTCTGGGCCGCAGCTCCGAACAAACTCGTCGAAGCATGCGCGAGCAGGGCGCGAGCAATGCCGCCTCCCCCACAGCAGCGCACATGCCAAAAAGGGTTTTGACCTCCGCTCCCCCCCAGCCGTCCCCAAAGGTCAAGATGAAAGGAAAGCCTCCTCCGACGCCGCACAAAAGCCGCCGGCGAGGCCCAACAAAGGGTTGCGACTCGCTGGCGTCGGCGGAGGCCGCCCCAACATCCCGCCACCGGATGGGGAGACCCAGCAAGGCCACGAGAAGGGAGGAGGGTCATCGTCAAGACGGGGGCCATCGGGGATCGCGCCGCGATACCCCCCGTTGTGCGCTACGGCGCCTTTTATTTGTAATTCAGTTTTCGTTTTGTCTTGTGCTATGTTTCGGCGTCTCTTGTAAATACGTGTAAATAGACTTCTCCTTCTTCATCACCTACTGGCCTCGTCTCGTCATCGGGTCCTTCACCACCCTCCACGACGACACCAACCAACTTCACCAACGAACCAAACATTACCGCGTGACTCTTGGATTGGTCACTCGAAGGGAAATCTCTGCTCCCCGATAGGCCTTTAGGGCTCCGGTTCGTACGCATTGTGGGGTCTGGCGTGGCCACTCTGACGCAGGCTTACTGAGCGTGGAGTCTCGAACTCTGGAATTTCGCACTGATCTCCTGGTCTGCTCATATTGCCTACCACTCCCGTGACGTGTGGGAAGGAGGTCCTTCGAAGGGAGTATTCTATCCGCCACTTGCTTTTTGCGCAGTGGATCGTACGAATGAGGCGCAGTGAGCATAAGACGGAGTGAAATCGTGTTGTGTGGTGGGAGATTGCGCTGGTCATGATAAATGGTCATGACGAAACGGTCCTGAGCGTTGCTGGCCCTGCCTGTCAGGGCTGCTGTGCCTCCGTGGGTCAATATGGCAGGATTGTTGTTGCTTCGTTGCTTTGCTTCGTTTGAGGCGGGCAGTATTTTGCTTGTAGTTATGTGAATATTTCCTGGCCTCAGTCCTCATCTGCTCTACGGTGGTAGGGGAGGGTTGTACAATTTTAATGCCTTGGTTTTGGAAATGGCGCAGCAATCAATAAACTCAGATCAGGTGATAAACTTCCGTTGTCCGGAGACTTTTTTTATTATTGTGAGCATTCGCGACCACACTCCCGGCGGTGGAGAACTCCAGAGGACAATTCCCGCACCTCGTCTTCATCTGTACATACTCATCAGCACCAGCCATGCGGCACTGTTCCATCATCTTCTACGGACATTTTCATCATCTTCGTGTGTTCTGCGGTGCTTGCGGCTCGAACACCTCAGTAAATGCCGTTCCTAGCCCTTGTCTCTCAAAATTTATTACATCACTGAGTTTTTTCTGAGGCCGCTTTGTTCTGGTACCTTTTCATATGAACTGGAGACATCCACGTATTTGTTGAGTGTCTCAGGGCTTCAGAAAATTCTCCTTTTTAGGAGGCCGCTGTGTTGTCTGGTTATTCCACGTTGCTACTTTGGGTCCTTTTGTTGACTGATTTTGTTCATTTTGGGGTTTCCGCACGTCTGCGTGCTTTAGTTACCTTTCATATCCCGACCCGACATGGAAGTATTCGTCCTTTTCTGTGCTTCCCTTTCATCTTGAGCGTCAGGGGCTTAGAAGTCCATTTTGTCTTGAAGGTTCTCTCTGAAATACGTTTTTTTTTCTTTTTTCCTTAATGCGGACCACTTCACAAACTTGTTGAGGAATTGGCTAGATGGCTGTCAGTCTGGTTGACCGGCTGTTCATGGAATTGGCTGAATTTCATTGGAGAAATATTTGAGTGATTTCGTACTGGGGTGGTGTGGGGGTCCAGCATGGGTGCTTATTTTTATTGATATTGAAAAATATCTTTTCACATCCTACATTGGTTGTTGCGTGTTGTAGATTTGGATTTAATTTGTACTATTTTTTGTTAAATTCCCAGGGCTAGCTGCTCGTCGCACCGCTCCTGTTGATGCTGATGGGAAGTCTGGAATCACAAGGTGTTGCTGTTGGATATTTCGCATTAAACTGTAGTGTTTGCAGTTTCAAGGCGTTGAATGCACATATATCAATCAAGGATTCAAGATTTTCAATACCTAGCAGATCACCTTTGTTCAACGCGGAACGTTCCCAGATGATGCTCCTGTGTGTCTGGTTGGACTGTCAAAGTTCAAGATGGGAACTTCAGCTGCACTAACTGTAGTGCTAGAATGATGTGATAGGGATTTTTATTTTCGTGTTTATGGATGTGGGACATTGCTGGGGGACTCGTGATTGGGGTCTTCAGTGTATGAACTGCAGATGTAGCCTTCTCTAACGGTGGTCTTGTGGTGGAGAAGGTGATCTGCTTGCAGTGAAGATGGACACTCGGAAGTTGTGACTGTGCTGGAAGACTGATGTGAGGAATGCTTTTGATTGAGGGGTTTCTGTACGCAGCATGGGCTGCCTGAGAATTTTGGAAGCACAATGGTGGCATTGGTGACGCAGGATGGAGTTGAAAGTAGGTGACTTTGAAGTGTGTGGCGTTGTGGTTGCGGATGGGGACGACCTTCAGGACATCAGTATGTTGCGGGTTGTGGACCTTTTGGGACTGTGAGGTGGGGGAGATTTTGAGGATGGAGACCAAAGGGTTTGTGCTTTTGGCTGTGCTTTTAAGTATATTTTGGGGGCTCTTGAAGGGGGTGACGGAGTTCGGGGCTGTGGAAGATTTTAGGGATTTTGATTTGGTTTTGTGGCTAGATTGTGTGGTAGGGCCATTATTTGTGGGGTGGTTTGTGAGGCTTCAGCGTGGGTGGTGGCGTGGATTTTCGATGAGTGGGGAAGAGGTAGCAAACCTTAGTTATGATTGGCGAACTGTTTGTAAGGGACGTGGTGGGTCTTGGAGAAAGGACTGTGTTTGTGCCATGGGACTGAGGAGGGAGACCGTTTTTTGGAGGGGAGGGATGCTGTATGGTTTTTTATTTTGATCTTTGGGAATGGTGCTGTGGTTTGGGGTTAGGGGGAACGGAACTCTGAGTTGTACTTGGGAATTGTAAACCTTTTCTTTTTTTGTAACCTATTGGCTTTACTTCGAAAAGTTTTTGAGCTTGGACTTGCTGATGTGTTATTTTTAATAGGCATTTTCTTCCTATAGCATAGCTAGTTCAGGGTTGTTTTTATTCTTCAGGGAACATATATTTTTTCCTTTTTCCCTGTCGCTTCCTCCGCCGCGCTGGGACTTTATTGTCCTCATGCCGCCATTGAAGCGTTGGCTGGTAGAGGTGGAAAGCTTTGCTTTAATACTCCCTGGTGTTATGGAGAAATTACCGAGAGTTGCTCGGGAGTCGTCACTCGGTGATTAGTTTTCTTTGATACCTCAATGAAACGTTTGAATTGATATGGCACTCTTTTCTCTTGTAGGCTACATGCGCGAAAAAACAGCACAATCTTCATATGTGCATAAAGTTTGGGATAGAATTGGTACCACTTTTATCGTGACAAAGCAGTATTTTAATGAATGTAGCTAGTATGTCGTCTTTATGGTCCTTTTCGTGTGAATTAAGACGTCAAAGAGAACAGGTTTGCTTGGCCAGGGGAGGCCGTTCATGTGAATACTTTGAGACCCCACCCCTCGGCACGGGTAGCAAAAGTACATTTCATACAGAAAACGCCTGGGTTTTCTTGCGTCGATCTGCTGAGATTTTAAAGGAGAGGAGTGTGGGGGCAACCAATTTTTTGAAAAAATAAACACGTGGGGCCGTATTGTGCCTGCTGTCATTGACCTCTAGTGACCTAATGTGGGGCTTCAGCGGCGGTAACAATTGTCGCTTGCCACCGTGCCCGCTGGAGTAAGCGTAGTATGAATGCGGGGCTACGATAGAGCGTTTAGGCAACCTTTGAAACGTACACCGCCTCAGGATGGCCTCCTAGTCCGCCATGAAAATCATGCATATTCTTGTACGTACGACCGACGTGCACATTCGTACTGTCGCATTTTTCAAGGCTACGAATAGACACACGGACGCTTTTTATTACAGGTCATGTATCTCTTGAGGAGACGCGTGTTAATGGAGGGCTAACAGAACGTATCTTGTTTCAATACCACAGCAAGCATGCGTGACAAAATGAGCCCTAGCACAAGGCTGAAGAGGTGCCCCAGCGTCAAACTCGCAAACCCCAACCTTCGTTCGTCTACAGATACTAACGCTACGATGCACCCATCATAAAATCTCTTAACGCTGGCTGCATAAACAAGCAAGTGCGGGGGAGATACCCACCGTCTAATTACCATTCTTACAATATCCTTTAACCAGAAAAAAGTTTGGCCCATTGCAGCAAAAAAAAAAAAAAACTCTTGATCCGAATATGTCAAGAAACATTCCGTTACTCTTCCAACTAAGCGGTAGGTAAAACTGCATGGATTTGTTCGTCGTGGACC
Organism: Haemaphysalis longicornis; assembly: GCF_048455015.1. Classification (NCBI taxonomy): domain Eukaryota; kingdom Metazoa; phylum Arthropoda; class Arachnida; order Ixodida; family Ixodidae; genus Haemaphysalis; species Haemaphysalis longicornis. Next base: position 175,624,436 of record NW_027526385.1, on the reverse strand, counting down.
ATTCCAACATTTATGTGTATGTGGGCCCCATATACATATTTTATGAAAACATATTTGTTCCTTCAGGCAGATGTATTAATTCCCACCAGGTTGTATGTGAGCCCTCAAACGTGCCACTCCTTTTTCACGTTACTGTATGAAATGCCCTTCCACTTACAAATGCTGTCAATAAAGACATTCACCAGTAAATGATTCGCACTGAAGGGAAATGTAATACGACGATAAGCTTCATCAAATGCTTAGACGTAGTTTTTCGACAGAACTATAAACAATCGCTGATTACTACTGCAGCCCTGTAATATCCAAGTTATGTCTGAAATCTTCAAACAAGTATTCACAATTTTTTAAGAACCATTAGTACATGCACCCCTGAACTCGGATGACCGTGTCAAGGTGACCGTGCCATACCTGTGGAGTCTTGCAAACTTTACATTTGCAAGTCTCATGCGGAACTCCGGAAGCACAGCTTACCTTGAGCAAACGTTTGACATCAGCGGTGTAGCGAACAAACATGTTCGTCGCTTTAAACACGCGCACCCGGTTAACACGCACGCTGCACACAGTGTCGATGCCGTGAGCCACCAGGGTGACACGACGCTCGTGGAGAAGGGATGTCGGCACTGCGAGCGTCATAAATGACGAACAATATGCACTCAGATAGTATATTTGCTGAGAACAAAACATAAGCTTACCATTTTCTTTACAAGCGGTAAGGTCATCAAAGCACACGTTCTAGCAAATAGGGATATGGCCTATCAGTATTTCCTCATGTACTATTACCGCTCCTGTTCTCCTGAGACAGAAAAAAGTACTGTGTACGCCCTTCGTGCGACTCCTCAATTAGGGGATGAAAGTTCTACCCATCGGTAATACACAGAGGCCTAAGATGATTATGGCAAGGAGCGCGCGTAGTAAGCTTGTGCGGACAATTTTTTAGCTTCCGGCCAAGCTTACAGTTTATTATCTAAGTAAAACGTCAGTAGCGGGATTGTTTCTTTCTTGTACACGTAAGAAAATTATGCGGCAGGATCAAAGGTATTCATCCCTCCGAATTGAAACACGGAAACGATTATGCCTCTTTACAATATGCAAAAAAAAAGAAATGCACGTGTAATCATCCTAAGTGCTTCAGTCAGCAAAACTGGCCATGCATTTAATCCGGACGCCTCGCGACGTTACTAAGAACATACTTTAAAGCGTCAGCAGTGCCAGCACAAAACTTTGGGCGGTTGGCTGTTTGATGTACCAAGAACACCGAATTTCTGCGTTTACTGAAAGAGATGCGTAAGCGAGGACGAACATGGTACACGAACGATCCTTATAAGAAATTAGAAAGAAAAAGTTAATATATAATGTGGCAAAGTGCCTGCGTAGTGGGCGGACGGGACACATCTTTTGTTGCTATCTTGGCGGGTTACGGTATGTCCATATATATATATATATATATATATATATATATATATATATATATATATATATATATATATATATATATATATATATATATATATATATATATATATATATATATATATATGTATATATATATATATATATATATATATATATGTATATATATATATCAAAGTTGCAGTCCTTATTGCCAGTGCTGTTTGGCGTTTTAACAGTGTTTTATAGTGCCGAATGAGGTATGATTGCCTTTTTTTTATGCAGGACATAAATAATGGAAAATTCAAGTCGAGAAAAAATGCGCCGTTTTTTCCGGAAGCGGGAATCGAACCCACAACCTCCAACCTCAGAACCGCCGGAAGCAGACCAGGTGGTGAGGGTGAGATCCTTATCAGAAACAATCTGCAAGCCTCAGGTCAAACGAAAAGATAGAGACGGGGGGAAAATAACTAGGTCAAGGAAAGAAGAAAAAAAAAGGAGAAAAAAAAACAGGGAGGGAAACCACAGAAACCCACACACAAAAGAAAAAGCAATGACCCGGCAACTGAAATGGCACGTGTCACCCACGGCAACATTCCTGGAACAGGCCTGTCCTGAAACTCAAAAACGAAAAGATAAAGTTAGAGGGACGTACGGGGCACAAGACCACGCGGAGTAAAAAAAAAAGAAATAAAATAAATAAAATTGAATTCCAAAAGCAAAGGTTGGAGGGATGAGGGCGAGTATTATGCTAGATGCTAAGTGCCTACAGATGCAAGACTTGTAGGCACCTGCATACAGACTCCGTTGTAAAAAGCACCGCCAGTAACTAAGCCCACAAGATTAATTCAAGTTTTACGTGCACTTCATCCAACATTGTGTATATGTTGGAATGCTCAATGTGCCACAAACAGTATATAGGCGAAACGAGTCAACCTATGAGCCTACGGCTTAATGGTCACTGGGCAGATACTCTTAGCAAATCCTCCATAGCTGTAGCGCAGCATTTCAACCAACCAGGCCACAATTTTGATGACCTTACGTTATATATACTTCAGTCAAATTTTAAGTCTCCTAGGGACAGGAAATACCGAGAATCCTACTTAATTCACAAATTCAACTCCATGGAACCTGCTGGAATTATTGCGTCTAAGGGCAACTTGGAATCCTTGCGATATTCACCGGGAATACAGCATTAAGCATTTTTGTGCATATACCTCATCCAAAGACTATGACCGTTCACTCTGCTCTGTACCTGGTCACCTAATTTCTTTTTTCTCCATTCCTTAGCGTCTAGCTTAATACTCGCCCTCATCCCTCCAACCTTTGCTTGTCGAATTCAATTTTCTTTATTGTATTTCTTTTTTTTACTCCGCGTGGTCTTGTGCCCCGTACGTCCCTCTAACTTTATCTTTTCGTTTTTGAGTTTCAGGACAGGCCTGTTCCAGGAATGTTGCCGTGGGTGACACTTGCCATTTCAGTTGCCGCGTCATTGCTTTTTCTTTTGTGTGTGGGTTTATGTGGTTTCCCTTCCTGTTTTTTTTCTCCTTTTTTTCTTTTTTCCTTGACCTAGTTAGTTTCCCCCCGTCTCTATCTTTTCTTTTGACCTGAGGCTTGCAGATTGTTTCTGATAAGGACCCCACCCTCACCGCCTGGTCTGCTTCCGGCGGTTCTGAGATCCTTTCCGTATACCCCGCGGCGGGTCAATAAACACCCTCTCACCCTTTCTCTCCAAAAATTCCACGAATATCAACCACCAGCTCACTTCCGTGTGACCTACTTTGCGGCTTAAACTAGACAACCTTCTTGGGCCCTCAATCTCTCCCACGACAAACTCCGAAACCAATCAGCTTGCTCAATTTCCCTTCCATCTTTCCCTCTCCGTTCACCTGGGGTCCTACCCCTATATAAACCGTGCCTGCCAGGCGAGAGATTGCCCTGAGGAAAGCAAGTTCTCTTTGCTGAAACGTAGGCCGCAATCGTACTTTTACCTTGTTCGAAGTTTTTCTTCTCTTGTGTTCTCTACCATCTTCAAAGTTCTACTACTCCCTATATATATATATATATATATATATATATATATATATATATATATATATATATATATATATATATATGCGGGGCTTTCGCGAATATTAAGGCGCGAAAACAAGGTGTCATTCTTACAGGGAAAAGGGCGACAACAGATGACTTGGAAAAATTATGAAGCACACAAAGTTGCAATGATTGCTCCCTTGTTCCCATGGCTTTTGTAGACGAAATGCACCCAGGCTCCAAAAAATCCCCTACAATTCACCCCTGTGCTCAAAAGAAGAATCTGTTTTACGTTACCCTCTCGTAGCTATAAATAGTTTCCATCAAGTTTCGTAATTGGAGCTTAGAAGCGTCTAACAATCAAAGCTTGAGAAATTCTAAATTAGCGAAAGATACAGTTTTTCACACCTACTGCAATTCTGCTCACTGGTGTTCTTTCTCCAATTTTGGCGCTGTTTTGTTCTAGAAGATATCCCCTAGGTAAACTTCAAACGAAAGTGGCCGCCGCGCAGTGAAGCTCACCTTGTGTATCGTTAGCTACAAGCACAATATTTTCGTGGTGTCAACAACTCGTATCAAAATTGCGGTACGTATTTTGATGACACCAGTAGCATTGAAAGAGAATCAGTAGCCCAAAACACTTGTTGCATTAGGTTCCAACCCCAACATTGCACACGGAGCGTTACAAACAGGAAGCCGGAAGTTAAAGGAGCCATGAAGACGGAATACAAGTTGGGTTTATTAGAAAGACTGCTTAGCCCCGAAAACAATGATACCAATATTATCGCAATCTTCGAAAAAATAACGGATATTGAAGAAAACGTTGAAGCAATCGCGACCCCCTAGCCAATTTCCCCCAACTTTTCTATGACGTCACGGAACCTTGTTTGTGCGATTGGCGGCCACCTAACTGACCTATCGCGACGACACATGACTGCACGTCTGTAACAGGTTTAAGGCATTTGTAATTTTACGGCATTGGTAATTTTATGGCATGGGTTAACGGCATTGTAATTTTATGGCATCACTAGAATGCTAACCTGCAGTTTGCGCACTGAAAATTATGTTTTATTGTTGGCACGTATGAAGTCGTTCTTGCTCATAACACGTCACTGTGGCGCGAAATTTGAAAGTTTATAAAAACTTCTTGCTTTTTTTCGTTAAAAAACATCTTTTGTGGCTGTAACGGAGCTGAATGAGATACGGAATGCTAGTTCTTTCAAAATAAACAAAGTTGTATTTTCTCTTCATGGCTCTTTTAAAGGGGCAACAGGCACTTTGAAATGATTCCTGATATATGAATAGCCATTGAGCCCAATTCTGGCAAAAATCCGGTTTGCCGAAATTCACTCACTGTGTATTTTTTGGCGCACGCATTTCAGCTAATTAAAACATTCTAATTTTTTGTCTTGCTTGTTTGTGAATGAATAAATCACGTGAGCCATTTTACCACAGGCAAGTCCAGCTTCAATACTCAACGTTTTAAACGCTGAAGTAACACCAGGAAAAGGGAACAACACGTGACTATCATAGACCGTAAACATGTATCTGAATGAACAAAAACAAATGACACGAGTAACAAACAAGCAAATTGTAAAACCCACAATTGCTAAAGTAGAAAACAAGACATTTGACGGCTGTCGAACTTACTACGGATATCACAAAAAACCTGTAGCACTGGTCTTGCAAATTTAAGCTTAAAATAACTAGCCACAACTATAACTAACGTATTTTCTGAACAACTCCTGCCGTTTATTTTCTTAATTCTATTCAGTGAATACACCTCAATCAACTACTCACGTAAAGCTCAAAGGTGGGTTTAGCTATTTTTGCACCCTTAAATAGTGTCCTCACAATAGGTACCCCGAAAATTAACGACATACCTTGGAATTTCCTTGTGAACGTCCAGTTCTCCAGGCCAACCCACTGGTACTTTACGTCGTTGAAGCCGTAGTACGGCTCACCGATCAGTCCTTCTTTCTGGAGGTCAGTGTAGATTCCACCAGGAACAGTAGCGGGGATGCTGATGGCTGCGAATTATTCCGTAAGTATGTACAAGCTGTTTATGAGAAGGTTTCAAAGCAAAACTTTACTACTTTCGTCCAGAGATTTCGGGGAGGATGCACTAATAAACTTTTAACCAGGAAACCCCCCGTAACACACCCCTCAAAGCGCATCCTGTGACACCCTATGTAATTAGGTGCCTCAGTGTAAACAACAAAGACGATGTACCGCATGATATGATTATGCTTTTAGGATATTATAGCATGTGGCGGTCTCATGTGGCATGTGGTATAGACTATGACTCTATGACTCTATGACTCGATGACTCTACTATGACTCTATGACTCATATAGCATGTGGCATGTGGTGATGCGCCCTACGGATGTCAATGCGCAAACCATGAGCGCATATTTCAGGAAAAAAGCGAACTATCTGTATAAGGGGTACAAACTGGAAAACCCTGACGCTGAAATCTTGCCAGTACTTCAAAAATTGATATCATGTGATGTTAATAGCCGTTTCCGCGAACTAAAACATGGCAGGTGCTTTTTATTATATGGTTGACTTGTAAAAATATAAAAAAGGAAAGAAAGAAACAAACGCCTGCGGCTCAGGGTCGTTTCGGACTACGTGACTCGTCTATCGGCCGGCGAAGAGAACGGTGCGTTTTCCATGAATGAACACCGCGTTCGCCAGACCTCCTTCTGTGACCGTTGCATGAAATCGGACGGCTTTTAGACGTGGTCGGCAATACAGCTAAATCAAAGCTTTAGCCAAGCGAAACCAAGACTCAACCAGACTAAGCGAAGCCTTTGATTTGCATATTCAAGGTTATCTGAGCTAATTCGCAGCGATTTTGTGTATTCATGGCCATTCAGTAGCCGTGTTAGCATCGCAACATCACAAGGAAATATAACTTCAACATTTCTTTTTTCAGTTTATTCGCCGCTGCCTAAGTTCGCCTTAAAATTGCCAACAGCAAACAAATGTGTCCATGTTCATGACGTAAAAACACGCAACACAGGCACAAAAACACTAACACGTACTACAAAGGCATGTATCAGGAGTTTTGCGAATACTGCAAATTGGGAGAGAGAGAATGAGGGAGTCACGCCTTCGGCTTGCCGGAATAAGAAAACTGTGATAGTCTACCAGTGCGTAACTCCCCCACTACTTCGCCTAAATGCTAAAATTTGGTGGTTTCGCTAAAATACCTCGTTTTGAATTCCGTTTTAGAGAAGAGATTGAGTTGTCAGCCAAATGCTGACTGTGGGAATTGGTTGCTCACAAACAAAATTAGGCTGCAGCGAGTCGCAAATTCTTATCAACACGTAGTCCCATAGCTCGCCGCTTTTGTGGTGCAGGAACCTAATTGACACATCCGGCCGCGAGTTGGTCTACATAATTAACAACCGTGAAATCCATCCTGTGGGTGTGAAAATGCCATCTCCCCTAGGGGCAACCACGTAAACGTATTCGTCGCAGAAACAGCTTCACAGAAGCACTTGCAGCGGCGCATGTTGCCGGTGCCTAACCATGATTAAGTGGTACGCTTCGAGCAGAATAAAAAGAAAACGTAAAAGAGCTATGAAGACAAAACACAAGTTTGCTTTATTCAAAAGATTACCTCGTTGGAATCATACCGACACCACATAAAACGTAAAATTCGCGCAAATGAGCTGTATAAGTACAAATAAAGGGAATGGCCATGCGACCCACAAGCGCAATTCGCGCAACAGAACTTATGATGTCATACCAGCCAGCTCTGCGATTGGCGGAGTCCCGCAAAAGCAAACGCAACATAGGCAGACGTTGACAGGCTTGCCGAACGGGCTATTTGCGTTTAATCTTAGGACACACTCTTGTCATAGCAGTAAGAATGGTGGGACAAACTGTGTGAAGTTATGAAAGCACACGTAAACATAAAAGTACCGATCCGTACTAATGCAGGTACTGGGCAAACTATGCTTGATTTAGCTGCACAGGACTACGGGGTTTTGGAGTAGTTTTAGAGGACATTTCCGATTGACCCAAGCAGCGGTGTATTAAGTGACCGTATTTGTCGAGCGAGCACTCTGTTTCACGAAACGATTATTTTGTCCCTGAAAAACAACAAGGCGGATTCAAATACGGTCAAAAACAAACCGGAGGCTGAAAACGCCTTGTCACGGTATGGTGCCACCATATAGGTTCACTAACGGTAAACAAGGCTTTCCAATCGGCTGCAGAGCGGTCGGTTCCTGTGATGTCATTGCAGACCACGAAAACACGCGATTTAGCGGGAAAGTCAAACTTATAACGTAAATTGATTAATTTCTCAGTTGCATCTGGACAAGCGCTGGGGACACTATAAAACACGAAATCATTCAAATAAAACTAACTTGTATTTTGTCTTCATGACAGCTTTAGAGAAGCGCAAGCTAACATTCGAGAAAAAAAACCGAACTACGCACGTGAACTTTTTTTACATTTTGGTCCTTAGAATTTTGATGTTCCGGACATTCACCTTGACATCCTGGCCCGCCATGGCCTTTCCCGCAATACTCTCTTGCCACGCATACCGTCTTTCCAGGAATGACTCCACTGATTCCTCCAGCCAGTATATTTCCCCATAAACCGCTTTTACAAGCCATCACCCTTCTTACTACGCAAAGTGCACATAACGCCATTCTTAAAGCAGCGTAGAGCACATGGTCTGGAAATGCTCTCAAAATGTTCCCTCGCCCCATTATATTCCGTAACCAAGACCTGCGGGCAAGGATAGTGGCTAATTCGGACCGAATCGACCAGCTCCGCCACGTCAACCGTATACTCGTGGTTGCGACGGGACAGAGACGCCTGGAGCAGGGATACCTCCAAGGCAGGGGGACTGGCAAAAATAGGATACTAGCATAGTCTGGCCCTAATTACGCTTGCTGTTCATCTTCTGAGGGCGGCTGAATAGACGTGACAAGCGGTACGATAGACACCTTTGTAACTATCTTTCATCGTAAAAATACCCAACGTATCCAATTACAAACAAGTCAGTGCCATTGAACTCTGTGAACGTGGCTGAACAGCGTAGCTGCTTCTGAGTTTTTGATTGACCACAAAGCCCTGCCTAGACAGCCCGGCTAGCCGAAGAAGTGTCCAGGGAAATTGTGCGTACGACAACGTCTAGCGTTTTCTACCTGGCAGAATTTGGGTGACGATGGGCCTTGTCACCTGAGGCCTTATCACCTTATCACCTGCGGGTGACTACGGGGCTTACCTGCGGCCTTATCCCCTTCGGTGGACTCAGTCAGCCGCATTCCTGGAAGTGACTAAGTTTCACTGTGCCACACACAACGTGGGAAAGCCGGCTAACTAAGGGCAGGCTTACAGCGGCTCAATAATGTGGCCTTCATTTCAAAGCACAAATGCATTTTGTTGGGAGACATATTGTGTACGGGCAATATGCACTATCAAATAAGAAAATATGAGGTGCCAGACAGGAACATGTGCAACCAGGAAAGCGGTATTCGTAAGGGAGGAGGAGAAGGGAAACGGGTGTTCTCGTCTTACGGACGCGAAAAAGCGGGATAACAATAAGCCGGTAAAGGCTCCGCTGTAAAAAAAGTCATATGTTTGGCCGGAATGTCATCAATACTCGTAAAGGCGAACCACTAGGTTCGGACCACCAAGCTCTGTGGTGTCGCTGCCGTGTACTGCTACCAAGTTCTCGCAAACCAGCAGGAAGGTGTGGGACGACGTTGGTATTGCTTGTTTTGGTGGGACGCTTCCACGGTTTAATTTAGCCGTAATTCCAAGCTGTAAAAAAGTGGTAAATTATTTACCTACCCAAATTCACTCTGAGGTTATCGAGAATTTGCATTTTGCGCTTCTTATAACTTCAGCCTAATGTTTATAGAATATTTGCTTACGGCCATAGTGTTCTGGTAACTGTGCATCATTACCATGCACGATTTGTTTTTCCTCCTACATTTGCGTAGAGGCAGAGAAGCTGTCAAATATTTGAACGAATTTTGATCCCGGCCCAGGCGGCCTGCAGAAATCACGCTTGCGTTACTTTCAAAACTTGCTTATCATGGTTGAATTTTTGAAGTCATTGGTACGAGTACGAGGTAAGATAATTTCTTTGGGCCGCATGTCTTCGGAGAAATCTCTGTATTTCGTACCCCAAACTGTCGTATTGAGGAGGTCACCAAAGCACGTCAACGATTTCAGAGCGCAGCTCTTAAGCTCTGCCTCTTTGATTTCACGTTTTCCCTCGGCGGTAGCCTCGTTGTAAGTGAGGAAACGCAGGGGCCACCGAAGACAGAGCAAGCAGGAAAGCGGAGGGTGAAAGTATGGCGAAAGTGGGAAAGGGAGGGCAGTATGCCCAGGCCTCCTGAAACATGCTCCCCAGCGGCAACGTGCTACGAGTTGACGGTCGAGTATAGTGCGCGCAATCGTGCGTTCACTGATGATGCCTTCCCTTCCTGCTATGCGACGTCGTCGCGAATACTGCCGTTAGCGCTGTGCTAAAATTTATCATTAAGGAGGATCGCAATGGTCAGCCAGTTCTTTTCGTTATTTTTAGTTGAAAGCTTTTTCCTGGTAGAAGGCTGTTCCAAATATTGAGAGTAGGCGTTTGCGTGACGAAATGCGCCTTCATTACAAATGAAATTTTTAGTGACGTCAAAACGTTGAAGGACGTTCCTTCCAATTACAAATTACCTTCGACTGCGTTGTTATCAAGAGCGTCGGTATGATACATAGAAGCAGCCGATGGGAGCTAAACTGGTGTATCCTGAAACAGACCCTGAGTGTATGGAAACAAGCATGGGCTTCTCGGCAGTATCACGCGACACTATTTTCCAAAAAGAAGGCACCGAGTTTCGTCATCTGAATTAACTGAGAGGATTTCGAAATCATGAAAACATTGTGCAAGTTGTCACTCAATGCAAAAGTAAGCGAAGCTGATACAAAAACGACGTTTTTTACGACCTAACTTAAGCCGCGCAATGAAACTACAGGAATACACGCAGGACCAAAAAGCAGTCAACAATGTTCCGTGCACAGTAGATCGTCAACGTGTGGAATGCTGCGACATCGGATCCGTGTGTATTTATCTCAGTGCGCCCCTTTTTGGAAAGATCCAATTAAATTGAGTAACGATCAGGCGAGAGCTGTCTTGATTAGTGACGACTAGGTGACTAGATGGTTCCACTTTCTTCCGCATCAAGATTGCCCAGCGTGGCATATGATCGAAAGATCAATTGGGCGCTCCGCTGGAAGCACGGATAATATAACTGGGCGCAGTGACATGCTGGCAAAAAACGAAACCCATATCAATCCTGAGGCCTAGTTTTTTCCCATACCTTGCGATAAATTATATTTAAAACAAGGTATTCCAATGCTCACCGTGAAGCTTTTTTCAGCCACGTGTGAGGCTTTCAGGACAGCCGAGTGACGAAAAACAATGAATAAATAAGAAAGCTTGCAGATACGTGGACAAGCACTAGCAGCATTCTGCAAAAGTGCAGGTATAACTCTAAAACGCAGGTATCGCTTTATAGATTTCAAGCATTAAAGACGTCCCAGATTACCAACAAGAAATTATAACAAAAATTAATATTTATATGCACAGGAAGCTGAGAGTGGAATAGTGAACATCAGTCGCTCTGATAACAATTTTTGTGAAGACGTGCACCGTGAAAAATTGCAATTTGAGAACGTCAATTTTTTGTATGAAGCAAAAACAGTTATCTAAATGATAATTGCATTGCAACCGTACTACATCAATTTAGTGAACATTTGCCCTCTTTAATTGGCTTCATTTCAGGGGGACAATATTACTGGCGGAAATTATCACTAAGAAGAGGAAAGATAGCTCATCAAGTCAGAAAAATACCCATTTCATTGGCCCCGAGGCATGGAAGTGCATGAAAGAATGAAGTTTCGGTGAACGCGATTATTTTGCTTTCGTCCACAAATTGATTAAAGATCACAATTTCCAGGTTATTGGAGACAAACACACGAGAATCTGCGTGGCAGCACGCCAAGACACACGCATGCACAAACCTATAGTAAATACAAGCATGCGTACATACAGCCTGGCCACATGCACGTATATACATGTGCGCGTACGTGCATACATACATACATACATACATACATACATACATACATACATACATACATACATACATACATACATACATACATACATACATACATACATACATACATACATACATACATACATACATACATACATACATACATACACACACATACATACGTATGTGTGTGTGTGTACAATCCCCATTTCATGTGATTGTATTATCTCTCACGTCATTTAACTTTCTCTTATTCCTATCACCTCGCACATATCAAGCACAGATTTGCACCCGCGACATTTGAAATGCGAGGCTAGAAGACCATCATCCCCTTTTCGAACGTGTTCCTGCTTCCTCAGCCGGCCATTTGTGCGTACGCCAGTTTGACCGACGCACAAATCTTGTGTGCCATTAAAAGTATACTGTGCGGTACATCCCATGTGTGGAGGGTGTCTGTGGTGTGAGGTGACGGGAGACGCAAGGCGAGGTAATGGGAAACAGGTTGAAGACGCAAACACGGTGATTTATAGGAATATAATGAAAGTGTAGATGTAGCGCCTGAACGGCGGAACAAACACGGGCGTACATGATGGTGGGAAGGTCCTGGTAGCAGGCGAGATGATAATCCGAGCAGTCACAGTTATTATAATACTGTAAATGAAAGTTGGCTGTGTCTTACAAAGGAGCAGAAATTGCTGATGCACACGAGGGGTGGGCGCTGGGGCAAGGCCGAGACAGTGGCCTTGCGATGCCAGCAGCAGAGGCGAAGGGCGGAGTAAGGGAGGCCTCACTTCTACACGTTGTGGAGGCTCACCCAGTAGATGGCTGGGACGGGTGCCTGGGCGTTCTACAACTTTCGCAGGATACCGGGATTCTGGCCGTCCTACAACAGGCCACAGAAACCCAGGCCCTGCCCTCCGGGCAGTTTTAGTCCGTTTCGAACTTTACCTTCCTGTTCTTCCTCTGTCTTCCTTGACGGGGATTGCTGACTGGAAGAGTCCCACGATTATTTCGGCCGATTGGCCGCGTCGTTTCACAGGCACCCAGTCACAGTGTCCTTTAAATGTCGGTCAGTATACGTCGGTCAAGCTGGCACATGCCTAAATGACTGGTCAAGGGAACACAACAAGAACGTTCCAGAAGGTAATGATGGCCTTCGAGCCTTGCATTGCAAATCTTGCGGTTGCAAACTTGAACCAAATGACGCGAGAGATATTACAAGCACAATCGCGTTGTTACAAAAAGAGGGTGGTTTTCTTTCTAACACGTGGAGTTTATCGGCTGCGACAGAACTTGGTATCTGTATAGATTGTGCCACGTACATGAAAGCGGGTTGGCGTGGTGGTGTGTTTTCTGGGGTTTGGTTATGTTCTTGATTCCTGTATGATGTTACTATTGTTAACACGATGCCTGAGTAAAAAAGGTGTGCAGGTTTATTCATAATAAATTTACTTTGAAGTAATGACTCGTAGCGTAGTTTTTGTAGACGTTTCTTTTCGCGCTGTAGCTATTTTAGAATGAACTACCAACTCGCCCAGCTTTAGTTTGTCAAGCTTCTAGGTTACAAGGCGTGACGGATATAACCTTAGTGTCATCTGCGTATACATATTATAAACTGCTTCCATGAAAACACATGTTTTTACATTACGGTTGTAACAAAACAAAAATATCCATCATAAAGGCATCAAATTTAGGGAACCTGCGTCATAAAGCCTCTCATCAAATTTGTTACGTGCCTGGTTAGCTGCGGATTTTGCCCCACTGTTTTGTAAAAGTAATTGCCATTGGCCTATTTTGCAAGTATAATACATGCACTTTTAACACAGCATAAAAAGCCCCTGAACCTATTTTAGGTGCAAAGCCGGACCTGCTGCAAATGAGTTTTGCACGTAGCGGAATAGGAAGTCACTCCAAAGTTAAAAGGTTTAGGCCATGCTCACACTGCATTTTATAGGAACGGAAAGACCTGAATATTGAAAAATAAACGTCTGTCTTTTAAAGTTACACATCATGAAGTAACACTTGGTTCTTTTTATATGCACAGCAAATATGAAGCGCCAACAAAATGGGCATTTTACTAACACTTATTTGAGTTCGTAGCCGTCCATTTCCCGTTCAGAGAAATTTCTACAAGGGCATTGGCGCCACAGAAGAAGCTGCCGATCAGAAGGACCGCAAAGAATCCGCTCGTCACCATAATCCTTCCGTGGAAGGAGTGAACTCTTTGTCGGGAACTGCAATACTGGCACAGTGCCGGACAAGCCGCTTCGCAAGTGATGAACCTGGACAAAAAAGGTGCGTCGTTGGGGTGCGTTAGCTGCTATGCAGCTGCCCTTGTTGGCATAGCGATGCCAGAAAGCTATCGAAAGAGACTTGCACCAGCCGCACTTCAGAATAAATAAGTCACATTTGCAAGGTTATATTGTTAAGCATTCGATAATCAAAAACTGCGTTTCCAGGCCGCACTGCATCGTTTAAAGCAATTTGAAAAGACGCCGTTATTTGGCAGAAATGGCCCCGCGCAAGCTCGATTCGCTGAAATTAACCCAGGAAGACTACTGCCGTTTCCCAACACTCTTTCTTTATCCTGACTATCTTCTTACTCCCCGAGATTCCTCCTCCAAACCCGTTCTTTCTGTTGTCGCCCTGTTCTTTAACTCTTCCTCTCTTTCCGTTATAATCCTCCTCTCTCGTCCTTCAAAAGCTTCATTTCAGCCTTCCTTTCGTAACCTCCACTTAATCTCCGTTCGTCCTCTCACGTTCATCTCCTCGCTTCCATTTCCTCTCCTTCTCCTTACCATTGTTCTTGCACCGTTGTCTTAGCAGCCACGTGACTTGTTCAGTGCCGGTTATGGCGTCACCCACATCTTCCCCGCAACCTGGACTCAAAAGGTGAGAATGCATCTGCAATGCCGGCTAGGCCCCAGATAGTGCTATCAAAACTCCTCCTTCTGCCCCTTCTGCTAACCGGGGAGCTGCCAAGATACCCCTTGGCCAACGCAGACTTCACAGAAGCCGAAGATGTGTCCGTCATTTTGTCAACGTACCCAGGGGCAACTTTCCTTGATGTTTGCTTGATTAAGTTGCTGTCTGGGGGTCACGGATGGCCAATGTCATCATCGTTATCAATGGCGGCTAGCCCTTTACACAGCTGCCCCATCCCTAACCCTTGCCACATTCGTAATTTAGAGGCTCGACCCGACGGGTGCCCCGAACCCGGGTGTTCCGCCAAATAAGGACGTGCGAGTGTGACACCGAACCATGTTCTCGCTTGAGAGAAGACTACCATGGACAGGGTAGCACATAATTGTGTGAGGATAAGATCGCTGATGTCTATTCGATGCACCTGACCATCATACATCATGATTGCTCTCGCGGTATTTGTGCAGCCACGTAAGAATTTCATTTGTCTTTCATGTGTTCTCCAACGCACACCTACCCCTCACCCCCCCCCCCCCCCCCCCCCAGTTGTACTTGGCACGGTTCATGAACAGGCTGAGAAGTAGCGTCTGGCTTTAAAAAAAGCAACACTTTTAATATAACAACTTATTTACATGACATGAAATATTATGCATATGTAGCTGCGGAAACATTTATTTCCCAACTATTATTGAGAAGCTCCTTTGTGGTCAAACAAAAAAGGTTAAAATGTGACAATCGTTGTTGATTTGGGCTTTAGAAGAAAAAAAGGTGCCACGTGGTTAGCCAAGTGCTCTAGGCGGGGAACGTCACTCGCTGCTATTGCTACGCCCACGGCGTTACGTGTCTCAAGCGACAGATCTCCCTCTATAGTATGTATTAGAATACAATCTCTATGACGGAAAGTACCTGGGCGTTGCTCCGAAGCCCGATACAGCCGAGTCAATGGAAGACATAACAAAGCGAAAGACATATGTCTTCTGGCCCAGCAGTAGGAGAGCGGCCAACAATGTCTCGAGAAGCTAGCGGATAGGACCATACAAAAAGTGACTACGCCTAAAGGCGTAGTCACAAAGACTTCGAAGGGTCTCCAAACACCCTCCAATACCTCAAGAGGACCATCACCGCAGAGGAAATCAAACGAGCTTGGGACAAAATGAAGCGTAATACCACGCCGGGATTGGACGGGGTATCATATGCGTTCATGCGACATCTCGCCGAAATGGGCATCGACACAACGGCAATATGCATGAACGGCAACAACCTTGGACAATGGAGACGTGTCGATTGCATGGAAACCTGCAAAAGTAATACTGGTACTAAAACAAAGCAAAATGCCTAACTCTGACCCATGTCTCTGTCCTCCCGGCACTAACACCAGCCGCTTAAATTAATAAGCGGAACACGTGTCGTAACATGTCAAAAGAAAATTGTAACTTATCAAAGCACCCACAGAAAAGAAACTGCATATTTCGATCGTCTCTATCCCACGGAATTGACACGAGCCATCTAAAGCTCGCTCGGATAGACTGGGCAATACAGTTCAGTGACTCGCAAGTGGCGTATCGCCAGGTCACTTACAACACAACCACGGCATGGATAATAGAAAAAGTAATCTGGACCATCCAAACTCGATACAGAGCGTTCTCTGACTCCCTCGCGATGAACGCCTGCCTGTAAATGAGCGCGGAAACGCCGTCGCCCCCGAACACAGCCCCCGTGCACCAGTGGGTGGTTATTCAATGACAACGCCCTTCTTATGCAGCCGCTACATTGACGCTAGAGAAGCCCTGCGGGAGGAGGGAGGGTGAGGGTATGAGGAGGAAATACTTGTATTGAGAATTCTAAACGTCCGAGGGGTCCAGTAGTCCCTTCCTCCCTGAATACCAGGGAGACCACGCCGCCTGTGCTCCGGCCACCAGCTGCCGCTGGATAGGCAGAGAGGGGCTGGACGGAGAGATCTTCCATTGCTGTTGCTGGTTAGTTGACAGGAAGAGGGGCGGGTGCTCAGGGCTAAAGTCGCACATCCCGATTGTGCCTACTTCTTAGCAATATTTACATTTAGCGTCGTAGTGATTCGGGTGCATTAAATGAAACAGCGTCGGGTGAGAAGTGCGGGATCTCGTTGACCGTAATGTAGTCGTTCCTTGCATAGGTGAATGGGTGAGGCACGCATAGGGTCTGCCTCTGAAAGCGATAATGTTTGGTTATGTCCGTGAACGTGACATGTGGATGACTGTCCCCGTACAGCTCTATAGCCGGGGATGTTAAAGCAAAGGCTTGTTGATTGGCTTATGCTTTGAGCTCCATGGAGGCGTAAGCGGTCGTTCAGATGAACTGGATGGAACCGGTTGAGGAGGAGTTTCTTAAATTGCGCCGTGCGGCTGGAGAAGCCCACCCCGATTGGTAATTCGGGCACATTTGTTGACAATTGGTAACTACCTTCCGTACCCTTGGTTGAGTGAGAGCCAAGGCAATGGCTGCCTCCTTGTACTGCCGTAATGTCTTGAGTTTTGAGTGAGGCACACGCAAGGAGGCTGGTTATGGTGGGAAGCCTATCCAGGCATCTGATTCCGGCACTTCACAGTGAACTAACACGACGACATCCAGCTATATTGCAACAACTGATCCGATCCCTTTCCACTCCTAACGGAAAACACATATTCTTGAAAATGGATGGTAGCCCTGAATGCGCACACTGCGGCGATTACCTTTACATATACCAAACAGTTTGAATAGAATCCGTCCTCCCGCCCATACTTCCCGGCACCTTCGCAAAGTGGGAGAGATGGCTTGGCGGCTTTAATGCTACATGCTAGTGTGAGCTGACTGGGCGAATACCGTTGGACCTTAGCTCCATATACAAAGGCCAGGACTACGGGCACATTCTGTTATTAAAGTTACCCCTCTAGTTCTTCTGAATTCTTATCTCTGCTCTGAAAACCTCTTGCGTTTTTACTAAGTTTGTATTTGCGTAGGGAGCAAAGTCTTGTTAATCAAGTTTGAAATTCACCAAAATGTAGTGTGCGCTTTGGCAAACTAGCATTCGGCTCTTTATCATGACGAACCTCGGGGCTGTTAATTTTTACACATGTATCTTGAAGGAGTAATTGCAGTTTCGCTAATACCGACTCCGGAAGCAAAGCTGTACCTACTCACCCTCTCCTGCGATGTCGAGCTTCAAGGCGCATTTTGCTGAATTCAGTGTCACGCGGTCTTCATAAACCTGGGATGACAGGTGGCCTTGACTGTATATTCGAGTGCGCTTACGAGACAGTTACTCTCATGGGCAAGGCAGAAACGCTCGCGCGACCACTACTCCTTTCAAGTTGTTTCATTATAGCAAAAGGTGCGCCGTAATTGTTCGTTGTTATTTCATATTGAATACGGAGAGCAATAAAATATTTTTCTCAGGTGGAATGGAAGTTTTATCGTCTCCTAAGAACGCACATTGCATCCTCTTTTAGTCTGGACGCATATCTTGCCTAGGTTGAACAAAGAGCACCCACAGCTGGCTTTTGCAAAAGGCGTCTACCATATCCCTGTCTTGAAATACGTTGCGCGGCACATTTTCATTTAGGCCCAAAGATGTGCTACGGGATAGGCTTACTCCGCCATACAGGGAGTGCTTTAGAACTTCGCTGGTGTGAGCAGCATTGATGCTTCCAGACGTTAAACGGCGGATCAGAGGACGAGTCTAGAGTAATCCTATTACCCGCCACTCTAAATGTGCAAAGGCAACTTAGTGTGCATCACTTTTCCTCTCCTAAAAAATCTTTCAGCTTCAACAAACAAGTGGCAAGTTTTTGTAAGTTATAACACAGTGCCTGACGTGCTGCGCGAACTTTTTCCCGTTTCCCATGCTATCGTTTCCTATTTGCTGAGGGCTTTTGTTTTCGCGCTGTAACCCGAGACACCTTTTCTTGCCAAAAATCCAGCTACAGTTGCCGACGTGATCAAGCGTAGGTTCCAGACATTTCCCAAGGCAATCAGCATCATCGGCCGGTATACACCCACTTCAGGGCCTCTGCCGTAGATCGCCAATTATGCCACTCCTTCGCTAATTGCGACCACGCAATTTATCCACGCAAACGTTTTCATCTCATCAGCTCATCTAACTTCCTGCCGCCCCCTGCCATGCTTGACTTCTCTGGAAACCCACTCTGTTACCCTTAATGACCAACGGTTATCTTGTCTTCGCATTACATGCCCTGCCCACGTCCATTTCTTCTTCCTAATTTCTACTAATATGTCCTTAACACGCGTTTGTTCCCTGACACACTCCGCTCTCTTCTTGTCCCTTAAAGGTTCACCTATCATCTTCTGTTCGAGTGCAACAGGTTCCAATAGTTTCATTGGTTGTAAGCTATTGGAAGCTATTCCAGTAGGATGCAATAGCTTGCAATAAACTCAAATAGTTTTGCGTGCATGGCGCGAACGTGTTCAGTGTCGTCAGGTTTTTAGGGGTAGGGAGCAGGAGACAAGGTGTCTTGAAGCTCTAACTGCGGCTGTTCATTGCTCAAGAAGGGTGGCGACAGCTGCGTAGATTACACTTTACTACATAGGTAGCTACACGAACGCGATCTTTAATACAAAAATGGTTTGGGCTGAGCTAAGCTAACCCTGGATATGCAGAGTGGAATCATAGGTTAACCTTGTTAAGTCTCGGTTTCACTTCGTTTTCTCTGCCTCAGTATCTGATGCTAGCTGCGGGTTCTTAGCATTCAGGACCCTCTCTAATGAAGAAGCTTGCCGGGCGACGCTCAGAGCAGACGGCCCAGATTCCCTCTCATACATTAACAAGCTCGCAGTGCCTAGGAGAGCGCGGTGCTCCTCTTAGCCGGGCGTACGGTGAGTCACGATGTCAGGCAGATACCCAGCTTGGGAGAGCGCATACGCGAAGCCGTTGCCGCCAGGGGCGGAGCGGAGGTCGGTGCAGTGAGTTACTTGACAAGGATACCGCTCAGCAACGGCCAAATAGAGGTCAAATCGCTGTCGCAGAAGCAAGTCGGCGCCACTAGGCTGGTAAAACATTGCCTTCAAATTACGCGCCACACCAACACCCATAATGTGTAAAACGAGGCTGCAGCTTGAATGTAAAAGATAACCGTAAGGTGACCAGTGGCGGCTCGATGCAGGTTGTCATCCAGATGTTCCGGAGGTTAGCTGCTGGTCGATGCCGGAAGGACGTCGGCATAATATTTATAAGGGGCTGATTTAATATGGGTCGATACATAGGGAAGAAAACAGACCTGGGGGTGGGGGGGGGGGAGATGAGTCAGTGTCTTTATAGTAATCAGCGAGGCAGCGTGTGCCCAGAAGTTCCAAAAGCCTGCCGATGAATAAGATGAATGGTATGAGGCGAAAACTGTCGATAGCAACCAGAATGTATGGTTTACGAAGGAGAAAATATCAGTGAGGCGCCAGTGAGTAGGCACCATTCCCGGGTACCAGTGGTGTTTGTATCATTCGAGTTGCGAGCCCAAGTGCTCGTGATGGAGGAGGAAAAGATGGACGGAGAGAGCATGAGGTTAAGTTGGTGTAGAGGGCGCTTTGCTACCTGCACTGAGGGAGTCGAGTTAAGGTGATAAAATACAGGTCATGTGAAAAGCAGGAGATAAGAGGGTGAACAAGCGTGCTCCCAAGTCCCATTTTACGCACTGCAGTCTTTCGTCTAAATCTGTTTGTTCACTCAATGTAGAAGGGCTTTATTCCCCTTCTGCAAAATTTATTGTAAAGATTCTGTGGCTCATCGTTCAGTTTGCAGAGGAACCCGCAGGTGATGTGAATATTACCGGTGGGCGTGTTTTGGGCCACCTTGAGGAAAGCCCGTATGCATTCTTCGTCAAATGGCTAGCTAATTGAAGGTTACGTTTCCCGTGCATTTTCAAGACAGAGTGTGGGCCTAGTACTTATTGCAAATGCTTTCGTACGTGGTTTGGTTTTGACGCGCGGTCGCCAGGGTATAAATGCAGCATATGCGCTTCATCATCAGGGCGCGTTCGAGGGGGCATCAGAAAGTGCGCTACTAGTGAGACCCAACGTGCTCCACCAAAAGGAGGCCATTTTGGGCGTCGAGGTAAATGGGTGCGTAGGTAAGATTGTGTTTTGGACCACGTCGTCCTTTCGGCAGGCTCCAGCTTGTACGCTTGAGGAGGTTAAGGTTGGGTTGAAAGGGGTATACGGAACACGTTTGGTCTGCACGATGCAGTTTGCGGAGGTGTCAAGACCTTTGTTCAGTATTTGCAATAGGAAAAAGAAGAGTCATATGGTTCTGTCAGAGATCCTTCCAGTAGGAGCGTTTAGGGTTAGAAATTTGTAGATGACTTGCTGAGTGGTGGACGACCGAAAATCGCCGCCGACTGTTCGGGTACGGTGAAGTTTGTTAGAACAGTTAAGGTGTGTGTGTGCAAAAATATGATCAGCAATGGTGCTTCTCTTGAATCCTCGGCCAGATTGGTCAGGAGGCATCGTAGAGTGCGAAACGGTGACGTTGAGACGAATGTAGAAGATCTGCGCCCTATTTGATAGCGGGAAAGAAGCAGGAACTTAAGAAGAATGCATTAAGGTCTTCTAGAAGAAGAAAAGAATGGGGTCCTGAAAGAATAGACCTGATGAATAACAAGACACTGGTGGTAGAACTATAAATGCGCACAAGGCTTGCAGGATGGGCTTGTCAGGTTGAGTTGCCGGTTCCGCTTGCCGGGTTGACTACAGAGAAGTTTTACAAACATGTCGACAATTGTAGAAGCATCTTCTAATTTGACCTGACAGTGGTGAAGATTCCTCTATGCGTTTATGCGTGGCCGTGATGGGGCTGGAAGAAGGGGGGCGTGAACCCACAGTTAGGCTTCATGTCGCTACCGATGGCATACCCGTTCTGCTGGTGGGAAGTTTAAAGACGACATGCCCAGATGAGTATGCATCGTGGCGTACCGCATCGAGGCATTCTAGGTCCCCTCTTTTTTAATATGTATATAAATGACCTAGTTTAAATTGACCAGTTTACCAAATATGTAATCTATGCGGAGGACTCTACAGTACTCTTCTGTTGGAACGATGCTAGTAGTCTTATTGTTCATGCTAATGATATATGAAATAAACTAAAAAGTGAAGCGCGTTCAACTCCCGGGCAATAATCGCTACTATAACCAAGGCGGTACTTTTACAACAAAAAACTCAGACTGTGAGCGTTGATGTTGGCCTTACCATTGGAAAGTCCGCCGTAGAAACCATCAGTACACTTAGAAGTCTTGGAGTGGTCTTTGACGAACACTTACTGTGGAATAAACACGTCGATTTGCTTGCCAACACACTATCGCAACCTGTCGGCGCACTCACCAAGTTGCACTTATTACTACCCACCAATATAAAGCTACTTATCAACAATTGTCTTTTTCTTTCGCACATCAACTACTGCTTGCTGGTCTGAGGAAATTCTACTACGTAAAATAATATTAAACTATGTACACTTATTGCAAAAGAAAGCCGTATGCGC
The DNA here is from genome assembly GCF_048455015.1 of Haemaphysalis longicornis. NCBI lineage: Eukaryota > Metazoa > Arthropoda > Arachnida > Ixodida > Ixodidae > Haemaphysalis > Haemaphysalis longicornis. Next base: position 175,602,509 of record NW_027526385.1, on the reverse strand, counting down.
TATCTGCAATTATCATATAATGCTCATACGAAACCGTTTTTTCGAAAAATTGGGTATTCGCACTGGTCCGTATTTATGTCTACATACTTACCAAACGATATCATGGGGAGTAAAATATAATAACACTTTCATCCCGAACCTGTCTGACTGAACTCGAAACCATCACCGTTATGAGACACACTATAATTAAACTAGGTACATACCTTACGCACGTACTAATTATGAAACCCAGATGTTGAGCTACACGTTATCATAGTTACTAAATTCGCTACAACTTCGAAAGTAGGTACTTCAGCGTGTGGGCCTGCTCTCTACGGCCGTCCAGAAATGAGGCACACTGCGGTTGAGTACAATGAGAAACTCTTTACTCACATCTTCCACGCTGTCACCCGTCCGGCTACACACAGACACCAGCACCAGAAACACTCTGCGACTCTAGTCCGAGTCTCCGCGCGCGGTTCTTCTTCATCCCGCCCCCTCCTTCCCCTCGCTGCCCGCTGCCCGTCGTGTCCGCCAGCGCCATCTCTCGTGCCCCGACGTCCCCAGGTCCCGCGGCAGCAAAGCGTGCGCGGGGGAATCTCGGAGGCCATGCGTGGCCGGTGGGTGGCCGGCGGCGGAGAGGGCCCGAGGAGAGAGCTCGCGGCGAGGGGCGCCGAAGCGCTCCCCACATCTCTCCCCCCCTCAAGCCTCGCCTGCCGTCCCCAGAAGCAGCTGGTCGGCGGTCTCCTCCGACAGGTCCATCTCGTCGGCGTCCTCCGGCGTCAGGCTGGGCGACTCGAGCGCGTGCCCCGGGCCGGCGTCAGTGGCCGCCCCCGGAGGGGCCGCAAACGGCAACCAGGCCCACCAAGGGGGGGAGCGGCCGCGGACTCCGCCCGGCAGCGTCAGACCTAATGGCCGGGGGGGTGGTCAGGGGTGCCCGGGCCACGGCGGCGGGCCCAGCGTCGTCGACCCCCCCGGAACGAAGAAGCTGCGGAGCGCGGCCACCTGGACGGTGGTCGCGGACGGCGCGGCAGTGTCTTACTGCGCGCGGTCGCGTTGGAGGGACCAGGCCCGGCCCGAGCGCGGGGACGACCCGGAGGGGGTGCCGCCACCGTTCCGCGGCTTGACGCTGGCGGAGCGGGACGACGAGCCGCCGCCGGCGTTCTCCGAGGAGGAGCGGAGGGCGCTGTGCGGCACCTGCGGCACCCTCGTCGTCAGCTGGGACGCCCACAGGATCGGCGCCCTGCACCTGGAGCGGACGGCGAGGAACCAGAGGGCGGCGCGGGCCGCAGCTGCCGGCGCGGCCGGCCTTCGTTGGTCGGCGCCGTCCGGGCTAACCGCCGGGCTCGAGGAGGCGGCCGTGCGGGTGTTGATGGCCACCCGCCCCGACCTGCTCACGGCCGTCGCACGCGGCCTGGTGTCCGGGGAGCCCTTGGAATGTGCGGCGAACCAGGGGCTGGCGGGTGGCAGGCCCGCGCTCGTCGCCCCACCCATCGGGGCACCGGACCCGGCCCCCAGGAGCCTGCTGGTACACAGCGGGGCGGCTGTAAAAACTTCACCTGTTTTTCTGAACATGCCATTTTTCGATGTCTTATAGTGTATTATAATTTTCTACTGGCCTGATTAGAATTATGCGCAAAATGTCTTACAACAATTGTGCAATGCTGAAACAGCGCATTGCCCCATTCGCTTGGTCTGAAGATTTTACAATAACCATATTGAAACAATTGTTGTTACCATATGGTTTTTATTTATTTTTTCTCTGTGTGTTTTCTATCTCTCTCTCTTTTCTTTCTCTCTCTCTCTATCTTCTATCTCTCTACATGATGCCGCAATGTGTCACCACTAAGGTTGGTGCTGACCATGTCAAGCCGCGTGTCGCAGGCTTTTTGTCTGCCCCCTGACACCTGAATTGAATGATTGACGGACTGACTGACTGACTGATGATTGACTGACTGATTGATTGATTGATTGATTGATTGATTGATTGATTGATTGATTGATTGATTGATTGATTGATTGATTGATTGATTGATATGTTTCATGGCTCAATGCTCCCGGTCAGATGTACTAAGTAATTTCACGGTTTCGGTTGGGGTTGGTGCGCTACATACGTGAGTAAGATGTGTGGACGGGGAAGAGCAATGAACAGCCACATGTTCGTCCGCTAGAATAAAGCTCGAGGCTTCCCAAGTTTTAACTCGCTATGTGATGGACATGTATGTAGTTCGCATCCAGGAAGAAGAGCGGGAATTGGAGTAACTTCGGCCCGAACAGAAACGCGAGTGGACGTGAGAAATACGGAAAGGCTCTGCCTCCGCCACTGCCGGCTCAAGTACCAGGTCGTCGAGTATAGGTGCGATTCCCTCCCGGTTGATGAGAACCTTGCGCTCTTGAAATACCGATGGGAGATACTTCTTCAGCTTAAAGGGCTTTCAAAGCGGCATTTTCGGCGGTGTCTTTCTCTTTTAAGCACGCGCACGAAACCGGGTGCCTGTCTTTGCCTACAAGACTTGGTAGTTGAGGGAGGGGTGGCGCACACACGCAGCTATGGGTTTTATGTCCTTAGTAATCACGTGCCTGATGTGCTGCCGGGACGAATTAACGGGGATGCCAAGCGGCCCAATGCGGTCTGCCAGGTGTCCTCAGTAGTCGAGCGGATCGGGCTGGTGTGTTACAGTAAGAGGCCTACGTCGCAGAGGGAGACGGCATGGATAGAACAGCGCTAAGACGGCACCAAGTGGGAGAGACAAACACGGCTGCTTGGAAAGAACGAATATTTACGGGAAGAAACCAGCATAGTTATCTGTGTGCGCATTTCGGCCCGCGGAAAACACTTTGAACAGGCTGTAAAAGCGCGTATCTAACGCGGACACTGTCTTCAGGTGAAACATGAAGTTCTCCTATCTATCGAAATAAGCCATTTCTTCATTGAGGAGGGCTTATGGCGATCCTCTGCTATGAACAATGAATGGCTCACATATCGCAAGTGTGCGCTGACCTCTGAGTACCAGAAAGCTCCATGTTTTTCTGCTAGAACAAAGCTGGCGTTCTCCCAAGCTTCGTTCAGTTAATTGGCTAGACAGTTGACAAGTGGCAAATTACAGACAGACGTGTTTAGTTTCGTGCACTCCATGGACTGCGCCCAGCTTCCCAGGTAATCAATCTTCACAGAGTAGAAGGGCACAAGTTTTTTGTTTCTTTTTTAAACAAACAGCGTTTAATTATATGTCCAATGTGCGTCAGTAAAACAGTTGTTCAGTGCGCGTTGTCCTGGGTTGTTATTTTTCTGGCCTTCGTTTCCCCGGTTCGATATTTACCACGCTTTCGGCTACATCTAATTTCACAATGAAGAAAAGCGCCGTAGAAATGAGTTTTTTTATAGAATACAATTCTAGGAATTGCCCATAAAAAAACTGGTGTGTCTTAAGCAAAGAAAAACTGGCCTAAGAATATATCACTATAAATATACTGCCCCCGTGTGAGTGCTTTACCTCCGGAACGCAGTGCGCCACTCCCAAAATATTCATGATATATAGCCGATTCGAGCAAATCTTCTCCACAATAGCATGCATATATAGTGGTACGCAGTGCGCACGGACGTGCACTTTGAGATTTTAAAGCTTGGCCTTTCTGAGAACGTACTATGGCCTCGTTTCCTGCCGTCAATTATCGAACGCTTGCTTGTATTATCGCCATTATGTTCGTATTCTGCAGCTTCATGTTAAGGAAACATAGCTAACTGCCGAGGACAACACATTTTCAGCATGTTTGCTTCCTAATTTCAGGTTTGTGTTCGCGGAAGCCAGTGAACAAACTCCGAAGCGCGTGGAAATCAACTGCTACAGAAAAGTACGTCCCATTCTTCAATTCTGTCGACAAAGGAGGGGGATATGCGCTTACAGGAATAACGAAAAAAAAGCCTTTTGTTTTTTTATTGTTGACTTCCGGAAATATCGTGAAATGCTTGACTTTAAAACGGCCCATTACTGAAAGTTGATATGTTCGTATGCTTTTCAGGAAGCTTTATATTTGCTTCCTCCATCCGAATGCATTGCAAGAAGACGCTTCTTCCTCTTGCCGACACTGTGATTCCAAATTGTCCTACACACTACTTGAAGCGCTCCTGATATTTCTCCTGTGCAAAATCCCTAACGTGCATATAGAGTAATGCCTTTTTGTCTAAGATATATTTATTTGCATTTTGGATGATTTTCACCTCAGTGGTGGGATTTTTACTTTTCTCGTATAAGCATAGAAATATGGATACTGTACACTTTGACACCTGCACGGAATCAATTCGGGTGCACTAAATTTTTTCGCATAAAGGGGGCTGCCTGTCCGCATAACAGCCACAGGTACAGCTTAGAAAGCTTCTTATCTCAGTATTCCAAATACTGATTAGTAATCATAACAAATGTCATGATTTTTCCGGCGGAACATTTCAATTATCAACTTCTCACCAACCTTCATCAGACGAACATTATAAGCTTTGTAGGGAATACCGATGTACAAACTTTACATAAGTAGCCTCAAAAAGCTTAGAATTGTGCACCAGAGCTAACCATTTATGGCTACATAAATTACCAAACTCTGTCAGTTGGCATTAAAATGTTTATTTTTTTGTTGGCCAACCTTTTAGGATTTCATTTAAAAAATCGATTCCAGAACCTATACTTAAATAAATAAATGAGCTAATAAATAACTGAACTGTTTCCTCTCTAATATGTTCGAGGCCTACAGAATTTCCGTAGTAACATCTAAATATGGAAAAAATGTTGAGGGCCACACCTAAGACCAATTATGTGAGGATTGAGAAAGCATTACATTTGTTTTAGGCTATGCTGTAGTTTATATGTAATTTTAGGGGCCTTGGGGTATATCATTTTCTGTCTCGAGAAGTGAGAGAGAGAACTTTAGTCAACAGAGCGTGACAGCGACTTGCTCGCTGAAGACCGTTTTGGTGACCGTGGATGCGGGACCCGTGAGATCCCTCTGGAGAGGGAGGGTTGAGGAACCCAGTGCTGCTTTCCACTGGTAGCTGGAGGTAATTTTTGCATCATATATAACACAGCATCGACCGAAACGCCCTCGTAATACAGCGTCAAAATAGTTCCAGCGGTGTCGGCGGCATTTCGGTTGCTGCACCCTTTCTTCAGGGGGAAATTTACCTTGCCTACGGCTTTTACCAACTGCTGTTGGCGCACACGGTTCAAAGCCTATGACCATGGAAGCAGTACAGATATACAGACACATTATGAATTGGGCGGTGTCCCATTTCATCACTATCGCCATCATTTTTTCTCGAGGCAATAGTTTTATTCTCAATTTTACTATCACTAAGAAGCCGGGCCAATTTTTTTGTTCACATTAGTTCCCGAAAAAAGGTTCAAGTAAACGCTAACTTACAAAAAGTACTCAATGCTACCACTGCAGGAGTTCTTACCCGAATGTAGTGAGCACAAAAACAATTCGAAAGTTTGTTCTCCATTTTGCATCTTTGGTGATTTCCTATGACGTGTCCTATGATGAGCGCAAGTAAAGACTAACTTGCTTCCACCGACTTCCCGGCTCCCAAATCCGCCGAAAGATCTTCAGAAGTCGGAACTGAAAACTCAGCCACAGCAAGATTCGTGTCTTGAAGAATATGGCTCCATTAGGCTAGTTTGAAAAACGTAGATGGTTCACATCTTACTTAGGTCGTGTCCTGTTGCCACGTGACATGTTCGGCGGAGGTTTCGGTGTCATCAGTCCCATCCTGGTCTCTAACGTCACATCGCATCGGCGTGGGCGGGGTCAGTTGTCCAAAATACATGAGCCGCGCCCTAGCGCACCAGCTACCACAACTGAACGATGTCCCCCTACGCCAATGCAGCGGGTGTGATTACGAAACTTCGCAAAGGGTGACTCTGCATAAGGGTGCGTGCTACCAACCCTGAACTCAGTACGGCGGCCAGAAGAAAAAAAGTAGATGACCCGTGTGAAGCTTCCCTAATTTTTGATTGAAATATCTTCAACCTTTCCTCAGGGTCATTACTCATTTATGACATTTAATTCATGTACTCTGATCTAAAGAATTAAAAATATGTAAACAACAAATTCCAACACCGAACGAGCACCGACAAGGCTATTACAGGTTTAACCAAACTCAAAATAAATAAAACCGGCCGTAGGCCAAGGCAAGTTCTAGAAAATCACTTTCGTGTTGATAGAAGCGCTGCGCTTCACATCCAAGGGTGCCACAGTCTACATTCACACAAAAAGGCCCGTATACATCTCTGTTAATTTGTAGAGCCAGCAACGTCAAACTGAAGAGGCAAAAATACTTGGAGGGCTTCATGAAACCAAAAAATACTAAAACTGCATACAAAATAGTACCCAAAGAACGTCACGAATGCGAAATCGATGGCGGTAGCAATGTCCACATTTATTACACCATGCACAACTATACACTCAATATTACCACTAATAACTAACCATCAGAGATTACCCCCGTAAGTGACAAAACCATTCAGTTCCAAAGTACAGTACTTTGTCCGAAAGTAAGGATTAGCATTCACTCAGCATTGCAGTCTTGTACATTGTACATTCATTCACGGCATATACATATAACAGCGCTGCTATGTCTGCATCTAATAATAATAATAATATTAATAATAATAATAATAATAATAATAATAATAATAATAATCAATAAATCAATCAATCAATCAACCTTTATTTTCAGTGCCCAGGAACAACCCTAAGGTCTTGGTGCTGGCACACCATATACAATACATTATAAAAGAAACGTAAGACAGCACGGAACAACACACAAAATCCCCGATATGACAGAAAAGCAAAAAAAAAAAAAAAACAGCGTTGCAAGCTATGGCACTCGGCCAGCGAAACTTTCAAGGCACTTGAGAAAAGGAAATATACAACAAAATACACAGTGCACATGATGGAGACAGAATGTACATATAAAACGAGAGTTTTGATTTTTGAAAAGTCACACTGCAATAAAGTATTACCCTAAAACGAGCGATGCCTTTGCGATGTCCCATCTTGTCGAGACACACAGCAAACAGAGCAGCAAGTTTGACAGAACAATAGCGAAAAAAAAAACAATGGCAGGAGTATAGACATAAATGATCAGACCAACAAATCGCAGAGATAATAAAAATGATGAATGTAACAACCAATTAATTGTTCATTAGTGTGTCAAGGAACGATGTGCTGGTGCGGAAAGAAATTAAAGTGTATATCTCAGAGAAATGTAGAAAATAGCATTGTATAGTCTGAACGAGAATGAGACACTTTGAGATACACACACGCCGACACACGCACATGACCCGAGCACATATGCTAACAAGGCATTGCAATCAATGCATAGCAATAAGACACTGCTGACTTCTATGGAGACTACAAGTGTAATACAACAAGGCATGATTAAAACTCTGTACACTGAAACATGTAGACCGGAAAAAGATATTAGCTAAAGATCACGCCACAATGAAGGCATAAAACGTAGATACACAAGTGAATATCGAAACAATTAGCATACATACATAGTTAACTGACCCCGGCAGCATAAAGTGTGTGGATGGACGTTACATACTAGGGCAAGCAAACTACTACTGGTTTGTCAAGCGACGCAGTTTCTTACAAAAAGCTGGAAAGGGACGATGGAATACGTCCAAACTTTCTGCGTGCATATTGTATAGGTGCTGAATGCGTCCCATGGGACTCTTGACACGGGCAGATACATGAAACGGTCTAGGTGCCCTGGTGTTGCCTGTCGGGGTTCTCAAATTTATGGCACCCAGCAACTCTGTACAATCAATGAGGCTATGGACCAGTTTGTACAAGAATAAAAGGTCAGCCTTGGCCCTCCGACTGTGTAATGGGTCCATTACCAGCAAGCTGGCGTCATCAACACTAGGATCATCTTTAGCCTTCGCAGTAGCGTACCTATGCTTTAGTATTGAGAGAAATTTAGTTTGCACTCTCTCAATGGCCGCCGCGTTGGACCGACACGTTGCATTCCAGACCACGGATGCGTATTCCAATAGAGGGCGACACATTGAGGTATAGAGCTGAAGAAAGGTGTCTGGATAGTTGAATTCTCTGGAGACACGACATGTTGCACCTAGTGTTCGCAAAGCACGACGGGTAATCTCATTAGTATGGGCTGTAAATGTGAGCTTAGAGTCAAACAAAACTCCCAAGTCTCTGATTTGGCATACCCGATTCAGATCTTCTTCATTTATGCGATAGGTGAAATTGATATCATCTGTTTTACGGGTATACGACACCACTTTGGTTTTTGCACTATTGAGTATCAACTTATTTCTGTTGCACCAGCCCGAAAACGCGGCGATATCACATTGCAGTTGTGCACAGTCTGAGATGTTGCCAATAACTTTGAATATTTTTATATCGTCTGCGTATAGCAAAAACGATGAGTACTGAATTGCTGTCGAAACATCGTTGAGAAACAGTGAAAACAAAAGAGGACCAAAGACTGAGCCCTGAGGCACCCCGATGGTGGCTGAGTACGTTCCGGAGTGTTGCCCGTTACAGTGAACGTAGCAGTGGCGACTGGTAAGGTAGTCACGAAGCAGATCCAGCAACGGATCAGGAATGTCAAGGTGGGAAAGTTTTCTACACAACAATGAATGGGAAACCACATCGAACGCCTTGCTAAGGTCACAGTATACCAGGTCAAGTTGGCCTCGGTCTTCCACTGCCTTTGACGCATGTTCCATAAAAGAAAATAAGTTTGTAGTGGTCGAGCGGCCACATATAAAACCATGTTGATTTGGAATAATTTCATATCTTACTCTCGATGTAATGAGGGAATGAATTATAGATTCAAAAATTTTAGAAGCACTGCACAGGAGGGAAATCGGTCTATAATTTTTTGCATCTGTTTTTGACCCGGATTTGTGTACAGGTACAACTTTCCAATTTTCCAACAGTTAGGAAACGTGCCTGTACTAATACAGTTGTTAAACACACATACAAGCACTGGAGCAAGGATAGGACTGAAAGCCTTGAGTAGAGCCATGGGAATGCCATCTGGGCCACAGGCTAGCGAGGGCTTCGCGTCCCGTAGGCTTTTCATCACGATTTCCTCCCCCACAAATGCCGTGCTCGGTGCCGTACCGCGACAATTGGACATCGGAGCTGACGGAACGTCGCAGGTATCCCTATACACCGTTTTAAACTGCTGAGCGAACGCGGCAGGGACGTCATCGATGATTACTCCATCGGAGTTAAGAAGATTAATGCATTCAGTGTTATTCTGGGGTGATCTACTGCGGACATATTTCCATAAATCTTTGGGGTTCCTTTTAAGATTGCTTTCTATGGACGTAATGTATGCAGACCGATCACGATCATACAGTGTTTTACAAAGTGACCGGTATTCTCTAAATTCTAACTTCCATGTTGTCACCCCATTCTTTTGAGCTTTCCTGTGGGCACGCTCTTTGCCTTTTAGCGCCGACCGGAGTTCACTCGAGAACCAGAAAGGATACTTCGAAGATTTGGATTTTTTTAGTGGTATATATCTGCGCATACCTTCTTGCAGTACTTTGGTTAATTCGCTGGCCTGAAAATTTGGGTCATTTGACGCGAAGATTGCCGACCAATCAAAATTCGACAAGTACTGGTAAAAACTAATTTAGTCACCTGCAGCAAAATTATAGCGGGGGAGTTCGGAAACACGTGGCTTGGCCTTTTGCACATCACTATGAATAGGTAGTACTATAGATAAGGGTGGATGGTAATTGTCCGGGGTAACCAAACCAGTAGGGCTTATGTTGACACTGATGTTTTCGATGTTTGAAAAAGAAAGGTCAAGTAAGCTCCCAGCAGAGTTCACAACGTGGTTGCACTGTTCAAGACCAGTAAATGAAATAAAGTCCAGTAAGGCTGAGGCCTTTTGAAGAACGTAGGTATTGTAACGAGAAATACTAAGGTCACCCCATTCTATTCCCGGCGAGTTAAAGTCACCGAGAATCATGATACGGTGTCTAGGATGAGAGGAAATTACATTTTCTATCGATGTTAAGCAAGTTTGAAAAGAAACCGGAGCTATGTTAGGAGCTAAGTAAAATGCACCAAGCAGGACGCGTTCGCCACCGATGCAACACAATTCAACCCAGACAGACTCATCCTCTGTCTCAAGGTCTGCGCGCCTCACGCATCTAAATGAGCTATTGACGGCTATCAAAGCTCCCCCTCCCGTGCGTGTGGCACGGTCACTGCGGAACACGTTGTAATAAGGCGGAAAATAACCTTTAGACGAGATACTGGGTAAGAGCCAGGTCTCCGTAAGAACAATCACAGAAAAAATTGAGGAAGATACATTACAAAAAAACTCGCTAGCTTTAGTCCTTAGACCACGGACATTTTGATACAAAACGTTAAGAGACCTATTCATGAGTGACCTGTTCATTTTCTAACTCAGATGCGTGCAGGTGACGATCATGAAGAATTCCCTGGAAAGGTTTAAAGAGGCAGTTTGTCGGCCATAGGCCCGGGTCCTGCAGCTTCTGAAATGTTTCGTCGTCTACTGCAACATAAAATGAGGCATATGATTCGTACTTGGTTTTCAGCCGTTTGCACATCAACGGTGCGATCGCGACGCTAGAAACATATGCCGACAACTGGGAAGACGATGTTTCAGGAGCCAGCTTTGTCACGAACAGCGCCTTTGATCGCCGATGTTGACTGGCGACCGACAACGTTTACTTGTTGCCAGTCCAAAGCACGCAGGTGATCGTTCCTTCGTTGGACGGCGATAGCCTGTTGCCTGTAGAAGTGGTGGGCTCTCACCATAACAATAATAATAATAATAATACAATACTATTCTTAATGTTTATTTTCTGCCTCAAAACATACAAGGAGAGACAGAAGAGCTCCAGAAAAAGCCATCATGACGGCTTGACTAGGCCGCAGTCCCCGGTCAGACGAGCAGCAGCAGCAACAGCAATGAACTGCGAAACCGTTAACAATAGCAAAAAGCAAAATTGCGCACGCGTATCTCCTTCGTGCGTTACATGACAAATGGGTGAAGGAATAACACATTCCTCAATAAATAAATAAAAACAAACACATACTTAGAGCCCAAACACATATTTAGAGCGTAATGATGTACCGAAAAATGCAACTGAAATACATTTTTTATACCTGCAAAGCAGTTCCCGGTGCGTAAATCTGAACAAATCAAAACCTTCAAAGTTATAAATGTTCAAAAGAGAAGTCAGAGCATATTTCAAGCCCTCTCAACCGGTATTTAAGCGCACTAGTGACACAAACCAAGATTTCATTGTGTTCCAAAACCGTAGTTCGCCGTTCTCGACATCCCACGGAGATAAACCAGGAGCCACTGGTAAAGCAGAATAGGTCGATGAAATATTCGCCTTAAATAATTGACCGTTGCATTAACGGGGCATAGTGGTGGCGCGCTACACCACTAATCGCCATTACACCGGACCAGCGACGATGACGACGACGACGAAGTTGCTGGCGTACCCTGTGCTGGCCATCTGACCGCCATCTTGTAAATAATGCAAATAGATCCTTCGCTTTCATCATGGTTCGTCTCATGTGCTCTGCCGTCACAGTACACTGAACAATATAACCCTACATTAGTTACCGTACCGCGTATACCGCGTATGACTTTGCCTTTTCATGAAGTTGGCTTGCGGGAAGACAGGAGTCCTTCCTTTGACGTCGAGGTCACTACGATGCCTCCTCTTACTTGTCTAAGGGAGACTTCTGTTAGGCCGATTTTTCCTGGGTCAAAATGTTTTGGAGTATTTCCACTATTTTTGCTCCTTCTAGTGTGGGTGACGTCACCACTAGCGCAGCGTGAGGTGGCTGCTGGTTGGTTTCTCTTTGTACTGAGTCTTTTTTATTGGTCGGTCCTTTCATTTCCCTTCTTTGATCAGTTCTTGTCTTGCGTAACTTGGACCGTCTAGGTTGTGTTTGCTGATAGCCGTTTCCATGCCGTAGATTTCCCCTTTCTATCGCTGGACGTCATCAGATGCTTTTAATGTGACCTCCTTCGTTTGGATAAACTCTTTGAGCAGTGTGTCGAATCCTTGCTTCAGACTTTTGATATTTTTAGTAAATGTCGCTATTTTCATAACTGCACCTATGAAACACTCATCACAGCTGATTATTTTTGTTAGCTGGTCACTGCTGTCAGCGCAGTGCGGAATGTCCGATGCAGTGTGTTCTCTGGTGGGCAGAGCGGGGAAATCTTTAGTTGTATCAGTTCCCCCGGTGATTTTGGTTCGTCGACTCTTCTTTAGAGGTTTTCACTGCGTACTGGAGTCTGAACTCTTTTCCGTGAATAACGCATGTTCGGAAGTTTGGGAGAGGCATTTGAGTGTGTTTCGCTTAGCTGTGCGCCGTCATTTTGCTCTTGTCGCATTCTGATGAGGCTCATTCATTGCCGCTGGTAGAAGTTGGCCCAGTTTTCTTTTTTTGTTGGGTCTTCAGTTTGTTTCTTTCTGCGTTGGTTTTTTCATCCTTTCACTACTACTGACATGTTCTTCTCCTTTTTCGTCTCCACCGCAAGCACTACGCTTCTTTGTTTGGCCTCACGAAGGCGAAACCGACGTTGCAGCATGGGATCGGGCTTTTCATAGCTTTTTTTTTATTTCGGTAGCTGTTACAGTTTTCCGCTCTGTTTTTTTCTCCTCCTTTTGGAGACTTCCGGCTAAATGTTGAACCCAACCGGCTCTCCTCCGGCAACCATGTGTTTGTTTACATCATCCAGTAAGGCTACGCCCGTGGTCCAGTTAGCTGAGAAGAGTAAGGCGTGTTTTATTTCCTTCTTGCGCTTAGTTTAGCTGATATCGACTCGTTGATGTCACCGAAAATGTTTCTGAGTCGACTAAAACCTAACACACGATCCTCCTTGCAGTTGTTGTCATGTTTGGAGCTTTTGAAAATTTTACACTATTGGGTAGGCCTACCGATAGCTGTCGCCTCCAAAGCTTTTTTCATGCCCTAAGTCGTTTCTAGGTGATGTCCTTGGTGTACAGAGATTCTCCGGTTGTTCCGCTTGCCTTCGATGCACGAAGGAAAAGCGTACGGCACATTTGTTCTATCTGAAATACGTTGAATGCTGGAGCTGGCGTTCACCGCTGCTGGCGAGTTGGATCTGACGTCTGGAACGCGACACTGCCTAAAAGTGGGGGGCCAGGCTCGTTGACGAGTATTCGTAGTTTGGAGGATTCTTGTGAACCGGGCGAAGAAGGCAGCCACGGCGACGTTTCCTCTACTGAGAAAACCTACTACCTGGAATGGGCAAATAGCATGTCCTAGGTAGTCTTTTGAAGAACTAGATGTTTATTTCAATTATTCATTGCCATTAAATTACGAAAAACATCGATTTGTGCCTTAGTTCTCTCAAACCACACCCATCGTGCGACCATTGCCACCTTTGAATGCTGGAATTTTTATTCTTTTCATTGTAGATGATTTGCTTCACATTTCGTGACCCAACCTTGCTTGCTTCAGAAAGGAGCCGGCAGACAGCTGTTCAGCCTGCTAGACGGAGGCACACAGAGGCAGACGGAGCAGCCTGCTAGCACCGCTTACGGCGAACAAGCACTGTGCCGTTCACTGCCATGTGACTTTTCACTTTGACTTTTCACTTCGCTACCATGTGCCGTTCTGCCATGTTTCAGCTGTATCCTTGAAAAGAGTCTAGGCGAATGAAGTCATCCAATTTTTCGCAGTAGGCACAAACCTCTCCAACGTTTTTTTAAATCACAAAAAGAACCCCAAACGCTGACTAATCGGGAGTAAACAAAATGAAACACTGACACTGAGTGAGTGACACCGACGTGCCAGCGCGCTTGGCGCGCTGTCATTCGGCGCGGTGTGGCTTTGGCACCCGGAAATGACAAAGACAGCGCCCAGTCAGCCAACTGGTGGCCTGGTGTGAACGCGCCTTTTACGAGGCAGAGAAAAGCCAGGTGAGCTCCGTAGTTGCGGGCAGAAAGCATCGTAATTTCGCGTCGCTGAACACGCGCATGGCGTCCAACCCCAGAGTGCGCCTCGGCTTGTCACATGGCAGTGAACGGCACAATACGTGTTCGCCGTAAGCGGTGCTAGCAGGCTGCTCCGACCAATTCTGCAGACGAGGGAATGACAGTTTCCAAATGTATCGAATATGCACAGATAACGTCGGGTGCAAAGTGTGTCGTGGCAGGGAACCAAAATTGATGTGTGTAAAAGCAGCCACAAGGAGAACATTCAAACAGCTATGCTTGTTGGGACACATTTCGAAAAAAAGGTTAAAAAAGGTCAGCGCCAACATCACTCATGTCGGAAAAGGGAAATGGAAAATATGGGAAGATATCACATTTGGCGGGTAAAATACAAGCTTCACTACATACAGTTTATATTTTTAAACAGCCTTTCCGAAATACCCAATGTAACTTGCCTTCTTAATTTGAATAACCCCCTGTTCCGGTCTCCATTTTTCAGTGCTTCCTTCAAGGACCTGGAAAGAGTTTCGGCTGTATCGATGGTTGCCAGTGCTGCAGGCTGGCAAAAGATATAAATTACGGCATGATTACTCGACAATGCTGGAAGAAAACGAACAACTGCAGAAAAAATCTTGGTGGAGGGGTGTCCTTGCAGACTGCTGACCTGAGAAAATAAGCCAAAAATACATCACGCTCAATAAAGTTACTTTTGCACATCGGTGTTCAGCTGCATCCTTGAAAAGAGTCTTTGCGAACGAAGTCATACAGTTTTTCGCAGTAGGAACAAACATCACGAACGTTCTTTTCAAAAACAAAAACAGGACCCCAAACAATGACGAATTGGGAGTAAACGAAATCAAACACTCATATATGGTTGCCTTTCTTCTGGCAGACCATTTGTTCTGGGAACAAAAAGAGCTGAAATACGCGTGAAAATCTCTATTTATTGTTAGCAGCTCCCGTACAAGTGGCAGCATTCTTTGTAAACGTCACAACGCAGTTATCACATTTCTGTCCTTTACTTGATATTAGATAAAGGACTCGCGTTTACGAAATCAGATCAATATTCAGCTGCTTTAAAATTTCAATTGTTTCCTCCTCCTTTTCTTCGAAACGACGGTGTGCTGCATGAAATGCCTGTCGCACGCACAACTTTTATTGCTTATTAAGGGCTTCTTAAAAAACGGCAACGTGACAGACACTCATTCAGTGACATGCAGCGTGGAGGAAGAATTTTGGGGATGAAACAGCCATTTTCACCCGTTGAAAAATTGGCAAGACACCTAAGCTTGCCTAAACGTGGGATTGGGAACACATTTCTTTTTAAATTCAGAGCATTTCTTTAACTCACAATGTCACCCGTTCTAGTTGTCCATCGTAGTCCGCACCCCTCCCCCTACACTATATAAAAAAAAATAATACTTACCGGCGCCTAGTTTTGATCCCACGACCCTGCGGGCGGAACGTAAGGTACATGGTGTTCTACGCACCGCGCCACAAAACCGACACAGAATGAAAGGCTACGAACGCGCGTTATATCCTTGACTCATTCAAACTACGTCCAGAAGCTGCTGATACAACGCATTCACTACCACCAACTCCCCAAACACTAAACGTTAACTCAATACACCCACCTCCTATGCGACGCATTTACTCGAGTCCCCCTCTCGGGAAGATGGGCCCAATTTTTTATGTTAAGATACGTCATCCTCTGCGTCTTATCTGCGCAGTTTTTTCGCAATTGGGACATTTTATGCTGTGTTTGTGCCTCTGTCAGGATTCTCTGGTCTGTAATCTTCGCGGACTGACATCTGGTTTTACCTGCAGCTAGTGCCTGGTTCTGTACTCTGCCTGCTGCGTGTTTGTATTTGTTTGCAGGTGCTTCTGAGGGGTGCTTTTATGGACGGACACACTTAAGAGCTGCCGCTGAGGCAGACATTTGGAAGTCGAGAGAGATCACAGACTTTCATAAAGGTGTTCAGCGGGCAATTGCGTACTATCCCTACCACCATTATTACCTCTCTCTGTGTTATTAAGTCGTCGTATGTCCTCTGTTACTAGCCCAACCATCTCTCTTAGATGTGAATGCGCTTTAACGTACCGTTGTCAAGAGAGAAGAGGCCGCGTGGTGACGGCCCCCAGTTAGCGGGCAATAAACGGAAAGAAAGAAGAACGCACGACCCACCCTTGTTTTCTCGCTTTAGCTCACATGTTAGTGCGAAAGTCCCGGTTTGATTAGGATTACTCGGTCTGTTGGTTAGCCGGAGAATCAAGACTGCAACGTTGCCGGTTAAAAAAAATTAAGTTTAAGCGGTAGATTTGCCGTGGCCAAACTTCGAGGGTAAGCAACGAAGCTAAATTCGCCGTACAGTCTGGCCCACGTGATGTGGTGAGCGCTCAGTGAATGCTAGTCAGCCTTACGTCGTTCAACGTGGATCTCACCGCCTTGAACAAGGAGTTAGAGCCCCACCTTCCAGTAGAATATATGGGTACAAAAACTCTGCACCACTGCTTGGATGGAGCAAAGACTGAATAGTGCCTATGCTGAAAACAACTATTGAGCAAAAACGTGCGGCTTCAGTTGAGCGAACTTCAGGAAATAGCGCAATGTCACTTGCCTGACTGGTTAAAGATACAACCGGCTTAAACTTTCGCCACGTAAAATAACACCATTTAGCGGTGACATCAGGAAGCAGCTGCCCTCTAGGGAGCAGTTTGAAGCATCGACCACAACAAAGTTTGGCACAAATATAGATATCACATTATCCCTGCAACCTCCCACCAGAGAATGCCGTAGTGTATGCAGCAAACTTGCCGACAACAAAAGCTTGCTATGAAGCTGCCAAAGAAACCTTAAAGCAAATATTTGGCGATGCTAAAAAAAATCAGAAGCCTTATTTATACCGCCTACAGTCCCTAAGAGTTTTTTCATTCTCCAAGACAGCAATATTAGGAAGGCTTTATGACAAAGGAATGAGCCAACTCGGAGGTCTTACAGAATTGAACGTGCGACTACGTTGTACCTTTCCATGTTATTTGATATACTGCCGAAGAGCTTACCAAAGGGTAATATAGTAGACTACCAATTGAAGAACGCTCACAAGCGATCTTTCTAAGCTGCGCTGCTAACAGACTCAGCCTGTTAGCGCCTGCAGAACCTCCTCAGTTTTCTGCCCCGCGAGATTGAATGCTGCGAGAAATGCGCCGCTATTCCTGGCAGTTCACGAGACTACATTATTGTCAACTCAAGCCAAATACTATCCCGAAGAAACACCGAGTTCCAACCACGTCCGTCTTCCACAATTCAGACACTAGCAAGAGGTGGTGCTGCTTCACCGAGCTAAAAACTACAAGAATCTTGTCTCAGACGAAGATGAAAAGGCTCTTATTTGCCGTGAAGGCTGATGCTTTCGTTGCTTGCTGCGTGGACATAGAGCTTCAGACTGCTGCCAGAGAATCGCTTGTCGATACAACGGACATCACGCATCAACACTCTGCTTCACGCAGTCTTCTCAAGAGCCAACCCTTTACCAACACGAGGATATCACGCTGCTGACGCATCGGTAAAGTCTACCGCCGACGTGACCATGCTGCTACAGGCATTTCGAGTCTCGGCCGTCTCTAAGAAAAAAAGAACCTCTTACGAGGACTAATTGACAGTGGAAGCTTACAAAGTTTCGTACAAGAAGACGTGTCCAAGAATCGGATGCCACCTGTTATAGCAGAAAAAGTCGCATGTTTATTAACACCTTTCGGAAATGTAATGAAGCTAGAAATAACTAACCGAATAAGCAAAACCACGCTCCGGAGCCAATAAAGCGACTAAAATACACTTCAGAATCCATATTGGTACCAGCGATTTGCCGGAACATTCACGGAGACGTTATCAATGTACCTTATCTACAAGGGGTAATGAACTAAGCAGGACAGACAGACGGGTGAATCGGAACAGGCTCGCGCAGGGCAATGGACAGTTGGCATCAGCGTGTTGATACGTGGTGATCAAATGGGGGAGGGTAAAAAGTAAGATGTCTGCCGACAGGTACCAACACTGGTCACCTAAATAAAACAGGGGACAGAATTAACGCCATTGTGTCAAAAATCGTGGAAGGCATGAATTATGAGGAGAAACAAACTGCATAAAATAGAGAAGGATTGGTCTAATTACATAAATTTGCGGAGGACTTTTCAACATTCCCGCCACAAGCTTTCTTTCGCAAACGAAAGATGGCGCCACTCGGCCAAATTGAAACTCGCCTAATAGTACGGATGTCCCCCCATAGAACAGTCACGTAGGATTGAGCGGCGTCGTTCAAGGGTCAAGTGGGAGAGCCGATTTCCCGATCGCCAAAAAAAACAAATCTTTAATATTTTAAAGCGCCTAAGCAAGGGAATAACAGTAATGCGAGAAGAAATGAACAGACTCACATAGCCACTGGCTAGATCCGGATACAGAAAAACCTACCGGCCATACCACCAACTTCCCGCACCGAAGGAAATCACATAAGCCCCATCATTAGGAAAGTGCATAAGGCAGCCGTAAAACTTGCAGTTTTTAACTCGAGACAAACTGAAAAGAACTGAACCTTCAGGGTGACAGAATGTATATCAAGAGACGGTTTTAACTGGATGGAGAGAACAAATAATGAAATTCGCAGGCAATCAATTCACTTGGGCGGCGCAGGACATAGTGAAGGTAACTGGTACAAGCCTTGGTCTTGAGGTGAACATAATAGGCAGCGGTTTCTTTTTGTTGTCGCTGTTGATGATGATGACGAAAAAGTTCTCATATTGGATCTTTACAATGCTTTTGAACGATCAAAGAAATCACTTTCCTGGGCCAAGGGAGTGGCGGAAAAAAAAATTGAGACAGGCCAAGGTATTGAACCCAAGCACCCCAGCCCCTTCCCAAGATACGAAAAGAATGGACGCCATCATTCACGTGTAAAGAATACAGTGACTCCGCATAAAAGCTTTACTTAACCAAAACCGGATCCAAACATACTCAAGCAATGCAAATATGACAGGATCAAGTTCATTTATCGTAAGTTGCAAAATATTGAGAGCACCGCGACGTACGAAAGTGCGAAGCAGAAATTGTCGTAGTTGACTACTCTGACAATCTTCTTGACAGCATGACCTTCCTACACACGGCAACGAAGCGGAAGCTGGAGCCATCTTCTTGGCAGTCGCACTAGCGGAAGTGTCGGACAGAAGCGTAAGCATAATTACAGACTCTCAAAGCGCATCACAATTTTGGCTGCCGGCAGGACACTTGTATGCTTCGCTAAGATACTCCCATCCAAAACGAAGAACGTTCAAGTAGACACCCGCCAAAAAAGCGTGGAAATAAACGAGGGAACGCCAAGGAGGCGTGCGAGCTATCATACCGTGCTCCTTGCGACCGCGAATACCAGACTACCCTCCAAGAAAAAATGGTATGAAGGTCTCAACATCCGCCGCCTAGGAACACGATCTTTCCATATGCCACAAGGTGTCTCAATGCCAAAAACTGTCAAACTATGTGCCTGCAAATCTACGTCGGTGCGGATGAGAACAAAAGACGTAAGCTTAAAACTGGGCTAAATTACGAGAAGCATCCACCCTCTTTCATGCGATCTAGCCTTGTCCAAGATATGCTTAGGCGCGAACATCTCAAACATTACATATTCCACTTCTATTAAGATATGTGAGGCAGCTTTGGCCAATTCTTTACTCATGATCAGTGCGAGCTGATTAAGAGGGCAAAAAAATAAGTTGTTTTATGTGTTTCCATTGACTTGAGGTTCCACCATTGAGCTCTCTACCGTATGTTTTCCCTCTTTTCTAAACCCCAACTATTTCTTCCTCAACAAAGGTTTTCACTCTCTTTTTGTCTCTCTCTCTCTCTCTCTTGAAAAAAAGCAATAACGGTAAGTACAGCCAAGACATTAGAGAATTAATATTTTGGAACACCGACCCTGGCACCTTCTCGCTCAAGCGCACCAACACCCCAGGCGAAACCTATCTTGCTGACAGGTCATCTCACAGAAAAGCAGGGGCTTCTCTCTACCTAGACCACGGCGATTAAAACGCCTTGCTACTTGTCGTTCCCTGATCGCTTACCTTTAGTGCTCGTAAAGGATAGACCTTCAATGTAGCCACTCCGTTCCAAAGTAGTCCCTTCGCGTCGAAGTACCGCTATAGCGCCGTACAATTTAAGACTAATAGGAAGTTGTCCTCTGTAACTTTTTTCTTGCCGCCGCATTATCCTGACTTTTGCTTTGCTCATCGCCGGCGCCCTCTCTCCCTAAAGGCAGGTCCGGTGGTGATGTTTCCATTCTGCAACACGGGAGGCTCTCGTTCTCCACCCGCTGATGCTCGCGGGGTCGTTCACCGTGCTGACGCGCTGTAAGCTGCAAGAGTGTTCTTTATCCCCTTTACGCTCGACAGAATTCACCAAGACGTCGTCATGGCGCGTTTAGCTGGCAGACACTTTATTAATTTACGGTTTAAATCCTTCGTGCTCGTTTTTCCAACGCATGCGCACTCCATCCTTTGGTGTGCTTTGTGCGCGCGGACACGTAGACGATTTTCCCCAGCCATAGAAAACTTCGGTGTAAAGGGCTTATAGGGCGTCAAAACAAACACTGAACTTAGCACTTTTCGCCGACATCGCATTAGTGTAGAAGGCTGCCAGCGCTGTAATCAAAGTGTGCCTGAACAAATCACCTGCTCGTGAGGAACTCTGTGAATCTCTTGTGCCAGTCATTTTTCTCTGCACGGGAAATTGCCGTGCCGCGTTATGTGCCTGGGCGGAGCCGCCGTTTTGATTACTGTGATCAAGTGGCCAAAACTTCACGTCGCGCCTGCATTTTCAGTAATCGATTCTACTTACGACATTTTCTTCCGAACGAGAAATTTCCTCAGGAACTTGAGATTCAGTATTGTTCCTGGACACCTTAAAATGCTGTGTCCAAAATTTCTTTGAATATTTTCACTCATACTAATTTATTGTTTAATTACTGAAGTGATAATGATATCACTCTCACAACAAAATATTTGTCTGTGTGAATATTGCTACGCTCTTTTTAGGAAATATAAATCTTTTTCTTCATTGCGACGAATAAGGCGAGTAGGTTATTACAGAAATGAGATATTATAAAACATCGCCGTAAGGTAGAGGATAAAGGAAGAAAACATACAGAACTAGCACCGGACATCAACTGTACTTTTTGTTGCTTACCAACAAGTATCTAAACCGCATTGGCGCGAAACGGTAGAAAAACCGGGAGAACACTGTGACAAGGCCGTGTAGATAAGTTTCGCGCTAGTAGCCAGTGCGGAACATATAATAGAGTTCTCGATTTTGCAGGTTTTACACACGGGGTCTTCACTACTCTTGTGTCCTCGTCTTTTGTGTCATTCTTAGCTGGCTTTTTATTGCTTCACACATTTTTTAACTGGACCTAGTTAGTACAACCACAAAGAACAAAAAAGACATCCTGAGAGAATTTCACTTCAAATGCAAGGAACCACAAATTTCATACAGTAATCTTACAAAAGAAGAATTTAACAGAGCATCGTGAGGCAAACTTTATTGGCTAAGAACGGAAGGTGGTTGCGGATCCTGAGCTCGCACTGTTGCAATTCAATTCATCGTTTTTTCACGTAATCTACAAGAGAGGTAACTGTAAGCGCTCGTTTCAAATCTATTGGACTCAGTTTTTCTATTGTGTAGAACTCCACAATCCTCCTTGGGTTTCTGAGCAGGAAACCATTGTCCGAGAAATGGCCCGTGACGTTGCCGGCGCTTAGCCACACAAACAGAGCGATTTTGTCAGTTTGAAGGTGCACGTCGAATACGTGCTTCCCGGGGCCTTTCGATGATAGCCTCGGCCCAGCCACTGCCGTGACCTATGAAAGAAAGACTGTCAGTAGGTTCAAGTTTACGGTGGCTGCTAATGAAGACAGCACAAAGGCGACAGACGTAAGAAACGCAGGAGACAGAACACGCGCTGATACAGGGCGGGTCCCGAATTCCCCTCCCTTTCTACGTCATTTGTCTTTGTACTGTTTGCACTACGAAATCACGATATAATATTTCATCAACCGATATTCAATGAACACAAATTTGAACTACAGAAAGAATAGAGTAAGCAACTGCCCAGTATACTGTGTGTGTTCAGCTGCGTTATTGGTAATGTAAAAAACAAGGAGTAATTAGTATTAAAGCCACGCTTTAGTGTTCTCACTGATAACGTCTGGAACACAAAAACGCCAAAGTGAAAGAAAAAAAAAATGATGGAAGCTCACAATAATGCGTCACACTTGAAGGTAGCGAAGCTGTACGCAACAGTAGTGTTTTTCGTCTTTTTGGCCTCATGGCGTTGTTTAGGCATTGCCGCTGCACGAGGGACCACAGCTGTTCGTCTTCCTCTATTGCACAATGTTCTGCGGCGCACGTGGCCTTGTGCCTTTCCTTCGTGGGACGCGGTGGTTGCGGTGATTTATTAAGAAAGAAGGGAAGAGGAAAGAGCTGGGGATATTGTTGAACTCAGTCGGGGAGTTCACCCTCATACAACCCAGTCCAGGGAAGAGAAGGGGGTTTGAAAGGATAGGAAGAGAGAAAGAGGAAAGAAGGAAGAGAGTTGGGAACAGTCTATGTAGCGTTCGTTTCGTCGTGGGACGCGCTTGTCGCGGCGGCCACGGCCTCCTCGCCTTCCTCCGCCACGTCACGCGCACGGGTCCCGCGCACGTTTCCTGTCCATCCTCGCCCATCTCTCCCCGCCATGTAGCCGCCGCTCCGTGCCGGGCGCTTGAGCTTGAGGAAGGGGGTGTGGTTTGACCTCTAGAGCTCAAGGGCAAAGCTGGTTACCTCACGAAGACTGTGCGAGGCAGAGTAGTGTAGCTTGCGCTACGAAAAACACTTCCCGTGGCCTGAACCGAACCTGGGTACCTCGCGTTATGAATCCGGCGTCTATCCGTTTGCCCCACTTCGACATGGACGAAGCGACCTGGAAAACTTAGACGACGACCAAACAATCAGCCGCGAGAAAGCTTCACGTTCCACCATCTTCGTCGTTGGGCAGAGGGGTGAATCGTTTTTTAAACTCAATCCTGCCATTGAAGAGGAAATATCCAACGCAACCAGAAACCTAAAAAAACTGCATAGTCACGCTAACTGGCCGTAGATTTGGTCGGCGGCCTGGAATCATACGAAGTCATTTTTTCGGCGTCACGGAGGCAGTGTGAGTAAAAAGCTTGGAAGTCACCAGTATAACGCCTTCTTGTTTCCCGTTTACCCAAAAGCCTGCACGTGTACTGAGGAGACTGGGAAAGGCTTCAAACAAACGAAATAGGTGTAAAGTCTGCATGATCGCTAAGTAACACAACGGCGAGAACTTTGCTTCAAGGTCCTTCGCGAATGTATTGTTTGGCTTTGTGAGTAAGACAGTTCTCTTAAAGGCTAAGAATACAGTGAAACTTCACTTGAACGAGCTTCAAGGCGCCTCAGGAAATTGTTAAAGTGTAAGTTCATCCAACTTAAATCAGTATGTTGCAGCTTGTTGCCACAAGCTAAAGGAAGGATCTGGTGTTGAAACGATACTTCGGCCCATTTTTTTGCCATTCTTCTCGTTTGCAAGCGATACTGATTATTTACGACCATTTGTAGAACGAAGTCACCTTTTGCTCCACCTGTACACTTTGTACTGCCGTGGTCACGAATTGAATCACTGCGCAAAAAAAAAAACTCCTAAACCTTTTCCGGCCCAGCAGTCTGCTGGATAGGAAATGCCTCCCCTTTGTCCAAGCACATCAGTGCTTCTTTAGTTGAAAGTTTGGTGCTTCCTCTTCAAGGGTTCATTCTTCCTCTTCTTCTTCCTAAAGTAGTATGCTCGCTACGATGTCTTCTGCAATCAACGTCACGTATGCCTGAACCCGAGAGTCACAGGCGGAATAGTCCTCAAAGGGAAAAGGCATGTCTGCGCCCATATCTTCCGACGATTCCTTCCAGCTACAGTCATCAGCAGTGTCATGTTCCTCCTGTTCGAGAGTGGCGCCCACAGGTGTCCGATGTGCACGGTTTAGATATACTTTTTCCCAGCAGTTCACTCACTGCTGTTGTTTGCCTCCCAGTCCAACAAACACCAGTCAGCATTTCGACTCTCTTTCGCTCGTTGTTTTGGTCAGACATCTAAATTGTCAGATTAATCTCCATCGGCACATGCCGCCGCTTGTAGTGCACCTTTACCTTTTTCATGACAGCGAGAACAAAATGCTGCAAAACGGACGTTTAATTGGGCGGGAGAAATTCACCTCGGATGTTGCTGAGGCATGTGTCGCATAAATTGACCAAGCAAATGTGCAAAATTATCAAAATGTCGCGATTCTTCTTGGTCATGCAATTGTTCGCCCCATCGATCCACTTTGTAAGCAGTTCACGCGACATGTAATGCTTTCCAGACGCGTTGCATCAAAGCAATGCTCTGATTCTGACCTTGGATTGGTTTCCTTTTTTGCGCGTGTCGTGTTTGTAGAACGTGATTTTGTTTGGAAACAGTTGTTGAAATACACCTGTATCGTCTGCGTTGTGTACACCGTGCGGGCCGTTGTCGCTGATGACGTCGCACAATTTCTCTTTTCGTCACGTGGTTGCAGCAGCGGTATCCGCGCTGCTCGCTTCACTCCACACCGGTTTCCGTACGGTTCCGTACCTTGCCCGAAAGTTTTTTATCCGTACACTTTTTGCCTCGAAATTTCAGACATAAAAAAGCCCTCCGAATTCCACGGCTTTCTCTTGAGTCATGGATCTTAAATTCTTTAGCTATGTGGAAACGGCATCATGGAGTTTACTGAAATACAGTCTCTTGCATGCGATGCCGAGATCCGCACTATTCGACGCGGCCATTATCAGTCTTGGGTGAGAATTAGTTACTAGAAACGCGCGATTCTTATCCAGTTACTTTTTTTAGTGACTTGTAACTGCAAGAAGTTACTTCTAAAATAGAGGAGCTTGTAACTGTAACAATGCTGCTTTATTACACAGCAACTGTAACAGAGAATACCATTACAGTTCCCTGCTTTTTTATGAAGAAATTATCCAACAGCAACACTCGTTCAGGCTGCAGTACAGTTCGCTTTTTCCACTTTTCGGACTTTCTTTTTTGTATTATGCTCTCCATTTTCACCTGTACACTACAGGGCTTCCCTCGCAGCTAGTTTAAGAGAGGAGGTCGGCAAAAGTATGAAACAGCCAAAAAGTTGAAAAGAAACGGGCCATTAGAGCTGCAAAAACAGGCAAGCTCTCCGATGCCAACATTCAGAACGACTCGATGTAAGTTGCAATGAGCTTTGAAAATAAAGTCACCGATACCAATGGCCAACCAACAAAAACGTTGGGGCAACAAAATGAGGCGTAAACAATGATTCTTGCTGTTTGGCTTTGTTGCATCACTTTTTGAGTTCCCTTCGTTTTGGGTTTTAACCGTGCAGTTATGACTACGTGCACGTTTTCGTACAATATACCATTAAATAAACTTGATGTTTTGGTTTGTGATCTATTAGTTGTATGCAGTAACGAAAAAGCAACGACGTTACGTTTTCACAGTAACTGTAACGATAAGAATTGTTTTTGGAAACTCCATAACTGTAACAGTAAGATAGTTACTACTTTTGCTTTAGTAAATGTAACTGTAAGAGTGTTACTTTTTACTGGTAACATGCCCATGAATGGCCCCGTTTAGTTGGCGCTGGCTCTAAATCGAAGGAAATGATGACGTCTACATCCCAAATGCCTTCGCAACGCCACTCGACGCTGCCCGGAGTCCAGCCTACGAAAAACATCCCGTTCTTTGTCTAGAGGCACGCCCTTTCGGTTGGTGCTCATGATTGACCTGTGCACAAATTTTCTAGCGGTTGTAGGGCTAAAGCTGTCGCTGTGGATATGACTATGGCTTCGGCTCGCTACGAGATTATCGAGGTAGCCAGTCGAGTTCAAAGTAAAATGCGGCCCATTATTCGTCGCGCTGTAACGAAACGCCGTTCTAAACAACAATTATGCGAAAACAAGTGCGTGTTGCACTTGTTGAAGTCACCAATGTGACCTGGGAAACAAAGCAGGGTGTCATGGATTATGTTCTTAGAATAAAAACGGCGACTGCACGGAATTGCGAAAATATGAGTACCCTTGCATTAAGTGCCATGGCACTTGAGTAGTCCATTTAAAAAAGTTCGTACAACAGAACAGGTCATTTAAAGAAGTTCCTTCCTTCAAGTGGCACTTTACTTACAATTACCGTTGCGCAGGGCAATATAATCATCTAAAATCATGCTTCAAAATGTTATTTTGCGTTATGGTACTAAACCTTGGCCACTTCAATTGGGAGCCACGGAATGCGCGGACTTATTTATTTTATTTTTTATTTATTTAATTAAGAACATACTGCAGGCCATGTAGGCCCAAGCAGGAGGGGCATGATGTGATAACAATATCAACCAAATACAAACAGTAAACAGCAAAGAGCAGAAACAAGAACTGAAGTATAAAACAGTGAACGCTAGAGGCAACTACAAAGGCACAACTAAACATTTGCCTCAAAAGAACCAAGAGAGCTTAGACAATTTTCGGGTGTATTGTTCCAATCATTAATTGTGCGCGGAAAAAAGGAAAATTTAAACAGATTGGTGGAGGCGAACATTGGGGTTAAGAACAGAGAATGGGAATGACGAGTACGGCGGGCGGCAAGGGGTTTCAAGAAAGAACTACAGTCTAAAGCAAGTTTGCGGTTAAGTTAATACGTTAAGTTAACAATAAGTTAAGGCGGAAAAACTGTCTTCTGGACTGCAAGGTTGGAATTCCGTTGTCACGCATGAGCTCGGAAACAGAATCTGTGCGACGAAATTTTGAATAAACAAACCGAATAGCTCTCCTTTGGATCTTTTCTAATTAGTCAATATTCTTTGATGTATGAGGGTCCCAAACAGCGCAAGCATATTTTAGCTTAGGTCTAATTAGCGTTGTGTATGCAAGTAGTTTAACATTAGTTGGAGCTCCTCGAAGCTTATGCCGAAGTAAACATAATTTACGAAAGGAAGAGGAAGAAACGTTAGTAACATGCGAGTTCGAGCTTAAATTATTTGTTAAAGTTATGGCCAAATATTTGTATTCCTGAACTTGGTTTAAGGGATTTCCTGCAAGAGAGTACGAAAATTGGTGAGGAATTCGTTTATTGGTGATGCGGAGGAAGACGGTTTTATCCGGGTTTAGTACCATGCCCCATTCAAGGCTCCAGGAGAGGATTGCAGCAAGAGAGGAGTTTAGAGCTTCCTGGTCACTAATAGAAAGAATATTATTAAAGATAACGCAATCGTCGGCGAAAAGTCGAATATGAACGGGTTCTTTGATTACTGAGACAATATCATTACATTAAATTAAGAAAAGTAAGGTGCCAAGAACGCTTCCCTGCGGGACTCCGGAGGTGACTGGAAGAGTACTAGAAACAGAACCATCAATGTCTACATATTGACTTCGATTAGATAAATAATCCGAAACCCATGCTATAAGAAAAGAAGGAAGCCCGATGAGATGCAGTTTGTGAATTGATTTATGATGCGGTACTAAATCAAACGCTTTGGTGAAGTCTAAAAAAATTACATCTACCTGCCCACCATCACCAAGACTTGAAGAAAAAGAATGAACAATTGAATGTAATTGAGTTGTGGTTGAAAAGCTCTTCCCAAAACCATGTTGCAGTGGAGATAGAATCTGGTGTTCGTCAAGAAAATTTAAGATAAGAGTTGCTATTATATGCTCTAGAAGTTTCCATGAGGACGACAGAATAAATATTGGACGATAGTTAGCGAAAGAAAGAGGGTCACCTTTTTTACACATAGGAACAACCCGCGCCACTTTAACATCCTTTAACTTAAACAGAGAATTAATTGATGAGGCTTACCTTTATAGAGGATCTGTGTAGGGAGATAATCGTTGTGGGTTTCAGTAGCAGAAACGTCTCGGGTGCCAGCAAAGATCCGTGGATGGGGTCACTCAGACTGAACCAGAGGAACTTTGCCTCTGACACGTTACTCATGTGGATGCTTAACACATCGGTCGACGCGGCGGCAGGCTGCCGAATCAAAGAATATTATGTCAGGCGCCAGACGTTTGTGTTCGCTCATGACAACACGTGGTTTCTTTCTGGTTTGGGTAATATTAAAGGAATATTGCAAGAAAACAGTTGTCGTCTTGGAAACGAGTGTTAACATGCGCAGCGTTCAGACATCCCACAATGTTATACGCATCTTCTGCAGCATGACTGGTAAGTAACACGCGCATTGAGGTTTTTTTTTGTTGTGAGGATATTGTTAAAAACAAACATATGTCTACTTCGAAAGTTGTTTCTGAATTTTAATGAACCTACACGCAAGTGCAGTGAATTTTGTGTGGTCCTGACAGCTATGCAAGAAATAGTCACCAGTGCAGCAGTTACATTCCGGTGCTAGTTCAATGTTTGCAATCCCTGTGGCAGAAATGGGCTCACTTAGCCTTCTAGCGTTGAGTATTGGTGATACAAACATACACCATACTGATGTTTATGTCACAGAAATAAACGCAAAATCAAGGCAGTCCCTACCAACAGGCTAACAGAAAATACCAGTGTCACTGAGAGAGTCAATGACGGAAACTCTCAATGGTCATTTTCTATGAGCCAAGATTTCCTATCTTTCCACCTTTTTTTCATAGTCCACATTTTTTTCATAGTTAAATTCGTTGTCACACTAACAGGACGAAATTTGCTACAACGACATGAATAGTTGGGTGTTGTTTGTGCGCGTATTCCCGAAACAAACGTGTTCTCACTTAGTGTCACTAATTTCACAAATACCCGCCATCTTCGGCACCATCCCCGGGTTCGGGGTTCACAATTTGGTGTGAAAGAGACTTTTCCCTTATTCCGTTCCGCATGTGATTGATGAGTATTCTCAAAAGCGGAAAGATGCAGTGATTGATGAACTGTACACGGCAGTGTAGATCAGCGCAATCCGTGGCTTTTGTTGTAAATCAAGTACTCAGCTATGTCATGTTACGGAAATAGTAATTTTCTACTCAACAACTACAGTCATCATAACCAAAACGCTGGATTAGAACGCGGTCGGTGCTGTTTTACCGATACAATCATAATATTCGGCCACATTGAAAATTATGGTAAAACATTTATGCCTCAAGTAAGCACTGCTAACAAGTTGCGAATGCTAAGTCAATAAAGTCCGATTGAATACTCTGGACTTTACATGGTGCTCAAGGGATATGCCGGTTGTCTAAAAGCTGCTACGTAGCAGAAGTGGCGGCCACACCGGCCGAGCACTCTGGATGTCAGCGGACTGCTGCGCCGCGAGGTGATTGATTGATGGAATAAACTTTATTCAAGAGAGCAAGCGTGATATTAGGGCGGCCCCCAGGTGAGAGGCGTCCTCAGTCCAGCATGCCTTGGAGGTGACCAGCTCGCGTTGCCCTCTCTACAAGCATGCACTGGGTAGAGGAGTCGGAGCTTGCTAGAAACTCTACTTATTGCGGCATGGTAATGTTGGGGAGTGGCGGCTGGGTAGGGGTGTTTGGGCATTTTACGGTAATGTGGTAGAAAGTTTCCATGTTTGGGCAAAACTGACATGTGGCTCGGTATTGGGTCGGGAACGTGGTGTGGTAGAGTGTATTGTGGGGGAAGGCGTTTGTCTGTAGCTTGCGTAGTGTGACTGCGTCGGTCCTGGAGAGAGTATGGTTAGGAGGGGGGTATTTCCATCATTGTAGCCTATAGTGGGCGAGGTTGTCGGCGTATGTGAAGACAGGCCTGGACAGGGTTGGGGGCGGGCTGAAGATTAGGGAGCCACTAGGGCCGTCGGCGACGCCACGGAGTACATGTTCGCAGGCGGCGGCATGATCCGCTTCATTGCGTACTAATCCCTTCTGACCTGGAGTCCATACGATGTATCTGAGGGGCAGATGCAGATTCTGACACAAAATTCGCAGGGCTTGATGAGAGATACCGCCGGTGAGGTAGCTGTGGCAGGCTGATTGCGAATCAATGAGAATCGTGGTGTTCTCTTCAATGGTTTGTAACGCGCGTGCAATGGCAACTTCCTCCGGTTTTGTGGGTTGTGAGGTGCGAATCGTAATGGAGGTGAGTTCTCGTCCCTGGTGATATGTGAAGCTGGCAACAAAAACTTGAGGGTTTAAGTAAACGATTTATACGTCCTTTTTGCCTCCTGTATCCTGCGCGCGGTGGTGTGTCGGTAACGTCAGGTCCCTTTCCCCCAACAGCGCCCTTCGCAGGCGGCAAAGCTTTTATTGCAAAAAAACAGCGTTGTGTCTTCTATTTCTGATTTTAGGAACGAGCCCCGTTTGACCGTGACCGCATAGTGGAAGAGGCACGAGATTACCTGCAGCAAATGTTAACTGGGGGTGTGAGACCCTGCTAGCGACAACGCTTACACCAGACGTTTTTCAACCATGGGCAATTTTTTCACTGTGTAATACAAAATTGAACCTTATTCGTTTTTTTTTTCTAAACAAGTCCAAGAGGATACGCTCTTCAAGAACCTGGAACTGAAAATATTGCCTGTTTTGCTAGGCTTTCAGACGCAAGCAGTTAGGTATAGCACCCTTCTATTCCTCCGGAGGAACGTAACAAGGCCTTGCTCATTGGCTTGCCGGCAATAGCCTGGAGATTGTTCTAAAGCATTGAAACCTTGCTAGAAGATAAAAAATCTGCCTCTTATATCTTTTTTCCTAGTTTGATCCGTAATTCACGATTCTTACTTTTTGGCTGCAAGTGTTACTGCTGCCGTTTTTCATTCCTGCCAATATCGCCTGACCTGTTTTCTTTCCCATTGTTGCGTATGTCGACAACCAGAAACAGTGTGTTTTTAACATGTTCTAGAAACTCCCAAATTTGTTCCTAAATTGTTCGTACATAAGCCTTCGGACACTAGATATTCGATAGTGCAAACTATTATCGTTGCTACTATTCGTAGGAGCCCAATAAATATGATGAAGGTCCTTAACCAAACACGCGTGACCTGCTGTGTAAGAGAAGATACTTGCCACTGAAATGTTGATCTCCTTTATATGTACTGGGTAGAATGTGGCCCAGTTCTGTTGAAATATTGCAAGTGATGCATTTGCAATCGCCTTGAGCTTGTCATTGATGACGTACACTTTAATGTAAGGGTATTCCACGTATGGTGACACAAGAACAGGGCTAAAAAACTTCTTTGCGAAATAGTGAAGCATTCTCCAGTGGCCACCATATTCTGAAGAACGGACAAACAAAACCAAAACATTCAATTACTGCGAAGCGTCGGGCTGATTTAAGTAAATATATGGCCGTGACTGCTGCTCGCTATTTTTTGCATTCCTACTGACTTTAAATCAAGTTGTAATCGAGTAAGTGGAATATATAATGTCACCACAATAAATTATTTATGAATTTAAAATTGACATGCAATTCACGCTAGTTTATGCCATCAGTTTACCTTTTACAGAAAGAAATTCCGCTTTCAAGATATTTATGGAATATACACTGACCATGCGCTGAATTGCGCACTGTGCAGCTTCTAGTTCTTCTTTCTCTAAGTTAGCAACTACTTTATCCACGCTCATACCCACCGTAGATAACCGTCTTTGTAAGCCACCCAAGGTTTACTTTCGTTGTTGTACAGCAGTGCCGGCTGTGACAGCACGTGTGAGCTCTCCTGAAAACTGTGGATGGATCCACCGCGGGCTGCACGTGCCGCTGTTAAATGCCGACGAAAGCTGACATGTAAGTGGGTGTATTTATACACAGTGAACTCCGCTCAATCGCGCGCCGCTAGGTAACATTCCAAACAGCATTACCAATAACATGCTTAAGTATAACCCGCTACTCATGCGCGTTTCACTCTAAATGAAGGTACTTGTACGAAGGTACACCACATATACGTGTGGTGTCAGCACCGTTGTATTGACAATGTTTTTGCCTCTGCTCTGTGTTGCGAAGACTGTTACTCATTTTCTGGCCTTCCCGTGGTTATGAAATTACCACTGTTCATTTTTTACAAAATATCTTGTGTTTAAGTGAGCCTATGATGATAAGAATGTATTGGGTTTACTGAGGATTTTTATCCAGCCTAAAATAAAATAAAGCAACAAAGCTTCGTAAATGATGTTCACACTGAAAGGAGTTCTAAATCATTTACGTACAGCTTCTTTGCTCTGTATGCATACTCGGCATACTTTCCAGGAGCTGAAAGTGGGGCGAGACCATTTTTGAGGTGTTCACCATATTAGAGGATTTTTTTGGAAAAGCCTGCTTTACAGCAAGTCGGCAGTGTGAATTTTAAGACTTGAGAAAATGCATCTATGCAGTGACGTTTCGCCCCTGCCTCTTGAATATACGAATGATATGCTCACAGAGTTCGATGTTCAACTGTAGCGTTGAAAATAGAGTCGAAGTTTTGTATCCTTCCACAGACCACGATGCAACTGCACGTCGTGAAGACAATCGTTTGGGAGCACGCGAAACGCCCTCTCAGAACCACTGAGATATTTAAGGAAACAATAGCAAACCACCCCGACCTCCATATGTTTGGTTTGGAGAATGTGCCTCCTCAGCAAATGAGCATCCCGTTCAACTGCTGATAGCGGTTTTTTTCCCAAGAGTTGGTTGTACGAGAGGACCGGGTTAAACCCTACACCTTAAAGTTTCGAACAGTCTGTGCTGCATGAAAACCTATATAACCATATCAAGCTGCGCTA
The DNA here is from genome assembly GCF_048455015.1 of Haemaphysalis longicornis. Classification (NCBI taxonomy): domain Eukaryota; kingdom Metazoa; phylum Arthropoda; class Arachnida; order Ixodida; family Ixodidae; genus Haemaphysalis; species Haemaphysalis longicornis. The sequence goes on along the minus strand of NW_027526385.1, from coordinate 175,569,755 downwards.
AAAAACCAAAAGCAAAACATGATTGTAAATATTGTGCATACAGGCGCTGTGTTTAGGAACGCAGGCATTTCTAGGCATTCAAAGGCGTTTAGGCACAAAAGCCAAAATCCGCATTCATAGGAACTCTGAAAACACGCGATAAAGCCATTCGTAACACCTAGTTGATGTTCATATATCAAAGTTGAGGGATAGAAGCACAAGCAACAAAATATGCATTTGCCTAAAATCCGGCATCTAATATTAAGCAATGACAATCGAGCACCTCAAGAAAAAAATGCCTACCGCAGTCGTCAAAACCAAACGTTGGAATCCCGAGTTATGAAGCCGACATCTATCCGGTTACGCAATTCGGGAACCATAAAATAAATGAATAAATGAACGAATTTATTGTAAATAAGGAAAGGAAAGACCAACAGCCGGCGTAGTTTGTCTCACCTAAGGGTGGACACCGGAACACCTGCTGGTGGGGGGTGTGAGGAATAAGGAACAGAGTTGTAGAGAAAAGGGACGATAGATAGGAGAGGACACATAAACATATATACAGGTCTGACAGGACATATTTGTGCAATATATACAAGGTAAACCCTTAAACACGAAGGCACAAAAAAGCACACACACACACACACACACACACACACCACACACGCACGCACGCGCGCGCGCGCACACACACACACACACACACACACACACACACACACACAAAAGGCCACAGTTAAAGGGAAGCTGAAGCGCTTTCCAAAAAATTTGAGTTAGATTAACAGTTATATAGTTTCTTGCGCGCTGATTCCGAATATCACATTGAAATTTATTGTACATGAGTCAAAGTGGCATTTATCTTGCAAAAAGCGCGGCCCCGTTTGAAAGACGCGCGCTTTTCGTCTTTTGACGCTCCTGATTGGTTGCGCCCGTCATGACGTCAAAGGAGGACACCCTTCGGCCGCGCGGGTTGTCAGAAGCATTGCGAACGATCGCACGGTTGCCTTTGCGGCAATTTAGCTCGCAGTTTAATTTTCGCACATGACTGGAAGTTTTTTTTATAATTATCGTGCTGTTGGTTCAATTATCTTGGAGCTTAAATTTGCTTTACACGACAGAGAACCCCAAAGCAGTGACTGTGACGTCGACTAGTGGGTTCCATCAAAATATTTTTGAATTAGGCAACCAGCATAGGGGGATTTTGTACCTTAAGTTAATATTAGGTACTGCCTTAACTGTTTCTTATTATACACAAAACCATTTATGCCAAAGATTAATGGGCGTTTTATAACAATCTACCAGCGAAAAGCACGTACGTGTACTGCGCTAAAAAATAGCGTTCATGCGCTGTAAACGTATATGCGAGACACATCTTGCCGGTACACGCATAAACCAACAAGCAGACTCTGCTGCCGCATTTCCTTTGTTCCTTGTCGCCCACCCCAGCCCCGTTGCTCATCCCCGTACACAGACCCACACGCGCGCGCCATTTCGGCAGCGGCGCTACGGCGCCTCCGCGATTGCTAGCTGCACTTCGATGAGTGGCGTCTTACTGCTTCACATGCATTTATTCTGAAAACACTGCAGCATACTAGTGCCTGCTCAACATTATTGGCTGTAGAAGGGCTTGATTTTCGCTTGTGCGTTGCGCATTCTGCTACAATATTACGGCCACCTCGTTATAATTAACAGACCAGTCGGACAAGGCAGTTACGTTGTAGTTACGTTACTTTAGGTAACAATCACTAAACGTTTGTGATAATGAATCGTTGGCCTGTTTCAGCATTTCTAGATTTTCGCATTTACCTTGCTAGTCGGACAGAGGCCGTATATTTACTCTTCGCTCCTAATTTTTTTAGTATCATCATTATATATATCACCGACTATCACTGGAGCACACTTGAGATTCAGTGACAAGAAGTGCTTGCCAGGTTATAATATGTAGCCACACGGAATCTTGGGCAAAAAATTAGGCCCCCGCAGTCAACACAAATTATGGCACGGTGGTGGTTCGGAGTGGTGTTTTTTTTTTTATTCCAGACAAACATCACCTTATCGTGACATGTATACTTGCAAAATAAGTAATCTGGTTGTCTTGGTTCTTTTACTTTGTAGGAATACTGGTTACCTCTTAGCCGGGAGAGAATTTCTATCAGGATTGGCCCCTTGTTTTAGTTTCGTCAAAAAATTGTTTTTTTGAACACTGTCCTGAGCCCATAGGGAAAGAAAACCGACGCGTTTAACGAAACAAGTATTTCCTGAACAAATGTGACTTGGTTTCTGGAATGGAACGAAACATCCCTGGCCAAAGTACAGCAGTATTCCCCATCCTTCCTAAATCTATAGAATCTAATATGAACATTCACGTCCGTCGCATCACAAAAAAAAAAAACGCATTGGAGCGGTTTACAAAGTATTTAACGTAGTGTAGTATATTCTCTGTCATGAAGCACAGCCACCTCGGCTGTCTCTTCCGTAAGTTATCAAGCATCCCGGCGTGGCATTATTCTGCTTAGGAATACGGCATGATAACGTATGCCTCGTTTGGCGTTCGTGCATACTTTTTGAACACGAAAATTGTACAAATGAGTGCTATCAACCACAACAACAACAAGTATAATTCACAAGGAAACACGGCGAAAAGAGCATGGCCGAGGCGGCCGATCCGGCCGGAAGTCCAGGTATGACGTTTTTCAGCCGGTTTTCGCCCGGGCTCTTCAGTCTTCCGGCATCGCGCGGCGAGATGGGGGCGGGGCATCGGGCCACTTTTTTTTGCTCATTGCGCCGCTTCTATTGCATATATTGCGAAAATATTTCGTACACATGAACTATTCAATGTGTACTTGCTGCTAGTCAACTTTTCTTTTAATTCTAAAACCGCTTCACCTTCCCTTTAAGTTTATGGGGTGAGAAAGCGAAACATCAGGAGTCCTGAGGCATCCAGGTAGGCCCCAGGGTCTCATGGACTCCGTCCCGCTGTTTGGCACTGCTTGCCGGTTACAGAAATTTTTAAAGGGGCCCAGTCCCTCCCCGAACGGGGCCAACAGTTCGGTCCTCCCTGCCACAAACTGATGGCACTACAGGAACAGATGTGGCAGGGTTTGGACACCCGCCCGGCAGTGCTGGCAAGACGGGTCGTCAACGAGCTTCAGGCGGTGTTTTCGCTCGGCCGTCCACACGCAACCAGCGCGGAGACGCAGGACAGCCGAGCGTTGCTGTCTCGGCATCCGTGTGGCCTTCACGGGTGGTGGGGCCTCTCCAGTGGCCAACGTCGGGTCAGGGTGCTGGGCCCGTACATGCCACTGGATCATCCGGCGGGCGTTATCCGCAGCTGCCTGGCCTGCCGTGGTCGAAGGAAGGAGCTCATGGGCGTCGCCAGCCAGTTCGTCTGCCCTCTCGTTGCCCTCCAGCCAAATGTGGCCTGGCACCAACTGCAGCCGCATGTGAGCTCCCCCGCTGAACCAGCCGTGCCACCTCGTCCCGCACAGCCCACACCAGGAGGGAGCGCGGGTCGTCCTCCCGGATCCGAAGTAGGGCCACTCGAGAATTACAGAGCAGGGCGCAGCGCTCGTGCGGCGACTCCGGCTCCAGTAGAAGCTCCAGGCCAAGGCTTACGCCGACCATTTCGGCCGTGGCGGATGATGCGGCGTAGTGCAGCCGGGCCTGCCTGGTGGCCTCCCCCAGCACTGCCGCCGCCGTAGCCGAACCCTGCGGCTGCCGCAGGGAGCCATTCGTGTATACCAGGGTGTGGCCCTCCAGGTCGCCCCACACGACGCCCCGAGCCAGCTGCAGCTGCCCACAGTGCGATCTCCGCCGCTTGCTACGCAGGCCCGGGATGTCCATGTGCAGTTCGGCCTCCAGGCCAAGGGGGTGGATGGAGGGGGGTCCTGCTTCCACGGGGGCCACAACCTCCTCGTACAGGGCCAACATTCGCCCCATGCGCGAGTGGCGGTGTGTGCGCAGCCGCTGCAGTAGGGGGCTGCCTCCCTCAGCGCGCCGCAGCCTGTCAATGTGGCCTAGGGTGCACTGGTCCGCCGTCATTTGGAGCGTCCACGCCCCCGCCCCAGCCAGCATCTTCACACGCTGGGAGTCTTCCGGCAGGCCAAGGCAGGTGCGGACGCCCCTGCGGTGGTCGCCATCCAGCTGCCGCTAGCTGGGCTTGCTCAGTGTGACCAACGGTAGCCGATACATGAGCAATCCCACAGCCTCAGCATTGTACAGCCGCAGGGCCGTTCGCTGCCAACAGCCGCGGTCCCGGGCGGCCATCTTTCGCATGGCCGTGGTGGCAATCTGTGCCCTGTTCGGAGTTCCCTGGTGCCCTGCCAGAAGTCTACGTGGTGGTACAGTGTCAGACCCAGATAACGCACACTGGACTTCTAGCTGAGCTCCTCGCCAACGATGTGCAGGCACCTGGCACTGCGACGCGACAGGGAATCAGGGTGGACCAACATGGCCTCTGTTTTGCTTGTTGACAGCTGTAGGCTAACACCGACCACAGTAGAACGGAAAGTTGAGCTAGTTGAATTTGATTCATATTTGAAGGGCGGGCAGACGAAACACAAGAAGAGGGAAACACGAGCGCTTTGTAACATTGACCAGGTTGGCCCGCAACGCATCCAGGGCCGCCTACAGTTGCGCCACGTCACTTAGGCACCTCCCCTTGGGGCCCAGCACCCACAGGGCCACGTCGTCAGCGTACACAGGCATATACACTCTTTGTGCCCCTCCTCTCGGCAGGCAGTCTGGTAGTGCCACCATGACCAGGTTAAAGAGGAAGGGGCTAACGACTGAGCCCTGTGGGGTCCCACGTCCACTGGCCGGGGCGCCGACAGGGTGCGGCCCACCTGCAACCGCGCCGTGCGGCCCGTCAAGAACGCCTCGATGAAACCCCGCAGCTTGCCTGCATTGCCTGACCTCCTCCATGGCCAGGGCGATGGCAGGGCGCTGCAGGTTGTCGAAGGCGCCCTTGACGTCTAATAGCACCAGGGCTACTACCTGCCTGGTCGCCCGGGCATTCTCCAATGCTGTCACTACGTCGCCAATGGAGTCCTTCGCAACCTTATGCCTCCGGAAGCCTGTGAGCTTCCTCTGACGTGATGGCCGCAATCCTGTGCAGGGCCACCCGCTCCACCAGCTTGCCACAGAAGCTGAGGGCAACGTTGCGGTAGGTCGTAACTGCCCCAAAACCATGGCCTGGCTTGGGGAGGGGCCGCGGGATGGCCCGCAGCCAATCGGGAGGTAGCCGCACTTTCGGGCAGATGTGGTTGTAGGCTGCCAGAAACCTCGCGAACCCCACATCGTTCAGGTTGCGCAGCCTCTGGTAGTTGAGGCCGCCGGCCCCTGGTGCTGACTTCCGCTTGCAGGACCGCAGCGCCCCACGGAGTTCGGCCTCCGTGAGGGGGCGTCATTGAGGGGATGTTATCCCACTGACTCCGCCGACTCCTCCGCTACCTGGTGTGGCGGCAGGAAGTGCTCCGCGAAGAGCTCGGCCAGCTCCTCGTAGCTGGCCTTCCCACTGATGGCCAGGACGGCCAGGAGGTTTCGGTTACCACGGGGCTTGAGGACCGACTGGAAAGTGCCCTAGAGGCGGCCGCACCGTGGGTCGGCCTCCGAGCTAACGCACAGCTCGGCCCAATGCTGCCGGCTGAGGCGGTTGGCGTGCCTTCAACAGGCCGCGACCACACGGCGGTATTCCGTCCAGTCATTCCAGGCTCTGGTGCGCTGTGCCTTCCTCTCAGTCTGGTTCCGCTCCGCTCGCAGCTAGAGCAGCTTTAGGTACGGCGTGGTGGCGCCCTTGGCAATGGAGCAGCTCCGCGTGGCTAGCTTGGCACAGTGAACCAGGTCCGCGAACAGTTCCTTTCCTTACCCCAGGTCTCCTCAGCAAGGCATCGCCGGAAGTGGTCCCAGTGGGTGACGTGGTACTACAAAAGAATCTTCGCGTTTTCATAATCGTTCAATTAAAAGGGTGGCTTCGATTTCCGCACTACGGGCCATTCAGTACTCTTCCGAAATGGCACGGAGCATACCGATAGAGGCCCAAGAAGGTGCCTGCCATATCCCGTTCAACTGCCAGTAGAGAAAGCCCATGTTGTGCCCGAAGCCGCCTTGCAGGTAGCTCCTCCAGCGCCGGCACTTTTCAGCGGCAGTCCTAATCCCTATGGCTTGGTAAACCTGCGTTGGTTTAGAATAAATAGCTGTATGGCGTGTTAACCAGGGTGGGGGATCAGCTCACTGAGCCAATCAAGAAACACTATGTACGAAATGATAAAGATTCCGGTTACCAATCAGAAGCGTACAATATTTTTATTTCAGCCAAAAATTTATGTAACTAATATTACGCATATGTAATAAGCAATACGCTTTGCTTCGTATTAGTCGCCTTATCATTGCAATAATATGGTATGATCCTCCAAAGCACACATTGTTTATGTAAACTTATTACCGCTGCTCATGCAGGTGATTATTCTTCGTAACGAGCGCCTTCATCGTTGCTCAAATACGAGCTGCCCAAATACTTCTTTACAGCAGCTACGTCGGTGCGTCACAATCCCCAACCCCATTTTTCAGGTGGACTGCCGCTTACCAATAAGTTGTGCTCTCTGTTAGTCTACGTCGTGTCGAACGTTTTTCCTAGCAACTTTAGGGCAGGATTAAGCTGGGGTGTTTTGCACTAACACTCGTGCTTTGAAAATGTTTCACGTAATGGACGATAATCTCCATGTAAGCACTTCTCTGTAGCGTGGTTTCAGGCTGCTGTCAGGTTCCAAATAGTTATAAACACACAAAACTGCAATAATGATGCTAGTTTGCAGTGCATAAGGCACCCCATCACCACACAAGCGACAAAGAGAAAAGACTAACAAAAAGTAAGCGCGGCTAAGCTTTGTCAAAATCACAAAGTTCAAATTAAGCGAGAAAATCACAGCACGAGTTCGTCAGGTGCACGAGGGCATTTCCCCGCCGGCCTGTGAGGCCCACTTGTCGCGTCGCAGTATTGTGAGTAGCCCGGGGAGGCGTCGTCACCTGCAGAGATTGAGGGTGTTACGAGCTTTCTCTCGCGGCCTGAACGCAGGCTCTTAGAAGCGTTACCATTTTCCACGGATGGCCGGCGAGACGAGTGGCTCCGGTGGAGGTTGTCTGGAGATTGCCGTTGTGGATGGCTCTTTCGGATACAGCACGACGCCGAACGCCCGACCGTCGTGCGTCCCGGCTGCAATCCACCCGGGCTTCCTTCTTCACCACGGGTTCAGTGTCGCCGCGGGCCTCTGTCACCGACTGCTCCTAACTGGCCGGCGCTTTGCAGGAGCTCGTGTTCTCAGCTCTAGCGCTAGCGCACGAGCTGCTGCCAATGACCACGCCTAGTGCAGCGCGCCTTCTCCCTTTTAGGGCGCAGCCCTTTGTCGCCAGTTCGTAGCCTGAGCGGCGTCGACGTCATCGTGAACGAGCGAGCGATGTCAGGACGGACGAGTAAAAGAAAAACCGAACGGTGAAAGAAAGCAAAGAAAGAGAGTGTCGCGAAATTGGGAGGGGAAGATAGTTCGCCGTGTCGGCGCGAGCCAGCGCTCTCCGAAAGTGTGGGGTGGGAGAGTGGAGGGGGCAGAATGCTGTGCCCGCACGAAGCCCTCGACAGCGCGACACTTGGCGAAAAGGTGAGGGGGCGTACGCGGGACTATGATGTGCGTTCGCTTAAGACACCGTTTGCGGTCCCTTCCTGAGACCCACTTGCCCCGCCGACGCAGAGGCTCATCATCGCTGCCGTCGAGAGAACCCACGAGTGAGTGCTGCCTCAGCGCACTGCGGCTGCGCCGAAATAACGCATTGGGGAGGGGGGTAACATAATCGCCAGCCAATTTTTTTATCGTCGTCTCCTCTGGGTGTGCCTCTTTTTTTGCGTGGTCGTTCAAGTCGTTGCTATTCCTTCTCATCACACTGCCTTTACACCCTAAAAATTGTCGGGCAGATTTTGACAGGAGGGGTAGAAACTTCTTCCCGAAGTATATGTGCACTAGCAATTAGGTGTTGCATCAGCAGCTATTAACTTACCTGCACCACCCAGCAGAAAGGTCCCGCTGGTATCATGACGCGAAAAGCTGTGTTTTATTTGAAAGGTTTGATGTTTGGTAACTCCCTCAGCATCTCCCCGGACCCTCCAAGAAGCACTATATGCAAAAACGTGGCTATTCCGCACTAATAAACGTAAGTGGTTGCGTCTTAAGGCCAATGATAAAAGCAGTTATCACTAAACTAATTCGGCGTTGGCATACAAGTGGTACTGTAAACCGAAGTATAAGACGGAGTTGAATATGAGCTAAATTTTTAGATGGTAGTTTTGTTGGACGGCCACTAATCGTGTTAATGTCCACTGAAGTCATGTTTACTGATTGACAAGGTGGCTATTGGATCGCTGTTTTTGCAGTCTTTTCTCTCTTGTCTGGGGTAATTGCTGAAACGTAGCGTTAAAATTAGCCTCACAACAAAACCGATATTTTGCCCTCGCGGTTCCCTTAAGTTTCCACAAGTTTTATAAAAACGTGTTGCTAAATAACAGTGACCGCAACAAACGTAAAATGAAGCGAACGTATGTTCCCGTCCCTTCGCGGTATTCCTTTCCATGGGCCGGTTTCACGAAGTGCACGTGATGTACTTGGTACCAGACCACTGGACCAGGTAAGCGGCACGGGTGGGTAGAAAATATATAGCAATACCACGAGTATTACTTTTCTGGACTTTGAAGTACTGCGGTCGCTTAGTAAACCTCACAGATTCGTTACGAGTACAGACTCGCTGTGCCAGCAAATGGGACTCTCCGGCTATGAGTCGTGCTCATACTAACCCGGTTCCGTGAATGCGTGTAGCCTATAGCTAGGCTGACCCTATTTCTGGAGGTAGAAAACGGAGGACACCAACGGGGCAATCTTAGAATGGGCGGAGTTGTAGGTAGAATGGGTTTCTTGGGGCGCGGATCATAACACCAGTAGACACCGTCAGGGTGGAACTTAAACTGAATATCTAAAGATTCCTTAATTACCCTCCGTCTCCACCCCCCCCCCCCCCCTGCACCGGAAGTTCGTACCTGAGGTCCAGGGGAGACAGGCATATTTAAAACAAGGTCATCATATTTGCACACTCGCCTTCTAGGGAAGCAGGTTTTCATTTAACAACAATTAGAGAACCATTCAGGAATCGAAACACCCACACGGTATTGCTTCCTTCTGAACTAGCCGAGACGCTTCTCTCACAAAATTCCAGAAATATATATTAAGATCCATATTCAAAACTTTATTTGTGCGAAGGACGGATACAAGAAGGGACACGGACGACCCCTCCTACCTGTAACTCCGCCCATTCTAAGATTGTAAAGAAGGGGTTTAATCGCTTTGTGTTCCGTGAATGCCCTCGATCAATCATATTGGCACCTTACTGCCGGTGGCTTCTACGGCCACGTGGTACGTCTGCAGAGCGCTGGCTACCCTGCATCTGTGTTCGCCTCCCCTGCAGAGGGTGTATTTGGAAGACTGCGTGCAAGGGCTCAGGCGTGCGCAGAGTCTATGAAGAGGAGGCAGAAGGTTGCGGTTATCCCCTACATGCACCAACTATGCCGCAGCTTGAAAACACTGGCCCAACGCTCAGACGTGAGTCGTCTTTTCTGCTCGGGACAAGCTTTTGAAGCTGTGCAGATTGAGCGATCTATAGGACGTTCAGGGAAAAACCTGCGGCACGAAGCACATGATGGCCTATGTGGAATGCGCAGAAAGGGTTGTCTACAAAATCCAAGTTGCGCTGTAACAGGTTTTACGTTGGGCAAACCGGGAGATGTTTAAATGGTAGAATAAGGCCGCGTTCAGACTACGTGCGCTACATACGCATCGTTCCTACGAATCCTAAGCGTAAACGCAAAAAACGCAATGAGTTTGTTCGGACTATCATTGCATTGAGCGCAAAATACGCTACGTTTGCTGAAAGCAGAGGCTAAATGTTGGAGGGTCCGCAACTTTTACGACAAGCACTGATCCGATTGTTGCCGCGCGGCCAATGGGCAGAACAGTTGCGGCTTTCATTTTCCAGTCACGGGCCTTCCAGCTTCCTCAGATGATTTTTCATCCGGTGACCGCCATTGCAGGCACCCGCCGATGCAACGTTGTAGAACAACGCAGTATCGGAAGTCCTCAGGCTCGCCAAAAGATTTCGGAAATCTCCGTCAAAAGCTCTATGAAGGAAGATTTGACGAACCCACATTCTTCTACGAGACCTGCGTCTGCGTCGGTCACGCGCGTAGACAATGATAAGCTCATTGTGGGCTTATAGGGACCTTGCGACACTTTCGATAAGCGCTTTCACTCTTTCCTTCGCGTTTGGAACCAATGCGAACGCTATAGTTACCGCCAGCACGTAGCGGCACTGCGTGATTTGCTCGCCGCAGCACATACGCCTTCCATTTCTGCTTTGTTTTGTGGCTTTTTCAAAAAAAGGTGCTATTGAAAAGCGTTCATTGCGGCAACTGAAGGAAAACCGGCCAACAGCCGCTACATGGCCTTAGGGACGTAATTCAAGCCATCGAAGAATGTTAAGACCGGGAAAGAGAGAAAAATCTTTTGAGCGAGTTTAGAAGTTATCTGATGGGCATAGAGCAGTAATTTTCAGCTGAGCTACTTTGCAACGCCCTAATCTAAGTACTGGGTGTGTTGGGTGACTATGTTCTGCAAGCATTTAAGATTAAAAAAAAAGTGAGAAAAAGTGTAGCAGGGTTCCTTTAAAGAGCCTGGACCTCCGTAACAGCCGCTTCCTGATCAGCACAATGTTGAAAATGCGAATTGCAGTTTCCCCAGAGCAACCGGTGACTGGCCGGTCGTCAAATTTGTATCTTACCGAAGGGCTCAATGGAAACATACTCGGTTGCTAGCTGCGTATACGAAAGTTCCAGCAATGGCGCAGATAGCGATAAATACGCCACTTGCGGCGGATGCGACAGTAGTCTGAAGGTGGCCTAAGTATGCAAACACAGTCAATAACGCACTCAAACGAAACGTCCGCGATAGGTTCCTAGCACAGCACTGAAGCACGTGCAGATATGTGCCTTTTTTTACCGAACAATGGTAGTTAAAAGATGGTCTGACAGTATCGCACGGGAGATTATTTAGACAGAACTGATTAACAGGCTGGTACAGGCATGTCTCACCTCACCATCCATAGCCATATCCAAGCAGGAATTGAATTCCTTTCGCACGCGCCGCTGATGACCGAGCAGCATTGTGTGGCTACTGCGCATTTATATGTCTGCTATCTCTCGTCTTTCTACCGACCAGTGTACCACGTGTAGCTCGCGCCGAAAAACATGAGTGTTACAAAGTAATCCTTAAACGAATATTATCATTTTTCAAACCTGCATAACATTTGAAGCTCGGCCAAGTTCGGTTTCCGCCAAAATAAATCCACTGAACTAGCATTGCTGGCCCAAAGGGAGTATAATTTACAAAAATTTGAAAACCGGAACGTGGTCCTTGGTATTTCTGTAGATTTTACAAAAGCTTTAAGCTTTCAACCTTATTGATCATAAAATTCTGCTTAAACTCGACTACTATGGTTTCAGGGGTAAAATGCACTCTGATTCCCTTTTATATTCAATACCGTTCTCGGTTTCTAGAGATTAACCATCATTTCTCCATGATAAAACCAGTAACCATTGGCGTCCCCCAAGGCATTATACTTAGACCCTTTCTTTTTATTCTTTATATTAGCGAAATTGTAAACATTGATGGATCTGGAAAATGCATTCTGCATGCCGATGACACTAGTTTGTTTTTAGGGGCGAAGCTCCTAAAGCCGTGAGTCTGTCCATCCCTTGTGTCTCGTGGTACGTGACCGCCTAGTTCGATGACTCACTCGCAGGTGGCGCTACGTGACCGCCTAGTTCGATGACTCACTCGCAGGTGGCGCTGGTGTGAGTGACGTCATGATGACGTCACTCGCACGTGACTGACACTATAAAAGGCAATCGCTGTTGACGCGCTTCCTCTTTCGCAACGAGTCACCGGATGGAGGAGGTGGTTGTTGACAAGGCTGCGGAGCGGAGGGCGCGCAGGGCGGCGGCAGCGCGCGCTCGCCGACAGGATCCCGCCGTGCGCGAAAGAGAGGCCGAAGCATCTCGCCTAGAAAGTCGCGCTTAAACCGCGCGTAGGCAGCTTCGGGCTGAGCTCGCTTGATGCGTTTTGCAGCCGCCTCGCGAGCTCTCACTGCATCGGGGTTTGCCTGCCGGTACGAGCGCTTGCTTGCAGCCTCACGAACCCTACAACAACAACAACAAACGAACAAGAACAAAATAAAAGAACAAAATAAAAGTTGATTTGTACAATGTGCGCACACAGTCTTACGTCTTTCTTAATGATGTAATGGGCGAACTTTCACGGGAGAGTTACGGTTACCGATGATCTCCCCCTCTCGAGCTTCGCCCCACTTATCATCATTCATTCTGTGGATATGGCGTGATTTTTTTTCACAGCCAAACAGATGTTGATCTAGCCAACCAGGCGAAAAAAAAAGAACATGTTCACACCTGGGCGACAAAGAACAATTTAAAAATAAACTTACATAAAACAAAGGCAATACTATTTCGACCTGCAAAATGAATTTCTCCATCTTCTATCAATTTTGATCGCCAATACACAACTTGAAGTGGTGCGCTGGTTTAAAACACTGGGTGTCTATCTCTAGGAAAATTTATCATGGAATCGTCGCGTTAATTACCTGGCGGGAAACTGTCACAACTGATAGGTTGTATGCACCGTCACTATCTGTATTTTCCTATATTCGGAAATTGAACATTGTGCAACTGTTAATTTTCCTCATCTATTAATTATGGAGCACTGGTGTGGACGACTACCACGGCTGAAAATATCAACAAGGTACTTCGAGTACAGAAACGAGCCATTCGTATTGTTACTAAAGTTAGCTACCTAGCCCCCACTGCCCAGTTCTTTCAGCAATTGAAGTTTGTGGATGTTAAACCTTTATATTCTTTCCGATTGTGTCGATGCCACAAAACCGAAAGTAACAAAAGAGAACACACTTGCGCTGAATTAGCTAACCTAAGGATAAATGACCCAAGTTACTGATCTCACCATTCTGAACCTTACAAAGCTGATCCATGTCGAACATAATATAGTAGAGAGATGCTGAAATATCGTCTACTGCCCATTCCTAATACGTTACTACGTGAAAGAAACTCAGCTATCACTTTCCTTTCGTTAAAGCGCTTGCAGGATAATTTCTTGTAGTTTCTACGCACTTGCGCACAACCGAATTTTTCCACTTATTTCTATTTGCGATGCGTGACTGTAATGAATTTGCGTTGTACCAAGTTCTTTGCCTTGCGCGTACCTTCTCTTGTGTCTCAGGTGTTCTCTGTTTTTAAGTACGGAATACCTTAGGACCGCAACTATGTTCCTCCGCGTCCATGAGCATAGCATTTACAATGGCAAAAAATCACACAGGAACCGACAAGATGCGAGCCTGTGTCTGGTAGACCAGACAGAGTTAGTGTCAGTCGTCTTACCCATTGGGCTACGACCGTGAGTTAGTACCCGATAATAGAACTGCTTACTTCCTCGCCTGTAACGGTGCGGAGTACCTTAGGACCTCCCAAAGTACATCCGCGTCCATCCGTGCGCACAGCACTATCAAGCGAAAATCAAGCGAAATTCGATTTGAGCCCTGAGTTGCAGTGTTATTTAGGGAATATTCAAGATGCAACTCAAGGCACAAATCGAATGATGGTCGGGGCGCATATCGAGGTCACTTGGGGCGCAACTTGGATGTCAATTCGAATCCCTGTACTCCGTACCCGCGCCATGATCTACGGAGTGGAGATGCTGCCATTTTTTGTTGTTGACTGCTCTTTTCTCTTTCTCTTCTTTCTTTTTCTTTTTTTCCCTGGTATACTTTTTCTTACGGTCTATGAGTTGTTATTCATTGCAATTTGCTGAGTCACTTGTATATACATTGTTCATAATATACATATCACGGGGTGCATTTGCCCCTGTATGTTTTCCCCGATTGCAGCAACCAGACTGTACAGATCTTCCCTCTGCTTGCAAATCCGAATCTGTATTTTTGATTTGAATTGATGCACTGTACTGTAGATGTGCCAATCATGAACCCTGCGTTACATTTCCACTATTTGCAAAGCAGGGGGTGCAGGCCCAGTCAAGGCTCGTTAAGGCTTTTTTAAGGCTTTAAGGCTTAAGGCGTTAAGGCTTTTTTAAGGCTTTTTTAAGGCTTTAAGGTTCGTTAAGGCTTTATCTCCAAACATTATGTGATGTTAAATACAATTGATTTGAATTGAAAGGCGGAAGCTCCTTACGTAGCGCAAGCCCACCCGCCAGCCAGTACGACTCCGGGCGCTCCTCACGACGCACACGCTCTCGTGCGCTAGACCTTTTGTTTTGCTAAATCCACTGCACGGAGGCTGTGCTCGACGCCTCGCGCCGGGGGTGTTTTCTTCGTATTGTCTTGGCCAACACCGACGGGCCAGGTTCAAACTTAAACAGCTACGCGGTTAAGCACTGTTTCTACTTCGCTACATCCGCAGCCTTCGCGAAAACGTCAATCAGTTGATTGGGCGTCATTTGAGACTACACTATTTTTGACTTGATTGCAGCAAGTAGACAATGCCTCACGGATAATTAGACAGTTTAATTACCCGGTTATGAACTGACATCTCTCCAACATATCATGCGGAAATAAGAGGGATGATACATACGATTATTCATAAAACAATCCATTGGTTATTTGGTATTACCAACCAGCTCCAGTAGGGACTTGCCTGGCGGCAGTCGTGGTCAAACTTCAAGCTGGAATTTTAGTTGTAGAAGTGTAGTCTCCTAATTTGCCATTACGCTCTTCAATAATAACTTTGACACATGTGTGTTACCTCTTATGATATAGACGTAAAGGGAGAATCTTTGCACGGGGAGTCTTTGCAGTTATGGGACATCAGGTCTTCATCATCATCATCACCATCATCATCATGATCATCCGCAGCAGCAGCCTACTAAGGTCCACTGCAGGACGAAGGCCTGTCCCATTTACCTCTAACCACTCCTTACCAGCGCCGCTCGAGTTCACAGTTTACCGTCGAATTTCTTCATTTCATCCCTACATCGGGTAATTGCCTTGTCCTTCTAGAGCCATCTCGTGGTATCCAATATGTTACCCTAATTTTCCGCCAGTTGTAGGTTAGTCGAACTACATTGCCAGCGCAGGTTCGTTTCTTTTTCTTTATTTGAACTATGTTACCTTCAACTCCAGTTTGTTCTCTGGTCCGTCTAGCTCGTTTCCTGTTACTGAGTGTTACTCCAAACATTACTCGTTCCTTGGCCCGCTGAGCAGACCTAAGCTTGCTTTCTAGTTGTTTACTAAGGCGCCAAGTCCCACCTCTGTATGTCATCACCCACATGATGTACTGTTTGTTGATTTTCGTCTGAACGTCTTAAGTGACAGAGGTGGCTTATTTATTGGGATAGCTTGCGGAGTGCCCCCAAACCCATACCTGTTTGGGGTCATCACTAACCATCTGTCCGAGGTAGTTATATTATTTTACTTCTTCTAGCGTTTCGTGTCCTAAGCAGAAAAGGACGTTTTTGGCATGCATATTCCTCAATACTTTATTCATATATATATTTAGCGCCACGGCCGTGCTTTCTTACGGTAGTTCCTAGAGCATTTTTTCAAGGTGTTGTGCAGTTTTACGCGAAAATACCGTCGTCCGCAAACTTCAAATGGCTCATGTATTCCTCATTTATCCCTACTCCTGTGTTTTCCCAGTCAAGCTTCCTAATATCCCCTCCAGACATGTTGTGAATAGTTTTGGCGAGATGGTATCTTCCTGTCTTACTCGAGTTCGGATCGGGAATTTATGACTTTGCTTGTTGACGTTCATCCTGCGCGTGCGTTTTTATATGTCTCCTAGAAGTGTTATCTGGAGGTGTTTTATACCCTGCCCTGTAATGCTTCCAGCAGGCTACGGTGAGCACGGAATCAAACGCTTTCTTATAATCAATAAATGCAAGGTAAAGGAATTTCGTGTACTCTGCGGACTTTTCGCTAACTTGCTTGTTTGATTTACAACATGAAAATTAAGCATGGTTGAGAACGTTTTCATGAAACCAGTCTACTACCTGGATTGCTGAGAATTCAGGCTGTCACCTATGGGGCTAACATTGGTAAAGAGCTTGTAAACATAGGAGGGGCTGATGGGACGCAAATTCTCCAGGTTTTTGGTATATCCTTTCTTATGAATCAGAATGCTGTTGGCGTTTTTTCAGGGTGTGGGCACTTTTTGAGTGCTCAAGATCCCAAGATAGTGCAGAAGGCTTTTCCAGTACAAAATTTCTCGGCTCTTTCAAAAGATTCCCTGTTATGCCGTCGTCACCTGCAGATTTTCTTCGTCTCATGGCTTTGAGAGCCTTTCTGACTTTATCTTCGGTTACGACTGGGATATAGGAATTTAAGCTTGTACGCTAAGTAGTTTCCCGTCGTCTAACGTCACTGTCTTGCAACCTGGTGTAGAAGAATCGTTCTGCAAGCCTATATTACCTCGTCCAAGTTGTGCGTAATACTACCCTACTCGACACTTAGTCTGTACATGCTCTTTGTGCCGACAGCTATACTCGGTGACAACTTAAGAACGTCACCGATGATCATGATGATTGATGATTGCTATTGGTTTCCCCTTTGAAGCGGGGTGATGACATGTCATCTTACCAGAAAGGACTAATATAGCCATGTTTTACACTCTTGGTTTAATACTAGGGCTGCTTAGGGCAGGTACTAAAGCTTATTAGGCCCCAAATACTTTTTTTCCGTGTTACAGGTGGTAACTGTCCTAGGCAATATTCCCCTCTCTGCTTTTCGTCCACCAGCATTCTAATCTTCTTTTCGTCCCCTCGACAGCCTTGAAGTTAACTTCCTCTCTAATAGCCTTAAATACTAGGGCTTCTGGAAGCCCAATATTCCCTTCATGTAGATTTGGATGGATACCCTCACATTCTAACACTATGTGCCGCATAGTTTCTGTTTCTTTTCTGCAGACCACGCATACCCCATCATTTTGTGAATAGTTCCCCACAAAACTCTTAGTTCGCAGACAAACCTCCTCTAGCCTCAAAAAGCAAAGCACTGCCCTGGGAATTATCGTACAAATTTTCCTTTCCGATGTTCAATTCTCAGCCCTGTACATCTCTAACGTCGTTTTAGCTTCCAATTTTTCCCTCCATTTATTCGTTTCAATCTGCCTTGCCTCTTTTTTGGTTACCTTGGCTGTTTTGGATTCTCCACTGTTCTTTCCGTATTTCATCGTTAGCCTTCTAGTCTTTCTTAACCACTGCGTGTCCACGCTTTTTAAGTATAGGTACCTAAAAACCTTAGCTGCCCACCTTCATTGATCCATTGCCCTCAACCTTATCTCAAAGCATATTTTACTCGGAGCGTCTCTGAACTGCTTCGTTAGTTATGCCGCTGTGCCTTATGCCGCTGTGCCTTATCACCGTAGCCAGATGTTTCTCCGCGCGGCGCAAGTGGGGCGTTACTGGGAATATTTTGAACATGGCGTGAGCCGCTCCCGTGATTTTTTTACTTAATATGCTGATAAACGACTCCAGTGGCGACAAACAAACTGCGTGAGACAAGGTAGACGATATCACACATTCATAGCAAACCCCTTTCAAAACGCGCGCACACTGACGTCACGGGTCCGGTGCTTTGGCGGAGTGATACACTACATGAGGTGGTGCCGTTCTTGAGTTGTAACCGAGTATAGCCTCCTCTTGGTTGCTTTCAAGCTATTTGCAGTGCTTCCTCAATCACTAATGTTATATGCACGAATGTTATTTGCTGTATATCGCTAAATCAGTTTGAACAGCTTGGTTAATTTAATCTTGTCTGCCGTATTTGGCGGTTTTATGTTCTTACGTCGGGCAATTAGTGCCTTCGTCTTCTTAGTTTCCGGTTCGTTCACTAGATGTCGCCTCTACTACATGGTCTGGTGATTCACTCAGTGCCGTCGTTAGGTTCTCATTTAGACTACCTGCACAGACCTCGATCTACTACTTTAAAAACGCAAATTTCTTTCCAAGAACTATCTTAGGCTCCTGCTATCCGGCCCTAGCGGAATCCATGCGGGTTTTCTTAATTTTCACGAGTTTTCGTGTTTTTCTTTTGATATTCAGCCTTAGCTTGCTTCTAAGCATCCTATGATCGCTGCTCCGAATCTTAACTAGCACCTCTAGGTCATGTACAATACCTGGGTTTCAACTTAAAATGAATCATTTTTGTTTTTGTTTTTTTTTACCATCGGTACCTTTGCATGTTCTTTTCCTATTTTTTGTCGTTTGTTGAAAAATGTGGTCACCAACCACACCTTATTTCGCTCATCAAAGCTGACCATAATATCTCCTTGCTTGTGCGATTGTCTGTTCCGATGTTTTGCACTTAAAACCGTGAACTGTACATAGAGAAGGAAAACTTGGTTGATTTGATTGATTGTAAGGTTTAACGCGCCGAAGCAACGCAGCTGATAAGGCGCGCCGCAGTGGAGGGCTCCGGATTAATTTCGACCTCCTGGGGATCTTTAAAGTGCGCCAAAATCTCGTACACACGGGCGTTTTTGCTTTTCGTGAGCCACTGAGTAACCTCGGCGGGTCGAAGGAAAACTTGGTCTCTGATCTACAAAATGTATTGACTGGACTGCCACACGGCCCAGTGATGGGGCTCATATTGTTTCGATGTACGTAAATAACATTGCATAAATTCTAATATTTTCTGAAAGATTAAGGTAGACTGATGATGACGCTTTACTTTTTGGAAATGCATTACACGAGATAAACGATAAAATAAATGAGCGGCTAAAAATCACCGTGCTGTGGTTTACTAACAAGCGACTCCCCATTAATATTCAGAAAGCTAATTACAGAGTTTAATTAAAGAAAAAGATACACTGCAAACAGATCACTGAAGTGTAAATTCAGAGCTCATACTACATAAAATCTGCTACAAATATCAATGTGTCTACTTAGAATGTGACACAAAAAAGAAAGACCATGTAAAACAAGTGGGTTCAAAACTGCCCTACGGTCGACATACTCTTTTGACGGAGAGAGAGCGGTGATTTTTCCATTCTCCGTTTTGTCTTTCTTGGGTTTGTTCGTAGTCAGTTGAACTACTGCATTGTGTCTTGTGGCAACACTTACCCTACAAACCTTGAACCTGTAGTATTATTATAAATGAGAGCGCTCATGACTGTTACGTATTGAAAGTACATGGACCTTAGCAAACCACTTTCTTAATACGTCCGTATGCTACCACGTAATTCCATCTATACGTAAAAGTACCTGAATCAATTCGTGAAGTATCAAAAAAAGACTGAAAGACTGATCCGTAAGCAAATACTCTCTTCATACTCCGAAAAAAGTCAGCAACGCTCCAAGGGACAGCCTAGTTCATTTACGTGTGTGTCAAAATATTATAGTTGATGGTTGAATTAAGTAGCGCCATCACTAGGAATAACATTATTTTCGTAATGATGTCAAAAATAAAACAAATGTAATGCAAAAACTGAAAGTTGATTTGGGGACACAGCATTCTTCATAAGAAGCATAGTTTTATTACAGGTAAAAATGCTCATACCTAACTATGAATTCTACTGTATGCCCCAAGAGATGGAAAATATATACCTGTATAGGTTATTTGAATTATCTATGTGCATATGTCAATTGTAATTGATTTAATTTGATTGATTGTTGGGTTTGAAGCGCAGACGCTTCAGAGGCGATGAGGCCCGCCGTAGTGGAGGGCTCCGGATAAATTTGTTACCACCTCTCGAACACACGCGCGTTTTTGCTTTTCGCCTCCATCATAAAAACGCCCCCCGTGGTCTGGATGTGAATTGGGAGGTTGAGTTTCTGTATGCCAGTTTTAAAATTGGTAAGAGCAATTTTGAATCTTCTATTAGTAAGTAAACCTTCTTGGAATTTACTTTTTGTGATTGAAACGATTGCCTCCACTCGCTGCAATTTGACTGTATTTACATGTTATGATGGACCTGACACTGGCATCAGGCTGAGGTTCCAGTACAAATCTAACGATGTGTTGTACGTTGTTAAAAATTAATATTGAAATCTCAACAAAAATTTCAAGCGTACGAACTAGTGCTAATGCTCACACCCCCGACTTCCACGATAACCCTTTTTAAAGTCGAGATTCTTTCTAGGGCTACTCATACGCCAAATTTTCCCTTTTTAGGTGTTTGTCTGCCTCTGTCTGTGACAAAAGTGAGAATTCTTGAAGTAGACGTTCATAACACAAATGATTTCGAAACTACTGTAGCGGAAACCGCTCGGCACCTGCGCGCATTCCTTTCTCTCTGGTCTGCCGCCTTAATGACGAGAGTGTGACTTTGTGAAAGACACGTACTGGCGACGCCACCGCCGGCTTAGGGTTCTTCCGTGGGCTCTTCAATGGTCACCTCTCGGATGGAGTGCCTAACTTCTTTGTTGTCCGGCCGACTCCTGGAATTATTCCTGGCGCCGACGTTGTCTGCTGTCTCTGGGTGCCTTTATCCTCACTCTTTTGAAGGACGCAGATGTTCCCCTTCTTTTCCTCGTCGGGGAAAGCTCTCGGCGCACGCAAATTCAGAAAATAAAAAGACTTGTCTTGAAACTGCAAACCAGCTCCGCGTCTGCTTTCACGCGATCCTTCAGGAGCCGAAATTCCGGGCTGCTACAAAATTGGTGACACGAACAACGCTTCAACGAACACGCAGCGATGAGCTTCGACGACAACGCTGCTGCCTCCACGCCTGCAGTCTTCGCCACAGAACTGAAGCTGCCAAATTTTTGGCCTAAATATTCAATAGTTTGGTTCAGCCAAGTGGAGGCCCGTTTCAGCTCCGGCACATCACCTCACAGTCGACAAAGTACCTTCACGTCATTGCAGCCCTGCCCCAAGAAATCGCTGACGCAATGGACGAAATTTTGGTTTCACCCCCCACACAAGGGGAATACGACACCCTCAAGAAGACGGTGCTGGCCCGCCTCGAGGGGCCTGAAGAGATTAGACTTCAGCAGCTCTTATGTCGGGAAGAGTGGGCGACAAACGACCTTCCCAACTGCTCCACCGGATGCGGCAACTACTCGGTTTGCACGCGAGTCAGGACAACCAGCTCCCACTTCTTCATGAACTTTTTCTGCAACGGCTGCCCCAGTCGGTGCGCGTGGTTCTCGCGGGTTCAGATGAGACGTCCCTTGATCGACTCCCACAACTAGCCGAACGCATCACGGAATACTCAGCTCCAAACTTAGCGCCTATAGCTGCTGCAATATTCAACGAACAACCAGATTGATTATCTTGCCTTGAGGATAAAGTGAAACAACTTACCGAGACCATGCAGCAACTTTCGCTGTCAGGCGCTCCCCAACAGGGCGAGAAACGACGCAACCGATACCCTTGAAGACAGCCAAGCTCGTCCCAGAGAGGCCAGTCACGAGACAGACAGCACGAGTTTCCTGGTACCACCGTCATTTCGGCACGGGTGCTAGCCGCTGCACCCAATCTTGCTCGTTTCTGGGAAACGCTCCGGTCAGTCGTTAACGGCGGCTCACGATATCAGCCCTCCACGCAGCCGCTGTTCTTCGTTGTCGACCACGTAAGCAACTCGCATCTGCTAGTCGACACAGGAGCCGAAATCTCTACTGTCCCGGCAACCCCTGAGGATGCCGACGTAGCAAGAACATATCGTCGCTGCAGGTGGTGAACAACACTGCCATCGCTAAGCACGGCTTCCGCTCGCTGACAATAGACGTTGGACTGAGGCGCCAGTTTCGCTGGGTCTTCATGGTAGCGGACGTTAATTTCGCCATTTTCGGAGCAGACTTTCTCAGCCACTTCAACCTGGATGTGAGCGTACGTGACCGTTGCCTCAAGGATAACAACACATCCTTCAAAGTACGTAGTTTGAAGTCAAACATCTGCTCATCTGGCATCTGCGCCTTCCTGCCAGTATCTGCCTACCACCACATCCTGGCCGAATTCTCTTCCCTAACCAAGCCCCGCAATACGGAAAAGCCGTTGAAACGTAACGTGACTCACCCATCGTCACAACCAGGCCGCCAGTCACCACCCGGCCACGACGGCTGTCCAGCAACAGGCTTCAACCTGAACGCAGTGAGTTCGAACATATGCTGCAGCTGGGAATGCTGCAGCCTTCGTCTAGCAACGATTAATCGCTGCTGCACATGGTGCCTAAAGACGACGGGGACGACTGGAGCCCGTGCGGTGACTACAGAGCCTTGAACGCATTGACAACGCCGGGCCAGTATCCTCTGCGACACATTAACGATTTTAGTGCGTGGCTGGCAGGTACAAAGTTATACAGCAAGATCGACCTCGTAGCGGCATACCACAGAATCCCCGTAAAACCGGATGACATACCAAAAACAGCCATAACAACTCCATTCGGCCTGTTTGAATTTGTTCGTATGCCCTACGGTTTGAAAAATACAGCACAGACCTTTCAAGGATTCATGGATGAAGTCACCCGGGGTCTTCCTTGCGTCTTTGTCTTACTGGATGACATTTTGGTGGCCAGCAGAACTCGTAGCGAGCACGAACAGCACCTCCGCCAGGTATTTAAGCGTCTCGATGAGCACGGTCTGGTGTTGGAACCTCAAAAGTGCGTGTTTGGTGTCGAGGCTCTTAACTTCCTCGGCCACCACATCACTGCTGAAGGCATTATGCCATTGGAATCGAGGGTGGAACCCGTCAAGACGTCTCCTGCTCCAACATCTTTTCGCTAGCTCAGAGTTCGTCGGGCTGTTAAACTTCCACCGGCGGTTCATTCCGCCTGGTGCTCGAGTACTCCAGCCATTGACCGACCTGCTGCGCCGAGACGACCAAAAGGCACCATAGTTTTGTTTGTCGGACAAACACCAGAACGCTTTTCAGAAAGCTAAGGACGAGCTGTCCACGGCTACCCTTTTCATTCATCCACTGCCTGATGCTCCTACATGCCTTATCGTGGCCGCCTCTTCCACATCGGTCGGAGCAGTGCTGCAGCAACAGGAGGGGACATAGTGGAAGCCACTGGGCTTCTTTTCGAAACGCCTGAAGCGTGCAGAAGTACGATACAGCACTTTTGGAAGGGAAATGCTCGCAATCTATTGTTCCATTAAGCATTTCCGCTATTTCCCCGACGGTAGTGAGTCCAACGTCTTGACAGACCACAAGCCCCTCACCTACGTATTCAACGACAACAGTTCCTCCTACTCAGAATCGGAAATTCGTCAGCTCTAATTCATCTCTGAGTTTTCTACAGACATCCGCCACATTCCCAGGTTCAAATACGAAGCAGGCGACGCCTTGTCTTGCGTCAACCCTTCCGGCAAAAAAGTCCTGGACTTCGAGGCGATGGGCGCGGCTCAGCGGGAGGACATTGGGTTTACAAGACTGAAAGGTGGGGAATCTTCACTTGTGCTTTCGGATGTTGCACTTCCTTGCGTCTAGGGCACGATAACCTGCGATACCTCACAGGTATCGCAGGTTACCCCACGACCTTTCGTCCCACTGAATTTTCCCTGAGTGGTATTCAACACTTTCCACTCCATCAGCCACCGAGGTGTCCGCGCCACTGAGTGGCTGATAACGGAACGCTTCGTTTGGCCCGGCGTCAACACGGACATTTGACGTTGGGCTCGGGCATGGGAAACGTGTCAGCAAGTGAAGGTGACTCGCCACACTCGGGCTACAGGAATTTCGAACTCCTGAGTTGCAGTTTGGCAACGTTCACCTCGACTTGGTTGGACCACTACCACCCTGTCAAGGTTTCAGGTACCTGCTCACATGCATAGACAGATACAGCCGATGGCCCGAAGCTATACAATTGCGTACATATCAGTTGACCGTCACGTAGGCCTTTATCCAGACATGGGTGTCTTGCTTTGGCTGCCCCGTCCGCATAACAACGGACCGGGGACGGCAGTTCCTGAGCAACCTCTTTTCCGTGCTTTCGACCATCCTCGGCACGAGGCTGCCGCATACAACCGTCTACCACACCGTCAGCGACGGAATGGTGGACGCTTGCACAGGCAACTCGAAGGCGCACTTACAGCGAAACTCAATCGCCAGCGCTGGGTGGAAAAGCTCCCGCTCGTTCTTCTTGGCCTACGCTCAACGGTGAAGGAAGACCTCGGCCTCAGCGGAGTGGAAATGGTGTACGGCTCAACAGTGCGCCTCCCGGGAAAAGTCTTCTGCAACCAGACACTTTCCGCCCCAGCAGCCTCCGACCACATCGAGAAGCTGCGCGATGGCTTGCGCAACTCAGGCCAACAGCACCTCGCATCGCCCGCAACAGAAAGGTTTTCACTTTTCCGACATGGACTTAGCTACACATGTGTTCCTGTGGCACGACGCATTGAAGCCCCCCTTCACTCCGCCGTACGACGGCCGTTTCAAAGTTTTGGGACGTAATAACAAGACCATCACAATAGACGTGCGAGGCAAACCAGAAGTCGTCGCCGTCTACCGCGTCAAGCCTGCTCATATTGAGGTTTCTGTTCATGCAGCCTCTCACGTACGTTTTCAGTCATAATCCGTGGACCCTGACCTTTCGCCATTCAGCCGGTAACTGCTGCCTTTCTTTAAAAGCTCCGCAATCTAGGGGGAACCTCTGTAGTTGAAACCACTCGGCACCCGCGCGCATTCCTTTCTCTCCGGTCTGCCGCCGGAATGACGAGAGTGCGCCTTTGTGAAAAACGCGTACGGGCGACGCCACCCCCGGCTTATGGTCCTTCCCCTGCGCTCTTGAATGGTCGCCTTTCGGGGGGGAATGCTTAACTTGTTTGTTGTCCGGCCGACTCCTATAATTAGTCCTGGCGCCGTTGTCGTCTGCTCGCTCGGGGTGCCTTTCTCCTCTATCTTTTGAAGGGCGCGGGGGTTCCGTTTCTTTCCCTCGTCTGGGAAAGATCTGGGCGCACGCATCTTTAGAAAATAAAAAGTACGGTTTTCAAACTGCAAACCAGCTTTACGTCTGCTTTCTCGGCTCCTTCAGCAGCCGACATTCCGGGCTGCTACTCTACTAAATATGGGTGCATAAACCGTAGTTGTCATCATTGTTCAGCAAAACAGACAAAAAAACGTCAGGTATCTTTGAGGCTGAGCATAAATACATAAGGAAAACTAGCACTGTTTCTTTCATTAAAATATGACTGAGCGCTATAATCGGGCTTGCAAGCCAAAAAAACGTCAAAAAACAGTTAAACCATAAGAAATAGGAGCACTGGCGACAGATCCCCCTTCTGGTGGCTGTAGTGTAGAGAAAAAGAGAAACAAAAAGTCTGAAAAGACGAGACGCAGCAGTGCGAACTCTAAAATAAAATTGTATTCATTTAACCTTCATTGCGTTAAAGATGGCAGGCCCGAGATAAGAGCGAAGGAGCGTGAGAAGTGGACGGGGGAGGGTGGAGAAGCAGTTACGTGTCAGGACCGCAGAAGACTATCGTCTCTCGAAGGCGGTCGCAGCACAGCAAGCAGACACTCAGGCAATTTTTAACGTATTTCTTTACGATGATGAGAACCCATATCCAGTAAGCAATGCATTTTTAGGTAGGAATATGTAGAAGTGGACTTCGGTGGACATCAGCGCGCTTATAAACGGTACAAAAATTTTAACACGAAAGTGTTTTATTCCCGGATACACGAAGATTTCGTTGACGTCATATGCGTCATGGAAGTGACGTCTGTACAACGAAGCAAGCGGCCTGTAAAGCGTGCAACCCTGCACAAAAAGTCTTTTTGCGGGGAAGGTTGCGCAACCTTTAGTAATCAAGACTACGTTATAATTGGGGTTGTTCACTTTGGGGTTTTATATTTTGCACGAAAGTGTGTTTTGCCGCGATACCCCAAGATTTCACTGAAGTCATATCCGTCACCGAAATGACGCATGTATACCTTTGCCGAAGCGACCCGCCAGAAGGACGTCGATCGCCAAGAAAACGCAAAAGACATCCGCCGACCCGCAAATCAAGATCAGCTGCAGATTTTGCTCTACATTTCACTTTCGTATTTCACTGATTCCTGTAACCATTATTCAACCAGACTTTTTTATTTATTTAGTATACTGTTTCACTGATTCCTATAGCATAGGAATCAAGCACAGTTTTTTTTATTTATTTATACACTGTTTGACGCTACGGGCTGCTGCAGTAGTGCAAAAGTGCGCCATAAACGATATTCATACGCGCAAAAGATACAGAAGTCTCTGTACAAAGAACAAAAAAAGTACCTCCGTCTACTTTAGAAAATTTTAGTTTTTTACAAAGCTCTAAGTAGTATTACGTTTCACAAAAAACTTGCGGGTCGAGGTTGTTATCGTGAGGAATAGTTTTGACTAGAAAAGAATGCCTAAAAACATCAACCCTTGAGATTAGGAGAAAACGGCGTAAAGGTTATTGATGCGAGTAATTTTAAAGTTTCTAATGGGGTGAACCTAGGGTAAAACACAGGAGTGCTTACCTGGCTAAGATAGGAGACTGCATCGTACGCCTGAGAATTCGCTCCGTAAACTGGAGACTCTACACCCGTCATTACACCAATATCATATATCAGTCCCGGTAGCTGGAATGTGTCTTGTATACCCCAGAGTGATTGGTACAGTCCTACAACAAAATAGAAAAACATCTTCAGTTATGCAAACCAACACCAATGGTCGTAGCCCCATCTTGTTTAAGTTTTAAGTTTACATCACTTTCTGGGGTCGCCTTGTCCTGGTAGCTCGCTAACGGCCGATGTCAAGCGACTGCCGCACTACCAAGTAGAGTCTGGTGTACCGTCGTCAGGGAATCACCTTTAGGCTTCGAAAACCACGAGGTTTAAATAGCCATACCCGTTGGAACCTCGTGAACCAGTGGCGCTTTTCAAACGACTCCCCGGTGTTCAGAGCAAAGAAAACTGCAGGCATATTTCAGGCAAAATGTGTGTATATAACCGGCATCCCCTGTTGAAGACCAGGAACCAGAATGATCGTTAGTTTGTCCCATAACTGCTGCATTTTCTGTCAATCCCGCGACCACATCACAGATTACTGGTCGGCTCAACTTACTTTAAACGAAACGAAAGCCAAGTTCAAACAACAGGGGTGTTGCTTTCACTGCGCTAGGCGCTTCCA
Source organism: Haemaphysalis longicornis (assembly GCF_048455015.1). NCBI lineage: Eukaryota > Metazoa > Arthropoda > Arachnida > Ixodida > Ixodidae > Haemaphysalis > Haemaphysalis longicornis. The sequence goes on along the minus strand of NW_027526385.1, from coordinate 175,542,568 downwards.
TGTTGGATCACACAAGGAAGTGATATGGCGTCCATTGCAACTTTGACATGAAAGTCTTCTCGCACTCTGGCACTCCTTGGCACGGTGAAAACGCCTAGCGCAGCGAAAGCAACACCCCTGTTGTTTCAACTTGGCTTTCTTTTCGCTTAGAGTAAGTTGAGCAGTGCAGTCATCTGTGATGTGGTCGTGGGATTGACAGAAAAGGCAGCAGTTGTGGGACAACCTCAGGGTCAGTGTAGAAGCAAAACCCAGAATGTAGCCGTTGACTTGCCTCTTGAGTGACTGCGCCTGAATTGGCGTGCCCATTGCTTCTCCAGTCATAATGGAAGTAATCTCCCGAATCTATACTTCTAGCTGAAATAGGTCAAGCAAGATCGAGAGTTCTTCGGGCCGTTCACCTCCCTGCTGGCACCGATGTCACCAACCGCCACCACATGGGGATGGACCACGACGACGTAGACAACTCGCTTTTCGCCCTTCCCAGGCGCTCAGCGGCAAGATGAAGGGAAGATGAAGCAGACAGACGCGGTCCGGGCGCCGGAGCTATCGGTCCGTCGTCTTCGAGATCCACCGAGCACTGTTTCTAAGTCGCCTGAGTGTAATGTAAATAAATGCACAGTTTTTTGTTTCGGAAGCTGAGTTTGTCGGTTGAGGATACCCGAGGTCAGATTCTCAGCGCTACTGCGGCTTGGAGAAGAACCCCCGGGGAAAAGAACATCGCGAAGATAGCATTGATGGTCTGAGACGGATGCGTGTCTCGTCTGCCATCGATGCTGATAAGTTCTGTTTTATGAGGGGAAATATCCAAATTAAAAGTATATAACGTCCGACTCACGCTAAAATGTGCAGCTTGTGATTCACTTTGCACTTCTCTGGATTGATAGTCTTGCGATTCCGTCCAGAGTCCATAGAACAACGTCATCAGCGGACATGGCGAACCGAGCAGATGAGTCGATTTGTAGCTGCCAAGCAACTCTGTTCATGGCATGGTTGAAGAGAATAGGCACGAGGATGGACCTCTGAGGGACCCTTCGATCAAGGTAGTATGTATTTGGGTCACGCACTAGCCAACTGTGTCGTATGGGTCTATGTTGTAGAAAATTTCAAATTCAAGCTTGAGCCTTCAATTTGTGAATGCTAGGGCAAGCTCCTTGAGGATTTCTTCTTGTTTCACGCTATCAAAAGCTTTTTGCATGTCTAGAGCAAGTACTAAATCTCCGAAGTTCCTTCGGAAAGTGTGATTGATGACTCTCCTCAGTTAGAATGCATAATCGTGGGACCCAAAATTAGGTCGAAAACCCGTTTGTGATGGGTGGAACCAGCCAGTGCTTTCAAGATGGTGTTGCATTCGACTATGTAGCAATCTTTCAATTAATTTACGTATGGTTGGTGTTTAGGCAACGGGACGGTTATTTTCGGGTCTATGACCATCTTTGCCCGGCTTTGAAATGGGGCGAATCCCATGAAGTGCTGACGAGGTTAAGGAGAATTTGTTGTCCAGTATGCGGCAAATTTCGAAGGCCTTGCAACGTGACCAAGTTGTGACCCGGGGCTAACTTTGGTTTGTCTTGACTCAGTGCAATCTCAAGTTCGCCAATGGTAAAAGAAAGGTCGACATCTTCAAGGGGTTCTTGAATGTCGAATATAGGGAGGGGTTCAAGTGAGGTCAGTGCCGTAGTCGCTTGAGAAAAAGGTGAGATATGAATGAGAGAACGAGACTAAAGCCCGGTAGGACCTGGGAGAGGAGGCGACAAACGAACGCCCAGTCAGGCGGTCATGTTCGTTTTTGGGACGTCGTTGGCTTCTTGCTTGAAGCCAGGCACCTGTGATCGTGATTACACTTGTATGCCGTTGATGATGATAGGGCTGCTGCACGGTGGAGATAGGGCTGCTACAAGGTGTGTTAAAAAGACGAGGTATCCGCACTGATTTCAATATTGATAGGATTGTGATTAATTTCCTGCACATACCAATTTATTGTACGACCCGTGGTCCTGCGTGTGCATTTTAATTTACTCCGTGTAGTCTCATAAGGGTCGTGTTTCAGCGATAGCATTTTCCATACTATGAAATGAATTAAAAGCACGAAAATTTTAACGCATAAATACTATTTAGGAAATGGGGCGCGTGTCCATTGAGAGTAATGAAGCAGCTGGTTCCATAAACCAGGGCCCCTCCAGCCGAGCTTTACGTTCATATTCATTCACTACTTGGCCGCCCACCGCCTCTTCATTCACTAACAATGCAGACCTACAGGCCCTCACAAAGAAGGCGCCCATCGCCCTACTCTAAGCAAAAACGAAGCCCCACTGCTACTAAGAGGGCAAGTAAAATCATCCCCACACGCCCGAGAGATACACCGGAGACAACCAATGATTTTAGGCTACGGCAGCAACTTCTGTCGTGGGTCTCTGTATCACAGTGTGTGGGACTGTCAGGGTCCACGTAAGTACCAATGGCACTCGCAGCGATACCGAAGCTGCGAGACGTCCTCCTGACCATTGACGTCCTGAAAAACCTGCGCGGCGGGGCGATCCGGGCCATTCGAGCTTTAGCTGGTCATAGTATCTTCACTTAGGGGGCTACTAACAATGGATGACTGACAACCATGGAAAAGACTTTATTGACGGAGATCCTGCAGTAGCAACGTTGACTGACAACCATCCCGGGCTAATATTTTAGCACGAAAATGTTTTCTGCCCGGGTACGCCAAGATCTGGCAAGCGTCATATCCGTCACGGAAATGACGGCTTCAGATAAGGTTCCGTTGACGCGGCTGCGCCTGAATTCGAGACACGAACTATCTCCCCGTAACGAAAGGTACCGAGCGCTTTGCCCACTGCGCTACGAATCGACACAGTAAATGTTCCTGTAACGGCACATTTCCCTATCGTGTTTTACCGATTCCTATGAAAAAGGCATCAACCACAGACATGCAGACAGACACAACAAAATTTTCCCTTTCAGAAAGCCCAAGAAAGGCTATTGTCTTTAAAAGTGGGAAGATCCAAGAGAGGAGACGGTGAAGTTCGTGATTCCGCCCGACCGCGAAAGCAGCATCGGAGTTCCAATGAAATAAATAAGTGGTCGCGACATGACAACGGATGCGGCTCGTTTTTATAACATCTGCGAGCGCAAACCGTTCCAAATACCTAATATCACAGCCATTGTCTCGGGTATAAGTCAATATTGAGGCCGTTGCAGCTACACGTTGGCGATGTAATACTTCTGTACATGTTATTTTTAAACGCGTCAAAATATGTGCATGCGTGAGTGCTTTCAAGTACACCTGCGCTGAAAAAAAAGTTAGTGTAGAAATTTTCATCTAAGGTCCAAGCATGAAGGTGCATTATTTTACATGGGTTTTTATTGCTAGGTAAAAGTGTGATTTGAGCTTTAATGTTTTATTGTGGGATTTTTTCTGCTGTCAGGATTTGGATTAGCATTAGTTTAATTCCATTAACAACCGTAAAGTATTTCGTATCACAAAGTCAGCGGAATCCGCGAATTATTTTCTTCAATCGAGAACTTCGTAAACTAGTGACTGTCAATTTACGAGGACTGGATTTGATAAATTCGTTGTTTATGAGGTGCATCTCAGCAGCTACCATGGCAACGTAAGTGCAGCGGCCGCGGCGCTCGTCGGCCGGTCATTTAACGAAGCGCTAAAAGTGCGCGATAAGCATACTAATAAAACGCAAAGTGTTCGGAGCAAAAAGGAATAATTTCCTGGAAAAATGCCTGTAATTTTTGCTTGCGTGCGCTTCGTTAGCAAACTCGCCTGCTAACTTTGTTAGCAGGTGAGCAGACTTTTCGTAACCCTGCAAAGCGCCTGAGCAAGTCAATAGCATCCATCACCTTGTCTAAGTCCGGTGCAGATGCTTTAGCCGTTTCTGGGTTGTCAGCGTCCTCTGACAAATATTATGCACCAAAAATTAACTGTATGGTTTCTTCATCAGTTAAAACCTGCGTAGTGACGTCAAGCGAGCCCCGAAGTCAGTGCTAGCGCCATCTGATATCACGGAGTGAAAATAGTGTTACCTCGCAAAGCTCCGTAAAAGCGAAAATAAACGCCTCGTTAGATTTTTTCTGAATTGACGAAATAATGTTCGTTGCCTTCTGACAAAACCCACAAGGAACTGATTCTTTTTAAAATGCGTCGGCTTCTCGAAATACTTCGTTAAATCAGGAATGGCGCTGCATATGTTTCCTTACTTCGTGTTCATTAAAACATTGAGCAATACAAGCAACTGCGGGGGAATTCGAATTTGCTCGTTAGATCCAGAAAATCGTAAGATCAGGTTTCCTTAGCCTGAGTTTTGATTGCATATTCGTCTTATATGTTTTATTTTTTTATTTATTTAAAACATACTGCAAGCCCATTGAAGGGCCCAAGCAGGAGGGCCATCACAAGGAAAAAAAAACATTTAGGCGCAATACACATGGCACACTGATCAAAATAGTTTTAACAAATACAGGAATGCACCAAAGTTACAAAAATACCAATACACGTGGCACACTGTTGGAAATAGATTGTACACATACACAAGAATGCATCAAAATTGAAAAACAATGCCATTCACAATTCCAGTTGTTCAAGGGAGTGAATATTGGACACAGCCGATTCAGTTAGTGTATTCCAATCTGTAATTGAACGCGGGAAAAAGGAAAACTTGAATATGTTAGTTCGAGCGCTGTACGGATTCAAAGATTCGAGGTGTCTATGCCGTGTTTGCCGGGAAGTTAGTGGCTGAAGGAATTCCTCGGGTTTAAGTGAAAGTTTGTTATTTTTAAGCAAGAACAGAAATTTTAACCTTTGAATTTGACGGCGTGCTTGCAGTGTTGGAATGCCACTAGTTTGGCCACTAATGTTGTCACTCATACTTACCAGTGAATCAATCAGATGATATTTAAAGCATCAGGAGATGCATTTTGTAAAAAAAGCAATCCCTCCCCGGAAATTGCTTTTTCTTGCCACTATTTTATTCCTGTTTGTTTTTATTTTTATGTGTGATGTTGCACGACTGTAAGCGCCTATTTGCGTACTTTTTATTTTTAAAATTTGAAACTTTCCTAATGTCAACGCAGAGTCTAATCGGGGTTCAAAAGTTCTTTGTTGTGTCTAAATGCGACTTGAATAATCTTGTGTGGCTTGGGCGGAGCAAAACTGAGTCTTCCACTCCAAAGCATAACAATCTGCATCGACAGATCTAAGTGTCGTTCCTGATGATGACCTTAGGCTTATCAATATTTTCGTTGTCTGCACGTCTGTTCACTAATTTTAATGAGCAGTTCGATGAGTGCTTGAACGCCACATTCTCGTGCACTTCGATTTGCTTCATTGATGGCGTTGACGTCTGAAGAAAACACACTGCAGGAGAACAAAAAAGAAACGGCAAAAAAACAACTATGGGCTTCACAAAAGGCACATCAATCATGCACCATATAACTTTACGATAGTATGTCTTTGTACAGCTCCCTGCCCTCTCGTAATACGCAAAATATAATTTGGGAGTGCACAAGGTTCGCAATGATGGTGAATGTCACGTGAATGGATGGTGGGGTGGTCTTAACCAGCTCGGAGCAATGGACACCGGGAAGCCGTTGACGAGTTGGACGAAACACCGATTTAATGCACAATAAAAAAAAACCTAACGCACAAGCACTCAATATTTCAACTACACACAAACGATAAACACTGACACCTCTACTAACAATGCAAACACACCAGTCAACTCTCAACCCAAAAGGCTCTACAATAAAGTTCTACGCAATTCGTCCGAATCAACTGATTCTATCATCCTCTAGGTGATCTCACTAAACCACAACTTCCTAGTTGTGTCCTATGATTGCGTCCCTATTGGACTGGCCTACCCCGGTCGTCGGCCCTGACGTGTCGCACCCTTGCGTGGCCGTGACTCGGTGGTAGATGTCGTCTCGCTTCGCCGGTGCCGGCGTTCGCTGCGCGGGGTCACTCCTTGGACGGCGTGGGCTCCGCGCGTCCTCACTTCTTTTCTCTGTGGCTACACCCTGGTAGCCGTTCTCGCTGAAGGTCCTTGATGCCGGCGTTCGACGCGCGCGGTCAACCCTTCGGCGGCGTGCTTCCTCGGTGGCTACCCCCTGGTAGCCGCTGCCGCTGGAGGTTCCAGGTAGGCTCGGCACGAACGTCGCCTTTCGGGGCCGTCGAGACAAACGTCGACGGAGCGTGGACGCTGGCCGCTGGTGCCCGACCGATGCCGCTGGGGCCACGAAGACACAGGTTCGTGGTACACCTAGGATGACGGTGCCGATGCGAAGTCGGCCCGCTCCCGCCCAGGCTCGGATGGCGTGGTCGATGGCCTGGCCACGTCCCCCTGGCTCGTTCCGTGAAGCTCACGTGCTCCGGCCGCCTCCTGGTTGTCTGCCTCCCGTTGTCTCTTTGTGCGCCCCGCTTTTATACCCTCTGGGCTCTCTCGTGGCGCACTCCCATTGGCTTCTTGCTTCTTCCCTGCCCTTATATGGTCATCTCGCCACTTGTCCCATGCGCGGCCTTCTTTGATTGGTCGACCAGTGCGCTGCCACCTTTGCCCATGATTCCTCGGTGCGTCGGCGCTGGCGCTTGCTGATTGGCGCGCTCCTGGCGCACACTTCAAAATTCTCGTTCCTTTGTTCTTTTCTTCTATTTTTCGGGGTTTTCATGCATCCCCTCTCGGGGGGGGGGGGGGGGGGGGGCTGACACATGACAGTGAAGACCTTAATTCTCTCAGCTGGGTTGGACTTTAGCTTTGGATTTTGGCGCTGAATGAGGTTTCGTGGAAGAAAGCTTTAAGTTTGGCCATCTTCATCGCAAAAAAGTGGCTTTTATTTGTTTCTCTTTTACGTAATTGATAGGTTCAGCATGAGCGCCCCATTTTGCTGCACCTCCTGCTGGGTACGCATGATTGATGGTTCGGTCATATTCGTGTGTTTTATCACCACGTATTTAACAGCCCTTGCAGAGCATGAATCCCTTTCATATGGTCGATGATAAAGTCGTTAGAAAATTAGCAGGGACATTTCACCTTTACACGCCAGTTGTAGGCTATGAAAAAGTGTTCAATTGAATACACACTGCAACAACAATGAAAAAGTTACGAGACCAAGAAATCGAAGCGACCTACGTAGTACTTCTAGATGACATATGCGATGAATGCACAGGCACGATGATCATTCACGAGCGCACCGAAAAGTACCCTGTCAGAATGGGGGAGCCACATGAAAATACAACCTCTCCAAAATTGTTCACAGCTTGTCTGTGGGGGGCATGCAGGGAGTTTGACTGGAAAACGTGGGGTTTAGGATAAACGGCGAATATTTGCACATTATGAGGTTTGGAGTCTTGCTTTTAATCTGCAGAACAAATGCAACATATGATTGAAAAATACAATCAAGAAGCAGCGCCGAAGGGTTAAGAGAAATGTTTAAATAACTCTGGAGTAATTATAAATGAGCCTGCTAAATCCACCCTCTTCAGCGTAAGTAGCCAAACGCTATAACAACGAATATAACTATCTTGGTGACATGGTCAGTGCTGGTCATAAACACGAGGAACAAATCCGGGGCAGAATAGGAATGGACTAGTGTGAATTCGCCAGGCACTTAGAAACAACGAACACTAAATTCCTTCTATCCATAAAAAGAATTGTATACCCCCAATGCGTGCTGCCGCTAAATGAGGTATACCGCGCAAACTTGACGCCTTGCGAAGCAACCGGAAACCAAAGTAAGGTTGGCTTATCGGGCCATGGAACGAATAATGATACGAGTAATACATAGGGATTGGAAACTAACATCGTGGTTGAGGGAGCGCACATGAGTAAACGATGCCACAGTTCGAAATAATTAAAGCAAATGGACTTGAGCTGGTCATGTAGTGACTTGAACCGACAAGAGGGGGACGAGGATAACAGAATGAATAACCAGAGCCCAGACTAGAAGAACAGGGAGGCCATTAACACATTGGATGAGACAAATAGGAAAATTGAAGGCAAAGAATTCATTGGGGCAATCCTGGTCAGGAGTGGTTGTGGGGCCTTCGTCCTGCAGTTGACCAAAATCGGCTGTTGTTGATGACCATGAAGTGCATAACGTGTGCGTTTGACATTCACCCCCTCGTAATTTTCTAACCATATTGAAGTTTTAGAGCTTGCTGGTCCTGCCGGTACATCGTAAAAGTAGCGAAAAACCGTCGAAAAAACCCGCAAACGCGTGTTTGTTGTGCGTTCTCCTTTTGGTGTTCGCGTTTTGTCGGTGACTTTTCTTATTGTCGATCCATGTACTGCGCAAAAGAAACTATTGTTCTAAAATATAGTTGTTCCAGTGCAAGATAACGTGAAGCTTTAGGATAAAGTTCCCCGCATGAAGGAATCCAACTGCAGGACAACTGCTCATTGCCCTGTCGGTCGAGAAATGCTTGTGCTCCGTCATTCATTTGGTTAGTTGTATCCTACGGTAGACTGCATTCTGGCTCTGGCATGCGCACTGAGTAGATTTGCAACGACACGTTCATTTATTCTCTGAAGCTCGTGGGCGTACTCACCTGATAGAGAATGTTGCCTGTGGTGGAGAAATTTCGAGAATGGGTACGTTATCGAGGAATTTGGTGCTACAGGCAATAAGGTGTCCTTCATAGGGTGCGCCAGGATCCCGAGCTCAGAAACGAACCGCGACACCGGATAGGTACGTGGGTCCAAGGCGTCTCCTCCTATCTCATAGAAGTGAGCTGAAATTGAAGGGGTGGGAAAATCCGTGGTCAACCGAAGGGATATGTCGTACTAAGAATATTTTTAAAACCTCTTCAGGGTAGTGCGGGGAACTGCAACAGGGCTGTTTATATAAACAACGAGACCGCAATAGGTTCCCCTAATTTGTTTTGCTGAGTCGGTTGACGTTCCAACATTCGTCGTGTAAAAGGGGATCTTCAATTTAAGGAAGCTTCGCCGCGCAACCGAGATTGGTATTTTCTGAAGGTCCAGCGACCCCATACCGGCAGAACGTCTGCTGCCGTGAGCTGTCACTCCCGCCCCCCTGAGTGATGTGGGGTGGGCGGGGTGGGGATAAGCGATAAAAAGGCAAGAAAACAGCCCCTGAGCCCCGTAATTTCTATATCCTGGTGCTGGTTAACCTAAAAATAGTATATACCATCGGGCGGGATTTCAATGTTCATCTATTGATAGTGGAAGGTGTGCCACATTGTCGCCGCGCTGTTCCCCTCCGTGGGCCCTATCAGCGCCCTGAAGGCTCCGCAGTGCGTTTATCAACTCGTAAGCCGAGAAGGCTGCTGTCTCCTATGTAGTGGAAGTAACGTAAACTTGCAGTGCCAACCTCCCAGATGCCTGGTCTCCGAAAGTTCAGAATGCCTTCGCTGAGCTCTCACTCACAGTGTTTAGGGAATAGTAAGAACGGAATGATTTCGGAAATACTCATAGATTTCACACCTATGCATTTGTGAAAAGCGCTGAGTATAACACCTTTATTGTACGATTGAACGGGGTTGAGCGTGCCTTCAAGCTTTGATGGAGAAGTAACGTCTGCTTTACACTTACTTCGCAGCGGTCGTTTTGCTGCTTCTTTTATAGGAGAGTAGCCTGGTCAGTAAGGATAGCGGCAGCCATGAGTTCCATCACCGCACAATGAATGGCGAGGACTGCAGCCAGTCCACTCTCCCTCTCTTTGCCGACCAGTTGGCGTACGCAATCTAAGACTCCTGTTCTGTGTTTTCTGGTTTAGGAGACAGTTCGCTGCTACACACGCCGCATCCAGCGATACCAGGTTAATCGTGAAGGGGTCAATTTACGCGATCGCATTTAAGTACCACACAATGAGCGTACACGGCCCATTTGAAGTGTTTCTTTGGGAACACCGCACGTATAGTGCGAGCTGTGCAGCGATTGACCGTACTGCTCGGTTAGATTCCTCAGCGATGGCTTCATGGTTACAATGAGAGAGCGTATCGTTCCAAGGCAAGTAAGGGCAACTGAACCCAATGCCTGACGCTATGTACGGCTACTACTCTAGTGCATGCACATTCTCCGTTATTCAAAATTATGGCCGGCAGTTGAACTTTTTGGTGTATCGCCGCTTTCTGCTGCTTATAGTTTGCCAGTCGCATTCAAGAAGGAAGCCAACCGACCGGTGCAACTCGTTTCATAATTTTAGTGGAAGTAATGCGAATGAAAAACTGCTGTTGGGGCAGTTTGCGTATGTGTACCCCAAAATGGAAGAGAACTCGTCCTCCGCATATTTTAATCAAGGGTACAACTCGAACATTCGGTTATCTCTGGCCAGAGCGTTTGCTCCTTGCTTGTTTGCCCAGTCGCATACCCTGTGCGGATCATGAGCATCACATGTAAGGATAATGATTGGTCCCGAAAATGAAAGCTGTGGCGTTTTCAGGGTGGGTGCCGTGGAAAGGTGTTCACCGTTTCTAAGCCCCGTCGGATTTCCCCAAATGTCCTCGTGTTTTGGTGCTCTTTAAATATTATTGAAAAGCAGGCACTGCAACTTATTGGCGTATGCGTGTTAGTTTGTGTGGTTGTGGGCTGTGTTGAAAACAGTCTCAAATATAACTGAGGGTATTGAGGTGGTCAATGACTTTAAAACGACGTCGAACGCCGTGTTTTTGTGGCAATATTGGGTTCTATACTAACAAAACATTATTGCGTCTAAATATGTTAATGAAACAAATGACGGTTTATGGAAATCGTCCGTTACCTGTAAAAGCTTGAATGAGGGTTGAGTATTTATTACAATGGCGAGAACAATCCTGGTGAATCAGGGACAACTGAGGTTTGTCAATAGGCATTCTGGGACGTATTACGTGAGGTTATTAGACCAACGCCACTTAAGAAATGGCCCGAGATCTAACAAACACCTGTAAAGCTTCGCCCACTTTGTTTGCCGCACTGTGCCCTGCATTGGTTGAAGTACTTTACATTTGGCAAGGCACTATACAGACCAACCGCTGTAGTGGTATTATTGGTTGTTCGGCCCCTGTTTGTTCAGCTCATTACCAAAACGGCTTTAATGCTAGGGAATGCAAAATGCGAAACGGTTATGAGAAAGAATCAGCAGTGTGTCTGATAGACCACAAGCAGTCACAACTAACTGTTTGCACATTAATTCTCCAAGATTAATGGCGATTGTGCGCACAGTACGCATCCTGGAGCGTACTGTATCTACTAGAAAATTAGATGCGGCCATTTATTGCGTTTAGGGCCACGCACAGACCGATGAGCTGGCATGCCATTAAAGAAAAGACCGCTAGATCAAGCAGTGGTGGAGCAGCCTTTACCCCCCCCCCCCCCTTAATCATGTGGTCCGCTCGGGTTAATCGCTGCCAGAATTTGTTGTTGATAAACTTCACTCACCGGCGTAAATTATGAGTACCCACTTTTGTTTCTTGCCATGCCCACAACCGCCCGCCCCCCCTCCACCCCCCCCCCCCCCCCCCAAGACAAATGGCAGACAGGGAAGCTTCGGGAAAACAACAGTTTGTGGAAGGAAACCTGCAACACTGCTGATAAATGGTGTCGCTCGCTCTCTTTGTCTGGAAGCAGTGTGAAAAATAAAATTAGTGATAAGTATTGTCAGCCCATAGTCGTACTGCGCAATTTCCTCACCGAAGCAGATACCACTTTAAGTCTTTTCACGTTTCTGGCATCGTCGTTTAAAGTCGATTTTAAATGCAGTAATGGCGGAAACTGAAAGAAACTATCTAATTACTACGATGCACCTTGAGGGACATCCCCAAAACTCGTAAACAAGGCCAAGACCACTGAATAGAAAAAGATGTTTGGAAAACGTTTACAACAGCAGCGCTGTTTAGGCTAATCTCTGTCACTCTATCTCACCAAAAAACCCAGAAGAGTGATAAAAAGATGTCGGTAGCGTGGTCCCGGGAATCGATCCCGGGACCCTCACGCTGTAAAGCGGGCAAACCAAACCAGTGCGCCACCCAATGACCCGATGAGTACGGGGTTAGCGGCGGCGTGAAACAAAACTATGTGCAGCCAATTGGAAAGGAGAAAACGTTTCTCGTGGTCAAACTTGAGCCTGCGTCCCTAGAATTTTAAGAACGGCGTCTGACCGATTCAGCTACCATCACTTTCCGGGTGCGCTGCATTTCCTTTGGGTTCTTAGTGCGGCCGTAGTCTTCTTTGGACGTGGCCCCGGGCTCTAGTGGGGGTAATGCGGTCCACTTTGGGAGAGATATAAAAGCCTGCGGACTAAACAATTCGCGGCTGCCAGCCATGGAGAACGTTTAGTGGCGTAACCAGAAATGAATGTTAGGTGCAACAGCCAGGACTCCGACGAAGGCAGAGGGTCGCAAGATCTGCTGATTCTCCAGCCTTGCACCAATGGTGAAGGCTGCTTCAATTCTTTGCGTAATCTTGTGATCGTAAGCAGTAATATTTGGCATAGCTACTTTCTGACTCACTATTCAGAATGCTGGAAATGCTTGTTGCATGTAGGTTTTAGGCATTTCAGGCTTTGCGAAGATTTGAAATAACTGTTGCCAGGCGCCTTAATGTGCGAAGGTCGCACCTCGCCAGTGGCGGCTTTTGTAGCTGGGTGAATAGTTGTATGAAATAAAACGAAAATCGTCAGCTATGCAGCCTTTAATATATTTTTCTTTTCTTTTGCCATCGGCTTCCACACTCTGTACCATCGGCTTCCACACTCTGTACCATCGGCTTCCACCTTGGTAAGTATCAATCACTCCTGTGTTGCCTCTGTGGGGATGACAACACCGTGACACTTTCAGTGGAAGTGTCTTCAGAACCGCTTTCTGCTAGTGGCCTCTGTTTTCTGGGTGGTGGAATTGGTAGGATTTGATACCCTAATGCTAAACACGCTCGTGGACGGCGCTGTCAAAGGCTTTGCTCGCTACCGTCTAGCGGCCAGCAAACGCTGCTTAAATTGTGTTGAGAAAATGACAATAATTCCCCCTTTTACTCTTTCACGGACGTTCAGTTGCCTTGTGTCTCTACTGCTCCCATAACGCCAGCATGTACTCGTAAATTCGGCTTTACAGCGAGAGCAGGGTAGCACTTGCTCTGGCTTTAAAGGGTGCTCATACCGAATTGCTCAGGACACTTAGGTATGCGCACGTTCTTTTAAGACAAACGCTGGTGATACTTCATACACTTTTACCCATTCTACATTGCGTTTGCGTTTCTCTCTTCGGTCTTTATATGTCTCGTATGGCACAAATTACTTCGCACCCTTGTAGAGATACAAATATTGAGTTCCCTCCTTCACCTCCTGCCTCAGAGCGTTTGGCACTTCTCCCTACAATAAAAGTTCGCTCCTTGCGCCCCCTCTGCCTTCGAGGTCTTCTGGGTTGGCCAAAGCGCTGCGGACGCTGTGACACGTGTTTACCCTTGGCTGCTCCTGCAGGGTATGGCTTGCGAGCGTGCGCAGGCCGCCCGACGAGACTGGCCTGAGTCCCCGACTTCAACTCCTACGATACATGCTGAGCGCTGTAAAAGGGTTGCTTTCCAGATTCCGACTGTGTTCCCGATCGTGTGAGGGAATGGCAGGTTCCGGTGGAGGGGTTAAAATGATTTCCGTTCGGACATCACGCTCCCGCCAAGCTCAGTAATTCGGCTATTACTGACTGCTCGGCCACTTTTGCTGCTCACCGGTCCTCGCCGTGGTTGGTTACCCGCAACGCGTAGGTGGCTCGTGCCACGAAAGTACAGCAGGTGATTTCTCGATCGCACTGTTAATTGGCTCACTGCGAAGCAGCTGGCAGGTACCTCTCGTCTTGCACCAAGGATATGTGTGGTTACCAGAGCTGTTGTATTGCGGCATCTCACAATATTAACGCAGTTCTGCAGTGCTATCTCGTTTTCCCAGATTGGCTGGACACACTTGGAGGAAGCCGACGTTGCCTGGTAGCTTGGCTCTCTCGAACCCGTGGTGGGCATCGTTGGAACTCGAACTGTATTGGGAGGGTCCCACAACCTGCTTCTTTACTGCACCCCAATGTTCGAGCCTCTTTCGCCGCTTTCCTTTATTCCTCTCACAGCGCAAGCGACGCACTATTCCGCAACTTTCCTTGTTCCAGTTCACAGTTTTCTGCGCTCTGCGATATCGGCACTTTATCCCGTCAAAGCCACCGATTCAAGACTAATCCACAACAGCTTATGTGCAGGGAAACTAGAGAAACCAATTTTGTCTAGCCACCGGAGCCGTGCAGCGAGAGCTCAGTGGTAACGTAGTGGGCTGCTACTATGAATACCGGGTTCATAACCTATTGGCTAACACGTCGTGGCCGTTTTGTGGACCGTATAGCAAGAACAGGGACGACGACTGATTTTTACAGGGTGGGGCACTTCTTTCTCCTTGAAAGAAAGAATGGAACTGATGGTGATGACGTAAAGTTAGTGCAGATAACAAAAGGAGCGAGATTCATTTAATTAAGAGGCTAAACGACGCAAACCTAATCACTGTGATGGTTAGATGGCAAAGCGTGGTGGGCTTGGGGAACACCCCAGGGCGTACAAGAAAACCGGTGTTGTTGGCTTGTGCAGCCGCTGGAAGGCGGGCGCACATAACCAGGTCTCAAGCTCAATATAGAAAGCGACGAAATGTTCACGCTCTACTAAAGATTTTATTTTCACAATTCGAGGTGGTGAGTCAGCTCACCAGTCCAGTTGCGTCTACAGGCAGTGAACCCGTACGGTACTACTTAGAGAAGGCATTTGTAGTGAGACGCTTATAATCACAGACGGCTAAACAGGACGGCAACCTAGATGGTGATGCCTGCCACAAGCACTCAACAGGCACTTTTCGTATAGAAGTCCAGAAGACGTGCCCAGTCGATGATATTTTCGGTCGTTCATCGAAGGCGCAAGTGAATAGTCGCTGGCCGACGCGCCAGACCCATTTTGTCCGCATGGTTTCAATTTTCCCTTTCAGGATACGTATACAGCGCGCGATAGCGCCGTCTCATTCTCTCCTGTAGGAAAAAAATATTTTCGGTTGTACTTACTGTCGCCGCTTAATTCGCTTTGTGGGTCTTCAGAAAACCCAGCGAACGTCGGCGGTTGCTTGCCGTTGCCAGGGCTGGACGTAAGGAATGGGCGTGACGGGTCTTCTTGTTGAACCACTCGCATTATAGTTTCGATGTACAGCTTTCTGTAGTCTTCACGGGGCTGTTTGTTGTCGGTCCTGTGGATAATAAAACACTACGATATGCGCGATGGTAAAAAAAAAACTTTAGACTGTACAAAAAGAGTAACCAGCCGAAGTGTCTATTGCTGTTCATCTCTGCAGGGATTACTCAGCTTTAAAAACATGCCTTTCTAAATTTATAGAAATTTAATGGGGACACCCTTGCCACCTAATCATTCCCTTCGCCCAAGTAATGGCGCTCAGTCTGCTTCATGACAGATGCGTCTCATTCTTGAGTCCCAGACGTTCTCTAATACTTCGGAGGCACTGCCTGGCAACCCCTGGCCATCTTTTATTCAAAACAGTCTCTCACCATGACACGCTGCAGGACGTTGGGCGGAGAACCCGTAAAGCACACGGCCTTACGTCCGTTCGGGAACTTCCTCAAAGTTTGATTGTGTGACATTAGCTACGACCACTAACATGTGACTTTTGTCATTCTGTCTAACTTTACCAAGTGTTCCCTTATCTAAAACACGCTCTTTTGTAGCGACAGGTGCAGAGACCACAAAGTGCTGCGGTAACTGCATAGTCGCCCGCACGTATTTCATCTTTTAGTGCCCAATACCCGCTCAGGTTGGGTTTCTTCCCAGTACCCACCGCGGAACAAGACGACACGGAGGTAATATCTCCTCGCAAAAAAGACGTGCGTCCAAAGTCCTATGAATTGTTGATTACAATTTGCGATTATTACATGGCTTCTCATGTTTAATCTTCCCAGTGGATTTCCTTTGCTTCATGTTTGATGCCTTAGCAGCGTAATACGGTGTAGAATACGAACGATTCAGTGCCCTGCGACGCTCCATTTTATCTGGTTCGGCATAAACTAGTACTTTTGCAACTGGATGCAAGATCTCTGGTGTGTCATCTGTGAACGTCGTGCTTTATGCCGCCGCCTTCACAGTGTTTTGCAGAGACGTCGGCTGTTGTTGTGTGGTCGTGGACGCCGTAGTTGCTAACCTTCGTCGAACGCTTCACTGGTGGGTTTGAGCCGTTTTCTTCCTCTAATATTCATGTGAAGCCGTCACTAAAGGATTACTCTCAAGCTTGGTTTCCTCCTAATTCCTAAATGCACTCATAACGCCAACAAATAACGCCACTTTGGTTCTATGCTCTTCAATCACCTCCTGAAATGTCTGGTCAATCAACGATCTTTACGATCGTATAACATCCCACGGCCAACGGTCTCTTTAGGCGTGTTCACACTCACTCACTACTACGGCGCGTGTCGCTATTCACTGGTCGAGCTCACTGACAACGCATGATCCAGCTTCACATACGCCTATATTCAATTTGGTGCGCTGTTGCAAACACCCGGAGCATTATTCAGCCCTTCTGTGTCTTCGCCGCGCTTGAGCTCCTAAAGCACTCATCTTCCAGAGAGCCTTTATTGCGACGAAATTAAATGTCACATTGCAAAAATACAATTCGGCGTACTGCTATCATTCAAATAAATCGCAAGTGAAAATACTACAGAAAACACCAGAAGAAGAAAATGAAAGGCATGCCAAGAAAAACACGATGTCAAAAAAACCAAGCCAAAAAACCAAGTGAGAAGCACCACACCGTAGTTCACAGCGGGCCTGCGCACAATGCTTGAGGTTAGAACATGAGTGCCCGCTACGAACCGGCCAATAAAAGGCTAACTGTAGTATGGCAGGGAAGGTTACCCCGTGAAAAGAGAACAGAGATAAGTGGGGGGTGTGATGGGGGCGCATGGCGGTCAAGCTATCAGACCCATGCCACGTCCGAAAGGTCCTGTTCTCCAGAAAACCGTACACCATCCAGTCTTAAGGAGAGCTCGGAACACGCTTTACCACCGCAGACCCCTGAGGTGACGGGGCAGCGAACCACCGCACGCCACAACTGCTATTTTGAGGTTTCATTGCGTCCGCAGGGTGCAGACGACTAGCACCGTGGCCTTCAGTATCTAAATAGAACCCCTTCCATTTTGTTGCTGCTAATTTAGGGATTCCCACTGTTACCTTCTCGTCTGTGTTTTCTGCGTCGGTTTAGAGATCGGGTAGTAAGGATGTTACGCTTCGTCAGAGAGCTTTTTCTTCACCTTATTATCGCTTTCTCATTACACATCAAGGACGGTTCAAAACTGCCTCAACAAAGAGAATACAAACTGAATAAATTAAAATTTCATAAAATTGGCGGCTGATATTTGAACACCACCCCCACAATTTAAGAGCAAAAAAATTCACCCCACCTCCCCGAAGAGAATCGTGAGGAAATGCGAATGCATTTCTTTTGCGCGAGAGTGCGCGGAACTTATAATTAATGAGGAGACGGTGATTTGTAGCGTAACCATTTATTTAACACCTGTTTGTGTTGTCGTTCTACTTGACGGCCACGATCACTGCCTTGTGGTCGGTAAAGTGCACAGTCAAAGGGTCTTTGAGAAGCATGCGGGCGTGGGAGAGGGGGGCGAGCGTCGAGAGGAGAACACTGAAGCACCGCGCCTACCCTCGCCTACACTCTCCCACACACGCGGGAGCTCCGGGGAGCTCCCGCGATGCGAGCGCCCTCACACGCCGGACCGCGCTCCTCCTCTCCACTCACTCGCCGCTGATCCGCCCGCACCACCTGCTCCAGTTGCTAGGGGAGAGGAGGAGCGTGCGCGCTCGCAGCTGTTGCTATGGGAGAGGGGGTGAGAGCGGAGAGATAACACCTGCGGGCGCGTGGACGCCGCACGGCGCCTGACATGGCTCGACTAAGAAATGCATTCGCATTCAAAAAATGGTCTACGCCACGCCTGATCGGCGGACAGAGCTAAAAAATGTAGACCTTGAGAATGCGAATGCATTATGGCCTTCTGCTTGGAAATACGTTTTGGGCACCAAGGGTACGCACATGAATAAATTGAGTAAAAATAATTGCGGAACTTTTAAAGCACGTTCACGCTATCAGCACATGCGTAAGACGTACAATGTTCTAAAAACATAACACTGAAATAGAGAAAAGAACGCAAAACAAACAGCATCACGACGATGGTTACTTGATAATAGAATCACCTTACTGCGCTCTCACTCCAGTAACTTGAGCATACATCGCACAAATAAATACAACAAAAAGCCCCGGCCTTGGAAGGCATCTCGCGCCCTAAGGAAAAAAAATTTACACCATCTTCCCGCGAGGGGAACCATGGGGTAGATGCCACGCATCGGGGGCTGCCGTTGCGTTTCTGTTATGTAAGCGATGTCAGCGTGTGGATTGCTGTTGTTGTGTATCCTATTTACGCAGCATGTTCACGCCCGATGCATCGCATCTACCCCACGATTCCCCTCGCGGGAAGATGGTGTAAATTTTTAACCAAGCGCAAGCTGCGCGCTAACGCACAGCTGGCACGGCGACGGGAGCGAGCGCAGCCGAGCGCAAGCTGCGCGCTGACCGCGCTGACGCACAGATGGCCCTGCGGTGAGAGCGGCGGAGCGCGCAGCTGCCGTGGCCAGGAGAATGGGGGACGGATGCGGACTACGCCGCGACAACGACGCGGGACAAGGCGCATCTAATATTTTAATCGTCTCTACACAGTGGTTCGATCTCTCCCACCAGCGTGGAAGAAGGCCAAATGTCCCCTGTTCCCAAAAGTGGCTCTCTTTAAAATGAGCGCCAATGCCGTCCTATCTTGACTATCTCCCGTTTTTATGACTTACTCCAGCATATTATTAAACAATATCTGATGGCCTAACTCTACACAAACAATTTATTTTTTTCGAGACAGCATCGATTTTACCCTGGCTTATCTACGACAACCCAATTTTTCGAATTCGTTTACTATCTTTCCAAAACAATAATTTTGTGTGGTTAACCTCAGCTGGTACCTATGGATTTTGCAAACTTGTGGATTTTGCGAAATTCACAACGCGTTTCAAAAAAATATTTTTACAAAATAGTTTGCGTTTTATCTTACCTCTCGTCTGCAGTACGTTCAAACAAAAGACAAACAGTCTAGATTGGTTACAGGGGAGTGTAGTGTGTCCTCTTTTCTTTTTTTATTATAATTACCTAATAAATTGTGTTTCAGTTCCGATGAAATTGTGAAGCGACGAGCATGTTGTTTACCAGAATCGAGATTGAGCATGATCAAGTTCACTTAAAAACAGCCTTTAAAAATATTCGATTGTGGCAAATAATGGCAAATGACATTGGACGCCGGTAAAATAGCCTTTAGGTCTGTAACTACGAAGAAACATCTCTAGAATATACCTACCAGATAAAACATACAGGGTGGAGGCCTGCACAGAGCAACAGATATACTGGGATATGGTTAACGCTCGACGTCCGTTCGATTACACGCGCTCCAAGGCTACCCAGGCATTGTGTAAACTTAGGCGCAACGTTTATAGTGCTTCATCTGATATCAAGTGCCTAGCTTAGAAAACCCTACACAGCCTATTATACAATATTCTAAAATTGTGTGGGTCTTACACACAGTCAAACTGTAACTGAAGAACGAAAGTGCAGGTTTATTTTTTATAAACATATTCCCTTACTGAGCTTTATGGAACAGCTGGCAGCGAATCTTAATAAATGAAATCGAAGATTGAGCGTCTGCAATTTCGTTTTCAGGTAAACCATGGTAAATTAGAACTAAACCAATCCGATTCATTCCAGGTCCACGCGCAATAACAGACCAAATGTCGGCATAGTATGTACTTTAATGAGCAATATGAAAGGGAACACAGGAACGCGTGTCAAACAGCCTTGAAACAGAATGGTAGCGATACGCGGATGGCGCTGTGAAAACCAAAGGGGGAAAGGAGGGCGCTCTTCCACTAACTGTTGGCACCCCCACCGCGCTGGCATTTCTACAAAGCAGCAGCTACGTCATTTCGCCGATAATATGGCATCGTCTCAAAGCTGATAAGACGCACGGTGGGAATGGGGACAGTTGTTAGAACACCGTCCCCCTTTCCACTTTGTTGCCGACGGCGGCCGCTGCGTATCACGCATAGCTGGGTCTAAGGGTGTTTTCTACGCGTCCCTGTGTTCCCTTTCATATTGCTCATAATAGTACATACCACCCCTAGCAAGACGTAACTCCTTTGCTTCACACGTGTTAGAGAAACTTGGAATATGCTGCCCGAGTCTTGTGTTGTTTTTTCCACACCTATGTTATTTAAACAAAATAAGAAAACGCTGTTGTCTGCAAGCAGTGACAGAAAACATTTTGTAATTTTTTGGGGCATCATTGCTTTTTGTTGTTCGCAGGACCCTGCCATACTGGTTTGCAAGCGCCGGCTTCCAGGGCGGTGCAAACGTACCGCCTGAAAGCTTTAATGCATCATATACGGTTTTGTGCATGTTTATTGCACTGCATGCGTGTTCCTATTTTATGTACCAAATTCAAGGTGCTACCCACCACAACAACGACGAATATTCTGATGTTCTGTAGTGTACCTTTTGCGTGAATAATTTTTGTACTTCCGAATTGTAATGGTGCACTTCTGGGCTAACAGTATTGAAGATTGAAAAGAAGCTTAGCATGTTTGTACAAATAGCGTTAAGCATTGCTTACAGCGGTGATCGCCCTAACGTCGCATTTTTGTAAAGGGAGCGTGGACAACGACGGATTCGCAGAGGGATCATGACGATTTTAATGAGATGATACAATCGCACCATGAGATATGTTTCTGCTTTCTGTCCTGCCGCCACTGAGATAAGCTCCGAAGCGTCTATCTAGACGACAGATGTCAAATTTGATTGCGCTCGTGTGAATGCCTCAGAACGAGATGGGGAAAGCACATAAGTGTACTAGGACAAGGAAAGAGGGAGCCTCTTTGTTCAGGTAAATTGACCACTAGCCAACCAGAGCCCCAACCGCCATGATACGAAAAGAGCAGGCCAGACAAATATCCCTCATTTGATGGAGGCATTGTTGCAATAGAAGGTGTGTTCACAACAGACCTATCAATAATCTAGACGATCGCAAAGCTTTAAATACAATGACATATGTTCCCGTTCCCACAGAGAAATCGCCTTTTGTGTCATTGATATAGACCCCGCTCACTCAGGGGTCTCCAACAGGGAAATCAGCACCGTACAAATCGCATAAACTCTACGTAGCTGAGGCTGTTCTGCTACGTGTTTTCGCCGGAATACCGTAAATAAGCCACTACTACGGCCGCCCAACGGACACCAGAAACTCATAATCATCATCGGCTCATCTACGTCTAGAGCAGGGCAAAGGCTTCTAACATATATAGATCTCCAAATATCCCGGTCATGTGCTATGTGCGCCCAATTTATTCCCGCAAAATTCTTGATCTCATCAGCCCACTCAACTTTCTACCGACCTCCGCCACGCTTCCCTTTACAGATCCATCCACACTCTTTCCATCCATCCATCCACTGACCAACGATTACCTCGCCTTCGCATTACGTGCCCGGCCCACGCCAATTTCTTCTTATTAACTTCTACTAATATGTCCTTCACACGCGTTCTCTGACCTGCTCCGCTCTCTTCTTGTCCCTTAAAGGAGCCATGAAGAGGAGGAGGAGGAACAAACGTTTATTTTACATATTTAGAGCAGATGGGCGGCCGCCTTAGTCCAGGTAGCCGCGTGCTGTCGCTGCTCGGGTGGCCCGCTGGATCAGGCTTTGCTGGTCCTGCAGGTCCGAGCTGGTCAGCGCGCATTCCCACTGCTCGAGAGTAGGTGTGGGGAGTGGGGAGGGGTGGTGTGGGCAGAAGAATACGAGGTGGGGGGTTGTGTCTGGGGTGTGGCAGTCACGGCAGTTATAGGTGAAACGGCTGGGGGAGATATGGGAGAGGATGGTGCCGTTGTAGAATGTATATGTTTGGAGACGTCGCCAGATGCGGGATTCTTCGTTGGTGAGTGCAGGGTGTGGGGGAGGGTATTCTCGGCGGGTGTGGCGATAGTGCGGCTAAGATGTCGGAGTAGGTGGCTGGTAGTGGCTGTAGCGTGTCAGTCAGGGTGTCCAAGTCGCCCGGCCTCGTCGGGAGTGCCCGGAAGTGAAGTTCGCGGGCCGCAGCATGGGCTGCTTCGTTCCCGGGGAGGGAGGCATGACCTGGGGTCCAAACGATGGTCACGTTAGGAGGTGATACTACGGCTTGTAGAAGCTTGAGGGCAGGTGGAGGAATTCTTCCAAGGAGGTATCTTCGACAGGCTTGCTGCGAGTCCGTGATAATTGTGAGGTAGTCGCACGTTGCTGTATGCATTGCTAGGGCTATTGCAGTAGCTTCCGCTGCAGATGGGGAGAGGTGGCGGTATGTGGCCGCAGTGTATAAGGTGCCGTTGGTGTCGGTGACCACTAGGGTTGAGTGGGAAGTTGAGTGAGCGATGTCGGTGTAGCGGGTGTCGTTGACCGATGAGTACTTCTTATGTAGGTAGTGAACACGAGCGTTGCGACGTCCTTTGTTGTACTCGGGATGCATATGTCGTGCAATGGGGGTGACTTTGATGGTGGCCCGAATATGAGGTGGTATCGGCTGTAGTGCTTCGTGGGGTTCTGGTGTAGGACGGCCTAAATTCTGGAGGACTGTGCGGCCTGTGGGGGTGAGCGTAAGGCGAGAGAGTTGGCTGGTTCTTTGGGCTTCTATAAGTTCGGAGAGCGAATTATGTATGCCAAGTTGAAGGAGCTTGTTTGTGGAAGTCAAAGCCGGTAGTCCCAGGGCTATCTTGTAGGCTCGACGGATGAGAGCATCCAATTTGGAGTGTTCTTGGGGTCGGAGTTGGACATAGGGAGTGCCATATGTAAGCCTGCTGAGCAGTAATGCTTGCACAAGTTGACACGCGTCTTGTTCTTTAAGACCGTGTTTGTGCATGCATATACGACGGATGAGGTGGGCGAGTTGCGATATTGTGGAGTGTAGTTGGGGTAGTAGGGCTCTTCCAGATCCATCGGCGTGGAAGCTTACACCCAGGATACGTAGTGTCTTCACTTGCGGGACAGGGTCCTGGTGAATCATGACCTGAGGGTCCGGTGCCGGTTTGGGGGGTTTTCCACGGGTACGTGCACGAAGGACGAGAAGGGCTGATTTTGAGTGGTGACAGGTGAGGCCGCGTGGTGCTAGGTAGTTGAGGACGGTGTCCACCCCTTGTTGTAAAGCGGATTGCTGGGTGCCGGGTGATCCTTTGGTGATCCAGATGGTAAGATCATCCGCGTAGAGAGCATGGTGAAGGTTAGGGATCCCGGAAAGCTGCTTAGGCAGGTCTAGAAGGGCGATATTAAACAATAAGGGGGAGATAACAGAACCTTGTGGGGTGCCCTTGGGGGGTGTGGAGAACGTTGGGGAGATCAATGATCCGAGTCGGATTGTGGCAGTTCGGTCGGATAAAAATGCCCGTACATAGTCGAAGGTGCGTTGACCGCAGCGTGTGGTGTTTAGCCCATTGAGGATGGCTTCATGGGTGACGTTGTCAAAGGCTCCACGTACATCTAAAGCTAAGATTGCGCTGGGATGAATTTTGCTGAGGTTGTCTATGACCTGTTCTTTTAGCTGAAGAAGAACGTCTTGTGTGGAAAGGTGGTTACGGAAGCCAAACATGGTGTGCGGAAAGAGGTCATTATTTTCCAGATGGGCAGTGAGTCTTGCGTGTACCATATGTTCCAGCAGCTTTCCGAGACATGATGTGAGGGATATGGGACGTAGGTTAGTGGGTGCAATCGGCTTATTGGGTTTAGGAATTAGAGTAATGTCGGAGTGGCGCCATTGAGGAGGAAGCGTGCCCGCTCGCCAGTGGTGGTTAAAGAGATCCAGTATAGATTCTTGGGCCTCGTCGTCGAGATTTCGAAGGAGCTTGTTGGTGATGCGATCGCGGCCAGGAGTTGTATTTCTAGTAAGCTTGGTGAGGGCCTGGCGTAGTTCCTCGGTGGTGAAGGGGTTGTCCAATGCGGCGTTAGTGGGGCCTGAATATAGGACCGAAGTGGGCTTGGGGTAGGTTGTCTGGTGCCCAAAGAGGTGGTCACGGAGAGAGTTGAGGAGTTCTGGGGGGGGTAGATCGCTGTTTCGGATGAGGCGATTAATTTGGTGGGTGGTGGTGGTGCGCGTAGGCTTGTCTCCGATGAGCTTGCGAAGGATGTGCCAGGTCCGCTTCGTGCTGAGGGTGCCCTTTAATTGGTCGCAGAAAGAGTGCCAATTTTGTACTGTGAGGGTGTGTGCATACTGCACACCCTGCAGGGTAATGTTCGCGATGCGTTTTTTGAGGGTGCGGTTGTGTTTTTGTTTCTGCCACCGTTTGACCAGGCCCCTGCGGGCTTCCCATATATGCAGCAGATGGGTGTCAGCCTCCGGGTGTTTATCGGTGAGTTGCACCGTTTTTGTGTGTTTCTCGACCAGGGCTTCCACGGCTGCTGTCCAATCTTCGAGGCTGTCTGTGATGGAGGGAAGTGTGGTTGGGTCCTTGCGGAATTCGGGCCAATTTGTCATCCTAGCCTTCCCCAATGAGCGCGTGGTGCATCGGAGGTTAGTCGTTATCTTGATAATATAGTGATCACTGCCCAGGGTGTCTTGGGTTCGTTGCCATTCCAGGCGAGTGACGTTGTTGGCAAACGTGAGGTCAGGGGAGGTGTCACGGGAGACGCTCGTACCCAGCCTGGGGGTGGTGAGGTCGTTGTATAGAGTGAGGGCATGGTGCTGGGTGGCGTGGAGAAGGGCGGTGCCTTTTTTAGATGCTTGTGCGTAGCCCCAACAGTGATGTGGAGCGTTGAAATCACCGAGTAGGATGAAGGGACTTCGGGATGCTTGTTTCTTAGCGTCGTGTATCAATGCCTCAATCGCGTGAAGTGAGATAGGCGGAGGACTGTAAACATTGAGGATATAAACACTTGAGTGAGAGTGTCGTTCAGGAAGAACCTCTATAAAAGTGTGTGCGATGGGGGAGGCGAGGTGATGTTCTTGCGCGGTAAGGTGCTCTGCCACTAACGTTGCAGTGCGGTGCAGGGGGTCTTGTGTGTAAGTGGCATATCCTCGAAGTGATGGGTTGGGGGTGTCAGCCTCTTGTAGGGCGATGACCCGAGGAGGACTTGGGGAAATGTATAGGGCTAGCTGATTTTTCTTGTTTTTGAATGACCGGCAGTTCCATTGGTAGATTGTGAAATCCTGGAAATCAGTTCCCATCGTTACAGACAGGGGGTGGGGAGGACTGTTGCTGTTGGAATTTGGCTTTCTTCGTTTGCGGTTGGGGAGCAGGGGCAATTTCGGCCATTTCTTCGAGTTGCGCGACTCGAATGTTGATCGACTCCATAAGTGGTTGCAGGGGCTCTAGGGTGGATGCTAGTTTGGCTTGGAAGGCTTCGAGGGCTTGGGTGATGCGCTGGTCGATAATGGGAATGAGGCGTTCTGAGACCTTTTCTACTATGGCGTCTATGGATGGTTCAGATGGAGTGCGGGAGGCTAGGCCGCGGGCTGTGTCTTCTAGGGCATCAAGGCGTTGGCTGAGCTGCATGCATTGTTGTTGTAGTGTTTGTAGCGTTTGCTGGAGTTGGGAGGACAGGGTGATTTCGGGAGTGGCGGAGATAGGGGAAGTGTTTGTGGTAGGGAGGAATTTTGGGGTGTGAGCAGAGTTAGTGGTGGGCAGGGGTGGGAAGGTGTGAGCAGTGGGAGGATGCGCAACTATGGCTGACCAGCTCACCTTGTTTTGGTGCATATCTCTGTGGCCAGTCTTCATGGTGGTTGAGATCACTCGTTTCGGAGCGGGCGTGGGCAGGACTCGTTTCGAACACTCCTTGCTGGCGGTAAGGTGGGGTTGCTGGCACAATTTGCACATTGGTGTACAGTCATGCTGGGCAGAGGGGTTGACGGCGTCACAGCGGGGACACTTGGGTGAGTCTGGGTGGGGGCAGATGTCTTGGCGATGGCCAACGTCGCCGCAGAGTTGGCAAACCTGGACGACGCGGCGGTAAGGTCGGCAGCGATGGAGAACACAGCCCACTCGGACGTAGTAGGGGACGCGGGTGCCATTGAATGTCAGGAGGGCAGATGTGGTGCGTCCCATGAGCCGAGAGTGGAGGAGGAGTGGGCGGTTGGCTTCTAGAAGTTCTTGCAGGGTTTCCTGGGTGATGTCCTCTTCCAGACCGTGGATCACACCACGGCAGGTGTTGGGTGGTGGCTTCATGTACGGGGCAACCTCGTAGTCTGCACTTCCGAGGCGAATCGTTGTGATTTCACTGAGCACGATTGCCAGCTGAGCATTGTCTGTGCTTGCCACCAGCAAGTTGCGGTCCGGTTGAGCCTGTACAATAACTTCGTTGAGGAACTGCTGCCTCGAAATGGCGCTTGATTCGGCGAGACTTGCCGCAAGTGTTCGCGGAGCCCAGGACGCTATACTCAGACCAGAGCGCGGGCGGTAAATGACTATGTAGTGGTTGCTTGGTAGTCGAGGTGGTGGGGCGACTCGCGTGGTTGCACCTGTTTTTGGATCTTCCTGTAGATGGCGGGGCGGCTGCTTGGAGGCTGACGATAGATGGCGGGGTGGCTGCTTGGCTTCACGTGGTTTAGAGCGGGCGGCGAGCACCGTCTTCCAAGGATTTTCTGGGGGAATTGTGCGGCCACTTAGCTCATCAAACTCCATAGCGGCGTGGGATGTCTGGTGGGACGTTGAAGCGCCTCCCTGTTCCGACGTTGTGGCGGTAGGTGACATGATAGACGCAGCGGTGGCGCTAGGCCTGGAGACGAGGCCCAGCGTAGCCGGCGAGAAGGGAGACCATGAAGTGGTCGATATCTCTGACCTGTTTGAGACTGGGGGGTCAGCCGGGCGTCCACGTGTTCCAGACAACGTGCCGCAACTGCTGGTTCTTGCTGTATGATGGTCAGAGAAAAAGGTCCGCTATTGTAGCGAAATAAACGGGAGCCGAAGCGACTCGTGTGCGGTGGCGTTGGCCCCCTGGTGGCGGTTCGCCATGAAGAGAAAACAAAAGTTTGTTTTATTCGAAAGATTAGGTGTTTCATAGTACCCCAAGCGCTTTCCCGGAATCAAATGATGCTTTATTCACTGAAAAATAAGGCAATTTAAGCCAAAATTTTAAATCTCCCGCTAAAATTGCACATTTCGTCACGTGAACAATGGCGTCACATGAGCCGGTCCATGAAACAGATACTTAGTATGTCGACTCCATATAGCACCCTCACGCGGGAGTCGACCGAGACGGCGGCCATTTTAAAATACTAGTAAAACCTAGTGCACCCGCAGCCCTAGTCATGGAATCGCCTGATCCGGAGAACAAAACTCTCGCCGAGGAGCTCGGGCTTGCATTTAACAACCTCACACCACTTGAACGCTCAATGCTTCCAAGTGCACGAGCGGCAAGAGTTGTGAGATACGCGGTGGACGGGAAAGCGACCATTCCGCGATAGCCACAACAGACGAACGCCCAGCCGTCGGCACCGCTGCCTCGTCAGCCCCGTCGCGACGGACGAATACAGACTGGTACGTATGTGCCGTATTTTCAATTTCAGTAGCAGTATCGCTTATGCCAGTTGGCCGGTGTCGTGTATGGAAAGCCGTTCGCTCGAGCTCTCTGCTCCGACCAGAAAGATTCGAGCGTCAATGCGCGGTGTGTACGGCAATTTTTTTCCCGAAGGTCAGAGCGCTTTGACGAAGTCGGCGACGAGCGCCAGCATGTCCTAGTCCCTGTAGTAATCACTTCCTCGGAAATGAAGCGAGCACACTCGTACTTCCTTTAGCTCTCTTTCTCCTCCGTTTGCAAAGTTCACAAAACGTAGCCACTTGCTTCGCCGAGGTTCGTCGTTGGGCAGCACATGAAGGGAGATCTCACCGGCGGGGATGTCGCACTCCCTCGACGATTGGCCCGTACTACATGGGCATTTCAAAACACACCAACGAAATTTCATTGTAAAGTAATCGAACAAACTCAAGTTTTCAAACAAACTCAAGTTTTCAGTGGTTGTAAACTGTAAACGAGCTCGTAACGATAGCAGCAAGCCAACACGACCTCCATACCAAAACCTGTGCGACGAGTGGCACTATCTCGTTGCTGCTCTGTGTTCCTTACTGCCCTTGTTTCTATTTTTACCTTTGCTGGTTGGCGATATGACGGCCAACCTCCTGTGAAGGGATTACGATACCAAGAAAGGTCGCCGCTGTGCGTGCTGGGACGGTTCGTTGGCCCCGAAGAGCCTTGAACCCGAAAATTCGTCTGCGCGACGGTGGCAACGGCGAGATGTCGAGCTCGGCCAACGGTAGTTTCGTACGCATTGGCATACACGCTTGCGTGTTCGTTCAGAACTTCAACCGTTTACTTCACCGTTCTTTGTCATAAAAAGAATGTGCAGTATGTTTCAGGGGCATTTAGCTCGCTATGCAAACTGTAAACCCTGCCTAACATGCGTTTGCTTTTGCCGGCCTCCGCCAATCGCAGAGCATTCTCAAGTAACATCATAGGTTCTGTTGCGGAAAATGAGCTGGTGGGTCGCATGGTCATTTCCTTTTTTCCTAATTATGTAGCTTATTTGAGCGAAGTTTGCGTATAAGTGGTGTTGTTATGGTTCTAACGAGGCAATCTTTCGAATGAACCAAACTTGTGTTTTCTCTTCATGGCTCCTTTAAGTGAACCATTTTAGTAAGCGTCGAAGATTCTATGACGTAGGTGAGTACCGGTAAGATGCAGCTGTTATACACTTTCCTTTTCAGGGACAATGATACGCTGACATATATTTGAGAATGCTTGCCGAATGCACTCCACCTCGTTTTTACTACTTCGGTTACTACTTCCATTGCCTCGCCACCTATCTAAAACCGCTCGGCAATCCCGAGGCTATTGAACATTACTTCATTTTTCTGCATATTATTTTTAGGCCAACAATTTTATTCAACTTGTCTAGTGCAGTAATGGCGCTTTGCAATTTGTCGCCCGCGTTACTTAGCAAGGGAACGTCATCAGCAAATCTGAGGTTACTGAGGTATTCTTCATACCCCTTACGCCCACCAGTTCCCAACCCATTATTCTGATTACCTCTTGTTAACATGCAGTGGATAATATTGGAGGGATTGTGTCGTTGTCTGACACCCTTCCGTATAGGTATTTCACTGTTCCCCTTATGGATGACTATGGTAGCTGTTGACCTATTATAGATACCGCGTAGTATTCTTACGTAATGATCGTGTACCATGATTCCAGAAACCCTGCATAAACGCTGAGGTTTCAATCCAGTCAAATGGTTTCCCATACTCTATGAAGGCTATTTATAGGGATTGAGTATACAAGTCATTATCAATTGTAACAAATATTTTACTTGCAATATCGATGGCGAACACGCACCTTTTCTTTCTACTCTGTCTAAGGGGCTTTTGTAAGGTACTCACTGCCCGTTCTATCACCTTACCAAGAGAATGGTCGTAGATCGTGCTCCGAACCTGTGTCATGTATTATAAAAAAGTTTCACGGTATTTTTATGCCAGCTGCAAGGCCTTTGTAATGGTGGGCAACGGAGGCATGTGGCGGGCTCGTACTGCAGCATATTGCGTATAAGCCACCGGCTCGCAAACACGAAAGGATTGCGAGCTTTTCCTTTGTTAGCAGGCAGTATCCACTCAATTGGGAGCGTTCAGTGAGGCTTCACTACTTTTACTTTGCCGGCGTCTGCCTTCTGTGGCAAATACAGACTTGGTTATTATGTTTCAGCAGTCTCATTGTGTACTGTAGCCACAAAGTTCTCGTGCCTCTACTGTCTTTTGTTATTGCTAGTGATATCAGCAAGGGGGTATAATAAACACCCTTTTGGTCTCCTCTTTGTAGAAAGAGAAGATACCAAAAGGTTGTTCAAATTTTAGATAGGCTGAAGGGCAAGTCATTATAATGTATGGAAATTCAAAACAGCGCTAATAGACTTGATGTAGGGCGACAACACACGACGCTGTCTACCAATTGGTGGTCGGCGGAGCTGACGGTGTCCTGTTTTGTAAAGAACTCACTGCCTGTGCTACCTGGCTGCTTCAAGCTTTCATACTACACCTTTTTGCCAGCAAAGTTCTGAAGGGCATGAAACTGTTATTATTTCGGTGGAGTCACCGAACCCTTTAGAATTAATGCTGAAGAACAACGAGTTATAGTTGATTTCGGCTGATACATCACGCTCGCATAATGTTCGCCAGCGAATTGGCGGGCGTAGTTCTATGTGGCGAATTCTGTCACCAAAAATAAGCCTGGAAGTGATGTATAGCGAAAGTAGGCGTTTGTGACAAAAAGAACAATGCTGTCATAAATTAGAGTAAATTTTACACCATGGAAACGGTAGCGGTCAAGAGCCGTGCAATAACCTCTGAACAGCCCCAAAGCACATACTCGACTCCGAGGCCGACAGTTTGTTCGCTCTCGCTGTTGCCCACCCAGACGGCGATTGATGGGTGATGGTGGAGGCGCCGGACCTGTAAATCAAGCACAAGATTGGCGCTAAGTGTTTTCGCCACTTAAACAGAAGCTTATTTCAGAAGGAAAGCTTATGCCAGCAGCAAACACTTAAGATAAATTAATCGACCAACGTGACAATTGGCAGGCGTGCGGTCACTAAAACGAGGTAGCAAGTGAGTTTGTATTTCAGATTATTTCACATTCTTTTCAGCACACAAAAAACAGTGGCTAGAAACTGCTTGCACATAATTAGTGAGAAATAAAGCGCAACTGACGGGGGTTTTAAAGTGAAATTTTAATCACCGCCCTCTTGAAGCCTCCTGTATCTACAGCGCGAATTGAGTAAGAAACCAAGCAGGCAAAAGTACACGTGGGAACTGTTCACAACGTGCAATTGGTCTCCATATTGGCGTGGCTCTGTTCTACATAATTGTAGGAATTTCAGTAAAAAAATCAGAGTGGGCCACATTATTCAAAAAGGGTCGGTCCCCAACCGACTGACTTGATTTGTTACATCCCCACTATCAAGACAGTTTCACACAAGAGTAAACTACAATGTGAGAAATTGAATGAGCGAATAATGATTCAATTATTGTACAAATGCGGCCAATCAACGATTCTCTATGTTGACGTGCGGTTTTCCTGATGGATGGGGCGTCAACCCAGGAGGGACAAGCAAGAGCCCAATGAAGCTGTACTTACGTGACATCCGCCCTTGCGTGTACTTCCGCTTGTTCTGACCTCGAGTTACACTGCGTGCCCGATTGGTGCATGGCGCTACCATGTATGCTAGTTCTACTTCCGCGGTGCGCGCGCATAGTCTTCAGAGCTATTGATGCAGAGGTTGAGGTGTGCCTTCCTAATAAACGTAGGAAGCTAGAGAGAGAGGAATATTACACGTGGAGGGGAATCTGCCTCAAGAAATGTACCCACGCAACACGGGGCCCATTGTATTCGGTTGACTTCACGATACCTCCATGGAAAGCAGCTCTCAAAGAATATGCACATTTAGAGAGTGTTTTTTGGGGGCTTATGCGGATCATCCATTTTTTCGGTGTGGTATTGACGCGACGAATTAGGCCCCTCTGGCGTTACCTGGTAAATACAGTGAACTTCTTGCATTGGGCTAATCTCCATGCTAAAATTAACAAACC
The DNA here is from genome assembly GCF_048455015.1 of Haemaphysalis longicornis. Taxonomy (NCBI): domain Eukaryota; kingdom Metazoa; phylum Arthropoda; class Arachnida; order Ixodida; family Ixodidae; genus Haemaphysalis; species Haemaphysalis longicornis. The sequence goes on along the minus strand of NW_027526385.1, from coordinate 175,510,874 downwards.
AAATAGTAACTGGCGCACGCATGCCACCGAAAGGTGTACCAAGAAGCGCAAATTTAAAGGTTAATTTTTCTCGAACCGCAGACATTCGATCACGACACCACATTGGAGAGTTCGCCCGCATTCTTCCCCGCTGTCACCTGCTTGGACTATCGAGCTGCAAAATGTGGGCAAATCTGTTTCCCCGTACCAAGGTCATCAGTCTTCCGCACACATGTAGTGTGAGCGCTGACTGTACAGTGCCCGTTGTACACGGAAACAACTAAGCATGAACTGGCAGCGGAATTCAGTGAAGTGCGCAGGTTTTGCCTAGTAGCTTGTTATATTCACGTGTGAGCATAGCGCAGCATGGTGCATATTGACGGGGGTCACAAACAGTGCTGTGGCCACTATTGTCCCGCGGCCTTTGGTTTTGTCGTTTTGCTGCCTCGTGCGCAGTTGGTTAATGCCTCATCCAGTGTTTAGATGGCGTATAGCTAAAATACTACTGCATAAATACCAGTAAGGCAAGTAGTTAGATGAGGCAGTTCAAACATATTCTTGACTTCCAGCACGTACTATGTACCGAATTTCTCGTCACCGGTGGAAAATTAGGGTGGATATTCTCTGTGTACCTGGGGGAGGAAGCTCGAAGCAGAGGGGTGATAACTGTTTCCTGAAGCCATGCATCTACCGCTTCCGATTCCATTTGGTCTTGATAGCAAATATCACGCTGTAACGACCGTATAAGTTTTGCTCACGAGAATGTTTGCTCGCTATACGGTACCTGACTGACAATTGGCTCTATTCTCTTGTAATATTCTTTTGTTTAAGCCAGCATGAAAGAATCCCGGTAACTACTAATCATGTAAATCTCGGCTTGTTTCAATTGAGTCAGCGGTTTATGTGCGGAGCGCTATTTTTGTATTCTCACCACTTCATTCATGTGAGGTTCATTTCGTCGAACAAAACTTATTTCTTGAGCTTGATAGAAACGTTCCGAACCTATGTGGGCGTTGACCACTGCAAACATGTGGCACTTCACTTGGCACAGTGTTGGAAGCCCTACTGAGTTAGGTACCATTGTTCCGTCAACTTTATTCTTTTAAATATCGTTGTATCCTCGGATGACTGGCGTCCGGGTACCTCCAAAAATACCAGACGACGCTTATAAGCCAGGAATAAAACAGAAATGCGAAGTAAGGAAGACGACACCGGCAGTGTTAAGCGAGGCGCGGCTTTCAAGAGCGCAAAATTGGCACGCTGAGCTAGCATTAGAGCATTGGAGAGTGATACGGAAGAAAACGGCCGAGAGGCAGTTGGCATGCAGCTCGAAAAAGACTTGCTCGTACTGGCCGCGTCATTCTTGAACGTTGTCGGAACTTTTCTGGACGACACGTCATTTGGGTTTGCGACAATGTCACTGGGAGACCTCTGGTTCAGACGAGGCGTAAGCCGGAAAGCGACCAGGTGCAAACAGACCAGCCGAAACTACTGCTTCGAAGGTGGAGCCTACGAACTTGTCGTCGTGTTCCGGACAGCCGAAGGACGTCTTGAAGGCCTGAAGTTCCGGCAACGGGTGCGCAGAAACCTCAGAAGCGGCCGTCAGCAACGCTCGTCATCAAAGCAGTAACTGTACTACGCCGTAACGGTGTAATGCTGAACTCGCGTATGGGAAACTTTCGTGGTCTGAATTTATTTAATTTTTTAGTGTGCGTGTGTTTGTTTTCAGGAGGAAAAATAATACGTTTCATTTTTCTGAGTATTTTCACTTTTTAGGATTCTCCTCCGCGGCTCACACGCCCGCCCGCTTAATTACACCCGTCGTCGCAAGGCTTTTTTCGTTCATTCCAAAGAGTCTGTAGAGATCAAAAGTGCTGTTGACTTCCTGATACGTACATCTACTTTATGGTGCTAACAATACAAACAACACACTGGCAATATTCACCGCTAAAATTTACGTCCGTGACTCAATTTTGTCTGCTTCGTATTTATTTAAATTTCCTGCTCGGGAAGGTTGCTGCTTTTTAGAAAAGGTTTAAACAAACCTTACGCGCAGCGCAAAAGGACAATTCATTGTAAATTTATACGTTTGAATTTGTACAAGTTCAGCGTAGCCCAAGCGGCGTTTGCAATACCGAAATGTTCCATTTGGTGAATACCACTGTGGACGATGTCGTTTCCGCCCCAGTGAGCGAGTTTGTTCCGAGAGAACCATAGTGTAATATTTTGAATTTCGGTTTTAGTTTCGATGTCGGTGGTTCTACCACAACGGGGCTACCCCAAATGTATAGATGTGACGTCATTCTGAATAAAGTAACCTTTTGGCTTCACTCTTGAACCCGAGTGCACGTCTGTCTTAATCGTCCCTCGGGGCCGTCGCGGACGCGACACCACAATGACGCAGTAGTCGACTTCAGAACCAACTCAAACGTAAACGCTCCTCATCCCTTCAATAATACATTTACCGCCGAGCAGGCCCCAGGTTTTATTTTCACGCTGTGCGGGCTCGCACGTTCAGCTGGGCGCGACAGAGTGTTAGGACAAGGGGACCGGTGAGAAAACTGCGGCCAGCATCACAGTCATGAAAGTGGCGTGCATCGAGCTTCAAGCAGCGAATACCTCATGAAAATTGTCAAGGTGAAAGCAGACTGCAAAAGATCGACAAGATGCAACAGATATTTCCAGTGAGCAAGTAAAAATCGCGCCACGCCGTTCAATAGTTCATGAGCGCTCCTCCTTCGGCAAGCCTCCACAAGGATGATGAATACCGCACGCTCAATACGCACCGAACAATAAGGCCGCCGGCGCCCACCGAAGCGGCAGCCACCGGCTTCCCCACTTCCAGCCTCCGACGCCAAAATTATCCTACGCCGACTCGGCGGACTATCACTAACGTCTGTCTCACAGCAAGCTAGCTGATTTCATCTACACTAAAGCTGGTTTAGCCATGATTAAAACAGCACAAGGGACAGGACAAGAAAAACTGACAAGGACGTGCGCTGACTGAATACTAAATTTTATTGAAAGAAACAACGAAATATATATGAAAAAGCAAGAGCACAAGCAAAAGAAGAAAGGCAAACGAAGGTTACAATAACATTATTAAACAGAGGTGCCACCCTCCGCAGCCATGCCGCCCAAATAACTTATCTCCTTTGCATGCCGCGAGATTGACGGCATTCTCATAAACGAGTCTTGTATTTTATAGATTTTAAACGCCTCCGCAACTTCACGTGTCCGTTGTTCCGGGTATCTGGTCACAATCGAGGCGTGATCAAGTTTAGGCGAGAAGCCATGTTTTCCGCAATGAGTAGCCAGGTTGCTCCCCTGGTACGTCTTGAGCGAAGTTGCATGCTCATGCAGGCGATCGTTGATAAAACGCCCCGTCTGCGCTACTTAGGAGTTCCCGCAGGACGGTGGGACATTGTACCCCACAGAAACTGCGTTCCGTGTAGGGGCATTTATGCTTGACGTGGCAACCTCCCAAGGTACGGTCATTGTTGTTGACCTTTCTGCAGCTTGGAAAGCTTAGAGGGGCGGAAAAAAACTACTCTGACGACGGCATTCCTTACAGTTTTTATAAGCTTGTGGGACACCCGGTGCAAGTATTGGATGACGGCGACTCTTTCTTTTTCTTTGTTGCGTATTTTCTCAGGCCTGCCTTCCTGGACCTCCTTCATAAAGACTCCTGCGAGGCTTTTGACCAACTTGCCGGGGAAACCCGCCTCGTTGAGTCGCGAGCGTTCGGCTTTGAAGCTCTCTGATACAAGGTGGGGTAACTTCGGTGTAGGGCATTCCGCATAGCGCTTTGGGCGATTCCTTGCTGAACCTCTTTTGAGTGAGCCAATGAAAATGGCAGCGTGCTCTTCTGAGAACGGGAGATTACTGCCAAGAGACGTGATTCGCATGAACGTGCCGAATTGAAGCCAAAATCGAAGTTCGGAGTTGATCGGTAGTTCCCTTCTTAAAACCAAGCCACACAAGGTCGAACCGAAAATGGCGCAGACATGGTCAGCATCTTGAACCAGTGTCACGCCAACTGGGCACACGTAAAGAACCAAAGAATCGTCGAAGTACTTAAAAACCTTCGTTACTTTGGTGGAACTCCGCTGCCCTTTCAACTTCCTGTCAAACTGCGCCAGCAGAAGGTCGCTGAGCAGCGGGGCCAGGCAGGATCCCATGCACACGCCAGTCTTCTGCACACACAGGCTCCTTGAAATTCCACGAGTGAAGAATCCAGGTAGAAGGCCAGAAGTTCTATCACTCGATCAACGCTTGTGCCACAATGGTTCTGGAACCTCACCGAGCCGTAGTTGTCAATGCTGTTGCCTATGGCCTAGAGTAAGTCTAAATGGGACAGAGAGTTGAACAAATGTTTGATGTCTATGGAAAACGCGTCACGCCTACTGGTTCGGTCGTTTTTATGTACTCAGTCACCTCAACAGGGCTCCATAGGAGAAAAGGGTCTTCGACCGTGACCACAGGCAAGGACCGTTGGAGATACACACCTAAGCACCGCTGACAGGCCCCATGCTCACTGACTATAGGCATGAAAGCGACTCCAGGCCACTGAAAGGCCACTCGCGACTCAAACAGGCGGGCTTCCCCGAGCAGTTGTTCAAAAGCCTCGCAGAAGTCTTTCTGAAGGAGATCCAGGAAGGCAGGCCTGACTAAACCAGCAACTACGAAAAAGAAAGAGTCGCTGTAATCCCGTACTTGCACCAGGTGTCAAAACAAGCTTATGAAAACTGGAAGGAAGGCCGGCGTCAGAGTGGTTTTTCCGCCCCTAATTACCTTTCCAAACTCTGAAGAAAGGTCAACAACAATGACAGTAGCTTGAGAGGTTGCAACGTCAAGCATAAATGCCCCTACACGGAATACAGTCTCTGTGTGGTGTACAATGTTCCACTCTCCTGCGGGAAGTCCTACGTAGGGCAGACGGCGTTGCATCAACGATCGCCCGCCTGCAAGATAAAGACGTTTCAGGGGAGCAACCTCGCTACTCAATGCGAAAAACATGGCTTCTCGCCTAAGCTTGACCTCGCCTCAATTGTGACCAGATACCCGGATCAACGCACACGTGATGTTGAGTAGGCGTTTACAATCTATAAACTGCAGGCTCGTGTGTAAGCACGCCGTCAATCTCACTGCATGCAAAATAGATAAGTTATCTGGGCGGCGTGGCTGAGGGTGACACCTCTTTTTAATAATCCTATTGTAACCTTTTTTTGGCCATTCTTGTTTTGCTTGTGCTCTCGCTCTTCCTTTATATTTCGTTCTTTCTTTTAAAATAATTTACCCGTCAGTCAGCGCCCGTCCAGTTCAGCTTTTGTCGTTGTGTCCCTTACGCTGTTTTAATGACAGATCCTTACCGACTCGCCCAGCTTCGCACTGGGTTAGCCCCTAACCGAGATGACCAAGTAAGAATTACTCAGGCCGCCAATAACGCCAATAACGACATGATCCCATCTCAGGACCGAGCGAAAAGACACGCCATCATCAGCTCTTTCACGCTCCGCGGTCAGCAGTATGAAATCGCCGCACACGTCTCGGCAGAAGCGAAGTTTTCGTTGTAATCTTCAGCATTCCAGAGGACGATACTCCAAAGCAGATCATGAACAGCATTTGCAACTCTACCCCGGATCTTAAAATACTGGACGCCAAAAGGTTGAACTCTTCCAATATGGTTCAAATTCGCTTCGACGACATGCCAGTCCCCTATTAGATCCGCTACAGGGTCACTACCTATCACTGCAAGCCGTTTTGGAGGAAGACAAAGGCCTGCACAACATGCTGGCAGGCCGGACACAAACCAGATGTGTGCTCGAATTCAAACACTCAAGCTCCCGGCCACTGCTCCAGCTGCGGCAGAGTGAACCCCGCCGAAGCCCACCCCGGTGCCCCCGTCTCACTTTGACTGCGGACTGCCCTTAACAATTCAAACCGCACATAGGGCAACCCACATTTGCCCAGATCGTAGCTGAAGGGTACGGCACCGAGGGGACCCCTGAAAAGGACGCCGAACTGCCGCGATGACAAGACAAACCTCAGGATCACTACAACCCCCCGCCAAAGACGCGGGACCCAAAACAACAACTTCTGCCAACTCCCTCTCGCACCTTCGCCGGATCACCTCGTCCGAGCCCTAATTGAACTTCGGAAAACAAGTGAGCTACCCCAGCGCCTCCCACCCTGACTCGTCGCACCGAGGCCCGCCCCTCCTTCTCTCTCATGACATCCCTAAAGAGCTTAACGCTATTACGGCGGAAATGGCTCTCCTTCGACAGGAGAACGCAGCCCGTAGGCAAGAAAACCAATCTCTGAAGCACAGAATCACATCTCAGGTAGACGCAGCAGTCTCTCCCAATTCTCCAAAACCCAATCGTAAGGCAGTTTCGGACGACTCCCCGTCCGCTCCCGCCTTAACGGACAGAAATGAACTTGTGGGCAAGAACCTTGCAGCAATAGAAAATTTGTGTACGCAGGCGCTACTGCAGCGAAAGGCAGAATTCACCGTAACGTTTATCAAGCTCTGCAAGGCAATCTCTCCGTTCATCAGGACAACATTCAGGAATTGCAGATGGAACTACACATTTTTTTTTTGAAAATTTTCGCCGATATTAAGGCTTCCACGGCCCATCCCGCGGTGAACCAGCCGCCGCCCCCCCCCCCCCCATGACACCCCGTATAAGCAAAAATAAGGAGCTGCTCTGAGTTTGTAATTGCAATTGCAGAGGGCACCACAGGAAACGCCCCAATCGGCAGATGCACATTCAGTCTATGGAGTTACCCACTGCTGATATTGTGTTACAGGAAACGGGCGCTGCAGTTAAGCTCCCGGTTTACAAGTAATCCCAGTGTATAACCAATTTCAAAATGGCGGCCTTGGTTCAAGGAATATTCCACCTCAACGATCTCAATCTGATAGCGTTGATATCTCACATTTTATCTTTGTCCTATTTCCCCATAAACGAGATGCACTTATGATGTACATTATGTATTTAGCAGTCCCAAAAGATGCTGGGCACAAATTTAGTCATTTATTTTCAACCGCGAAGCCGGCAGCACAGAATCACATGCTGATCATAGCAAGGGACTTCAGTGCACCTCTCACTGGTTGGGGATACTTTCATTGTACAAAGAAGGCTCGCCTGCTATGGGAACGAATACAAGCACAGAGGCTTGTCATTGAGTAAGATACGTTGATCCCCACCAGAATTGGCAATAGCGTCGAAAAAGACTCCTCCTCAGACCTCACTCTCACTCACAAAATCAAGCGCTGCTTTTGGATCTACACCGATTCATCGCTGGGCAGTGATCACCTAATTATTCAAACAGATATCTCCCTCGACGCCACCACTACACCGCGACCAAAACAAACCTGTTTTACTAATTGGGATGAATTCTGCAACGTCCGTGCTAATCTCACCGATGTTATTCACAGCATGTTTACAAGAACCAATCAGAACTTTAGATTGGGAACATGTGGGAGTAAGGCTTAAGGGAGAATACCTCAGTAACCTCAGATTTGCTGATGACGATGCCTTGCTAAGGGGAGAAACTCAGGGAACGAGTTGCAAAGCATGCATACCCTCTTTCCCGCAGCGTGTTCCCCCGCTTATGCCAGCCTTAATAACCCATGAACGCACATGGCGGCTCTTGCAGACAGACACTCTTCTGTGTCGTCAAGTACAACACCATATTCACCCACACGATTTCCCTCCCCCTACAGCTCTTCGTGTGGTGCTCTAGCAACCGTGTTGCACTCCATGTAAGCATTCCAAATGATCCCTTCCCCTCCATACCGTGTTACAAGCAGTGTTAACCCCTACTGCACCTTGTTAAGATGGGTAGCTTGGATCCGGGGATCCAAATCTCAGGGCTGAACCGAGCCACTGCTGTCACAGTCAGGCTCATTTAACCGACCACCCGGCTTCCCTGGTTCCACGGCTCTCTTAACTGCATTTTACAATAACGTCTTAAAGCAAAGCTTTTCACCTCTACTACCCAAGGGTTCTTTCGCGACCATTGGTGTCACCAGAAACTCCTGCGAATAAATACAAGAATTCACTGGCACCGCCAGGAATCGATCCTTGAACTAATAGAGTAACAAAGACAGAACCCGTTGTCTTACCGATTTAGCTGCGAGCCCACGCGGCGACGGGGAAGACAAGTGGTGCACTCACCAAGCACATCTACGGGTTTAACTTCTGCATTCTCGCTGAATGCCACGGGACAGCGATTAAAGGAAGCTCACACCAACCCATGGGTTCTCAGTTATAGTACGCCAATGTGCTAAAGCCTGTGGCTTCCACTGTTCACGTAAAAATTGTCAGCTCCTTGTCGTCCGCCCTAACGCCAAACGACTCCTCAAGGAACACATTCAAATACTCCTTCATGGCAAAGCCACAACTCTAAGCCCCAGCATCAAAATCCTGGGCCTACATCTTCAGGCCAACACAAAAAGTGACGTATCCTTGCAGCGCCCCAAACACCGCATCAACAAAATCATACACATGATAAGGCGAGTTGACACCAAGAAGCTAGGCCTAAATGAATCCGATACCTTTCGATTAGTTCAAGCTATTGTCGTCTCGAAAATCACATACGTCAACCCCCCCCCGTCTTCTTCTCGGCAAGGAGGACATAAAGGTGCTTTACATAGTGATTAGAAAGGTGGTTGAGCAAGCCATTGGTCTTTCCATGAGTGTGTCCACAGAGAGTCTGTTTAGCATGGGGCTCTACAACACGGTGCAAGGGCTGATAGAGGGCCATCCCAGGCGGCGCAGAAAGTGTACCCCAAGACCGGCCCGTCTATGGCCGCTTTCTGGCATGTCCGGCCAGCATCCAGGTTCTGGCAGCCACTGATCATGCGTTGAACGGCCAATATTCGGAAACCAGCGCTTCGGCATTTTTCCGTCCGCCGGTGTCCGGACGAACAACGGCAGCTAACCGGCTGCCAGATATTCAGTTCTCTTACGGATGCCGATGTTGAGAAAGAGAACGGCCGAAGTACGGCCTTAGGGCATCCGTTTTTTCTTCGGGAAGCGGTAATCGGCCGAAGCACGGCAAGCGACCGGCCACAGAATATGCGTATTCTTGCGGCAGTTGGTGTTCGAAAGGAGACCGGCCGGAGTGCGGCTGCCGTGCATTCGTTGTTTCAACGGTGAACCGCGCGTCCGGCGGACGTACGGCCCCAGAATATACGTTTTGCATTCGGTTAGCTGTCTTCGGCCGAATTACGGCCAGCGAATGGCCACAGATTATTTGGCAACCGGTGTTCAAGAGGAGACCGGCCTACGTAAGGTATCTGGTTATACGTCGTTTTTTCGGCAAACGGCATCCAGCCGAACAACGGCTCGCGCCTGGGCGCCGAGAATTCATGCACAGACGTGTTTGGAAGGAGACCGACCGGTTTTTTTCTGGGGGGACAAAGAGCCGTTAGGGAGCCGAACGACGGGGACGCGCTTTTCATCCGCTCCGCGTTTCTACGTTTTAAATGAACGAACATCGTTTGTCAAACAGTAATGAGTGTTCTCGGTGAACGGGCAAGGTACAAGGACTCACTGGGCATTAGCAGGGAACCTTTTAGGCCATCGAAATGTCATTTATTGCCACAAGAAGACTGTGCCACACCGACGGGTGAGCTAAGCCTCGCCAGTCATCGCCGCTACCACGCTTCTGCCTCCGGCTTCGTCGAAGCATCATCTCGAGGCTATTCGCCCGCTCAAGAAATGGAGAGCATTGGAGACATCGATCCACCAGAGATGTCCGATCCGAGATGGGGATGGTTGACCAAAATAACTGGCCTTCAAGGGCGTCGAGCAAGCGGCAACCACGCAGGAGCTAAACCGCCACCATGTCAAGGACTCCCCACCAAAGAAAGGCAAGTGCGAGCAAAAGCGCAAGTTATTCTGCTTACAATTAAACTGCGACAAGCAATGTTGCTCTATGTTGTTGGTGATAAACGTAGAAGAGACTCGCTCGTGCATTTGTAGGATCAACTTCATGCCCTGCACTATGTTACTTCAGGGGATTTTACGACTGCCTATTTAGAAAAAAAAATTATTTTAAGTTTGCGATAACAACAGAGCCTTGTCACTGACGAAGCCTATCTGTTAATTTAGTTCCGATGTTTGAAGGTGAGCTCAGCTACTCTTGGGATATGACTCATTTGGTTAAACATAATTGCCAGCATCCTAGCAAACAGGGATTTTGTCAGGATTTTTTTGCTCAACGCAGATTGTTGAGTTCACGCACGATTTGGCTCTTGCAATAGATAAGCTTAAAGTGGTTGACTGTATATTCTTGGACTGCAGAAAAGCAAATGATGGTGTTGCATATCACCTTCTGCGTAGTACATTTCATCCTATGAACTGAATGAATCGGTTTTTGCATTGTTATTACTATTGGCCCTATAGCTTTGTTCAAAAGTACTGTGTAGTTAACCGGACTATAGCGGATGAACGTGATTCCGTATACCTGCAGCTTTATTCGCATTTAATAACATCCTGGTGTGCTGAATCAGAAAAGTTTTTGGATGTTAAACAGTGTGTTAACGGCACCTTTACAAGAAAACCTTCATTCCAATTGGATACGTATACCGTAAATTATGCTGCTGTGACAACAGCCGAGGAATATAAATACCTAGGAGTTTATTTAGGGAGCGGTTAGAGGTTAAATAGGCAGGTTCACACCACAAAAGTTACGGCTGCATATGTTTTTGGCTTTCTGAGACGAAATTTCAGTGAACCTTCATCTAACTGAAAAGAACAACCGTATTTCACTCATGTGCGCTCAATCTTGGAGTACGCATGTGTTTTCGTGGATCCCTACACCAAAGAGCTCGTTGATACGCTCGAAAACATACAGAATATGTCAGTGCAATTCGTATTAGGTAATTGGCACGCTCAACTTAGCATGAGAGAAAGTAAAAGTAAACTGAAATGGCAGGACGTGAAAGATCCCAGACGAAACCACAGGTTTAACTTTTTTCGTAATATCTATTATTCGAAAACTGTTGTAGAAGGGGAGAAGTATGTCCAAGCGCCATTCTACATATCTCAAAGTGGGACCGCTAGCCTAAAGCAAATTATTAACTTTTCTTTAAAGGTGACGCCTTGCGCGATTCCTTTTATTTTACATCAATGCTGCAGTGTAATTATCTTCGACGTATGATTGCATTAACTGTTTATATTGACGATTTTCAGCGCGCTTTGTAGAATTATTTTGTTATTTTGTCTCATATTTAATGCTTAGTGTTATGTATCTCCCTTCTGTAATGCATGCAAAGGAAAGCAGGTATCAAATAAATAAATAAATAAATAAATAAATAAATAAATAAATAAATAAATAAATAAATAAAAATGAATAAATAAATAAATAAACAAATAAAAACAATAAATAAATAAATAAAAAAATAAATAAATAAATAAATAAATAAACTTCCAGAGGTGCAAGTTTGCCTCCGACGGGTTGAGAACCCTACGCATTCAACCTTGACCAATAAAATATTTATTGCCCTATTCGTTGCAGTATGCAAGGTTTCCTGTATACATGCTACCATTGCTATGTTATTGGTTTGAAACAAATTATGTAACTCTAATTTTACGCCTTTCCTTGCGTGAACACAAAGGGATACAACTGCAGCCACCTGAAGCAGGGCGTCATTCGCGACGCGTCTAGAATTTTTTGAACGTAGTATGACATTAGAAGAAAATTAAGTTCTTTTGGACTATTGAAATGTGGACGTACACTCATGAAAACAACATTAAAATAGATTGAAAATGAAAGTACCTGTTCTCTCCTTCTTAGGATCAGCCCTGCGCAAGATCATCAGAAAAGTTGATCGAGTAGAAAATGTCTTTGCAAGAAAAATGGGCAAAAAACTGGACATACTTTTTTGTGAAGGAGTTATATTAAATGCTCCTGAGTGTTTTGGTAAGAACCAAAACGCTTCGTAAAGGCATTCACGCCGGTTTTATATACATCAAAATTGGTCAAGCAACTGTTATAAAAATAGTTTATGTAGTCATAGCATGAAAGTGTTCCGGAATATTGCCTTAAAAGAAATTGGCTAAAAGCGGCGCAATTTATCTCTCTGAAATTCAACGCACTAAAGTATGCGCCCTCCGCCGCCCCCCCCCCCCCCCCTTCTCTTTCTCCGTTTATTACAGGTAAGCCGCCCCACAGAGGATATCAGGATCTGGACAATACATCTATTCAAGCTCTACAAAGAACTGAATATTTTCTGTGTTCGGCAGTAAAAGAGGCACAGCAATTAAAGGACCGACAATTTGTGAGCACTGTTTAATAAATGAATTTTGCTGTCAACTGAGGCTGGTAATTAAGCAAAGCTGCGCTGAAAGCTTGACGGCTGGTGCTTGCGCGCGAACTCACTTTGATGTGGCTGCATTGGACCCAAAATGCTGGGTTTGTGCTGCTTCTGCACTGCGCGAATGAGTCATCTGCTTGCGCGACATGCAGTGACCGGCCTCAGTACAGCTAACGTACTGTGGCTGAACTCCAATGCCCGTAGCACGGCCGTATTTCCGGTAGCTGTAGTCCGGCTGGAGTCCGACGACCGCATCTCGGCTGTCCTCCAGCGGACGTACTTCGGCCGTACACGGGTGGCTTTGGAATGGCCGGAGCCCTGCGGCTGGAATCTGGCCGTATGACCGTAAGCCGGTCGACTGGCCGACGGACACTGGCCGTTGGACAGCCATCGGAGTACGGCCGTATACGGCCAAAAGGCCCACATTTGGACATGGGCCGAACATGGCTGCCGGAAAACGGCCGGACAGAAAATCACCGGCCAAAGTACACCGGCCTGTTTTAGGCCGAACAGTCCTGTGCTGCCTGGGATCTTTCTTTCCAGAAGCTCCTAATGATCAGAACTGCGGCGGGTCGCTGTATCCTTCATCTTATTAGCTGGGAAGCACAGAATGTCACTCCACTTGATGTACGCCTGGACGTTTGGCAGCAACAACTAAAGATGCTCTTTGCTTAGAAGTATGAACCCCTCCTCTGAAGAGGGTCGCCGACAAGCACGGGCTCAAGCGCTCAACACCACCCTCGGTGGGGATCATGAAGTTATCTACACAGTCGCCTCCCAATGTCTAGGGCAGCAGTACGCCATAATCGTGGCTACCTCCAAAACCAACCTCCTTGCTTGCGCCTCACTCAAGACCGAAGACATGACGGCAGCAGAAGAGGCAGCCATCGCCTTGGCTCTCACTCAAACAGGGGTTCCTAACGTAGTCACCAATCCCAACAAGCCTACCGGAATTACCAGACGGGTTTGGTGTCCCGACCTGCACTGCGTGTGCTAAAAAATCACTCCCCAAATGGTTCCATTCACCTCATCCGGACAACCGCTCACGCTTCCATGGAGGGCAACGAATACGCCCACCAAGCCTGCACTTTTACCCCCCGTGCGATAGAGCTGCACGAGGACAGTCACCCGCTTGCCTCGTCCAGGTCATAACCCAGCATTATCGCCTTCTGAGACAGACGCTACGTTCGCCTTACCCTGACCTTTCCATAGAACAACAAACTATCCTACGGCTCATACAACCTGGCTTCTTCGCACACCCGACGCGTGTTCACTTAATGCACCTGAATCATTACGACGCTGAGTGTAAATTTTCTACAGAAGTAGGAACACTCCGCCCCGTAATCGGCGTGTGCGACTTTCGCCCTCAGTACCCTCCTCTCTATCCATCAACTACCGAGCAAGAGCAATGGGAGATGCTGCTGTCCAGCCCCTCTATGTCTACCCAGCTTCAGATGGTGGACTGAGCACAGGCGGCGCGGCCTGCATATGGACTACAGTGAAGAAGGAACCACTTCCCTGGCCTCCACTCTTGGCCGTTTAGAAATCTTAATAGAAGCTTTCCCTCTTTTTCACCCCGTCCTCCGCCATCTCTGACGCCGATCTCGTCGCCTCCCCCCGCGACGGCACAGACGGATAAGTGAGATCATCTAACACCGGGTTTGACCCGCCGCGGTGGCTCAGTGGCTAAGGCGTTGCGCTGCTGAGCACAAGGTCGCGGGTTCGATTCCCGGCCGCGGCGGCCGCTTCTCTGATGGAGGCGAAAAGCAAAAACGCACGTGTGTTCGAGATTTCGGCGCACGTTAAAGATCCCCAGGTGGTCAAAATTAATCCGGAGCCCTCCACTACGGCGCGCCTCATCGCCTGCGTTGCGTCGGCGCGTTAAACCCTACAATCAATCAATCAATCTAACACTGGGTTTGAACTTTAATTTTATAAAAAAAGAGTTTCCACCCATGTGCTACGCAAATACAACTCAACCAACCACCGTTCATGCTTCATGCATTACTCTACCTTACCAAGAATATCTCCTTAAATAATAGAGGGTGTGGGTAAGTGCATTTCACTTCCCTCTGGTTTCGCTATTTGTAGAGCGACGTGAGTGAATTTAAGTGACGTCGCATGGGTAATCGTTGTGGGTCCAGTTTCCAACCACAGCCACAGGGTGGATTGGCGTTATTTTTTTTTCTCTCTCTTTTTCTATCTCTCGCCTTCGAATAAACGGAGCATGGCTAACATCGCGGTGAAGCCACCTGTATTTTTGTTGGACTCCTGGAGGCCAGCCATTTCATGGAGAGAGTGGGACCGCTTGTTCGAAACGTGTCTCATCGCACCAGCATGCGAAAAATTGTCACCGCAACTTAAAAGCTCAAGACATTTTAAGGAGCAGAAGCAAATAGAATCACTTACTTGATCGAATCAACCAGACCCGCGAGCCGAGGGGCCGTCAGCGACTATAAATATCTCGTTCAAATCCTCGCTGCTCACTGCGACGTCTCGGCATCACAACGAATGTACTGCATACCGTTTCTGAGCTTACGTCAGGAAGAGACTGAATCGGCGATTGAGTTCGGGTATCGTTTTCAATATCAGGGTCGAGAATGCAACTTTGGTTCCGTAGAAGCCTCTTTACTCGTTCATTGACTTATCGTGGGACTTACGCCACATTGCAACAAGGAACGCCTGCTCGCGGAAGGCCTGGCACTGATGTTTTACAAAACCATCCTAATCATCCAAGACATAACCCAACTGCAAGACGTAGTTCCACATTATCGTGCAGCGAAAGAAGAAATAGTTCAAGCAATGAACGGGACTAAACAAACGCGACCGATTCGATTTTAGCGTCGTGAATTTCGTTCCACTATCTTCAGAACCAACCATCCAAGTTCACCGCCGACATGTGGCCGTTGTGACAGGACGCGGCATGCACTTCAACAGCGCCCAGCCTTCGAACAAACTTGCTTGTGGTGTCGTCAACGAAGCCACTTCAGGTATGTTGCCGTACGCTGCGCCCTGCAGCCAAGCATCCGTCGTCACGTCTTGTGAAACGACACACCCGGCCACCGGTGCGAAACATTGACACCCCAACCAGCGATGACAAGGAACCCCTGATCGTCAGCCAGCTGGAGCAACATTCAGCTACATCGCTCCGCGGATTCTATGCTGACGTGAAGGTTGATGTCACTTTGCTTTCTCTTCAGCAGTCGCTAGAAAAGGACGCAGCAGACAACAGGCTGCTTGCAGTAAATACAGAAGCGGAGTTGCTAAAGCTGACGAGTGAGATTGAATCGCCGCGGACATTAAGAAGATCTTGTGATCCCTTGATGAAGTCAGGCGGAAAGATTCGCAATTGACGCACGAGGTCAGGTCATGCAAGGTGCATATGGAGCCAGAAATAACAAAAATGACTTCCGATGCCAGAGTTCCTCGTCAGGAAGATCAGACCGAGTACCTCAAGGACCGACGCATCAAGGATGTCGTCAAGACGCACTCCCAGTTCCTGGGTTACCCGATGAAATTTCTGGTTCAGAAAGAAGACAACCAAGCTGAAAAGACTGAGCGAAACGTCAAGAGAGCTGGCGAAGCTGACAAGCCCGAGGAAGACGACAAAAATGCTGACGAAGAGCGCAGACCCATAATCGAGGACATTGAGCATGAGAAAGAGTCCACCAACAAGGACAATAAAAAGGCAAAATGGTGCGCGTGTGTGTAGTCTGTGTGCGGTGAAAGTGAAGTCGAATAGGGGTTACCCAGAGTCAGGGTGCGGGTTTGCGGTTGCGTTGGCTTTGCGGTGAAGCCTTGCATCCACTGAAGTGGGGCACAAGTAAAGTAATGAAGCGAAGAAAATTGTTTCAAAGGGGGAAGTATGTAGCATCCGGGGTTTCGCTTTCGATGTCGCTGGTTCTACCACCAGAGGCTAACCCAAGGGCATATAAATATATGACACCATTCTGAATAAATTAATCTTTCTTGTTTGTCTCTTCAATCCGAGTGCACGTATATTCTCTTGGCCCCTCAGGGCCGTCGCCAACGCGACACCACACGTCGGTATCCAGCTTAACATCCGGAGGAGAACATCACACCACCAGACTCAAGAATTGGAAGTCACGTCGTCAACTGCTCCAGTACAAAAACAGTAGTGATGGAGAAGCCATGCCACGATCGCTTCGTCGTGAGGCTTCTCTTCTATGAGATATTTACTTTAAATTTCAGCGGATGCCATGCCACGTTAGGAGTTGCGGGCAACGATTCTACTGACAGAGGAGCGCGAGAAGACTTCTTACCTACTAGGGCCGGCAGTGAGGTGGCTGCCAGGGTTTTCAAATCACATGGTATGCGACCACTTTGAAAAAATCTGGCGTCTAGCGTGTCAAACTGACGGTACGAAGCACGTTAGCAGAGCGAAGACTTCCTTTGCTTGCTTGAACCTTAGAGGGTCCATCGCCTACGTTATTCAAGAGTCAGCATTGCCTTGTCAACTTTACGCTCTCCTTTCAGAGTTCTTGGTGACATACGTCCTGTTATTGTGAACTGCTGTAACAACAAACTCTAGCGGGCGAATCTGTCCGTGTTTAAGGGAGACGAGAAGCTGCATAAGTTTCGGCACATCCCGGCGTATTTCCGATAGGGCCCTTGATTGCCAGGTTAGATGTGCAACGTCTGGTGGTATTGATTGTAAGAGCCGTAAAAGTCCTCGAGAAGTTATTATTGTCGTTTTTCCATACGGCACAGGGGCATACTTGCGGAGCGAAGGTAAACATATTTTCTGCGGGTTGTTCATGGTATTTTTTATTCAGGCGTATTTTTTCGGCGCCTTTTGAGAGCATCTGGCGTCTTCGACACGTTCTTCTGCTGGTTGTCTGGGTGTGAATTTTTGTCGTAGTTATGCAAGGCGAGGTCTACTTCGGAAAACGCAATTCAAGAACTACAAAATCTACCTCAGGCGGGAGGTTTAAGGCTCCTTTAAAGTAGGGTTATTTCAAAACTATTTTTTGTGGGCAGCAAACAAATAATCGATGCTTTTGCGCGTCTAGACAAACATTTCGACTTCCTACATTTCTGCCACGCCATTGTCAAATTTAAGACAGAATAGATCATGAACTCCTTTTCGCTATAGTAAAAGACGAAGTTCGAGGAAAAGAAGAGAACTAAGCGTTAAACTTGTTATAGTCCCTATGCTGTGTCTTTATTTATGTCCTATAGACAACTGCGAAAAATGGAGGCAAAAAACGTTTTATTGAGCAAAAAAAAGAAAGAAAGAAGGTGGGTGGCGTCCTCAGTTCAGGAAGCCGCTCGCTTCCGCAGCCCGGGTGGCCCGGTTGATGAGGCGTTGCTGGTTCTCCGGGTGCAGGCTGGTCAGCGCGCGTTCCCACCGCTCAGGGGATGGGGAAGGGAGGGGATCGGGATGGTGCGGGCAGAACCATACAAGATGGGCTGTTGTGGCGGGGAGGTTGCAGGAATGGCAGAAGTAGGAGAATGTGGTAGGGGAGATGTGCGACAGTACGGTACAGTTGAAGTATGTGCGTGTCTGTAGCCGGCGCCACGTCCGGGCCTCTGCTGTAGTGAGCGACGGGTGGGGAGGGGGGAAGTGGAAACGAGTGTGGCGGAAGTGGGCAAGCAGGTCGGTGTATTTGAGCGGCAGAGGGTGGAGGAATGGGGCGGATGCCAAGTCGTCTGTCTTTGGACGGGAATCCCGGAAAATGAGCTCACGGGCAGCGGCATGTGCCGCCTCATTCCCTGGTAGGAAGGCATGTCCAGGTGTCCACACTATCTGGATGGTTGGGGGAGTCTTGTGGTATTGAAGTATCTTGAGAGCCTGGTAGGGAATGCGGCCAAGAAGGTAGTAGCGGCAGGCCTGCTGAGAGTCTGTTAAGATGGTGAGGTGGCCCGTACTTGTAGTGGTGGTGGCTGCCAGGGCTATGGCGGTTGCTTCTGCTGTTGCGGTTGTGGTGTTAGGTAAGGTGGCCGAGGTGAGTATAGCACCTGTAGAATGCATGCCAGGGTGGCACGAGATGTGAAATTGCAGTGCGCGATGTCGGTGTATCTCCTGTCTGGTTGGCCAGAATAACGTCTGTTGAGGTAATTGACCCGAGCTTCACGGCGGCCCTTGTTGTACTCTGGGTGCATGTGGCGCGGTATGGGGGTTACTCTGATGAAGCTACGTATAGGTTGCGGGAGATGCTGGAGTGTCTCTGCTGGTGGACGGGTTGGTCGATCCAGAGATCGGAGGACCGTTCTGCCGGTAGGTGTCAGCGCCAGGCGGGAGAGTTGGTTTACCTGCTGCGCTTCCAGGAGTTCAGCGAGAGTGTTATGCACTCCTAACTGCAGTAGCTTCTGGGTGGGTGTGAAGGCAGGAAGACCGAGGCCGATTTTGTACGCCCGATGGAGGTCATGAAATATTTTTGCCTGCTGATAATCCTGTCTTCGTAGGTATGATGATGTGTGCTCTCTTTTTTTAGAAACGGAATGTCTCTAAGGCTGGTCGACGACGCTCCAGCTCAGCGCTACATCCTAGAGTTCCTGTATACGCTCCCTACGGGAGCAGAGTTGCGCCTTTGATTTCCATTCGCCGCTCACGACCCTATTCGGTGATCGCCGTCACGTGCACAAAAAGCATCCACGCACCGCAGAGAAGCCGGCAATGCGGCTGCAACGCCACTGCTGCCCTCTGCTGTCGGCGTCTTTCGTACATTTTGCGCCGCTGCCATGTCGCATTCGTATTTCGTAGCGCGAGAGCGACAAGCCGCAACACGCTAGTACATGAAGAGTATCTGTTTTGCACAACTTCAGTACGCGGTCAAGCCGACAGCCCTGAAGGCCTAGAATTTGTTTTGGTCTTCCATTTTCGCTGTTGTCGGTTATTAGCAGCTGACTGTTCCTTTTGTTCGAATGCTTACATGAGAAGCTCACGCCTAGCTCTATTTTGTACAGCCATATCTTCCCGAATTTCGGATATGCGTTATAGGAAAACTGCACTCAAGAGGAGGAGGAGGAGTAAGGGGAGGAGGGGAAAATTTTGTTACACAATTAAATCGATCTGGTTAGTGGGCCGGGTCCTCAGTCCAGGACAAGAGAGTAAAAGTAATTTTCTTCAAATCATAGAACGCCATCCCGAGTAGAATAGGATTTGTTCTTCGCGCCTGCAGAAGGGTTGAAACACGCCGTGTGGCAAGAGAGAGACCTGCAATTTTTGAATACCCTTATACACTGCATAGTTCGCCCCTCCCCAGGCTAACCAGATCGATTTAATTGTTAAGCAAAGTTTTCCCCTCCTTCTCTTCCTCCTCCTCCTGCTCTTGAGTGCAGTTTTCCTATAACGCATATCCGAATATCGGATGGCTGTGCAAAATGTTCCGAAATATCCCTCCAGGTCTTAACAAACATATATGTGTTACTATAAATTTAACGAAGACGTGACTCATTTTGCTCAATAAACCTCCATACTGGTTAGATGCCTGGTCACATCACTTTACGTTGTCAAGGCATGAAAGTTTGCCGACATGCACTATAGACTGCAAAAACTGTAGGTTGAGTTCCAAATAACCCAGTGTGTATATACGCGCGTGCTGATTCTATACCAGGCATCTGACCAGTATGGAGGTTTATTGAGCAAAACGAGTCACGTCTTCGTTAAATGTATAGTAGCACATATATGTTTGTTAAGACCTGGAAGGACATTTCGGAACATTTTGCAGAGCCATATCTTCCCGATATTAGGATATGCGTTATAGGAAAACACCCCTAATAATAAAGCAAAGCGCGCGTTACAAAAAAAAAAAAAAAAAAAAAAGCAGCGACGTCGGGGCGCGCTCACACTCCCCGCGCGCCGTGCGCACGACTCCTTCAAGCCCGACGGTTGGCTTTCCCACGCTGCTTTGGATGCTCGGCGGTCAAGATGGCGGACCTATGCGCAACTCTGCTCCCGTAGGGAGCATATACAGGAACTCTACTACATCCATGCCTACAGCGCCGTCTGACGGCATTCGATTTTAAGACTGGGCTGTCTCTGGCCACGGCGACTGCTGCTGTTGTGTAGAGGTTCCATCTTAGTATCCTGCTTTCAACGGTGGTGGTTAGAGCCCTGCTGTTCCTCCTATATTTTTAGATATTACATTTTGATATAATTTTCCAGGCTTAGGTTAATCTTTGGTGTTTTGGAATATTTTTTTCTTTTCGTTAGGTTCTGCTCGCTTACTTAACATTACGTTACGTCTATTCACAGTTAAGTAAATCCACACGCGGCATTTTTGCATCAATACACCGGTAGACGGTATAGGGCTAATAATACCGTCGGAGGGCACTATATACACAGCCTTTTAGAAATACCAACATAGTACGTGTTCGTGAATTCTATTCATGGAGAACTTTTGTTTTACCACTTAACACTATCAGCGATGTGAAATCTGCTAGTTAAGTGTTACCTCAAATAAACACCCATGTTCGACAAAGCATTCTCCCCGTGTAGCACTCGCGTTTGCGGAGCAATAACTTCACTCACTTAGCGGTCATTACATGATTGTTTGCTTTTTTGCATTTGGTGTATGAGCACTCTGTCTTCCAAATAGTGCCCATTAAAAAATTCAGAAATCATTTTCCTGGGTTATATTGAAACTGCAAAGATTCAGTTGCGGATATTAAAAAGAGAACAATACCGCGAATAATGAACACAGATTCTACGCATACAATAATTAGAAGCCCATGGATAAGGATGGAGTTAGAGGGAACGTTTTTCATTGAATAGGGGTTCGGTGCGCTTACCTACGCCAAGAGGATTTTTAAGGCAATCATGCAACCAACTGTGGTTTTGAAGTTTTGTGACCTAAACAATCTTCCTCCGTTGAGTAAAATATTCTTTTCGTAACACACGGTGTTCACTTGACAAATACGTCTTAGGTAAGATAACGTCGCTTGAACCAATTGGCCAGTGTCCTCAGAGAAAGCCCCAATGAGTCGCAGTGCTGTGCAGATAAAATGCATAGTGCGCCCTGTACCAACAGCAGTAAGCGTCGGTATTTCTATGTTTTCGTGGGCTTTCACAATTTTCACGATTTACCCACCGTTCTTGGAATATAAAAAGGCTGTTCCATAAATGTAAGCGCTAAATGCTCGTTTAAGAAGTTTATAAGCCAGCCGTGCATAATTTCCGTTTGTTTTTGCCGGCCTCAGCCAATTGCAGAGCTGACGCATATGACAGCATAGGTTCTTTTGCGGGAAATCAGCTAGTGAGTCGCGTGGCCATTCCCTTTTTTTCTAATTATATAGCTTATTCGAGGGAAGTGTGCAATAAAAGTGGTGTCCGCATTATCCTTACCAGGCAATCTTTCGAATGAACCAAACCTGTGTTTTTCCTGCAAGGCTCCTATAAGTATAGTAAGTTACCTGCTGCTTCACTTCAACCTCGACGTTCTTCAAGAAGTCACTGTCGCTTGGATATTGGCTGGAAGCGAACATCATGTCTTGCCAGATGAGCAGCCCCAGCTCGTCAACCGTATTGTAGAAGTGGTCGCTCTCGTAGATCCCGCCACCCCAGACACGAAGCATGTTCATGTTCGCCTCCTGCAATGGAGTCCGCATCACTGCATTAGTTGTGTTAATATTTTCAAAGCATGTTCCAGGGAACTGTATGTCCGCATGACGTAGGCACTACAGAGAATATTGTGGCTGAGCATTCTTCAGGTAAATGGGTGGCCATTTAAAGAAAAGCAAAACAGCCAGGTGGGCTAGTTGGTAAAGCATATTGTACGAAAAAAACAGAGCGCGAAAGGACGGGAAAGCAGAAAGGAAGGTGCACAACACAAGCGCTGACAAAAAGACAAATGCTTTAGTTCCACGTCGATCACAGTCCACAAAAAGAAATCATGTATAATCAGCTCAACGTTTGTGTGAATACCGGTCTGTATGCGCACATGTGCCTTCTTTCGTGTTTTTTTCGCTTGGCGCTTTCCTTGCGTGCCTTCATTGGTTTTCATGGCGGAAACGCATGTGCATATTTCATGTGTAAATTCATTCGTCTTTCTAATAAACCTACAGTTTAGAACAGCGCTTGCGTTGTGCACTTTCCTTCCGGTTGTCCCGCCCGTTTTCGAGCTGTTTATTTTTATGAGGTAGGCGATTTAAAGAGTTTAGGAATTGTGACCGGTTGTGAATTTCCTGTGCTTTCATGTTGTACACGACATAATGACGGCACTACAACGTTGTGAGGCCCAAAACGACTGCGTTCCTGGCTTCTTTGAAAACAAGGCTAGTCCTGTTTACTCTTCGTCTCCCTACCTTCTGACACGGTGCGTTGAAAGGGTTCCAAAAGGCGTGATAAAGGTACACAAAATATAAATAGCGTTACGTTTTCACGGACAATTAGGACCCATTGCAGCTCTGAGGACGTTGGTCGACGACTGAGGATTGTAGTTTTGCTGTGAAACAAATCATTACAGCTGGCATTCTTGGATTTTGTTCATTTACTTTTTTTGTACCGTCATGAAACGTCAAGAATGCGTACAGTTAGCTGGAGCCCTCCTCTCGACTTTTCCAGCATGCAGACTGTTCGTAAGGCGCCAGAAGGCTACTTTTATCTTCCTTTGAATTTTCGTGCTGCCAATAAATGGTTATAAAAACAGGTTGTTCGCCCGGCTGTAACGTCTATGCGGCGTTTTAATAGGACCTCTTACCAGGTCGCGTGAAGCCCACTTTCTAGCTTTATATCTGTCTCTCTAAGTGGTCTCATGCGGTCCGCCGCTTGTAGGAAGTTGGGAAGAAGAACCTGTGAGTGACTGTACGCAGAAAATAGGCTTAACTTGATTCAAAAGCAGAAGTTTGACTGAATGAGAATCGAATTGAAGACCTTTCAAATACGAGTCGAGTGCTCATCTCAACACCCGTATTGCTTGGTGCCTATAGTGTAATAAATGTGAATCCAGAAGTGCATTGTGTCCCTCGAGCTAAATTGCAAGGACAGCAAATACATTTACTGGCATTAATGTGCAAAGACTTTACGCTTCGTGGCTGTCCACTCACTCTCCGTGTTTCTTCAAGAAAACGAGGAGTTAAGACAGCATCGTACAAACGTATCTACAGACATCGCGTCCTAGCGTTGCTAGGTACGGTACAAGATATTGAGTACATGCGAAATCGTGCCAATAGACGTTGTACTGTATGAATGGTTTTAGAGAAGGCGCATGTAAAAGCACTTAACACAGATGGTAAAGTGCTTCTTTGCATGGATTTCTCGATGACAGACGCCTCTTGAAAATTTCGAGATCAAACACTGTTTGGCAGACACAAACGCTTTTCAAGTATATTTGAACGCACAGAAAGAGTTGCGTAGTCTTGAGATTCCAAAACTGAGATGCCGAGTTTTGTTTATTTTTTTGGTCGAGGAAGAAGTAAACAGTGCTTTTTAAATAGTGCTGCGTAAAACAACAAACAGAATTTTTCAACGTAATGCGATACAAACTACATGAACTGAAGAATCTCCGAATTGATACTGGTATGATGAGGACGTTGATTGGGTGTTTTTTTTTTCTGACACCAGGCCAACTAAGGGCAACAAGCGCCAAATAAATTTGCTGTATATTAAACTGGTTTCATTTATTGAACCAGAAGTTGCGAGCAGACCATGACTGTGAATGAACGGTGAAAACCTTCCTTATTGAAAGGTGCAAACCTGAGTAGAAACCGGGTGGGTTTCCTCCCAGTTACTATTTGAAAATGAACGCGAAAAAAGGTGCGATGAGCATTCCAATGGGCGTTCACACTTACTCCGTGCTATGTTTAGCTGATATCTTCGAAACCACATCACATACTTTTGGAGTGTTATTGATTATTCCAATTCCCATTTCGGGGCACATTAGGGTCAACTAGACTCAGCAGTTCATTGCACATACCTTCGCATACAAAAGCAAATCGGTGACGTATTCTGCTGTAGCCCTTTCCGGAAGAACATGAGCGGGAACCCAGTTGCTTCCCTTAGCGTATATTGGTACACCGTTCACTTTGAAGTAAAACTCTTTTCCACCTTTGGGACCTTCTGCAAGTGGAGAGAGAGCCGGGAGTTGTGATGTCAGTAGCATTAGTATTGGAGGCACGAAATCATTATTTTACAAATTAGGTGGTCACATATTGATAATTTGCATGATTAGCTTCGTTGGAAAAACTGCTGTCTTTAACGCACATTTTACACTCAGGAAGACATGAAAAGTGCCTCAAAGGATTTATGCGACATACTACTTTTCAGAGAGTTAACCAGCACGAGCTGGAAATGAAACGGAAGCTATACACAGGATCAACGTGAATCTTTCTTCTCAACGTCGCATTGTCTAGGATGGATTGCGCTATCAACAAGCCTAACGTCGCCCGATCTACCACACTGTCAAAATGAAGCTGTATAAGATTATGCGAAACAAAAATTCAGTTTTCCCGAGCTCGGTAAAAAACTCCTACACCGCAAGCCCATACGCATGCCGAGAAAAAAACATGGGTTATACCATTTCGAATTTAGAGTGCCGGGTTTCCCGCCGGTGCATAAGCTACAAGCTGTAGTCACTGAAATACAACGTGCCTTTCAAGGCAAAGCTTTAGTGTTCTCACGGGTGCCATCTGTAACGCAAAAATGCCCTGCAGGAAAGTCAACTTTGTCTGATGATGATGGCGAATGAACCGGGGTGAAGTGAAATTAAAAAGCTCCCCGTGGCCGTAATCAAACCTTGGTCCCTCTCGTTATGAAGCCACCGTCTATCCGATTGCTGCATTTCGACATGGTCGAAGCAGTTCGCACAGCTGTATGTACGATGAGAATGATGTTGCTCAGCATGCTGTATGACCATTTAGGACGTTAGGCCTAACACCGCATTTGGAGGTTTAGGAAGTTAGGCCTAAAGTCAAATTTTGAGGTTGATCACCTGGAACTGGCCGCCACTAAAACAAGTACTGATTGCATACCAAGCAGCAAGTCCCAATTCACGCCGTAGACTCCAAAGACACACTTTAAGCCTACGCAGTGCATACCCTAACGTTTGTGCGGTTATTCAAGAAAAACAGTGCATATCTCCAGAATAGCACACACTCGCAGTGTGGGTTTGACCAACCAATGATTCTTTTGATAAAGAGGTTCACGTTCAACTATCGTCGTCGTTAGAGGGAGGGGTGCATAATATTTGTTTTTGTTAAACAGATAACAAAATGAACAAATGGATTGCAATGCTTGTATGCGGAAACATATGCGCAAATATTTTGTAAATACCGGCTAATGCAAGATCTTTTTCAGTTCATCCTTACGTAATGCCATTAGCTTTTCTCTTTATTAGTGTGTGCGTGTACTGATGTTGTTATGCCTGCGTTTCTATTTACACCATCTGCAAGGCAGCAATCAATATAAAATGTAAGTTCATTTTACTTTGTACAAAATATGTAGGTGGCTGTTGGCGTTGCACTTTTTGTTTATTTGTACTGTTGACACTATCCTAAGGTGGTATTGACGTGGCATTTGTACTTTTTATGTTTGAAATAAGCGAGAACATGTAATTGTTTCTCTTTTACTGACATCGCATTTTGAGTTGGCTTTATGTTTTTGTGTATTACAGTTTTTCACTAAAACTGTCAAAGCTACAAGCATAGAATAATTTCTTTACGTTACATCGTAAGCTGCTGACATTTAAGAGGGCCCTAGTGCACGTTTCTTTTTTCCCAGGGACCCTCTACGGTGTCCTTGTAGGGTTTTCATATAAACTGCTTTGATGTGTTCAAATGTGGCGAAAAAGAGTAGCCCTCGCAGCAGCCCGTGCGGAATAATAGCTACTGCGTAGGAGTATTATGTGCACTACTAGAACGCGTCCAGAACCGCGCCGCCCTATTTGTACCTAAAAATTGTAGTTTTTGCACTAGCATTACATCACTTAAAGCAGAGTTGGGCTGGGAAACATTAAGTAAACGTCGGTTGCATCACAAACTTGAACTACTATATCGTATTTATTTCAATAAGACTGGTATTGATCCTAAAATTTTGTTACTACCCCCGCACTTTGTATCTAAGCGTCGCGACCATGAGTGGAAAATTCGTGAGATTGATTGTCGTACTGATGTGTACAAGGGTTCTTTCTTTCCCCATTCCATTGGGGAATGGAATAAACTACCAAGTAATATTGTTAATTGTGCATCTGATGCTCTGTTCCACACGTTTTTTTCGCACATGTAAATTTTTCATTGTGACACTGTTTGTACATTTGATGCGCTATTGTGCAGATTTGTACCACTTATTCTCATGTCAGTTTTTTTTTCTTTTTTTTTCTTCTCCTTTTTCTTTTTTCCCCATGTGATGAATCGTATTCATGTATTTGCATATACCCCCCCTGCTGTAATGCCTTATTGGCGCTGCAGGTAATATGAAAAAATAAATAAATTAATTATTAAAAACACAGCTGCAGTTATAACGATTGGGAGAGGTGGCAACGGGGCTGGCGCAGCAGCTCCAACGTGGTAATGGCAAACCGCCCTCAAGCAACCTGAAAATGGCCACACAACGCGCGCCATACGTACTCTGGAGGAGTAGGCAGCTAGCGGTCACCGATGGCGCGGGCAGGAACCCGAACAAGCTCCTCTAAACCGTGACGACGCTGCAGCCTGAACACAATAGGCGTTATTGAACTTAGGAGTAACGCAAGGATATACACCGATACACGGTGAAGCTGCGCTGGTTAACCTACCGTACTGGGAACATGTGGGCATGTTGTACAGTTTTCTGGCAACCACCGCTTCATGCACTCCATCGGTGATTGCGAGAGAATAAATTACAAGTTTCCAGCAGGAAGAAAATTGAGGGGCGTTTACAACGTAGTAGGACGAATATCCTAGTAATATATTTCCACATTTGCACAAATAAAATAAAATAACAAATTAACCTAGCAATTAAAACTAGGCATTCTCACCAGATGTGCGCAGTTCCTGTTTACCTAGTCGCGGCCCATGCCCTGCGTTGGTGTGTCGCACGGGATTACGCGAATATCTGCATACCACAATTATGCGAACGCTATCGATAAAACTGCATGGGTGCGCCGAACCTAACTCGTGTCCATTTGAAACAATACAATGTTTACACACCCGTACAACATTGTATCAAACTTTCTGATTTATTGCTCTTACTCGAGAGGAAGCTATCCAGCAGCTACAGGCCATGTTCAATGAAGCCCGCATAATTTGTTATGAAAGTGTTCCAAACAGATAAGGTTGTGGTTGAGCAAAAACAGGATAATACCTCATTGATCGGCAAGGCGAGAATATGAAACAACGCTGGGTGCCTTACCCTACGCCATTTTTTATTCCATCGTAGATTCTACTGCATCCACCACGGTGGTTTATTGGATAATTCGTGCGGCAGAACCAAAGTAAAAAGGTTGGATACCGGCCGCGGTGGCTGCTTTTCTGATGGAGGCAAAAAGATTTTGGTTTTGGGAGGTGCACCAAAGGAGATTACGGTGCCCGTCAGTGATCCCCATGTTGCCACCATTATTTCGAAGTCCTTCAATACGGTGCGCCTCAGCGCAGACACACCTTCGTCTCGTTAAACGCCACTATAAATCAACTCATCACAGTAGTGTGCCTGCGCGTACATTGTATATTTCTGCACCAAAAATGTCCTAACTTTTGTCCGTGGGTGTGTACAAATTATTCACAATTCCAGGTTGCCCACGTTTCAACTTTATTCTAGCTTATTCAAACTGACGAGAGTTGGGTACACTTACCCACTGGGTCTTCATTTAATTCGACAAAGCGGAAACCGAGCCTGGTAATTTTCTCTATCCTCTCACCCTCCACTATGACGGTCAAGTTTAAACGGTACAGTGTCTGTTCGCCATAGCCTGAGGGCCACCAAGGTTCCACCGCTTCCTGCAAAAAGAAGCTCGCAGTACTTATTTTTCCAGTATGTGTACATACAACATTCTACATGTCGAAACACCTGAAAATCACACTACATACCAAAGTTACCCCATTTTTGTGTTGTTTTGACATAAAAGTAGGTCATGCTTTATGCGGATGTTCAATTTGAAGCTTCAAAATTCCGTCCTAAGCTTTATTATTGCATTAACTTGGAAATTCCTTCCATAATAACGGGCACAGTCGGAAACATTGAGGATCAATGTCAAAAAGGGATGCACGAGAACAAGCCACAAAAAATAGGATTGGAAACATAGTGCCCTCTACGTGTAGTATGGCAAGAAACTTTAAGAGCCCCGCTTAAAGTGCTGCGTAGTAGTGTTTTCAAAACTGTTACCTAACAAGGAGTTTCAGTTGATATGACTGCGTTGTTTTTCGGGTATTGGGATTTAGAGCGAGCACGTAGCAATTGCTTACCGATGCACGCGCATTAATATTAGCAGATTATGCCATCTGGCGCATATGGTCTTTCTGATTGGAAAAAGTATACGGTAACTATTATTTCGTTCAGTTTTTATTGGCTAAGTGCGAATATTGGTATTTACGTCGTGTTTTTGAAAGTCTTCAATCCCTGTCCAGTCTACGCCAGTCTATGTCCTTCGCGCTTTAAAAACTACAAGGTTTTCCAAAAGTTAACTGCGCGCTGGCTGGAAAAATGTATTACTCACTACACGGTCTTTTCAACCGAGTGAAAGAAACTGTATCATAAACTGAAATTATCAAAAGGTATGTTTCCAAAACTTAATGTAAGTTCAGCCGTTCTTGGCGATATTCCACCTTAATTCCACTATATTGGTTCTAGGATTGAGGAAATAATGTGGTCCTTACCATAAATATTACCACAATATTTCGTGCTTTATGGCAGTGACTTACCGTAATGGCTCAGTGCTTCGCATAAACGCTCAAAGATGAACTTTTCTAGATGTGAACAAAGTACTATTGAACTGTGCCTTTCGAATGAATCACACGCACTCCTCCTTGTAGTGAAGCTTATTCAATTCGTAATTCCGACATTAATACTCCTCGAATGTCATTTGTTGAGACAGCGCTA
This sequence comes from Haemaphysalis longicornis, assembly GCF_048455015.1. Lineage (NCBI taxonomy): Eukaryota > Metazoa > Arthropoda > Arachnida > Ixodida > Ixodidae > Haemaphysalis > Haemaphysalis longicornis. The sequence goes on along the minus strand of NW_027526385.1, from coordinate 175,481,589 downwards.
GTTAATCATTTTATCTTTTGTTGAGCTCCATACGCCACGGGCCGAGACTTCTGTTTTACAACCACGTTATCCGCCTGTACTTTGCGAAAAATTCCGCGCCGTAGACCAAAAACACTGGCGGGACCCAGGAGTTGTCGCCTAAGGCGCTGAACACATGCGTCAGGCTAATGACACATACAGCATACAGCTCAGTATCCGTTTAAAAACGCACGAGAGAAGCATCGAAACCGCATTATGATTGGTAAGGCGCCTGTGAACAATGCGACCCCCCAACATGTGTTCCTGGTAAAGATGATGTTTGCAGAATATGTTTGAAGGTAACGCAGGACAAGCGTCGCTAAATAAACCAGTTCTTGCACGAGCCGCTGGGCGCATGCGTCAGGCTAGGCATGACCCAGCATTTGTTGCCAGAGAAGCCGAGCGCAAGCGACATGCTGTCCGGGACGACGAGAAATATTTAATACCGCAACCCCCTTTAGCCTTTGTAGTCGTTTACAACAGCTTCGCTGGACATCCTTTCGCAGCGCAGGATGGCTACGATTTTTTTTTCTTGTATTTAATTCTATGAACATTAAAGTCCATTTTAAAACAGTTCTTTTTTATTTCCGATCTTCGAACCTCATCTCTTTTGTATTAATAAATGAAATTTCTTATTCCCGATTATAGCATTACACTATCCTTAACTAGGAAACCATTTTATTCCTTGCGGAAGAAAGGATGATGTATAACCCGCAAAGCCGTGTTAGTGTTTTTATTATGTTTCGTCTACATAAATTCGTGATCAAGCCTTCGTTCAGGTGATTTTTAATAGCAGAGCTGTTGAAGCTTGAGCTTGGTCCGTTGGCATTAGCCAAAAAGAAATACCCAGAATAAAAACGGCCCCGGGAGGAGGCGCCCGGCACGACCTTGGTGTGGTGGCTTTAGCAAACAATTACGAGCGCCACTGAGCGCGCGCCTCGTCAGGAGCACCCAGCGTTCTCCAGGCTTGAGCGTCGGCTTGCGCCCCGTGAGGAGCTCCCTCCTTCGTCATTGTCATCTTCGGTGCGGTGGAAGAGTGGCACACCGGTCACTACACCCTTCCTCCCAACCCCGTAGAGCCAAGAGCCCTTGTGTTCCTTGCACGCTCCTTGGCTCAAGGGCCCTCGGCCCTTGAGCCAAGGAATGCGCTATATTTACGCCATCTGCTCCCTATTTCCTGATGTTCGTTGTCAGTGCGGAGAGAGGCTAAGTCGACCCCATTTCTGATGTTCCTCCACCCTTGCACCACTTGTGCCAATTGATATTGTAATTAGAGCTCTCAGCCCTTTTGAACGTCAGTTGACTGCCATTTTGCCCATGTTTGTGCACTATGGAAGCTAGATTTTCGACTAACGAAGTTTTCTACAGCTCTGGAAATTTAAAAAAAGACAAGAAGTATGTCTCCAATTTAAACACTGGCAGGCGAGATCCGAGCGCAGATTAATTCTGCAGCGTTAGCTTCCCCTGCAGCGTAGGCTCATCCTGCTATAAAGGAGAAATTGAGGCTATGATGGTCACTTTATATCGTTAAATATTTAAACTTACCTCCGAAGTTTTTTAGCTATCGCTGCCATTTCACCCCAGCGGTACCACTTTCTGTGCATTTACTAGAAGGTAACAGTGCTAGTAAGAGAGCTAGAAGTACTAGAAGGTAAAAGTGCGGTGCGCTCTCAATAAACCCGCCAGACACAATAAGATGATAGAAATAACCGCTGGTATGACGTGTTAAAGAGGAATCGAGTTCTAAACGTTCCCCATCAACACGTTTGAAAAAGGGGTGTTGGAGCCTCGAGAAGAAATTGCAGCCTCTTTTCTGTAATAGCAGGTACTGTTGCAGTACTTTTTGAAATAAATTCCAACCCACCATGTAGGCGACAAAGACGGCATTTATAAACGAGGCATGCCTTATAGATTTAAAATTCAAGCATATGGTTTAGCCCGAACAGAGGCGGGTGCCATAAAGTTGGCGTGCTTTTTATTAGATACAAACATACTGAGTGGCGCAAATACACAACGCACAAGAAAGACGACACGGACAGGTGCTACACATATATACACACATCCCGGCATGCGCAATAGAGATGCCCTCAGCGTCAACGCAAGAATTTATCTAAAAACCGCCCCTCGGCTTTGTAAAATACAACACAACCGAAGTGTCACTGACGCAGTCACTTTCCTTCAATCTGATACGATGTGCCTGATACAATACGATACGTACAATACATAGCTACTTGCAGAAGTTAAACTGTTTTTTGGTAAATCAACACGCATTGTGAAGAGTAATGGCTGCGTCAAATACGCAGAATCATTTAGATGTTGCCAATAAAAGCAGCTTTATTTCTACACAAACAAATTATACACACTGCCTGTGGTAACTCGTCGTCAAATGCTTTGCGAAGCGCGCTGCAAAGCGCTTCTATGCATTAAATGTATTGATCCACTGACAATCCACCAGTTCAAATCATTAGGCATTTGCTGCAGTTCCCTAAGCCAAAGCTCTGTTATCAGGTACTTCGAAAATGTGCGCTCACCTCAGGAATCATAAGCTGAAAAGTGAACTTTGGTTCGAGGGCTTCAGCAGACTCTGCAGTGAATGTTTTGTTCGCTAGGTAGACGGCATTGAGACTAATATTGACAGTCCCCTTCGTCTGTTTTTTATATGACGATTCGTAGAACATCGTAACATTCAGAATCCATGGTGACTTGTCGGTGAGAATACCTGAAAGAAAGGGAGGTCTTCAATGCTAATGTGTGTATATATATATATATATATATATATATATATATATATATATATATATATATATATATATATATATATATATATATATATATATATATATATATATATATATATATATATATATATATATTTATATATATATATATATATATATTGTGGTAATCCGGCAATAGTGGCGGTGGACAATCCCCCGCGATGGACATGTGCCGGCTGAGGATGAGGAGGTGGCGCGGGGGGAGCGAGGATAGGACATGGCGGACTCGGTTGGGCGACGTGTGTGCAGCCGGATCGGCGGAGCGGGACTCCAAGTAAAGGTGTGATCGAGGGGGCTCAGTGTCCTTCTGGGGAACCGCGGCCGGGTGCAAGAACCCCGGTACCACAATACCTTTACGGGAAACAGTGAGACAGAGAGAGATGTTTCGAAACGACGCGTACGTATGCAGTGGGGCTATACTCGTGGGGCAACAAGAGAGCAAGGAGGGAACAAAAAACAATAACACAAAAAATACTGACTTGAAAATTCAGGTGTCCTGATTGCCTAAATACGCCAAATAAACAAGTATAGAGACCAACCGCAATTATTTGCTGCCTGCCCTGTAATAAACCTCGATGTAAAGTACGGCCAGAAATGACCACCACGAAGCGCGCCGCCAGCACGGCTTCAGACTACTACGTAAATATAGAAGGTAATTTTATCTTTGGCTCCGCTACTGTCCTTTACCTTCTCGAGTGCACTATTTTTAGACAATATTATTTCCGCCAAACCGAAACACCCATGTCGGAGCCCTTGTCAGATGTTAATGTTTCTTACACATCGGTTATGTGACCGGGAGTATGTTGCGAATTGTAGAGGCAGACGATAGCTCCGGAAACATACCGCACCACACTCGTAATCACTGCACTGTAAGGACAAAGCAACATATTGGCTCGGGCTGTCGGCATCTCGTGTCGTAGTCTCATGTAGTTACGGCACGAAAGCACCGGTACACTCGTTTTCCAACGCCTCAAGCGAGAACGTAACCCGTACTAAAAGAACACATCGGGACAGCCATTTTACAACGCCTCGCGTTAGAACGCATGCTACGGCGTGTGACACGAAGATAACTTACGGCCAATCTGCCTCTCATTTAATTGCTTGAATCTGGTTCAACGCAAGAAAGGGCGCCACTGTCTCAGTAAGCGCGCCATGGCTCCTCCAACCGGCGCTTCTCCAGCGCCGTATCAGCCCTCGTCGTGTTCAAGACTGAGACTTCCACTCTTTCAGTACACCTACACACGTCATACTTCGCCTCTCCTCACATTTCTCGTTAGTGGATATGCCCCGCGGGAGTGCAAGTGGTCATGGAGATTTTTGTAATTCCTCGCTATAAAACTTTTCATCATGTTGTATCAAGACTTGGTACCCTGGCGGCTCAGCCTTGAGGACGCAGCCGCTCTACGACGTACGCTATCAAATTGAACAAATGTGTTACTTGAGCCTTTTATCCTTTTTGGAAATCAGGTCCAGAAGAACTGCGAGCTGGGCGTGTTGGTACATGTTCATGGTGGGAAAAGCGCTACAGTAACAAGGTTTTGTTTGAAGCGCTTTGTCCCGTGTACTCAGTTGTCCTTGTTACGGTAGCGCTTTTCCCACCATGGAAATCAGGTCGTTCCACGGATGGTTCATTTGCGGGATTTTTTTACTAGAAGTAGTACCTGTATAACCCCCCCCCCTCTCCCCCAGTTTTCACTCCGGTGAAGCAAATTGACTCGACGCCACTGCGGCGCTCCTCTTCGCCACCATCGACACCGTTTCTACAAAGTTTTGTTATTCCCCTCGCAACCACCGATGCCTCTTTCAAAAGCTGCGGCTCCGGCGGATAACGGCGGTATCGCCATTATCAGGCGTTACCAGAGCCAATTCCCCTATTTCTGCACCGAAGTGAGCCCATAATTCTTTTCAGAATGAAAGGCATTCCGCAGGACACTTTCGCCAGTGTATTTCACGACTAAGCATGCGCCTATCATAGGTTGTTGGGTTATGCGTGCACTGTTTGGGGGTGGAAGCACGGGGGCGTGCATGCACAGCTAGTCCTAGAGTTCCTGTATATTGCGTAGGGGAGCTATATACAGGAACTCTAGCTAGTCCTCACACCGCTACCGATGGCATGCGCGTTGTTCTGGCGGGATATTTAAACGTGGAGGTCTCGTGGCTCAATCTGACCTGTCAGCTGTCCTCAATGGTCGAGCGATTTAAGCTGGTGACATGCCTACGACACGGGAGGGAAACGGACAGCCACACGTTAGTCGACTAGAATAAAGCTCGAGTCCTTGCATGTTTTAACTGTTAATGAACAGACGCGTGTCGTTCACTCGGAAGAAGAACAGCGGGAATCGAAGCTGCGAAAATAACAGAAATCCGCTGCCACCTTCCTTCCAACCGCAATTTTCTAGCGTGCCCAGTTGCTGGGAATTCCTCAGGGATGAACACCAACGTCGACGTGAGCCAATATATCTTGTTCAGCTCGAAGTGCTTTCAGAGCCACAATTTTGAAGGTAATTTTCACTTTCAAGAACGCGCACATAACTGGTTGCCTGTTTATCTGACCCGATTTGGGAGTGGAGTGAAGGGAGGTGTGCACGCCCAGATGTAGGTTTCATGCCCTCAGTTATGACGTGTCCGTTGCGCTGGCGGAAGGTTTGAACGTGTACGTCCACTGTTCCAATGCAAACTTTCCGGTGTCCTTATAGTGGTTGAACGGATTGGCTTGGTGTGTTACGCAGACAGTAAGATGCCTAGGATGCCGGAGGTAAACTGATACGTCTAAGCTTGTCCACTAAAATAAATCTCGAGTCTTTCAAAGTTTTATTGGGGTAGTGCTAGCTTCTCGATCGAAAATTACAAAGAAACGTTTTGCTTCATGCGTTTCATGTACTGCGTGCAGCTTCGCAGGTCATCCTTCCCAGAGTGAAAGGGAATTAATTTTTTTAGGTGTTTCCTGAATTTTTCCGCTTTTTTGAACAGTATTCGTTTTTTTCGGGAAGTTGTCTAGGGAGCATATTTTCTAATTCTTCGGTTCAGATCTGATACGTTTACTTTTTTAATGTATTGCTTTTGGTTTTTCAAAATACTGTGCGACCAATTATCTTCATTTGCGTTATTATAACTACTGTTCCTTCTGCTAACTAAACATTTTTGTTCGAATGCATTGCTTTACATCATACGGATTAATAAGGAGCGGGATCTTAACCTACAAATGCCACATGTGTGATATGAGCACGACCAACTTTACTTTACCTGCCCATCCCATGGGTACAGGAGCGAGCGTGGCGAATCATTCCTCCACAAGGACGGCGCAGTTGGTGAAATAGTGCTCATTTTACTCTTCAAGTTCGCCAGCTTCACGTCGTTTGCTGTACACCGTCGACTGCTCAAATAAAAGGTATGGCGGTCTTACCAATACACACTGATTGTAGCAATCAGCACCTGTAATACCGTCCAGCACCGAGAATTCCCGGTTCGGCCCAGTCTCGTTTCGTAAGTATGAAAACTTCAACGTACACAAATAAAGAACGCTGTGAATAAATCTGCTTGCTCGATTTCCAGTCTTCATTTTGCGAGAATTTTCCCTCCTTTAGATAAGCGCAAACTTCATTGGTTTTGTCCACGTTGAGAAGCTTTATTTTTACGTGAATTTCATCCGTGCATGTTGAAAGTTCCCAAGGAAGCTTGAATTTACATAAAGCACCTCCCACAAAGCCCTTCTGTGAGTTGAAGTGCTGTCAGCCTTGCGTGAAAACAATGTTTATAAAGGAATGCAGTCCTAATCGACGGTAACCTCGACGGTTTCACCATAACTGGAGCCACTTTTGAAGGAGCTCCCCCGGGCTGACTTCAAGGCCTAACCAATGACTAAATCAACGTGACAGCCGTACCACGTCAATGGAGGCGGTAGTAACATAGGTATTTTGGGGATATATTTTGAGCCACCAGCACTTGCCGAGGATGTGGAACGCGGTGAAAAGAAATTGCCGTTATAGTGAGGCTGCCGGTCATGTTCAGCTGTATGCAGCAAATACCACCGCGTAAGATATGTCCAGTGAAAGTATGATACGAAATTGTTGCACGGCACCGTACAGTACATTTCTTTGGCGAAAGCGTTTTGTTGGTGTGGTGATGTCGTCGAGCCTTCTGCCGATGTAGAATGTAGCCTCTCGACATCAGATTCAGGGAAACTTCTTTTTCATAAATCACCACTCATTCTGTTGCGACACTACCTCCAAAGAAGCTGATGGCCCCCCGAGACAGCGGGCTCACTTTTGGAGTTTTTTTTTGTGATACTCGTTATACAAAACCCCCTGTAAGCCAATTGCAATTGACTACACCCCGCGTGTTTCTCGCTGCTTTTTTTCTGATTCCCTATATGAAACACTGCGCGCGAAGTGCTTGTTCATGTGCATTATTTTCTGATCTATGCTGTGAAACAAAATGCGCTGAATATTTCTCGTGCTTAATTCCTTTAAATGCACGCGGGCTATGAAACATGTGGAAAGCAAGTGAACGCGTTGTTAAAAGGTATGGTGCTGCGGGCGTTTTTGTAAACGATTCCCGGGTGGATGCGCGTTCGAAGGATGCCAGCCGGGTGCGTGCATCGCCAACAGAAAAACACCGATTTCTCGTTGGAAATATAATTGGCCGCGTATCTACTCCTTTCGTTGAAAATGTCGACAAAAAAAAACAGTAGTATTTGTCGACATTTGCCAAGTAAATGCCTCCCTTTGCTTTCCCGCTCCCCCCTCATGCTGTTCCTCTTCGGTCGCGCTCCTCCCAAGGTAAACACACTGAAGGTTTGCTCAAATCAATTTAAATTGGCCGCGTTCCACTGCTACAAGCCGGGTTCCTCGAAGCCTGCGCTGCAGCACGGCGGAGACGCGTGCGAACCGAGCCGCCGTACTTCAACGTTTATAGAGCCACGTTGCCCTACTCCACGTGCGTTCCAAGCATAACGTGGAACCTATATAGTGGAACTTTACGTTGCTGTTGCCGTGTAATGTCTGAAGTGCCGCCAGGAGCGCGGGAACTGCGGGTGACGGTTTCCTGCTGTAATGTCGAATACCATTTGCTATCGTAAAAGCCAACCATCCATAATTTTTTAAATAAAGAAACACTGCAAATACCACTTATGTATTGATGTTCTGCCTTAAGTTTGCGTAATGTCTTGTTCTTGCTCAACAGGGTGGACAAGTATGAACATTGACACCGGACTTAGACGTTTATATATTCCTGTAAGTATATAAGACTATTGCTGAGATTTTGTCTCACTTTAGGCGGGTGGCTGAATTTAGTCACAGACAGACAGATAGACAGACAAACAAACAGACAGACAGACAGACAGACAGACAGACAGACAGACCAAAACTTATTGGTTTAAGTAGCCCAAGAAAGACTATCGTCTTTAAAACTCTTCTGTGGGCTGCACCACGTCGTGCCCACAGTGGCTATGACCTCCCCCCCCCCCCCCGGGTAAATCGAAAAAGACTGAATCCAATGAACCAAGAAAAAATAAATAAAAAGACGGCAGGCCGAGTAAGCGCGTACACTGCATTAAAATGGGGATCAAATGGAGCGCAGCGCGTGTGGTGGCATTGGAAAGAACCAAGAAAACCCAAACGAGGCATAAAAAATTTGTAAAGCGGCATCGCCGAACATGGGCTGCTCGCTGTAAAGTCGGGCGGGGACATGAGGACACAACATAGCGGAAAACTGACGAACGACCAACTTTTGCGGTTCTGTGAACCAAAAAAACAAAGCGCTTTCTTAAGATAATGACGGTCAAAACTCGAAGCTTTCCCCAAACAAACCGAGTGAACATCGCAAATACCGAGTGCTTCTGCCGTGTCGAAATGGCGCAATCAGATGTCGCCTTCATAACACGAGGGACCAAGGTACGATTTCGACCACGGGAATCGTTGTTTTTCTGGGGCGCTCGCGACGACGAAGCAGAAGACGATTGACCTAACGTCGGCTCCTGCTTTAATGCCCAATTGCGCAGCGTTAATTAGTTACGACCGCGGATTCTTCATCACCACGGTGTGCGGTACACCCTACGGAGTGCAACGATACCTCATTTGGCCACAAGGTACGCGAATTATCCACTTTTCGGTCGATTTCTGTGTGCCCAACGCGGCACCCCGGCTAGGCTTAGCTTAGGCCTAGCTTGAGTACGGCCCGAGCGCAGCGGTGGCGGCCTCGCGGCGTAACCCTAACCCGCTCGAGGGGCCGCCGAGAGCCGCGACGATGGCCACGGACATGTACACCAGCGCACCGATCGACTCGGAAGCAACGGGAACGTCGACCTCTACATTTCACGGCGACCGAAGTGCCGGCCGAACGACCAGCGCAGTGCAGGGAGCTGACTTCTCTCCGGCGGACACGGAGGGCTGGAAGGCCTCCGGCAAGCAAGTAAGACAACGCATGGCCCACCCTACTACCGGTGAGTCCAAAGCTACAGTACCAGCACCTACCGCACCCAACCGGGCTGCCTACGCACGCCGAGTGGCAGCTAACATTGCGAAGGCAGCACGCATGCCACCAACGCTGACGGGAGAGGAGACCAAGATTGTGATGCGGCCACGCGGCGGCCTGCATGTAGGACGCACGGGGGCATCGACGCTCATGTCGGCCGTCATCATAGCGGCAGGAATACCAAAGCAAATGACGAGCGAGGACACCATATGCACCAATGCAGCCCAAAATATTATAGTGGTTAGCACCCCGGACGAAGACCGCGCCACATGTTACGCACGAGTGCGCTCCCTTACCATCCAAGGGCAAAGTTACGATACGCACGCTTATCGAACGGCCCCAAACGGAACGGTGAAAGGCATCATAAAAGGGATTGCGGTGGAAGACACAAACGACGACCTGTTTACCAACATCGTGAACTCCTCCAACCCACTAGCGCTGGAGGCTCACCGCATAGGAACCTCAACTACAGTGATTGTCCTCTTTGCTGGGCAGAAGGTCCCCAATTATGTAAAGTACGGCGCCATACTGGTCAAATGTAGCCTATACAGGCAACATTACGAAGTATGTCGACAGTGTGGCAAAGTGGGGCATAGGAGCGATGTGTGTCCTACCCCAACGTTAAAGTATGTTTCGCCTGCGGCACGGCCAACCCAGGCCCTAACCACGAGAAAGAGTGCGTCCCCCACTGCAAACTATGTGGGGGCAAGCATCCCACCGGACCGCCAGGCTGCACCAACAGGTACAAGACGCCGTACGTGGGAACGCGCCGGAGATGGGAGCGCAAACACGAGGCGCAGCAGCAGCCGCCGCCATTAAGCCTAGCCACCTTCCCGCAACTGATGACGAGCGGCGCGCCAGCTGCAGAACGGCGCAGCCGCTCGCGGCACCGCAGTAGCAGCAGGCGCCGCTCGAAGAGCCACCGCCGAAGTGCCAGTCACAGCAAGCGACAGTCGCGCTCGCGCGACAGAGTTGCCTGGGCGGACGTCATCAGAGCGCCGGATAGCAAGCCGCCTCAACGCCCCCAACCCCGAGACGAGATGTTTGCGGCACTACGACTCGAGAACGAACAACTTCGTCAGAAAGTTGCAGAACAAGACGCTACCTTCACGGCTATGAACGCAAAGCTCTCGCAGCTCCTGGCTTTACAACAGCCTAAGCCGCCGAGACAACAGACACCAACGCCGCCACCCCAACCTGCCCTGCCCCCACCCCGTGCACCCGAACCACAGTCGCAGATAAGTGATTCGTTAGACGAGGACGAGATGACGGAGTCCACCGTCGAACCAAATCCCCACAACAACGAGACATCGGAACCAACTCCCAAGAAGAGAGCGCTAGACACCACGGGACGCAAGCAAGTGTCGACCATCCTAGCTCGACTGGACCGGCACGATGAAGCTATCAGCACAATCAATGAACGGTTCACAACAGTTGAGGCCCGACTCACGACAGTCGAGGCCAGGCTTACAACGATAGAGCAAACGTGCCAGGCAAGTAGATCGAGCACGATCTACTGGGCCGCAGTGCAATTGAACACTGCGCCTTCGAGCTCGTGAAAGGCACCAAGAAACACAAGGACAGTACCTTCATCGTCAACGTGTACAGTAACCCTGCACATCGTCAACAGAAATTCCGGGCACTCATACACAAGGCCCTACGACAAGCACAGCACAGCACCATACTTCTTTGCGGGGACTTCAACGCTCCGCATCAAGACTGGGGCTACCTCAAGACCACCACCAAAGGAAGAGACCTCATTGAAGACGCCACAGACGCCGGTTTCCACCTCCTCACCGACCCCGCCACCCCGACGCGTATACGAACGTCCATCACGAGGGACTCCACCCCAGACCTCACTTTCGTCAGACCGGGACGCAACGGGAAGACGGCACAGTGGCTTAACACGGGATGAAACCTTGGTAGCGACCACTACATCATTGAGATCACCCTACCTACAAAAGCGACAGCTACAACCACAACCACACGAACGCAACGGGTGACCAACTGGACCGCGTTCCGCCAATCCCTAGATGCACCCACCGATATTGACGACACCGAGGAGTGGGCGAGAGCCCTCGCTCAGGCAACCGAAGCAGCGACCACAGATCTCGAAACCGACGACTCCATTACTCAGGTGGATAGCCGGCTAGCACATCTCATCGAGGCTAAGCAATCTCTACAACAGCGATGGCGGAGTCAACGCACAAATCGCAAACTCCGCAAGAAAATTGCTCTACTCAACAAAGCCATCGCGCAACACAGCAAGGTGCTATGCCGACAGCAATGGCATGCAGTATGTCAGGAGGCCGACGGCGAAATACACAAAAGTAGAACGTGAAACCTACTACGTTTCCTCCTCGATGAAACTAAATCCAAGGGCACGCAGAGACATTGCCTTGCCCGCACGATCCAAACGGCCATCGCAGAGCTCGGGGTACAGGAGGTGAGCAAGCGCCTGAACGACCGCTACCTTCCCACCGCTCCAATAGACAACCACTCCGAGTACGCAGGCCACGATAATGTAGAACTGGACCAGGACATCGAGGAATGGGAAGTACGAGCGGTCCTGCAGACACTGAACAGCAGATCGGCGGCAGGACCTGACAAAGTCACTAACAAAGCTCTTCGCAACCTCAGTGAGGCAGCTATCACGGCCCTCACGCGATACTTTAACAAATGCTGGAGAACCGGCCGCCTGCCACAGCAGTGGAAGATGGCGAAAACGGTCCTACTACCGAAACCGGGCAAGCCGCCCCAAATTGACAACCTGAGACCAATCTCCCTCACCTCGTGTGTTGGGAAAGTGTGTTACTCAACCGATGACAGCGGTACCTAGAGAGCTCCGAACTCTACCCTAATACAATCATAGGATTCAGGGCGAAGCTCAGCACGCAGGACGCTATGCTCCAGCTCAAACACGCCATCATTGATGACCCAACCCGCACCCTCGACAATAGAGCGGTACTGGGGCTAGATCTGCAAAGTGCCTTCGGCAAGCTATGGCACGGAGCTATCCTGCCTCAGGTATCCCACCTGAACATGGGTCGCCGCACATACGCTTACATCAAGGACTTTCTGACGGGACGTACCACTACTATCCACGCTGGAGACCTACAACTTCCACAGAAGCAACTAGGCAGCGTTGGCACCCCGCAAGGCTCGGTGATCTCTCCGCTCCTCTTCAATCTGGTGATGATCGGGGTGGCCAACCAACTTGCCCGAGTGCCGGGCGTCGGCCATACGATCTATGCTGATGACATTACGCTATGGGTCGCCGGAGGAAGCGACGGCCACATTGAAACCACGCTACAAGCGGCAGTAACGGCAATCGAGTCACAACTACAAGATACGGGCCTCGTATGCTCCCCATCCAAATCGGAGCTGCTCGTCATACCCCCAAGACGTGCCCGCGCAAAAGCTTCGGCACCGGCTAACATCACCATACGCACGGCGAACGGCAGCACGACCCCCCCCCCCCGTCAACACTCTGCGAGTCCTGGGCCTGCTCCTCGACTGTCAACGAAGCAACTGCGCCACGGTCACCAAGATCACTACCAAGGTAGCGGCGGCCATGCGACTCATCAGACGAGTGCCCACCCGCAAGGCAGGCATGAAGGAAGACAGTCTCACCAGACTCGTCCAGTGCTTCGCCGTTAGTCACATCGCTTATGTAGCAGCGTTTCACAACTGGACAGCCGCAGAACACTCCAAGCTGGACGCGGCCATTCGGAAAGTCTACAAGGCAGCGCTCGGCTTGCTACAGTGTACAAGCACCGACAAGCTCCTCGAGATAGGCATCCACAACACTTTGGAAGAGATTATAGAAGCCCAGAGTACAGCACAACACGAACGCTTGTCCCAAACACGCACCGGATGGTCTATACTGCGAGCAATCGGCGCGACTCCCCTCGCCACCCACCCAACAGACACCGTTGCACTACCAGAGGCAACAACGAGACTGCTTACCCTAAGCCCGATCCCGAAGCAGATGCATCCAGAACACAATAGCGAACGGCGGCTTGCAAGGGCCCGAGCCCTCACGACCCTATGTGCCAATGACAACGGAGCCACATATAACGACGCAGCGGTCTACCCACATCGACCAGCGACCTACGGAGCGGTAGTGGTGGACGCCATCACTGGCGACACTCGCAGTGCGGGCAGCTTCACCGCAGCGGACTCACACCAAGCGGAAGAAATGGCCATCGCCTTGGCCATAACAGACCCCAAGTGTACTACAGTGATCAGTGATTCGCGAACCGCAGTACTCCGTTACGCCATAAACAAAGTGTGTGCCAGTGCAGTGAAAGTGATCAGTACCGCGAAATCTACAGACACCCCAGTAACTCTCCGATGGTTCCCCGCACACATGGGGTCCCTACATCTCGGAACGGGTCTCGCCAACCGCAACGAGACGGCCGATGCCGCTGCGCGCGCGCTCACACACCGCGCGGCGGCCAACGTCTCGGCCACGCCTCCAGAACGGTACGAGCCTCCCGAGTGCAACCCCCTCACGAGCTATGGGGACATTCTGCTGTGGTATAGAACTAATCGAAGACGGCGACCCCCGCCTCATCCGAAACTCTCACGCGCGGAAGCGGTGACATATCGACAGTTACAGACAGGGTCCCTTCTAACCCCGGTGCTACGTGTACATGTGTGCCCCGAAGTATACGAGACAGATGTGTGCCGATTGTGCGCGAGTGCCAAAGCAACTACAGCCCACAGTCTGTGGAACTCTGAACTGAACCAGCGGGAGGCTGCCACACAAACGCAGCTTCCCCCAAACATTACAAACGCGATGACCTCGTCGGACTACAGCACCCAACACCTGGCCGTCCAGCAAGTGCAGGCGGCTCTCGAACGCCAGCTGCCTAGGATCGCACCCACGGGTACGGGACGCCTCCCGGAACTCGAGCCGTGCGGTCTGGCAGCGGCAGAAAGAGCACGCCGACACGACGTCGTGGCCGCGTCTTAGAGGCTCGTCCCTACGGGGCTCGCTCCTAATTGCAGGCTTTCAATAAATGTTGTTCTCTCTCTCTCTCTCGTTGTTTTTCTCGTGGCACTGATGTTATTATCAAGACTATCTTTGTGTTAAACCCACTGTGTAACATTTGCTTCCTGCAATGTGTTTGGCGTTACATCAAACACCATTTATTTATTTATTTATTTATTTATTTATTTATTTATTTATTTATTTATTTATTTATTTATTTATTTACAGTACCCCTAAAGGCCCTCACACAGGAGGGTATTACATAGGGGGTGGTCAAAACAGCAAAAACAAATATACAAACAAAGATGTACACTTTCAGTGAACCATAGAAAGCTTCGCTTGAAAAAGCCGTCCTCATTATTACCCTGCATTTAAGCCTTCGGGAGCTGGGAAATGTTTCATAAAAACAGCTTCTTTCTTTACTATATCACCCGCAGATTTCATGCTTACCCTGCTTGACAGTGGTCACCACTACATCCCGGATTATCACGCCGCTGTATCCTTGCAACTCAATAGACTTCCTGTGAACAAAAAAAACAACAGGTAATAAACGGTAGCCTTTATTAGAAGCGCCGTGTGTAGATCAGCACGCCAACCAAAAGCATTGGTCGGAAAGAGCCCCGGGCTGGGGGTTCCGTGCAAAATTTCGCCGCTCTGTGGATGCTAAATTGGGACTGCAGCAATTCTACTTTGACTACTATTATTATTGGCTTCATGCATGATCGCAGGGACTTATCTTCGCGAGCTCCCTGTAATCCCTATCACAGCAACGTGAGCTACGCAATCTATCCCGTAGCTTCTCAACGACACTGCGCAAAAGGTTTTCACTTTGAGCATGCGCAGTCCGCAGCTGGTCAGCGGACCTGTTTCTCGACAGGCCCGGGAAGTTGTATTCTAGGACCACTTTCTCGAAGCGCTCTATAACTGAAGATCGCTCTTTGAGAATCCTTTCGCACAAGCTAACTGGTTACTGGCTCCCCGGGGATTCTGCCAAAAGTTAGCTTAAGCGGCATTTGTGTAACGGCGACTTTTACTAAAGCATTGAAATGGGGCATTAAGGCGCGTTACTACCTAGTCTTTTGTGTGGGCGTGTTCTAATTGCAAATGTGCTGACACACAGACAAGCGTCCAGAGGCTTTCTTGCAAAATATAGGCACGCCGACATCCGGTTTCATTATTTTAAAACAAAGCCCAAAGCTATGTCGCATCCGCTTACCTGTCCCACAACATTTTCTTACTAATTTTATGAAGCAGCGCCTGTACTGCAATCCACCACAATAAACACTACTCATGGCTTAGACGAAAAGTTTTTCATGCGAAGCTTCTACTGGCTGTCTCGCGACACCGTCGGTGTTGGGTCCGTACTCCGAAACCCTCCTGACCAGCAGCTACCGGACGAAAACTCCCGCTTGCCCATAGCTGGCGCTCCCTGTAGCTCGCGGCTAATCACACAAGTAGCGCCGGATCACTGCCTACTCCCAGCCAATCACAGGGGGTCTGTTCTTTCGGAGAAGGAAAAAAGAAAGTGAGCTCGATTCACGCGCGTCAGCTGCGCCATGGGTAGGCCGCGCTTTGTCCCCACAGCCGATGAGGGAATACAGGAAGCAATAATACATACCTCAACACAAACGCGGGGAATTCGTGTTCGTATGAAACTCAGCGCTAGAAAAAGGGTTGGGTTGGGGTTGGCAAAGGGCTCGGTTGGGATTGCTGAAGGGCTTAGTTGTATTGGTCAAAGGTTCGGCATTAGTTTTTGACAGGGATTGCACAAGGATTGGCTTACGGTTTGACACGGTTCGAAAATCTTCGCATGCACCCGTGTTTCCAGTAGGTAAGGTAATAATAAATTTTTTTATCCTTTACCTTCCTTCGTCGGGAGGCACCATCACCTTCTGAATTTACAATAGGGGGCGCACCTTAAAAAAACGAAGAAACGTCACACGAAAGCGTAACTCTTGAAGGTACCGATGCTGTACACAACCTTCATAACCATCACGAAGGTTTAGGTCGACGATCGAAGCCGATTTGCTTCTGCTTCACTGCCGCAACCGCCTTTACTACATCATTGTTTCTATAGGAATGGGCTTTTTTCTTTTTCTGGAAGTGATATTGCGTGGACATAACCTTGGAGGGGCGTACGCTGGGACGTATCTTTCTCGTTCCGAGCAAGTGTTGCCCCGATTACGGCGAACGCTGAAGTTTTTTTTGCAAATAATGGACAATCTGCCTAAGTGGGTATCCTTGGCTGTACAAACCTGCGCAGGGGACGCTGGGCGGTTGCTGCGAGGCGCGCACACACGAGCGTTTGGCATTTTCTTGGCTTTTTTACAGGCGGGTGGTCGCCGAAATCTTGCCCAATCTCCCTAAGTGGGTATGCTGCGGTTGATAAACGTGCGCTGGGGACGCTGGGAGGTGGCCGCTAGGCCAGTGCTCACATGCGCTCGCTCGGCAATTTATTAGCAGTGTTAACTGGGGGCACAGAAACTTACGATTCGCTAAACAGCTTTGCTGATAAAAAATTGCTGTAGTTTTGCTTCGGTTAAACCTAGTTGACAACGAAAGCTTCACTGCCGCTGCACGAGCGCCCACACCTGGATGGTCATCTTCCTGCATTGCCACGGCTCAGCGCCGCACGTGGCCTCCATGCCTTCCTTCGTGTCACCCGCATATCTCAGCGGGGCAGCCTCCTCGCCTTCCTCCGCTAAGTGGCGACACGGGTCCCGCGCACGTCTCCATTCCCTCCTTGCCTATTTCTCCCCCGCTACCTATCTCTCCCCGCCGTTGGGCCGCTACTCCGTGCCGGCGCTTGTGGAAAGGGGGGTGGTTTGACCTCTACCTCTCAAGGTTAAAACTGGTCACCCCGCTAAGTATGCCCGACGTAGGGTAGTCTAGCTTTTGCTACAAAAGAAACTGGCGATTGCGATACTTCCTAATGCGATATGTGGGCGCAGCAGCAGTGTGCTGAGGCAGCATTCACTCGTGGGTTCTCTCAACGGCAGCTGTAATGAGCCTCTACGGCGGCGGTGCGGAGTGCATCTTAGGAAGCGACGGCGAACTGTTTCTTAAG
The DNA here is from genome assembly GCF_048455015.1 of Haemaphysalis longicornis. NCBI lineage: Eukaryota > Metazoa > Arthropoda > Arachnida > Ixodida > Ixodidae > Haemaphysalis > Haemaphysalis longicornis. The sequence continues at coordinate 175,464,257 of NW_027526385.1, read as the reverse complement.
CGAACGCACATCATAGTCACGCTCATGCCCCCCTCATGTTTTCGCCGCAACATCGCGCCGTGGAGCGCCTTATGCGTGCACAGCACACTGCCCCTCCCCTCTACCACAGCATACCTTCGAAGAGCGCCTGTTCGCGCCGCCACAGCGAACCGCCGTCCTCTCCCAACTACGCGACAGTCTCCTCTTTTGCTTTCGTTCATCGTTCGCTTTTTCTTTCACTCGTCGTTCCAGGCCATCGTTCCCTTGGTTGCGCCGACAACCGGCTCAGCCCCGAAACGGCCGCCAAAGGGCTGCACTCTAAAACCAGTCGTCATGCTGGAGTTAACTAGCCCACTGCCTTTCTTTTGGTTGGTTGGTCCTTGAAATTCCGAAGCTCACAGCCGTTTGAAAAGGTAGCGTTTCTTGTTTTGCTTTTCTTTCTGAGATGTGGGCTACAGATTCATCAAAATACGACTTTATTCTTCTAACCATTTTTAACAACACCCAAATTATTCTTTATTTTATTCTAGCTCCTGTACCAGTTCCAGTAACATTTAGAACTTCAAACGCACTTTCAAGAAAGAAAGCGCATCCTGCCTAAAAGAATTCCAAGTTTGCTCGTTTCAAGAAGTCCTTATTTGCTCAGTGATTTCAATTCATGAACACGACATGAGAGATCTAAGGCCCAAATTTTAAAACCTTCGTACCTTACTCTATTTCTTATCCCTACTGAAGGAGCCCTTCATGCTCCTTTACCGTCAGCCGACCTAGCAGCGCTGATCCTCATTTTTAAAGCCTCTGTCAACCTCCCTTACCAAAGGGCGCCCTTACGCCTGTCAAGGAAGCCATTCGTGCACATGGGTGCGAGGGTAACCGAAATTTGTTCTTAAAATTTGCCTTTATTAACCGTGATAGGTATGTAGTTTGTCGCGTTGTACATTTATACGGGAATATATATTTAATGTTTGCTTATTGCGCGGTTCATAAAACAAGTTGTACCGGTTGTTTACAACAGTTGGTGGTAAGTCAAATCTTTTCTGGCAACAGCCTACCGTTCATTTTTATCAAAATCGCATTTAGCGTCGAAACGTGCGAGCCAACGTTTTGTGCGAGCGTAGCGCCAATATTACCATGCCCGGGAAAGTGAACTACACTCTCCAAGAACTGGTGCGAAAATACAAAAACTTTGAAAAATGCAAGAAAATCAACGCCGTGTCGCTGCAACCTAAACCTAAAATGTGGAAGCGGCTTCGCGATGAATACAACAGCATGCCCAACATGCGCCCGCGGAATTGAAAACAACTCCGCGTCATTAGCATTTCTTCTTCGTTACGTTTGGCAGCCGTTCGTACTTTAGGAACAGGCGCAAGCACACCGCCTCCGTAACTCCCCAGAGCACATTGCTGACCCTGGGCTGCGAAACGTTGACGAGGTCGCCAACCACCGTCAAAAGAAGTTTCACATGCGAGAAAGTAGGTGTTAGTGCGGTAAAAAATTGTGCTAGGGGTCGTTATCAGCGCTTATTTAAAAGCGGGGATGAGATGTATGCCGCAATGCTAACACTACGCTCACTGGCCGCGGAGGCTCGCTGGTCCTAACGGTCATCGCTGCGCGCGGTGGGCCTAGCGGCGGAAAGATGGCGCTACGTGCGTGGAAGCGACGAAACAGGCTACGGCAGATGTCTTGGTCACCGATCGCTCAAACGGCAATTAGAGCTGAAATAAACTTCCACATGCGAGAAAGGGGATGATACTGTGGTGAAAAGTTCCGTTAGGAATTGTCATTTGCAGTTGCGGAGATAGCGGCGAATCGCGATCAAATATCTACCACGATGCTAAGTCTAAAGTTCCCAACACCCGAGTAAACCTGAGCAACGCAAGCCAATTGTGGGCTGTAGGGGACTCGCAGCACGTGAGCGCGTTGCGTTTGCCTTTCCCTAACTTCGTGGGGGCCGCCAACGCCAGCTTCCCTCAAACAAAAAACTGCCTAGTGATTCGAGCAGTGGTGAAGGAGGACTCCTCTTCTGTCAGAGTTCTCGCGCAGGCGGTGTTCCTCCAGCATTTTCATCACAGCTGCTGTGGTGAACCGCTACCGGAATGTAAACTCGTCGTCACAGCACAGCTCCATGGTGTTGAGGCGGTCTGGTGGCTGTCTCATTGTGAGCAACGGGCATCTGTACACGTCAGCGCACATGAAGTCGTCTACCCTTAGGAAAAACTGGGCAAAGTCCTCCCATTTGTGAGTGAGTGAGTGAGAAACATTTTATTGAGCCGGTGAAGTGGGAGTGGTTCCTTATTCCAGGAAGCCATGCGATGAGCCGGCAGCCTTCGCTCTGGAGGCCAGACGTGTCTGGACGTCCAGATCGCTGCTGGTCACCAGGTTCTCCCACAGCTCAGGGGTGGGAAGGGGGGATGGAAGAGGGGGGAGGTTGGGGTTGTGCTTGCACTCTAATATAATGTGGGGAAGAGTACCGGGTTGTAAGCAGGACTTGCATGTGGTCGGGAATTGCGTGGGAAACATGCGATGGAGGCGGACTGGGTGAGGGAAGGTATTGGTCTGCAGTCGGCGAAGTAGGGATTCTTCTTCTTTTGAGAGTTTAGGATGCGGAAGAGGGAAGTGCTGTCGTTCGAACCGGTAATATTGAGTGATGTCTTGAAAAGTCAGTAGAGGGAAGGACGGTTCGGTATCCTCAGTAGCCTGGAGGGACAGGGCGCAGGCTTGCTGGTGAGCAAAGTTATTGCCCGTGAGTGAGGAATGGCCAGGAGTCTAAACGAGGGTGACTTTCCGGCAGGGTTGATGCAAAGACAGTAGTTTTAAAGTTGAGCGGGCCACCCTTCCGGCTAGAAAGCTTCTGCAGGCTGCTTGAAAATCTGTGATGATTACGGGGTTCTTCGTATGAACGATGGCTAATGCGATGGCGAACTCTTCGGCAATCGATGCTGACGACGTCTCGATTGTTGCTGAAGCTACGAGGGCAGTCTTGGTGGTGACTACCGCTACTTGATGCTGTCCATCGGGGTAGGTGCTAGCGTCCGTGTAGGAGACATCTGCACGCTTTCCTTAGATGATCTCGTGCACTTGACTTCGCGCTTTTCGGCAGCCGGGTTGTAAGTCCGGGTGCATATTTTTGGCAAGGGGCGAACCCGGATAACACTTCTCTAGTTATGAGGGAGGGGCTGAGAGGCAGTGGATTGGTATGGGACGTGAACACTTTTCAGGAGGGCTATGCCCTCAGTTGTTTGGGTGAGACGGAGGCGTTGACTAGATAAGTGGCCTTCAATAAGTTTTGACACCGTTTTGTGGAGGCCCAGTTGTAAAAGACGGGCCGTGGAGGTGTTCATAGGAAGATTTAGCACTTGTTTGAATGCTTTCCGTATAAGCCTGTCAATGGTGTCCGTGTCACTTTTGGTGAGGATAAGGTACGGTGCGACATACGTGACACGTGAAATAAGGAGAGACTGGACCAGTCGGACCATGTCTTTTTCCTCCATGCCACGGCGGGGGTTAGAAACATGTCGAAGCATGTGGGAGACTTGGTTAAAAGCCTTGGAGAGCTTAGATGAAGTTTCATTATTGCGTGTATTGGCCTGGATGGTGAGGCCTAAAATCTTAAGGGAGGAGCCGGGCTGTACAGTATGGCCGTCGAGGTGGAGGCAGACTGGTTCTTTCTGTCGAGCAGGTGGATGTTTACGGATTATGACAAGCTCAGATTTTTGGGGGGAGCATTGAAGTCCGACGGAGGAGGCATATTTGTGAACGACGTCGGTAGCCTGTTGAAGGTAGTCTTGGATGTTTCCCATGGAGTCTGTGTCTGTCCATATGGTGATGTCGTCTGCGTAAAGTGCGTGATGTATGTGAAGGATGGCGTCAAGTTTCTGGGGCAAATCCACGAGGGCGAGATTGAAAAGGAGTGGAGAAAGAACTGAACCTTGAGGTGTGCCCTGGTCCCCCAAAGTAATAGGCTGGGATTTAATGTCACCTACACGAATAATAGCTTGCCGATGAGTAAGAAAATCTGCAATGTATGTGTACGTACGGTGGCCGCAGCCTGTTTGATTGAGGAGGGATAAAATGGAGGAATGCCAAACATGATCAAATGCCCCTTTTACGTCCAAGACAAGAATGGCCCGAGGGGAGCAACGAGTCGCTGGAGCAAGGACTTCTTTAATTCGAAGGAGTAAATCTTGTGTGCTGAGATGCTTCCTGAAGCCATACATGGTGTCGGGTATAAGGCCTTTTTCTTCAAGGAAGGGTTGGAGGCACTTCAGTATCATTCTTTCCACGAACTTGCCCACGCAGGAGGTCAGAGAAATCGGTCTTAGGTTTTCAAGATGAGGGGACTTATTTGGCTTGGGGATGAATCGTATTTCAGCCGTCTTCCACTGGGGAGGGAGATGACTTGAGCTCCAGTGCGAATTGATGGGGTATAGAAGGTGATCCAGCGAGCCGCCGTCCAGGTTGGCAAGAAGCCGGTAAGTGGCTTGGTCCGGTCCCGGGAAGCTTTTTTTATTGCATTCGAACAAAGCTGCTTCCATTTGGTAAAGTTGGAAGCCCTTATCTAAGTCACTGTTTGTCGATCCCGTGTAAGGAGGTGGGTTGAAGTGGCGAGAGGTGTTCAAATATTTAGCCGTGAGTTTTTGGATGAGATCTTGGGGAGATCCGTTGAAGAAGGTTAGGGTCCGGGTCATATTGCGTTGGGTCTCTCTCTTGCTTGAGAGCGGGTCAATGAGGTGCCTACGTGAATACCATGTTTTTCGAGTGGTAAGGGTACCCTGGAGGCTGTCACATAATTGAAGCCAATTCTCTTTGCATAGGTGAATGGCGTTTTCAGTGGCGTTTTTATTGAGAGCTGCAATTCTTAGCCGGAGCTTGCGGTTCCGTCTTTGCCATTTCCATCGCTTTGTGAGGCTTCTACGGACCTCCCAGAGGTGGAGAAGTTTAGCATCCACGCTGGGGGTCTGGAAGGAAGTGATTATGAATTTTGTGTTTACCCTGACTGTTTCAATAATGTCATCGATCCAGTCAGATAGAGGTTGGTTAGGGTCTATAGGGCGAGAGGAATCGGCCTTGCGGAACACATCCCAGTTAGTGAGACGGGCGACTCCTGTCTTGATGTTGTAATCGAGATTACGAATTGTTAGTTCGATAATATCATGGTCGGATCCAAGGTTCTCGCCAGTGGATGACCATATCACATCCATGGTGCCCAGTAATAAAGACATGTCTAGGGAAGTGTCCCTGGCTGTGCTGGTTCCCATTCGTGTTGTTGAGCCGGGATGGTTTACAAGCAGAAGGTGAAAATCATCAATCGCTTGCGCCAGAAGAGTGCCTCGTTTCGTTTTGTAAGGATAACCCCATTGAGGGTGAGCAGCGTTAAAATCCCCAAGAATAAGGAGCGGTTTCGTTCCAGCTATATTAATAGCGTCACGAATTGTTGATAAAATGTCGGGAACCTTCTGGGTTGGGCGGCAATAGATATTGAGGATGCAAAGGCTTAGCTTGTTCTTAGGAGATGGAGATAGGAGATCGGTGAGGATGTGGTTACATCCCGTCTGTGGGGTGACATGATGAACAGCAGATATAGTGCTACGAATAAGCGTGAGCGTTGAGTAGTTGTCTGAGGAACCATAGGCGATGTATCCAGGGAGTTTCATATGACTGTTCGTTTCCTGGAGGGCAATGACCGCTGGTTTCGAATCAAGGGTGGTGAGGAATTGAGTAAGAGATGCAGCTTTTTGTTTGAGGCCTCTACAATTCCATTGGAGGAGCGTCGTAGAAGTTGGATTAGGTTGCTTCCGGTTCATCAGGTAACGAGGCAGAAATGGTGTTGTCTGTGTTTCGGGCGTATGGGACGGCACCGGTGTGGTTCCTTAAGGAGCCTTTTGAAGTTCTGTCTTGTCGGATGGGGCCGAGGTCATTGCTGTGGTCGAGGGAAGTGGGTGAAGTGTTCACAGAGATTGCTTCCTGACTGAATGTGTGATACTCCGTGCGGAGGGACTCTATATCTTGTTGTAGTTTCTGGTTTTCTTGCCGAATATTCTGGAGGTGTTTGTTTATGGAAGCAAGCTGCTTAGCTAGGTTAGTAAACATTTCTTTGATCTGCGGTGGGGGCGACGGCGGCTGGGTCTGTTTCTGCGGCGTCCAATTAGGCAGTTCGGGGTCTGAGTGGGGGGGTTAGGTTTTTTGCGTTTTTCGCCGGCTGTAGATTGGTTGTGCTCTAGTGCATCGACACTAGCATTGAGTGATGCTATTAGAGCATTTTGTTGTTCCAGAATTCGGGTAAGATGCTTACATTCGATGCAGGGAGTTGTATTCTGGGACTGTTGTGGAGGCGGGGGCGGAAGGGAATTAGTTTGAGCTGCCGGAGAGACCCTTTGGGCCCAGCTTACTTGTTTTGGTTGGGTGAACTGGATGTCGGGTGACAGCTGCGGATACTGCGGATTCTGGGACTGCGTTGGTGGTTTGCTTCGAGAATGGCTGCGTTTTCTTGACGAAGGAGTCATTGAACGGTACCGTTCACGCCCACGAACCGGTATGGAGACCCGGGCTGTTTCAGGAGCGCTTGCCCAGGCTTGCCTGAGCCGCCTTTGCCGGAGAATAAACGGTTCGACATAACGCTTTGAGCAGCCTGGTGCTCCCGAAAGGTGGGAACCACCGCAGAGGTCGCAGGTGGGCGAGCACATGTGGTTTAGTTGAGGTTGCTTCATCCCACATTCATGCCAGACCAGAGTGGTAGGGTTCGGGCAAGCCGTGGACCTTTGACCTACGGTATGACATGTAGCACACACGGGAATGGTTTTCTTGTAGATGAAGCATGGATATTCTGCGCCGTAAAGTCGGACTGTGTAAGGTACCTTGGGTCCCGCGAAAGTCAGAACCACTTTAGATGACGTGCCAAGTCTGTGTAAACTTCATCCGTAGTCTGATCAATGTTGTTGTGAATGTCTTCTTCAGACAGTCTAGCTGGGACACCACTGATGACGCCTTTAACAGAGTCGTCGGGTGCCAGGCCGTAAAGTTGGACGGGGTACTGCTTGTTATGAAGTGTTACGTTTTGGACTTGACCCAGAGCTCGTGCGGCCTCGGAGGGTGGAGTACCGACAGTGGCCGTGTTTTGCGTTACATCAACTCTGAGCGCAGATTTGCTTGACGCCACGTGACCTTGATGGCGTTCAGTAGCGCCAGGGACAGCTCAGCGTAGTCAATTTTGCCTAGCGCCAGCCCGCCCTTGGGGCGCAATACTAGTTTGAAGTCGTCCTTCAGCAGGGGCTTAGGCCTGAGGAATGGTTTACTTGCGGGCGGCAAGGCTTGCTTCGCTTGTTGTGGAGTCGTGGTTGTGGCAGTGTTGGCCGCGGCAGCACTGCGCTGTCGGCGACGTTGGGCTCGCGAGACTACCTCAACAAAGTCTTGATGGTGATCTTGATTTACGGCACTGTGATCTTCTGTGATAATCGAGTCCATTTCGGTGTCTGCTGAGGGGTTGGATAATGGCTGCTGGTCTTGATTCGTACGAAGCAATAAACTCGGTCGCCATGCCGTCGCGTTCCTCACTCACCGCCGCACGAAGGTCCCAGCGTTTCGTGCGGTCTAATGAGGTGTGCAAAGTGCTGCAGAGAAGTGTGCGTTCAGTTCAAAGAGCAAGGTAAGGTCACACCAAGGTAGCACGCGAGCTACCTTGCAGTAAGGAGATATCAAGGGAGCGTTTTGTAAGGCCTCGTCAGTAGGGAACGTTCCAAAATTGAACTAAGTCCTTCTTACGAGTTCTAAGGCGACCTTACTAAGGGAAGGAAGGTTTTAAAATTTGGGCCTAAGAGTTGTAGGTTGAAAATAGCGGTGTACGTTCCCACTGCTACAACATGTTGCTTCACAGAGAGGCAGTAGTTCTAATCGATGATGTCCGGTTTCATGAGACTGTTGTACATGGTTGATATGGCTATTAGGGTAAAGCTATCAATGGCTATGTTTCCAAGGATGTCTCATGTGCCGATGTTGCACATGTCACGGGTTCGTGAGTACGGCTGCGTATGATGACACATTTTCTTTCTGGGCTGCTTGCTGGTATTTTCGTATTGCTTGCTTATATATTAGTTGTCGTGCTCGTTCACTAGTATTTCGCTTCCCAGCTACTCCCCGCCTCAACAGATGTCTTAGCTAGTGTGCCCATGTACGCGCCAATATAACAGCGAACCAAATTGTGGAACATAGTGTGTACGTATCTGCAAGGGGTCAACAAAATTTGTGTTCGCATAACCTCGACGCCCTTTTCTTGTAGCCAATCCTTTATCATGGTGTTCCACCGCTTGTCGTTTCGTCCTATAACTTGGCCAGCGTAAGTCCTTTTTTTTCTTATTTCGAGTTTGCTTCGAGATTCTGAAGGATTGTTTTTCTCTTCTAAGCGTTGCCCCTATGATACTTCGTTTCATGTACCTTTGAGCCGTCCCAAGTTTTCTTTACAATTGCGTAGTAAAGCAGCAACTTTCCGTGCCATGCACGAGATCCTTAAATCCAGTTTTACTGGTTTTTATGATGTTCTTAAGGATACAGGTCGCTTACTTTTCTTCATTTAGAACTCCTGCTCAGTATATCTTAAGGCGTGCTTGTAGTGCCCCGTATTTCGTTTTCACGGCTGTGATCATCACTGATTGGATAACGTTCTAGTTATTGATACAGGTCGCCTAATTGCTTTAGTTTGAAGGGATAGATGAGTGCACCTGAGGACGTACTTGCAATGCGTCACATTTCTTTTTCGTGGCTACTATCAGCAAGTGACTGTGATCTGCACTGGTTGAATTATATTTGTTTCAGTATACAGGTCGCTAACGTTCTTTATTTGGGCGTGCCTGGTTAGTGTACTATGACAACTGCTTATAATGCGCTGTACTTGTTTTCCGTGGCTGTGATCAACACGAACAACCTCTCCAATGTACGCATATTCTTCTGGTTTTTCTAGCGAGTTGTTATCTCTCCCGAAGCATTTACTTTGAGCATGTTGATTTTTAATTATAATAATTTCCAAATGTCCATCTTTAGCCGCAAGCCAAGGCTTTCTCATTGCAGTTTTCAGTTATTAGGAAGGCTAAGTGAGCAAGACGATGTCAGCGGCAAATTTCAGGGGATCCACGTCTTCTCCGTTTAGCCCTAAAAGTGTCTTTTCCCGTATATCTTCCAGAATACCACTTTCAGACTTCTGACAGTTTTGACGAGATGGTATTTACTGTATTACTCTCCCTGTGACCAGAAGCTTTTATTTTATTTTGGGCTATCCTGCTTGTACTTTTCCTCCATGTATCGTGTAGGCCTTATCTATTCTATCTTCCTTGTACCTCCAGCACTATGGAGTGTCTACTGATTTAAATACGTTTTTGTTGTCTGTAAAATCTACGCAATGGGATTTATATATTCCGAGGAGTTGTCTTTGCCCGAACAAAGATATAACAGGACCCACTGTTTGGTAGCGTTTTTTAAACGCAGCATTATCCCTCGGTAGCTTCAAATCTACACTTCCACTTATGTATCTAGCTATTGACCTTGTACTTAGTTTGTATGTAGCAGACAGTAGACTGCTGGGTCTACAATTTTGAATATCTTTGGCGTCTCGCTTCTGTCGAGTCACAGCTATGTTTGCGTGTTCTCAGGCTATGACCACCTTTGAAGTTCTAGGACCACTGAAAATAATTTAACATGTTGTTCCAGAGCAACATCTGCTCCATTTGTTTGATAATCAACGGTTATGCATCCGTCAACTGCAGCTTTTACTCTTTTTACAATTTAAGTGCCTTTAATACTTCCGGTGTACTTATTGGTGGGGCGTCACAACCTTAGCTTGTATACTGAGTGTTCCGCCGTGACCTAATTTAGCTAGCTTACGGCCGAGTATATAATTGTTGCTATAGTTGCATTGCCTCATGCAAGCTGCGCCTAATGCTACATTGTTCTGAGTCAGGATATTTTATTTGCGCCGACAGTTAGTTTTCTTTTTCAGATCTTTTGAGATTCCACACTGTTCAGAATTTCTTTAATCATTGCCTTGTCTGCACAAATGTGATTATCTAACTCCCTGTTTATTAATTTTATTAACTTCCCCAATTATATTTGCTTTCATAAATTAAACAATTCTGTGTTCGTAAGTTTTTCCCAAATATTTTCTGTCTGTTTCCTACTGGCTAAAAAATTTTCATTTGTAAATTCTGCTTCCGCAGCTACTGATGACTGTAATTACTTTCCTCACGTTCTCCTGTAGCACATCTAAATTTTCAAGGTTGCGTCGGGTCAAAGGCCAACTTTGTTCCGACTTTATTTTAAACTCCCGCGTCGTGGTCCTCAATCCTGGTTAGGTTTGCCACTTTTGCCCAGTTTCATTTTTTCCCGCCTAAAATCTTACTTAATCTGCATATTACCAGCCTAAGAACGCTACTCCGAATCGTGCTTATTACCTCTACGTCTTGCACAATAGGAACAATCACAAGAATATAGCTCATATAGTGTTTTGTTTTACAGTTGGAGCTTTTTTGGTTCACTTGCTAATCTTTCTGTTGCGGAATAAAGTGGTAATGAACGTCATCTGGTTTCGATTCCAACCACTTTATGTCCTCGGGTATTGCGACTACGTTATCATAAGCTTCCCCTTGAGCTTTGTCCTAGTTGGTTCTCATCTGGATATGCGCATTGCTTTAATGACACCATTAGGATAGTATACTGCGCCGTTTCCATTCTCGTGACTCATAGTTTGAGCTTGTACAGAAATTTCGCAAAAGAGACCAGTGACATCCGCTCATGCATCATGCATAAATGTCAGAGGCTACAAATGCCCGAAGCTGTTCCCGAGCTGCTCTGTGGGTACTATGGCAATCAATACATCACCATCATCAAATATTGCCACCAGAATGGAATAAAACACCAATGAACACAAATAATTAGGTGTTAGTACCTTCGTTGAAATTGATTTGACAAACAGCTGTGCTTCTCATCTGCTTTAGTACAGTAGAATAGCTCATACGTTCATTATATGTAAATCATTTCACTCAACCAATGTCGCACGATGTGCTTATGGTTCGCAATATTGTGAGCTTGGATACGTTTAGATTACATCACTGATTTTGTTTGCCGCTCAGTTCCAGATATGCCATAGTGCATTTTTGTATGATTTGCATTATTTTGTCCATTTGGCACACTATGGGGTCTTCACTCTCTTTTTGTTCGCATTATCCCCTCCGTTTGTTCCCCTTCCTTAAAGTTTTTGTTCTTTCAGTGGCGCTTTCCTGTTTAAATATACCGCATTCTTGGAATAATTTCAACAAATTTAGCTTTTGCTCTCCTTTAAGCAACCGTAGTCTTACTTTATTATAAATTACACGAACTGACCGGAAAGTAACTAAGTTACAATTTACCAGAAAATCAATGAAGTAACGCTGGTTGGTAAAATTAATATCATGACCGACGTACACTTAACTGCAACATATTGGGCGGCTTGCTCAGAAATACTCTATGATTTTTAATGTTAGCCACTTACCTAGTCACGTGTATCGAGTCACATGTGACATTTTTCCTATATTATAAAACAAGCTATCAATCCCAGCAACCTTATTACCGCGCCTGCGCGCTTTTGTGGTGTATCATAAAGGGTTGACAGCGTATAAACACGACGACACAAGGAAGAGAAGACAGGACAAGCGCTGTCCTGTCTTGTCAGCGCTTGTCCTGTCTTCTATTCCTTGTGTCGTCGTGGTTATGCGCTGTCAAACCTTTATGATGCTACACCAACTAGCCCACCAAGCCATCCTCGTGAACTACATTTTTGGTGTAGTTTCTTATGTTTCTGAAAAAAATATGTTCAACTTACGGATTCACTCAATAGGTACGATTCAATCGCTAGGCTGGTACTACGGTACCTGCGGCTGACTGTGTTCATCCAGCCTTTAAACAAAAGCCGCATTGATGTAAAGCCACACCCGAATATAATTTCTCTCATCACTGGAACTGATGATCCAGCCGGAAATTCTTAATTTAGTGTCGCAGCTTACCTTGCAATCGAATTTTGAAGCGCCAGTCGCGTCTTGGTAAAGCGCGGAACGGAAGTACATGGCAACAAAACGTAACTAATTCAGCTCCCAATCTGAATTTTCACAGCATTAATAAGCGCCAATGTTTCTTGGCAAAGTCCTAGTCTCTTTATAATTGATACGAAACATTTTATAGCACATTCTTCTGCCCGTAAGACAATGTACTGCCCGCATTTCCCAGCGATAACGTGGTAGTGTATGGTGAAGTGAAGCCTTTGTAGCTCTCCTCACACTACTTTCCGACCAGTGACAGCTGTTATGCAGACATACCTGCGAACGAGTCACCTCGGCGAACTCACCAAATTCCGGTAGACGGGAGAGAGGGCCCCCAGTCCCAGCTGAAGGAACACTGCATCTTGCGGATGAGGCTGACGTGACACTGGCCGTGCTGTTCATATGGAGGACACAGCGGGTGCACTGGGTACGACGTCCGCATTCGCTCATCGTGCTTCCGCTTGGCGTACATTACTGGGGACTCACAGCTCACCTCGATGTAATTCGTCCCTGTCTGAACGCAATAAAGCAACACAGCGTAAGCTGCACCTGCGATGCATCTGAAGAGGCTTGACAAAACAAGGCAGCGTCACGAATGCGTGAACAGTGGCACATTTAAAATCTCAAGAACGAAATGTTTTCTTTCTTTAAGAGAACCCAGCGTAATGCCTTTGAGACCTAGGGTGCAAAATCCCACGAAAATACCAGATTAAAAAAAACTTCATGTCCTTAATAGGTTGAAGAGAACGTTGCTACAACCCCTTTATTGAAAGTCCCTTTCTGGCCTATGATTGGGGTACAACATTTTGGCAACCAACAACGCCGCCATGATCAGAACACACAGAAAAATCAATGGAGTAACGTAGAAGTGAATAACAACAAAAGAATTTTAAACGCACGCTCTTGTTAAAGACGCGTGTATAGGATTAAAAACAAAAATCATGTATTTTAGCTAGCGCATAATACGAACATTTGGTGAAATTTTTGAATAGTGGCTCACCAAATAAATGGGAACAGAGTGGTGTCAAAGTATTAACAAAAACTGGAGTCCCAGGCGAACGATGTATTTACGGACAGATTTGTTGGTCACCTTGAGCACTAGAGTTTGTTGTTGGGTGCAACCGCACCGATGCATCACCTGTGCTATGAAATACGTTGTATAGGGGAGCTCCTCGTGAAATTTAACCTCCCGGGGATTATTATGCGGCGCCAGAATTTCAACGAAAGGCCGTTCTCGCTTTTAGTTTCCATTTGACAAGCAGCCACTACCGTCAAGCCGCGTTTACATGAATGCGACAAGTGGCGCATCGCATCGCATCAATTTTCTAGCGCATCGCATCCATGTAAACGGGGCTAATGCGCTAAGGAAGCGCGTCGCATTAATGCGCCAGACAGGGGTGGATTGAGACGCGTAAGTCGACTTTCGAACTGCATGTAAACGCGAGCGCATCGCATTAGGAATTATGTCGACAAGAAAAGTAAGCCCTGCAAACGCAGCTTTGCATTTAAAAACGCCTAAATCGAGTGTAAGACGCCAGAAAATGCGAGTCGTGAAAAAAGAACAAGAACCCGCCGTGCCGGAAGCTTTGGAAGCGCCAGAAACGCTACTTTACCTTCGATGTGCGACACCGTATGGCGCCACCATCGCCCCAGGGGTAATGCGGTATATGTAAACGCTAGCGCATCGCATTACTCGTGATGCGCTAGGAAATGTGACGCGCTGCTATCGCATTCTGTCGCATTCATGTAAACGCGGCTAGGCTCTAACCCTCGTAGTGGGGCTCAGCAGCACAAAGCCTTAGCTGGGGAACTGGACAGGTGGGTGAGCAATATTCAACTTTTTCAGTTATGACGCAAGTGCATTATTCTGGTTTGGAGTTGGATTGTAACACCATTGCGTTATATAAAAGTACATGAGAGAGCAGTTTGGTCGGAATACTACACGCGCGGCTTCCACAAAACGAAATTTTTGGTGGCATCATGAGTGAAACGAAAGGGGTTGTGAGTTAATACCTGTGGTCACAGTACGTTTTCAAAACACCTGCCCAGCTAGACACCATGTCTGACGCAATCATTTGGCCTTCATTATTTATTTAACCGCCCGCCTCATACATATTTGACTGCTGGCTGTTTAATTGTTTAAAACTCCTATCTGTTTTACGAGTGATATTTATTTTGGGGCCTTTTCTATAACGAATTCATAAGGAACCGTATATGCGTTCTGTTTTATTTTCTGTATAATTTGGGGCACTTGCTTTTAGTGTTTCTTGTCCGAATCCCTTCTCAAACGTTATTGGTACGGATACGTACTGCGTGTTTGCGTTTCTGCATCCGGATTAGCCGCACGTACGGACCCAGACGGCGTCGCCCAAAACATTCAATCAGTACTTGTGTGCAGTGGTTTATTAACCTAAAAATAAAAATAACTGCCGAATTGTTCTTTCATGTGCTGTTCGTATTTCAAAGACAGCCAAACTCGGTTTTGCCAATGCAAATGCCCTTTGTCGGGAGCGAAAGCAAAGCCTGGATAGCAGGATAAAGCCATGACGTATAGGAAGATAGCGTCTGGTCACTGTACTACCAGGACATGGCATCCGTGTGAGCCCGACGTCGTGAATGGTGCTGTTACGGGACCTCTTACGCTGTAAGGGTTTAATTTAGATGATATATAGAGTAGTTGGGAAGAGCGGCTCTATAGTTAGGCCGTGGTAGCCTGGCATATTAATTAGCAACTCCCAGAACACTCAGCGTCAGCCTGTGTTCTAGAGCGCCACTTTGCTGCACGAAATGTCCCTCAACTAGTTAGGATGAAGTATTTTGGGTACTGGGTTGAAGAAGCAAGGTGCTTGTGCTAGTAGCAAGGCAGATTTCGCACTTGTAAGACCTCCAGATGATTGTGTAAAAATATTCTTCGCACTGCTTGTTGACTAGAGAACATAAAACAGTGTCGGTTATGCGGAAAGTAATGAAGGCTTGCACGCGACGCAGCACAGGATTCACCAAACGCTGTGCCTCTTCCTGATACTTCGCGCAGTGTATGAAATACCTGGTCCGTGGTGTGGATTAGTCGAATTATGAGAGTCTGTTTACGATTGTTTTTTTTGAGAATATCGCACACGTCATTTGGATTTGAAGTGAGGGAGAATGGGACTATTGAGAAGTGTATCACGGTGGGAGGAGCGGGGGGAGGGGGCGGGAACCACATGTGTCGACCTGAGTGAAGCGTGAAGAGTTCTGGCTTGAACGAGGTGCATGAGACGCTGCATATTTTGGCGCTCGCGTCGGCCGCATCGGCACCTTTTAAAGAGGACCGTATCTATTGAGCGAATCAAACCCAAATCTGTTTGTCTATCTGTATGTCTGTTTGTCCCTGTCCTGATTCAGCCAACCGGGCAAAGTATAAAAAAAAGATGTGAAATCAGTTTACATCGGCAATACTTCACACCCTAAATTCTGGGAGCAATCATCGTACTGCTCAACATTCTGCAGCAAAAGGATAAATCAGGCGTGTTTCAAGAAAACTTGAGCACAAAGTGGTGTTTGGTGTGGTCTTCTGAAAAAATAAATACATGGCTGTTCGATTTTTGTGAAAACAAGTAAAACTACGCGTTCCCAACATTGTTTTGTGAAACACATACAAAAATCACTTACGCCCTATCCTAGCCCTCGTGGCGGCGTTCCAAGAAGCCCAAGAGTAACAAAATGCCCAAAAAAGATGGCGCGTGAACCGCGGGTTGAGGGAATCTTGTAGCGTAAGCTACACTGGCTGAGGTTGAGCAGATTGACGTAGACCTTGAAGAGCCGTGCTGCGCAAGCGCGAGGAGACTTGAATATGAAATTGGATTGGATTGGGTGGATTAAATAAAATTGGATGTGAAATCCGATTTCATTGGAGTATGGGTGTGTAGAGAATTGGGTCTTCATATTCACTTCTCCGGTCTGCACATGCCAGAGGAGGGACGTAATCGCCACAGCAGCCGCACTGGCGCCGGCGCGTGCCCAGCTGTGCGCCTCCGTTGCGCAGTAGCCAAGTCTGACGCTGCGCCGGAGCCGCTTGACAGCCGTTTCGCGTGGCTCCTGGATACCCATGCTGCGGATGCGCGAGTAGCAGTGACGGGACTGGACTAGAAAGATTGGATTGCTGAACCTTAGCTCACGCTACGTATATCCTAGCATAGCCGAGCTACGCCAGTGCTAATATTCATTTTGTTTAAGCTAACCCCCGCTGTATTGTGGTAGGAGTGAGACAGGATGGGAAGAGCGTGAGAGATGGCCCAGAAGAGAGGTGTTATGTGGCAGGGGCGGCAGAGGGGTATAGTCTTTTTGACGATATTTTCCGCGAGGTTGAGTGGATACGCAGAAACTTTTTCAAAGGCATCTTGCATCATTCCCGAAGAGGGGTGCACAACGAGACTGACAACGTCAGTACAGTCTATGGTTCATTATTGGAAGAGCTGCAAGTCGTTGTGTTCATGGAACTGGCGCGATGTTCAACAAAATTTGCGAGAGAACTGATATTGCAGAGCGCGTCTGCTTGCCAGGTCGACCGGTCCTGAATTTGGCTTGCCGTCATGGAGCACCGCCTGTTTGTTAGCGAGGAAGTCTCGCGAGTGAGCTTGTATGTGTCCTCGGAAAGGTCCCTCTCGCCGGTGGGAGAAAATACCAAGCAAAGCCAGCTGTAAAATGTCCTCTTGAAGCGCTATGCCAACCCCAGCGTCGTATTGCGAAACTCTTCAAGACTTGTTCGTCTCCCAAACATGTACCGGCTGCTAAGAAGGGTCTGAAGCCGAAGCTAGACGCATTAAGGTACCAATCGCCTAGATGGCAGTGTAGTCGAGCAAAGGAGTGTTTACAATGATGTGTGAGAAATAGTCAATAGGTGAAGCTTTGTTCAATACGTAATGAGTTGAACACCAGAAAACTTCCATTGTTCATAGAGCTTGCCGACTCACCCCTATCGTTGGCTGCGCGTCATAAGAGACATGAGTGTGTTGTCATAGAGATCAGCAATCAGCCTGTTGTTCAGTACAGGGCGGGGTGTTTTAACAGCAGAGCTGTTTAGGCCGACACAAAGCCTTCCGGCGTAGACGGAAAACCTAGAGCGAAACTGCGCACCGCGAAACTGCGGAACTGCGTGGCCACCGACCTGAGTCCCCGGCGCGAGGAGCCGGGCGCGACATTCGCGCAGTGGGTTTAGAAAAAAAAACTGAATACCGAGCGCACGTGAGGGTGTGCCTCACGGCGACGACCCGGCGTCGTCCAGGCTTGCGCATGAACGTACGCCACCTAAGGAGTTCCCGGCTTCGTCGTTGTCGTCGTCGTCGTCATCGTGTAGCAACCAGAGTGCCACGGGTGCGCCGCGACGAACCTGTGAAGCCATTCCATCACAACCACAGGTGGAGTCGGCCATCGCAGTAGCTGACGAAGTAGTGGAGATCTGCTGAGGCGAGGACGTGCTACAAGAGGATTTGCGTTACGCGGATGTGCCGTCCGAAGACGTCGACGAAAGGGATGACAACGATTGCTACTGAACAAAACACTATACATACCTAATGTTCGTTAGAGTGCCGTTCAAAATGCGTTTGCACTGCTGTGGCCTGAGTACTCCCTCTCTCCTAGAATCCGCTGGAAGTGTGGGGAGAAGCTAGGTTGACCCCAAGCTTTCATGTTTTTCCCGTTTGCACCACTAGTGCAAGCTCCGCCAATATTTTTTTAGTATACGAGCCAGAACTGCTCGTCCATAGGAGAACAAGATGTCTTCACACATAGGATTTGGCACTACATCATAGTCTATTGAAGCTGTCGCTGACCATAAGAAAAAAATTTTGGCCCGAAATGTGCCAAAAGTGTGTCGTTTGAGCGCTGGTGTATAAACAGTAAGTATTGGTTCGAATACGTTGGCTTAGAAGTGGAGTAGTTGAGGACCTCACAAAAAAATATTACCAGTGGCTTTGTTCGGCTGTACCAGGATATACGTAGCGTGAGCTAAGGTTCACCTGGTTATTGTTAGTTTTCGTGGTTGTCTAGGATTAGCTTGATTATGGCTTCAATGCCACACTCACGGTATACGCATTATGTGACACATGTATATTTATCAAGCGGCTCCGGCGAAGCGTCACAATCGCCCCAGAGCTACGTTGGTTCCACAGGCGTACGCCGGTGTTGCTACAGCGCAGGAGACATCTCTACCATACCCGACCACCCCTCGCATGATTATAAAGCGGAACGGGCCACCATGTGCGGAACGCAGGTCGGCGAAGACGCTGGGCGCGTGGGGTGTGTGAGAGACGTCGGGCAGCGAGCAACTTTCTGTGTGCCGTGTGACGTCACTGCGCCTCGCGCGTGCGTAGTACGGCTTTCCTGGAGCCACGCGAAACTGCCCAACCTCGGCCAGTGTAGCTCAACATACAAAACTGCGGTTCATTATTCTGTCATAGGAATCGGTAAAACACGGAAATGAAAGGTGCAGCGAAAGCTGCAACGAAAGGATCGTGATTTGCGGGACGGCTTTAACGGATTTAATGAGTAACAGAGCAGCAAAGTCCTATTCGGTCCTCCAGAAGTAGATCTTACCTTGAGCACATTTTTGACGTCAGCGGTGTAGCGAACAAACATGTTGCTCGCATTGAACAGCAGCGCCTGGTTCAGTCTCACGCTGCACACTGTGTCGATGCCGTGAGCCACCAGGGTAACACGACGCTCATTGAGAAGAGAGTTCGCCACTGCGTGCGTGATAAATAAAAGAAAAGCGACAGATTGTTCCTGTCGATTTCGAAAGCTCATAAAAGAACATCACAAACTCAACTAAGTGTGGTGATACGTGCTCTGCTTACAATAAGCAATCGCTTGTCATACGTACGATTGCACCTTTTACCTCTACCCCTTACGGTGAGAGGAGAGCATGGCCTCTCTTCAGTTCGGTTGCTCGACAATTCGACAAAACTACAGAATTTGTTAGTCAAGAGTGGGTTACGACTATTATGGAAACGACGAAGCGTTGCAAGTACGTTCGGAGCGATGATTTGAGAAGGTAGTTAGTGCGCCTCACTGTTTTGCTACACAAGTAAGCTGAGCATTTAGCGACGATCCGACGCAGCCTCAGAAAAAATCACTTGCGCCTACCAAGAAAATTCGGCGGACATCTCTCAGTTTGTTTCGAAGCAATAGATGAGTAAGCAACAAGAAATCTATGCGGCTCCCTAAAGCATACCGAAGAGTGGACTAACGCGGAAGTGCGAACAATACTCAGAAGATATCATCGAGCTGGATAGAAGGCACCATTTTACAGTCGGAAAAGGAGGAGGAGCGGTGATGTAAGCGAATACCGCGCCTGCGCCGTCGGGGATGACGGGGAGATCTTATGCGCTGCTCGGTGTGTTTGCGCCTGTGTATGTGCATTGCCCTCCAGGAACAGCAAAGCTGCGAAAGGAGAGGCGGCACTGCGCCTATGTGGGGAAATACCCATGGGTATCGACAGAAAAGAGTTGGAAAAAGAAAATACCACCAGCATTGCTTGAAGAAGAGCACCCGAAAGGTAACTTCCTGCACTTAATTCCACCAGACCTGTGATTCCACCTGTGATTTCTTAGCAACCCGCCGCCGGAATGCTAACTTGTGCAACAGGCGCACTTAAATGGCTTGTGGCGCAATACTAACAGTTGTTCAACAACAATATACAAGAAATACAGTTTGGGGAATGCTTCCAGCGGAGGCCTATTAACTTCCACATTACAGTGGAGGAGAGAAATGACAATCCACTTGCGAACCATAGTCTATGACACCAGTAGAGCACTTCGCTATTTTAATCTCTATGAAACTTGTGGTACTGTTTGACACGCCTCAAACCAATGAACGTAACTGATTTTCTAGGGAACAACACAAAAGAAACTTCTAAAAGTTGTATCACGGTATGCAGATATAGAAAGATGCACACGACGAAAATCCACAAAAATTTAAACAGCACTGCTATGATAGCCGAGCGGGAAATGTCACAAAAATCAATCAGATCTCTAAGTTATTGCAGGTATCTCAAACAACAACACGTAGGTCTTCCAAAATGCCTTCGCTTCCATAGTTTAGTTGTCTACCTTGCAGACATTTCCCGCAGCGACTCAAGCAAGGCGCGGAGGTGTGTTGAGGTACTCATTCATCTGCATGACCGCATAATAGATCCACGAAACAGTAAGTACGTACCATTAAAAGTTTTTGTGAAGGTCCAGTCTTCTCTCCCAACCCAATCATAATTGACATCATTGAAGCCGAAGTACGGCTCACCAATCACTCCTTGTTTCTGGAGGTCAGTATACACTCCTCCAGGAACAGTGGCAGGGATGTGTATGGCTGCAAATATCCCCAACATTTTACGTGAGCTGTTTTTTTTCATGGGTCTAAGTAATGTACGTGCTTTGAGCAGGTGCATTACAAACAATGGCAAATGCCTCCGCAGAACCTGTCGTTTGGCTCAGTCGCCGCTGCCTGGCTTCTCTATGACAAAAAAACTTATAGCCGACATAATGTAAGTACTTTTTCATAGTGTACACAATACTAAACGCGTGGGCAATGGAATATACGAATGTTTTTGCTACCGCAAATGAAGGTACAGCCTGCTTATGTGCCCAGGAACAAAGCTGTAGTAAAATACCGGTTATTTGCCACAATAATTATTCCTATTGATATACGATAAAGTAAAAATCAATACCATGGGTTTCAATTATGTTATTGCTGCGCGAAGGGCGACAGGGTACATGCGCAAACAGCAGGGAATGCTCCACAGGAGCACACGTGTTGGAAACGTGGCGGAGCATGGAGCTGCTGGGTACCAGTCTCTTAGCTAAAGTTATCCTCAGGCACACCATAGAAAACTAAAATCACGTCACATCTCACAGCGACACATCGTCCGTTGGTAAAGAATTTTGTTTTCCTGATCGTGGGAGAGGGGCTGCTGGCTGTCGGCGTGAGACCCTTTAGGTTATAACACGCACCGGCGCGCGCACCAATTCTTCCGCCTTCCTTTTCACCCAAAGCCAGAAACTGGTTCTCAGTCGGTTGCTACAGTGGCAAGGCAAACTGTCATAAGAGGCAATTTAAAACAACTATGATTACGCGCACATCAAACACTCCTGTGTTGTAGTGGATACAGCCACACTAGTGTGCAACTACTGACCGCGTCTTCTCATTATTATCATCATGCTTTTCACATCGTGCGCCTGTTGGTGTCTCTTTCCGGCACTAACAACCTTGGCTTGTCGCCCTTCTTAAGCTTATATCTTGGGTGAACGCTGCGTAGCCGTCATGATGAGCGGTACGGCTTGTGAAGCAACGTGCAACGCACTGGGCGGGGCATTCGGTCTCGCGTCAGGCCTGAATACATCCGCCTTCGCGTTGTTCATGCTCTCATCGCTTGGTGCACTGCATTACGATCGCACGTATACGTGCACGCTGCACAACGCCGCCACTGTTGTACACTCGTCCACCGTCTTAGCCTTACACACTTATCGTCTGCTCCTGCTTTCGTGTAAAGAAAGTTAGTTCGAACAGCACCATTTCTATGAAGCTTCAAGGGGCCCTTAGATCCTCCACATTCGTTTGTAGAGTTTGTCATCAGAATGCTCGAGATATTCCACGGGAAAATATAATCTTGCGTTCCATCTATGCCTGTGGACGACCGCGCGCCACGCAAAGAGAACATTTCGCGGAAGTGCAATTTCTACGCGCCTAATCAGTACTTTTATAACTACCATGCTCACATTACTTGGCCGGACCATAGTACATGCACGGCCGCTCGATGGAACCTTGTTTTCATCGAGCGGCCGTGGTACCTGTCTCCAATACACGATGCTGAGTTGAAGACCACAACCACTAGGTTCGGTTGCTTTCTCAGCCTTGGCGTCACTTCAGGATAAAATAATATTGCTCGCTTCGCATGCCTCGGACCCCTCCTTCTTTTTCTGTCAGCACACAAATGAACACCACTGCTATACTTTGGTTAAAACAGCTTCCATACACAATATGCGTCAATTGAATAGTGCGTTCACTTGTCTACTACTTTTTCAGTCGTCGGTCATTCTCAGTGCAAACCATGGGGTGCTTTGTCGGCCATTTAATCTCGCTCACGGAAATAACGGGTTAGCGATGAAGCCAGGCAGCTGAAAATTTGTCGATAATAAATTACGACATAAGTGAAAATTTTAAGTGCGCGCAATTGAGTAATTTAGAGAGAACAAAAAATGTTAAAACGTGGTCTTTATGGCAACATCTATACTTACATCCATTCACTCGTACAGGTATGCATGCAGTCAGGCATGCACGCACGCATGCATACCTACATGCACAAGAACCCCGACGATACGAATTTGTCGGGACCGTTATAAAGCATGCATAAGGCCGGCTTCGTAAAATCCTAACAACACACTTACGCCTATCACTATAGTTTCGGGCGGCGAATTTGCAAAAAACGTTCAATGTAAACTAGAAACATGCTTTGCATGGCTGGAAAACCCTATTACTAAAAAAATAAATGCGAAAAGAATAATTTAGTTGGGGTGCCACTCACGCTGTATAAAAAAAAAACATGTACCTTAGTCCGCTACCGCGATTTCAGCTACCGCTATTCTAATCATGGCACACGCGATCATGACAAACACATGTGAAACCCACGCCCGCCAGCGTAACTTCGTAGGCGCTTCACTGCTTCGGGGAAGAAATGAACACCTGCAGTACACTGCCCCTGCGACCGCTGAGCAATAAGAGGAGGCGCCAGCGAGGAGAGGTGGAATGGGATTGTGCAGAGGTACGGGCGGCTGCTGGAGGGGAGAGAAATGGAAGATGAGACAGGGAAGAATGCTACGCAGAAAAAACAAAAACAGATTGAGGGGACTCAAGATCCACGGAACAGGCCCGGGGAACTTTCATTTCGTCCGCCGGTCGGTCGCATGCTTCGCGTCGGCCGTCGGATTACGCGAGTTAGGCATGAAATCGCGTGGAATAACTAAATTTTCTAATGCATTTTCTGCACGGGAACTCCCCGGGACTCGACTTCTCCGTCGTAAAACCTGGGTTGTCGTAAAACTTGGTGACTTATAGCCGGTGTTCCACTAAATACGCATGCATACATACATGCATGCACAAGCACAACATGCGTACATGCATGCATACATGCATGCATGCATGCGTGCGTACGTACTTACGAACGTACGTACATACATAAATACATACATACATTATACATACATGCATACATACATACATACATACATACATACATACATACATACATACATACATACATACATACATACATACATACATACATACATACATACATACATACATACATACGCAAATACATACGAAGCCGGACGTTTCAAACAAGCGAGAATTAGGGAACAAAAGTAACGTGTGTACTCACTCTTGTTCGAATTAGTAAGCCTCCATGATCCGTCTAGAGAAATTTCGACCGATGCATTGGCGTAGCAGAAAAACCAGCATACCAAGAGTCCTACGGGAAATCCATTTCTCACAGCCTTCGTCTCACGGAAGAAGGAAGCTCTTGGACGGCAAATACAACAGTGGCACGACGCAGGAGGCACGTCGGAGGAGAGATGCCTGCCCGAAAAAAGAGTGTCGTCATCCTTCGTTAGCTTCTCCGCATCCACAACCTGAACCTAGCGCTGATAGCCAGCTGTATGGAGGCGCTTTCACATAAGCAGAGGCGTATCCAGGGGAGTGTTTTAGTGTCAGTACACCCACCAAAATTTTCAGAGCGGTGCATTCCCCGTGTGTCTCGTCCTCATGTCGGCTTTTTCTTCCACGGTGTTCACACTTCCCATCGGTGTATTAAAATGTAAAAAGGGAAATAAGAATATTGAATAAGAAACTGAAAATCAGATGATGTTTGCTCGCAGGCTCTCGTTCTTTCAGGGTTTTCTTTGCAGGTGGCGTATAACACCCCCCGACCCACATTCCTCGCTACGCTACTGCACATCACTAATCGTGTCGCTCACCCCAAAACAGACATGTTCTAATCTTTTAAATGAACATCACTTTCCTCCCACGTTGTTGTTTATCGTTTGTGGCCAGAAATTTACAAAATGTATTTCATATAAACCTTTCCCGCGTATTTGTTTGGTTTGCTGCAAGCGGCGCGGTAAGGCCTCGAATTTCTGCCTACCCCGAAGAGACATGCCCCTCCACCTTCCTACCTCTCATACGTTTCCCGCTGCTTTCCACGGCTGACCACTTTCTTTCCATGGCTGAACGCCTTTCCACGGCTGACTGCCACCTTCCCACCTCCTGTTTTTTCTTCCCCCCTTCCTTCATGCAATGCTCTTTAATGTCTGCATTCCATTCGCCTCCACTTCAATTTTCTTCTTCGCATAGCTATGCTCTTCTTGGTCCTGTTTTCGCCTTGCTCCTTATACACTGTTACTTTTCGATATTCCCGACATCCTCTGTCCCTGCTACTTGCCTCCTTCCCAAATTTCTCATTACTTCTATTACCCTCGACGCTGTTATTCTCGACACTCCCTCCCAATCTTTCTCCGCGTCGCCTCACAATCTTTCATTTCCACGAACCCCACTATCTATTATCCTTCCTTGCATGCGTCCCCTGGTGTGGGACTGTGAAGGACTGAAGGACGCACGTGACAAACATCGCCCGTCATCCGTGTCTACATACGAGGACTGGATCCGGGCAACACGTGACCTCAAGAGAATTCTACTTTCACTGTGGACATTTGCGTGTGAAGCCTCCATGCATAGTGCGACGAACGTAACCCCTTTCCCTTTTCCTCCTCCCACCGCAACAGGCCTAGTGCCGTCCTATTCATAATAATTTTTACAACAACAACAATCCTCCCTTGCACATTCTCTTTCTCGTAATTTTAGTGCGTGAAGACCATGTGGAGAGCGTCACACACCCATTTCCAAATATCGCAATGCACACGGTCGCTGTGCTGGAGTAATATGGATGGCGTTCATTATTTTGGAGATTTTAAAATGGCACTCGTAGCTTAGAGTGGCATGCCTAGCGCAACGACTCCTTATTTAATTACCCCATTTTAGGGTGTGCTTTAGAGAATATGCTGACTTGAAATTGTTACTGGAGGCAGTGACGCCCGCACAGATTTTTTCTTGCAGTTTGACAGAGTTTTGGGCAAAACAAAACGCAACCTACATGACTGTCCGCCGCCTCTCTACGGCAGCAGCACAGCTCAGCTATTCATACGATGAGTAGGCGAACGCGTACAATTGCTCGTACCTTTATAAACGAAGAAATAGAATAACCGAGGCTCCAAGGCTGAATGTAGAAGCTGTAAGCGATGGAATTAAATTCAAGTTAGATAAAAAATCTGCTTTAGCGCCTTTTTTCTAGGTTGCCTGCTTGCTAAAACGTACTCTCCCGCCCTAAAGGTGCTCGAACGCAGACGCGGCGAAAAGCAACAATAATAAAATACCATAACCAGGCCTTCGCAGACAATATACGCATGAAACTGACCATATTCGTAAGAAAACAAGCTTTGCAACAAAAAAACACAAAAAAGCGAAAAACATCACCCCTTTGGTATGGCAGCTCCGAATTGGACCACTAAACATGTTTTTTTTCTGAGTGTTATCACGGCGATGGATCTTGATGGGTCTGCCTCAGCAGCATCTGCGGAACGCGCTCTCGTGGCACCTAAATCCACAACACACCCACACGAACGCAAGTGATACGCCGTAAAAACTATGCGCCAGGCATATAACCCTGCTGTCACAATGACACTGTCTCAACACAAGATGACAATTATGAGATGCCTGCCATGGTTTAGAGATCCCCTTCACTTGGAGTAACATCTAAGGCTCTCGCATTCTTATACGTAAGTAGGATTAGGTGTCTCCGTCAATTTATTTATAGGGTTGGGAAATGGCCCTTCCTTTCGCGTTATAAAAATGTCTGCCGATAACTCAATCAGGGCGGTTACGGTTCAGTCCATTGGATTTTACTTACACAGGTAACGGCGAGCACGCGGTCTTGCCCACAGATAAAATCAAAGCCTCCTCATTAATCGAAATTTGGTTAGAACCCGAAACTTTCTCCCATGCAACCTAGAGTCAAACTCAAAGACCACAATCCAGATGGCTTCGACCGTATAGGAATGGTGCAATCGGATACACGTCGGCTTCATAACCAGATTGAACCACTTTCGATTCTGACCATGGCATGTATTTTTCTTCAGGCGTTTGATGTGTATTCGCCCATCGTCACCCTCGTTTTGTGAAGTCTGTTGTGTAAATTCAGGATACCTGCACTCTATTTCGGTGACGGGACGCCGCCATCAATGAGGGATTAAAAATATCACTTCCAATGCGCCCTGAATCATCGGGGTGTGCAAACCTTCGTTGCTCTACGGGCGGAAAATTTCAGCGTAAAGCGTCTTGAGGCTGCGCCGCAACAGAACCATGGCTCATAAGTCTGCATCCACAGAGAATATTGAAAGTCCAACCGCGGTTGTAGCGCAAGCTTTAAAGAGTTTCCTTTTTTCCCTCTCAGCCTGCCGGCGCGTGGGGCATTTTTCACACTATAAGCCTCAACCTACGCGATCACCGCGCCGCCTGACGCC
Organism: Haemaphysalis longicornis; assembly: GCF_048455015.1. Lineage (NCBI taxonomy): Eukaryota > Metazoa > Arthropoda > Arachnida > Ixodida > Ixodidae > Haemaphysalis > Haemaphysalis longicornis. The sequence goes on along the minus strand of NW_027526385.1, from coordinate 175,437,625 downwards.
GCTTCTCAGCGGCACGTACGGGATGAGCGCTGCGTGGATGATAGGGGCTCATGGAGTGTTTTGCTTCCCTTTCGTTTCTTTTTGCCATTCCGTGCCATCGACAACTTGAGGTCTTTAAGCAAATAATACGTTTAGGGCACTTCAAAAAACAGCTGCGTCGTTGTAGCGTGCCCGAAGGTGAACAAGAGCTATTTGGGGACGCGCCTCTGCGCGCTTTTAGGCCGCTTTTACGGGCATCGGCGAAGGCACCAGCATATCCCCACTGTAACCTCCGAATATGTCAGGCACAAGTGATTTGTGTTGTCGGCTTATTTAGACGTGATACTAAAGCAGTGAGCGGTTGTTTTCGTTGTGCAGTGCGGACAGCAAATGCGGCTTTATTTCCAATATATACGTCGTAGAAAAAGATGTTTCGGGGATGTGATTACCCAATACGTGATGATAACTTGTGCCTACCTTTAATGGGAATATAGGCCACGCGAAAATGTTCAGTTTATTTCAAGGCTGTGGTTCATTGCATCTCTGCCCACTCACGCCTTATATCAAGGACTAAGGAAAGTGAATAAAACCATGGAGAAATAAATAGTATGCGAGGCTGGACGAAACAGAAAAGCTCGCACGGGAATGAAAAAAATTACGCCCACCTCCCCTCGCGGGAACCCTGGTGTGATGCGACGCTGAGGGGGGTTCAAGCGCAAGCGGAGAGCAACCGTCGACCGAAAGGCCGCCGGAGAGTGGCACACCGGTTGTATGCGCAGCGCGCCCGAAGGAGAGGAGACCGCGGAGAGAGAGAGAGAGAGTACTGCACATGCGCAGCACCGCGTGCAGCGCCGCCCACCGGCGGAGTGAGAGCGCGCTGCGCCGCACACCCGCAGATGTTGAGAGAGAGTGTTCGCTCTCACCTGGGCACGCGCCAGCGCCAGTGCGTCTGCCGCGGCTATGACGCAGCACAATCCAACACAATCCACTTTATTCCAATCCAATCCAAATCCAATCCAAGAAAAGCCAATCTAATCGAATCCAATCTAACCTCTTCATCCCGAGAATGCGTAAATACAAAAACATTTTGTAACACACTTTTATTCGCTTCATTATCCATAGAAATAAACGCAAAAAAATTACAATAGCAAGAAAGCAAACGAAAGTACTACAATTTGATGGTACCCATTTGGGTACTCTGCGTTTCAGTGCGTGTGGAATGCAAGGACCAATATTTTCAAAATTCTACAATGCTTCAAAAATACTACAAAAATACTACAACACACTTTTATTTGATTCATTATCCATAGAAATAAGTGCAAAAAAAATAGAATAGCGAAAAAGCAAACGAAAGTTATGAAATTTGATGGTACCCATTTGGGTACTCTGGGTCTTTTTACCCTGTGGACGCATTCGAGCGCTCGCGCCGGTGAATGCCATTTTTGCCGCCTTGCTCTTCAGAGATGCCTGGACACATCGCGCCACCTAGAGGGGCTTAGTGAAAGCAAGGCCTGCTGTTCGCGGGGAGATAACTTTTGACGCGCTAATTTCGAATTCGGGAAAGCTATTGCTTTTCTGGTTGTGGTATCCATTTGGGTACTCCGGGACTGAGGAGACTATTGCCCCTCGCGAGAGAGTGTTCGCTATCGGAGAGGAGAGGGGGTGAGCGGAGGAGAGTGCGGAGGCCGACGACGACGGACGCACGCAGGAAGGACAGGGCCACCGACAAGAGATGCTCTCTGCGTCGCATCTAAAACTCAATGCGCGCGCTTCGGAAATGCTAAATATGTTTGTAGAAACTTAAGAAAAATAGTACTCAACCGACCAACCATATGCGAAATGCACTGATATTTCGCAAAACATCGGGGAGGGGTGCGGGGGGGGGGGGCAGGAGACGCTTAACTATCGCTGTGTACAAATGCCGAGTGAAATCAACTTTTGAGTAGTCATATGCACACTCGTCACGTTCCCTTTCCTTTTGTTTTTAACACGAAAGTGTTTAATGCCAGGGTCGGCTTCGATGCCAGCGTCCACAACTGACGTCATATCCATCACGGAAATGACATCGCCAGAAAAACTTGGATTGACGCGGCGGCGTCGGGATATGATCCATGAACTCATCCGTCGCGACGGGAGGTACGAAATGCGCTCCCGACTACGCTATGAGCAGACGCGCAAATAGGCCGACAAACGCGCCTTATCTAGGAGAGGCGCGACAGTTAGCACCTCGATGCCAGCGTCTACGTGTACTGGCGACGCGCAGCATAAGGTGCCGAGAAGCCAACTTGCTGATGTCGCGCTCGTGTCCTGATATGACACGGTCTGCTGCAGCCTGTGTTCGCCAAACGATTCGCTTATAACTCGTTTGGTTTCGTTCACATGGACGGTTTGTGAGCGCCTGTGGTTTCAGTCGGAGTTACAAAATGCTCCGACGCGTGCAATCCCGTGTAAGACGTTGATGCGTCTAACGGTGCCACACCGACGAAATATAAATAGCGACGTGCAAGTTCATACCGATGCACAATAAACATTCAACTGTTCCTGTGAAGAGACATTTCACTTTCGTGTTTTACCGGTTCCCATGGAAGAGGAAACGATACTTTTTTTACTTGAACGAACATCTGATCACTTGGCGGACGCCTTTTTTGGAAGTGTACCATAAGTAATAATACATTAGGCAAGTTTACAAGCGATGAACGGTGTCGTTGGAAGATTGTGGTATCTGTTAAGGCTCTCTGATATGAGTTTGGGTGACATTCAGCAGGCATGTGTCATATGACAATGTGCATAAGAAGTGGATTGATTGGTTGATTGATTGTATGGTTTAGCACACCGACGCAACCCAGGCATGATGCGCGCCGTGGTGGAGGGCTCCGGATTAAGTTTCACCACCTGGTGATTTCTAACGTGTGCCGAAATCTCGTACACACGGGCGTTTTTGCTTCTTGCCTCCACCAGAAAAGCGGCTGCCGCGCCGGGGAATTATACCCGCGGCCTCGTGCTCAGCAGCGCAATGCCTTAGCGACTGAGCCACAGCGGCGGGTCGTTTCGAAGAAGTGTTTAGCCGCTGACGCGAATTACTCTATAAGCCAGTTTCCACGCTTACCTCGCGACAAGACGACCCGGCAGTATTTTTTTGTCGTGTGCTGATTCCCGCACAGAATTTTGCATGAACCATCCTACTTTCGAAGAATGTTAGTGAAATTTACGCGATATTGCGATGTCCATGATAGTGATTTATATCTGAGGTATGAAGCGCAACTGGAGTGGTCGGGTATGAGTTCTCCGCTAGATTATGTAAGCTCACGAAACCGATTTACATCGTGCTGTATAGCCATAGAATAATCATCTGAAGAGACACGGCTCACGGAGATACTGATAGTAAATTTAACGGCAGTGGAATTAAATCAGCTCCGCGCATATGACAGTTCCGCGACGCCGGCCAGTGAAACACGCCTGCCGCTCATACAAACCGAATGTAGCGCCGACGCCACCTGTTTAATCCTTGCCTAACGCGTGAGCGAAAAATCGCCAAACAGCCACTCTCCTGTTGCCCTCTCTTACCCTTTCCCGCTCCAAAGCCTTCCGACGTGGTTTCATGTCCGCTAGCCAGCGCCGCTTCGCGGAAACTATGCAAAATAGTTTAGAGTTTTTCTAGTTTTCCCCAGGCGGCGCTCCCACGCCTTCGAGGCAAGCTGACAGACAGACAGACACACGCTGTAGAAGTGGGTGCAATGTTCGCGAGTCGCGAGCAGTGACTTAAGTGTTAAGCGGGACGTCCGCTGGCGCGCGCCACATACCGGATGAGTGCCTGAACTAAGCGTCCCTACCGCTCCCATTGGAAAGCGCGCGACGAGTTAAGCAATGTTTATACAGGCGGCGTTGGTACAGCACTAAGATCGCGTCTGAAATAGCTATACTCTCGTAAATACACCACACTTGCGAACACGAACACAGACACTGTTCGCATAAATATGTGTTTCCGACGTATAGAAACGGCAAATATCAGTCATAAACGGGTCTCAAAAGCAGCGGCGACAGTGGTGAGCTACTTTCAAAATTGCCGCTATGGGTATTTCAGTGACGCCCCTACAGGCACTGCTCCAGGCGTATTGGCGGTGAGCGCGAACACGGGCGGCGCTGCGTGCGAAGCGCGCCTCCGCGACGCCGGCTTAGAGATTCTCGCATTTGTCGTCTGCTTCACTCAGGCTCGCTCTCCCTGCTGTTTCTTAGCGCTCGGTCGACGTCTGATGCTTGCGTGCGGGAGAATTTGAGTGTGCGTAACTTTTTGTCATAATAATAGACTTAAAATCGCATACATTAGCTCAAGGTATGAGTTAAAGTATAGTTTTGGATACTGCTACGGAAGAAACATTGCCGGCGTCGACCCATTCTTTGCGAAGCCGGTCCTTTGCGGAGCGCGAAGATTCGGAGCTAGGCCTCAGCATCTGTATCAATCTTTCGAACAAACGGAATAGCCGGCTGCTAGCAAGCGACAATAACGTAAATACAAGACCAAAACAAATTGTGAGCCTTCAGGGCTGTCGGCTTTGACAGAAGGCATTACGATTCCCGGTAATCATATGCAAGGTAAAACAGTTATGGCAACCTTGCCGAACGCTCGAAAGTATTGTATCACATCACTTTACGTTGTCATGGCATGACAGTATGCCGAACTGCACTATTGGCTGCAATAACTGTCAGCTGAGTTTCAAATAACCCACTGTGTGTATAGGCCGTTGTATACCAGGTTTCTAACCAGTATGGAGGCTTATTGAGCAAAGCGAGTCACGTCTACGGTAATGTAACAATATGTTTGCTCAGACCTGGAGGGAGATTTCGTTACATTTCCAGCAGCTATATCTTCCCAATATTCGGATATGTGTTATATGAAAACTGCACTCAAGAGGAGGAGGAGTGAGCGGAGGAGGAGAAAACGATATTTAACAATGAAACCGAGCTGGTTAGTGGGCCGGGCCACAGTCCAGGACAAGAGAGTAAGAGTAATTTTCTTCAATTCATATAACGCCATCCTGAACAGAATAGGATTTGTTCTTTGCGCCTCGAAGTGTTGGAAACCAATAAAGAGCTGCTTGGAAATATTCATCAGTTTCGATTCGTGCAATATCTGCACGTATACTACTTATTGCGTAAGTTAGCGAGTATATCATGCCTTCAACAGCGTAATCATGTTACCAATGTTCGGGTGGAGAGTGAGGTCGTTATGATAACAAAGGTTGCGATAGAAATTCGGAGCAAAAATGCCGCATTCGATTACCCTGGACAACATTGTCTGAGGCGCGAACGCGGTGGCGTAGCACAAATGTTCTAATTCTATTTCCATGTGAAAAAACAACGCACACTGCGGATATGCACCTTCTAGCACGCAGCCGTAACGAAAGCCAATTTGTGAAGGAGGGAATGTGTGCCATACAACCTGAAGAAAATATCCACACTATATCTTTGTGAGCCTCCCAAACATCCCCAAAACTCCTAATAAAATGTCTGTGACGGTGGGGAAATACTAGTGCGTTGGGCACAGAAAGAAAAAAAAACATTCATCTGATACAAGTCAGCAACAACGAAAGAAATAGAAGACAGCCATTTTATTTCCTGCTGTGCAATGCGCGTGTAGGGGTTCGTTGCTTGGTATGTAGCATTATAATGTTAATCCTTCATAAGGGCATCTCAAAAAGCAGGAAAGCTTACGCATTTTGAATACTTATCGAGGAGCTCTGAGCGCTGATCTCCGCGAATAAGCTAGAAAGGGCGAAAAGGGCGAGCTACACACGATCTTCTGACCGATGCTCTGAACAAAGTTGTTCTCTATCTTCTCGCGTGTTGCAAAGTTGGGGAAGATACCGCTTGAAATTATTTAAATTATTTAAATGTGTCAGAAGTTGGAAAAAATACCCGAATTACTAGAAGTACGCTTTTTAATGCACTAAAAAATCAAAGCGGGCGATTTCTAGCACAGGCACTGCTGCCCCTCACAAGCGGAGTGTAGCAGACGACAGCGGCGCGAGTCCCTAAGCCGACATTAGAGCCAGGGGGCGCCACTCAAACATCTCACCGCCAATAGTTATCGCTGCTCCTGATGCATGCCAGATTCAAGGGTGCGCTCGTTTACACCAACGCTGCTCGCCTCTCGTTGGTCGGAAAATTCCTGTCATTGTCAGCAAAAAAAAAAAAAAACACTTTACCTTCCCTGCCTAAAATAAGCTAAGGGAAGTGTTCAAGCATTATAACATCAAAACTGCGTCCAAAGTGCGTTGAAATCTTCGCTGAATATGCGTCCAACGTTCGCTCAAGGTGCGTGTAATCGATCCTCAAACATTTAAAAACCCAATTCGCAAGTGAAGAACGAATCCATGTGATATTTTTTCGCGCACTAAATAAGGGCCTCTACGAACAGTCGAAATGTATAGTACATTTCCAAAACATAGTACAAAGTACATAGTACAAAACCAAAACAGCTAGTTTCCTGCGGCAGAGTCCTTCAATGATGCTACTTGCAGTAACAACAACCATTCTTTGTTTCCACCGCTGAACGCTAGAAAGGGGCAGACGTTCCAGTGAAGGTCAAACTGATGACGGCGTGACCCAGAGGACTGAAGTCCTACTTTGATGATATGGCTGAAAATCTAAAAGTACTTGCACTACCAGCTTTATTTTGTGTAACTGGGCGTAGTTATTTCCAAAATATTGGAAAACCAGAAAAGTGTTCGTAGTGTGCTGTAGAATTATGTATACCTGATGACCTATTTTGATCTCATGCCCGTAATTCGCTGATTACTTGCATCATTAGGTGAATTTCTTGTTTGTAAGCTTATAGGATCGGAATATTAAAAAAAAAACATTCAAAAAAAAGCTCCTGGATATGAATAACAGGCACAGTGCTGAAAGGGCCCTTTTACTTTACACCAGAGAAGGCTGGCCTGGCCACACCGCGCTCTTCATGCGTGCTGGGCCGAGGCCAGTGTTTTCTGGTGTAAGATCAAACAAAGCAACAGATCCGGCAAGAATTTCAGTCACGCATGCCTCGACTTTCTCCCCCCTCTCCCCACACCCCTTTCAGGAAATCCCCGCCGAGCTTCGCTTCAACAGAAGGGCAGAGTGGCCCAAGTGACTATGTGTGTTACATTCTTACACTATCTAGCCAAATTAGGCGGAGTCTGGCTAGATTACGAAGCAGCTGTGGTATTGGTTCAAGATAAGGGAGGGTCACGTGGCTGCGCACTGACAAGACATAAAAAAAATCATTAGGAGAGGTTGAGTTTCGCTAATATGCAGTTATTTTGGCCTACCGAAAACAAGTGACCTTCGCTTCCTCATGTTTTGAATTTCCGCAGCTCATCGCACATTTGCACTACAAACGCCTCTTTGTTCTCACTCTCAATTCATTTACGTCATCATAGCACACTGTTAATGCGAAAGCGTGGTTCAAATATGTTACCGGGTTGACGGGTGGCGTTTCCAGGGTGTGCTTTGGTTCCGTAGAGATGTCATTGGTCTTCCCATTATGTCGGCCGGCACTCGCCGCTTCACTGGAGAAGCGTCTGGCTCTTCAAAGATGCGATCTTCGCCTCGACGATTCCAACGTGGTCGGCGTCGAATTGTGGCGTGGCAGAGTAGAGCTTGTCAAATTATCACCAAGGGTGCAGGGTGACCGACCTCTGCCGCGAGCTCGGTTCCAACGCGCAAGTAGCAAAGTAACGTTGGATGGCGACTGTAGTACGTCGCCTTGTGGGGGATTGACCTTGATGCTGGAATACTGAAGGCCCAGCATACACTCAATAAGAAAGTTTGGGCCAAGACGTTTTAGATCTCAAATTCGATGAGCAGCGGATACTCATTAGTTAACTAGGGTTAAAAAATATTTTCGCGGAACCTGGATTAGAGGTGCACAAAACACAATGGTCAACCAGCACGGGAGGCCGAGAATACAGCTATCAGTGCAGATACAAAGAAATGGAAACACTTTAGAATAGGGCAGAAACACGCAAGTGTTGTCAGCACTGTTTGAAGTGTTTGCTCTGGAATCTTCCCACGTGGGGAAGACTGCGTTAATCCTAGTTGTACAATGCTTTTGTTTGAATGATATTCGTAGTGAAGGAGTACGCAAGAAGTTTAAGCGATGCATCTTTCACCGTGCCATGGTCCTCAGCTATAACATATGCCCCAATGGCTTGGCAAAAGCCGAAGTGGAAGGCCTTCGTGGTTTTTAGTAGAGTGCTTAGGAGAGCATTACCGTGTGACTGATTGAGTGAGTAGCACATTTACTGGGGACGAGTAAAAATCAAGGAGGAATGCAGATGAGTGGGTGAACAGACTAAAACCAGCGTTGAAAGTGGACGATGCAAAAAACATATAGGACCATGTTGGTTCGTTTGTATGAAGCGCCCGCATTTGTCTTTTTCGCCGTCCCATCTTCACGATGGTTCGAGTATCTTTATAAATTGAAGCGAACGCTCGCTTTGTGGGAATGGTGGCGTGCTGTAAAAAACTAGTGCATTTCCCGTTCACCGGTAGTTCATACGAAAAACTCTGATAAGACCTCTGGACTCACGGCGCGTGCGTGAATGTGGGTGTCTACTGTGTCAAACCAGTTACTTGAAAATCGCAAAAAAAAATTCGCTGTGGCCTAACTCAGTTATGCCTGCGTGTGCGTAGCGAGAGGTACGTTTAATGTAAGCTTGGTTCTCCTCCCGTGTATAACGCTTCTTGAGGCGTGCGGCTCCTTCTTCCTCCGTCTCCTCGGCTCGCTGCCTCCTCTTGTTTTCGTTCCCAAGACCAAGCCTGGCTTCTTTCAGCCTCTCCGATGCAGTTTCCCCATCTGACTACGAATCCCACCGAGCCGCCGCTTCTGTATATGCGATGCAACGCCGGCTCCTCCTTGGTTTTTGCAACGTGGTTTCACCGGCTCCTCCTCTGACGCCATGCCAGATGGCGCGGCGAGCGGTGCGGCCAGCTGCGGTGGTTGCTAGGCAACCGCTCAGCTCGCGGTGCGGCCACCGGCCACTGCGAAACGGTGGGAATACTGCTATTGTAGCTCAGGCAGCTAAAGAAAGAGTTCAAGATAAGACAATACGGGCGGGGATCATGAACAAGGAACACATTAGTGTACCCTTATAACAAAAGGAATGTCGCCACATTTCTGAAATATTTTAAAAATTTTTACCGGTAGTTTTTATTTCACATGAACCTTATGAAGAACCTTATATTATCACCTTAAAAAGCTTAAAATTGTGAAAATGTGTTATTGCTACTTGTTATTGACCAAAAATACCCAAAAGTTGTCTGTTTTGGTAGAATTTATAACCAAAGGATGGGTCGCAAGAATTGAAACATTGTTGGCCCAGGGGTAGCCAACTATAAGTACTGTACAACTAACTAGGACCTTTGCCATGAAATATATGAGAATTTTATTATAGCAAAAATTCCCACGAAAACAGAAAAATGTACAATGTTTGTGTGCATAATTACTTGATATAAATCAACATTACGTCAAACCTACCATCCGTTTTTTTTTCAACGTTCATTTAAATGTAGATAAAACACCCGGGGGTCCCTTGCTAGTGCATCAGACCCCCTTAGGAGCGATAAGTTAAGGTTCAGGACGGGTATGGGTGGGAAATAGCAGGGGAAAAATAGTGGGTCGGGATATGAACTGCAGGAGAGTGTCCCACACTGCCTTCGCTAAATTAGGTAGGTAGGATGGACGCAGGGGATCATTTAACGAATTCGGGCGTAAGTTAGCGGGAAGGGTGTCTAGGAGAACCTGTCTTTCAGTTTGAAATCGAGGGCATGTCCAAATAATGTGTTCAGTGGTGTCCGGAATTTCACAGGGGATACACATGCCTTGATTAGGTGAAGAATGAAAAAACTGTTGTCGTTTTGCAGGGAAAGGTTGGTAATTGTCATTAGCTGTCTGAGGCGGACTTGTTGAGAGTGAGAATAGGACTTGGGAATGGGAGTGTGAATGACCAGGGAGGCGAGAAAGTCTTTCCGTTGTTGTTTGATGGCGGTCCGGTGCTCGTCAGGGTTATAATCGCAGTCCGAAGGCGTCCAGCTGGCTTGGGGCACGGTTGTGAACGATGCACGGGCCGCCAAATGGGCCGCCTCATTTCCGGGAATTCCGGCATGGCCGGGTACCCACGTGATGGTGACGTCGATGTTCTGTTGGTGAAGGATGCTCTTGAGTTCTTGGATTTTCTTAGCTCGGAGGCTGTAGGATAGTTGATGGCGACATTCCAGGAAAGCTTCCCGACTATCTATGTGAAAGTGTATGAATTTGTACATGGAAAAGATTATATGGTATGAACAATGTGATGAAGTGCGAGGATGATGCTTTCTAGTGCTGCCCCTTTAATGGTGCAATCTGGTGGGAAGTAATGAACGCTATTGAAGTTAAATGCCTGTAAATGATACGCCGAAGTTGTGCTAAATTCTGTTTTAGATGCGTCAGTGTAGATGCTGAGTGTATTAGGGTGGCAAGACCGTTTCTGGTGTTGTTTTGCAGATTTCCGCCTGTTTTGTGGTTGGGGATCGTGTTTAGGATTCATTAATGATAGGGTGGTCCATGGTTCTGATGTTTTGGCTATGTCTGGCAGCTGCGAGGTATTGTGGCCAATGGCTTCAAGGATGTGTCGTCCGTACCGTGAGGTGGACAGTCGTTGTACAAGCGAGTTACGGAGTGCGTATGCCCTGTCGGCGTATGTAGGCATGTTACTGCAGTCGTAAAGGTCATGGATTCTAATGTAAGTGGGTAGGCCGGTAATGAGTCGTAGACTTGCTCTATTAAGTATTTCAAGGGTTTGTTGTTGGTTTTTAGTAATATTGAGGTAAGGATAGGCATACATGACTCGTGAAATGAGGAGGGTGTGAGTGAGGTGTCTAAGGTCATGTTCTTTAAGGCCCCACTGGTGTGTCGTGAAGCGCTTTATAATGCGGAGGATCTGTTTAATTATTTTAATTGTGTTAGTGACCCATGTAGTAGCCTGGCTGTCTTGATTAATTGATTGAACAACTTTTTATTTGCCCAGATTTGTTGCTTAGCCGTCGGTCAAGTGTCCTTGGTCCCTGGCGGTGGTCGTGGCCATCTGGACGAGCCGGGTCTGGATACCCGGGTTGGAGCTGCGTAGCGCAGTCTCCCACTGGTCCTTCGAACTTATGCTGAGTGCAGGCTACCCTGCCTTACTGCTTTGCGGGTCATTTCTTCGGAGAGGGCAAGACCATACCATGTGATGTAGGTCAGCCCTGTCACCGCACGCCTTGCATTTATCTGAATAGAGCCCTGGATAACATCGGCTGTAAGCCGCTGGATTGGGGAAACAATCTGTCTGCAGCCGTCGCCACGCTACTGACTGCCATTTGCTCAGTGTCTTGTCTGGGGCTGGGTATTTGGCCCTTTCAAGTCTATAATGGTCAACTATGTCTCTGTAGGACACCAGCCTGTCCTTTCCTGACTGTCGTATCGAGTGCGCGTCTGTGTGAGGAGTTTCGACATCGGCTCGGTCAATGAAACCTCGAGCCGCGTCATGCGCACACTCATTCCCGGCCAGGACAGAGTGGGCCGGTGCCATTACCAGTTGTATTTTGCCGTCCCGCTCCATAGTCAAGCCGGATTTTCGAATACGAAACGCCTCGGGTGAGATGCAGCCACTCGCATAGTTTAGTATTGCCGACTTGGAGTCGCTTACTATAACTTTGGTCTTGCAGGACGCGACCATTGCCAGGGCAATGGCAACCTCCTCGCCAACCTCCGGGTCCGTCGTCCAGACCGAGCCGGAGGCGATGCAATCGCCCTGCGGATTCACTACCGCTAAGGCCATAGCGTCGCGGCTGGTATATTCGGCGGCGTCCACGTACACAACGTCCTCGGATTTCGCGTATCTTTTGTGCAGAGCCCTGGCTCTGGCCTGTCGTCGCTCCTCGTTATGTACGGGATGCATGTTCTTAGGGAGTGGGGGGATATGTATGTGGGTCCCTATCTCCGCTGGTATTTCGACTTCCGCGCCTTGCGCTCCTCTGTGGTTTATGTTGACAGAATCTAGTATTTTCCTCCCTGTTTGACTCTTAGAAAGCCGTTCCTTTGGGCAGTTAGCTGGGCTTCTATGAGCTCACTAAGCTTGTTATGGAGGCCGAGCGCTTCAAAGCGTGCGTTCGATGCAGTTACAGGTATATAGAGAGGGCTTGTTTTTGCGCTCTCCTTATCATAGCATTTATTTTGTTCTCTTCATCTCTCTTTAGGTTCAGGTAAGGGGTAACGTATGTGATTCTACTTAAAACAAAAGCCTGCACCAATCTTATTAGGTTATGCTCTTTTATTCCGTGGTGCCTGTTGGCGATGCACGAGATGAGCCGAATTGTTTGATGGACGCTTTTTTCCAGCGCACGTATGGTTTCTATGTTGCGCCCATTGGCCTGAATTCTGAGGCCCAGTACCCTGATACTCTGAACTGTAGGGATACGCTGAGTACCACCTGCAAAAAGGTGAATGTTTGGAGTGGTCGAGTCGATTTTGCGCCCTGTGCTGGACGGACGGTATATGAGCAGCTCCGATTTTTGTGGGGAGCAACTCAAGCCTCTCGGTCCTACATACCCCTCTACAGCCTCAATCGCCCGTTGTAGAGTGTCCTGTACATGCCCGTCGCTACCCCCGGCCACCCAGAGCGTGACATCGTCGGTGTGCAGGCTGTGATATAGTCCCTCTATGTCATTTAGACTTTCTGGAACACCCATCATGGCCACGTTGAAAAGGAAGGGCGAGAGGACAGACCCCTGAGGCGTACCTCTGCTCCCGAGCTCCAAAGTGGCCGATTGGAGCCTCCCTATGGTAAGTGTAGCCGTTCGGTCCGTAAGGAAGTTCCTGACGTATTCATACGTCCTGCGGCCTATTCCTAGTTTGTCCATGTTCTCTAATATAGCCGAGTGTTTTACGTTGTCGAAGGCCTTGGTTAGGTGGAGCCCCACAATTGCCCTAGTATCTAAAGGGGAACAATTATCTCCGTCAATGATATTGTGCTTAAGCCTAAGCATGACGTCTTGCGTTGACAATTTTGGGCGACAACCTATCATCGTCTCGGGAAAAAGCGCTTCCTCTTCTGCGTGTCTATTAAGCCTTGTCAATATGACATGCTCCATTAGTTTACCTACGCATGACGTCAGTGATATGGGTCTGAGGTTATCTATCTGCAACTTTTTACCAGGCTTGGGGATCATCACCACCTTGGCTGTTTTCCACTGCCCCGGAATTTGACCTCGTTCCCAGCAGACGTTCATGTACCGGGTCAAGGCCCCGACAGAGGCGTCATCTAGGTTGCGCAGCATCTTGTTCGTTATGCCATCTGGGCCCGGGGAAGATCTGGTGCGGAGGTCCTGAATGGCACCTCGTACTACCCCCACCGTGATGGGACGGTCCATGAATTCATTCTCCTTGCCCGTGTGTGTTTTAAGCTCCTCTTTGGCGTTCATCCCTATATATCTGTCACGAAGTGTTTCTATTAGGTCATTGTCCGAGCCTTCGAATCGGTGCAGTAAGATGCTCAGGTTGTGCTTTTGAGTGTTCTTGCTATTTTCCGGGTCAATAAGCCAGCGAAGAATGCTCCAAGTTTTTGCGAGGCCAATCCGGGGTTCCATGCTGTCACATGTACTGTACCAATTTTGCCGTGTTAGTTGGTTTGCATAGTCATCAATCTCCAGGTTCAGGGCTGCCAGACGTCTGCGTAAATTACGATTTAACTTTTATCTTTTTAATCGCCTTTGTAGGCTTTGCTTGGCCTCCCACATGTGCAGTAGCCTAGCATCGGCCTGACTGAGGTTTGCCTCTTCTGGTATGTCTTTAGTTGCTTGCGCTACGCTACCACGTTGCTGTGCTGCCCATTCCTATATGTCTTCAATATCCCTCTGTTGGGTGCTAGCGCTGTCGCTTGAGTCAAGTTCGACTGTTCTGATCTGACGGAAATCATCCCAGTCGATAATTTTGAGTCGTCTCCCCCCTTTGTGTTTCGCGACCCCTGCCTCGAATGTGGTCGCAATTAGGAAGTGGTCGCTGCCTATGTTTTCATGTGTATTTAGCCATGTGGTGTCTGTTCGTGTACCTTTCGTGAATGTGAGGTCCGGTGATGTGTCTCCATTTACACTGTTTCCTGTCCGCGTAGGGTGTGCGGGGTCTGTCATCAGGGTAAGGCCCTCCTGCTGCGCGTCAAGGCAGAGGTTCCTTCCCTTTATCGTTCCCCGCTTGTATCCCCACGCAGGATGATGGGCATTGAAGTCTCCTACGATTACCAATGTGTTTCCTTTGGCACTTTCTAGTGTTTTGCGGAACAGCTTTGCAAATCTGTGATTTTTATGAGGGGAGCTGTATATATTAAGTATGAAGAAACTGCCAACCTTGTGTTTCCTGCCTGGTATTATTTCTATAAGAACGTGATCCGCGGGCGTTGTGCCGTCATCAATGTCGCGATGTATGGCCGGCAAGTTATGCTTGACGAGGGTCGCCACAATAGATTTCTTTTTTGGTTCATTATCCGAGGCGCCATTATCCAGCTCACAGTAGGACTTATAGCCTGATAATTTTGCTGGGCCACCCGTCTCCTCGAGACAAATAACGTCCGGCGTATCATCTCGATTTTTGGTTTTAACAAACTGCTCTACGTTACCCCTTTTGCGCTGGAAGCCCCGACAGTTCCACTGCCAAACGACAAGCTTGTTTGTCTTATTCCGCGCGATAGGTTCGGTGCTGAGCGTTTTCGAGGGTGGCTCTAGCACTTTCCACCGAAGCGGGTCTGGAGTAGGGTTTGGTAGGTTTTGTTGGGCCCGCGCCCCCTTTTCCTCCCACGCTAATGCGCGGGGTGGCGGTTTCACGCAATGTCACTCTCGTGTTCAGGGCATCGATTTTGGGGCCAATGCTCTCGGCGAATTTTGCCAGCATGGCTTCGAATTTTTCGCTTAGCGTCCCGCTCAGTCTTTCCCCAAATCAGTTAATCATTTCTTGATTTCTCCATTCACTTGCCCCGGATACCTCGGGGCTCCTCGAGAGGCCTTGTTCTTTGTTAGTCGCCCTGCGCTTCGGAGGGGGGGACTCAGGCGACTCAGTGTCGACTCGTCCATCTCATCACTAGACGAAGCTTCTAATAAAGGGATTTGCGACGGCTCTTCTCACACCAGTGTTTTAGGAGATTGGTGCTGTATAATGCTCGTTGCCGCGAGGCTGCGATGGGATGCGCCTGAATTCTGCGGCGTGGCCAGTAGATTACCGTCTGCGCCCTTGAGTTCCGCAATTTCTGCTTTAAGGGCCTTAGTTTCGCTAAGTACTATCTCCAGCACCTGTTTGATTTTAGTGATTTCTGATTGTTGTACTTCTGCCGAGCTAGCTTTGCTACCACCGTCTTCCGCGTTCGTCCGCGGAGCTGCGCTGTGGGAGACCGCGCTAGCCCAGCTCACCTTGCTTTCTGAGTTTCCACTCGGCGGAACGTTTCCGCTGCGAGGCGTGGACCTTGATCGATGCCTCGAGTCCTGGCTGCCCGCGGCACTGGGGCTTCGGCGTCGAGACTTCGATCTCGACCGGTGCTGTCTGCCGGTGGAATCACCTCGTACACCAGATGCGCGGCTTGAGTCCTTCCTTCTCGGTCGCTCGTGAAGAGGGAGACGCGGGAAGGAGCTGGAACGATCACGCCTATCGCCTTCCTTGTCCTGCTTCTCGCTGTGTTTGAGTATGGACGATGTGTCCCCACGTCGGCCCCTTGTTGTTTTCCTCTTGCCTTCGTTTCTTCTCCCACTGTCGTTTTTTAATCAAGTAGGGAGTACAAAATCGTTGACGGCATTTTTTGTGCCCGGTGGGGTGATCCAGTCCACACAGAGCGCATTTTGTCTCGCACGGATGGTTTTCTGTTGGGTTTTTACTGCCACAGTTTTTGCATACCTTGCTCTCTGGTATGGGGCACACATCGGATCGATGTCCCACTCGGCCGCATGCGTCGCATACCTCATGCTGCTTCTTGTGCAGGAAGCATCTGTACTCGGCTCCGCGATAATAGACGTAGTGGGGTACTTTGTCGCCTTCGAAAACGATGATGACCGAGTTGGTTCGGCCCATCCTTCTTGCTTGTAGAATCGCGGGGTTTTTCTTGTACACGAGACTCTTCGTTATGACTTCGGCGCTGTCATATTCAGGGATGTTGTGTATCCCCCCTTTGGCGGTGTCCTCCGGCGGTGCCACGTACGCGGACACGTCATAGGTCTTCTGTCCGATGCGGAGCATTTTGATTGCATTGTACTTCTCTGCCCGCTCCCTGCTGGGGGTACTTGCAACGATGATGTTCTTGGTGGTGTGGATGCGGAGGACGTCTTCTTCCGCTTCCTCGCATGCGAGGCCGGTCGCGCTTAACACGCCGTCGCGCAGATTAGCGAGGCTGATCTTCGTCACGTCCAGGCCCTCTCTCGGCCGCAGCACGATCTTTATGTCTTCCTTGGGCAGGTGCGCTTGGCGAGGCGTTCGCCGTTGCCTGCGCAGTTGCTGTTGTGCACGTGGCCTCTGGTTCGTTGAACGGGCGCTGCCAGCGTCTTGCCCACGAGGGGTCAGGTTCATGTTAGCGATGGCGCGAGCGCCACGTCGACGATGGCTTGTGAGCCAGCCTGCCTCCTCCGTAATTTCTTCAGGCGAGATGGGCTCACCTTCCACTTCGACGCCCCCCATTTTGTGACTCCGATGCTCGGGGGATGATCACCCGTGAGTCTAGGCGGGGAGGCGGCCGTCACCGCCGTTCCTCGGTGCGCCGATGTTCGAAGTAGGGTTAGCTGGGCTGGGCCGCTTGAGATGAAAAAGTTGGCCGAAGAAGGCCAGCTGGGGGTCTTGATCAATGTGTAAGCCTAGTACCCTAATAGATGATTTGCGAGGAATAGGCTGATTATTTAGCTTCAATGAGAACAGCTCCCGAGTTGGTTGCGTCCTGAAGTTGGGGCTATTAAGTACCACGACGTACTCCGATTTTTCAGGCGACGACTGCATACCAACATCTCGAAGGAAATTTCTAACAGCGTCAATACCTTGCTGAAGCATATATTCTTGTTCCCCTACTGAGCCTTTGTTTGACCGCAATGTTATATCGTCTGCGTAGATAGTGAAGTGCAGATCAGGTATACTGGTGAGATATCCCTTAGCGAAAAGTAATCGTTTGAAATACGTACGAGTACGCTTGAAGTGCACTTCAAATATGCTTTGTATTTGTAAATGTATTTTAAGTGCATTAAAAATTGCATGTTCGTAATTTTTAGTAAATATTGAAAATACATTATTCAAAATTTGGGAAAAATACAGTGCTTTTAAGTACCCTTCAAATAGATAAAGAATGAACTGAACCTCACGAATGTGCGCTTAAGGCATTCAGAATATATTGAAAATGCATTTCTTCCCGCCGAACGCTCATGGTGTAAATGAACTTTAAATATTATAAAAATACACTTACCTAACTACATTTAGAGCACCACTCTGAAAAGCGTGCTGAAGCATGGAAATATATTCCGAGTATATTCGAAATACATTTCAAATGTCTTTTACGTTTGTGAAAAATGCATGAAAAATATTTATTGAAAATACATTTTAAATGTATTCATAAAGCTTTGCCGAAATACATTTCGAGTACACTACAGGCGCTGCTTCAGTTGGTGAATTGCAAGATTCACGTGAAGCATATCTGAAGTGCCGGATAAAATACATCTCAATTGAATAAACGTACTGAGAATTTCTGCTCGATTTTTACCTATAATAAAAGAAACTGAGGGAGATACTTTCACTTACTGCGCTGTCTAAGGCAGACATAACTCTGCGTATTAGAGAGAAACTCGGCGTACAAACATGTAAGCGGCGGTGTTCCGACGCAATCGGCAAAGCAAAAACATCGAATTCAACGAGTATATATATGTACGAAAACACTTGCACTTTGCCAGCGTTGTTACGACGGTATCGCTGTGTAGGCTTTGAAAATTTTCTTTTTCTAAAAAATATTTGCCTTAGATGTACAACCCTGGCTATGCTTGCGAGGGCAAGCAGCTCGGCGCCTATCACTGCCGCTCACTACCTCCTCCTGTGTGCCCGGCACCTGCGACGCGAGTTGAGCGGCGCACCCCACCTTCACATTTTGTCTGCCTTCGCTGCGTTTCTTTTGCCTGACCTGTGGTGTTATAAGTTTACGGACTCCTCAACGCACGGTCGTCGGGCGGACGCAGTCTCAGCTTGGACGGTGCGTTGCAGCGGCGTTTGCCGTCTAGCCAAGGTAAGCACGATATAGCGCTATTTGCGCGTACGGTGTCGCACTACATTGATGGACGTATGTTAGCCTTGCAATCGAAGAGTGCTAACGCCCTTTATGAAATCCACACGTGGTTGTTAAGCTTACCTCCACCTGCAAGCTAGATTCCTACCGTAGCTACTTCGTGCAACGGAATGTTCTCACAAATCAACGACAGCAAGAAGACGTAAAAAAATGGATTTTAGTGCTTTTCTTTTTGCGCCTAATTTTAGCTCGGGCCCTGCTGAGAGGACGGCGGACTGTTGCTACGAGTTTCCTTGTAGATGGAGTTATTCCGTTGTGAACATATTGAGGACTAACACTTGCATTAAACACATAACAGCCAGGAACGTTTTAAGTGCGAATGCACTTCTTAAGCGACCCTGAACCTGCGTCCACCGGCGATGTCCGCGCACGTGGAGATGGGCGCGCGCAGCCTGGCCGCTGACATGGCACATACCCACGTGGGGGATTGGCCAGGAATCTCCTCGTCTTCCTTGGCAACGGGGGGAAATGGGCGCGCGCTGCCTGGCCGCTGACATGGCACATACCCACGTGGGGGATTGGCCAAGAATCGGGCGTGAGAAGGGCTAATGCACCTGCTTAAAGCAGTACTGACACGAAATTTCATAGCTGAGATCCGCTCTAGCAATCAAGTACAACCACAACACAAATAGGTGTCTGTGAATAAATGCATCTTTCTTTCTTTGTAGTTGTGTGTGTGTGTGTGATCTCTCTTTCGCGAACATTACCGAACCGCGCAAATTCAACTCGTGCATTCGCACTTTCACATTCTTCCCCTCGGGGAAATGCGGGGAATTTTTTTAGCACAGCCTGTTCACAGAAAGACCACCGTCCATGTTTACGCGCTCGATAAATTTGCGAAGTGTATCCAGGGACGCAGCTTTCTTTTGTTTTCTGTTCGCAGCAGCCGCTCACAGCTGCGCATGTTCACAGCACCCGCGTACGGGGAAGGAACCCAGTTTGTGGCATGCATGCATCCGACTAATGCGCATGGCCGGGCCATACGGCAAGAATCCGAGCAGCCTTCGCGATTTTTGTCGGTCGCATGTCGCCATTCTGTGAAATAAAGCCATGAAAGAGTTTATGCCGTCTGCTTCGAAGTGACCAAAAGTGTTAAAAGCGAACCACGTAATCTTCGGTGCAATTGGCTGTAGCGAAAGTGCTTCATGCCCAGGGACTACCTATGATTTGTCCATCTAAGACAAACTGTATGAGAGTAGCCTATAAGTTACAATCGGTTTTTGTTCCTACCGCCACCCAGAACCAGGAACCAGCAAAGGAAGGAAGGAGAACGAAGGCAAGTGGAGAGGGGGACTGCGAGGGAGGCAACCAGTTCCCCGCACGAGACCCTTCGGTTCCCGGAACGGGTCCCCCGGGCGGGTTCGTCTCTTTTTGTTCCTTGGATTGCTCCCCAAAAACTTCGTGAAACTTCAGGATGTTGGACCCTTCCTTTTTTCTGTTTCGTAGCAACTTCGTAGCGCATTGACGAACATGTGTGGGCGATCCGAGAGGCCCTTCGGCCGCTCGTGGTCGAGTGACGGACACGCGGAACCCGACGCGCTACCGCTGGACCACGCCACCGGAGAATTTCAAAAATGTGCCCAAAGGCACCGAAAACAGCGTGGGCTGCTTGGCGGTTGTGTGTGTTTAGAAGCCGCAATAGACCTTTCCTGAAAGTTGCGCGCGCCCCCAACCGGCGGCCGCAAAGCAGCCTGGGAACTGTGAGCGTCGCAGCAGCCGCCGCCTTCCGGTGCTGCGCGGGCCGCTCTTCACTGCAGCTCTATACCGTGCCAAACCGTGCAGTGCGTGACAGAGCCTGTGGATGCAGCATTAGTTTACGTTGCAGCTTCAGCGTTTAACATTGTGTGATGCATGCAGAACATCTGCTATCTTGGACAGCTGTTCGGATGACTGGCTTCTTTTTCAAACTTCAGCATTCTTACCTCAGCCCGCATTTCAACAAACTGCTCACTTTTGGGGAGTTGCAGTGTGTATCCAATCGATTCATGCTGCACTATGTCTGCATTTGTTTCAAGTACTGTTGCCTAAGAGGTGGCAAGTCTTATTGTGCAATCCTGAGCTCTTTGCTGTTTTCGGCTGTGTGTGAACATGAAAATAGAAACGTTTATTTCAGTCGACAAAAAGACGAGGCAGCTAATATGGTATCATTACAACAAAAGACACGTACACTTTTATTCCGTTAGGAAAACTAACCAATACCCACTAAAAGGTAAAACTTCAGAGGGCGCTAAGACAAAACACACATAGTGGACATTTTGCTTACTTATCGATTGAGAAGTGGTTCATGTGTGAAGTTGTTCAGGCAGCCACAAATTTTCCACACCTGGTTTGGCTTGTCAGCCATCACATTTGAGAAAAAATATTCTCAAGTTCTTTCACTTCTCGAATAACTCGCTCAACGTGTCTCCTCAGGTTGGCGATCTGCCGTGTGCGTGTTTCCTCCGCTACTGTCAGTTGACGCCGACCACTTAACATGAGGGGGGGGTCTGTTCAATTTAAAACGCCAAGTTCACGGAGCTTATCTTCGATCAAGAATCCTGGGTCAGCCATGACGAGCTGTCTCCTTCGTTTTCACACAGGAAGTACACCACACCTTAAAAGTGGGAAATAATTCCACAATGAGCTACCGAAAAGAAATAGTCGAAATGCTGAACTCATAACAGCAGAACAGCAGAAACCCCGTTCCTCCAATGCCGCAGAAAACAAGCTGCAGGCAGTCGCTGCCGTTGCAGAAACCGCATCGTTGCCTGCTGGAGCGAAAGTATTGCTTTATCGCCCTGTTACGCCCTTTGTGCTAAAATTCATTACAAAACGGGCGTGGATTACCCTGAGCTGACAGCAGTATCTCGACAGTGCTGCATATGGGCGGCGTTTCGTTCACTTCGCGGAAGCTAGGTAACAAAACATATAAAAAGCATAATTTACGTTATAATGCTTGGCTTACCTCTCTTTACCAGAGGACACCTCTCGGAGAAGACCCGGTGTGGGAAAATGGTCGCATACGGTCCATGTAACATTTGCGTCTGTTCCCGTTGAAATGGGCTCCACATACCCTGTGACGGCTCCCACAAAGCAAATCGGCTATCACGACCCTGGAGATTTTTCCGCTAAACCCATTCCTTTTTAAGTTTCTTGTTCTTCAGAAACTTGTGCAATGAAACATGCCGGTCTCGTAGCGTATTGTTGCCCCAACCGAGCCCATAGCACGTTTGTCCTTCCCTGCAACTTCCTTGGCGCCATATCGTCAGTATCGCGTAAACTACAAGCGCTAAGGCAGGTCGTAAACGAGTGTAGCTTTACACACGCGGAAATGCATCACGAATAACGTGTGCACACGATATGGGCTTCTTAGTTTTCCCATTCGGCTCCCCGCGGGCTGCTAGAAGCAAGAGCTGGGTTATTTGTATTTTTCTCGGGGATCTCAAGTGTCACATTTGTTTTCTATTTCCTCGTGTTGAGGAATTTCTTTTTTTTCCCGCGGGCAGCCAGAATCACGAAGACGCTTTTCAACTGGCAGCAGCTGGTTCAAGCTAGCAGACGATGTTGCTAGCAGACGACAAAAAGTTCTCATGCGGTGCAGGAAGTTTCAGAAGGATGCGGAGTTTATTTCTTATTTTGGGTTCTATGGTTTAAAGATGCTTTAATTGATGGGCAACATAACTTTGCAAGCACAGCATTGCAAACTTTGTCCTTTGACGGGCTCCCTCCGCGCACGCGACGCGACTACCCCGTCGCCGCTCGCACCGCCCGCGCACGCAGTTCCCATGACGCCTTGCGCGGGCCCGCCAGGGGAAGGAGCGGCGCTGCAGTTTCTGGAAAGGTCTATTGCCCATTTGCGTCTGAAGGGTGTACTTAAACGAGTTTCTTTTAGCTGTCTCGAGTATTAATGAAGCGCTACTTTTTACTTGATGGTCCCTGACGCTAACAGGTGTTTATCTTTTTTTTTTGTATGTTAAAGACGCGAGCATTTACAATTGTTTTCCGCGTTGCTCCCTAATTTAATGATGGCGTTGTCTGTGTACAGCAAAAACTATAAAATTTCCTGCCGGTGGTGTGTGGCGGAGAGCAAAAACATTACATGTGTGTGCAAGCACAAATACACTTTTTCTTGCTTTGCTTGTTGTAATCACTTCGGTTAGGTGCCTACGATATAAGAGCTTGTTATTTTAAGGACGGCGTGAAATGTTTCTTGTTTTTCAAAATAACCTTACTTTGTAGTTCCTTTGAAAGCATTGTTGAGTGCACACGCCAATCTAATGACTTTTATGTAAGCTTTCTACTGCAATCCTGCCCAAGCATTTTTAAATTGTTTCGCTGCGCACTATTTTTTTAGAACGTAATCTCCGAGGAAGGTGACTCCGAAATATGGAACACATAACAATAATTATAGTTAATAAGATTGCTACTTATCTTATTTTATTAGAGTCCTGTGAGGTCACAGACCAGTTTTGTCCAAGTTTGTTGAAAAACTAGAATTGCCACCATTTCAAGTTAACTCAAGCGCCTAAGAAAAAGAAGTAGCATAACCCTAACAATTCTGTTGCATGTTTGGTAACGTTGTTATCTTACCTGTCTTTTTTCCCCAATTTTCGCTTTTTTTATTCCAATACAATGTCCAAACACAAACCTCCTGCCCCCCCCCCTCCCCATCCACCATTCATTCTTAAAAATGGTAGTGAAGATCCGATGCCGCATGACAATATAAACTATGCTTACCATAACATAAATTGTCTTACGTTCTTCAAAGGGGCATTGTTTCACGGCGGGTTTTTTTTTCTTTCTTTCTTTGAAGGGGACACTAAAATATCCTTGCTCGCGAGGGACGTTGGCACGGCTAGAGAAAAGGCCTGATTGATTTGGCATTTATTTGCCTCTAAAAAAGTGTTGCACTGATATTTTCCCGTTTTCTTTTCACTGCAGGTGCTGGTGAAATTGCCCGCGTGGAGAATAGGAAGTACGAGGACTCTGATGCACAACGCTTCATCTGCGCTGGCTACCGAGGTGGCTGAAAAGCATTCATTCCTGCTGCTTAGTAATGGTAAAATTGGCCACTCGACTGAGGTGTACAATAAACAACTTTCAAACTGCCAATTTGTGCGCATACATGCTGTTCTTTTCAGTCGTTGACTGGCCCGCATTCCGAGCATGGCCGGTTTACATTTTCACAATGGAGCATATCTTTAGCCTAGTGTATATTAATCTTTTTGAAACCACAAAATGAAATTTTCTAGTTGAACGTTAACAATCCCCCCAAGACACATTGCCGTGGCATCTCTTAATGTATTGAGGTTTTATTTAGTATACACTTGTAACGCATTTTCCGTATATTTGAAGCAGTATTTTCTGTGCATTTAAAATGCATTACTAATACATTTTGCACGTATTTAAAATTACATTTTCTGAGAATTTATAAGGCATTACGTATGTATATTCAGTGCACTGCTTATGTATTTTTGAGGTACATTTTAAATACATTGTAAATGTATTGGAAATGCATTTGGAATGTGGACAAATTAATCCAGAATAAATACAAAGTTAATATATGTAATAGATGCATTCAAAATACATTAAAAATACGGCATCTTTTCGCTAAGGGATGTGGGCAGGCGTGCCATTACCAAATTAAAAAGGGTAGGAGACAAGACAGCACCTTGTGGCACGCCAATCAGATTCAGACGAGGGGGCGAAGTTATGTCTCCTATTGCCATTTCATAAGTACGATTGAATAAAAAAGACCTAATGATTTTTTTAAATGCTAGTTTGTTGCCCAGCCTAGTCATGCAGGAACGAGCCTGCGATGTTTCCTTAAAAAAGAAATCTTTATATTGAGGTTACAATTGTTCGCGCAATAGGGAACTGCACAACAAGAATGAACTTTTAGATGCGAAGCATCTCATGGTCGCGGCTATGTCCCTCCCTTGTAGTTGCGCCGTCCACAGCCCCACTGCGCATGCTCGGCTTGCTGAACGCCCGGTGGTGTATTACCCTTTAATGCCTCCTAGAGCGACAGTGTAGTCGGTGTCTTCCTGGCCCGGCGCGAGACGGGCACGCTTCCCTTTTAAGGGCTCCTGGAGCGACAGTGTTGCTGGTGTCTTCCTAGGCCCTAATGGCTCCTGAAGCGACAGTGTTGCTGATGTCTTCCTGGGCCGGCACGAGACGAGCACGCTTACCCTTTAAGGGCTCCTGGAGCAACAGTGTTGCCGGTGTCTTCCTGGGCCGGCACGAGACGAGCACACTTCACGCGCCTTCGACATTTCATCGTCTTCGGCAGCGGCGTGCCTCGGCGAGTGTCGGTGGGCGGTGGTTACAAGCAGCACACAACCACCCGGGGAACGTGCATCGACCTTATCTTCAGCAACTTTAAGGTTAATCCACTACAACAGCCCTTGACTTTACATTTCACAGATCATAAGGCAATCATAATCAAAGCGGAACGCCAACCACAGCTCGACGTCACCTACGTTGAACATGATGATGATAAGCCTAAATAAAGACAAACTCATACCACATATAACGTCTCTCTCTCTCTCTCTCTCTCTCTCTCTCTCTCTCTCTCTCTCTTTAAAGCCTCTCCACTTTAACACTCCCACCCCCTCCAATAAAATTACACCACCTTTCCGTAGGGGAACCCTGAGTAGTATGCGAAACAGCCATGGGGTCAACGCAATTTGCCATTCCAAAGTTACGGTAAGCGAAAATTGTGGTAGTTACCATTGAAACCAAACCGTAAATGTAACGGTAGCTACGTACCTTAACCTAACGGAAACGACGAACTGAAAACTAATGGGCACTTGAATCGACCCCATGGCTGCTTCGCATACTACTCAGGGTTCCCCTACGGGAAGATGGTGTAATTTTTTCAACTTCACCTGGTTCATAGCTAAGACCCTCCTTGTGTGCCAGGAATTTGTTTTTGCTATTTTTGTAGCCCGTATTTTTTTAGGAGATGCCTGCTTCCACCAAAATACTTCTGTACATCTGTTTCTATAGCTGAAGCGTCACACAGCCTACTATATACCAAAAGGTAGATTAAGCAGGCTCATGTGGACGGCTTAGAAAAACTTTGTGTCACCCTTTCAGCGTTGTGTGGTTCTGTAATTAGTTTTTATTTTTTTTAGTTACTAATGAGTTACTTAGCATTTGAATTAAATTTTGTTGTGGTGGATAAACTTCGTAGAGCGTACGAGGGAATTCATTAAATTTCATCAGGAATTGTACACATCCATGGCCGTTGGACTCAGGTACTTGTTTAATGACATAAAGATATGCTTTACAAAAGAAAATTGCTTCCATTCTGTCTATTATGATAATTTTGGCGTCACATGCGGCTATCTGCTGGCATTTTTTGCAATAGGAGCTGTTAATATTTTATTGGTCTTGCTCGTCACTACACACTGCTTCAAAAAGTTGTTGAATGCACCAACTTCACGCTTCAGTCTATGAAAGAAGTGAGTGTTAGTGTCCAGACAGCTGGGATTTCGCGGTATTGGGGTATTGTTGTGTGAACCATTTCTGGCATTTTAGTTTCTTGTCCGGTGATGAGTATGTCGAACTACATTTTTAAAACTCCACACGCTGCGCATTAAAAGTAAGACACACTTCAGATAAGTTCCGCAGTAAACAGTACCATCCACTGCAAGAATAAATTTGTTCATATGGGTACATTACAGTTTTTTAAGAAATATGTATCGCTTTCGAGGAAGCCGCAAGAGTTATCCGACTGAAAGTGTCTTTGGGTTGCTTGTTATTTTCTCTATGGGCACAGTAGTTCTAGTTTGTACAAGTACAGGAAAGAAAATTGGCGGAAAGCACTCATCGCCGAGAATCGACAGAAAGCGTAGCTTTTGTCGTTCGCAGGCGGTCGAAATGAAGATATGTATGGCATGTTTGGGGTGTTATCATGCTTGACGTAGTTGCTCATTTTTTATGATGGTGAGCAGTTGTGTGTGTATCCATATGGAAATGCAGTAGGTTTAGTGTGCTGCAGTAGAGATCCTCTAAGACACATTTGTTGTAGGAACGTGGCAAGAAGCTAACGCTGTTAGCGGTAATGGCGCCAACGAATTGATCGTCGCCTCACCAGGCGCTGTTTCAGAACTGAACCGTAATTGCGGCCGTTTTAGATTGTTGTCCGGAGCTCAGTTGCATTTAAGCCCCTGAAGGCTATCCTTAAATCTTGTATGAACTTCCTATGCGAACTCGGTTCCATATCTGCCTCATGGACGGTTGGTACTTAGGCTCATATTTGTTTTGAGAAACCTTGGCAATTTCTTTACCTTTGGCCGCGAGCGTCCCTACTTTTGCTGTGCACTGTGCGTGCTGGGTAATGTGCACAGTGTACGCGCGACGCAAACGACGGTGCGAAGTCTCCGCCAAACCATTAGGCCAAGCACATGCGGAAATGGACCCGGTGGTGCTTAAAAGCGTCCCTCGTGTAAAGGAGCGCTTAGGCCGCCTGTCCTGACGCTCGAGAACAGCTGCGACAATAGGCTGCAGTAATGGGGCGGCGAGGGGCTGTAAGCAACTATCCCGAAGCCAGGAAAGCCAGTATAACCAGCATCCTTGTTGGACGCTCAGCACACAGCTTTGGCGCAGGGTATTAAACACCGTAAAATTGTTTCACGCTGGGCGAGCTGGTAATGGTACATCTCAAAAAATAACAACTGCGCGCAAATTAACGGGGGCAGGAACATGAGAACAACACAAGCGCAGTGTTGTCCTCGCGTGTTCCAGTCCCCGTTAGTGTGCGCGCAGCTATTATTGTTAAAGACCATCCTTTGAGCGTATAGCAAGACGCTGGTTTTCACCGGAAAAGCTGTAAGGGCGGTATTTCAAGGCGTATTTTCGGGTCCTCCTGGCCGCGGACCAGTGCTCAAGACCCTTTTATTTCTGTAGTCGTGAAATTGTGAGATAGTCTTAGTTTTTGTTGGCGCTATGTCAACACGTGGCTTCGAACATGCGAGCCGTTCATACGTAAACAATGGTCCAAAAAACTTATTTGTGAACAATCTCTATTCGCTTTGAATCGATACCTCAGCTCGACTTTGATTTGCACTCAAAATAACTTACTTGTTTCAGTGTGTCCGAACGCATATCACGTTAAAAATTTACTTTTATTTATTCTCAGGACTATTAGTAACATATAGTGTTCGCCATAACTTTCAATTTCACCTGCCAATATTTTTTTATTGTTTAATCGTTTGTAGCGTGCGCAGAATGTATCCAGGCAGAAGAATAAAACCAAGAGACCGCATTTTTTAATGGTAGCTTTCAAAGGGAGAGCCATGGCTGTTTGGAGCTGATATACGTAAGAAAAGTGGCGATACGTCTGGTGCTTTTAAACGCCAACCATTTCAAAGAGATATCGACATCTACTTCGTCTACAGTCGCAAGTTAGGACGGCATCAAATGTTCCTTTTTTTTTCATAAATCTCTGCTGGCGCTTCGTGTCGTGTTTTTGTGTGTCCATTTTGTCTTGTTGATGTTTTTCTCTCCCGCTCGTTCCGCGTATTTTAACCGATAGCTAAGGTGATCGAAATAGAATTACTCTTGTGACAGTAAAAAAGCTTGTTAACCTTTAAGCAAACGCAAATTGACCTTTTCGATTAAGCACTGCTTATCAAATACGCCAGTGAAATGGTAGACACATATTACCTATCGTGCCGAATCTAAAATTCAGATTGTGTACAACCCTAACCCGTGGCTAACAAGCGGCAGCTACGTGCGACTAGCAGATTTTCTCATAGTATAAGCTACTATCCGTGGTCGAGGGAAATAGCCTGTCGAATTTTTCTTGAATCTATGCATTATTCTTCCGCGCAGCTCTCGGTGACAGGCACCAACGCGGCAGTCATGCTTGAAGGGATAGATGTTTCCTACCGACATACGTGTTACTTTGGCCATGGTGAGACATGTTCGGTGGGGGCTCCTCCTTTGACCATCAAAATGAACGAGGGGAGTAAACTGTCTACTGCCTTGATAAATGGCGTTCTTGGTAAATGAAGGTATACCATGCATTCGTTCATTTGCGTGCTGCCATTCCGACTGACTAGTCACCGTACTACTCACCGCACTTATTAAGAGCTCCTTTATTGCGACATAACGTTTGCGTCACTTTATTCGCTTTTGAGTCTAATTACATCGTCCAGTTTATTTACTTCTCCAACGTGTATGCGTCTTTCTACGATTTGTTTGCCATACGACACCAATTTCGTCAGGAAGCAGACTGGCATACACCACAGCTTCCCTAGATTCAGGGTTCTGTGGGGCTGGTGTGCATTTGACCACTAATAAACCGTCACTTGCAGGTGCCACGTCGAAGGCATTATTTTACAACTTTTACTTTCAAAATTCACAGTTTCTTAACTTTGAGAAGCGGGCCCGTGAGCTCCTCGAAGCACCCGATTTCTGCCAAACACCGCAGTTGTGTATGTGCCAGGCAGAAACGAATAACGACACAAAAACGCTTTTCCTCTATGTTGGCAAGCTACGTTTCTTTCTCATGTAATAAAAAGCAAAGTATAGCGCAACTACAAGAGTGCCAAGCAGCTGCTCCGCGGACTCGGGTTCCAATCCTGTGGGAAAAAAGACGTTTTGTTCCTAATCTCTATTTCTGTGCCCATTTCTGGGCTGGAAAACTACAACTATGCTTTTTGGTAGAATGGGACACTTATTGTTAGGCCCTAAAATAAATGGTATTGACGTGAATGCTTCAGTAACCTGGGCGGTTTGGAGTTTAATTATTTACTTATTTACTTATTTATTTATTTATTTTTTTTTATTTATTTATTTATTCATACATTTATTTATTTATTTAGTTATTTATTTATTTATTTATTTATTTATTTATTTATTTATTTATTTATTTATTTATTTATTTATTTCAATTCCTTTAGCGCCCCTGGGCCGGTACAGAAGGAATTGGTTGGTAGACGAAATACCACAACAAATATCTTTGAATGCATGGAAATTCAGAAAATACAATTACTGCAATACATACAAAATAAACGAAAGAAAACTAAAGCACGCCACAGAAAATATTACAATATTACGCAATATTCAATATCACAACTAATGAGGAAGAAAGAAATTCTTGACAGCGGTTTTAAAAGCAAGGGTATTCGAAAGGGTTTCAATTGAGGATAGCTGGTTATTCCATTCCTTAGACGTCTTTACACGTAAAGAGTGATAGAACGAATTTGCGTGGGCAAAAGGGACGTTTACTTTGTTAGCGTGATGAGTACGAGCTGATTACTGTGCGGGTGTGGAAAGGAGTTCGCGTTTAAAAGTTGTGTTGTGATAATAAATTTTGTGAAATAAACTGTCGCGAGACAATTTCCTACGTAAAGAAAGACGAGGCAAGGTTAGAAAAAGCTTCATGGAGGAGTACGATGACAGTCAGTAGCAAACGTGGGCTGCGATTCTGAATTGATTCTCAGGTGCTTAAAAGATGATCGAGGCCGAGATCCCGTACCAAGAAGGCGTACTCAAGTTTTGAGCGGACAGAAGCTTTAGCAATGAAGGTGACATGTAAAAATTTCTGCGTAAATATAAAACAATGCGTCTGGAGTTGTTTGATAAGTACTGGATGTGCTTTTTCCCATGATAGGTTAGCGGTAGTGTGAACTCCTAGATATTTGTACGACAATACGTTTTCTAGCATTCAACCCTCGAGGTGATAGTTGCCAACATTGGTACAACGTGCATTACATGCAATTCTCGCTACTTTGCATTTGAAGAATCGCAGTTTCAGAGCTATTAGAAATTTCCCGGCAGATAACTCTCGGCCACCAATAACAGAGTTTCACACATGTTGGAAACAAAATAAAAAAAATTTGTGCCCTTCCACTATGTGAAGGAGGGTGACCTGCAAAGCTGGACGCAGTACACGGAGTGCACGAAACAAAACACGGTTAGCGTAGTTTGCGATGGAGCATATTTCCTGACTAATCAGCTGAATGAATCTCTGACGGATCCCAGCTTTCTTCTTGCCGATAAACATGGAACTGCCTGCGTCCCTCCCGCGTCGTAGGCATGTCATTGTTTGTGTATGGCCGAGTCCAGACTGTTGCCGCAACTGTAATAATAACTTTAAGGAATAGCGTCATTTCATGTCTCAGCCAACCGCACTGCGTGACATGCAATTTTTCACGTCCATAGATCACGATACGGGTTTTGTGTCGGTGATCTGAACGAAGCCTAACATACAAACCCAATACGCTCTACAGCTAAGGGCTCCGGAGCGGTCCCATTGGGCTGTTTAACGTCCGCATTTAAATCTCGCACCAGCACAACGGACATGCCATCCATCAGCACGACGATCAAACCTATAGCTGCGCGTGCACGCGTCCCCCCCTCCCTCCCACTATTCTTCTCTACAACCTGCGCACGCATGAATCGGCAACCGGTCATGTGCGTCTGTGTAGAAATGACAGACGCCGTTGAAAATATCCCCTGAAAGCACCCTGAAGAAGTGATAATGGCTCACGCCGGCTTTCCGAGAGGGCAATTACCTGTTCATCCGTGAGAGATTCCCCGTTACTCCACGAGTTGAACTTGTTGCGTTAATGGCGGTGCCAACAGCTTTCACTTTTTTTGCACCAATTAGCGCTTGCGTTCTGGCCAACGCTTCGATTCTTGCTCTTCTTCCTCCAAACGAATGGCATTTATCAGTCCCATAACGATTTAAAATCTGGAAGCCCTTGAGCTCCATTCTCGCGTACAAACATGGCTGTCTGTTTTCTTTCCCTCTCGTATGCATCTTAGTGTGCCTGTAAGATGTCTGTGTAACCCATCAACCCACACCAGAACCACTCGATTGAAGATGACAGCCGACAAATCGCATTCAGCCATAAAATTTTGTCGCCTAAATACCACCACAACCAGTATTTCATCGGTAGCGGCTTGAAGCCTAGCTGTGCAAGCACATCCCCTTTTTCTACCCGCATACCGTGCATGCATAAACCGGCAACCGAGGGGATGGCGCATACTTAGGCGTGAAGGCACCGGCGAAAATGTCACTCGGAAGGCCTTCTAAGCTGAAAACGAAATATGGGATTAATCCGGCGTCC
This sequence comes from Haemaphysalis longicornis, assembly GCF_048455015.1. Classification (NCBI taxonomy): domain Eukaryota; kingdom Metazoa; phylum Arthropoda; class Arachnida; order Ixodida; family Ixodidae; genus Haemaphysalis; species Haemaphysalis longicornis. The sequence goes on along the minus strand of NW_027526385.1, from coordinate 175,406,241 downwards.
AACTGGGAAAGTTTCTCTTCTACTGGGAGGGATGCGCAGCTACTTCCCGAAGAGAATTCGGGAAAAGACAGGGGAAGAGGGGAAAAGGCGACGGCGGTTTTCGGTCGAATAAGGGGGCAGCTCTTTGGCGGCCGCTGCCTGGGCTTCGCGGTAGCGGCGTCTGTATGTGTCCGCGTAACCGAGTGAGCGAACGCAGCAGCGACGAATAAAAGAAAATGGATAGGAGCGTCTAGCGAAGGGTGAAGTGGAGTACTACGTGCGACCACGGCGTCATCTCTTTAACTGCCTTTCCCGCACACATGCGTCATGTGTGGCAACCACGGAGCGCCCTCCCCCAGACACTTCCCAAGACGCTGTTCCATTCACCGTTAATGCGAACCCCATGAGATTTGCGCGGGAGGTTCAAACACAATTGAAACAACCTGGCCGGCGGCGGCGGCGCACTGCGACGTAGCAGCTGAGTAGCGCACGCCGCCGTACATTCGCTGATCATGCGAACACTTTCTGAGACGCAGCAGAAATGCACCGTGACTAAGGAGACTGCAGCTCACATTGCCCACGAATTTTATATCAGAGAGTGTAGTTATCATCAGGGCATTTTTCACGCTCATCCATGCTTCTGTTTATTTGTCGCAATTATTTGATAACCGCACTACTGCCGTTAACTGCCAACTGCGCAACTTGTCAAAGGGGCACCGGTGGAGGCGAGGGGGAAAATAGTTGTGAAAGTGGTGTCAGTGGTGGTAAGGAGGAGCCCCGGAGCGTCGCCGAGTTAAATCGATGACACCGGAATGAAAACCGGGGGGGTTAGACATATACTGCTTTGCAGTAAAAACAAAAAGGTGTGCCCTTCCTTCCCTCTATTCTTGGCACATAAAAGCAGTGGAGGAAAGACACGCGATTCTTTTTATGTTTCTATTGAGCCTACTTTCCCAGTATTCATGTGTGTGAAACTTGGAAGGTGTACTGTTTCATTCTATCGGACACTGTAGCAGAAGGTGTCACCCGCAGGAGCCAATGTATTGAAACGAGATGGGAGTCCCACAATATTTGCAACGTCCTGCTAACAAGACAATCAAGAAAAATTTTTGAAAGTTGGCGTGATGTTACAGACGTTGAGTTGGCCAATTCTTCAGTTTTTTCCTTCGGGATAGTTCACGTAAGAAAAGATACAGCCATTTTCTCTAAACATACTATGCGCATGTAGGGTCATGGATTAGAGCAGGCGGGGAAGCTCTAAGGTTTGCGACATTGCTGTGAACTAATTGCTGATGGCAAGCAAACGAAACTCGAGGTAATTATAGAGTCGTCTTTTCGAAAAATTACCACAGTACTCGTTCTCAAGTACTCTTGAGGAAGGGAAAAATTTAGCCCTTATGTGTAACCATTGCTCATTCGTAGGCGCCCCTGAAATGACAGGGGACAGCAATGATGAGAACGAAATGACACTAGGCGTACTGAAATAGTTGTCTTAGTGGCCAATTTGAGTTTATTTATAAAGATACCAACTTTAAATTTAGATCTATAGAGTATTTTACAATGGCTCTGGAGGGAAGGCATGGCCCTGGAGTAAGCGCTTGCAATTCTTTTACGACGCGATCTCCGTTGCCGAGCAATATATGAGCGAACCAAGACACATGCAGCATAAATGGAAAAACAGCGTCTTTGCCGGGCTTGATACCAATTTATAACACCACCGTATAGCTGCAACGAGGAGCCACAATGGTAAGCCTCGTGTAAAATGCGGTCAAAAAGAATGTTGGTAATTGTTGGAATGTTGGTATACGGTTGTGAAAATGGCGTATATGCGCGCAAGCCAGCCAGTGAGGTCAAAAAGGGCTATTTTTTCGGTAAGTAGGGAACACGATGTGGCATTCGGGAATTGAACCATGGAGTCGCCAAGTTGCAAGGCGAAGCTCCTCTACGACGAGAGGTGACAGGAAAAAATAAATTCAGTGTCCTTGAAGAGGGGTGTTCAGTGAAGCTTGGCGCGGTTCAAGCGGTGCTGGTAACGAAACACTTTTGTTGGTAATTTGCGATTGAGCATATTTTCAGGTAATTAGTTGAGTGAAACTTAGAATCATAATCATCATCAGCAGACTACCAAAGTCCACTGCGGAATGACGGCCTCCTCCATTACCCTGAAACCGCTCGCGTCCTGCGCTTCTCGAGTCCACAGTTCACCCCCGAAATTCTGTCTTTCATCCCTCCATCAGATTAACTACCTTTCCCTTCTTTTACACCCCTGTATCGGTATCCACTCTGTTAACCAAATTGCCCATCGACAGTCGGTTCTTCTTAACCACGTCACCAGGCCAAGCATATTTTTAATTTGAAATATGACATCTTCAACTCCAGTTCGTCCTCTGCTTCAGGTAGCTCGTTTACTGTCCCTGAGCGTTATTTCTAATATTATTGATTCCATGGCCCATTCAAACGAACTGAGTTTGCTTTTTAGTTGTTTCGTAACTAGCCATCTTTCAGCTCCGTATGTCATCACCGGCAGTATGAACTGGCCTCAGATTTTTAGTTTGAGTGATAGAGATAGCTTACTTTTCATTATTTGGGAGTGCTTACGGAGTGCTCTCCAGCCCATACCTATTCTGCGCCGTGTTTCTCTCTCGGGGTTGGGGTCAGCACAAACCTTCGGCCCGAGGTAGTGATATTCTTTTACTTTTCCAGCGTTTCGTTTCCTAAGCTAAAGAGGACTTTTTTGGCATGCCTATTCCCAATTACTTTCGATTTATTAATATTTAATTTCAGCCCCACGGCCACGCTTTCTAATAGTAGTTCTTCAAGTACTATATGCATGCGTTCAGGAGTCTAACTCAGCAAGAGTATGTCGTCAGCAAACCTCCAATGGCTAAAATATTACCCGTGTATCCTTAATCCTTTGCTTTACCAGTCAAGAGTCGTAAATACCCCCTCCACACATGAGGTGAAAATTTTTAGATGGTATATCTCTTTCTTACTCCCTTTAGGGTTGGACATTTATCGGTTTGCTCGTGGAGGGTTATCCGGCCCGTGCATTCCTTATATGGGTCTTTTAGAAGTCCTATAGGTTTCCTCTATCCCCTGGTCTTTTAGTACTTCTAGCAAAGCTGCGATGAGCCTGGAATGAAATGCTGGCTCAGAATCTATAAGTGCCATATAAAGGGGCTTAGGGTACTCTGCGGAATTTTCTATCACTTTTATTAACGGCATGAATGGGATCCATTGTTGAGTATCTTTTCGTGAACCCAGCTCTCTGGGTTGTTGGTAATCCAGGCTGCCACTTATGCGGCTGACTATAGCTCTATTAAACAGCTTGTAGAAAAACTGAGAGTTCGTAAATGGGTCTGTTTTTAATGTCCATGGGATCTTAATTTTTATGAAACAGAATATTTTGGCGTTTTTCCAGGCTATGGGCCCTTTTCACTCCTCAAGCATTCCGAAAATAATACAGCAAGTGTTTCCAGCCCAACAAATCCTCCCCCCTTCAAAAGATCCGTGGTTACGGCTGTCCTGAGTGAAGGTCAATTTCCTTTGAGGGAATATGCCAAAAAACCTAGAAGAATATGAAAAATTGACGACGACACCAATCCGGCAGGGCCACGACAGAGCGCGAAGTCAATTGAAGGGACTGGCTAAATGGAGGGGGAGACGGACAAGAGGAGGAGAAGCAGGAGGAATAGACAGATGTAACTTTATTGGTTAAAGGGCTGGCCCAGAGGCCTATAAGAATGGTAGGGCGGAAAAGGACGTGGTAAAATTAGGTCCGGCTCAGAATGTCAGCCTCGCGTGCGAAGTCCCAGAAGGAACGCAGGACTCGGGCTGCGTTCGTGTGCTGTGGTGGCGAGATCCAGTACTCGTACGTCGGAACTTGGTGGCGATGGCGCGTGCGAATTGCCTTAAGTCCGAAACACTCCCATACAAGATACTGCATAGTGGGGCGGACCCCCAGGTTGCATGTTCGACAGGTGACGTCGGGATGGGAGGGCTCAGCGTCTTCAGGTTGCTGGCGTCCACGACGAGGGATGTAGGCTCGCCATTTAGCAATGACATCATCGGTGAGTGCCGCTCCAGCTCGAGCCTTATGGATAAAAACCCCGGCAGCACGCGGCAGTCCGTTCGGCAATAGAAGGGGGTCAAGAGGGGCCGATGCGAGGAGCACTTGCCGTCCGTGTTGCTTCAGGAAGTCACGCTGGTCGTCGGGGTCCTGGAGTGGACGGGTGGTAGTGAACCCGTGTTCCAGCGACGGCGAGCGGGAGTTGAGAAGCGCGCTCGCCAAAGCGTTAGCGGCCTCATTTCCGAAGCCGCCCGCGTGTACGGGAACCCAGGTCACATGTACGTCCACATTGTTTTCTACGGAAAGTGCACGTCAACTGCTCTTAATTTGAGGAATTAGGCAGCCGTGCCGTGGAATCTGCTGTAGTTTTAAATGCAGAGCATTTCTTTAACTCACGATGTCACCCGTTCTTGGCGTCCGTAGTTGTCCGCATCGCTCGTCTCGATATGCCCGGCTCAGACGTTTCGCTATCGGCGCGATCAACATTCGATAGCGCGCCCAGGCACGTTTCAAGGACACTCTCTCCCCTCTCTCGGACTCAACGTGCGCCGAGGCTGCCAATTTTACTGCTGACGAGCGCTCTCTCGTCAGCAGTTGCCACAAGTGCAACAACATTAACGTAACGCAAACTACTTAACGTCGTGCGCCCCCGGAAATGCTCTGCATTTGATCGTGCCCCTCACGAGGGGGATGTTTCACTGCGTCGCCATGTGAACAGTTTGCCATGCTTTAGTTTCAGTTCCGTATCTCCCCGCCGCGGCCGTGGAGAGAAGGCGGCCGGCCGCGACTCTCGCCACCGCGGTGCTGCGGTTGCGAGATGCGCTAGGAAAGCGAGCGTCGTCTGCTAGCGGGGAGCGGAACGCGTTCCGCTCGGCATCTCCGGTCTTCGCCACTTCTGGCTGCGCACTGTAAAAGAAATTTTCGAAGCTGTTTGTAGATGATCGGCGTTCCGGGAGAAGCCAGCCGGAGCGTTCGGGAACGTGTGGATTGAGAACGCAAAACCATAAAGCAATCGAATGTGCTGTGCGCCGCACTATAGAAATCGCTCAGTGCCGGGAAAACCCAGCGTTCATACCTGTCCTAGAGATAAAAAAAGCCTGAAAGGTTTGGATAACTATGCTCCGCATTGGAAAAGGTGTCAGCAACACAATGGGGTTTGCAGTAGTCACTTCACGAAAGCTGACTTCTTCTGGAGCAATATCCCTAAGTTTAGTTCGCTCTCTCGGTTTTTTTGATGGCCTGAAGGAAATCCGTGTAAATGGTGAGGCGCTTCCCTGGGGGAAAGGCGCCTTGAGACTCTTGTTGCGATAAAAAGTCCGGGGCCATATGAATAGCGCGAAACTCCAGTTCACAAGACGTGGGGCACTCCTGATCATTGTACTGAAGCACCAGGCCACGGCGCACGTCCCATTGAGTGTGGTAGAAAGGAATGCCTGCGCGGTGGGTGGTAGAATCCTAGGAGGCATCTGTGAAAATGGCCCCAAGATCGGCATCGGCACGGGCAGCCTGAGCGGTTCGCTGGAAAGCGTGGGACGCTTTGGTAATCTTTCGGGTAGGAGGATTGAGCCGGCAGACGTTTTCATCCTCCCATGGTGGAATATTTGGAGGAATGTTTGGCAAGTCGGTATGGTGCACGGGGAAGTCCAGCAATAGTAAACGTTGACCACAAAGAGTCGATGTGCGGCGCCTTGAGTAATTGCGCCTCCACTCTTCGATAGTCGCAGCTATTGCAGGAAGCCGAGAGAAACGACGGAGCTGTTCTACTCGCTCGTGCCGGGGAAGGCCCGTAATAACACGCATGGATGCTCGGTGCAACACCTCTAGTTGTTTGGTTTGAGCCTGAGTGAGGTCAAAACATGAGGTTCCGTAGCAGGCGCGAAAAGTTAGAAGTGCTACTACTAACATTAGGGCGACCTTCGCACCCGCGCCCCCACTGAGATGGGAAATCCTCCTAATGAGGTGTAGGATCTTCATCCATGTAAGCGCGAGCTCTTTAAGCCATGCGTCGGCACCCCCGTTCTCGTGAAACGGTACTCCCAAGATGCGAACCTGGCGAGTAGGTGATCTGATGATTAGTTGATCCCCGAGCTTCAGACTCACTTTGTCTCTTTCTTCCTGTGACCCTCCTCAGAGAATGCACTGAGTTTTCTCAGTCGATGGGTGCATGCCAGTCTGTGGAAGGTAAGCGAATAAAGCATCCAGGGCAGTTTGAACGGCAGTTACTGCTTGTTCTGTTGTGGCATGCTGCCCTAGGTTAGTCCAGATGGGGACATCATAGGCGTACATAGTAAAACAAATGCCCGTAGCGTGGTCGTGAAGGCAATTTGCAAGCCCTCTCATCACTAGGTTGAATAGGGTTGGTGAGAGGATTGCCCCTTGGGGCACTCCTACCCTATTTGTGTAGTGGCGCGGTTGGCTACGCCCGCTACATATTTTGAATGTGCGGTCATGCAAGAACGCTTTATCCATGTTCACGATTCATGTGCCGGGACGAGCTTCTTCAAGTGCTTGTATGATGGCTTCGTGAGAGACTGTGTCAAACGCTTTGCGAAGGTCGACGTTGAGCAGGATGCTCGGTACGCCGGTTCGCCAGCCGCGGCGCTTGTTTGCCAGACGTCGCAGGAGGTAGAGGCTGTCATGTGTGCAAAGGTGTGGTCGGAATACCGTTTGCGTTGGATGGAAATGAGTGCATTGTTCCTTGAGGTGGTAATTGAGACGTGTCAGAACCATTTTCTTGAGAAGCTTGCAAAGGGTCTAAGTCAGTGAAATTGGCCGCATGTTGCTCAGCTGTGTTGGGGTCTTGACAGGCTTAGGAATAGGTATTACGACGGAGTGCTTCCATTCCGGAGGTACAGTACCTGACATCCAAGCGTGATTTAAGTTATCGAGTAATTGCTGCTTGCCAGTGTGGTCCAAATTTCGGAGCATCTGCCAGGTGATGCGATCCTTTCCAGGCGCACTGGGCTCATTCACGGACTGCAAAGCGTGCAGCAATTCTTGTAGCGTAAATGGGGACTCTACCCCGTCATCGCAACGTTTTTGCTATAGGTGAAGTACCGTTGGTATACGAGGCTGAAGAAAAATCGTAGATGCAGCCAAATCCTCAAATTCTGCACTGGTAATGCCTTCCTTAAGAAGTTTTGCTTGCACGGGGTTTCCATGTTTGCGCTCACCGTTGATGGCTCGAAACGTTTGCCAGAGTTTTCGAAGGCCCGTTCTTTCTCCGAAGGAGGCGCAGTGGTCGAGCCATCGTTCGCGAGCAAGTTGCTTTGCGTAACGTCTAGCTTGCGCCGTCTTGTCGCGTACCTTGAGAAGGTTACGTACCACCTTCCACCGGTGAGGCAAGCATGGTGCAGCTGCTGCCTAGTATTCCACAGGTTCAGTAAATGTTGATCGGGCGTGGGCAGGTTCCCATTGACAGAGATATGCCGGATTGAATCTTCCGCTGCACGCAACATTTTGACGTGGAATGGCACGTTCATTTCGTAACGTTTAAATTAAGCGCGAAATTCGTCCCAATTGACAGCATTTGTGTGGCGCGTATGCTTTTTTGCGTTTCCAATATTAAGCTCCAAGCAAAGCGGGTAAGGGTCGCTACCCATGATATCGAGCCCGCATCGCTACTCACGCACAAGACCAGGTGTGCTCCACGTTAAGTCAGGGGATGTGTCCTGCTCTCCCGCGTGAAGCCCATGTCGAGTTGGGTAAGCGGTGTCGTTCGCCAGTACAAGGCCAGCAGCCTCAGTTTCGTCGCTAAGGCGCTTCCCACGAACGGAGTCCCGAGCATATCCCCAGTCACAATTCTGGCCATTGAAGTCCCCACACATGAGTATGGCGTCACGTCTGTTCAATAATCTTGTTGCGAGTGTGTGAGGGCTCTGTCACTGCATTTTACTGCCCTGTCATTGTGCGCAGATTGGCGTTAAAATATGCCACACCATGTAGCACAACAACGAGATTTCCTGGTCTGAAGCGTCCAGTTGAATCCGAATTCTTTCGCATTTCGAACCTTTAGAAAAAGGCTGTAGTTATCCTAGCACTCTTTATGTGAAGAGAGGGTCGTTGCTAGAAAAACTAACGATTGCTACACGAGAGTTGGAATTTTCAGGTTGTGTGGGAGCACTAGATCAACTAGGTGCTCTGAACCTGCTAAAATCTCTTTATAAAAGACGCATCCCACAACCAAACCTTAAGATTTCAAAGATTTTATTCACTCAGAGGTACGAGGATGCAGGCTGTGTGTAAAGGCTACAAAGCCTGACAGATTCCCAGCCCTCTTTGGTACAGTAAAATGAGGAAGCAAAATCAAACATGCTCGATATTCTAATGTTTGAGTTATAAAAATACATGCCACATGCAGAGCACAAGACATCAAAGAAAAATGTGGGAAAGGTGCACTAAAGTACCTATCAGTACAAAGGAGTAAAGTAAAATAAAAGGCAAGAGGATAATCAGGGTAGAACTATGATTGAGTGTTAAAGGTAGACACAACTACAAAACCTGTGCATTAAACAAGTCTAAACAATATCCACTGTTCTAGCCATTCAAGCAGATATTCTGATGTAAGAGGTATTCTTTCGCCTGTGTTTTACATATTTTTCTACTGCATTTGAAATCAATGTGGTCTCCAACTTTGTTGAGTATATCGGTGCGTGGAAACAAAAGACTGCCTGCCGTAGTTTGCTTGCAATGTCGGTGTCTGTATTTTGGCACACACAAAAGAGTATACAGGGTGGTCAAATTTAAGTCGACAGGTTTTTTTTTTAAATTTAGGTGCTTAGGTATACGTGAAGACCACCTCTAAAGCGGGGTTATGTACCCAGAGGGACAAGTAATGAGGAGATAAATATTGATGTAGGTGGCTTAATTAACTAAAGTTGATTAATTTTGAGTGGCTACAGTAACCAGGCATGTTTGTTCTGGAATGTGGAAGTTAGACACAATCGTAATTTGACGCCGTTACATTTGGCAGAATTTTACAGGCGCATCCGTACTCCGAGATATCAAACTTCGAAGTTTAATTGCCGTTCGCATGATTACGCATGCAAGACAGTGAGGTCCGGCGCAAAGCTCCTCCCTTGTGTCACGTGCCTGCTGTGTACGGTGTTGGCGGCGACAACGGGGTGGAGGCATCGGCAAAAGTGATAACTATCCACTATTCAGTCTTGGCTGCCATTAACGCAATCTGCAGTACTCGGAATCGCTTTCGAAACACTGAACCAAAGGGAGGAGCTATGCGCCGGATTTGACTTCTAGCATGCGTAATCATGCGAGCGGCAATTAAACTTCACAGTTCGAAATCTACGAGTACGGACGCGCTGGAAGAATTCGGCCAAATGAAACGGTGTAGAAAGACGATTGCGTGTATCTTTTCAGTGTAAGCATGCGTAGTTACTGGAGCCACTAAAAAGCTAATTAATCAAGTTTAGTTAATTATGCCACCTACATCAATATTTACCTCCTAATTATGCGTCAACCTGGGCGCACAACCTCCCTGTAGAGGTGGTCCTCACGTAAATCTAATCGCCTAATTTTTAAAAACCTGTCGACCTAACTTTGATCACGATGTATACAGCTAATGTCGGTATGCCATGGAGATTTTCTTTGTAGATATCTTATAAAAGATTCATATAATAAAGTTTTGCCAGCCTTAAGCATACTGAACTGTACGAATAGTGAACCCGTTCTCAAGTCGGCATAGTGTCTGTGAAAATCAGCAAATAGACGGAGAGCTCTTTTTTGTAAGACGATCAGCCGTTTAGTACTTTGTTTTGTTTGTAGTTCCCCACACTAATATTACGTAGCAAAGCTTAGAACATACAAGAGTGGTATAAAGCGGTGTTTTCAACCAATGTGGGATTAAACTTCTCAACCTGTAGACAACGCCAATATGTTTTGAAATTTCATTGCTTAACTGTTGCATATGACGGTGCTAAGATAATTCTTCATTAAAACCATGCTCCTAAGAACTTCTGATCTTTGACTTGGCTAATCATATTGCCCCGATATTTAATATGAATGCCTTGATCTATCTTCTCATTAATTTGTCCGAAAATGATATAGGTTGTCTTCGATGCGTTTAGCTGTAAGGTATTTTCGTGCAAACACTCTGACAACACTTCTAAATATCCATTTACTTCATACTGGTGTTCTCTTATACTGCTATATGAGAAAAATATCTTCGTGTCATCTGCATAGATGACTATTCGTGGTGTAAAAGGTATGTTTGGAATATCGTATTAGGAATTACAGCAGTTCAAGCTTTGATCCTTGCGGAACACCCTGTTCTATTTTTTATAACTCCGATGAAACACCATAAATTCAACAAATTGCTCCCTCTTACTTAAATAGCTCCTTAATAGGTCAGCCGCTACTCCGAGTATGCCTATTTTTTATTTGGTTCTCTTATCAATATTAGTTTTCTTAGCAACCTACAACAGTTATCCGAAAATCCCAAAAACAACAATGGCACGGAAGTTCAGTATTGCAAGATTCGCTCCTACTCAATACATACGATCCGAAAAGAGAATATTCAACATCAAGCAATTTGGCGCCTTTTTGTTGAACAGTGGAACGTTCAAACAAGGAGGCAGAATTAGCTGTAAATAATTCCAGTGAACGGGCCCAGCGTTTCGAGGTCTGTCACAAAAAAAACCGCGCCAGCTTTCCGGACGCTGTCTAACAATTTCTGAAAGAAAATATTTTCAAGTAATCTTAGCTCACTTGCGCTGCATTTGTCGTTCATGACATCCTCGGCCTTGCCAAAAGCACGTCGTTCGGAAAAATCGTCTTGATAATTTTCAAACTCACATTTTTTATTGCAAATTTGACTCTATATTGTTAGAAGAAACTCAGTAAACTTTTCCAGCCGCTGGACCATCATGAACGACTGAAACAGTCGCTGAGCCAACATAACGCCCAAAGATCATTAAGTGTTGGAGGGAAGTAAGCCGGCCTACCATAGCTCCTGCAACCTCTACAAAAGGACTTTCGTTGTCCTGGCAGGAGGAAACGCGGAACAATGCCGATACTTTTTGGCGTTAGGCGCCGACGTGGGTGGCTTGAGGCTCTAGTAACTTTGTTTTCGGTTTTTTGTGCCGTCGACGCGGCTAAATTTAACCCTTGTGGTGGCAAACCAGGTAAGGCAACCTTCAAACAGTATTCGCAAATCTCCCCTTTGATCTAGGCTAGATGTATACAAAGAATCTGTAACATACTCGTACAGTAAAGAGACCCTGTCACTCATTTTTCCACTTTTTTCTAAAAATCAAATACTTTCAGAACGTTCTCAACAGACACTCCAGTACATAGAATAGGGAGTAAAAAACAAACTTAATCACAAAGTTCTGCTTTGTGCCCATCAGATAACTTCGAAACTTGCTCAAAACATTTTTCTCCCTTTGCTGGTCTTGGCGTTCTTCGACCGCACGAATGATGTGCAGCGGAACCTCCTCCATTTCATTCCAGTTGCAGCAATAAACGTATTCGGCAGCGAATCGCCACAGCAGCAAAGCAGCATGTGAAGGGGCATCTGCTGCGACGAGCAAATCACGCAGTGCCACTCAATGCTGGTGATAACTATAGTTTTCACGGTGCTTCCAGATGCAAAGGAAATAGTAAAAGCGGTCATCGGAAGCGTTGAAGAGTCCCTTTAAGAAAAGGCATTCACAAAGCCGATAGGGTGAACCCGTTGATAATCGAGGCATAACAAAAGAAGCAAAAATTTGAGTAAAAGATTATAGGGAGTTCAGCCTTAAAATTGCGGACCATCATCTGGGTGAACGCTGCCGTTTATTGAAAACAAATTTTTGTTGTTGAATTGCTTTACGTTAGGCGGTGCGAAACATCTTGCCTACAATCCCATCAGTCATTTTTTAAATGGTTCTGTTGTCTAGATGCAAACTATTCCCAATTCTTGCCGACTGCATGTGCACATTTTCTTTCCTCTAAATTATGCCTGGTGGTCTGTACTTCTCCTTAAAATGCCTTAGGGTGTCAAGGTAAACTAAAAAAGAAATTCGTGCTTTCAGCTGTGCGAAGAAAGATGACCTGCGAAAGTGGGTGTACTCCAAAGACCGCATAAAACAAAACACGTTTGCTTTGACTTTGCGATTTTACTCACCTTCTAGCAAATTATCTGAATGAAACTTGCAAGTACCCGAGCTTTAGTCTGAGAAACAAACATCGCAGGCATCACACTGCTTGTGTAACACACCAATTGAACCAAGTCGACCACTTAGGACACCGGACAGCTGGCATTAGGGCATCTGACGTCCACGTTTATACCTCCCGCCAGTTCAACAGACAGTTCATCGCCGGGAACCGGTTGTGTGTGCGTACTTAGAAGTGAAAGAAACCGTTAAAAGTGTTGCTCTGAAGTCCTTTTAAGCTGAACAGTAAAAAGGGCTCACTTCTGCGTTCAGAGCGGTCGAGCTGCCGTTCACCCGGAAAGCATTTGCAACTACTCGTAGAGCTTAAACTTGAGCAGGCAACGGCGGCGGCCGCGCTTTCCGTTGTTTCCGCGTGTATTCATGGAAACGGACTGACGCTTCTTCAATTTCCCTTCTTCCTCCAAACGAAGGACATATATTCCATAGCGAGTGAAACCTGGAAGACTTTCTTCTTAGAAGCTTTCTTCTAAAGGACAAACATGACTTTCGTTTCCCGTCCCCCGTCGCAGGCATGTTACTGTCTGTGTAACACACCAACGCAGTCCAAAACTGCTAGATTGCAGAGGTCAGCTGACAGGGAGCATTGAGCCATGAGTGATTCACGTTTAAGTCTCCCACCAACACAACGGACATGTCATCGGTGGTGACATGAAGCGCAGCTGTGCGTGCATGCCCCACTCCTTCCACCCCCAACCCGTGCACGCATGAACTGGCGACAGGTGATGAACGCACCTGAAGGCGTACAATACACCGGGGAAAATATCGCGCAAATAGCCTTTCAAGCTGAAGTCGGATTATGGGCTCACGCCGGTGTTTCCACCGGGGAAGTGGCTCTTCAACCACGAGGTATTCTCACCTTCTAAGCGAGGGGGAATTCGAGGCGGCAACGGCGGCTGCGTCTTTCTGTCGTTTTTGCGACCATTCGTGCCTGTGTTTTCTCCGCAACCATGTGATAACGGCGCTACCGCCGTAGTCAGCTTATTGTGCAACTTGTGAAAGAGGCATGGGTGTTGGCGAGGGGAATAACAGCTGTGAAAGGGGGGTCAACGGTGCCGAGGAAAAGCTCCCAAGCGGCGCTGAGTAAAGCGGCTTTACCGAAATGACAACTGTGTGTCGGGGGGGGGGGGGGGGGGGGGCGGTGGAGGAGGGGGAGGTACACATTTACTGCTTCACTGTAGAAGAATAAAGTTACCGTGAAAAAACAAGGTACCGAAGCACACGGGCGGATTCTGACGTTTTACGTCAAAAAATTCAGCCCTTGATTGTTTCGCACCACCGGCTGTCAGTGACGTCACTGCTTTACTGTTGGAGCTGCATATGTTTTTCAGCATTTTGTGTAACGCTTTAGAATGAGCCGACATTGTGCCTGCTCAGCCACACGTACAATCAACGTTGTAACATTGGTGCCGATTCATGCACGGTTCACCCGGCTTTTATTGTGCTTCATTCAACAGGTGTTGTCACCGCGTCGAAAAGTGCGGCCCTTGGAGCAAAGCTATTGTCAACCTGTGGGAGCAACTTTTTGTTGAAGTATTCATTTTCCCCTCAAGCAGCAAGCGAGGCAAGCATACAAGCCTTTCTTGTCATTTAGAGTGCCAGCCAAATGCTGCTACGTGATGCGAGGCCAGAAATTAAAAAAATAAACGCTAAATTTTCTTCTTCAGGCGTTGAACGCGATCGGGTTATGGTATCTGCCTGGGCTCTTTGGATTTCGCACAAAGCTAATGGCCTGTAGGATACACTCAATGCCCTTACAGCCTTATAAAACATTTTTTGCCGTTTATCTCAACATGAATTGCTTATAGTTTGCCACCTAAGGTACACCTCGGGTGCATAAAATGGGTGCCTTTAGGATAAAAGAATAGTCGGCAAAGAAGAGGGCTACGTGCGGCAAATATCGCCCATGGTCGTCTTTCGAAGTCTGCAAAATGGGTGTAATCTGCGGGTGTGCGAATATTCGAAATTTTCGAATAGTAATCGAATAATAATATGATATATTTCTATTCGCTCCGAAAACTGTGTATTCAAAATGTTTCGATTACTCGAACGGATTCGAATATTCGGCTATTATCCAATACTTGGGTTGATTAGTTTAAGGGGGACGCGTATTTCAACTTCGGCAAAACGACCACAACATCATTTTTTTGAAAGCCACATATTCGGTTTCCATGTTTTCTATCCTGTGCATTTGCAAATTTTTTCCGCCGAAAACCGTCGCAAAGTGGCACAATATCAGCGCAAATGGGCGAAAAAATGGAAATTTTCGGAGCGCTGTATCTCCGCGACGGCGCCACCCAGCGCGGCCATTTTGTTACCATTGGGTCGGCCGAGCGATTCTCTTGCCGGTCCTTATCGACTCTTTCATTTTCGGCCATTCACGAACGCACAAATGGCAGAAAAAAATGCGCACGAACGAAGTGAGATGTAGATGCTGAAGCGCGGTTGGCCTTTCTGTCGGCGCGCCTTGAAACGGCTCCCTTGATTGGGCGTCGCTGCGGCATTTCAAGATGGCGGCCACCTGAACTGCGTTATGCGCGTTTCTGAGTTCTTTCGCACTGCTTCGCTCGGCCAAGTTTCTGTTCAATCATTATATCGGCTGTGGTATCCAACAAAGACATTATCGCGATGGGAATGCCTGAAATCACAAGCCATATTACGGGATGTTGCGTGGCTCGAAAGGCAGATCGGTCACCGAACGCTTTTCGTGGTGCGCGTGACTTTACCCTGGAGGCGGAAACGCGGTTTGCGCGCTTGTGATAGCGGTTCGCCCCATGAACTTTTCGTCTTGTTTGCGATGCTTAAACGATTAGTTATTGCTAAGCTTGGCAGTAGGCTTGCTAGCCTTGGGAAAGAAACGGGCGACGCGTCAAAAGCTTCGGCGCCCCACGGCGTAGTCGCTGCGCGTGGGAGCATCGCCTGACTACGCAAATTGGTACGATTGAACGGCAGAAGTTGTAATTATGCCTCTGACTTTAGATTTAATCGTAAGAGCGACACCTGACGGGCCATGTCAGGGGTAAACAAAGTATGGCATGCTGCCATATACGAGCGCCGCCATGCGGGTGATCCATATCGCTTTCTTGCGCAACGTTTCCCAGTGCACTTCGAGTAATCATGCAAACAGGTCTGAGTTAGGAACAAAAAAGGGTTGACAGCGTTAAAAATGTACCTTACAGTCGTTGATTTTAACAAATCGATTTTTAAGCGAAATTTTTAATACGAATGCATACATCTATAGTTTAGGGCATATTAGCTGTACTGCGAGGAATATTGGATGCCCTGAGCTTTAAGAGTACCAAAAATTTCCATGTATTGCAGTTGGAGTTACGCAGAATATTCTACAAATCTTCAAGGTATCTCATTTGTACACTTGTGGTATTTACACTTTCGGCAATGAACGCCTGCACGTAAGCTGCTGCTCCAGGCAAGGATATCAAGCGTAAAAGAAGTCAAAGCTCAGTTTACAAATTTAAGTAAAAAATAGTGCTTAACTTGCTGCCATTGTCCCTGCAGAGGGAAGTTTTGCAGTGCAATAAAAGCAACCAGCTAACCTACTTCGCATTGCAAGCCATCTTCCCTCCCTTGGTTCGCAAACTGGGTGGTGTAATCTTTACAGAGAGGCTGAAATTGATGTTTTATAGAAAAAAAGGCTACAAAGGCACTCCAATTTCAAGGCAGGGCATTCCAGAAGCCTCTTGTTTAAAAAAAACACACGAGAGGCTACCCCCCTAGCGACTTTTGATGAATGAAACGTATTTTTCAACTTCGCAATTCGTTTTCTCAAAACAGTTTCTTTTCCACTTACGTCTCTTGTTTTAGTGATTTCGTCGTAACCTGTAGGTCTATTTTTGATTCCGTTTTTGCGCGTTACATTCCTTGATGAACAGTTCAGATTGTGACACTATTGGTTTTTCAGATTTACTTTTTGTGAATTTTTTATTCAAATGGTCATTCGTTGTCTAAATGCCTGTTGTACATTCACCTCTAAAAACTGAAAACTAAAACAAATTTTTTTCTAATAAAAAATCTGACTGTCATGACGTCATCCCAAATATTACAAAAAAACAGCATTGTGGCCAACAGAAAATTGTTTTGTAACACTCATACAGCTATTTTTCCAGGCCGAAGTGAGCGATAAAGAACATTTAACCAATGTTATGCAATAAAATCGTTGGACTGCGATGAGCATTCCAAGGCAAAAAATTATTGGCTCATAAACTTGATGCGCATACAGTACAAAAATGTAGCTATTTTCATTGAACCTAAACTATTGTTCCTACAGGTTATACTTCATTTTGTTTCCTTCTGCTCCTTTTGTGCTATTCCACCTTTTATACAGGATTAACGTTAAGGGCACCGCGTCGCACAAAAGCCGGCTAAGATGCCACCGCTACTGAATTACCCGAGATCGTGAGACGCTTCTAAGCTAGTACTGCACAAGAATGAGAAAAAATTACCACTTCGATGAAACCACAACAATGTGTGAGCGCAAAATATTCCCAAATCAAGTGCTACAATGAACACAAGTGAGTCGTATAAGGCACAGTCTGATACTCGTCGGCTTCATAACGCAGTTTCCGAGGTACGAATTGTGACCCACCACCCGAGTATAACTGATCTGGACTCCTGCCCAAACTGGGCTTGGAGGCAATGAGGCGGCTCATGCAACGGCCCGCGCACTCACTTCCCGGGCATACCCCAGCCCCATTGCCTCCCATGGAGCCAGTTCAGCTCGCGACTGCCTCTGGAGCTACCACGACATCACCACGTATTACCACCTCTCTCCTCCGATACCCCCGCCCACCCTTCCCTCAGCTACACGGAAGAACTGCTCTGGAGATTCCTACACACAGAATCTTTACCCAACAGAGCTCTCCTTCACCGTATTTACCCCCACCCCCTATTCTCCTCTCCCAACTGAACTTCATGCGGCACGAAGACCACCGCACAGCACCACATGTGGGCCTGTCCCGACGGACCCTTACCACCCAATCACCACTCCGGAGCTATGGGAGGCTGCGCTAGGCTGCTCTGACCTGACGACGCAACAAGTCCTCACGGACAGAGCAGCCAAGGTCGCTGAGCAGCTGCGGCTGCTTGTCACCCGCCCAACCTAACAGGGCCCGATTTGAATAAAGTGGTTATCTGTCTCTCTCTCATAACGCAGGGACGCAGGTTTGGTTCCACCGCGGGAAGCGTTTTAAGTATTTTTCATTTCACCCACAACCACCATCATCGTCAGAGAAGGTTTGCTTTCCTGCAGTGCGTTCTTGGCGGACTACCGACGACACCAGTGTGGGGCGGAAAGCTTTCCTTTATAAAATGTCTGCGGCTTAGCTCAGCCAACCTTGGATAAGCCTAGCAAAAGCTTGACTTAGTCTGGTTGAGTCTTGTTTTCGCTTGGTTAACCTTTGGTGTAGCTGTATTGCCGACCACGACTTGAAGCCGTTCGGTTCCGTGCAATGCTCGCACAAAGAGCCCGGCGAAAGCGGCGAAGGCGAAAGCGGTTCGCCTACGCGGGGCGAGAGATGAGTCACGTAACCCGCGACGAACCAGTGGCGCATGCATGGCAGGCGGCGGGGGTGGTCGGCTGCCGATCAGCTGATCAGCCACTACCGAGGCGGCTGCGGCCGCTCATATGATCAGAACGACCTAAAACGAGGCCTTGCGCACAGCGCCTAATGCTGGCCCGGCGAATCACGCGCTGCGCTTCCCCGGGCGTGTGTCGCCATGGGTCTGCATCCAGTCACAAGGTTAACTTCCGCATCCTCCACGAAACCGCTGAACGAAGGAGTGAAACTTTGCCTTAAAAAATTGCCGTCTCAGGAAGCGGATGGGGTCTACGATGAGGTCACTGTTATGGTGTATTACCATCGAGAAAGAAAGACTTGCAAGAGCGCACACTCCCGTAGACCAGAGCGTATGAACTGACAGTAGCACTCCACGCCACTGCTGGGAACACTAGCCGCAATCTTCTGGTTTTGGTTCTCAGCGTGGGCAGTTTCAATAGTTAGATTGCGCTGCTCATGGCGCTGGGAACCCGCCGGTATTTTAATGCTTTTAATAGTAGCAGTGATGTTTAGGCGTATACAAACCCTTCCGTAGTACCAAAAAAACCCGAAGCCTCAAGAAAAAACACTGGTTAATGAGATCCCTGGAATCACAACCGGGGATCTTCATGCCGTGGAACTGGGATCCCAACCACTGGCCCACAACAAAATACCCCCGAGCTACGCCTTAGCTGCGGTGGGAATCGCAACTTAAGCAGCAAATCAGAAAGAAAACAAAACGCTTACCGTGGCCGGAATCATGTGTTCGAGAGTTACGCGCACGTTCAAAATCCCCACTGCAAGAGCGCACACTCCCGTAGACCAGAGCGTATGAACTGACAGTAGCACTCCACGCCACTGCTGGGAACACTAGCCGCAATCTTCTGGTTTTGGTTCTCAGCGTGGGCAGTTTCAATAGTTAGATTGCGCTGCTCATGGCGCTGGGAACCCGCCGGTATTTTAATGCTTTTAATAGTAGCAGTGATGTTTAGGCGTATACAAACCCTTCCGTAGTACCAAAAAAACCCGAAGCCTCAAGAAAAAACACTGGTTAATGAGATCCCTGGAATCACAACCGGGGATCTTCATGCCGTGGAACTGGGATCCCAACCACTGGGCCACAACAAAAGACCCCCGAGCTACGCCTTAGCTGCGGTGGGAATCGCAACTTAAGCAGCAAATCAGAAAGAAAACAAAACGCTTACCGTGGCCGGAATCATGTGTTCGAGAGTTACGCGCACGTTCAAAATCCCCAGGTGGTCAATAATAATCCGGAGCCCTCAATACGGCACGCCTCATAAACCGTGCAGTTTTGGCGCGTTAATAACCACAGTCAACCAATCAATGAACCCATCAATCAATCAATCAATCAATCAATCAATCAATCAATCAATCAATCAATCAATCAATCAATCAATCAATCAATCAATCAATCTATCTATCTATCTATCTATCTATCTATCTATCTATCTATCTATCTATCTATCTATCTATCTATCTATCTATCTATCTATCTATCTATCAATCAATCAATCAATCAAATGAACCTGTGGGCCAGGCGTTCTCCAGAGCCTTCCCCTCCACAGAATATGATAACACTATAGCATTCCCCGGAAAAAGCAAAATTAAAAGTGCTCCATATTCCTCGCGCGGTGTGCTGCTCTTGTTCCAGTGTCCGTTAACCTGCTTCTCTTATACGTATCGGCACCAGCGTCACCCGAGACACAATTCCCCACCTCACTTTTACTCGCAACGTCACAAATCCAACCTGGACAACGCAGTTAGGCACCCTGGGTAGCGACCACCTAATTATAAAAATTTCCGTCCCCTCTCCCCATCATAAACACAGCAGAAGTGTGGCCAAGCTAACAGATTTGGAGGCCTTCCGCGTGGCCCCACTCCCACACACCACTCCAGCAGAAGACCTAGACCGCTGGGTACAAAGCATAATCGACACTCAGGCTCGACACAACAGAACCATCCACCTAGCAGAGGATCTCATTGCAGATGACAACTACCTCAACCACATCTGGGAAGCATGATGAAGCCTCCTGAAGTGCTGGCGCCGCAATCGACACAACCGCAGCCTTAACATCGCATCGCTCAAATAACAGAATCGGCTCTGCAATATGCCAGATAACTATAACAACAGAACTGGTGCTGATTCTGTGATCAACTAGTTGGGGCTCTAACGACCAAACGGGCTTCGCGCTATGAATTACCAACTAGCCCAGTCTACAGCTTTACTTGGCACATTCTACGTAAACTCATGGGCACATCCCCCTCCAAAACCGCCACCAACCAAGACATCGCACGTCTGATACACAATCAACGCAAACCCCCAGCGCAGCTTCTCTCCACGCTCCGCCAACGGCTCTTCCGAACACCCGTCAAGCCACCCCATCCCCCGGATTACCATGGGGCCCAAAACCCGGACCTAGACGCATCTTTTACCAGCACGGAACTCCTTCAAGCCCTCGCTAAACTCCCCCGCAATACCGCACCCGGACATGACCAAGTCACTTACAAACTTCTACGAAACCTCGAGGGTGAACATCTCGAGGCCCTCCTCAAATAATACAATGACCATTGGAACCACGGCATGTTACCACCACAATGGCGCCGTGCAGGTATCAGCCTTCTCCCGAAACCCAACAACCCGATCCACTTAGACAATCTTCGGCCCTTCGCCTTGACATCATGTATTGGCAAGCTACTGGAATGCCTGGTCACCCGTCGGCTCACAGCCCACCTCGAAAGCACTGCCGAGCTCCCCCACACAATTTTCGGGTTACGGGCCAATCTCTCCACCCAGGTCATACACCTCCAAATTAAAGAAGAAGTCATCGAAGACCAACTCAAGCTTCATTCTAGCACTAGACATAAAGGGGGCCTTTGATAATGGAACTCACTGAACGATTTAACCTCAGCTCTAACACACCGGATGCGGCGCCGCAACATACAACTATGTCTGAGCATTCCTTTCGAACCGCACTGCTACTCTGAGCATCGGCACTCACAAGAGTGACCGCTTACACACGCCAGCGCAGGGCGCACCACAAGGCTCTGTTATATCGCCTCTACTCTTTAATATTGCCCTGCAGGTCTCCCACCACATCTATCCCTCTATCCTCCATACCAGATGTCTCCCAGGCATTTTATGCAGATGATATTACTCTCTGTATTCGCAAAGGCTCTCCTGGCTACCAGCAAGACCGGCTGCCAGAGGCCACACACACTATCACGCACTACTTACGGAAGTGTCGGCTCTGCTGCTCCCCCAGCAAATCCGCTCTTCTAATAGTACGTGACAAAACTAGCGGGCACCGCCCACAGCCCACCGCAGACCCGACGTTTACCATCGACGCCCAGCCCATACCAACGGTCAGAAGTCTACGCATCCTCGGCGTGCAATACCATCACACTGGCTCGGGGGCAGCCTTTCTCCCGAAAATCCGCACAGCAGTATACCAACTGATTCACCTTACCAACGCGTATGCTCCCGTCGAAACTGACTCAGAGAGGCAGACACCTGCCGGATCGTGCAATCCATGATCACGAGCCGCATTGTGTATGGCGCCCTATACCTTGCTCTAAAATCCCAAAAAATCACCAAACTTGGCACACTAATACGAAAGTCCTATGAGGCAGCCCTTGGGCTTCCCAACTTCACTTTGACGGAACGCCTCCTTCGGCTGGGCACCTATATTACCGCTCCAAGCTTATTGAAGCACACCTTACAAGTCAACGCCAGCGGCTACAAGCTACCTCCAGTGGCCGCCACCTCTTAATCCACCTCGGCTGCCCCTCCAACCCCACTTCCGAAACCTTCTGCACCCTTCCCCTCACAACCCGCGCTGCCATATTAAGTGCTCCCAATACCAAAGCACATGCACCCCATCTACAACAAGGGACACCGCCCACACCGCACACGACTACTACTTAAACGTTATAGCACATACCCCACCACCTACTACACAGACGCCGCCCCATACAGCACATACCCTGCACACGCCATCATAATCATACACTCAACAGGCAACACCACCACTACAGCTACCATACGCACCACATCTATTCACACTGAAGAGGAGGCCGCCATCACACTCACCATTGCACACACGCCTCCCACGCACATCAGCATCCTGACTGATTCCCAATCCGCCTGCCGTCGCTACACTATGGGTCGCATCACCAACCTCTCCCTTTCCATTTTCACCCAACGACCCACACTACCGGACATCCGTCTCGTATGGATTCCAGGGCATTCGTCTCTTCCCGGGAATGAGGTGGCTCACGCCACTGCCCGCGCCTTAACCTACCGGGCATTGCCGGAGGGGATGAAGCACCCACCACCCCCAGACCCTCCTACCCTCCAGCCTTTACACCCCACCTACGCCGATATACTCTCCTACTACCGTCAGTTCCGCCACTACTACCCACCACCTCACCCATCCCTTCCCATTGCGGACGCTCGGATCTGGCGGCGCCTACAGACCAACACTTTTTATAACGACCAACATCTACGCCGCATATCTCCGACCACTTACTCCCTAAACTACACACACTGCAACTCCCCATTGACATCAGTCCACTTGGTGTGGCAGTGCCCTACTATCGCTTCACCTCCCACCCACCCAACCTACGAGCAGTGGAAGTGCGTGCTGCGCAGCGGCCAGCTCAAACACCAGGCTGCACTGGTCGAACGGGCTTGGTCAGCGGCTGTGGCACGTGGCCTACCGGACTAAGATGGCTGCCCTTGCCCCTCTTCTTTAACACCCTCTTTACACTCACCCAATTTTCATAAATAAATGTTTACTCTCTGTCATATACGTCTGGTTTGTTCTGTGTAGTCCTAAAGTAATGAATTATCAATGTTGCGCAGAAGGGTTGCGTCTTTATGCTTGGGTTACCCTCGGTTTTTAATAGATCCGGGATTGCGTCATATTATTTTAAAAATATAACTTGATAAGTATTGCATAACGAAGTTTTATTTTTTATTGTCGATTTTTTTGATTCAACATTTTGCCTAAATTTTCCGTTCAAATTTCCACTCGCAAAGATTTTTCCACTGCAAAATCAGTTCTGAAACATAGCATGAGCACGAAGTAAATATATAAATAATGCAACTTTTTCAAGTGTCGGTAGTAATGGTGGGTGACGGAAGAATGGGAGGATGCATTTTAAAGTGATGAATTCTGTTTCACTGGTGGCGTATACAGTGAAACCTCGATATATCGAACAGCGCGGTTCCCGCGAAGTAGTTCGATATAACCAGAATTTGATATATAAAATCACGTAAAAACGCGTCATAAACTGGTACAAATCAATAAATGAGTGAATTGTGCAGTAAATACTCACTTGGTATTTCAAAGTATTGATTCTTTCGGCTTAAAGTACTGTAGCAGGGTAGCCTGGCTTGTTATACACGACTTCCTCAACGTAGTCCAAACGTTCCACAAGCGACAGGCTGGTGCCTTCTATAGCGCTGCAGTAGCGGTGCGGTAGGGCCAAAACCGCTGAAGCCTCGGTCGAAGTCGGGAGCGGGGCACTATCAGCACTTGCGGGTACAACCTCGGCAGCGTCTTCATTTGTGCGCTCAGTAGTAACCTCCGCTAGAATCTCCACATCCGTCAACTCCGCCGTGGTTCCGGTGCTGTCGTCACCGCCAACAAAGTCATCAATGCACATGCTTCGTGGCTCAGCACCAACAAAGCGCTCCAGCTGGCCCCAGGTTTCTTCAAGCTCGCATTCTTCTTTTGCACCGCCCAATTCTGCTTCGGTGCATCCGGTGCGAGCAGACGAAAACGCCTATCGCGCTACCGCTATCCTCGAGGGTACTGCGGGATAGCTCGCCACCTGTCAACAGAGCGCGAGCGGTCTGGGCAGTCTGGGGTGGCGAAGTTCGATATACCAATTTCATGTCCGTCCCAGTTCGAAATAAAAACTTAAAAATGCATGTGATTTTCCGCGTGATATAGAAAGTGTTCGATATAGGCAATAATTCGATATACCCGTGTTCGATATATCGAGGTTTGACTGTATTGCGTCAAAACGCTATGCATGAAAGCCAACGTTCTCTAGCAACTTATGATCTCGCGTGAAGTGAAATAAAAAATGCTTCCTGTGGTCAAAATCCAAAGTGAGTTTCTCGCGTTACCAAGGCGAGGTCTATCCCATTGCACCATTTCGACACGGTAGATGCTATTTCGGATGTGTAAAGGGATGCATGGACGTACAAAATTAGAATATTCGTTCACCCCTCCCTTTAATGACTACAATAGTTGAACGCGAAGCTTTCTTCTCACGAAATCCAAAAGCGAAGGGTGAAGGTTGAGGCTGCTGCGATGAAAAGTCTAATCTACGCAGCCATAGCTTGCGTGGTAATGAATATTGAGTAATCTGTCTAGATTGATTGTGGGGTTTAATTGGCGGCAGCTACACCAGGGCTACGAGGGGTGCTGTAGGGAATGGCTCAGAATTAATTTTGACAAGCTCCGGGTCTTTTGAACGTGCCCTGAAATCTCGACGCACCTACTTTTGAGGTTTTTTCCACCATCGCAAAATCAGCCCCCGCAGTCGGGATCGAACTCTGGTTCTTGGGTTCACCAGCACACAGCCTTATTTGCGGAACCAGCGCGGAAGGTAATCTGTCTGTCTCACTAAAAATAAAGGCATGTAACGAATGCAAACTGCAATGCATACCCTCTGTAAAAACGTAGAAGGAGGAAGCTTTTCGCCTTGCTGAATACCCTGCAAGGGAGCGTTGTTAAAGCGAAGCTTTTTTTATCTCCCTGATGTGCGTTGTAAAAACCTAAATTCATTGCAAGTAAGCCAAGTGGACACAATAGGAGGGCACATAACGATCATGATAAAACAGCGATAATGATAAACGATCATGCTAAAACAGCGTAAATGCTACCAGTGGTCTTTATTGGACCAGGCTCCCTCACGTTAGGAAGCCGACGTCTACCAAATCGCGCTATCATCGCACCCCAGTCACTCAGTATTTTTTTGTAATGATGATGTAACAACGACGATAGGTGGGGTGGGTAGGCGCTCAGCTTTCTCGTCCGGAATTGGCTTCCTGTAACCTGAGTTTAGAATTTGGCTTGCAGGCAGTTTGCACTTTTGACTTTGATGACGACGATAGGATGGGTGGGTAGGCGCTGAGGTCTACGATGGCTTCTTGTACTCTCAGCGTGGAATTTGGCTTGCAGGCAGTTTGCACTTTTGACTTTGAAGGCGACGACAGGTGTGAGGGTAGGCGCTCAGCTGTCTCGTCAGGGATTGGCTTCCTACCACCTGAGTTTGGAATTTGGCTTGCAGGCAGTTTGCACTTTTGACTTTGATGACGAAGATAGGATGGGTGGGTAGGTGCTTAGGTCCGGGATTGCCGTCCTGTCACATCAGCTTGGAATTTGGCTTGCCAGCAGTTTGCACTTCTGACTTTGTTGACGACGATAGGTGGGGTGGGTAGGCGCTCAGCTTTCTCGTCCGGGATTGGCTTCCTGTCATCTGAATTCGGAATTTGGCTCGCAGGCAGTTTGCACTTTTGACTTCGATGACGACGATAGGATGGGTGGGTAGGCGCTTAGGTCCGGGATTGGCTTCCTGTCACCTGAGCTCTGAATATGGCTTGCAGGCAGTTTGCACTTTTGACTGTGATGACGACGATACGTGGGGTGGTTAGGCGCTCAGGTTTCTCGTCTGTGATTGGCTTCCTGTCACCTGAGCTTGTAATTTAGCTTGCAGGAAGTTTGAACTTGTTACTTTGATTTCAGGGGCTTTGATTTTTCCACTTCTCCATTTGATTTTCGCACGCAAAAAAGCACCGTTTCAACCGTCGTTCTCGCTAGACGCAGACGACTTGAACTTTTCTGTCGGACAAGCCATGTAAATAATAATGCACGGGCGGCGCTGAAGCAGAACTAACCCCTCTCGGATAAAAAAAATACATTTTCATTTCAAGAGTATACTCCTGCAAAAGACTTCAATAATTTATTCTCGAAATTTTAACATATTTGGAGCTGTGCGTAGTACGGGGTGCCGACAACCGGTGAACTGTCCTGATAAGACGGTGGCTAAAAAGGGTCAAGTTCACGGGTGGAAAATGAGGAACAACTTGACAAAGTGATAAGGACAACTGAAATAAAAACAAATGTATTCGGGCAAAGCAGAGATAAGGAGTCACAAGTGCGTGCAAGCGACCTTGACCCGCAAGCAGGATAAAGTTCATCTGATGACTATGATATACGGTGGAGACGTAGTTGGAGCGTGCAAAGATTGTTTAGTGCGCTGGAATAACTGAGAATATTTGAGTAAAATTCCACTATAACTGATAGTAGCAGTGTTGTGCTTTTTTAGTATGTAAATTAATGTACTTCATGAGGAATTATTGAACCTAAGAAGTTCATGGGAGAAATCACTGGAGTAAACGGGTGAGATAACCGAGCAATACTGAAATTGCAGACACAGCAGAAGTGTGTCTTACAAAATGGCCGGAGAGGCTGAAAAAGAAACGTAGAAATTTTTCACCCAATGCATAGCCCAAAACTCTCAAACGATTAAGGATCAGCCGCATTAAAAAAGACAATCGATCTCGCGAAGCTCCTGCGTTCGCTGGAGCTCCATTCACATTTCTAGAGTGCAGTTTACTTGCCCGTGTTTACTGATTCGATGGGTTCATGCTTTAATACATTTCTCTTTAATCACTTTAATAAAACGAACACTACTCATATTGTGGAGACCAGTTTGATCAAATTCGTGAAGGATATCTAGACCCCATTTCAAAGTTTTCATGCACCGAAGGGATAACTAAAAGTTTCACTAAAGGTGCCACAAAAGTTTTCACGCAATCCAGCGAGCTAAAAGGTGTCTGCGGGACGACTGGTAGAGGTTCCGGCAACTGAATATTTGCTAAGTGATACCAGGCTCAAACCGCATTACGGTGTCTCTAAGAAAATGTCGCAACTTTAGGCAACGTAAATTCATATTTTGTTTGGTGTGAGTAAAATGATCGGCGTTTTTACACCATTTGTTTGTACATTTGTTTTTATTTTTGCAATGCCAGTTTCTTGAGACTCTTTGTCTCGGGCTACAGCTTTGTTACGCCTACCAGAGCCACAAGAAATCAGTAAGTAACATGTCCTCATTATAGCGCACAAAAAAGTTCTTATGTCTCTGTTTGTTTCTACTAAACACGCCGTAGCCATAATGCATGCGGCACAGGAATGCTACTGCCACCGGTGACCAGTATCCCTTTTAGGTGGCTTGCAAAGTATCAGCATATCCTGTCGCTTGATGAAAGTTATCAAAGTCATAGAAAAACAACATCTCGAGTGACGTCGCAGTGCTTTGACACCCCAAAACGTTCTCCGAGAGGTAAGCGTAGGGCCAAAAGTCTGCCCCGTGGAGCGACAAAATCAGGTTAGCCGGGAAGAAAAACAAGGTGGAAGCAAGCTTTGGAACGCTCGCGACGACGGCATGTCCTGAATATGGTGCTGATGTCAGGCGCACTTGTGTTGCAATGGTAAGACGTATTTTTGGCTGGTGTCCTAATTGTCATGTAGTGCCCAGAAGCTACAGGACAACATCTTCTAGTCATAGCTAGTGTACTAGTAGTCACTACCAAGAGCCTTCCTATTTGCATGGAATGGCTGTTATGGCAGAGGCCCCATCTGATACGACTTACCGCCTATTTCTTCGCCTATCACTATTTTCTTTTTCTTCTTGGCCCTGCCTTGATACCTTGCCCCTTGTGGCTAATGCCGATAGATACGGCATTTATAACACGCCCTCATTTATATATATGGCCAATATTATTGTTATGAATGCGTTTTGCGGATACATCTGCGCGAAGAAGGTCAGGCCTAAATAAAGGCACAAGATTTCCGTTGAAATTCGACTGACTCGTCCATAAAAGCTCGATAGACATCTCAGAAGTATGTATGGGCGTTTGAAGCTCTTTTGTCTGCGAATTACTTTTGAGCCTGTCCCAGACACAGTTTCCGCAAGGTGGGCATATTAGAGCGTAAATTTCTTCAACGGAACGGAGAAGTTTGAAAGAAAACCTTCGGTGTTTCACACACCTAAGTTACGCCTTAGCTGTGAGTAGCACAATAGGGGATGGATACGGAATACGTAAAACTACTGTGGGTCTCTAACATGAGGCAAAACGTCCATGCACGGATGTTTTTGCTTTTAGCTACGGTAAGAGAAGAGGCTCATAACAATGGATGTTTGACTTGTTGCTCCGCAATGTCCCAGTCCCAGTTACGTTGTAGAGACGCAATGGAGTCGGTTACAATTCCAAGACTTGAGGAATAAAATTTCGCAAAACACTCTTCACAAATATTGAGCACATCGCTTTCCTCGCAACAGAAACTGTCACAGGTTCATTATTTATCTTCAGATGAGCCACCGGTGACCGAAGGATGGCCTTTAAGGATTTCAGTGAGTGTGACTAGCAACTGGTTGGTCACACGTTACTCGTCGGGATCAACTGGCCAGTGTCGAGGCAAAATGGGTACTAGGGGATTATCAGCGGGTTGTCAGTCACCGGTGCTTCACTATGAATTAACAAACTGGTCGCGGGGGGCGGTTTGAAGATGCACCTGTAGCCCGCCGAGAGCTGCTGGTTTGGTCATAAGTGTTGAACCTCGAGGAAGTAGCCAGGCCTGGGTCGCGGGCGGGTGCATGATTGGTATTATTGGTCGGTAACCAATGACCTAACAACTACCACTCAGCCATTAACCAGTTAGCCAGTAGATGAAGCATGCATTTTAAAGTTGACGCGGATGGCAGAAAGGATGCAAATTAAAGTTAAAGCTGCCTTAAGTGCAGAACAATGATTCGCCATAATGGCCTGTGGCGCCAATATCTGCTCACTGCGACCACCCGTCATTCTCTTCACCGCCCTGTCTCATTCCTCTCCAGATGGAGTGAAAGAAGGTTTTTTCAACGCATATCAAATTTCCCGCCATTGCAATGCTTGCGCGCCCTCTGCCTGAAACAGCGCGAGCGGATTTTTTTTGTGCCCGCTTTTCATTCTGCACGCGCCGGCGCCTCATGCGCAATTTGCAAAGCACCATTTTTTTTCTTGCCCACTCATTTATTGCAGCTTACTATCGTAAAAACCAACCCCACGAGCGCTTTTAACTAAATCAATGGGAGGGCTGCCAGTTAATTCCATGCATTTTTCCCCAATTGTACCTGCATTTTATTTACGCTAAAAAACGGGGAGATGTATGACAAGTGCCAGCAGTTCACGAGTTTCTAGCGGTTATGACTATAAAAACCACTGGTTTTTCGAACCTTGTGTGGTATGCCGTGACGACGGCACGCCGCGGACCGAGTTACGACAAGGCGAGCTGGTAGAGTGTTCTGCACTTAATGAAAAATATGAACAGAACAGTATTTGAGCATGTACGTTTTTCACTAATTGTGGTTGGCATCAAAGAAAAATGGCAATGCTGATTAGTGTTCTCCGAATACTACAAAGAGAAAACTGAGAATTTAAAAGTCTTCGCAAGGGAGTTATTGCCTAGAAGAAAAGGCGTCTGAGAAATTTAGGTTCCTAATTTGAACGCGCCTAAATATTAGCTGTGCCATGAGGTGAACACTGTGGAATAATTTTCAGCACCTGGTCATGTTCACCTCGCGCCAATATCTCAACGCACCTAGCGAGTGGCAGACGTACTTAAAGCTCTGCCGGAACGCACAGTGGTGGCAGGAGTATGGTTGGAGGCCAACCTCAGCCTGGTAACGCAATGTTAAGCTCATTGCTCACACTGTCCAAGCTGTAACTGACACTCCACTGGCGGGCAACGAAGTATGGGAAAAACGGCAGGGATGATGTTCGCACAGTGTCACTCCAAGAACGGGCCAATCGGTAGAGTCCACAGTGTTACCAGCTCACATTGGTATGTGTTACGTGAAATGCGGCCACGGTTCAAATTTTAGGTCCACTACAACCACCGCGAGGCAAAAGGAGAGCTTTGTATGGAAACACCCAATGCTCCAATTCAATCCAAGCGGGTGTACGTTTGGTATTCGACATTCCCGTGCTTTTTGATGAAGGCTAAAAGCAAAAAATTCCCCGCATATTCCCGAGGGGAAGAATGTGAAAGTGCGAATGCACGAGTTGAATTTGCGCGGTTCGGTAATGTTCGCGAAAGAGAGATCACACACACACACACACAACTACAAAGAAAGAAAGATGCATTTATTCACAGACACCTATTTGTGTTGTCGTTGTACTTGATTGCTAGAGCGGATCTCAGCTTTGAAATTTCGTGTCAGTACTCCTTTAAGCGGATGCATTAGCCCTTCTCACGCCCGATTCCTGGCCAATCCCCCCCGTGGGTATGCGCCATGTCAGCGGCCAGGCAGCGCGCGCCCATCTCCCCCCGTTGCTAAGGAAGACGAGGAGCGCGCGCACCCGCAGCTGTTGCTATGCGGACTACGGCGGCGGACGATTCAGGCTCGCTTAAGAAGTGCATTCGCACTAAAAAAAAAACTGCGGTTGATCCTGTGTCATTGTAATCGGTAAAACAGGAAAGTTAAATGTGCAGCGAAATATACAGCTGAGCATGAATTGCGGGTTCCTGGCTGTCTTGTGGGTGTGCTTGGCGAGCGACGTCCTGTTGGCGGGTCGCTTCGGCAAAGCAGTACCGGCCTCATTTCTGTGACGGATATGACGTCAGTGAAATATTGGTGTATCCCCGCATAAAACACTTAGTGTTAAAATATAACACCCGGAAATGAACAACCCCAACTGGAACGTATTTTTTAATGCCCCTCATGTGGCGCGCTATACACACTATTCCACTCCCTCTGTGAGTGTCCGCACGAAAGCATCCTTCCTTCCCCCTCCCCCTCTCACTGGGAGCAGGCTCTGGGGAGCTCTGACCTCGCAACGCAAGAAGCCGTCACGGACAGAGCCATGGACGTCTCGGGGGCCCTTTGGGCCTCCTCCACCCCCCTACCCTGAACCCTATGCAAAATAAAGTGGCTGTACTACTACTACTACTACTACAACAAAAGGTTACTTTCCGCAAGAAGGCCCTGTGTGCAGGGGCGCATCCTTTACAGGCCGCTCGCTGCGTCGTACTGCCGTCACTTCCGTGACGGATATGATGCAAGTTAAATCTTCGTGAATCCCAGAATAAAACAACTGCGTGTTAAAACGCCCGCGTGTTCAAGATTTCGGCGCATGTTACCAATCCCCTCGCGGTTAAAATTAATCCGCAGCCCTCCACTACGGCGCGCCTCATCGCTTGTATGTTGTCGGTGCGTCACACCTCTTCACTGAACATTCCAGGGCTCACATTGCCCCACTAAAAGGCCCCAAAAGAAACAAACAATTTTACACAACAACCACGATTACCACCACCAAATCATCATCATTATCAGATCGATCATCATTACGATCACCTTCGTCCCAAATCCCCACAGGGATATCACCATTATACTGTCCCGAATCTCCGCCACGACTGTCCCTGCTCCAACAAAAAAAAAATTATGTACAGATTTGAAACAGCTTTTGGCCTTGCGTTTAACTCATTACTTGGGACATTACTGGTTGTATTTTTCCATCGGATGAAGTGTGAGGGTTTCCGAAACTTTGTATTTATTTGCGATGGGCGCCAGAACGGCAATGACAAGTTAGAAGATATGCCCGTCACATAGGTTTGCTAGAATTAGTTTTGAATTACCAGCATTTTCGTGTACTTCTTCGTCGCGGTCTCATTACCATGTGCTGTTCATAACATGACGCTATGTATTTTTTCGTTCAGGATTCTTCTGCTTTTCGAAAGAGCGTTGCCGAGTGTATGAAAAACGGAACGCGCTTGATGCACGCAATAAGACCGGTAAGCTGTCAGCGCCGATGTGCGTTAGGAATTTGCCTTTAGTGCCTCAACAGATAGCACCTGCTTGACATTAACACAAGCAAATTAAGTATCAATATTATATTTAGTTTGGCGCCCCACTATGGAGCGAAACAGTTGCGAATTTCTGATTGTTGCTGCCACCGCTACTTTGCGTTAGAAGTTACTAATGTCAAATTTAAAAACGCAACCTACGACGAGCCGTCAACCACCTGAAGTCATAGAAAACTTTCAATGCAGCCAAAACTGCACCTTGGGTAAGTATGCCTCATGCGCGTGGGCACGCAATCGGTGTTGCATTACGTGCCCGACTGTTTTATTCGTATTTGTTTGTAAACCCTGCAGTCTCTCACGATACTCTTTCAAGATGAGAATTGGTAAAGAGTAGGGTATACAAATCACGGCAAATAAACAACAGACCAGACCGAATGCACAACTAAAAATTCACAGCCTACAACGAAATCCTTTTGAATAAAGTTTATCAATGCTGTGTAACTGCTTCATTAGTAATATCGTTCCACTAAACGACAGTGGGAGGACAGAACGAACATTTGAAACCAGTATTTCGGGGGTTCGAATGGGCTATACAAAAAGCGTGGCGGCGGCTTCTGTTTTGACAAAATGAATATGTTCAAATTCTGGAAACGCCGATGAAGTAATGTCCTTTAATTGAAAGAACTTCAGGAGGAAAATGCGGTTTATCTCTGATACCAGCAACAACCCGCATTGTTGAAGGAGGGCTGCTATTAAGGTGCGATCACAATAACTGTCCATGATTCGTACAGCCTTTTTTGCAAGTTTTAATGTATTAATATTGACCGTACTGATTCGGTGAGTGATTATGACTGAGTACTCTATCGTTGGTCGGATACTTCTATTGAGGGCGAGAAGACGCACATTCGGCGTGAACAACTTCCAAAAACGGCGTAGAAATATTAACTTGCGATGTGATTTAGCTGATGTGTGTTTTGATCAGGGAAGCGCGCGGATATCTGTAGACCAAAGTCCCTGTTGTGTACTGCAAATACTAAGCATTCAGTATACGTGCCAGTCCACCCCCAGATCTTCTTTTCAGTTCTAATTAATAATATCCTTCCTCCCACCCCAACAACAATCACTACCCGGATATAAATAGTGACCTATTTCTCCGAAGTTCCTTCTAGTAGAGAGCGGTCAGCTTTGTGTGTTACTTTAAACGGGCCATTCCACTGGCCACTGCCTTTTCCAAGAAACGTGGTTGGAATCCCAAAGCATCTGTATGCTACAAGTCGTCCCATGTTGTTGCTTTTGTCAAGCGCTAAAGTTTGCCAGAAATTTTATAGGCGTTGGAGTTGGCTCTGTTCAAGATCCGTGAAAGGGTAATAAGAATAAAGCCTACCCCCTATCGTCTTTACCGTTGGGTGAGACAACCTGCTCCCATAGTTAAACGGGTGGCGAAAATAAGTTGACGAGGGAAAGATAGATGTATATTTTCCCATGGACGTGCAAACTTTTGCTGATTGTTATTGACTACTTGTTTGAATGGTGCATAGCGGATTTTTATTTTCTTTGTGCCGGTGCATGTGTTTTCACTGATGAGCGAGTCTATTTTATTTGCCTCAGGAAATCTACAAAGGCATGGAACTTGGAGTCGACACCCTAGTTGAAGATACATGGGTATGCTTTTGGAAATTAATTTCCCCCTTTTTTTGGCTTTTGTAACTTTTTGGGGGGTAGGAGTGACCATCCAACCACATTTTGTACTATCAACATGTATCTTAAATCCTGCTCGTCTTGTGCGAGTCTGCTGGTGAAAGTAACGCACATATTGCTTCGCCATCACCTTCACAAGAGATAAAATGGGTGCATATACAATTGGTAAGCTGGGCCACATTATGCAAAACAGAAACGATACAAGACCTGTTTGTTCTGCACGAAACCTTGAGCAAAAAAATGCAATAAACTCTGCCTGCTTTCGCAAGATAAGTCGAAATATTGAGGCTTCGCGCAAATCCTCTCCTCTCCCCTCCTTAGTCTCAATGAACAAGGGCTTCGGTGTGGTTGCAAAACCCAACTGGAATACAAAATATCATTGGAAATAGCAGCCGTTCTTGATCAGGGCAATAAACTCGAAATCCACAAATAAGTAATCGCCACCCAATAGATCTTTCTGAATTACGATTTGAGAACTCACGAAATGTAAATGGTGCAACCTACAATGGAGAGCGTGTATAACTGTTCCATTAAATCAGTTCTTGCAGCTCAGACATCTCATACGTAAGAAACTTACGGGAAATATGTGCGTCTGTGTGTTTATCTTGAGTTTATGCCAATGCAACAATGACACATTAGGATATACAGGGTGTCCCAGCTATCATGCACCAAGTTTTAAAAAAAGAGTAATGGCGTAACTCGAAGAAAACCTAGTGGATAATGTTTGCAGTACTGTGAAGAAGCGGTGACTAATTTTTTCGTTAATGAGACTTAATTAATTAATTGTAATTAATTATCTAACTCGAGAAATACTGTCCTAATCACTAAAGTGTCAATGAGGCACTTGTAGGTACCCACGAGGGGCATCTAACTGCGGTATTTTCAGGGACGAACTAATTACGTACACATTTATTCTGACTGATAAAGAAAACCCGCGAAATAGGAAAAATACCACGTGACGGCGCGTCCGTGCGCATCGTAAAGCAACGCCCTCAAACAGGCTGCCTCTGAGTTAGCCAGAATTAAATAAACAAAAGAAAGAAAGAAGAAATCGCCACCGAGTTTGTGCCTTATCTGCACACGCGCCTTATCAAGGTGATGCGCTGTCTCTTCGGGTGGGTAACACCGGAAGCAGTTGCTTTCAATCAGCTTATTTGGGGACGCTGCTTTACAATGCGCGCGGATGCGCCGTCACGTGGTATTTTTCATATTTCGCGGGCTTCCTTTATCAGTCAGAATAAATGAGTACGCAATTAGTTCGTCGCTGAAAATACCGCAGTTAGATGCCCCTCGTCAATACCTACAAATGCCTCATTGACACTTCAGTGATTAGGACAGTAATTATCGAGTTAGATAATTAATTAGAAATAATTAGTTAAGTCTTATTAACGAAAAAATTAGTCACCGCTTCTTCACAGTACTGCAAACATTATCCACTAGGTTTTCTTCGAGTTACGCCATTCCTCTTTTTTTAAAACTTGGTGCATGATAGCTGGGACACCCTGTATATGCCTTGCGTATGCTAAAAATTACTTTTAAATTGCCAGTCTTTTGTGCACTTTGTGCGTGTACGTGATTACGTGCATGTGTGCGTGCGTGCGTGCGTGCGTGTGAAAGAGAGAAAAAGAGAGAGGAAGCGCTGAACGTGCTTTCCTGAACGCATATACAAGGATGCTGCTTTTTCTACCAATGTAACTGCATATTTTCCTGCGCATGCTCCTTGAAACTGGTACTATTCCTGAAGACATGCGTGAAGGGAGACCTGCTACCTACCGACGTTCGAGTTGCCTTGGCTATGATGAGGTATTTCCGCAAGACACTTTTTCTTGGACCCAACAAATAATCCCAGGGACTATAGGGACTGCTTCCTTCTCGCGACGACTGTTCATGCTAAAATAAACCAAGAGCTTTATTTGTGTGGTTATATTTATGCTCTACCGATCATACTCGACGGGCACATTTGCATTACATTTTGTCGCACAGCGCAGATTCTCATTAGGAACCGACTGCGATGTTCTGTTTCGACTTATTTGAGAAGCCTTGATGGTGTTCAAAGAAGTTTCGATACGGACGCCAACCGAGCCAAAGTGACTAGCACATTCGTGTAAAGGTGTAACTCCGTTAAGTGCAGCAAATAAAACGGGGCATGTGGAAGGCAAGGAACTGGGCTTGGAGTATCAACCAGCTCGTCGGAATGGAGAACCAACTGGCCCGTTCCCACACGTTGTTAAATCGTATAAAGTTTTTATGCCAATAGACACCACTTTTAAACATTGCCAATGCAATTTTCAGGTTTCAAGTAGCCAATAGGATTGCGAATTTTGATGTGGATAATGCAGCCTAATGAAAAACCCGGCTTGAGACGTCAACATTATTATTAACTTAGTCAAGTACATAAGAAAAACTACAGGGCCCAGCACTCAACGATGTTGTACAGCTGACGCGATTATAGGAGCTGGTAAGCCGCAATTATTCGCTGCAAAATAATCACTAATGTATCGTAGAAAGACCAAGAACCAGTACAGAAATAGGGGATTACTTTTATTTTCCTTGTTTTTGGAAAGCACGTGTTGAGTGAGTATCTCGGGTGGTCTTTGAAATCTAAAAAATCTGAGAACCCGAACAACAGCAGATAAACGTCTTTATGAAGTGTAGGAGTTGGACATCAACGAAATATTTTTCTCAAACCATTCTGGTGATTGTTACAGACGTCGGTATAGTCAAGAAGTGTTATTAGGTAGGATTAACTGACAAGTGTGAACTGCTGCTATGAGGATGGGTCACTAGCGTAGGTGCGTTCCATTCCCATTGCAGCACAGGGCACTCAAAGAAAAATAGACAAATTGAAATAAAAACGAATGAAGAACGGGTATGTCACAGCGAACATTTTAACATTTCGAGTGCAATATCATGAGCACAAGAATTTCCTTAAGGTTTGAAGGCAACGCTTTCTTTGGCTCTTTTTTCCGGTTTATTATGACGCTTCTTCTGCGTGCGTTTTTGGCCGTTGCGTCCCTGCGTTCTATCCTACAAAAGCTTACACTAGCCATAACACACCCGACTGGCCAGTAGAACGACTTCCAGAGGGAAAGAGCGCTTGGGGAAGTTGCATCAGGTAAGGCTGTACTTTCCCAACCGCCCTCAAAATGCCTGCAGCGGAAGCCACGGCTGCCAGCACAGCGTCTGGGGCCGCCTTAGTTCTCGCGTGTGTCCCGTTTCGTGTGTTTGAAACTGATGCCTTGTTTTTCAATAAAGTGGTCCCTTTTTTAAGTAACGGTCCTCCTAGCAGGTGCCATTGGAAATTAAAGAACGGCACTCAGGCCCACATCGTAAAAGACTCACCATCGAAAAACTCATGCGCGGAACATTCCCGTCCTTGAGTCACCGCCACACCTAATTGTTATCCGTACCATTCCCACGAATGCGATGCAAGCAGGTGCCCATTAGCGAGACTAATTGGAATACCAACTTGGGGAGTTAGTACATTACATGCACGAGGTTGCGGGTTCGGCTCCAGGCCACAGCGTCCGCTTGCCCAGCTTTGTGAATGTTACTGGACTGTTCGAGGACGTCAATTGATAAACAAGCTCATGAACACCTGCGTAATTTGCAAACGCTTCCACTCAACGCCACTTGTTTAAGATGAAGCGCCACTTCCTCAAGACCGCGTAACAGCAACCTCCCCGTTTCTCGTCTGCGGTATACACTTCGCGGGACCACTGCACACAAGAGATACATCCCAGGACAACCGTTGCTACATCGCTCTTTTCTCATGCGCTTCAACTAGAGCTCTTCATCTCGAGTTGGTGGAAAATATTACTGCAGAGAGATTCATATGCGCGATGCGTCGCTTTGTCTCCCGACGCGAATTGTGCAAGACCATCTACAGTGACAATGCGTGCTCATTCAAAAGAACCTGCAGGAAGCTCGTCGACGTTTGGAGGACGCTTCAACAC
The DNA here is from genome assembly GCF_048455015.1 of Haemaphysalis longicornis. Taxonomy (NCBI): domain Eukaryota; kingdom Metazoa; phylum Arthropoda; class Arachnida; order Ixodida; family Ixodidae; genus Haemaphysalis; species Haemaphysalis longicornis. Next base: position 175,368,933 of record NW_027526385.1, on the reverse strand, counting down.
CAGGACGTGCAAGCCTATTTTTCCGCTTCCACAATTTCCTCGAAGGTCATTGTCGAAAGGGCTCCTTGGTTAGGTGGATTTTATGAAAGGATCGTCCGCTCCGTCAAGTTCACGCTAAAGAAGATGCTGGGTCGGCAGCAACTGAATGTTGTGGAGCTATAACAGTTCTCACGTAAGTTGAGGCAATCATAAACTCTCGCCCGCTGACGTTTGTATACAACGAAGTAGCGGAACCTAGCCCTCTAACACCAGCTTGCTTCCTCGTCGGGAGAAGGTTGCCAGCGTTGCCCCCGTCTTTTTATGCAGAGGACCTGACCCATGGATCGACGTCCACAAACCTCCGACGGATGTGGTTGAAAAACGAATACACTTTAGAGGAATTTCGGATGCGTTGGAGGAAAGAATACCTTCACAAACTGCGCTCTCAAGGCCAGAGACGTCAACCTTCAACCGAGAAGCTACAGCCCGGAACAGTTGTACTAGTCGACGAAAACGACACACCAAGGTTTTTGGACTCTCGCCCGCATCAAGCAACTTCACCCAGGTCGTGACAACAAAGTTCGCGCATCCACACTGAGGCTCCCAAATGGACTAGTGACGAAAAAACCGCTGCAGCGCTTACATTTGCTTGAAGCCGGCCAACACTTGGCATCCGTGGCCGGAGAAGATGTAGAATATATAATCATCAGCGTTGCACCGACGACATCACCATCATCGACGCCTGTCGTCATTGCACGATCGGCGTGCGCTCGCGCTACGTCTTCTTTTAAGTCGCCATTAAACGTTCCGACCGCTCGGTGGCGCTCTCCCTTGTCTGAAGGCCTCTCTCGTCCTCAGTGGCTAAAGAATCCCACAGGTGGTGTAACCACAGATTTCTGGGCGTTGGTGTGAACCGATGACTCGCATAAACAAAACATATCGCGATGATAAAGACAAAATTGGAAGCTTTGTGCTCGTTCTCCCTTTCAGGGCAGGAATTAGTTGGCGCGCATCCGCCATAGCCCACTGCAGTTATACCGAACTCTCTTTTGGGGTCAACTTCCTGAATTCATGCCTACGCACATTGAGAAGCATACAAGACAATCCCTACGGGTAGGCCTGGGTCTACTGCGAAATGCTTCTACTCTGGGTACGATTACCTAGGCACGTGTCTATCCGATGGATGCACTCCTTTCACACGAACAACTCCGTGTCTTCATCCAATGTATGGCGAGGCATGTACGCCATACATTTAGGATGCTTACCGCCATGAGCTACAAAAGCAGCTTTGTGGCAGGAGTTCCGCATCATCAACGCATAATTCCGTGTGGTTACACCCCAGTGCTCGTGTGACAGTATTCTCTGTGAGGGCTATCAAGGCCGTCAATCCGCCTTTCCATCCCGGGAATAACTAAGAAGTCTTAAGAAGTCTTTTTTGCCCTCAGTGGCTATCAAACAGTTACTTTAGTGTTGTTGGCAAGCACACATGCCAGAACTACACATGCCTACATCAATGGTTCTGTGATTGAGTCGAAGTCAACCGTGGCTGTGGTGATTCCAAGCCTGGGAGTAACTCGACGTTTCAGCCTCGACAGCAATACAACCTCTACTGCTACAGAATTAGTGGCCTTCGGGGAGACAATTCGTTTATGCTCTTCAGAACTATCTCAAGCCTGGGCCCTATTATGTAACGCGAAACCAGCCCTCCTGTTCCTCAATGGTGTTATCAGGAAAGGGTCTTATTATGCACTTGCTGTAGAGGCGGTGGAGCTCTGCTCTTCTGCGGCACAGATAACCATGTTTTGAAACTTCCGTGGGTTCCAGGCCACTGGGAGTTGGCGTGCAATGACCTGGCTGACGCGAGGGTCGAAAAGACTTCAGCAGGCGCAGGCCTTCTCTCCGCAACAGCAGACACGACCGCTTTTATTACAAGCAGCTTGGCGAGCGTTTGAGCATACTGAGTCAACGTGATTGTTCCAGGACATATGTTCAGTGAATATTACTCCAAGCGCTTTGACAGACTTTTCTAGCTTTGCCGTGTGTGGGCCCAAAGTAATACTGTTTGGTATGATTATCGGCGCACTTTGAGGCCTATAAAGTACACATTTTGTTTTGGATTCAATAAGCAAAAGGCTATTTGTTTCGGACCAAATTTTATCCGCAAAGAAAGTCTACCTGCCTGTTCTGTTATGTCTTTTAATTGTTTTCCGTTCACAAACAGTGTGCCGTCATCAGCATAAATGATAAAATTGCATTTTGTACTGATATTGACAATATCGTTTATGCAGTACAAAAAGAGAATGCGACCGAGAATACTGCCTGGCGGCACTCTTGGGACAACCGGCCTAACATTACATCGGCACTCATTATTTACGTAAACGGTTTACTTGATCCTAGGTACGACCGTAAAAGAGCTAGTATATTTCCTCGAAAGCCGTATTTTGGTAATTTAGAGAGCAGTAGATTGTGACCGACGCGATCGAAGGCTTTACAGAAGCCGAAGAATATTCCTAAGGTCATCATTTTTTCTCAATATTGTCTAAAATTATCTCTCTTTTTATCAGTAATGCAGATTGAGTGGAGTTCTTGTTTTCTAAAACCGTGTTGGCTGTTTACAATTATAGTGTACTCGCGTGAAAAACAGTCTATTTTAAGGTGCATTACTTTTTCAATATATTTCGAAAATGTAGGTAATACCGAGAACGGGCGGTATATGCTGAACACAATTTTTCCCCGTCAAAAAAGTCTGCCACCTTGGCCATATCCTTACATTTCCTTTGGCCCACGCATATTGGTGACTGTGCACATGTACGCGCGATAAAAATTGCGGTGCGAAGCCTGCTTAAAACGAATAAGTAGACGCATGCAGAAGTGGGCTCTGCAGTGCTTAAAATCAGCCCACGTGTCAGCCATCTGCGAGTGCTCATGGCGGGAGGGTCCCGAGCAGCTGCGGCAACAACCGGCGGTAATGGGAGCGGAAAAGTGCGTTGAGCAGGAACCACGATGCCCGGATAGCGAGCGGGACCTGCAGTCATGGTGGATGCACCGCATAACGCGTTGGGGCCGAGTATTAAAGATCTTCCTCTGAGCGGATAGCTCTCTGCCGTTTCTTACCGGCAAGGCAGAACAGAGGTTATTCTTTAGCCGCAGGTTTGGTGTCCTGCTTGCCTCCCTCTACCTTCGAGGCCTTTTGTTTTCGGTGTTCGTGGAATAATTAGGCGGTTTTAGTTTTTGTAGGCGCGATATCAACGCGTGTCGTCACACCTTCGGGCTGTTCACGAGTAAACAATGAGGTTGAAACCGACTTCATAGCACACTCTTCACGCTTTGGATGGGTAGCCCCACATTGATTTGCACCTAAAATACCTGTCTTATTGCACTGCGTTCGAACGAATGTCATGTTAAAAGTTTATAGTCCTTTCTTCCGAGGACCATTCGTGACATGTCGTTGTAAATTAAATTCACCAGCCCGAATCTTCTACTTGATTTATTAGCTTGTGCAGTTTTTTTTGGAGGGAAGAAAACGAAACCCCGAAGCAGCATTATTTGCTGTAGCTATTAAACGGGGAGGCATGGCGGATTTAGGCAGACATACTTGAGAGAAGGTGCGATATGTCTCCTTGAACCACAAACGTTATGAGGACCGTTTTCGACGTGTTCCTTGTTTACACCCACTTAATAATACGGATTCACAACATGTTTTCCTTATTTCCTGAAAGTTTAGGTGGCCATGAACATGGAGTCTTTGTTTGACCAATTTCTCAAGTTCGTGTTTTTCTCTCCCGGTGATTACCCGTATTAGAACCCATCGGTGAGGCCCTCGAAGCAGAATTATTTTTCCGAAATTTAAAGAAGCTTGTTAAACATAAAGCGAATGCAAATTGACCATTTCGCTAAGGAACTGCTTAACAAAGATGCTGGAGAAATTGTGGACACATATTATATAACGGGCCTAATAAAAAATGTAGACTATGTACAACGCTAAAAAGTGGCTTACAGGCTACAGCCACCTATGCCTAGCAGATGTTCTCATTAAATAAGGTACTATCCTTTGTCGTGGGAACTAGCTTGTCGAATGTTTATTCAATCTACGCATTTTTCTTGTGCGGATGCTCTCGGCGACAGACACCATCGCGGCAGTCATGCTTGAAGGGAGAGATATTTCCCACTGATATTCGTATGGCTTTTGCCATGGTCAGGTATGTTCCAAAGGTGCTCCTCCTTGTACCGGCGAAATGAAAGGAGGGAGAAAAGTGATTGCTCATTAGACTAGTGGCCGTTCTTGGTAACTAAGGGAATTTCATAACTTCATTTCTGTGCTGTCATTCTGATTCGCAACCCACCGTACTCTGCCAGCACATTTCAAGGGAAATATCCGGACTATTTTACAAAACCAACGATAAGGCTGATAAAGTCATCTTGCTTCCATCCGCATGTATTGCAATTGATAAAAAGGGTGGTATCATAGCGTTCACAATATAATAAAAAATTTACAACATCTTCCCGCGAGGAGAACCATGGGGTAGATGTGACGCATCGGACGTTGCCGTTGCGTTTCCGTTATGTTAGCGATGTAAGCGTGTGGATTGCTGTTGTTGTGTATCCTATTTACGCAGCATTTTCACCCTCGATCCGTCGCATCTACCCCATGGTTCCCCTCTCGGGAAGACGGCGTAAATTTTTTAACCGAGCGCAAGCTGCGCGCTAACGCACAGCTGGCACGGCGACGGGAGCGAGCGCAGCCAAGCGCAAGCTGCGCGCTTACCGCGCTGACGCACAAATGGCGCTGCGGTGAGAGCGGCGAGGAGAATGGGGGAGGGATGCGGAATACGCCGCGACTACGCGGGACAAGGCGAGTTAAAGAGATGCGTTGCATCTAAAAAGCGGATTCCAGAGGCAATGAAATAGAATTTTGGAGGCACCTGAATCTGCTTACGTAGTGTGAAGAAAACAGCCTGTCGGTACTGATCGAAAATGTTTTAAAAGCAACATTGCATTTGCATCGCTTTCTGCGCTTTTTTCTTCATTTTTGGCGCGACATACTGAACCCAGCTTCTTTACTGCAACACCGTGTACGCGTCTTTCTTCTGTTTGGGTTATTTGTCTTACAGCGCAAAGTAGGTCAGGAAGCATGCTCGCACATGCCGGAGCGTGTGCAAGTCAGGGTTCAGCTGCCACGCGACACGTATTATTCTAAAATCTTTGGTTTTCGCATTCTCAGCCCCTCAGAGCGCCCGATTCCATGCTAATCCCCACTGGATCTCTCCCGGGGTAGATCACATGGCGACCGTGACGTCACTACAGTACCGGCGCACGTGGTCGGTGAGGCCGGTGGGCAAAACTGTCGGCGCGCGGCGCGTATGGAGTGAGGCTTATTTGGATGTGGGTAAACATGGCGTTTTCATTCGTATTTTGGCTTTTATGTTGCCTGTGAGCTGTTGTGCTTTCGGGTATACGAAAATTGGGCGAGCAAAGGCAGTGAGTGGCATCATACTCTTTGGCATCGTCAAAATATTTCAGGACAATCCACCATGTGAATGTTGTTGGAAAGCAAAGCTGTAAACGGCACCCACAACCATTACCCATGCGGCGTCACTTAAATTCTTTCACGTCCCTCTACAAATACTGAAACAAGAGAGAAGTGAAATGCACTTTACCACACCCGTTGTTACTTCAAAGAGATATTTTTGGTGAGGATTAAATCAATGCATGATGTATGAACGGTGGTTGGTTGAGATCTAATAGTGTAGCACATGAGGGGAAACTCTTTTGTTATAAAGTTAAAGGAAGCTCAAACCCGGTGTTAAACGATCTGACTTCTCCGTTTCTGCCGCCGCTGACGGAGGCGACGAGATCGGAGGCAGAGACGGCGGCGACGGTGGCGGAGGAGAAGGTGAAGGACGAGAAGAAGGGTGAGGAGCAGGAGGAAATGCTTCTATTCAGATTTCTGAACGGCACACAGTGCGGCCTAGGGGAGTGGTTCCTTCTCCACCGGAGCCCATATGCAGTGCGTGGCGCCTGTACACCAGCTGAAGCTGGGTAGGCGGAGAGGGGCTGGGCAGCAGCATCTCCCATTGCTTTTGTTGGCTAGTTGACGGAAAGAAAGGAGGGCACTCACGGCTAAAGTAGCACACCCCGGTTATGTAGCGGAGTGTGCCTACTTTTGAGCAAAATTTACATTCAGCGTCGTAGCGATTCGGGTGCATTAAGTGAAGACGCGTCGGGTGCCGGGAGGAGGCGGATTGTATAAGCCGTAGGGTAGTTTGTTGTTCTCTGAAAAGTTCAGGGTAAGGCGAGGGCAGGGTCTGTATATTAAGGCGATGATGCTGTGTCATGTGCCTGAAAGAGAGAAGCGGGTGACTGTCCTCGTGCAGCTCCATAGCACGGGGAGCAAAAGCGTAGGCTTGTTGGTGGGCGTATTCGGTGCCCTGCATTGAATCGTGGGCGGGTGTGCAGATGAGCTGAATGGAACCATTTGTAGATTGCGTTTCTAGCACACGCACTGCAGGTCTGTCTTGGGTCTTGAGTGAGGCACACGCAAAGAGGTTGGTTCTGGAGATAGCCACGATGACGGCATACTGCTGCTCTCGATGTTGGGAGACGTCTGTGTAGACGACTTCATGATCCCCACCGAGGATGGGGGGGGGATCGAGCGCTTGAGCCCGTCTTTGTCGGCTTCCCCCGTCATGTGAGGTTCATATGTTTAAGCAAAGGGAGAATATTTAGGTCTTGTCGCAAGAGTTAAGGAGTACATCAAGTGGAGTTACATTCTGTGCTGGCCATCAAGGAGTATGTGAATGTGTTCCTTGATGTGTCGTTTGGTGGGAGATCGGACGACAAGGAGCTGTGATTTTTTGCGTGAACACTGGAGGCCACATGCTTTAGGACATTTGCGTACTACACGTGAGATTCTATGCGTTGGTGCGAGCGTCCTTTAATTTTTCTAATTTCTAGCCCACCCGCAAGGCGCTCGCCGGGCCGTTTGACTTGCCGTGGGCGAAGCGCACAGCGTCGCGAGAGGTCGCGTGACACTATCACGTGGCATTCAGCGAGAATGCAGGGGGTAAACCCGTATAGATGCGCTCGGTGAGTTCACCACGTGCCTTTCCTGTCTCCTCGTGGGCTCGTAGCTAAATGGGTCAGACAACGGGCTCTCGCTTTGGTACTCTTAGTTCCATGTTCAATTCCTGGCGGTGCCAGTAAATTATTTTATTTGTTCGGGCAGTTTTCTGTTGACACCAGCGGTCGCGAAAGATCCCTTTGGGGGTAGAGTAAAAAGCCTTGCTGTAAAACAAGTCGCACAGTCTCCGGTGGCGTTCTATTTTTAGATACTGCCATGAAATGATGCTGTTTGTTAATCCCCTGCAATCATGCAGACTGGCAGACATTTTTAGGAGTGCAACTTTGTGAAGCAAAATATTTTTATATAATGGCGAAGCATAGTACACTATTAAAAAGAAAATTAATGTATACCGGCTTAGGCGACACACAATAAATGTTTCCACGGGCGACGTGGTATAGCCGCCAGCCTCCAGATCTTCCACTACCAGTTTTAGTCCCATGGGGAGCAGAATTGCAAGATCAACGGGTGCCTGTAATTGGAATAAATTTGTAGATTGATAAATTATATAATGATTTGAGGCCGCTGCGAAACAGGACTGCTTGCTGTGCACGCATTTATCACCGTGCCTTCGCAGCAAAATTGGTCACTCAAGCGTCTGCATTGCTGCACACTTAATTAAAAAACTGTCCGCGTATCTGCTGCTTTTGTTGTAAATGTCGACGAAAGACGATAGCCGACTGGCGCCCCTGCCATGAGAATGCCTCCCTTCTCTTTCCCGCGCACCTCTCATGCTGTTCCTCTCCCGTCTCATTCCTCCCAAGATAACACGGTAGAGGTTTGCTCAAGTTAATTTACCTTTGCCGAGTTGAACTGCTGCAAAACGGGTGCCTTCAATCGAGGGACCCTACGACAACGTTTATAGAATTAAGTTGTCCTACTCCAGCAGCATTCCAAGCGGGACGTGGATGCTATTTAGTGAAACCTTTCCTTGCTGTTGCCGTTTTATTTCTTAAATGCCACCAAGAGCTATAGTGCGCGGGCAACAGCAGGCGACGGTTTCTGCAGTTGATGTGGTATTTTATTTGCTATCGCAAAAACGAAGCATTCATCAATTTTTCAATAAAGAAACACTGCAAATATCACCTATGTATTGATTTTCTGCCTCACATTTGCGTACTGTCTTGTTATTTTTCAACAATGTTCACAAGTATGATCATTGTCATCGGACTGTCATGTTTAGATGTAGCTTTCGGTATTCAAGACTATCGCTCAGGTTATGTTTCCCTGTGGCCCGGCGGCTGAATCGAGTCATAGACAGACAGCAGGCAGGCAGGCAGCCAGAGAGACAGACGGACCAAAATATCTGCGTTTAAGTAGCCCAAGCAAGACTATCACCTTTAAAAATGAGGTTGCTCTACGCGAACGGACTCGGTGAATGTATTCTTTGTAGCGGCCTCCCGACGCTGACGTGTGCAGCGTGGGGTACAAGTGTACTAACTTTGAATATCATAAAACAGTGACCACCAATAATTATTTTAGTGCCTTTGTCGCATGCTATGATGTAACCATAGGTGGCTGCTATGTGCACTCGCACAATGACGATGAACCATTTCGCGATTTCGCCGTGGAAAAGTGACAAAGCATTCGGTAACTTCGGTAAAGCATGGCATCATCCCGATGTTGTTATTGGAATAATGTTTCGCTTAAGCTTTTTATATATTTGCTTCTTTGCTGGCGTTTTTATTTGTTACTACGTTCGTGCTTTCCTTTTCCACATCAACGTGAAATCGTGCGCGGGTCACTGTGTCTGCGCGGTGAAAGGAAACCAGGAACACGCAGCGTACATGCTGCCAAGGGCACCGCTTGGCGTAGGCCCACCTGGAAAACAAAAATGAAAGATCTTTCTTTGGTATGTGGCCGACGCAAAGAACCCTAAAAGCATTCCTGGAACTCGTCGCAACACAAATACCTCAGTCGTCTGTTGTCCGTGCGGCACGGAGTAGTGCGGCGGTGGTTTTAGGTGCTCAAAGCCACATGAAGATGCAACGTCTCAAGCCATCACTTCAGGAGCCCTTTTGGCAGGAAACGCGAAATACTAGCTATTGTGTGTGAAAAATGTCCATTCTGCGCTGTATTGTTGACGCAGACGATACGTCAAAACCATGGCATACACAGAGTCGCCGCCAAAGAAGCCCAGAGGCGAGGGACGGAACAACAACACCGCCGAAGCCAAGCAGTTTCCTTTGTTTATAAATTTTCTTGTTTATTAAAACTAATTTCTTGTTGCTGGAAAAGAGGCGTCTGTGTATTAATCAAAAGGCAATTTCTTGTATAAATCGTCCTAGTTGAGACATCAACGAAAACCCAGCGTCAATGACAGGGCCAACGAACTAACACCTAGTATTAAGTGACTAGCAAGGATTCTACATCCCCCGTACTTAAATATTTCAGTTGTTCTTTCGGGTGGAAATCAACCGTAGAATTGTTGGTGTCCCGACTATGGAAAGAAAGGTATGGACACACGATTTTTTTTTTTTTGAAAAAAAGAGGGAGGCTTGCTTCAAGCAGCCTGAGGCCTCGTCAAGAGCCGGAAAGGATAAGAAGTAAGGAGCGGGGAGAACACTTCAAGAAAGCAGCTAAAAGCCGTCCGCAATGACAGCTCTTCGGAGGAAAATCAGCGCAGCATGAAGAAGTTGCTTATGTTGAGGTGGAGCCCAACCTAACGTTCGTAGTCAGCCGGACTTAGCGGGTAAAGCGTCTTAAGCCAGCGTTCTCTAGAAACACTGAGTGTCGAGCACTTCCACAGCGAGGTGTCGCGCACTGCAGATAGCCACGGTGCCAGAATTCTGGAAGTTTTGAGTGCTGTACGGGTTTCTGCTCCCGAATAAGCAGAGAGCCGTATACTAAGTGTGAGTGTCATGCCCGTTCTTATACGTCTTAGCCTAAGTGTCGCCCAACGGCTGAATCCGGGTGGCAAAGGGTTGGGGGTGCTCCTGAATTTTGTTTTTGAAGAACAGCCTTCCACTCCGCCTTCGAGAAACCGGCACCCCCCTCTGCGTCGATGTCGTCATCCGCATTTGTGTCAGCCGATTCTACTGTCTTGCTCTCTGTGAATACGAAGCTGTTCCCGGGGGACTCTGGGGGCCTCCTCGTTGCCTTCAATTCCCTCACGTCCAGGAACTCATAGCATATGGTATTGTAGGGCACTCTGTAGGCACTTAGCAATTGATTTCTTGATTCTGCGGACCTTTTATCTAGTAGTTTTGCGCGAACGAAGGGTTCAATTCTGTTCATTATATCAGTATAAATTAATAAACGTTTAGGAGGTTTGATGGTGCTTGAAAGGAGAAGCGTTGGTGCCTTTGAAAGTGCTTTGTGAAACATTCTTTGGTAACCCTCTCCTGCTTGGGCGTAAGTAAGTAAATATCACGTTAGTGCATGATATCGTTTGGGAATACGATAAGATACAGGCGATCGGCAAGAGGCATCGCTGCGGAATAGTGGTGGTGTACAAAGAGATGGCCTCTAAACGCTGCAAAAATACCTTAACCTTGCGAATATAGCTTTCGCTAAGGCTTATATTGCGAGTCAGACTAACAAAGTTCACCTCCTAAAACCAGGGCTCCACCTTGCTATCTAGTAAAATACACTGTACCTCGACTGCAAGGAGTATAAACCCAGCTTTGAAGGCGGTAATGTAATGCGGAATATTGGTTTGATAGAGGAGTAGTTAATTACTAGCCCAGAAAAATGTTTTTTTGCTGCAGAAGCATGACAATCAGCATAAAACCTATATAGTACATGTAGACTCCAGATTCACATTCTGGCCCCCACCCTGTACTCCTCGCAATGCCGCTTCTGCGAGGCTCCGCGCACCCTCTACCATATCATATGGGGCTGTGATATGAACCCCCACCTACCCCCCCCTGCCCTTCCCCTCCCCTGTGCACTGGGAGAGAGGTCTGTCCAGCTCGGACCCTCACGACCAGCTTTGGCTGGTGCAGAGAGCCCAAGAATCCGGACGGACTCAAGGGGTCCTGGAATGAGGACTCTTCCCCAGGGCGGACTGTTTTGGAGACACGTTTATTCCTCCTCCTCCCGAAGAAACCGGGGAAGGGGGCCGTGATGTCGATCGCGTATCCATGATGCGAAGTCCGGGGACGGCTGGTGCGCTGGCCGTAGGAAGCGAGGTGCACGCTGCGTAGTCTTTGAATTGGGCAGGGCAGCTCCACACCAAACGCTTTGCTGTAGCCAGCTCAAGGGGAGCGGGGCAGAAGGGGAAGGTCGACTCAAACGGGGCATGTTACTCCTGTAGCGAGGTTCTCATCACAGCCGGCGTGAGGGCTACCCCCAAGCGAAGCCATCGGAGCAGGACCTCATCTGAGCAGCAAAACTAGCCAGGGTTGCTGCTTAGGCCCTGAGGCACAACCTCAGGGTTGTGCCGCTTATCGCTCGGAGGTATCAGTGCACGAGCGGTGCGCTTAAGATGGTCTATTCCACTGGTTAGGCGAATAGCTGCTGAGGAAGATTCCAGCGGAGCGGGATATTCCACACTCCCGGGGTGCGCACCAGCAACTGCCGCCTGGATTCCTGGGTGGCTGTTGCGTTGACGCCATGACACGCGAGTACGACAGGGGTAAATGTCCGCTTTCTCCTGGATTTATAACACAAGTCCGTTTGACGTAAATGTGTTTCCAAGCTCTCGGACAGTAGCGTATGAATCAGTGTCGACGGAAAACTTCGCTAAAGCCGGGCTGAAGAGTAGAGTTGTGTGCAGCAGAGCATCCAGCACTGCGAGGACTCAGCTTGGGTAGATGGCCGCTCTTCCCTCGTGATGTAGGTGCACATATTATGGTCGGGAGCCATGTTCGGGCAAGCTACAGCGTTATTGAGCAGACTGTCTGATGCAATGGCGTCGACACACATCCCCGTAGAGGAAGTGGGAGCCATGTTTCTAGAAAGCGGAACCAGAGCACGAACAGTTTAGGGACGGATGCAGGAAACAGGTCGCGTATCTGTGAATTGGTGGAACTTCCACGGTGGCCTTACGGTTATGTGGGATGACTGTGATGCTGGTGAATTTGTCATGTAGGGTGCAAGATGAGCAGAAAATGAACGGAGACCAAACCGTTAATATCAGCGTTGGAGGCGGGAAAAAATAGGGAACGATATCATGCATCTAATTGGTTGCGACAATTGAGTCGTGGGACATACAGAGGGCTATAAATAACCCAGTTTCCAAGTGACTTTGCATCAATTGCTACAGTCATACATATAGGCTTATCAGAGTTATGCTGAAAAACGAAATGTTTTCTTTACAAACTCCCGTTTAAGTATCAAGAGGAAGTGCAACCGGGAGCCTAAAAAAAAGACGAAAGGACGTAGAAACCTAAGTCCAATGGACAGGCAGAAATTGGCATGAAATTTCATCAGAAAACGCAACGAAGTCACCTTGGTGAAACCCTCAGTTCTTGCTGTTACCGTGTAAGGGAGGATAAACTGCTGACTTGCATGAAACATTTGGCGAATCCCACGGATGTAGAGGAATTGACACGAAGCGTAGCTTTAATTGATGTTTACGTCTTTTCAAATGTCGCTGTTCTGCATTGCGCAATAAGGTTCAAGTCGCACGGCTTGAAATGATTGCATAGTCGTCGTGGCAATACTCGGGTGAGAGGAAGGTGCAAGTGGCACTTTCGTCTCCTGGTTGCTTCTGGCCGTGGTTATTACGTCCATGGTAGTCTTTCATTTCCTCCGCGCCTTTCTTCATTGACGACTTGGAGGAGCCATACTCATCATACGTTCGGGACCTGCACCACGTTTTGCTATTAGCGAAGATGTTCATTGTGTGCGTCACACTTCTCTTTGACCTGGGTGTCCTGAACACTGCGGAAACGGCTTAGAGCGATTTTACTGGCACCTGTTCTCGTTGTCTTTTACAGTAAACTCTCCCGGCACCCGCCCTGAGTTTCGGGCTTGAATTAACCGTTACTGCGGCAGCAGCGGAGGGGAGTAGCGCGCCATCTCCTGCTTTTGTACGAAACCCACGATGTTCCTTCTCGAAACCAGACCGACGACCGAGAACGAGCCACCGGGCTCACAGCAGAGCGCTCGCCCACGAAGGGACACTGCCAGCAGCAGTCCTTCCAAATGCGCGTATAGGCAAAAAAAGCTTCCATTTATAAATGAGCAAGCCATGTCCAGCTGACATCGATGCAAGAACTGGTTTCTTTATCACACATTTTCAATAACAAAAATGCCAGTTTCGGCCGTTAGAGGTCTTGAGTAAGTGCACAGTAATAAATATTTGGTTGCTCTGTTTAGCAGACGACAGATAATAAAATGTCTGTTTAGCAGGTAACGCTCTCTGCATCTGACTCATATTGGTCACATGTCATTAAAAGCATAGAAATCGAGCGCAAAAACGTTTGGGCTCATAAAAAAAAGGGGGGGGGGGGAATTCTTACAGTGTCATCAATGGGAGAGTTACTAAATTTCTGCTAAATTTTCCCTGTAAACAATGGCAATGCCATTTGCCTGGCGCATGCTTTTCGCATGAAGATGTAGAGTCTGCGCCCGCGATAATGCAAACAGTTTCGGTATATTTACTGCTGTATAACACAATTGTCCCCTTTAATGGAGGAAACAGGCGTCCACTCTAAGTATGCACCGAAATATTTGCAACCGACAACTGCAAATGCGGATCGTACACCGCCATTTTATTGCTTCTTCCATATAACTTCTGGAGTGTTCGCTCTACCACTCAGTGCAATTACAGTGAACATTGAGTCTTTCGCCAAAAACTAGGCTGATGGGGCCGGCATGCTATGTCTAGCATTTTTTTGTGTTTTCAATTTGTTGGAGTAAATGTCTAGCAAATATCCTTGATGCGTTAATATTGAGCAATTATTAAACATTTGCTGGAAGCGTCTAATAAGCACCGGAAGAATTCATTAGGTCGGCCATCGACTGCGGTAAGTCGCTCCAATCGATGACAGTGGGCTTTAATCCAAAAACAAACACTGTGTGTTCTTCGTATAATGTAGCAACCATTCGCCGATAGCCTTACTAATCCAAAAACACTGCTACCGCGGGACCCGTTTTCTTTTTCACCGATCTATGCCTTTAACTGGGGTTTTGCGTTGGAACATCATGGTAACGATGCCGACGTCACACTGTTTAGCAACGTCACGACACTTCGAGTTCAGCGGTTGTATTACGGTGATACCTATAGCGCCTGGCTGTGCGAAAACTGTTGTGGCTGCAGAAGTTCTTGTAGTTCAAAATCACCTGATGACTAGGACGTAAAACTGGAGTCCGTGTTATTTGAAACGAGTGGCGTTCACATAAGAAAGCTTTATCAGAAGCCAAGGTGAAGCTTGAGTAAACCATTAGTTGTGAGAGGTTCAAATGCTCTGCACGGCCCTTTGCATACTTGAATGGGACATGGCGCTAAAAGGGACTAGAAAAGAACTACATGTACATGGTGAAGCCTGATGCCTAATATTTACTATCGCTTGACGGACACTTCATAAGAGAAAAATAATTCGGCATGGACTTGCTTCCCTCGCAACAAATGTCGTTGAGAGACGATAGTGTTCCGTCGCCCAGCCAGACAAGCCGTTTCCTCTTCTCCCTCGCCTCCCTCATATTCTTCCTTCTCGATCCTCTAATGCTAAATTTAAGAGGTGTTTCATCTACTCAGTTAAATATTAACAATTCAGCATTTTTAGCTTGCCTTCTGTTGACACATTTGTTTATGCCGTTTCCGGAGCTGCCGGAGAGGACGTATTTTCTTTTTGCGCTTGCTTTCGTCTTGCCTCGTTTTGCCAGTCTTTTTTGTGTCTTTTTCTGCCGCTACCGCGTTTGTTTTTGAACTTATCTTGCTTATCTTATTGGCCTTTTAGCATAGCGCATCAAAAGTGCAAAAAAGTGTTTTCAAAGCAGGCAAACCTTGATGCAGGGAAACGGCAATGAAAAGAGGAAAAAAAGTGGCATGATGCAGGCGGCTTGGTTCACTGAAGCATAATGTAGAGGCTTCTGAAAGAAAAAAAATTCCTAAAGTTTCTTGTGCAGCGGAAAATTTTGGGAGGCAGGGCGTTCTTAAAGGTGTTGTGCCACCAAATTTTAAGTCTGTAAAAAGCCTGCTGTAGGCTTCCTCTGCATGCAACGACCCTCAACACGAAGTGCTGGGTACAGCAAGCGCTTAATATATATTTTAATTCGCTTCTAAAAATTGCCTAAATGCTCTTCTGGAAATCGGGACCCATCGCTAGCGCCACTAACCATGACGTCAGTGAATTGCCAGCGCAGCAAAGTTTGTGACGTCATACAACGCTAGCGACTCGAGCGACGTGAACGTGAACTCCAGTTACCACAGTTTGTTTGGTCGCTTGGTCGTATCGACACACTATACCGATACGACGGCGCCGACGACGCGACGCTGACGAGTCGTTAAAACATCGGCCAACTGCCGAATTGCCAGACCGCGTTGTCACACCACGCCGACGGCGACACAAACACGTCGGCCGATGGAAAGTCGCCGTAGTGTGACTGACTCGCCGACCGAAGACGCCAACAAAACCGGTCGCCTGGCTGGTCGCACGACGCGTCGTCCATCGACCGAGAAGCGAAAACTGCGCCCCGACAACATTCGTGCCGCAATGAACGCGGCTCTATTTTGTTAGTTTCTGGAGGGTAATAAACTCAGTAAGTTCCATGAAGCCCATACAACTCAACACTAGCGCTAATGCGATCCGTATTTTGGCGTTCGACGCTTCGGCCGTGCTCTTCGGCGACGCTGCTACCCCGGAATGCGTGTGCGATCGGCTCGCCGGTAGAAAATATAAGGTCAGTTTCGTGCAGAAGAACAGTTTCGTAGGGTAATTTGGGTAACAAGAGATCACTATCGGCAAAGGTTTTTAACGTAAAACGTAAAACCAAAGTACGGCAAGCACTATCCCTTCAGTGCAAAATCGCAGTCGCAGCCGGGCACACTTATTTTTGCGAGCGCTTTCGCAGAAGAGCAGAGTTGATGGCGATAAGCTGTCGCGGGGGCTTCGCGGAACCTTGCTGCGCAAGCGCTATTTAAAAATGTGAGTTTACAAGCCAGGAATTCTGTAAACTAGCTATTAAACACCGACGTACGACTCCAAGGATGGGCCTCCATCTAGTACACCGGCTATATCGCGTAGTGGAATCGTTTGTTCGCTGGCTCAGTGGTCTCGCGCGTTCCGCGAATCCGGTCAACGTTGCCGGTTCGATTCGCGGCGGGGGCAGCTTTTTTTTTTTTGAGCGTTTTTTTAGCATTTCTATGGTTTGCAAATCCATGGTTTCCATTTGTCTGCATCCGAGGATGCAGACAAAGAATCCGCGTCGGAACTGTCGCGGCTTGACGTGACGAGTCGGCGTGTTCACTTCCGTGGTGAAGCACGTATGTGGGGGAGCAGACGCCGCAGTAAAGTCGCAACGTACCGCAGCGCCGCCGTGGCAGAGCCTCCTCGCAACGCTGTGACGTCACTGCTTGAATCGGCGCCCAGAAACCGAAACCGAATCCTGTTCACATGAATCGTGCGATAATAAATTTTTCACTCAGAATATGTGCGTGTGAGAGCATGTATCACGCTTTCTAACGAATTATAAAACGTTTGCAACAAAGAATGCACAAGCAACAAATTTGGTGGCACAACACCTTTAATTATGTACTGCAGCCGGAATGTGTAGGGATAGGGCTACGGGACTCCTGAATATGCCGCAGGAAATGCTTTAATGGCGCTTGAGGAACAACAGCATGTCAGTAAGGTAGCTCAAGAATAACGCAGGTACTCGAACGGACGTAATTACTTTTTGCCTCAAATACGCGTAACGTTTCTTTTGAGCTAAACAATATGAACATGAATGAGCCCTGCGAGAAGTTTCATCAATTTGGATTGACCTTTTCTGTACACAGTACGCGCTGAAGCATTCTTTCACCTGTTTTTTTTTTCAGGGTTTTTCTATTTCTTTGCTTTTCCGCTGGATTTTTTAGCGCCTGTTTGCCAAGAATGACGGATTGTTTAGCGTTCAATATGCTTTGGCTTTATATTCGTATTTATGTCTTCGCATCAAAACTAATAAACATCAACGCAGGCTAAAGAGCGCTTTGTGCGTAAACCAAACCCTTAGGAACGCTATTGCAGCTAATTTGTTTGAATTAGTACAGTGGCCCCGGCGAAGCAAAACCACCAGCGCCCTTACTTTCCTGGATTCATTGCGGCCGTGAATTCCCTAAAGGGTGTCCTTTTTTGCCTGTCCCATAAGTTGCGCGTTTTGGTTGATGTCAGGGATTTGATTCATTCCATACCGCGCAAACAACCATCCTCTTATGTCTGTAACACGCATGGTCTTGAGCAGAGCATTGCTGCCTTGCAGTAATTTTGTGGTGTGGTTGTGGATGATTTTATAAATTTATCAGAATGTTATGTACAGTTTACATTTCTTTCTTTTAAAGATACACTGAAATCAAAATACAAGTTGTTCTTGATAGATAGACTAGCTCAATTAAAACACGAATATCCCATTCTTAGGCGTACTTTTTTACAGCGGATCTTTTCAAGCTTAAGCTTGGTGCGGTGGCATTAGGAAAAAAATACCAAGAAAAAATACTCCTAGGGCGCGAGCCGCCACGTGGAAACGCCGCGCCTAGCGTGGGATTACTTCACGCACCTGCGTAGGTGTAGTGAAGGCTCACCTAGGGTTGACGTTTCTGCGCGTCATAACCACGTGCCACCACGCGTCGCCACGCATCTGTCACCGACGTGGCAACTTCGTGTCGCCGCGTCGGAAACGCGCAGCGCCTCGTGACTCCGCTCCGAGCACATCATTTAGGCCCCCTAAAAACGTGGGCGGGTGGAAAAAGTATGCGACTCCGCAGGAGGGAGAAATGCAGCGCGAATGCCGTCGTGTCGCTGCTCGGGCAAGTATGATACGGCTACAATCCACACCCGAGTATAGCGCCGAAGCTACCTTAACTAAACAGCAAGGAAGAGCGCAAAATCCCGAGTACTGCGCTCGTGATGCGGAGTACAAGCGGAATTGCAGGCTATATGTAGAACTACACCTCGACTGTTTCTCCAGCCTCTCATCGCTGGAGGAAAGTGCTCCTTTTTATATCAGGCAAAAAACAGCGAAAACGAAATCACAGGCGCCGCTGCCACAATATATACCGCTCAGCATGGACCAGAAGTGATTAAAACGTCTGGCGTGCTCAACGTATTCCTTGGCTGCCACTGCATGACGCCACTCCTCCGTACGTTTCGAGGAGGCGTGCGAGCGACACACGAGGGGATTGTTCGAGGCAGACAGTCGCGGAGCCTCAAAGGGCAACATCCGTTTCTTCAAAAAGTGTCCATACTGATCATGGATCCCATGGAGGAGCATTTCGCGTTGTGGTCCGGAGTTGCAAAGGACGTGGGAGTTTGGGAAAGTACGAGCCGCTCGATTAAAACTGAAAAAAGCGCTCGGTGCATGATGGCGTTGTATTAGGTTACTTCTGTACCGGTATATATCGCCGCTGCCTCACTTGTTTGCGGGTTATCATGGCGCAAATAGCGACTGTATGCACTGTTTGCGTCACGTTTGATCAGCGTTTCATTAGCAATTTTTCAGCAATTAAGGCATCTCTCGACACCGAATCAACGCTAATACCGATAAGTGAAAGTCAAACTTTTGTTTAAAACCAACTTGTTGTTTACCTTCAGTGCCCCTTAACGGACGACTTGTTCGTGTCACGTAAGGAAACCACACCCCAAACAACAAAATGGCAGAAAACGTAATAAACACTGCACCGAAAAGTGTTGAAAAAGCGACATAGAAAGTAAGCTCACTAATACAGGCCCCCAAAAGCAATTATGAGCCCAGCCCCTCAGATATGCAATCTCTTTTCAATGAATCAATACACTCGCCTGGCTTACGCAAGTGTCTTCTCTGTCCGCAATGTGGAAAGCTTCAACTACTTCACGTGACGTGTAACCGGCCGACCATGTTTATGTAGCTTTTTTATTACTTTTCTCCGCAGTGGTTTTTTGCGTTTTTTTATTTTTTGCGGCTTGTGGCTTTGGTTTCTTTTGCCTATATATTTTCTTTTATCATATTAGAAGTCAGTTGTTAGACCAGTGCCTGTCCTGTGTGCTCTTCTCTGCGTCGCGAGTTGTCTTCATAGGTTCCATCCAAAATATCATTCATAATTTCTTCGGCCTTGGGAAACGCATACTATTCGCTGAAAAACGGCCTCGTTAATCTTCACAATCAGATGTTTCATCGTACACCTGACTCTATATTTGGCGAAGAAACAGTAAAATTTTCCAGCTGCTGGAGCATCACGAGATACTTAAACAGTCGCTGAGTCAACATACGTACGTCCAAAGATCAATCATTGGTAAGCGTCTGAGGAAAGTAAGCCCGCCTACCTTGGCTTCTGCGACCTGAAAAGGTGACTTTGGTGATCCTGAGGCGAATGAAAAGCCGAGCAATGCCGATACTTTTTGTCGTTGGGCGCCCATGTGTATTTTTTCAGGCTCTAGTCACTTTTTTTGCGTTTACTTGTGTAGTCTACGCGGGTAAATTTAAGCATTGTGGCGGCAAACCAGGTAAGGTGACCTTCAAACAGCGTTTTTAAATCTCCCATGTGATCTAGGCTAGATGTGGACAGTGAATTTTTGACGTGTTCGTTCATTTATAAAAGGCATTCAGAAACCGGACTGGCTGCGTTATTTGATAATCCAGGCTTCCAAACAGAAGCAAAAAAATCGAGAGAACGCTTGCACGGAATTCAGCCTTAAAATTGGGTGTCATCTACTGGGTAAATCTCGCTCGTATTGGAAACGTGACGTATTGTTGTGTAAGTCTGTATTCGCCTCTCAGCGCATCAATCCTCACTTCTATAGTCTTGTCATTCACATGAATAGTTTTCCGGATTTGTGCCGACTGCTTGAGCCAAATTGCGGACATTTATATCACGCCCACTGGTCTGAAATTTCTCTTAGAATGACTGAGACACTTAGAATGAAGTATAGCACTGAATAATCCAGTCGCCTATAAAACGCAAATGAAATAAAACGTGCGCGAAATGAGATTATTGTACGTAAAAAGCATTCAGCCCCCCGTTGCCCCAGTGGTAGTGAACCCTAGTCCCGGTGGTAGTGCAGTGTAAGCCAAAATAAGCCAAAACACATTCCTGCATTGAAAAACAAAATACAGACTACTCAAGACTACTCAAATTTAACAGAGTGCATTGACAAAGTGGCCAAACTATAAACTTTGTTCTTTAACCGCTGGAATTCAAGTAGTGGAATGAACTACTAAAAGGTTGAAAAACGAGATTGTCTCCTTGACGAGTAAGGTAATTGTAACGAAGAAGAGAGGTCGGGGTCAAGGGATTAAAGCTCAGGCCGAAATCTAAGCTGAAGCAGGACAATCCCCGCGGACAATCCCCACGCATCAAGCACGCAGCATGCGCAGCGTGATCGTGTTCAGTTCCGGCTGCCCCTGCTTCTTCGGCTGCTCGAGCTTCTTCGGCCTCCGGCGCTTGATCCCCTCGGTTCCCTGGCTGTCTAAATAAACCCCAGTTCATTTAACTTAAAAAACAGAAGACGCTGAAATAACCTTGTTTTAAATAATTTAGAGGAACCACGTGAGAAAACTGATGAGCGCGTACTAAGAGAAATGAAAAATGATATTTTCTGAGACACGCTGCAGGTTACATACCCGGGCATGATAAGATGTCATCAAATCGTCCATAAAGCAAAAAATAAATTACGACCTGGTCTCCCAAAGTTCGTGGACTATCGGGGAAAAGTTGCCATATTAAGGAACTTGAATAATCTTAAGGGAAGTTTGATATCAACACCAAATGATTTTTCCTAGATAGTAACAAAAACAAAAAAACAAAATCTGCAACAATTTAGCCGATACATGTGAAAACGGATAAACTGAAGTTCCCAAAGTACCGGTTAAAGCTATAAGCTAAATAAAGAAAATGACTGACGCCATCAGAATGAAGATATCTCACTTAAAATACTGAACGTGAATTGAAGACGTATCGTCGAGAGGGTGACGGAGCTAGCGGAATTTTTGTCGACTCACAGCGTTGATATAGCCATCCTCTGTGAAACCGGGTTAAATGCGTCAATTTATGACAATGAATTTGTGGCCGCTGGATACAGCGTGCACAGAAACGACGGCGAGAACAGAAGTGGTGGCGTCGCTATCCTGTGTCATTAAACCTTACGTATGAAAAAAATGCATCACGTGCATGGTGAAGAAGCTGTCGTTTGCAAAGTGCACTGTGGTAGGTACCTTACAGGTGCTTTGTATAGGCTTCATGGTTCGGACAGTGACATCATAAAAAACCTAAAAACATATCTAGATGCACACGTGAGGCTTTCGGACCGAATAACGGTATCAGGCGATTTTAATCTGCAGACGCGGATTGGCCAACTTTTACACCCGGTAACCTATATAATTACTCTGAAGCGATGACTGGAATCGCCTTCGCGTTGTACCTAGAGCAGGTAGTCGAGCATTACAGAAGGTAGTCAAGCATTATAACAGGTAGTTAAGCATTACACAGAATTCATGGTGACTCAAAAATATCTACTTGGTTTGATTTTTACAAGTGGTTCGAATACATCTCAAATACCCTGTGAGGTCAGGTAAGGTAATACCAAGCACACCAGATCATTCTGCAATAGCACTAGAATTAACGTGTGTAGCAATAATTAACTTTGGAAGTGTGATCGGTCACCGACGTCCATCGATCGATACGATGATCCAATGATAGGATCGCTGAAACGATGACTCGCTGGCTCGTTGGCCGACGGCACATACCCTACGACGGTTTACTCCAAGCAGACTCAAAATGTAAAATATGTAAACCTTATTTACATTAGGTATTTACAACTTTCACGGCTCATGATCGCATACAAGAGGTTAGGCAAGGCCCGCAGCGAGTGGGGCTCGCCGCTCCTCCCCTGTCTCCTCACAATCTCTGTCCGTTCCCTCTTCCAAAAGCTCAAACTCCTCGGTTTTACCAAGAAAACCCCACCCACAAAATGGACGTCACAACTTGAGAGTGAGGATGGCTCATTGATTAGCCCACTCTAGGACACTGATTGGCCACCGTGACAAACAAAGCTAGGTGGGTTCAAAATACTCACGTGACCCACCTCTCTCACTCTTATACAGAAACCTGGAGGTATGCAGCAAAACACAAATATAGCAAAAATAAAAACCAACCGACGAAAAGCAAACCTTTCGCCGGTCATCGGTTTTCGGGCGGCACGTCCTAAATGATTGTCATACGATACACGCCTGGTTTGTGCTCCGCGCCTCCAGAATTCCTTTCCTTTGTAAACACGTGGAGATCCTAATAAAGCCTGGTCGGCTACCTGTTGACGCATTCCGGCCGCCTAGTCACCAGGTTGAAACGTGTGACGAACTGAAGTTTCACCCAGAAACACTGAGTAGTGCAACTGTCGTAGAGAGAACATCTGGTGACCTTTTCCTAAGTAGGACCCAATGTTTGACCCCTTGACCGACATTCAGCTACCGTCCGCTTCCGGGATTCTCGTGGCGGTAATCGCGGTCGTTAAAATGTCATGGTCCCCATCTGCCGGCTTCTCAAACGAAAGCAAAGAAATTCCCCTTCAAAACATTACACTCATTACAGCTATTATGGAGTGACCGACGCGTTTGTATGCGTCGTTTCCGGGCCCGCTCGTTGGGTGGACACAAAAGCGCGGCGAATAACAAAGAAGCCTCCGCAGTTTTTCCTTAAGCCCCTCACACCAAACTGAGTTCGCCCGGAGTAAAACAAACAGAATACAGGAAAAGAAGCTAACCCGAGCGAAAGATATCTAGTTGTTGGCGCTTTTAATTAATGAGAGAGGGACCCTAATTTAACCGTAATCTAATGTAAAAGCCTAATGTCCAGTATCCCCAGATTCTCTTGAGCAGATTATGTTTCTATGATTGACAAACTTTCCTCGGAATACAACGTTTTCTGATCACAATTTGGAGATATTAAAGGCCTTTGGTTTAAGTTCAAAACAACTGTAAATGAATGTATTGAGTAATATGTCTCCTTTAATCAAAAGAATGGCAGCATCTCCACTCCATGAATGATGGCACGGGTGCGGAGTACGGGGACTCGAAATTACATCCAACTTGCACCTCGAGTGACATAGGATTTGCGCACCGACACTCATTCCATTTGAGCCATGAGTTGCACCTTGATAATTCCGTAAATGAAACTGCAACTCACGACTCAAATCGAATTTCGATTGATGTTCGCTTGATGGTGGTGTGCGCGCGGATGGACGCGGACGGACATTGGGAGGTCCTAAGGTACTCAGCATCGTTACAGGCGAGGGAGTAAGCCGTTTGACTCTTGGGTACTAACTCATGGTCATAGCCCAGTGGGTAAGACAACTACGACTAACTCTGGTCTACCAGACACAGACTCGAATCCTCCTGGTGCCTGTGTGATCTTTTGCGACTATAAATGCTATGCGCACGGACACGGACGGACACTGTGTGGTCCGAAGGTACTCCGCACCTAAAAAGTTCTCCGGACCGATTGCGGCTAGAGGGTAAAATAAAACGACTTGAAATAAAGCAAACACCCTCGCATTCTTCTTGTATTGCAAATATAGCCGACAACACCAGTGCCAACTAAAGAAGAACGGTACTTTGTAGAGTCTTTACAAACTTTATAATTAGGTCCCTTAGAGATTGTGGTTACACGTACGTCCGACGTCTGACGGTTGCGATGTATGCATCTGATAGTGAAGGTGTACAACTAGATTACGCAAAAAATTCAAATGCGGTTAATGAGCAGTTAAGGGCATTTTCCCTATCGACGACAGTGTAGTGCCACAGTTTGACGTAGATTTTCCGTCCGCAGAAGATGTTTTAATTATTGAAGCTGGATTTTTGAACATGCACTTAAAACTTGATGTCAAGAAAACATCAGGGGCGCTATTTCAGAAGGCCCGAGTTCCTCCAACTCCCGAGTGTCTAGATGCTTGGGTTTTTAAAGTAGTTGTAGCGGAGCCTTGGATACACCTCAAGCAAAACCGGTGCAGTCGGGGGCAGCACGCCTGGCATATTCACCGCGCCGGGCTGGTGCCGCTTACGTTGAGAAAGTAGAGCTTGTTCTGTCAACCGTATGCAGTGCCATCTAAAATCAAGCTGCACTATGCACTTCTTAACATAAACTAGATACCTCCACTACTGCTTTCAAATGACCAGATGGCTGTAGGCCGCATGTATGCGATTTTACCGGTGGGTGTCCGGCAGTGCGACTCGAACGTACCACCGCGCGGAGCCGAGACGGCGCCATACGCATTGGTCCACGGTAGCTTCTGGCTCAGCAGGCATTCTACGATAACGAATGCAGTCTACTATTTTCCTTGACGAGGAAAGGGTATAGCAGCGTGATTCTCAATCTCCCGAATAATGTAAACTATCTGAAAACTGGAATTCGGTATGTGATTCCCTAAGCCACACTTTGAGCAAAAAAAGGCTTGGAATACGTTAGGCAACATTCTTGATCGGACGTCGACCAAATTGTCCAACAACCAAACGGTGTCCCTTTTGATACACAACTACCCGGGGACGCGACATGCACTCATCACATATTTACACAACAGGTACATACCACAAGACTTTCTAACAGAACACCGGCCATTCATCGGAAAGGCCAACCCCGGTTTAGATGCACCTTTTATAGAAGCCGATGTAAAAGCTGCCATTTATAAGCTAAACATTAACTCGTCCCCTGGGCCTGACCCCATTACTAATAAGATTCTTAAGCAGTTGGACGACTCATCTATCACTGGCCTCACGGACCTCTTTTTTTAATGTTGCACCTAGGGTAAAATCGCAGAAAAAGGGCGAACGACCAGAACCATACTCGCTCCAAAGCCTGGGAAACCGCCACACATCAATCATCTAAGACAGATCTCCCTAAATCGTGCTGAGGGAAACTACTAGCGCATATTGTTCTGACACGACTCAAGAACATACCGAAGAGGCTCAGCTGCTCCTGACATCAAGCTAGGATTTCGCCCTCGTCTATGCACTTAAGGTCTCATGTTGAAAAAACACGTCAAGATCTTGCAACTACATTGCAACTGCACGCTGCAATGACTCGTCAAGATCTTATGTTGCAACTAAGACATCACATCTTGGATCCGGCATACGCACGAAAGCACACAACTAGAGTCACCCTCGGTTTGGATATCTCCAAAGCCTTCGACGCTGTGTGACACACGGCCATACTACGGATGGTAAACAAGAATGGCTTTGTACAGCACACGAACAACTGCATAAAATTGTTCCTCTTATCTCGTATACTCACCCTTCATTTCGGAAACGTTCACTGAGACTCAATTAACGAGCCGATCAAAGATCGGTACTGTCACCTTTGTTGTTTAGCCTTGCCATGAAGGACCTTCCGGCCCTTCTCTCAGACATAGCTACATAAATCTTTCCATCTATGCAGACGACATCTCCCTGTGGGTGCTCGAGGCTCCGATGGTCAAATCCAGGAAGCCCTGCAACTGGAACCCAAACCATTCAGCAGTAAGGAGCCGTGTGGGGCTTACCGTGTTCCCCCATAATCGGAGCTTTTCATCTACAAACCACATCATAAAAACCCGCAAATATTGGACGTAACCACATCATCAGGGGGTCAACATTCTCCATAAAGGTCTTGGGACTCCGTCTAAACTAAATGCTAATGTCTGCCATACAGATGCGCTCAGAGAGGTGGAGAAGGGGGTATATCAAACCCCCCGGCTCCTTTTCAGGGTTGCGACAAGCCACAAGCGCATCAAGGAGTCCAACCTCTTTAAGATGCCGCAGACCTTCGTCATCTCGCGCGTTACATACCCGTTGCCTTTTCTCACCCTGCGGAAGACGGAGCAGGAGAAGCTTGGTAGCCTCATCCGTAGGGCACACAAGCGAGCGCTTGGCCTCCCACAACACACATCAACTGCAAACCTAATGCACCTCGGGAAACACACTATCCTCTCCGAACTTATAGAGCCACAGCGAACCGCACAGCTAGAGAGACGCCTCCGCAGCTCTGTCGGTCGGTACATCCTGAGGTCTTTGGGCGTGGTACCACAAACACTACACTACACATGACTTGTTGCTGTTCCGTCTCCTCTGAGGGCAGTGATCAGAGTGTCCCCAACTCCTAGGTGTATGCACCTTATCCGTAATAACAATGCCGTGAGCCAACAGCGAAGGCCCTTGACATACAAAACCATCGGGATCTTCTGTAGTATAAACCGGTGCCACCTCATATCAAGACAGATACGCATCGGTACTAGCGGAGGTCGACTCCAAGGGGATCCCCATCGCTACAGCATCTGTAAGCTGCACTTCCTGCACAGAAGCAGGGGAAATGGTAATCGGTCTAGTCATAGCCCACAGCCGGTCTCCACTTCTGAACCTCATAACCTATTCTAAATCTGCACTACTAAATTTTTTAAACGGCAAGGTATCATCAAAAACTTTGACAACTGATGGAGGCAAAAACCAAAAACACCCATGCGCATGACACTTCGGCGCACGTTAAATATCCCTAGGTAGACAAAATTATTCCGAAGCCCTCTACTATGGCGCACCTCATCACCTGTGTGCATCGGGGCGTTAAACACCACAATCAATCAATCAATCAATCAATCAATCAATCAATCAATCAATCAATCAATCAATCAATCAATCAATCAATCAATCAATCAATCAATCAATCAATCGATCAATCAATCAATCAATCAATTAATCAATCAATAAATCAAGAACCTTGACAACCCTGTCGAAAGGGCCCATACCTTATACCCAGACCTTCTGCATCATCTGGTAGCCGGCACACTCTAGCCTGATGGGAAATGAGAGAACCAATGAGATTTCTCAAGATACGGTTCGCCGAGAGCCTCATAGGACCACTGAAGATATCCCGCAACCTTTTGGTTATTCGGACCACCCCCATACTTTCGGCGATATCCTCGACAGTTTCCGCCAGGATTATGCGGTTTTTCTACCAGTGCATCTATAGCTCAGTCGAAGGCATGCAGTCCTTCTGAGGCAGCTTTAAACACTATATCCCACGCATGACCTAAGCAATTCCGGTTATTGGGCAGGGGTGGTGCTAGACCTGTGACAGACATCAGCCGTTCACCTTTCGAAGAGCAGGAGCGTGAAGATTTGGTTCCGAATGGATTAATGCGATCGTTCTTGTCGACTTTTGAACATTCACTGCCATAGGAAAAACGAGTACTCGGCTACGGTATCATAGCCGTTCATCTTTTATACTCCGGCAGGCGAAAAGAGGTTGGCCGCTCGGAAGACGGGTACGTGCTGCTCATCTTTTGATGACCGGCTTTCAAAGAAAAAAAGAGTACTCGGCCGCCGCAAGCTTGCCGCACGTCTTGTGATCAATGGTGCGGGAGCAAGCGCCGTTCGTCGGCGGCGGGTGACTTACCAGAGAATTTATAAGCAACCCGCGCCGGGGAGAAACCGTGGTTACGGCAAACCAGTGAAAGGCGACCAACATATGAGCATTGGCTGCCGAAAACGTTCCGAGGTGACGGCAGCCGGATTCGTACCGTCCATTTTATTATCAACGGCAGCCAATTCGTTGCCTCTTGCCGAGCATTCCGGAGAACAGCCATAGGTTGGCCGGTCAAGAAACGGACTTTCCGTGCTGCCTGGGATCATTCCCCACTCAACATCTTGTGTCCATCGTATATCCTGCGCAATACAAGGACGCTTGCCCCTTCTGCTCTGTGGAACGAGGATCAGTTCACCACATCATTTGGTCATGTCCATTAATACCCGCATCACGGAGAAGAAATCATCCCATCCTTCATAGCATATCCTTAACAGAGTGGGAGGCTGCTATCTCCAGTCCAGTTCCCCATGTGCAAGAAGCCTTCGCCCAGTTGACTGAAGACACGGAGCTTCCAAAACACTGGGAGCCCCGCTCTCTAGATGACTGAATGAGCAATTCAGTGGTGCAATCACCACAACTTTTGGGAAAGTAAATTTACTACTACTACTACCACTACTACTAATACTAATACTACTACTACTACCCGCCGCGGTGGCTCAGTGGCTAACGCGTTGCGCTGCTGAGCACAAGGTCGCGGGCTCGATTCCCGGCCGTGGTGGCGCTTTTCTGATGGAGGCGAAAAGCAAAAACGCCCTTGTGAACGAGATTTCCGCACACGTTAAAGATCCCCACGTGGTGAAAATTTATCCGTAGCCCTCCCCTACGGTGTGCCTCATCGCCTGAGTTGCGTCGGCGCGTTAAAGGGGTCCTGAAATACCTTCCGCCGATGCATGGATGTACATGTACCCAAATAAAGCAATGTATTTGCAATATCCTCCCGCAAGAATTTTGTTAAAGCGATGAGTATTAGCTGAAAAATCGTAAATCAAAAACCGCGCATTATCGTCGCTCCGCGTTTCCTCCTCCTTTCGACTTACTCTCCGCTGTTGACGGCGCGCGAGCTTTGCCTCCCATGATGCTGCGCTCCGCAGCGGTGACGTACTTCCGCTATTGCGCTGCTACGTCGTCTGCTACGGGCAAGCTTTGTTGACACCATGAATCCCGCACTTCGCTCAAGGCTGGAAAACCGAACGAAAAATCTGGCCGCATGTGTGCGGCGGCCTTGCCTTGCCCTTTCGCGGTGTTCGTTGGTGCAGTTGCTATCGGTGGCACGTGACTTTTTATCGGCGGCGAACTCGCAGCCGTACGGGGAAGATCGTGCGCTCGTTCCCTTTGATGCACCGACACTGTTTATCCAAAAAGTGCCGTATTAGATGTGGCCCCGCTGGTGCCGGGTCTTATTTTGCGGCGGTCGTAATTCCTGCCGGCGGCATGTGAAAAAGACGTTTTAAATCGATACAGAACCCGTGCACAAAACCCTTCAATCATGTGACCAGTTCAGCTTGGGGTGACGCGTGGTGGAGAGCGGCAACGTTGGCAAAGCATGCTCTACCGCGGCTCTGAGCTTTCTAGCGCTGGAGCGAGCGCCACTTCTTTGAGAATCTCAAACATCGGTTGCCTTGACAACAAGGCACAAACCACTGTAGAACTCAGTTACAGTTGCGTGTTCCCGGTTCAGCTCGGGGCCCCACCTCGTGACATGTGGGCACAGCAGGCGTACCACCCACTCCCATTGGGAAGTGCGAGATGCGTTTGACATTACAGGAGGCGATGGTGTGTGTGTGTTGTGGACGTCTTTGTTTCGCGATGCAATGCGACGTTGTGCTTCTGCGGGTGGATAGTGCTTCCCATGGTCTGGGTTATCTTTCTCGAGCGACGTACGACTCAACTTCGCATGGGGTATGTGCAGTGTGCGTGGCTAAAAGCCATCTCGGCTTGTGCGCCGGAGTTAAGCGACTTTCTGTTCGTCCCCGCAAACCGCGCGCGAGGTGAGTGCCGAAGTTACGACGGGCAGGAGGAGGCAACCCATCGTCTTTCAATCGCGGTTCAGACATGCAGCGCATGTTGTGACGTTGTGTTCGTTCGAAACCTATCTCTGGATTGTTTTGAAGTAGAATCAAATGTATGCGTCAAACCCGGGCATTCGGCTCCGGGCGTTCTCTGCGATTGCACGAAAGAAGTGCTACGGGGCTTCAACGCTTTCTTTACGGAACGTACTCAGGTAAGGGAATATCCATGTCGTGTTATGGCCGTGCTGCATTTAATACAAACGGTTAAACGTTTGTTTACACTTGTTTCGTTCGTCGTAAAATGTCCAAGCACTCCGGCACTCCGCCGGCAGATCAGCCGGCGAGCCGACGCTGAGCAGACGACTCATCTCTTTGCCGGAAGTGCGTGAAAAAGCCGCCCAATAGCAGGATGTCTAGCTCATGACGAACATCTGGGAATCGATGATGTAGACATGTGAAGATGGCGGCGTCCAAAAACACGAAGGAAAGGGTGAGAAAAAAGCGACAAACTTTGCAACAAAAGTGTGAACTTTCCGCTGCACGTAAAAGAGTAATACTTGGCACAGATGACGTTGACGACCCAATCTAACGATTGCGCTAGTTCATTTAGTGTGCTCAAAACGCCTTTCAGGGCCCCTTTAAGCCCTAGAATCAATCAATCTAACTACTACTACCACCACTACTACCACTAGAACTACAACCACTACTACTACTACTGCATAACAGCTGCATCGTATAAGCACTCACCGAGAAGGCAGAAACCTGCAGGCTCACTAAAAAGGTTCAACTCAAATTATTGGACGACTCAGAGAGCAATGGAACAGCAGATGGTTTGCGTAACATTAAGAAGAGAGCGGACTGGGTCAGGGAACAAACGCATGTTGAGGACATATCAGTAGAAATTCAGAAGAAGAAACGGGCTTGGGCAGAGCATGTAATGCGAATGCAAGATAACCGTTGGTCATTAAAGGCAACAGAGGTGATCCCCAGAGAAGGCTAGCGTGGCAGGGTGGCAGAAAGTCAGATGGGCAAATTAGATCAAGAAGTTTGTGGGGATAAAGTGGTCTCAGTTAGCGCAGT
This sequence comes from Haemaphysalis longicornis, assembly GCF_048455015.1. Taxonomy (NCBI): domain Eukaryota; kingdom Metazoa; phylum Arthropoda; class Arachnida; order Ixodida; family Ixodidae; genus Haemaphysalis; species Haemaphysalis longicornis. Next base: position 175,338,299 of record NW_027526385.1, on the reverse strand, counting down.
GCCCGGATAATTGGAGGTCTATGGGACAGACCTTGGCCCTGTAGTGGGCGTAGGCAGGTTGATGATGATGATGATGATGATGACGATTATGATGACGATGATGATGATGGTGTTCTTGTCTCTGCTAGCGGGCATCAAATGGCGACTTCCGAGCTACGATGCTACGACATCCAGAAAGTCGACGCAATGGGACGATGTGGCTGCGGCAGCTAGGCCGCGCCCACGAATGGGCTTCGTGTGTTTCATCAACATTATCAGTCGGAGAAAACTCAGGAATGGTTTTCCAGGGCCGTTTTGAACTCGCGACGCTCGTGGCAGACGCTGCTGCATCGTGGTTGATTGTTCATGGTTGCTGTAGCATGCACATTTCTACTCCGAAGGATCTTTCAAACGCAGGAGGCATTTCGAACGCATTTTTATATCTTGAAAAGTACTGTGCATTGGATGTGCAGTCTCCAGGTAACCAGCCCTCGTTTCCAAATACTTCGATGCGGCTTTCGCTGCATGACCACCGAAGAGCAATTGCTGCGTGTGCGGCTGTTTTGCGCGACGGGCCACTTTTACGTAAGCGTCGATAGCGACCTTACCATCGGCCACCACCAGTCGACAGTAAGCCGGGGTTTGCGCCATACGATCACTGCAGGTGTGTTTTTCTTACCTCGCCATTTACCTACAGAACATTTTAGGCGCTCGCGTCTTCGTCCAGCTTGCCCGCTGGAACCAAGCATATCGCCACGGCGTTACGATGTAGCCTGTCATGGTCCCTTCGCCGCGGCGTAACCCAGAGGCTTCGAAAGCCAAGCGGCTATACCAGGATATACGTAGTGTGAGCTAAAGTTCAGGTGGTTATTCTTAGTTTTCCTGGTTGTCTAGGATTCGCTGATTACCATGCTCACTGCTGCTTATCATCCAATCAAAATCCAATCTAATCCAAAACCAATGTAATCCAGTCCAAGCCAAGCCCAACCGATCCAATCAATTGCAATCCAATCCAATCCTCGCGCTTGCGCAGCAGGGTCCTCCAGGAGCTACGCGAAACTGGTCAATTTCGGCCAGTGTAGCCAATCCAATCAAATCCAATCCAATTAACGCTGTTCGCGGCGTACCCCAGAGGCTTCGAAAGCCAAGCCGTTTATATAGTCACAAGCGTTTGAAACGCGTGAATCGCTGGCGCTTGTTCTACATCTTCGCGTTGCTTAGCGCAAAGAAAACTATAGGTACATTTGAGGAAGAATATCCGTAATAAACCGGCAGCGCCCGCGTTCCTTTAGTTAAGGACGTCCGTTGGGTTGGTTTATACGATAGCAGGCGCAATCTGTGGCAGTGCAACGCCGCCCCGTGTGGGGAGAAAAGCACAAAGAGAACAGAACTCCCGCTGGCGCAGTTTCAGGCAGGGGGAGCGCGAGCACTGCGAAGGCGGGAAATTTGAGTTGCATGAGGTGGTACCAGTAAGCAGATAACGGCGGTACAGCCCGTTATGGCGAATCACTGCTCTGCACTTCCGACAGCTTTGACATTTAGTGGAACGGCTTTAATTTTTTTAATAGGTGAACGCGGGCATGGCTTCCGTAGGCTCAACTGTGCTCGTAGCCACCTGCTGCCACCGCCTTCGTCTTAGTTATCCCCTGCTGTCCTCGTAGAACTGCTTCAAACGAGGCGTTGCACGTCCGTACGTATCATTGATAGTCAGCGCGGCACACAGTTTTGCTTCAATCGTCGCGTGTCACACATTTCTTTTGAAACGTTACTGGAAGGTTAGCGTATACGTATATACATGTACAATCAGCGGCGGTGATCTATTAACAGCGGAGCTGTTGTAGCTGTCCGCACTATGTGCGGCATAACGGGGAGCGCGTTAAAAGTACCGAGAAAATGCCGACCGCTCTTGAGCGCATGTATCGCGGCGACCGCCCAGCTGCCTCGGCACGTGCAGTGGCGTTAGCAAACAAAACTGGCGAAAACCCAGACGAGGAGTAAGTAGCTTTATTGTGTCCAGAGGAAAGGCCTAGTTATGGCCGGTGTGCTTCAGACGACGGCCAGGATGTCTTGGCTCCTAGCGGCGTCTTCGGCCCTCTGGACGGCCCAACGCTAGATGACAGGGTCCTCGCTAAGCAGCAAGGTCTCCCCCTGCTCTTTGGTGTTGATAATAAATGTTCCCTCTGTATTGCCGAAGTCTTTTCTTTTGTATAGCCGGGCATTCCCAAAGCACGTGTGCCAAACTTTCAAGCTGGAGGCAGTGCTTACATTTACCCTCACGTATTTCTGGGTGGAAGTGCCTGTAGAGGCCTGGGTTGGGATATGTATTAGTCTGAAGACGCCTCCATGCAACTTCTTGTTTAACGAGAAAATTCCGAGCGCGCATCAGCGCGTGCCTCGTGGCAACCGCCCAGCGTCTCCGCCTCGCGCAGTAGCAAAAATAAAAGTAATCTGCGAGAACCCTGTGGAGCGCCTCGCGATGCCTCGCAACCAACAACGCCACAGCTGGCGTAAGACCTGCTCCACGGAATCTCAAGGCGACTCCAGGAACGCGGCGTATGCGTCGTGCTTTCGCGGTTTTGTGCTTTCGTGCTTACGCGCCACCGCTGCGCCCCAGATGTCATCAAGCGCTATTGTGCATGTAATGCTTGTCCTGAGGACCGCGACAAAATCGATGCGTATGCCGATGAATACTGCTAGCCCAGTACCAAGTGACGACGACACGTGTACTTAAACAATTCGTGTCATTTAGTGCTCATGTAGAAGGATATTCTGAAGCTTCGCTATGGCTCAAGCATGGCGGGCTGTATTTCAATCTTCGCGAGTTTCTACCAGAGGCGATCTCTACACATTTCAACAAGTTTTGTTCAGTATCACCATCGCATGGCACGGAGCAGAGCAGGAAAAGCGAGGAAACGAGATAGTTGAGAATTAAAGTAAGCGCTTGACACCAGATGGAGGGTAAGCGGCAGCGGGGAAGGGGCGAAGGAAGGAACGGAAGTGCGGGGATTCGGCGAAATAAAAAAAAAAACTACTATAGAGGGATTCGTAGAGCAAGAGTGGGGAAGAGCAAAAAGAAATAAAGCAAAAAATCTGAAAGTTACGGTCGTAGTTGCTATTCTTTCCTTCGTAGCACATGGCGATTGGCGGGATTGGCCCACAATTGGGAGCGTTCAGGAGATAATTTGGCCGAAACGGAAAATCTATAACAAATGTGAATTTGAAAATTAAAAGTTCTACATTAGTGCGTGCCGCGTGATACCTGAACGTGATTTCACAGACATAGGACACGTGCACACCTCCCTCGCCCAACCCTGATTTGGGGGAGGCTGTGGTGTGTGCCAGTCAGCTTGCTGACGTAAATCACGCGCTAATACGTTGAAAGAAATAGAATAAACTGGCGCAAACACGAAGCGGCAGAAAAGAAGCCGGCCGAAGTTATCCGTGCAATAAGACAAATAAACCAAACGAGGAAAAAGACAACGTATCAGTAAAGAAGTAGAAAGAGAGAGAGAAAGACTCTTTATTACAGAGAAAGCAGAGGTTTGCCAGCATGAATTCGCCGACATGGTACTCTGCGGGGAAGGGGGAAGAAGGAAACAAAGGAAGTAGGTGGAAGTAGAAGAGTAGCAGACAAAAGATAAGAATAAAAAAAATAAAAATTAAAAATGAATAGACTTCTCTTTAAGGGAGCTGAGTAAAAACTTCACTGTACACGCTTGGGAGATGGCTAAAGTGTTGTAGCGACGCCAATGTCCTCGGGGCACTCAAATAATTCAGACAGGGCTTTGCGCTGGAAGGATGGTGAGTGGAATGGTCCAAGCATCAAGCTTAGTGTTATTGGTCCAGGTTGGAGACATTTAATTATTTGCTGTAAACGGGCCCTTGATTCAGCATAAGCAGAGCACTCTAGTAGTATATGTTCGACGGTTTCTGGTGAGCCACAGTTGCAACAGTATGGTTTTGAAGTCTGGCCTATACGATGAAGGAACGAACGAATTTTTAAACGCTGCATTAAGGCGCACTCGATGGTACAGTGTCTCCAGTCGGCGAGATAGTCGTTCCGGCAGCCTCATTCTCATGTACGGGTCTATGCAATATAGAAAGGCCTGATGAAACTCCGGAAGGGACCATAAGCGGTTTCTTTCAGCCAAAACTACTGCCTTAGTCATGGCTGATCCATCATTTTTCGTGAAAGAAATCCTTCTTGACGTTCTCAATTCTAGTCCCCTGCGGGCAGCCTCATCCAGTTTCTGGTTACCCAATATGCCACAGTGGCCTGGGAGCCACTGTAGTGTCTCACGATGTCCAGAAACGAATGTGAGATGGTAAATAACATACATTGCCTGGCATTTCCCTTCAAAGCAGGTACGAAGACTTCAGTGCCCAGAGGAAATTTCATACGCTTTGGGAAAGCGGACGAATGTTTTAGATAACGTAGTACCGAGAAACAATTATATTGATTGTGGCACGTTTCCATCACAAGCTTTTTTTTGCTAGTCGGCCATAGACATGTGATTGCATTATCTCGCACCGACTGCAGAAACTCCTTCTTAGGAGCAAAATATCGAACGGAAAGCACATGTGAACGCCTAAAATATAAAATAAATTTCCTTTATGGCGAAATACGAATTAACAAAATAAAAGCGGCATAAAACTAAAATTTGTTTGACTTGCTTGCCCCTAGTAGCCAGGAGTGCAACAGTAGAGTGAGACACCGGATTGAAAAATGCCACCACGCCAAAGCTGCGCCTTATTGAATCTCGCTGCCCTGGACCGGATGCGTCACCTCAATAATCAACAAATAGCCTGAATAGCAATTCTAAAGTATTTTAACCTAAACTAAAAATTTCCCCGCATTTCCCCGAGGGGAAGAATGTGAAAGTGCGAATGCACGAGTTGAATTTGCGCGGTTCGGTAATGTTCGCGAAAGAGAGATCACACACACACACACAACTACAAAGAAAGAAAGATGCATTTATTCACAGACACCTATTTGTGTTGTCGTTGTACTTGATTGCTAGAGCGGATCTCAGCTTTGAAATTTCGTGTCAGTTCTCCTTTGAGAAGGTGCATTAGCCCTTCTCACGCCCGATTCTTGGCCAATCCCCCACGTGGGTATGTGCCATGTCAGCGGCCAGGCAGCGCGCGCCCATCTCCCCCCGTTGCCAAGGAAGACGAGGAGATTCCTGGCCAATCCCCCCCGTGGGTATGTGCCATATCAGCGGCCAGGCTGCGCGCGCCCATCTCCACGTGCGCGGACATCGCCGGTGGACGCAGGTTCAGGGTCGCTTAAGAAGTGCATTGCACTTAATTATTACATTGGCTCATCATTACTATCCTATCTGTCCTTTGCATGAGTTGCGCCCAAACTCCGGCCTTCTGTAACAGCCCCTCAAGGTCGAGGATATGCCAAAAGCTTTTTAAAAATGATATACAGAATAAACACCTAACTACTTGTGTGTTAGGTTGTGTAAATCTTTGAAGGGCAAATACTGGACGAGTGGGCAATACCCAGACTTAAACCTATCCACGAGAGCGAAAGGAAAAGCTGCTTGAAGAACTATCGTCCGATTTGCTTAACTGGTACGGCATGAAAATTGTAAAACATATTATATACGACCACACTGTGCAATAGAGATGAAACTCATTTAAATGATACACTCAACATAACTATTCTCTGGTGTGACATATGGTACATGTACATTCACTGAAAAAAACAGCATATTTTACAAAATGGCGACAGAGATTTCGAATAGGTTATGCTACATATACCCAACTTGCGGAAACAGTCCATGACAAACGCGCTTTCCCTAATAACGGCGTATGCTCCGATGTCATTTTTATGTATTTTGAAAACCGCACGACAAAGTCTCTCATAGGAAGTTACTTTCCAAACTAAGCCAAGGCGCAAGTAACCATCAACTCCTAAACTGGCTTGCCGCAAGCATTTCCGATCGGAAAGAGCTTGTTGTGCTGAATGGCGAAACTTCTGGAGTGGTTTGCGGGGATTGTGGCGTTCCTCGGGGGTCGGTGGTTGGTCCCCTTCGTTTTGTTTGTTCTTTATTCGCATTGTGTACAACATTCCTTTCAAAATACGAATGTGTGCCGATGATTGTGTGATCTACACGGAAATGAATGGTACATAGCTGATCAAACCCTTTTAACTGTGACACTCAACAACATTATTCTCCTGGATGACCCGTGGGAAATGTTCAATAATTTTCACAAATCTGTGTTCGTGAGAATTACTGACACAAAAAGTGATTTAGCGTTTACTCATTATGCGAACTACGATGTCCTGTATGAAGCCTTTCACTACAAATAAATGGTTCTCTGCATCTCAAATACCTTAAATTGGGCGCACCACATCGATTATGTACCAAAACCTCAAACTGTCAGCTCGTCGTTTTACGAAGAGATTTTTTTAATTATGTGCCTATAATGCCTGCATGACTGTGTATAAAGCGCTTATCCACTCCTCATTAGATTATGCAGGTATTATTTGGGAGCCCTTCATTTGAAACAATATTAACAGGATTTAACAACACTAAAAGGGCTCTACGGTGTATATACAACAGCTTCGATCGTGCTTCGGTTTCTACCTTTTATCCAGAGCCCGCTTATCACAAATACCTGAAAGAAACCGTTTATTTAGGATAAAATGTATGTATGAGAAACTAAAAGGCCACCATAATTAAACCGAATAAACCATTTACGACATACCATTTTCGTCGGGTATGGCGCCACACAAATACACCAAACGACAATAACTCCTTCTTTTACACACAACAATACCTGTATATATTCTTTCTTTCGCCGGACCATTACTGGATAGAACCAACTTGCTTGCACCCAAATACAACAACCTTCACTTACCTTCTAGACATTGTGCTGACATTCTGTCCTTTATTTTTCTTGTGTACCTAGGTGTTTGTTGTTAGTGTTTTTGTGATCTTTTATCATTTGTACCCTCCTGCAAAATCCGAAAGTGGGGTTACACCGCCAATCAATAAATAATTTGGGTCGCTTATTTTAGCTGCTAATTTAGCTGCTACTTTATCGTGGGGCTGAATATATTTTCCTTCTTTCTGCACAAAGCTTTTGAACGAGGAAATACGCTGCTTGCTTGGGCACAGGCAGATGCACCATTTTAAAATTGATGCTAGGTAATGTTCGTTTCCTCCTGTAGTTCATTGTGCCTGATTGTGTCCATCAGGAGTGGTCACCACGTCGAAAAGTGCGGCCCTTGGAGCAAAGTTGTTGTCAACCTGTGGGACCACACTTGCGATGAAGTACGCATTATCTTCACAAGAAGCAAGCGAGGCAAGTAGAAACGCTTTTCTTGACATTTTGAGCGCCGGTAAAATTGTATAACGAGATGCGAGGAAAAGAATTATCGGATGTAAAGCTCCTCCTGTAGTCATGGAACGTGGTAGCGTTATCGTATCTAGATGAGGAAGAAGACTCTACAACGCAACTGTGTATTCCATTCTGTTGTTTCGAATTTCGCAGGTAGCTAACTGGGAAACATGAAATGCCGTTACCAATCTATGACAAACTTTTAACCTTTGCTCACAACATGCATCAGTTATTTTGGAGCACCTACGGGAAAGCTCGCAAGCATCACTTGTGCACTTTTAGAAGGAAAAATTAGGTGGCAAAGAAGAAAGCTACGAGCGACAAATGTCCCCTATGCTCGCCTCTTAATGTCCGCAAAACGGGTTGAATGCCAAATTGGACGAAAAAAACAGCAAACCCTTTTGTGACACTTTTACAGCAATGGTTCAGGCCATCCTGAACCATGAAGGGCAAGTAGGAAATCTTTTGCTATTAAGTGATTGAACTGCGTTGAGCTTTTCAAGCTCTAAGTCTTTCTTTTTGGCCGCAGGAACTTGGTACTCATGCAGCAACAAAATTGTTGGTATTTTTACCTAATTTAAATTACGCAATTACTAAATGATCAAAGCTATTCTATTTTCTTCGGTACCATTTGCATTGGGCCGTCAATAAGGATGAGCGTTAAGGGCACCGAGTCGTAGAAAAGCCGGCGTTGACTTCGGCGCTTACGTCCGCGTAGATTCTCAAGCGCCACTTTGCGGCACCACTCCAACTGCCGGAACCGTAAGCGTGTGCCAGAAGATATTGGGCAAGCAGAAGAAGAAAAATTTAAGCCCCTTTTCTGAGAGAAAGATGGTTTAAAACGCGAAGATTTCTCCAATACAACCTGAGTCAAAGGCAAAGTTGATAATCCGCTCACCCAAAGTCTGAAATTCAAACTTCCCGAGTCTAGAGTCAAAGTCCTTTTCAACTAACCCGAAGTCCAAAGCCATTGTGAAACCCCACAGCACCAACTCCCAAAGCTTAGGTCCGACCCTGCTTGTAGAGTGTATTAGCCATCAACATCGCTGACCCTGTGGGCTCAGAAACCCTATTCTGCGTTTTATGAGAGGTGTGCCGAGACATCCCATTGTTATGTGCTGTGGTGCATGATTGATATACCGTTTGTTAAACCAATGCAGTAAAGTTGGGTTTGCTGCGATGTGTTTTACTCGTATACCAACGCCATCAGAGAGGTATAGAAAGCTCCGCTTTGAAGACTTTAACCGCTGGAAGGATCCTATAGGGCCTGCGATGGCGCCAGCACTGCGGTCTAATACAACGTAGCACGCATCGCCCTTGGTACTCGTACAATCGATGCGCTGCCGCATATCTTGGCGTGCGCACTTCAGAGTCCTCCTCTCTTATTTATTTATTTAATTATTTATTTATTTATTTATTTATTTATTTATTTATTTATTTATTTATTTATTTATTTATTTATTTATTTATTTATTTATTTATTTATTTATTTATTTATTTTTATTTTTTTTTATTTATTTATTTTTTATTTTTTTATTAGAAGACCCTCAGGTCCTTCACGGCGTTACGGAAAAAGTGTGTGCATGCATAAAACAGGTAACAGTGCAGAAGTACAGAAAGTGGGTGCGCAGACATTTTCACTAACCAGATTACCGCAGTACCTATAAAGAAAGGGGGTTTTTGAATGATGCAAGATCGTCAGGGGACACAGTGTTATGGGGAAAATGGTTCCATTCCTCAGACGTTGTGGGAAGAGATGAATTGGAGAATGCGTTTGTGCGGCCAAATTGAACGGCAACCTTGATCTGATGGTTGATGTGGTGACGGGCAGAGTATGATAAAAATTCCGCATTCCACGCTGAAAGCGAACCTTATAGGTAGTCCATTTTCTTGGCGTTCCGTGCAGCTTTGGGACTGAGATTACGCCAATCGGCCAGAAGTTCTCCTTTCATTTGTAATCAAACTTCAGTATGCAGAACACCACAAACCCGCGACCATGCCTGCAGGGCACGTTCCGGCACATGGCATAATCTGTCGCAGTATTAGGGCAGCCACTCCTCCTTTTAAACCACAGTTTCTGGGGAGAGACTTGTATGCGTATCAACCATGATGTCTTCACCACAGCAAACGCAGCGCGTATCAGTCAAACGTAAATTACCAACTGCCAGGTAAACCACGATTTCGTGTCTAACACGAGTCTGGCTGCGGCCTGTCTCTTTTTTACTGGCCCTCGTTGCTGCCATGCGGCACCACACCAGTTGTGCTCTAGGTTCTTTAGTGGAGCTCTGTGCTAGCGTTGTTTACTTCCACAGCACGTTTAGGGCACGAGTCCTTGTACTGCTTGGAAGGGACCACGCCGTGTTCGTGTAGGGACATAATCGTACGCGTACCGCCCGAAAATAAGCGAGTAGACTGTTGAAGGTGGTAATAGTATCTCGTGCATTCTCTTTTCGAGGACAAAGGGGTGCTGTACCAGCTTATAATTACTTAACATGACTGCGTGAAACATCTGGGATGTGACACAGCAGAAACACACCAAGTGCAACCTTTGAATTAAATGTATTGAGGAACTGTGAAAAATTATTCACAGAAAGAGCGACGACTGCGCATGTGCGTGCAAGTTGAAAAATTAGCTCACCCTCCTTGCCCTGCGAATATCGGCGATCAGCTAATCTTTTTAGTACGTGACATAGACAAGACACATAATTTAGGTTAAGGAGCGGAGGAAATTTTATTTCACTTGATCGCTGCGACTTTCATTACCAAGAAAGACACGCACGCACGCATACACAAACAAGCGAGGAAACGCGAACGCGCACGCGCACGCGCGCACGCACACACGCATGCGCACACACACACACACACACACACACACTACGCACGCACACAGACACCTTTTTCTCCCCAGGCCACGGAAAGGCCGAATTCTAATGACTAATTCAATACAACTGCATATACGTTTAACGTTGAGATCCCTATTGTGTTTTACATGGCGTGCTACCTCGGTAGTGATTGGTTTATAATACCACACATACCGGAAGTTCATTTTCCAACGCCGCGCGCTTGGTCACCTTGTCTGACGCACGCTGCCTCACACACTACGTCATAAGTACAAAGACACATAGCTCTGAAGCTAGCGGCATTAGCGTTTAACGGCGAACCTGTTCTTGGTAGCGGCTTACATGGGAGGCAACGGGGGAACCTGGTCGCGGCGATGTGAAGCAGGCATAGCCTATCGAGGAGAAGAAAAAGTGCAAAGCGCCCATTCTGCAAGACAAAAGAATGCTTCAGCGAGACACTTACACGGGCGAAACTTGTCTCAAGGGCTAAATCTAGTAGCAATGTTAATACTTGTCAACGTTGTTGATTGATTGTAGGGTTTAACGCGCCGACGCAATGCAGGCGATGAGGCGCGCCGTAGTGGAGGGCTCCGGATTAATTTTGACCACCTGGGGATCTTTAACGTGCGCCGAAATCTCGTACACACGGGCGTTTTTGCTTTTCGCCTCCATCAGAAAAGCGGCCGCCGCGGACGGGAATGGAACCCGCGACCTCGTGCTCAGCAGCGCAACGCCTTAGCCACTGAGCCACCGTGGCGGGTCTTGTCAACGTTGTTGAGCATGAAAAAAACATTAGGCATACTTGCAGCCCGACAACAAAAATAAGTGAGGTTTGCATTGTTTCTTTGTTAAAAATACATTGCTGCTCAATTTTTGCTATAGCAAGTAAAAAAAATATTGTGTCAAAAAACAAAAAGCGCTCTCGGCAACCCGTCGTGGCAGAGTTCTATGTTGAAAAGTAAGAGCAAGTTCCCCAGCATGGCGCGAGCCGTTGAACATACCAACAATCAATTGGCGCGAAAGGGAATCGATTTATGGGCTTTGACAAGTTCTTCAAAGCTTAGCCTTGCGATTAGGGAGAGCTAGGCAGCATAGCTAATAACATCGGCGTTCGCGGCGTGAAGTCAGTGAAGCTGGGGTAACTTTGTTGTTGTCTGTCAGAAGCGAGCGGCTGTACTCGTTTGCTTTTAATAAACTTAGCGTTCAGAGGTAGCTTTCATACTCTACATATTCTCGCACTTGAGTGGGTTTTACGAAATTCCTGATCCGAGCACTTGAATTTTCCGTTAAAAGAAAAAATAACGAGAGGCACACGACTCTGTTGCCAGCTAAGACAGTTTTTTGTCTGTCAGGACTTCCGAGAGCGAACTGACACACTTGTGGCCCAGTTCTGATACCGCCTCTACATTCGTAATTTAAGGACTAAGCTAAATTCTGCTACTGGACACAATGTGATATTTCAAACTTCAGACAATCTACAGGAAATACGCCACCAGGGCACGTAACTACGTCATTGCGGCAGAACCCCCCTTTGCCCAATGATTCCCTCCCACACGGCAGCAGGAGGGTTTACATATCATGGTCCTTTCACTAAAAAATGGTTTTGGTGGCGGTAATATGCTTCTCTTCCCCATCCGCGTTGTTTTGTGCATTCTTCGTAAATTAATGAATTGCCAACTGTACCAGGAAGGCAGCCTTATTATGCTTCGAATCACCCTCGCTTTTTATGATCCGTGAGAACAGCCGACCATTTCGAAATATAACGTGATGCGCGTTTGCTGGCTGAGCCTTTTATTGTGACATTTTTTGTCGAGAAATTTTGCCTCGGTTTTTCAATACCAGTTTTGGCTCGCCAGGATTTTTCCATAGCAAAAGTGGTTATGAGATATAGTTCACCTGAGCCCGAAGTATAAATGAACAAATACTTGCACAATTGACAGTGGGACATAATAGAACACTTGAAGGTTCTATAAGTATAAGTATCTTACACACATCCGATATAAATGGGAAGACAGCAATATTTATTTATTTATATATTTATTGAGGTACCCTAACGGCCCAAGTGGGCATTACATAAGGGGATGAGTTGAAAGCCTAAGAAACATACAACATTACAAAAAGAAATCAACGCAACACAAGTGACATTGGAATGCCATAAAAGCACATGACGTATGCAATACAATCGCAAAATAGAGTGCTAAATATTGTCACCAGAAACAAAGAGTGCACAAGTGACAAAAATATTTGGCATTTTAAAAGTGGAACACACCGTTAGAACATAGAAAAGATAAGCATGATACTGTTTGAAAAGAAGGGGCGTTTCTTTGATTCACTGGGCTACTAGGGAAAGTATTCCATTGGTTGACTGCCAATACACGAGGATGAGTTCTGATATTTGTTTGTTCGGGGAAAAATCGGACTAACTTTGTGAGTGCGGTCTGTGCCTGTGGGCATATAGGGTGCGGGAAGGATAAATTTGCGGGCGAATGGTGTTGAATGATGGTACAGGGTGTGACAAAAAGCTAATCTTGAAAACTGCCTGCGTTCGGCCCTTCAAGGCAGGTACTCTTCAAGGCAGATACACTCTGGTATCGTGCGTACGACGACAAAATGAAGCACGCGGCAGTATTCCGTACGAATTCAAGCATGATAGCCAGACACTTGTGATGTGCGTGCCAGATCATTTGCGCATATTCCAGTGAAGAACGGATAAGAGTATTGTACGCATGAAGCTGCGTCTCTGCATGAATTAGCTAAATAAAGGCGACGCTCGAGAATTCTGAGCTTTGTACACGCCTTTGATATAATTTTTTCTGTATGAGGGGCCCAGTATAGGTCGGAGGTGAATGTAAGTTTAAGATATTTAAAGGATGAAATTGATTCAATTTTGGCAATTATTAATAAGTAATTATAAGTTTATGATGTTGTCATGGAAGAAAATTGCACTTGCTTAGGTTTTTTACGTTTATTTTCATCAGCCATTTTTCGCACCAATAATTCAATCCTTTCTAAATGGGGTTTATTTTGCGAGCATGCATTGTAGTCTACAGTAAGCTATCTACCTCACTAAAATATACGCCTGCAATCAATGGCAACCGCAATGCGCAGTCGTAGTAAACACGGGGGGGGGGGGGGTGAAAGAAATGCTTTGCGCCTTTCTGAACCACGACAAGAGAGCGTTATTTTTCCCAACAAGCCATAAAAAAAGAATAGCCGTGTAACACTGATGCATTAAAAAAACCTTTTTGATAACATAACTACTATTGCGAATGACATCAATTATACAATAAAAACTGAAGCCTGCGTTTAACAGGCGTGTAGAACAGAGAGCCTACCAATGGTGGGACTGTCCGTGTAAAAGGTGGGTAACGAGGAGCACGTCTGCGGATTTCGGAAAAGCAAAAAAACTTCGTAAAATTTCAAAGAAAACTGAAAGAGAAAAAAAAGCACACTGGCACACCAAAACAAGAGTATCTGGAAGTCTGTTCAAGCGACGTTCACCCGCCCGCGGGCAATCGTTCTCTGAAGATAATGAAGAGCAGTGGAGCGTACTTCGTAGATGCAAAATGTCTTGGTACACTAGAACATTGAGCCTGTTTGAATAAAAATAGCCACGAAACTTATAGTATCGGCGTTATTCGTTTTTAAAATATGAAATGGTGTGCTACGATAAAGGATTTGTAAGCCTAAAAGTTCATGGTATAAATCAGTGGAGTAAATCGGCAACATAACCGAAGAAAAACAAAATTGCAGCCACAGCAGAAATGTGTCGTGTGTAAAGGCCCGGTAACTCAAAAAGAAGCGCACAAAAACATTGACTCCTTTCATGGGCTTTACACCCTAAAAATTTGATGGTCAGCTTCGTAATAAAACCATTGTGCCTCGCGAAGCTCCCATGTTCCCTGGAGCTCCTGTCTCTTTTATTGACAGCGCTATACTTAACCGTGTCTATTGATTCGCTCGGTTCGTGGTTTACATAATTTCGGCTTAGGTTCTTTTAAAAAAAACGTGCACAAATCGTATTTTTGAGACTTGTTTTATCAAACTCTAGAATGTCATAGTGGCCGCATTTCAACATCAGTAAGTGCGGTTGTTTTCTGTAGGCAACGCATGTAAAGGATTCTTGAAATCAAGCAAGATAAAAAGTGTTTGTTTGCGGGTCCTCTGGTAGAAGTTAAAGCAGGTGAATAGAATTCGATGTGCGATGCGAGGACCGAAAAGTATTACAATGACTCTGAACAACTGTTACTGTGCTATACTGTGAACACGAATTCTTTCTTCTTTCGTGCGACCGAAATAATCCGGCTTACTCTGTTCTTGTTCTGATTCTTTCATGGCCAGCTTCTTAACTTTTTTTGTCTGGGAGCACAGCTTTGTTACGCATACCACAGCGACCAGCTGGCAGTAAGTAAAACATGTTTGTTATACTTCACAGAACCATTGACATGTCGGTGTGCGTTTCTAATAAACACAGCGTAGGAGTAATGCATGCAGCGCAGTTCTACCACCACCTGTCACCCGAACACCATCATGACGTTTGTCGAAGAGCAATTCCTCTTGCTCGATTAATTAAATGTGTCCTTGACATACAATTACACCCATCCTGGTTACGTTGCAGTTCTTTGGAACTTCAAAACGGTAGTTCAGAGCTAAGCCTACGCCCAAAATTATGCCCATGGATCTACAAAAAGTGTTGGGAGTTTCCTTCCACCCACTCACAATAACGGGGATTTCCAGTTGCCTTGCCTCTGCTTAATCTCCTTTAAGTAATATTTTTATGGTGTAGTGGCTAGGTGCTGCAAAACCCCTTACAGCCATGTCTAGCTCCTTGCAGTTACTAGCAAGAACATGCGCCTTATTTGGTAGGAACGCTGGTACTGCTGTAGAAGGCAGCATCTCATAAAACCTAACCACTCCTTCTTTCCCATTTAACATTTTTTGTTTATCTCATTGGTACTGTGTAGATGCATAAAACCTTGTGCTTAATGCCGACGGATAGGGCATTAGATACCGTGGTTTATATTTATAATGACCAATGTTCTAGTTACGTTTATTGCAAATACAGCCATACATGGATAGAGACAACAGATTTCAATTGGACACATAGAAATTGTTCATGCAAGGTCATATAGGTAGTCGGATAGGTATTGACGAATGTTTTAAACTGTTATCACCCACACTATATCCCAAAAGCAACAGTGCGCCACATGCATAGAGATTCCGTAAAGTCGCCATGGTAGAGCCCAAGTTTTTTCAACTCAACAGGGAAGTTTGAAAGGAAGCCGTCAGCACGCCCAACACGCTTTAACACGCTTAACACACCTAGCGCGTTTAACACGCCTAAGCTACAGTATCGTTCTGAGGCGCACGGGGGGCCTAGAGATTCATTTAAACCACCTATGGGTCTCTAACTTGGGGCAAACATTCATACACGGGGTTCTTGTATTTTGGTTCGACAGGAGGGCAGATTAAATCACTCTGGAGGTTTAAGGGGATCTTGCAACACTGCTTCAAAAGTTTTAAAGTATTCGATGCTTTCAGAACGTACGCAGCAAACTCATTTACCCCTAAAATAGGTGGTCAGAAAATCTTCAGTTAAAAATTACGGCTTTATGTCCGCCGGGTTACTTATAAAGTTGCTCAAAATATTCTTCTCTCTTTCCGGGTATGGCCGTTTTTTGAGTGCCCGAATAACATAATGGAACAATGTAGCGGCCATTGGCCGCTTTCCTTTTAGGTGCAGCAATGAACGCGCTCGATAGCCACTTTAAAAATATTGCCACAAACTCCGCACTTCCGTTTTGTGATGGCCATGACTGTAGCTTCGCCGCGCTCTTAGGCAGGAACTAAAGGGTGAAAGCGTTTATCGGAAGAGTTGCAAAGTTCCTTTAATGTGTCGCTCAGCAATATCGCAATTTGGTGGCAGACACATAGTGGAGTCGGCTACTATACTAGAAGGCTTGAGGAGTGAAATGTGGTAACACACTCTTGGAAATATCCAGCGCATTGTTTGCTTCATTGCAAATACTGTCACTGGCCAATTACTTCTCTCTACATGAACTACCGGCAACCCAAGGATGACCATTGAGTAGCTCACTATAGTGTAACTAGTAATTTCTGGGTCGCACGTTAGAGATAGAGAGAGAAAAAAAGATTTATTTGGGTGAACTTAACAGGTGGGGACCAATTGGCTGGTGCGGAGGCAAAACGGTGATCATCGGATTAGAAGCTCGCTGCTCACTCACGCATAACTCGTGAATACCTAGAAACTCACTGGTCGCAGATAGCGGTTTCAGGAGCCACATGTGACACACCGAGAGGCGCTGGTTAGGTTATAACTGTCAACGCTCGAGGATGTAGCCACGCGTTTGTCACGGGTGGGCGCATAATTGACGCCTTCTGGTCGGTAAGCCATGGGCCGGCAACTACCACGAAGTCACATACCAGCAGAGCGAAGACATTTTATTGTTGATTCAGGAGGGAGAGAAAAAGAAAGGTAAAAATATGAACCGACCAGTAATTCTGCGTTTACCTTTCCCAATAAACGTTTTAGGCTCTAAAGAAACACGACTTTGGGGAGCAGTGTTCATGCACTGCTCCCCAAAGCAAAAACGCCAGTGTGTTCGAGATTTCGACGCACGTAAAAGATCCGTAGGTTGTAAAAAATATTACTGAGCCCTCTGCTACTTAGCGCCCCATAACCCGTGTAGTTGTGGCGCGTTAAACCCCTTAATCAATAAATCGTGCGACCAACTATGAGCACACCTGTTGTGATAATGTGCACACCGCGTCTTTAAAAGAACGTGGCAATAGGGTGGAGTGCCTGGCCTTATCGTCTCACATGGGTATTGTTGCGTCGAAAGCAGCTCTGAAGCATATTTTTGGTTGACTACAACCTTGAGAAGGCACGCAGGAGAGATTGGTAGAAAACACCCAGCGCTCTAGTAAAATAAATCTGATCGATGTGCGCTACTTAACATTTCTGTCGCTCATTGGGCCTTTAAAGGACTCGTAAGCAACTTTACACCACAAACACCTATTTATCATCCAGTCTTATTGATTATCCCCATCGCTACCATCATGTTCTTCCCCATTGCTTGTAGGAATATCGGCATCATATTCTTCTGAAACTTCGTCGTCACTGTCACGGCCACCACCATGATCAGTGTAATCATCAACACCGCCCTAATTATTTCCTTTACAGGGCCCAAAGTTCGGCACATAATTTTGATAAAGCTTTCGTGCTTCACTTTGCACATTACGGGAAGGTATAGAGAGATAAAGCCCTTTCTTATAATAGAGACGGAATGGGTTTGCCGAACTTTCGAAACCGGCATGCTTCTCGGTGAGGCGATGGGGAAAGGAGGAAAGTGCAGGCCCCGGTGAATACACGCTGCAGGAAGAGCGATTACCTTAACCGCATGACGTGTGAGGGCTTCTTCTTCGGCATTTATTGGAAACTGGCACGTGCGCGTAAAAGTGGTAAGAGGATATATGTGGCACCCGAGTATTGGTAATCAGTTTTAAAAACCCTTTTATCAATTTGAGAGAGAGAGAGAGAGAGCGAGAGAGAGAGAGCGAGAGAGAGAGAGAGAGAGAGAGAGAGAGAGAGAGAGAGAGAGAGAGAGAGAGAGAGAGAGAGAGAGAGAGAGAGAGAGAGAGAGAGAGAGAGAGAGAGAGAGAGAGAGAGAGAGAGAGAGAGAGAGAGAGAGAGGGAACGTTTATTTGAGCTTTGTAAAGTGGCAGTGGTTCCCTAGTCCGGGAATCCATTAAGTGAGCAGAGAGTCTTCGCTCTGGATGCCAGGAGCTGCTGGACGTCCAGACGGTCGCTGGTCACCAGGTTCTCCCACAGCTCAGGGGTGGGAAGAGGGGAACAGAGAGGTGGAAGTTTGGGATTGCACACACACTGTATTATAATATGAGCTAGAGTTCCTGGTTGTGAACAAAACTGGCATACAGCAGAGTATTGAGTTGAAAACATACGATGCAGGCAAACTGGGTGAAAAAATGTATTGGTTTGTAGTGTGCGGAGCAGCGATTCTTCTTCCTTGGATAGTGCAGGGTGAGGGAGCGGGAATTGTTGTCTGTCGGACCGGTAATCTTGCGTGATGTCTTGATACGTTACGAGCGGGATTGATAGCTTCTCACAGGATTAATTTTCTGTGCTGTTCAAAACGTGACACTGTGCATCTCTTTTGTTCAGGATGCGTCTGTTTTTCGAGAGAGCGTTGCAGAGTGCATGACGAACGGAGCACTATTGCTACACGCAATAAGACCGGTAAGCCTTCACTCAAGGAGTGCTTTCGAAATTCTCTTGTTCTGGCTTGGAAAATCGCACCTGCCTAAGATTAACGCAGGCACGTGCAGTGTGTCCTACGTCATATCAGGAGCACCTAGTGTTTATTTTAC